>NC_054846.1:36060000-38560000 GCF_018345385.1 Vulpes lagopus
TAATGGGTTTAAACAATTAAATCAATGGATGGCTGATGGTAGGTGTCAGGATTATCATGATTGGAGTTAGAATTGACAGATAAGCAGAGATTGGCTTACCTGGACCAGATGGGAAAGGGCTAGAATAAGCCATGTGATGATGGAGTATAGTAGAAGGAATCTGTATAAACTCATTGGTAGCTTAGTGTGGACACAGATTGTTACATTTAGACATATTTAAAGATATGTGTATACACCTGGGTTAGAATACACAGGTATATTTCCTTGCTCTGTTAGATGAGAGGGCTAGGAAGCAAGAATATTTCAGTGACAATTGGCAACTTTAGCACCCAGATGTTGTTTTTTAAATACTGTTCTTCACCAGGAATCCTGGGGAAAATGGCTGATTGTGGAATAGAATAGGAAACATACAAATTAGTCTAGGGCATCTGAGAGTCCTAAGAGATAAGGAAGTGTTTTTAAAAACTCCCACAATGATGGGAGTATGTCAAAAGTCAATTGAAAGTGTTCCCACTGTCCAAAGCTAGACGATTAAACAAGAAAATAAATGTTGGGTTATAACCTGAAGTTTAAGTATTTATGAGGCCATATTGATGCAAATAATTAGCTAAAGATATAAACTGAGAAGAGAAGAAACTAGCAAGAAATTTCCAAATAACTATGCAGATACTCTACCCTCAAGAAGGTGAAAAATAAGTGTAAGTTGTGCATAGTGAATTCATTTCAAAGAGTGCAGTATGACAACAAGTTTTTAAAAAAGAATAGGGGTGTCTGAGTGGCTTAGTTAAAGCACCTACCTTCAGCACAGGTCATGATCCCAGGGTCCTGGGGTTGAGCCCCACATCGGGCTCACTGCTCAGTGGGGAATCTGCTGCTCCCTCTCCCTCTGCCTCTTGAGGCTTGTGCTCTCCTGCTCACGCACAAGTTCTCTCTCTCTCTTTCTCTCTCTCTCTCTCTCTCTCTCTCTCTCTGGAAAAAATAAAATCTTAAAAAAAAAAAAAAAAGGATAACTTTAAAGGAACCTTACAGTACTCCTGCCAGGTGATCAAGATTAATGTAGAGAGTAGTAAGTTTATCTTACGCACTCTTAATTATAAGGAGATGAAAAGGCACATTACCTATGCCAGTGCTAAATCATGAGAAAAATATTAGATGGACAGCAATTAAAGAACATTGTACAAAACACATGACCATTACTCCTCAAAACTATCAAGGTCATCAAGACAAAGAAAGTCTCAGAAACTGCCACAATTAAGGGGAGCTTAGGAAGACATTATAGAAGTGAGTTAATAATATGTCAATATTTGTTCCCTAATTGTGAGGAGTTTGCCATACTAAAGTAAGATTTTTTTTTTTAAGATTTATTGATTTTAAAGAGAGAGTGTTTGCTTGCACATGAATGTAAGGGGGGTGGGGCAGAGGGAGAGGGAGAGAAAGAGTCTCGGATTCCCTGCTGAGTGCAGAGTCCAGTGTGTGGCTCCATCTCACAACCCTGAGATCATGAATTGAGCAAAAGATCAAGAGTTGAGTGCTTAACTGACTGAGGCACCCAGGCACCTCAGTAAGATTTTATTAATAGATAAATTAGTTGAGTTGGTATATGGGAACTCTGTAAAATTGTTAGTTTTCTAAAAATCTAAAAAACATATTTTAAAATAAAAAGTTCAGGTGTGTCTGGGTGGCTCAGTGGTTGAGCTTCTGCCTTTGGCTCAGGGCATGATTCTGGGATCCTGGGAGAAGTCCCGCATCTGGCTCCTTGCAGGTAACCTGCTTCTCTCTCTCTGCCTATGTCTCTGCCTCTCTTTCTGTGTCTCTCATGAATAAGTAAATAAAATCTTTTTAAAAAATCAAAGTTCATTTGGGAAAAAAAAACAATCTCTCATCTCTTTAATAAAATTATGAAAACAATTTTATTGTTGTAATACTATGTTTTTTTTTTTTTTGCTCTTATTATTGACAAATTAAGCATATACCAAAGCTATAGATTTCTGGAAGGTGGCTTTGAATGTGGCTTACCTTTCCAGTGTTCTTATTATGGCTCTAATTGCTTGTCTATTTAATTATTTTTGGATCAAGTATTTATTCTTTGAGTATACATTATTAATTAGAATGTTTGAGAAATTTTCGACTAATGACAGGTTTGGTGTATTTGACCAGTAAAATTGAATTTGAAATGACTGGAATAATTAAAACTCCCTAGAAGCTTATGCACACATTTAGAATGATGACATGAGAGTGTATTCATAGTTAAAATGTATACTACTGAAGGACTGGTGGTTCTTATACCCTAACCAAAGAATGTAAACTTCTTGTTTGATAATCACTCTTTTTTTTTTTTAATTGACTTGGTGATGCCAGATTTGGTGTATTTTATTAAATCAACTATGTGATTCATAGCAGACAACGTTCAAACTGCAAAAGGTTCTCTAGGGCTACTGGCATATCTACTTGGGCAGCTTCTTAGAGATTAGCTTTTTCACGTTTGGGAACTTCTGGATGATTTTCTAAAGGTCTTTTTATGTTATTCATAGCCTGTTGAATTTGGGAAAAATGCTAGAGAACTAGACGCATTTTAATAGTTTCCAAGTGCCTTCCTTGTGTGTTTTGCATGGCTATTTTCCAGAGATTGAATGAGATTTTTCCTAATATACAATGCTTCTTCACTCCACTGGTGAAGAATAGGTTTGACCTTGCTCTTTTAAGTAGAATATAGCCTGCTGTCAATATGAAGTAATTTTATTTTCTTATCAAGTTTGCTGCTCCACAATATATTTAGTGACTACCAATCCCTGTTTTGCATTCTTGATTGTACTGGGTCCATAACTCTTTTATGTTATAGCATGTTTTTCTTTGTGTGCTATTTTTTTTGTCTGTTTGATTGATTTTAAGCTTTCCTGTTGAATTCTTTCTAAGGTCTTATAGGAATGGTTAGTATTTTTCTTCATTTATTTTATCACCTGAGTGCCTCACCCAGTGATTTAACATAATTATTAAAATTTTTGTGTGGCTGGATAATACTATGTAAAAGAATTGATATTTCTAGGCTTCTTCAATAGATGAAAGCATAGTATGGTTTGATGAAATGGATATACCCTAAAAATGTCAGTTGTGGACTTCCTGTTGACTCTGGGGGACTCTGGGGTTGAAGTACTGATTTATAAAGTTTTTTTCCCTCCACAAATTTAAATGTATATGATTTTAAAACACTCCTAAAAGAAATAGCACATGTCCTGTGTTTCACTGGAGCCAAAAGACACTTAAAAAAATAGAAAAGACTGTGAAATAGTTGTCCAGAAACTCTGCACTCAGTAATTTGATGATAGAGGAGAATATATTGTTTTCATGATAGTCACACTCAACTTTCTTACCAATCTAAGGGAAGATCCAATAAAGTTGGCTACTGGTGTATAATTTTAACATTTTACCCTCGCTCTATATAATGAAATAAAACCTCTGCCTATTCCTAAGAATTCCTGCCCTGAATAATAGCATGAACTTATTCCAAGGGTGTTTTTGGCCTTGAGCATGGCCTTGACATTCTTTTATTTGAAATTGCATTACTTTGTCCATATGGAGTACATAGTTTTTTTCTTACACACCTTTATATTTTAACTTTGAAAATTGGCTCAAATATTTTTTGATCCGTGAAAGAACATACATTATAAAATATTACCTTTTTAAGATTTACACTAGGATGTTTAGTGTTTGGACAACAAATTGAAATCAGATTACTTGCCATAATTGTAACTATAGAGTTAAAAATACTGTTTATGTTAATGCCTTTCAAACCTGACTTTAAAGCTTACATCTAACATAACCCTTATTGATATATAAACTCTTTAAATTATTTTGTTTCTGGGCAGCCTGGGTAGCCCAGTGGTTTAGCACTGCCTTCAGCCCAGGGTGTGATTCTGGAGACCTGAGACAAAGTCCTGCGTCAGGCTGCCTGCATGGAGCCTGCTTCTCTCTCTGTCTGTGTCTCTCATAAATAAATAAATAAATAAATAAATAAATAAATAAATAAATAAATAACCTTAAAAAAATAAAATAGATAAACTATTTTATTTCTATCCAGAAATGTAGCAAAATGTTAATAGATGATACACAGAGCAGATAGCAATTCTGAAAGCCGGAAACAATTCAAATCATTTGGATTGGAAATTTGTTGTATCTAGATATATCTAGATATATATAGAAAGATATATAAACATATATATTTTTAATTTATCTATAATTATTTCAATTGAGGAAGTATATTATTTTTAAGCAGTGTTTTAATCATTTGTGTATCTGTAAAAGGAGTATTATTCCGACAATGGAGTTCTTAAAACATGTTTATCTAATTCATGAACTATTAACATAAGTTATAAAATGCTTTTAAGTAGTTTAAGAATTTTTAAAATAATACTTTCCTGCAAAACAGTTTATTATTTATAATGCAATCAAACTCTTGAATCAAAGATGTCAGTGCTAAGGATTAGTATTAAATTTTTCTGAATTCATTTATAAACACTCTATTTTCATGGAAATCAATAAATTCCTAATTCCTAATTCATAAATAAGTAACTGGGCTGAGGCTCTTATCTGTAGAGTTTGACTATAAAGAATAAATAAGAAACTCATTTGATTTTGGAAAAACAAAAAAGTTTGCTAATCCTATTGAATTGTTTTCAAAGCCAGGGTTCCAATGTTTAAAGAAATTTAAGAGTTTCCATGTATTTTACCTTAATCTGCTTGTGACTGAGGTGTCTATAATTGGATCTATTGATGGTGTCTTTTGAGTATTAATATTTCAGCTTTTTTTTAGTATACCAGATACTTGTATTTCTGCTCTTTAGTCAAAGGTGCAATGTATAACATGAAATGATGTACATTTTTATTGTAATTATCAGGAATATTTTACCTTGAGTAGAGCAGACAAAAACAGTAACATTTTTTATTTGGTAAAATAACTGAATTTATGAATAAGCAATTATAAACAATTGAAAAATTTATTTTAAGAAAATAACTGAATGAAATTTCTTTTGTATAGATTTTTATTTATAATGTTAATATGGATTCTAAGGCTTAGCATAGTCTATTTTTTTATTTATATTTTTAAAAATTTGTTTATTTGAGAGAGAGAGTGAACAAGAGAGAGAGCAGGAGCAGAGGGAGAGGGAGAAGCAGACTCCTCTGCTGAGCAGGGAGCCTGAAATGGGGCTTGATTCCAGGACTCTGAGATCATGACCCGAGCTGAAGACAAACACTTGACTGAGCCATCCAGGTGCCCCTCGGGATACTTTTCAAAAATACATTCTTACAATATATAATTTTTTGCAATGATTTTTGAAACTCACCTTCCATCAAAAGCATTTTTAAAAACAATTTATTGTACAATTGTGATAAAATACATACAACGTAAAATTATCATCTTAATCATTTTTAGTGCACAATTAAAAGTGTTGAATACATTTATATTGTTCAACTGATCTCCAGAACTTTTTCATATTGCAAAACTATTGTTTTTCTTTCTATGTGTGTGTGTACACATGTATAAGTACATATACGGTACATAAGCATATACACGTATCCTCTTCATATACATGCAGGGAATTGTATATATATTTAGAGATTTTATATAAAATCCTGATATGTATATGTGTATTTTATATATGTGTGTAGGGATCCCTGGGTGGTGCAGCGGTTTAGCGCCTGCCTTTGGTCCAGGGCACGATCCTGGAGGCCCGGGATCGAATCCCACGTCGGGCTCCCGGTGCATGGAGCCTGCTTCTCCCTCTGCCTGTGTCTCTGCCTCTCTGTGTGTGTGTGTGTGTGTGTGTGACTATCATAAATAAATAAAAATTTTAAAAAAAGTCATTATATATGTGTGTATATGTGTGTATATATACATGTTACAAAGGGTGAGACTGGAGGGAAGGATATATCCTTAAGGTGTTAACAGTGATGGAATTTATGCATTTTACTCTTTTTAACCTTTGTATTCAGATTTTTCCACATGAATGTATAACCTTTTTGTTAAAAGGAGCAATAAAACTTAGTTTGTATTTAGACATCTACATTCTTAACCAAAGAAGCAATGTTTTTATTCCATTATTTCATGAGGAAATGGTAATAAATAAAAGGAGCAGGTATCTTGTAATTCAAAAACAAGACGCATAGTTTTTCAGATCATGTACTATGTCATGCAGAAAATAGCATATATGTTTGATGCTTTGATTTTAAAAACAACATACCTTACACTTGGGAAAAAATTTAAAATTTTTCACCTCTGATTTTTTTCATCAGATGTCAGTAATGATTTAATATTTACTTTTGGACTTTTTTTTTTTTTTTACTGTGGTGAAACTAAATTTTACCACAAAATTTATCATTTTAGCCATTTTTAAGTGTAATAGTTCAGCAGTACTGTGCAATCATCAGCACTGTTCATGTCTATGGCTTTTTTTATCTTCCCAAACTGAAACTCTATACCCATTAAAATATAGCTCCTCGTTCTTTTTTTTTCCCCAGTCCCTGACAATCACCACTCTATTTTCTTTCTCTATGAATTTGACTAATTTAAGTACCTCATATAAGTACAATCATACAGAAATTGTCCTTTTGTGCCTGGCTTATTTTCAGCATAATGTCTTCAAGATTCATCCACATTGTAGTATGTATCAGAATTTCCTTCCCTGTAGGACTGAATAATATCTCATTGCATATATATTCCACATTTTGTTTTTACAATCATTCTTAGATGGTCACTTGGGTTGCTTCCACCTTCAAACTATTGTGAATAATGCTGCTATGAACATGGATCCATGCATATCTGTTTGAGTCCCTTTCAGATTTTTTGGATATGTACCCAGAAGTGAAATTGTTAGATCATATAATAATTCTATTTTTAATTTTTTGAGGATCTGCCATATTGTTTTTCATAGCAGCTTCAGCATTTTATGTTCCTACTAATAGAGTACTGGAGTTTGAATTTCTCTACATCCTTGTTATTTTCTGTTTTTCTGATGATAGCTATCCTAATGAGGGGTATCTCATTGTGATTTTGATTTGCATTTCTCTAATGATTAGTGATATTGAACATCTTTTCAAATGCTTATGCACAATTTGTATATCCTTTACAGAAATGTTTATTTAAGATCTTTGCCTATTTTATTTTTAATTGTGTTGATTTTTTTTTGGTGTTGAGTTTCAGGAGTTCTTTAAATATTTTAAATATTAACCCCTTATCTGATATACGATTATCAGATATTTTCTACCATTCTGTGAATTGCCTTTTCATTCTCTGGATTATCTTTGCTCAGAATTTTTAAATTTGATGTAGTTTAGTAGTTCCAGATGACATATCCAAGAAACCATTACCTAATGCAATGTGTGTATATGTGTGTATATATACATGTTACAAAGGGTGTAGCTTCCCTCTATGTGTGTATATGTGTGTATATATACATGTTACAAAGGGTGAAGCTTCCCTCTATGTTCTTAGAGTTTTACAGTTGTATGTTTTACATTTAAGTCTTTGATCCATTTTGAGTGAATTCCTATATATGGTGTAACTTCATTCTTTTGCATGGACATGTCGTTCTCCCAGCATCATCAGTCAAAAAGATTGTCATTTCCTTCCCTGAATGATCTTGCTACCATTGTCAAAAATCATTTTACCATAAGGGGGCACCTGGGTGGCACAGTCAGTTAAGCACCCCACTCTTGATTTCAGGCTCAGGTTCTGACCATAGACCCCTGATCTCAGGGTTGTGAGACCAGCTCCACATCAGGCTCTGGACTCAGTGTGGTCTGGTCAGGATTCTCTCTCTCCCTCTACCTCTCTGGCTCATGCTCGCTTTCTCTCTTTCCAAAATAAACAAATAAATCTTGAGAAAAAAAATCATTTAGCCATATATGTAATTGTTAGACATTTGTGGAATCTTTTATTCTCTGTACTCTCTGTTCTGCATCTGTTTTTATGTTAGCACCGTACTGTTTTAATGACTTTGACTTTGTGGTAAGTTTTGAAATCAGGAAGATGAGATCTCCCATTTTGATTTCTGTTTTAAGAGTGTTTTGGCTATTCAAGGTCCTTTGAGTTTCAATATAAATTTTAGAATGGATTTTGTTATTTCTGCCAAAAATGCCTTTGGGATTTTGATAGGGATTGCACTGAATCTGTAGATAGCATTGGGTAGTATTGACATTTTAACAATATTAAGTATTCTAATCCATGTACATAGGATGTCTTCCCATTGATTTGAGTCCTCTTGTATTTTTTTGGTAATGTTTTATAGGCTTTAGTGTGCAAGTCTTTCATTCCATTGGCTAAGTTTATTCCTAAATTAAAAATTTATTATATGTTATTATTGTGAATCTGTATTCTCTTCAATGCTTCAATTTTAGAAGGTTGTTCTATATAAGTTGCTTTTTAATAAACTTCTCATGAATATTTCCTATCTTCTAGCCTTATGTCTCTTTTATTTATAAGCAAGATGCTATGTCTATGTTTATTTTATTCTACATCATGTTGCAACTACCTCCCATGTTGTAAAGTTGGTCACCCTAATAACATCTTAAGGGTAAATAAGTTATGAAAATTTAAAAATGTGTAAATGTTGAGCTGATTTTTTAATAAAATAAGCCACATTTTTGGACTGCTATAGCTAACATCAAACTAAGAGAAAATAAATTATTTTATAAATCACATATAGTAACAAAGTAAGTAAATATCCATTCTGATTAATGCTATTAAACATAAATTTCAAATGATAACATTAATTTTGCTATACATTCAGATTTTTAATATTTTAATTGAAATTGTAACTTGGGAAAAACAGTATTTTATAATAAAGCTTGCAGAGAACCACAAGTTTAACAACAAATAATTAAAAAGCCAATTTCTGTGTAGACCTATATCATAACGATGTAATGGAAATCAAATGCAACCCTTTCCCACAACTTAGTTTTTGCCTTGTTAGTTGAAGAGAATAAGAAAATGAGAATGTCCGTCAATTGGAGAATTTTTTAGTATATTTCTCCAAGTAATATAGTAAGATGGTTTCAAGGTCTGTCTGTCTCTCTCTCTCTCTCTCTTAAGATAGTAAGGGATTTGTAACTATAGAGAATAAAATAATGGTTACCAGAGGGGGGGGGCGAGGGGGTTGGGTGTAATAGGTGATGGGGATTAAGGAGCACACTTGTGATGGGCATTAGGTTGTATGGAAGTGTTGAATCACTATTTTACACCTGAAATTGATATCACACTGTATGTTAGCTACTTGGAATTTAAATAAAAACTTAAAAAAAAGAAGATAGTAAGGGATTAGAAAGAAGGAAGATGGGCAGAGATGAAGCAAGCAATAGGTCAGAAAGAATAAAGAGGAATAGAACAATATAGAAGAATGCATTAAAAGGGGAAGAAAAATAGTAAGAAAGGCAGTAAAAGAGAAGTGGAAAAATATAAATGAAAATATCAGGAAAAAAATAGATGACAAGAGAATTGAGATATACAGTATTCACCACAAACTCAAAATATATAAATCTACACAAATGGAAAGTGGAAAGCAAATATAATTTGTTAAGGAAGGAAGAGAGGGAGGGAGTAAGAAAGGGAGAGAGTTCAGGAGAGGAGAGGTAAGGGGAGGAGGAGGGAGAGGGAGAGGAGTTTCCAAAAGGGAATACATATTTTACATGAGAATTGACTCTACTGAGATGGCCACCAAACCATTACATAGGAGACAAACATTAGTTCAAAGAACAAAATTGACTATATGAAGGAATCAGGATGGCTTCAAAGAGAAAATAATGTTTAACAAATATATTCCATATTTAGGAAATTCATATGAATGCGATTTAGATAGTTCTAGTAGAAAAAAACAAACCAACCAACCTTTGGGTAAAAGGGGCAGCACGTGTAGAGGTTTTAGAACAAAATCCAACATGTGGTTAGTCTTTTTTGTCCTTAAGGTTGCAGTCTGGTCAGGGTAGGTGTCACCTGAAAAAGCACTGCAGTCAGATTGTTTTAGAGAAGGTCATGATCCTGGAGTCCTGAGATCAAGTCCCACATCAGGCTCCCCTCATGGAGCCTGCCTCTCCCTCTGTCTCTCTGTCTCTCTGTCTCTGTCTCTCTTTCTCTCTCGAATAAATAGATAAAATCTTAAAAAAAAAAAAAAACCTCTCTATATTAACCTGTAAACTTAGGACAGGTGTGGAGATCTACTCATCTTGCGGCCACCCAAGACAAGCTTCCTATATAAGTTCACTTGCTTATTAAACTTGCCGCTTACCCATCTGGAATGGCCTGCTTCTTCTGTCTCTCCCTGTCCTTTGCATATGGGGGCCAGTTTCAGTCTTCATTTCCCAAGGATTCAAACTAACACTTGCAGATCGCTTTAAAGATTTGGGTGTTATTCTTCAGGTGTTGATGAGTAAATAAACTGTCGTAAGCAGGAGAATGATATAACTGCATGATATAGATAGAATTGGCAGCTGTAGAAGAGGTTTTGATGTAGTAAATTACTTGACACAGAGAAATGAAATATAAGGTTCTTGTTATGCAGGTTAGAAATGTTGAAAGCTAGAATAATGCCATGATAGCTAAAAATAACAAAAGATTTTAAAGAAGTTAGAATCAATAGATAATGATCGGGATATTAGAAGTAAAGGAAGAAGGTTATACTATTTAAAATCACTAAGTGTCTGGCTTGGCAAACTAAGTATGTGGTGATGCTTTTGCGAAAAGCATACCTGAGTAGTATGACGTGAAGAGTGATCTTTCTAAAATGCAAATGTGATTATTTCTCACCTCAATTTAAGGGCCCTCTATGATTCTCTGTTGAAAGATGAAGTCCAGACTCCTTTATATAGTGTAAATGACTCATTATCTCTCCAGACACATGGTTTCTTTATGCCCTTCATGCCTCACTCTACACTTCGACTATACTGAATTACTCTCACTTATCCAAATGTATGATGCATATTTCCCCTGGGGCTTTGTTCCCAGTGCCTGGAAATATTCCTTATCCTTTTAATCAAGCTTTACTTAGCCTTTTCTTAACCATTACTTCCTATAAGAACCAAGTTCTAATACCCTAAGATTAGTTTAGGTATCACTTATATATAGTTGTATATGGTCCTGATTTTATCACTGCAATATAGTGTTAGTAAAATTGGCAATTTCTAAGTGGAGATATACATCTGAAATTCTTAAAATATGAGCTTTGTTCACTACTGTAATTATTTATTAACTGAGAGGCTCAAAGCACATTTGTGCAATGCAGTTGGATAATCAGTTGTCATTTGCTTCATGTCTCTTCGGCCACCATGGTCATTATAAAAACAGCAACTGAGGGGTGCCTGGGTGGTTCAGTTGGTTAAGCCTCTGCCTTCAGGTTGTGATCCCAGGGACCTGGATGGGGCCCTGATTAGGGCTCCTTGCCCAGCAGGAGCCTGCTTCTCCCTTTCCCTATGCACCTCCTCCTGCTTGTGCTCTCTTGCTCTCTCTCTGTCAAATAAATAAAATCTTAAAAGAAAAAAACAGCAATTGAGAGTGATAAATAGCTTTCCTCCTTCCCTTCTTTTCTTCCTTTCTTTTCCTTTCATGTTCTTTGAAAATCTGCTAGATAATTATAATTCCCAACTGGGATACTGAAGCTCTTCCTTTGGGCTCTTGTGTTTTTTTCCTCAATGATAGCTACAGTGTTTGCCACTTCTGAAGAGGGAAAGAGCCTGGAGCATTTGCTCCAGTCTTTCTTTTTGCCTCTGCTATTTCTTCTCCCCTCCACCCCCCTGAATAAAATGATCAGCTGCAGGATAAATGGAGGAAATGTGGAAAATTTGATTTACCTTTTCTTTTGGCTCTCCAGTCATTACATCATATCATCTTTGCTTCCCTTATAATGTATACACGTTGTGTATAGATTTTTGTCTTGGAAGCCACAATTTGTTTGTTAATAAATCGTTAACCAGATACAGAGCATTACAGAATGTCATGAGGAAAGTTATGGAAGGATAGGTTGGGATTTTTTTTAGCAGCATTAATAAAAGATAGATTAAAGTATGTATAATTGGATTATGTATGCATCTTGGATTATGATGCTCTTAATTGTCCTTTCTGATAATGTAAACATTGTTTTATATAGAAAACTTATGAAAAAAATGAAAATTTCTACAACCCCCTATGTTTTGTGTATTGCCAACACACCAAGTAAAGTGTACTAAGTCTAAAATCCAGAATATTATTAAAATTCTAAAATAACTATCTAATTCAGCAGAAAAAAAAGATATTATATCACAACATATCATTCAACTGAAATAAACAGAATTCAAAAATGGCTTGTTTTTATTTAGAAGCAGAATAATTATGAACCACGATTTAATTTGGAACATCTTATTTTCTTAAGGAGGATATTCAAAGAGTCAAGATTTACTTCTGTGGTCACATATTAGGATTCTGTATCCCCTTTTCTATTTGTATATAATTTCTGAATTTTAACTTATGTTGAAAATGATGCATTTCTTTGTGGAACTGCATTAAAAGAAGTTGATTGTTAAAAAAAAAAACAAGTATTCATATTAAGGTACTGGAATTTAAAGCAAAGCCTTCTACATACTATACAATGAAGTAAAATGGCTTTAAGACCTAAAGAAGACATGTTCTATACATATATGTTCTTTAAAACTGCAAAAGATATGATTTAATATGTTAGCTGAAAACTTTGAATGTTTCTCTCAGATAGAAATGTATATACCATGATAGTATGGATTCTAGACTGTAGTTTCAAAGAAAGCAATAGTGAAAATGAATTTCATGCCAGTAGACACTTTAAAAACTAGATTTAGCAGCAGTCACATTAGCTTAGATAATGGGAGAATTTTTCTTCATTGAAAATGCTCTGTGTCGCTTAAGAAGAACTTACTGAGGCAGCCTGCCATCTAGCTTTTTCACAGAAAAACAGGCTTACAGACTGCAGATGAGAGAGTCTGGAGCAGAGACAATTTTAACTTAGCCATTCCTAATTTATCTCAAGCATTTTCAATTCATCTTCACTGCTCTATGCACACAGGAACACCAGATTGCCATCCCTGGGGAACAGAATGCAACCAGGGATCTGGAGAGCTGTCACATTCCAAGAAATATTTAAATTGTGCTGATTTTCTTCTGGAGAACTGAGCCCAGGGAATGAAACTCTCCATCAAGTCATAGCTTTGCGGGCAATAGATCAGAGGATATTGCCAGTTTTCTAATGGATTATTGTTATCGGGCAGGTTTTCTCTGAAGGTACGTATTTTCTCAATTCATTACCCTCTCCTATTTATCAGGTAATGATCTAATGAGCTGGAGATCCAAACCGGTAAAAAAGAGAAAGATGTTAAGTAGTCAGTATTGACTAAAGAATGACACTTTATTGCTGCATGTTTATAGGTGAATAATCTGACTCCGTTAGTAAAGATTAGTAGGGTACAGTTTGAATTGCATTGTCAGCAAAAACAGGCAAAACCAAAACAAAACCGTGCTGCAGGCTGCATTATCATAAGTTCATATTAATTCTCTTGAGGATTTTTTGTAGCTGCAGCGTATAATGAAGGGAAATACATACTTTGGAAACTCAGCTAACCTTATACATTTTAAAAATATTTTTACATGATCATGATGTTTCCTCCGTATATTCTCAAATACAAACTTTGTCTCAGATGCTGCTGTTAATTTTGGTGCCATTGGTATTTATGGTATATAAATATATGAATAATAAAAGTATTTAATTTAAAGAAACTCCAGTGGGAGTCTTTATGAGACTATTATATGGGTGTACTTTTCTGGCTTTATAGGTCTTTATTTTTAAGTTTGAAAGAATCTTCCTAAAATTAATTGCCACATTTTTAGTAAAATATGCATACCCTAAAAATTTGTTATTCAACTTTGTTCTGTGAAGTGAAAAGCCTCAATACATTTATGAAGTACACAAAACTGTTCAGCAAAGTAAAATGTGAAAAGCTGGCAAACTTCTGAATATTAACTGAATCAATAAAAATGGAGAAAGCCCTATTCTACACTGAAATTCAGCTTATTATACCTAAGATATATTAGAACAGGTGACTACTGTGCCTGTTTCCTAGAAGTTAAAGGTATGTGTGTGTGTGTGTGTGTGGGGGGGTGTTTTGTGTCAGAAAGTGGATGGAGCTGTAGGACAGAAAGCAAGCACATAGTCATTACGGTGAGTTTATGAAAACTGAAGAAATATTTTAAAAGATGATATTAGGGCTTTTGATGTTTTTAGGTGTTTTATTATTGTGTGAATAAGCTCAGTGAAACCTACCATGGGGTTGATATTCTTCTATGTTAAAAATAACTATTAGAATGGCTAGAATGGCAGGTGTATTTGACCTGGGGTGTGGTATATTTGCTGCTCTATGTGGACTGGAACACAGAGTTTGTGGAACCATCAGTGGGTTAATCACAGGCTCGGGAGAGGAAATGGTGGCTCAGCTTCACAAGAGCACTTGTTAAGTGTGTTCTCATTTCTTTGGAGCATTTGAGAGACTATTAGAAGAATAAAGGAGAAGGAGGAGGAGGATTGAGTCACCCAAATAGTTACTTGGAGTTTGTTTTCTCTTATCCTCAGAGGGTTTGTAAAAGGAAAAAAAAAAAAAAAGATGAAGGAGAATTGAATCCTCAAAGAGTTCTTTTAAGTGCTTCTTTTTTCATGAATCTTACAAGAATTGCGGAATAGGGACTTAAATTAAGGTTTCCCTATGGATTCCTCCATTTGGCAAGCTTTCTCTCCTTTATGGAATATTTTCCCTCCACTCACTTAAGAAAAAAAAAAAAATGAGCTTGCTCCCAGTATGATTTCTTCCCCAGTAACCCGAAGCTCTAATTTAAATCTACAGAAGTATGCTCTCTGAAACTGCATACACTCCTGAGTATCTCAGAGTTTTATAATTCACTGTCTTATGAATGTCAAAGCTAAAGTGATTTAACATCATGTATTTATTTATTTGAGTGTTGGGAAGCTATGACAACAGCTTGGAAATATATCCTTTAATTTATATTTTGGGTGTCAGATGAATAGATCAAATATGAAAATCAGGAGGGGCAGTTTTAGTTGTCAAACTGCAATAAAAATTTTTATTGCTCTGACCTCTTATTAACCTTTTCTACCATATCATGCTAGTGTCTCTTGCCTCCCTATAGGGTTCATTCACTTACCCAGCTATCTAAATCTTCTCAGCTTCCAGGTCAGGTGCTAAAACTTGTTTTACTTCATCTAATGGTGAGTTCATTGCGAAAATATATTACTATAATTTTATTTTATTAGTTGCTGTTAAATATTTAATATTTATTGAGTGCCCATGATCTGTTTGGTGTTTCACAGCAATATGTAGGAAGAAAGTATGTAATGGCATTTTTCTCCTAAATCAGCCAGTTTATTAATATTTCAGGACTCCTAATTGGTGCCCACAGAGAAAGGCAATTAAGGCTGGCTCTTTAGTGGCTGCTTATGTGCATGTAAGATGTGAAATGTCCTGTATTCAGTGAATGATTTGCATCCAACTTTACCATGGATCCCAGACTTCTCATCTAATTGTATTCAAATATTCTCTTAACTCTACTCCCTATACCAAAGTGTCATCATGGGTAGAACATTGGATTGAGGGTAAGAAAAACTAGGTTTAAATGTGTTAAGCAAGTTTGTGTAAGTTAATTTGTCTCCTACCTATCTCTCTCCTATTGAGTATATAATAGAGATATAATAGAGATAATATAATAGAGATAATGGCACCTACTTTTTAGATTCTTGTGGGTACTAGAGATCACACACATTAACTAACAAACACATAGTGTGTGTACAACATATGTTCGATAAACAGTACTTATGTCTGAATGCATTTTATCATAGAGTTTCACATACAGAACGTACCAATTGAAACTACCTTGACTCATCTTTCTTCAGTGATGCATATGTGTGTAGGGATGTGTGTGATGTGTATATTTGTATTATCATAGGTCCATTGTTCAACAGTTTTAAAACTGATTTAAAAAATAATGTATTGATCATGTAGTTATTGCTCAGCACTAAAATACTCTATAGAAGTATAGATAAAATTAGAAATTAAGATTAGCTTGAGACATAGGTTGCTATATTCTCTATGGCTACAAACAGCTAAATTTTCAACCATAACTTACCAGAGAAAGCAGATAGAACTGTATCTCATGTTCTCATTTTTTCCCCTCTCCCAAAAGATATGGAAATAGAAGACAAGCCAGTAAATCCTCTTGCTCATTATGCTGTGCTCTTTGCCCCTTTTGTTTGCATTTTATTTTGCTACAGTGGCTTGTCTAGCGAGATGGCCTTGAATTCTAACGGCACAGAGTAGTTTAAGGATATGAACCACCCTCTCAAGGAACAAAGCAAACACATGAATACTTTTATTAAAACAAAAGACAGCTTTTGCTTTGAAAAAATGCTAAACATTTTTTAATGAGAGTGAAACTGTTAAATGTGAATGTTCAATACAGCCAGATGTTGACCTTAACTGTGAATTCGAAGCTTTACAAAAATAGTATGCAAATCCAAACTAGAAACTGCTTTCTTTAGGTCATAAGACTGCTGAAAAATTCTAAGTCTGAATTTCTCAGATACTTTTCATATTGAGTTAAGCATATACAGAAAACCTACTTTAATATTCTGAGTTATATGGGGAGATAAATTAAGCATCATGCATGTGTTTTCTATATCTTTTATTGGAATTTGGAAACAGATGTACAAATGTCCTCTTTATAAATGGGAACCACCAAGTAATTATTTTGAAAATGCATTATAGGAAATTATCTTGTACATTATGACTAGATCAAAATGTGGATGCAAAAGCAAGTACCTGCTGAAAAGCTATTCTTCTCTTTTTTCTTTTCTTTTTTTTCTTTTCTTTTCTTTTTTTTCTTTTCTTTTCTTTTCTTTTCTTTTCTTTTCTTTTCTTTTCTTTCTTTTCTTTTTCTCTTTTCTTTTCTTTTGAGTCAATATCTGTTGTCAGTGCCAATCCTGTCTTAATATCAATGAACCGAACTACTCACCAATAAAATGAAAGTTTAGGCATCTGGCTTCATTCTCTATAAGACCCTTGAATTTCTTGTTCTATTGCTGTTTGATTCCAAACTTTGGATATTTTGACTCTGTGCTTAAGGAGATTAGAACCTGTGTTTTAATTCCAACTCAGTTTTCCAATCTGTAAATGTGTGTGGGAGGGTTATAATAATATTCATATTGTGTGGAATGAATAACAAAATATCAAATGGTATTGCAGGGGCTTGTTGATGTAAGTACTAAAAAATGGTACTAAGTATTGGTGTAGCTATCACGGCATCACCATCTTCAGGCCGACTCTTGATACTGGGCTTCCTGTTATTCAGTATGATTATGGACTTCCTTTGGGGGACCTAGGTATGTGTTCACCTACAGTCTTCCTCTGCCTATGGCTTCCTCTAAGTAAATATTTTCATTAAATCAGCCTTGCCCCTTGACCTAACCTTAAATAGGTTAGCTGCCAATTCTTTGAGGTGTTCTTCCCTCAGCATATTCTTAATGGAAAAACAGATATCTCTGAGCTTAGTGATTCTCTTCTTGTGTCTCAATTTGTATTGACAAATACATATTAAAGGAGACACAAAGATACTGGTTCACATGTCGGGTATAATAGGCTCAGGCTTCTAGAACACAGGCTAGTAAACTTTTTCTGTAAAAGGCCAACTAATAAAAGTTAGGGGCTGGATTGTCTCTCCATAAAATTCATATGCTTGGGATCCCTGGGTGGCGCAGCAGTTTGGCGCCTGCCTTTGGCCCAGGGTGCGATCCTGGAGACCCAGGATGGAATCCCACGTCAGGCTCCCGGTGCATGGAGCCTGCTTCTCCCTCTGCCTGTGTCTCTGCCTCTCTCTCTCTCTCTGTGACTATCATAAATAAATTTTTTAAAAAAATTCATATGCTTAAGTTCTAACTCCTAGTACTTCACAATGTGAGTGTATTTGGAAACAGAATTTTTTAAAGAAGTTATTAAATTAAAAAAAAAGGCATTAAGATAAGTCCTAACCCGGTATGACTGATCTTAACCCAGTATGACTGATGTCCTTGTAAGAAGAAACATAGACACAGACATGCATGGAGAGACCATGTAAAGACACCAGGAAAAGGCAGCTCTCTATAAGCCATGAAATAAGCCTCAGAAGAAACCAATTCTCCTGACACTTTGATCTCAACTTCTAGCCTCCAAAATTGTGAGAAAAATATTCTGTTGTTTAAGCCACCCAGTCTGTGGTGCTTTGTTCCAACAGCTCTGGAAAACTAACAAAGTGTAAACATTTTAGATTTTTTTGGGCCCTGTAAGCTTCCTGTCACATTTTCCTCCTCCTCCTTCCCTCTTTATCCTTATTCGCCCCTTTAAAAATATAAAACAAAAAACAAAAACAACAAACAAACAAACAAACAAACAAAAAGAAAACAAATGCTTTTAGGGGCCATATTTGGCCATGAGCATAGTTGGCCAACCCGTGTTCTAGAACAGAAAGATCCTCCAAAATTTGGACAAAAGATAGCCCTAAACTTCCATGTTCAAGATAGTCAAGTCTACTTTGCAGATAACCACTGATTTTTAGCCTAAAAATATAACTTTATCTTTTTCTTCTGCCAAAATCCTTCCAAATACCTTAATTTGATATGGATATCTATAGAGCACATTGCTTTCACTCCTAATGGACCCTTTAAAGCCCTAAAATTAGAATGACATCCAAACAATATTAATCATATCATTTTGCATGTTGAGTACATCCTGTGGGCTGCAGACTATTCTAAGCACAGCATATATTTTCTCATATTAATCCTACCAACAGCCTTGCAAGGTAGTGTTATAACCATTTTCCTGATGTGGAAATCGAGACACTGAATGATGAAGCAATTGCCTGTGGCTGTTTAGCATAATTAGCTTAGTGGTTTGGATAGAGAATCTTAGGCTCAGAGTCTGGCATTTAACCATTATACTATAATGGTCTCAGATCATGGCAGAGTTTTATGTTTACCATACGAACAGCTGTGAAAATATTGAAAAATACATAACAAACAGCAATTCAGGTGAAAGAGAAGGGAAGTGATGCAGTGCTTATTTCAATCCCATATTTTTATGTGAGTGTAGTAGGCATGATAATTTTCTAGTTAATTATGTAATTTCTATTTCTCTTTTCTTATGGAGAACATGAATTATGTTTTAGGACTTTTTTTGTCTTCAAAATATCATAGTGAATGAGTACGGTTAAAGAGGTTAGGTTTATCAAAGAGAAACTAAAGAACAAGATGGTATAATTTTAAAGCTCACAGAGTTTCACATTTAATTTTGCATGTAAGAAAGTTAATGCTCAATTTAATAATTTCTATTATATGGGGAAACAATGAATAACCAAATTGACTACTGGGTATATATAATGTATTATTTCTAGTTATTTTCATGGAATCAACAGGTACTTGGTTTGATTGTGTTCAAAGAACGACCTGTTCAAATGAAAACTTTGCCAGGTGGCAATTCTGCTTTAATTCTAGGAAGCATATGTTGTGTGTTGTGTGAATTCCTGGATTGTCCTTTTTAATTTCATCAATACATCTGATATGCCTTCAGTATTTCTGTAGAACTGAATCATATTTTCTAGCCATATCTGAATTTGGTAGAACATCTTTGAAAAGAAAAATAGGCCACTGCTACTATGCAATGTAAGTACAGTTAACCTACTTCATAAATTATTCTTCTGTCACTATATTAACACACAAAAAAATTCTTGTGATATTGTCAGATGTCCACATTGAATATAAAGAATTTAATCATCATAAAGTAGAAGGTTGTCTGTCACCTGCCAAAATCTATCAAAGTAAATAAGCACTTTTAATAGTTTCAGCCATGAATTATATTGTCTCATAATTAAAATATATGCATGTGTATATGTAGAACCTTAACGAAGCACTACTATTGTTTAGAAAATTATTTTGTAGGGGGTCTTGTTATTCTAGGCTCTATTAGGTCTCTGGACATTGTAGAGCAAAACCAAAGTAAACTTTCTTTGGTTATATTTATTGGGATAGGTAAATGACTATGGACATTCTATTGTTCTGGAATTATTTATCCTTAATAGGAATTTATGTTTACTCTCTCTAAAATTTTGGTCTTTAAGAAGTAAGTGAGCAGTCATGTGTATGTGTCTGTATATGAAGGCATTTGTAATGCATGTCTGTGTCATGTGTGTTTGTGATTTTTTCCAAGAATTACCCATGGGACATTTGAAAAGCAGATCTTAAGTTCACAGGCAGTATATTGAGATTCATCCCAACTTACCAGCAAGGAGACCTTGCAATATTTGGAATTAGAACCTTAAATACCATCCTGGGTTATCTTGCAATTCTCTCTCCCCTTTCTTTTACTGCATTCCTCACAAAATAACTTAAGCTTTAGAAAATGTTCTACCAAGATTTTTTTCTCCTTTGGATTATTCTTGTGGGGTAAAATGTGGGAATATTTTAGGAAAGGGAAAATCTTTATGAGAATTGGCAGAATTTACATGAAGGGATGAAGGTTTGCATTGCAAAAGAAGACGATTATTTTTAGGTTGTCAACTGGGGTGGGAGTAGGCTGGATCTTGAGAATAATGCTGAGAACTGGGATATTCCCATTAAAACAATTCTCTGAAGTGTTTAAGTTCTTATATATTCTCCTTTAACTCTGAGAACAGTTGTATTTGGCTTTAGTTACAACTCTTGTTTTCATTTTGAAACTCCTTCTAGCTCTCTCCAAACATTTGGTCAACACCCACATAGATCATAGGGTAGAGTATAGGCTAAATCTAGACTAAAGGAAAGATTTTAATCTGCACATAGAATCATAGACAGGCATGTATCTGCACAACCAATATATACAGCCCGACAGATATGCAAACAGGAACAGGCTGACAAGTAAGTGTGTAGAAGGATTGACAGATGGGAGCTGACAATGGGACAGGGATGGATGGACCAATATACAAGAACAGGCAAACTGACAACCAGTCAGAAACATACTACGGAGAGATGTGGATGACTAGGCAGGCAGATAAGCACACACACGCAGATACAGACAGCAGAGAAATTGATGAAGAGACAAGGAAGACAGACTGAGACCCATGCTTCTAACATGGCAGGCAGTTCTGGCCACTAATTGGCAGCCCAACATAGATGCAAACATGGATGGGAATGTGCCCATACACTATATACCAGAATTTTACCTTATACATTCATGAGGCAAGTTCCAGTAATAAACCATTTTTATTGCTTTTTAAAGGATCATTTCTAAGGTACCTTCATCTATGCAATTTTGCTTTTCCCTACATGGATGCAGTAAAAAGAATCATGGATATTATGTATGAAAAACATGTTTTGTCATACTTTTTAGTTTTATCTAGTACTTCTGTCTTTGGATAAGAGAAATCAAAATAGTGAAGTTATTGTGAGCATGCTGTTGAAATGTTACCTTAAGGTCTTTTTAAGCCCTGTAATATAAGAGTCAAGTCAGAATTCAGACAAGAGAATGATCAATTTTCTTTCTCCAGGAGAAGCAACAACAATTATAAAACAAACAAACAAAAGAACAAAACACTTGTGCCTTGGAAGCATTGTTAATGTCAAAACAATCATTGCCTTAGTGTTTTGCTGTGGGTCACAGAGACCTCTTCTAAGTTATAAAGGCACTTGATATTTTTTGTTGCAATAAAATGAGAAAAGCAGGGGGAAGTATAATGCTCCTTTGGTTGAATGCAATTTTAATAGCTTGAATGGACATATATGAAACTTTTAAAGCCTTAAAGAAAGTTTTGAATATTACATTATATGGAACTATTGATTTGAAATAGTTCTTCAAAATGTTGTATAATTATAAGAACTATAGGATTAAAGGATGTCAAAATTTAGCAGTTATTTAGGAGTTGCTTTTTAGAGACTTGGAAGAGTATATAGACTATATAATTAAATACATGTTAAATTATCACTTGATAAATATTTTGCATGTGGTATCTTGCCAGTACTTGTAATCATTCTTCATTTTCACGGGTGGGAGGGCATACACAACCTGCTCTAAACTTTAAATAATCTTTCATACTAGTTTAAAACTACTCTTGTGCCTCACATCTAGTACTTTTACAAATTAACACCAACTGAATAATGTGATTTTTGTTTTCCTATGAGGTTACTTTTTGGGGAGAGGGTATTTTCCTTTTTATTTTAGCCTCTGGAAAGGATACATGCTTATATAATGAACTCCACCTTTTAATCAGCTTTATTAGGATATAATTTACATACCATAAACATCAGCTTTAAGTGTATATTGTTCAATGACTTTTACCACATTTGCTGTTTGTGCAACTCTCCCTGCAAGTGAAGTTTAGAACCTTTCCATCACCACAAAGAGAAATCTTTTGTCTATTTAGAATCGTACTCATTTCTCATCCTGACTCAAGTCAACCACTAATCTACTTCCTGTCTCTCTATATTTGCCTGTTCTGGACATTTCATATAAATGGAATCATACAGTACGTAGTCTTATATGTCTGGATTCTTTCACATAGCATACTGTTTTTGAGATTTATCCATGTTGTAGTACCTTTTTCATTGCCAGATAGTATCTCATTCTTTGGACCTCCCACATTTTATTCATCAATTAACTAGTTAATGTATGTATGAATTATTTCTGAGTTTGCTTTTTGTAGTTGTTCTCTCTTAAAGAGTGAAGATTGTGTTTATTTTTTCTAGCCTCTCTCTAGTCACAGAATGAATGTATGTTTGGAAACTCATGCTCAAATTAATTTACTATTGAGGTTTGCAAGTCCACTTTTGTAAAAGTAAGAATGAAGCAAAGCTAACTAATCAAAAAAGTTTTTTTTTTATGGAAGTTTATTAAGGTGATGCATAATGATATTTTCTATCCTGATAAGCTTTAAGGTTACTTATAAAAATGTAATACAAATATATTAAATATAAATAATCTTAAATATAAATAATCTTACTCAACTCACATATAAACATATCTCTAAGTAGAAATAAAAATAAACTAGTTAGTTTTTTGATTCCTGGGTTTAAAATAAAAATAAAAAGTTCTTGAAAAGTTTTGATGTTCTCTGATCCAATCAACTGTTACAGAAATACAAAACTGCAGATAATTAGCTTTATTGTGTCTTTTTTTTTTTTTTTTGGTAACAGATTTTTCACTTAAAATACATTTTTTTATTTCTAGAAATTTTCAATGCCTAATCTTACTTGCTTCCATGAATCACCATATGAAAACTGTTTTAAGTTTTGATATTTAGGGTTGGCTAACTTACTGAAGACAGTGTAGGTGTTAATTTTCGAATCATATGGATGACTGAGGCTACCTATGAGTGAGCCCTTTTATCTCTATGGTTCCTATCTTTCTCTAAATTGACTGCTATCCCAGACAGCTTGTAAACCTTTTTATGAGGTTTATCCTTAATGATGATCTTTCTCCTTCATTTATTTGTGATAAATTAACACGGAACCATGATTTCATTCATATTCTTATTTTGAAATAGGTAATTTGGATATGAAGCAAAATCTGATTTTCTGATACATGTGTGTGACAGAAAAAAAATCCATTTAAAAGTAAACAGAATTTGATGCAACACTTTCTTTCTCTTAGTTTAAGCATGACAAATACACATCTTTCCAAGATAATTTTCTTTTGTGCATCTTTTCAGGATACATTATTTTTATTATTTGTCTTTTTTTCCTTAATTTTACTCAGCCTGAGTAGTTTCATCCACTGCTACATCTTAAGCTCCATTTAGGTCAACAACTCTAGTCATGACTTCATTCCTTTGATCCTGATCTGGTAGTTTCAAGTTCAATATGCAATAGAAACTGTGTTTATTAAAATAAAGCAAAAACAGGGATCCCTGGGTGGCACAGCGGTTTAGCGCCTGCCTTTGGCCCAGGGCGCGATCCTGGAGACCTGGGATCGAATCCCGCGTCAGGCTCCCAGGTGCATGGAGCCTGCTTCTCCCTCTGCCTATGTCTCTGCCTCTCTCTCTCTCTCTCTCTCTCTCATTCTCCCTGTGACTATCATAAAAAAATAATAATAAATAAATAAATAAAGCAAAAACAAAAACAAAACACTTATTCAAACACATATTCAAGAAAATACAAAGGAGAAAATAGTGCCTACATTTTTAAAATGAATTCAGATGGTTTCCCATTCTATAATGCACACTCTTGCACCAGGAATACAGAGAATTTGGATCTAATTAAATGCTCTGTTTTCCATCACTATTCTACAGGTGCTATGAAACAAATGTAGTCCATTTTTCCTGCAAATATGGCGCAGTGTTGGTTCAATTGAGATTATTTTGGGAAAGAGTGCCATACTCAAGCAGCTTTCCTATAAAGAAAATAAATGTGTCATATTTTCAAATTTATTACAATGATACCATTAAAATTTGCCATGTCTATTATAATCTGAACTTCTTTTATAAAAAATTAAGTAGCATATTCTGTTATTTCAGAAAAACAGAGGATTAGTAACCTAATTAAAGAATTCCTTTATTTGACTTTAGCATCTTTCTTTTTGAAATAGAATAGTAATTTTATTATGCTTTATATTTTAGAGAAAAACAGACATTGGCTAAAATTATAAAACCACAATGTTAACATTTTTCTTGAAGTTTGGCAGAACATCCACTATTCCCACTCTGTTTCAATTTAACTCAGTCGCTGATTCCCAGAAGCAATCTAGAAATGTTGTAATACATCAGCCTAAGGAAAAACCACACATACTCTCATGAACTGTCCCATTCTGACACATGTCCACCACCCACAAAACACTATATCTGTTGGGTTCTCTTCATTATGATTCCTACAT
Organism: Vulpes lagopus; assembly: GCF_018345385.1. NCBI lineage: Eukaryota > Metazoa > Chordata > Mammalia > Carnivora > Canidae > Vulpes > Vulpes lagopus. Next base: position 36,084,913 of record NC_054846.1, read on the forward strand.
CTCCATGGATTAAAAATGTGATGAACTGTTTTGGGTAAAAAAAAAAATGTTTTCTCTTAGCTTTTGCTACGTAGACACCATTTAAACAGATTGTGATGGCATCATTGAGGGCATGGACATATCAAGAAAATTTTGGGTATAGTTTTTAAATTGAACTTGAGTAAATATCTTAAATTACTACATGCAAAAATGGGACTGATACTTGCAGTAGTCTTCTGGAGCTCCTCAATTTCAGCCAATTTTTTTTTTTAATTACCTGATCCTGCCCTGCATCCCACCAGATTAGTGTGGGATAACTATGACCTCATGACCTAAACAGTAGTAATTAGATTCCCTTTCCCTGGAATCCAGACGAGAGTTATAGGAACTCCAATCAGTCTTAATTTGGTATCTAAACTGGGTAGTCAAGTAGGGCAGGAATTTGGCAGTCATTACTGGGCTATGTGCAAATGGGACAGAGCAAGGCGGTCTGCAGAGAACAATACAGTAGAATGAAGCTCAGGGAAGGGGGGTGATGGTGAGGCACTCCACAGTTGCAGAGCTGGGAGGCAGACATAGTCATAGCCTGAGCAGCTTTTCTGGGTCCTGGCTGCCCTCACTTTCTGTTCTTGGGTTCTGGGAATCATCCAGTACCCTGTATCATTCCAATTGACCTGAAATAGGCTCTTCACACTACTGCTAATCACACTAACCTGCTCATTACTGCAGTCTATTGCTCTTTGAGAAAATTATTTCAGCAGTTGTGGGTTTATTTTCCCCTTAAACAGCCCTCATTTTCACTTGTTTCTTGTTTTAATCAGAAGAAAAATTTCCATCTCCTCTTCAAATATATAAATATATATTTATCTGCTTCAGCCTAGAGGTACTCTAGAATCACAATCTAGGCTGCTGGTCAAGAGAGTAGTCTCTGGAGCCAGTGGTAATGGGTTTGATGCTCAAATCTATCATGTATTATAACTGTATATATTTTATTTCTTTAAGTGTTCTGTGTCTCCTTGATTTAAGGGTCCAGAAAGGTGAAATTAAATATCTTCTACTAATGAGTTTCTTTTTCTCCTTGTATTTCCTATACATTTGTTAATGCATGTTGAAACTCTTATTTGATATGCTGATATTCATAACTCTTTTATCTGCTATATTATTTGTACCATTTAATATTAAAAGAGCCCTGATTTGTCACTGTGAATGCTATTTGGCCTGAATTCACTCTCGTTTGTTATTTATATAGTGAATTTTACTTTTTTTAAAAAATGTTTGACTTGCCTTTGTCTCTGTACATTTTTAAAAATCTTTGTGAATAACTCTGCTTTAGGCTTATCTCTTATATACAACAAAGCATTAGGATCCTTTTGAAATCCATTGTGGAAAACTTTCTTTTTTAAAAATTTAGTTTAGGTAATTTAAATATACTTATTTGAGAAATATTTATGAGTTCTATCTTTTTGATGTTAGCTATTATAAGAAAGGTGAGGAATCGGCATGCCTCCTGCTTTCATTGCTCTTTTCTCTATGCTTATGGCATTTCTACATTAAGGCATACAACAGATAGTTTCTGTTCATTCCCCCCAAACCTCACGTTTGTTTTATTTTACATGTACAGATAAACATTATAAAGTGTTTCCACAGAGCCCTCCTCCACTCCCTTCCCAGAGGTCTTTATAATAGTCTTTTGGTCAGCTGGGTTCATTGTTTAGCACTTATATAAAAAACAGTTCATAGAAATATTTTTTGTACATCCAAAATATTTGATTATTTTTATTTGTGAAAGATTATTTGACTCATTATAAACTCCTTGGGTCCTAGTTCCTTCTGCTGAGCATTTTTAGTTTTTCATTTTATTTTCACAATTAAAGTTCTTCAAAAGAATTCTAAGATTAGCCTTTTTTCCTCTTAATCTTAAAGTAAAGGTTTTCTTTCTTTCTTTTTTTTTTTTTTTTGCCTGACTCTGAGTATAACATCTTCTAAAGGATATTGTGTTTGATATCAAGTAAATTTACTAGATTGTACTTCAGTGGTGGTAGTTTGGGGTGATTTTCCCCTGGATATGATACCTTTTTTAATATGCAATTCAAGCCCTTTGCATTATGAAATATTAGCTTTGCTCCAGTATTTTGGGAATACATTAACACAAATATTGGTTCCTTTTACGTGTCTTTCACATCTACTTTTTTTCCATAATCCTTTTTCAGCTTTCAAAAATTTAACATTTTTTCCATTTCCTATTCTCTATATTCCTATTGACTGTTTTCTCCTTATCCTTTATGTCTATCACTTTCTTTGTAATCCTTTTTAATTCCCTTTTTAAAAACTTGTATTTATTTTTGCCTATTTTCTCTCCTACATATCTTTTTCATAAGTTTACCATTTTATCCCACTCCTTTTCTAAGCCTTAAGAGATCACATTACATCTCCTTCCATTGTCTTACCATTTCTTCCTTAAGATGGTAAAAATACTAGTTTGTGCCTATACTCCATTGATAAATTCGCCTGTTAATTTTTATAATTCATGGAAAATGTAGAATTAGGTACCCTGAAGCAGTAATTTCATAGAGTAGTTTATCCGTCATATTTTTTCTTGTTCTCTTCCTTAAGTTCCTTTTTTTAAAGATAGATTTATTTATTTATTTATTTATTTATTTATTTATTTATTTATTTATTTTAGAAAGAAAGAGAGCACAAGCAGGAAGGGCAGAGGGAGATAGAACCTGAAGGAGACTCTACACTGAGCGTAGAGCACCATGCAGGGCTCAACCTCATGATTCTGAGATCACAACCTGAGCCAAAACCGACAGATAGAAGCTTAGCCAACTGTACCACCCATGTGCCCTTAAAATTATTTTTTTTGTTTGTTATGTGTTTGTTGAGTTCTGTTTACTTATTTTTATAAAGCTTAATTACCCTGAACCATTAATTGACAGGAAGTCATAAGGATGAGTGGCTAGGGCTGTATTTCAGGATGGGTGGATATTTACTTATACCCAGGTTTTTGAGTGTGAGTATATTTAGTCTTTACACCTCTTGGGCCATTAGGAATAGGAGAAAAATTGTGAAGACTGCTCTTTGCAAATATGAGTTTTCAACATGATTTCTTATCTAGAAAAACTTCTTTTGCTTCTTAGAATGGAGCTTATTCCCGAGTATCATCCACCTCCCATTCCTGCTTGGGCAAACATAAGATAGGTTTTGACAGCTGAGTGTTTGCACTTGTGTTTGAGATGTGACTTTACTGGCTCTTTATGAAATTTCTGGTCTTGCAGGGTTTTTTTTTTTGCCTTCTGCTTCAGATGCTGGCTTTTATAGGCACTATATTTCAGAAGGACTACTACTATTTTGTAGTTTGAAGAGTTAGCTATTGCCTAGTTTCACCAAAAATGGAAATATTTTTCTGATTTTTTTTGTCTCCCTTGTTGCTTTTGGACATTTTTTATGGGAAAAGATAAGGGGAAAATATGCCAATTCCATTCCTCTGTATCCAAACTGAAATTTTCTTAACTCATATTTTAGAATTATGTATTAGATCATGAACCATTCCTCAAAATTTTCTAGTAATTTCCTGTAACCCTTATCAAAAATGTCAAGTTCTTAAAATGGTCCACAAAATCATGTAATAACGTGGTCTCAGCCCCATGTCCACTTTCACTTTCTGTCTTCCTTCCCTCCACACCATGCTGGTCTAGTCATGCTAGCCTTCTTGCTATCACCTAATTATGCCAATCTCATTTTTTACTTTTCTCTTTCCAGACATTTGCACTTTCTGTTCCTTGTGTCTGCAATATATCAAAATATTTGCACAGATAGTGCTTTCAATTCATTTAGGCCCCTGCTTAAAAATCTCTTCCTTAGAGATTCATTACAGACTTTATTATTAATATTATCTCATTAGCCTATTGCATTTTTTTCCCATATTACTTACAACTGATACTACAGTGCTTATTTTCATCTTGCATTTTACTGTCCCCCTTACTCCAATATAAGCTCTATGAGGACAGTAATTTTTTTTTTATTCTTGTTACTGTTTGATCTCCACATCTAGAACAGTGTCTGACATATACAGATACGCTGTACATATGTTGGAATTAAGAAGTGTTGCTGAACTTTCCCTTAATGTTTTCTGTTGATTAAAATAGAATTCCTTCTGACATAATAAATACTAGCAATTTATACTACTTGCTAAGTAGTCCTCCAAGAGAGTTAAGGGTATTTATTTAATTTTCGAACAACCCGTGGGTTAAATACTATAATTATGTTTATTTTACAGATGAATAAATTGGGGACAGAGAGGTTAAGTATTGCTTATAAGTAATGGAGAATGATATAATTCAGTGCTGTGAGTCTTAACCAGTTTGATATATAACTATATTTCTTTCTCTGTGTTTACTTATTTAAACATAACTTGCCCTTTTAAAACTTTTACCTTTTTGCTCAGTGTTGTATCTATGTATAATAATAGGTTGTATTGTTGTTGTTTTTAACTCACATCTCTACAAAGATCCTACTATTTTAAAAATGCAAGTCAGTGATATCTTTTCAATAAGCCATGTCAGGTTCTTTTCTATCACAAAATTCTCTTTTACTCTGATGCCAATATTGCCTCTTCACTTCATTTATTTTAGCTGATTTTCTAAACTGTATTACAAAAACTGTATCATGGTGTCCTAGGTTTTTAGCAATCAGCTCTAGGCCTGTCCAAGAGTCCATTATTTCTTGACGTAAATGGGATTTCAACTGCTTGATGTTTTTGAAATTTGTCCTACATTTTCCCAATTAAGTTGGCTTGTCTATGCAAAATCATTGTTTTAGATGCCCTTCTATCTATCTTACTGAAATTATGTGCATACTTGAAGACTCTTGTCAAATGTGGCAGTTTTCATCAGAATTACACAAATGTTGCTTTACTACATAAAACCTTATTAAGGCTGAGCTGTCCCTCTTTTAAAATAGTATCACATTTTTTGTACTCCTCTTCTGATACTTATGTGTTATTTCATTTTGTGTTATAGTAATGATATTCATCTTATTCTTATCTTCATCACTTCATCAGATAGATCTCCTTTGATTTATCAGTTTATGTCAGATCCAATCTATCCATTATACTTTTTCTTCATCACACTTTTTACAATTTATAATTATGCATTGTTTTTGTAACTAAGTCTGTCTTCCCATTAAATTATCAGGTCTAGCTGGCTGGGGAGTATGTTTAGTATAGGGCCTATACATAACTAAAAGATCAATAAACATCTTTATTGGTTGAATGAAAGAAATGCATTACTTTTAACTTACTGTATTTAAATATCTTTATTTTAGGCAGGCATTTCTTTATAGATACCTCTTTAACTCTTATAGTATCTGGCATACATTGGTTATCTATAAATATTTATGAAATTAAAAATTTTATGAAAATGCCAAGAAAGAATCAAATATATTACCAAACTTCTCTTGAAATAATGATTTCATATCCTGGGTACTGTTTTTTTTAAAGATTTTGTTTATTTATTCATGAGAGACACAGAGAGAAAGGCAGAGACACAGGCAGAGGGAGAAGCAGGCTCCCTCTGGGGTAGCCTGGTGTGGGACTCAATCCCGGTACCCTGGGATCACGACCTGAGCCAAAGGCAGACACTCAGCCACCAAGCCACCCAGGTGTCCCTGATTTTTATTAAAAAGTATAACATTGTGTCAGCTTAAGGTGTACAACATGTTGCTTTGATATACTTACATATTACAGTGTGATTACCCCCATAGTGTAACTGACACCTCTGTCACATCACAGAATTGTGATTTATTTTTTGTGGCGGGAACATTTAAGACCTAATTTCTTAGCAACTTGCAAGTCTATAATACATTATTGTTAACAATAATCACAATTATGTGCATTAGCTCCCCAGAACTTACTCATCTTTTAACTGCAAAATTGTATTCTTTTACCTACACCTTTTCAATTCTCTCACACCTTAGTCCCCCAGTAGCCTGTTTCCATGAATTCCTCTTTTTTAGATTCCCGATGGAAGTTACATCAGACAGTATTTGTCTTTCCCTGTCTGACTTATTTCTTTTAGCATAATGCATTCAAAGTCCATCCATGTTTTCACAAATGTCAGAGTTTCCTTCTCTCTCATGGCTGAATAATATTTTATATAAATATAATCTGAGTATAATATTTTATATAATTAATATATATGAAATTAGCATATCCCTATATATGTATATATGTAATATTCAGTATTCATATATATGAATATATGTGTGTGATTTATATGCCTATGTATACACATGTGTGCATGTGTGTGTATGTGTATCACATCTCCTTTATCCCATTAATCTCTTGACATTTAGGGTGTTTTCATATCTTGGCTTTCATGACTAATGCTGCAATACACGTGAGTACAGATATCTTTTCGAAATCCTATTTACATTTCCTTTGTGTATATACCCAAAGGTGAGATTGTTGGATCATATGGTAGTTCTATTTTTAACTTTTTAACTTTTTAAGAAACCTCCATTCCATTTTGCATAGTGGCTATACCGATTTACATTGCTCCCAACAGTGCACCAGAGTTCCCTTCTCTCCACATCCCCAAAAGTAAACAAAGTAAACAATGCAATTAAAAAATAGAGAAACTCAATAGATATTCTTCTAAAGAAGACAGGGCAAATGATCAACAGGTACATTAATGGTGTTCAACATTAGTAACCAACAGAAAATGCAAGTCAAAACCACAATGAAATATCACCTTAAACCTGTTAGATTGGCTATCATTAAAAAGACAAGAGATAACAAATGTTGGTATGGTTGCGGAGGAAAGGGAACCCTGGATACCTAGTCTCATTTGTAATTATTAAACAGATATCCAGATATACATTTCATCAGCTTAGGTACCAGGATCAGTGAAGAGGTTCATCTCAGTACTCCTATCTTCCTTAGCTTCTTAGGTGGTATAGGCTACCATAACAAAGTACCATAAACTGGATGTCTTAAACAACAGAACACCATTTCTCTCAGTTCTGGAGGCTGGAAATCCAAGACCAGAATGCCAGCATGGTGGGGTTCTAGTGAGAACTTTCTTCAAAGTTTGGAGGTGGTTGCTTTCTCATTCTGTCCTCAAAAGGGAGATGAAGAGGGAGAAGAGTAGGTGGGAAACAGAAGGAAAGAGTGAAAACAGATTTCTCTGTGGTGTGTCTTCTTTCTTATAAAGGAACTAATCCCAGGAGGGCCCCAATTCCTATGACCACATCTATATTTAATTACCTTGAAGCCCCCTCTTCAAATAACATTACCTTCTGGGGGTTAGGGCTTCAACATATGAATTCTGTGGAGACACAATTCAGTCCATAGTACCTAGCTTTGACCCACATACAACAGGATCAAAGGATCAAAAACGCTTACAAATGTATTATAAGAGATTCAGTTGTATCTGTGTTTCTGTAAGTAGAGTAGAATTCCATACTAGGAATTATATAGAGAGGAACTCTGTCCATAGTAATCTGTGAACATTTATATTATTGATATCAATTATGCTACTGATTTACTTATGTCTTTATATCTTTTAGAACAGTCAAAATCTCTCCAGTGTGAGGTAGCTTCATCTCAGGTGTATCCCAGAGAATCTTTGGAGCCTTACAATATCTCACAACCATTCTACTACCCAAGTGTATTTGTAGTGATTCTAATATTTATATATCTAAGCTATTTCTTTATATTCTGCCCACAACGATTATTCAAATTAGCAAATATTTATTGAATACTAAGTATTGAGGATATAAAATTGTTACAGCCCCTGCCCTTCTGGAAGTCTATATATATAGCCATAGGCACAGTTGGTGCATGTAGTAGAGACAAATAACTCAGCCTGTGAGAATTAATTAGGGGAAGTTTATTTATATAAATGATGGCTGAACTTAGGCTAGCCTCCTTTGAAATAGCAACTCCATTTCTAAGATTTATCCTGGGAAGTTATCATCAAATATGGAGAGACATATCCAGGTAGCATCATTGCTATAGTTTAACCAAAACTTTGGAATCAACCTAAAAGTTCATTAGCATAATGGATGTTAAATTAATTATGTACTTACCACATTTTGAATAACATTAAGTCATTAAAAGTGGTATTAAGGAGGGCAGTTGTGATGAGCGCTGGGTGTTGTATGCACGTGATGAATCACTAACTTCTACTCCTTAAACTAGTATTACACTATATGTTTAACCAGAATTTAAATAAAAACTTGAATAAAAATAAAAGGTGTGTGGGGAAAGGGGGTATTGGTAAAGAGTATTAAGAGTACACTTATCCTGATAAGCACTGAGAAATGTATAGAATCATTGGACCATTATATTCGACACCTGAAACTAATAATACTGTACGTTAATTATCCTTGAATCAAAAGTTTAAAAAGTGAAATCACACAATAAAAAGAAAATGATATTATAAATCTTTATTAGTGAAAGGTAATAATTTTTAGGGTATGTTTGGTGGAGAGAAAGTAGATCACAGAATTCACATGAGTTGCTGTTTATGTGAAATGAAAACCATAAAATGCTTCATTATGTGTAATAAGGTACTTGATTATTTTTTCTTTTTGTACTTACATTGTTCATTATGTGTAATAAGGTATTTTATTATTTTTTTCTTTTTGTACTTACATTGTTCAGATTTTAGTCATTTTCCCAAATGCAAAATGGTTATTTGAAGTGTTTAAGAATAACAGATCCCTTTAGGAAGACATCTATAATATTATCTAATTCTCATTGTAGTAACTAAAAGTAGGACTTTATAGACTTTTAAAATCCTTGCTGATTCTGATATGTATATTCAAGATGAAAAATCTTTACTTTAGAATTTTAATTAATATTTGTTAATAGTTTATACATAAAAAATAATCATAGTCCTGATTCTTTACAGAATTTCACTGCTAACTACTAGAATAGGAATTAAGTTTGCCAAAATGATCTAAAACTCCCAGTATTTAAGAATTAAAAGTCAAATTCTAATATTTTTATTTTGAATAAGCAATTTGATTTTCTTGTGTTTTTAAATTTCTTCTCAATTCTTAAAATAAGAATATATCTTTTTATTTTATCAGCATCATTTTGCAGATGTGACACTTTCTGCAAAGGAGCATGTCATTAAGAAATAATAGTTAATATGTCATAGTATATTATAGTTCAATAATATTTTAAAATTATTCCATTAGTGTTAAAGTAATTCATATTAAAATACCTTAATATTTACTTTGTGGTAAATGTTACCAAGCAATTTGAATTTTTTTATCAAAAAACATTTAAGGCAAATATAAATTTAAAATGCAGCTATGGTATGAGGTAATGAGCACTGGGTATTGTATAAGACTGATGAATCACTGAACTGTATCTCTGTAGCCAGTAATACATTACATATTAATAAATTTAAATAAAATAAAAATAAAATTTTAAATTTTAAACAATGTAGCTGTGTTCAAAGCATTGAATATTTCTGTGAGTTAAGATACGTTATTAAATTTGAAATAGAATATTCCTTTTATGCTAAAAAATATCTAATTTTATGATTTTTAAAAGCTTCATGTTTGGCTCACATAAACTGTATTATCCTCACTTTGCAAGTAGAAAACAAGATGTAAAAAATCATCTAGAAAAAAAAAATGATCATCTAGTTCTTCAGCTCTTTAAGGAAAGATGATTTGTTCCTATTGTGCTAGATTTGGAGTTGTGGAATAAAAAAATCAAGACTCAGTTCCTCTTCTCAAGAAACTCACAAAATATTCTCTTTTTCTTTAGTCACTTTGTACCTTCTGCTCTACCTCACGGTGGCCGTCTTCTTCTTCTTCTTCTTCTTCTTCTTCTTCTTCTTCTTCTTCTTCTTCTTCTTCTTCTTTCTTCTTCTTTTTTTTTAGAAGGGCTGTGGGGAGGGCAGATGTGGGGCAGAGGGAGAAGGAGAGAATCTTAAGCAGGTTCCATGCCCATGAAGCAGGCCTTTATCTCACAACCCTGAAATCATGTTATGAGCCAAAATCAAGAGTTGGTGACTTAACCAACTGAGCCACCCAGGCATCCCTGACCTGCCTAATTTCTAATTCAGTCTCCTACTCTCAGCTCCAGCATCACCTTTTGTTTAAAGTGTTTGTTGATGCTTCTGCTTCACTCCACATGTCAGAGTGAGTTAGAGAACTCTTGGTGCAGCAAACATCATGGGCTCCCATCTTTTATATTAATAGTTTTTCTTCAATCCAAGTGTAACACGTGGACTTACTTTATTCTCCTTACCCGCTTGACATCTGCAATACCAAAAAGACTGTTTGGTACAATATTAATTTGATGTTTACTAAGTTGTATTCTCATTATTCATTCAAAAAGGGTTGCATGTTCTAACAAATCCTAAGGCTGTACATTTCTACTTCTGGTGCCTTAATTCTCTAACTTTCCATTATTCCTTTTTTTGCCATCTCTTTTACTTAAGATGGAAGCCAATCTTTCACAAGTCAAATCTTCCTTGAGTCCTTAGCTGGATGAGGGAGATTATCAAGTAATTCCAGTAACTATCCCTCTTTTCTCTCATCTGCTTTATTTTGGAAATTTTGAAAAATACAAAAATGTTAAAAATAAAAACCAAGAACTCCTATTCAGATTTTGAGAATTATTCATTGTTTTTTTTTAAGTTGGCATATTTGTTTCCTGTCTCTTTACTGTGTTTGCATCTATATTGCATCAATGGAATATGAATGTTGTTTTCCTTTAAACAGCACACTATGAAACAAGAAGATGAATTATGTCATGTCATAAAACAGATTCCTTCCCCCAAATCCATATATAATGACTTTTATAGGTGTGATATATAGACTTCTAGTCTATTCTTTGTCATTTATATAACAGTGACAATAGATCTTATTTACTATTACTTTGTTGGGTTTGTATTTTTTTTCTTTTTTTTTTTTCATTTTTACCTAAGTGGTATTATGCACCATGAACTATATTAGATTTCTTTTTTTTCCACTTGGTAATTTTCCAGAGGTTCTTCAATATTACTATATATATATATATACATATATATAGGGTTCCTTTAATTGCTATATAGTATTTCAGTCAATAGATGTGCGTATATTTGTTATCTCTTGCTCTATTTATGCATGGTTAGTGTGGACCCTGTTTTTCGCTATTATAAACAAGGCTTTAGTAAAGTTTCTTTTAACATTTTGACATGTCTCAGCTTGCAGAAAAGTTATTGAGCAGGATACCTGGAATTACAATAGTGAACATAGAACTATGCTTTTTCAACTTAGTATTTACTCCGAAGTTGTATCAGTTTATATTAATTATATTTATATTAATTTATATTAATATATTATTAATATATTAAGTTTATATTAACATTTCTTAGTGCTTGATCTCTTCAGCACTTTGTTGAACCTTTTTACTCTTTATCTCCTGAAATAATTCATAAACTGCAGTTGAAAGCTTGTTTTTTCTTCCCTGAGAAGTGGTTTCTATCAAATTGTAGTGCTCTGTAGTTAAAAAAAAGGATACATAAGACCTTATGAAAAAGGTTTTATAGGGAAGAAAATACCACAGGGTTTAGAATAAATCTCAAAGACCAAATGGGAAATTGCAGGACGCATAGGCTCTGTCCGGCAAAATGTGAGTTTACAGACAGACAGCTCTACACGTTATTTTAATAAATACTTATTCAACAAATATCTTTTTTTGTCTACTCTGTTAAACAGAGTGTTAGGCTGTGTGAGTAGGAAAGAACAGAAGGGTATGAGAAAACAGGAGGGAGATAGGTTTTGTTCATCGGGAGTTTACACTATCTCACAACTAATTCTGTTACTAGCACTACATAACAAATACCTCGACAGAGAGGTCTGTCTCTTGTAGCACCACATATCCAGGCTAATACCTTGCTCTCTCTTTGCAGCTTAATTTGATCCTAGCACAAATGTCTTGTCTTCTCAAGCCCTTTAGCATCTTTCCTAAAATGTGTCAAGCCTTAAACATAGCCTTGACTGAGCCAGGGGCTTCACGGTGGAAAAATAACATATAGATAATTCAATGAGGTTTGTGAATTTCAAAGCCATTTTCATTTTTTTATTGCTTTTCTCTGCATGCACTATCAAAAATAATGAGGACTTTTCAGTAGCATTTATAGTAATTCTATTTGCCTCTCTTATCTAGGGATAATCTATACTGTTTCTGCTGTTTATGTTTCTATATGACAGCTAAAGTGAGTGAACAATGAGTAGATAGGATAATTGCAAGCGTGGATCAGTTGTCTTCATTATATTTTAAAACCAAAGGCAGCAATTTAGAACTTTTTTTCATGGTTTGTAACATTCCTTAAGATGTTGATTATGCACCAGTAGACTAAATGCCCAGTAACTCTAAACCCTCGCTACTATCGCAGCTTCTCACAAAGGCTGCAAGCAGGGAGATAGCAGTAACCTATAATAAACTCTTCCTTGCTGTGTTTAAAAAGTTTATTTCATTTTGTTCTCCATGATTTACCCATTCTTCATTGATTCATCAGTGCAGCCTACATACATTTACAAAATGCCTGGCCCAGCAGTTTTATACTTGTTAGGTACATCACTGCATCAGAACAAATTTCAAATTCTCTGAGACCTGATATTCTATTAAGATTTTTCCTACCATGTAAAATTCCTCTTCATGTATTACATTCATACTTATTTTTAATGACTCCATTACATAATACTTTTCTTGAAGGTCTTATTTTGTCTTGTTAACTTTATTTATTTAAGATTTGCTAAAGAGGATATATGAGTTAAATAAAGTTTTCACATATGGGCTGAGAATTGTTTTTGTTTCTTGTCTCCTATAAAGTTATAACATAATTGAGGATTTCCACCATTGGACAATTTCAACATTTTTATTCATTGAGTCAAACTTGGTGGAGCTCTATCTAATATTCCATGCATAGAAAATGGTGAATTATTTATAATGATTATTTAAAAGTGGTCACCAGAAGTACCTGGGTGGATCAGTCTGTTAAGCATCTGCTTTCAGCTCAGGTCATGATCCCAGGGTCCTGAGATTGAGCCCCACATGGGCTCCCCGCTCAGTGAGGAGCCTATTACTCCTCTCCCTCTGCCACTCCCCATGCTTGTTCACACACTCTCTGTGTCAAATAAATAAATAAAAGCTTTTAAAAAATTAAAAAATGAAAGTGGTCACCAAAAGAATTCCACCATGACCTAATATTAAATTTTCAATGCTGTTTATCTGTTTTCCTGAATATATCTTTCACTTTCAAATCAAAAACCAAACTTATTAAATTTGAGATATTATATCTCTGTGTGTCCTTTCATAAATCAACCTCTGGTAGAACTTTTGAAAAAATATTTACATCATTTTATTGTTAAGTTTTTGGAAACATTGGAAATAACATTTTAAAATTTTACAGTTTAAAAAGCTGTTGATCATGGTCATTAAGACTGTTCAAATGTATTGTGGTTTTCCTTCTTCCAGGCGACTGATTAAATTGCAATTTCCTGCTGCTTAAAGAGTCACAGGGTCCCTAGATTTGCTTCTGTCAATGAAATCAGACCTAGTCTCATATATCAATTGAAGGTGGGAGGGATTGATTGATGGTGTCAGATTTCAACCTTTCCATTTCTTTCCTTGCTAAAGAAATTCTGTGTGTGTGGAGATTAAGCCTTTGTTATCCTGAATCCCTGAAAGTCCATTATAAATTGGGCACTCCTGCCAACCCCCATTAGACAGATCATAGGCAAGAAATAACCCTTGAAATATTGAGCCAAATGTTGTGCTCTTTGTTTTGGAACTATGTCCTTGGCCATTTAGTTTGGTTGCTTGTTTCAAGTTTTTATTTAAATTCCAGTTAGCTAACATATAGTATAATGTTAGTTTCAGGAGTAGAATTTAGTGATTCATCACCTACATACAATAGTACTCATCACAAGTGCCCTCCTTAATACCCATTACCCATTTAAACCTACCTTCCCTGTCTCCCCACCAGCAACCCTCAGTTTATTCTTCATAGTTTAGAGTCTGTTTTATGGTTTACCCCCTCTCTCTTTTTTTTTCCATATGTTCATCTATTTCACTTCTTAAATTCCTCATATGAATGAAACCATATAGTATTTGTCTTTCTCTGATAGAATTATATCTCTGGCCATTTATAATACAATAGAAGAAATGATAATTTTTTATATTTGTTTTTCTTCTTTTTTTGTTTTTTTGTTTTTTTATTTTATCTATTCATTCATGTGAGACACACAGAGACAGAGAGAGAGAAAGAGGCAGAGAGAAAAGCAGGCTCCATGCAGGAAGCCTGATGTGGGACTCCATCCCGGGACTCCAGGATCAGGCCCTGGGTGGGAGGCAGGCGCTACACCACTGAGCCACCCAGGGATCCCTGATATTTTTTTATATTGATTTAGAGACAGATAATAAATAGCTCAAAGTTTCTTTCAGTTTAGGTTTATTCTTAAAATCTTGCTAGATGAAGCTCTGATTTAACTTCTCTTCAGAATTTCTAGCAATTGCTTTTATAAATAGTAAACAAAAATGAAAAGGAAGGAATGAAAAAGAAATCTTTCCTTGGGTGGATCCCATAGCATGTGCCCAAATAACCCAGCACAGTCTCATCTTCACAGCACAAAGGTGATGCTCAAATAATGTTTTGTGTGTGTGTGTGTGTGTGTGTGTGTGTGTGTGTTTAAAACAAAACTTTGTAGAAAGTTTTAATATTATATTTGTTAAACAATCACTGTTATTAAGCACTAGTTTTCATACTGGATAATTAGAAACATTTTTGTTATTTATTAAATAACATTTTAAATCCAAAGCTTTCACAGTGAAAATTTGATTTTCATTATGATTATATTTTATAGCAAAACATGGAAGATATAAATTAGCTGTAAGTCCTACAGGGTAGTTGATGAAAACTGTATTTTTTTAAGTTATTCATTTAAGAGAGAGACAGAGACCAAGAGTACAGAGCAAGGGGAAATATCCGAGGGAAAGGAAGAACAGACTCCCCACTGAACAGGGGGCCCTGTGCTGGGCTAGATCCCAGGACTCTGGACCATGACATTAGCAGAAGACAGATAGTTAACCCACTGAGCCACTCAAGCGCCCCTATTCTTTGTCTTAAAATATGAATAATGTTATTATATGTTGATTTAGTAGGGTACATTAGCTGGCACAAGAAAGGTTTGAAAATCTTGCTGTAAGGAAATATATTTTATGTTGTTCATCTTGGTTTCTCCCAAATATATTTGATCACAATACCCCCTTTCATGAAACATATTTTTTTGTTTTTATTTGAAATCTTTTCTTTTTCTTTTTGCTTTATGTCTAGATATAGATTTATTGTACTCAGGAGCATTTGTGCTTCTTGATCTTGAATCAGTGAGATTTTTATCAATTCTTGCATATCTGCCAACATTTTCTACATTACCTTACTCCATTTTTCTAATTCTTAAGGTATTGGGTTTGCTGATTCTAGTTTCCATGCCTCTTAACCACTCATTAAATTTTTCTTTTTTATTCTTCTATGTTTTTTTCATAATTATTTAGTTATCTTTCCAGCTGTGCTAAACTGTGGCTTTACCTATAAGAAACTACACATATGATAAAATCTTATAAAATGAAATATATGCACATACACAAGTATAAGTAAAACTGGAACTTACTGAATAAAAGCTGTGAATTGTATTAATGTCAGTATTTGGGTGGAGATATTGTGCCATAGTTTTGCAAAATAATACCATTGTGAGAAACTGGGTAGAGAGTACACAGGAGATCTCTGTGTTATTTCTTACAACTTCATGTAAAGCTATAATTATCTCAATACAAATTCCAATTAATCACAGGATATATAAAGAAATATGCCATCCACAATCTAGGAAAAGATATTTGCAAGCCATATAAGGATAAGTGAGAGAATATGTACAATATACACAAAAGTCCTCAAGTAAACTTCCATTCCAGTGAGTGCAATTCACGGCTTCCTCAGTGATGAAGGGGACTAATATGATCAACCTGCCAGCAGGTGAAAGAAAGGCTCATGGCCATGGGGAGTGCTGCCACAGTGGGTGCTCAGCAGTAGTTTTTACCATTTATAAATTAGACACTATAGAGTCTAGTCAGATTAGTTTGAGGACAAGTCCATGTTTAGTTCTCAAGAACAGAACATACTCATATTCTGTGCCCACTCTTGAAGGTCCTTCCACATACCTGTTCTTCAGACTTCCTCATAACCAATTTCTGGTTTTAATCTTTATAAATTCCTGAACTTCTAACCTTGAACCAGCATAGATCTATGCCTCAGGCCATTTCTCCTTCCCCCTAAGAGGACAATAAGATATAATGCCTGGCAAATGCCAACTAGGATTATTTCTTTTTAACATAATCCTTAAAAGATACTACTTAATGAGGATGCAAAACAGTGGCAATGCTCTTCCTGCTATTGCTACCATGGATTCCTTCTTCCATCAAAAGTGAGATTACCCTAAGAGGCTATGGGTACAAGCTAGGAAAGGATGGGAATAGAGCCGAAAATGATATTATAGCATGCATGTATCAGATTATGCCTTTGAACTTTATGTTAGCAAGATTTTATAACATCCTGTTGGGAAATGCACTGTTGTGCATATAGCCTTTCAGCCCCTCCTTGGCCACATAAGAATAAAGTTTTGGGGCTTCCAGTACTTCCTTACCCCCATAAAGAGTCCTCATTGCCTGTGCTGAGCTTATCAAAGCTTGTCTGGGAATATCTTTCCCTGTTCTAGACTCTGTTCTAGGAGTATCTATCATATGACCCCTGGCTAGCCCCACTACTCTATCTGTACCATATGGGGAGAAGATGGGATTCTTTATTCTGTGGCTCAAAATGAGTATGTGCGTGCTCTATATCAACTGCCAAGAGGGCTCACTGGCAAGAGGGGATCTATACCTGCTGCTGAAGTTGATTTTGCTCTGTCTCTACTGGGTGTGAGTAAGGTGAGAAAGGTGTTGTTCTATCCAGCACTTGACTGTGCAGTGCTTATCCTTGGTGATTCAGATACCTAGATGCAGTGGGCACAAGTGTTGGATTTCTGCTCCCAGTGATAGGCAACCGATATCTTTTCCCCCATATATACCATTTCTGTTTGATAATATATTGCTGATACTTAAGCCAACCCTTATGTTTTAGTGGATCATGTTATACCTGGCGCATGTCAGAGTTCTGACTGTAGAGTCACTGCCCCATGGTGAAATGTTTTGTCTCTACTCTATCCCATAGCAAGCCAAGAGCTGCTTTTTTTAATACAAACTTTGTCTTATTTCCTTCTCTTCTACTTTCTTGTCCTTCACTTCCTTCCAGTTATAAAGTTCTATTTTATGTCCCTCAAATATATCAAATATGATCTTATCTCATTCTTTGTAATTGTTATCTCTAATATTTTTCCTTCAGTAGCTACATGACTTATTAGCTCCCATTCTTTGAGTCTCTACCTCCACAATGCCTTCACAGGGATGCCTTTCCTGACCACCTAGTTAAAATAGCAATACCCATCCACCCCCATAATTCATTTCCTTATTTTCCCTACAGCATTTATTATTTCAGGTATTATATAGTTTACCTATTGTTTTCATTATCTATGTCCCTCACTGTCTTTATGAGGCAGCCTAAATTTCTTTTTTGTTTTTTTTTTCACTGTTCTTGTTTGTTTTTGTATCTTTCTTCCCTTTGCCACTAATGTAACTTTTACTAGTTGTTCAGTAAATATCCACTTAATAAACTGTTCACTTTCCCTTTCTAATTTTGCTTCTAATATTGGCTGAGTTTCCCTTCTTTATATGCCATAGAAAGAATAGTAATTAACTGCATATAATCATTGTATCATGTAAATTATCTGCATTAAAATTTGAATATAACATTGGCCACAACTGGGGAAATGTCTGTTATGTTTGATATAATCTTTTAAAAAGATTGCTTTGTTGATTCTCTACAATATGAGATATTTAAAATGGAAGAGATCATGCTGGCAATTTAAATATAGTAATATAAGAATAAAAAGAAACTGTGGAATTTAACCTTATGGGACATATTTACTTTCAATCTAATATGAAAGCATGCACCAAATATAAATGAAATATAATAAAGTTCAGTAAGTAAATAAGACTTATAAAGATGGGAGCACTCACATTCCTACAGATTCTCATACTGAAAACTTTTTTGAATAATAATAACAAAAATTCTTGAGATTTACATAATGTTTAAAACCTCAATCTTAGAGGTGCCTGGGTGGTTCAGTCATTGCCTCAGTCTTTTAAGCATCTGCCTTTGGCTCAGGATCCTGGGGTCAAGCTCCATGTCTGACTCCTGTTCAGCAAGGAGAATCCCTCCTCCTCTGCCCTTTCCTCTACTCATGTTTTCTCTCTCATATAAGTAAATACATTAAAAAAAATAAATAAAACTTCAGTCTTAAAAAGAATATGCTCTAAAATGCATTTTCTATGTGCATATTGCAGAGGTGATAGCTGAAAATGCTTGCCATCTCACAGCTGCTCTTTATCATGCTGTCAGTTTTATTTTAAACCATAATTTATGGTGCAGACATAGCTTTAATAATTACAAAAAGAGTATCTCAGAAGAGAGAACAATACTAGAAGCTACTTAAGAGTAAAGCATGTATCATATTTTGACCTAAGTGATCTTTTCTATGGCTTTTCAAATTTGCCCATAATATGGACACATGGGTTAAGGATGTTACAAAATTTACTACATTGAAATAACCACCATCTCTTTTGCTTTAGACTATCTCATATTGTGGAGACCCCACAAAGCAATCTTCATAAAAGTTTGTATCAACACAACAGACATTTCCCAAATTGTTGTTAATGTTCTATTCAAATTTGAATTCAGATAACCTACAAGATGGAATGATTATATGCAAATTATAATAATCCAAAAGCATTAGAAAAACATGTAAATGAGCAAGAGTCATGGTGATTGTGCTGGTGAGGGCAAAAGAAAGTTAAGGAGGTGTCTGGAGTGGTACATTTATTTACAAAACCTAAATCCTTTTATCCCTATTGATTTTCATATTCTAAAATTTACCTTACTATAATTCAGATTTTGTTAATTAATTTTGTCACTGGTTATTTTAATTGGGCAAAATCTGCTAGGCAAAATGAATTATTTAAGCAAAGGTCCCTCCTATAAGGTGACTCTGGTGTAGAACCTTGTGATATTCCTGAATGAAACTTGTTTTCAAGCTGTAGCAACCCTTAGATCACTTGGTTCGTATATATTAAAAACCAAACCAAACCAAACATTCCCATATTAAAAACTAAGTCAAACATTCCCATATTTAAGTTAATAAAATAATTTGACTTTTACAAAACATTTCATTTAATTTACCTTTGTATTTCTTTGAGACTTTGTATATATGTTAACCAATTGATAACATGACTGGTTGAAGTAGAAATAATGAATACATTTTTAAATTCCAAAGAATAGCAAGTTTCTAAGCTTTACCTCTCAGCCTTTATTACAATGATATATTTCATTAATTTTTTCACTTTCTCTAAAGAAAAGAAAAGCAAAGTTTGCCTCCTTTTCTACACATGTTGCTTAGATTTAAGAGCCCTGTATGTATTGAGTATCTGTAAAATGCTATGCAGAGAAAAACCAGAGATAAAAAATATTAAATCATTAATCCCCAAAGGAGTTCAGAATATATTAGGAAAGACTCTCATAAAACTGAGTTTCAGGGTGCCTGGGTGGCTCAGGTGGTTAAACGTCTGACTTTTCATTTCAGTTCAGGTCATGATCTCACAGTTGTGAGATGGAGCTCTTTGCTGGGTGTGGAGTCTGCTTAAGATTCTCTATGTCCTCTCCCTCTGTCCCTGTCCCTTCTCTGCCTCACCTCCCTAAAAAAATAAATAAATAAAATTTAGAATTGAATAAAAAATGCTCATAATTAAGCCTGGGTGAGTATCTAGGTTTATTAACTTGTATGTGTGAACGGTAGGAAGATGGAATGGTTCCCTAGACGATAACACCTACCCAGATACTAATCTAGAATATTAAGTGGGAAGTATGCTCAGCTAGGAAGGTGGGAAGAACATTGCTGGTAGAGAAAATTTGTGTTTAACCCTAACATGTTAGGGCCAGCATCATGAGCATGCAGCCTTTGATGGTTGTAAACTTCTTGGAAAGGATCTAGTTAGTTATTCTGACAGAGGACGACACTAAATTGTTGTTGTATAAGAAAAGGATATTACTATGGCCTTCATGTTTGTATCCCCTCAAAATTCAATGTCAGAGTCATAATGCTCAATGTAGTAGTATTAGGTGTCTTTGGGAGGTGCTGAGGTCATAAGAGTGGAGCTTTCCTGAATGGGATTAGTGTTCTTATAAGAGACCCACATGGATCTCTTCCCTACTTCTGTCACATGAAGATAGAGGTCTGAGATAGACACACAAAAAAGGTGCTCACTTGGCCATACTGGCATCCCAATCAGATACTATGGAATCAATATTGGATCATGTATATTCTTGAAGGAAGATTCTCAGCAACATGCAGAGCAGTGTTTCTTTTCTTTTTTTTTAATATTTCCAATTTTCACAGTGGTATTGGTTTCTATGTCACCAAAATAGCTACAATCACAGCAATGAAACTTGATGAATTTGATGATATATTTTATCATATAAAACCAAAGAGATCTTTGATTTTGGTACTCAGGTTTGCCTTAATTTATCAGCTTATCTTAATTTATTCAGGTTAATTTATTAGACTTCAGACAATGAAAGATTTCAGAGTTCCCTTAGAGGGTTCTTTTAAGCACGCACTTAAGAGGCAGCTTTCATTTAAGAACATGAATGGTCTTTGTGCTTCTTTCTATTAAGAATAAATTTCAGTTAAGATTTTTTTAAAGATTTTATTTATTTATTCCTGAGGGACACACAGAGAGAGGCAGAGACACAGGCAGAGGGAGAAGCAGGCTCCCTGCAGGGAGCCCAATGTAGGACTCCATCCCAGGACCCCAGGATCATGCCCTGAGCCGAAGGCAGATGCTCAACCACTGAGCCACCCAGGCGTCCCTTCTGTCATGATTTTAAAAAGTAGTATTTTAAAGGAGAATCAAAATTATCAGTGTTGTAGCAATGTATTCTAGGGTCAAGTTCCAATTTTTGGAAGATGGGATTATAATTGAACAATGAAATAAGTTGTAGAAAGAAATTAAGCACATTCACCTTTTCAGAAAAAAAATATTTCTAAAACTAATCTTATTAAAATTTCTGATAAGTGAATATGTAAAATAATTCCTAGTTTGCGGTTGATTTTAAAATATATTTTTAAAGCAGTGTCAAGTTCTATATAAAATGTCAAAAAGAACATTTAGTTATATTCAAAGTAAATAGTTGAAAGATGGTTGATATCTTAATATCAAAATACTATTATAACTCTAAGTAATCAAATAAAAATTTGTTCTGTTCCAAATATATTTATTATGTAAATATGCATTATTTACTATAACACTGTCTTGGCACATTTTCTATATTTATTTATCTGTGTAAGTATATGTGCATTCTTTAATATGTGTTTGAATTTAGGTGCTCCATGTATATGGAAACATAAACCCAAACATTCATACATCTCTTACTTCCTCCCCAAATTCTTGGCCTATTGATTTAATTTTCCTATTTCTTTTTATTAGTGAAAAGTGGAAGAATTTCCCAACTTTTTTGCAAGATTTGACATATCTATGTTCTAGTTTTCAGTTCAACTTAATCTATAAAAAAGTAATTGGCACGAATTAAGTTGCAGATAGAAGATTCAATAATTATTTACATTATTCACAATTTAATAGAGATAAATTGAATTAATGAAATTGTGAGAATTTTTATGTGCTGTATCAAAACAAATTTACTATTATACATTTATAAAAAACATTGCCAGGTATATAAATGTGTACTCAGAAATGTTTTTTAACTGAAAGTAAATGAGTGTGTGTGTAACTTTAAATCATTTTATTCATAGTTTTGAAATCACCCCAGCTTTTCTGGCACTATGCCTAATTTCAGTAAAAATGCCCTATTCATTTTTGGTACCTTTTACTTTTTCCTAGAAAACAAGCATAAAATTAAAATGAAATAGAAAATTCCATTAAAACCCAACAGTATTAAAGGTACTAATAGTGGCAATATAAATAGTACTTTACATTTGAAAAAGAGTACCTAGCTTTGACCAAGTTGGTGTTTACTTACAATTTGCACTGAGTTGGTGTAGATTTAGTTTGCCTTAATTACTCAATAAATCACTTCCCTTCTGAGTAATGATACACTCTTCTGAACAGCAGTAGCATCTTTAGATAACACAGAGCAAAATTAAACTAAAAAATGGACTCTGCATAATCGTCTTTAAAACGAGTGTTAACCAAAAAAACAAAAAATACAAGTGTTAATCAAATTCAAAATTCAGTAGCCAGTAAAGTAAGGGCAGATTCCAAAGTTTGAAGACAAATTATTATTTTCTATTAGATAAACGATAGGCTGTTGTTAGCCTGCAGGCACTTCAAAGTTGGAGAAATGAGAGGTCCTTCCTGATTAGACTTTCCAGGCAATTAAATTTTACCCTAAAAAAATGTTTATTTTCTTCATTTTTCTAAAATGCACAAACTTGCAGTATTTTGTCTGAGTCTATTTATTTGTTCAAGATTTTTTCTTTCTTTCTTCTTTCTTTCTTTCTTTCTTTCTTTCTTTCTTTCTTTCTTTCTTCTTTCTTTCTTTCTTTCTTTTTTTTTTTTAATTAGGAGATTTGTAGTCTGTCAATGACTTGGATTCTTGATACAGATTTATCAGGGACAATATATGTTTATGTGGATACACCAGAAGATTTCCTCTTTTCAGATGAAGTCTCTGATAGCAGCCCATGACCTAGTAAAATCTGATGTGCATTGGTTTATCTTTCCGTGCAAGTGTCTTCTTATTCCTCTCTTTCAAAATTTTACTCAAGGATTCATTTTATTATGTATTTACTTTTTCTTAACAATTAATGGTTATTAAGGATCTTAAGGAATGTTCGTAAACTTAGTCCATCATTTTAAAGTTATGTTTTATGTAGCAGGTATGAATAGTACCTCAATGTTCAATAAACAAGACCTTAATTTCTTTAAATTGATCCCACTTTATTTTTTTTTAAGATTTTATTCATTTGAGAGAGAGCAAGCAAAAGAGAAAGCACAAGAAGGGGCAGAGGAGGAGGGAGAAGCAGACTCTCCACTGAGCAGGGAACCCATTGGGGAGAGAGGGCAGGAGGGCTCCATCTCAGGACTATGAGATCATTACCTGAACCAAAGGCAGCCATTTAACCAACTGAGCCACCCAATTGCTCCAAATTGATTTCATTTTAAATGATCTCTTGATCCTACTGATCTAGAAGAAAGTACTGCCTTACTGCCTTGGTTGTTTGGGAGACCTTTTTCTTTTCTTTTCTTTCTTTTTTTTTTTTTTTTTTTGGAGACCTTCTTTAGGCCTGGATGCAATTTCCCCGTCAACTGTGAACATAAAAAAGAATCTTTGTCAAACACTGATAAGCCCAAATTGCTATGGTCTAGTTTCTCTGTAAACACCATCCACCGATTCCACTTGGGTGTTTTGGTCCCTCTCCACTGTGCTAACGACCTTTGAAATGTGCGTACCTTGCTTCTATACTTATTCCATGCTCTTTTCCCCTGCCAGGAGATTGGACTCCTCTCCATGAACTAGGTAAATTCTCTTCCTCTTGATGTTTCCTTCAAAGGTGTTTCTCTGTCTTTATAGTTTCTTAGAAGCACTTTGTAAAATTCCCTCAGTGAGTTGAGACTTCTGGAAATAGTAACTAAGACAGGGCTGTTTAGTTGGAACCTTTGCTTTCCTTCCAGTCACAAACCTATCTATAGACAAGGAAGCATAGAAATTGCTAACTGCTCCAATGGAAGAAGAAAAAGTGAAAAATGTACAGAGAATAAAAAGGAATCTCTAATCCTCAAAGCATTAACATTTAAATGTGCACAGGAAAATAAATATTTTTATTATCTGTAATATATATGATTCCTTTTCTCTCAGACCCACACCCTGATCTTAACTTTCATATTCACCTGATGTGTAAGAGAAAACCAACCAAACAAAAGTTAATATAAATTTAAGTACCACTGTTTTTTAAAGTCAAAAAAATATTTCTTTAAAATGTCAAATACTCGGGAACCCTGGGCGGCGCAGCGGTTTGGTGCCTACCTTTGGCCCAGGGCGCGATCCTGGAGACCCGGGATCGAATCCCAGGTCGGGCTCCCGGTGCATGGAGCCTGCTTCTCCCTCTGCCTGTGTCTCTGCCTCTCTCTCTCTCTCTCTGTGTGATTATCATAAATAAATTTTAAAAAATTATAAAATGTCAAATCCTCAACTTTTAAATGACTCTGTTCCTTTCCAGATGATGTTAAGTCTCAGATGCATATGATATTGTTGGATATTTGTCGTGGAGAGGCTCCTCTGATTTTGACCTTGGGAGTGACTTGTATTCTCTGGCTTCTCAGAGAGATTTTTTTTTTTTTTTTTTTTTTTTTTTGGTATCTGTTGCTGGGTCTAAGGTTTTGGACATTTTCCTCATTTATAAAACTGGCCAATAAAACCCCCTGTTAATCCTACCCCTAGCTCTTGATTTATCCTTTGGCCTTCTTGGATCCTACTTGCATCCTAACAAAAGCACACAGGAACTTCTGTATCCTTTATAGGTTGTGTTTAAAGTGAGTTGGAAAAACTTCCTCAGGCTTCATCTCCATGGGAAATTCCCAGTTGCCCAGGAATGCTATTGCTTATATGATGTGGGGATTGGTTATGTAGTATCTTTTTCCCCTAGAGCAGTGTTTCTCAACACTAACTGGACATTCAAAAATACTTGGTAACTATTTAAAAAAATATGGACAACCAGGCTCCATTACCAGAGATTGAATTTTTAAGTCTATAGTAGCCTTGGTATTGATAAAGTCTTGGGTTTACCATTACCCCTTTCCCTGTGGCAAAGGTTTCTCTACATCACATGTGATGTCTTCCTTATTGCGAGTCAGTATTAATAGTGTCAGGGAAATCCCTTCAAAATTATGGGACAAAATCTATGAGTTAGTCTACAAGAATTGGCTTTAAAAACATTAATGGAATCTAATGAAACTTAAAACTCCATATCTTTTTTTGACAGAGTCTGCATTTCAAGGTCATTGCTTTGGCATACATGTAAAAAAGAAGCAGGATCAAACCCAAAACTGCCCATTAAAACCTAAATCTAGTCATGACGGCTTTGTTCCAGGCAGCACTGGCCCTCCTTCTTCTCCCTGGGTTGAGAGATTTATAATAGGTCTTGGACTACCAGGAGCATAATTAATAGGAGAAATGAAAATTCATTAAGGTAATACACTTTAAATGTTAATTCGGGCTACATTATCTGTCCACAGATATATTCAATAACAGTCATCACATGTATTCACATATTCTAATAATTAGGACTTTGAGCTCTGCCCTCAGACAGACCTAGTTTGAATTCTAGCTCAACCATTCACTGGCTAATTGCTTTAGAGTAGCTATTTAATTTCTTTGTGCTTCCATTTCCTTATCTTCTGGGAAATAACACCTCACATTTTCTGTTGCACCATTCTACTATTTTTAGCACATGCAGTTTGTAAAGGAATGTTCTTATTATCTTCTCAAAGAATGAATGACACTACAATAGAATGGATACTTCATAGACTTTAGAGCCAGACAAATTCTTTTTTTTTTTTATAAACTTATTTTCTCTTTTTTTTTTAAATTTTTTATTTGTTTATGATAGGCACACAGTGAGAGAGAGAGGCAGAGACACAGGCAGAGGGAGAAGCAGGCTCCATGTACCGGGAGCCCAACGTGGGATTCGATCCCGGGTCTCCAGGATCGCGCCCTGGGCCAAAGGCAGGCGCCAAACCGCTGCGCCACCCAGGGATCCCCAGAGCCAGACAAATTCTAATCAAATTCCATCTCTTCCCCTTGACATCTATGTGAATGTTGTCAGTCAGTTAACCACACTGAACCTCAATTTTCTCATCAATATAATGTGAATAGTAATAGCACATTATGTATTATGGTTATTGTGAAAATCTGTAAATTAATCTAGTCTAAGTCATTAGAATTTGAAAGTAAATACAATAAATGGTCACTGCTATTATGATTATAATGTTCATTATTACTATTCTCACAGCCTTTTTGTTACAACCCATGCAAGTCCATCAGCACAAGTCATCCTGATTGTGTCAGAAATGAATACCATTCAATTTAGACAGAATCAAACCAAAATGTTGTTTGAATGGATGACTTCAACATGTTGAAGGATAAGAAATTTCTTTCCTTTGGAGAAAGAGAGTTAGTAATGTGATCAGTGGACTTAGGTCCTGCGATCATGATGGGTTAGATAATGACAACTAATGAAAAAGAGGAGATTCAGAGTAAGAAGCTGATAGTGTAGATATTGTTTATAGATTTTAAGCCCTTTAATACAACTCTCTTCCAGAAAGTTTTGTGTGAGCCAAAAAATATCCTATTTGCTTAAACAAATTTGGATCAGGTTTTGTGTTTCATTGTGACCAAAGAGCCTTAATGTTTACAAAGCCTGTCCTAGAAGTGTCTTGTGAAGTTTAAATGAAATAGTTTTGCACAGTTGCCAAGATATCTGCCATTTAATTCTAAACACTTTTTAGCTGTTATTAATAGCAAAAGTTTAGTGTTAGCAAGAGGTTTGATGAATACCTGACATACAAATCAGGTGGCATTTTAAATTATGCTTTATATTGTTTTTATCCTGAGTCTGTCCTGCTTTGTTTACTCTTAATCTTTTAGTTTTTTTACACAGAAATTACTTTAACATAAATGCATTTCTTATCAACTACACCTTTTCAAATCTATTGAGAAAACAAGGATTATTCTTGGAAAGCTTAAAGAAGAGCTTTCCAAGAATAATCCTTGTTTTCTCAATATAAAATATTGATTTTATGGACTTGTTACAAAAACATGAGAAACTTATTCTTTTCAAAAACACCTTTTAAGTCACAGTTATTTTGTGTACGTTGATTTATGATTTCCTTCAAAAGGTAGCACAACATTTTCTACATAATGATGTCTTGGAATAATACCTGTACTACAGTAACTCTTTCACCGGACAGATCTTTTGATTTTTTATTCTTTCTTTAGAAACTACATATATGAAACAAAATATTATTTTATTCTGACTTCTACTGTCTATATGAAAATTTTATATAATGTAGTTCTGTTGGTTTCTGAATAAGAGTAGTTTGGTCTTAAGGAACCAAAATCAACTCTATTCTACTTAGAGGAAACAAAAGGATGTTATTGAAAGGATGGCAATTCTTAAGCCAAAATGAGAACTAAACAACCAGCTCTTGTAAAGGACAGGACATGGGAAAGTTGACAGGAGAAGGAAATCTCTCCACGATATTGCAATTGGTGTGCTTCATCTCCTCCAATTTTCTTTCCTGTGTCAATTTGAATGTCAATTCAAATTCTTGGGAGTGAGGGTCAGAGTGGCCCTTAGTGAAAAAGGGGAATTCCAAAAGATAATTCAGGATGTTTTTACAGAAAATAAGTAAACAATAATGAAACAAAAGTAGGTAAGAGATGTAGGGTGACCAAAATCGAGATACCCATTCTAGTACATAACCTAAACTCTTTAGCTGGATATTCAAATTTCCCTCCTTCATGACCCTAGTTTTTCTTTTAAGCCTTATCTCATTTTATTTATCTGTCCATGACATATTCTCCAGCCAAATTGCATACCTTTCCTTTTTTTCTAAACACCTTCCTAACTTCAGTGGATTTTATAGAATTTCAAATTTTCCTCTCCCTTGAATGAGCCACTTGATCTTTTTAAATTCTTCCTGGCAAGTTCCAACTCTAGTTCCTTCTTCAAAATTCTTTCTCCATCCATATTAAAACATAAACCTCTTGAGGGCAGGATCCATGTTCACATGAAATTTTTAACCACAAGTAATGGTGTTACCTAGAGCAAATATAGTATTGAATGTATTGAATTTTTGCCAAATCCTGACAATTCTTTTTTTATAACTCCTTCTATATATGTCTCCTCTCATATCTCAGTCTTATCAGTTCAGGTTCTGTTATTATTTCCCTATTAGTTAATAATTTCCTCTTAGTCTCCAAGCTCATAAATTCTCCCCATTCCAGCTTTTGCTAAACACATCAATATTCTACTTGTAACTATTTATTTGTTTATTTGGGAGGAGGTAGAAGGAGAGGGAGAGAATCTCAAGCAGACTCCCTGCTGAATATGGAGCCCAATATGACCATGTGATGATGACCTGAGCCTAAATCAAGAGTTGGATGCCTAACCGACTGAGCTACACAGGAGCCCCACTACTTGTAATTTTGTTGCCTTTCTCTTGCTTATTGATTGAGGAATTGATTTTAATCACACAAATTTCTAGAGTCCCCTATTTTGATTACAGCCTGAATTTCTTGTCCTTTTACCCATTGACTAGGGAACTTTAAGAAAGTATTCATTCATAAATTCTTTCCCTCACTACTTACCTATTTTATTTTATTAAGCTTGCATTCCCCAAAGCAGAATTAATTTATCCTATTAAACATAATGTTTTCCTACATTTCCAATCTTATTTTGTTTCTTGTGTCTAGAAAAGCTTTCAAATCAGCATGTTCAAATCATATCCATGTATTTCAGGTCTTTCTTGAAATTATAATTTATTCACTTTTAAAGTCAAAGTTTAAGCATCACTACAAACTAACTTTTAAAGATGCAAAAATGAATAACCTATGTTCAGGTTAGATCTAAAGTTTAAGATGACTTACTGCTTATGAAAAAAGAAATGCAATCAATGCAACAAGTATTTATAAATTATCTATGGATATCCTTATAGATACTATTTTTTTAAATATTCAGAGAAAATTTCCTGTTACAATATGTACTGACTTTTAGAGAGATAAGATAGGGAAGAAGCTAAGCATTATGTGAGCAGTGCTTAATAAAAGTAGCCCAGAGGACCATTTTTTAGAAATTCAGAGATGGAGAAGGAAATGGAGCTAAAAAAATAAAAAAAAATCTTGAAAGGGGCACTAGACCAACATATATTTCTAGCCACCACTGTGATCTGGATTTGGGATAGATGTTTTTTAAGAATAAATGATATTTCAGAAAAGAATAAACATTTATGCAAAGGTTTGGAAATAAAAGAAAACCTAATGTATTCATAGAGAAATGAAGCCCCTAACCAATTGGAACATTTATTATAACCACATAAGTAGTTCCCCGGTATCTTTGCCTTGTTCCTGCTTTTTTTTCCTGAAACAAATAATGAATGAATGAATGAATGAATGAATGAATGAATGAATATTTAATAACAAAGCCCAATTCAAAGTGTTTCTTTTGTTAGAAGTCGTTCTTAACAATATAGGTGTATTCCCTGCAAATTTGGTCACTCCCTTATCTGTGGTCTCATAGCACTTTATACAGAAATTTTCATAGTATTTGCCACATTGACTTTAGTCAGCTGTTTGACTGCCAGTCTTTCCCAATGCTTTTCTGAATTTGTAGAATGCAAGATAATGTTCTATTCATTTTTGTTCTCCATTACATGTAGCATTTGACTACCATAAAGCAGGTGTGAAAGTTGGGTGGTTATAGATCTTAAATGGCTCTTTGAGGCAATTTCAGTGCTATAGGCAAAGAAAACAGAAGAACAAAGTTGTGTCACATGTTGGAGATCTTTGGTTAAATTATTTGAGAGGGCTGAAAAAATAAGAATTTAAGTTGTGTATTTGTTCCTTACTTAAGCATTAATAGTCCTCAATCACTTTGTAATATACTTTTTTTTTAATTAATTTTTATTGGTGTTCAATTTACCAACATACAGAAAAACACCCAGTGCTCATCCCGTCAAGTGTCCACCTCAGTGCCCGTCACCCATTCCCCTCCAACACCCGCCCTCCTCCCCTTCCACCACCCCTAGTTCGTTTCCCCGAGTTAGGAGTCTTTATGTTCTGTCTCCCTTCCTGATATTTCCCAACATTTCTTCTCCCTTCCTTTATATTCCCTTTCACTATTATTCATATTCCCCAAATGAATGAGAACATACACTGTTTGTCCTTCTCCGATTGACTTATTTCACTCAGCATAATACCCTCCAGTTCCATCCACGTTGAAGCAAATGGTGGGTATTTGTCGTTTCTAATTGCTGAGTAATATTCCATTGTATACATAAACCACATCTTCTTTATCCATTCATCTTTCGATGGACACCGAGGCTCCTTCCACAGTTTGGCTATTGTGGCCATTGCTGATAGAAACATCGGGGTGCAGGTGTCCCGACGTTTCATTGCATCTGAATCTTTGGGGTAAATCCCCAACAGTGCAATTGCTGGGTCGTAGGGCAGGTCTATTTTTAACTCTTTGAGGAACCTCCACACAGTTTTCCAGAGTGGCTGCACCAGTTCACATTCCCACCAACAGTGTAAGAGGGTTCCCTTTTCTCCGCATCCTCTCCAACATTTGTGGTTTCCTGCCTTGTTAATTTTCCCCATTCTCACTGGTGTGAGGTGGTATCTCATTGTGGTTTTGATTTGTATTTCCCTGATGGCAAGTGATGCAGAGCATTTTCTCATGTGCTTGTTGGCCATGTCCATGTCTTCCTCTGTGAGATTTCTCTTCATGTCTTTTGCCCATTTCATGATTGGATTGTTTGTTTCTTTGGTGTCGAGTTTAAGAAGTTCTTTATAGATCTTGGAAACTAGCCCTTTAACTGATACTTCATTTGCAAATATCTTCTCCCATTCTGTAGGTTGTCTTTTAGTTTTGTTGACTGTATCCTTTGCTGTGCGAAAGCTTCTTATCTTGATGAAGTCCCAATAGTTCATTTTTGCTTTTGTTTCTTTTGCCTTCGTGGATGTATCTTGCAAGAAGTTACTGTGGCCAAGTTCAAAAAGGGTGTTGCCTGTGTTCTCCTCTAGGATTTTGATGGAATCTTGTCTCACATTTAGATCTCTCATCCATTTTGAGTTTATCTTTGTGTATGGTGAAAGAGAATGGTCCAGTTTCATTCTTCTGCATGTGGATGTCCAATTTTCCCAGCACATGGAACTTTCTCCAGAATAGACCACATACTGGGTCACAAATCGGGTCTGAACTGATACCAAAAGATTGGGATAGTCCCCTGTATATTCTCAGACCATAATGCCTTGAAATTAGAACTTAATCACAACAAGAAGTATGGAAGGACCACAAACACGTGCAGGTTAAGGACCATCCTGCTAAAAGATGAAAAGGTCAACCAGGAAATTAAGGAAGAATTAAAAAGATTCATGGAAACTAATGAGAATGAAGATACAACCGTTCAAAATCTTTGGGATGCAGCAAAAGCAGTCCTGAGAGGGAAATACATCGCAATACAAGCATCCATTCAAAAACTGGAAAGATCTCAAATTCAAAAGCTCACCTTACACATAAAGGAACTAGAGAAAAAGCAACAAATAGACCCCACCCCCAGCAGAAGAAGACAGTTAATTAAAATTTGAGCAGAACTCAATGATATCGAGACCAAAAGAACTGTGGAACAGATCAACAGAACCAGGAGTTGGTTCTTTGAAAGAATTAATAAGATAGATAAACCATTAGCCAACCTTATTAAAAAGAAGAGAGAGAAGACTCAAATTAATAAAATCATGAATGAGAAAGGAGAGATCACTACCAACACCAAGGAAATACAAACGATTTTAAAAACATATTATGAACAGCTGTACGCCAATAAATTAGGAAATCTAGAAGAAATGGACGCATTCCTGGAAAGCCACAAACTACCAAAACTGGAGCAGGAAGAAATAGAAAACCTGAACAGGCCAATAACCAGGGAGGAAATTGAAGCAGTCATCAAAAACCTCCCAAGACACAAGAGTCCAGGGCCAGATGGCTTCCCAGGGGAATTCTATCAAACGTTTAAAGAAGAAATCATACCTATTCTACTAAAGCTGTTTGGAAAGATAGAAAGAGATGGAGTACTTCCAAATTCGTTCTACGAGGCCAGCATCACCTTAATTCCGAAACCAGACAAAGACCCCACCAAAAAGGAGAATTACAGACCAATATCCCTGATGAACATGGATGCAAAAATTCTCAACAAGATACTAGCCAATAGGATCCAACAACACATTAAGAAAATTATTCACCATGACCAAGTAGGATTTATCCCTGGGACACAAGGCTGGTTCAACACTCGTAAAACCATCAATGTGATTCATCATATCAGCAAGACAAAAACCAAGAACCATATGATACTCTCATTAGATGCAGAGAAAGCATTTGACAAAATACAGCATCCATTCCTGATCAAAACCCTTCAGAGTGTTGGGATAGAGGGAACTTTCCTCGACATCTTAAAAGCCATCTACGAAAAGCCCACAGCAAATATCATTCTCAATGGGGAAGCACTGGGAGCCTTTCCCCTAAGATCAGGAACAAGACAGGGATGTCCACTCTCACCACTGCTGTTCAACATAGTTCTGGAAGTCTTCGCCTCAGCAATCAGACAACAAAAAGACATTAAAGGCATTCAAATTGTAATGTACTTTTAATGACCAGAGAAAGAGGCAAATTTAGAGTACTTCAAATATTGTAAGCTTTTTTCAGTGCTATATGATATCATGGTAATATATAATTAAATTATAAATTTCTTGCATAAGTAGATACTTTAGTACTGAAAAACTAGATTATTGCTTTAATATTGTGATAGTGAAATTATATTTTAGTTTATACTACCTCTGGTACTTTTTATTGAATATCAGATTTTATTTCCACTCAAAGCATAAAAATACATTATCTTAATGGATTTTACATTTGATATCCATATTCCAGAAAGCTATGTTTGTGTGACTTATCTAACCTATGTATGATTTTCATAACATATACATATAACTTCATGAATTTGTTTTTTCCTCAATATTGAATTAATTATTAAAACTATGTATTTAATTTTCATTTATGAAATTTCCAGACATTTGTTATATATACTGTAAATATTATCTCAATCAGCTCAAGTTGTTATAACAAATATATTCCACAGATTGGATGGCTTAAATAATAAACGTTTCTCATAAGGTGCTGGTAGATCCAGTGTCTAATGAGGACCCTCCCTCTTCCCAGTTTACTGAAGAACATCTCATTGTATCCTCACCTGGCAGAAAGAGAGAGGGAACAGTTTCTTTTCTGCCTCTTATTACAAGGGTACTAATCCTATCATGAGTGCTCCAACTTTATGACCTAACTCTCCCAAATGCTCCATCTCCAAATGCCATCATATTAATGATTAGGATTTCAACATATGAATTTTAGATACAAACAGTTTGTAACAATTGTATTCATATTTTCCATAGATTTGACTTTTTGAAATACTGCAATGCTTCTCATTCAACTTAGTAGTTATTTAGTAATAGAGAAAATATACAAAAATAAGGAATAGCTATTGTAGTATCAGAGCAAGGGAATATTAATGTTTATTATCTTCTAATCAATATACCGCATTCATTTTTTTGAGCAAATAGAGACAGACATTTATGATAGCTTAGTTTTCTCATATTTGAATGATAAATATTGCATGAAATAGCTGTATAATTTAAGCACTGTATTTATAAAGTTATTCCTGGCAGCTAATGCTACTACCTTCCATGTAAAGAAGAAAGGTATAAAGAAGAATTATTTTAGCCATTGACAAATATTCATTCTTCCAAATTTATATCATACCAATAGCTTAATAACTGTTTTCCCATATCCATCTAAGGCTCCCTATAATCATTTATTTTTCTCTCTACAAAGTGGCATGAGTTCCTTTTAAAAACACAAATTTTGTATTTTCCCTTATTTTACCTTACACTTCAAGTGTGTGGGCACAGACACTGTCTTCCAATGTCTTTCCTTTTTTAGAATGTTATAATTAGCAAAGTCCTACAGATAGAATCAATCTCTACTTCTCATGTAGCATCCCATAGGAACACTCTCTGTCTCCTTTGAATTTCTTTTACCATTGTGACATTCATCCATCCATTCATTGACTCACCCATTTTACTCATTCATTTATTTAATGAAAGTTTTTGCTCATGCCTCTGTCATACTCTTTGCCATGGTTGCAGTTTCACCTATAGTTAAAAGTATATGATCAGTTTTCAACTTCCAGGTTAGGGTGAACTTTATGAAATTGTTCATAGCGTCTCTTCTGCTTGCCAATTTTGTATTCTCTGTGGTAAGCCCAATTATCAATCTATAGAAAATATTTAATATATGTTTTCAAGAATAATGAATGGGAAGATGGAGGTGGAGTAGGAGGACCCTAGGCTCATCTCATCCTATGAACACAACTAGATAACTATCAAATCATCCTAAATACCCCAGAAGTCAACCTGCAGACTAGCAGAACAAACTCTACAACTAAAGAGTGTGAAGAAGCCACATCAAAGAAAGTAGAAAGTATGGAGACATGGTTTAAGGGAGAAACAGACTGTGGGTGTTGTGGGCAGGAGGGAGCTGCCATCATGGAGAAGGGCAAGAGAGAGTACACAGGGGAATGCACAAGGAGAACATTTTCCCAAGGTATTTGCCTTGGAACCTGAGAAAGGCTGAATTATGTACATTGCTGCAACCAGTGGGGCTAAAAGCCTGGAGTATTAAAGGTCAATGGGCTTGGCTGGCATAGAGCATAGAATGCACTGCACTGCTCCTAGAGAGAAAGCAAGCAAACAACCCAGAGGCAGATAGCATGGAAAGAGTCATCTGAAGAACACCTGGGGCACACAGTGGGGATACTATTCACTCTTCTTGGAGCACTTCCCTAAGAGGAAGTTCACAGAGACATCTATTTAGGAACAAAGGAGCTGGCTGGCACCATTTTCTGCCTCTGCTCCTCAGCCTAAACACAAAGCCAGCTGTGGGAAGCGTGCATTATGGACATTGGCTGTGTAATTTGCTTGCACTAAGCTCCACCCTCCTGTACCCCACCCCCCAGCTCTGGAGGGACCACCTTTCTCAGTGAAGCTTGCCTCAGTACTGAGGGGTGGACCCCATCCCTAGAAGACCAGCAAAGACCCTGCCCACACCACATCTCCTGATCAGAGAATTCTTCAGTTCCTCAGTTCTAGTGGAGTTGGGATCAAGTCTCCTTTCACAAGGAGATCAGAGCGCATCTAGTTAAAACTTACTACATACAGTCCAGGGACCAAACACTGCCCACAGCAGGCAAGGAGAGCCTCTCAGATAATTGGCCTGAATAATAAAGCAACCAAAACACAACAACAGAGTGCATGCAGGACATAAGAGAGACACTCCCCAAAGTGCTAGGCTGGACACTACATGACCTCTTTTTTGTAAAGCCATTACTTTCAGAAGTGGGAAACATGACTGGTTTTTCTAACACAGAGAAGAAGGCAGAAACTTAGACAAAATGCCAAGGCAGAGGAAGGTATCCCAAATGAAAGAACAAGATAAGGCCATGACCAGAGATTTAAGTGAAACAGATATAAGTAACATGCCTGACAGAGAACTTAAAACAACATTCATAAAGATACTCATTGGGCTTGAGAGAAGAAGAGAGACATTAGTGAGACTCTTACCATAGAGAGAAAAGAGTTAAAAAGAATCAGAGAATAAAGAATACAATAAATGAGATTGGAAACAGGCTTAATGCAATGAACAGCAGGCTGGAAGAAGCAGAGAAATGAATTAGTGAACGAGAAGACAAAATAATGAAAATAATGAGGATGAACAGAAGAAAGAAGAGTTATGCAACACAAGAATAGATTTAGGGAACTCTGTGACTCCATCAAACATAGAGACATTTGCATTATAGAAGTCTCAGAAGAAAAGGAGAGAGGAAAGGGGCAGAAAAATTATTTCAAAAACAATAGCAGAACATTTTCTTAACTGGAGAAAGAAACAGACATCCAGATGCAGGAGGCACAATAAACTCTATCCGAATCAACAAAGCAGGCCAAACCAAGATATATTGCAATTGAGTTTGCAAAATATAATGATTAAGAAAAAACATCTTAAAAGCAGCAAGAAAAACGTCCGTAACTTAAAGGGAAAATCCATAAGGCTAGTTGGAGATTATAAAAGAACTTAACATGTCAGAAGAAAGTGGCATTATATATTCAAAATGCTAAATGGGAAAAATCTGCAGCTAAGAATATTCTATCCAGCAAGGCTGTCATCCAGAATAGAAGGAGAGATAAGAGTTTCTCAAACAAACAAAAACCAAAGAAGCTCATGGCCACTAAATCAGTCCTGTAAGAAATATTAAAAGGGACTCTCTGAATGCAAAGGAGAGTCCAAGAGTGACAAAGGCAAGAAAGGATCAGAGAAAATCTCCAGGAACAATGACAAAACAAGTAATAAAATGATAATAAATACTGATTTATCAATAATTACTCTGAATGTAAATGGACTAAATGCTCCAATCAAAAGACATAGGGTATCAGAATGAATAGAAAACAAACAAAAAACAAAAAACAAAATCAAGATCCATCTATATGCTGTCTACAAGAGACTCATATTAGACCTAAGGATACCTGCAGATTGAAAGTGAGAGGTTGAAGAAACATTTATCACACAAATGGCTGTCAAATGAAAGCCAACATAAGAATACCTATATCACACAAACTAGACTTTAAAATAAAGACTGTTAAAAAAAAGACAAAGGGTATTACATAATCATAAATGGGACAATCCAAAAAGAAGAGAGAACAATTATAAATATTTACACATTTAACATAGAAGTACCCAAATATATAAAACAATTAATAAAAAACATAAAGGAACTAATTGATAATAACACAATAATAATAGGGGATTTTAACACCCCACCAAATGTACTTAATAGATATATTTAGAACATTCCATCCTAAAACAGCAGAATACACATTCTTTTCAAGTGTACATGTAACATTCTCCAGAATAGATCATAAATAGGTTGCAAAACAGGACTCAAAAAATACAAAAGGATTGAAATGTTACATACACCTTTCTGACCACAACACTATGAAACTAGAAGTCTACCACAAGAAAATATTTGGAAAAAAACACAAATACATGGTGGTTAAATATCATGCTACAAAAAAATGAATAGGTCAAAGAAGAAATCAAGAAGAGATTTTAAACAAAATGTGGAAACAAGTGAAAATGAAAACACAATGGAGCTAAAACCTTTGGGATGCAGCAAAAACAGTTCCAAGGGGGAAGTATATAGTAATGCAGGCCTACTTCAAGAAGGAAGAAAAAAATCTCAAATAAATAACTTCACCTTATACCTAAAGGAGCTAAAAAGAACAACAGATGGAGCCTAAATATGAAAGAAAGGAAATAATAAAGATTAGAACAGAACTAAATGATAAAAAAACTATATATAATATACACACAGAGGCACAGATCAATGAAACCAGGAGATGTTTAAAAAAAAAAAATCAATGAAATTGGTAAACCTCTTGCCAGATTTATCAAAAAGTAAAAAGGAAGAACCCAAATGAATACAATCACATACGAGAGATGAGAAATAACAACCAAATCACAGAAATACAAACAATTATAACAAAATATTACAAAAACTATATGCCAACAAAATGGATGACCTAGAAGAATAGGTAAATTCCTAGAAACATAAACTACCAAGACTGAAACAGGAAGATATGGAAAACTTGAACAGACTGATAACCAGCAAAGAAATTAAATCAGTAATCAAAAAAATCCCAACAAATGAGAGTCCAAGACCAGATGACTTCCTAGGGGAATTCTACCAAACATTTAAAGAAGAGTTAATACCTATTTTTCTCAAACTATTCCAAAAAATGGAAAGGAGGGAAGAATTCCAAATTCATTCAATGAAGCCAGCATTACAGTGATACCAAAACCAGATAAAAACTCCACTTAGAAAGAGAACTACTGGGGATCCCTGGGTGGCGCAGGGGTTTGGCACCTGCCTTTGGCCCAGGGCGCAATCTTGGAGACCCGGGATCAAATCCCACATCGGGCTCCCAGTGCATGGAGCCTGCTTCTCCCTCTGCCTGTGTCTCTGCCTCTCTCTCTCTCTCTGTGACTATTATAAATAAGTAAATTTTTTAAAAAATTAAAAAAAAGAGAAAGAGAACTACTGGCCAATATTCCTGATGAACATGGATTCAAAATTTTTCAGTAAAATACTAGCAAACCAAAATCAACAACATTAAAAAAAATCATTCACCATGATCAAATGGGATTTATTCTTGTGTTGCTAAGGAGCTTCAATATTTGCAAATCAATCAATGTAATACACCACATTAGGAAAAAAAGGATACCAGACACGTTATCATTTTAATAGATTCACAAAAAGCATTTGACAAAGTAAGCATTTATTCATGATAAAAACTCTCAACAAAGTAAGTTTAGAGGGAAGATACCTCAGCATAATAAAGGACATGTATAAAAACCCACAACTAATATCATCCTCAATGGGAGAAGACTAAAAGCTTTCCCTCTATGGTCAGGAACAAGATAGGGGTATCCACGCTCACCACTTTTATTCAACATAGCACTGGAAGTCTTAGCCATAGTGATTAGACAACAAAAAGGAGATAAAAGGCATCCAAGTCAGCAAGGAAGGAGTTAAAATTGCACTATATGTAGATGACAGTACTGTAAATAGAAAACCCCAAGAACTCCACCAAAAAATGTCTAGAACTAATAAAGGAATTCAGTAAAGTCATAGGATGCAAAGTCAACGTCCAGAAATCTGTTGCATTTTTATACACCAATAATGAAGCAGCAGAAAGAGAAATTAAAGAATTGACCTAATTTAGAATCGCATCCAAAACAATTAGATACCTAGGAATAAACCTAACCAATCTGGTAAAAGATCTGTACTCTGAAAACTATAAAACACTGATGACAAAAATTGAAGATGACATAAAGAAATGGAAAGATAGTCCATGCTCTTGGATCAGAAGAACAAATATTGTTAAAATGTCTATATTACCAAAAGCAATCTACAGATTGAATGCAATCTCTATCAAAATACCAACAATCTCTTTCACAGAATGGGAACAAACAATCCTAAAATTTATATGGAACTTCAAAGAACCCTGAAAGCTAAAGCAGCCTTGGGGGAAAAAAAGAGGCACCGCAATACTGGACTTCAAGATATATTACAAAATTGTAGTAATCTAAATGGTATGTTTGTGGCACAAAAATAGCCACACAGATCAATAGAATAGAATAGAAAACCCAGAAATGAACCCACACTATATAGTCAATTAAGTTTTGAGAAAGTAGGAAAGATTATCTAATGGGAAAGACAATCTTTTCAACAAATAGTGTTGGGAAAACTGGACTGCTTTCTTATGCCATACACAAAAATAAATTCAAAATGGGGACGCCTGGGTGGCTCAGTGGTTGAGTGTTTGTCTTCATCTCAGTGCATGATCGCGGGGTCCTGGGATTGAGTCCTGCATGAAACTCTCTGCAAGGAGCCTGCTTCTCCCTCTGCCTGTGTCTACCTGTGTCTCTGCCTCTCTCTGTGTGTCTCTTGTGCATAAATAAATAAAATATTTTTAAAAATAAAAATAAAAAAATCAAAATTGATTAAACCTAAATGTGATAACTGATACCATCAAAATCCTGATACCATCAAAAAAAGAACACAAAGAGTAATGTCTTTGACATTGGCCATAGTGACTTCTTTTTACATATGTGTCCTGATGCAAGAGAAACAAAAGCAAATTAATATGAACTGTTGGGACTTCACTAGAAAAAAATGCTTCTGCACAGTGAAGGAAACAAGAAACAAAACTAAAAGGCAATTTACTGAATGGGAGAAGATATTTTCAAATTATATACCTAAGAAAGGGTTAGTATTCAAAATATATAAAGAACTTATAAAATTTAACACTCAAAAAATAAATAACCCGAATAAGGAATGGGTAGGAGACATGAATAGACATTTTCCCAAAGAAGACATCCAGTTGGCCAACAAACACATGAAAAGACTCTCAACATCACTCATCATCAGGGAAATACAAATTAAAACTAAAATGAGATAATTACCTCACACTTGTCAGAATGACTAAAATCAACACAAGAAAAAAATAGGAGTGGAAGGGGAAACCCTCTTGCACTGTTGGCAGGAATGCAAACTGGTATAGCCATTGTGGAAAATAGTATCGAATTTCCTCAGAAACTTAAAAATAGAACTAGCCTGCCACTCAGCAATTGCACTACTAGGTACCTACACACACACACACAAAAAAAAAAAAATTAAAAAAATAGTAATTCAAAAGGATACGTGCACCCTGATGTACATGGCAGCATTATCTACAAGAGCCAAATTATAGAAGCTACCCAAGTATTTATAAACTGATGAATAGATATGAAAGATGTGGTGTACGTATACAATGGTATATTAGCCATAAAATGAATGAAATCTTCCCATTTGCAATGACATGGATGGAACTAGACAGTATTATGCTAAGCAAAATAAGTCAGCCAGAGAAAGATAAATACCACATGCTTTCACTGATATGTGGAATTTAAGAAACAAAACAAGCAAAGGGGGAAAGAAAACAAGAGAAAGATATAAACCAAGAAACAGAATCTTAATTATAGAAAACAAACTGATGGTTACTGGTGGGAGGGGAATGGGAAGATGGGTGAAATAGGTGATGGGGATTAAGGAGTGCACTTGTGATGAGCACCAGCAGTTATATGGAAGTGTTGAATCACTATACTATACAACTGAAACTAGTATTACATTATATGTTAACTAGCTGGAATTTAAATAGAAACTTAAAAAATAAAGGTAAAAAAGTAAAAGAATAGTGAATGATGAATAAATCCTTTGAGGTCCATGTATTCTTTTTACTGCTTATAAGAGCATGTTTTCTAATATAGTCAAAGAAATTCTCTCTTGCCACCATTTATCCAAACTTCTCTAGAGAATGGTGTTGTGATACGTAGTTGGTAGGAAGAATTGCTACAGCATAACTCCATTCCTAATGCCCTGCTAGGTGGACTATCGCATCATTTAACTGCAATGAAGCACTATCAGGAATCTTATACCTGAATATGGGAAGGAAGGTAGAAGTAGCAACAAAGATGAAGGACACTTTTCACCTGTCACATCACCAGATTCTCCTCAAGTTTGATTGACTACAAAATTACCTCAAGGAGTGTTTTAGTGTATTGAAATATCTCCTCCTATATTACAGAGAAGGTTGATAAAGTTTTCTACTCTTAGGTTATCAAAAAGAATCCAGTACTACTTATTTATACCCAGCCAATTTGAAGACTAAATTGATTGTCTTTACATTAACATAGTATTTGAATTTCAACGTTTTTCATGAAATGATTAGGATGAATAAAATTTGATCCTTTCATTAAAACAAAAAAATGAGGAAGCTTCTCAAGTGGTTCTCCAGAATGCAAAACTTATCGGAACCAAAGGAAAAAGAGAAGTTAGGCATATAGTAGACCTTCCATTTAATTCAAATTATAAAGAGTTACAAACAATTATATATAATGGAAAAGAAAAGAAAAAAGAAATCTGGATCTTACAGTCTAATGGGAGAGAAGGTAATAATCAAAGCATCACACGAATAATGATAAAACTACAATTCTGGTAATTTTCTTAAAGGGAAGATATATAAGAAATTCTAGATAATAGGATATTTTTGTTAATATTTTTGTGACTTCCTCTGGGTTTGGGAGGATAATTGAGATAATGCATGTGAAATAACTTTCCTCAATTACATTAACCTATGTAAGTGTATGGCGCTCATGATAATGACTATTTTCCTTCTGCCAGTCAAACTTTGTATGCCTTCTTCTGGATTTACATTGAACTATTTAAGTATTGAAATTTAACTAGTCATTTAACTATTTAACTGTTGTAGCCTTTTATTACACATTTAATCTGTATATATTATGACTATGACCTCACAGAAGACTGGTGTCCTCAGTTGTATGGGAAAAACAAAGGTAATTATAAAATCATAGACTCTCTGGTTAATATAAATGCATTCTAAATTATTGATATATTATCATTCTTAAGTTACAAGTGATGTCTTAACAAGATACACCGAATTTCTTCCTATTTCACATCTAAAGTAGGTAAGATATGAAATCAACACAAAAGCACAGTCCTTAACCAGTCTGTTTTAAATTGTATTAATCTTCTTAGGCCAGGAACTAGGTGACTTAAACCACAAAAATTTATCTTCTACAGTTCTGGAAGCTGGAAATCCAAGATCAAGAGGCTGTTTTCCAGTGAGACCCCTCTCTTCTGACTTTCAGACAGCCACCTTTCCTCTGTGTTTTCATAAAAACTTTCCTTTGTTTGCACAGGAGGAAAGTGATATCTCTGGTACCTCTTCCTCTTCTAATGACAAAAGTCCCAGCAGATCAGGGTCCTGCCTTTATGTCATTGGGCCTTAATGACCTCCCTAAATGCCCTGTCTCTGAATATAATCACATTTAAGGTCAATGCCTCAACATATGAATTTGGGAATACACAATTCAGTCTATAGCATAAACCTTGCATTATTTTGAAAAATAAAACAAATTTATACCACCAATAACATATAGTATTTTTATTAATCCTGTTCCAAACAAACCCTAACTTGAAAATTATCATCTGTCATTGAACTTCAATACATGAATTTATTTAAGTAACATAAATAGAGAAATCTGTTTTAATCTTAGCATAACAAATATTAATGAATGCCAGGATAGCAATCAAATGATTCTACATAAATATAAACAATTGTATGTAAAAGCATTACTAATATATAAATTATATTGTGAAATTACCAAACTTTAAAAAGTAATTTTGAAATATTTTGTGTCCAACTCTAGATTTGTTATCTCATAGGAAGAAAGTAGCTAGAATGGGAAGCTAGAATGGGAAATATTGAATATTGAGAAGATTACTTTCCAAAATAATATCATGAGAATGTGATTTTTTATGAGGAGAGGGATCTTGTTTTTCTTCTTTGCTTCTATATCCTCACAGCCTAGAACAGTGTCTTGCTCAAAAAAAGTGCTCTAAAAATATTGGTCAAATAGATAAATAGCACATCATTTGGTAAACCTAATTTCCTATAGCATTTTACAGTTCTCCTGAATCCTTACCATAATGCCATAAAATGGTTAAAGAAAGATATGGTTTTGAAAATCTGTATAGTTTTGGGGACAGAAGCTTTCATACTGTCTTCTTGTTCTAACATAAAAGTGCTGTGTTATCATCTCAATATTCTATATCTACTTTTTAAATTTTTTACTATTGTCTCAAGACCCAAAATCCATACCTTCTTACTTACAGAAGTGTGATTAAGGCTAATATATCCTAACTTCAACTTTAAAGTTAGTATTCATTCTTAGGAAACAAAAGTGAATAGACTATGATTTTACAAGCATTCATTTAAATTTTGAGGCCATATATAATTATGTAATCACATAACAAATGGGGAATTAATTAGTATATGTATTATTTATTTGCTTTGTAAGAAAACTCTATTGGTCTACTTTGGGAAAATAATCAAAAAGAGATTACCATTTATCAAAGGTATATATTCTTATTTTGATGACCTGTATTGACAGATGTTAATTACTATTAGTTTTCATAAGACACCCAAGGGAACTGAGGAATATTTCATTTCTTATTTTTTACTTTGCCTTTTGTCATTTTGTAATTTTTCTTTTCAGTCAAGTAATCAGAATGCAGAAAAATGTAGGGAAAAGAGTTCTGGTTTTAGAATTAAGTATAACATTATAATCCCTGATGGCTAAACTGCTTACTAGCTGTGTGTTCTTTGGAAATTTATGTATCTTTTGTTTCCTCCTCTAGAATACGACAAATTTTTAAATGAAACATCAGACATAATAAAGATGGCTCTGATTCTATTCTTTTATGAATAAAATATTTGTATTATGCTAAATCAATTTAGATTTTCTTCATGGGAAACCTAGAAGGCTTCGTGTAGGTCTGTAGTATAAGTAATACAAATAGCTGATAACTATGC
Organism: Vulpes lagopus; assembly: GCF_018345385.1. Taxonomy (NCBI): domain Eukaryota; kingdom Metazoa; phylum Chordata; class Mammalia; order Carnivora; family Canidae; genus Vulpes; species Vulpes lagopus. The sequence continues at coordinate 36,129,000 of NC_054846.1, forward strand.
AGGAGAATTTTAAAGATTTTTAAAACATAAAAAATAGAAGTATATCTTTGGTAGAAAAGCCAACTCCTAGAGATTCTCCCCTTGACATTAACAAATGCTTCAAAACGGGGCTGATTCCAATCACATAAGGCTGTGACCTTTCCCTTGTTATTTGTCACTAACAAGCTTGGCAGCAGTAAGGATGTTGGTGACAAATGTAAGAAAATAGGTCATTTTTGCTCATTTTGAATATAGCAGCTACCCCTTTTCTTATGTGGTTGTTAAATTGACCCTGGGGATATTTTTCAGGTTGCCAGATCTACTACGTTAAATTATCTATGTGTAGATGTTTGGCTTTATTTTGATGCCACCAAAATTAGTACTAGAATAGAACAAACTTTTTTTCTTAAATTCTTCCACCAGTTTTCATCCTTCAATTAAATTTCAGAAAGGAGAAATTTCTCAAAGAGCGTACCTGTGTTTTTTGGTGTCTTTTGTAAAATACACCTAAATGGGTTTTCTAAAATAGCGCAACTACTCTGTCTTTATGCAGCTTATCCTCTTTTTTACTGTCCCAGTCTGTCTCTCTCTTCCTCTCTCTCTCTCTCTCTCTCTCTCTCTCTCTCTCACACACACACACACACACACACACACCTTCCTGGTGAAGATGGAAAATTGCAAACACTCTCCAACATTAAGACCTTGGACATTGACCTTGATGCTTTACATACATTATCTCTATGCTTCCACTTTCCTTTGAGGATAGCATTAGTTTCATTTTCATGTGATAGAAAGACGCTTGGAGGGAGAAAGGGGCTTGATGAAGGACACACAATTAGTAAGCAATGGAGCTGAGATTTGAATCAGTTCACATGTATCAGTAGGCTGCACTCAACTCACCTCCCTTCCTCTAGAGGGAAAAGAGTAAGAAAAAAAATGTCATGAGATGATTTCTTTTAAAATATTTTTTTTATTACTATACAGACTACTTGATAAGTATTATCCAAAGTCCAAAATTTTAGTTCCACATAGAGAATTGATTTAAAAATACATGGAAAGGGCCGCATCGGAGGCTCAGTTAAGTGTCTGCCTTCATCTCAGGTTATGATCCCAGAGTCCTGGGATCAAGCCCCTAGTCAGGCTCTTTGCTCAGTAGGGGGTCTGCTTCTCCCTCTCCCATTACCCACCCCTGCTCTTGTCCTTTCTCTCTCTCTCTCTCTCTCTCTCTTTCTCTCTCTCAAATAAATAAATAAAATATTTCTTAAAATAAAAATAAATAATAAAACTATATGGAAGAATAATATTCAATGTATAGCTATTTTTCCTAATTTTATCAGTTTTTATTTTATGACTAAAGACAGCCTTCCAATTACAAATATACAGAAAGCACTTGAAAATATATTTCAAAGAATCTCTAGAGGGGACCACTCGTAGGGAGTCAACACAAATTCTTGTATTTTATCCTACACTGAAAGGCACAAGCTTCCTTTGCTATATATTTCACTTCTCATGTTCCTCAATCCCAGCTCTCCAGCTTTCCAAAACTAACACTCTGGAATAAGAAGAAATCTGTGCCAAAGACTATTCGGAAATTTTCCAACCACAAGATTTCACAGGCACTGGCTGCCTCTAATTCATTATCTCCTACATATCCATCAATGATTCAAGCCAAACACCAGCCAAGCCAGGACACCTTCTGATCTGCCAAAGCAACTTGAGAAAGAGGTAAACCAGTCCAATTCTGATAAATTATCTATGAGCAAATTAGATAGTCTTCTAGCAAGTAAGTGTCAATACTGTAACCAAGCAGACATGACAGCATTCATAAGCTGTTTCATCATTGGAATGTATCAGAGAGAATGTTTTTGTAACTGTGGCAAGTGTACTAAACCATCCTTCTAGCATTATATTAAGCTTATAGTTGGATTTAATAAGAATGACGGAGCCACATCACTCCACACAATGCAACCATGTGATATGGCAATTTGCCATTGAATTTCTTACAATAATCTTACCAAACTAGACAAGTTAGTCCTGTAAAATTATTTGTGAGGACTTAGATATATTCTAGACCCAGAGTGATTGATTGATTGATTGATAGATTTTAAATATGTATTTATTTATTAATGAGAGACACAGAAAGAGAGGGACAGACACAGGCAGAGGGAAAAGCAGGGTCCCTGCCGAAGCCCAATGTGGGACTCAACCCTGGACCATAGAATCACACCCTGAGCGAAAGGCAGAGGCTCAACCACTGAGCCACCCATGAGTCCCACTAGGCCCAGTTTAAATTGGCTGTTTCTTAGTCAAGTAGACAATTTTAAATTTATTTTATTTTTTATTATTTTTTTTTATTTTATTCCAGTCTCATTAACATGCAATGTTCTATCAGTTTCAGGTGTAGAATATACCTGAATTCAACAATTGTATACATTACTTAGTGGTCATTATGATAGTGGTCATTATGATAAACGTACTCTTTAATCCCCATCACCTATTTCACACATCCCTCTACCCACCTCTCCTCTGGTAGCATCAGTTTGTTCTCTATAGTTGAGTCTGTTTTTTGGTTGTAATTTTTTTTTAACTTTGCTTGTTTGTTTTGTTTCTTAAGTTCCACATATAAGTGAAATAAAATTGTATTTGTCTTGTTTTGACTCATTTCACTTAGCATTACTTTCTCTAGCTCCATCCATGTTGTTGCAAATGGCAAGGTTTCATTCTTTTATATGGCTGAATAATATATATACACATACACACATACATACCACATCTTCTTTGTCCATTCATCTATCAATGGATACCAGGTATTTCCATAATTTGGCTATTAAGTAATTATGCAATAAACATAGGAGTTCATGTATACATTTGAATTAGTGTTTTTGTGTTTTGGATCTAAACACCTAGTTGTATGATTCCTTGATCCTAAGGTGGTACTATTTTTAAATTTTTGAGGAACCTCCATACTGTTTTCCACAGTGGCTGCACCAGTTTGCATTCCTACCAAGAGTGTGTGAGGGATCTTTTTTTTCACATCCTCAACTTGTTGCTTATTGTGTTTTCTATTTTAGCCATTCTGACAAATGTGAGGTAATATCTCACAATATCTTGTAGTTTTGATTTATATTTCCCTGATGATTAGTGCTGTTGAGCAACTTCATGTGTCTGTTGGCTACCTGGATATCTTTTTTTGAGAAAGAGTTCTTCATATTTTCTGCCCATTTTTGAATTGGACTATTTGGGGGAGGGGTTCAGTTGTTATCAGTTCTTCATATATTTTGGATACTAACTTTTTATTGGTTATATAATTTGCAAATATCCTCTCTCATTCAATAGTTGCCTTTTAGTTTTTTTTTATTGCTTCCTTCAGTGTGTAGAAGCTTTTTATTTACATATAGTCCCACTAGTTTATTTTTGCTTTTTCCCTTACCTCAGGAGACATATTTAGAAAAATGTCATGGCCAGTGTCAGAAATTACTGCCTGTGCTCTCTTCTAGGATTTTTTTAAGTTGTTTTTTTTTTTTTTAAGATTTATTTATTTATTTGCGATAGACATAGAGAGAAAGAGAGGCAGAGACACAGGAGGAGGGAGAAGCAGGCTCCATGCAGGGAGCCCGAGGTGGGACTCGATCCAGGAGTCCAGGATCCCACCCTGGGCCAAAGACAGGCGCTAAACCATTGAGCCACCCAGAGATCCCCTTTTCTAGGATTTTTATGGTTTCATGTTTCACACTTAGATCTTTAATCAATTTTCAGTTCATTATTGTGTGTGGTGTAAGAAAGAGGTCCAGTTTCATTTTTTTGCATGGAGGTGTCAAGTTTCCCAACACCATTTGTTGAAGAGACTGTCTTTTTTCCCATTGTATATCCTTCCCCCTTTGTCTAGGATTAATTGATCAAATAGTTAAGGGTTTATTTCTGGGTTCTCTATTCTGTTTCTTTGATTTGTTTGTCTATTTTTGTGCCAATACCATATTGTTTATATTACTACAGTTTTGTAATGTAATTTGAAGTTTGGAATTGTGATACCTCCAGTTTTGTTTTTCTTTTTCAAGATTGCTTTGGCTATTCGAGGTCTTTTGTGGTTCCATGCAAATTTTAGGATTGTTTGTTTTAATTCTATGAAAGTGCTTTGGTACTTTGATGAGATTGCATTAATTTTGTAGATTACTTTGGTTAGGTAGTATAGACATTTTAATAGTATTTGTTCTTCCAATCCATGAACATAGACTATTTTTCCATTTCTTTGTGTCATCTTCAATTTTTGTCATCAATGTTTTATAGTTTTCAGAGTACAGGTCTTTTACCTTTTTGGTTAAGTCTATTCCTAGATATTTTGTTATTCTGGTGCAATTATAAATGTATTTTTTTTAATTTCACTTTCTACTGCTTCCTTATTAGTATATAGGAATGCAACATATAGATATGTTGATTTTGTATCCTAAAACTTTACTGAATTCCTTTATCAGTTCTAGCAGTTTTTTGGTGGAGTCTTTGTGGTTTTTATATATAGTATCACATCATTTGCAAATAGTGAAAGCTTGACTTCTTTCTTACCTATTTGGATGCCTTTTATTTCTTTAGTTGTCTAAGTGCTATGGCTAAGACTTCCCATACTATGATGAATAAAAGAGGTGAGAGTGGACATCAAGTAGTCAATTTTTAAGTATAATTTTTTGTGTTATGTGGTTAATGGCCAAGTCAGAAAGAAATTGAATCTTTTCATAATTTATGTTCTTGGCTGTGTCTTAGCAGTCATACTTTAAAATATGATATTTATGGGTCATACTTGATTTAGACATATAAAAGAAGTGGGGAGGAAGAAATATAACAAGTATAAAGTGTTATATGAGGTAGTTCCATATATTTCCACTAATTATTCCTTAAAACAACTCTGGAATATAATCATTATTCATATTTTATAAATGCAATATTGTCTTATAAATACACAAGATCACAAATTTGCAAATGAATATTATTCTCCTCAGTACTTTGAATTCTCTACTAGCCTATATAAGGCTGTATTAATGATATCAGATTAAATGACATTTGAGAAAAAAAAAATACTTAGTTTTTAAATTAGTTTTACCTCCCATGTTAATTTATAAACCATTTCAGGGGGATCCTTGGGTGGCGCAGCAGTTTAGTGCCTGCCTTTGGCCCAGGGCGCGATCCTGGAGACCCGGGATCAAATCCCACATCGGGCTCCCGGTGCATGGAGCCTGCTTCTCCCTCTGCCTATGTCTCTGCCTCTCTCTCTCTCTGTTATTTATGATAGTCACATAAATAAATAAAAATTAAAAATAAAATAAAATAGAATAAACCATTTCAGGGGTAAGATGGTATCTTAAATAAATATATTCTTTATATCAACTAATGAAGGATCTCATACCTGGTAATAGTTATCTATCTATCTATCTAATATCTAATATCTATCTATCTAATATTATCTAAATTTAGGCTAAAAATAAAAATAAATTATTTAAACATTCTTATACATCCATAACTTTTAGTGACATTTAATTAATACTAGGTTTTAAGAATGGCCAATTTAATGCAGTAAATTTAAAGTTGGTATTTTTTTCTTCTCTATCTCTACCTTCTGAAACTTATTCTTTTGCAATATTTCCTATTATGGTAACTATTTCCATTGAATACTTGCTCTCTCTCTCTCTCTCTCTCTCTCTCTCTATATATATATATATATATATATATATATATTTCAACTCCTATATCTAATCAGTCATCAAGTTGTAAAAATTCTCTTTTTTTAATGTCTTCCAAATCTGTCTCATTCTCACTCTAAATGCCTTGGGCCAAATTTTATCAACACACAATTGTTTTTAAAGGTGTTCTAAATTTAAAGCTTCATAGTTAACAATATAGTCAGTCAAATTCTTAATGGATTTTTCTCTTATTTTTTTTAATTTAAATTCAATTAGACAACATACCGTATATCATTAGTTTCAGATGTAGTTTTTACTTATTCATCAATTGCATATAACACCCAGTGCTCGTTCCATCACGTGCTGCCTTATTTTGTATACAGGAATCTATTGTGCAATATGAGAGGGCAAAAAACCATCATGTTTGATAAGATAGTAAGTGACTCAGGGACTTGCAATTTTATATAAGTTACAGGGTAAAAAAGAAAACACTTAAAACTCCAGAAAGTTGAAAAATAACTGATGATTTAGAAATAGTAAATCACATGATCTAGCAAAAAGATTGTATGTTTCTGTAACTCAGATGTTACCCTGCCCTTTTTCTTTCAGAGGTTATTGTCCACATATTTAGTACATCAGTGACACTGAAATCTTTTTAAACCCCTTCAAAAAGGTTAGCTTTTCCTTCTTTCCTGTAGCACTTTCATATACTTCTGTGATAGCAAATGTCAGTTTTAGTCTATTTAACTATATGTGTGGAATTTCCAGAAGACTTTCACCTTTTCAGGAGCTGGAATGATATTTTTTCTTATCAGTATTTGGAATAAACACTCAACAAATATTTGTAATTGTTAAATATATGTACTAATTTATGAATGTATATTGAACTAATTTTACTATTTATATTATACATATTTATATTACTTATATAATAGGCAAGTTATTTTTTGTGTTAATTATAAATATGAGTAAAAAATGAATGGATGTATTTATCTTTATCCACATGGTTTTGTGTTATGCTATTGTGTTATGCACTGTGCTGAGTAGGAGGGTAAATTTACATTTCCCAATTGAAAAAAACAGGTGATTGGCCAGTTTTCTAATCCACAGGATGAGAGTTTTATATCTATGCCTGTGGGAAAAGCATTTTGGAAAGTCATTTACAAAATCTATTTAATTATTCTTTTTACTAAATAAAAATCTACTTACTAAAGGCATATTACCATTTATAATAAAATATATGGGTTTTTAAGAGAAAAAATTATAATTTTTAAAAATTAATCACTAAATTATTTTTTCATAAGTATACTTCACATACAAATAATCCATTATACTTATTCTGTTCTCATCAATAGTTCTCTCTTTTTCCCCAGAATTAGTTGTCTTTGGGGATGTTACTTTATTACATAATAAAGTACTCATGAGACCTCATTATAGAACCAACTCCATTTTCAATCATTAAATTAGTGTTCTTATTAGATGAAGTACAAAGCTCTTTAGATAGCTGCTTTCTTGAAAATGCTGCTTAAAAGATTTAAAGTCCTTTAGAATAGTGAATGAACTTTTTTGTAGTAATAAGAAATGGTATTTTTAGGTTAAGAAAAGCTAATTGGAATTAAATTGATATATGTAGTGAATTATTTTACGTAAAAACTGAATTGATGCAAATATGATTTCTTTTCAAAGGCTAAAAAAATATGAGAATAGCTTAATTATAATCAATTGATGATATAGCCACTCCCAAATGTGAGGCAAATAACTTCAAAAAATTGTATACCAACAGCATCCTTATGCATTTAGCCCTTTTCCTTTCACTTATGTTTAGTTGCATGGATGAGAGTAAAAAATAGCAACTTAAAAGTTACTTTAAAAAAAAAGATTTTATTTATTTGAGAGAGAGAGAGAATGAGTGATGAGGAGAGGGAGAGAAAGAGAAAGAGTGAGAAGCAGACTCCCTGCTGAGCAGGAAGCCAGTTGTGGGGCTTCATCTAAGGACCCAGAGATCATGACCTGAGCCAAAGGCAGACAGACACTTAACTAATTTAATTGAGCCACCCAGGCACCCCTAAAAGTTACTTTTACTGAACTGAGCCCTGTTAAACTGATATATTTTGGCTAAGTAGAATTAACAATGTAATTTAACTTAAGTAATCCATATTAATTAATTATTTTATTCAAAGTTGTTAAATAGAAGTTTGCACTGAATTACATATTATACATCAATATAAATAAAAGTTTATAATATCTTTCACCTGAAGGAGCTTAAAATTAGTAATATAAGGAACTATATGGATATGGATGTACCTGTGTATGTATATGTACATACACACATATATATCATTTGCTTTATAAATAAGCTATTAAGAGATATGAATAAAATTATTATATTTATTATACAGTAGCACCATAAGACTTGTAATGACTTAAATGATCAAATTTTACATTTATTTTCCTATTTAACAATTGGAAAAATTTTAAGAAGTGTTTTAATGAGTTGCCTTCTCTGTCAGTTTGCTTGTGCTTCCACAACAAAGAACCAAAGACTAAGTGGATTAAACAACAGAAATTTACTTTCTCTTAGTTCAAGATGTTACAAATCTCAGGTCATATTGTGACCTGAGTTGGTTGCTTCTAACAGGCATAAGGGAAGGCACTATTCCAGGCCTCTCTCCTTCTCCTTGACTTATAGATGGTTGTCTTTTCCCCATGCCTTCACATCTGATCTCTGCACATGTCGGTGTCCAAATTTCCACTTTATTCAAGGATATCAGTTATACTAGATTAGGGCTTACCACAGACTCATTTTAACTCAATTACCTCTGTAAAGTAATCCTCAAGTGTGATGATATCTTAGATAGTAGGGGTTAGGACTTTAACATATGAATTTTGAAGGGACACAGTTAAGCCAGCAATACTCCAACCTTGGCCTCCAAAAATCCATGTCCTTCTCATATGCAAAACATGTTCACCAGATTATTCCAGCAACAAATTTAAATTCCAACCACCTCTAAAAATCCCATCAGGTATGGGTGAGACTTGAGTCATTAATTAAAGAACAAGTGTGTGAGTGGAGAAGGGGTAGAGGGAGATGGATAGAGAAACTCTTAAACAGGCTGTGTGCTCAGGGTGGAGCCCCTATGTGGGGCTCAATCTCACAACTCTTGAGCTGAAATCAAGAATCTGATGCTTAACCAACTGAACCACCCAGGTAACCTGAAGTATGATTCATTCTAAGGGAAAAATTCCTTCCAGACCTTTTCTAGGTTTGTTATAACAAGCTACCACAGAGTAGGTGACTTAAATAACAGAAATTTATTTCCTTATAGTTTTGGATGGTAGAACTCCAAGGATTAAGTTGTTGGCAGGTTTGTTCCTTCTGAGTGCCAAAAGGAATAGGTCTGTTCCAGGTCTTTTTCCTTGGCTTATAGATGGCTGTCCCTCTGCCCATGTTTCTTTACATCATTTTCCCTCTGTACACATCTATATCCAATTTCCACCATTTATATTGGACTACGGCCACCCTAATGACCTAATTTTAATTACCTCTATAAAAACCCTATCTTCAAAAATGGTCACATTCTGATGTACTATGGTTAGAATTTCAATATATATACACATTTGGGAGAGGATACAATTCAATTCATAGTACTTCCTTCAAACTAATGCCATATTTGTAATATTATATCTTCCAACTAAAAATTTCTAGAGAAACCACTCAAAATTTTTCTCTTAATTCCAAAATAGTTTTTTTTTTCCCAAATTTAAGACATAAATTTCTAATGGTGCATGTTAAAGTCATTAACTGTTTCTAAGACTGAATCTTTGGTCTTAATATTGGAAGCATTCATGCATAAGTTGATTCCTCGAATGTTAAATATATATTACTGAATTACCTGGAATTTATTTCCACATTCTATGACAAGTACGTTATCTATGTAAAAAATCTGACAATTACTTTTTTAAGGTGTTTTTTAACTGTCTCCTGCAATCCCACTTCTATGTATCATATGCACATTTTAATGTAGTTTTGAGAGGCCTCAAAACATATATAAAGCAAAAATCATAAGTAACCATTATAGACTGTTTCTTTAATAACTTTGATTAGTCAACAAAATAACAAAACAATTTTAATTATATATAAACATATAATAGATATTGTTTTCTAGAATTGTATTAATATTGGGAATGTAAAGGATTATTATAAACTATACATATTTCCTCAGAGCTTAAAGTCTGTTTGATAATGATAAAATTTTGGTGTAGTATAAAAAAGCAGTTAAATTAATTTCTACACTATTATTATTATTATAATTGATACTAAACTTTGCTTTTTTCAATACTTGCTTATGAAAGACCAATGGTCTTGAAGAACTTGCTCTATTCCTGAAAATAGGTTAAAGCACTCTCACTAGATCATAAACATTAACATCAAATGCTAAACTTTAAGTCACCGAATTTCTAATAGGATGGAACCTACAGTGCCATTATTCTTAACTATGTCCTAGATATAGAAAGCTCAACTAAATCTTAGGTGAGTTGATTTATAAATGTAATTATAGTTACCAGCTACAGAACAGCTACTATATGTATCAGGCATTTTGCAGATACACCATAGACAACAGGCACACACATTTATGGGTATTAATGAGTACACGTTGATATGTTTGTCTCTGAATCAATGATATATGCTTACATTATAAAATACTTAAATTTTGTGAAATACTGAAATAATATTTATTAAAATTATCTAAAGAATCAGTATTATTTTTGGTAATAATCAAAGCATATATATGAACACCAGTGAAAAAAGAAATGTGCTAGTTCATACTAAACTTTCCCATGTAATGTATATATGAAATATTAATAAAAATCCAGTAGGGTATATTAATAGGATATCAGATAAGCACTATATTCAATCAGTAATTAGGTATGGCTGTGACAAAGTGAAAAAACATACTGAATATGAACACACCTCCAAAAGTAGACTACAGAGTTATTGCCCTACCTCGCTTCCAATAAACCTTTGTAAAGGCAAAAGTTAATTAGGAATGGTAAAATGGATTCCTAATTTTGTTTAGAAGCTAAATAGGTCTCTCTTTTTTTCCGCCCTTGTCATTTATATACACATTTGTGTTTTGAATCATCTTTTATGTTTTTCTCTTGATAATTTCACTTTGTGGTCTCACTAACATAAAACATGAACACAAAGGTGTACTTCATTATGCTCTTTTTAAACCAATGACAAAAACCCTAAAATATGCTTATTTTATTTCATTCTTCTTAAAGTATCAGAAAATTCAGTAAGTACATTTTGTAACAAAATGTCTTAAAGAAGCATCAATTCCATGGAGAGTGAAAACATATGTCGCAACTCAGTATCTGATTTATATTGAACACCTGCAGACTGGAATTTTTTCTATTTGCTTTCCATTTGAAAAATGGCAAAAAGGAGCACTGAGCATCATCAACGTGACTCTTTTATTTGTCTGCTTTGAACCTGCTACTGCTTTATGATGACATGTTTTTCTACTTTGGAAATATGTTCATTGTTTGTTAGTACATGGTAGGCAGTGCCTTCAAAACAGGATAAAATATATTGAAATGTCAAAAGTACTTACAAAAAGGCTTCTGCCTTTTCCTAAAATACATGACAAAAATACTCAATGGGTTTCTCCTAACTTGATTAACTGGGGGAAAATACTGACTAACACAGAACTAAGGTTATGTAAGACACCAATCATCATAACAATATGCATTTCTGTTTGAAAAAGTGCTGCATGACTTGAGAGTCATGTGACTAGATCCTGAGGTTGGCTTCTAGCCGCTGATAGTGCTTCCCTTAGCTGGCAGCCAGTAAGAAAGTCTACCATCTCAAGCCTGCCAACAACAGGGATGAGGTTAGAAAAGGAACTTTAGCCTCATAGGACTGCACAGCCCTCACCATTACCACGATTTCAGCCTCTTGAGACCTGAGCACCAGACGCACCAGCTAATCCACTGAGGCAGGCTGAAGAACTGCTTCCCAAAGATATCCATGTCCACATCCCCAGAACCTGTGAATGTGACCATAAAAAGCAAAGAGACTTTGTAGATGTCATTGAGTTAAGGATGTTAAGAGGGGACATTAGCCTGCATTACCTGGGTGGAAACTGGATGCAATCACAAAGGTCCTTATAAAAGAGAGCAAGAAAGTCAAGAGAGAAGAAAGCAATGTCAAAATGGAAGCAGAGGTGGACACTTGACGGGATGAGCACTGGGTGTTTTTCTGTATGTTGGTAAATTGAACACCAATAAAAATTAATTAAAAAAAAAACAACAAAAAAAAAAAAAACAAAAAACAAAATGGAAGCAGAGATTGGAGGGATCACTTTGTAGATGGAAGAGGAGGACACAAGTCAACAGGTGGCCACTGGAAGCTCTAAAAGGGCAAGGTAATTGAACCCAGAAGAAAACGGCCTTCCCAAAACCTTACAGCTCAGCATTGCTTTAGTGAAATTGATTTCAGATTTCTAACCTCCAGAAATATAGCAGAATAAATTTGTGTTATGTTAAGCAACTAAGTTTGTGGTAATTTATTTCAGCAGTAATAGGAAACTAATACACTCATGCTGACCCTTGATCCATGGAGACTGTGAAATAATAAATTCACATTATTTTAAGCTACTGGATTTGTAGTAATTGTTATGCAGCAATAGAAAATAAATATAATGTCTTTGTAGATAATTGTAGCTATCCCACAACAGTATTTAATCTCAAACTACCTCTGTTCTTTGTCATATGACCCAAATTAACTAATATTCAAGCCAAACTAATCAAGTTACAGAACACTAAAAACAATATAGTGCTGCTGTACTTGCACCATTCATCAAACAGAGCACAGTCTTTCCTTTTATTTTCTTTTATTAAATGCTATCATTCCATAAAGACTGTCTTAATAGATTCAGACTCTTATAACAAATTCCCATAAACTGGGTAGATTAATTTATTTCTTCTCATTCTGGAAGCTGGAGGTGCAAGATCACAATGACAGTGTGGTCGGATCTCAGTGAAGGCCCTCTTCCTGGTTTATCAAATCCATCTTCTGGTCGTATCCTCATACGGAGGAGGGGAAAGGCTAGCTCTCCTTCTCTTGTTATAAGGATATGAATCCCATCATGAAAATTCACCCTTATGAATTACTTCCCAAAGGCCCTACCTCTTAATATTAACCTATTACAAGTTAGTGACCTACGCATTTTGAACCGACACAATTATGATATTCACAACAAAGACCAATTCTAAAGCCCAGCTTTCCTAAACATTGTGCTCACACCACACAATTTTATAACTTTGAGGTATAATTGAATACAACAAAATTATGTATATTTCAAGTATACAGTGTGGTAAGTTGTGGCATATTTATACACCTGTGAATATATAGCCCAAATTAAGATGTTGAATATAACTATCTCCCCCAAAAGTTGCCTCATGCCCTTGGGTAATCCTTCTCTACACATCTGTGTCCTGAACCTCCCCCAGGTAACCACTGATCTGTCAATATAAGTTTGGATTTTCTAGAGTCTTCTGTAAGTGGAAGTATATACATTTTTTTTTATATGCCTTCTTTTGCTCCACATAATTATTTTGAGATTTATTTATGTTATATTGCAATTCTCTCCCTAAGCTAAGAATACTTTCAGTAAAATGTCCCCAATATAGGGACTACATCTGAATTCCCCTTTGATATGGCCTGGATATATGCTCAGTAAGCAGAGGTACTATGAGACTAAGCATTTTGTTTCTTATCACTTTTTTAAAAGATTTTTACTTATTTATTCATGAGAGACACAGAGAGAGGCAGAAATATAGGCAGAGGGAGAAGCAGGCTCCATGCAGGGAGCCCGATGTGGGACTCAATCTTGTGACTCCAGCATTACACCCTGTGCTGAAGGCAGGCACTAAACCGCTGAGCCACCCAGGCATCCCTACTTTTTTTTTGTATAGTTGATACAATGTCAATATTAGTTTCACATGTAGTTTCTTATTTCTCAGGGATCCCTGTCCTTCCTTGCTTGACCTAGTTAGCATCTTTGAAACTGTGCATAAATATATATATATATTTTTTCTTTTTATACTTTTTCTTTTGGTTATTTAAGGTAAGATAATCCTTCTTACTCCATTTTGGATACAAGTGGAAGCTGCAAACAGCTCTGAATTCTCATCGAATTTATTAGTCAAATCACTCGTTTTATATTTGTCATTTGCTATTTTGAAAAGATGCTTACCTTTTCATCTACAAGCTAAGAAATATGAATAGATTCTTATATTTCATTCTAAATCTCTCAGCAGCATAGTGCTCTGTTCATTTTTGTGTTCAGGAAATGTTGGGCCATGGTATCAGAACCATAAAGTCAGTGCAAAGGTGAGCTTTTGGGGAAGTTTATGATGTGATCCTCAGAGTTATGGATTTTGCCTAATAAAATATCTACAGTCCATGGATTTGAGTATGATTCAACCTATTTGTACTCAAGTCATTACATTTATTTGAATTTGAAAATTTTAGTACTATGTAAATAGGATTACATGTGGAAATCTCCAGAACCAGAGTACCTGTTTGAATTTTGATTTTGTCACTTACCATCTGAATGAGTTGTGAAAATTAACTGAGTTTCTCTGTGCCTCAGTTTTCTTATCTATAAAAGGGAAGGAAAAAGTTAATAAATGTATTAATCTCAAAAAGCTGTCAATAAGTTAATAAAAAGAGTAATAGCAAATGTATCAAAGAACTGTGCTAAGTAAAAGTTATTTTTAAAGCACTTAGAAATAGTAATAATAAAAGAAAAAAACAGTGTACTACTTTTGTTTTCTAAGGTTTGTGACTTGTCAAAATCCTTTTGATTCATCTTTATCCAAATATGTGTTTTTGTGATAACCTGCCAACTTGGTCTAGCAAAACTTTTACTGGTATATGATTGCAAAGCTTTATAGCAATTTATTTTTGTGACACCCATGTAAGAACCAAAGGAACCTTGGGTAATTGAAATGCGATTTGTTGAATTTCAGTAGAAGCTCATGATGTAAGATCTCAATCAACAGCTCTGCCACCTATCATAAGAAAAATGTAAAGTGTCCCATAAATTGTGCTCAATATAAAATGTTCTTTGGACACTTTTGAAAAGAAGCTGTTAGAGAAAAGCATTTTCTCACTTACTTTTCAGTTCACCCTGGGGATACTATACGTGATATCCATTAGTTCCATAGTAACTGAATTTAAGAGGTTTTAAAAGTGACCAGATATGACCCATAGAGGACATAAGAATTTCAGCTGTTAAAATTGAGGTGAAGCTACGGTTTTAGCTGAATTGAAAACTGAATTACTACTTACTGTTAGACAGAATGGTTATTTTTAGGGCCTTAAGGTTAAAGTCAGTGGGAAGGCAGGAATCAGGGTTATATTATATTGTAGGGAGCTGTCTCTATTGTGGCAGGTATACAGTTCCATTTGTGACTATCTTCACATTTCTAAGCAAAAATATATATTCTAAGAAGAGCAATAATCTGGATATAAAAATATTAAACTGTACATGTGTATCACCTGAAACTAGCATTTTCAAATGATTCTAGTAGCATGAAGGCACAGAGGGTTCCCATGGTGTGCCTTGTAGAGAAGGGAATGGAGTAGATGCATATCTAGATCTCTGCACCTAGATACATATGCACTACTTAAAGACACCCTCGTCAATACGTTTAATCTACTATATTTCATCGCAAGTATTTAATTAAAAAATAATTTTCTTGTTTAAAAGAGGTTTTAAACCTCCTCTTTCTCAGCACTTGTTCCCCTCAGCTGGGGAAAAAATACTTTAGTACAATACACAAAATACATTTTTAGGCAACTTTTGCATATCTTTCATACAGAGTTTCTGGGAACTGTTCTGATCATAACTTTTAGATAAATTAATCAACAACAGTGCTTTTAAAATAATTTAATTCAACTTGGCAAGGGCCTGTTAGGATTACTATAGAACCGAAGCGAGGCCAACACTTTGGTTTGCTGGAAACCTAATTCCTACTTAGTTTTTAGAACAGTTACCTTTCCGCCTTTGAGGCAATTCAGTAGAACTGCCAGAACCAAAGAGTTTTTATTGCAGCTATCCCTATACTCTGTATTCCATACTAACATATAGCTCTTTCTTTTATGGGTCTGAAGATATTTTGAAACAGTGTTTATAACAAAATAATAATGTTCTAAACCGTAAGGAAATAGTTCTTGTTTCTGCTGACAATATTTGATGCTGAGCAAGTCATTTGGCTTTTTTAGCTTTAGAGAGTTTTTTTTTAATTTTCTATCTTTCTATGAAAAATAGTGATGGTGTGCTACTCAGTCTACTTGATATAGTGGCTCTTCAAGTCAACTGGAACAAAATATGTGATAATGTTGGTAGGGATATCAAACTCCAAAGAAAATAAGTCATTAGTTTGATTTGGAGGAGAACATTTAATATTGGGATGACCTGACTTGTGTCCCTCTCAATATTCAAATATTGAAATTCTAACCCCCAGTGTGATGGTATTTAGAGAAGGAGGATTTGGAAGGTAATTAGATTTAGATGAGGACATGAGGGTGGGACCCTCATGATGGGATTAGTGTCCTTAAAGATGATACACCAAAAGGCTTGCTCTGTTCTTTACCTGGTTGCATGTATCAAGGAAAGGCCATATGAACACATAGCAAGAAAGTGACCCTCAATCTCAGGACCCCCAGGATCACAGGATCACAACCTAGGTGAAGGCAGATGCTTAACCACCTGAGCCACCCAGGTGCCCCAGATAATGTTGCAGTCTTGAGGCAGAGTTACTTCTCTTGGAAACCTCAGTTTTCTCTTTTTAAGGTCTTCCAGTAGTTGGACAAAGCCCATCCACATCATCAATGGTAATCTTTACTTAAACCAATTTAAAGTCAACTGCTTATGTAGTTGTTGTCAAATACATCTGCAAAATACCTTCATAGCTACATGTAGATACTTTTTGTCAAATACATCTGCAAAATACCTTCACAGCTACATGTAGATACTTTTTGATTAAATAACTGTACTATAGCTGACTAGGTTAAATCATATAACTAACCAAAGGAGACATGCTATAAGTGAAGGACTAGATGAAGTCTAATTGGATATATTAACATAGCTAAGGAAAACAAATGTGCCTATTGCTACTCAGACTAATGTGGAAGCAAGGACGCTGAGTCACTGGAGAAAATAATTGACAGTACTGTCTAAGGGAAAGGAGTTTGAGCAAAAGACCACTAATTTTTAAATTCTCCTTATGAAAATCTACCCTAAAGTAGAAATGGATACATCGGGCTCCTATGGCTCAATTTCATTAAACATGAAGTAATTTGTCTCTCCTTGTTCTAAGTTCTTATTCACCAACAGATATAGCAATTTGGCTAGGTAGATGGTTTATGGAGAGAGGATATTTGCTTCTCAGTCTCCAATTTTTATGACAAATTTATTTTCCTTGTGCCTTTCATTTGCCAGTCTGATTGTGTGTTCATCTTTTAAACTATTTTATTGAAGTACAACTGACATAAAATAAATGATGCATATTTGATAACTTTTGCCATGTGTATACCCCTATGAAACTAACATCACAAATCATGATAATGGGTATGTATCTCACTTGCAAGTTTCCTCAGGTCCCTT
Source organism: Vulpes lagopus (assembly GCF_018345385.1). Classification (NCBI taxonomy): domain Eukaryota; kingdom Metazoa; phylum Chordata; class Mammalia; order Carnivora; family Canidae; genus Vulpes; species Vulpes lagopus. Next base: position 36,146,329 of record NC_054846.1, read on the forward strand.
TGTAGTTCTTTCCCCCTATCTCTTCTGTCCCTGGCAATCAGTGATCCACTATTTTTCTGAAGATGTTTGCCTTTTCTGTAGTTTTATATAAATTGTACAGTATGTTCTATTTTAGTCTATCTTCTTTTACTCAGCACAGTTAGTTTGAGGTTCATTCATGTTGTTACATGTAGCAAGAATCTATTTGTTTTTATTACTGAGTCATATTCTATGCCAAGAAAATACTACAAACTATCTGTGGATCTGTTGAGAGCCATTTTGGAATTCAAAACTATTCTATCTTGAGATGCTCAAAATTATTCTCTCTTGGGCTGGGATAGAGTTGGTGTAGTATGCAGGAAGAGCTAAGTTTCAGTAGTTTCCAGCTTTTCCTAGTCTTTTTTATTATTATTATTTTGATCTAATTTTACATCTCCCTACAATATTGGCTCTCTTTCACAATGACCTCTACACATTAACTCAATACTTCTTAAAAGTAGAGCGTTGCCACAACAAATTAAGAAAAATAATAGATTACAGGGAAAATCCTATGTGGTTTGTAGGTTTGGGGGAGTTTGGTTTGATTTGATGTATTGGAACTGGAATATTACAATAACCAAATTTCCACAATGATCTTCCAGTTATCAAGCATCTCTCACTCAAATGCATTTGGGGGGCAATCAAAAATGTAAAACAGTAAATTAGATCTAATTAAAAATGATTGAGAATAAGGGGGAGGGAGCATAGATCCTGCCTAATAATACTCAGATTCACTACTTTTTTAAAGACTATTTCATTTATTTATTTGAAAGAGAGAGGCAAGAGAGTACAAGCAGTGGGGAGGGGCAGAGGGAGAGGGAAATAGAGATGCAGACTCTTTGCTGAGCAGGGAGCAGATATGGGGCTTGATCCCAGTACCCTAGGATCATGACCTGAGCTGACGGCAGGTGCTTAACCAACTGAGCCACCCACATGTTCCTTCAGATTTACTTCTAAAGCAATGTATGGTACACACAAAAATATGTCTTTGGGCCATATCAGCATCCTTGAGAATGGGACCTCTGTGATAAAAGTGATTCACAGTGACAGCTTTTTCAACTGAGCTATTACCTTCTTGGGGAATACGTTCTTATCCTATGAGGCTATAAATCAGCTCTTATATAAGGACCGACTGTATTTGTATAGAGTTACTAGAACACTGTGTAAACCTCATTATTCTTTCTATCTCTCAACAGACCTTTCTCAAAGAGGCTACTTCTCATTTGTCAAATTTTGACAATGTACGCTCCATTTCAATTTACTCATCTGAGAAACGAGATAAAATCAACAACCCCAAAAATATATTGACCCCTACCATGCTCTAATTGTATGTGAGGTATTCTTTGGGGTTCAAAATAACCAAAGTTGTTCCTAACTGAACTGAATAAACGTTGATCATTACCCTTCAACCTGGGTGAATTTATATTCTCAGTGGCTCTTAATATATATGTGATATGTTGGTACTGACTTCAATCTCTGCTTCGGCTAAGTGGAACTCTACATATTGAAGGAAAATATTTCCTCAAACAAGTAGATATCTTTAGATTTTATTCGGGGAGAGTCATGGGTTTTGAGTTTCATACTGTGTAATATCCAAAAGTGACATGATTTTTTTTTTTGCCATGCAACAGCATTTTTCCAGCCTAATTACCCAAGATATATGGTATAGAAACCATGCTTGTTTTGCATTGTTAACGTGATTTAAAAAGATCTAAGCCAGCCAGTTTCTTAAAGTCAAGAAACATTTTAAAAATCTAATACGTTGCACTATTTTTTTTATTTTCTTTTGTTACCTATTTTGTGATCCTTCCAGGATAATGGTTTTTCTCTGAAAAGGAAAAATCACATCAGAGGAAAAGCTAGTACTTTGCATTCATTGACAGCTGCTATTTCTGTATAAAATAATTGAATGAAGACATAAGTTTCACATTAGAAATCTTACCAAAGTGAAAGTTTCTATATATTATATGCAAACTAATACAATTTAAAAACTAACATGACAAAAGACTGATCATTTGGTAAAGTACTCCAGAGGTTGTACATTGGTGGAGGTTATTTCTATTTAATGTTATACAGAAAATAGAATAAAATATGAAAAGGATAAATCTATTATTTAGAAGAGTGGAATGTAAGAAGTATCTGAGTATTGAGAAAATCTGCCATTCAAAGATATCTGATTGCCTTTAATACTACTCTATGTTTTCAGCCACTGTTGCTGACTAGATCATCTAAATTGAGAGAAGAGAGTTGGAGCAGGTTTAGGATGTATAAGCCAGATTGGATGAATACCAGAATGAGTGGGTGAAAGGAAAAGAAAGCAGTAAGTGTCAGCTACTTTTTAAAGAAATTTGGTTGTAATCAAAGGAAAAAAAGTTGAAGAAAAGTATATTTCATTCAACTTAAAATTTATAATAACACGCTCAACATTTTTAATCGCTAATAAACATTTATATGAACAACTGAACAATTCCTTTGGCTGAATTTCCTACTGATAGCTTCAAAAATTTTAATTTTCTACATTTCCTGATCATTTTCTAAGATATGGCTTTGTAAATGCTAAGAAAAATATTCTGACTCAACTAACACATTAAAATTCACATCTTATACCCCTTGAAGTCTCTATAAATACTCAATGGTGATTACCATTTCCTTTGGAATTCTCCTTTGGTTTACATGAAATTATCCAATATATTTCTGACCCTGACTATTCCTTCTCCTACTCTGACTTCCAAAGACAGGCATTCCCTTCAGTTCCCGCTCTCAGGACTCCTCTTCTCTCTATACGATACTCCATATTACTCTCATTCAGTCATTGCCTCTCTAGTGTCATCAGTCATATGATTTCCCATATAATGGGAAAGCAATTATACTTGAAGAGATTGTCATGCGAGGTATGTGAACCCAAAACCCCACTGATTCACCTTTCTTTAAAAAAAAAAAAGATTTTATTTATCTACTCATGAGAGATGCAGAGAGAGAGAGAGAGAGGCAGAGACACAGGCAGAGGGAGAAGCAGGGTCCCTGCAAGAAGCCCAGGGATCCTGGACCACAGGATCATACATTGAGCCAAAGACACGCTCAATCACTGAGTCACCCAGGTGTCTGTGATTCAACTTTCATTGAGGAACATAGCCCTAGAAATAAAATGTTAAATTCCTGGCTCTTTGTCATCCTCCCAATTTCTATAATGATAAATATCTGATGTTATTCAGAGGCCATGGCCCATGTCAAATGTTTGTAACATTTCTAATTGCCTATATCATCTGCAAGTGAGCTGATCACAGCTTCTAGATAAGTATGCCTGATAGTCATCCATTTAGTATTAGTGTTTAGTGTATTAATAGATCAAAGTTAAACACTCTTATGACCTACAGAATGCTTGATCAAAAGAATTTTGAATATATTTAGCCAAATATCCTTATAGCTTAACCAAATATCCACCGACATATTGATAAATGAAAGAGCAGTGAGTAGTACAGGGTTTGGGTTCGGTTTGTTTTTAAATCTCCACAACAATTGTTGCTAATCAAATGAAAAATTTTGGCCATAATTGTGCTGGATAACTAAGCTGTTACAGAGCTTGTTATTAAAGACTTCAAAATGCTCAATTCATGTGTTTCTTCTGCATTTGGCATTGTATTTCTGCCATCCTTTCCCCATGTGTGTGACCCAGGTCTGTGATATTTCAAATTGAACACATCAACCATTTATTACCAGCTTTATTTTAATTTCCTTTCTGGCTACCACTGGAAGTACAAGACTGCAGGCAGTTTTTAATTTCACTTTAGACAGCAAAAGACATATCTGCATGATTAAAATGCCAGATATCCATATAACTGTTATCAATTATATTAATTAAGAGAAAATTGTAACAAAATTTGCTCTGAGGGAGGGGAAAAAATATTGCCCTGAAACCTTTATTAACACATGGATGGCCGCAAGGTATTATGTTTCTCATAGTTTACTTATGATTTGTCCTGTTTTAACACAAAAAATGTTGAGAACTTGGGAAAAATGTAGTTTTAAGGAGAAATAATTGTGAAATTGGTACCTGGGAACATCACGAGTAGTTACTTTGATGCAAATTACAACAACCTCCACACAAGTACAGGTGATGAAATAGCTGTATTGACTAATTGTTTTTAAATATATGCCTAGCTGGACAGCCATTTAACATTCCCTAACAAGCTACACAGTTCAGAAAGTTTTTAAGCCACTTTGGAAAATGAACCTTATGGCTCAACAGCATTTCTACTAATATCTAGGAAATTATGGTTTGAATTTAAAATGATTATAGCTGTAAATCAGTATTTAAAGAGATTTTACATACATTACCCCATTTAATCCTCACTGCAATCCTGCAAGATAGGGAGCATCAGAGGATGCTGTGAATTTATTAGCCACTTGACTATGATCCCACAAATGGTATTGGAGTGCAGATTCAAAGTCAGGTGATGTACTTCCAAGTTTAGTGCCACCCCTATCCACTCATTTACATGCAAGTACCTCATCTGTGTCAGTACCTGGTGGGAATTTCATAGATTGGGAATGGACAGTACAATTCTGAAGAGGCTGATATTTTTGCCTCTAAGTACCTTTGAGTACAGCAGGTGAGACAACACGTAATTAGCCCATTGATATTTTTAAAGTATTATATCCAGAGTAAGTGTAAGGTGTCTTGATAGGACCTAGGAAGGAGATATAATTTATTTTTTGGAGAGGGCAGAGACAAAATATCTAAAATGCTATTTGCTAGTCCTTCTGTAATTAGTTACATCTGGATATGAAGTACTGTTTCAGAAGAGGGGCACATAGATTTATCTATGGTGAGAAAAAGTATTGCTTACTAAGTGAATTGTGTGTAATTCACTGTTAATTGAAGTTTAGTATTTCAGTAAGAAATAGTCTACACTGAGGAGATTCTCTAGTCTTCCTGTGAACATTTGGAAATCTCTAGAGATGTTTTTCTATGCCATAATGGTTGAGGAGCGCCATTACCAAGATCTAGCAGGTAGGGGGCAAGATTTCACTGCAGAGGCTTTTAGCACAGTGGGTGATTTTCTCACCCTAAACTGGTAGTTGTGCTCTCCTGAGAAACACAGACAACAGATCAACAGCCTTATAGGATACACTGAGATATTTGGGCTCTCTTTGGAGTTCTGGGCCATAAAGTGTTTTAAACAAAGGGTAGACATGGCAAGATTTCTTCTTTAAAAAGATCCCTCTAGGTGACTTGTGGAAAGTGAGTTAGAGGGCATGTGAATAGACAGGAACACCACAAGGTCATGATTTCCCTTACAGTAGGCCAGTCTGAGAGAGCAGGAACGATTTGGCCAGCCCTGAGAGAATTTCTGTGCACTGACTCTTCCTACTGGAAAATGTGGATGTTAGCTCCCTTGAGCAGACTGAGTAAGAGAGAGCGAAGGTGTGCTAGAAGAACAAATCCCAATCGCAGTCCCTATAGAGGGCTTGAGCAAAAGCCATTCATTCCAAAGAACAATGGCATTCTCTTTGCTAAGGAAAAGACAGCTCAACCATTCTGCCGCAGTAATTTTTTTTTCTAAAGATACATCAATCAAATCCTTATTTAGCTTAACTTCCTGAAGTTGGGTTTCTGTTTCTGCAACTGAAAGAAATCCTCATAGATTCAGATGGGGATATTCAGTCATGACATATCTTGCTTCTGACGCATTACCAGAGACAATGGCTCTGTTTATATTTTAGTACTTTTATGAAAAAGGAGACACTTATTATTAAGATGCTTAAAGAAGATGCTTACTAAGATGGATTATTCATTCATTTATTCAACTATCCATGTATGCATCCATCCATTCATTTAGTTATCATTATTCAAGAAATATGTATTGAAGGCATTCGTTAAACACTGGAGAGAAAAAAAGTGTTGCTTAGAGTTTGGTCTGATAGACAAATATCTCTGGAATTTACCTATTTTTCTCCATACTTCCAGGAATAACTGTATCATTTTGTTCATGCTTTTTTTTTGAAACTCATCAGTATTGTAAGAACCTATGCCTATTGTGTTACGAAGTTTGGACTTCAAAATCAGAAATAGAAATGCAAAGCATAAATTATATTCATAGTAGTATGTGAATATCTTTTGAAACTGGTACTTTATACCAAATATCTCTTTAGTTCTTCAAGATACTTTGATTACACTGAAAAGGGAAATGTCTTCATTCTCCAGATGCAAACTGCCTCATTTACATGCCCATTTAGAATCTGAATATATATGCCTTTCTTTGTACAATTTAGTTATTCTAGAAATCTTAAAAGATGGGATGTCTTCAGTAGGTGATTAAAAGCCTTTTAAAAACATTTTTATTTTACACAGGTGTAACAGGTGGTACGCCCTTTCCTCTCTGCCCCATAGGGTGTAGCTCTAACTACCCTCTAGGGAAGAGAAGGTTGGGTGAACAGCCTTACTATTTCTCCAGCTCAGTAATTACCTGCAGGAACATTCTCTTCACTGCTCAGGAGTTCTTAAGAGAAGTGCAGGCTGATGCATACAGAATGGTCTTGCATCATGATTCTTCTACGTGTCACTTCACCTCTTCCCCAAACCTTATACACTTGTGTGGCTGATTGCGTTTCACTTTTTTTTTCCCTCTCTCTTAATTGAAGGATTCAAGTCTCTGTCATGAAATTGTGTATACTCTGATGGAACGACCTCAGATATGGTGCCCTGACATAGCTACTTTGTTCTTAGTGACACATGTGGAGGATAGTTTTTACTAATAGAATCTCAGGGGATTCCTACAAAGACACACCATCATCCATGCTTAGATTAATAACACTGGTTTTACTGTACTCAGAATACCCTTAGTTTCACAATAAAGTTAATGTAAAAAATAAATGACAGAAGCAGAATTCCTCCATTTGTGAGTTAGATGAACTAAAATGTCTTTTCAGTCTGGATGGGGTTAAGGCGAAGGAGAGATTTAGAGTCTCTTGCTTCTGCTTTGAAACCCTGGATAGGTGTGTTAGATACACTGTTTACGCTTCCAGATCTACGTTTCACCTTTTTCCACCCTGCTCTAGCACCACAAGGCCAACCTTTACTAACTTCATCAATGGCCTTTCCTTCCCCCTAGCTTCTTGTTGAGTTTGGTTAACAGAAGCAAAGCCATAATGGGAAGAGATGTGGCAGGGGGGATTGAAGTTGTGGTATTTACTTCTGTGATTGTCTCCCTGCCTAGGGATAGATTGCCCTTTTCTGAGTTTCTCTATCAAAGTCCATAGATAACTATTGAGCAGTGTTGTTTTGTAGCTACAGCACTAGCTTTGGCCCTCTCTACATCTCATAAATGCTCTCACCCTCACCTCTTTAAGCCAAATGATTGTTGATGACTTCCTCTGGTTGCTAAACTCAGGGAGATTCAACATGCCTTGATTGCTTACCTTAAACCTGCTCTCGTATTTACTAAATGTCCCTGCATGACAGTCTCTTAAATTACTGCATAAGTGTGCCCTTTTTTTCTGTTGTGATCTTTGCTGATGCTAATTGTTCATACTACTTAGATGCTAATAGAGTAGAAAAATAATAATAAGAGGAGCACACTTAGCTGGAAAAAGTAGAAGTAGAATCTAATTTTAGACCTGTCAAATTTCAGATGTCTGACTAATACCCTGTAAGTCAGATGTCTGACTAATGTTCCTATAGAGATGGAAGTTAAAAGAGGTACTTAGGATGGATATTTGGAGATCTAATGAAGTTTCTGAATTTGGCAAAAACTGGGCTTCATTTAACAATCTATAAAATTAAAGAAATATATTGATTATTTTGTCTGTGCCTCCATCCTGTGAGCCTTTATTTTTTGTAGAGTTGAATAGAAAAGCTGGAACTTAAGAGACCTAGAAATCTATCATAGCCACAAAACTTAGCAGAACCTGCAGTATCTCCTTTTATGGCAGTAATTCCCAACCATTACATCAAATGTAAAATAATTTCTTCAAGGGAAGGCTCATCTTCCTCTGAAACATATTTACTTTTCAAACATAGAATGCATTCACAACACAAATTACTAAATCACTGATATCTGTTACTATTCTAGGCAGGATATACTTGAATTTATTTTCTTTGTATAAAATAGACCTCTAATATTAAAATTTTAAGTTTTATAATATGGCTATTTTTCTGCTTGTTTATGAAGAAATACTTCTTGTATTAACTCTATATTGTACTTATGGTATCTGAATGGAAGCCAGAAAGTGTCTGAGAATTACACCTATTTACATAAAATATTATATGATATTAATACATTGTATTAATCAAATAATTATTTTATATATTATTTATTATTATTAATATTTACTATAATTGAGCTCTTCCCTTAGTTGGTAATCTATGTATTTATAGGTAAGATGTTATACCTTTTAGTCTCTGAGACATTCTTAAAATACCTTTAATGTTTCATAGCCATGAATTTAAGAATAATTCATCACCTGTGAACACCATTTACTCAGGATGGAAGATTCAAGATATGATGCTGTTCTTACTATTAAAAACCTTCTAAAGTGTTTACTATCTTTCTGTATTCCTTATAGTCTTACTTAAGACTCTGAATAAATGCTCGTTTTCTATGCTAGGGAGTATTAGTTTTCTGCTATGTTAATGTTGCATAACAACCTCCCCAGAACCTCAGTGGCTTAAAATAATTTTTTATTTAAACCTCAGTGGAAAAAAAAAAAAAAAAAAACCTCAGTGGTCTGCAGATCATAAATCTCAGCCAGGTTATTTTGAGCTAAACTTAAGACCGCAGGTTTTTGGTCACGTGTTTTCATTCTGGTAATTTGGCTGAAGTAACAATGGATAACCGTGGTACGGCATTTTCAAGGAACAAGGTGGAAGCAGAAACACATAATGCCATTCTGTTAAGGCTATAACCAGAAATGGCAACCTGTCACTTTTCCTCTGGTTAAATTAAGTTTACATGACTATATTTAATGTTAATTCTTTACAGAAGTATACTCTATAAATACCAAGCCTTGGAAGACACTTGGAGGAAAGGAAAAATTTATTGATAAATACTGTAATCTGCCACTAGAGCTTGCAAAGAGATTTATGTTGTCAGTTGGTTTTAATCAACCAGTATTTATTATTCTTTTGTAGGATTCAGAAAATTCATACAAATGAGTGTATAGTATGAGGTAGATAATATGTGAATCCTTAATAACTTTAAGCCTAGAAGGAGACCCAGGAACACAACATGGATAAGAATAAACTCAGGATAAGTGAGAACCCAGATTGACTGTATATGTTAACTATCAATGCCTAAATAAATGGATAAACCTTACAAAATAAGAAATATATATATTCAAATAAATGAAGATCATTTTGTTACAATGGGCTACAGGAAAGATTTTAATGGTAGCTCTTATACTAGCTAACTTTTAAATATATAGTTGGAAAACTCTGAATGAATGAAGTCAACCCTCTTGTTCATAGTTGGTTCCCTATTATATTTTGTAATCTGGATTACATTTTATTGAAAAGCAGAAACTCTGGATTGGAAGACCCCTTAAATGATGTGGGAACCTCAGCAAGTTGTATAGGAAGAAAATTAAGATGAATCATTGTACACAGGCGCAGCCATTCTTGTGTTTATTAAATTTCTGAAATTTTCCTGGATACTTATTATGCATGAGTTCAAGGACTGTTCCTGGATGATCATTTTGTATCCTGAGTTAAAAGAAAGTTTTATTTTGTCTCTAGCCTATTATATAGCACAATCTTCAAGTGTGGTTTACTCTTTAGGTATTTTAAATGGTACCAATAAAACACACTGATTTGCTAGTTTTTAACTTAACATTTCTAAAACATAACCTAAGAACAAGACAGAGCAATTTGACAGTTACATTTTTGGGAAACTCATTGCAACAGGTTTTTTTTTTTTTTTTTTCAGTTTATCCAAGATTTGTTTTCTTTAGCTACTGTTGTGCAAAAAAGTATGCAATATGTTTTTATCATGAAAAGAAATATATTCTAAGTATGATACTGTTTTAAGTATCATGTATATTAAATGGTTCTGGAGGCAATAATCTTGACTGAGAAACTATGTAGATCCAAATAACAAGTCCCAAATTTATGTGTCAAAATTACTTATTTCTCCTTAAGGTAATTAAGAATAAAACCAGATTGATATGTCTTTTTGAAAGAAAATTATTCTGTAGAAGACCATTAAGACTGAAATTTTTATGAAAACTTCTAAAAGCTAAGAAGCCTAATATAGGAATGTTAATAAAACATGCATAGGCTTTCCATTGTATAGGCAAAATAGGAGATCTTTGTGCAGGTAAACCCATGCACATAAACTGGGGAATGAGGGGAGAAAGTATTAAAATTTCAAAATATACATTTAAAAATTTTAACACTATTTGAATATATTATTTTGTTTCTGGTTAATAAAAGCTTATATTTGGTCTTTCCATTTATTCTCAGTCAAAAAGTCATTTTTACAGAATCTTTTTCTTCAATTTTAGTTTAAATTTTTCTAATAGGGGATCCCTGTGTGGCTCAGCGGTTTAGCGCCTGCCTTTGGCCCAGGGCGTGATCCTGGAGTCCGGGGATCGAGTCCCACGTCAGGCTCCCAGCATGGAGCCTGCTTCTCCCTCCTCCTGTGTCTCTGCCTCTCTCTCTCTCTCTCTCTCTGTCTATGATGAATAAATAAATAAATATTTAAAATAAATAAATAAATAAATAAATAATTTTTTCTAATAAAAGTCTCTATTATCAATCCCATTTTTCCACTTTTTCCACTAATGCCTATTAGTAACAGCACTCTGTTGCCATTCTCTGTTTCTATGAGTTAGAATAGTTTTCAATATTGTCTGAAGTAATTTGGAAAGGGATTGAAATAATGAAGGGCTCTTAATAAAATGAAATTAAATATTTTGCATCAAATATCTCTGTTATTTCAAAAATATTTTTTGTGAATCAGTTAACAGTTTTGGAATTGGAGGTAAAAACTGATGCTTCTTATAGTCTATAGAGAAGTCTTTCAGCTATGTATAGTTCATAAGGAATGGCCTCTTTCAATTTAGAGAATATATTATTAATTTCAATTTTATTAAAAGCATAAATGTTTTGAATTTCCATATCTGAAAAAAAATTAATGATTGATTTTTAACTTTCTTTTCTTTCTTTCATTTTCTCCTTTTCCTTTTCTTTTTTTACTTTGTCTTTTTTTTCTTTTTCTTTCTTCTTTCTTTCTATTGAAGTTAGTTGACACAGTATTGCATTAGTTTCAGGTGTACAACATAGTGATTTAACAAGTCTGCATGTTATGCTATGACCACCACAAGTGTAACTACCGTGATCACCATACAATGCTATTACAATACTACTGACTAAATTTAAAGTTGGGTTTAAAAATATGTATTTAATTTTGAAAGTTACTCTTTAACCATGGATAAAATATATACTTGTTATTGTACTATTATATTCTGGAAAAGAGTACAACAATTTGCAAATGTTTGCTTTGCACTTAAGTTTATACCATTCACAGTTTATTTGTTTTCCAAAAGATTTTTGCCTCAATCACAAGATTTATTTTATTTTACATGGGGAGTATAGTTGAATTAAAAATCTTTATTGCTTTTTTTTAATCCATCTTTAAGGAGATTAACAGAGCTACCATGATGACAATAACTGACATTGTTGAATGCCTACTTTTGTTTAATACAAAATTGAACATAATTTCTTGATTTTCTCTTTTCCCTCTCTGCTTTAGATGTGGATAGACATTTAATAAAATTGTGTAATGAAAGAGCTTCCACAATCCTTTGTCTTAACCTCTTCATTTTTAGAAGTGAGAATTCTAAGGATCAGCTAATTTTGTGGCAGGCTAGCAATTCAACCTGAAAAACCTAATGAATAAGTTCAGTCTTGTTCTATTAATTTGTTTTACAGTTGAGATCCATAAAAGTAGGTGTCATATTCTTAACACTAGTTCTGTTAGTAATAAAATCTGAAATTTTATTGGTATAGAACCTGAATTTCAAAAGCAGTAACATAATTGAAAAATAATAACACACTTCTTGTAGAAGTTTGATTAATGTCTACTGAATTTCATACTTGACACTTATTATAAAATAGAATAAGTGACATTATTCATTTACTCAACAAATATTTACTGAGCATATGTTATGTGTACAGGCTCTGTGATCCATCAGTAAACAAAGCAGGCAAAAATCCCTGCCATCATGAAGACATTTATTCTAGTGGGGAAACAAAAATAAACAAGAAACAGTGTAAACTATTTCTTATATTAAGCAGTGGTAAAGAAAAAGAAAAAGTGCTAAAGGAAAAGGACAAGGTAGGGAGATATTAAGTGTAGGAGATAGGATAACAGTTGTAGTTAAAGTAGGCTGAAATGTCTCACTGAAAATCTGATTTTTAAAAATAATGATCTGAAGGAAATGCAGATGTATGTGGGAAGAGCATCCAGGCAAAGGGAACAGAAAGGGCAGAAACCTTAATGTGGGTGTGTAGCTGGCAGATTTGAAAATTATGGAGGAGGAGTTGGGGTTGACTAAAGGAAGTGTTGATGTGTATGAGGTCCATGAAGGAGCAAGGAATCAGGTTATAAATGGTCTTACAGATCAAGTTGAAGATTCTAACTTTCATGTTGAGAGGGAAAACAATGATCAGTTGAAGATTTTTCAGTAAAGTCATTTAGGGAATCAATAGAATGACACAGTTCTAAGACTGAATCTTAGGGTTCTTACTATTTAGTTGTTAGATATTTTAAAAACAAAACAAGACAAAACAAAAAAGTAGACTAAGGAAAGATAGCCAGAAGACTGGAATAAAACCAAGCATGTGTTTGATTAGAAAAGAGGCCAAGTGAAGAAAGTATTTCAAGCTAGAATGATCTAGGATGCCACCTGCTTCTGATACATCAAAAAAGGTGGGGAAATTGACCATTGGACTTAGCAGTATGGAGATCAATAGTGACAGCGAAATGAGCAGTTTTGTTGGAGTTGTGGCAATAAATACATGACGTAGTGGATTTGAGAGAAAATAGGAAGAAAGACATTCAAAGAATAAAGAAAGGCAGCTATTTCAGGGAGTTTTACTTTATACTTAGAATGAGGTGATAGCTGCTAGGAGAAGTGGTATCAATATAGTTTCTCTTTATTAATTGAACAACATAACTGCATGTTATTTTGATGTTGATGAGTATGCTCCAGTTGATTAGGAGTATTTGATCATTAAAAAAAAAAAGACAAAAGGGAAACTGCTACAGCAATGTCTTTGAAGAAAAAAAGGGAGATGAGATTCTGTATGCAATGGAAAACTTATATTTTAGTTGGAGCACAGTCCATCCTGATGATAGAAGTGAAATTAGAGTATTCAAGTACAAATGCAGGAAAAGAGATGTGAAGGAAGAGGTGGTAGGTGGAATTTCTCTTCAATTTCTATATTTTCCTCGATGAAATAGGAAGAATGGTCAAAGCTGAGAGCAGGAGAAAAGAAGTTTGAGGCAAAGGGAACTAGTACAACAAAATCTTAGAGTAAAAGAGTGAATGGACTATAAAAATACAATATGAGTTAATGCTCATAAGTTTAAAGCTAGTCCAGCTGGTTTGGGGTTTCTTTCAGGCTGGTACAATGTGGTGTAGTTTTAGATGTGCAGCTGGTAGAGATTCGGATTAAACTGTAATTGTGGCTTAGCTAAGAGAATAAACAGAAATGTGATAGAAAACAAAGGATTAAAAAAAGAAAAGAAAGGATGTTGCATTTATTTAAGTGAGATATTTTACAATAGCAATTACATTTAAGCTTGATGGTAAGAGAAGTCTGGGTGTTGGATCAAAGGTGAGAGATAAGGAAATATACTAAGGTCTCACTGGCTTCAAACCATTGTTGGAGTTGGGCTTTTAGAGGGATTGAGCTGGAAAGATAGAACATTTTGGTAAGATACACTTGAAATCAAGGTTGTGGGAGAGCAGCAGTGATTAGTAACAACAGTCATGGATATGATCACAGAAGTGATTTTGAAGTTAGAGTGGGAACCAAGATGCTCCAGAAGAATGGAAAGGTCTAGGACCTTGAGTTCACTGCTGAAGAAGTACTGTTGGAGATAGTTGCAGTGAGCCAGGAGCTAATATCCTCAAAGAACAAAGGGAGGCAACATGGGAGACAACAGCCTAAGGTAGTGTTTTATAGAGAAAAGACATTCATTTGTCTGGAATAGGATGATGAATACAGAAAGGCTACTTATCACACTTTGAGCCCCAGCCTTATTAAGTCTACAAAAGAAGCAGTATCATCAGGAAAGAACCAGATTTTAGTTAGAACAAGACAGTGGGAGAGACATTCAAGGGAGAAACTGAGGACACAATTTTGTTAGTGATTAAACTTGAGAGAAAAAGAAAATGTGGATGGTAGATGGATAAAGAGGATTCAGAAGAGATCTTGGAGTAGGAAGAGACTTCACAGATAATATAATATTTTATATCTTGAAGGCTCTTCATAATATAACTAATACCCAGTCTTTTTGAGTATTTTCTGACTGGCTTGTTACAAGGAAGCCCATTCCAAAAAGGAGATATTTTCTACGTTCAAAGCTACTTCCATTTGCCTGAAAATTAAATAAAATCTATACAACACAGGTTCCTTATGATTAGGACTTTCCGTTATTTCCTGTCTCTGCTCCCTGTTTTGATTATGAGATTCAGACTCTCTGGTTTACCTACTGTCTTCCCTCTTCCTTTTCCGAAACTGGACATTTATAGATCTCCTAGTTACTTGTTTCAAGTTACTGATCATTTTATCAGCTGACCACCTTAACAGCTACCACCAACCATTTCAAGTAACTTTGGTGAGGAGGTAGCCAATTCATTGATCCCCATTTGTCTCACTGCCTTCTACTTTCACATTATTCCTCCATAGAAGGAATAATAATCCACCTTCTCTTTCTGGCCATTTCATATTACTCCTTTAAAAATATTCTTCACTTCTTTGCACTAATCTCACACCAGTGAAAGAGTGCAACGATGGACAAACCCTCTCTGTGCCTATATCCCAAGAGCTAAGCATCAAACAGTAGATTGGAGGTACTATAGTTTCACTCTCACCGCACTTAAGTGGGCTTTCCGTAATGCATTCAAGAAACTGTTTCTCCAGAAAGTTCACTTTGCTTTTTCACACAATAAAATCACATTTTAGCCACTCTACTTAAATCTTTTATTACTGTTTTCTCTTTATTAATCTCAGTTTATGGCTTCAGTTCCTACCAGAGAATGCACCAGATAGTAACCCCTTAATATTTTTGCTACCATATCTAAAAATTAACCTGCTGCCCTCCCTTCTCACGACCATGAGGAAAGTGCTGCTCCAAGTCAAATCCATTCCCTTCGTGTGTGCTTCTTTGCTCCCACTGCACTTCTGGATCTTCTGTGTCCTGCATCTCAGCATCTTGATTTCTACCACACACTGTCTCTGCTCAGTCAGACATGATCTAATACCTGTAATCTTAAGTAAAGCAAGACAAGCCTTGACTTGACCTCATATATCCCTTTAGCTATGACTTTTAACTGTCTGTTGTTTCCTATATCCTTTCATAACCAGCTTTTCAAGAGAATGTGTGTGTGTGTGTGTGTGTGTGTGTGTGTGTGTGTTTCGTTTGTTTTGCTTACACTATTTCAACTTTCTCACCCTCCATTTGATTTGCCACTCTTACCATTCTAGAGTTCTGCTTGCAGGGTTATCAATTAATAACATGTTTCTATCCTAATTTAGCTGTCAACTATTTTACATAATTGAGCACTGTTTTCTTCCTGTGGAGATCAAGGGGATGTTTTGTGGTTATATATTCTCAGGCTCTAAAATTCAAGTGATGACAAAATGTAATTATTTTAATTTCTTTCTTCTTATAACCACAATTAACTTTTGAGTTCCGGTTCTGCTTGGTAGCAAAAACAAGGATAACTGAATCAATTCTAAGTAAATTCATCTGCTTGAAAGTATTCTCAGGCTTAGGTTTCCAGTCAGATCAAAACTGCCTTTCCCCCTCCTCCTTCTTTTCTTCCTGGATGGGTTTAATTTCTGAAAAGTTTATAAAATGCAATAATATCAGATGGTGAGGCATCTGGACTTCATCCTTCCTTTGTCTTAGATTGACATCTGTTGCAATGTACAAGCATGTCCCATGTCCCCACCACGATGGCATCTGTTGAGGTTTCTGTATTCCCACATGGTTTCTTGACACACATCCTTACACTGCTCTTTGTTATAATTTCCTCTCATCATGACCATGGATCTCTTCAACATCTGCCTGCTTTCTCTCTCTCAGCCAGGTGTCTTATTATCAGAGGCAAAGAGAAATCCTGTTGCTTTCTTGTGTTACCCAGGGACCACATGAGACTTGCTGTGGCTGCCTTGTCTTTTCCCTCTTCAGCAGCAAAGAGACCTCTCAGCCCTTGCTCCAGTTTTATCTGGGGTACTAGGGAATCCTAAAAGGATATTTTTTCACATTGTCCCAGAAAGGATTAGGGTAAATGCATCCTTCATTCATGGGTCTCCAAACTCTTTAGTAATTTCTGTCAATACTGATTAAATTTCTGTTTTAATTTTTACTGATTATGAGCAGGAAAGACAGTGCATAAAACCCCTTAGGTCCCACCAGGGTCTAAAGGATTCTCTCCAACACATTGGTCAACTCTTTTCTCTACCAAAAGGAGTAATTATACTTATTATTTGAATGAGGGGGAAGAGCAATTTAATGTTTCCATTCTTCCCACTCTTTGTTATATCAGTAACATACCTTTCATTAAAATAATAATCAAAGACTTAGCATCTCTGCTTTTAGGTCTCTGTTTTCACTCATCTCAGCTAGCTGGGCTGGGGGAAAAAAAGGACCACATGTTAAAGGTGAAGATACTTGGTGAAGATTAGAGGGAGAGATTTGCATTTCTGCAGGAGGGCAGAGTAAGTGATCTGCCCATCTCTTTAGGGAAAGATTATAAATGCTGAATAGATTAACACATTTAAATTTGTTGATGAGCAGAATAGAAAGTAAGGAATACTCTGAGGCAAAACTAAATGAAAGGAGAAAATGAAAAGTCATAAGCAATATGCTGATCCTAGCTTCCATCTTGAGAGCAATTGCAAATTCTAGTGAACCTGAGTTTTAGTTTTCATAGATTTGCAGAGCATAGAAAATAGAGAGATAAGTCAAGTACTTTCTTAAATTAGGAAGGCTAAAAGACTATAATCCCATCATAAAGCTGGGTCCACCAAATTGGCTAGTCCCTGGATGTAAGTGTAAAAAATATGTAAATGTACATTTACTGAGGGTTTTATAAGAAGATACTCTTATCTTAAATCCTAGTGCTGAATAAGAGAGAAAAATAATCCTAGCTAAAAACCAACCCTTACATTGGATTATAGCCTGAATTTACCTTACTTAATGTAATGTGAAAAACTCTAATGCAACACTGCAGTTTAAAGAGGTCCTAGTTTGGTATAGTCCCCTAGTCACCTGGCAGAAATAATTGTGAATTTTCTCTGCAAGGAACTCTCTTTAGTCCAAGCCACACATAATTCCCATGAGTTCAATTTTAAGAAATACAAATTTATAATAAAAAAAATCACAAAACACCCAAGGAAATAAGATACTGTAGACAGAGTCTCCAAAAATGAGTCAGAATATCAAAACTGAATCTACAAAATAAATATGCTTCATGGGTTGGATAAATAAATCAAAGTACTAAGAAGATGATAGGGCACCAGGGTGGCTCAGTTGGTTGAGCATCTTCAGGTCATGATCCTGGGGTCCTGGGATCTATCCCCACATGGGCTCACTGCTCATTGAGGAGTCTGCTTCTCCCTCTCTCTCTGCCCCTCTGCCTCCCCCTGCCTGTGCTCTCTCACTCGTCTCTCTCTGAAATAAATAAATAAATAAATAAATAAATAAATACATAAATACATAAATACATAAATAAATAAATAAATAAATAAATATAAATAAATAAATAAAATCTTTTAAAACTTAAAAAAAAAAAAAAACGTACTGAGAAGAAGAAAATAGCAAGAGATTATTAAAGAGACCAAAAAGATTTAGCTAAAGATTCAGAAGATTGGTTTGATATTGAAACTATTATTTTAAGTCAGAGTCTCTGGAAGCAGATTCTGAGAAACACATGTACATGCAGGAGGTTTATTTGAGTGTGTTCTTGGGAGAAAAAAAAAACAATAACACCTTCTACAGGGAGGTAAGAGAAGCCTGATTAAGTGATGCAGTTGCAACGGGAGCCTCAGCTGATCTTATCATAAACTCTGGACCTACTCACTCCTAAAATTACTACTCAAAGCCAGACACATTTTTAGTGTTTCTATTATAGAGAACAGCAGCCATCCCACAGATGGAACATAAGGTTATAAGGGGAAAATGAAATCACAGGCATGAAAATTTCTTAGAAATTCTGAAAGTTCTGCACGCATGGTTATCATGACCATCTATCCAGGAATCAAAAGTATAGCCACTGGAGTCAGATAATTTCAATTCACTACTGACTCTGACACTCACTAGCTACAAGACCAAAAGCAAATTATTGTCCCTCTCTTTTTTTCAGTTTTCCCATATCTAAGGTGAAATGGATAAAACCTACTTCTAGGATTGTTGTGGAGGAGAGGACATAACTGAAGAACAAGCATAACACTTATGCAATAATAGTTTATTAAATATTATCTGATACAATAGAAATGCTTTTACAAGGAGAGAGGAGGATCATAATCATGATCCCTAATTTAGCTTCTGCCTAAATTTTTTCTATATTTACTTTGATGTACTATTTTAATTCCCTGCCTCTAAGACATTTCCTGACCATAGCATATACAGAACCTAATTCTCACTCCAAAAGCAAAACAATATTTTATTGAAGTTTCCCTTTACTGAAATATATGCATTCTGAAACCTCAGGAGTACTCTTTCTCTGATGATTTTTTCTAAACTTTTAAGAATAAAATCACCCATCTTACCTTTGTTATTGCAGCATATCACATATTTGCATTGTGATACTGTTTCATGGACTAAGCATTTTAGAATAGGGTGATTCCTTTATCCTGTTCTTACATTGACAAAACAAGTATAGATTATGGCATTGAGATTTTTAATGGCAGAAGCACTATTAAATAACTTTGAAAAATGTATTTTTATCTGTGCCCTGAAAAGACTATATATGATTTTCTTCTTGCGTTTATTTGTTTTCCTTCCCTTTGCACAACTGAGGTACAATTGTTTCACTAAAGTAAAGTCCCTTTATTCTGGCCCTTTGAAAAGAGCAAAATTACTGCTAATCTTTATGTTGAAATTTCCAACCTTTCCAGTAGAATTGGAATAAATCTTAAATGGAAGCTGATCCACAGCAGATTTCTTTATAGCAATAAACAAGTACTTCATTTTATTCTTTATGTTTGACCAGATTTATCCTGTCCTTCTTTAAAGAAAATCTGGGGCAAGTTGGCTCCTACAATAAGCTGTCAAGATGAAAAATCCACACTGTAATGTCAATTTGCAATGCTTGTGGTTCAAAGGATATTTATGGCACATGTGATTTATTTTTCAATCACCTAAGATTTAACAAAGAAACTATATCATGATTAATCTCAAAAAAATTGAGAGGTAATTTATTTTTACAAATTCTGGTTGAACAGCAAAAGCATGTCATTTCTAAAGGTGCTATTAGGAACAACAATAGATACCAGCTATTGAAGTATGTATAGACTGAATATTTTAAATTGCAAAGAAAACAAAGGGCAACACCTGAGGAAAAACTAATATAGATACTCTATTGTTGTTTGGGGGAATGCTTTCATGGATATTAGATAGGTAAAAGTGATGTATAACATCTTTTTAGGGCTTTAAAAGCCCTAAATTATCTCATAACATCAGATTAATCTTTTATTTTTCAAATGCATGCCATCCTCTTGAGTCTAACATGGTAATTTTAAAACCAATTTTTGGCTTTCTTTTTTTTTAAGATTTTATTTATTTATTTGAGAGAGAGAGAGAAAGAGAGAGGCCACAAGCAGGGGGAGTGGCAGAGGGAGAGAGAAGTGAGCTGCCTAAGCAGGACACCGACAGCTGGGCATTCCAATCCCGGGATCCTGGATCATGACCTGAGCCAAAGGCAGACGCTTAACCTGCTGATCACTCAGGCAAGAAAACTCAGGTTTTCTTAATAATAAAATTAACAAAAATAAATTAATTGAGATGAAAATTCAACAGTGTTGGGATAGCTCCTATGTTTCAAATGCTCCGATTCTTGATTTTGGCAAATGACTTCTTGCACTTCTTAGCATTAATTTAGGACAATCTACTTTAGCATTAATCCCCTAACATTCACTTTTCAGCTGTATTCTATTCAGGATTAAACCTTATAAACCTGCCTTCTGCTGAGTAAGTCCTTGGCTTCCTTACTTATACAATTTTATTTTCTTAATGATAACATCTATCATTGCAAATTGCATCTGACATAAATTCTCCTTACGGTCTTTTCCTTGTTTTCTTGCAAAACTGTTTTAGTCTTGTTTTAACTATAAAAACTAATAGTTGACAGTTTT
The DNA here is from genome assembly GCF_018345385.1 of Vulpes lagopus. Taxonomy (NCBI): domain Eukaryota; kingdom Metazoa; phylum Chordata; class Mammalia; order Carnivora; family Canidae; genus Vulpes; species Vulpes lagopus. The sequence goes on from NC_054846.1 coordinate 36,166,937, forward strand.
TGCTAAAGTGCATTATTCTATGACAAAAATTAGTATAAACTAATTAATTTTTGTTCTTTTATCACAAGTATGTAAACAGTATGTTTGGATGTGTTTGAATAGATATTGAAATGTGTTAATAGATATTGAAATATCTAAGATACAGTGTTAAAAAAGTTAGTTTGAAAATAGTGTACTTTGTGGCTATAGTTGTCTGTATAAACATATTTGTTCTTTAAATAACAATGTTAAAACATGTTGGTATGTGCATAGAAAAAAATCTTGTATGACATGCAGCAAATTCAGCATTCATTTATTAAGTGGGATTATGGTGAATATCCATTCCCTATACCCGATGTGTTTTAACTGGCAAGAGTTTTGTTTTGGTTTGGCTTAGTTTAAAATTAAAATATTGCATTTATTTCAACACAGCTGAATTTAGTGTGGAAAGGGTTTTTGTTTCGTTGGTTTGGTTTGGCTTTGCACTCTGTTTTGGTAATGAAACATGGGAAAAGCCCACATTTTAACAATGACTAATTCTAGGAGGTAGAATTATAGGCAATCTTAATTTCCTTGCTTCTTGACTATATTTAAAACATGTGTTCATAAAAAAGAATTATCAATTTAGGCAATGCAAGGTAGAATCATGAGAATGGCCTAACATTCAAAAACTTCTTCATTTATGACACCTGTAAAAACATCTCATTTCTCATACACTTTGTTTTGGAAATATGCTTTTATTATTATGGTTAACTCTTGATGAAATTTATTTATCAATAAAGTACCTTAATTGTGTGAGCATTGTTAAATCAGCAAACAAAATATAGTACATCATAGCTAAGTTATTGCTTGGCTTTCTCAAAAACGTCAGTCAATTGCTTTTGAGGGAAATGATAAGTGAGATTTTTCTTTAGCATTTTTTTCTTGGTGGTTATGTCAGCTTTTTGTTTGTTGTTTTTTATTAGAGTCACAGGTAATGACAGGAGAAAAATAAGATACCTTATTTCATATATATCAGGGAAAATAGATTGGGAAGATTAGTTTCTATTTGTAAAAACAATTTTTTAAATAAAATAAAAATAGTACTAAGTAAGCCATTAAGATAAACCATTTCTTTCCCTTCTGTTTTAATTTGCTAAATCACTCTTTCTTATGAAAGGCATTTGGGTTTCATTAATTTGTTTTAATATTCTTATATCATGAAGTGTGCATATTTTATTCCTAATTATCCACTCTATTCTTCTGGCTAGTATTGTCTTTCTTTGACTTCCGGCTTTCCTTTGCCTCTTCAAACATCTCCAAAATATTTAAGATATTTGATAGCTAATGGTAATGTCAGAGGACATTTTCTGGATCCAAGCCAATCATAATGTCTTTAAGTAATGTTTATATATACCAAGCTTGCCAGCTACTTACCAGCGCATAACAGAAGATAAATGTACATCACTCTACTACCAAGACTAAAAGAAGCCAAGCCACATTACTGCTAGCAACCTAATTTTTACATAGCTGTTTATAATTCTCATCGTCATGTTACAGCAATATAATTTATTAATCCTTCTGGCATTTTTCTCCTTGACAGCTTCTCAGCTGCTGTTACATCCTTCTTGGATGGGTAAGTTCTATATACTATTTTGAAACTGTGAGTCAAATTTCATGTGTTGAGACTTCATTTGTTTTAGGCACTTAGTCTACTAAAGGAGAAGTTGAATTTAACAGTATCAAGACTAGAAAAAATAGGGTTCAAGAGAAGTAAAAATGAAGAAAAATAAATTTGGAGATGTGATTGCAATAGAAACTTTCCATAATTTTAACTCAGAGTGGGTTAAATATAATTTACATTACAGTCTTTATAGGCAGGCTGTAGTATTTTACTCCAAATGGAATATAAACTTTTAAGACCTTGGCATTCTGTTATGAGTATTCAAGTACCATTTGATTCAGTACCATTTTTGCCAGAATATTTAGAATTTTGCACCTTTTAACTATACTTTTATATTTTCTTTTTTAAAAATATATCTTTATTTTTTTAAGACTTTATTTATGTATTCATGAGAGACACTGAGAGAGACAGAGACAGAGACAGAGACACAGGCAGAGGGAGAAGCAGGCTTCATGTAGAGAGCCTGACGTGGGACTCGATCCTGGATCTCCAGGATCACACTGAATACTTTTATATTTTCAAGTTACTTTAAAATTATCAAAGTTAGCTAAAACCACCAGTTCAAGATAGTATTTATATATCCATTATTTTCATGTAATTATTATATTATAAAATTAGATTTGATGTTACTTACAAATTATACATATTAAATACAAACAGTAAAAAAAAAGCTATTGGAAGGGAGAGTGTATACACACAATTTTGGTTTGTTTTTTTATAACAAAACCTGGAGAAAGACCAGAATCATGTAGATTCACATATATTAACCATGACTAACTCCAAGAGAGAGAATTATAGGTAATCTTAATTTCCTTCATATATGTTTATATATATTTGCTTCCTATTTATATATTGCATACACACACACCAATGATTTAGCTCTAAACAGGCTTGTATTGCTAGAATTTACAACAAAAAAGAGAAAAAAATTAATACCATAGTTTCCTTTATCTAATAAATGAAGTGAAGTATTTTTATTTAATGGGTACAGACACATTTCTTTATGTGAGTGAATCCAGAAGCAATTCAGCCGTTTAAAATATATTATGTACTATCATATTGTAAAAATTTTGCTATGGAAAATGAAGATAATGTGGGTTCATGTTACTTCCTTATGATCTAATTTGATCCTGTTAGTTTAAAATTGTGAGAGTAAGGTACAGTTTATCATGATGATCTCACTCAAAATTCAGATGCTTCAAATTGGCTGTTATCAAGTAATAAATTACATTTTTGTCATGATTATTTGAAAGTTTGAGATGAGTATCTATAGGAGTATATTCTCTAGTGTTGATTAGAGAAGGATCTGTAATCTTTAGACATTAACAATCTTCTGTGAAAGCTTTGGTATGTGATTGTATGTTTCCTCAACTATTCAGATGCTATCACATATCTTCATAGAAGTAAATAAAACAAATGGTTTATTTCTGTGGGAAAAATGCAACCATAATGCAACTTAGAATACTTTAACCTCTGTCAGGAGCTTGTTTTGAGATGCCAGAGTTCTTCACTATTATATTAGAAAGTAATACTGTTTGTCTAAAGTTTGTGATTTTATTTTATCTTTTGTTATTTTATTTTTTAAAATATTTTATTTATTTATTTGAGGGAGAGAGCAGAGGAGAGAGGGCATGAGTAGGGGGCAGGTGCAGAGGGAGAAGCAGGCTCCTCTCTGAGCAGGGAGGCCGCCACAGGCTCTGTCCCATGGTCCTGGATCTTGACCTAAGCCAAAAGCAGATGATTAACCAACTGAGCCATCCAAGTGCCCTTGTCTAAACTATTTTAAGCATATCTGTGGTGACTGCCAGTGAGTACACAAAATAAGAATTTTAGTCTCTGTGTCTATCTAGTTTCCTGTGGAGTCTTTTGTGTGACCGAGTCTAACTCAAAATCTTTTACTACTTATACCCAATTTGTTTAAGTTCCCTCAGAACTGGCAAACAATCAAGGAGAACCAATTAAGCAATTATTAATTTTCACAAAGCTTCTTGTTCATTAAAAAAGGGAGAAAAAGAGGAAAATCTGGTGTACCCTAGATTTTAAGAAGTAGACTCCTCTATTTCAATCTCTTCTTTTATAGTGTATAATAATATTAGGTAGAAGATAATCTCACAACATCCAGAAAACTTGAATTTTAAGTCACATACCTTTATTAATATAGTAATACTATCAGAGACCCATTTAAAGTTAGTGTTGATTTTTACACTTTTAATAATTTGACAAATAATTTACTTAGGTTCACATTATTAAAATGACATTTTACCAAAAGCAAACTGTATATACAAGGAAACTGTATATACATTGTTTTATATACATGTGTGTACATTGATTGTGGTATATGTAATATATATTATATATATATCATAATAACATATGTATACAGTTAATGCTTAAATAGTCCTTATAAGGTTTTAGACTAGAGAAAGTGGATGCCCCAAAGATAGCTCTGGCAGTGATAACAATAAATTTAGGGTACTAATCTTTATTCATTAATAAGTATTTCAGAAATTGGGTAAATAAATTTAAAGTATTAGATTACCCAATTTTTGAAACATTTATTAATGAATAAAGATTAATTTTAGAAAATTATTAAGAATGCCTAGAGTTTTGTCAAAATTCAGCTACGTCAAGCTTCATCATTGGGACAAGGGCAGCAGTGTCAAAGAGGTCATTAAAGATTGTTGCATCTTGCACTTTATATATCATGGAGTAAAGATTTACGAAGAATTATTAATTGGACAAAAGTTTTACAAAGAATTATTAATTGGACACTAATTTATTTATTATTTGAATCATAATTAATGACAACGTGTTTATTTTGAATCACAATGAAAGCATTTCATATTTTTAAAAAATCATGTGTAGTAAAAATCTATGAACTTAAATTTTTATTCAGGTTTGGAGCTTTTCAGCATCTTATAAAAAATGAAATTTCCAGTGCTTGGGTATTGCGTAGAATGTGTCCAGATAAAGAAAAAACCTACATGTGCATATACAGTAGCCTTATTTCTCAATAGCCCTAAATGAAGTGCCTTGACTCTCTTTTGCTTACCTAAGTAAATTAAGACATACCTGTACTCAGTTTGCAAACATGCAATTTCAGAGACGTTTGCAGAGGTGAGAAATTTGTTTCATGCTTGTTGCATGTTTACCAGTGAACTTTATTGTAGTTGTTACATTTTATTTTTCATCAAATTCAGAGAATTAGGAAAAAGATTAAAATGATATTTTAATATTACATGTAATTATGAATTTCTAAGGATAACAATTATGAACCTGGCAACATTAATATTTTGATATTCTCTAAATTCAAAGAGTAAGAAGAACCAACTTTCTTAGTTAATTGTTATATAAATTACTGAATAAACACTGTGTGATTGGGGCTATCAGTGTATAAAAGTGCTATAATACTTGGAACATTATTTCAACCTCAAAGCAGCATATATGCCTCCATATTCTTCTCCAAAAGTAGGAATAAGGGTGCCTGTGTGGTTCAGTTGATTTAGTGTTGGATTCTTGATTTTGGCTCAGCTCATGATCTCCATCCAGGTCCTGAGATTGAGGCCCACATCAGGTTCTGTGCGCTCAGGGTGGAGTCTGCTTGAGATTCTCTCCTGCTCTCCCTCTGCCCCTCCTTCTGCTTGCACACACATATGATAGATGGTAGATGATAGATAGATATAGATAGATAGATAGATAGATAGATAGATAGATAGATAGATAATAGATAGATGATAGATAGATAGATAGATAGATAGATAGATAGATAGATGATGATAGATAGATAGATGATGATAGATAGATAGATAGATGATAGATAGATAGATAGATAGATGATAGATAGATGATAGATAGATGATGATAGATAGATGATAGATAGATAGATAGATGATAGATAGATAGATAGATAGATAGATAGATAGATAGATAGATAGATAGATGATAGATAGATGATGATAGATAGATAGATGATAGATAGATAGATAGATAGATAGATAGATAGATAGATAGATGATAGATAGGATCTTTTTAAAAAAGCATGAGGACCCCTGAGTTTAGCATATATAGAAATATGACAGACCTGTGGTTTTCATATGTAAACCATATCTTTCCCACTAAAATAACCCAATGTATTACATGCATATCAATTGGTCGAGACCCAGTTCCCATCGCTTCATAACCCCCAACACCAGAATGAAGGATGGACATATGATTCAGGTCTATAAAATTAGAGTCCGCTATGCCATTGTTCAGACAGTTCAGTATCAGGCTATGTGAACAATACAAGTTAGGTTACTACTTTTGTCCTTATCTTTACTATAAAGGAACACAGTAAAGCAAACCTGATATATGAATAGAAAGAGTCCCTATGTCATGGTTTGAGACCTAGAATCTTTTCAATAACATCTGTCAATGAACATAAAGACTCCTAACTCGGGGAAACGAACTAGGGGTGGTGGAAGGGGAGGAGGGCGGGTGTTGGAGGGGAATGGGTGACGGGCACTGAGGTGGACACTTGACGGGATGAGCACTGGGTGTTTTTCTGTATGTTGGTAAATTAAACACCAATAAAAGTTAAAAAAAATAAAAATAAAAAAAAAATAAAAAACAAAAACAAAAAAAATAACATCTGTCAATATAGTCACTTTAAAAAAATTGTTATTTTCAGATTGATTCTTTTTTTTTTAATTAATTTTTATTGGTGTTCAATTTACCAACATACAGAAAAACACCCAGTGCTCATCCCGTCAAGTGTCCACCTCAGTGCCCGTCACCCATTCCCCTCCAACACCCGCCCTCCTCCCCTTCCACCACCCCTAGTTCGTTTCCCCGAGTTAGGAGTCTTTATGTTCTGTCTCCCTTCCTGATATTTCCTAACATTTCTTTTCCCCTCCTTTATATTCCCTTTCACTATTATTCATATTCCCCAAATGAATGAGAACATACACTGTTTGTCCTTCTCCGAATGACTTATTTCACTCAGCATAATACCCTCCAATTCCATCGAAAGATGAATGGATAAAGAAGATGTGGTTTATGTATACAATGGAATATTACTCAGCAATTAGAAATGACAAATACCCACCATTTGCTTCAACGTGGATGGAACTTCAGATTGATTCTTGATAAATCCACTAAAAATATTGACTTGATGGGATATGATATTTTGGGACTTCCAGATCATTCTCTGAGGTGGACTTAATAATAATATGTTAACAGAATCAAAATGTTGTGTGACCAAGATCTAGACTTTGCACAAAATTTGTCAAAGTTGTGGAGAATAAAGTATTTAGATACATATTTTTACAATGTTGAGTATGTGCATATGTGTGTGCCTTTGTGTTTAATTTTCTAGGAAGTAAGTTAATTACAAGAAAAGATCCAATAACAGATTTACAAGTGTTGAATCTTTTGTTAGCATCTAAAGAATTGGCCTCTATGTCAGACATTTAATTGTTATAAGGACATCGGCTCTGTTCTTCAGTGTCTTTTGGGACCTTTGGAGAAGCTGTATGCATAGAATCTTATATGACCTGCAGCAATGCTAGCATTTCCTTCTCTTTCAGCTTACACCCTGCTTGTTGCCTGGTATTCATTGTTTACCTTGCGCCTCCTCCCACTTTTACCTTCTTTTCTCCAGTTCTTGAGATACCTGATGGGAGAAGAGAACAATTACTAAACAATGACTACAATGTGCTAAAGTGCTCACCCATCCATAAGATTCTTCTATTTACTGTCCTTGTTAATTATGTTGATATTTGCATAATCTAAGATGTATGTGGTTAACACATCAGGATTTAGAAAGACCATGGAAAAAATTTTATCCACAGTTCTTTCTTTCATTGAATTATGTGCAATTAATAATATCTGGGCTAACAATTCTACACACACTAAATGTCATAACATCTTTGTATCTACTCTTTTAAAATATACAATGAGTATGAAATATCAGAAAGGGAGACAGAACATAAAGACTTCTAACTCTGGGAAATGAACTAGGGGCGGTGAAAGGGGAGGAGGGCGGGGTGTGGGGTGAATGGGTGACGGGAACTTGATGGGATGAGCACTGGGTGTTATTCTGTATGTTGGCAAATTGAACACCAATAAAAATAAATTTATTATTTTAAATAAAAAGTAACACCCACATAAAGTAAGCTCTTTTGTACCCAAATTATTCATAAAAATAAATCACAAATATGAAGTTAAAAAAATAAATAAATAAAATAAAAATATACAATGAAAGATACCATTAAAGCATGGCATGCTGTATATTATCAGAAGGGTGGACTTTCACAATTGAGAACATCTTTAGAATCCTCTGGCAGGCCCCATGGTTTCTGTTTTGTTTTTATTTTTATTACGATAATTTTTTATCAATCTTATGTTGTCAAATGCCTTGGTGGTCATTTTAGGACAAAAATGCAATTCCAGTTTGGTAACATTGAATTGACTAACTCCACAGAGTAATCAAATGTAGAACCTAACTTAAAGTTAAATATTTTCTCTTTCTCCTTATGGACCCCATAATATGAGGCAGAGCAATGATTCTTTTTTTTAAAAAAATTTAAGTTCAATTAATTAACATATAGTGTATTATTAGTTTCTGAAGTAGAGTTCAAGGATTCATCAGTTAAAAAAAAAGATTCATCAGTTGCATATAATATCCAGTGCTTATTATGCCCTCCTCAATGCCCATTACCCAGTTACCATATCCCCCCACCCGTCTCCTCACCAGCAACCCTCAGTTTGTTTCCTAGAGTTGAGTCTCTTCTGGCTTGTCTCCTTGTCTGATTTCATCTTATTTTATTTTTTCCCTCCCTTCCCCTATGATCCTCTGTTTTGTTTCTTAAATTCCACATATGAGTGAAATCATTTTCTTTCTATGATTGAGTTATTTCACTTAGCTTAATACCCCATAGTTTCATCCTTGTGATTCTTCATTCTTTCCTAACTTTCATTCCCTCAACCAACTCAGCTATTTAGCTAAGGACTATTTAGTCTCCATGATCAAAGAAGAAGAGGGAGGAGAAGAAAGCAGATAAGAACATTTTAGAGATGAATTTGCGCCTTCTACGCCAGATGCATTGCTTCAGTCAAACTTTGTTCTTATGGATCATTTCTGTGGCTCTTCTATTGCTAGATCATCATTTTGGACAATATGCCATTTTAAATGATTCCAGGTCAGTGCTCCTATTGCTAGATCCACATCAGGTACATCAGATTCTTGCACTTTTTAACCTGTCATTAAGGCCACTGGTGTGATTTTGCTCCTGCAACATTGTGAAAAGCTATCTTCCTTCTAGCTTTCTCAGGAATGAGTCAAGAACCATGTCAGTGTTCTATACACTTTGGTGATACATACCCAATGGCTTGGTCTGTTAAACTTCCTTTCACTGACTTATTAGTTTTACCCTCCATTTTTTGAAGTGTGAATGTAGAAGGGATTGTGGGGAAGACTAACTGTACAACTTAGTGTTCAGCTTTATCCAAAGAAGTCTAAATATTCCATCTTTATTTTCTAGTTCTCATCTATTGATGTCCTTGATGTGACTGAGGGGATTCATTTTAATTTTCAACTTGAATTTCTATGAATGATTCATCTATTTTATATTGGTGACTAGGCAAAAATAAAATTGTATTTCATAGTTTAGGATTTCCTTCAACTAACTAATGAGTGCCTTAAGGTCATGAGCCATATCTTTTATTCCTTTTGTTTTTTTCTATTGCTCCTGATGCAGAAAAGCCATCATTAATTCTTTCTGGATGGATGATTGAGTCAGATTTTGAAATGAGACAAAAGAGAATTGGGATCTAGATCATGACAGGAAAAAACTAAATCTTATAAGATATAAATGTTGATATTAATAGGACCTAATTAGAGTCGTACTTCAAAGAAACCATAACATACAAAGCATTTCTATAGTTTAAAATATGTCACAGATTTTTTGACCTCCCATCAGGTCAAGTCCATGCTCACTTCCTTGGACCTGGGTGGCCTTTGTGACTGCCTCAATGAATAGACTGCCAAAAAAATGTACTTCATTGCTCTAAGGCTAAATTTAAAAAGGTCATATGAAAAAAAAATTTTAAATAAAAACATAAAAAATAATAAAATAAAAAAATAAAAAGGTCATATGACTTTTGTAAGTCTCTCTCAGGACACTTGCTTTGAGAGACTGGCAAGCAAGAAATATTTTTTATTTCTAATTCCAGTATAGTTAACATGCAGTTGTACAATACAGTGATTCAATGATTCTATATTTTACTAAATGTCCATCATGAGAAGGGTACTCTTAATCCTCTTCACCTACTTTACCCATCCCTCAACTCATCTCTCCTCTGATAACTATCCGTTTATTCTCTATAGTTAAGAGGGTGTTTTTTTGGTTTGTCTTTTTTTTTTTTTAAGTTGTGTCTTTATTTTATTTCTTAAATTTCAGACATTAATGAAATCATGTGGCCTTTGTCTTACTCTTATTTCACTTAGCAATGTATAACCTCTAGATCTATTCATGTTGTTGCAATTAGCTATCTTAAGGATACCATGTAGAAAGACAAAGCAAGGGAGTTAGAAGAGGACATATTTAACTTTGAGCCAAATTTAGAGAAAATATTAAGTCAGGTGAGACTGACTAGCTGAGCCCACTCAAACACTGGGTTCATGAACAAAATAAATGATGCCATTGTTTTAGGTCACTGTTTTGGGCTGTTACACAGCAATAGATTACCAGAACAAGAACTATGAAATATTGAGAGCTTTTTTCCCCTTAGAAAATACATGAAAAAATGACCCAGTTTACAGAGTTTATTTTACTGTTATGGTTTAGATCAGGATTCCTCAAAGCAGTCCTACTGACATTTGGGGCCAGATAATTTTTCTTGTTGGGAGTTTCCCTGTATATTGTTAAAAGTGTACCAGAATCCTTGCCCTGTTCTACTAGATACCAAGGGTACATAATCCCCCTAGTTGTGACTATGCCCCAAAATGGCTCTAGACATTTCCAAATGTCCCATGGCAGCAAAATCACTCCTGATTGAGAATCACTGGTTTAGATCATCTTAGGGAAGGAATGGTAGGAGAAAAAAAAATCTTGGGAAAATAAAGAACATAAGATGTTATAATCTAAATAGCCAAGAACTTATATCAAGCCACCTAATATTACACCATGAAGTGGATACATTACTAAAACAAGCATATTCCAGAATTAGATGCACTGTTCACAAAATCATCAAAAGGTTCATGCTATTCATACTTTTGTAAAAGTCCATACATAGGACTAGAGCTCCATTAAGTTATGCAGTTATCGAAGTTCAACTTCATGAATTGTTTTCTGGCATTTTCTCTTATTTCATGCTTCAGCTGATTTTTCATGTTATTTTATATCATTTCAATAAAAACATTTTTATAAATGAACAGCTTTCTCAAGAGATAACTTTTGTCCCTCAGATAACCCCATAATTTAGCAGTTGGAGCTTTTAAAAATACTTATCAGGACACAATTATTAATTGAGACTAATGGGATATGCTGTACATTTCTGACAGTATAATCTACCTCTTCAAATTTTGATGATAATAATTGCATGTCAACTTAATTTCAGAGAGGAAACACTATCAGAATTTTTAGTCATGGAAAAGGAACAAAGGGATTAGGATGTAGAGTGAGAGGACATTAGATTTTAACAAGAATCCTTTTCCCTTCTCCAGCATGAATGTTTTAAAGTTCTGACATTCTAGTCCTGATTTTTCACTTTTCATATTTTTATGTAAACCATTTAAGAAGAGGCTCTGGATTCTCAACTGTAATTTATTGCAATTGTTTCAAACTTTCCTTTCTGATCAAGAATTGTTGTGATAATTACAGTTACTAGTTGTTTATTTACTTTTGTAAATTGTTTATTTTTTTTTTATTTTTTTTTTATTTTTTTATTTTATTTTTTTTTTATTGTAAATTGTTTAATAGTCCAGAAGGAGGTTGGCTAAAAAGAGAGCAAATAAGTTGATTTTGTTTTCATCTTGGAGCCAGTGATAGTGCTGTTATTTCCTAACAATTCTGCTTCAAATGCTGGTTGTCCCAAATGGTGAAAAACCATGAGAGGATTAGTACAAATCCGCCTTTAGTATTGGACAATGCAAATCTATCAAGGATTAGTACAAATCCATCTTCAGTATTGGACAATGGAAATCTATCAAGGATTAGTACAAATCCATCTTCAGTATTGGACAATGGAAATCTATCACCAGAACAATGAAAACAGCTCAGAATATAATGTATACTGCTAGGAGATGAGAACCATTAACCACGTGCTTAATGGGCAAGAGATCTGCTCACGTTCCCAATGCTAATATCATGACGTTTCTGCTGGAAGTCTAGGTAAGCTAGTGGCTCATCATATTCTGGACTTAACTTTCAAATATACCAGACATTATCTTTTTTGGTAATTGGCATGGTCACTATTACAAGGCATATATCTGTCATCAGTTGACAGCTACCACTTATCAGAGGAATAGGACATCCATTGCACAGAGCATTCAGATAGATTAAATCCAGTTTTCTTTTCTTTTTTTACAGACTTTACATAGTACAATGACATATACATTGATTTGTAAACTATTCATAACTTCTAGATGGATTTACCCCTTCCATTTTTCAGGAGGTAAAGGAATTGTTAAAGCTGGGTGGACCTGGCATGCCAGTATATTTCTCCTTCTATGACTGATTTTTATTTTAACATTTCTCTCTTTTTTTTGCAAGGGCAAGTCACTAAACAAGAAGAGATCATTTATATTTTGTCACATTTATATTTTGTTACAATGTCCACCAAAAGAAGAATCACAAAGATAATATTAGGTAGAGAGAACTTATGAAGCAAAGAGATAAAGTTACTGTCTAAAAACAAAATTAGATTGCATGCTGTTTATCAAAATGGTTTCTTAATTTTCATATATATATTTAATTTAATTTGGCACATATTGTCCTGTATATTTTGTCACATTTGTATTTTGTTACAATGTCCACCAAAAGAAGAATCACAAAGATAATATTAGGTAGAGCCAACTTATGAAGCAAAGAGATTAAGTTACTATCTAAAAACAAAATTAGGGATCCCTGGGTGGCGCAGCGGTTTAGCGCCTGCCTTTGGCCCGGGGCGCGATCCTGGAGACCCGGGATCGAATCCCACGTCGGGCTCCCGGTGCATGGAGCCTGCTTCTCCCTCTGCCTATGTCTCTGCTTCTCTCTCTCTCACTGTGTGCCTATCATAAATAAATAAAATTTAAAAAAAAATAATAATAAAATAAAAAAATAAAAAAAAAATAAAAACAAAATTAGATTGCATGCTGTTTATCAAAATGGTTTCTTAATTTTCATATATATTTAATTTAATTTGGCACATATTGTCCTGTTTAATGTTTATGAGTACGTCTTCTACCAGATTAATGATGGCTTATAAATGTTATTGGTAATTAGGAGCAATTTACATCATAATTTTTTTAAAAACTACTAGAACATTTTTTATAACAACAGCAAGCAAAATTCAGCATACTAACATGTTATGTTGTTACCTGCTCCCCCAAAATAATTCTTAGGTTATAAGTGAATCAATTAACTTCAGGTGGATAAATTGAAACAGAGGTATAAAAACCCAGGACTTGGTTTTGTTCACTGTTTCTCTAGCAGAACACATGAAAACCATGTGATTTGAAAGTATGGTTGTTGTAAAGATTAGTATTTTCTCTCTTAAAATTTAGATATCATTATTAGTAAACTTTAAGTATTCATAAGCCAGAATAGTAACCTGAAACTGATGCTGATTTATGATATCAAATAAATCTAGATTAAGTATACAAAAGTTCCAAAGTAAAAGGAAGAGACCTTTTGAGTAAGTGTAATAAATATTGAGGGAAATAGGGATCCCTGGGTGGCGCAGCGGTTTGGCACCTGCCTTTGGCCCAGGGCGCGATCCTGGAGACCTGGGATCGAATCCCACGTCGGGCTCTCGGTGCATGGAGCCTGCTTCTCCCTCTGCCTGTGTCTCTGCCTCTCTCTCTCTCTCTCTCTGTGACTATCATAAATAAATAAAAATTTAAAAAAAATATTGAGGGAAATAAATGAACAGGAGAATAATATCTAAAAGCCTACATTTTGAAATGTTCTGTGATATTCATTGTGTTCACACATCCAACACAAAGGAACAAGGTCAATTCTTTAAAAGGTTTTATATGCAGGTAAACATCTCTAAACCATTTGAAAGTTATTGTTTTAGTATTATTTTTATACTTTCTTTAAATTGAGGAACTATTTAGAAATTATTATATGTAATAATTCAAGGCTTGACACTAATAGTAAGACGAATTTTCCTGTGACTTATATTTGAATTCTTACAACTTTACAGTCATCCTTCACATATGTGAAAAAATAGGGGACAATCTTAATTCTGATTATTTTTTTATTCACTACATGTACTATGTGTACCTTCTATAGTTTTTCTACCATAACAGTCTAAAACTACTTTGTATGCCAAAAATATCTTTATTGTTATTCATTTTTGATTGGCTTATATATTATTCTCTCCTCCTATAATAGAACACAGTGAATCAAAGGGTTTTTTTGTTTTGTTTTGGTTTGGCTTTTTTTTTGCAAAGTAGAGCTCAGTATCTTAGTGGTGAATCCATAAATGATAAAATGAAGGCACTCACAGATGACTGGTGAATTGAGTGATTGGTGAGGGAATGAGTATCATATGACACTTTTTCCCTGTATTCTCTCTCGTCAAAAAATCTTTTCCCTCTTGTTCATTATCTATGTCTATTTCCCAGGCTTCACCTTTCTGCTATTTTATCCTCCTTTGATCAGTTCATTTGGTATCATTATCTGAATAAGTTATTGTTTATAATAAATATTCTTCAATGGAATCTTTTTTATGTATTTTTTAAATATTTTATTTATTTATTAATGAGAGACACAGAGAGAGAGAGAGAAGCAGAGACACAGGCAGAGGGAGAAGCAGGGTCCATACAGGGAGCCAGATGCGGGACTCCATCCCTGTACTCCAGGATCACACCCTGGGCTGAAGGCAAGCGCTAAACCACTGAGCCACCCAGGGATCCCCTTGATGTATTTTTAAACAATGTTTTCTTGTATCATTTCTATACCTTCTCAGGTACTGACATGTAGAGAAAAGTTATGAAAATAATATATAACTTCCAAGTAGGATGAACATCAGGAATATTTACTTATTTTTTTGTTTATTTATTTATAATTTGACTAATTGAAAGATAAAAAACAATCACTTCTATAAATGCCAAAAGATATTTAACAAATTCAACACTCATTTTCAAATGAAAACATCTTAATAAATTAGTAGGAGAAATCTATTTTCTTAAACTTATAAGGAGAACCTTTCGAAAACATAGTTAATGCTGAAACACTTGAGGCATCACCACAGAAATGAGGACCTGAACAAAGAAAGATACCACCCATTTTCAACTTAAGAAAAATTATGCATAATTTGATAAAAATCATTTTAATAACAGTGGTCAATTAAAACATTGTGACATAATTTGGTAAATCTGTTGTTATATGGGTGATCATTAGATAAATTTTATAACACAAAATTAGGAAGAAATCTAAGTATATATGAATAAGCCAATAAAAGACTAATTCATGCATGTTGATGTAATGAAACGGTACATAGTCTTTTAAAGATGAGCCATGTATATGTAACAATGTCCTAGTTATAAAATCAAGTGGTAGAAAATATAGATTATATTATCAAATTTTGGAGGCGAAGATATATATAAATATATGTTATATTTATATATAAAGACTATGTCTTTAAAAGTCCATGTACTGTTTCATTACATATATATATAAACCTATGTGTATATGCATACATATATATTTAATACCTTGTATATGTAAAAAGAATGAACTAGATTCATATGTACAGACTAGAAAGAGTCCATAATATGTGAAGAAAGAAAATTAAAGAGAAGTACTATAGTATATGAATGTTTACATAATAACTTTTGCTTTTCAGAATTATACATTTTGTGCCTATATTCAATATTATGGTGAAATTATCCTCTCATAAAGTGTAGAATCTTCCAAAGTTCATATATACAGTATGTGTGCGTGTATGTGTGTGTGTGTGTGTGTGTGTGTGTGTGTGTATACACGTGCACCTTTACAATGGAGATACAAGCTCTTACAATCCCATAAATGTTAAGAGATTTAATAGATGTTACCCATTATAAGCCTATGGCCATAGCAAGTACGTTTATGTTTTCTGAAGTTATAACCCAAGAAGATGAATTGAAATTTTCAGAATAAGTTGATACATCCTCAGAGGATAGGGCCAAACTAATACTTGTTGGTTGAAATGTTCAACAGCTGTTTGAACATGCTGTTATTTGGAAGTTAAAAAAGGACTAATTCATCAAAATCAACAATACTCACAGAGGGAATTGTACAGTCTCATAGCTACCTTTATATTAAATCTAGTTTAAAAAAAACATCATTTAAACCATCTGTTGTACATAAGAAGACGCTATTTAATGGCAACACTGTTATCTTCAACAGAAGTGGAGCTGCTGAACGTAACACCATGGATACCATAGTCTCTTTGTGTGTATGTTTTGTAGCTTTATATATTTGAGCAGAACAATTCCACAGTAATTAAATCTAATGAAAAGTTGGTTTACAGAGATTTTCAGAATAAATAGTTGGCAATTACAGAATAACTAAACTGTTGCACTGCTAACCTTTTGACAAAGTCTCTTTCCATGAAACAATTTTATTATTGCTCATTATTACTCTCATGGTGAGAGGGTACCTTTTCATTTTCTGACTTAATGGCCACAGGTCAACAGGTATTGGGTTGTAGAAAAATATACTCTATTAGGGAAGGGAATCAAGGGAGGAAAATATTTTCTACTGTTGGCAGATAACTTTTCTGTGTGAACTTAATGGAGCTTTTCCTTCTTGATACCTGGATAAAAGAACCTGGATACTCCATTCTCTTTTACTTTTTTCAAAATTAATTTTGTTTATGTTGTGACAAGGTGGTAAAAAACTGGTTTTAAAAGCTACCATGCTCTATGCCCAGTTTAATGATTAATGCTCAAAGAAAAATGCAATTTTCAAAAATAATAATTTTGTCATGACTCACAGTGATGTCAGATGACACAAAAAGTTTTGTCAAGTGGGCACTTAACTCATGAAATGTTGGACATGACTCAGGAGATTTCTGCATCCCCTAAATGATTCGTTTATCCTGTACTGATAATAGATAACCTAGAGCATTGAAATCACTCAGGTTTAATGAGTTTTGGCTTTTGACTTAGATGCATTCTGAAATTTGCTTTGCTTGCTTGCTTGCTTGCTTGCTTTCTAATGGTCAGGTGTTGTTTGTCTTCATGGATCAAGAACTAGTAAAAATCTTAATTTTGAAAAAACATTTTTTACATGTCTTATTCTATCATTTTATTTTTTTTTAGTTAGGATAATTTATTGATTAAAGGTAAAAAAGAGTAGATTTCATATTTATACTTACTAAAAATATTTAAATACTAAAGAACTTGGATATATTTTCAATATGTCATGCATTTTTAGGTATCTCTTAATTCTCTAAATGTATTTTTATCTACAGTCTTACATCTGATTTTTTGGGGTCATTTTATAAATGGATGAAATTTAGAACTACCACAAATTTGGAATCTAAAGGACTTTATTTTATAGATAGTTTCTCATATTTTATAAATACCTATCTCTAGCATGTGATAATATATTAAACTAGAAAATTTCTCCACTTATGACTGTAGTATCTGTTCCTCGGGCAGAACAGCCTTCATGGAAATGTGACGTACAGAGTCAAACAGGACCCTGTTCTTGTTCTTGGTTTATAACTCTGCTTTTGCTGTCTTGATATTCTTAATAATTTTTAATAATGAGCCCTACATTTTCATTTTGCACTGGGCCATTTCAGGTATATCCCTAGCAAAGATATATAAAGTATAAAAATATGGAATATATCAAACTCTCTATATGATTTGTTATATTAATTTTAGTATGAAAATACTACCTTAAATAACTAGGTTTGTGAGGTGGAAAGCCTACCTAGTTTCCATATTTTCTTCCTTCCTTCTGTCCTTTTTTCCAAATTGCTAGAGATCTTCTACTATTGAATAAAGAAACATGACTAAAATGAAAACTAGGAATATTCAAAACCCAATTTTTCATGAGTATAACAGTATAGTGACCATCTACACACAAAATGTTGAGTTCACATTTGTGAACTGTTCCAAACAAAGTGGAGACCTGCTTCATACCCTTCCCATAGCCTCTATATTGGGGCAGTATCCCCAACTCCCAGTTTCTAAGTGTTGAGTGTTACCTTCAAGCTTAGCCCACCCACAGAACTTGCACCACTTGTAAAGAGGCAACTCTGTGGACCCAGGGATAGAAATTATCCTAGACACATCTTTACCCTTTCTTGGATCTTTCTCCTTCCCTTTCCTGTTCACTTCCTGCCTTAAGAATCAATAAATTACTTATGACTAAATCCCTTCTCAGGCTGATTTAAGTCAGAAGTGAACATAGTTTTAATTTTTAAGGAAGCTGATTTGGGAAAGAACAGGTCCTTGGAAATGGAACCAAAGAGACAATGAATATGAATAATTTTTGAGAAATTGCTATCTAGAAAGATTACACAATGTTTGATTGTCCACATTAGATGTTCAAGAGTATTTACTACAACTATATCAGCACAAAAGTGACCTGTGCTAACATGAAAAAGGGAATCTTGGGCACCTGGGTGGCTCAGTGGTTGAGCTTCTGTCTTCAGCTCAAAGTCATGATTTCAGGGTCCTGGGATTGAGTTCCACATCAGGCTCCTCACAGGGACCCTGCCTCTCCAACTGCCTGTGTCTCTGTGTCTCTCTGTGTGTCTCTCATAAATAAATAAATAAATGAATAAATAAATAAATAAATAAATAAATAAATAAATAAAATCTTTCCAAAAAAAAAGGGGAAGGGAGGATCTTATCAGGGATGTCTAATTTGTATAAAAACTAACAACTAATTTTTAACTTACCATACTTTAGTAATTCATGAACTTGAAAGATTTTTAATATATTTTTCGTTGTACCTTTTTGTTATTTCTATTGTGATATAAGTAAGAGTAAGAGTATTGTCTATACTATAAAAATAATAATCTCACAAACACTTTATTTGAAGAAAAGTTTTACCAAGGTCAGTGATTAATAATTCTCATTATCCCTAAGATTAGAAAAAAATTGGACTCAACTTTCAAAGCTTGTACTTTTGTGTATGCATGCATATACAAGAAGATCTTTATATCAAACATGAGTTTTAAGAAAGAAATAGGAAAAATAAATTCTAAAATTTCCTTCTCTGCTTATATGCTATATATATATATATATATTCACATATATACCTGTTGGCAGTGATTGATAGTACATCTTTGAAACTCTCAAATCCCTTTATAGATTCAGCACCTGTAATGATGAGCATTTCTTAAAAGTGTTCACAACATAATTAATCATAAATTTCCTGTGGTTGCTTGTGATGAAATAACCATTTCTTAGGGTTAATAAATGTTGAGAATTTTTTTCTTAATATCTTTTCCTGTAGGTACAAAAGTGACCTGGTTACCACCAGACAAATATTTGGTCATTTCCTGACCAGGAAAGATAATTTTCAGGTTAGAATTCATTGATATACATAGAGGGAAATTGGACTTCTTGATTCAGCATGAATTATAAAATTGATGAGATCCATGGTTGTTTTTCAATGTGGAGTTCTTGGCATTATGGAAGAGTCGTTATTCCTTCAGCTCTTAGACACTGCATCTTATCTGTACCTTGTCTTTCTCTCCTTCCCACTCCTCCAAGGATAAATAAATGATCAGTTTTCTGTTCTACTTTCAACTATTGTATTAAGTGAGACTAAGTCCAGGCACTGTACCAGAAGTGCTAGGTTTCTATCTTTCAGTTTAAAATGTTAGTGTTTAAAAGCAGTTTCAAGGAGTGAGATACTCTGTATTTTGCTTATTTGAAGAATCGGTGGTAGGAGCAATGTAAAATTCTTGGAATACATTACTGAAATCGCACATTTCTGAAGTTATAAGTAAGTTGATTCAGATTCTAGCCCTTTGCCATATACAAGCAGATACAAATTCATCTGATAGGGGCTAATGGATGCCTCAGTAACTTAAGCATTGGACTCTTGATTTTGACTCAAGTCATGATCTCCAGGTGGTGAGATGACCCCTGCGTGGAGCTCCAGTGCTCTACTGGAAGTCTGCTTGATAATCTTTCTCTCCATATCCTTCTATCTCTCCCCCCAATCCCCCATAGTGTTCTCCCTCTCTCTATCAACATAAATAAATAAATCCTTAAAATAAAGAAATTCATAAGTGAGAAAGAATTCTATGCTAATTGCACATGCTTTTTAAATCCTTTAAAAATACTCAGTATACAACTTGTGTTTGAGCTTGCCAGTGTTCCTTTTGTTACTGTGTATCCTCAGAATTTCCAATGTCTGCTGTGACTAACTCAAGAAACTAGTTCCTTCCAGATTCTTTATTTGATTTAATTGGATATTACCTAAATACATTCTATTATTACCATAAATGGATAAAAGTAAATTTGATCTTGTGAAAATGTGTTGTGTGTTTTTAAGTGCCACAAAGTACATTCATTTTCATAGAAATTCAATATAATTTCTAAACCCAAAATTTATCTTATGGTAATAAGGCTATAAGAAAGAAAAATAGGGGATCCCTGGGTGGCTCAGCAGTTTAGCGCCTGCCTTTGGCTCAGGTCATGATCCCGGGGTCCCGGGATCAAGTCCCACATCGGGCTCCCTGTGTGGAGCCTGCTTCTCCCTCTGCCTGTGTCTCTGCCTCTCTCTGTGTCTCTCATGAATAATTAAATAAAATCTTAAAAAAAAAAGAAAGAAAAATAAAGGAGGTTTTTTGTTTTGTTTTGTTTTTCTGGGTAAAATATATATGGTTCTGGGATTTCTAACCACATTTAAAGGATGTTTTCAAACTGAAAAAAAAAAAAGAAGGATCTGTGTTTGAATCTGATTGTGGGTCAGGAACACATGCTTGTACCTTTCTAAAAGAAAAAATTTAGTATTAATTCTGCTTATAATTTGAGAAGGTGGGGGTGAAAAGACAGGAAGGTACCTAAAATAAGAGCCTGTTCGGTGTGAATGAGAGTATGCAAAACGTGAAAAATATTCACTACAGTAATATGGTTGGTTGGGATAGAATGTGTGTTTATTCTGTCATTCCTTAAAAGCATTTAAGTTTTAGAAGTAATAAATCATGTGCCATGCTTTTTCATACAGGCCTGGAGTCTTATTTATCTGGATTCAAAACTCCTTTCCATTTGTGTGAATTTGGGGCAAGAAAATTAATTTCACTATTACCAAGTTTACTCATGCAAATATTGGGTAATAAAATCTGTCTCATAGCATGATTGTTAGAATTAAAAGAATTAACTTAAGTGCCCAGTGAAAGTGTTAGGTCCCTAATACCTGGATTTCTAGTCTTTCTCTCTCTGTTATATATTATTCCAGCAGCGTTTATTAACGTAATAATGAGCACATAGAGTTTTCTATCACTATTTTCTGCTCTGTAAGCTTATTGATACAACTTACAGAAGAATTTGGAAATTAGTTGTAGTAAAACTATGTTTTACTGTCCATCATACAAAAACTCATGTCTAATAGTTTTCAGGCTTCCTATTTTGTGTTATGGTAGGAGCTATAGACCTATCCTTTGTGATATAAACCAAAAGGGCCATTTCTACTGTTTTAGCCTGACACAGCCAGAGATCGGACCCATAACTTAAGTTGAGAATAATGTTCTCTCCCAACAGAATGACGCTTGTTCTTCAAGAACACAGAGAAGTTATTCAATGACAGAATATTCATAACTTTTTCAGTTTCCTTTAAAACATAAAATGAAGTAATCCAAGCAGAACACTTTTAACAGATCCTTAAACACAATTATAAATAAATAAAATAGAACTCCTTGTCTTTGTTACTTGATGTTATTATTATGGAAGTTCATATTAACTGTTAAAGTCTTATTTCCTTTAAAGTTGTTTGACCAAACTGTTTTCTATAACACTTGCTTACAGAGATTTCTTGGCATTGTTTTTGTTTTGTTTTGTTTTCTAAGTCTGCCATAAATTTTGAGAACTCTTGACATCCTTGCAATACTTAAATCCTTTGTCTTAAAGTTAGATTTAGATTCTGTTGCTTACAAACTAAGAACAATAACTGATAAATATACCAAAGAAATTTACCTTTGAAATTGTAGTAATAGAGTGCCTTGGTTTGCTTAATTAATCATTAATTGAATTGCATGGATTTTGTACTTTAAACAGTTAATCTGTCTATGACCAAAATGGATAGAAGTCATTGTAGAATATAATAGCAGAGTTTGCCTTCTATTTAAAAGACTGAAACAACAGATGTTTATATGTCCTGTTAATAATTTCTTTTTGTAATTGAAATATAATTAACATACAGCATTATATTAGCTTCAAGTATACAACATAATTCAACAATTCTACATATTATTCATTGTT
This sequence comes from Vulpes lagopus, assembly GCF_018345385.1. NCBI lineage: Eukaryota > Metazoa > Chordata > Mammalia > Carnivora > Canidae > Vulpes > Vulpes lagopus. The sequence continues at coordinate 36,189,208 of NC_054846.1, forward strand.
CACCATGAGAAGTGTAGTCACCGTATGTCACCAAATAATGTTATTACAATCTTATTGCCAATATTCCCTGTGTAGTACTTTTGAGGTCCATGACTTATTTAATTTGGAGCAGAAAGTTTGCATCTCTTAATCCTCCTTCTCTAATTCACCTATCCACCCAACCCATTTCCCCTTTGGCAACTAGTTTTCTGTTGCTAAAAGTCTACTTATTTGCTGATAGACAAATCTATCTATCTATTAGGTTGTTTCTACATCTTGGCTATGGTAAATAAGGATGCAATTAACATAAGGATGCATATATCTTTTCAAATTGGTGTTTTTGTTTTCTTTAGTTAAATATCCAAAAATGGAATTATTGGATCATACGGTATTTCTATTTTTAATTTTTTGAAATACTCATTCCCACAGTGGCTGCACCAATTTGCATTCCCACCAGCAGTGTACCACGGTTCCTTCTTTTACAAGTGCTTGCGAACACTTATTATTTCTTGTCTTTTTGACTCTAGCGATCCTGGCCAGTATAAGGTGCTATCTCATTGCAGTTTTGATTTGCATTTCCCTGATATTTAGTAATGATCATTTATGTGTGGTGTTGGCCATCTATATAATTTTGTTTCTGGGATTTATTTATTTATTTAAAGGTCTGTTATTGTCTTCTGCCCATTTTTAAGTGGATTATTTGTTTGTTTTGGTATTTGGTTATATAAGTCCTTTTTGTATAATGAATACTAACTGCTTATCAGATATATCATTTAAAATATCTTCTCCCACTCAGTAGGTAGCCTTTCTGTTTTGATGATAGTTTTCTTTGCTGCACAAAAAAATATATATATTTTGGCATAGTCCCAGTAGTTTATTTTTGCTTTTGTATTGCTTGCCTGAAGAAATAGATCTAGAAAAATGTTGCTGTGGCCAGTGTCAGAGAAATTGTTGCCTGTGCTCTCTTTTAAGACTTTTATGGTTTCAGGTCTCACACTTAAGCCTTTAATCCATTTTGAGTTTATTTTTGTGTATGGTGAAAGAAATTGCTCTGGTTTTGTTCTTTTGAATATAGTTGTACAATTTTCCCAATACTATCTGTTAAAGAGAATGTCTTTTTCCCATTATGTATTCTTGCCTCCTTTATTGTAGATTAATTGACCCTGTATGCATGGGTTTATTTCTAGACTCTGTTTTCTCTCCTATTGATCTATGTGTCTATTTTTGTGCAAGTACCATACTGTTTTGATTACTACATTTTTGTAGTAGATCTTGAAATCTGAGTTTGGACCATTTTAGCTTTTTTTTTTTTTTTTTAAAGATTACTTTGGCTATTTGGGGTCTTCGTCTGTGGTTCCATACATATTTTAATATTATTTATCATAGTTCTGTGAAAAATGTTGATAGAAGTTACATTAAATGTGTAGATTGTTGTGGATAGTATGGAGATTTCCTCAATATTTTGTCTGCCAATGTATAAATGTGCAATATCTTTCCATTTATTTTCATTGTTTTCAGTTTCTTTCATCAATGTTTTATAGTTTTCAGAGTACAGGTCTTTCACCTCCTTGGCTAAATTTATTCCTAGATATTTTATTCTTATTTGGTGAAATTGTAAGTACAATTATTTTCTCAATTTCTCTTTCTGCTACTTCATTATTAGTGTGTAGAACTGCAACAGATTTTTGCATATTAGTTTTGTATCCTTAAACTTTACTGGTTTCATTTATTAGTTCTAGTAATTTTTGGGTGGAGTCTTTAGGGTTCTCTGTACATAAGTATCATGTCACCAGCAAATAGTGACAGTTTTACTTTACTAGTTTGGATGCCTTTTATTTCTTGTCTGACTACTGCAGCTACAACTTCCAGTATTATGTTGAAGAAGAGTAATGAGAGTGGATATCTTTATCTTGTTTCTGGTTTTAAAGGAAAAGCTCTGTTTTTCCCCATTGAGGATGATATTAGCTGTGGGTTTTTCATAAAAGACCTTTATTATTTTGAAAAATATGTCCTCTAAATCTACTTAGTTGAGAGCTTGTACCATGAGTAGATGTCATACTTTGTTAAAAGTCTTTTCTGCGTCTATTGAGATGATTATATGGTTTTTTATCCTTTCTCTTATCAATGTAGATGTATCACATCATTTGATTTGTGGCTATTGAACTACCCTTGAATCCCTGGACTAAATCATGGTGAATAATTTTTTGACTGTACTATTGGATTCAGTTTGCTAATATTTTGTTGAGGATTTTTTAATCTATGTTCATCAGAGATATTGATCTATAAGTTTACTTTTTTGTAGTGTCTTTGTCTGGTTTTGGTATTAGGGTAATGCAGCCTCACAGAATGAACTTGGAAGCTTTCCTTCTTTTATTTCTTGGAATAGTTTGAGGAGAACAGGTATTAACTTTTTTTAAATGTTTGTTAGAATTCACTTGTGAATCCATCTGGTCCTGGACTTTTTCATTTACTGAAAGTTTTTGAATTATTGATTCAATTTAATTGCTAATAATCAGTCTGTTCAAATTTTCTTTTTCCTCTTGATTTAGTTTTGGAAGGTTATATAATTCTAGGAATTTATCCATTTCTTCAAGTTTGCCCAGTTTTTTGGCATTTAATATTTATAGTGTTTTCTGGTAATCCTTTGAATTTCGGTGGTGCTGGTTGTTATTTCTCTTTCATTTCTGATTTTATTTATTTGAGTCTTCTTTTTTCCTTGATGAGTCTGGTTAACAGCTTATCAATTTTGTTGATCCTTTCAAAGAATCAGTTTAGTTTTGGGTATTTTTTTTTTTTGTTTTATTTTATTTCACTTTTCCCCTAATTTTTAAGAATTTTCTCTTTTCTACTGTGTTTGGCTTTGTTTTTCTTTTTTCTAGCTCCTTTAGATGTAAGTTTAGGTTGTTTATTTGAGATTTTTCTTCTTTCTTGAGGTAGGCCCATATTGTGATAAGCTTCCTTCTTAGAACTGCTTTTGCTGCATCCCACAGACTGGACTATTGTATTTTCATATTCATTTGCCACTGGGCATTTTTTTTATTACCCCTCAATCTTCTAGTTGGTCCATTCATTGTTTTGTAGCATCTTATTTAGCCTACATATATTCAAGTTCTTTCCAGACTTTTTTGTTGTAATTAACTTTTAGTTTCATACCATTGAATTCCAAAAAGATGTATGATATGATGATTTAAAACTTGAATTTCTTGAAACTTATTTTGTAGCCTAATGAGATCTATCCTGGAGAATGTTCATGTGTATTAAAAGGAATGTCTTCTTCCATTTCTGGATGTAATGTGTGTATATATATATATATATATATATATATATATATATATATATATATATATATCTTTGAGGTCCATCTGGTGTAATGTGTTGTTCTAAGCCACTGTTTCCTTGTTGATTTTCTGTCTCGATGATCTATCCATTGAGGTAAGTGGGGTGTTAAAGCCCCTTGCTGTTATTGTATTACCATCAATTTCTCCCTTTAAAGGTCTGTTAATATTGCTTTATATATCTATATGCTCCCATGTTAGTTGCTTAGCTATTTATAATTGCTATATCCTCTTGTGGGATTTTTCCCTTTATCATTATTTTTCCCTTTTTTGTCTCTTGATACAGTCTTTGCTTTAGCATTTGTCTATATTAGTATTGCTACCCCAATTTTCTTTTTGTTTCCATTTACATGGTAAATGTTTTTTCATCCATTCACTTTTAATCTGCATGTGTCTTTAGATCTAAAATGAGTATCTCTTGACAGAATATAGACAGATCTTACATTTTTATCACCCAGTCACTCTATGTCTTTCGAGTGCAAGATTTAGTCCGTTTACATTTAAAGTAATTATTCATGGGTATACACTTTTTGCTATTTTGTTCTTTTTGTTTGTTTTTGTTGTATTGAACAATTGTTACTTGTTCTTCTTCTCTGTTCCTTTCTTCTTGTGTTCTCACTCTTTATGGCTTGATGGATTTCTCTATTGCCATGCTTTGATTCTTTTCTCTTTTTTGTGTATATGTATTTAATATAGGTTTTGATTTGTGGTTACCATTAGGTTCATTATATATAACCTCTTAGCAGTATAGCAGTATATATTAGGTTGATGGTTGATTAAGTATAACACATTCTAAAAGCACTAAATTATCACCCCCACACACACACATTTTAAATATATGATGTCATATTTTATATCCTTTCATTTTGTGACTCCTTGTCTGATTTTTGTAGATATAATTTTTTTGTGTGTGTTTGTGTTTTAACCTCCATACTGGCTTTATAAGTGGTTAATCTACTTATAAAGTAGATTATTCTTTGTTTGCATTTACCTATGATTGTTTTTCCTTTGATAATTTTCTTACTTTTAGTTATGACCTTTTCTTTCCATTTGAAGAATCCCCTTTAACGTTTCCTATAAGGCTGGTTTAGTGGTGATAAACTTCCTTAACTTCTATTTGTCTGGAAAACTCTTCATCTTTCTTTCTATTCTGAATGATCATTGTGCTAGGTAGAATATTCTTGGTTGCCAGGATTTTTTTGTTTCTTTGTATGTTTTTGTTTCTTTCTTCTAGTACATTGAATATATTATTCCACTATCTTCTGACCCACAAAGTTTCTGCTAAAACTCAGCTAGAAGCTTATGGGAGCCTTATAGGATACCCCTTGCTTCTGTTTTCTTATCGCTTGCTTCTTTTAAAATTCTCTCTTTATCACTACTTTTTTTGCCATTTTAGTTATTATGTGTTTTGACAAGGAATTCATTGGGTTAATTTTGTTGGGGGCTCTCTGTTCTTCCTTGGTCTGGGAGTCCATTTCCTTCCCCAAATTGGAGAACTTTTTAGCTATTATTTCACTTTTTTTTTCACTCTTCTCTCTTCTTCTGTGATCCCTATAATGTGAGTGCTGTTATTCTTTATAATGTTACTGACTTCCCTTAACCTATTTATTCTCATTTTTTATTCTTTCTTTTTCCTTTTTTGCTGTTCAGCTTGGTTGCTTTCCATTGCCCTGTCTTTCAGAACACTGATCAGTTTTCTGAATTTTTAGTCTACTGTTAATTCCCTCTAGTGTATTTAATTTTAGTTATTGAGTCTTTATCTCTGACTTTCTTTGTTGGAAATCTTACTGAGATCCTCCACCTTTTTTTTCAAGTCTATTAAGTATCTTCATTGCAATTACTTCTAATTCTTTATCAGACATATTATTTCTTTTCATTTCATTTAGTTCTTTTGCTCTGATTTTGTCTTATTCTTTTATTTGGAACATATTCCTCTGTTTCCTCATTTTGCCTGACTTTCTCTGTTTTTGTTTTTGTTTTTGTTTGTTTGTTTTTCTTCTATGAATTAAGAAGGTCAGCTATGTCTCCCAGACTTTAAAATAGTGGCCTTTTGAGGAAGAAGCTCTGCAGCATGATGCCCCCTGGTCATCAAAACCAGGTGCTCCAAGGGTGTTTTCTATGTGGGCTTCATGGAACTACTGTTATGGCTGAGGCATGTTTGCCTTCAGCCTGGTCAGCTGCAGTGGCCTGTTGTGGGAGCAGGGTTTGGTTTGGTGGTGTTGAGAGGACTGAGGCAACCATGGGCTTGTAGTTGCATGGTTTCAGGAGACAGGCTAGCTTTCTGTACAAGTCTGTGTGTTGCAGTTCTGTGCCAACCAAACTGTAAAGCACTCTCCTGTGCTGCCCTTTGAGAGATGTTTTTTGGTAGTGGCGCTGGTAGCCAGATCAGATATCTGTCCTGAGTCCCTGTGTCAGGCTACAGTTGCACTGAACTGCAGGGACTGCCAGCTAAAAGGCTCAGTCATATTAGTGGTTATCTCCCTCTCTCCCTAGGGCAAGAGTCACTTTGGAGTGACACCAGTCCCTACCTGGGTTGCTTACAGGGTGTGCCTGGGCAGAAGCCACTTTGGAGGTAAGCCTGGTGAGTGGGAAAGGTCAGAGCAGGTCCCGGATAGCATGTGGTCAAGGCACTTAGTGCTAGCAATTTACATGGAGAGTTTTACTGCTGGCTTCTGCAATTGTCCAGCTATTTAGGTTGGGGAGGGGAGGAGAAATAGTAGTTGCCAGCACTTTTGTTCTTTGAGAAGTCTCCTAAAGGTCCCTGCCTCTCCAGAGCACTTTCTGAGATTAACAAAAAACTCTCCTTCACATATACCCCAGGCATTTTTCAAACTTCTGCTTCTATGCTGTGTCTCAGCTGGGTTATTTGTTATGCTGGTTCTTTAAGGGCTGGAACTATTTCCTATTGCCCTCTGGCTCCCCAGAGCTAAGCCTGCTGATTTTTAAAGTATGCAGAGTTAAGCCCTGCTGATTTTAAAAACCCTATTGGTCTTCAAAGCCAGATGTTCTGGAGACTCATCTTCCCAGTTCAGCTGTCCCATGCCTGGGCTGTCTATGTCAGGTTTGATCTTCTTGCTTCTCCATGCATGTGGAGTCCTTCCCATTTGTAGTTAGTCTCACCTGAAATCCAGTTGTGGACCATGTCTCTGCCCCTCTTAGCCTTTTTGATGTGGTCTCCTCTCTATTATTAACTGTGGAAAGTCTGTTCCATCAATCTTTGTGTCATTTTCAGAATTAGTTACATACAATCTTTCTGACCTCTCTATTCCCAACTTCTTATTTTATTTAAATTGAAAGATTCCCTATTATATTTTTAAAAAATTAGTTGTGTCATTTGCTAATTATATATTATTGAGGAAGTTTCTTAATAGCAATAAAGCTTGATTTTTCTGACTTGCGAAAAAAGGAAAATAATGCTATTTTATTAATAAGATGTTTCTTGGCAAGGATTATATTGAATATTATATGCAATGAACTAAGCAATATGAGTTTGGGTTTTTTTGTTTTGTTTTTGTTTTGTTTTTTTACCAAAATACATTGCAGGATCAGTATTTATAATAACAAGAAAGTCTTGGCTTTATTTTTTGAATCAGCCTAATCTAAAGTTATAGTCATGTGGATTCTAGTTTAAGCAAAGCATCCCATTTCTCACTTCTGTCTCTGTGGATATAGATGTAACTCTCCATAATAACATATTATTTTTCTAGACTTTTGTCACATTTCCTTGACCTTACCTAGAAACAATACAATTAGAATGCCATGTCATTTAAATAATGTCCATTTTAAGGCACATTGGCATGTCTGTGAAAAGCTTCATTTTACTTTTCCTAAAGTAACAACATGTGTATTTAATATTTTAGTGGCCTAATAGGCAAATAATAATTGTCATAATTTAACTTCTGTATGTTTAGGTTTGCTTGTTGATGCAGTTACAGTTGTTTTCATTGTTTTAATTAGTAGGCTTTGTTTGTTTGTTTTTTGAGAGACAGAGGGAGAGAAAGTGTGCATACAAACATGGGGAGGGGCAGAGGCACAGAGAGAAGCAGGCTCCCCACTGAGCAGGAGCCTGGCATGGGGCTGGATCCCAGGACCCCTGAATCATGACTTGAACTGAAGGCAGGCACTTAACTGACTGAGCCACCCAGGTGCCCTTTGTTTTTGCTTTAATTTGAAAGAATTTTAAGAGTGGTTTGGCTATTTATTCATCATTAAAATTTTGATTCTTCTAGGAACAATTTGCTTTTTCCTTGAGGGAATTTTCAATATACTTTAATTATACATACACTATATTTATATGTATATACATATATGAAGTGTATATATATATATATATATATATATATATATATACTTATATGGTGCAGTTTTCTAAGTATTAAATTGACTATTTAATGACACACTGGTCAGCTACTACTTATCTGGTACCAGTATGGGCAGATTTATGCAAATGTACTTTAATTTTACATTTTGTGTTTATTATCTGTTATTTGGTCTCTTCAGTATTTCTTTGCAGTTATTAGTAGACATTAAAAATGTTTTGATTGTAAATAACAAAGTACATACATATTATATATACTATATATATTCTAAAATCAACTATGTGTTAGTTAATATATTAAGAGATTTTAAATCTACACACACACACACACACACACACACACATATACCAATGACCCAAGTTGATATATAAATTATACCAATTTATGGTGAAAATATAATCAGAAATAAGGTCAATAAATGGAAAAATACACATTTTTGTTCTCTCTTGAAAGCCATGGAAATAATACTCTCTGGTACAATGGAAAAAAAATCTAAGTGCTTATATTGCAATAGCATATTGATTTTCTGACTGTAGGATCCATCATAATTGAACAGTAAACTCTCTTATTTAATTTGTGGAAGTGTTGTCAGAAGTATATAATGTAGAATTATATATTAAATAAATTTAAATAAGGCTCTTGGATTTATTTATCTACCTCATTTGAATTAAACTGCCCTTCTGTATGGTAATGAGAAGATACAGAATCCCTACTTAATGATGAAGAATGATTAGAATTTTAACATTTCTTTTGGGATATAAATTAATTCTCTAGTTAGTAAAAATGGAGAAGAATGTGCCTTGTTGCTCTTAACAGAGAATGCTATCTTGCCCATTAACTACGAGCTTACTGCCTCTTTTTCCTTGCATGTTTTTCTAATCAAGGACATACTTTCTCCCCTGAGGCACGTGGGAGTTTAGCAATTACTTGCAGCTCTAACACTAGGCAATTTCTTCTGGGACTGCAATCTGTTAGAGTTCAATTTCCTCAACCACAGACAAAATGATCAGAATGAATTCATTCCTTTAGAATGAAACCAAGTGAATAAACTAAATGTGATTGAAATGAACTTAGGTGGCACTCATACATAAATCAACAGACTACCCCAGCACATAGTCCAACTGTACATACTTATGGCATGTGTTTCTTATCCCAGCAACTTTTAAAATTTTTTTAGTAGTCCAAAAACATTTTGTTAAAGTCCCAATAAAGTTCAATATGAATGTAATAATTGTAATTATGTATAGGTATTAGCATATCATCCTGCAAAGAGATTCCTTTTTATTACCTGCCCTCTACAGTATAAGAGAGCTACTGTGAATACACATCTTCATCAAAGGTTGGTGGTAACAAATGTTTTTGTCTTTGCCAATCTGTTAGGTAAAACAATGACCACAACAATAAAACCCATTTTGGAAAGTTTGCATGTATTTCAGGATGAGTGGGTTTAAATAATTTCCACAAATTTATTGGCCATTTATTTATGAACTTTTTGTTAATTTGTTTATACCTAATTTACATTTTTCTTTTTTTAATATTTTATTTATTTATTCATGAGAGACACAGAGAGAGATGCAGAGACACAAGCAGAGGAATAAGCAGGCACCATGCAGGGAGCCTGATGCAGGACTCAATCCCAGGACTCCAGGATCATGCCCTGAGCCAAAGGCAGATGATCACCTGGGCCACCCAGGGATCCCAGATTTACATTTTTCAAGCAGATTGTTTTTCCTTTTTTCTTTGTGAAAGTTCATTCCCATTTAAAGGAGTGAGTCTTTTGCCACATGTGTTGCAGATTTTGTAGTTGTCATTGTTATCATGATTATTTAAGTACAGAATCATTCTTTTTGGCTTTTAGTAACATGTTTATATTTAAATGAAATTTATCATGTGGATTTTTTAGGTTTTTGTTTTTTTATGTTAGTGTGTTTTTTGTTTTTATAAAGGAGAAAATCAACAATGATCATAAGTACTGAAAGATATGGATGAGCAAGTGACACTTTGGATAATGACTTCTCATTTGTGTAGCTCTGTGGAAGATAAATACTCTGATTTTTCTAGGTGTGATTTTGTCTTATGCCATGGGAATAAGGATATCTGATTTATTTTCTCAAGGGTCACTCCCATTTGCACTGCAGCTATAAAATGAGAAGTTTGGACTAAATAAACTTTAGATTCCATTTTTTTCCCAACTATCTATGACTTCCTGGCTGTTACATTTTAATGTCATTATATAGTTAAAATTGTGGAAACACTCAATATATATGAATGATAAAATGACAAGATTACAAAGGCAAACGGCATGAAAAGTTCATGAGGCTTCAAATAGGGAGAAAGTTGCAGATAATTTCTAGTTAATACATGTGGGAGATTCTAACCCATATTGCATATCAGTTCATGATCTTTATATTACCAATCACCTATGTAGAGCACATGGAATTTCCCAGAGGGCCAAATGAATTGCCCTCCTGTACAGAGGAATTGCTACATTTATCCCTGCACTATTTTAATTCGGTACAGTAAGAATTTATCAACCAACTCCTGTAAATTCTGAGGAAATTAAATGAGTCATAGTAGAGAGAAAGTGGAGTCTCAGGGTTGTCTCCTAACATTTATTTGGTGAATATACACAGTTTGGAATTTAGTCTTCTTTCCTATAGTCTCAAAATCGATTTTTCTCTGTGTAGTGGATGCATACAAACCAAACCCATGAGAATGGTATTAATTAATCGGAACATCACATGGCTGGTGTTATTTTGATTTCAGCAGACCTGTAGGGGAAGATAAATAAAAATTGGAAAGTTGTATGTAGACCACAGCTTTGGACTATCGAAAATGAATTTAGGTTTAATGAATTAGCTAAAATATCTTAGTGGTGCCTGGGTGGCTCAGTGAGTTAAGGGCCTGAGTTAAGCTCACATCATGATCTCGGGGTCCTGGGATCCAGCTCCACATCAAACGGCCAGCTCAGGAGAATGTCTACTTGTCCCTCTGCCCCTCTCCCTACTCATATTCTCTCTCTCAAATAAATAAATAGAATCTTTTACAAATATAAAATAAAATAATAAAATAAAATAATAAAATAAATAAAATAAAATAAAATAAAATAAAATAAAATAAAATAAAATAAAATAAAATAAAAAACTGTTGCATTCCCTTCCTGCAAATGGGATTCTCATATAAATGGCACTGGCATTTGCAGAGTATTTTCACTAAATCTTTTGTGCCCATTTCTAAAAGAGGATAGACTTGCCACAAGGACCATATTTCTTTTTTTTTTTTAAGATTTTATTTATTTATTCATGTCAGACACACAGAGAGAGAAGCATAGATACAGGCAGAGAGGGAAGCAGGCTCCCTTCAGGGATCCTGATGTGGGACTCGATTTGGGGACTCCAGGATCACGCCCTGAGATGAAGGCAGATAGTTAACCACTGAGCCACCCAGGCATCCCAGGACCACATTTCATAAGAGCTCTTGCTTGAAGCTTACTTGTGAAGGAATAGACTTGAGAGGACTCTTCTGGACTTTGCCTGATCGTTCTAATTTATCTTATTGAATTCTGGCTAATACTGCAATTAACAACTTCTTTTTGATGGATAAGTACTCTTAAGAATTCAAATCCTGCTGGGATCAGAACATTGCAATCACTTCTGGAAGTAACCCTGACTTTGCATACTTTCATTATTGGTGTACAATTTTGAAAATGGTATCTCATTTGCCTTATCCTCAAGCAGAGGAAAAGATCATCAAGCCATTCAAATACTGGTAATATGCTATTTGTGCAGGTGTTACAAAAGTAAGATGTAGTTCCCCTTCTCTAATAACTCATTCTAAATATTTTGCAGCTCTGATGGCCTCACATCAAGACAAGAATAATTTTTGAAAATCCTTTAGAAAAGTTGTGTTAAATAATCTATGACTTTAATGATGGCCTTTCATGTTTTTTCATTTTCAAAATCTATTTCAAACATATAGGAAATGTCATTTATAAAAAATACAAGAGGCAGAATAAAAGACTAGCTTGCTAAGAATAATTAAAGTAGAGATGGTTTCTAAGATCAGGAAAAGGAGGTTGGAAATATCTGATTTGATACTCACTAAGGAAGAGGTAAAAGACAGAACAATACAACAGGCAGATCTTTGGTCAATTTGTTTGGAAATTCAGAAACATTAAATACGGCAGAAGAATTTAGAAGCAACATGTTAAAAATGTTCTCTCTCTCTGGTTTTGTTCTCCAAAACAGGGGGCATTTCTATTTTTTATTTAATTTTTTATTTGAGTATAGTTGACACACAATGTTACGTTAGTTTCAGATGTATAATATAATGATTTAACTTCTCTATACGGAGCATTTGTTTTTGAAGTCCAAGTTTGAGAATACAAGCCAAAGAAGAAAAGTAATGGATGCCATTATGGACTAAATGTCTCAGATATTACCATTTGTTAGTGAAAGAAAGAAAGAAAGAAAGAAAGAAAAAGAAAGAAAGAAAGAAAGAAAGAAAGAAAGAAAGAAAGAAAGAAAGAAAGAAAGAAAGAAAAAGAAAAAAGAAAAAGAAAAAAGAAACAAACTGAAGAGTTTTTAAAACAAAATGGAAGGGCTTCACCAGGCTTCATGTCAAACACAACATTCCTGGAGGAGACAGGAATACATTAAATTAAATTTAAAAGAAATTAGTAAGAAATAAAGCCTTCACAATGTCTTCCAGCCTATAATATATCTTTCCATTTATGTCTTTAATATTTCTCATTAATGATTTCATTTTTTGTAGCTGCCCTATGCATTTTTCATTAGACTTATTTCTAAGTAGTTGGTATGTTTTTGATAATTTTTATATTATATATATTTAGATATATAATATATATATTTAATATACCTCATATAATATACGTAGTGTGGTTTTCTTTAGAGTTATACTATCTGCATCATTGACTTCATGTGTTTTTCATATTTAAAACTTTCAAACATCCTTTCCTTATATATTGCATCTGTCCCATTTCTTTTCTCTTCTATTTTTTTTCTTTTTTCATTTCTTCTCTTTTTACTAGACTTTAGTTATGGGTATTTTCTACCTTTCTACTGTGGCCCATATATCTTTCATAGTTTTTTATATATTGTCTATTTCATTTAAAAAATTGTCTCTTCATGCTTCTGTTGAGATCTTTATTTTTGACTATTCTTTCAATATAATAATTATCACTTCAGTGATGACCAATATCATGGTGAGCCAAACCATCGATATCTTAAATCATTACATTTTCAGTCATTTGTCACTTAATTATATATATACAGAATTAGAATCCTCAATTGAAATTGTTTTGTCTTTTAAGAAAAATATTTAAAGCCTACATTTATAATAACTATCATCTCAACTTGCTATAAATTATGTTTCTATTGTATGCATTTTATCTCCGTTTCATTTTTTTAAAATTTTTTATGTGTTCTGTGTCTTATGCTAGGTAATTTTGTGCTGAATGTCAGAAATAATATATGAAAAGTTGTGGAGATAATTTGAGACTCCAGATAATATTACATTTTGGTTTGTTTTGCTCATAGAAGACAGCTATAATATAGAAAGATCACCTTAATCTAGTCACAAATTAAACTGATTGGTAACTGGGCTTCAGTCCTACTACATGTTGGCTGTTTCAGTTCATTGATATTCCTAGGATGTAGTCTTTTGGTGTTCCAAAATAAAGCTTACTAGGGTGTCTTTTTCTTGGCTCTATCTCATTGATAATTTTTATGCTTTCAGTATAGTGATGTCAAGAAGTTCTATTCATGTGTCTCAGCATATTATCCACTGCTTTGGAAACCACATCTCAAAGAGAAAATCAGTTTAAATTCTGGGCTTACTTCCCTTTGTTTTTCTCCATTCTCTGATCTTGACCCTGATAATCCTTACTGCCACAGTAGTTCCACTATGCCTTAAACTATATATTGTTTTATCAACTCTTCTAGTTGCTCTCATCAAGAGGATTGTTCCAAAACATGCTAGCCCTTTATTGCCAGTTTAGGGGCAGAAAAAATTTTCCTTCCTCACATCTGGGTTCTTTGGCTAGTCTAATAATTAACTTTAAATAAAACAGATTAACAAGAGAATAACATTTCATAATATGGGAACCCCATAAAAATATGGGATTCAAGAAATCACCAGTGTTCATACTTTTTCAACAAGGAAACAGAGTTTGTGAAGAAGTGACAAGACAATGGGGCTTAGGGTACTAAATTGGTAAAGATGTAACAAGGTTTATACACCCTTCTCAACCCTAACTTTCCTATTTCTGGTGATAAGGACATCTTCTACCCTGCTCTTACAGGGAGGGTACCTTCCACATGAAAGGTTTTTTTCCTGCTTTCAGGGAGACAAAGGAGAGTCAAAGTGTCCTTCTTGGACTGCTTCTTAAGTTACTTTAATTCAAAATATTAATATGCCAATCTGGCACATTTTGATGTGGCATATTCTGTGCTCTTTCTCCAGTAAGAAGAACTAGTAATACCTATAATATGGACTGTATCTGCAGTGTAATAGAAGATAAAGTATCAAGGAGATCTTAAGTTTATGGCTCTGAGGAAGAAATTTTGTCATTTATTATATCAGTAAAAATATTGAATAAAGATCAGGTTTGATCAAGAGTTGATGAAAATTAAAGTTTATTGTCAAACATTAAATTTGAAATACAATATATGTATACATGTCTAGAATTTATGAAAATAATGGGTTGAAATTCATTTCAGATATCATATATACTTTTCAGAATCATTACTATAAATGGTAATATAAAGTCACTAAACTAGATGAAATTAAAAACTGTTAGTCTTTAACAGACAAGTCAAGTGATTAAAAGATTGCCTCTTAAGAATTCCAATGTTTAGAAGTTGGGATCAAAATCATGAACAAGCCAAGAAAATGAAAAGCAGTTTCCAGAGAAGTGAAAGAATGAATACATGTGTGGAATTAATGTGGACATATCATGTAATGATCTATTTTAAGTTATAAAGTACATTGATTGAGAAATGTTGTTGATTTGATAATATGTTAATCATCGAAGACCTCATAAAAATATTTCCAGATGAGGAATTAGTAGGATATCATGATTAAAGTATTTTAAAGCAAGAAAGGAGAAACAAACATACAAAAAAGAAACAAAACAAAAAACAAAAAAGGAGAAACATGTGCTCCAAGAAAGGAGCATATGCAGACAATTTATTTTAGCAATTTTCTATAATAGATCTGGGGATCCATTATAGTATCTCTAGGGAGTAGCTGGAACTCTTTATAGAGTTTTCTTTAATTCAGCTGGGATATTTTTTAAAATAATTCTGCTCAGAGAGAAAATGTGGTGAGGTCAGAATGGAAAGGGAACATTTGTAGAAGGTAAATTCCATGACTAACTTAGAATATGAAATGAAGGGCACAAGTAGAGCCTGGCATTAGATAAGACAATGGGTAGATTGCCAGCTGCAACAGGAAGAAAGGGAATATGTAGGTGCAGATGCAGAAGTTATTGGTGCTATGGTGTTGTGACGTATTAAGGGCACAAAAGTTTATTACTGTTTTTCCCCCTTATCTCCAAAGAAGCAAAGTTTTCTAAGCATGAGAAAAATGGAGAAAGATTATAATTTTGTAGAAAAAATATGTGAAAAAGTACTCAAGTGAATGGGAGAGTGGTGTAATTAGGGATATGTTATAGGAAAATAATGTCAGTACTGGTGGCTTACTCCACATTTGTGATCATAGATATAATGTGAGACAAACTAGCATTGTGGTAATATTTCTCCCATCCATTCATCTTCACTGAAGCACATAATTCAGCTTGGATTTAGCAAGTGTTGAGTTTTTGAAATAAAAGTAGGCAGGGCAGTTCTATTTACTGGAGGTGGGAAGATGCACTTAAAAGGATAGACAATGAGATTTAAGCCTAGCAAGACAGAGTTGAAGATATGGGATGGTGATTGACTATGTAAAGTTCACACTCTCTGACAAGTTTTCTGAGACCCATTTTACGATTTGGAAAACTTAAAAGAGAGAAAAGGAGAGAAAGAGAGAGGGGGAGGGAGAGAGGAAGAAGAGGAGGGAGAGAGGGAGAGAAGATGAGAGACGAAAGAAAGAAGAAAGAAAGAAAGAAAGAAAGAAAGAAAGAAAGAAAGAAAGAAAGAAAGAAAGAGGATCCCTGGGTGGCGCAGCGGTTTGGCGCCTGCCTTTGGCCCAGGGCGCGATCCTGGAGACCTGGGATCGAATCCCACATCGGGCTCCAGATGCATGGAGCCTGCTTCTCCCTCTGCCTGTGTCTCTGCCTCTCTCTCTCTCTGTGACTATCATAAAAAAAATAATAATAATAAAATAAAAAAAAATAAAAAAAATAAAGAAAGAAGAAAGAAAGAAAGAAAGAAAGAAAGAAAGAAAGAAAGAAAGAAAGAAAGAGAAGGAAGGGAGGGAGGGAAAGAAAAGGAAGAAGGAAATAAGCAAATAAATGTTTTTTAGTGAATCTTCATCTGTGCTAGAGTAAAGCTCTAAGGGTTTTTGTTTTAATTCATTTAATCTCATAACAACTCTATGAGGTATTCTTATGTCCATTTCATAGGAAACGGAGACATAGGGATATTATCCGATTTACCCTAAGTCACAACAGCCAGCAGGTCCAGAGTTGGGTCTCAAATTCAGACTGTCAAGATCCTGGAGCCTCCTTTTTCAGACATCAAACTGTTCTTCCAAAGAAGCAAAATGGGGGAAATTAGAGCAGTCTCTTTAAGTTGCCAGACCTATATAATAAAGAACATTGTTTAAGTGCCAGTGTTTAAATGTAGGGGGAAGTGATAGTGTTCAGACAAGCTCATTTTTCTTGATGTCTCCTAAAATTGTTTTCAACTGAAGTTACTCTGTTATAAAATATATTTGCTAAATCTTTCTCCTTGTAGTCCATGGACTATGGACTCATTCTCTGAGATGTTTGTAAGTACATTTTATACTAATTAATTTGTTTCCTATTGAGCTGATTTTGAATTTATTGAAATGGAAGCATAGCACTTCACTTTGTGATGTAACCAGGAGCTTTTTTTTCTCACGTTTGATCTCCCACATCTAGTTGTCATAGTAGTTATTGATGAAGAAAACTTAAATTACAAATGTTTAATTATGGGGATCCCTGGGTGGCGCAGTGGTTTAGCGCTTGCCTTTGGCCCAGGGCGCGATCCTGGAGACCCGGGATCGAATCCCACATCAGGCTCCCGGGGCATGGAGCCTGCTTCTCCCTCTGCCTATGTCTCTGCCTCTCTCTCTCTCTCTCTCTCTCTCTGTGACTATCATAAATAAATAAAAATTATAAAAAAAAAAACAACAAATGTTTAATTATGAAAAACATAATGAGTCAAATATACCACCTACCAGTGAAAAGGTTCAAGATTGCTTTTAAGTATATATCGTATCTAATGGTTTTTTAATGGTTCAGAGAAGGAAAAAATAGTTCTATAGCTTAGTTATTATTATGGGCTGAATGTGTTTCCTATGTTAATCCATATGTTAAGTCGGAGAGGCAGGATGGCAGAAGAGCAGGGTCTCCAAGTCACCTGTCCTCAACAAATTACCTAGAAAACCATCCAATCATCCTGAAAATCTACGAATTCGGCCTGAGATTTAAAGAGAGACCAGCTGGAACGCTACAGTGAGAAGAGTTCGCGCTTCTATCAAGGTAAGAAGACGGGGAAAAAGAAATAAAGACACAAAAGGCCTCCAAGGGGGAGGGGCCCCGAGGAGCCGGGCTGAGGCCGGGGCGAGTGTCCCCAGGACAGGAGAGCCCCGTCCCGGAGGAGCAGGAGCTGCACCAACCTTCCCCGCGGAAAGGCGTCCCGGGGAATTGGAGCAAGACCCCAGGAGGGCGGGGATGCCCTCGGGCTCCCTGGGACAGTGACAGACACCTGCGCCCCGGGAGATGCGCCGAGCTCCCTAAGGGCTGCAGCGCGCACGGCGGGACCCGGAGCAGCTCGGAGGGGCTCGGGCGGCGGCTCCGCGGAGGGGGCTGCGGGGCGGGAGCGCGAATCCAACAGCGCAGGCCCCGGAGCACAGGGCGCCGGGACACAGCCCAGGATCCGGCCTCCCCCGGGACAGGCAGAGGCCGGGAGGGCCCAGGACAGCAAGGACGCTCCTGCCTGGAGCTGAGCAGATCAGCGGCCCCGCCCGGGAGCCCCCAGGCCCTGCAGACGGAGAGCCCCGGAGCTACTGCGGGAGCTGACTCCAGGGTCCCAGAGCTGCCCCCGCCACTGTGGCTTCCTCCCGGGGCCTCACGGGGTAAACAACCCCCACTGAGCCCTGCACCAGGCAGGGGCAGAGCAGCTCCCCCAAGTGCTAACACCTGAGAATCAGCACAGCAGGCCCCTCCCCCAGAAGACCAGCGACACGGATCAGTTCCAGGGGAAGTCAAGGGACTTAAAGTATACAGAATCGGAAGATACTCCCCCATGGTTTTTGTTTTTCTTTTTTTTGTTTTTGTTTTTTTTGTTGTTGTTGTTGTTTTGTTTTGTTTTGTTTTGTGCTTTTTTTTTCTTTCTTCTTGATTACAGATTGCTTCCCCTACCCCACCCCACCCCCCCTTTTTTTTTCTCCTTTCTTTCTTTTTCTTTTTCTTCTTCTTCTCTTTTTCCCGTTTTTTTTCTTCTTTCTCTTTTTTCTTTTTCTCTTTTCTTTCCTTCTCTCTCTTTTTCTCCTTTTCCCAATACAACTTGTTTTTGGCCACTCTGCACTGAGCAAAATGACTAGAAGGAAAACCTCACCTCAAAAAAAAGAATCAGAAACAGCCCTCTCTCCCACAGAGTTACAAAATATGGATTACAATTCAATGTCAGAAAGCCAATTCAGAAGCACTATTTTACAGCTACTGGTGGCTCTAGAAAAAACCATAAAGGACTCAAGAGACTTCATGAGTGCAGAATTTAGATCCAATCAGGCAGAAATTAAAAATCAATTAAATGAGATGCAATCCAAGGTAGAAGTCCTAACGACGAGGGTTAACGAGGTGGAAGAACGAGTGAGTGACATAGAAGACAAGTTGATGGCAAAGAGGGAAACTGAGGAAAAAAGAGACAAGCAATTAAAAGATCATGAGGATAGATTAAGGGAAATAAATGACAGCCTGAGGAAGAAAAACCTACGTTTAATTGGGGTTCCTGAGGGCGCCGAAAGGGACAGAGGGCCAGAATATGTATTTGAACAAATCCTAGCTGAAAACTTTCCTAATCTGGGAAGGGAAACAGGCATTCAGATCCAGGAAATAGAGAGATCCCCCCCTAAAATCAACAAAAACCGTTCAACACCTCGACATTTAATAGTGAAGCTTGCAAATTCCAAAGATAAGGAGAAGATCCTTAAAGCAGCAAGAGAAAAAAGTCCCTGACTTTTATGGGGAGGAATATTAGGGTAACAGCAGACCTCTCCACAGAGACCTGGCAGGCCAGAAAGGGCTGGCAGGATATATTCAGGGTCCTAAATGAAAAGAACATGCAACCAAGAATACTATATCCAGCAAGGCTTTCATTCAAAATGGAAGGAGAGATAAAGAGCTTCCAAGACAGGCAGGAACTGAAAGAATATGTAACCTCCAAACCAGCTCTGCAAGACATTTTAAGGGGGACTCCTAAAATTCCCCTTTAAGAAGAAGTTCAGTGGAACAATCCACAAAAACAAGGACTGAATAGATATGATGACACTAAACTCATATCTGTCAATAGTAACTCTGAACATGAACGGGCTTAAAAACCCCATCAAAAGGCGCAGGGTTTCAGACTGGATAAAAAAGCAGGACCCATCTATTTGCTGTCTACAAGAGACTCATTTTAGACAGAAGGACACCTACAACCTGAAAATAAAAGGTTGGAGAACCATTTACCATTCAAATGGTCCTCAAAAGAAAGCAGGGGTTGCCATCCTTATATCAGATAAATTAAAATTTACCCCAAAGACTATAGTGAGAGATGAAGAGGGACACTATCTCATACTCAAAGGATCTATCCAACAAGAGGACTTAACACTCCTCAATATATATGCCCCGAATGTGGGAGCTGCCAAATATTTAAACCAATTAATAACCAAACTCAAGAAATACCTTGATAATAATACACTTATACTTGGTGACTTCAATCTAGCTCTTTCTACCCTCGATAGGTCTTCTAAGCACAACATATCCAAAGAAACGAGAGCTTTAAATGATGCACTGGACCAGATGGATTTCACAGATATCTACAGAACTTTACATCCAAACTCAACTGAATACACATTCTTCTCAAGTGCACATGGAACTTTCTCCAGAATAGACCACATACTGGGTCACAAATTGGGTCTGAACCGATACCAAAAGATCGGGATAGTCCCCTGTATATTCTCAGACCATAATGCCTTGAAATTAGAACTTAATCACAACAAGAAGTTTGGAAGGACCACAAACACGTGGAGGTTAAGGACCATCCTGCTAAAAGATGAAAAGGTCAACCAGGAAATTAAGGAAGAATTAAAAAGATTCATGGAAACTAATGAGAATGAAGATACAACCGTTCAAAATCTTTGGGATGCGGCAAAAGCAGTCCTGAGGGGGAAATACATCGCAATACAAGCATCCATTCAAAAACTGGAAAGATCTCAAATTCAAAAGCTCACCTTACACATAAAGGAACTAGAGAAAAACAACAAATAGACCCCACCCCCAGCAGAAGAAGAGAGTTAATTAAAATTCGAGCAGAACTCAATGATATCGAGACCAAAAGAACTGTGGAACAGATGAACAGAACCAGGAGTTGGTTCTTTGAAAGAATTAATAAGATAGATAAACCATTAGCCAACCTTATTAAAAAGAAGAGAGAGAAGACTCAAATTAATAAAATCATGAATGAGAAAGGAGAGATCACTACCAACACCAAGGAAATACAAACGATTTTAAAAACATATTATGAACAGCTGTACGCCAATAAATTAGGCAATCTAGAAGAAATGGACGCATTCCTGGAAAGCCACAAACTACCAAAACTGGAGCAGGAAGAAATAGAAAACCTGAACAGGCCAATAACCAGGGAGGAAATTGAAGCAGTCATCAAAAACCTCCCAAGACACAAGAGTCCAGGGCCAGATGGCTTCCCAGGGGAATTCTATCAAACGTTTAAAGAAGAAATCATACCTATTCTACTAAAGCTGTTTGGAAAGATAGAAAGAGATGGAGTACTTCCAAATTCGTTCTATGAGGCCAGCATCACCTTAATTCCAAAACCAGACAAAGACCCCACCAAAAAGGAGAATTACAGACCAATATCCCTGATGAACATGGATGCAAAAATTCTCAACAAGATACTAGCCAATAGGATCCAACAACACATTAGGAAAATTATTCACCATGACCAAGTAGGATTTATCCCTGGGACACAAGGCTGGTTCAACACTCGTAAAACAATCAATGTGATTCATCATATCAGCAAGAGAAAAACCAAGAACCATATGATACTCTCATTAGATGCAGAGAAAGCATTTGACAAAATACAGCATCCATTCCTGATCAAAACCCTTCAGAGTGTTGGGATAGAGGGAACTTTCCTCGACATCTTAAAGGCCATTTACGAAAAGCCCACAGCAAATATCATTCTCAATGGGGAAGCACTGGGAGCTTTTCCCCTAAGATCAGGAACAAGACAGGGATGTCCATTCTCACCACTGCTGTTCAACATAGTTCTGGAAGTCCTCGCCTCAGCAATCAGACAACAAAAAGACATTAAAGGCATTCAAATTGGCAAAGAAGAAGTCAAACTCTCCCTCTTCGCCGATGACATGATACTCTACATAGAAAACCCAAAAGCCTCCACCCCAAGATTGCTAGAACTCATACAGCAATTTGGTAGCGTGGCAGGATACAAAATCAATGCCCAGAAATCAATGGCATTTCTATACACTAACAATGAGACTGAAGAAAGAGAAATTAAGGAGTCAATCCCATTTACAATTGCACCCAAAAGCATAAGATACCTAGGAATAAACCTAACCAAAGAGGTAAAAGATCTATATCCTAAAAACTATAGAACACTTCTGAAAGAAATTGAGGAAGACACAAAGAGGTGGAAAAATATTCCATGCTCATGGATTGGCAGAATTAATATTGTGAAAATGTCAATGTTACTCAGGGCAATTTACACATTTAATGCAATCCCTATCAAAATACCATGGACTTTCTTCAGAGAGTTAGAACAAATTATTTTAAGATTTGTGTGGAATCAGAAAAGACCCCGAATAGCCAGGGGAATTTTAAAAAAGAAAACCATAGCTGGGGGCATCACAATGCCAGATTTCAGGTTGTACTACAAAGCTGTGGTCATCAAGACAGTGTGGTACTGGCACAAAAACAGACACATAGATCAATGGAACAGAATAGAGAACCCAGAAGTGGACCCTGAAATGTATGGTCATCTAATATTCGATAAAGGAGGAAAGACTATCCATTGGAAGAAAGACAGTCTCTTTAATAAATGGTGCTGGGAAAATTGGACATCCACATGCAGAAGAATGAAACTGGACCATTCTCTTTCACCATACACAAAGATAAACTCAAAATGGATGAGAGATCTAAATGTGAGACAAGAGTCCATCAAAATCATAGAAGAGAACACAGGCAACACCCTCTTTGAACTCGGCCACAGTAACTTCTTGCAAGATACATCCACAAAGGCAAAAGAAACAAAAGCAAAAATGAACTATTGGGACTTCATCAAGATAAGAAGCTTTTGCACAGCAAAGGATACAGTCAACAAAACTAAAAGACAACCTACAGAATGGGAGAAGATATTTGCAAAGGACATATCAGATAAAGGGCTAGTTTCCAAAATCTATAAAGAACTTATTAAACTCAACACCAAAGAAACAAACAATCCAATCATGAAATGGGCAAAAAACATGAAGAGAAATCTCACAGAGGAAGACATAGACATGGCCAACATGCACATGAGAAAATGCTCTGCATCACTTGCCATCAGGGAAATACAAATCAAAACCACAATGAGATACCACCTCACCCCAGTGAGAATGGGGAAAATTAACAAGGCAGGAAACAACAAATGTTGGAGAGGATGCGGAGAAAAGGGAACCCTCTTACACTGTTGGTGGGAATGTGAACTGGTGCAGCCACTCTGGAAAACTGTGTGGAGGTTCCTCAAAGAGTTAAAAATAGACCTGCCCTACGACCCAGCAATTGCACTGTTGGGGATTTACCCCAAAGATTCAGATGCAATGAAACGTCGGGACACCTGCACCCCGATGTTTCTATCAGCAATGGCCGCAATAGCCAAACTGTGGAAGGAGCCTCGGTGTCCATCGAAAGATGAATGGATAAAGAAGATGTGGTTTATGTATACAATGGAATATTACTCAGCCATTAGAAACGACAAATGCCCACCATTTGCTTCAACGTGGATGGAACTGGAGGGTATTATGCTGAGTGAAATAAGTCAATCGGAGAAGGACAAACAGTGTATGTTCTCATTCATTTGGGGAATATGAATAATAGTGAAAGGGAATATAAAGGAAGGGAAAAGAAATGTTGGGAAATATCAGGAAGGGAGACAGAACATAAAGACTCCTAACTCGGGGAAACGAACTAGGGGTGGTGGAAGGGGAGGAGGGCGGGTGTTGGAGGGGAATGGGTGACGGGCACTGAGGTGGACACTTGACGGGATGAGCACTGGGTGTTTTTCTGTATGTTGGTAAATTGAACACCAATAAAAATTAATTTAAAAAAATCCATATGTTAAAATACTGACCCCCAAAATCCATGTGGTAAAGTACTGACCCCCACTATTAGGGGGATATTAGGAAGTGGGACCTTTGGATGGTGATCAATGCATGAGTATGAAACCCTCATGAGTGGGATTAGTGAACATATAAAAGAGACCACAAAGAGCTCTCTTAACTGTTTTGTCATCTGAAAACACAGGGAGAAAATGACCATTTATGAATCAGGAAGCAGGTTCTCACCAGATACCCAAATCTGCCAGAGCCTTGATCTTGGACTTCCTAGCCTCCAGGGTTGTGGGAAATTCACTTTTGTTGTTTATAAGTCATCCAGTCTTTGATACTTTGTCAAAGAAGCATGAACAAAAACATCCATTAATTACCTGAGGTTTATGTATGGTTAAAACAAATATACTTCCTTGAACTACCCTGAAAATATCCCCAAATCTTCCTAAAATGTAAGGTTTTGAGTCATAGAAAGCATTGGACAAAATATTTTGTCTCATTATGATGATTTTCATAAATGTGCTTTAAGGCTTCCTCTTCTTCCTTCTATATAAAATTGATGAATATTTATGTAAGAATTTGACATTAGAAATATTTCATTGTTGTGAGTTAATTATCTCTGTAAACCTGGAAGTTTATCATTCAAATATTTATATTTAAAGTAGTCTACTAACTTGGATACTACAAAAAAAAAGAAAAAAGAATCAAGTCTTTATAATTGAATTTATTATATCAGTAAAAAAATAAATGAAATAGTGCATTTAAAATAAAAATTCAGATTTCATACCATTTAATAAATGGTAGTTTCTATCAATTACCAGTTTTTGGTCCCACTAAATTTTAAAATTAATAATTGAACATGCCTATATTACTCATACATAAGATAAAGGACTTTTGTGAATCATTAAAAGTATACTTGCAGCTACTAGTATTTGTGATGCTATTTACATACACAAGCATATACCTGCATTCAGACTTAAATTTAAAAATCTGAAATCTTTGTTTTTAATCCATTGTGGGACATTTTTGGGTACTGCAACTACCATTTATGCCTTCTTACGTTGAAAACAAGATTGTAAATCCATGTTGATTGTATTTTATAAAAGATAAGGTTGGGGCACTTGGGTAACTCAGTTGATTAAGTACCGCTTGAGGGTTGGACTCTTGATTTCAGCTCAGGTCATGATCTCAGGGTCCTGAGAACAAGCCAGGCTCTGTGTATCCAGTGGGGAGTCTGCTTTATTCCCTCTCCCACTGTATCTCCCCCTGATCATGCACGCTCTTTTCCTCTAAAACAAATAAGTATATCTTTAAAACAAAAACAATAACAGAAAATGAGGTGGAATAACAGCATTACTAGGTAAAATTGCCTACATTTTAAGTGTCGTCTTTCTTCAACAAATTCCTATTTTCCAGGTTCTAGAACTCAGCTGTAAAAATTCAGAAACTTTATTTTTGCTGTTAAACTAAGAGGGGATCCATCTTTCATGCTTGAACACATGTTAACCTCATAAAAATCTTACATGTCAGAATTTTACTGTGTTAATTTATAATAAAATATGTAATTGTTAAATAGACTCAAAGATACCTGTATTCTCAGCAGTCATTAGGTGGATGGAAAGCCATGTGATAATTGTTGGCTTTTTTGCTCTTCCTGCTAGGCTTTAGTATTCATTAAAGCATTGATTATTTACAATTTAACTTTTTACTCCCAGCAACTATCATTATACTCTGTAAACATACAAGTGTTTTATGAATGAGTGAATTTGAATGATATTATCTTAAACCACCAATTATAATTAAAAGAAAATAGAATTATTAGGTTATTACATAACAGTTTATGTAAGCTTTTCATGTAAATATACTATGAAAGAAAATATCACATTACACCAAGATTGTAAATGTCATAAGAGACTTTCTTCTTTTAAATCAAGCTCTACAATCTGCAGCTTTGTTGTATATAGCATATATTTTTATCACATCAACGGCAACCTAGATAATCCTGATATGGTTGTTATAAAGACTATTTCTGCCAAATTCACGATGAAATATAAATTCTAAAAGATATGATGCTAGAATATTGCATGGATGATAAATACAGTATCTGTATATAGAGCCACATATATTACAGGGCTTTCTAAGTAGTGTCTACTTTCTTCCTGATAAGAAATAGGTCCTTTCTCAGAATTTTTTAAAACAAGTATAGTAAGGAGGTTTTGAAATAAATTAACACCATCTGGGAAGTGGAGTGCACAAATATTACCATGAACATAATGTATCACACACCAAAAAAACAGTGCTTGCTAATGTGTAATAAATAAGGTTTCTTGGGATCCCTGGGTGGCGCAGCGGTTTGGCGCCTGCCTTTGGCCCAGGGCGCGATCCTGGAGACCCGGGATCGAATCCCACATCAGGCTCCCGGTGCATGGAGCCTGCTTCTCCCTCCGCCTGTATCTCTGCCTCTCTCTCTCTCTGTGACTATCATAAATAAATAAAAAATTTAAAAAAAAATTTAAAAAAAATAAAAAATAAATAAAAAATAAATAAATAAATAAATAAGGTTTCTTTCTTTCCCTGTATCTTCCTGAAGTCTTGGCTTCAAACAGCTCTAAATTCATAGAAATAGAAAGAAGAAATGGACAGAAACATAATATAAAATCTTAATTTTCATAAATTACATACAATGGTTTTCCTATCACATTCAGTAATAATCAGTCTCATTCCAGCTCAAGTGCATATTTATTAATTTACCTCCAGTTCATCCTAGCTATGAATGTAACTTCTACACCAGAAAATTATGTAAGTGAATTGTTATTTTCTTTCTAGTCATTGTTTACTTAGAGGATAAGTTATTTGAAGAACTTGCTTAAAAAAAATGCAGTCTTGTCTAAGAAACTCTGTAACCATATGGCTAGAATTGCATGTATGTTTCATATTGCACTAAACACAACGATTGTACATTTAGCCCTGAAACTCAGCCAGATAGAAGGTAGTATAAAGTCAAGAAGTACATCAGACCTGGGATTCCTCCCTGGTCTCAATAATGGAGTAGATGCAGGTCCTAGGAAAAGTTCTTTAACCTCTCTTAGCCCCATTCTTTTCATTTGTAAAATGAAGACACTTAAATCTCTTTAAACTGTGATTATCATATGAGATAACCTGTGAGAGTGCTTTGTGAAATGCAACACATTATAAAATTTTCAGTTTAATTTTGAGTACTATAACCCAACCAGCTAAATGTTATTAAAAGTAGATGAGCAATCATCAAATGCAGTGTGCCTGCGTGTATTCATTCATCCAACAGTATTTATACATCACCTACAGAGTGGCAAATAATCTTCAGTCTACTAAGCATTTGGTTAAATTATCTGCTTTTTTGGAGCCTATGTTTAGGAGGGGAGATAGACAAAAAACAAGAAAAAAAATAACTTTAAAGTCAGGGCACAACTAGAGATAAGAAGGAGGATCTCCCTGAATCAGTGGCATTTTATCAAAGCCATCAATGAGGTGAGGATATTCTATGCAAAGGGAATGTTAATTTCAAAGGCCCTAAAGAGAGAATAATTTGGCATATTTTAAGAACCATGAAAAGGCCACAACATTAGGCCTTGTAGATCAGACTGTTTACCTTTTATGCTAAATACTATAGGAAGTAATGGGAGAATTTTGAATAAGAAGACAACATTGTATATTTTTGTTATAAAGATCATGATAGCTACTGTGTTTAGAGAAGTTTTAAGGGAAGCAAAAGTGGAAATGGGGTGGCTTAGAGGTTGCTGAATTAGGTAGATGATGGATGATGCAACCAGATAGGCAATGGTGATAGAAGTGATGAGCCAGCAGGCCCACTGAGCCATCATGCATAGGAGGACAGCAGGTGTGAGGGGAGGCAAGCTGAGGAATAAAGCATGAGTTCTATGCTTTTGACCAAGCATTTGAGAAGATGGCAGTGCCATTTACAGAAATGGGTAAACTAAATGGAGGAATGGGTTGTTTTGCTTTGTTTTCCCTTTTGTGTGGAGTAGAAATCAAGGGGTATTTGAGATTGTCATCAGAGATATGTAAATGGGAGCATCAAGTTGGCTGAAGTCTAAGCAAATCTGGAACTCAGGTGAGTTCAGAACTGGTGATATAAATTTGAGAGTGATCAGTGTGGATTCAGGATGTAAAGCCTGGGACAGAATGCTGTTTTGGGAGAAGGGAGTGTAAAGACAGAAGAAAAAGCTGGAAGAAATAAAGACTGAAGAATTTAAATATTAGATATTACGGGAAGAGGATAAATAGTCTTCTGCTTAACAGTTCTAGCCATTTATTTTCTAAAGCATGAAGAAAGTTTATTGAAAATTAACAAGGATAAATTAATAACTGTGTTAGTATTGTACCTATCTTTTTTAGCATTATTTTACTATTGACCAACTTTACATCAGCTACCTAAGACTATGAAAAAAAATTTTTATGAAATCCATTCATTTGTTGTACCACAATATATTTATATCAGATTAAGAATACTTTAAGAATTATTATTTTATCCTTTTTATCCCGACAAAAAATATATTAAACTTTCAACAGTCCTTAATATCTTGTCTATAAACAAAATATGTTCATTATCTTCATGAAATTGCACCATGCTTCCAAAGGCTTATATTATCAATTATTCTTTTTTAAGACTTACTCAGGATAGCATGGAATTAGGAGGATTTGACCCTATTCCTTAGTCCTTAACTAAACAGAAGAGCAAATCTAATGAGTATATTTTTGAGTAGCCATTGTGTACCAAACTCTACAGCTATTGTTTGGGATTTTACAAAGAACATGCAGTTAGTGCTAACTCTGACCTTATTGGGATTCCAATATCCAACAGGAGAGTCCTGATGTGTGGTTGGAATTTCTGTAGCTAGAGATAGGTGGGGTTAATGTGAAAAATGTGAAAAATTGTTGGACACAGAAACTGTTTTTATTTAATCCAAGAAGACGATTATGAGTGATGACATAGTTTCTCAAATAAGAAATTGTGTAATTAAATATTGGTTGAAAAACCTGTAACTAAGTATAGGTAGGGTTTGTGTGTGTGTGTTTTGTTTCTTGTTTCTTAAGAAAACTACCTTACATGCTATTTATTCCTCAACCTTCTGCAGCTTGGCTAGTAACCTCGGTCACATCACTGTGGAAACATTATTCTATTAGATTTACCTAACATCAGTCTCCCTTTTTGGCTACTACAATGACTTCTCATCTATCAATCTCTAATCAGGATATATCATCATAATTTTTTTTTAAAATTTGTAAATGGCAGTATTACTGTAGAATAATCATGTTATAATGCTTCAGTCATGAATATGAAATGTGAGTTATTTATGTGTTTAGTTTGTATATTAAAATTCTTTGATGCCTTCCTATTGTCTCTATGATAAAAATGTAACATATTTGGCAAGACATTTAAGTTCTTCTTTAACTGGGTGCAAGCTGATTATTTAAGACTCATGTATCTATGTTTTACTCCATTTTTTTTCTATCCAACCCTCATATTGAACTGTATACTGTAAATCCTCCCAAATATTATGTGGTTACTTTGCACACTTTCCTCCTGATTAGGAATATCTTTCCTCTGATGCTTTTCTTCTTCATCTAAGTGAGTTTTTCAAAATTATACTCAATCTTTGCTCCTCCTAGAAATTCCTATATAGCCTCCTCCTCCAGGCTGGTTTAGTTCAGCCCAATCTTCATTGTTATACGAATCTACAGTATCTCTATCACGTTGATTACAACTGTCTGTTCATATATTAGTTTTCCATCTTCACATATAAACTCCATTGGAATAGAGTTTTGTAAATCTCTATAAATGTCAAACATAGCAATTGAAAAAATGCTGCAGAAAGAAGGAAACACGGAAAGATAATAGTCACAGTAATTTGTTGCAATATTGAAGATATAAACATATATGTGAACATGTTGAAAATGTTAGATTGCTACATTCATTATTTAGGTTTTTGCAACTTATTCTAAGTATTCAGCTGGAGAATTGCAGAGGGAAATTGAGAAAAAATATAGAAAGGAAGTACTGACTAGTTCTGATGGCAAATAGGAACCCTTTGCCTGCTATGCAGAACTGTGCACCAACTTCAGATAATGAAGCAAAGAGGTGTATGTACATATGATGATGCAGAAACACTGCTAAGCTGGAAATTGAATTAGAGTGTAGTTCATACCCTTCATTTAGAGATTTACTTATTCTCCTACTGTGACAACAACGTGTTTCAGATTTAAAGACACTTTAGAGATCATCGAATACCATAGTTCATAATTCTGGCTGAAAAACAAATCAAGACACTTTAGGGTCATTTAAAAAATACCAATGATGGGGGTGCCTGGGTCGTTCAGTTGGTTAAGCAGCCAACTCGAGTCCCAATCTTAAGGTCATGATCTCTCCTAGAGCTTGCACTCAGGGTGAAGCTGGCTTGTCCTTCTCCCTCCCTCTCTGCTCATCCTCCTGCTCACATGCATATGTGTCCTCTGTCTCTCTCCCTCTCAAAGAAATAATATCTTTAAAAAAATTACCAATGATGAAGCTTCATTTTAGAAAAATTAAACCAGAATCTCCCAGAGTGGAACCTAAGCACCAATAGTAAAAAAAAGTCCCCAAGTGATTAAAATAAGCAGCCTGGGTTGAGAACCACTGCTCTGGTATAGTAACCTCATTTTACAGTCGAGAAAACTGAGAATCTTTACATATAAACTTTAAAAGCCTTGATCATCTGGTTCCCTGACCCAGAGTCACTGAGAGGAATCGGAGCAGAAGGCTGTTAGATGCAAGCAGAATGATGGTAGACCATGACAGCTGACAGCTTGACAGGCACAGAATTACCACAGGGTATGATAATGGATGTTCAAGATGGAGGCTGTGACTCATCAAGATAAAAGTAAATTCCCTTTAGTGAACTATTTTTAAGAAGACCAGGAAGTGTTAATAGGCTTCGAGAAGATTTCTATCAAAAAAAATGTTTAAAATAAATGTTTCCTCCAGACCTAAAAGGTAATTTCCACTTTTGGAAAATTCAGTAGGTGTATTACCCAGTGGTGTCAGACAAAAATAGCATCATTAGATTATGCTGCAGTAATTGAGTGCAGGTCATCTTTTGTGTAGTAGGAAAAGACTTGGACTCCTATTCAAAATCTGAATTCAGATTCTGACTGTGGCCTGTATTTGCCATACAATCTTGAAGACATGGCATAGGCTTTCTTTTAAAATCTCTTAAGTGCTCTCACTTAAGACCAGGAAAAGTAGAAAATACCTGGTAGGTTATAATGAAGACAAAATAAGGTAAATGTGCTTTGTGTAAATACTTTTATCTGTTCTATCCTACAAAGGATATAAAGAAGCTAGACCAAGGAATTTGTATTTTATATTCATATTTTTCCATTTTATAGATTATCTGGATTTTTTTACTGAACTTTGTTTCTATGGTTGTTTTATTGTTTGTACCTCAAAAATTGGTTTTTTTATGATGTTAAACCTATAAGTATTCATTTTAGAATTCATTTTTTCAAAGGTCAGGAAGACAAGATAACAATGTTTTATACTTTAGTGGTAATGCTGTCAATTATCATATATAAATATTTTAATTTGAAACTACAATCAGATTTTCAAAATACCATATCATAAGACTAATTTGTAAGTATGGAACTTTGGGAGCAGTTGCTTTTATTCTTATTGAGTTTCCATGTCAAGTGAATACAAATATTGTGCTAAAGTTAGAAATGTACAGGTAATGTTCAATTAGAATACAGAGGCATATAACTAATAGGAAGAGTAACCTGTCAATGGAATAAAATTACCCTAATCCTTTCAGGCAAAATTTTCAGTATAATTAAAGTAACTAATTGATACTGTTCTTTTTGCTCAAATCCATATATTGAAATAACTATTTAAGTATGTATTTAGTGTAAGATATACTTTTATCTCCTCTTGTACTCTCTAGAGATTAAATATTCTTTTATATTTTAAAATAAGCTCTGTTTTTCAGATTGAAATGAAGAATATGAATAGGAAATTACTGTTATATTGAAAGTTGACCAAGGCATGTGTTAAAGTTCACATAAAGGACATTTGTCTGGATCACCTAATTATCTTGCTAACCAAAATTGTGTGTGTGTGTGTGTGTGTGTGTAAAGGTGTGTGCATATTATTTTGCTTACTTAAAAGGGGGTTTCTTTTCTAAAAATATTTTATTTATTTATTTATTTATTTATTTATTTATTTATTTATTTATGACAGAGAGAGAGAGAGAGAGAGAGAGAGTGCTCAAGCAAGGGGAGGGCCAGAGGGAAAGAGAGAAGCAGGCTCCCCTCCCCTGGCAGCAGGGACCCAGGGCTCCAGGATCATGACCTGAGGTAAAGGCAGATGCTTACCTGATTAAGCCACTCAGGTACCTTAAAGAGAGAGTTTCTGACAATGAGGAAATGATACATGCCGGGGGTGGGGGTGGGGTGGGGGGGGTGTTCCTGATAATGATAATGAAGCAAACAATTTTATAAAGCTTACTTTGTGTCAGTCCCTAGTCTAAGCATTTTATATAGGTTACCCCCCCCTTAAAAAAAAACATATGGAATATCTCCATTTGTAGATAGATAAACTGAGGAACAGAGTTTAGGTAACCTGACCAAAGTCATACAGTAAGAAGTGATCCAACTCTGATTTGATCTAGGCAGTCTGTTTCTATAGACCATTCTCTTAATCACTATACATACAACCTTGAAGATGTAAATGTCCTCTTTAAAATCAGATATGCTACTTTCATTTTAGCACCAAAGTCTGAAATTCTGCTATCCTATAAGGTACATATTCTGCTATATATTTAGACATGTATGAGATCCCTATGTATTTCACAGAAAAATGTGGCTAATTATTTTTAAATATCTGTCAATTCTCTGAGATGACTTTATAATAGTTGGAACAAGATACAAAGAAATAGAAATAATCCTAGGCACAATCTGCCAAATCTATTTAAGTTCTTTTATTTGTCACTAAATTAAGCCACATACTTTCATGTCAGAAAAACTGAATTAGAATAATGCAAGTTGCTGATGCTATTGATTCTTGAAAACAAATTTCAGACTAGAAAACTCCTGCTAAAACAACCCAGATTTTGCAAATTGCCAGCATCAACCATGCTCCCTTATTACAAAGGTTTTATTTCTCTAGATCATGTACCAGCAAACTGCAATCCATGGGTCAAAGCTAGCCAGCGCCTATTTGTGTGTGTCTTGGTAACTAAGAAGTATTTTTATTTATTTATTTATTTATTTATTTATTTATTTATTTATTTTATAATTTTATTTTTTATTGGTGCTCAATTTGCCAACATATAGAATAACACCCAGTGCTCATCCCATCAAGTGCCCCCCTCAGTGCCCATCACCCAGTCACCCTCACCCCCCGCCCACCTCCCGTTCCACCACCTGTAGTTCGTTTCCCAGAGTTAGGAGTCTATTTTTATATGCTTTTAAATGATGGGAAAGTAATAAAAAGAAGAATATTTCGCAGCATGTGAGAACTCAAATTTTAGTGTCTATAAATAAAGTTTTACTGGAAGATAGCCCCATTCGTTTGTTTATATATTGTCTGTGATTGCATCCTCACTGAATAGATTTGAGTAGTAATAACAAACACTGAATGGCCTGCAAAGCCTAAAATATTTATTATCTAAATCTTTACGGAAAACATCTACTGCTTTAGACATTGAAATCTGCTTTCCTTGGGCTAAGCTGTGATCCGATTTGCTGCTTATTCAGAAAATAAGTGTATGAATTTTAGTGATTTGTACAGTTTTTCAATCTAGGTTATTTGTATTTCCGATAAGTTGTCCTACTGGATCAAAATTAAAACTCAAGGTTTACACAATGGCCTGGATTTTCTCTTGGTTAAGCCACTATATTGATTCTGCCAAAACCAGCATGTGTCTGGCCCGGGACAGGTGCATTCCAGTTTTCCCTTCCCCTGGTACATGCCTCTCCTGTGGCTTCACAGTGACTCTGCTCTTAGCTCTTACTCTCGAATTTACTCTTAGTTCACATGATTCCTTTTCCTCTTTAAATTTTACTTTATATTTTACAACACAATTTCCACTGTGAGCATTTTATACTCTATATTTCAGTGACTTAATTCATTTTGTACCCTGGACGTTTATTTGATACAATATAAGAAATAGACATCAAGCAGGAGCATAGAGCAATTTCAATATATTCCAAGATCAAAATGTTTCTTAAATGCATTCATCACATATCCCCTTACCACTAGGTGACCAATAATTCATTAGAGGCTACTGTTGATTCTGATGACAGCTGTGTCTCGCAAGTTTTGTTGGGTTTTCGCTCTGTAAAAGTGAATTTGAATGGAGATAATGTCTTTTTAAGAGCTGTTTTTTTTTTCCAACTCACAGGATCTAGTTAATGTTTATTAGATTGATAAATGCTCACCAAATGTCAGTTTGGGGGAAAAGCTGCTGTTTCATTGCTTAGGACATCTGATTCAAAGCCTGTCAGGACAGGTCGGTGTGCTAAACTCATGACAGCTCAGAAAGGAGGATACTTGAAACATTCTGCTCAGAGGTATTTGTAGAGCACAGTGCTGTCTTCAAACTTCCGAAACACTTATGGAAAAACAAAGGGATTCTTTGTTATGATTTGTGTTGTTTTTCATAAAATAATGATTTTGTTTGTGAATCGTGTCAGAGAAGAGACTCTATGGAAAATAAAGGTTAACAAAGTTACTGATTCTCAGTAAACCTAGATCCTATGTTTCTGCAGCTTTCCTTTAGAAAAAGAGCAAGGAATAAAATGCCAGATGTTAAGAAAAAAAGTATTGTGGGAAAATAGAACGCTTTTCTAAGTATGACATGATACATCAATAATATTTAAGGCTGATGGATTACCAGCTTGCTTTCAAAAAGGATTTATATAGTTGAAGATATGAGGATTTAACAAATGTCCATTCTTAGTTATGAGGT
Source organism: Vulpes lagopus (assembly GCF_018345385.1). Classification (NCBI taxonomy): domain Eukaryota; kingdom Metazoa; phylum Chordata; class Mammalia; order Carnivora; family Canidae; genus Vulpes; species Vulpes lagopus. Next base: position 36,223,600 of record NC_054846.1, read on the forward strand.
TTTTCGAGAATAAATACTATTATATCATGTTTAAGTGTGTTATTTTAATTTAAATGGCAATGCTGATCTCAGAGCTGTAAAAAAGAATTAGACTAATGGTGTCAGAGTGCACGTCTTCAGAAGAATAGCTAAAAATTGGAGGAGTGATCAAAGTCGGCTTTAGAGACCTTCTCTGAAGCGCACTACCTTTGTGGCATTGTCAGCGAAAAAAACAGAAGCATAAGTGTGAGGAAGAAAGTCTTTTTTTCTTCTTTTTTTTTTCCTTATGCTTGATACCAAAATTGCCTCAAGCTTGTCTGAAGAGCTGCAGTTTTGATTGTCACTTTTCCAGTTTCATTGGTCAAGTAAAAAAAGAAGGCAACTTGGTACAACATGCCTTTAAAAATGTAGTTGTTTCCTTGAGCTTGAAGACTGCAGAAGACTAAAGGGAATAGCCAGAGATATACAGAATTATTGCTTTGTTATTTTATTCGCTTTTTGAAACTATTTCCAATAGTTTGTTTTTTAAATAAGGAGGTAAGCACAAATAAATTCAACCTTAGGCAATATAATCAATCACCATCAGATTTGCCAGGAGAAAATGATCTCTCTTTTTTTATTTTTAAGATTTTATTTATATATTTGAGAGAGAGCCAGTGAGCATGAGCAGGGGGCAGGGGAGGGGAGAAGGAGAAGCAGACTTCCCCCTGAGTGGGGAGCCCTACCCAGCGCTCTATTCCAGAACCCCAAGATCAGGGCCGAGTCAGATGCTCACTGACTAAGCCACCCTGGTGCCCTGAAAATAATCCCTTTCTTGAAGATCAATTTTTTTCTTGACACTCTTATCCTCTCCCCACTATGGTTCTGAACAGAAAAATCACGCTTGTATAAAATTTCTAACATAATCACTTCTCTATAACGGGTTTCAAGTTGTCTCACCATTTCCCCAGAGTTAGTCAGATAAAACTGTAAAGCAGCTGAGAACTGCTTTTTAAATCCATTAAAGTTTTGTCATCCCACATGAGTCCCCCTGACTCCCTACTCCATAGGCACTGAGGCTTGTACTGGGGGCTGATCCCATTGTCTAACGTAGCTACTTAACTCTTAATTAAAATAAACCAATTCTGTATGCCATCTTCTTGAAGGCAGTTTATCTAATTAAAAAAAAATTAAACTGCAACATGGAGTGGACTGAACAAGGGAACTGGACTGTAGATAACTCCACTCTGTGTGACTGCGGGCAACCTGTATTGTCTCCAAGATCATTAAGCATAAAATGAGGGATATAAATATACAAAAAGGATATAATAAACCTGATAAGATGTTAGAACACAACAAATTAAAGGGCCAACAATATGTGAATAGTGCCTGATTTTATCCAAAAAAAAATTGTTATGAATGTTATTTAATTCATTAAAATGTCCAAGCAGGAACTTGCAGTTTTTTCTAGAAGGAATTTATTTTATGGGATCCTTTATATAGTTAAAGCTTTTTAATAGTTTGAATGATAATTTAATGATCTATAGCTTAATAACTTGTCCAGTTATGAGGTGGGCCTTTTGTTCTTTTAATCTTTTCTTTTTACAGGCAGTAATTAATGTCTGGAAATCAGATTGCTCTACAGAGCCAGGAAAAAAAAATCAATGTAGCACCCTTAATTAAAAAAATTCTAAATAAGTCTGAAAGTTCTCAGAGAACTTAAGTGGATAAGGAGTGACTGTTCCATGGCACATAAGCTAAAACCATAAAGTGCTGAGTTAAAAGGTACTATCTATTAGCATGGCAATAGAATTGTCTACCTTGCAATTTCATTCTGTTCTACTCAAAATCTGGCACAAATAATTAAGTCTGTTTCCTGATAAAATTGCACTAATGTTTTTCCAGCAAATATTGGAACTTTTAAGTTATATTTTTTCTTTCGTGCTTTCACATTTAAATGAAACAAGACAGATGAAACGTGGAAAAGAAGAAGGAAAAAAAGCAAATGGGAGAAGGAAAAAAAGAAGGGGGGGCAGAAAGCAGAAAAGATGCAGGGAGGTGAAAATAAAGAGGCAAATAAAAGTATTATCCAGAGTGGCTACTCCTGGATAGCTGTGTAGAAGGAGGTCTTTGAAGAACAAAGAATATTGATGTGCAGCACCAGATGATAAATAGCATTCTCCAGAATTCCAGCAGTTTTGTTGCTGTTTGTTTCTTTCCCTGAATAAATACATTTCCAAATACTTGAATGCCAAGTCCCAAAAGGTAATAAAATAGAACCAACTAATGACAGCTGTGAAAAACAAAGCCAGATTAAAAGAAATACAGAAACTCAAATAACCGATGCCTCTGTATAATTTGAACTTCATTTTTGGCAGAAGCAAAGGAATTCCTTGCCCAAAAGCATAGAAGCTTTGAAATAGTAAATTCCGTTGCTTACTTTTTTAAACTTGCCACACGGTTTCACCCCAAAAGCTAAGAACCTTGTTTTTGTTTCGGAGGTGAGTAGCACTTTGTAAAGAGGTGGGGGGGGGGGGGCACCTAGCCTTTCCTTAAAGCCTGATTATACCCACCTGTGGCCATCCCGTTTCTGTTGATTTTCTATTGGCTGTCGTTATAGACAAGAATAGTGTATTAAAAGCCATAGTTAAAGGTCTAGATGGAAAAATCAATAGGACACATTTTCCAAGTAAAAATCAATAATGCTTAAAACAACTTTTCTTACCTTAAAGGCAAATCCCATTGTGGCAAATAACTAAAATTCTACATGTGCTGTGACCGTGTCATGTCTCTCTTATGTCCTTTTATATTTATATGAATGGTCATCAGACCAATTCATCCCGACAACACTAGTTACTGAATAAGAATACACTAGTGTGAAAGACACTTGGGTAAGTGAATTAGCACAGAAGTTAGTTATTTTAACTGCAATTATCAGATATGTATTTTATTGTACAATGACTGCAACAAATCTGAAGGGAAAGTCACCGAAATTTCTAAAAAGACTTGCAGCACTCATGTTTTGACACCAGTTAATGGAGTTAATTGGCTTGCTCCTGGCCCTTCAAAATCTTGCTAGTAATCAAGTTAGTTTATGATTGAACATTAGGTCTAGTTCTAGAACAGTGCTAACTCAGCAGCTGTAAGTATAACAACAAAAATGAGAGGTACTATTCACAGTATGCGATACAGTGTGCCAGATGTTTTGTATGCATTATTTTTAATCTTGAAATTAGCCTTACAAGTTACACACATTTGAAGCCTGAGGAATCTGAGATATTAGGGGAAAAACTCGCAGCGTAAGGAACAGACTTAAGATGTCAACCTACAACTTCATGTTTCATTATACATCACGAATGCTTCTATAATTGATTGAATCATGGCAGGAGGATGAACCAAACATTGAAATTATGCATAAATCATTACTTACACGTCTCTGCCTATAATTTTCATAGAGCAATTATTCTTCAAGTCATTCTGAGATATATATATAATATATAAATAGGAAATTTCCAGGGGTGCCTGGGTGGCTCAGTGGTTGAGCGTCTGCCTTGGGCTCAGGACATGATCCTGGGGTCCTGGCATCAAGTCCCACATTGGGCTCTCTGCATGAGCCTGCTTCTCTCTCTGCCTGTGTCTCTGCCTCTCTCTCTGTGTCTCTCATGAATAAATAAATAGAATCTTTTTTTAAAAAAATAGGAAATTTCCATCATAAGCCATACCAAGACCATTTGCCAAGTTTAATTTTTTTTGTTCATTATGCTTTTTCTTTCCCACAATATAATTTTATAACTATATTTAATATACACCAATGATTTATGGTATGCATGAATAAATCTGTTTCTCTGATCTTCTGAGACTACTGGGGTTTTGGAGAACATTGAACTCCTTAATGTATGAGTCTTAATAGGTCACTAGGGGTCCTCATTTTTCTCTGACTTGAACTGAAGGCCAGAGTAAAAAAAGATCTTATCCTGGCAGGCCATTCTTCAGGGCATTTAGGCCAGGTCAGTCCAAGGTCATGGACTGTGCAACAAAAATCAGATACATAGGAGATATTAGTAAGAATCAAATCCCTGCCCTGTTTATGTTTGATTTCTTTACTGTCACCTCTCACTCAAATATACTTCATAAACTCACTTTAGACTGTTCACTGTATCTTTGATATTTATTTCATCAACTAGCATTTTTTCTTTTATTTTAAAGTAAGTTTTGTATTTTTTAACTTTAAAGAAATATAGTTTTATACTTTATAGTTAATTGGTTATTAAATTCATGAGTTCATATTAATATTTTGTATGAAGCTTCTAAGATGATTAATTTCTTTCACATGTTTCAATATATATCTCTTTTATTATAATCATCCTTATTTTAAATCTTGTTGCTTTAACTTTTAACTTAGATTTTATATTGTATTTTCTAGTTAGGTTTACCTGTTTAAAATTATTTATCTCAATATTTTTCTTGTTTTTACTCTGAAGTCTTAATTTTAACTAACCTTTTTTTTTTGTTGTTATTCTAATTTTCATTGGGCTTTTCTCCTTTTCCTCTTCTTGTTTTCCTTTACTGTATAATTTTTGCTTTTATATTTGCTGACAGAATTGCGACTATAATGATGGTAATATGGAAAAAGCCCAAACCATCAAGGGGAGGCCAAGGGCTTTCTTACCTACAAACTTTCCAATGGCAACTCTCTGACTTCCAAAGGGTATTTTCTGATTCATTGAAGAATGATTCCCCAAGAAAACTCACCCTTGGAAAGCTAGTTAATTCCACCCAGGGCTACAAATCACCATGCAGATGTCACTCTTGATTTATTAGTATGATATGGCCCTTTGATAGCTCATATCATTCAGTATTAGTATGAGAAATTATTTTAAAAATCCATTGTCAATAATGTAACTACTGGGTTTTAGGTGCAGGAGGCACACATATTATAGTTTGCCATCATTCAGGAAAAATATATTATTTGGAGTGTTCCAGTGGAGATAAACCCTCCATGTGATGCATAAAACCTGAACTTGTGAAAGGAATACTTAGTACTGAATGTACTGATAGTAGCCAAGGGAACAAAAACACATCATTAAATATTAGTTTTTTCTAGGATACCTGTCTTTGGCAGCCTTTTCTTTTCACTCTTTTCATTCTTGGTTGATATACTCCAATTTCTATTATATTATCTAGTAACTCTCTGCTGGTATTTAATAATTATTTTATATGGAAAGTATAAAACATATGTTTGTATCCCTCTCCTGAGCTTCAGACCATTGTAGTCAATGATCTAGAGGACACATCCATCTAGATATGTATTATCTATCTTTAATTTAATGTGCCAACAACTTTACTTACCAATTTTCTTCCCCACTAATCTTCCAAAGCATCGTTTCTTCTTGAATTTCATATTTCAGGGAATCAGTCATCCACAGAAGAATCTGAGGGTTTTTGACTCCTCTTTCTTCCATCCTGCATCCAATCTGTTATCAAATTCTGTCAAATTGTCTTTGCTAATGGCTCTATATCTCACATTATAGAGTCTACCTCCCTTTCTATGCTCTTGGAATAATCATCACCAAAGTATTTTACCTGGCCTACCAGCTAGCAATTTATTGCCTCTCAATTCCAAAGCTGTCCTTTATTGCCTTCTTGGTAAAAATGTATCTGGGATCTTTAAATTACTTTCTTTTGCCAGTTGACATGATTTTAAGCTTTTCCAGCAGAAGATGTCAGACAGACATTGTAAGAGGAACAGGTTTCATTTCCTTATTTTGCTGTGCTAGCATACGTGGCATCTTATCACCCAATCTTGTGGTTTATAGTGACCAGCATTTTCTGTGGCACACTTCCTTAAGTGGTTTTGTAGTAGTGTGCCTCAGTAGGACACTGCCAAGTCTACAGATTTCTCAGCACCATAGAGGACATATTTCCAGCAAGTTCCACAGGAACAACACCATAATAATATCTTTGACATGCAATGATTCAGAGCCATGTAACATCTGTGTCTAGTAACATCTGTGTCTCAGCTCTGGAGAGAAAATGGAGAGGTGGAGGAAGGAATCGGGTTTCTTCCTTGGGTCTTTTATTCCAGCCCTTGTGATATATATTATATTATATATATATTATATATTTTATATATTATATGTTATATATATAGTCCCCCTTTGGTATTTGTGTCTACCCTTCCATTTGCTATTCCTAGCTTTGCAAAATCTTTTTATCTCTTACTAGCCTATTCTCCATTACTCCATGCCTCTGTTGTAGTTAATACTTCTGCATATTGAAATTCCCCTGTTCAAATTGCTATATTGTTTCTCTATCTTGATTTGTCTAGACTTCATAGATAACTATGATACCAACCCTTCCATTTCCTATCATTCCCACTTTGATTCATTTCCTCTTGTCATCTGGGAAAAAAAAAATAGTGAGATCAACACAATTCGGTAGCTTGTATCTCTCTCCTGGAATTTTGGAGAGATTGCCACCTTAAGTTGAAATGTTCTTCTTCCCCCCTGGCTAATAATCTGGCTAATAATTACCACAGTCACTAAACTAGGCACTAGGGATTCAGCAATGAAAATACTAAAGTCTCTTCCCTCATGGAGCTTATATTTTTATGTATGGAAGGAGACAACTACAAATATCTATGTTAAAGAACAAAGAAATGCTATGAGAAAAAAAGTGATGCAAGTTAGAGAAAATATACCTGCTGCTTATATGAGATGAGGTTCTGTGTTCCTGGGAATAGGTTGGTTATACTGTGATAACAATCAGATCCCAAATCTTAGAGGTTTACTACAGGAAAAAAATTAGTTATGGCTAAAACCACATATCAGTCACAGGCCATGTTGTTTTATGTTGAGTGCTCACGTTAACAGAGCAGCTTCTATGCAGACCATTGCAGACATCTGGACTGTGGGAAATGAGATACAAGCAACATGTAAAGATTCTTGAAGCTTCTGCTTGGAAGAAGATGTGTCGCGTATCTTCACATATTATTGGACAAAACAAATTGTATGGCCAAACCTAAAGTCAAGTCTCCTCCTGGGAAAGTGAATAAATTGTGAACAAATATACAATCTAACATAGGTGATAAAATATTTTATGAGGAAGTGATATTTGATCAGTGAGACCTGAAAGAAGTAAATGAGGGAACTGTGAGGATATCCAGGGGCAGATCACTCCATAATAGGCACAAAAAGACTACTTCTATTCTCTTTGTTTTAAGTGAAAACGCTTTAAGTGCAGAGAAAATGATTCTTTTAATAGTAATTCTCTTGACAGTAATTGCTGTGATATGTCATGTCATGTATAGTTAGCATGTGAAGAAAATGAATCAGGCACATTTCCTAATAATAATTATTCTAGTGAATGATGATTCAAAAAGACAAGAGGATAGGAGCTTCCTTAAGTGCTTATCTGTCTTGAAACTTAATGAAAGTTTTGTGTTTTAAACATAATTCCCTAAAAGTATGTTTTTGTGAAATACTTTATCAGATATACCTGATTTTCCCACTAAGAGATTCTTATTCAAACCATTGTTATTCAGTTGATCCTTTCCTAAAATGAATTTTTCTGATTATGTAGAGACAGAATTTATGAATCAATACAAACTGAATTTAACATCTTATACAAACTTTGTAAAAGTTTGTATACAAATTTAAATAATTTAATGAAAACTATTCATCCATATTTATATCTACCGATATAATATAACCATGTTATATCATATTTGCCATATTTATATTCTGTTTCGGTTATATGAATAAATGTGATCTTTTATTAATCTATATGTTACCTTCTGAGCTTTTTCATGGCAAAACTTACTTTTAATATTTTATTGCTGATTTTTAAAGTAATGAACTTTATGAACTATTGCAATCATGGCAATTTACAAACATGGGTGACCACTGTTTGCAAGTTATTGTCTGCTCTTATGTTCATGAAAAATCTTGACCTTGGTGCCCTTTAGTGGAAATATTTCACTGAATTTTATTTTTCTTTGTTGGCTTAAATATTAGAATTTCTTTAAAATTAATGCTTTTCAGAAATTTTTTAAATGTTTCTGCAAATGTTCTGAAATTATCTAGTAAATTTACCAGTGTGACATTGTTCATAACATTCTCATATTTTTTATTTGCTCCCATCCCAGTTGTACTTGCTTCATTCCAAACTCTAACTTTGTTTCTTCTCTTGATTTGAGTTGTCAACACGTTATCAATATAATTTAAAGAGCTAAACCTTAGCTCGGTCAATTTTACAGTTATCCAGTTTTCTTAGCACTTAATTTCTGCTTTTAACTTTCTTCTCAATTTCTGTATCTTCCATTTATTTGTTTTCTGTATCCAAGTTCAAGACCTGAAAGCGCTACTGGAAGCTACCAAGGCCTTTTCATTACCTCTTCAATTCCTTCACTATTTTCTCTTTTTGTATTGAACCTATTGAAGACACTCTTTTTTTCTTGTGGTCATGGAGGTGTTCCTGTTAATCATCATAGATTTAGCATAAGAGTCATAAAAGAGTCTCCAATGCTGTATTATTTTAATTCAAATTTTATCTCCTTGTTTCACACAGATACCTTCTAATCTATTCTACTTTATTGACTTTTATGCCCAGATTGCATCTTTATTTAATTTTGTTTCCCTACTTTTTTTCATGAATTCCCAAAGTAAGAATATCATGGAAGATATAGAAAGCGTTCTAGTTCTTTTTCTTCTTACTTTCTGTAACTTAAAATTGGTAAATGGGATTTTAATTTGAAGTCAGTTTACCTTTTTATTATACATTTATATCATTTATAAATTTATAAATATGTTTAAATATTATACAATGATATTATAATAGATATTGATATTTTATCATTGTATAATATTATAATAGACATAATTTCAGGATACTAAGATCCATAGGTATTTCAGTGTTATTCTAAATTGGTTAAAATAAAAATGCTTGAAAATATGTTTAGATACTGAAATTGAAGAGAAAAACACATAATTTCAAATGTGATCCTGCGTGTTCACTAAAGCTCTGTTTACATGGAAGTCAATTAATTAGGAAGGTGTTAATTAAACACTCAGGTATTGAATTTGAAACACAAAGCCACCCTTGGCTAATAGCATATTTACCTGAGTGTCAGAAGATGTGCCTGCTCCGTTACTTCACAAAAAACACAAGGTTTCCATCTATTCTCAACTTGTGAGCATTTTTCACACTCAAGTGTATGTTTTTTTGAAACTGTTGTTTCTGTTTTGAATATTGAATTTTTTAAAAAAAGGGAAAATATTTGAAAAGTTTTAGTACACATGTCTGAAATATTCCAGTTTAGGAACTTGATTCTCATGTGGCTTGTGTTAATACTCTCTGAGTCAGTCAGTATTGATTCAGAAATACTGCATAGGGTTAAGGAAGAAACATAGTCGGAGATTTATGAGCATCTTCTGTCTCCTTCATTGACAACTGATTTTCCTTTTTTAACATTGATCCAAACCCCCCAAAATATGCAAATTGGGCATAAGTTTGTTGCCTTTGTAATGAGATACACTCATTTTCTTCATGTTTAATACTCTGCTGACTTATTTTCAAAAGTACATATGCCAATAAACTCATTGATAATATTTTATGTTTGACCACAGAAGTGCCACTTTTTTTTTATCAAGCTACCATACAGCTCCAATATCTAGAATCCATATTAATGACTCTACTATCTTCCTTTTTCTCTTTTCCAGATGATTTCTGTAAGTAAATAAAAGGTCACTCTTTTTATTTTACTTTTTTTTTTTTAAGAGTGCTCCAGAGAACACACAGAATGAGCTAAATAAGAAAAAAAGGCAGTGGGTGTGTCTGGATGTCTCAATCAGTTAAGTGTCTGCCTTCTGCTCAGGTCATGGTCCCGATCCTGTGATTAAGCCCATATCAGGCTCTCTGGTCAGTGAGGAGCCTATTTCTCCCTCTCCCTCTTCCACTTCCTCTGCTTGTGCTATCTCACTCTCCCTCTCTCTTTCTCTCAAATTAATAAATAAAATCTTTTAAAAAAAAGAATAAAAGGCAAGGGTACCTGGGTAGCTCAATCAGTTAAGCGTCTACCTTTGGCTCAGGTCATGATCCTAGGGTCCTGGTATCGAGCCCCAAGTTGGGCTCCTAGTAGGGAGTTTGTTTGTCCCTCTTCCTCTGCCCCTTACCCCTGCTTGTGCTCTCTCTCACTCTCAAATAAATAAATGAAATCTTAAAAAAAAAGACAGAATAAAAGGCAATGTCTGATGTTGCTCACTGTCTAATGCTTAGCTTTGTATGTCCAGACCATAATAAGCAAAGACATTTGTTAAATAAATAGTGACTATAAACTGCCTTGCATTCTTTTGTACTAAACGTTACTTAAAACTTTTTTTTTTACATCTTCTTCTTCCCTTATTTTCATTCTCAGTACATACTGAAACAGTAATAGATAACATTTAGTGAGTGTGCGTGCGTGTGTGTGTGGGTGTTGATCACCAATCCTTCTAAGTTTGCTTGGTTTGCATTTCCTCCAAATTTTATAAAAATAACTATCTGTGCTAGCAGGTGGCTTTTCTTAAGTCATGCAACAAATGAGAATCAGAGCCAGAATTAAAACTGAGTTCTACTGTAGGTCCCTATCCTCTGCTTCTAAAACTTTTCAACTTAAATACCACTGTTAACAGAGGACATTTATGTTACTTCGCGGAGTAATAACAAAGGGCAGAGAAGGATTTGAAATCATGCAATACAGCTTGCTTTATTTATTTATTTATTTATTTATTTATTTGTACACCTTTAGAATTTGTTATCTTAACCATTCTTCTTAAATTCAGAAGGAGAATATGAGCATGCATCACCCAGTGAAAGTGGATTATTTGAGATTTACCTGTAGTGTGATGAACTAAGAGACAGTCTTTCGTGTCTCTACAAGAGCATGCTTGAGGAATATGAGACAAAATAAGTTTGGCTGAATAAAGTCTCATGTCATAGAATGTGGCATTTGTGTTGTGGGCATGAGTCTAAATTGTGGTACATAATAGCTGTGTGAAAGCAGACTGAGAAGGAAGCCTGGTATTGGGTTCCAGGGAGGTGTATGGAAGTGGGAAAGATTTAGAAGGCAAAAAGATATATCAATGGATTGATAGTGTGTAATGTCTTTGATCTATACATGAAATGTACAGTATTCACCAGAGCTTTTTGAATGAAGCTAGAGGCGGATGAGGGAGAGAAATGATTAAGAACTGAGTAGTGTTACAAGAGCAAAATCTGCCAAAATAGGTACAGCCACATATTTATTATCTTTAGTAATACTTAATGCAAAATTTTACTTTGCATAATTTGTATGCTTTCATATATCAGTAATGGCCCTGCCTCCCACAAAAGCTTCAAATAATTGATGATCTAAAAAGTTATTCCCCATTTATGATGAAGGTTTTCTGATCTTCACTGCAAAAATTATCCACAACATGATGCAGCTTCTTCAATAAACATCCCAGAGAGAAAATCAGAGAACACATTAATATATCATTTTGAGGGTAAAAAAAAATAGAGACAGGTAAATAAGGCCTTGCCCTAAATCATGTCATGTAATTATTTATATTGTTATTTCTGTTCAAGAATCCAGGATTCTAAACCCATATTTATATAATATAGCTAAAATAAAGATTCCACAAACAGGTCAGGTTAGAAGCACGTATAACTACTAATTTGAAAAGCTAATCAGCTTGATATTGGGCTGAAAATCCAAATGGAAAATTTTAGATTTTTTTTAACCTCTGAAGTTCTGAACTAAAATCTTCTCTTAGACTGAAATAAGACAGATGATTGCTGGTACATAGATCAGGCTTATTTTCCTATTTTAATCCTTTTTATATCATTCTGTTTCTCTACCACTTTGAAAAGCAAGCTGATTTCTATTGCTTTTTTAAAAAAACTTAAGCTTATTTTTCATTACTTTCTAACTTCTACATTAGGGTTTTTCTATCTTTTTCACATCAGCCACAATTTGTAGACTTTACTCTTCTTGTCTGATGCAATTGCTACAAATGAAATGGAGAATCAAAAGGTCAGTACCTTTTTAATCCAGGAAGCACCATCTCATTTTTACTTTCTCCAATTTCTCCTAAACCATAAGTCTTTGTACATCAGTGATTAAAAATTTGGAACCATAATGATTTCAGAAGTATACATGTTTCTGTTTCATGCTCTGTAACATCGAAGTTTTTCTTGGAACATTATGGCAAAATAGTAACTCACTTTAGTTTGTAAGATACTAGTTTGGTTTTATTTTTCACTTAAAAACTTGCATTCCTTGTTTACACAGAAAATTACAACAGTGTTATAAATGTTTTAAAACTATGTAATAAAATAGATTGGCCTTTAAAATTAATGAAATGTATCCCACTTTACTGTTTAAAATACATTTCTTACTAAGTTTTATGCTTATTAATACATATATCCTGAATAGAATCTTTAAATGGGTGAAAAAAAAACTTCAATTGGCAGTTGAAAAAAATCCTGGCATATTGTTCCTACCAACCTATGATTTCTAAGTATTTTTATTATACAGGAACGATAGGTACAAAGAGATTATAACAGATTATTTCTTGGCAGAGATTTTAATTTCTCACCAATTGTTATATCTTTCTCCCTGTTACTAATAGAACTCTCCACACCCACCTCTAGCAAATCCCATGGCTGAAGCTAAAAGACCTCCATATAGTTAGGTATGACCATGTGAGGAAACCCCTGCTACAGGAATGTAAGCAAATGTGTTCTGGGCAAATTTCATGTTATTTCCATAAAAGGAAACTGCTTGTCATTCATTTCGTCCTTCATCCCTTTCCACTGGCTGTGAGCTTGAGGCTCCTGTAACTGCTACCTTAGACCCAGAGAGGGAATCTACTTTTTGAGGAAAGTAGAAGTTACTCCCAACTTGAGTCTCTGGATGAAGATATGAAGTAGAGCTGCCCATGGTAGTTTGCCTACCTGGAAAATTGTGTGAGAGAAAAATGTCTTCTATATTACTTTAGATGCATACACTGAAAACTTGGCATTACAGGTGAATATGATTATATTGCAAAAGACAACGTTAAGCATTATAATATTCTTTGTCTCTAAAATAATTCTACTGTACACGTATATTCCACAAGCAAAATATCAATGAACTTCTAATTTAAAATATCAAAAGTTTATATGCTCTTTATCTCTCTAGGAAAAAGTAATTAGCAGGGTGTTTCATTTTTGTTTTCCATAATTTTTACTTGGCCATTCATTGCTTTAGCCATCACTGGCACCAATAATAATGCCAATAGTATGAACACTTTTAATACTAATCTTGACATTCACCCTTCTATCAACATTCCAAATTCCAAGAAGAAAAATTAATGATTTGCCCATACAAGATTAGGTGTTCATTCCCAGTTTCCCCATCTAAAGAGAGGTTGGGTGGTATGTTATCTGGGGAGACAACTGGGATTTCTAGCAACAAATTTTAAAAAGAAATCATATAGGATAGAGGGAATTATGTTTAGGTAACTCTTCGGTGTTCTAAAGCATAAAGTGTGTCTATAAGGAAAGGAGTACACACATAGGCTTAATTATTTATATCAAGAATCATAATTCAAAATAAGAATTAAGTTTGAGTTTCTCCTATATTTTTTGACATTATACTAATTATGATCAACTAAAATTTATGTATTTATTTATTTATGTTTAAGATTTTACTTATTTATTCATGAGACACACAGAGAGAGGCAGAGACACAGGCAGAGAGAGAAGCAGGCTCCATGCAGAGAGCCCAATGTAGGACTCAATGCTGGGACTCCAGGATCAAGCCCTGGGCCAAAGGCAGACGCTCAACCACTGAGCCACCCAGGGATCCCGATCAACTAAAGTTTAAATAGTTTTGTTAAAACTATGTGATGGGGCAGCCCGGGTGACTCAGCAGTTTAGCACTTGCCTTTGGCCCAGGGCGTGATCCTGGAGATCCAGGATCCAGTCCGGTGTCAGGCTCCCTGAATGGAGCCTGCTCCTCCCTCTGCCTGTGTCTCTGCTTCTTTCTCTCTGTCTGTGTCCCTGATGAATAAATAAATACAGTCTTTTAAAAAACAAACAAAAAGTTATGTGATGAAATAGATTGGCCTTTAAAATTAATGAAATGTATCTCATATTTTACTGTATTAAAATATATTTCTTACTAAGTTTATGCATATATATACATATATATATATATATATATATATATATATATATATATATATACTGAATAGAATCTTTAAATGGGTGAAAAAATATTCAGTTGGCAGTTGATAAAATCCCTAGTATATTGTTCATCATATTTAAAGCTTTGGGCCTATGGGTGGCTCAGTCTGCCTTTGGCTCAGGTCATGATCCTGAGATCCCAGGAACAAGTCCTTCATCAGGCTCCCCAAAGAGAGCCTAAGTCTCTGCCTTTCACTCTGTGTCTCTAATGAATAAATAAATAAAATCTTAAAAAAAAAAGAAACCTAAAGTTTGAAAAGAATATCTAGAGGAAGAAGTAGTTACTGTAAAAGTGAGCACTGCAAATAATTTCCAAGAAAAGTATTTATTTAGGTGTTCCAATTATTTAAAAATATTTCCATAGCAGTTATGTCTTAAAACAGACAACCTTGACTTAACCTCTTTGATCAACTCATCTTTAGCCATTTTCACCTCATCATTAAGTCACAGGCTCAGATAATATTTTTTTAGAGTTTTACTTGATTTACTATATCTATTTTTTTACAAAAAGAAATAGCCTTAACATATTTTTTGTAATTCCTATAGTTCTTCTATGAATCTAAATCATTCAGCTCTTATGATCTCCTGTTTCATAATTAAACATTCATCCACTCACTGATTGCAACATTAGTCTAAATATAATATGGTAATTTCATTTATTTATACATTATTTACCATCTAAGAAAAAGTGGGATCATTAAAAAATGAAGTTGCTGGATGCTGGCCTGGAGAGAGACTTTTGTGGTGCTATGTTTTACACTATTATGCATTCTGGGTGGAGAGAAAGAAATCATTAAGAAATATCAGGGTATTCTTTTCATTGTTATTGTATCTACTTATAAGTAATAACCAAGCCCATTCTTGAGACGAATTTTAGATCGTCAACTTAAAAAAAATGTTTTCTAAATTGTAATGGAGTAAGATATTACATGGATTTTTTGAAATGAAACAATTCCATGAGGACATTACTGACTATTATACTATATATGAAACTTAAGTGGTTGGATCTTTTTATTTGACTTGCTGAATATGTAGCTACCTACTCTGTTGAAAGTGGGTCTACTGACAATTTTTTTTAAAAGATAAATAGATGTACAGTTACACCGACTCTAGTCTCCATTATTCTAGCATTCCTTTTGGTTAATATACCATGAAGAATCTTGTACTTCCCTAATAGATCATAGTAATATAGATAGGTCAGAACTTTTTTTCTAAGGTAGAGAGCACACACAATATATTACCTCTTAACACATTTTAATATTACATATAATTAGAATGTTAAATGCCACCAACTACACTTTATAAATTACAGCTAATGTACCTCTCACCAAAGAGTTGCTCACCTGCAGAGCAGCCATCATATTTAAAGCCCATTTCCAAGTCTTTGTATGCCCTCAAGGATAAGATAGGCTAAAGTAATGATACTATTGGAACTGCACGTAATCAGCTCCTATAAAAACATCTAATCCTGATTCCAATTATGTTAATTCATTGCAGCAAGCCTGTACATTTCAATCACCAAAAGGTTCAGTGCCTTTCAGAAGCCCCTTGGCAGCAGAGGCAGTCCCCATGAAAGTATTTAGCAAATCCTTTTGTGATGCATGAGGGTTTTAAAGTGGTAATAAACCAATCCCTTTACATTGATAAATTTCTCTTAAGTCAATGAGGGCTTTGCTGGGATTGGAGACTGAAGATTTTTCTTCTTCAGTTCAGTCTCCAGAAGAATCTTGGAAAATGTATAATAATATAGACATCATTTTCAATGTCTGGATCCACTAGAGGGCAAGAGGATCATAATTCACGGTGAAACCACAGTTTAAATCCAAGCCACCTAATTTCAGTCCCTTAGAAATGCTAGTGGTACTTTTTCTGCAACATTTTGTATTTAAATGTGTCACTGCTGCATTTCCATATGCTTAATAGAGCACTGAAGACAGTTATTGTGTCGTGGAAAGGGATAGATTACAATATATTTGCTTTATCAGTAAAGCACCTTCTGTAATAAAGAAGTTGAGTTTTAAGTCCATAGCAGAATCTATACCATAGAATTCTACCGAAGCAGAAGCACAATTATATTTGGACACCCAGAAAGGATATACCTAGTAGAACTATAAGCTTAGTGGGAGTATTAGCCTACTGTCTCCCCTAAATCCTTGTTGTGGAGTAAATGGAAAATTTACTTATTTTTTTTCTTTTCCTAAATACAAAACCATTTATTAGTATCTAAATATACCCAATATTGTCAGAGAAATACATTCTGAGGTGAGCAGCAATTGTTAAATATAGAATGCCATGAAAAAGTATATTAAAGTTTATAACTCCAAAAGCATGACTTAATTAAGAATTGTAGTCTGCAGCAGTTATTTAGCAAACCTTGACTTTTTTCAATTTTCCAGACTGATGGTGCATTGCAGTAGGGCAAGTCTGGCAAGGGTTGTCCTACTGACTTTGAAATTCTTATAGCATTGTTAATATTTTTAAAATATTTTAAATATTCCAATTTTAAAAAGTAGTATAGGGATTTAAAAAATATGATCCAAAATATAGTAGGTGTAAGTTTTTATGTGTGTGAATTATCAACAACCTACATGTGTATTATTACCTTGCTGTATAATAGGACCTATACTCAAAGTTTTAAAAGAATCTATAAAACAATAGCCTGAAGATTTAAATGAGATCAGATCAGGTCTTAACTTACATATTAATACTTCCCTTGGTCTGATTCCTTAAATATACGCAATGTATTTTATATAGAAAGTACATTTTGTTAGGTGGGCTTATCTATATAGGCTTTGCTGTCTTTTAACGAAAAAAATTATACACACACACACACTCACACATTCATTGAGATTTTTTTTAAAGATTTTATTCATTCATTCATGAGAGACACAGAGAGAGAGAGGTAGAGACACAGGCAGAGAAATAAGCAGGCTCTGTGTAGGGAGCCTGATGTGGGACTCTATTCCGGGACTCCAGGATCATGCCCTCGGCCAAAGGCAGATGCTCAACCACTGAGCCACCCAGGCGTCCCTCATTGAGATTTTAATGATTTAATGCCCTATAGTACATGAATCAGAAATCATTGTCTAATATCTAAATAAGCTGATAAGAGTTCAAAATGTCTTATAAGCACCCCATACATAAAGGATCTGGAATTAACGAGAAATGAAAAGTTCAATGATATTTTACCTTCCCCCATCAAGGAGCTTAAAGCCAACTGAATGAACAGAATCTATAAATACATCATTTCAATAGAGTATAAAACTATTATAATAAAGGTATTTTAAAAAATTATAGACAGGGGTGCCTAGGTGGCTCAGTCTGTTAAGCATCTGCCTTTTGCTCAGATCATAATCCCAGGCAGGGTCCTGGGATCCATCAAGACCCTGATCCATGCTCAGTGGGGCCTCTACGCCTCCGTCTCTCTTTGCCCCTCCCTCTGCTCATGCTCTCTTTCACTGAATCACTCTCTCCCTCTCAAATAAACAAATAAGTACATAAATAAATAAAAATATTTAAAAATATATAGACACAGAAGTATCCTTAAAGCAGTCTGAAGTACTAAAGTGTTCTGGAGGAAGTAACACTATTGTTGGCTCTCAAAAGCTGTTGTTACAATTATTAGGTATGTGAGGAGCCCACAGTTATCTCAAAAAGGCCACATCATAGAAATATTGTTGTTATTATTATCACAATGATAATTATGAATTTAATTAATTAATTTAATTAATTTCCTGGTTCAATGTAGCAGGATCTACCATAGGAAGGCCCCAGATAAAATTACAATAGATTCTAAAAAAAATACCACAGTGAAATCAAGAGCTACAAATTTCAGAAGTAGAAAAAAAAAAAAAGCTATAGAAGAGAACAATTTTAAAACGCAAGAAATTGGTAGTATTTACAATTTAAATTTTTGAGTAGGGATATTAAAATTGCCAAAGTAATGAACTGCATGATATGACTCATGACTAAATAAAACACTAATGACCAGCAAGTATATTTGTGTTTGGTACAATATCCCCAGTTCCCATAAAAGTGCCTAGTAGTGAGTACTCAATATATCTCAAACAAATAGTGTCTTTCACATGGCAGTCCTATCTCACAGGTCCTGGTGATATATGTAAAAACTCAGTTCCCCCTCCCTTTTGCTACCCATGCACTCTTCTTTTATTGAAAATTACATATTCTCTTTCTATTGGAGAAAAAGACAATTTTTAACAAAATAGATTTTAGAACAAAAATATATAGATAGAAATTTCATCTGAAATTTAGACATTATCTCTAATGCACAGCTAACATTATTTTAAAATAAATACTGATAGGAAAAAAAATGACAAACCCATCCTCACAGAAAAATAAATTTCTCCAGATAATAAGGAGTTAAAGAAGGTAAAAATATTAAGGATAGCCTATTTAACAGTACAACTACATCATAAAATATACAATACTGCAGAAAACAATTGCTGACTACCCTACATTTTCAAGATCTCATTCATATTAAATAACTATTAATATTAGACAGAATATTTTACTGATAAAATTCTTTAGAGGGACAACTAATTTTTTCATTTAGCAAATATCTGGTATTCTTGCAACCTAGAATTTATTTGTCGTACATACAGTAAAGTATCTTGTATCATTTTGGGTAACAATGCATATCAAACTGAGATAGTAACTCAGCTAAAGATTGTAACATATGACCTACACTGAAGATAATCAATATCCCATATTGCAATTAAACCTAAGTAGAATTTTCTAGGAATTCTATTTTTTTTTTTTTTTTAGAGATAAAGAATGTTAGAGCACAAGGAGGGGGATGGGGAGAGGGAGAGAGAGAATCTTAAGCTCCACACCCAGCGTGAAGCCTAAGCAGGGATCAATCCCATGAATCTGAGATTATAACTTGAGCCAAAAATCAAAAGTCAGACACTTAACCCACTGAGCCATCCAGGGGTCTAATTTTCTAGGATTTCTAGAAAATACGCTCTCTTAAATATAGGCACAGACTTAATTGAAAGTTGAATTATATGTGAAATGATTCAAAATTAAGAGGAAAATCAGGTTTTATTAAACAATATCATTTTAAACCTTTATTAATTTATATAAAAACCTAGTTGTCTTTGGATTTATGAATTTTGTGAAGCAAAAAATTTCCTTAAGAGTTTGATTTAGGTTTGACTTGATTTCAATTTTTTAAATAAATCCTAATTTATGATACATTGAATTATCAAAGTAGTTGTATCAAATAGTTTTTGCTGGACAAAATTACTCCCAAGTTTAGTGACTTAAAAATGAGAACAATTTGCCATTTCTATTGATTTGTTGGGTGGCCAGACAGTTCTCTGTTCTCACCTGGGCTTATTCATATGGCTGCAGTCATCTGGTGGGTCAGTGGGGGAATGGCATCAGCTGGAGTGTTTGGGATGTTTGGGTCAGCAGTTTTTCCAGAGGTCTCTCATCTTGTCAACAGAAAGGACAAGCCTCAATGAACAATTGCTTTGAAAGCCTTTGCTTGTGTGACTTTAGCTACATCCCACTGGTCAAATGAATTCACATGGTCAAGTCCAAATATTTGGCATAAAAATACAAACGTCACCTGTTGATTACAGGAGTCAGTCACTCTGAAGAGTGTACATATGGGGATGGGAGCAATGTGTAACCGTTTTTTTGCCTATTGACCACCATGGATTTCAGGCAAACAAACAGAAGTGAAAAAAAAATATTTGTAGAGAGCAAAATAAAATGTAAAATGGCCAGAACTGCATAAAATGTGTCATTTGCTAGACTCATTAAATTAAATAGAAATGAGTTGCCTTTATTGGCAAATTATATTTCATTTTCTTAAGAGTAATTGGAGTCCATTTATACTACCTTGAATGATTGACTCAATACTCAGATTGAATCGATATATATATATATATTCCCCACACTCGGTCTTTGCAGTAGCTGAGGATTTTGCCTTTTTTCCTGCCTCCCAGTCTGACCCTCCCTAGTCAGATGGCAGTCCCAATTAGGTTTTCTTATTTTAGGCCCACCCCTACCTTGTTTTGGGGGGCTCCAGAGACCAGGGGGCCTGAGGTGTTAGGAAGCAGCCTTGGAGGTTGCCTTGGTGCTGCTCAAGGATCCATCCAGCAGGGGGCAGTAAATGATGTTGGTAGTATCCATAGATAGATAGATAGATAGATAGATAGATAGATAGATAGATAGATAGATATAGATAGATATAGATATATATAGATATAGATATATCATATCTTTATCTACTGATCAATCCATTGACATGGACTGTTTACATAATTTGGCTATTGTAGATAATGCTTTTGTAAACATAGGGGTGCACGTATCCCTTCAAATTACTATTTTTGTATTCTTTGGGTAAATACCTAACAGTGAGATTGCTGGATCTTGAATAGCTCTATTTTTAACTTTTTGAAGAACCTCCATACTATTCCCTCCATACTATTTCCCACAGTGGCTGCACCAATTCCCACCAACAGTGCTAGAGTGTTCCTTTTTCTATGCATGCCAACATTTATTTTCAGTTTTTAACTTTAGCCGTCTGGACAGGTGTGAGGTGGTATCTCACTGTGATTTGTATTTGTATTTGTATTGATTTGTATTTCCCTGATGATGGGTGATGAGTAATTTTTCATTGTGTCTGTCGGCCATTTGTATGTCTTCTTTGGAGTAATGTCTGTTCATGTTCTCTGCCCATTTCTTAACTGGATTATTTATTTTTTGGGAGTTGATTTTGATGAGTTCTTTATAGAATCTGAATACTAGTCATTATGTCATTTGCAAATATCTTCTCCCATTATGTCGGTTGTCTTTTAGTTTTGTTGGTTGTTCCTCTTTTGATAACTACAGCTTTGTAATACAACTTGAAGTCAGAATTGTGATGCTTCCAGCTTTACATTTCTTTTTCAAAATTGCTTTGGCTACTAGAGGTCTTTTGTGGTTCCATACACATTTTAGGATTGTTTGTTCCAGCTCTGTGAAAAATGCTGTTTGTTGTTTTTTTTCTGTAGGGATTGCATTAAATCTATAGATTACTTTGGTTGGTATAGATGTTTTAACAATATTTGTTCTTTCAACCTATGAGCATGGAATGTCTTTCCGTTTCTTTGTGTCATCTTTAATTTCTTTCATCAGTGTTATATAGTTTTCAGAGTACAAATCTTTGACCTCTTTTGTCACGTTGATTCCTAGGTATCTTGTTTGGGATACAATTCTAAGTGGGTTTGATTCCTTAATTTCTGCTGCTTCATTATTGACATACAGATATGCAACAGATTTCTGTATATTGATTTTGTATCCTACGACTTTACTGACTTCCTTAATAGTTCTAGCAGCTTTTGAGTGCAATCTCTTGGGTTTTCTATATATATAGTATCATGTCATCCACCTGCAAATAGTGAAAATTTGACTTCTTCCTTGCCAATTGTTATGCCTTTTATTTCTTTTTGTTGTCTGGTGGCTAGGACTTCTAGTTGAATAAAAATAGTGAGAGTGGGGATCCCTGGGTGGCGCAGCCGTTTGGCGCCTGCCTTTGGCCCAGGGCGTGATCCTGGAGACCCAGGATCGAATCCCACGTTGGGCTCCAGGTGCATGGAGCCTGCTTCTCCCTCTGCCTGTGTCTCTGCCTCTCTCTCTCTGTGTGTGACTATCATAAAAAATAATAATAATAAAATAAAATAAAATAAAAATAGTGAGAGTGGATATTCCTATCTTGTTCCTGACCAAAAAGGAAAACCTCTCAGTTTTTCCCCATTAAGGATGATATTAGCTGTGAGCTTTTCATATATGGTTTTTATTATGTTGAGATATGTTTCTTCTAGATTTACTTTATTGAGATTTTTTATCATGAATGGGTGTTGTACTTTGTCAAATACTTTCTCTGCTTCTAGTAAAATGGTCGTATGTTTCTTATCCTTTCACTTATTAATGGGATGTATCACATTGATTGATCTTAATGGCCTTGACAGAATTTTCCTATCATCCCAATTATTTTGCTTGGAAAACTTAGAAATAGTGCTGTACTCAATTTAAAAAGTAAACATATACTTTTATATATATATTTTTTCCCTTCAATCTTCCTTCTAAATTCAGGAGACTCAAAAAGTATTGTTATCTCTTGCAGTTTTAAATAGAACTAATTGGGATATCACTAAATATATAGGTTGAAAAACAGAAATCCTTTTCTTTTGGAAAATTCTGATTATTGTAGAGTAATACCCCAGAGCATGTTAAGTATAAGCATTACCTATTGAGTAGAAAAAAGTAATTAGAGTCACTGGACATACTTATTTTGAACTTCCTGAATATAGTTAGATTTCTCTTTTGAAAATAAGTGTAAAAGGCCACTGCTGTCAAGAAGAATGAAATGTAGAAAGTGTCTGCCATATAGATTTGGTGCAGGATCATAAAATATTGAATTGTAAAATTTTAAAACAGATTTATGAGAGAAATGCTTCCATGTAATTCCACAGCCCTGAATACCTGAAAAGCTTGCTGAAATTTTAAAGTTTGCAGATTTAAGAAGGTATAGAGGATAGGAATAGAAATTATTACCAGGATTTCACTTTATTGCTTGCTGAATATTGTTCTCAGTCTGAAAATGCCTTGACACAGGTGACTGATTTTTACCACAGAGCATTTCTTCAATAATGGTCCCATGCTACATTGAAGTGATTTAAAACTGATAACTCTGAAAACATTAATGAGAAAAAATGTATTTAATGTTGCTTATAATTTTGCATTTAAACATTATTTAAGTGACACATGAATGACCTCAGTGAAATAAAATTTTAATATTTCAGGAGTAAATAGTGAGTTCCTATTTGTATCTGCCATCCTAGGCTAATACTCAAAGGTAAGCACTGCTAAATATTTCATCCAATTAGAGATTTCTTTTGTATTTATAGACAAAACATCTATATTTTCTATATCATATATATATAATACACTTATAATATATAAATAAATATACATTAATGCTATGTATTGTATAAATTTATGGATATGGTTTTATTTGGAAGTACATGTAAGATAATATGTACTATATTGGTAACTTGAATTTTTAAAAAAAATTATCATGAGGCAAAACACACAGAATGTGCAAATTATAACTGATTATTCAGTGATTGTGTAGCCACCACCAATTCAAGATATAGAACTTTAGTAACACGTGAGAAATTCTTGTCTATTCCCTCTTCCAGTGAATCTATGGTCCCTTCTTCTTAAATCATGATCATGACTTCTAATACTATAGATTAGATTTGCATGTCTTTTTAATTAAATTGATAATTTTATATGTGGTTGCATTCATAGACATGATATAGGGGGTTAAACCTCATTTTTTGTATGCTGTTCATTAATTTTCAATGATAATAAAAAGATAACATAATCCATTTTACTATTGATGAACTTTGGGTTGAAAGAACAATACTATGAACATCCTTGTATATGTTTTGTGATACACACAGACTTAAATTTTGTTGACTGATACTTAGGAGTAGAACTGCTGGGTCACAGCATATGCATATGTGTATCTGTAGCAAGGCCCAAGAATTTTCCAAAACAATATCAGTTTGAATTTCCACCAGCAACACAGAGATGTTAATTTAAACTGTTGCCAACGTTTGACATGCTGTTTCTGAAAATTTTATTCATGCTTATATTTATGTAATAGTACTTAATTTTAGTTTTCATTTTAATTTCCTGTAGCATGATGAGCATTTTCTAAAAGATTGAGCATTTTAAAATATATTTTTGACATTTGTATATCCTTTTCTGAATTCCTGCTTATGTCTATTTCCTAATTTTAAAAACGTTATTTATTATTATTAGTTTGTGAAAATTTTATTGTATTCTGAATATGAACCCTTTGTCAGTTGTGAATATCTTCTTCCATTTGAGGGATTATTTTCCACTCACACATGGTTTCTTTTGATAAGTAGACATCTTACCTCTGATGTAGTCAAAATCATTGTTTTCCTTAACTTATCTTTGTTTAATCCAAGCACATAAAAAAGACTTTTTAAAGAACCTACAATCTTAGTTATCATTACATTTACTTTTAAAATCCACATACAATTTCTTTATTTTTATTATTTTTATTCAGATAAACTTCACATAACAAAAAATTATTTTGAAAGCATACAATTCAGTGGCTTTTAGTATATTCACAAAGTTGTAATTCCAGAATATTTCCATCAGCCTAAAAAAACTAAAAACAAAAAAAGCTACCCATTAGCAGTTACTCCTCATTTTCTCCTACCTGGCAACCCCTTAAATCACTAAATTACTTCCTGCTTCATTTTTCTATTCTGGACATTTCCTATACATAGAATCATACAATAATTGAACTTTTGTGTTTGGCTTCTTCCATTTAGCATAATAAATTAAGTTTATCCATGTTGTGGTATGTCTTAATATTCCATTCTTATTTTGGTTCAATATTATTCCCTTTTATGGGTATACTACATTTTGTTTATACATTCATCAATTAGTGGACATCGTTCTTTCTACTTTTGGCAATTATGAATAATAGGGCTATGAACATTTCTGTACAAGTTTTGTGTTTACATATATTTTCAATTCTTGTGAGTATACACCTAGAATATCTGGGTCAAAGGGTAACTCTACATTTAACTTTTTGAAGACTCCCAAAGTGTCGCCAAGAGAACAATGATGTGACAAGCAATGTAATCTATGATGGAAAAAGGGAAAGAAAGACAAAACCATAAAGTTGAACATATAATGAGGTTGCATGAAATCTCTAATGTCAAATTTGTAGTAACTGGTATAATTAGGTCTTCTACGCCTTTATGAGTGTCCTAAAAACAGCACTATTAATTTCAACTTAATTTGAAAATCCTATTTGTCTTTGGGCAAATGCTAGAGCTTGCAGCCCTTAATTCATCAGTACCCAGAATAGTATTTTATCATGTTGTACTCCAACCCAAGGCATTTCACTATTGATGAATTAGCTATTCTAACTTCTTCACAGCTCTCTGGCCCTATCCCTTTAGAGT
Source organism: Vulpes lagopus (assembly GCF_018345385.1). NCBI lineage: Eukaryota > Metazoa > Chordata > Mammalia > Carnivora > Canidae > Vulpes > Vulpes lagopus. The sequence continues at coordinate 36,248,844 of NC_054846.1, forward strand.
TTCCTTCCATGTAGTGTTGTCTGGAGGCAAAATTGAAAAGGCTGTGTTTATTCATATACCCTTGGTCAGTTGTAATGGTTGTGAGCTTACCAACAAGGGAAATGGAATGAAAGACAAATGCCCAAAATGTTCTTCAGCTTTTATATTGAACAAATTTCTTTTCATCCATATCTCATATTCTTATCTATATAATCTCATAGCACTTTGTTTGTAGCATGAAGTTCTCCTTATTTCCATGTCAATTTTTCCTTTTGTAGTCATAATAATGACAGAACTATACACTTTATTTGTTTATTGTTCCTATTTTATTCTTATATTAAGTAGCTTATAAATTATGTTCTTCCTGACCCAAACAAGTTCTTGTTGACAGAATCTTTTACTGACCAAATACATATTATTTTATCAAAATTGTTTTTAATTAAAATATGCAAAATATTTCCAAACAAATATGACCATATATAGAGTCAGTGGCAAGTTTCTTTACTCAGTTATTATTTAACCTAATCATTTCTCCTGATTTAAATATTACCCTCCCACACCAATCAGGGATATCTTTGAATTATAAAATATTTTCCCTTTTTTGAGGGGGTTGTTTCCCTTTGCTTTCATCAGACGTTCTTAGCTGATTTGCTGATTACCTGCCTATCTTTCTGGCTTGATCATAGCAATCCTATTCCCAGCTAAGCATAGTTGCTTATAGAGTTTTTGCAATACTTCATTCAGTTTCTTCAGTCAGCCACAGGAAAGCAATCAAAATCAGTGCTGCCACCCTCTCTCCTCATATATTCCCATCAGAGACCAGTGGTTCACCTTAGAATTCTTGAAACTTAGTGTTATAGGCAGTCTGAAATAACTCCCCATTTATTCTAGAACTTCTACTTTAAAAAGTTTGACATATTCCTATTTAATCTTTATTCAACCAAAATAACTAGTATTTATTTACACAGTTATACTCTTCACGGGTTTCACTTGAGAGTTAATGATGAATATTCAAACAGTCCTGGGAATATATGGGAATATAAAGTAGTATAATATGGATATATAAAATACTTGCATATAGTAAGTCTCTTTAAAAAGAGACAAAATTGAGCTGGGATAAACAAAAATGGTGGACCATAAAAGACATATATTTGAAAAAAAAGAATTATAACTACATATTAAATTGAGTGAAATGAATGTCAGAAATCATATATCTGACAGAGCCTATTACTAGTTGATCCACTAGATAGTATAGGAGGCCAGTTAGAGGAGAAAAAAGATCAAAGAATCTCTATAGTTTTCATGTTGCTAAATTTTCTATTCTAATTATGGGAAATTTTGAATTATAGATTCCAGTCAAAACTAAGATTAAACATTGGTATAGGGATGTGTGAGTGGCTCAGTGGTTGAGTGTCCACCTTTGGCTCAGAACATGATCCTGGAGTCCTGGGATCGAGTCCCGCATCAGGCTTCCTGCAGGGAGCCTGCTTCTCCCTCTGCCTGTGTCTCTGCCTCTCTCTCTGTGTCTCTCATGAATAAATAAATAAAATCTTTAAAAATAAATAATTCGTACATATATACATGCATACATACATACAGCTATTCAATCTCTATTATACAATGTTATTTAGAAATTTCCCCTGGCGATTGGGAACTTTTATATCAGCATATAATGTATAAACATACATTATGAGCAAGCCTTATGCCAAATAATAAAATAATTCTGAGTGTCTTAATCGATTTGGTCTTCAGGAAAAAAATACCATAGACTGTATGGCTTAAATGACGCTATTTATTTCTCACAGTTTTAGAGGCTGGGAAGTCAAAGATAAAGGTGCTGGTAGATCTGGTGTCTTTTGAAAGCCCACTTCCTGGTTTACAGATGGCCTTCTTTCTTGTACCCACACATAGTAAGGGGACAGTAATAAAGCTCAATGGGGTCCTTTATTTTTTTTTCCTTTTTTAGAGATTTATTTATTTGGGAGAAAGAGTATACAGAAGGGAGGAGCTAAGGGAGAGGGAGAGAGAATCCCAAGCAGAGTTCATGCAGAGGACCAGGCAAACATGGGCTCAATCTCACAACCCTAAGATCAGGACCCTGAGATCATGACCCTGAGGTCACGACCCTGAGGTCACAACCTGAGGAGAATCCAAGAGTCTGAGGCTTTACCCACTCTACCACCCAGGGGCCCCTGTAGGGTCCTTTTAATAAGGGCACTAATCTCATTCTTGAGGGCTCCACCCTCAGGATCTAATCACCTTCCAAAGGCCCCCATCTCCTAATGTCATCATAAATGGGAGTTAGGATTTCAACATAAAAATTTGGGGAGGACATAGATATTCATTTCATTGCAATAAGTGATAAGAATGGATCAGTTTTGGGGCACCTGGGTAGCTCAGTCAGTTAAGTGGCTGCCTTGGGCTCAGGTCATGATCCCAGGATCACTGCTCAATGGGCAGCATGCTTCTCCCTCTCCACCATTTGTGCTCTCTTGAGCGCTCTCTCTCTCTTAAATAAGTAAATAAAATCTTAACAAAAAAGGGAATTTATCAGTTTTGAGGTTCAAAAACTTAGATTCCTTTTTAACCTTTTATTTCATCAAATCAAATAAATATTTTATTGGTATGATTATGGCTGACTCTATTTGTATTTTCTTGGATAGGTTTGCTTTGTATTTTCTTTTCATTTCACCTAAGTAGTCTTGGTAATCCACAGAAAACATTTGCTTCTCTATTCACCAACAATAACCCAAAAACAAAACTAGAAAATACTTCTACAAAGTTATTGTACTGATAGATTTTTTTCTTTTTAATTATTTTTATTTGAGTATAGTTGACATACAATGTTACATTAGTTTCAGGTGTACAACATAGTGATTCAACTTTTCTACATATTATAATATGCTCACAAGTGTAGCTACCAACCTGTCACTATACAAGGTTATTGCAATATCATTGACTGTGTTCCCTATGCTGTACCTTCTGTTACCATGACTTATTCATTCCTCATAACTGGAAACCTTTATCTCAAACTCTCCTTCATATATTTTGCCTATCCCCCATTCCTCTTCCCTCTGGCAACCATCAGTTCAATCTCCACAATTGTAGATCTGATTCTTTTTGCTTGTTAATAGGTATTTTCAAATTCATCTGCTTTAGATAATTGTGAGAGTCTTGTGATGAAATAGTATTAAAGAATACATTGCTTGATGTGATATGTAAATAAAAACATAAAAACAATAAAGTAAGTCTATTTTAATTATTGTATATGTTGACCAAAGGTGTCTTACATGATGGTTAAACTCTAAAAAAGTCACCTGTGAGTAAGGTGATGAGGTACTGTAATTGGTGATTACCTACTAGATTTATGACTGTAGTAGATAAAGGAATCATTTTCTGACAGCAATGAAGTAAAAGTCATCTTATTAGAAGTTTGGAAGGAATAATGGCTTCTGGACAGATTTTTAAAAATGACTATCCACTAACTGTAATTTAATTACGAAAGACATGAAATTTCAGTAGGCTCACTCAATATTTCATTTGTAAATTTGTAGACACTGCCTTGGACAATTAATGTCTTAGGGCTTCACAAACAAATATAAGTAAAACCTGAGCAAAGGCATGCAGAGAGAAAAACACAAGAATTCTAGTAGTACTATTCAAGTAACTTTTCAAGATATTCTCTTTGAATTACACAAATTAAAGAATAATAAATGATATCCAGAGGAAGAAAAGGACAGTGATAAGAGAATTGAAGTAACCTCTTCCTTTTTTAAACTGGTAGGATCAAAATGAATGCACTCTGTTAGCATAAGAGGGAAGATTAAAACTCTGGTGTTCCCTCTGTCCTATGGGAAACATGGGATATTCTTGCAACACCCCTAATTGGAAATCTAAAGCATTACGCGATATGGTTCTTTGAGGGGGAAACATGTATTTAATATTCAAGCGATAATGCTGTCATTTGAACACAGAGTTCTAAAGATATTTCCCAAGATTGCCATTCCTGAATATTTAATCAAACCCTAATTTAGGTTCTGATGTGAAGGGAATTTTGCAGTTGTATTAAGGTCACTAATCAGCCGATCTTAACACAGAGAGGCTGTCCTGCATTACCTAAGTGGTCCTCTTGTAATCATGTGAGAGTCTTTAAGCAGAGGAGGAAAGGAGAAGAAAGATGAGGCAGAAAGTGAGGTTAGAGAGATTCAAAGCATACAAAGAACTCTACCCACGCGTACTTTCTTTGAGGGAGACTAAGGGGACAAGTGCCAAGGAATATGGGCAGCCTCTCAAAGCTAAGGACATTTCCAGGTTGATAGCCAGCAATGAAACAAACACCTCAGTCCTACAATTGTATGAAACAGAATTCTCCCAACAACCCAGATTATTCTTGATGCATATTTTCCCCCAGATCTTCCAGAAAGGAAAGAAGCCCTGACAACACCTTGATTTTTGCCCAGTGAGATCCATGTTGGATTTCTTTCCATGCACTGTGAGATAACACATGTGTCTTGCTTCAAGTGGCTCAATTTTTGCTATTTTTGTTATAGCAGCCATAGAGAAGAATACAGTGGTACAAAAATATAAAAACCCAGGATTATATCACATTAATCTGGCTGACCTGGGAGATTATAGAAAGGAAATATTCCAAGGGAAGAGTCCATTTCCATTTCTTATGGAGTAAGTCACACCATACATGTGAACATTGCCGTTTTCTCTCTTCCAAGAGGTGATATTTTGATTAATATATTATTTAAATAAAAATTTGAATTTCAAAGGAAAGAATGAGTCTGAGTCTGGAGAGGGTAACTTTTTTTTTTTTTTTTTTTTAACAGTCATGGGAGCCTGAGTGGCTCAGTGGTTTAGTGCCTGCCTTTGGCCCATCCTGGAGTTCCACGTTCCACAGGATCAAGTCCCGCATAAGGCTCTCTGCCCGATAAATCAATCAATCAATCAATCAATCAATCAATCAATAACTTAATAAAAACAGCGTCATAAGGCACACTAAGTGGGAAATATTCTGTTGTACTAAAACTACTATGGAAAATATAAATAAAGGTAGGCATCATGGCAATGACAAAGATGTATGCTTCATGAAGATCTTATGGAAACCAATGTTTCAGTTAGCATTGTTTATTTTTTAAGATTGATTTATTGATTTATTTATGAGAGACACAGAGAAAGAGGCAGAGACATAGGCAGAGGGAGAAGCAGGCTCCCACAAGAAGCCCGAAGTGGGACTCAATCTTGGATCTCAGGATCACACCCAGGGCCAAAGGCAGACACTCAACTGCTGAGGCACCCAGACATCCCTAGCATTGTTTCTTTTATGTCTTATTTTATTACATGTATCTTCTAGGCAACAATCACCTTTGACTTGTCCAAAAAGGCTATGATTCTGGATGCTAAAGCTTGGAAGCATTGACATTTTGAATAGGGTTACTATTTGTTGTGGGAGGCTATCCCAAGCCCTGTAGGGCATTTAACAACTACCCGGACCTCTGACCCTTAAATACCAGTAGCACTACCCTCATGCATGTGTAAACACCCTCACTGTGACAACCAAAAATGTCTTCAGACATTACCAAATATGCCCTGGGCACAAAATCACCCCTGAGAATCACTTTTCTTTCTTCTTTTCTTTTTCTTTTCTTTTTTCTCTCTCCCTTTTTTTAAGATTTTATTTATTCATGAGAGACTTAGAGACAGAGGCAGAGACAGAGGCAGAGGGAGAAGCAGGTTCCCTGTGGAGAGCCCAATGTGGGACTCGATCCCAGGACCCGAGATCATGACCTGAGCCAAAGGCAGATGCTCAACCACTAAGCCACCCAAGTGTCCCTAAGAACCATTTTTCTATGTGATAAGGATTATATAATTTAGTAGAAAGCACAATCATCAGTCCAGGAAATTTAGGAGTCTCCTGTACAACATTAAGCTGTCATTGATCTGAAATAAACATAAATAAACAAATTGTATTTTCCTTTTCATTTGTATTGCAGAAGAAAATCAAATCTCATTTTGCCTTTACATGGTTAGGCATGAAATAATTTTTCATAATCTTGCTTCAAGGATATCTATTGTAATCGACCAGTGCCAAATGACTTGGATTCAATGATAGTATTAAAGAATATACTCCACTACATTGATGATATAAAAATTCTTAAATTTGAATTAAAAAAAAGGTATTTGAAACTGATAGTAGCTCAAAAGTCAGTGTAGATTTGGCTTATAATCATCTAAAGATTCAAGGGCTTAAATAACAAAAGAAAAAAATTACTTAGGTTGGAGTTGTTAGAAAATTAGTAATTTATTTTTATTTTTGGACTACTTCAAAATGAGAAGAACTGAACTGGATCTGTTTGGATTTTGGAGGATCCTTACATCTAATTATGACTATTTGGAGGAATTCTCTTAGTCATCTCAGGTTGCCATAACAAAAATGTCATAGACTGGGTAAGTTAAATAACAGTTATTTCTCACAGTTATGGAAACTGGGAAGTCAAGATCAATGTGCTGGTGAATTTGCTTCCTGCTGAGTGCTCTCTTTCTTGCTTGCAGGTGGCTGCCTTTCTCTGTGTGCTGACATGGCCTTTCCTTACTGTGAGAGAAAAAAGAGAAAGTTTTCTGGTGTCTCTTTTTATAAGGGCATCACTCCCTACTTCATGACCTCATCTAACCCTAATTACCTCCTTGTGACCCCATTTCTAAATATCATCATTGAGGGTTAGTGCCTTAACATATGAATTATGGGAAAACATAATATTCAGTCCATAACAGGTACTCTGGATATGCTGACTTCTCACTTTGAGGGACACGAACAAATGTCCTGGATTGTAGTAGTAAGAGTATCTCATGAGGAAGTCAGTGATCAACAAAACTCTCCAATTAAATTGGGCAGATTTATTTTCAGGAAAGTTTTGGGTCGTGAAATAAGAGGCTCCTTACATGCTCCAAGACAGTTCAATCTCCTTTTGAGATTTAATTCCTGCCGTAGGAGATACAGTGATTCCCAGCATTTGATTTATTGCCAGATTTAAATCAAAAGGTAATTAGTTTATAGATGGAATTAATAAAATGATTAAAGAAATAAAGGGATAGGAAAAAAAGAGTTAAACAAGGAAAAAGTTAAGTCTGCCTACAGGTGAAAGTATCTGCTCTCTGGCTATGTATAATGTGTTCATTAAAACTAATAATCCACAAATGGAATACAACATCTTAGTCATTTGGTCAGAAAAAAAATTGAACATGGAAAAAAGGGATTATCCAAAGTCATAAGATATAGAAGAGGAAATTGTGAAAGTTTCTGCAGTTCTCTTAGATCATGGATTGAGTACATAATGTGGATGAAATCTGTGTGCTCCTAAAGAAAGAAATGTTAGTGATTGAAGTAGTGCTAATACAATTTATGGGGAAAACAATAAAATTATTAATATTTAAAGATCATTGTTCAGATAATCGCAGAGAATAAAATCAGCGTAATTTTAACTGGCTTGGGGTACCCCAACAAGTTATATCTAATATATTTAAATATTTCTAATATATTTAAAAATAAAGTAGTGGGAAGGAAAAATTTCCATAAGGCAGAGATAAGCTCCAGATTTTCTATTTCAGAAATCGACTTGGAAACAATAGCTCCACAATGAGGAGAGGAAGCTTTATAAATCTGGCCTATGATAACCTCAATATTTGGGGCTACTTCGCTAGAACTCAATTATTAAAATAATTCTAATTATTCACTCTAGAAGAAATTTTCAGTATGTTAACAGAGATGGAGTCAGAATTGTATAGCCTGAAATCACAGGGTATCAAACTGTAAGAAAAAAGTTATGAAAAATTAAGGAACTCAGACTACTTGAATATATAAAATGAAAGTAAGCCTATAGTACAAGCCCGAATAAATATTTATGTTCAATATACAATTAGTAGGAATGATGCAGATTGTAGAAGATCAGAGGCTAATGCCCAGGGGCAAACAATGGTCTATAATTAACGAATGCTACTTTGCAACTCATTTCTTTACAGAACTGTCCTTTTATAATCAGTCAGTGGTTATGACCCCAGAAATATTTTGGAATGTAATTACTGAAATTTGGCCTCGTGTATAATCCTCTTTCCATCTGGTAAGATGTTGAAAAAAAGGATATTTCTGGAAAGGAATGACTTTAAAAATGACATTTTAAAAATGACTAACACTTGATATCAACAAATTATTCATATATTGAATTATAAGATAGAAGTATACCTATGAATACATTATGGGACACAATGAATGTATGTGGAATGAACATTTTGATGGCATTGTGTAACCAATGAACATTGATAACTTGAAATGATAACCTCCTAGTTCTCCAAAATATAGAAAACAATTGTCCAAGTTATATATGATTGAAGATAAAGTCACAGATCAGTAAATCAATCTACTTGCTAAAAGCGATACCTGTTCATACAAAAAAGGCGAAGCACAAGTTTTTCAGTTGGTTAAATAATATGAAACTCCCTCTCAAAGACAATGGAAAACTATAGTTTATTTATCTAATCTTGTTTCTCTTAACCTAATCATACCTGGATATTTCATGCAGATAATGACACAGTATTAAAAAAAAAAAAGGTTTGGGATGTTATCAAGGATATTATCATGATGGTAGAAGGTTTGTAAAGAGGAATGCTGATAAGATAGTAAGATGACTAGGAAATTGTGGACCAGGAGATACCTTTCCTACTTATAAAGGAACCTCAGGGAAAACCATTGGAATACTCACTTGTAAGCCAACCTAATCTAAAATACCTATTGACAATGGTGCTAGTACTTGTACAGACAAGTCACCATGCTGATAAGGAGGATGGATGTGGATATCACTAGAGAAAGATATATTATTGTCTTTTGATCCATGGCTTCACTAACTGGAGCTGGCTGACATTGGCTGGAATTGCTCTATTCCCTCACTTGTTTGGGAGTGGCCACAGCAGTTTAACCCTCTTTTTTCATTCCACCAGTCAGAGGAACTGTCTAGGTCTTTAACTTTATGAACTTGTAAAATCTACATTTGACTTTCAGGGGAGGCAAAAACCAAAGAATGACATCACTCACTGATAGCATTGTCAATTGTGCTGGAGACACATGCTTAATTTCTCTCTCAATTGGTGTCTTTTCATCAGTCTTTATCATCTTTGTGATAACAGGTTAGATGCATAGAGAGAGCCATGAGCCAGTAGCTCAGGAAAAGAGAGACTTTTTTATTTTTTTTATTTTTTTATTTCTTTAAAGTAAACTCTCCACCCAGCATGAGGCTTGAACTTAGGACAATGTGATCAAGAGTCACAGAGTCCACCAACTGAGCCAGCCAGGCACCCCAGAAAGAGAGAGACTCTTAAGAGAGAAGACCATAAGGAACTTTTAAGGCAGCCTAATAGTTGAAGCAACTGAATTTGTAAAATAATCAGAAGCATATGCTAGAAAGTACAAAGTTTTCCTAAGTAAGAACAGCAGCAGTAGCTAAGAGCTAAAATAACTGAGGATGTGCTTTTATTAAACAAATATTGTACATCTTTTGCCTGGATTAGCTAATTCATTTTTTTAAGATTTTATTTATTTATTCATGAGAGGCATAGAGAGAGGCAGAGACACAGGCAGAGGGAGAAGCAGGCTCCCTGCAGGGAGCCGGATGCGGGACTCGATCCTGGGACTCCTGGATCATGCCCTGAACCGAAGGCAGATGCTCAACCATTGAGGCATCCCTGGATTAGTTCATTTAATCCTCATGTGTTAGACACACCAAAGTGAGATCTCAGTGACTCACATGCTTGTATCATCTTCTCTTTAGGATGGGCAGAATCTGTGCCTTGCTGTTAACCAATAGAATGTAGCAAAAGTGGTGAGATAATTATTCCTGTGATTACTTTAGCTTAAATAAGATCCCGTCTTACCAGGCAGAAATAAGAGATTCTCCAGCTGGCCTTGAATATGTAAGTTGTAATATTATCAGAGGACCTATGAGAGGTCTTCCTGGCATGGATTGCAGGAGGCCTCCCAGAGCTGAGGGAGGATAACAGCAAGAAAACAAGGACTTCATTCTCACAAACACAAGGCACTGAATTCAGCTGATGTAACTTTGAAGAGGACATCAAACTCCTAAAAGGAAGGCAGCCTGGCCAAAATCTTGATTGTAGCCTTAGGTGATCTTCAACAGAGGACCTGTGTCCGGACTGCTGACTCACAGAAAACATAAGGTATTAAATGTATGTTGTTTTAATCTGCTAAATCTGTTGTAATTTATTACAAAAAAATAGATAATTAATACATTTTAAACCACCCCCACTGATGGTTGCCAGAGGAGAAGTGGGAGGGGGGTTAGACAAAGTGGATAAAAGGGAATGGGAGACTTTACACTATTCTCATATAATTTATTTCTTTATATTTTGTGAACACATACGATACTTTTTTTTGCTTGCTTTAAATATTTAAAAGATAGTTGTAGCATAAAAAATTTCTATATTTACCCACATACTTATTACCGGTGATGTTCTTCATTTTCTTATGTAAATCCAGATTCCCATATGATGTCATTTTCCTTTTACCTGAATGATATAACTTAATATTCACCTATAAATGCAATGCAGGTCTTCTAGTGGTAAATTCTTTCAGATTTTGACTATTTAGAAAATCCTTTCTTCCACTTTATTTTTTTTTTACAGAAGGTAAAAAAGGCTGTCATCCCAGCCCATGACAAACACTAATCTACTTTCTATCTTTATAGACTTATTATTAAAGATACACTGTATAAACAATAACATATGTGGTCTTTTGTGATTAGTTTAAATTGTGATTAGTTTAAATTGGGATAATGTTTTCAAGCTTCATCCATGTTAGTATATATCAATATTTCACCCATTTTAATTGCAAATAATGTTCTGTTGTATGGATATGCTAAATTTTGTTTATCCATTCATCTACTAATGAACATGTGGGTTATTTCCTACTTTTGTCTACTATGAATAATGCAGCTATGAATATTTATATAGAAGTTTTTCTGTGGACATATGGATTATCTCTCATTCTCTTTTTCTGAGGATGTCTGATTTCTCCTTCATGTTTCCTTTTTATCATTTTAATTCCAGTTAGTTAACATACAGTATGACACTAGTTTTGGGTATACAATATAGTGATTCAACACTTCCATACATCACCTAATGCTCATCACAAGTGTGCCCTTAGTCCCCATCACCTATCTCACCCATTGTCCCATCCACCTCCATTCTGGTAACCATAAGTTTGTTCTCTATAGTTAAGAGTCTGTTCCTTAATTTCTCTCTCTCTCTTTTTTCTCTTTGTTTTGTTTCTTAAATTCCACATATGAGTGAAATCATATGATATTTGTCTTTCTCTGACTTATATTGCTTAGGATTATATTCTCTAGTTCCTTTCATGTCATTGCAAATGACAAGATTTCATTTGTGCCTGAATAATATTTCAGGTGTGTGAGTGTATGTGTAGACACTTGGTCTCCTTCCATAATTTGGCTATTGTAAACAATGCTGATATAAAGTTAGGGGTGCATGTATAGTGTTGAATTAGTGTTTTTGTATTCTTTGGATAAATACTCAGTAGTGTGATTGCTGGATCATAGGATATCTCTATTTTTAACTTTTTGAGGAACCTCCATACTCTTTTCTACAGTAGCTGTATCACTTTGCATTCCCATCAACAGTGCATTCCTTTTTCTAGGATGTTGACATCCTTGTCAACATTTGTGTTTTCTTGTGATTTTGGTTTTAGCCATACTGACAAATGTGAGGTGATATTTCATTGTAGTTTTGGTTTGCATTATTTCCCTGATGTTGAGTGATGTTGACCATTTTTTCATGTGTCTGTTGGCCAAGTGGATGTCTTCTTTGGATAAATGTCCGGTCATGTCTTCCACCCAATTTTAAAATTGTATTATTTATTTTTGGGGATATGAGTTTTGTAAGTTCTTTATATATTTTGGATATAAACCCTTTATAGGATATGTCATTTGCAAATGCCTTCTCCCATTCAGTAAGTTGCCATTTAGGTTTTTTTTTTTTTTAATTCTTCCCTTCACTGGGCAGAAACTTTTTATTTTGATATAGTCCCAGTAGTTTATTTTTGCCTTTGTTTCCCTTGCCTCAGGAGACATAACTAGAAAAAAGTTGCTATAGCATATGTCAAAGACATTACTGCCTGTGTTCTCTTCTAGGATTTTTATGGTTTTAGGTCTCACATTTAGGTCTTTAATTCATTTTGAATTTATTTTTTTGTGTATGATATAAGAAAGTGGTTTAGTTTCATTCTTTTGCATGTTGCCGTCCAGTTTTCCAAATACCATTTTTATAGAGATTGCCTTTTTCCCATTGTGTATTCTTTTCTGCTTTGTTGAAGATTAATTGGTCATATAGTTCTGGGTTTATTTCCAGGTTTTCTATTCTATTATTGATCTATGTGTCTGTTTTTGTACCAGTATTAAACTGTTTTGATCACTACAGCTTTGTAACATAATTTGAGGTCTAAAATGGTGATGCCCTCCCGCTTTGCTTTTCTTTTTCCAATATTGCTTTGGCTCTTCATTTGTGGTTCCATATACATTTTAGTATTGCTTATTCTAGCTCTGTAAAGAATGCTGTTGGTGTTTTGACAGGGATTGCATTAAATCTGTAGATCATTTTGGGTGATATAGATATTTTAACACTACTCATTCTTCCAATCCATAAGTATGGAATGCCTACCTATTTCCTTATGTCATTATCAATGTTTTTTCATCAGTGTTTATAGTTTTTAGCATATGGGTCTTTCACCTCTTTCATTAGGTTTATACCTAGGTATCTTACTGTTTTGGGTGCAGTTGTAATGGGATCAATTCCTTAATTTCTCTTTCTGCTGCTTCATTATTGGTGGATCAAAATTCAACAGATTCCTGTACATTATTTTGTATCCTGCAACTTAACTGAAATCTTTTATCAGTTCTCACAGCTTTTCGGTGGACTCTTTCAGGTTTTCTATATACAGTATCATGTCATCTGCAAATAGTGAAAGTCTGACTTCTTCCTTGCTGATTTGGATGCCTGTTATTTCTTTTAGTTGCTTGACTGCTGTGGCTAGAACTTCTAGTATTATGTTGGATAAAAGTAGTGAGAGCAAGCATTCCTGTCTTCTTTCTGACCTTAGGGGCAAAGTTCTCAGTTTTTCCCATTGAGGATGATGTGAACTGTGGGTTTTTCATCTATGGTCTTTATTATGTTGAGGTATATTCCATCTAAGCCTACTTTATTGAAGGCTTTATCATATTGTATTTTCTCAAATACTTCTCCTATATATTTTGAAATGATTATATGCTTCTTATTTATCTTATTCATGTGATGCATCACATTGATTGATTTGCAAATATTGAAGTATGCCTGCAATATAGGAATAAATCCCACTTAATAGTGATGAATGATTTTTTAAATTTATTAATAGATCCGGTCTGCTAGTATTTGGTTGAGGATTTTTGGATCTATGTTCATCAGCGATATTGGCCTATAGTTCTCCTTTTTAATGGTGCCTTTATCTGATTTTGCTATTACTGTAGTGGTGACCTCATACAATGAATTTGGAAGTTTTCCTTCCTTTTCTATTTATTTGAATAGTTTGAGAAGAATGTATTAGGTATAAACTCTTCTTTAAATGTTTGGTAGAATTTGCCTGTTAAGCCATCTGATCCTAGGCTTTTTTTGGTGGGGGAGAGGGTTGATTACTGGTTTAATTTTTTGCTGATTATTGGTCTGTTCAAATTTTGTATTTCTTTCAGTTTCAGTTTTGGTAGTTTATGTTTCTAGGAATTTATCCATTTTTCTAGATTATTCAGTTTGGTGGCATATAGTTCTTCATAGTGTTCTAATTGTTTGTATTTCTGTGGTGTTGGTTGTTATTTCTCCTCTCTCGTTTGTAATTTTACTTTTTTCTTTTTAGTACATTTTATTCTCTTTGTTGATAAATCTAGCTAGGGGTTTATCAGTTTTACTGTTTTGTTTTTGGTTTTTGGTTTTTTTGTTTTCTTTTTGTAAAAAAACAGCTCCTGTTTTCATCGATCTATTCTACTGACGTTTTTCAGTTTATGTATCATTTATTTCTACTTTAGTCTTTATTATTTCCTTCCTTCTGCGGGTTTTAGTTTTTTGTTTGTTGTTCTTTTCCTAGTTCCCTTAAGGATGGGGTTAGGTTGTTTATTTGATATTTTACTTGTTTATTGAGAGAGGCCTGTATTACTATAAATCTCTCTATTAGAACTGCTTTTGCTGTATCCCAAAGGTTTTTAAACTATTGTGTTTTTATTTTTATTTGTTTTTATGTAATTTTTAATTTTTTCTCTATCTTCCTGGTTGACCCATTCATTGCTTTACTAGTATGTTACTTAACCTCCATATATTTGTAGTCTTTCCAAATTTTTCCTTGTGTTTGAATTCTAGTTTCATTGTGTTGTAGCCAGAAAAAAATGCATAATATTTCTTCAATCTTCGTGAATTTGTTGAGGCTTGTTATGTGGCCTAATATGTGATCTATTCTCAAGAATTTTCCATGTGCACTTGAATGTGTATTCTGTTGTTTTAGGATGGAATATTCTGAATATGTCTGTCAAATCCATGTAGTCCAGTGTGTCATCTTAGCCATTTTTTCCCTTGTTGATTTTGTTTGGAAGTAGGGTGTTAAAAGTGCCCTACTGTTATTGTATTATTATTGATTAGCTCCTTTAAGTTTGCTATTAACTGTTTTATATATTTGGGTGCTTCCATGTTAAGTGGTATGTTTTAAAGTCTATTTTGTCTGATATAAGCATTGTTACTCTGGGTTTTTCTTGATATACCTTTGCATGATAACTGTTTCTCTATCTCTTCACTTTCAATCTGCAAGTATCTTTAGGTCTAAAATGAGTCTTGTTTTGACAACATATAGATGGGTCTTATTTTTTTGTGTGCGTCTTATTTTTTTTTAATCCATTCTGTCACACTATGTCTTTTTTCACCTTATGTATTTTGATTTGGTGTTTAGTCCATTTACATTCAAAGTAATTATTGATAAGTATGTATTTATTGTCATTTTATTGTTTTGTGGTTATTTCTGATGATTTTCTTTGATCTTTTCTTTATCTCTGTCCTGATTTGCTGATTTTCTTTAGTGATATATTTGGATTTCTTTCTCTTTACTCTTTGCATGTTTTACTGTTTTTGTTATATTTGTATATTAACTCTTCCACATTTAGCAGTCTATATTAAGTTGATAGGTATTTAAATTTGAACCCATTTTTTTATCCTCTCCACACCATGTTTTAGATATATATTGCTACATTTTGTATCCTTTTATTTTGTGAGCTCCTTGACTGATTTTTTTTACAGAAATACCCTTTTTTAAATTGCTTTTGTATTTTCTACCTTTATACTGTCACTTTTGTCTCTCCTTTCCACCCCAAAATTCCCCTTAATATTTCATGCAGAGGTGGTTTAGTGGTCATGAACTCCATTAGTTTTGTTTGTCTGTGAAACTTTTTATCTCTCCTCCTATCCTGAATAGCCTTGCTTGATCAAATATTCTTGGCTGCGGATTTTTCCCATTCAGCACTTCGAATGTATCATGGCACTTTCTTCTTGTTTGCAAAGTTTCTGTTGAAAAATCTGCTAGCCTTATGGATTTTCCCTTGGAAGTTATTGTCTTCTTTTGGAGCTTTTAATATTTTTCTTTATGACTATATTTTACCAATTTAAATACAGTATGTCTTGGTGTGGATGTGCTTTTGTTAATTTTTATGGGCGTTCTGTGCCCCCTGGGGCTGGATATCTGTTCCTTCCCCCGATTAGGAAAAATTTCAGCTATAATTTCTTCAAATAAATTTTCTGCTCCCCTTTCCTTTTCTTCTTCTGGAACTCCTATAATATGAATGCTATTATATTTGATGGAGTCACTGAGTTCCCTGAGTCTATTCTCATTTTGCATGATTCTCTCCTTTCTGTTTTGTTCAGCTTTATTAATTTCTATTACTCTCTCTTCTATGTCACTAATTCATTCCTCTGCTTCTTCCATCCTGCTGTTCATTCCATCAACCATGTTTTTCATTTCATTTACTGAGCCTTTATCTCTGCTATTTTATTTCTATATTAAGGGTCTCTCTCATGTCTTCCATTCTTTTCTCAAGTCCAGCTATCCTCATGATCATTATTTTAAATTCTCTCTGAGGCATGGTACTTTTATCTGTTTTACTTAGATCTCCCATGACCTTGTCCTGTTCTTTCATTTGGAAGAATTTCTTGTTTCTTCATTTTGTCTAAGTCTCTAACAGTCTGCACCTGTTCTCTGTGTTGGGAAAGTCAGCTGTGTCTCCTGATTTTGAGGGCAATAGCATTATGAAGAAGAGATCCTGTAGTGGCCAGCCATGTGCTATTTCTTCTTCCCCAGGACCTAGTGCTTCAAAGCGTATCTCTAGTGTATACCGTGTGTATTCTGCTGTTTTGTTCTGACTGCTTTAGGCTTCAGGCCAGTTATCTGCAGAGGCTCTCTTAGCCTGTTGCAGGTAGCATTTGGTCCCTGGCCTGAATGTGGCACATTTTCACTAGTTGTACTTCGGTCTGTGAAATGAGACTTGTCACCACCAGAACCAAGGCCTCACAGGACTTTCAGGTCAGGCCATGTGGTGTTGACAGGTGTTTGGGCCAGTCTTCTGGGCGAGGGGGCCTGCTGTGCTGGGACTGAGGCAAGCATGACTGGAGGAGGCAGTTCTACCGGATTGCAGTGTGTCAGGGTTTGGTGTAGCAAGTTAGGTGGTAAGTGTGGGCCCTGGGTTAGTTCCTGCAAGTGGCTTTGTGCTTATGCTGAGGAGTACAGGGAGGTAAATGATGCCAGTCAGCTCCTTTGTTCCTGGTGAAGTGTCGCTGTGAATGCTGCCTCTCAGGGGCTAGCTCCCAGAAGAGGGAATAATTTCCTGCTCTGTGCCCCAAGTGCCCTCCTATCCCACATTGTCTTCCCCTGGTTGTTTGCCCACCATTCACCAGGGCCAAGCACAGGGCTCTCTGGGCTCTATCCTAGCCAAACCCACAGACCTTTAAAATTCTAGGCTTTAAGCTCTACTGGATGTAGGAATTCACAAAATTTAGCCCCTCTCCTTTTCCAAGCCAACTGCTATGTGCATTTGTTTTCCCCTTGTGCTCCCTGTGTGCTAGTCTGTCTTTGAGACTGCAGCTCCCTCTCCACCACAGTGGCCACAATCTGTTTCTCCCTCAAACCATGTCTCTACTTCCTACTTTCTTTGATGTGTCCTCTTCTTTGCCTTTAGTTGTGGAGTTTGCTCTTCCAGTCTTCAAGTCAATTTCTGGGATATTTGGATGATTTTATAATTATCTAGTTGTATTTGTGGAACAAGGGGAGTCTAGGGTCCTTCTACTTTGCCACCATCTTCCAATCTCTCTCTCTCTTTCATATTTGAATGATAGTTTTGCTGAAGTAAAATGTCAGTTCAAATTCTCTGGTGATGAAATTGTGGGGGAGAGTTCCAAACCCACTTTGTTGCCTTCATTAGCTGCTAGGTTTCTTATATTCACAGTTATCATGATTGCAAGGCTGTTGGTTTTCAAGGTTGCATATAGCTTAAGAGAGAGGGGTGAGGGTAGATTCAATTAAAACACCACAAAACTCATTGCTCTTATCATGATCAATCTAGTTTTATTGAACAAGTGCTCCTCAGATTGTTGCAAACCTGATGTTAACTTTCAGATTTCTGTAAAACCTGATTTTCATATTTTTACCAATGTTTTCATTATTTTTATGGAGGATACGAATTATTTTCATTATTGTGTGAACTCTAAGGTTTGTTCTAGTTCTAGGAGTTGGTTCTTTCCATGACTTAGTGTAGTTTTTTTTTTTTAAGTGAATGAATTGGTCAGAAAATAGGAGAGACTCAAGGGAGCCCTTTTCAGAACCAGAGCACTCTCTGTTTAGGCCTCTTATCTCCAATACTCTTCCTAGAGTTTTGCTACCTTGCTACTCTCATTTCCTAGATCCCCACTTTTATCTCCTCATCTGAGGGATAGTCTCCAGCTTGTCTTCATTTCCTTTTTAATGCAGTAAGGTGTGGATATACTGTTAATGTAGTAGACTACAGTCACTCACGAATAGGTTTACCTTCTTTATTTCTGCTCATTCAGAGATCATTGTCCTGTATAGCATACTGTTTCAATATCTGAAAACCATTGTTTCTTTTTTCTTAATATCTTATTTATTTATTTATTCATGAGAGACACAGAGAGAGAGGCAGAGACATAGGCAAAGAGAAAAGCAGGCTCCCTCTAGGGAATCTGATATGGGACTCGATTCCAGGGCCTGGGAATCACGACCTGAGCCAAAGGCAGACACTCAACCATTGAGCCACCCAGGCATCCCTGAAAAATCATTGTTTCAAACATGTATCCAGATGTTTATTTACCTCAGATAGAAGGATAAATCTGGTTTATGTTGTACCATTTTGGCCAGAAACAAATATCTCTTCCCTATAGTTCCATATTTTCCTAGTTTCTTCCTTTAAAACTATTTTTGAATATCTACTATATATCTAATAATTTATTTCACATAGAAAATTACCGGGTACTATAGAAAATTATATTTTAATTAATTTATTACTTCAACAAATATATATCATTTGTCCAAATTTAGGTTTATTCTTAAATATAGAACAGAAGATTCATACAAGTTTGTTTTTTCCCCTTAATTAGTTTGCACACTAGTGGTAATAATTAGACAAGTATAAAAGCAAATGTCTTTAGGTTGCTTCTGCCAGCAGGGACAGAGTAGGTCTATGCTATAAAGAGGCTATTTTATTTTCCCTTTCACAGGCTGGTAGGATTTTTACAGATGAGAAATATGAAGAGTTTTGACAGAGGAAAAGAAAGCTGTGTAAAAAAAAAAAGTTAAGAAAGAAAAGATTATAAATTGGAAGGGGAGTTGGAGTGGGGCCATATGAAAAATAACCTGCTGTCATGGTTGTACAGAATACATAAAGGAAAATATAAAAAGGCAAATCTTTAGAAAGGAGTAAAATAATATGGGAAGATATACATACCATGTGGGTGTTGAGACTACATTTGTGAACAGTGAGGACCATGGAAAGAGAGAGATAATTAGAATTAAACTTAGTTGCAAATACTCTGTCCTACTTTTGTATATGGAGTATGCCCATGATAGAAAGAACAACAGAAATAATGAAATTAGAGTTTCTTGAGGATATCACTCTGGAGTTACTGTGGTAGCAATGGCATTATTAATAGATAAAAGAATTGAGAGAAGAAAGTTTAAAAGGGAAAAATCAAGACTTTGTTACAATGAAAACAATACATAGAGTTATAGAGGTAATATGTAGCTATTCAGATTATGTTAGGTTGTTAAAATAATTGTGTGAATGCTAAACTTATTTGGACAATGATTTAAAAAAAAACAAACTCTTAGACAACTGGCCAAAATTGAGGCAGATTTCAGGGGGAAAAATGACTAATACTAACTCATTTTCAGAGTTTTCTTGGACCTCAGATTTATTACCAGTTGCTAACCAACTAAACCACCCTGTTTCAGTCCACAGGGAGAAGCAGGTGCTCTAAATATAAAGAGATTATTAACTACTTTAAGATTCAGTGTAGTTATTAGTGTTAATTATTTAATTAATGGATTTTGTTTTGTTAATTGCTAATATTATTATTTCTTGCTGGATTCTCTTTTCTCCAGTGTCATGTCACCAATAGTTGAGCACAAGTTACATGTTTTTTAAGAAGTAAGTTGTATGCAGGTGACCTAGCCGTGAAAGACTTATGTCCTTCTCCTAGTCTTCTAAACACCTAGTCCCTTCCCTAAATGGTTTGTTATATCAAAATATTGATAGATGTGTATATGTGTATGTTTACTTTTCTCTCCCTGGGCTTTTGTATGTCCAAAGGTTGTGACAAATATTTTGAGAGAAAGATGTTTTCATTGAACTTGAAGGAGAAAAAAAAAAATCCTGTCAACTCTAATAAAAGTCACTTCATAAGAACAGTGTACAGCATACAGAAATAAATGAGTTGCATGTTTGGTGTAAAATCTCATTTTTTAAAGATGATTTTTATTGTTTAAGTATCTCAATAAGATCATAACTGAAATGATACATTTTCTGGTCATCAAACTATAATTCATAAAAACTAAACTTTCAAAATGCCCACACAAATGTCAAAATTCCCTCTTTCCTATTCTTGTTCTCATTGCTCCAAGGCTTATAATTCAATGATTACTTATGCTTGTAGATGTTTAATTATATTTGTATTGCTTTTACTTTTAACAAAAGTTTTATCTGAAGGAATATTCTCATAAATTATAAACCTTTCTAATTCAGAATCATTCATTTTTCAAAGGATGGATGTCAAAAATCCCAAGTATAAAGGAAAGGAAGCAATTTGTTTCAAGTACAGCAGAAGTACTTAAGACTAGACCTAAACATTGAAAATCAAGAACTGAAGTTTCCAAGGTGGCAGTAACATACACTGACACTATTCCCTATTCCCTAGGGAATCTATAAAATTCCCTAAATTATTCAAATCACTACTCTAATGCTCTATGAATACCAGTTTCAGATCTGTGCATATCTTTATTTGCGCAGTAAAAATAAGAACTATGAGTTCAACATAACTAACCAGGATTTTGTAGACATTGTACAACTTCTTTACTAGACATGGCTTAAAAATTCAGGTATATAAAATATTTCAGGAGTACTTTGTATTTCTAGAATTCTGTAAGAAACTGTCTCTGTTGTGGATTTCATCATTCACTATTTTTTTTTACATTTATTAATTCTCTAGCTGTGTTTCTATCTAACCAGGCTAAGCCTAATCTGTTCTACTTTTTGACTACAGTGTTTTAAATATATTCAAAAAAGAAATGCTGAGATTATATAAATTCAGGAAAATGCCAAAATAATTCCTCCAGTATTTCACAGAGCCATGGATGTGATAATGTAACTTGTTATTCTCTAGTTTTTCATTTCTCAAAAGTGCACAATATCTCACAGTATTAATGTTGTTTGAAATTTGTTTGGTGAATGATGCTCCATCTCTGTTTAAAATGCAGTCAACTTTATTTCTTCCAAATCATAATGTTAGCTTATTGAACACTGCTCCAACACTCAAAATTTTCTTTTTTTTAAATTTTTATTTATTTATGATAGTCACAGAGAGAGAGAGAGAGGCAGAGACACAGGCAGAGGGAGAAGCAGGCTCCATGCACCGGGAGCCCGACGTGGGATTCGATCCCGGGTCTCCAGGATCGCGCCCTGGGCCAAAGGCAGGTGCTAAACCGCTGCACCACCCAGGGATCCCCACACTCAAAATTTTCAAGCTAGCTTCCTCTTAATAAAATGCTAAGTTGGGGGCAGCCCGGGTAGCTCTGTAATATCACATCTCCCACAGAACTGGGAAATTGTCACCTGGCTTCTAATAATCTGGTCTATCCCCACACTCAAAATTTTCAAGCTAGCTTCCTCTTAATAAAATGCTAAGTTGGGGGCAGCCCGGGTAGCTCTGTAATATCACATCTTCCGCAGAACTGGGAAATTGTCACCTGGCTTCTAATAATCTGGTCTATATTTTACATCATGGGCACTGTAAATATTTGATCTAATTATGCTTCCTTCTATTGTCTATTAGGAAGTTTGAAGCTTAATTTTAGTTGACTTATAGCAATTGCATAGGATGTTATGGTATACATTTTGTGTACTAAAGTCAGCTTGATTTCTATTCATTATTGTATTCATATCCACTCACCCCAATCACCTTCAATATCCTTTTATGTTGTATTTCTGTTTGCATCTGAACTATGGGAGAGGGTTGTAAAAGAAAATTGAAGAAACAAAGAATCCTTACTAGGTTTCAAATTTATTTCTTATTTTTAGTGATACGTAAGTTTGACTTTGTTAGATTAAATATCTATAATTTCTGAAGCTCACTTTACATGTTCTATTTGATATATATACACCTAAGACTATATGATACCCATTGAATCTATAATATAGAGAGGTTTTTGTTCTACTGAAAATTACATAAAAGATTTTATTGGCTAATCTCCTTTCTTTAAGATGCTTCTAGTTACAATATTCATGAGGTCTCTGAAATATTATTAGTTAAAACATTGAAAAGTTTTTTAAGTGCATACTTTAAAAAGTCATATTTCAAGACTATGCCTTTTGACAGCTGTGAAATAACAATGTAATTGCATCATAACTGTGAAATATGACTTTTTCTTGCTTGTAGAAAGTGGATATTTTGCTAATCCTGACATGTACACAACAGCTTCAGGGCATCCCATATTTCCTGATTAATTAAGTCTGCTATCCACCTTGTCAGATTCATTGCCACCTTATCTAAAAGTTGAGATAAGCAGATTAAATATATAAAATATAAATAGGTAGTTTGAAAAATACAAAGGTACTTTCTTTTGTAATTGTGTGCTGGAATACACTATATATAGAAAAATTTATGTTAAGTAATTCTAAAATCAGCCATTTTGATCACTACTTTTTTTTTCTTTTTTCATCAACAATTACAAACAGCAAAGATTTCATATGACTTGGTATGGTCATCTTCAAATATTAATTAAAAACCTTTCAGCTATCCCCAAGTAACTCTTTTAATTTAGATCTATTACTGCAGAAGTTGAAATTATTAGCTTATTTATCATTTACAGGGAAAAAGATTATGTAATTAATCCTTTTAGAGAAAAATGAATTTTAGATACAAATAATGAAGTGATATCTAGTCGTTATCATGAAAGACATGCAAATGCATTGATTCAAAAGTTTCTAATTCATTTGATAAGCACATTAACTTTGAAAAGAGAACCCTAGCTATAGCAGGTTTTATAGTTACATAAGAGTTTTTCAGAATTATAGCAAGCACAATAAGAGATAGTGATTTTTGTGAGCAGAATTTTTTTATAATTATGCTTTTGTTATCTAAAAAAAAAAATGGCTTGAAAAAAAAATAAAAAAAATAAAAAAAATAAAAAAAATAAAAAAATGGCTTGATATGATGGTTGCCAGAAAGGAGACAACTGGAGCAGGGGTGAAATGGATGAAGGGAATTAAGAGTACATTTATCACAATGAGCACTGAGTGATGTATAGAATTGTTGAATCCCTATATTGTACACCTGAAACTAATATATCACTGTATGTTAACTATACTGGAATTAAGTTGGAAAAAAAATCAGAGAAAAGGCTTGAGAGAAAGACATAGATACCGATATAGCACATCTACCATTTTGATTTACTCTTTGTCTTCTTTAGAACATAAGAACAAGAGCTCATTCTTGACCTCAAAAACTAAGAGATAAAATAAATATATAGTAGGCTTCTATAGAACATGAAGAACAGAAGAGAGTATGCAGTCAACTAGGAGAAATGAGTTAAGCCAAGGGATTTAAGGATGTGTGTGATCTAACCAGGTTGTGGAAAATGGAAGTAAATGGGAGCCCTCTATTCACGGAAAATAGCATAATTAAAGGATTGCAAATCTGAAGTAGAATAATGTGTTCAGGTAATTACAAGCTCTTCATTAGTACTATAGAATAAAATGTGTTATGTAAAAAGTGGACAGTGAAGTTGGCTGGGGAACTAGATAGAGATCCTAGAATAAGATGCGGACTTTGAATATACCCTGAGGCCAAAAGTTGCTATAACTTAGACATCCTCCAAGTTGCCTAACACTTTAAAGCAAATAATGGCAGTTTTTCCTGACAACTTCCTACATAAATCCAAAATTTCAAATTAGTTCCTTAGAATGTGTTTAAAACATTAAAAACATATATATATATATATCAAACTATCATAATAAGATGTAAAGCATTTAAAATATTGCCTCTTGATCACTAAACAAACAATTAATATGGTTGTTAACAAAAAACTGCACTCAAAATAGTACAATTTATACATTGATACTTTAAGGTAAAATCTATACTTAAAATAAGAACTATGAATAAAATATAATAAATTTATTATGACAAGATTTAGAAAAATATATTAAAACTCAATTTCCTATATTGATCCATTGTTAATTGAGGTTGATAGTGAAGAAAGTTGAAATGGGAGGAGGCAAGGGTTATTGAAGCAGTAAATGGATGATTGTTGAGGGTGGCATGCAGAAGAGTTAGGTGGAGGCTTCTGACAAACAATTAGATCCAGTAGAACTGACATAATTTTCCTATCATTCTTTTACTGGTATAGAGAGTCTGGAATAGCAAGTTTTAGGCTGTTCTCACCCATGAGTGAGCACAGGAAGGGTACTTACCAGAGTCAGCCATTTCTGACCTGTGTATGTTGCCTCCAGTGGGAAATCTGTGCTCTGTGTCTCCCCATCAAATGCTCAAGATGTTCTCAAAGTCTGAGGTTCTTTCTAGACAATCTTCTTCATTCATTCATCACAGATGTCAGACCTGCATTGTGGTCTGAAGGCAATACCCACCTACTTCTGATCCCTCACTCCTTTAGCTTCATAAGTATTTCTCTCAGTAAATCTGTTACCCTTTTACTTCTGCCTTAGCATCTGCTTCTGGAGAATCTGAACTCAGAGTAAGAGACATAAAACAATATTCAGAAGGGAACTTTTCATTTAGCCTACACATTTAAGGATAATGTTTAGCATTATGTTTGCATGGCTCATTCATTCCTTCTGTATGGCACCTGTGGTTTGACCATGTGCCTCTTAAAGTTGTAATCATCTCCATTTCTTCAAACAAGGATTATATATCCTCCTGAACAAGTATAGCTATTAATTTCTCTGCATGTGATTTCAAGAGCTCTCCAGCATCTTTTCCATCAACTTCACCAAAATTAATATCCTTCCTTGGGGACATCAATTTTCTTTCTTCCTCAACTATCCTTACAAAACCTTACAAATCACAATTGTGGAGTTGATTTCTTGTACCCCTTGGTATCAATGTACATTTTTTTTTGCCATGCCTAGTTGGCAAATTCTAAAGCCCCCCCCCCCCCCCGCCTTTTTGGTCAAAAGTTTAAAAAAAAACTCTTTTAGTAAAGCTTCCTGTTTGATATCTGTATTCTGGACTAGGTTTTGCATAAGGAATTAATAATGAGTCTGGACAAATGCCATAATCATATGGACTATAAATAAGATCCACGGGTTACACATGTAAATGTAATATTTGAATGGAAGAAAATCACTTGGATGTTAGCACTATATTGTCATTCTTAGCTGAATGTTAGGGATGAAAAATGTTTAGGACTTTTTTTACTAGATTTTTGTTTATTAAGGGTCAGGGATAAGACTGTATAGAATTCTCAGAGATTCTCCTGTGTCAAGTAGTCTTTGGGGATTTCCAGACAATATGCATTTTCCTTTGGACATATTTTGGAATAAATGTATTTTTCAGAATATATGGTAGTTAATTTGGGTTTCACAAAATATTATTAGCACAAATGATTGGACAAATAGTTGGCAAGACTTCTAGCCACGTCTAGAAGCCTTCATAACCATGTATTTTGTTCTCCTGAAGGATAAACCTACAGGACAATATTGCTTTCAAAACAATCCTGTTTCATCTACAAAAAAATGTGTTTATCAGTATAACTTCCTTTTTCATATATAGTTTGGTACATGAAAATAGCAATTTCTTCATAGATAGTTAAGGCAGCTTTCAATATTATTTTGATGATATGAGCTGTCTTAGCCTGCTCAGGCTGCTATAACACAATGCCATAGATTGAATGTCTTAAATAAGACAATTTATTCCTCATGGTTCTGGAGGCTGAGAAGTCCTAGTCAAAGACAGGATGCCAGCATATTTGTATTTTGGTGATGGCCCTCTTCCTGACTTCAGACAGCCAATATCTTGCATTGTATTCAACTACTTCTTCCGTGTGTTCACGGAGAGAGAGAGAGCTCCAGTCTTTCATCCTCTTCTGATAAGTGCACTAATCTCTTCATAAAGGCCCCATTCTCATGGTTTCATTTAAAACTAATAACCTCCCAAAGGCCCCACCTCCAAAAGGCCCAAATCACATTAGAGGTTATGTTTTCAACATACAAATTTTGAAGGGATAAAAATAGTGCCCATAACAGGAGCATGGCTTGACTCTTGCTACTATTGAACTTCTCAGGCTTGATTTAAAAGCTCATTTGCCAACAGATTTTTCCTCTGCCATTGCCTTCACCTTTAACTTCTCAAACATTGTTGTCTACTTCTGAATGAATGATGGATAAAGTATCTATTGTCCTTGAATAGCTCAACTCTCTATAGATTTTGCCGATTATTTTGCATGTTTTTCCAACAAGGAATGCTATATTTTTGTCACATCATGCATGTGGATGCTAATTCACAATTCTTTTAATTATTATTTCATTATTATCACTTGGTGCACACACTGATAATTTATTATTTAGCATGCATACAATCTCTCTACCATGCTCAGAAGAGTAAAGAATTGTCAAAACATTTTAGCTTTATTTCATTGAAATAAAGCTTTCTCACTTGCTTTGCTTTCCACATTTTTATAACATGTTCAACTGTTTTAGGATTCATTGTAGAACAGTAGACAAAAACAAAAGCCAAATATAACAGATACTGTGGAAAAGTGTTTGAGACAAGTACAAAAAGGCCAAGAAAGCTTCACACCAAGTATGACATTGTGATGTCTCTCTTATTCCCATCACCGTCACAACACTGAAAGCACATTTCAAAGAGTCTCCATGCAATTCTAAAATTCTTCCATTTGTGCTTAGGGATATAGCTCAAATTGATTTACTTATCCCACAAATTCATTTACTTAAAATAATGCATTGTTTTTTGGAAAATTGAATATAGTTTTTTCCTATATAAAGTTTGGTCAAGAACTTTGAGAGATATGTATGTCCTGTAAAATACAAGCATATTTTGATGGTTTGAAGGTCAAATCTTATGCATTATCTTAACTTTTCCTACAATATTTGATCTTTTTGTAGAATTTTCTTACTTGCTGCCTGCTAAATGTCTTTTGGACCTCTTTCCATTACTGACTTTATCATGTAGTGTGATCATTAGGGACCCCTATTTATCTTCTTCATCAGATTACTAACTCATTAAAGGCAGTGATCATGTCTTATTATTCATCACATTCTGTTTGTGCAATAACAAATCATGAGACACAACCTCAAATTAAAGCTTCTTAAACCAAATATAAGATACATAGTAAAATATTGATAGTTTAAGGTTACGGAATCTACTTTGGTAAGCTTTGATAAGAGATAGAATTCATAGATTGATAAAAAGTACGTAAGAAGAAGTATGGACAGTGGGTCCAAATAAACTCCTCTCACTTAAATAAATTTTCAAAGGTACTACTACCTCTACAACCTTATATTTATTTATTCTCTAAAGTACTGTTTGAAGAATAGAAAGAACAGATGTTAGTAACTTTCATTTAGCATAACTGAAGACAGCACCATTCACATTGTTTTCTGTGAACATGAAATAAAGTTGTGCAAAGAAGTTCTGTGTGGTTAAGAATAATGTCTCACCCTAGTGTCAATGTTGTTACTGACATGACACAAAGAGATGAAAACACCAAAGAAACGTAAAATATATTTTAAAATAAGTTTTGGGTTCTTCTGTGTTTTACAAGGCTGGGTTTAACTCAGTATGTCATATGTACTTTACAAGAATTTTTAGTGATGAGGGAGATTACAAATTCTAACATTTAGCAGTATTTTTAACACTTACTTTCATAATCATTGTCTAATATCTATTGGGCCAAAGATTAGTTAAACAAATTAATGATAAATGTGGTTTAAAAAGATATTAGCTGCCAGGCAGGGGGGCAGAGAGGAGGATGAATCGGTGGAGCACAGAATGCTGAAAATATACTCTGTATGATATTATAATGATGGGCACATGTCATTTTACATTTACCCAAATTCATAAAATATACAATACCAAGAATGAATTCTAATGTAACTGTGGATGATTATGATGTGTTGATATAGATTCATCCTTGATAAAAATGCACCATTCAGAAAAGTGATGTTAATAATGAAGAAGCTATGCATGTAAGAGGAACGCAATATATAAGAAATTTCTGTACCTTTCTCCCAATTTCGTTGTGAAATTTTTCATCACTCTAAAAAATGATTTTTAAAATGACAACAAGAAAACAATGTCTAACTAGTAGAAGAATATATAGGAGAATATTTTTTATAACCCTGTGGTGCAGAAGATCTTCCCAACCAAGAGCCATAAATAGATTTGACTACATAAATTTGCAATCTTCTGTAATGGTGAAAACCTAAAAAAAATAAATAAATAAAAACAAAATAAAATTGAAAAAATATTATCACATATAAATGATATACATAATTTTAAAGTACATTCTAAAAAATTGAAGTTAATTCTAAAAAATAATCACAAAAATTATAAAAAAAAAAAAATTAAGGGGATCCCTGGGTGGCGCAGCGGTTTGGCGCCTGCCTTTGGCCCAGGGCGCGATCCTGGAGACCCGGGATCGAATCCCACATCAGGCTCCCGGTGCATGGAGCCTGCTTCTCCCTCCGCCTGTGTCTCTGCCTCTCTCTCTCTCTCTGTGACTATCATAAATAAATAAAAAATTAAAAAAAAAATAAAAAAAAATAAAAAATAATCACAAATAGTAATTAAAAAAATTAGACCTCTATATATCCACAATTTCCTAATGGAACAGAAGGCTTAATATTTTTATATTTCCTATATATCCCACCCCAGCCTATATACTTTCCTCCCGTATAACTATTATTCTCAATTTCTTTATTTTTTGTTATAATGTTGCCAAAATGAATTTTCCCCTAAAGATATTTTGCTTAATTTATTATTTAAAATTATTAAATAGAGAAAATCATATTTTATGTAAAAAATACTGTTGTTATATATAGCCCTTTATACATCAAGAATGGTAGGATTCTAATTACAGAGCTTGATACTTTTGAAAAGAGGTAAATGGCATGTATTTCTAATGAAAAGAGAAAAAATACATGAGAATTTTCCTTTTTCTCAATTATTACTTACTCTTTGTAAATTAACCATTTAAAAATATTCAGTATCTTTTTAGCTGTAATGCATCACATGCTTACCGAAATATGGATGACAAATATCTTTACCCAAGAAAAGTGTTAACAATTCAATGTGTTCACTATTAAAACATGTTACGAATTACTTAAATATTGTATTGTTAAGAGGTAGACTTTCAAACTAAGCAATCTATGTGTGTGCAACCTGCCATTTTATGTAGAAGAAATTTGTATAGAAACCATGTCAGAGTGATCAAGTGGATAGAGATTCAATGCCAAAAGAATTGCTTTATCTTAGGTAATATGATCTTCTTTCCAGCAACTCTGGTAGTTGTTTGCTTTTACCACATAATACTGAATTCCAATGAGGACAGTAGATGCTTAAAATGCATCTTTAGGAGGTGAACATTCAGAGGTAATATGCACAGCTGTGTTTTCTGAGTGAGTTAACACGGACTGGATCTATGAATTTTTCTGTCAGCAGGGCAAGCTGCTTATGCTCTGCTGTAGCTTAAGAAGAGAGCTACACAAGCCAAATGCGGTCTCAGAAGTCTGCAGTTTTATGTATTCATTGCTAATTACAAAGGAATGAAGAGTATGAGAATCTATATTTTTGTTTTTTTACATATTTGCATACCAGATGGCATTTAAGATGATATGAAAGAAAAATAATGACTTAAAGGTAAAAAATATGGGGGTATTACCAATGCCCACATCCCAATAATTCCAGTGGTGCAGAAATGTAGGAGATTAGAGTGTAGTAATATGCAGAGTTCATATTTCATTAATGTCTACATTTAGGATATAGTTACCTATACTTGCCAAATAGGTGCCCTCTCTTAGTCTACAACTGTGATCTCAGCAGATTTCATCTAGCCAACCAAAGTGAAAAAATAACTTGATCAAGCTTGACAGTGATTCTCAATTATTCCAGCACTTGCTGAGGATAGAATGTTTCTGAATTTCTCTCAAACAGGGATTTCTCCAAGTGATCAGAACTTCCAGAAGTACTTATTGTTGCTTGGTTTTCCTGGATGGATAGCCCAAATAAAGATCTATGTCATGTTGGGAGTAACAATTGTTAGATACAAGTGACTTGGATAGTGAGAGAGTTGAAATGAAAAATTAAGAGTTGACTCTGGAAATTGACTTCTCAAAAAACCTAGAGACTAGAAATATTGCTAATTGATCACCAGAAGGTTATCATTACTTTCAACAATCTTATGATTGTGCTACTCTATTTAGTAGATGCCAGTGATCATGTATATTCATCAAAAAAAATGAAGTACTTATTAAGTGGGTGAAAAAAATTGATCATAATTGCAGAGGTGAAATTTTCAGGCTTAACGGTATGAAACACCTTTCCCTAAAACTGACCAAAATCTGTTTCTGCCAGAAAATTAAGGAACCAGCTGTTTAGGTATTCACTATTCTTACCAAGCATGTTTAATCTAGTAACATCTAACCTTATATAACAATTGAAAGTCATATTGAAAATTTAGCTATATGGTCAGTTATAAGCAGACCACACTTTGTGGGGATTGGGAGGTGTTTTTCAGAATTCAGAATATTCTGTGAAATAGTGTCCCTCCATCAAAATAAATGGACCAGAATCCATGTAGTAACATTTCTTAGCTTCACACTTAATAGTCCATAAACTTTAACTTCCTGTACTATGACTACACACTTAGCTAGTGGTCTTAGAAAGAAATTCTCAAAGGAGAAATACTTCTACCTCAGTCAGCCAGAATAACAACTGAAGGAAAAACAAAATTGAGAGGAAAAGTGATATATGCTCCCTAGGGTTTTGTCACACTTGCAAATATGAGGACTAAAATTTTTCTTATTTGCTGAGTGGAATAATTCTTCCATTTTATTCTGTTTTGAATAGAAGAATATGTATTTTCATGTGTTTCTTGTTTCTTACACTATATAATATAGGCAAGGTGCTAAATTTCCATTTGTTTCTAAAATTTTTGAATATTGACATATTCATATATATATAATATCCATTATTTTGTCTCTGATGAAAGTAGCTGGTTGTGACTTCCAGTTACCTCCTTTGGTGAAGAAGAGTCCCCGGATAATAGGGTTGGGTTGTGTTAAGCAGGTACCTTCTGAATGGAGATCACATGGTGTGTGTGTGTGTTATATGTGTATGTCTATGCATGTGTGAACATGTGTGAACAACATACACATGGTATAATGCTAGAAAATGTCAATTAAGTTGAAATTCCGGAATTTCCTATTCCTTATAAAAACTTCAATTCAAAGACCTAAGCCTCTTTCAGTGTCTTACATCTC
The DNA here is from genome assembly GCF_018345385.1 of Vulpes lagopus. Classification (NCBI taxonomy): domain Eukaryota; kingdom Metazoa; phylum Chordata; class Mammalia; order Carnivora; family Canidae; genus Vulpes; species Vulpes lagopus. Next base: position 36,280,199 of record NC_054846.1, read on the forward strand.
TAGCCCTATCTGATCAATACAGGGATAGACTAAAGCCCAGCTGTCCAATCAGCTTTTCTGGAAATATTAAAACTTGAATGGAGAGATCAAGAAACTAGAAACCATTACTCAACCATTAGTTGAGCTTTGGTAAAGGTAGCATTGAAGGGAGAAGTTGTCCTTGTCCCAGCTTCCTTATGTTCATCAAGTGTCATCATTTCATCTCTTCCAGCTGGAGTCTATTTTCTGGGAATCCATGAACAGCCAAGCTATCTTTACAATAAAGTCCCTTTTTCATTAAGTTAGGTGAAGTCAATTTCTGTTGTTTACAACTACAGCAATCTTAATTAAATCAACTCATTAAAAGTAGTAAAATAATAACAAAGAACGATTTCACTTGATTAAGAATTTGAAGAGGTTTTTTTCTGGTACTCTAGACTTCATTTGCTGCTTCCAAAAATAAGTAGGAGGATTTTAAGGGACACTTGTGGTTGGAAGTTCAGAAGATATTAAAAAATAATAATTTCAATAAATTTGAATCATCTGGGGGACCGGAAGTTACCTTTGGGATATTTTTTCAAGAGAAAAGTATTTGCTAACATCTTAATGATTTTCTTGTGTCAGACTTTTGGTTTCTTTAAGCCAGATTTCTAACCTGAGACATAAAACCAGACATTTTGTGGTAATATTGTGTTCATTGATATAGTATTCAGGGCTCAGAATCACACCTCAAAATGTACAGAGTATATCCTTTGTGTATGTGCTCTATCACCTTAGATGATTTTCATTGTTGAACAAGAGACACCACTTTGTGATGAAAATGCTTCCTGTGAGGGCCATAATGTCTCCTGTTTATGAGGACAGGCTTGAGAGCTGGGCTGCTGGAGATGACAGCCCAAGGCAACCCCATACTTGAGACCTGTGCAAATTACTTCATTTTCTCCCTCATTTTGCAGTATTCTCATCTGCAAAATGTCTATAGTAACAATGAAATTTGGGGAGAAACCTATCAATGGATATTTAAATAAAGTATGAGCCCAGCACATAGTCTTTCATAAATATTAGCTTTTATTCTTTCTTTTAACCTATTTATATTACTTACTGCTAGGGTGACAACCCTAGCTTATGCAAATTATCCTGCAATACATATTGAAAATCTCTTCTATCAGTCTCAAAAGTGTGTCTGTTTGCTGATAAATTCTATACTGTCTTTGCCATCTCAATTTAAGTTCTCTTCATGACATTAATCTGTTCCTTCCCACCTGCTCCAATCAATAAATCACATGATCCTCAAATTTAAAAAGAGAAGATGGTAGTCATCATTAATTCCTTCCTTTTTCTCATTCCATACCTCGAACCCATAAAGATAATCTGCCAATTCTTCCTCCTAAATGCATCTGTATTGTGTCTACTTTTCTCCAGTGGCGTGTTTTCCCCACCCCAATCCCACTCCAGGCGAGATAAGAACTTAGCTCTCTGATAACAACAAAAGCCTCCTATTTGATTTCTCTGCTCACATTCTCCACAACTCAAATAGGTCTTCTTCAAAATGACTTTTTATGATGTAAAGGAGATCATGCCATTGCCTTGTTTAAAACCATTAACTGGCCTCCATCAAACTGGAGTCTTGCTAAGACTCAACCTGAGCTTGTCCTGTCTCAATGTTTGCTAGTTATGATGAATAGGATTTTGGTACATATCCCACCACAAAGCACTTGTCATAACTGCCTTTCTTTGTCTGAAAGAAAAGATTTGACCTCCTTTGTATCTTGGCTTCAATGTCACTTCTAACAGGTAAAATTCCCTGATTATCCTTTCTAGAATAAGATCTACTCAGTCCTATTATGCTTCCTTTCTCTTGGCAACCTGTTTGCTGTTTTTTTTTTTAACTTAATCACATGCAGGATCAATTTATTTTTTTGGTTGATTTTCAATCTCCTGCACTATTATAAGCTCAGAGAGGAAAGACCCCCTGTTCGTGTTCTTCACAGAGGGAGCTGAGCCAATAGAGCCACGTCTAATCTTTGATAAATATTTTTGAATGAATAAATATGTTTGGTAGACTTTATATAAAACTGTACATTTCTCTTTATTTATTTGTCCTCAAAGTTACCTTCCGATATTTTTAACTCTATCTTTTCGAAGATAGCTCAACAATGCTCTGAAATGCAAAGAGCCACTTTCTATCTCTGTGAACTTAGAGAGTAATTTAACTTCTTTATGACCCAATTTCCTCAGTTTAAAAATGAGAAAATATCCACCCAATACACCCTGTTTTGAGGTCAGATATGTGACACTATTGGCAAACTGTACAACACAATAAAAATGTATGGCCCCACTGTATGGCATATAGTAACAATTAGCAATCACCTTTATTTCTCATCTAGCATTATTAATTTGTTTTTCAGGCAGCTCAAATTACATACACCATTCATAATTGTTTAAAATGTTCCAAACTTTGATCTCATTTGGATTGTTTTATCATATGTTTGTAGACCAGTATTCATTTCTACAAATGGGTTAGCTTTTCATTGAAGAGCTAGAATTTAAATTATAATGTTCACATGTAGCATAATGAAAATCATAATAATAGTTGGCATTCTTGAGTATACATAATGTGGCAGACACTATGTGAATAAATTTACATATCTTACTTCTTCTAATCAACCATCCTGTGAAATATATATTTTTATTATCTGTATTTTATGGGTGAGGAAGTAGGCTTACTAGATCTATGCATTTTTCCTAAATTTCAAAGGCTGCTAAATGTAAGAAATGTATATCAAGACTAGATACATGGATAGATAACACTCCTCTTGTGACTTTTAGCAATTTATATGCAGTGAAGAAGGAAAGGTATATATTTTTATGTAGTCTATATTCCTCACAGGACACATATCAGCTATCTCCTCCATTCGTAGATTCATTCTGTCAATGAGTGGGCATCTACTCACTTCAGAGTGTCAAGTATTCCCTGTCTAAACAAAATGCTGTATATATAACACATACAATTTACTTTATTATATGAATATATTTGAACATTACTACAAAAAGCAAAAGAGGTAATAGGAACTCTTTGCCTACAGTGGGTTTAAGCTTTATCCACTACACACACACTGGAGGTAATGAACTAAACTGCACTGAACAAGAGTTTTAGTCTGTTAGTAATACGATTAATTTTGAATTTTGGAAAAATCACTATAGCAAAAGTCTAAAGAAATAAAGGAAATGAATTTTATTGAAATGCAATGCAACCTGTTTCAGTTTTGTGATGAAAATGAATTTTTTTGGCAATTTTTACCTCACAATTAAAAACAGGAATAGCATTTTTGTTTGTTCATTTGCTTTTTAAACTTTAAGGACTACATCTTTTTGGTGCCTGAGTAGTTCAGCATCTGCCTTCCGCTCAGGTCATGATCCCAGGGTCCTGGAATTGGGTCCCTCATCACGCTCCCTGCTGGGTGAGGAGCCTGCTTCTCCCTCACCTGCTGCCCTTGCTTGTGTTCGGTCTCTCTCTCTCTCTCTCTGTCAAATAAATAAATAAAATATTTTAAAAAAATAAAAAAAGACTATATATTTCTAGTCTTATAAGTAACCACAATTCATGGCTAATTGATAGCAAATATACTTTGTATTTGTACTGTTTTTGTGGAAGAAGTGTAATTATCATATTTTATTGTGATACATACCTACTTATATAAACTTACACATACAAATCCATATATATGTGGCATATTAAATATCTTTTTCACAAAGAATAGAATAAATATACCTTGAATTTATTTAAGAATATATAGAATATTTTTCAAATAACTTGCATAGAAATAAGTAAAGAATTAAAAAAAATAATTACCCACAATCATGTACAAATAGATAATTATCATAATGACTTATGGACTGATTATAGTTACTTGAATTATATATCAAATAACTGCAGGTAGAAATTCCTTTAAATTATTAAGGCTCTTTGGAACTCCATAACCATTTAGATTGCATTTGCTTTTAAAATGCATATTGCAGAAGGTTTGGGTAGCAGAAGAAATAGTGCTTTTATAGCCCATGAATCTGAAAGATTTTTATTCTTTTTAATGATACTGTAAATAGTATTGCTTTCTGAATTTTTCTTTGAAGCAGTTCATTGTTAGTAATAGAAATGCAATTGATTTTTGTAGTTGATTTTGTATCCTGTAATTTTACTGATTTCCTTGATTAGTTCTGCCAGTTGGTGAAGTCTTTGGGGTTTTCTATATATAAGATCAAGTCATCGAAGTAGCTAGAGTGTGCATCTTGGTCTATTTCCTGATATTGGAGGAAAATCTTTTAGCTTTTTACCATTCAGTATAATGTTAGTTGTGATCTTGCCCATATGCAACAGTTATTATGTTGATATATTCTTTCTATACCTAATTTGTTGAGAGTTTTTATCATGAAAGGATGTTGAATTTTGTCAAATGCCTTGTCTGTAACTGTTGAGATGACCATATGATTTTTATCTTTCACTCTGTTAATTTGTGCATCCTGTTAATTGACTTGGACATGTTGAACCATTTTTGTATCCCATGGGTAAATCCCACTTGATCGTGGTGTATAAGCCTTTCAGTGTGCTGTTGAATTTGGTTTGCTGGTATTTTGTTGAGGATTTTCACAACTGTGATCATCAGGGATATTGGCCTATAACTTTTTTTTCTTATAAGTATCTTGCAATTTCTTGTAGTATCTTGTAATTTCCTGTCTGGTTTTGTCATTGATGTAATGCTAATTTCCTAAAATAAGTTTAAAAGTGTCCACTGCTTGCAATATTTTGGCAACTTTAGGAAACACTGCATTAACTCTCTTTAAAGATTTGATAGAATTAACCAGTGAAGCCATCTGATCCTGGGCTTTGCTCTGTGGGGAAATTTTTAATAATTGATTCAATCACCTTACCAGTTATAGTTATTCAAGATTTTTTTCAGTTATTTAGATTTTTTTTATTTCTTTATCATTCGGTCTTGGTGGGTTGTAAATTTCTAGAAATTTATTCATTTCTTCTAAGATGTCTAATTTGTTGGCATACAATTGTTCATAGTAGTCTCGGATGAAAATTTTAATTTCTGTGACATCAGTTATATTGACCTTTTTATTTGTGATTTTATTTATTTGAATCTTTTTTTTCTTAGTTGAGCTAATAGTTTTTCAATTTTGTCTGTCTTTTCAAAAAAATATCTCTTAGTTGTGTTGGTTTGCTTTTTCCTTAATCCCTATTTCATTTGTTTCTGCTCCGATTTTGTTGGAAGAAGATTGTTTTGTTCTGTCTTTTTTAACCTTTTATTTTAAGTCCAATATGGTTAACCTATAATGTTATATTAATTTTAGGTGTACAATATACTAATTCAACAATTCTGTACATCACTCAGTGCTCATCATGCAAGTGCCCTTCTTAATCCTCATCACCTATTTCACCCATCTACCCACCCACCTCCCTCTGGTAACCATCAATTTGTTCTCTAATTAAGAGTCTGTTTCTTGATTTCTCTCTCTCTTTCTCTCTCTCTCTCTCTCTCTCACTCTTTCTCTCTCTCTCTCTCTATCTCTCTTTTCCTTTACTATTTTTTTCTTAAATTCCACACATGAATGAAATCATATGGTATTTGTATTTATGATTGACTTATTTCACTTATCTGATCTGATTTTTGTTATTTCCTTCCTTCCACTAAATTTGAGCTTAATTTTTTCTTCTCCATTCCTTGAAGTGCAAAATTAGTCTGTCTTTTTGAGATCTTTTTTTTTCTTATATAGATGCTGTAAATTTCCCTTTCAGAACAGTTTTTGCTATATCCCATAAGTTTTGGTATGTTGTGCTTCCATTTTCATGTGTATCGAGATATCTATTTATTTCCCTTTTGCTACTGCTTTGATCCATTTGTTGGTCTGAGTGTGTTGTTTAATTTCCATATATTTGTGAATTTTCCACCTTTTCTCCTATTCCTGAGTTCTAATTTCATATTATTGTAGTCAGAAAAGGCACTTGATAGTATTAGTATCCTTAAATATGTTAGGCTTGTTTTCTGACCTAATATGTGATACATCTTACAGAATGTTCTGTTTGTGCTTAAGAAGAAATGTATTTTCTGCTGCTGTGGGATGGAATGTTCTCTATATGTTTCTTAGGTTCATTTAAGGTAAAGTGTAGTTCAGGTCCATTATTTCCTTATTGATTTTCTGTCTGGATGATCTATCCATTGTTGAAAGTGGGGTATTGAAATCCACTACTATTATTGCAGTGCTGTCTTATTTTGCCTTCAGATCTGTTAATATATTGTTTAATATATTTAGTCGCTCCAATTTTGAGTGCATATATATTTATAAATTTTACTTCCTATTGATGAATTGACCCCTTTATCATTATGTAATGGCTTTTTTTTTTACTTACACTCTCTTTTGTCTGATATAAGTATAGCTATTTTTATTCCTTTGGATTTCTGTATGTATGAAATATCTTTTAGCATTTCTTCACTTTCAGACTATATGTATCCTTAGACCTGAAATTAGCATCTTTAGACAGCATTTACATTTATATATATTCAGTCACTATTCATATGTATCCATTCTGTCACTATGTCTTTTGATTGGAGAATTTAGTCCATTACATTTAAAATAATTGTTGATAGGTAAGGATATATTATTGCCTTTGTACTGTTTTCTGGCTGTTTTATAGTTCTTTTCTTCCCCTTGCAGTCTTCCTTTATAATTTGATAATTTTCTACACTTGTATACTTTGATTTTTTTCTCTTTATCTTTTATGTATCTATTATAAGGTTTTGGTTTGTAGTTACCATGACGCTTATAAAGAATATTTTATAGTCATAACAGTCTATTTGATGCTAATAGCAATTTACTCTAATCTACAAAAGTTCTACCCGGTTGCTCCTTTGTTTTTGTGTTTTAATGTCATAATTTATAAGTTATATATCCATTAACAGATTTTTGTAGTTATAGTTATTTTAATACTTTTGGTATTTAACATTTATGCTACAGTTAAGTGATTTATATATTAGCATACCATTAGAGTATTAGAATATTCTGAATTTTACCATATGTATACCTTTGCCAGTGTATTTATACTTTTATATGTTTTCATGTTACTAACTAGCACCATTTAATTTCAGCTTGAAGAACTCTTGTTAGCATTTTTTGTGAGGCAGGACTAGTGGTGATAAGTTCTCTCAGTTTTATCTGGGAAAGTCTTTCTCTCTTTCATGTTTATAGGACAGTTTTGCCAGATATTTCTGATTAACAGTTGTTGCTGTTGTTGTTGCTGTTTTAGAACTTTGAATATATAATCCCACTCTCTTCTGATTTGCAAAGTTTTGTCTGAGAAATCTACTGATTGTCATTTGGTGATTCCATTGTATGGAAAGAGTTTTTTGTTTGTTTTTTTGGTCAAATCTGTATGGGATGTTATGCTTTCCAATACCTGGATGTCTATTCCTCTCCCCAGCTTTGGGAAGTATTCAGCCGTTATTTGTTTAAATAAGTTTTCTGTCATTTTCTGTATTTTCTTCTTCTGGGCTTCCATAATGAGAATATCATTTTCTGAAAGTGTCCCATAATTCACCAAAGCTTGTGTCATTTTAATCCTTTTTTAATCTTTTCTTCTCTGAATGTATACTTTCAAATGTTCTGTCTTCAAGTTCATAGACTCTCTCTACTGCTTATTCAAGTCTTATGTTGATGCTTTCTACTGCATTATTTTTATTTCATAAATTATGTTCTTTAAATACAAATTTGTTCTTATTTTTTCAAATTTCTGTCTCTGTTGAATCTCTGTATTTTTCAAGGATTATTATCTTGATTTTGTTGAGTTGTCTATGGTAACTTGTTGAATTTCCTTAATATAATCATTTTAAATACTTTGCCAGCCAATTTATAATTTCCATTTTTGGGGGGTCAGATACCAGAAATTTATTGTGCTCCTTTCATAGTGTCATATTTGCTTGACTGTTTGTGTTTCTTGAAGCCTTGTATTACTGTTCCCATATTGAATAAACAGTTATCTTTTCCAGTCTTTCTTAACTAACTAGCCTCAGAAAAGAATTACCTTTACTTATTTTCGAAAGTGAAGGGATTTTGAGGATTTCTCAGACCTTTCTGGGGATATTCCTGCTTTACACTTCTGTTCTGGTGGTGGTGGTAGAAGGCAGAATTCTTAGGATTGTCTGCCTTCTCCCAATCTTGCAAATCCAGGCCAGGTGTTGCAAGCCTTCTGTTTGTTTCTCCTAGGCAGTGCCCTAAAATACGCATGCTCACGTTTGTAAGTCTTCATTCCTCCCACAGAGTTTGGACTGGCTCTTAGTACTTGCATGCTAGCTGTCCACAAAAACTTACTTACTCTCACTGTCTATAGGAGCATGTGCTGGGAGTCAGCCATGAAGAGGTAGGTGAGGCATGTAGAGTGTTGGGAATGTCCATGGACTAGGTAGGGGGTTCACAGATGAGGCTTCCTCAGTGGCTATGGACAGACTTCCTGATGGAGTCTGTTAATTAATAGTAGGAAGAACCATGAAGCAGTTAGTAATATCCCAAAGTACTTTTTTTTCTTTTTGTGTATTGACTTGTTTGAATCTGAGAAGTGTTTAAAAACAGAATATATTTGTATATATATAATCATTATTATAATATTATCACTATCATTGATGATGATTTTGATTGTGGCTTACAATATAAAATCCAAAATAGAATTAAAGAATAATATTCCTTCCAATAATAGTGCTAACACTATTGGAAAGGGACAGATGAGAATGTGCAAAATACAACTTAAAAATAAAAGTATTATCTTCTCTGGCAGTGGCTCTATAGGCATATAGCAGGTGAAAAAAAATCATTAATGAACTATAAAGTTGTAGTAAGATGTGTGATTCTATAGTATTTAAACCAAGACCTTTGTCATTTCTATTCCTCTTTGTTTAGTGAGATGTAAGCTGTACTTCAGAATGAAACAGTAAAAACACAATCTCCCTCTCCTCAGCTCCCAGTCAGGGGAATATTTACCCAAGAAAGCAGGACTTCAAAATTTCTCATTCCCCCACCAGCTACCTATTGCAGAGGCTAAGTTCTAGGTGAGTACTGCTAAGAGGTAGGGGTTCCCTTTTTCTGTCCTATCCTTACTCATGGATAGAAGCCCTACCTCACGTGTGGTGCTACTAAATAAACTGGGCCCAAACCACCCTGGCCCAGATTTTTGTAGTGGAAGTTCCATGCTGAGAGAGGCAAACCAAGGAGACCTGTGTCTGCTGCCAAGTTCTCAGTTCCTAAAGTGAAAGTATTACTCAGAAAGAAGCAGGCAATTGTCTCCACTCACACCTCCCTCAACATTGGAGGTAGGGTTTGGAGATTCTGTCTCAGGGAGAGAAGCAGGATGTAGAACATAGACTGAATCCTTATGAACAAGACCTAATGAAAATTTATAGAATACTCCATCTACCAAGAGAAAAATGTACATTCTTCCTAAGATGGAACATTCATCAGGAAAGAACATATACCCAGCTAAAAAACACACCTCAATATATTCAAGAAGAAGAAATATAAAAAGGTATATTGTCTGACAACAATGCAATAGGATGAAAAATCCATTATTAGAAAGATTTAGGAAACTCACAAATAGGTGAGATAAATATCTAAAAAGGTAAAAAGGTAATATAATGATTTCTCATTTAAGAAAGTGCAGATAAGGGATCCCTGGGTGGCGCAGCGGTTTGGCGCCTGCCTTTGGCCCAGGGCGCGATCCTGGAGACCCGGGATCGAATCCCACGTCGGGCTCCCGGTGCATGGAGCCTGCTTCTCCCTCTGCCTGTGTCTCTGCCTCTCTCTCTCTCTCTCTGTGACTATCATAAATAAATAAAAATTTAAAAAAAAAAAAAAAAAGAAAGTGCAGATAAGTAATAACTTGGATTACAAAGAAAATTGAAAAGTTTGCTTGAAATTCATACTGGTAATTAATTTATTTATATAATCAAATTTGTCAAAGGGTTATATAATATCATGTGTCTGAGGATTTAAATTCTAGAATATTTATATATCTACTTCTTAAAATGTATGTAAAGGCATTAATATGTAAGTTAATGTGTATTGTATTAAACCATATATTTTCATAAAAGCATGCTTTTTAATATACTTCATTAGTATTCTCCTTTTTTCTCCTTTGTTTTGATACCTTAGTGATTTTATTCCATTTATATACCTTTCTTTTGTCTTCCAGTTAGATATAAAAATCAAGCGATTTAAAATATCAATACATGAAATAATTTTTAACAGAATGCTATATGAGGAACTCAGATATGTTTTATTCAATGAGGCAAGTGTACTATGTTGAAGATTATGATTTGATCTTATTAATAATAGCCATAAATTATGAGTGAATAGTGTCACAGAAGTGACACAAAATGTTATGCCACAAAAGCACTACTGTGAACCTACTATTCTGGTGCCTAATTTAATTTTCAGGGGCCGGATTCATGCTGACCAATTCCAATTTGATCTAAAAAAAGGTTGCCACAGATGTAAGCTCCAATTTGCTGAATATGCTGTTTGTTATTACAGTAAAACATACTTTAAATTATTTTGTTAAATTGGATGACAAATTTAACTCCCTTTAAAACAGGAGTCAAATCCTAATAAAAATGATTTTTGAGTATGAAATCACCTCTCCATACCTATTTTTTTCTCCATACCTATTTGAAAGGATTATAGACAGCTTTTAATAAAACTGCTGACACCTCTATCTATGTAATATTATATACTCAAGAGAAAGAGACACAAAGTAAAAGTGTGTAACATATTTTACTATATTGGCTATAAACTCTCTGATGCATTTCCAGGTACTGAAAATAGGCTTTCTTGATACATTTCAGGAATAAATCCTTTGTATCTGATTAAAATGCAGATGAGCATCATAAACTATTGTAATTTGAAAGGATGGAACTCATGATGCTATCTGCCTCCATCTGCTTTCAGGTATAAAGCAGGAGGGAGTTTGCTGAAAGTACCACTGAGTCCAATTTAGGTTAAAATTCAGGAAATTAAACATGTCAGTCTGGTTCCCCTGATTTTTTGTTTGTTTGTTTCTGCATTTATGTCATTTTGTTTTGTGCCTGTGTAGGTTTAGGCCATCTGCATAATCATATTGCTGTTAATTATGACAAAGTATTTTATTTTCAATATTTTTCACAAATCTGATGCCATACACGTATGGAAAAAGGGGGAAAAACAGCTAAAATTATTGGCAGGGATTTGAAAGAGCTTTGGAATTAAATAGACTGCCATAGGCTCATTTCTTCAATACGGTGTTTGCCTCTTTTAACATTTTTCAGCAGATATGAGAGCAGTGGAATGAAGCCATATGTAGTGAGCAGGAACCAGTTAAATAGAAAACATGCAGCTGAGTCATTGCTCCAGGGGTGGAGGCAGACAGAGAGGGGCTTTGGAAAAGATGCACTTCAGTAGAAACCTAAGTCTCCTGCCTAATAATTGTGTGGTTCAGGGGAATTATTAAAATGTCTCTGAGCTTCAATTTCATCTTTGATAAATAGTCATGATGAATGTGCATCTGTAGGGTTTATGGGACAATGGTGGCTAGAGAGCACCTACTGAAGTGTCTGCATACTGCTGGTATAAAATGTCCATGATCTGCTTTTATTCTAGCTTTTATCTGCACAGCTGTACTGTAGACTTTTGTTAATGGGAATGAGAGAGGGGCCCACACATAAATATTCTAGGAAGTGTATCCTAGGCTCATACCCATCCTTCTGAAAGTTCTCTAAAATTTTTGCACTTTGTATCTTTTGTTTAAATATGAATAATAAAATACAGAAGCTATTGTGAGTCATTGAATGTCTGAGTTTAAGGCCTGGACTTTTGTTTGTGCTTGGAAACATGTTACTTCCAAGTCTTATTATTTTAAATTTTGAATTTGCAAGCTCTTTGGAAAATTACAGAGATGATCTTCATGATGCCTTAGGGACAAGTGACAGTAATATCACAATATGCTGTAGATTGAGTAAATGTTTTATAAGTCAAGGAGCCTTAGAATATTGAAGCAGCACATGATCCACTGAAGTATAAAGAAGTCAGTGTCATGAGAAAAGGAACCATAAGACATCAGTACCATTTTCCCACTGCAAATGACATGCTAGCTCTAGGCCAAACCATCACATTTAATTAAAGTGATTTGTGTTAATATTTTTGTTGTGCAAAACTTCAATTTAATCAGTGATCATTTTGCATGTCATGTGATATGGGAACTATAATCATAAGAAATGTAGAAAACGCAGTTAATGAAATATACATATTTAAATATTTTTTAATGTTAAATTCACTCTAGAATTGTGAAAGCATTTTGTTTTAGAATCATTTTTCCAGTTCTGCCTATAAATGAAAATGAATTAATTTTGAAGAAATAAGAATAGCCTTTTGAATGAAAAGAATTTAATTATTGTGTATGATACAATAAAAATATAATATTAAAACAAAGAGCAAGAAATATATGTATCATAGAGATTACAAGAAATGAAAAATTTTATTTGAAAGATACTATAAACAAAATCAGAGGACAAATTGATAGACTGAAATAAAATGTTTGTGTAAGCTATTCTGAATTGCCATTTGGTAGATCAAAAATTGTCACAAATTGGGGCATCTCAGTGGCTCAGTCAGTTGAGTATCAGGCTCTTGGCTTCAGCTCAGGTCATGATCTCTGGGTCCTGAAATTGAGCCCATGTTGGGCTCCTCAATTGGCAGGGAGTTTTCTTCCCCTCTCTCTTTCTGTCTTTCTGCCCCTCTCCCTGCTCATATGCTCTCTCTCTCTAAAATAAATAAAAACATCCTTCAAAAAATGTCACAAAGTAACAAATGTCTATTGTTTGACCTACTATATGTGATGTTTAACAGCTAAGGAATTAATATTTCCACTTTAAATAAAAAATTATACAGTTATGAAATGAAAAAAAGTCACAAGAAAAATGAGCAAAGATTATAATCATGAGATTCACAGAACAGAAAATGCAAAAGCCTTCTAATGAAAGTAAACTCCACTTCACTAGTCATCAAGGACAAGATGATTGAAACAATGAGATCTTTTTTTTTCTTTTTAAATCAAGTTGACAGAAATTTGAAAGACTGATCTATCTTTTGCCTCCAAGGATGTAACAAAACCATAATCTTTGGCCAATCAAATTGGGCATCACTCCAAAGTTTGTGGAATTTGTCTGGCAGCATTTTTTAAACATTAGAGTGCACATACCCATGGAACCAGTGATCTTATCTGGGCCTGATATAACAAAAAATGAAGTATTATCACATGGATGATATTATTTTTATGATACTTTTAATTTATTATCTTTTATAGTTATACTTTATTGAAATGGAAAAATAAAAGCAAAAGCAATTTGAATATCCATCATTTGGGGGATACTGACTGATTTTGGCCAATCTCTGGGGTCAATTTTTACATGTTTTAATTGAGAAAAATGTTAAGTGAAAAAAGCAAAGTACAGAATATTTTCCTAAAATAATATTTTCTTGAAAAGACATGCATAAGCTTGTATGAAAACTGTGAGGAACATAGTTTTCAAATTGTTACTCTGCCTATCATAAGAAATGGGATTTTAGTAGAAGAAAATTTTAGTATACTAAATACTTCTGTATTGTTGGCATGACTAAATGTGAAGATATTGCTGAAAATAAATGTACAGGTATGCCAATTTTAGAACATAAAAGAAAAATTGCAAACAACTGCCTTGGCTTACTTGGTTTTATAAAATTATATAATTTATTTTCATAAAAATTTCCTAAGATTGTAAATGCTGAGCCAAAGAAGGCACAAAATCATCTGGTCAGGTTATATTAAACTTATTTCACCATTTTATAATATGATTGATATTATTTGAGATTTCCAAATTCATAAACTCAACATTGAAATGTTTTTTTAAAAAAAGCTGTTTTCTGGGGTGCCTAGGTGGCTCAGTCAGTTAAGCATCTGACTCTTGATTTTGGCTTAGGTCATAATCTCAGGTTTGTGAGATTGAGCCCCTCATCAGACTCTGTGCTGGATGTAGAACCTGCTGAAGATTCTCTCTCTCTCTCTCTCTCCCTCTCCCCCTGACCCTCCTGCCTCCTGCACTAGCACGTGCACATACTCTTGCCCTCTCTCTCAAAAAAGATATTTTCCAATCTAATATGCAACATTTACTCCTTTTTGTCTTTATTTTTTGTGTTTCATGTGCTTAACATACATAAAGTGCTCAATCCATGAATATACATTGGATTATTAGTGAGTTTTAAAGTATTTTATAAAATATTTGAGTTGTATATTCCTTGTGATTACCTATCCTTGGCATCTCAAAACAATACACATTAAAACTTTACTGCTCTATTAGTAGGACAAGGTAAAGGGAGAGACTGTCTGAAATCTATATGCTAAATAATTTTAAATGATTTCTGAATATTGAAGATTGGATAGCATTAAGAAAGTTTTGAGACTTTTTCTAGGAATATAATAAATAATATATTTTAAAATGTGTTTTCTGCATTGGAGAGCAGTGAACAACTTTAAGCAAAATGATTTTATTTGAATTTTCATTCTTGAGGTTTTGAACTATTTATGAAGGTTCATTGAACTCATATTATGTATAGGATATTTTTTTCATAGAAAGACTGCTTAAATAAGTTAAAACTGCTTTCAGAATGAAATAAAGGAATAAACTTTTTAGTACTATTTAAGTACAGGATAAAACTTGAAAATGCAAAGCTTGAAATCTGATGTTGGTATTTTTTAGCAGATGTGTTGATCCCGATAAATAGAGTTCAGTTATTCAGTGGCATAAAGCACCACTGAAATGAACAGAGAAGGAAAATAAAGAGCTCAGCCTGAAAGGAGTTTTTCCTCCAAAATGGGTTACCGTTGCCAATAGTTTTCTTTATTACTTTTGTTATTGAGAGAAAAGTCATTGAATATTTCATTCGCTTTCTTTTCAGTAGATGTTTTGATAGCCCGAATGTCCCTTTATGGGAAACTCATTTCCTCAAAAAAAAAACATTTTAAAGTAAATATAAGAGATTTGAAGTCCCCGGGGGTCTTTTACTTTGTTCTCTAGATTCTTAGTATTTTATGTGAAATATGTAGTCCTAAGGCATAATGCTATTTAAAACATGAACTTTCTGGAAACATCATAGAGAGGAAATATTCTGATTTTTATTTTCTAAAATTTTATATGAAAGAGGTCATTGCATCTTTGAAATAGTTTGTGTAAGCCAGAGGCAATATAATGCAATTTTAATGTCCTTATTTTCCCTTTTATATTCTTGTCCAGTTTGTGCCATTTTCTTATCTGTTTATACACCAAGAGTAGTATATTATTACTTAGGTAGTTTTTAACTGTAAAAAAAGTTATGAGTTTGCAATACCTTATTTTAATAGATTGCTTGGTTAACCTAGAAGAGTTTGCTGTTGGGGTTACATTGTTAATTCTGCTGTTTCCAGGTATAGTCAGGGAGCTGTTTCGCCTGTCCTGGGACAACATTCCTCCATTCCTAAGTGAGGCATAATTGAGTGAGCTCTTTTGACATCACAAGGCTACTTGACCAGACTGTATACCTCAGATGGCTGCTCTAATATATAGCTAATTTTCAAATATCAGCAGTTACCTTCTGGAATGAAATGCTAGAAAGTTTAATTCAGTATACTTTTTATTAGGGTTTATTGTACCAATAACAGACTTGAAAACAAAATATTCTAATCCTACTTACCCTTCCATCAACTCAACTACAGTGACTCATTTGTTCCCTTCCAACTGCTGACCATTTGCATTAATGAATTTTACGTATTTGTGACTGTAGTGTAAGTACAATTGGATTTCATTCAATGTTGAAGCAAACAAATTGGCCCTAAACAGCTTTGTTCTCCTGACTCAGGTCTTAACATAGGTTGTAGGAAGTTCTTATCGACTCAGCTTCACCTAAGGCTAAAATATTTTATTAAAATATTGAATTATTAAAAAGTACTGCTCATCATTTCACAGAGTTAGAAAATGTGCAAAAAAATATAAACTGTTTCATGAAAACTCTGTTATTTCTATCAGCAGAAACAACATTTGTCTCAATCATGAAAACACAGAAATATTGTTATGTGACCTTTGTATATATGCTTTAATCTTATGTTAGCAATAAGAGTGTGGGCACCTATCAGATCAACAAAATCTAATACATATATATTGACTTATGAGAATACCTTAATTTATATACATTATGGTGCCCTAAGAACTTGAGGATGTAAGTGAAAATTCCTACTTATCATAGAGGCCTACTACAGGAAATCTATTAAGACACCAACTCTATCTTTTCTTCTTAATGAATGAGAAGGCCAGAAGATATCAGCCTGAGTTAACTATTAATTAAAGATTGTCCTTTTGGATATGTAACGCTGACCTTGTATTTTTTTAAAGACTTTATTTATTTATTCATGAGAGACACACAGAGAGGGAGAGAGGCAGAGACACAGGCAGAGGGAGAAGCAGGCTCCATGCAGGGAGCCCGACATGGGACTCGATCCCGGGACTCCAGGATCATGTGCTGGGCTGAAGGCAGGTGCTAAACCACTGAGCCACCCAGGGATCCTCTAACACTGACCTTCTAGAAGGTCTTTTATCTAAACTAAATGGCACAACAGCATTGTTAACAACTTAACTTGTAGTTTAGGTATTTTCAACATTAGAGACACTGTTGAAGATTAAATAAGAATGTTAATGATCCTGTGTCACTTTTTCCTGTAATTCAACAGGTAACACTTTTTTCCCCAGAAATATTTATTTATAACAGGCGTATTTGAAGTAAAACCTCCTGAGGAGCAACCAATTAGAGAGAGTGATAATTCTTCTTGAGACATGACTGAAGTGAAGACATATTTCAACTTTCATTAGTACACTATTGAAACAGATCAACCACAACCACTTAGGAAAAGATTATATTTGCATGAAGTGGAGCAGCAGCACTCTGAATCTGTAGGCTCTGGCTCGTCTAGGTGCGTGTAGCTCTCAGTTGCAGAAAACAGAAAGCTGCCTGGGCAATTAGCAGCAGAAAGAGATTTTATATAAGAACTTAGATGCTTACCCATCACTTGAAGGAGCTCTAGACCTAACACTCAGAACCACTCTATGCAGGAAGAGCTTGCCAGGGAGCTTGCCAGGTCTGTCTGACTTCAAGAAAGTACCACTGTGGCTGAGCTCCAGAGACCAGAAAGCCACCGGTGCACAGCTTCCTCCCAAAGCACACAGTGAGTAGACACAGGGCTCTGTTGCCAAAATTTAAAAATAAAAGTAAAAATAAAATCTTGATAATACTGTGCTGTTCTGCAGCAATAGCCAAAGCAAAGGAAGAACAGTCTTTCTTGTAGTTCTACCTTCTAGATCTCACACTATGCATTTAACTGGCTACATTTAATGCATACTCAAAAACCTAAATGAAAGAGAATCTTGGGAAACATTTTCAGCTCTCCAGCCTCTGGAAACAATGTAAATGATGCTCGGTGCTAATCCACTATGCTCAGCACACTTGGTGTGCCTTTAATTCCTTTTGATATCTGAATTTGTGTGTACCTATTAGGTGGGCTAATTATAAGTTCTGGTTTACTTGGGGTAGTGCTGATGTGTGTCTGTCATCCCCAGTATAATTATAAATAGTGCCCCCTTTCACTCTTATTGAGTTCTGTTTTGGAAGATAAATTCGATAGTCACTTTGTGTATGTGTATCATACCCTACAGGCTATAAGGAAGAAAGACGAAAATGCAACTAACTGGTCCATGTCTTCTTATTCAGCACGTAAAATAAGGCTGTGAGGAATTATAAGCATTTTTAGCTGTACTGGATATAAGGCCTGAAGAATGTACTAACAAGCCTGCCATGGTCACAAAGCGATAGAGCAGGGGTGAATTTAAATTTAAATTTAAGTTTAAGCTTCTCTGACTTCCAAGGACGTGATTTTTAGTTAATTATGCATCTCTCTCTCTCTCTCTCTGTCTCTCTCTCTCTCTCTCTCTCTTTCTATTTTTTTTTTCTTAGAGAGGGATGGGAGAAGACAAAGAGGAAGGGGCAGAGGGAGAGAGAGAATCTTAAGCAGGCTCTATGCCCAGTGCAGAGCCTGACCTGGCGCTGATCCCATGACCCTGAGATCATGACCTGAACTGAAAAGAAATCAAGAGTCTGATGCTTAACCAACTGAGCCTTCTGGATGCCCTTAATCATGTAACTCTTAACTATAATCAGTTCTGTGCTAACTGTTGTTTTTGCCAGAGTTATTGTGGGCTTTAAGCATTTTCTTTTCTCGCATTGTTCATTTACTTAATATTTCATTCCACAAGGATTATTTGAGCACCTAATATAAAACAAAGATTGACCTATGCCCTAGGGATATGTATTAGACCAAACAGACAAAAATCCTTACTGGTGTCAGCCTGTATAGGGACAGGACGTATGCTTTTAAGAAAAAGGCTAAATATGTCAAGTGATAAAAAGTGTCATAGAGGAAAATACATCAGACAGGCATCATCAGGAAACCTAAGGGAGAGGTTTGCTATTTAAATTTGGATGGTCACTGATGAAGTTTGATTAGATACACAAAATGGGTCCAATTATCGTAAAGGTATCTACGTAAGAACATTTATGTCTAAAAAATGGAACATGTAAACCACTGGCAAAAGTGAGCTTGGAGAGTTTTAAAAAAAGGAGACTAGTTTAGGTGCCATGGATGAAAGAGGTCATGAGTAGGGGATGAAGACACAGGGTGTGTGTGTGTGTGTGTGTGTGTGTGTGTGTGTGTGTGTTGCCGAGGGGAAGATAACCGCACTGCATAACCTAAAGCTTTAACTTTGAAGTGAAACAGGAAGCTGTTTGGCATACTTGTATATTTCAGCCAACTATAGATCACTTTGGAAAAGAGTATTTCAAAGACAAGCTTTAGAAATGAAATATGACACATATTATCTAACTTAATCCTCAAGCCCCTCACTAGTAAAGAGAAAATAATAAAAACATGGCAAAAGTTCAATGCAATTATAAATACACTTGCTTAGCACACACTAAGTGCTCAATCAATGAAGTCAGTTGTTATTAGCTCAAATGAGGAACAATTTTAATCAAGTAAGCAGCATATATTTCTAATTGCATTCACTTTGCTGTTTATGAACCAAATAATAGAATTGTTAAATCTTATGCAAGATTTAATCACGCATCCATATAGTACATTTCTTGCCTTAAATATTTTAACATGCACAATAGAGTAACCCACTTGGCTCTAAATATAATAGCTGAAGATATTATTATTATTATAAGATTGAGAAGATGATTTAACTGCAAAATAAATTAGGAAATTGATGTTTGGGCTTAGAAAATGTATTCTAAACTTCAAATTAAACAGCAACTATTGAGTATCTGTGATGTCTGAAGCTCTGTGCCAGGCGCTGACATAGCAAAAATAACTGAGTGTATATTAATAAATAAATATAATTAATCAATAATAGTAATTTGTTAGTATGGTAGGTGATAAACTTGAAGTTCTCTTTGGGTACTGTGGGAGCAAAGAAAACATCTTTCCTAGCTTTATCTGGAACTGAAGCCTTATGAATAGAGGTCTTCAGAGGACTAGATCCCAACTATCTATCTATCTATCTATCTATCTATCTATCTATCTTTCTTTCTATCTATCTATATATCATCTATCTATCCAATTACCTATCTATCATGTATCTATTGACATCAAAATACATAGATATCCATATCCTAATTGTAGTGGGAAGTGAGAGAAAGAAAAAAAAAATTTCAAGGTGGGGTAAAGGAGATATATTACAAACCCATATAATTGGGTTTGTTTTTTGTTTTGTTTTAGAAAATGGAAAAAAAAAAAGTACTTCCAAAGCAGAGTTTCTAGGAATACACAGTTCACAGTCCATGTGAGAGCCTGTATATGGTCTAGTTTCAGTGTGGTTTTTAGAGTATCATATGAGACGTAATTCTTGGTTCTCATAGATGTAGTAATATTTACAGGAATTTAAGGTATCTTTCTGAGGAACTTATGTAAAGGAAAGAATGGTGCAAGGAAAATGCATATTGTACATAATTTTACAGGAACATGCAATACATGGGTTCTGGATTTTGAAGATAATAGCCAACATTCTGATAGATAAATTATGTTAAAGTCAAGCTTTTAGAAAATTAAATAATAAATCCTAAGAAGCTCATTTAGATGTGTATATGAGGAACTCTTTTCCAGAACACTAAAATGAATATAGATATTGCTTCTACCATATTTAATGAATATACTACAACTGCCAAGGAGCACTTTACGGAGTTGTCAAGGAAGCTCATATCATTTTTATCTTTATGAAGCTCAGATTCTAGGGTGCTGACGGTGGTAAGAAGTCCTATAAGTATATATTAAAAGTAGCCTTGTATTAAGCATCAAATTAGTTCAATACATGTATTTTGAATGTGTGAGAGAGCATAAAATTAAAAGATTAAATGAAATGGACTCTAGTTTTTACTTCTTCATAAACCTGAAGTGTGGGATTACAGGCAAACTATTTCTGTGTTCTTCATCTTTCATAGATAAATGAAAGAAATGCATAATTTTCAGATAAACTTTAGTTCATTTTGCCTTTTATATTTCTAATTGTCTATATATAAAAAATAGACATGGCATTATGACTGCATGTAAAAACTTTAATAATTATGAGAAAATGAAATTTTTAGGATTTCTCCCACATATACCATGTGCTAGGCTCTGTGATATTTCATTTATTCATTCCAACATTCTGATGAGTTAAGTACTATTAGGTGCTAATAAAGAAAAAGAAGTAGATAAGTAATAAGTAAATGCCTGTGCTCTTGGGTCAGAGAGTAGACTGGGGAGGAAGATAAAAATTCTGTCTATACTAAAACTAACATTAGATTGGATGCCTTTATGAGTATCTATATATAATATATATGGTGGTTAAATTGGAAATACATATGACATTTGCCTTCAAGGTATCCTCTATGCTAAGGAAAGAGGGAGGGAGGGATTGAGATATGAT
Organism: Vulpes lagopus; assembly: GCF_018345385.1. Classification (NCBI taxonomy): domain Eukaryota; kingdom Metazoa; phylum Chordata; class Mammalia; order Carnivora; family Canidae; genus Vulpes; species Vulpes lagopus. The sequence goes on from NC_054846.1 coordinate 36,301,273, forward strand.
ATATGATTTCTTAATATACTTCTTCATTTAAGCTCCACGAAGAATGTATAACACTAAGAGATGGGACAGGCAGTGTCAACAGAGGAGTTGAATTTTAAGCTGGTTTGTACAATAATCAGAAGTTTATTTAAAGCAAACAAAACTAGCTAAGGAAAAACATTATAAATTAAGAGGGCAGCCTATAAAAAGACAAGGACCACATGAGTAAGAAGGGCACATTTGGAGAAGAGTAAGTAGTTCAGTATGTCTACATAACCAAAGGATCCATATGGGAGAATTATAGGAGATGCGAATACGAAGGTCAACAGACATGATAGTAAAAAGCCTGTCCTTCAATGGCCTTCTAAAGGATTTTGAGCAATGGAGTGACATAATCAAGATTATGTATTAAAAGGAAAAATTATAAAGAAATAAAAAATAATTTCAGGGATATATTGATCATAGAAACCACAGGATTGCATGACTGATTCAATACAAAAGGGATAGGAAGTGAGGGAGAGAAAGGAGATAAAGGTTATTCTTAGAATTTTTAAGTATATTTTCTAGATAAAAATTGACTAAGTTAATTTATTTTTAAAAAATCTCTCTGTCTTTATTTTAATCCTGCATTTGGCTCAATTTTTAAAGCTAATCTTTAAAGTAAAAATATCCTTCAAGTTCAGAAAGTCTCCCTATCTAATTTGATATTGAAAAGTTGGAAAAGTATCCTTTCTTGCCCTGTGCATATCTAGATTCAAACAAGAAAAGGTAAGTTATGGTCAAAATGACATCATAAAACATACAATTATCACTAAGTTTTTGAAAGGGACATGATTTTATTGATAAAGGTAAAAAAACTTATGGATAAAATAAACTTTAAAGTGAGTTATTTTATATAGGATTTATAACCATGTGTTTAATGTGAACTGTCTTTTTAAAAGGGCTTCTGAAAACCGAGGTGGAAATATAAGTGCTTAATCTATATTTCATCTCTTTGACCTTAAATTTACAGAACCTTTAACATTCTAGAAGCAATGTGGGGATTTTTCCTTGAGTTTCTTATTCAGATAAATTTAAAATATTTTATGGTTAACTCCCCATTATCTATGCTAATGGATAGGATTAAAGCCGATAATAGGAATGATGTATTTGCATACACACACACACCCATGCATGCATGCACCACATGCAAGCACACACACACACACACACACACACTCGTATTCTGTTCAGGAAGTATTTATCATACATTCTTAATCTATTAGGGATTGCTTCAGAGAGTATATAAGCTATATCACTGCACCACTTCCATTACTTTGAATTCCAATTTTGCCACATATTCAAGGTTTTCTTTAAGGCATGCTTAAGTATATATATATATATATATATATATATATATATATATATATATATATATAATCTTCCTTTTTGTCTGTAGTATACTGGTAACAAAAGGACTATGTGTCATATTCACCTTTGATTTTATCTCCGTACCTAGTGGACTAAATTGATTGCTTCCCACCAAAGCTGGTTTCCTAAATATACCACTGTAGAAAATATTGCAAGTATAAACTGTATTTTAATGTGTTTTAAAATACATTGGAAAATATTACTAGCAAATCAAACTGATAAATTAATGAATATTATTATTATTAAAATGAATCTAGGAAAGAGTGCTTCAAGTTAAAAGAAAATATTAAGTAAATAACATTGATCTAATATATGGATATGGCTAAAATTTAAGCAGTTATATATGGACTAAAGTTAACCTGATTGATATTTCATCTTTAAAATTAACATATTATTTATAAATTGGAAGCAATATTTTTATAAGCAGTACCCAGATTTTTAAAAAGGGAGAAAGGGATGCCTGGGCGGCTCAGCGGTTGAGTGTCTGCCTTTGACTCAGGGACTGATCCTGGAGTCCTGGGACTGAGTCCCACATTGGGCTCCCTGCCTGGAGTCTGCTTCTCCCTCTGCCAATGTCTCTGCTCCTCTCTTTCTCTCTCAGTGTCTCTCATGAATAAATAAATAAAATCTTTAAAATAAAAGAAGGTAATAAATGATAGTCTTCCTGCAAAACTGGAATTAATGGTGGCAACTTTTTCTATTTGACACTAACCTATACTAAAATGAAGGCCAGTATCCAATTCAAACAACATGGATGGCATGAACCAATTAGATACTAAACCCAGCAGTGTGGTTGGATTTAGAATTTTCCCTTTAATTTCAAAATCTCTACTTCTATAAGTACACAGAAACATGTGCATGGTAAATCTTTTAAAACACTGTAGATGTAATGGAGACAGCACTTGTGGAATAGCATATCCATAATATAGTCCAGGTATAGAACAACAAAAAGATCATTAATATTCTATCATAACATGTACTATGAACAAATGAGCCAGAGTAAACCGAAAGGAGTTGAGAGACTTGAATTAGTGCCAAAAAGTGCTTAGGCGAAGCAGTAGCTAAGTGAGACCTTGAGGACAATTCAGAAAAAAAAAATAAAACAAGAGTGAGTGAAGTCAGCAACAATGCTTGAAAGACTGCTGCCATGATCCAGGAAAAGGGGGGAAAAGAGCCAAAAATATCAGTGGCAAGGGCAATAGAAAGAGAGTAAAGAGGTAAGATTGGCAGTACCTGCTGACATTGGCTATAGAAGGTAAGGGGGAGGAGTTAAGATTAACTCCCAGATTCCTAATTTAGAACTGGATCAAAGATGGTTCATCTTCACTGACTTAATGGAAAAAAGGAAAAGAATAATGTTTCAGGTAGTGATTGTTAACTGGGGATGATTTGTCTCGGAATGTCTGGCAATCTCTGGAGGCATTTTTGGTTGTTGTAGCTAGGAAAGGGTGCTACTGACATCATAAATAGGAGCCAAGGATGCTGCTAAGTATCCTACAAAGCACAGGACACTTCCTTTTCCCTACCTTGCAACAAGGAGTTATCAGTGTAGGATGTTGCCAGGAGATTCAGGAAGACACTGGTATATGGAAAGAAAAAAAGATCATTTAGGTTTTGGACATTGTGATAGGCAGGATAATTCTCCCATAAATATCCTAGATCTTAATCCTTGCACCTGTAAATAAGTTACCTTCTATGGCAAAAGGGACTTTGCAGTTGTAATTTTTTTAAACTTTTTTTAAATTTTTATTTATTTATGATAGTCACAGAGAGAGAGAGAGAGGCAGAGACACAGGCAGAGGGAGAAGCAGGCTCCATGCACCGGGAGCCCGATGTGGGACTTGATCCCGGGTTTCCAGGATCGCGCCCTGGGCCAAAGGCAGGCGCCAAACCGCTGCACCACCCAGGGATCCCCTGCAGTTGTAATTAAGTTAAGGATCCTGAAATGAGGGCATTTATATTGGATTACCTAGGCAAATCCCATGTAATCACAAGGACCCTTCTTTTCAAAGAAGAAAATATGAAAACAGAAGCAGAAGTCAGGGAAAGAGAGAGATTTAAAGATGTTATACTGCTAGCTTTGAGGATAAAAGAATGGGCCATAAACCAAGAAAAGTGGGCAGCTTCCAGAAGCAGGAGAAAAACAGGGAAATAATTCTCCCCTATAACTCCCAGAAATGATGCTGGCACTTTGATTTTGTGCTCAGTAAGACCCATTTTAGCCTTCTGACATCTAAAATTGTAAGATTTGATAGATGATGATGATTGATAGATGATAGATAGATAGATAGATAGATAGATAGATAGATAGATAGATAGATAGATGATAGATAGATGATAGATATAAGTAAATAGAAATAGATATATACATATATATATTTATAGTTTTAAGCACTAAGTTTGTGACATTTTGTTACAACAGTGATAAGAAATTAATATAGAAATGCTGAGTTTATATTGCCTTGCACACTAAGTAAATATCTAGTGGTAAGAAGGAAAACTTGACTAGCAGTATTGTTTAGAGGCCCCCAATGCATAGTGATGAAACTAAACAGACTGATAAGATCTTCCCCCATGAATAATGTGCAAGTTGAAAAGAAAAGAGGATCAAGTAGAAGTCTGATATCCACAATTAATGTGACATAATAGAGGGAGATCTTGTGAAAAAAAAAAGTGTAGACAGAGGAAGATATGGCGGTAATCTCTCTTGGAGAGAAAGGCATTATGGCTGGTAATGAAGGAGAGATTCTAAATAGGAAGCACAAATAATGGCAGGTATGCCTAAAAGTGAAATCAATATTGAAAAAGGTTTGTTGAATTTAACAAATAATCACTTGTGTCCTTAGTGGAAGCAATTTCAGTGGCATGTCAATGAGAGAGAACATGCAGTAGTTGTCCAAGAGGTGCACTAAAGATCAACAGGTAAAGACAAATATTTCTTAAAATACTGTTATTTTTTAAGTATACTTAAACATGCCGTTTCATTTTTAAGAACTATGAGAAAAGAAATATTTGATAGAGATGGCCATGGGGTTACCTGAACACTTGTATACCTGTGTCTATGTGCCATGAATTTGGAAAAAACAAATAGAAAGTCCCATAGATGTGAGTGACAGTAAGTGGAAGGGGCACCTCTATGCTGAAATGTAAAGAAAGGATGGAAGCATGAGTACAAATTGAAAGTGTTTTATAAATGGGTAGGGGACAAGAAGTTCTGGAAATTTCTGAATGGATGTTGACATTTTCTGGCAAACCCAGAGTGAGGTATCCTGAGATAAATTTATGCTGAGTGAAGTGGTATCAGGTGGCCCCACTGGAAGAGAAGCTTCAAATTGACTTTTCTAAAAATGAGCGTGTAAAATAGTAATGCTTTCGAGTTTTAGAGAGTTAGCTTCATGCAACTCTACTCTCAAAGTCATTTTGGTGAAAATATATGGTCATCTGTCCAAATGAGCTACAGACAAACTGGTATCATCAGGAAGAAGCAAGTCTCCAGGTAAAACAAACTAGAGGAGACAGTCTTAGAAATATAGAGGGTAATAGAACAAGTTTCTATGGGAGTGTGAGGCTGCTTCAGTGGAAGTAAACAAAGTAAGTGAGAAGGATCAGGTTTAGTTATTTAGCTATATACTTTTGAAGTCTATGTTAAAGTTTGTATAAAACTTTATTCATACAGAATTATTTTATATTTTTCTTTTACTTAGAGTTTAGGGTAGGTGTGAGTTTAATAAAGCCAAAATGACTTATATATACCTTTATTGGTCACATAGTCACTCCTTAAAGGAAATGGCCCAAGGTCAGTAAGAGAATATTGAATCACACTTTCATTAAGACTGCAACAATTAGAATTAATAGAATTTTCTGAACGAAATAAAGGTTATGCCAAGGTTTTGCTGACTGAGCTGCAACTTTATTGCCATGGATTAGATATAAAAATGACCTTAAGTAATTTCTCTGATAATTATGTGCTGGTACACAAGCTTTTAAACTACTTTACAGAAATACTTACCTAGATAACATGCTGATATTTTTTTAAAATGTTTATTATTTCAGTATTCTTTGCCAGTAAGAAAAATAAAAATATTATGGCTAATATCAAATGAGAATTGCATCATATGTATACATATTTTTGAGGCTACTCATTAAAATCAAGAGGAGTGTTTATGCAGTTTACCTCACAATAGTTACCTAGCAACCATCGGGAAATCAATAGCTACTTTTATAAAGTCTTTATAATTCCTTTTATATTTTTTTCATTTTTCTACCTATCCTATTTAGTTTGAAGTTGTCATTCATCAATCAGGCAATACTAAAATTTGGAGGGGGTGAGAAACAAATGGGTTTTTCTTATAAGGAAATAAAGCATCGTTAAATCTAAAACTATAAGAAATGCACTATATATTAGCATATTTGAATTAAAATGAAACGTATTTCTAGACATAAGCCAATAGGTGTAGCCAGTAATTAAACTTGTCAGATGACTTAACAATTATATGCATTTGACAGGACTCTAATATCATAAGCTGATGAGCAACTTTGTACGATCCTTTCTGATGAAACATTAACAATTAGATACACTTCAAGTTTGAAGAATACTAATATTTTCTTATTTACTAAAAACATGTTATAAGCAATGCATGTTAAGGGCATCTAAAGTAGCAAATAAGTCACTAGTAATCTTACCATGTTACTCTTAAAATTTTTCATGTATCTTGGATACCTTTATAGACTCATCACCATCAACATCATTATTATCAAAATAGATCACTTTTAAAAGAGTTTTACTATGCAACAGGCTCTGTTGTAAATAGGTTTTATATTGTAATTCATGAAATCTCTATGAGTGATTATAATGCCAATTTCATAGATGGCCTGATTAAGATACAGAGAAGTTAAATAATGAAAATGTTACACATGGTAAAGTCAGGCTATAAGATGGTCAGACTCCTCCTTTGGATTTAGCCTCCCTCAGTTTTTTTCTAGATGTTTATTATATTGTATATTTAAAAATAATAGATAATACATGTATATTTATAATGTGCTATACCCAGTTATAAATGCTTTACATGTATTGAGATTTTTCATCTTCACAAAAAAGTATGAGTAGCTTCTATAATATTTCACAGATAAGGAGATTAAAGCATAGCTAGTGATTAAACTAAGTTACTCCAAATCACACACCTAATGATGTGAAGAGTCAGAATTTGAATTAAGCTCTATGTGGCTTCAGAATCTGAGGATATAATTGAAATAGAAGATGATCATGTAAGTCAGCCCTCCATAAATTTAATCTCTAATCTGGGAGACAGACACCCGTAAACTAAGCATACATATGCAGACATGTATGAGTATGATCATATGCACATGGAACAGTATGAGATATTAAGAGACAGAGAATAACAGAGAGGTGGGGAAACATTTTTAGATGGCATCACAGGAATAGAATTCTCTCAAAATTGACATTTCAACTGAGATCTGAAATACAAAAAGATAACCAGTGTTGAGTAGAGAGCATTTCCAGTAGAGAAACCTACCTGTACTGTGAAATATTTTAGTGTATTATGAAAAATTTGAGAAGTACGTGCTTCCCACTGACAAACAGGGAACATCATTCAGCTACCTCTTTTTGTTGTTGGATTGGTCTAGTCAGACAAGACTTGGCAAAATTCTGGATGTTTTGACCACAGTTATTTAATTCCACCACTTTGATGCTGGTGTTTTGAGTATATCATGTATTGAGACACTTTAGTTCTGCTCTAACACAGAAATAAAAAAAAATTATGAAATATTTACTTTATGAAGAAATAGCATAGTGACTATCATAAATAAATAAAAATTTAAAAATATACTTTGAAGAAATAGCATGTAATTGACAATAATTTAACTGTACATTGTCATGTGTGTCATTCAACTGAAATTTGTCTTATTGACTGCTTTCTATGACTCAGACATTGTTAGATACATGAGCAATATATCAATGAGCTAAATAGTTGAGAAACTCCTGCTGTCGTGGAGATTAAAATTTCCTTTTTTTAAGATTTTATTTATCTATTCATGAAAGACACACACAGAGAGAAGCAGAGACACAGCAGAGAGAGAAGCAGTCTCCATGCAGGGAGCCCGATGTGGGACTCGATCCCAGGACTCTGGATTCATGCCCCAAGTCAAAGGCAGATAGATACTCAACCACTGAGCCACCAAGGCATCTGAGATTATAATTTCTCAGAACATTTATATTTGTTATAAATAACTCAGGAATGGGGGGCCCTGGGTGGCTCAGTTGGTTAAGTGTCCAATTCTTGATTTTGGCTCAGGTCATGATCTCAGGGTTGTGAGATAAAGCCCCACGACAGGCTCTGTTCTGGGCATGGAGCCTGCTTAATATTCTCTCTCTCCCTCTTCCCTTCCCCATTCTAAAGAAAAAAAAAAAAGAAAGAAAAGAAAAATGATTCAGGCACGTTGGACTTGATGAGGATGTAAGAACAAGAAAGGAGAGGGGTACCTGGATAGCTCAGTTGGTTGAGGGCTCAACTCTTGTTTTCAGCTCCTGTCATGGTCTCATGGTTGTGGAATCAAGCCCCACATTAGGCTCTGCGCTCAGTATGGAGTCTGTTCCAGATACTCTCTCCCTCTCCCTCTTACACTTTCTATCTCTCTTAAATAAAATAAATAAATAAATAAAATATTATATGTATATATAATATATACATATATTATATATATAATACATAATATATTATATATATATAATAAAATAAAAGAACAGAGAAGGAGAGAAAAACAAGGAGAGGAGGAAGAGAATGTAGAAGAAAAAACAACCTTACTTTGTGGAAAGGCTACAATAATTAAAATTTGATATAAGCAAAAATAAAGTATACATGTCAAACTTTCTTCTACATGTGACAGAGAAAAAACTCAATACTGATGAAAACAATTCCAGTAAACTAAAAATAAAAAAGGAAAAAATAGAAAAGTGTGTTTTAAGGAAAATAAGTCAATAAATTAGACTCTCTGATATTCTCTGGGAGAATTACTTTTTCACAAAAGAAAGCAATTTTTGACCTAATGATGATTAAATGCCTCTGACTTATTAAAATATACTAACATTGTCCTTGAGGTTAAAATTGCAGAAATAATGTTGTGGGCTCAATCTACCCTGTTCCCTCATACCTTTTCTGCAGCATTTCTGTTCTTACCATATCGCTTTGACGTGGTATCTAGAGACTGGCTTTGGGGGATGTCTTCTTTGTAACTGTCTCCACACATTATTTTAAAAGGTTTCTATGACATTTCAGCTTCTGTATCTAGTGTATGTTTTTCAGATAAATGTACTTGTATATGCATCCATGGACATAAAGCTTAGAAAAAAATAAACAATTTTAAAGTTTCCAAGTAAATACACTTTTCACAGCTGGTAGAATTTAATCATATAGTTTGTTAAAAGGTATTTTTAAATTTACCTCTGCTTAATTTTCTGACCTTTAAGTCAAAAGCTAGTTTAATGTGAAGCTTATTTTTAAAAATCTTTAAAAATTTTTTGCAGCCTTATACCTTATTACATTCCCTTGTTTTTTTTTTTAATTGAAGTATAGCTGACATACAATTTTACATTAGTTTCATAAAGTCTTTTGTAAATTCATAAATATTTGGAGAAATGTGGTTTCATTTTTTTTTCTTCATCAACCTATAGAAAATTATTCTCCTGCCAAGGTTCAGAAGTGCCCATGTGGAAATCAATAGGAACACTGAGCTTTTTATTCCCCCTAGATCCTATGCCTCTTACTATTACGTACATGAATTGATATATAAATATTTTACCATTTTTTCTTTTCTATGTTAGGATACAGTGATGAACAGTGATACAACTATTGTACTATTTTAGAGAAGAAGAATGTAAGAGTTATCTAAAGTCAATGATGGACATTTTTTTATTGAGTGTTACATACAATACGGAAAAAGAGAGCTAAGTACATAGGCAAACTTCAAACTGAAATTCAGTTATACAGATTTATACTGTTCCAGAACTGAATTTCAGATGATTAGAATAGGAATATAACGTTGATTAAGAGGTCAATGCCATGAGTGTTGGAATCTATTTCGTTAAGTTTATTGTAGATAACATAGCATGTAGCTTAAAGAAGGTATTTCTAAAACAAACAAAAAAAAGACAGTATTTCTGACACTTTTATATTATGCTTTAAGAAAAAAAGACAGCCCTCTGAAAGCTATTTCTTTTTTATAAATGTGGTTTAAAGCTTCAAATATTATTGCTATTCACTGAAACTTTCATTAAAGAAAGAGAAATTTGCTTTTGAGACAATGTTACTACCTTATTTTTTTTCTCTGGTGTTAATTGTGAGCCCTAGTGGTGTTTTCACTTAATTTCATTTTTTCTAGGTCAAAATACTATAATGCTATTCTATCAAGCTGAGATTTTAGGATCATTTTTCTTCTACTTTCTAGCCTTTATGCTTTCAAATATTATCAAAATAAAGGTTTATTTTATTTGATTGCTTGCAGGAAAAAGCCACACTGTTTCTAAAATCCTGAGTAAACATTTAGAAACATATGGTAATTGAAAAAAGTCATAATCTGGCACTATAGTAACAGCCTGTTTATACAAGAGGATTTTGTGATTTGAATATTGCTTGTCATCTAATCTGGCAAGAAGATGTAATATCAAATATGTGCTTTATTTAGAAGAGACACAGCCTGTGGTTATGTAAAATTACTCAACCTACATTGAACTACAGAGAAAGTTCTAGTTGAAATAAATATTTTGTTATGTAACTTCTATTAAGGTTATTGAAGTTATCATTTAATATTAACCATTTAAAGAATTATAATGTATTACCCTATTGCTCCTGCATCTATTTTAGGAAAATGGATTCCTATTTAATGAGTTTTATAGTGCAGTCTTCTTGTCAATAAGTTGTATTATTCTTTGGGCAAGTGTATAAATCATCATTTGTAAATCAATGTATATTTTAATATGCCAAGGGGTAGCTATTGAAAACTATTGAAATACTGTGACAAATCAATTGTAAATTAAATGATCATTACCTAATTTATCCCTTTGGATCCAGATAGAGAACAATGTTTGTTAATCTTTCTGAGTTCAAAGTACACTCTACATCTAGAATTTTTTGGAGGCTCACTTGAAAGAACCAACTCGAAGTGAGATTAAACAAGTTAACGATGATTATAAAACAACCACTGTGAAATTTTAAAAAGGTTGCATAATGAATATAAAAGCAGAAACTGATAATATAGCTGTGTGAATATAATAGTTGATTACCTGACCACAGCTATCATTCACTAATAAAGCAAAATTTACAAGTTTCAGGAAATAAGCATTTGTCTTTGCCTCTTTTTGATGCTATGCTAAGCCTTTTATTTCTTATTCATAGCAAGCTGTGCCCTGCTCAAAGTACATTGATTGACTGGCCAAGTAAAGCTTTATTTAACAGGCAATGTTCTTGTTATATGTACACTGTACTTAGTTGTAGCAAAAACATGTTGTGCACATCAAAGACAAGGCAATTTTTAGTTAGACCCTCTGCTCAAGCTTACTAATTGACCACTAACCAAAATGTTTGCTTAGAGGATGTAGTGTAGTTAACAAATTCCTCTGGCTATAGAACGGTTTTTACTTTTCAATCACTAACTAAAATAAATGATCAGAAACATAAAACAGTTTTTATGGAAATAAACTACACAATGTTACAAGAAAATAAATTAAGGGTCCAAATAACTTCACCAAGAACACATATCAACATAATATTTTTTTTACATTTTTATAAAAATATGAATGGATGAGACATATTTTTGAGTAATTGTATATATCTTCAAACTAATAAACTTTTGGTCACCTGCCATAGAAATATTGAATGTCTTCTCAATTATACATCCAGGAATATGACTGTATCTAGAATATTATTATTTGGATAAGTTGAGATTATTTGGATAAAAACACAATTAAGACCTTGTTCTAAAACTACATACTTGAAAATTTCTCCTTTGAATCCAGGCTTGGCCATTTGATTGGTTTGGACAATGAGACAATAGCAAATAATGATGCCAGTAGAGGTTGAAAAGTGATTATTAGGTAATGGGGCTTGCTCCCTTGCTGAATTTGGAACTCTGAGACCATATAAACAGATCTGAGCCAGCCTGATGGAAGGTCTGGGTAAAGAAGGACTTAGGCACTGTGTTTGACAGTTGGCCAACTGCCAGTGAGGCTATTTTAGACTATCTAGATCCAGTCAAGTGAATGATAGAGATCAGCTAAGTCAGCTGCAACCCACAGAATTGTGGAAAATAATAAAGATTAGTTGTTTTAATATAAGCCACCAGCTTTGAGGTTATACAAGAGATAACTGCTACATTATTATAATCAATAGTATAATTCTTGGATGTGATACATACTGGCAATGTCACCTTAGACAAATTTCTGACATCTTCTGACAGTTTCCTAACCTATAAAATAAGAAGGCTAAAAATTATCTTCTAAGTTGTATATATAAACTAATTGCTATAATATGGATAAAGTTCTAAGTACTATGCCAGAAAATAGTGTATGTACATTATATAATTCCATTACCTTTATTTTGAAATCCTACAAATTGAATGTCTTTTAAAATAGAAAGAGAAGTGAAAATAATCTAAAGAATTTTTTTTTTTATTTTTGGTCATATTTCTTTTATCTGTTTGCAGTCAGAGACTCCCCTGGGAGTTAGTCAAAGATGCTTCAAGGCTTACAAAAAGAGCATAAATGTGACTTGTTGGTGTACTCCCACCCAGGAAAAACAAAAACATATAAAAACTAAAACTATATATTTATTGCACCACTAGCATAAATATTGCAGAATTGTTGTGCCATTAATACAGCAGGTGTATAAAACCAATGCCATGAAATCTTTCTTTATTATTGCATTTTTGAGCTGTTCTGGATGTAAGTGTGTGGAAAATTTACTCAAATAGCTCTCTTGTTAATATAAACATAATCCATTCAGTTGAATTTCTTCAACTAGAAGTAGGGGTTGACAAAAAGAAAACATAAACATTTTCCAATTAGACTTATAAAAAATTAGTGTGAAGTCATTTTACAGTCAGAATTAAAGAGGAAAATCACAAAAAGGAGGCAAAACTATATTCAACTATATAATCATGAAATATCTGCTTTATTTTTTTTAATTTAAAATTGAAGCTCATACTGGGAAAAATAGTTTCAATAAATAAGCAGTTGTATTAATTGACCAAATATTTGTGACATGTCTACCATTTGTCTGTTACAATAACAGTTCAGAAGAATCCAGTGAAAAGTGAGGCAGACAAGAGTTTATAGCCAAGCATTCATTCATTTGATTCATTCATTCCACACATTTATTTTGTCTATAAAATGTCAGGCACTAATCTAGTGAGGAATAAAGATGATGTTCAAGAAAAGGTTACTAATAAAAGTGAATTTTTAGCCGAAAATGTGGCACCCAGGAGAGTATACCTGCAGGAAAACTCAGGTTAATGTTGAAAAACTAAAGTTGGGCAGCCCGGGTGACTCAGCAGTTTAGCACCTGCCTTCAACCCAGGGCCTGATCCTGGAGACCTACATGGAACCTGTTTCTCCCTCTGCCTGTGTCTCTGCCTCTCTCTCTCTCTCTCTCTCTCATAAATAAATAAAATCTTAAAAAAAAGAAAAACTAAAGTTTGGTTAACATCGTTAGATTGTTTAGTTGTACACAGTTTGTCATTATTCTAAGAATTTTTTTTCAGCTTGTGTGAATCTCTTGAATGGAAATTAGATCCACCTATACTCTTAACCACCATATTCTTGAACTGTGAGAAAGTCACAGTTGTAATTCAGTAGTAATTATTCCTGCTCCTAAGTCAACACAAACAAAAACTACTGTCATTAGGATCTATTACTCAGAGTCATTGGCATCACTTCCCAGTCTATAAAGCATTGCAGAAGTGCCTTGTGCTGATAGTTTACTTTCTTACGCTTATAGTAAGAAAGGTAATTTTAAGAGAGAGAAAAGAACAGCATTTTGGCTGTCTCAGAAGGCATTATCTACACAGTTCTGATTGTGTTTATCAGTCCAGTTTCTTCCACATTCTAATTGATCCTCAAACTTTAGTGTTCATTTGAATCTCATGGAAGGCTTATTTAAAAAATATTGCTGAGCCCCACCCAGAGTTCCAGATCTTGTATGTCTAAGGCCTGGTCCAACAGTTTATTCTATAACAGGTGCCCTAGTGATGCTGGTCCAAAGATCAGTTTGAAAACACTGCCCTAGTTAGTGACAATTCCTCTCAGATACTTCCAAATGTTTAAAAGTCATGTGTTGTTTAAAGACTGCTGATCTTGTTTTTCTTCATCTACATCATTGGGAATATTTCAATAAAAATTAGGATGATGTACAAGGTAATGCTACCCGACACAAACTTAAACCAGAAGTGAGTATAGACATAATATTTGCCTAAAAGCCATATCAATTTGTCTATATAGAGCTAACGATGACATAAAGCTTAAGGTAAGAGTGAAAACCTGGATTGGGAATGATTTAACATTGGCATCCATTATTAAGACATATTTTTAAATCACTGCAAATAAGTGTCTTTCAAAGGCTGTCATTAAGTTACTATCACAACAGTTATAGATGAACTGACAAAGAGTTTAAATATGTAATTTGAATACTAAGTTTATGTAAGTGTATATTTTCATTGGGTTTATTATAACTCTAATTTGTAAAACTTAGACTTGAGGAATGATCAATGTTTTTAATTTTTCACTTTCAGCTACTTATTTTATAAGTTGCAGATACAGTAGTGTTTACATATGGCCTATTTCAGGTTAAGTCAATAGCAATAAAATCAATGTTCTTCTTTTTAGAAATCATTTTTAACTTTTAAATCAGTTTTTGAACTCTTGCATAATCCACCATCTAGTATTTACCAGTCATCAATATATTCAATTGATTGTAGTACATAAATTGTGATGCTCTAAATTCTGGCTGACTTCCATAGATGTAGTCTAGTTTTATATGAACTTATTCTGATGATCAAAGCATATTTACACTGCTAAATTGCATTTTATAATAATCTGGTTGGAGACTTTTTGGAAGTAATTTTTTCCCATGCTATATGGGTTTGTCTCCCAATTGAGAACAACAGGAAAGATTGGGAAAGCTTAGTATATTTTATTTTCGAATATCTTATATCAATCTTTTCTTGTATTGGGCTCCTTTAATTTATACTTTTAGTGGAATCATGGATAACTTCAATGAAAAATGCCTTAGAAATCAACTTCATGGTAACATTTGCATATCAATCTAGAAATTGTAGCTTGAGTATTTATGGTGAAGACAGACAGTAAAAATATGAGTACTTAAATATTTTAGATGTCTCTCTCTACCCTAGTCTACTTCTAAATAGATGTATTATTATTTATATATTGTTGCCTAACAAATTACTTAAAGTTTAGTGGCTTAAAAGAATGCAAACATTTATCATTTCGCGATTTCTCAGGGTCGTGCATTTGCGAATAGATTAGCTAGGTGGTTCTAGACCATCATAAGGGTTCAGTCAAGATGTTGTCTGTGTCTGGAGTCATATAAAGGCTTAACCTGGACTGGTGTGTCTGCTTCCCACATGGCTCACTTACTTGTCTGTGAAGTTAGTGCTAAATTTTGGCAGAAAACCTGTTTCTCACCACGTTGACATTCCCTTAGGGCAGCTGGCTTGTCTTAGAGTGAGTCCTCTCACAGAAGCCACAGAGGAAGCCACAATGACTTTAAAGCTTCACATTCTGTTATTTCTAGAATACCCAATTTGTTGCACAGTTCAACACTTCTATTTAGTGTGACAGAAGACTATACAGGAAATGGATACCAGGATGCAAAAAAAGGCAGAAGGCCATTTTGGAGGGTAGTTACCATAGATTATAAGCAAAAGTCTAGACAGTTTTCTTTTTTATACTAATTTTGTGGGCAAAGGCTAGGATATAACACAAATCATATAATTCCATGATTTTAATTGTTTCTGTTTAGAATGGAAATAGCTTTTTTATGCTTACCTTCTTCTTTTCCCACAACAGTTTATCCAATGGTTACTATACACATCAAAAATTTACTTATTTTATGTTCTTTTCCTCTTCAGCCTTTTTTTATTGGTCAGGCAATATTTTATTAGGCCAATATACTAACTTGTGGTCATGTGTTAGTAAATTATAACACACACAAACTAGCAAGCATTTTGGAAGAAATAATCTTTATTGTGGCTATTTCAGATTTATAAAGAAGAAGAGAGACATCAGAGTAACTACAAAGATTCAGTGACCCATAAAAATCACAACAATGATGTTGATTCAACTCAATTGTTTGGGTTTATATGAGACATCAAATTCATGAGGAACTCCAAGATTCCATATTACCTATCAGAAAGTATTCCTTCCTCTTGAGGCAAACTAATTATATTGCTTTTTCTCAGTAAATTTTATATACAACCATGGATTCAACTATCTTCTCTATGCTATATTGATTCACAATCTATATTTCTTAGCTAGGTCGGTCTCTTGAGCTTCCAATCCAATTTTCACCTGCCAATTAGATAGCATGATGTACTGAAAATAGAAGGCAATTTGATGTTAGACAGACATGAATTTTTTTTTGACAGACATGGATTTAAATACTGGCACCATAAATGGATTAGCTTTGTGGCATTTGCCATATTACCTAATACTTCTGAGTCTCACCTTCTTAATTTTATAATGATAATAATTTTCTCTTCCTAGCAAATATTTTATGAGGATTAAAGATAATGTATGACAATGGTAATGGACAAGGGATGACTTTTCACCTAGGGGACATTTGCCGTCCTTGGAAACATTTTTGTTATTGCTGTTTTGTTGTCTCAGTTGAGGGGTGCTACTAGTATTTAGTGTTTGGAGGTTAGGGATATTACTAAATGTCCTCTGAAGCACAAGATCATTTTCCAGAATGTGATGGTTAATATGTGTCAACTTGACTGAGCCATGGAGTGCCTAGATACTTGATAAAACTTTAATCTAGGTATTTTTGTGAAGGTGTTTGGGATGAGATAAACATTTAAAGTGGTAGACTGAGTAAAGCATACTATCCTTATAATGAGTGGGCTTCATCCAATCAGGTGAAGGCCTAAATAGAACAAAAAGACTAACCTCCTTGAATAGGAGAAAATTATTTCTGCTGGACTGCCTTCAGACTGGAACCCCAGCTTTTTCCTGTTTTGGTCAAGCTAAAACATTGGCTCTTCCTGGGTCTTATACTGCTGATCTTTGTACTGAAACTACATGATTAGCAATCTTGAGAACCTCCAGCTTGCTGACTCACACTAAAGATTTTGGGACAAGTCATTCTCCACAGTCACATGAACCAATAACTTATAATAAATTTCCTTTATTCTCTGTCTATATGTATATCCACAGATATACATAGATGGATGATATATATATTATATATAAGATATATAATATATATATAAATAAAATCTCTCTCTATTTTTTTCTCTCTCTACTCTCCTGTCCCTCTTGATAGATAGATCAGTCGATCAGTTGATCAATCGATCCTCTTGGTTCTGTTTCTCTGGAGAATCCGAATACAACAGAGAATTATCTGCCCTGAATATCAATAGATATTGGATATGGATATGGATAATGATTATTGCTTATTTCTCAAGAAAAACATTTTCTTATAATGGTACCAAACACATTCTGTTTAATACTTCTAATCATAATGAGGTAGTGTTTTATAGATTTTTAACCATCAATATTCAATTATTGAGATGTGATTTTTTTAAACACCAGATCTCTTATATTTACGCCAGGAATTATTATCCATGTGGTGAAATTGATATACATCAGGTTGTATTAGAGATTTTTTTAACTTCAATTTTAAGAAAAAGGTTATGAGGGACTGGGGCTAATTGTGTCATATTTATAAAATAAATAGGGAAGATGGAAAGAAAGACAGGGACAGAGACAGACAGGCAGAGAAAACTTGAGTAAGTGTTCTATATACAACATAGTATTTCAACAAATATTTTGAAGTTTTTGCCTCTATTTTATTATAGCAAAGATATGTCTATATTTTGTGGCTTTTTTATAGTCTATGAAAATTAAACAAGAAAATAAAAATACTGTAATTGCATAGATATTTAATATTGGCTTTAGAATGCACAAAAATATAAATTAAAATGAAATAATGAAGTAACTTATAAAATTTTTCCACTTTGATTGTCCATTCTCTAAAGTGGGTATGAAATGTTTTTATCAGCAAAGAAAAATGAATAAGACCCTAGTTTACAGATTCTGGTGATCACAGATATCACAACTCTTTACCCAGTCCACAGAAGATATATTTAAGCTCACTGAGGTCTATCAGGACTTCTAGTATGTCCATGTCAATGCAATGATGGTATCTTCTGGATATGGTAACTAGTGTCCAGCCCTTGGAGTTCTCACGACCACTTATGCAGTCATTCTTTTCCTACACCTCTATCATCTCAAGCACATTATATTTCAAAAAATATATATTTTTATTTTATTCTGGAAAATCAACAACATCTTGGCTGTCTAAGCACTAGTTTTGCCAGTCCCCTAATTATACCATCTCATATACTTCCTCATTTCAGACTTAAAATTAAGACTGTCTTAAAATGAGGTTTTCAAAAACAAAAGATTAGGGTTGCTTGGGTGTGTCAGTCAGTTAAGTGTTTGCTTTCTGCTCAGGTCATGATCTCTAGTCCCCAGATTAAGCCTTATTTCAGGCTTCTTGCTCAGTGGTGAGTCTGCTTCTTTCTGTCTCTCTCTCTCTCCCTTTGCCCCTCCCCATTGCTCCTTTTCTCTCTCTCTCTCTCTCTCTCTCTCTCTCTTTCTCTCTCTCTCTCTCTTTCAAATAAATAAATCTTTTAAAAAAAAGAAACAAAAAAGGATTTTTTTGATCTACCAATACTTATCTTTAACTATTATATATATTTATATAAATATTTCTAAGATTATTAATATCAAGAATAAAGCAGCATTTATACTTATTCCCCATATCAAGGTCAGTAGAAATGCAAGAATCCAGTTAGAAGTGACCCATGCCCTCACTGGGCATGCAAATTGGAAATGAAGAACCATTATTACTGTTTATTTTTTTCCACTCCATTTCTTAATTTTTAATTGACAAAATATATGGTTGTTAATCTTCTAATAATTATATTCAAAATATTGGGTATCATTTTATGCTAAAGAACGATTTATTTCATAACTATGTTTATAAATGTTCAGAAAGCCTTAACTGTTGGTTCTCTTCTATCCTATATTTACTATCTTTGAGTTTTTCATTTTGATTTTACTACAAGAAAGAACACATGGGTGGTATATTTTCTGTAAATTTGCCTGTGAATGGCAGCTCTACTGGGTAGAAAATTATTGAGTCACAATCTTTTCTGCTGGTAATTTTCTAGAAATTGTCTTACTGACCTTAGTTAGACTTTTACTTTTCTTTGGGTAACCTATTTTTCACTGGCTGTTTAATGGAGATTTCCTTAGTTTATTTACAATCTTTAGTATGCATGTTTCATCACTTCTTAATTTTAATAAACAATGAATCCCCTCAACTAAAGACTCACGTTTGTTGAATACTTATTTTGTTATTATACCTTATAAAATATTTTTTCTTCCAAAATATGTGTTCAGAATCCATCTATAAAGAAGTTATTACGATTCCACTAAGGATCCCTATTTAAACAGAAACACAGGAGGTTAGACCTACTAACAGAAACACTTCTGAAGGTTAGACTTAGGTTCCATGTCCTTTATGAACTTGAGAATTCATATCAGTGTCTGTTGTAGTATGTGTTTTCTTCTATAAGGACATTGGAAGGCAGTATAGATAGTATAAAAGGGTACATGCTTAACATGATGAGTAAATGAAAGATCATCTGGGAGTATATATTGCCATTTAATGAGATTATGTATACTTAATATGGATGGTCCTTTTAATGTAGTTATAGGACATTTGCATTTCATGTACATTGTACTCGTTTTATAGGGTTCAAATATTTATTTGAAGCTAATCTATTAAATAAATTATATTTTTTATTAAAAGTATGACTTCATAGGTGTTTCATCAAAGAAATATCCTGAGAAAAAGATTAAGAAAACACTAAAAAAAGCACACTCAATAAAAAATATCTAAAATGACTTTATATGTATTTTGTTAACCTGTATAGTATGATTATATTTTATACATGTCTTTTGAATCTAAACATTCATTTAAATAAATGTTTAAAGGAATGCAATTGCTGATGAAACTGGTCTCAAGGATAGAGAAAAAAATGTGATAATCTCAAAGACGAATTCACAAAGAAATAATTTATATATGTATTTGCATTTTGGGTGCCTTATTAGTAATTTTAATGGAACACTTCAAAAGGATTAATTGCTTTGGTTTGCACAAGTTATTTATTTATCATCGTAAAAAGTCCTGTTGAAAAAGAATTTTTAGATATAATGTATCACTAAAATTCTCTTTTTAGCAAGCCAAAAATAAAAAAAGGATCTTAGATGTTATGCTGTCTAATTATATCTCTTAAATCTAACTGTTATTTCCAAATTGTTGGTCACAAGATGTGAGGATGGAGAATCTGGGTGAATCCGCTGTTTCATCTTATTGCATGTGACCTATACCGACAGATAGTGAACAAAGAATTTCAAAAATTCCTATATATAGTGAACAAAGAATTTCAAAAATTCCAATATATAATGTGTTGATGCATACGCTGAAAGTCAGACATGAGATTGCATTACCCTTTTCTGAAGGAAGATTTTGATAAATTATGAACAAATATAGTCCTTTTGTCTAAACTAATTCATAATTAAGAATTATAATTATGTTGCATGTAAATTAATATTGGTTAAACTTCCATAATGTTGCATGTTGCTTTTATTGAGTTAAAATAGGTCATCCCCATTTTATGCATAAAGTATATGGGTCATTGGCAAATGATATTAGTTTAAATAAACATGTTAAAGATGTTTCCAAGACAACATAATTACTATAATATAAATAATTAGACTGAAAATATTTCCCTCTAAATTATGTGTTCAAAACATTTCATCATTTGGTGTTTGCTTTATCTTCATAAATGTTCGTCTAATTCAGTGTGAATATATCATATTTAGAATTTATTCTGCATATATCTTTTATTTATTTATTTATTTTGAGAGACAGAGAATGTGTGTGTACAGGGTGGAGGGGCAGAAGGAGAGGGAGAGACTTCCCACTGAGCACAGAACCCAATTTGGGGCTCTAGGACCCTGAGATCATGACCTGAGCTGAAACCAAGAGTCCAACACTCAGCTGATTAAGCTATCCAGGCACCCCTATTCTGCATAAATCTTTTTTGAGTTATTTCCTCAGTATGGGTTTTACTTCTAAATATAAGGAAGAAGGAAATCAATTGGACTTGAGAAATTATTTGAATGGTCATATTTCAGGCTAGGAGTCAGGAAGGCCTAGCTTATGTTATTTCTAAACATGTAGCAGAAAAGAAAGCCATGTGGATATAGCAAGAAAAATGATTTGAGATTTTAAAATTAATACCAAAACCTGGGCAGAGTAAGTAGAAGTGGAAAATAAATGGGAATTATAACTACATCTATATTAAGTAAAAATCCACTGAATTGTAAATTCCTAAGACCAATTCATTAAGATAAAATAGATTTAGCATCAGATAACATAAGTGCCCTCAGAGCTCTGCCCTTTATTTGTTCTAGAACCATTGGCAAATCATTCTCAGCCATTTCCTTTTTTTTAATTTTTTTAACGTTCTTAGTTTATTAATCCTCTCAAGAAAAATCTGCCCAATCACCACAGATAAAGCCACTGCAGAATCTTTATTCCTTCTGTTGTCCAATCTTCCAGCACCAACGTTGGCTTTTGCAGTCCCACTGACTTTCTTCATTCTGTTTTTGCATTCTTTGCGCTGTTTTCTTGAAGTCTTTTTCTTCTCATACAGGCCATGTCTTGCAAGTCTATGTTTGGGTTCATTTTTCTTTGCGTAATCCAAGGAATCATAAATCATGCCAAAGCCAGTTGTCTTGCCATCACCAAAATCGGTTCTGAATTGAAATGTGGGGACTCAGAAATACAAATTGACTGTGTTCACATTCTGATACGGTCCCTACATGATTGTATGAATTGATCTTAATAACTATAATTAGAAATTATATTAATAATAAATCAATTTGTATACAATTGTATGAAAATTCTATGACCCAATCAAGGTTTATCTCTCTTATTCAATAGATAGTGGATAATAATTACTATTTCAAATGGTCGATGTGAAGATAAAATGAAATAGTGTATATTATAGGCTTTACAGAGTGCCTAGAATGTATTGTTGCCTAGAATAATGATCTCCATAGTTATCAGCATTTTATCATTATTAATCTGTGAACTTGGTGGAACTGATAGGCTAAAGCTAACCCTATCTAAATTTCTATGTGAGAAACATAAGAAATAATGAATAGAAATATATGACTATTTGAACAATGAGACAAGATCAAGCAATAAGTTGTTTGTAAAAAATATTAATATGTAAAATGGCATTCATATTAAACATCAGAAAGCTGTCCAGGGACAGATAGCCTTTGTGATGCAGCCTTATCAGGATCATGGTCAATGTCTAATTACCAAATACATACCATTGCCCAAATTTACAAATATTTAAATAACTGTGCTATCAAAGTTACAAACATTTTGGTGAGAGGATCATCTATAACTTATTAAGGAGTCATATGTCAATCTCTGGGTAGTCTAATAAATCTAGAGTCATTACTGCTCGTAATTGCAGTTCCATTTTCCTAAATATAGTTGATAGCTTCTTTCTCCCTTAGGTTCATCTAAAAATGGGAATTTTAGTCACTTATTCTGATGGCTAAAAGAGTATCTTAGTTCTAAGATAAGGAACCCCCCAAAATAACTGTGGTATCTTGACTGACATTGTTTTTAAAAAGAAGATCAAGTATTAAGAACATTAATTTGAATTTGCCATTCACCAATTAGGTGATTCCATAGGATCAGATAGTTCATTAATCAGTCTGTAAACCCAGTTGTTCAAGTTCCATTAACTAGAATGCCTGCATACTATGAATTCCAAGTTTATCAGAAAATGGTTTCTTTTTCTTAAAGTTTGAGCTATATCAAAGGCTGTAAAAATAAAGCCCACAATAAAATATTAACTTAAACATTCAATTACAGAGATAATTAAAATAAAAAATGAAATGATGTGAATAAAATAGCATTTTTTCCCAATTGTGCTACCCAAAGGGAGAAATCTTAAAAAAAAAATAACCTTCTGTTCTAAGTTCTGCAAATCCATAACTGAATGACTAAAATGTCTGAAAGAAAAGGGTCTTTACAGCAAAATTTTAAACTGAGGAAGCTTGAGAGTTGAATTTTAAACCTGCAGTTGCTTGTCTTCATTGTCTTGACTGAATGAAGGAAAGGGCAATCAGTAAACAGTGTATCCCTTTACCAAATATGGCATTAATGACCACAGGCAATACCTAGCATCACACTGGGAAGCAAATTGGTAGTCATTGGAGACTGCTGTGCTTTGGTGTGATATTCCCTGAGGCTAAAACCAATCAGCAGCCAGGCTATTCTGTACCCCATGAAGCTCAGAGTGGTTTCCAGGGGTAACCTCTTTGAGAACACATTTGAATAATCTAATTTGGTATTTTAAAAGTGGGGAAAATGATGGACAGATAACATGCTAACTGGCACCATTCCTTAAATTGCAATAGAAGGACTCTTATATCTGAAATCGCTTGTGATGCATTTTTGAAAATAAAACCAATGTTGTGTAAGTATTTGATATAGCACAAATACAAACTTCATTTTCAGTGCTCTGCTGTTTTCTCTAAAGATGAGTTTACTTCTTTCCTGAATATTTTTAAAGGTCACTTTTGAAATAATGTAAGGGGCTGCTATTATTAATCACTATTAAACAGATTTCAGAAATTAGACTGACAAATTTATGAATTTTCATATACCAATTATATATAGGAGTTGATGGTTTCTATTTCTGTAAGAAATATTTATGGACCACATATTAGGTGTGACTTATTATGCCTAGTAAACATAGTTTTATCCCTCATAGAATGCATATTATTTTTCAAAAGGATTGAAAAGGAAGTCATGTTGAAACCTTTAACATTGCAATGTTTCTTCTTTCACAGAATACCTAGAGACAGTGTTTTTGAAAGGGGAAAAGTAAGCCAAATGTTTATGTAGTGTGAACCTGCTCAGACTACTAAACTGCCTGTTGTAAGATGAGTACTTTGTTGAACTAATATATGTCCAAATAAATGGTTTGGAAGGAATACTACCACTTAAATTTAAATATTTAAGCTTCTAGAAAAGTAGAATTTAGGAAATTGAAGGATACAACAAATAAAGTCGTTCACTGAGAATCTGAGTCAGTGTTCTTTTAAACAGTACACTATTTATTCCTAGGGAATATAATTATTTATTCCTAAGAAATATTTGTCTTTGGTTCCTCATTAATGATTTAAGAACTTGGCTGGTGGCACATTTACTGGAGCAGAGAGGTGGAGCTGAAACGGGAGTCTGCAGACTCTGAGATTTGTGAGGGGCTATCAATATTGGACAGTATGGAGGCATCTAGATTATTAGGTGAAAATGAGTGTTGGTTAGTAATACTAGGGATTAAAAGAGCTAAGGTTTTGGGACAGGTCTTTAGTCATAAGAATAGTGGATCAAGCACAGCAATGACCAGTTTTAAAGGAAAGGGTTATTTCAATAGGCAGCTATATAACTCAATATGTATTCCAAAAACATTGCTAGCTCTGCATTGTATCAAAAAAGAAAAACTAAAGCAAATATGAATGGCCTTTAATTTAGGAGAATCTGTCAAAGAAGCATACGAAAAGAACCAAGTTACTGGGCCTAGGAAGAGAGGTGGTAGAATGATTGTGGACAGTGAAACAAATGATGGGAATGAGGACTGAGGTGTCATTTAAGAGAAAATTGGCACTGCAGCTGATTTGATGGGGGTGTGGTAAATCATGGACTCGTAGTCCTTAAATATTTTCTTACAGAAAAATGATTTTTGCTATATATTAGAACAAGTTTGAGTATTTGGAATTAGGGATTAAATAGGCAAGGGACTAGTTTCCAAAGGGCATATTATATTATCTGCAGTGTCCCGGAGGCAAATGAGAAGGTTGACTGTTCACATTGATGCTAACTCATACTCTAGTAGTGGTGTGCTCTTCAGGACGGCAAATTGCTTTCTATCCAAAAATAAAAATGGCACCTATCACCAAGGGTAGATTGTACATAAATTTATGAAGGGAGACATTTCTCACCAAGAGCATAATCTAAAATTGAAAAAAGTATTCTGTGGAGCCAAGTACAAGTTGGTATCTTTAATACACTTGTCCCCTTGGATCATGATCAAGGTTAAATACCAAAGAAGGAGGAGGAGGAAAACAATTTGTTTGCTACCTTAACACCTATCTCTTTGTCTCTATCAAACTGGAAGAGAGTTTTATGTCTTTTACTTTGAACTTGCTTTTACTATTAATTAATGTTGCTCACATTGCTTTGATGTGATAGCTTCCATTATCAACTGTCAAAAGCTGATTATCAGAATCATAAGTTAGTAACAAGTTAAATGAGTAATGAAAACAAAAATAAATATATGCCAAAGTCTTAAATCATTGGGAGTATTTCAGAGACTAGGGGTAGATGATTTATGATTATGTTTCTCTAAGAATGACAAACTTATAATTCCTACCATAATATATGTGTTTTGTTTAATTTTTGTATAAGTTTAAATATTAGTTAAATTAATTTTTCTGTCATTAGCACAATTAAAAAAATACTTAATACCAACAGAACGCAGTATAAAATCGTTTTATTCCCAGCAAACTTTCTATGCCAATGAGAAATTACATTTTAATATTGTGTATTCTTATACCTAGAAAAAAACAGAAGATATATTTAAATCTATCTGTTGAAGATTTATATTTCATAGAAAGGCAAATATTGCATATAATAAGATTATTAAATACTTAAATATATTAAATTTCCTATTTTTGAGAAACAGCATGAAATTGTAAGTATAATGAAGCCACCTCGGTTCTAAATTAATGATCATTTTTGGTCATGTATTCTTTAATCTGACACTGTAATTACCTTGTATACAATGCTTTACTATTGATAATATAAAAAAATATAAATTAATTATTCTATTTTCAAATGTTTCAAATGCATTTCTTCGGTATTCTTCTTCTGGAAGTTAATATTTTATAGAAAAGTTAATATTTTATAGAAAAAGTTATATCATACAGGGTCATGTTATCTTTATTAACTTTAATGAGGTTTAATTTATATATTATCAAATATGCACATTTTAATAA
This sequence comes from Vulpes lagopus, assembly GCF_018345385.1. Lineage (NCBI taxonomy): Eukaryota > Metazoa > Chordata > Mammalia > Carnivora > Canidae > Vulpes > Vulpes lagopus. The sequence continues at coordinate 36,327,140 of NC_054846.1, forward strand.
ACATTTTGATGAGGTTTAACCAGTTTATGATCTAGTTATAAAAAACTTTTCATCCAACCAAAACATTTCTCTGTATCCCCTTACAGATATCCCTGCATCCTCTCCTGCCTTTGGACCATGGAACCATCTCTTTGCTGTCATACTAGATTAGATTTGTATTTTTAAAATTGTTCTACATATAGCTGGAACCCTTCAGGAGGTCCAGCTGTATTTTTTCACAAGTGGGTAACTATTGGTCCCAGTGGTACTTGTTAAAAAGATTATTCTTTTCCTCATTGAATTATCTTGGCACCCTTATAAAACAAACCAAAAAAAGCTAATTGACTGGAAACTTAAGGATTTATACTTCAAACCTCAAATATATTCCATTGATCCATATGTCTATTCCAATGCAAATATCATATCATCCTGATTAGTGTATTTCTCCAGTAAGTTTTGAAATCACGTAGTGTGAGTCTTCCAACATTGTTCTTCTTTCTCAAGACTATTTCACCTGTTCTAAATCCTTTGCATTTCTATGTGAATTTTAGGATCTGCTTATCAGTTTGTGGGAAAAAAGGAAAAAAAAGAAAGCTGACTAGGATTTTTTTTTTAAGATTTGTTTATCCATGAGAGACACAGAGAGAGGCAGAGAAATAGGCAGAGGGAGAACCAGGCTCCTTGCAGGAAGCCCAGTGAGGGACTCGATCCCAGATCCTGGGATCAGGCCCTTAGCCAAAGACAGACGTTCAACCGCTGAGCCACCCAGGTATCCCTGGCTAGGATTTTGATAAGAATTTCTTTAAATCTTCAGATCAATTTGCAGCGGTATTACCATCTTCACAATATCAAGTTTCCTGATCCATGAACATGAGATGTCTCCATTTTCTTGGGTCTTTCCTGATATGTTGTAGTTTTTAGTGTACTAGTCTTGAAATCATTTTCTGAATTTTATTTCTAAGTATTTTATCCTTTTTGATGCTATTTAGATGGAACTGTTTTCTTAATTTCATTTTTTGGCTTCTTTATTGCTAGTGTATGAATTGGTCTTGTGATAATTTGCTGAACTTATTTTGGGGTTCTTATAATTTTTTGTGCATTTCATAAAATTTTATATATACTAGATTGTGTCTTCTGAAAATAGAGCGTAGTTTTAATTCACCTTTTTCATTCTTGATGCCTTTTATTTATCTTTTTTCGCTTAATGGACCTTTGTAGAATTCTTGGTACGATGTTTAATAAATGGGGTAAGAGGTGATATCCTTGTCTTGTCCCTGATAGTAGAGGGAATGTGTTCAGTCTTTTAACATTAAATATGATGTACTTGTGGTTGTCCGTAGACAATATTCATGAAGTTGAAGAAGTTTTCCTCTGTGGAAGGAAGAGAAGTTGCCCCCAATGATGTCCATATTCCAATTTCCAAAATTTTTAAATATGTGAATATGCCTTATTTCCTTTCCTATCTGCCAAAAGGACCTCCTTTCTATATATTGTAGTGCCGGTCTGCTAGCAATGTATTCTCTCTGTTTTTGCTTTCCTGTGACTGTCTTAATTATTCTGACATCTTTGAAAGATAGTTTTTTTTTAGAAGTAGAATTCTTGGTTGATAGCTGAATCTTTTAGTATTTGAATGTATCATCTCATGCTTTCTGGCTGATGATGAGTTATCAGCTTTTAATCTTATAAAATGTAATAGAGTAAAGGACCTCCAAAGATGTTCATATCCTACATTAGATTTTATAGGAAAGAAGAATTTAAAATGCAGATTAAGTTAAGATTGCTTATTAGCTGATATTGAGTCTGGAAGATTATCTAGAGTTAACGATCAGGATGGGCCTAATATACTCATGCAGGTCCTTATAAAATGGAAGTAGAAGGTAGAAAACAGAGATTTGGAGAGATGCAGAAGCATGAGAATGATTTGAACTAATTTACTGGCTTTGAAGATGGGAGAAAAGGTGCCATGACCCAAGGAATGCAGGTAGCCTTTAAATATTGAAAAACACAAGGAAACATTCTCCCCTTGAGTCTTTAGAAGACATTCAGGGCTGTTGTCATCTTGATTTTAGTAAGTGAGATTAATTTAAGATTTCTGACTTCTAAAAAACATAAGATAATAGATTTATGCCATTTCAAACCATTGTTTTGCCAAGGTTTTATATAAAAAAAATGTTATATAACAACAATAGGAAAACAATACATTGTAGAGCTCTTTATTCAGAGTCATTTCTCTCTGTCTTTGTCTTGAGACAATTTGAAAACAATGAATCTAGTTCTGGGTTTCTTTGACTTTATTCTACTCAGAGGTTTTTGTTTGTTTTTTGAGCCCCTTTAATGTGTAGATTAGTGATTTTAAATAAAATTTGGGAAGATTTCAGCCTTTATATCTTCAGTTGTTCTTTCTGCCCCTTTCTCTCCTCACCTGGGACTCCCACTATATCTTTCATTTGATAGTGTCCTATAGGTTGCCAAACTGTTCGTTTTTCTTTTCCTTTTTTTTTTTTAAGCTTTCCTTTCCTCAGCTGAATAATCTCAACTTCAAGTTCACTGATTCTCTTTTCTGTCATTTCAAATATGATCTTGAGTCAGTCCAGTGGTTTTTTTCCCATCTCTGTTATAATTTTTAAAGATTTCATTTATTTATTTATGAGACACACAGAGAGAAGGCAGAGACATAGGCAGAAGGAGAAGCAGGTTCCCCTCTGGGAGCCTGATATGGGACTTGATCCTAGAACTCCAGGATCACACCCTGAGCCGAAGGCAGACGCTTAACCTCTGAGCCACCCAGACATCCCACCATCTCTGTTATTATACTTAAATCATAATTTCTATTTGGTTCTTTTTTGTTTATAATTTTATGTGCTTATTAATATTCTTTAATTTAGTGAGTTATTATTGTCATATTTTCTTTTAGTATTTAAACTGAGTTTCCTTTAGTTATTTGAACATATTTTAAATAGATTATGCAAAATATTTTCTACTAAGTCTGGTTTCCCCAGGGATAATTTCTTTTGACTATTTTTTTTATGTGAATATGCCACACTTTCTTGTTTCTATGTATATCTCTTTTTAAAATATTTTATCTATTTATTTATTCATGAGAGACACGGAGAGAGGCAGAGACATAGGCAGAGGGAGAAGCAGGCCCCATGCAGGGAGCCCAACATGGGACTCGATCCAGGGTCTCCAGGATTAGGCCCTGGGCTGAAGGCGGGCTAAACCAATGAGCCACCTGGGCTGCCCTCATTTTTTTTTTTTAATTTAAAGCCGGACTTCTAAAATTATATACCGTGGCAACTTTCAGGTATAATTCCTCCTCCCCAAGTTTTACTGTGCTATTGCTGGTTTTTTGTTGTGGTGGTATTTGCTGCCTTTTATGTACTTAGTGACTTTATTGAACTAATTCTGTTAAGTCTGTATTCTTTGTCTTACGTGCCCACAGAAGTCTCTGCTCAGTTATCATAGTGGCCAGCTAATAATTCGAAAGAGAGCCCTTAAACACCTTGAATCAGTAATTCTCTCAAACTTTACGACAGTGCTCTATGGGTATGTGTTGACTCACACCTTCATACTTAGGCAGTTGACAACTCCTGCTTAAAGACTTCACTTTTTGCTTGCACTCCCCGCTTGTCATATAATAAGAGCCCTCAAGGGTTTGGTTTTTGGAGACTTCATACTCTTTTGCTCTCTCCAGTGACTCCTAGGCTATTGCTTTTGTTGTTGATTTTCAAAGCTACTATGAAGCTGGAGAGAGGAAGATGGGAATAGGACAAATTAAAATGCCATAGAGCCCACTTGTCTTACCAATATTCTGCTGCTTTTAAGTAAAATACTCTAAAAATCTGGTTCATTTTCAGGATTCTGAAAAACTTGATTTTTACTTTTTTTTTCCAGTATTAAAATTGCTGCTATAAAAGAGCATATATCTGGAGGTCTTTATTCTACTATTTCCACTAACACCACCCTAGATTCATTTTTTTTCTCCATATAAATATTTAGTTGTTCTGGCATAGTTTGTTCAAAAAACTATTCTTTTTTCTACTACCAAGCACATTGGTTTAAAATCACTTGATTATATATGTGTGACTTTATGTCTAGGCTCTCTATTCTGTTCCATAAATCTGTATCCTAATGCAGATACCACACCAAGACCAGGAGTCTTGTTTTCTTCCAGTAGCGCATAACTGTGGCAGACTAACTAGTTAGCTTGCAAGTAGAGAAAAACTTCAGACCCCTTACAGTTCCTGACACAGAGAAGTCATTCTAAGTTCATCTAGATATTTTCTTTAAGACTACCTTTACTCTTGCATTTAACATGATTTTGAATCATATAATATGAATCAGTAGTAACTACTCATTGTTACTTGCCATATTTGAAATCCAAATTCTTTCAAATGGCTATCTCACGATTTTTATTTATTTTTTTAATCTCACGAATTTTAAATAAAATAGCTGCTATTTTATTTCTTGTTTTTATAGTGAACCTTAGTTCATAAGTATTACAATTTTAATGAGCTATTAGGACTGTGGAGATAAAGATATGTGTAATATCACTTTCGTTGACCTCTGTAAGTTAATTTTCTTTTGAGAGAAGTAAGAATAAACATGAACAACTAACATATAGAGCATTATATGACAAATATCATAAGATTTAGCACCCCTAATAAACTAAGTCAATTTTTAAGGATTGTTTTAGTTATTTTACCCTAAGAATTAGTCATCTATTGGCATAATAATGCTATATAAGAGACAACCTAAAACTTTCTACGACTTTCAAAAATAAGTAAAATAAAAATAACTAACTAAATAAATAAATAAAATTTATTTATTGCCTAGTCATTTGTAAGTAGGCTGTGATCTGCCTCACCTAAGGGGCTAAGTGGGCTTGACACCAAACAGTGGGTACAGGTTTGCTTCCTATATCTATCATCTTTAAACAAGTGACAAGCGAAATAATATCCTTCTAATTGTACATTACAGGAAACTATAGAGGAAGCCCAACCACTCATCTCATTTTAAACCTAGGGTTGCCTCTCAGCAACCACTTAAATCCCATTGGGTAAAGCAAGTCAAATGTCTAAGCCTCATATCAAAGCACATAAAAGTATACTTTACCTAGCATGAAGTCAAAGAAAGGTCGTGTGGCAAAGCTCAGAGTTTATGGTCTGGGAAATATATTCTTGCTATGGAAGTGTGTGTGTGTGTGTGTGTGTGTGTGTGTGTGTGTGTGTGTTGTGTGGCATGGAGCTAAGGAATGGATATTAACTGAACAATAAGAGGCAACACACAATCTCAGTAGCATTACCTGTACTAAATTTTGTCAGATAAGATTTACTGGATCAGATGTTTCTGCCAAAACTCAGATTATTTTATCTCAGTATTTTATAAAAGCAAAAAAGGTTTTATTGAAAATAAGTGTAAATATGTAGTTAGCTGTAATTGTAACTAAAAAGAGAACTTGTAATATGTATCAGACATTGTGCATTGGCCACCCAACAACCTTTTTATTCCTCTAATTTCCCATCTTTCAAGGTTTATTTTTTCAAGGATGTCTATATTATGCAGTGTTGACTCGTTTTTGGTATAGTTACTATTAAAAAACTTTAGAAGAATGCTTTGCTATTTTTCCTTAGCTATACCTTTTCTTTCTCACTTCATCCAACTCAAATTTCATACTTAAATAAATAACCATTTTTCAACCAGGATGTTGAAAACATTATGGAAGATGATTGAGGTAAAATAAGAGGAGTCTGAATATTCAGAATGTTTTGGAGATACTGGACTATAATTCTGGACTTCCTGGTACATAAGAAATGTATATATGTGTGTGGTTAAGCCATTGAAAATTGGGCTTTGTATTACTTATAGCCTAATATAGTTGTATGGTAAACTACAAGTCAAAATTGGAGTGTTTTTATTACAAATATTAAATTATTTTCAATAAATAATTGGTATTAGGATGGTTATACTAATATCTACCTCTCTTTCCCAAGGATTGTTATAAAATGCTCTAATGTTTGAATTCTTCAGTTTTAGCTGATTCTGATCTGAGAGTCACAATACATTCTGTACTTCAATCAGATCCCCTTTCAGAAATTCTCAATCTCTGCCAATAATTGTCTTCTTTCATCTCCAAGTCCTTAAAAATAATATTTATATGCACATTTATTTTTTCCCAATTCCAAATGGCACCATAATATGATATTCTAATGAGGTCTCTAGAAGTACACTGAACATAGACATTTTATAGCATTGAATGAGCTTGAGCTGCACAGGCTTTTCAGCAGTGCTGGCTTACAGTAAATCTTTTTAATTTTTTTTTAATTTGAGTATAGTTGACACACAATGCTCCATTAACTTCAGGTGTACAACATAGTGACTCAACTTTATGCATTATGGTATGTTCACTAGAATGAAACAGAGCAAAACTGCAATTTATGTATATTTTCCTTTAGGGTTATCTTTCTATTTGCATCTTCCAAAAGACAGTACATTTCTCTTGACAGGAAGTGACTCCATTTGAGGTGTGACATGTATCCTTTACTGGATACATAGCCATTCACAATGAAGATTATATCTACCAAATTTCCTTGAAGGTACTATGTGACTTATTTCTGGTCGGTATTTAGGGTCAAGTGATTTGCAAACATCCTGGATATGTTAGGCACTTAGATGGCTCAGTAGGTAGAGCATATGACCTTGAACTTAGGATCGTGGGTTCAAGCCCCATGTTGGGTGTGTAGCCTACTTAAGACAAAACAAAAACAAAAATATCTTGGAAAAGTCATTGACAAGAAGTGACATGGCATTTTCATTTTTCTTTTTCTTTTTGCTTCAAATCTGGATTTTTATGAGCAGAATCCCACCTTTGATCATTTGTATAAGGGTTTCTCCCTAGGGATAATGAAGGTGAAAGCAGGAAGGAGTCTGAGTCTGAAAATACATTAGGCTGCTTTACTACACCTGAATTACATATATGTGAAATTTAACATGGTAGAGAAATACATTTCTTCCTTGCATAATCCAAGGTTATCTCTAGTACATTCAAATGAACCTATGTTATAATTAAGGCAAAGACCTTTACTGATCTTCCTTAACATTATTAAAAATGTTCATAGATACAAAACTTACAAGGTATGCTTAATCATTTAACATCCCTACTTTGTGCTCTATGATTACTGATATTCCATGGGAAATAAAGTAAAATATGTTATTGAGGGAAAGGAAAGTGCCCCAGGCACTGGTGCTAGCTCTGGTTTATAAAAGAACAGAATTGGGATCCCTGGGTGGTGCAGTGGTTTGGCGCCTGCCTTTGACCCAGGGCGCGATCCTGGAGACCCGGGATCGAATCCCACGTCAGGCTCCCGGTGCATGGAGTCTGTTTCTCCCTCTGCCTGTGTCTCTGCCTCTCTCTCTCTCTCTCTCTCTGTGACTATCATAAAAAAATAAAAATAAAAAATAAAAGAACAGAATTTTGTGTAGACCTGAGATCTGGTCTTACTTAATATTTCCTAACCACTTTTGGAAATTGGATGTTAAATTCAATCTAGTCTATGGAGTTTTCTTGGTAATGTGTTGGGACTTTATTTACCATTGCCTGCACTGACAAAAGTAATGATTTGAAATCCTAGTGCTTGCAAACTACTTTACATAATGTATTATGACTTGTATTTGCTTGCATCAAGCCAGAAGGCAACATCTAGACAGAATTTTGTTTTTCTAAACAATTGAGAGTAGCCATGGGGCAATTAATATTTCTAAGAAGGACCCAGAATTAGTTTCTCTAAGAATTTGATGTGATCCCCACTCCTATTCATGCATTATCAGTGGTAGATGCTTAACTCATAGTGAGGACTAGAAAACTAAGTGGGGCATACATTGAATTAGGAGTATGGTATGTGTCCACTCTTCTGTGTGTATATATACAGACAATACATGATGTCTTTTAATTAATAAAATTAGATTATTTCTCTATGTATGTCTTGTCCTTCCATTAACACCCCATACTGTAGGGAAAAGTGAAATATACTATTATGAGATTGTATTATGAACTTAGATTGCATTTTTATACAGGCCTCCTCACATATAAACCTTGTGAAGAAGTCCGCTGTCCTTATTCCTCAGTTTATATTTTATTGATAAAACAAGAAAATAGTTGTTTTTTTTTTAAGATTTTATTTATTTATTTATCCATGAAAGACACAGAGAGGTAGACACAGACAGAGAGAGAGGCAGCTCCCTGCAGGGAGCCCAATGTGGGAATCAATTCTGGGACTCCAGGATCACACCCTGAGCCAAAGGCAGACACTCAACCACTGAGCCACCCAGGCATCCCAAACAAGAAAATATTCGTATCTCTTTCAGGATTGCTGCAAGGATTAAATTAGTGTGAGATATATATGTGTGTATATATATACATATATATATATTACAGTAAGCAAATATATAAGCATGTATATATACATATATATTACAGTAAGCATTACATCTGCCAGCTATGCTCACTATTACTGTAATCATTATTTTATTTTTTATTATTATTTTATCACTCATTTAAAAGATTTATTTATTTATTTATTTATTTATTTATTTATTTATTTGCGTGAGAAAGAGAGAGACAGAGACCAGAACTGGGGAGACAGGCCAAGAGGGAAGGAAAGATCCTCTGTCTCCCTCCCTCTCTCTTTTCTTTCTTTCTTTCTTTCTTTCTTTCTTTCTTTCTTTCTTTCTTCCTTTTTTTTTTTTTGGCAAATTTCTAGCATTTTTATTTTATTTAAATTCACTTACTTAACATGTAATTTAATTTAATTCAGAGGTAGGGAGAGTGATTCATCAGTCTTATATAATACCCAATGCTCATTACATCCCTTGCCCTCCTTAATGTCTATCACCCAGTTTCCAGCCACCCAACCCCCTCCCCTCCAGTGACTCTTGGTTTGTTTCTATGATTAAGAGTCTCTTTTGGTTCATCTCATTCTCTGATTTCATCTTTTTATTTTTTCCAAGAGTTGATAATATGTAAGCTGAATAATATGTATAGACATAGATATAGATCGATAGATAGATAGATCATATCTGCTTTACCATTCATCAATCAATGGACACTTGGGCTATTTCCATGACTTGGCTATAGTAGATAATGCTGCTATAAATATTGAGGTGCATGTATCCCTTTAAATTGTCTTTTTTAATTCTTTGGATAAATACCTAATATTGCAAATGCTGAATTATTGGGTAGTTCTATTTTTAACTTTTTGTGGAGATTCCATACTGTTTCCCATAGTGGCTATGCCAGTTTGCATTCCCACCAACAGTGCAAAATGCCCCCCCCCTTTCCTACATCCTCGCCAACACCTGTTGTTTTTCTTGTGTTGTTGATTTTAGCCTTTCTGAAAGGTGGAAGGTGATATCTCATTGTAGTTTTGATTTGCATTTTCCTTGATGATAAGTAATATTGAGCATCTTCTTATTTATCTGTTGGCCATCTGTCTCCTTTGGAAAAAGGTCTATTCATACTCCTGGCCCATTTTTTAATTGGATTATTCATTTTTGGGGTGTTGTTTTAAATATTCTTTACATATTTTGAATTTAACTTTTTTTGGATATGTCATTTGCAAATATCTGGGAGAAGGTTATTTAATTTAAGCTACTGCATCATAGTTCAAACAGAAATTCTGGTTTCTGGCTACTTTGTGAAAATATATTGTGCTAAGAATAGAAAAATGAGAATTATTAGGAAACTGCTACAGTAGTCTAGGCAAATATATGAAGCAGCATTGATTGGTTATTTGAGTAGAATGGTGACAAATAATTAATTTTATTGTATTTTTCCAAATAAGCCTGACAGTATTTTCAAAGGTGTTAAAAGTGGGGAGTGGGTGGGAGAGAACTGAGAATGATGTGCCTTAAGAACAGGAGAGATTATTTTATTCTCACGTAGGCTCAGTCTGAGATAGGCTCTTCTATCACAGAGGTGATATGGCTGTTGCAATTTAAATTTCTGTATTTTCTATGTTGAAATATATATGCATACATACACACACCTGATTAGATTGACTGTCTATCCTGAGTCAATCATGATAGTCAGGGATGATTTTTAGTCTCAACCAGTATGCATACAATAGGAACAAGAGGAAAGACATGTCCCAAAGAAAGTTATGGTGGTATTGTACTAAGAAAAAAGAATGGATGCTTATAAATAAGATGTGAAAAAAAAGTCTATCGTAATGATGAATAAAATGTTCATAAGCAGAGTTGGACTAAAGATTATTCAAAAACAGAAAAGGATTTTATACTTAGATAGTAGAGAATTTAATGAGAATTAAAAAAACACGGTAATGATAAGAGGGTCCATTTTCTGAGGTGGAGAATTTCTATGGAACTGCAGGAATTGCAGGTGAGTAATAAACATCACCATGCTGATTAGAAATAATGGGCCACAATTAGGTTAAACTTCATGAAAAGATATTTTGTGAAAAGAACATGTGCTTTTACAGAAAGAAAACATCATAACTTGGTCACATGCACCCTGGAAGCTTTATGAAGTTGTCTGGTATGAAGAGAATGAGCCCAAATTCTCTGGAAGTATCCTAAAACTTTGATATGTATTATGGCTTCTAGTGTTACTGTCTACAAATGAAAGTATTCAATATGGTTGATGGCAGGAGATCAGAGTTCATTTATTCCAAGAAGGGATTTGATTAGTTTTCTGAGCACTAACATAAATATTATAAACCAATTTCTCAATGGAAATAATAAAAGTAACCATTTCCTTCTTTTAACATGATTATTTAATTACTTTGGTAAAAAACATTGATAAAGGCAATTTTTGTATTCAGTTTCTTGTCTCCCGGTCAAAGCATCAAAAATGCTGCATTAATTTTGAAATGACATGGTCCATAGGTATGTACTCCTAAGAGGCTGACTTATCAATGTTTAATTCTTTGGGTTATTTTCTTAGTAGCAACTTGGCTTTACTAATGACATCAATAATGCAGGAAGAAATCATGTAATTTAAAATCAATTATAAGGAAGTGAACATTTTGAATTCAAAATAATTGTAATTAACTAAATCATAAGCAATTATAACCATCTGGATTTATCAGAAATATTTGAATTTTGATAATGCCTGATATTTAAAAAGCTATGTAATATGTGTTTAAATTTTTAATGTTTCTTCACCTTTGATTTGAGACTGTAAATGAAAGAGATAAAATTTGATTATTTTTTTTCCCTTTTGAGAATAAACCTACTGATATATTCTCCCAAATTACATCTGGCTGCTAGGGATAGTTTAAAAGCTGCATCAATATGATTTTAGAAGAGACCCATATGGTAGCAGGTACATTTTCTACCATAAACTACAGTGCTTACGCAAATACTCAAAGTAATTACATGATTCATAAAATATTTAAAAGCATTTAGTGATGAAAGTTTTTAAGTGACTAAATGGTGACCTCAATTACACTGAACCGTTTAGCTAAAGACGTTTTTCCGTAATCGATGTTAATTCTTAAATAGAACTTCATGTATATACAAATAGTTACTGCCTGCTTTTCTATGCAATCAGGTTTATAAACAATTTTTCAAACCTGAAAACAGAACATGAAAAACAAAAACAAACGTATCACATTTTCAAAGGTATTTTTTAAAATCCTAAAACAATCTTATTAAATTTATTGCCACATAATTTTAGCTATTAACACTCATGCTTCTCTATCATGTACCCTTCTCTAAAAAAAACTGAGGAAGTGAATCTCGATATTTTCCCCAGAGTTCATTTATTTCTTTCAGATTGAATGCCAGTGATGAGTCTAATTATTTTTTATCATATGCATTCATTTATGGAATGGCTTCTACAAGGTAATTACTAGGCTAGATTTATGAATTAGGTAGGAAAGTTAGCATAATAATTGGGCTTGAATATCTGAAAGACCAAGCCCATCAGGATTTTATTTTTATTCATGTGGTAGTTAGCAGACGATCCATTCAGGACCCAGACTCCTTCCCACTTTTGCCTTCACCACTCCCAAGGGCTCCTCTTCAGATACATCCAGCCAGATGAGGGAACCAATGGGAAGTTTTCAAGGACTCTGCATGGAAGTGGCTCACATAATTTTTACTCACTTTTCAAAACTCGATTATGTGGTCACACATACTCATCGGGGTGCATGTATCCCTTTGAATCAATATTTTTGTATCCTTTGGGTAAATACCTAGTGGTTCAGATCCTAAATTTGTTAGGTAGTTCTATTTTTAACTTTCTGAGGAACCTCCGTATTGTTTTCCAGAGTGGTTGCACCAATTTTTTATTCCCACAATATTGTAAGAGGTTTCCCATATCTCTGCATTGTCCCAAATACCTTTTTTTTCTCCTGCGCTGTTGATTTTAGCCATTCTAACTATTTTATCATTAAGTCTTGATTTGTATTTCTCTGATAATGAGTTATATTGAGCATCTCCATATGTATCTTAGCCATCTGTATGTCTTCTTTAGAAAAATGTCTAGTCATGTTTTCTGCCCATTTTTTAACTGGATTGTTCATTTTTTTGGGTGTTGAGATTGATAAGTTCTTTATATATTTTGGGTACTAACCTTTATCTGATATGTCATTTGCAAATATCTTCTCCCATTCCAAAAGTTGCCTTTTAGTTATCTTGATTGTTCCCTTCACTGTGCAGAAGCTTTTTATCTTGATGAATTCCCCATAGTTCAGTTTTGCTTCTGTTTCCCTAGCTTCAGGATACGTATATAGTAAGAAGTAGCCACAATTGATGCCGAAGAGGTTACTGCCTGTATTGTACTCTAGGATTTTGATGATTTCAAGTCTCACATTTAGGTCTTCACCAATTTTGAATTTATTTTTGTGTATAGTGTAAGAAAGTGGTCCAGTTTCATGCTTTTGCATGTTGCTGTCCAGGTTTCCTAACACCATTTGTTGAAGAGACAGTAGATATTCTTTTTCATATTGGATAGCCTTTCCTGCTTGTGGAAGATTAGTTGTGGGTCCACTTCTGGGTTTTCTATTCTGTTCCACTGATCTATGTGTCTGTTACGGTGCCAATACCATACTATCTTGATCACTGCAGGTTTATATTAATACTTAAGTCCAGAGTTGTGATTCGTCCAGCTTTGCTATTCTTTTTCCAGATTGTTTTGAGTATTCGGAGTCTTTTGTGATTCCATACAAATTTTAGGATTGCTTGTTCTAGCTCTGGTTCTAGCTGGTTGTATTATGATAGGGGCTGCATTAATTGTGTAGATTGCTTTGGGTACTATACACATCTTAGCAATATTTATTCTTCCAATCCATGAGCATGGGATGTTTTTCCATTTCTTTGTTTCATCTTGAATTTATTTCATCAATGCTTTATGGTTTTCAGAATACAGATCTTTCACCCATTGAGTTAGGTTTATTCCTAGGTATCTTATAGCTTTTGGTGCAATTGTAAATGAGATTGACTCCTTGATTTCTCTTTCTGTTGCTTCATTTTTAGTGTATAGAAATCCAAAAGAAAAAAAAGAAATGCAAAAGATTTATGTATGTTGATTTTGTATTTTAGAACTTTACTGAATTCCTTTATCAGTTCTAGCACTTGTTTGATGAAGTCCTTTGGGTTTTTCTATACACAATATCATATAATCTGAAAATAGTGAAAGTTTGACTTCTTCCTTACTTATTTGGATTCCATTTGTTTCTGAGGCATCAGACTCACAGTACAATATTAAATTATTGTGCTGAGACTGGATATGCCTGTCTTTATTCTGTACATAAAAGAAAAGATCTCATTTCTTCACCATTGAGGATTATATTAACTATGGGTCTTTCTTATATGGCATTTATGATGTTGACATATGTTCCCTCTATCCAATTTTGTTGAGGGTATTTACCATGAATGGATGTTATATTTTGTCAAATGCTTTTTATGCATCTGTTGAGAGGATCATGTGGTTCTTATACTTTCTTTTATTAATATGGTGTATGACATTGATTGATTTGTGAACATCGAACCACCCTTACAGCCAGGAATAAATCCTGCTTGATCATGGTTAATGACTTTTAATGTACTGGTGGAATCAGTTAGCTAGTATTTTATTGAGAATTTTCCCATCTATGTTTATCTGGAATATTGGCTTTTAGTTCTATTTTCTAGTGGAATGTTTGTCTAGTTTTGGAATCACAAAATACTGGCCTCATGGAAGGAGTTTGGAAGTTTTCCTTCCATTTCTATTTATTGGAATAGTTTGAGAACAGGTACTAACGCTTCCTTAAATGTGAGGTACAGGGGCACCTGGATGGATCAGTCAGTCAAGCATCCAACTCTTGATTTCAGCTTAGGTCATGATCTCAGAGTCATGAGATTGAGCCCCACATCAGGCTCCACACTGGGCATGGAGCCTGCTTAGGATTCTTCCTCTCCTTATACCCCTCTCCCCTCCACCAAAGCAATAAAATTTAAAAGTTAAATAAATAGAAAATAATAAATGTAGGTAGAATTCTCCTGGGAAGTTAACTGGCCCTGGACTTTTGTTTGTTGGTAGATTTTTGATAATTTATTCAATTTCTTTGCTGGTTATCAGTCTGTTAAAGTTTTGTATTTCTTCCTGTTTCAGTTTTGGTACTTTATATGTTTCTAGGAATTTATCCATTTCTTCCAGATTGCTCAATTTTTTGGCATATAATTTTTCATAATATTCTCCTCTAACTGTTTGTATTTCTATGATGTTGGTCATTATCTCTCTTCTCTCATTCATTTTATTTAATTATTCATGAGAGACACACAGAGAGAGGTAGAGACACAGGCAGAGGGAGAAGCAGGATTCCTGTGGGGAGCCTAATGCAGGACTTGATCCCAGGACCCCAGGATCACAATCTGAGCCAAACGCAGATGCTCAAGCACTGAGCCACCCAGGCATTCCAAAGCCATTCTTTGTTGATTTTCTGCTTAGATGATTTATCCATTTTTATAAGTTGGAGTGTTAAAGTTCCTTACTATTACTGTATTAATAAGGAATTCCCTTATGTTTGTTGTTAATTGATTTATATATTTGGGTGCTCCCAGGTTAGAGGCATATATATTTACAATTGTTTGGTATTCTTGGTGGATAGACTGTTTTATCACGATATAATGCCCTTCTTCATCTCTTATTACCAGCTTTAGTTTAAAATCTAGTTAGTCTGATATAAGGACGGCTATGAAGCTTTCTTTTGATGACCATTAGCATGATAAATATTTCTCCACCCCCTTACTTTTAATCTGCAGGTGTCTTTAGGTCTAAAATGAGTCTGTTGTATGCAGCATATAGATGAGTCTTGTTTTCTTTCTTTTTTCTTTTTTTTTAAGATTTTATTTATTTATTCATGAGAGACACAGAGAGAGAGGCAGAGACACAGGCAGAGGGAGAAGCAGGCTCCATGCAAGGAGTCGGACGTGGGACTCAATCTTGGGATTCCAGGATCACGCCCCAAGCCAAAGGCAGATGCTCAACCACTGAACCACCCAGGTGTCCCAAGAGTCTTATTTTCTTATTCATTCTGACACCCTGCATCTTTTGATTGGAGCATTTAGGCCATTTGAATACAGAGTAATTATTGATAGGTATGAATTTATTGATAGATATGAATTTAGTCTATTTTAGTTGTTCATCCCCACTGAAAGAAATACCTTTAAGATTTTTTGCAAGACTGGTTTATGGTCACAAGTTCCTTTAGTTTTTATTTGTCTTTATCTCTTCTATTCTGAGTGGTAACTTTGCTAGATAAAGTACTCTTGGCTGCTAATTTTTCCATTCAGCACATGGAATATATCATGCCACTTTCTTTTGGCCTGACAAATTTCTGTGGAGAGGTCTGCTGCTAATCTTTTTTGTCTTCCCTTGCAAGTTAGGGACTTCTGTCTTGTTCCTTTTAGGATTTTTGTTTTAAGATTTTATTTATTTATTCATGAGAGACACAGAGAGAGAGAGAGGCAGAGACATAGGCATAGAGAGAAATAGGCTCCATGAACCTGTTGTGGGACTGGATCCTGGGACCCAGGATCATGCCCTGGGGCTGAAAGCAGACACTCAACCACTGAGCCACCCAGATGCCCCTGCTATTAGGATTTTTTCTTTATCACAATATTTTGCAAACTTACTAACATATGTCTTAGTGTTAGCTTATTTTCATTGATTTTGATGGGAGTTCTCTGTGACTCTCTGCCTCCTGGATTTTGATGTCTGTTCCTTCCCCCCAGATTAGGGAAGTTTTCAGCTACCATTTTCTCAAATAAACCTTCTGTCCTCTTTTTTTGTTTTGTTTTGTTTTGTTTTGTTTTGGAGGGGAGTCCTATGATATAAATGCTATTATATTTGATGGAGTCACTGAATTCCCCGAGTCTACTCTTGTGATCCAAGATTTTTCTTTCCCTCTTTTATTCAGCTTAATATCCGTAATTCTATCTTTTATGTCATTTATTCAATCCTATGCTCCTTCCATCCTTGTGGTTGTTATATCTAGTTGGTTTTGAGTCTCAGTTATTACATTTTTTATTTCAGCCTGGTTGGTTTTAAACTATTTTATCTCTGTGATATGGTATCCCTGATGTCTTCTATGCTTTTCTCAAGCCCAGGTGGTACCCTTATGATTGTTGCTTTTAAATCCAGATCAAACATATTACTTCTATCTGTTTCAATTAAATCCCTGGCTGTGACCTTTCTTTTTCTTTCTTTTGGGATGAATTCCTGCATCTTGGCATTTTGTCTAGGTCTCTATCTTCTTTTATGTGTTAGGAAAGCCTATTATGTTTCCTATTCCTGAGAACGTGGCTTTATGAAAAAAAGGTCATATAATGTCCAGGACCTGGTGCTTGAGGAAATGTCTCTGATGTGTGCTGTATGCACTCTACTGCTGTATCATAGCCACTCTATCCCTCAGGTCAGTTCTCTTGCCTGCAATGGGAAGTGTTTGCACTAAGGCCAGAGTGTGGTGAGTTTAGGTGTACTCTGCTCTGCTTGTTAAAAGAGACCTAATGCTGTTTCCACTTTCAATATTGCAGAACTCTATGGTCAGTAGACATGGTACATGGTGTGTGGAGGGGTGTGAGCTGTGCTTCCGGAGAAGGGGGCCTGCTGAACTGGTTCTTAGGCCCATTTGCCTGAGAAAAGTGGTACCATCAGAACACAGGGTGGTGGGACTTGTTGTAAGCAGTTATACAGCCAGTTTTGGCACTGTGTTGTTTACTGAAATTGGTTGGTTTATACTGATGGGCAGGGGAAGGCAATGGTGTCACCCATATCCTTTGTCTCTAGAGAGAGGAGCTCACAATTGCTGTTGTCAGAAAGTCCTTCCAGAAGTACAAATTATTTCCTCTCCTGTGTCTCAGGCATTTTGCAAATTGCTGCATTCACATTGTCCTTTTCTGGGTGGTCTGCCTTCCTGGAGCAGTGCAGTCAGCTTAGTTGAGTATTAAAATTCCAAACATTAGGGACATGGTGTGATGTATATTTGTGCTGGTCTTCTAGCGAGGACTCTCAGCACTTTGAGATTGATTCAAGTTTGACCCAGAAAGGCAGCCACACTAGAGCATAGGAGGTGAGATTTGGAACAAAACCTATGAAACAGCTAGCATAGGTGTTTCTACACCTATGTTTCTACACCTATGCTGAGGGGTGTGGGAGGTAAATAGCCCCCACAGGCTCATTTGTTCCCAGAGAGGAAATGCTGCCTCCCTCAGATGCACACCAAGAAGAGCAAACAGTCTCTTCCGGTGCATTTTAGTAATCTTCAGATCACACCACCTACTCCTGACTCACTTGCCTGCCTTCTCCATAGAAGCACCTCCTTAGGGCTTTATACCAGCCATGCCACAAACCTCTAAAACTCGTCTTTGGGCCCCACTGGTTGCAAAAACTCACAAAAATGAGCCCCCTTCATTGTTTTCCCTTCCAGGGGCTTTGAGGAAGTGTTCTCCTTCCATGATCTCCTGTGTGCTCCTCTCCCTCTCTCTCATCTTTCTCTATGACCAGGGCTCCCTCCCTTCCACAGCACCCATGATCTGTTTCTCCCCCAAAACACATCTCTCCACACCATGTCTTCCATGATGTGTCACCTTCTCTCCCTCTAGTTGTGCAGTTTGCTCTGTCAATCCTCAGGTCAATTCCTTGGCTATTCAGAATGATTCGATATTGCTCTAGCTGTGTTCAAGTGAGGAGGCTAGTCTAGGGTCCTCCTCATACTTTGCCATCTTAGCTCTGCTCCCATCTAGTAGTACTTTAGATCTATGTTATTTTAATTTTGATCTCTTTAAAAGGTCAAATAAATAAAAGGTCAAGTAAAACAATGACTATTAGAACTAATGATCTGGATTAGCAAATAAATCCAGTATCTTAAATCTGTAATCATCATTCCATTTAAAATGAAAAGCAGTGGTTAAAAAAAAAAAAAAAAGAAAAGAAAAAAAAGCAGTGATTGACCATGTATTTTTGTTACAAATTAAAACTCATTTCGATCCCTTCAACCTATTAAAAACTTATCAAAATTCTGATATGATTATATAATAACAGAGCTTTCATTGTTAACATGTGGACCCATTTAAGAGAATTTTATTTGCCAAATGAGAATAGAAAGCAATATTCTTGGTGCCACATACTATCCTATTTAATGTTCAAAGAAATTATGTTTTAAGAAAATTCCAAGCAATGGGTCTTCAATTATTATGTTAATCATTTACGTTTTTTCTTCAAAGATACTGAAAACTACTTGACATATGCATTTACAGACATGTAGAGTATCTTATTTAAATTTCTGGTAGATAGCACAATGGATGCCAAATTCAAGGCCCTTACTGTAAGCTTTTGCTGAATGAATGAATGAATGAATGAATGAATGAAATGTTTTATACTTATAGCCCATGCATCGGTTGCAGAGTGCCATGACACAGATTTATTTAGGACATTTTTTTTTTAATATATTTTCCTCAATCTTGGTCCTAACCTTGCTTTTCTTATGGGAAAGATAGAAATTTGCTCAGGTCCATTGAGTAGGAGGAAGGAACTTTTGGGAGAGAATGAGATTCTTAAGAGTGCAGGGCTTTATGGTAGGGCAACATTGACAAGGTAACTTAAAGTGTTCAAATGTAATGCTGGAGGACCTATTGGAAAGATAGCATTACATAGAATGCTTCTGAGAAGTAATATCTGCAGTCAGTTGAACAAGAAGAATAAGGACAATGGTCTATGCTGGAGAACAGCATGAACAAAGGTCTCCTGAAAGAAAATCAAAGTAGAGAAATGAAAGTTAAATCATTGTGCCTACCATTTTGTAAGTGACCCCTCTGTCTCATCAATTCCATATTAAGTGCTACCACAAAAAGCTTTTAATAATTATATATTATTCTATCCTTTATCTTTTCATTCATTAATTCAATATCTAGTAAGTATCTTCTATCTGGAAACTATATAAATTACTGGGTAGCACAATGACAGTTAACTATAATCCTCAATCTTGTAAGGAAAACAAAAGTAAATGACCAATTGAAATTAAAAGATTTACCTTAAAAGTGTAAAGAAAGTGCTGTGGGAATATGTGTGAATTACTAATTGTTCTTAAATGAGAAGAAAGTTTAGGTAAGGTTTCCAGAAGAAATAAGTTTTAGCCAAATCTTAAAAGAAGAATGGGCACAAGCAAATGAAGAAGTAGAGTGGAAAGGCTTTTAAAGTGTTGTAAACAGCCTGTTTAAGGAATATTAATGTGGTGTGTTTTTGAAGTGGTGGTAGCTGGTGTGTTTTACAAGCATAAAGTGCATGGCAATAAGAAGTGAGATGAAAAGAACAGACAGGACCACATGCAGATAGAAAATTTTATTCAGTATGCAGGAAAGGGCTATTTAGAATTTTAAGCAGGAAAATAAATTGATTTAATTTACATTTCATAAATATCACTCTTATGATTCTATGGAGAATGGCTGGAGAGACATGGGACACCAAGAATGCAACCAAGTATAAGACAGTTTCTGCCAAAGATTGAGGTCCCTTAAAATAAAGAAGTTTCATGTAAAAATGAAAGAGTGGTTTGATTCCAAAAATAATAGAATCACTCTAAACTGCAAATGAGGGATGCCTGGGTGGCTCAGTGGTTGAGCATCCGCCTTTGGCTCAGGTCATGATCTTGGGGTCCTGGGATCAAGTCCCACATCAGGCTCCCCACAGGGAGCCTGTTTCTCCTTCTGCCTCTCTGTGCGTCTCTCATGAATAAATAAATAAAATCTTTGAAAAAAATAAATAAGCTGCAAATGAGTCCCCATTGTCTAATGAATAAAGTATATTGTCCTTATCTTTAAACTCAAAACTCTTCATTGTTTTCTCCCAATGTATCTTTCTCGCTAAACTATACTAATGATACTTGGGTTCCATAATATCATTTGATCTTTCCAACAGGAGTCTTGATTTCTTTTTTCTATTTAGAATATGGACACCAGAACCAAACATTAATCAAATGACACTTTCAACAGTAAATATTTTTTAGAATAAAATCTTCCTTATTAAATGATAACCTCTGTTAAGGAGAAATCACATCCTATATTTTTACTCCTGAGCACGCACAGTAAATAGAATGTCTTGAGGTTTTCTGTATCAATATATGTATGAATAAAGGCATAAATCAAGTGTTAGTATTGACTTAGTATTTTTTTCCTTTGAAATTCCTAAACAAACATAATTTGCAAAATTGAAGGAAGCATCTAAAAATGTCCATACTCTGGTAAATAAACATAGGCAAAATTTATAAATTCTATGGGAAAACCAAAATAATGAATTTTACCATATGTGATTATAATTTCATTGGACCTCTTTGTGCATCTCTGCCATTTTTTCAATTTCTTTAGTAAAAAGCAGTTGACTTTAAGAATTGGAAAAAACTTACTTCTGAAAATCTAATCCCTCATAAATAAGAAAATACTGAAAATTCTATATTTGCAAATAATTTATTTCCTCCTCAATGCTGTCTTGAAAATTAAAAGGTTTAAAATTCTTTCAAGTAAAGTTATAAATCATAAAAGGTGAAAAATGTAAATTGCTATCATAATTATGTAAACTTTGACTGTTTTACCAGTTTTTATGAATTTATGCTTATCCCTAGAGTTTATTCATTGCTAAAAAAAAAGATGCATCCACTTTGTCAAATGATTATTATAGAAAACATTATAACTATGTCTGCCTAAAATTTAAGACTAAAATGATAGCAACATTTGGAATCTCTTTCTGAAGGGCAACTTTACTGGCATGTGATAATATCTCTAAATTTTACCACTCAAACATATTTACAGACTGTTATTTTCATGTAGCCAATTAAATTTTTATATAAAATCAGAATAGTGTTGCTCTAATGCTTATATAAAGTAGAAATATCCTTGTTAAATCTGGTAATTTTAGCAAATCTTCTGTAGTGAAAGTACAACTGACTTTGATTTATTCTGTTCCCTAAAAGGAAAGATATGTGTGTTTGTGTATGCGTATGTGTGTATATGTGTGTGTGTGTGTGTGTGTGTGTGTAGTAAAAAAAATTAAAAAATAAAAATAATGGGCAGCCTGGGTTGCTCAGTGGTTTAGCACCGCCTTCAGTCCAGGGCCTGATCCTGGAGACCCGGAATCGAGTCCCACGTCGGGCTTCCTGCCTGGAGCCTGCTTCTCCCTCTGCCTGTATCTCTGCCTGCCTTTCTCTCTCTCCCTCTCTCTCTCTGTGTTTTTCATGAATAAATAAATAAAATCTTAAAAAAATAAAAAATAATAAATAATAAAAATAGTAAAAAGAAGGAATTTTGTTCATAATCTAGAGACTCACTATTAAGGATATTTTAATATATACTCTGCTAGTATTTCATATTTATTAGGTATTTTAAAATATATATATATACATATGTTGTAAACATTTTCACTTAATATCTTCTTCAAATTCATTTTACGTTGCTCACTAGTAGACTATGTCATATACGTACCATAACATACTTGATTTTAACCATGTTGCTGGACATGTAGGTTGCTTCCAATTTTGTGTATATCTATGTTTATGCAGTTGTTACTTCTATGCAGATTTTTGCCTCTACAGATAGTGCATCTTTTTGTTATTTTCTTTTAATATGAATTGTAGAAATTGAAATGCTTTTCCAAGCAAAATGTGTACTCATATATTACTATCAATCTATTTTGATTAAATGAACTGCAGAAAGGTTGTACCAATGTATAATCTCACCAATAGGGCATGAGAGCAATAATTTCCCTCACCTTGCCACCAAGTTTGTAACTTTTAAACAATCTTTGCCAATTTAGTTGATAATGGGTGTTAATAAGTCCAGAACACAATTATTCCTGATTCCCCAATGACCCTATTATCCAAGCTATAAAATAAAAAGTAAAACTGTACACTTTTCACCAAGCTATTGTTAAAAAGGAAACTAAATGTAAATATTTCCCATGTAAAACATTAAAAATTATAACATTTTTAAACAATAGATGATTCTTAGGCTTAGCATTTACTTTGAAACCCAGATATCCTATAAATGGTTTCTTTAGGGTCTGTTATATTATCTGTGATTATACTTTATATTGTAATGTTGTTTTCCATTGAGAGATTTCATTTCTCACATTCTAACATTCTAACAATAATATAAAATGACTTTAAGGTGGCTGGATATTTTGTGGGTGTATGAAAGAGTCCAAATGGGATTATATACATTAAAAATGTCTTTTGACATTTAGAAGGATTTTTTAAAAAGCAAAACACACAAAAAAATTAAAATTAAAAGAATAAAAAAGCAAAACAAAGACAAGTTATTATTTCCTAGGAAGAGAGCATCAATAGTAGCACAAAAAATCACTTATGAAAGGACATTATAAGTTATAGTAATATGGTTATTATGTACTTTGTGGATCTCTAAACATGAGCGTGTGGATTTTATAATATAATTCTTATAACAACTATAGGAGGTATATAATTATGAATTCTACTTCCAGTTGAGAAAACTAAGGCTGAAAAATTACATCTAATTTGGTGTAATTCACAAAATAAATTACTATCTGACCAATGATTCAACCCCAAATTTTAACCAAAGTTTAATTCATAGAACTAAAAGGAGGTCTTTGTTTCAGAGGTGTCCTGAAATAATCTTAGGAAACTAAAACTAAAAGTAGTTAAATTACTTACCCAGAGTGATTTAGGGAATTAATGGAGAGGCCAAAATGTGCTTATTTCCCTATAAAAAACATTACATATATAAAAATAATTTTCTGAAATACCTTGCATCTGACCATTTGTACCAGCACTGTCTGGTAAAAAATATGTTGCATGCCACATTTGTGATTTTAAATTTTCTAACCTTTAAAAAAGTAGTGGCAAGGATGTAGAGAAATTAGAACTCTTGCACACTGTTGGTGGGAATGCAGACTGGCACAGCTGCTATGGAAAACAATATGGAAGTTCTAAAAAGTTAAAATTAGAATATTAAAAAGTTAAAATTAAAATATGATCCAGCAGCCTCACTTTTGGTTATTTATGCAATAGATTGAAATCAAGAACTCGAAGAAAAATTAGCACTCTTATGCTCATTGTACCACAATTTATAATAACCAAGATATGGAAACAATCTTAATATCCATTAACAGAGGAATGCATAAAGAAATTGTGGTATATTTATACAAAGGAATATTATAAAATCTTGAAAAAGAAGGAAATTTTGTAACATATGACAACATGGATATACCTTCATGACATTATGCTGAATGAAATAAGCCAGTCCTTTTTGTCCCAAAGAGGACAAATGCTACATGATCCTACTTAAATGAATGAGTCATCTAAACAGATTCATAGGATCATAGTGAAGGGTTATTACCATGGCTGTGGGGAAGCAGAAATGGGAAGTTATAATCAACAGGCATAGGTTACAGTTAAACAAGATGAATCCACTCTAAATATCAGCTATAAAGCAATGTTCCTAAAGGAACAATAATATATTCTTAAATTTTTGTTGAGGAAGGTCTCATGTTAAGTGATCCTGACACAATAAAAAAAAAAGAAGAAGTTTAAAAACGCAATTATTTTACTTGAAGCTACAGAATTCTTCAGTCATTAATGTGGCGATACAGTTTATATAATCTTGAACCAGATGTATTGTGAAGAAGCAGTTCTATTTATCCACTTTCACAAACTAGATTCAAAAAGGAGCATCATTATTATGATAGCAAATGAGCTCAATCAGGAGCACATTGCCTCATCTAAAATGCACGTTATTGTTTTATCTTTAAAAAACTTAAGGCCCTTGATAACTGTGTGGACATACTCATAATATAATAAAATATCTGGACTATGTTTATAATGATCAAGGACCTGAAATTTCCCAAAGCTAGGAAAATAATGTGTATTTTAGGTGAAGAAACCAACACACACACAAAATCAATGACTATTCCTTTAAATTGTGACTGTGTTTCCCATACTTTACCAAACTACTGCAAAAGCTAGGCATATTTCTCCTGTTTCATTTTTCTATAAAAGCAACAAAATTTGATTCTGTATTATTGCTTACACATTAGAGAACACTTAGATGTTCTCTAATAGCACAAATTGTTTTATAATCCAATGTTTCCTCAGAGTACCTTTTGGAATCTTATTTTATGTAAGATAAAAAATATATTGTTTTTCTGAAAAAACTTACGTGTCGGTATGAATCAGAATAGCATTGATTTTTAAATTTCATTATAAAACTAATTGATTAGTTATATGAAAAAGATATCATTTAATATATTATGTATCGATGTAAAATTGACCAACTGATTAATTCAGATTCTTTTCTCTTCCCAAGGTTAATGGTAATCATAAGTAAATATTAAAGGCACTGTGATGTTCAGTTTTCATTCAGAGTAATCTCCAACATATGATTATTTTTCTTTTTTTTTAAAGATTTTATTCATGAGAGACAGAGAGAGAGAGAGAGAGAGGCAGAGACACACAGGTATAGGGAGAAGCAGGCCCCATGCAAGGACCCCAACTTGAGACTTGATCCAGGGACTCCAGGATCATGCTCTGGGCCAAAGGCAGGCACCAAACTGCTGAGCCACCCAGGGATCCCCTATTTTTCTATTTCCTCTTCTGCAACTTGGGTTTCTAGGATGCTTCTGTACTATAAATTTTATTTTGACATTTAATCATACCAACTATTGTAGTTAGATAAAAATAACTTATTTTTTTCCTGTTTTATTGAAAAGTAATTGACGGACAGGCATACATTGGAGGTATCATGGGTTTTGTGTCCGGCTACTTCAGTAAAGCAAATATCACAATAAAACAAGTTAATTTTTTGGTTCTCTAGAGCATTAAAAAAAAGCTATATTTATATTATTCTGTAGTCTTTTTTATTTTTTTAAAGATTTATTTAATATTCATGAGATACACAGAGAGAGAGAGACAGAGACATAGGCAGAGGGAGGAGCAGGCTCCCTGCAGGAAGCCCAATATGGGACTCGATCTGGGATCCTGGGATCACATCCTGAGAGGAAGGCAGATGCTCAGCCTCTGAGGCACACAGGTGTCCTTATTCTGTAGTCTTTTAAATGTTCAATACTTTTATGTCTAAAAAAACCCCCAACATATGTGCCTTAATTTAAAAATACTATATTGGTAAAAATATTAACCATTATTTAGCTTTCTATGATGCGTAGTCTTTTTATTGGAAGAAGGTCTTGCCTTAATGTTAATGGCTCTTGACTGATCAGAGTGGTGTTTGCTGAAAGTTGGGGTGTCTGTGGCAGTTTCTTAGAATAGGAAAGCTTACCACAAAGACTGACTTATTTTCATGAATGCTTTCTCTGTAGCATATGATCCTGGTTGATAGCATTCTACCCAGAGTTAAACTTCCTTCAAAGTTAAAGTCAACCCTCTCAACCCCTTCCACCACTTTATCAAAAGTTAAGTAATATTCTAATTATTTTGTTGTCATTTCAACGATCCTCACGGCATCTTCACCAGGAGTCAATTCCATCTCCAGAAACCACTTTCTCTGCTCATATAAGAACCAATTCTTCATCCATTAAAGTTTTGTCATGAGATCTCAACAATTCAGTCACATCTTCAGGCTCAATTCTAATTCTATATAGTGAAAAAAATTGAAATATTGTGAGAATTACCAAAATGTGACAAACATGAAGTGAACAAAGGCTGTTCGATAAATGGTGCCCATAGACTTGCCTGATGCAAGGTTGCCACAAACCTTCAAATTGTAGAAAACACAATATCTGAAAATTGCTATAAAGCAAAGTGCAATGAAATAAACAAGATATGCTTTAGATCATTGGATAAATTTAAGACATATGGCATGAGATTTAATTTAAATATATTGTAAAATGATTACCATAGTAAGTTCAGCTAACATCCATCTTCTCATATAGATACAATCAATAGAAAAAAGAAAAAAAATCAGGAGAATAAAAGGAAAAAAATCTTTGTGCTGGGAACGCTTAGGAATTACTCTGAATAACTTTCCTATATATCATGTAACAGTGGTAGCTGCAGTCATCATACTGTACATTACATCCCTAGTCCTTATCTATCTTAATACTTGAATTTGTACCTTTAGACCACCTTCCTCCGATTCCCCTACCCCCACCATCTGCCTCTGGTAACCTCAAGCCTGATATCTATTTCTATGATTTGGGGTTTTTGTTTGTTTATTTGATTAGTTTAGCTTCTAAAGACAAGTGAGATCATACAGAGTAAGAAAATACAGTGTATTTCTTCATCTTATTTCACTTAGCATGAAGCCTTCAAGGTTTATCCATTTTGTTGCAAATGGTTGGATTTTGCTTTATCTTTTTTTTTAGCTAAGAAATATCCATATCTATATCATACATCATACATATATCATATGTCTACATGGTAGATATATGTATGATATGTATACATAACACATTTATATTTAATATATAGTTTTTGTTACCCTTGCTTACACTAGTTAAGGGCTTGTTAATTTTATCTTTTTTTTTTTTTTAAGATTTTATTTATTCATGAGAGACACACAGAGAGAGAGAGAGAGAGAGGCAGAGACACAAGCAGAGGGAGAAGCAGGCTCCATGCAGGGAGCTCAATGTGGGACTGCATCCCGGGACTCCAGGATCATGCCCTAGACTGAAGGCAGATGCTAAACCACTGAGCCATCCAGAGATCCCCCTAATTATATCTTTTCAAATAACTGACCCTTAGTTTAGTTGATCTTTTCTATTCTCTATTTCATTTATTTCTGTTCTAACCTTTACTATTTCCTTCCTTCTGCTAACTTTGGCTCAGTTTGTTCGTCTTCTAGTTCCGTAGGGGGGTAGTTAGATTGTTTATTTAGGATCTTTCTTGCTTCTTAATGTAGATGTTTATTGTTGTGAACTTCCCTCTTAGAGATGCTTTTGCTATATCCACAAGTTCTAGTATGTTTTGTTTACATTTTTGTTTGCTTCAAGAACCTTTTTCTACTTCTCCATTTATTTCTTCTGTGATCCATTGGTTGTTCAGGAGAATGTTATTTAATCTCCACATGTTGTGAATTTTCCAGTTTTCCTCGTTAATTGATTTCTAGTTTCATGCCATTGTTGTCAGAGAGGATACTTGGTATAATTTCAATCTTCCTGAATTTGCTAACATGTCTTTTGTGGCCTAACACATGGTCTATCCAGAAACTATTCCATGTATGTTTGAGAAAAATGTGCATTCTGCTGTTATTGAATAGAATGTTCTCTATATGTCTGTTAAGTCCATTTGTTCTTTAGTATTGTTTAGATCCACTGTTTTCTTATGCTCGGCTTGAATGATCTGCCCATTTGTTAAGAGTGGGCTATTAGTGTCTCCAACTATTATTGTAGTAATATATATTCTTCCTTTGGGCTCTATTCATTTTTGCTTTTTATATTTAGGTGCTCCAATGTTGGCATGAAAATATTTATAATTGTGCTATCTTCTTGGTATATTAAGCATTGTACTATTATACAATGACTTTGTTTCTTTTTAACATTTTTAGTTTAAAGTCTATTTTGTCTGCTATGAATACAATTACTCTTGTTTTTTGTCGTTATTGCTGTTGTTATTATTTGCTTAAAATGGCTTTTTACATTCCTTCATTTTCAGTCTTTATGTGTCTTGAAGGCTTAAGTCAGGCAGCATATTTTTGGATCTTTGTTTTTATCCATTCAGCCATTCTGTTTTTTAATTGGTAAATTTAATCCATTTCCATTTAAAGTAATTATTGATAGGTAAGGATTTACTGTTGCCATTTTGTTCATTATTTTCTTCTAATTTTGAAGAGTCATTGTTCCTTGTTTCTTATCCTGCTGTATTTTCTTAATGTTTTGTTGCCTTTTGATATCAGTATGTTTTGACTTCTGGATCATGTTTCTTTTTATTAGGTTTCTAATTTTTTTTAGATTTATTTATTTATTTATTTTAGATTTTTATTTTTAATTCCAATATTTTTATATTAGTTTCAGGTATACAATGTAGTGATTTAACGATTCTATATAATATTCAGTGTTCATCATGATAAGTGTACTCTTTAATCACTATCACCTATTTCACTCATTCCCCCCTCCCACCTCCCCTCTGGTAACCATCAGTTTGTTTTCTACATTGAAGAGTCAGTTTCTTGGTTTGTCTCTCCTTCCCTTCTTTTCCCTTTGTTCATTTATTATGTTTCTTAAATTCTGCATATGAGTGAAATCATATGCTTTGTGTTTCTCTGACTGATTTACTTTGCTTAGCATTATATAGTGTAGCTCATATCTCTATCCATGTTACTGCAAATAGCATGATTTCATTCTTTTTTATAGCTGAATAATATCCCATTATATATGTTATATATTTAGTGTATATATATAACATATATACATACATATGTATATATATAAAATATATATGTTACATACACAATATGAATATGTATATATTATATCTTCTTCTTTATCTATTTATCAGTTGATGGACAGTTGGGCTGCTTCCATAATTTGGCTCTTGTAAAGAATGCTGCAATAAACATGGGGTCCATGTATCCCTTTGAATTAGTGTTTTGTACTTTGGGGGTATATATCGAGTAGTGTGACTCTTGGGTCAAATAGTTCTATTTTAAATTTTTGAGGATACTTCATACTGTTTTCCAGAGTGCCTACACCTATTTGCTTTCCCACCAACAGTGCACAAGGGTTTCTTTTTTCCCACATCTTTGATAACACTTGTTTCCTGTGTTTTTTTTATTTTAGCCATTATGAGAGATATGAGGTGATATTTCATTATAGTTTTGATTTGTATTTTCCTGATGATGACTGATAAATGAATTTCAGCAATATTGTAGGATACAAAATCAATGTACAGAAATCTGTTGCTTTCCATACACTAATAATGAAGCAGCAGAAACAGAGATTAAGGAAACAATTTAAAAAAATTCCATTTGCAATTGCACCAAAGATAATAAAATACCTAGGAATAAACTTAGCCAAAGAGGTTAAAGACAGGTACTCTGAAACCTATAAAGCATTGATTAAATAAATTGAAGATGATAAATAAATAAATAAATAAATAAATTGAAGATGACACAAAGAAATGCAAAGACATTATATTTACGTGGGTTAGAAGAATAAATATTATTAAAATGTCTATCCCATTCAAATCCATCTACACATTTAATGTAATCCCTATCTAAACACCAACAGCATTTTCACACAACTGAAACACATAATCCTAGAGTTTGTATAGAATCACAAAAGGTCCCAAATAGCAAAAGCAATCTTGATAAAGAAAAAAAAAAACTGAAGATATCAGATTTTCAAACTTCAGATTATATTATAAAGCAGTAGTAATCAAAACAGTATGGTACTGGCACAAAAATAGACACATAGATCAATGGAGCTCAGAATAGAGAGCCCAGAAATAAATGCACAATTATATGATCAATTAATGTTCAACAAAAGAGGAAATAATATGCAATGGAAAAAGATACTCTCTTCAACAAATAATGTTAGGAAACTGAATAGCTCCATTGAAAAAAATAAAACTGGACCTCTTTTCTGTACCATACACAAAAATAAACTCAATATAGATAGAGACCTAAATGTGAGACCTGAAACTATAAAAATCCTTGAAAAGAGCACAGGAAACAATTTCTCTGACATCGCTGTAGCAACATTTTTCTAGATAGGTCTCCTGAAGCAGGGAAATAAAATAAAAAATAAACTATTGTAACTACATCAAAATAAAAAGCTTCTACACAGCAAAAGAAATAACAAAATTTTAAAAACTTACAGAATGGGTGAAGATATTTGCAAATGACATGTCTGATAAAGAGTTTTAGTATCCAAAATATATAAAGAACTGATGCAACTCAACACTAAAAAACAATACAACTAAGAATTGGACAGATGACATGAACAGACGTTTCTCCACAGACTTACAGATGACCAGCAGACACATGAAGAGATGCTCAACATCCCTTATCATGTTTTTGCATAATAACCATAGGATTCTCCCTTGTGGTTACCATGAGGCTTACATAGAATATTGTAAACTTATAACACACTATTTTAAACTGATAACAACTTAACTGTAATAGAATCCATAGATTCTATTACCTTGTTATTTCTCCTTCCTCTCTCATTTTATATTATTGCTGTTACATTTTACGTTTTTATATTGTGTATCTAATAACAGATTATTATAATTATCGTTATTTTTAATTTTAAAAATAATTGTAAGTAAAATATATATGACTATTACCATATTGCAGAATCTAACTATAGCTCTTATTAGTGAAATTTACACTATTATTTTATGTTTCTATGATGCCAATTAGTGTATCATTTCTTGTAAGGCAAGTCTGTTGGTAAATAAACTCAGCTTTTCTTCATTCAGGTAAGTCTATATTCCTCTTTCTTTTTTTTTTTAAGATTTTGTTTATTTATTGATAGAGAGGGAGAGAGAACAGAGCAGAGGGAAGAGAGAAGCAAACTCTTTGCTAAGCAGAGAGCTCAATACGGGGCTCAATCCCACGACCCCGAGATCATGACCTCAGCCAAAGGCAGACACTTAACCAACTAAAACTACCCAGGTGCCCTTCCCTCTTTCATTTCTGCAAAACAGTTTCACCAGGTATAGAATTCTTGGCTGACCATTGTTTTCTTTCAGTATTGTGAATATGTCACCCCATTCTCTCCTGGCTTGATGTTGAAAAGTATGGCAATAGTCTTATGGGGGTTCCCCTGTATGTAAGTTCTCTCTTTTCTCTTGATGCTCTTACAATTGCTTCTTTGTCTTGGATTTTTAACAATTTAATTATCATGTTAAATACACATTATAATTTTAGTGTAGCTCTGTTATTATTTTAGTATAGTCCTTTTAGTGTAACCCTCTTTGGATCTAAACTTTTTTAGGTCTTTTGGATTTCATTGATCTGGATATTCATTTCTTTCTTAGGCTTGGAAAACTTTAGCCTTATTACTTTAAGTACTTTCTGTCTTTTTTGTCTTGTGCCAAAATTCCCATAATGTGAATATTGTTTGTTTTCATTGTGTCCAATAATTCCTATAGACTTTTTCCTTTTAAAAAAAAAAAATTCTTTCCCTGACTGATAATTTCCAGTATTCTATTCTCCAGGTCACTAATTCTTTCTTATGCATAGTCAGATGTACTTTTGAATCTTTGTATTGAATTCTTCAGTTCAGTTATTGTATTTTTCAAATCTGGGATATTTTGTTTATTTTGGGGTTATAATGGTTCCTTTCTTTTTGTCAAATTTCTCATTTTATCATTACATTTTTTTCCTAATTTTGTTTTGTTGTCTGTGTTTTATTGTAGTTTACTAAACTTCCTTAAGAGAATGATTCTGCGTTATTTCTCTGACAGTTCATATATCTCCATTTCTTTAGTATTAGTTGTCGGAGCTTTATTAATTTCCTTTGGTGGTGTTACATTTACTTGATTTTTTTTATCCAAACAGTAGTGTTTGTTCATTTGCATAATTACACTCCTCTTTTAGAT
Organism: Vulpes lagopus; assembly: GCF_018345385.1. Taxonomy (NCBI): domain Eukaryota; kingdom Metazoa; phylum Chordata; class Mammalia; order Carnivora; family Canidae; genus Vulpes; species Vulpes lagopus. Next base: position 36,359,143 of record NC_054846.1, read on the forward strand.
TTTACAGGCTTGTTTGACAGAGAGCATTCTTCACCACTCAATTCAGTTTAGCTTTATGGATGTGTCTGCTGGTAATGCCCTTCATTAAGCAGAGATTGTTATTATCTTCTATTTTTGGCTGAGGCAACTTTTTGAGGTATAAGGATGGGGATGCAGGGTACTATAGTATCTGTGAACAATTGGATAGGACTACTGACTTATTTTTCTGCCCAAGTTAGGATGTAGGATATGCTGCACATTTTCCTGGATTCTTTAGTCAGGCTTACTGGATGATTGAGAATGACACTATATTCATTAGTAGATGGGGCTATGAATTAGGCCTTCCAGCAGGACTGGGCCTAAGGTTTGTACAGCTCATAGTTTGGGGATTTGAATCAGGTCAGTGTGTACTGAATTCTCTGTCAGGTGAGGCCCACCAGTTTTCCTCTGTAAATGGGTTATATCAGGCCCTGTGCACTCTGTTCCAGTGTCACTGTATATGGTGCTGTTAAATGGGCTATACTGCTTCCCACATGCTCTGGTTATCTTCTCCTTTATACAGGCTGAGGGACATATTCAGCAAAGACTGGGGCTATCAGTTAAATTTTTTTCTTTGGCCATGTGGGAGAAATAGCTCTAAAGCCTATAAAACTCTTTGTTGTCTTAACTCAAGCTGACCTATACTTTAAGTTCTTTGACTGAACAGGGCCACTGGCTTTGCTCTGCAAACTATGATTCTTCCAGCCCATCTCTCAGTGCAAATGCTGCAGGGCTACACAGCTTCCAGGAGTTGTCACCAGATTTTCTGGTCAGATACGGTCAGAAGACACTACCCAGGTGGGAATGTGATTCAGCTCCTTCCCTGGGTATGAATAAACTGGACCACAGAGTCAAAAAAAACTCACTTAAGGATCTGAATTAGGCAGACCTCATTCCACCAAATTCTCTGGTCAGAGTGCACATTCAACTTGGTTCCACAGTTGAGCAAAGCCACTGGTTGAGATGACTACTTAGGCATTGTAGATATGAACTGAGTCTGTCAAGATCCATCTCCTGGCTATGGAGAGCCCCTCTACACCCTTCATCACAATCATATTCCTAGTATTTGGACCCTGCAGATGCCTCTGCCGCCCCCATTGTGTGACATCAGAGTAGAGTCTCCTACAAAGTAATGGTGTTGAGGGGCAGGTTTCTTTTCCCACTGGAATAACTGGAGGCTCAGGGGAGACCTCTCCATGTGATGCTGTGCTGGCCTGGGGGAGAAGCAATTTTACCCTTCAGTGCAGTCTGGCTTAGACTCAGTGGTGCAAAGGATGCTTCAGCCTCACACCCCATTTCCTAGGAGTCTCTCAGTGGTGTATTGTTCTTAAATAGTTGTTATTAAGTCTTATTGTAAGGGGAATGAAGTCAAGAACAACTTATGTCATTATCTTGGTGACATCATTCCCAGGAAACTTGAAAGTAAAAGGAGACTACTGTTACCCTATCATAAAGTTATTTCAGTGGCAACTGGGTGGCTCAGTCAGTTAAGCATGTGACTTTTCATTTTGGCTCAGGTCATGATCTCAGGGTCCTGAGATTGAGCCCCAAATCAAACTCCCTGCTCAGCAGGGAATCTGAGATTATATCCCTCTCCCTCTTCCCCAACCCTGCTCTCTCTCTCTCTCTTTCTCTTTCTTTCTCTCTCAAATAAATAAATCTTTTTTTTTTAAAGATCATTTCACTTACTGAGGTGCTATAAATTGCTTGGAGATTACTGATGACAGGTGCTATAGATAGTCTGAAGCACTGTAGTCATTCACTAATCTTTACTTTGATTATTTAAATAAGATTTAAGGGAGTGGTAAGATGAACCTAGGCTTTCCTGAGCCCTAAAATTCAACCAGATAAATATCAAGTCATACTGAATACCCAATAAATTTTGATCGAAGGACTGACAGAACAAATTTCATAAGTAGAGGGAGAAAGGAGGCCAACCACATTGTGGAAGGTAGGAGGTGTGGAGACATGATTTGGGGGAGAAAAAGATCAATGGGCCATGGTAATGAAGATAAGAAAGAGAGAGAGAGAGAGAGAGGAATGCAGAGGGAATTGCACAAGGAAAACACTTTCCCAAAACAGTTGAGTGGGAAAACAAGCAGGCTGATGTGGGGGAGGTTTTGCAACTACCTAGGCTTAAAGACTGAAATTTTAGAGGTTGACAGACCATGGCTTGTGTGGAAGAAGGAGAACAGATAGCCTAGGGGCAGGCAGAGCCATCTTAGGATCTCCTGGGATGCACTGGGAGAGACTGTTCCACCTCTTTGGAACAAATCTGGGGGAGGTGGCATTGCCTCTCTGGGGACAAAAGAGCCGGTGGGTGCCATATCTCTCCCCTTCCCCTTAGTATAAACTAATCTCAGTAAGCAGAATAGCACCAATAATAGTGGCCTAAGCTACTTATGCCAAACCCTGCCCCTCTGAATTCTGCTGATGCTACTTTTCCCTGGCAAGTGTTCCTGAGAATCAGAGCAATGAGCCACTCTCCTGCAAGAACAGCACAAACTCCCCACATGCACCACATATTCTGGATATAGAGTTCTGTAAAGCATCAGCTCTATTGGAAATAGCATCAGGTTTCTTTTAGCAAGCAGAGGAGAGCACACCTCATCAAAACTCACCACACTTGGCTAAGGCCCAAACACTCCCCACTGCAGTCAAGGAGAAACTCTAAAAAGGACTACCTGAGGGAAAGAGCAGCCAAATTATAGGAGCAGAATACACATACACACCAGAGACACATCCTGAAGCACCAAGTGCTTAGTATATGAACTTGTCTTCATAAAGGCATTAATTACCTTCAGGAACAGGAAACATAATAGGCTTTCCTAACATAGAGGAGAGATAGTCCTACATAAAATACCAAGAAGGAGGAATCTACTCCCCAAAAAAGATAAAGAAAGGTCATGGCCAGGGATCTAACTGAAACAGATGTAAGTAATATGTTTGATCTGTAACTTCAAGCAACAATCATAAGGATACCACCTGGGCTTGAAAAAAGCATAGAAGACACCAGGGGGTCCCTCACCACAGAGATAAAATACCTAAAAACTAGGTATTTTAGTTAGGCCAAAATAAAAAATGCTATAACCAAGATACAAAACCATAGAAGCATAGAAGACACCAGGGAGTCCCTCACCACAGAGATAAAATACCTAAAAACTAGGTATTTTAGTTAGGCCAAAATAAAAAATGCTATAACCAAGGTACAAAACCAACTGGATCTAATGACCACAGGATGGAAGAAGCAGAGGAATGAATAAGTGACATAGAATATATAATTATAGAATGAAACTGAAGAGGGAAAGAAAAATATTGGATTATGAATGTAGACTTAGGAACTCAGCAACTCCATAAAGTGTAATAACATTTGTATCATAGCAGTTCCAGAAGAACAGAGGGGAAAAGGGGTAACAGGATTATTGAGGAAATTATAGCTGAAAACATCCCTAATCTGGGGAAAGAAACAGATATCCAAATCCAGGAGGCACAGAGAATTCCAGTCAAATCAACAAAAGCAGGCTAACACCAAGATGTATTGTAGTTAAAATTGCAAAATAGAGAGATAAAGAAAAAAAATCCTAAAAGCAGCAAGACAAAAGAGATCCCAAACTTGCAAGAGAAGACAAATAAGATCAGCAGCAGATGTCTCCACAGAAACTTGGCAGGCCAGGAGAAAGTAGCATAATATATTCAACATGCTGAATGGGAAAAATATGCAGCCAAGAATAGTCTATCCAGCAAGGCTGTCATTCAGAGTAGGAGAGAGAGTTTCCCAGACAAACAAAATTTAAAGAAATTTGTCATCACTAAACCAGTTCTGCAAGAAATATTAAAGGGGACTTTCGAATGGGAGAGAAAGATCAAAAGTGACAAAAACTAGAAAGGAACAGAGAAAATCTCCAGAAACAGCAACTTTACAGGTAATACAATGGCACTAAATTCATATCTATCAATAATCACTCTGAATGTAAATAAACTAAATGCTTCAATCAAAATATATAGGGTATCAAAATTAATTTTAAAAATAAGATCTATATATATGCTGTCTACAACAGATTTATTTTAGACTTAAAGACACTTGCAGATTGAAAGTGAGAGGGTGGAGAAACATTTAGCATGCTTATGGACATCAAGAGCAAGCTGGAGTAGCCATCCTTAAACATAAAAACTAGATTTTAAACCAACACTGGTAACAAAAGATGTAGAAGGACACTGTATCATAACAAAGGGGTCTATCCAACAAGAAGATCTAACAATTGTAAATATTTTTGTCCTCAATGTAGAATTACCCAAACATATAAACCAATTAATAAAAACAAAAAAGAGCTCATTGATAATAGCACAATAACTATTATTAAAGTTAATAACTAACTTTAACACCCTACTTACATCAATGGACAGATCATCTAAGCAGAAAGTCAACAAGGAAACAGTGTATTTCATAGATGGCTTTTAAGATGCTGAGGAATGTTCCCTCTATCCCTACACTCTGAAGAGTTTTGATCAGGAATGGATGCTGTATTTTGTCAAATGCTTTCTCTGCATCTATTGAGAGGATCATATGATTTTTTTTTCTCTTGTTGATATGATCTATCACGTTGATTGCTTTATGAGTATTGAACCAGCTTTGCATCCTGGGGATAAAACCCACTTGGTCGTGGTGAATAATCTTCTTAATGTACTGTTGGATCCTATTGGCTAGTATCTTGTTGAAATTTTTTGCATGTGTGTTCATAAGGGATATTGGTCTATAATTCTCCTTTTTGGTGGGGTCTTTGTCTGGCTTTGGAATTAAGGTGATGATGGCCTCATAAAACAAGTTTGAAAGTATTCCATCCCTTTCTATTTTTCAGAACAGCTTTAGTAGAATAGTTATTGTTTCTTCTTTGAACGTTTGATAAAATTCCCCTGGGGAGCCATCTGGCCCTGGACTTTTGTGTCTTGGGAGGTTTCTGATGACTGTTTCAATTTTCTCCCTGGTTATTGGCCTGTTCATGTTTTCTATTTCTTCCTGTTCCAGTTTTGGTAATTTGTGGTTTTCCATAAATGCATCCATTTCTTCTAGATTGGTTAATTTATTGGCATATAGCTGCTCATAATATGTTTGTATTTGCTTGGTATTGGTTGTGATCTCTCCTTTTTCATTCATGATTTTATTAATTTGAGTATTTTCTCTTTTGTTTTTAATAAGGCTGGCTAATGATTTCTATGTTATTAATTCTTTCAAAGAACCAACTCCTGGTTTGTTGATCTGTTCCACAGTTCTTCTGGTCTCTATTTCATGGAGTTCTGCTCGAATCTTTATTAACTCTCTTCTTCTGCTTGGTGTAGGTTTTATTTACTGTTCTTTCTCCGGTTCCTTTAGGTACAAGAGGTTAGCTTGTGTATTTGAGTTTTTTCAAATTTTTTGAGGGACGCTTGTTTTGTTATGTATTCCCCCCTTAGGACTGCTTTTGCTGTATTCCAAAGATTTTGAATGGTTGTATCTTCATTTTCATTAGTGTCCATAAATCTTTTTAATTCTTCTTTAATTTCCTGGTTGATCCTTTCATCTTTAAAAATGGATTAAAGACCTAAATGTGAGACCTAAAACTATAAAAATCCTAGAAGAGAACACAGGCAATAATCTCTTTGACATCAGTTTAGCATATTTTTTCTAGATATGTCTCCTGAGATGAGGGAAACAAAAGCAAAAATAAACTATTGGGACTACATTAAAATTAAAAGCTTCTGAACAGTGAAGGGAACAATCAACAAAACTAAAATTCAACCTACTGAATGGGAGAAGGCATTTGCAAATGACATATACAATACAGAATTAATATCCAAAATATATAAAGAACTTACAAAACTCAACCCCCAAAAACTAATTCATGCAAATTTTAAATAATTCATGTTGAAGACATTAACAGTTATCCAAAGAAGATATCCAGTTGGCCAATACCCACATGAAAAAATGCCCAACAGTACTCATTATCAGGGAAATACAAATCAAAACTACAATGAAATATCACCTCACACCTGTCAGTATGACTAAAATAAAAAACATAAGAAACCAGTGTTGACAAGTATGTATAGAGCTTGCAAACTGGTGCAGCCACTGTGGAAAATAGTATGGACGTTCCTCAAAAAGTTAAAAATAGAACACCCTATGCAGAAAACATATATAGAAAACATATTTTATAATGCTGAATATCTCAGGAATTATGTAATGAGAGATAAGTTGAAGTAAACACATACTTTTTATATAATATATATCCTCTGTCTCACAGAATCATAGCCCATTTTCCTGAAAATCTTTCCAAATTAATGACTAGCAATTTACTATTACATATTATATGTTATCATAATATAAGATGTAACATACCAATATAAGAATATATTGCATAGGGGATCCCTGGGTGGCGCAGCTGTTTAGCACCTGCCTTTGGCCCAGGGCGCGATTCTGGACACCCGGGACCAAATCCCATGTCGGGCTCCCGGTGCATGGAGCCTGCTTCTCCCTCCACCCGTGTCTCTGCCTCTCTTTCTCTCTGTGTGACTATCATAAATAAATAAAAATTTTAAAAAAAATATTTAAAGAATACATTGCATAATATGTAATATATATTATATATAACATATAACATATATTATATATAACATATGACATATATTATATATAAAATATAACTTATATTACATATTATGCAATATATTCCTATTTGGCATATATTAATAAATACATTATTTGTGTACTTTTATTGTGTGTATATATTATACATTTGAAATTACACAGTTATTCCAAAAATTCCAGCAGTAATAATGTTAGACATCAATTTTATAATATTAAATTACTTTTTGTGTTTTTATACTTGAAACTAATTTCAGGGAATATATAAATTTCTTGCAGTTGTAATTTTCCAAAACTCTGTAAAATTGTGTTTAACTGAACATCCTATATCAAATTCCATTTAGTAAGGATTTTATGGAAATTGTACTATGTTCTGGGGATTATGCTGAGGAACTTTTTTTACTTTATCTCATTTAACCATTAAAACAAACTTTTCAGTTAATGAATATTTTTTCTTTTTTTTTTTCAGTTCAGGAAGCTAAGTGTTGTTGACATGTTTAAAAAGTTTTCAAAGGTTGCACACCATGTAAGTAGGAGTATTAGGGAGTTGAAAACAAGCATTCTGACCGAGTTATGTTTTAATTCCCAAGTTATAGTATTCCTGTTATATAGCTTATTATTTCAAAATGCACAGTAATATTTGTGCCATTAAAAGGAAAACTTATGACTTGGAATTTATATTTTTAATATTTTAGGACATTTGATTAGTTTACATGTCTGTGCATAAAATTTTCATGCATTTATTTCAATTATTGATGAGTTAGAAATTGAAGAATTTACTTTTTATTTACTTTGCGTTGTATAGGAATAAAAATATATTTATGAAGTTGTTCATCTCTTAGAAAAGTCCAAAGATACAGGTTCAAAAATTTATATAATTTTGAATTCAACATTAATGTGACCTCTATGCCTCAGTGAAAAACCTCTAATTACTATTAAACAATGGGCCCTCATATAAGACAGAAAAATCTGAATAGCCAGAGTATGAATCTTCTTCAGTAAAATGGAGAGCTTTTGTCATCTAAGCAGTTCATAAGATCAGTTTAACCTCCCCAGACATGAGTGTGTATTTATAATTTAGATACTTAATTACTTCTAGTCAGGAGGGAGGCTTAAACATTTCTGTCCCTGATTTTCTGTTTGCTAAAGAAAGAGATCTCATTATTATAGTCTTCCTGGAGAGACTTGGGGAGAGAATCAGAAGGGAGTATGGAATTGTATAGCAGCAAAGGGAGGGGGAAAAAAAAAAAAAAACTTTGACACAGTCTTATTTTTCAATACTTCCATTGATAGAAATTTATGGTTTCTGTTGCACAGCAGATCCTATTATACAAATTCTCCATAGTCTGAAACAGATTTTGTGAACTATTATGCTTCAAGTATATATGGCATGAAAAGGCCCATTGTGACATCTGAAATATCTAGCCTTCCCTTCCACTTGTAATTACTTGTTAAAGGTACACTTTATCCATTAAGCCAGAAAGGATCTAAGGGAAACCAATTTAGAAAATCTTAAAATAGAGTTTAATAATAAGAGTTTATTATTAAACTCTTTTAAGATGCAGTGAGCAGAATTTCTAATCTTTTAAAAATAATATTATTAAACACTATTCTGTTATTTTAATTAATCTTCCTAACACTGTTTACATATTTTTTTCAGAACTCTCGAAGCCAGTAAATGAAAGATTTTTGGGCTTCTTATTCCAAATTCCAAATTATTCTCCTTTCTTATGACAGATTCAAGATCTTTTCTTAGTTGTAATATGAGCAAAGGATCTATATCTGAAATCTTAAAGAGTTTTTCTTCTCTTTTTCAAGAATTTTTTAGATGTGTGCAAACACGTTTTTACACACACAAAAATAGACATAAAGTATAAGCACTGCTCAGAAACCTACATCAGTCATTTTACACTACCAGACCTCTTTCTGTAAAAATACATCAAAAGCAATACTTCTTTTGTAAGAAATACATTGCATTTTATTTTATGGATATTTCTTAGTGTATGTGACCAGTCCCCTACTGAGGGAAGAAGATTGTTTGCAGGTGTAGCTTTAAGTCTTAGTTTGATTTTCTGACCCAAGTTCATCACAGCTTCAGCCTCTTAGCCTTTTAGCTCTATCTGGAAAGAAACATTTTCTAGGACACTGGTGTTAAATGAAGGGTCCAACTCTTTTTCTGTCCTAACCCCTTGCCTCTTTCCTGATAAGTTAAAGAGCAGCCAGTATTCAGATGACAAACAATATTGATTTACTCATACACCATGTCTCTGCCTCTTATCTAAGTGTCCAGCTCAGATTTCTTTGAGACTGTTTTCCATTCGCATTTATTTTTTTTAAAAGATTGTATGCATTTGAGAGACAGAGAGCAAGCATTAGGAGGGGCAGAAAGAGAGGTAAAAGCAGACTCCTCACTGAGCAGAGAGCCCGATACTTGCCCAAGCCCAGGATCCCAGGTTCATGACCTGAGTGGAAATCAAGAGTCAGACACTTAACCGACTGAGCCTTCAAGGCGCCTCTTCCATTCCCATTTAAATGAAAAATTTACCAGTATCTTCCTCTGTTCTCCCTCATTTTCTTCTTGTCATATCTACTTATCTGTATCCAACAATATGTTTTGTTTCATTTGAAAGATATTCCTCGGATTGTTTCTTTCTTTCTCTCTCTTTTCTTTTATTTTTTAAAAAATATGTTATTTATTTATTAATGAAAGACACAGAGAAGGAGTCAAAGACACAGGCAGAGGGAGAAGCAGGCTTCCTATGGGGAGCCCAACACAGGACTCAATTCCAGGACCCTGGGTTCACAACCTGAAGTGAACGTAGATGCTCAACCACTGAGCCACCTAGGCCTCACTTTCCCCTTTCTTTTAAAATCAGGGATTAAACTATTTTGTGACTGAAAATTTGTATCTGTTGGTTCCTAAGGCAATGATTATTTTACAAGAATACACTAAAACCTACTTCTAGTAAAGAACTTGAAATTGAAAAATCTTGATATTTGTACTAAAATTATTTGTTACAAGGTCTATGTCCTCCAGAATAGAATGTACTAAAATTAGTATAATGGAACACTTAGATCTTTTAACCTAGAAAAAAATTTGTGATTACCATTAGATTTTGGCTATATATACAATAAAAGATGAAAAGAGTATACATAGTGATGGATGAAAAGAAATTAGAACTTCATTTTTTAATGTATGCTTTCACTAATGAATATAGATTTTTAATTGAGTTTAATACAGTATGTAACGGAAAATGAGACTTGTACAAGCTCTGGTCTTAGAAACAACCTTGAACCCAGAAGTAAAAGATAAAAGGCATCTGGCCACCCATGAACATAGTTGCTAAAGACCCTAAGCACTTGCCTTCAGCTTAGTATACTGAAAGTTCTATTCAACAAAATTAAGTCTCTTCGTAGGCCTGATCCAATTTAATATTGGTAGTAATAGTTCATGAGACCTATAATTGCTGAATGAAGACTCATAGAAGGGAGTGAAAGTATAAAAGCAAAAGCTCCTGAGGCCATCACTTTATTCCAGTCCAGTCCCATAATCAGTTACCCTACTGGGAATTTAAAAAAATCAGAATATTAAATTAACTTTACCAAGAGGTAAAGTATGTCTTGAAAGAATTTCTGCTACATACAGTTAAAATACCAAAAAACTACTAGCACTTAAAAGAATTTAGTATATACAAAATGCTTACACTGTAAAATACTATATGAAAAGACGTTGACTAAAAATAGTCATTATAAATACCAAAATTAAGTTAAGTTACTGAATAAAAGCATCTGGAAAAACCACTGCTATGGTTCATAGCATTTTCAAATAATAGTTGATGGGGCTGCCTGGGTGGCTCAGCGGTTTAGTGCCACCTTCTGCCCAGAGCATGATCCTGGATCCTGGAGACCCTGGATCCTGAAGACCCGGGATCGAGTCCCACATTGGATCCCTGTGTGGGGCCTGCTTCTCCCTCTGCCTGTGTCTCTGCATCTCCCTCTCTCTCTCTCTATCTCTCATGAATAAATAAATTAAATATTTTTAAAAAAATAACTGATAAACTGTGATATGCATGAATACTTGTAAATAAAAGGTGGTATCCTGTTTGCTCACCAGAATTTGTTATATATTCAACTCAGCTCCTGTCTTTTGCATCATATTAAGGACTCACTTATCTGCACTGAGGCAACCACCCTGTGACTCATTCTATCTCCCCCAGAATTTTCTCACTTACCTTTAGGGTCTAGGCATTATGGTCCATTATTTCACCATTATTTTCTATGGTGTATATTCTGATTCTGTTCCTCTATTTGCTTTTTTTCTTGTTTTATTTCTTGTTTTATTTGAATATATCTAATATTGTAATTAATTTATTGTCTTTCTAGCTCTAACCCTTTGTAATTCGTTCAGTGTTTCCTCTAGGGATTATAATATGCATGCCTAAATTATCAGTTTACTTAGAGTTAATAATTTACTCTTTGAGTAAAATATTATTTACTATATTATTATTATTATTATTGACCTACCTGATTATTAGGTCATGTAACCACTTCTATTGACTTCTGTTTATACTAGTCATTTATATTACATATACAGAAAATAAATATACCAGATAAGAATTTTCTTTCACCAGTTATGCATATTTTAAAGAAACCTAAAGTAGAATAATAGTTTTTATGTCTACTCAGATGTCTATTATTTCTGTTGCTCTTCCTTCACCCCTAAAGATTCAAATTTCTCTCTGATATTTTCTCCCTTTAGTTTAAGGAACTTCCTTAGTATTTCTTTTATATTATGTCAATTGGAAAAAAGTACTTTTGATTTTTCTTCATCTGAGAATGTTTTTATTTTTCCTTTATTTCTGAAAGATATTTATGTTGGGTATAGAATTTTGGTATGATGGTCCTTTTCCTTCAGTGTTTTAAAGATATTGATGTTCCAGTGTCTTCTGGCTGTCTTTAGTGTTTGGTAAGAAATTCATGGTCAGTCAAATTATGTTTTCTTTCCCAGAAAGTTAAGAATAATATAAATATAACATAAACATAAATATAAGCTTTTTGGAGACATGCAATTGGAGTTCAATTAGTAAGAAAGGGCAAAAATGGATATAGGTCAAGTAATAATTTTAGCCTTATTTTACATAATTTAGATATACTAAGTATCAGAAAAAGTCCTGGGAAAGAATCCATGTGCTCCAGAATTTCACAGTCTATAGAAATGTTAGTTCTTAGTTTCTTTCATGTTTTCATAAATCATAGAACTGGTAATAGGACTCCAGAGATTGTGAAAACCAAATGTTTGTTGATCATTAGATAAGGAAATGGAGATCCACAGTGACTTTGGATCAGCCAACCTCTCAGAGTCTGAGCTAGAAAAAGAACACCATCTCCTCTTCCAAGTGAAGTGATATATCCGGAAACCATACTTTATTTGAAAAATCAGTGCATTTTCACTCTTAGAACACAAATATGCTTTCTGAGGTAGGAGATAATTTGGAAGGTGTTGTTCTTATTACACTGTCCACGAGCTTTTCCTGAAGTCTTTTGCCTTTTAAAAAAAATTATTATATAATAAAGGAACACTAAAAGTTGACTAACTGCTCTAAATGGCGGTATAAACAGATAATTTCATTTCAAAGGAGGGAGTGGTGGGCATGCTTGCATATCATATGGTTACATATATTAAGTATTTTGTCAATAATGGAAGGCATAATTAGCATTTTAAGAGCTATAAAAGGGATAATATAACAGCACTTACATTTTAAGTAGTATTTTATGTTTTGTATATTTATATATGTAGGCAAGTATAACAAAATGAATGGAACACTAAAAACTAAAATCATATGTTTAACTTAAGATTTTGTTTAGGATTGATTAGCAGAAAAACATTATATGAGATGGGGATGTAAGCTGGCATTATACTATGTGGGTGAAAATTCCATTTATAGGGCAGCCCAGGTGGCTCAGCAGTTTAGCGCTGCCTTCAGGCTGGGGTGTGATCCTGGAGACCTGGGATCCAGTCCCAAGTCAGGCTCCCTGTGTGGAAGACTGCTTCTCCCTCTGTCTGTGTCTCTGCCTCTCTCTCTCTGTGTGTGTCTCTTATGAATAAATAAATAAAATCTTTTTTAAAAATTCCATTTATGCCTTTAGGAGATGTAAACTTTACACTGGAGAAAAACTAAGCGCTCTTGGTTTCCATGCTTCCCATTGAAGAAGTTTATCATTTATGCACATGCTTTTGTGTTGAGAATTATTTTTGTGATCTTACTCCTGTGTAACAATCTCAAAGATTAGTGGTTGAAAACATTATTTATTATCTCACAGTTTCTGTGGGTCATGAATGCTGCTTACTTAGGTCCTTGAATTCTCATACGTTTGCTGTCATCCCAAGGCTCAACTGGGAGCAATCGCTTCTTAGCTCATTCACATGGCTATTGGCAGGATTCAGTTCCTTTTTGGCTGTTCTAAGGCTTCAGTTGCTGATTATTGGCCAGAGGACTTCTTCAGTTGCTTGCCATGTGTGCCTCTCCATGGAGCATTACATAACGTGGCAGCTTAATTTATCAGAGAAAGTAAGCGGGAAAACAAGAGAGTGCCAACAAGATAGAGAATGCCAGCAGGACTAAAGGCAAAAATCATATGTCACTTAATCATAGAAGTGACAGCCCAGGGGTACCTGGGTGGCTCAGTCAGTTAAGCTTCTGCCCTCAGCTCAGGTCATGATCCTGGGTCCTGAGATGGAGCCCTGCATTGGGCTCCCTGCTCAGGGGGAAGTCTGCTTCTCCCTCTACTTATGCTTACTCTCTTTCCCTCTAAAATAAATAAATAAAATATTTTTTAAAAAGTAAGAAGAACAGGGAGTAACAGCCCATAACTTTGACCTTATTCTATTCATTAGAAAGAGATCTCTAGGTCCAGCCTACACTCAAGGAGAGGGATTACACAAGGGTGTGACTATCAAGAAACAGATATCATTGGACTCCATCTCAGAAACTACCACAGGATTAACTGATATTATATATATTTAAAATGTTCAGTACTATGACTGAAAAACATTACGTATGTAGTATTTCAGTAGATATTATTTTGGCAGGTACCATGTGTTGTAGGCAGTTGGATGCATCAGGGAAAAAAAACTAAACAAATTCCTTGCCCACAAGGGAGAAAAGAGACAGAGATAATGAATGATAAAATAAATCATTAAATTAGATAATACATAAGAAAATGGTGTATGTTATGGAAACAAACAAATAAACATTAAAGAAAATTAGAAGAATCTGAAGGGCAGATGAGGAGCTGGGGATAAGTCATGGTCTTAAAAATGTTATTTATTGAGAGGGTAAGATTCAAGCAAAGACTTGATGGAGGTGAAACATTTAATAAAATGAATGTCTGGAGAAGAAGAAAAACTTGGGTGAAGTCAGGAAGATGGGAATGTGTCTGATCTGTCTGTGAAACATCAAGGAAACCTGTGTTGCAGAACCAAAGAAGAGGAAAAATCTTAGGAGAAATATCAAGGACTGTATATGTGAGGCACTGTCAGTGATTCAGAGGACTTGGACTTTGGTTTCAAGTGAAGGAGGAAGCAACCATAGGGTTTTGAACAGAGGATTGATACATTACAACTTAAATGACATGACTTACATGACATGACTTACATGACAACTTACATTTTTAAAAGACCATTAAGATTCCTGAATTTATATATGTTATTAGGGTGGGGATGGTTGGAAAAAGGAGGTAAATTAAGAGGATATAGAAGAATTCTAAGAAGATGTGATTGCTTATTAATAGGGCATAATATAGCAATGACAAGATTAAGGACTGGCTGTATTCTAAAAAAACATTTAAAATGGAGTCAAGAGGATTTTATGCTAGGCAAAATGTGAAGTATGAGGAAAAGATAGGATCACAGATGATTTCAAAGTTTTTTGGAAAAGAAGGTTCTTGGACAGAAAAATTACCAGGGTGGAGTTATCATTAGCTATCATGAAGAAGGTTGTGTTGTAGTAGATTTTATTTGGGGGTAGAAGGATTCAGAAGTTAGTTGTGTGTGGGGGGTGGGGGGGTGCGTGTGTGTGTGTGTGTGTGTGTGTGTGTGTGTGTGTGTAGCCGAGGTGCCAGGTAGACAGCAGGGTATATGTTGAGTTAAGGAAATAATTTTTAACTGTGTATAAACATTTGGAACATGCCACAGTGTAGCTAGAAAGTAGGAGTTAGCATAGTTAGGTTACATGGGGTTTCAAGAAATGATGGGAAATACCATCTGTAGCTCCATGAATGAATTTAAGGAGAATTACCATGCTTTTGTATCAGCTTAAAAAACCCTAGCCATGGCAAAGTCTTGTTGTTTTCTAAAATATAAATATAATATATTAAATATATTGATGTATTATATGCCATGTAGCAAATTCATGTAAATATCTGCAGATTCATAAAATCTGGAACTTGTAGGAACAACTTTCTACTTGGAAACTTGTAGAAATAAAGAGAAATTATATGAGTATCCAAATATTTAGCATCATGTAGAAATAAAAGTATTTTTCAATAGAAAGAGCGCCAGACATAAATATAGAAAACCCAGAGTTAATCATCTTCATGTCCATCATTTACTACCTACTTGCCTTATGGTAAATTAATTACCTAACTTTTGTTAGCCTCAAATTTTCACCTGAAATTTAAAGTTAATTACCATTAACTACTGGGTATCTCAAAGAGTTGCTAGATAATGCAACAAAATATTGTGAATATCAAAGCATTTTATATACTACAATGCATCATGTAAATAAAATGTATCATTTCTATCTGAATAGTGAGCTCAGTCTAACTTCAAAGTCATAAATTTGTTTGCCAAAAGTGAAATGATATTAGTATTCAATACATAATTGATTTTCTTTAGATAACAGAGGAATAATATTTATGTGAATTTTAGTTTATTTTAATATCTTTACAGATACACTCTTTTTGTAGAGAATTGAACTGAATAAACAAGTAAGTACTATTTGGAAAAAAGCTGAATATATTTAGGTGGATAGGGTTATTTTGCTCTTGTAAATTTTGAAGGATCAGATCTTAAGGAGCTTATTTTCATAAACATTTTCTCCAAGAACATCTGCAGAAATTTGAATGTACAATCATCAAAGTGAAATTTTAGTGCAGATGAATTAGGTATATATTGAGAGTATAGATGGTTATTTGAAACACCGATGTTACAATCAAATATAAGCAGGTGCACATGTTTCAATGATCATGCCTTCCATATTCAGTGATTTCAGTATAAAATCATTTTAGGAAGTACAGATGCAATTTTGTCTATTCCCACTGCTTATTCTTTCTTACTGAAATCCTGCAAAATGATTCTTTAATGTTTTAAGTAAACAATTTTCCTGTAACTTTAGAGACTTTCATTAGATTAGCAGAAGACTGAGCAGCAGTCCTGTATGATATTCTATGTGGTTAAACTGCCCCATATTCTCCAAATTACTGGTAAACTTTGCTTGAAATCATCAATGAGGTATCAAGGAAAAAATTATGTAAAGCTACTTCCCAAGTCGTACTGTCTCTTACAGTATGGCAACACCTGTGAAGAAACAAGATGTTGAAAAAACGTAAAAAGTGCCCAGAGAGAAGGCTGGCTCAATTAAAAACTCATTAACTCTGTGGTGCTGCT
The DNA here is from genome assembly GCF_018345385.1 of Vulpes lagopus. Taxonomy (NCBI): domain Eukaryota; kingdom Metazoa; phylum Chordata; class Mammalia; order Carnivora; family Canidae; genus Vulpes; species Vulpes lagopus. The sequence goes on from NC_054846.1 coordinate 36,375,444, forward strand.
TTCTTAAGTAACAGCAATATTTCTGAAGTAGCATAAGGAACTGGGTATAACTAGTGAATCACAAGAAAGATTATAATGTATTGATTTAAATAGAGCATTTTTAGTATGCATTTTAAAACTTAAAATTTGCATTCTTTTCTATTTATCCATGTCTGAAGACCTTATCCCCAGTAGATACCAGAACAGAAAAAAAAATTAGCCAAGTTAGGGAGTATTTTACTTAACACAGAGAGAAAGTGTATGATAGTTTTCTTTTTTACTATATTCATTAAACACCTAATTATTGTTTGTCATCTTGCTGCACGTGGTGAATATTAAGCAAGAAATTGAAACAAAGTAAGATGAACCTAAAAAATAAAGCTATAAATGAAGAAATTTCAGGTGAATCTAACTTAATTTATAGGCCAGGGAAGATATGCCTAAAAAATTGATCTTTAAGTCAGGTCCTGATGGATGAATAGGAGCTTGCAAAGAGAAAGACTAAAAAGGAAATTAAGGATGAAGTGTCCTCGGTGAGGGTAAGAGTGTTTGGAAAAGACTAGAGACAAGGGAAATTCCAGATACATGCCAGGAACTATAGAAAATTGAATAGAACTTGGACCTCATGCAAAATTGCTCAAAAATATGACAGAAATCATTAACTCCTGGCAAGACAGCTCACGAGATAAGCTCCCAAGCAAGATACTAAGACTGATGTAGAATTTCATTATATGAAAAGATCTTTTTATTTTTTCAAATGATTGCTCACTCTTGTGGGTTTTTTTTTAATTCTTTGACTTCTTTTTAAGCTATTTTGATGGAAAATATATAGTGAATGTATGAATAAGTTAATTTCTTCTCTGTTGTCCACATACAAAAAAGGGCAGAGTGTCTCAGCTGGACTCCAGACTTAAGCTGTATTGCCAATTTATTGCAACTACCAGAATTGCAGACCTAGATCTTGGATCTAAAAAATACCACAGACCTAGTCACTGCAAATAGAGGTGCTCCAAATGTTCCATATGTTGGTATTTTCTATCGTCTCATTGTCTCTACCAAATCGTGATCTTATCGTGAAGGCAGGGACCATGTCTCATTCATCTTTATAAGCATCTCGATACTAAGCACATTGTCTGAAATAACAGGTGCTCAGTAAATATTTGTTGAATGAATTACTTCATTTTTTTAAGTTTGAAAAATTCTTATGAGTAGATTCTCACAGAAAATTTCTTCATGTAGAAAAACTATTGCTAAAGACACATTATGTTTAATATATTCCAGAAAGTCACAAGCCCATTTTATAGTGAACTAAACTTCTGTTATATCAAGGAATGCATGCAATATCAGTTATTTTAATGCCCATATTAGTTTAAACCGAGCCTTTCACCATCTGTTCCAACTCTTAACTGTGAATGCAAAAGAACACATTTCCTTATTACATTTGTAAAATGTAATATATAAATGATTTAAATACAGTTATATACTCATGAAGTAATGCTGCATGCAGCTGGTATGGGGCTCCCTTATGTTACAAACAGAAATACTAAAGGAGAGTGCTTGCTTATCCCTGAAACAGAGTTTCATGCTGTATGACTTTTTGTAATGCGCTGGAAGGTCAAGTCTTTACCATAGCACAAAATTGATTTTCTCAGTAATGCATTCCATTTATAAATTATAATTCCTCCCATCCCTATTTTGTTAAACCATCTGTTCAGGAGTGCATTTTAATTTCTCTAAGAAATTTATAAAATTCTGTGAAGTCCTGAAATAATGAACGTTAGTGTACCTATTGGAATTCTGAGGGCACTACACGAGCCTTTATTGATTTTGCCATGGATTCCTTGCATTGAGACATAAAGGCTCACCAAAAGAATTATTTACTGAGAACAGTTAAGTCAAGTCATCCATATAATCATTGGCAAGAAAACATTTCAAAATTGAACAAACATGCTTAATTTGGCCTACCTATACTGTGGAACTTACTGCAAAAGTAATAAAAAGGAAAAATAAAATAGGTACTCTAGTACTGTTTGTCATATCTACAACTGTTCATCATGATAAACACATGAATCGCTTTGAGACCTACTATTTTCCAGAGAGCTATTTTCATGGAGAGGACATGAAGCATAATAAATATTTAAATTTTATATTTTAAAGTGGATAAAATATAAGAATTGCCAGAAGAAAATGTGCCAAGATTTAAAACTCATCATGAGACCTAATTGTATCGGAGTATAATTAAGAATGTATGCTATTTCTGCCCTGGCCTAGTTTAATATTGACATTTGGTAATTTTTTTTTTTTTAATGCAAGGAGAAAAAATTTAACAGTTTAACTGCTGTGAATAGACACGTGACTCTGGAACTCTCTATTTACAAAATACATTTCTAGAGAAGCAAAGCCTAACAGGCTATACTTTTACTTACCTCTGAGTTAATTTCAGATTTATGGATTTTCTTTAATATGTTATTCTCTGTTATTAAAGATAAAGCTTATTCATATAAGCACACACACATACTTCTGGTTATGTGGCAAAAATGTTATAAGACCATATAAGTAGTTCAGAAAAAAAGCCATAGAAATTCTACCAGAAGAACCATTAAATATAAAGTTTAAATGTAATATTCAAAAGGTGTGGTCCTCCATTTACGTTTTAAACATGATGATATACCTACTTACCTACTACAATGTCAATGGAGTTTTGCTCTTTCCAGTTTCCATGATCATAACCCTAAAAATGTCCATCTACTGAATTAGGCAGCATAGATTCTATATAGGGTAGAATTTGCCTGGTCTCTGACTGGGACTCCTGCGTAGGAGGTGGAAGTATTTAGAGACTAGTTGTATTTCATACAAACTCAGCTGCTCAAGATGTTTGATGTTTTGATAATTTGAGTTACAAGTCTTCAAAATCAGTACAATGTCAATATCTCACTAAATAAAGATGTGTGAACACCATAATATATAGGGAATAAACATTTGAAAATAGGAAGCTATTGAAGATGTAATACAATAAAACATACAATACCACAGTGGGCACAATGTATAGAATTGTTAATCTCTCTAAGACTCAGTCTCTTTTTTTTTTTTCCTGAAGTGAGAGGAGAGGAGGGAATAGAAGGAAAGGAGACTTACTTCTGTGGATGAGGTGTGGATGATACTTCTTGAGTTAGATTTACTCAGACCCAGGATCCATGTGGAAATACACACACACACATCAAAGCCTATGGGGGATTTTCATATGGGGACTTGGTGGCTTCTTCAACATGATTGGAGATTTCACTTTCTGTGACTATATGAGTGAGGTCCTCATTTTCTTGCCAGCTGTTGTCCAGAGACTCTTTCAGCTTCTAGAGGTTGCCTGCAGTTGCTTTCCATGGCCCTTTACAACATGGCTATTTGCTTTCTCCAGAAAACCAGCAGGGAGTCTCTCTGACATTCTCCTTTCTTTAAAAGATCATTTGATTAAGCCAGACCCACCTAGTATAATCTCCCTTTTGATTAACTCAAAATCAAGTAATTCGTAACCTAATCACAGAAGTGATACTCTCAACATAGTCCTAGATTCTGCTCACACTCAGGGGAAGGCAATTATATAGTATGTCACAGGTACAGGAATCTTAGGAACTATTTTTAAAACTTGCCTATCACACTAATGATAACATGAAGCTATCATCAATATTTTCTCTTTAATCCTTATTTCATTCTTTTAAAAGTTCCATTTTGGATATGAATTATGATATACATAGTCCGTTAACATAGTAACGCTTTTTTTGAAGTAACCAGGGCTGGATTTTATTTTATTTTTTCAGTTTTATTGAGATATAATTGACATATCACATTGTATAAGTCCAAAATGTACACTAATGATTTGATATATGTACATATTGCAAAATGACCGCCACAGTAGATTTAGTTAACATCCATCAGCTCCCATGGTCACAACATTTTTCAGTAATATTAATATGGTTCATAAATATATGCATATTTTGGGATAGGTTTACAAGATTTATTCATATTAGGCCTCTTCTTTAAGAATTGAGTATAGTGCTGAGGTTGTGGTGATGTGTGAAAAATTTATTTTTAGAAAACTAAAAATCAAGGCATTGGAAATAGCATCTGAAATTTACCCCATTCTTTGCATTAGTATCTCTAAAACTGGAGTCAAAGTCAAATAGCCTGGTTTGGGTGTGCATACATTCCAAAAGTATCCTACACATTACAAAAGCTTTCATAAGTAGCTCCCACGAAAAGAGAAAAAAAATGCCTGTTAGAGAATTAACAGTATTGTGAGATAATCAATTTTTCCACTGTTTATTTACATTTTAACCTATCAGAAAGTTGATATTCATTCCATGTGTATAGATCATACCTATTAGTGGTTTTTCCACACTCTTAATTGCGGCTTTCTAGAACTGAGGAGTAGATTAAAGGTGTGTGTCATCACCTCATGCAATGACAAACACACATTGTGTAATGGTGGATAATTGTTTTCTTTCTTTCTGTTTCTTACCTCCAGATGGAGACTTATGACTACCCTTGAGTGTATATAAATATTAACTACAAATATGTATATGGTTGTATACCATGTATATGGTATAGTAGCATGGTTAAGAGAGATTCACAATGATACCATATTCTGAACTGGGAAACTGTAGGAACCAGAAATTACTCATAAAAAGGCCAGTTACATTTCTGGTACCTTTCAGAGAAGGGATGTCAAATTATAAGGTCTACCTGGCAATCAAGGTATTGAAGACCATAAAAATCTGGATGAGGAGTAAAATAAACACTTAAAATGAGGATATATTAATTTTACAATCTGTAATGAGTTTAAGTATTTTTAAAGGTGTTCATACCTGGTCTCCTAAAATGAATCTAAAGTAGCTGCTAAAATACTTCAGGTAGCTAATCACACATTGTTCACCTGATAATATTCAACTCAGAGATTTAGTAGTTATTTTTGTATGTGTGTTTGCTGTTGGTAGTATTTTTTTTAATTTTTATTTTGTATTAACAATTTTAAAAATCTAGTCTATGATTTTCTGACTTTAAATTTTGAACTTAAAAAATTTTTGAACTTTAAAAAGTTTTCAATTTAAAAACAAACTTTAAAAAAGTGTTTAATGACAGTAGATATTCACATGGGTTATTCCACACTAACATACATGAAATGAGGGGGAAGAAAAATCTGTGATTTTATTTATTATTATTGCATTTTTGTTTTTAACAAGGTTCTGCTAAAGCAATATGTTTTGATTTTCCTAGAGATACCATTATTCTTTTAGTGGATGAAAATAGCAATTGCTGACAGCTTCATCATCAAGTATAGCCTCTAGAGTCTAAAATCTGTGACCAGAAGTCTCTCTTGCTGAATAAATTAACATGCTATTTTCTTTTCCTTTAAAAACTAAGATGACATTTAGGCTAAACTGTATTGAAAATAGCTTCCCAAATAAAAAAAAATCTCCAACATATATATTCTTTATATCATAAGCTAAAAGCAAATGGACAGCAATAAACCAGGAATAACATTATCTTTCCACCAGGTTACGGCATGGCTTAGCCTAAATGAATCTATTCATAAGTAAAATCAAGAACTTTCATTGAGACAGTGAGAAAAACCTATTATTTTAAATGATCATTTTAATCCTGGCTTTTATGCATTTTTCTAACAGGTCAATAGGATTAAGTATTAATTTTCATGTTGCTTTCCATTAATTCTCCGTGTTATGTGCTTTGGAAAAGAAAGTAATGAAAGAAAAAAAAAAGTAATGAAAGTTAAATAATGAAAATTGATATGCCTGAATTGAGCAAGAAAGTAGTACAGCATTGTAACTAGTATACCAGTTATGAAACTGTTAAGTTCTATTCAAAGAAATGATGATATATAAAATTCAGTATATGAAAGAAAAAAATGAAGGAATTGAATCTCTTCTAAAATTATAATGCTGTCATAGGTAGTTTACTAATGACATATATCCTAGAGCAGTGGATTCTAAAACTGGTATTAACTATTGTAATCACTTAATCACTTAAGTTGACTGAATTAGGGACTTCCTAGACTATTTTGCCTGTGGTCCAGCTCAGTCATTCTACAATGGGATCCAGAAATCTGGATTTTGAAACTACTCCTTCAGTGTTTCTCATCAAGGTGAATATATTCTAGATATATAGACAAATATATCGCTGATTCAGAAACCACTCTTCTACCAGATGGTGGAGAAGTTTCTACAGAGATCCCTGATAGGACATCAGAGATAAAATAATTCAGGATTCTTGTCAGATTTTATATTATGAATTTTTAAAAGTGTACATGTTTATCTTGGTTCACCTAACTTTCCTCAAATGTTATACCGGTATTCTCTGACTGTGCATATAAATATGCCTCCTCCTCAAACTTTCCTTATGAAAAGTATTGAAGAGAAGTTGACTAAAATAGACATATCCTGAATCAAAATTTTTGATCATATTTATCTCTACTCTTGTCTTGTGAATCTCTTAATTCATCAGGATTTATTGAATAATCAAACCCCTCTTAAAATCTAGAACTGAAATTATTATAAATTTAGCCATTTCTTACAAGTGTCCTTTCTGGCAGAGTGCTGAATGAAAGGACAATGTCAGACCTAGCCCATAAAGATAAGAACATGCCCAGATATTTGAAAATAAGATATTTTTAATTTTAGGAATTAAAAATGCCACTTACAAACTAATTTGAATTTGTAAGGCTGTCATTTTTTTCCTCTGTCTCTCTCTCTCTCTCTTTTTTTTTTTTTTTTAGAGAGAGAGAGAGAGAGAGAGCTTGTGCATGTGAGCAAGTGTGGTGGGGCAGTGAGGGGCAGAAGGACAGAGAGAGAATCTTAAGCAGGCTTCATACCCAGCACAGAGCTTAATATCGGGCTAGATCTCACAACCCTGAGATTATGACCTGAGATGAAGTCAAGAGTCAAGTGTTTAACTGACTGAGCCACCCAGGTGCCTCAGTTGTCTTCTATTTTTGCCTGCAAGCATGGATATGTGACTTTAGTTGTATATTTTCCAATTTTAAAACTATATTATTTCTGGAATTTTATTTGGATGCATATCAGAGTTCTTTCAGAGGTAAGAATGAGAACCTCTATGTGATGCTTGTCATGAAGTTCTTTTCCTAAAATATGATTTTCAAAGAATTATGTTTAGAAATATTTCATTGTCCCTATGAAGGAAGAGACTTCTTTGTGTATTATTTTTCATTTTTGTATTTTCAAAAAGAGCAGAGGTTTCAAAAAATCATATTTTCCCTGTAAAATAACATGAAAGAAATAAAACTTTCAGTTACTTAACAAGGAGACATATTTGGTAATAGGAATTGAACCAGGGTCAACCTCATCCAGAGGAACAAAAACTTTCCTCAAATAGACATTCCTCACACAAAGAGTGATTCAATTACTATATTAGTATATATACCACTGGGCTGTTGGAAAGACAGGGAATTGTATTGAATAGTTGGAGCATGACTTTGAAAGAGGTCTTCCCTATATGGCTGGATTATTTGGTGCTAGAATATAGCAGAAATTAATCACTTTTGATTTAAGCACATTTACCACCATCTCCTGTTTTTATTTCCAAGTTAAAGGATAGGTAGGCAAAGTTTAAAGAGTTTAAATAAGTTGTCCAAACTTTCATCTCAGACCAGAAAAATGTACAGATATCAATTTTAATATCTCATACAACCACAATAAGAATTTGAGCTGAATTAAGAGAAATCAAGTAGAAAACAACTGCCTGGGGCTTAAAAACAAAACCAAGAACCTGGCCGTCCTACAGCCCTAGGAAGTCAACAAGCGGCTTTCAGGAACTAGTGAGGAAGAGTGACTGGCTCATGCCCCATACTCTCAGTGGAGACCCACTGAGAAGTCTACCTCGTGTAAAAGCAAACAAGAAATAGATCAACCTCAATTGAATCATGTGATTTGTCCTAATGAATTTCTGTCTGCCATCAAGTAAACAAAAATAATTGATCTCACTAGAAAATAGGACCCAAATTATTGAAAATCAAGAGAAAAGTAGACCAGCAGGTTATGTAGATAGTAGAATTATCAGACACAGACTTATATTAATCATAATATATCCCAAAATGAATAGAATATGGAACATTTCAATAGAGAACTATAGTTAAAAGTGTGGGTATGGGTGTGTGTAATGTGAAAAAAAAATCCTAGAACTAAAAAAAATTAATAACTGAATGAAGAATTCAATAGGTGGGTATAAAGGAAGATTGACATTGCAGAAGAGAGGATTACTGTCTAATCTTCTTTTAAAGTAAATCTATTGAATTAAGCAAAGAATATCTTGAAGAACAGAGACAAAAAAAAAAGAAAGAAAGATGAGAGGTACATTTAATTAAAGTCCTAGAGAAAGAGAAAAGAAGAGATAGAAGCAAGATTCAAAGAGTTACTGACCAATAATTTTTCTAATCTGACAAAAGATATGATACCAAAGATTGAAGAAGCTGTAAGAATACCAAATGCAAAGAAAATCTAAGCACTTCATAGTAAAACAGCTGAAACCCAAACACAAGAGAAAATCTTTAAAAAGACTCCAAGGGAAAGGCTTATTGTTTCCAAAGGAACTAAATGAGACTGACAGATGACTCACCTTCTTTATACGACCATCAGATATATGACAAATATAGCCCTGAATGTAGTAAAGAAAAAAAATGAAAAAAATTCTTTTAATATTTGCCTTATGTGTGTGTGGATTCACATAGATGCATGTATATCCATGTGCATATATGTATATATTTATACATAAATTAATGGGTTTACAGCATACACATGAAAAATGGAAAGAAAAAAAAACACAACAAAAAGAAGCTTGATCACTACCTCACCTAGTACAGATTAATTAACTAAAGGGGATCTTAGACCCAAATGTAAACGGTAGTAAAGTGAAATTTCTAGAAGGTAATATAAAAGATATTCATGACATTATGGTAAGCAGATACATGTAAACAAGACTCAAAAACACTAGCTGTAAGGGCACCTGGGTGGCTCAGTGGTTGAATGTCTGCCTTTGCGTCAGGTCATGATCCCTGAGACCCAGTATCGAGTCCTGCATTGGGCTCTTCACAGGCAGCCTGCTTCTCCCTCTGCCTCTCTCTCTGTCTCTCACGAGTAAATAAATAAAATCTTTTTTTAAAAACCCCACTAACTCTAAAGGGAAAAATGAGAAGTTGAACAACATTAAAAGAACTTCTGGGGATCCCTGGGTGGCGCAGCGGTTTGGCGCCTGCCTTTGGCCCAGGGCGCGATCCTGGAGACCCGGGATCGAATCCCACGTCGGGCTCCCAGTGCATGGAGCCTGCTTCTCCCTCTGCCTGTGTCTCTGCCTCTCTCTCTCTCTCTCTCTCTCTCTGTGACTATCATAAGTAAATAAAAATTAAAAAAAAAAAAGAACTTCTGTTTACTATTAGCAGACTGAAAAAAAAAAATCAAGTCACAGATTAAGAGACTGTTTTGACAATTTGAATAAATGCCAGGGAACATTTTTATATGGTGAAGAATTTTTGACCAAAATACATGAAGAATTCCTTAAATCAGCAAGAAAAGGCAGCCTAATAAAATAAGGCTGGCTAATGAAAAATTAGGTGCTTCACTTAAAAAGCTACCCAAACAGTTTATATGCTATGTGCAGGTGCCCAGCATCATTCATGTTCAGGGAAATGCAGATTAAAACAACAATGACTACAGGGGAAAAAAAACAATGTTGGCAAGGTTGTAGAGGAACTAGCAATCTCACTTAGAGTGACTACAGTAAATTGGCATTGGCGTCTTGAAAACTTGGCAATGTTTATTAAAGCTGAACGTATGAATATCCTATAATACATGTATGCTAAAAAATGTGATTGGCCAAAGCAACACAATGATTTTTATTGAGGTGAAATTCACATATCATAAATTAACTATTTTAAAGTGTACAATTCAGTGGTACTTAGCGCATTCAAAATGTTCCACAAATACCACTTTTATACAGTTCCAAATTATTTTTAATATCCCCATATCTATTAAGCAATCAAAGCAAAGTAATTATTGGTAGTCAAAAATGTCTCAAATTTTCATCAAATTTGGAATGGGTAAATTCAATAGTGTTTAATAATTCAATATAATCATGTACAAAGATGAAATGATCAAGCACTGCTACAGCTGCTATGTGGAATATTAGTACTAATTCTTATATTTATAATGCTCTGCAGAAGAAGTCAGATATAAAATGACACATAGTGTTGTTCCATTGTTAAAAATTTAAATAGTAACCCAAATTAGTCTCGGTGTCAGAAGTGAAAAGAGTGGTACTGCAGGATGGTGGGGAGAGGAATGATGCCTGTAGGGACCATAAGGCAGGATTTCATGCTCCTGAAAATATTCCATAATTCAATTTGTTAAAAGACTGGCTCAATAAATGTGTTAACTTTGTGAAAATTCCTCAAGCTCTATAGTTTAGAGTTGTGCACATTATCCTATATGGGTTTATTCTGCTGGGGAGGCGGGTTGTTATGCTTTTTAATTAAGATTTGTTTGTTCTTTTTTTTTTTTTTACAGAAGTTTTAGGTTCATAACAAAATCAAGGTTAAGATACAGAAATTTCTCATATACCCCATGTCCCCACAAATGCATAGCCTCTTCCATGATCAAATCCCCCAATAGAGTTGTACATTGGTTATAACTGCTAAACCTTCATTGACACATCATTATCACTCAAAATCCGTAGTTTATATCATAGTGTACTCTTGATATTGTGCATTTTATGGGTTTGTACAAATGTATAATGACATGTAGCCATCATTATGGTAGTGCACATAGTATTTTCATTTTCCTAAAAATCCTCCATGCTTTGCCTATTCATCCTTCCTCCCTTCCCCCAACCACTTACAATTTACTATCTCTATAGTTTGGCTAACTCTGTGAATTTTCCAGAATGTCATATAGTTGGAATCACACAGTACATAGTCCTTTTGGGTTGGCTTTTTTTTCACTTAGTAATATGCATTTAAAGTTTTTCTATATCTTTTCATGACTTGATAGTTCATTTCTTTTTGGGATTGAATTATATTCCATGTCTGGATGTACCACAGTTTATTTATCCATACACCAACTGAAGAATACCTTGTTTCCAAGGTTTAGCATCGTAAATAAGGCTGTTATAAATATTTGAGTGCAAGTTTTTGCGTGGACATAAATTTTCAACTCCTCCAAGTAAATATCAGGAAGTATGATTGCTGGATGATATGATTAGTGTATGTTTAGTTTTGTAAAAAAAAAAAAAAAAACACATAATGGGGATGCTTGGGTGGCTCAGTGGTTGAGCATCTGCCTTTGGCTCAAGGTGTGATCCTGGAGTTCCGGGATCGAATCCCACATCGGGCTCCCTGCAGGGGCCTACTCTCCCTCTGCCTGTGTCTCTGCCTCTCTCTGTGTGTCTCTCATAAATAAATAAACAAAATCTTAAAAAGAAAAAAAAAAACTAACTTTCTCAGGGCACCTGGGTGGCTCAGTTGGTTAGGCAGCTGCCTTCAGCAAAGGTCATGATCCCAGAGTTTTGGGATGGAACCCTGAGTTGGGCTCCTTGCTTTGCAAGTAGCCTGCTTCTCCCTCTATACCATTTATGCTCTCTTGCATGTTCTCTCTCTCTCTCAAGTAAATAAAATCTTAAGGAAAAACAAAAACAGAAAACACCTAACTTTCTTCAAAAGTCTCTGTACCATTTTGCATTCCCACCAGCAGTGCATGATAGTTCCCACTGCTCCCCATCCTTGCCAGCATTTGTATTGTCAGTGTTTTGGATTTGGGGCATTCTGATAAGTATGTAAGGATATCTCATTATTTTGATTGGCATCTCCCTGATGAAATGGGAAGTATCTTCTCCTTTGTTTATTTGCCATGTGTCTATCTTCTCTGATGAAGTGTCTGCTAAGGTTTGGCCCATTTTTCACTTGCTGTGATGAGCATGGCTGTTGCATGTAAGTGATTAATCACTTAACCCTATACCTGAAACTAGTGTTATGCTGTATGTTAACTAACTGGAATTTAAACAAAATTTGAAACTAAAATAAATTTTAAAAAGGTCTTTGCCTCATTTTTCAATCGAGTTGGTCTTTTCTTATTGTTGAGTTTTGAGAGTTCTTCACATATTTTGGAATAACAGTCCTGTATCAGATATGTCTTTGGCAAATATTTTCTCTTAATCTGTGGCTTGTCTTCTCGTTGTCTTGCCATTTTCTTTTACAGAGCAGAAATTTTAATTTTAAGGAAATATGTCTTATCAATTTTTTCTTGCATGGATCATACCTTGGTGTTGCATCTAAAAAGTCATCACGATATCCAATATCATCCCAGTTTTCTCCTACTTTATTATCTGGGGCTTTTGTAATTTTGTGTTTTACATTTAAATCTGTCATCCATTTTGAGTTAAAATTGATTTAAAAAAGTGTGAAGTCTGTGTTTAGATTCATTTTTTGCATGTGGATGTCCAGTTGTTCCAAGACCATTTGCTTAAGACAGTATCTTTGCTTCGTTGGATTGCCTTTTTTCCTTTGTCAAAGATCCCTTGACTACATTTATGTCCTCTAGTTTTGAGATCGCTACCCTGTTACACTGATCTACTTGTCTACTCTTGTCTATTTGTCTACACTGTCTTGATTACTGTAGCTTTGTAGTAGTCTTGAAGTCAGGTGGTGTCTGTGCCCCAGCTATGTTCTTCTAAATATACAGTGGGCTTTTCTGGATTACCTTTCTTCACATAGCGCACTATCTCCAAAATCTTAGTTAAAAGGACCACAGTATTAAGCAGAATGGCTTAAGATGGTGAGTGATTAATGTGAAAATTGTTGGAGTGCCTGGGTGGTTGTTTGTTAGCATCTGATTTCAGCTCAGTTCATGGTCTCAGAGTCCTGGGATCAATTCCTAGGTCACTTGCCCTTCACCCTTTGCCCCCCACCCTGCTCCTGCTCTCACTGTGTCTCTAATCAATCAATCAATCAATCAATCAATCTTAAAAAAACAAAGCCAAAAGAACTGTTAATAACAAAAGATAAGATTCTGAATCAAAGTCTGAGTTGCAGAGTGGTTATATTGACCATTGAGATTTAAGTAAGAAACTCAGGTTCAATAAGAAGGAAATACACCATGACTGTTTAGTTTAGAGAACTGTCATAAGTTTAAATGGACATTATAAAAAAATGTCAAAGGACTCAGAGTTCGAGAGTCAATAATACTGCCAACCAGTCTAAACAGATTTATTTTTTATAGAAATACAGAGGACAGAACCCAAGTGCTAAAATATGTTGATTAGTTGATAGGAAAGAAGACAACAGTGCATGATAATCTTCTTATGACTTCATTTGTAAATGTTAAATGTAAATATTGTGAATATTGGTTGGTAACTCAAGCTGGGATAAAAATAAAGTAGACAAATTACTTTGAAAGTGGAAGCTAAAGGACCTAATAAAGATGAAAACATGAGGGGTAAGAGAAAGAAGGTGACCTGTGCAGTATGTGGAGCACTCAAATTTGTACCTGGCATATAGAAAGAATTCAATAAATATGAGCTGCTATAATAATGAGAAACATAAGACAGAAGAGAATGGGGTGAGGAGGAGGGTGGGATTAAGAAGGGTGAAAAATGAGAAGATGAAAAGGGCCAAGAAAAAGGAAAAATATTAACTATGAGTATTGCCATTTAAATTCAATTTTCATCTAAACCATCATTTATTATGTTGCATGCCACTTTTTAATGTTTTACGTTTAATGTTTTATAGTGATAGTCAATGCTGTGATAGCCTATTTTTATGTGTTTGTTTAAAATGTTTAAAAACTAACATGAAGACCAGTCTATTTATTATGGAGCAGTTTATTATACCCCATTAAAAGATTATTATCATAAGCTTTTTATATAAGTACAGTTTTGTGCATATTTAATTTTATTAAGTTATAAAATCTGTGCAGATGAGAAAAGGGGGAGAGAGTGTGCATTTGATAAACCTTTCACAGAGAAGGTGAAGTTCAAGATGATATATGGAAGAACAAGACATGGCATGAAAGACTTTACTGCATAACTCCAAGAGCACCATTACACTTGTGACTAGTAATCTTTTGTAGTTGTGCACTGCCGGGACCTATCTGAAATTCAACTTCTCTTACTATTTGGGGGGAGAGGGAATGGCCCCTTTAATTTTTTCTTACTATTAATATATTTTATTGAGATATACTTACAAACAATGAAATATATCCATTTCAAGTACACATTTTGTTGTATGGAATACACTTTGATAAATGCATGCAACCACGTAACTGCTATCACACCATCATATGGAAGAGTTTCCTTATCTTAAGCAGTGCTCTTTTTGATCTACATCTCTGCCCCCTCTCCTCTGCCTCCATCTCCAGCAAGTCATTGACCTACTTTCTGACAAAATCCAGCCATGTAAAAAAATCATATTAAAAATCACAGAAACTATTTTGTTCTTAGGAAGAGTCAAAAATGCTAAATGATTCTTACATTTGAGAAAATTAGCCATACATGTGCAGTCGAACTCTGAGATACTAGGTTAGTTGACATGATATGTCATGGCATATGCATGTCATGGCAAAAAACATGGGTAAATATATGGCCCTCAGTGAGATTTTATATTATTTTATTATTTTATTTTATATTTATTTATTTAATTTATTTTTGTAGTTTATCTTCTTGATCTTCATTGCTTTTATTTACCTATCTTCCTCCTCCTTCTCTCTCTCTTTTTAAAGATTTATTTATTTATTTGAAAGAGAGAGAACGAGCAAGCAAGTGGGAGGAGGGGGGCAGAGGAAGAGGGAGAGAGAATTTCAGGCAAATTCCCCGCTAAGCAGGCAGCCAGATGCAGGGCTGACCTGAGCTGAAACCAGGAGTTTAATGCTTAACCGTCTGAGCTACCTAGGCTCCTTTCTCATCCTTCTTGCTTCACATTTGGTATCCTGACTATTTAAAGAGATCTCATTTTTTTTCCCTAAAGGGAAAGAGGGAGACTATAAACCAAGTGTCTACCTAAAGCAATAACAATTACAATGAGATCAGACTCTGATCAATCCACATCTTCTTATTAAAAGCAATTCTGTTAAACGTGTTTCTTTTCTAAAATATAGCTGGTGTTTATGCAATATAATGATTTTATTTAGTAGCAAATAATAATCTTTAAGGTTTTCTAGGTTTATTGACATACCTCTCATTACTTTAAGTTATTGCCAAGATGTTTTTGGCCATTCTTTTTTGCTCAGACAAAAGTGCTCCTCATAATCATCAGTTATATAAACAGCATTCTATTCATTCAGAAAAAGGGCACTCTTTGTAATACTATTTTTCCTATAGGGCCAGTATTCTACAATAGCTCTTCTCCTTGGTATTATTCATCTTTTATTCATTTTCTGTCTTATATTCTAAAATTATCTATTGTGTAAAACACTAGTGATAGATGGCCCAAAATCATCTTGTTATTAGTACTTGATGTGATAATAAGTATTTAGATTATAAAATATTTTATATGTTCACATATACTTCTTCCATTTACAATGTTTTAAGGCCCATCCTAGGCACTTTGCCATCATTATCTTATGGTCTCCTCACAGGCAAGATGTTGATTATTACCATCTCCTTTCATAGAGGATGAAAAGAAGGCATGGCACCGATGTACAACTTGCAAAATTGACATATATTCAA
Organism: Vulpes lagopus; assembly: GCF_018345385.1. Classification (NCBI taxonomy): domain Eukaryota; kingdom Metazoa; phylum Chordata; class Mammalia; order Carnivora; family Canidae; genus Vulpes; species Vulpes lagopus. The sequence goes on from NC_054846.1 coordinate 36,391,155, forward strand.
GCCTGTTTCAATATCACTGTGATACCCATACTTTTCCCATCCATGACTAATGGTATCTATAAATATCAGAAGAATGGGTTATAGGCTTAAGTTATTAAGCCCTGATAGCAATTTTGATCTTATTTAGTGAACAGTAGATAATATAGAAAACAAGGAATTCATATTAGTAATGTGATAAAAAAGCAATAACATAAATAGTAAGATATTATTTTTGTTTCATTTTTTTCTCTAACACTGATTCTATAAGTCTATACCAAAAAGCAAGTTTATTTCTCTAAGTCAGATCCTCAAAAAGTTTCATAAACAGAAAATGTAAAAGGAATACATATTAAAATCTGTGCTACAATGGTATATTATTTAAAGAAAACAAATGCATTATTTCTCTTGACAGTGTCATCTGAAGCAGCCTTCCTGATTTAAGTAATTATTCAAATGGCTAATTTCCTACAGGAACATTTTAACCTTATCTTCTGTATGATTTATTTTCATTATCAGGACAAAATGTAATATAACTGCAGCAATATGTTTCCACAAACATTTCAAATCTGTTCTTTAGAACATATATCACAATTGTTTTATTACATCTTTTATATGTGTGCATATATAGTGTGTACATATGACTATGCGTGTATATATATACGTATATATGTAAAAAGTTATATTGAAACATATCCAGAAAAGTACAAACTTTGTGTGAATAACTTAGTGAATTTTCACAGTGAACATATCTCCGTATGTAAATATAACCTTAACATGAAGGAAAATTATTACTGATATTTCAGGAAACTATTTTGTAGCTCTTCCTATTCATTATCCTCAGTTTACCCAAATAATAATAAGTAATCAGCAAACTAACATCTATTATCATACATTAGTTTTGACCATTTTTGAAACCAGTATAAATGGAATCAACAAGATAAATTATTTGTTTTCTTTAGCTATATTATTTGTATGTAATATCTTTTCTCGACATCATGCTAAAAAGACTCACCTATCTTATGTATAGCAATAGTTTGTTACTTCTCATTGATATATTTTATCATATTATGAGACTATTCCAATATGCATTAGCTCATTTTACTGCTGGACCTTTTGATAATTTTTAGTTTTTGGCTATTGCTGATGGACATTTGGATAGTTACCAGGTTTTTGGCTCTGGCTCTGAGTAAATGCAGACTTGCCTCAATTTTTCATACTTTTACAGAAACACCTCTGCCGTGTTAGGTTTCCATCACTTACACTAGAATTTCTGGACAACTATCCACATTATTTACAATACTGACAGAGGGGCATGGAAACAGAAGTGTTGTTTGAAAAAGGGATAGTTTGTTTATACAGGAATTGTACGCAGTTTAAGGTATGCCTTTTGATGCCATATGCATATACTTTTAAAGTATGAAACCAGGAGTATGTTGTTGGATCATAAGGTAAGAATATTTTCAGCTTTGGAATATACTACCAGTTTTTCACAGTGCTGGTGCTAATTTTCTAGACTTGAAGCAGTATATAAGAGTTCCACTTGCTCTACATTCTCCCCCAAATATTGAAATAATGTTTTAGATATTCTACTCAATATGGTGAGCATGCATTTCTCTGATAAGAAATAATGTTGAGCAGTCACTCCTATAGTACTGGCCATTTGGACACCCTCTTTTGTGAAGTGTGTACAAAATTTTTGACTTTAAACATTAGATTGATGATCCTGTTCTTATTTTTTGAGGAGTTTTATTTTATAAGTTTATTATAAACGCTATCTTAGCTAAATTGACATAAATTGAATTGCACATATTTAAAGTATGAAATTTAATTACTTTTGACATATACATATATTCATGAAATGATCAAGATAATCAGAATAATGAGCTCATATGTTATCCACAAAAGTTTCCTTATAATTCTTGGCTGTCCCTCATACCAGTTCCAGCAGCCTCTTTTTCAGTCTCCAGGCAACAACTGGTCTGCTTTCTGTCATTATAAATTAGTTTGTTTTTGGGAATTTTATATATGAATGAAATATATACTCATGTTGTGTAGCTTCTTTCACTGAACATAATTACTTCAAGATTCATCTATATCATTTTATATATCAATAGATCATCACTATTGGGGAGTTATTTAATGAGTATAAAATTTCAGTTTTGTAAGATGAAAACATCCTGAAGATGGATACAGAATACTGTAAATATACTTAACACTGCAGAACCGTGCACTTAGAAATAGCTAAGATGGTAAATTTTATGTTATACATTTTAACACAATAAAAAATAAAATTAAAAAACACCCTTTGCTTTTTAGCTCAAATAATTGGCATATTTTACTAAAATAAGGAAGACTGGGAAAAGATGAGATTTGCAAAGACATCGCAGAATCAACTTCTCTGTTTTTGTCATGTTTGAATTTTAAAATGTCTATTAGAGAACTAAGAATTGAGATCAGAAAGCAGATGGAGTATCCCACTTGGAGAACAGAGGAGAGGTCAGACTGCAGTCGTATATTTGGTAGTCAAAAGGTAAATAACATGTATAGCCATAGACCTGGATAAGAACATCTATAGGGAAAAGTGTGAATTTGAGAAAAGAAAGGAGTCCAAGACCATTCAAGTAGTTCAATCATCTGGCAGAGGAGGAGAAGTCAGCCAATAAACTTGGGGATGAAAGGTTTGCAGGTTAGGAGAAACATCATAAGAAGGTGGCATCACTAAAGTCAAAAGAAGAAAATGTTTCAAGAAGGAATTAGTTAACTGAGTTCACACCATTGAGAGATTGGGTAAGATGGGATTTATTTTAGTGGCTTGATGGACCCTCTGTGACACTTAGTTGGGAAGGAATTGGAAAGTGAGAAATTAGAACTTTTGAAATCTTTTTCAATCAAAAAACATGGTGACAAGAGGGAGAAGTGGGGGTGGTGGGAAGGTTTTATCTTTAAATACAGGGACATATTAAAGTAGGATTTTAAACTGCTGAGAATGATTCAGTGCAGAGGAAGTAACCTGATATGAATGAGAGGAATTAGCACAAGAAAATTCCTTGAACATCTGAAAAGGTTCATGGGTAAAGTTCAAAGGTGTTTGGTAGATAGTTGGGGCATGCTGGATGAGCTTGAAGCTCCTATACAGTGATTACTATTTTCTCAGGGAAGAAAAATGTAAGGCAATCCTTCCCATTGTAATTAGGAAGATTGAAAATAACAAGGAGAAGATATTTATCTTGTGCATTACAGTATCCTAAGAACTTAATAAAGGATCTGTCACTTAGTAGATATCTAATAGGTAATTTTTAAATTAAAAAAATGTTTAAAAAAATCATTAATTATCTTTTTGAAGTTCATTTGCAAACCATTTCTAAAGTCATTGTGCCTGGAATGATTTTGTTTAGCTTCCTCAATGTATCAGAGCTACAGATACATGATAATAAGTCTCTAAATGTGTGTTCCCATTTCCAATGAACAAGTTAAATCACACCATCTTTTTCTTTTAATCGTAGATATATTGTTTTTGAATGATTTTAGGACACAGTTGAATGGCATCAGAAGGCACTACCTTAAGAATTTACTGTTGTAATTTATCAAATTACTCCTTTTTGAGTCTTATTTTTCTCACATGTAAAATGGAGAATAGTAATGCCCTCTTCACAATTCTGATGAAAGAATTAAATAAGAAAATGTTAGTGGAAAATTTTATAAAGGCAATGTTCTGTAATACTAATGGTTCACTGATACAAATCTTAAAAAAAAAAAAAAAAAATATATATAGGGCTTCTTCCTCCACATGCAGCCTCTCTAAGTAGCATAAGGAGACTAGTCATCTGTGTTCATAGAAGAGTAGTATATACCTGTCTGTAATAATCTGAATTATAATCAAAATCATTAAATGACACTGATATCTACAAATATGAGTAAGGAATGTTCAGCATTCAAACTTTTAGGTTCTTTTAATTTAAAGATGTTACTTGATAAGACTCAGTAATACATAGAATTTTACCCTTACAGGGTATCCTAAATTTTACTTGCTTCTAGGGAACATATCTTATAAATTGTCATAATTTGTCATTTTTAGAGATTGATGCAATCAATCATAATTTGTATATTCATAAACTGCTTTGTTGTACTTGCTTAATTTGTATGATTAAAAATAAACCATCAAATATAAGAGTGAAAAAAATACCTGAAACCCTTCTACACAGTTAACTCATCTTTTTTTAAATGGTAGGATTACTGATAACTGTTTAGCTTTGTACACATGGGAAGCAAGGCAAAGACTACATGCTCATGTAGTTGTAAGATGAACATATTGCAGAGATGGTTATAAGAAGTAGTAAATTTGAGAGTGCAGTTTTTCATTGAAGCTTATTTTTTTGATCTAGCATTATTTTTTTTGGTAATAGGAATATGCCATTCATAATTATAATCACTTAGTGCTCCCTTAAAAATGGAATGTTTAAAAATTAGGAAAAGAGCCCAAGTTGTGTGACACCTTCATTGTTCCCATAAAAATTAAAGGATATGATTGAGTCTGGACCCCTTTGAGAGTCTGGGCAAAGGAACAGTGGAATGTTTAACATGACTTAGAAATGCAGCACAGTTGGTCTCGGACTCTAGGGTATATTGTAGGCATTATTAATGTGCCTTCTGTGCAAAGTAAAGATGTGGAATGTTCACTTGACTTTTCTCAAATAGCAAATGAAAGAGACTTAAAAATACTGATATCTCATTCACATGTAAATAATGGGCCGAGTATTGTCAACTTTAAAAATAAAGACATACGGATGCAAAGTAAATCTATTAGACAACATTGTCTTGATTTATTTATTTTTTTAAGCCTGGACCATACTTCCAGAACCCAAAGGTCTTGACATAGCAATAGAGTGGACACTCACACATTCATGGTTTCTTTAAGGATACTAATTTCAGCATTGAATAGAGGAAACCAAACAGTAAGATTTGAAAGTAGAAATGTAATTTTCCTGTTTGGAAAAAAGTCCACTAGGGTAACAGTGACTAGATTCAACATGCAAGAACCATCATGATGAATGTTTATGACAGTTTTTTGAGAGCCAATTATACTGTTTTGTTTTGTTTTGTTTTGTTTTGTTTTGTTTTGCTTTGCTTTGTTTGTACAAGGGCTGGAGATCAGCCAGGTCAGTTGTATGCACAAAGCTGCTTTGGATCTGTCTTTTCAAACAAGAGCTGCAGAAAACCTTATAGCAAGGTTGACGCTTTATTCCACTCTGGTAAGAGAAGCTTTCTTTTTCTTTGCTATGGTGAAAGTTTGATAAGAAATGCTTTTACACCATAATGTGGTCAGAGAGAAGAGAAGCAACAGCTTCTCTATGTTGCAAGTCATAAAATATTTTCTTTTCTTTTGAACCACATTTTCTCAGAATGCTTTTTGCCTGTATGTTACAGCAAAATAAACCTAAAGACTGAGTCATATTTTACGTGTTAAATTTGTATTTGAGGTAGGAGAGTCTTAAACTACTCTTCTGTTGCATGAAATGTGGTGTTATCTCACATTTTATGCTGTTGATCGCCTGGGCAGGACAAAGGGGGACAAGTCAGTATTTTTCTGATTCCATGGCTGAGAGTGAATCCGTGTTTTTAAGTTTGCCCTTAAGCTCACCACCATAAAGTTTCAAGGACCCAACCAAATTTGGCCTTTGAGTTTATTTGCAGGTATTTCTAATCGCCTTAAACTTTCATTTTAAAAATTTGAAAATCTCGAGATAGTATTCTAAGTGAGTTTGTCTGTGTATTGCTTTTGTGACTTTAGCTGTAAATAATATAACCTATACCCATGTATACAATATACATGATTTTGTTTATCACATGAATTTCTTTGACCTGTAATGTGTCTCATTATTTCCACAAAAATTTCTAAGGGTTGTGAACTCTCTCTGAATTCATATCTGTCTAAAATGGCAATAAATACACACACAGATAACTATATACAAATATTTGACATGTACACAATTAATTTTAGATGATGGCAGATATACACGTTATAGCAATGTAATCCCTAGAGAAGTTTATAGTTTGAAGTTTACATTTATATAACTCTTCATTTTCTTGCCAAGCATTTGTTCAGAAAACAATGACATATATATTGAAAAAAAAAGACTTTACAACCAACCAGATGCATTTAAAGCTAAATCTATTTTTTTAAGTGGACTTGTCCATAGTCTCTTTTTTCAGTAGTTCAATTAAATGTAAGATTTAATATATATCCATGAAATTTTAGTCTAAATATTTTTATGAATTTACCTCAGAATAGTATTCCCAGCTTCAAAGGTATAAGCAGCTGGCAATGTCAGTCTAGCTGGTCACTAATAAATATTCATGGTCATTTGATCATTTTAATAAGTATTTATTGACAATCTATCTTGCTAAATGTTCAATGAGAGGAAATCTGTACTTTATAAAAGAAAAGGAACATATGATATAAGTACAGATTTAATGATGATTCAACAAATATGCTTGAAAATAATGAATTTATATTACAGTTTGGGCTAAGGACAAATAGGTAAGAGTATTTTACACACAGGAAGAATCAGAGACAGAGATAAAATTCAATGAGAATTAAGTTTTCAGATTTAAAAATAATTCTGCCCTTTAATGCATGAGCCTAAAAAACTGTAACAATACCATTTTTCCCTTTTACCTTCTTTTAAATTATGTATGCATTTAATACAACTCATTTTAAGTACTCCAGCTGTGTACATTGTACTGAAAGAAATAAAAAGACAGCCCTGGCACTGAAAGAGATTCTGGTTCAAGGGGAGCAGAGGCAAGAATATAATAATAGTAATAAGTAAAGACCAATTACATCACTCCATAGAGTAAAAGAAAAAAAGAAAAAAGAAAAGAAAAAGTCAGCCAATGTTCAGTGATTTCTGCTCTCTTAAAGAGTGCGCCTTGCCCTTAGGCACTTGCAGCCAGCAACAACAGCAGAAAGTCCCAAGTCTTTGACTTTGTATCCTTCCAAATTTTGAAGTAAATCTCAGATGCACAAAAATATCCTTATAGGACATGGGGAGCCTGGGTGGCTCAGTCAGTGAAGCATCTGCCTTCAGCTCAGGTCATAATCCTGGGATCCTGAGATCAAACACCATGTCGCTCCCTGCTCCCCGGGGAGTCTGCTTCTCCCTCCCCCTCTGCCCCTCTCCACCACTCTTGCTCTCTCTCTCTCTCTCTCTCTCTCTCTCAAATAAATAAATAAAATACCCTAAAAATATTCTTATAGGATAACAACCATGTTTAATAGTATATGCATCACCATTTCCATTATTACCTTTGCTATTAGAAACTACAATTGTTATCTCTTGTATTCAGAAGACAGGAAAGAAAAGCAGGTATAGCACCTCCACCCTCTGATGAGTATGGCCCAGTAGGATCTCCCAGAATGCTTTACTTTGAAGTGTTTACTTTGACTATTCATACCCAGGAACCAGTGTTTTTTCTAACTGTCTCCTGTGCAGGTTCCATCTGTCCTTCGTGGCTCAGAGTAGAGGCCACTATATACCATCATATCTTGCCACCAAGCCTCATGCCTGCTTCTGGTGAAATTATTCCATCTCAGAGCATTCTTATTTTTATCATTGAGGGGAAAACTGGAGTTTATGAACAGCAGGAAAATTCAGTGCTTCATAATCTCAAGGACAATGGGACACCTTTGTCACATATTCTCTCCTTCCACACATTGTTTGAGAAATATTTTTAGAAAGTTATTTTTATTGCTTTTTGAATTTCCTTTGCTTTCTTTGCTCTCCTGTTTGTTTACAGCTGATAATCTTGTACCTCATTTCATTGAGAAAACAAAATCATCTGACAGGTTCCCCCACATTCTTTTGCCTCTGAATCCTGAAAGCTTACTTCAATTTGCATCCATGTCTCTCTTCTCTCCACTTTTTATAGTGGATGGAAGAACCCAAACTTTTGTCAATGTTCGATCTTTCCTTTACTTCTGACTTTTCAGGTATCTACTTCACTCTGCAAAACTTCCATTCCTGATCTTCAATTCTATTTTCTTTGTAAAATCCTTCCCACTGGAAGTCTTTGTGGTCTCTGCACATATTTACCATTCCATGGCTGGAATAGTACATTGCCCTCTCGATGTTATCCTTGTTTCTGCTCAAACTTTTTTTTTTTTCTTTTCCCGGGCACTATTTTCATGACTTTACTTTCAGTTCTTTCCAAGCTTCTTCTACCTTCATGTGTCTTCCAAACTTTCTCAGGTAGCCAATTGACTCTTGTTAATAAATTCACTGGAAACTTTTCAGTTCTCATCTTGGCTTCCCACAAGTATCGAAATGTTGACTATTCACTCTCTTTGAAACATTTTTCCCTTTACTTCTCCAACATCACATTTCTCATAAATTTGTTTTGTTTGTTTGATTTTCCTATTTTTTAGAGTTTCCTTTCCTTCTCTTTCTCTTCTAGTAGATCATATGTTTTAAGAGTTCCTCATAACTCTTGGGCTTAATATTCTTTTCATCTTTCATCTCTCTATCATCTATCTATCTATCTCTATAGATCTATCTCTCTACCTATTTCCCTCCATTCCCCTCTTTCTCCATGGTCTGCATCACTACAGATGGTAGCTCTACTTGTGATTAGCATAGTATTACAAATAGAGTAATTGAATCACTATGTTATGCACCTGAAACTAATATAACTTTGTGTGACAAGTATATGTCAATAAATAAACAAACAAAAATAAGCATCAGTAATCTTACAGTAAAGTATGCAATAGCCAGGTGTATCTTTTTATAAAATACACTTGACATATTAGATTGTGGATCAGATAATAAACATACCTTCTACCCTAACTATTGTTTGATTAGGTTCTACTATGTTTCTATTTTAATATTGAATGGCATTATTTAGTATTGAATTTCATAAATTCATTATTTCTTTAGGTATGCAAATTAGTGAGAACAAAGAAGAAAGGGAAAAGTATATAAAAGTGGTAGATCAAACAGATTTTGTTACTAAGGAATCCATACCTTTTAACAAAATAAGTAATAAACAGTGGGATCCAACATATGAGAAATATTGCAAATAATAATATTTATTTTTATTTATTTTCTCTTTATTTTGAGATCTGTAGGATTTGAACAAAGATTTATAATGGGCAGCTTTTTTTCATAATGGACAGCTTTTGATCAAATTGAAAAGCAAAGTCTGAGAAAAAGGTATAGATGTGAAAGTTACAGCAGTTAGTTTCTTTGGGGTTACAACAAACAAGAGGAAAAAGAAATTGCCTCAGCCATTCTTGTGGAGAATATATTTCACAATAGAGTTCATTTAAAAGCAAGTATCACTTTTATTAAGGAATAATAATGATTATACAGTGGACCGCTCCAGACAGTGTTTGGACATTTGTACAGGATAAAAAAAGTTACAGATAATAGGGTGCCTAGGTGGCTCAGTCAGTTAAGCATCTGCCTTCAGCTCAGGTCATGAAGTCAGGGCCCTGGAATTTAGCCCCACTTCGGGCTTCCTGCTCGGCAGGGAGCCGCTTCCCCCTCTCCCTCTGCCCTCATGCTGCTCCCCCAACTTGTGCTCTCTCTCTCTCTCTCTCTCTCTCTGTCAAATAAATAAATAAAATCTTAATAAATAAGTAAATAATTTTAAAATGGAGAAAGAAAACAGGAAATAAGGAACAAATAATGAGAAATTATTGAGAAAGAGGAGAATGACTTACAGGCAACTGATACCTAATACAACTTATTTTGAAATAGAATTTCAGCAAGGGAAATAAGAAATTTTATTCAGTTTCAGGTTAGAAGGGAGGAAGAGAAGTACATAGAACACAGAGCTAAATCTGTCTTTAGAAGAAAACTTTTAAAAAATTATACCATTTTAATTATAAATGAATTAAAGGTTAGTATCTCTGAAATGCATATGAATCTACAAAATATACTTTGATTCATAAGTTAGTGTCACTATTTATACTAGACATGCTTCATTTTGCTTCTGATTGATTTTTTAGGCATATTATTTATGCTATTCGTTCAAATATGGTTAAGTCTGGCAAAATTATTTGCTTTATTTCTTTAAAATCTAGGTTATATTCTAAGTTATAAATATTTTTTCTTACATTTCTTTCAAAGGTGGTTAACCTTATATAATAAATTCTTAGCAAATAAATTTATTATGTGTGACCCACTGGTGGAGAAATTAAGAAATTTGTTGGTTATTATAGTAGGACTTTTTATAGATTCAGGTGAACACTGCTAAAGAAAATATAGCATAACTAATCTCCATTCAAATGAGCTAAGCTGAATCCTGGAGGTGATGAGAGATATTTTAATTTCTCTAGAAATAACTCAGACACCAGAGGACATGAGATGATTTCTTTAGAACAGTTATAAGGTAACAAATGGTTTCCAGACCTGTATAACACGGTTTTAATTTTTTTAAACCACCCCAAATATGTATATGTATATATGTGTGTATTATATTTTGTTACGTATGGTATATATTATATATATGTATGTATTAAACAGAGGGGGGAGAGAAAAGTGGGGAGCTTGACATTAGTCATATAGAGAGTAACAACTTAGGCCCAAGAAATTAAAATAATATAAAAGGTATTCTCATTGCCAGCTGTCCTTGTAAAATATCTTCATGTTACTTAAATATATTTAGGTTTGATAACCTGTTAAATTGCAACTCATTGTATTGGGGTTTTTTTCTAGTTTTCCTCTCTTTTCTTCATATTTTAGCCTTTTTCCACATAAATAACATCACAGAAGACCCCATTTCTTTATCTGAAAATAATAGATTTATATGGCTTATTTATAAAAAGATATACTATGGATATATCAACAGACTAGGTATAGAAAAGAAGTTCCTCAACTGTATAAACATCTACAAAAAAACAAAACAAAACAAAACAAAACAACAACAAAAAATCCTACAGTTAACATTTTACTTAATAGTGAGAAATTCCAAATTTTCTGGCTAAGTTCCAGAAAAGCAAGAATATTCTCCATTATTAGGCAGCTTGGGTGGCTCAGTGGTTTGGCACCACCGCCAGCCAAGGGCATGATCCTGGAGACCCGGAATCAAGTCCCACGTCGGGCTCCTTGCATGGAGCCTGCTTCTCCTTCTGCCTGTCTCTCTCTCTCTCTCTCTCTCTCTCTCTCTCTCTGTTTCTCATTAATAAATAACTAAAACCCTAAAAAAAAAGAATATTCTCCATTACAACTTCTTAACATTGTACTGGAAGTTCTAACTAATGCAATAAAACAAGAAGAAAAAATATAAATGGTATGCCTATTGGGAAGTAAGAAATAAAACTCTTTATAGATGACATGATTGTCTTTATAGTAAATCCCAAATAATTGGATATAAGATCCTTGGGGGATCCCTGGGTGGCGCAGCGGTTTAGCGCCTGCCTTTGGCCCAGGGCGCGATCCTGGAGACCCAGGATCGAATCCCACATCGGGCTCCCGGTGCATGGAGCCTGCTTCTCCCTCTGCCTGTGTCTCTGCCTCTCTCTCTCTCTGTGACTATCATAAATAAATAAAAAATTATAAAAAAAAAAACAAATTAAAACAAGATACCATGACACACCTATTAAAATGGCAAAAATTTAGAACACTGACACCACCGAATATTGGTGAGGATGTGGAACAACACAAATTCTCATTCATTGCTGGTAAGAAATGTGAAATGGTACAATCACTTTGAAAGATGGTTGGTGATTTTTTATAAATTAAACATAATCTTACCATATGATCCAGCAATCATGCTTCTTTGTACTTAACCAAAGGAGTGGAAAACTTATGTTTGCACAAAACCAAAACACAGATATTTATAGCAGCTTTATTTATAATTTCTAAAATTTGAATGCAACCATGATGTCTTTCATTAAGAGGTGGGTGAGTAAACTGTGCTACATCTGAACAATGAGATAGTATTCAGATCTAAAAATAAATGAGCTATCAAGCCATGAAAAGACACGGAGGAAAGTTAAATGCATGTGACTAAGTGAAAGAAGCCAATATAAATCTACAAACTGTATGATTCCAACCAGATTCTGGAAAAGGAAAAAATATGGAGACAGTTAAAAAATCAGTGACTGCTAGGAGTTAGGAGGAAGAAATAACTAAGCAAAGCACAAGGATTTTTAGAGTAGTGAAACAATTCTGTATGTTACTCTAATGGTGAATACATGTCATACATTTGCTAAAAATGTATAAAAAATCTATAAGTGATAATGTGTCAGTGTAGGTGTTATGGACTGTAACATATGCATCACTCTGGTGCAGGAAATTGATATTAGGGGAGGTGATGCATGTGAAGAAACTAAGAATATATGGAAACTCCCTATACCTTCTCAGTTTTGTTGTGAACCTAAAGTTGTTCTAAAAAAACATGTACTTACTAGGCAAAAAAGTAGATGAGGAAAAATGTGAGACAGCAAAAATAGGGCTTGGCTTTATTGTAAATTTAAATTTGTTGTAAATTTAAAACTCATATAAATGTGGTGTTTCTCTCAAAATGATACATTGTTAGGATTAAAAGTTTCATTAAATAATTGTGATATTATGCATATATATGAGGATTAAGTTATGATATCTATTATATTTTATCTTCTTGAATACCCATATTTTTTAAAGTGTCCATGAGATTCCTCAAGCCCATAATTAATGGGATGTTACAAATTTTATCATCTGGCTACAGAACTTTATTCTTTATCTGACTGCGATAATCAGTGGTACAAAGATGAAAAATGCTTAATTAAGATTAGAGTTGTGCTCTCTATTTACTAGTATAGTTAGCCAATTCTGAAAAAAAAAAAAAAAACTTCAGTCTTGCTTGGTAAGTTAGCTAATTAGCCATAAAGTAAACAAGTGCCATTAAGTGAAAAAAAAAAAAAAAAGAAGAAGAAGAAGAAGAAGAAGACCTTGCTAAAGGGACATGGTAGGCTATTTTCCTTTGTCATTGAATTTCATTTTTTTCAAAAATCAGGATGGGCCTTTGTTCAAATGAAATCTTAAATGGTTGAAGTGAAAGACAAGATTTTCCAGTCCTATTGCCTATTACTAAAACCTCCTCCAAACCCAGTGTGGTTCCAGAAAACACCAAAGTCTCCTGGGGTGCTTTCAAAAACAATGATCTGCAAAAATTTGAATAAAAAATTAATTCTACATAATGGAGATATGCATTAAGTGATAAACAGTTGTTGCGGTCACATGCATCTGTGAGATATTGGGTTAAATATGTTTCTTTACTTTAGGACTTTCAGTCGTTTTTGGACTGTTCCTTCTCAGGAAGGAACATTTCAAAATATGTAACCATCTTTTTATAAAATTACTTAGTCCACCCCCTGTTTTTTATAGAGTATATCATACAAACAGTGCTCTAGTAACACACTTTGGGAAATAATCCAATATCAATTACTTAGACTTTGGAAAATAGGCTTAAATCTATGACTTATCAGTATATTAACTTCTAAAAAGTAGATATGTGAATATTTACACTAACTCAAAGATAGTAGGAATTACCCTAATACAAAAGGCAGTAAGAAGTAATTAATATATCTGATCCATTGCTTTCTTATTAATAATCCCACAAATGACCTCTCGTCACTTTTGGAATGAAATCAGAATCTCTTAATATAAATTTATTGAATATAAATTAAATATCCTGCTTGATCTTGCTATGGTCATCTCTCCCATCCCACCTAGAACCTTTCTTCAGGCTTGCTGTGTTCCAGCCACATTGTTGTCTTTGCTGATCCTAGAGTACACCAAGAATGAGCTTGCCAGAGGACATATACTTTGCTGTTTCCTCCACCAAGAACATTATTCCACCAGATATCATGGGAGGAATTACTCCCCCATTTTACATATTCACTTCAAATATCACCTCCTCAAAAAGATTGCTCCAGCTTCCCCTTCCTATGGTCACTCCCTATACTGTTACCACACTTTTTCTTTTTTCGTATAATTTACAACTACTTGATATTTTATTTACTTACTAGCTTTATTTTTTCTCTCCTAGAGTAAGGGAGAGTAAGGTTAACACTGCGTGGGAAGAGTGTGGTATCTTCAAGAAAAACATTATGATTATACTATGATTATCTGAGCTATTCTTTTTTTTATTTCTTATTTTTGGATGGTCTGTTGTATAATCACTGTGACAGGTGAGGAACACAACATTATTTACTTAACCATAAGTCTTTATGGCTAAGACACACCATACAACATTTACTTATGAAAGTAAAAAAAAAAATTGAGATTTGTTTTTTATCAATTCACATACCTTTCGTGAGAAAATATTCTGTACATAACAAAAATGAATAAGCTTGATCCCTATGATATTGCCCTAGGGAAATTGTATTTATTATTTTAATTCTTCAGGCAAGGCTAGTGTTTAAGGTCATGGGGTCCTATGTTTGACAACTTTTGTTTTAATCTTACCTCTCCTCTTTTTATTGTTTGTGAATTTAGGCAAAAATATGAAACCCTCCCCATTAATATAATGAAGATAACATTTCTGTCACTATAAAATGATTCAGATTAAATAAGAAAATGCATATATATCCCTTATAAGAATGACCTGCCCATATTATTATGAACAGGAGAGTCATTACTGTTTTAAGATATTTTAAGATATTTTGATACCACGGATACTCCCTGACAATTGTCTTTACATGAGAATGCTCAAAAGGCTGACACACTTTTTTCTACTTCTAGTATTTTTGTTAGGTGACCATTGCACTATTTTGCACTTCAGTTTTAATAACCATCGTCCTCATTGTCAATCTGTCCCTAAATATTGAGATATTCATTTCTTTTGTCATATATGACTGACACCATGCTACATAATCAATACTCAATTCTACAACTTCTTGTTCTCAAAGTATCTTCTGATTCATCTTTTCCATTTTCAATAATTTACCCTTATAAGTACCTTTGGAAAAATTTCTCATCCATACTGTTGAAAAGTCACTAATCTGTTCTTATGTGTCTGTCCATAGCAATCATCCAACTTAAGCAGTAATCAACCACATGTACTTCCTCAAAGGAATGTCACTACTCACCCCTCTTCCCCATTTTGCGGTAATTTAAACTCAGTAGGTCGGTGAAACTCCTAACTTTAAAATTTGTGTTTTCTATCAAAGTATTTGTAGTTGATTCCTATAGTCAGTGTCATGTTGGAATTTGTCATCTCTGCTCCATGTATCTCAGCCTCCTTTCAGTACCAGCAAGCTAGCTAGAATCTACCGTTTTCTTCTTATGGTCATAGCAGAAGTGGGAAAGAACAAGCCCAAGAACTCAAACTTCCTCATGCTGCTATAATAGTCACTAACATTGTATTGGCCAAAGCAAGTCACATGACAAAGCCCAAAGTCAAGAGGCCTCTTGACTGGCAAGGGAGAAGGCAAGGGAGAAGATATATATTTTCAAATAATAATCTAATTTACCACTGCTATCTAAATAAATACTTAGAAATTCCATTATTATTATTTTATTGTTATAAAAGATACTGTATATCAATGATATCAAGAATATCACAATCTGAAAACTTCATGTGCAAAAAATTAAAGGAACCAACATTAATCTATTGCCTAGAATGAAATTTTTAATTTTTACACTATAATAATAATCACATAATCAGTGAAAAAGCTTTGTCCACGTTACCCCAATATGTTTTCAGTTTTCTTTACTTTTAATTCACATGAAGTATATTTTCATGTATAGAAATTAAATATTTTCTCCAAAAATAGTAATGTAATTTTATCAATTTAATTGTTTTTGTTTTGTTTTTAAGTGGGTTTTATTGTCATTTTTTAGACCTCATTAGAACTGTAGCCCACTTCACAGTATCTGCATTATTTTGTGATTTTCCTCTAATACTTTAAGTTACTTTGAATTTATTTTGCTGAACTTTTTGAAGTGAATACGGATTCATTTTCCAAGATTTAAAGTCCTCATGTTTTAAACAAACATATATCTTTGTCTATGAAATATATTTCACTTTCCAGATGTTAAGCATAGAATATAATCAATTGAGAAACCATCCTTTATAAAAGAGAATAATATTAAAGATAACCCATGCATGGAGTGAGTTGCATAATTTGCCTATATACAATTTTCAACTTTATTACAAAGTTAACCTGTGGCTTTTCCTACAAACAAACTAATATTTACTCTAATTTGTAATCAATTTATTTATGTTTTGCTAAGTACATATGTTTTAATATTGGCACACTTTATTTCATATTTTAAAGAAAAATAGCAAATAATAAAATAAATTAAAAATTATATGTAAAATCTCACATTATATATGATATTATATATGAGAATATATATACATATATACATATTGCTCCAATTCATGGGATATATAATTTAATTCATGAAAATGGTAGATTTATGATTTTGAAAATATATTATTGAAAAAATATAACATGGAATTCTAAAACCTATATGCAACTATCTATCTCTATCTCTATTTCTTTTTAGTATAATGCATTTTGGACCAATTTATCTTGGTTGCCTCAAACTCTCATTCATATATTTATGAGTGTTTTTTCAGGTTATATTTGGTAGGAAAGTAAATAATCTGATGTATTTAGTATTCAACAGAATTTAAGAGTACTGTCAACTTGACATATTATTTACTTACACACATACAAATATATAAAATATCAGATTGATAGATGATAGGTAGATGATGGATAGATAGATGATAGATAGAATATTTTATATTACCTATACTTTTGATAAAATGTCACTGATTTTACACCCTGAAAAGTATAAAAAGAATGATTTAAAGAATATTATTTCCTTTATTGCTCCCCAGATTAGATTTACCGATAAATAAAAAGAATCAGAACTTTTTAGTATCAAGATGTTGATGCCTAGTTCTTTTCTGTGCCAAGCTAATGGGACTTCCCAACATTTTTGTTGAATGATCTGGCAATGGAACTGAGCCCTAACCTTCAGAGATTTTTTTCTGTTATGTGGCCCAGGCCTGCTCTCTGCAGATGCATATTTAAGAACAAGGACATTAAAATCAGACAGCCTTAGCTCAAAACCTAGTTCCATCACTCACCAGTTGTAAAACTGGAGCAATTAATCTAACCTCTATATACCTGTATCTCCTCATCTCTAACATGAAGGTAATCACATCTATTTTATAGGATTAAATGAGATAATCTAGGTAAAGAATCCAGTCTTGAATTATATATAATGCATGCATTTCCTATTTCTATAACCTGATATAAAGTAATTTGTCATAGATTTCACACTATATTAGCTTATAAATATTCTATGTGAATGAAAGGTTCACCTTTTGTGACATTTGAGAAAATAAATGGCGATCAGATATTTTACTTCCACCAATATAAATGGAAAATAATTGTCTACTATTGGACAACTAAAAATATGACTAGTAGGGATATGAAAACTTCCCTTCCTGAATGTATAGAAGGGCCTGAACATGTACTAGTACATGTGTGTGTGTGCGTTTGTGTGCAAGGGGCTGGGAGAACAAAAATATTTTCATAACCAAAAAGAATGCTTTGGTCAGTCAAGCACAGGTTCTATGATATTAAAAACTTAATTTTTGAAGGGACAGAAGGTGAAGAGCAGAAATATATATTTTAAAATGTTAAAAATAGTTGTAACTGCATTAATGTAGCATTATAATGATATTGTATACAGTAATCCCTACCTTTCCAGGAACTAGATAGTCAAAGTCAGGACTATAGGTACGAAGTATGTATCAATTTAGTGGGCCATATCCTACCACAAAGAAATGTAGAATGGGAACATCAAAGTTGCCCTTGAAAGGAAGAAGGTGGCTTCTTCCTTACAAAACACAATCCTCTTCTTTCCTGAAAGTTTATTGAATAAAGCTGTAAGAATAATATCCTCAACATGTGATTGACTGTCTCTCTTCAATACCTCCTGCCCCTGTTAGCTGACATTAACAAGGCATAGACTTATTAAATATGGACAGTTCTTTGCATATCAATTATACATCAATAAAGCTATTCTTAAAATAAGGTGTGGACATTTGAACAGAACATTGGCATAAAGTCTACATATGATTTTTAAACTCTATATGTGAAATTTAACTGAGATGGTATATTTCTTTAGTATCGTCTCTGGTACCTTACAAATGATCAACACATTAGAATTTTATTATGATGATACATTTCCTCTTCTACTGTTCTTAGTATCTAGCAATAAAGCAGCAGGCTTATGAGCTATTGGGTGAAAGAATGGCAACATAAGATTTTCTTTAAAAAAAAATGAAAACATATACTAATGATCTAAGGACAGTGTTGAAATAGAAAATAGCCAGAAAGTCATTGACTGTGGTGGACTATATATTTAGAATTGTCAGGGGAAGATGCCTTAATGTATGGCTTATCTAGATGAGTGTCTAATAGGTCGTGTCTCTCTAGTATTGCAAAAATAGTTTTTTTTAAGGTTTTATTTATTTATTCATGAGAAACACAGGAGAAGAAGAGAGAAGCAGAGACACAGACAGAGGGAGAAGCAGGCTCCATGCAGGCAGCCTGATGTGGGACTTGATCCTGGGACTCCAGGATCACATCCTGGGCTGAAGGCAGCGCTAAACTGCTGAGCCACCCAGGTGGCCCTGAAAATAGTTTTAAAATGAAAAGTCCTCATAAGATATTTAAATATTTGTATGCATTTACATAGCTTGCTTCTATTATAGAAATAGGAAAGAGTTTTGCATTTTTATTTATGTGAGATAAAATATATAATAAATATCCCATGAAATAAACTATATATTGATATAGGTGTTGATTATTATTATTGCTATCATTAATTTAATTAACACTCCTTAAATTATGCAGAAACATAAAAGCATTTGTAAGGTCTCCCTGCAATCAGAAGGAAGCTTTGTTTTACAAATGCCAGTTTAATATTCATCCACTGACCTTGGAAAAACCCCACAGTATTGGTGAAGTCATATGTATATGATACCTCAATTTTTTTTATTGGAAAGAGATCATTATGTGATTTTGTTCATTGGTTGATGCAAGACACTGTAGACCTTGGATCAGAAAGATGAGAGAATGGACTCAGGGCTATCACACACTTACCACTGTCAGTATTCACATTGTCAAATGCAAGTGTAACACGTAAAACAATTTTGAAAATATTAAGCCTATATATATATAAATATAAATATATATATACATATATATATATATAATCCTTAAATTATGAAGAAAGTCTGCATAGCTCAATGTCCAGACCAAGAGTCGGAGCTAATACTTTGCTGCCTTGGCTTAAATTTAGCTTCTATCACTAATGACTAGGTATATTTTAATAAGTTTCTTTATTTCTCTGTGCCTCACTTATCTTCTATAAAATAGATTTAATAATACCTACTTCACTGAGTTGTTATAATAATTATAGGATTTAATAAACATTTTCTTAGTGCCTGGGGTAAGACATTAAGCTCTATATAGGCATTTGTGATGATGATGATGATGATGATGATGATGATGATGATGCTGTTCATGCCCTGCCAATCCTCACTCACAAATGCTTCAGGGACTGAGAACATATCGCCTGGAACACTCATCCTCTTCTCAGCTTTGTCAAATTAGTTTGGCAAATCAATCAGAGAAGAGGTAAGCTGGAAAGCTAATCATTGAATATAGTGATAATGATAACAACTGCACTATAGTCCCAAATTCTCCTTAAAAATAAAGGAAAAGTATGTACTGAATTTTACTCCAAGCTAAAAACAACACTGCACACAGCATAAGAGAAGTTCTAACCAACTGGAGAAAGAATAGGACACTTGCACTGATTGCTACCAAAAAATGTGAGCAGAATGGAGAGAGAAATGTTCATTAAACCTGCTATTTGTGGGGGATCCCTGGGTGGCGCAGCGGTTTGGCGCCTGCCTTTGGCCCAGGGCGCGATCCTGGAGACCCGGGATCGGGTCCCGCGTCGGGCTCCCGGTGCATGGAGCCTGCTTCTCCCTCTGCCTGTGTCTCTGCCTCTCTCTCTCTCTCTCTGTGACTATCATAAATAAATAAAAATTAAAAAAAAAATTAAAAAAAAAAAAAAAACCTGCTATTTGTGAGAAGCACTATTGTTATTCCCCTTTTACAGATAGGGAAATAGAAGTTTTAAGGATGCTAATCTGTGGTAGAAATGGTTCTGGAACCCACGTTTTGTTTTGTTTTGTTTGTTTAAATCTACTGTTCCTAACACTTATTTCCTTATATTATATGTTTTATTATCTATGTCAATTAACCAAAAAGTCTAAGCTGCGATGAGAAAAACTGTCATGCTTTACATGCTACCACAAATATTCAGGTCAATTTTTCATGATTTACTAATCTCCATTAATAATTTCTTTTTTTTAAAGAGCTTTTTTAAAAGAATTTGTTTATATATTCATAAGTGACACACAGAGAGAGGCTGAGACACAGGCAGAGGGAGAAGCAGGCTCCCTGTGGGGAGTCTGTTGTGGGACTTGATCCCAGGACCTCGGGACCACGCCCTTAGCCAAAGGCAGATGCTCAATCGCTGAGCCACCCAGGTGCCCCTCCACTAATAATTTTGATTTTTTATATAATTTGAATGAAAGTGGAAAGTTTTATATCCAGAAAGAATAGGTCTACTTATTTTCCCTTTGCTCTACATCTTCAACACTCCTTTTCTAAATATCTAGCATGCATGGTGAATGGTCCTAAGTGGATACGTACTTAGAGTGAAGGTCCATACATTGACTCTCTCAATACTGAGGAGGGAGAGAGTGCTCATGGCAATGTGAAGACTCATGCTAATAATTTTCAATACATTGAGGAGTGGATATTTTAATACATAAAGACGTGTTTCCCTGATTTTTGTTCTCAATCCTAGTTCTACTAGGAGGCTTTTCAGAATCCTTATACCTCTATTTGTATTACAATGTAATTCAACTACAGCATGCCCCCCCACTCTTTATGCATGTATATACACATACATGCACACACATGTGCACACATGTACTCAATAGGGGAAGATATCATACAGGTCATTGCCAAATTCTTAGTTCTGTTACAGAAAATTCCATTCATATTGATAGAACTAAAAAAAAAATACAATTGCCATATATTTTCTGAAACTTCCTAAAGATATTTTTTAAATAGAGTATTTACAGGCTGATATAATATTAAAACTCTGGATTAAATATTTTTATTTCATATTAAATTCCAGTAAGCAGTAAATAATATTGCTTTAAAGCTTTTAAAGCATTTCATATTTAATATTATTATATTTACTCTACCCTGACCATACAATACAGTAAAACAAAATATTTTGACACTAATAGAAAATGTTTTTATAGTCTTAAAACATTTATTAGCTAATGCAGTAAAGTTAGGAATAATTTACATTCAAACAAATTTACTATAGGCAAAGAGTTACAAAGGAAATCTCATAAAACAAAGCTAATCTTCTAATTCTTCCTGCATCTTTCTTATGGCTCTACTCAGAGATCATTTTATTCTGGTGTTTTTGCAGATTACTTTCTGCCCATTGTCCATTTTTCTCTCTGCATTGCACAACAAAATAAATAGGTGATAGTTCTCAGCACTTGACACTGGCAGGAAAGATTAGCAGGAATGTTGACTTTGACAAATCAGATATATCAAGCGCTTGCTGGAGGGACCCACTGCAGAAAAGCTGGTTTGTCATTATAACCAAGATACTGCCTTTTTTTTTTTTTTTTACCAAAACCACACTTTTCATTATAGTATATTAAGATGGAATCTAATTGTTCATACCTAAATTTTAAATTATTTTGCATTATCTTTTTTAGTTTTGTAACATTAGCCAAAACATTTACCCATATCATTTTATAAAGAGAAAATACAGATCTTACCTTTCATCTTAAATGAGAATTACTGTGAGCATAAAAATTGATTTTATTATATTACCTCTTTGACACATAAGGTGCTTGTTGGCCAGAAGATTTAAACTCTGTCGTGGCCTTATGACCAGCATTATTGGTATGGTTGTGCTTTCATATGCTATAGCAATTGTCAAGAGTTGAAAAATATTTTTCCAAATGTATACTGATGTTCTTTTCACTTATCTGTAAGTTTCAAAGGGAAATCGTTTTCTCTTAAATTCTATTTTTAGTGATTAAGGCAGCTATCTAGGGCTTCTCACCATTCCAGTGGTTTGGACATTACCTATATATCTGCTGATAGAATTTTGTGCTTCAGTTTACTGTGTTTAAGTCAGCCTGAGAGTGGAAGGAAAGAAGGATAGAGTTGGTGGAAAGGCATGGTTGAGTAGAAGAGAGTTTGAGTGGTAAAATATTTAATGTAAATTTATCATGGTGTTATTTGTGGGTCCTTGACTTCTGTCATTCTGTGATTTTGTACCATACTAGCTCATCTTTGAAAGAAGCCCTGATTCTAAGCCTTGATTCAAGAAAAAATCACATTTTATCCTAAACCATTAGTAAATGACTTGGTCTCTCTTCCTGCACTAAATTATTAACAGCGACTCTTGTGAATGACCTAGAGATGAAGATTTGTGACTTATGCTCATGCTTCATATTTGTATATTTTGCATTTTCTCGAATCTATGCCAGGTATACTTACAAATGTTATATAGGATTTCTATTTTTCTTCCTACGTTTTATATTTTGTCTTGAACCTAAAGTATTTGAAAAAGTATGAGTTTTCTTGGTGAATTGTGAAATACGGATTTGGGGAATAATATCTTTCTGGAAGGCTATTCAGGATAAATTACAATGTACAGTAGATAGATTTTGAGAACCAAATAAATGAGCCTCAGTTGAAGTCTGCACTTAAAGATTAATGGTATGATAAATGTAGTGAGGGCCCAATTTCTGGAAGCCTAAATATTGAAGTCATATACTAGCGAGGGTTAGAGTAATTATCTTAAACATAGACAAGACTTAAATTCTTTTTAGTGTAATTGAGCATCTAGTTGGTCATTAATAATAACACATAAAAGTGCTTTCTTTTACTTCTGCCATGTAAAGACTCTCAAAGAAGAGTAAAGAAGACCCAAGTTTACTATGTGTTCTATCCAAAGGAGCTCTTCAGATTCTGACCCAAATTACATTTTGTTTTATTCTCTCCCTATGAAAATAATCTTGAAATGTGTTCCAATCTGAAGGGATATTCAGAGCTTCAAACTAGCTCTGAGTTGACAGTCATTTAAATTTTATTTAAAAACCAAACAAGTCAATATCTATACGGGGCTCTTTCATAGCCAAATTGTTCAAGTGGTAGGCCATATGGGATTAGATCATATTCCTAAACTAAAGTGACTTAAAATGCAAGTTGTTATACATCTGAAAGCACAATGTGGTTTGTAGAATATTGCCCATCTTTACATGATTTATTTCTGTGGAGAGAGACTGTAATATTTGGAATTTACCTAGTGACTTTATATTGTAAGCCGCTAAAACATGGCTCAGCTTATGTTGTGTTATGATAAATTTGGGTCAGATTTAGAGAATTTGTGAATAGGCATGATACCTATGAATTACTTTAAACAGTAAGCCCATATAAAAGATATTTTCATCAAAATCTACATGAACAAATACAGAGGTTCAGAACCAGACTTAAAATAGTTAATTTTTTTTAAAAAAGTAGGAGAGAGAATTTTATTGGCAATTTCTTCACTAAAGGGAGCATGGAGCATAGTCATATCTATCCCTTTCTCATCACATTTGCCTCACTACCCAACCCATACAAACAAAATGGTCTCCACTCTGATTTTTCAGTGCTTTTATAACTCACTTAAAAAAGTCAAAATTCCCTTCCCTTCTCCTGATACCACCATAAACACCTTGCACACTATCATAACCACACTGATTCCTTGAGCATTAAGGGCTCGTGCTCCTTTTATTACCCAAGTACAACAGTACAACTTTGTGAAGTGAGATGGATTTATCAGTTCATCTCCGTTTAAATATTACTATTTGTTTCTATGTGTATTTTGACTTCCTTACTCCTTTTGGTAGATTTTTTCTAAGACCAAAATGTCACCCTTTTCTTTTTCTAGTCTCCTTTCAGAATTTTGCATGAGACTTTTGCTTCATTTCTTCAACTGGAAAACTGGATGAGTTGAGGAAATGTTGATATGAATTTATATTTATATATTGTACAGTTATATATTTATATGATATATCTATATATTTTGAATATCTATATATATCATATAGAGGCTGGAAGAAAATCAAGGTTTTTTTGTTCCTTTTTAATATTACCAGATTCAAGGGGATCCCTGGGTGGCGCAGCGGTTTGGCGCCTGCCTTTGGCCCAGGGCGCGATCCTGGAGACCCGGGATCGAATCCCACGTCAGGCTCCCGGTGCATGGAGCCTGCTTCTCCCTCTGCCTGTGTCTCTGCCTCTCTCTCTCTCTCTCTGTGTGTGACTATCATAAATAAAAAAAAAAAAAAAAAAAAAAAAAAATATTACCAGATTCAAGATCTTGGAGTTTGGAATTTGGAAGGTAGGACTTTCAGCAGGAATTATTTTATTTGTTTGTTTGTTTGTTTGTTTATGAGAGACACAAATTGAGATGCAGAGACATAGGCAGAGGGAGAAGCAGGCTCCCTGTAGGGAGCCCTACAGGAGACTGGATCCCAGGACCCCCCTGGATCTGGCCCTGAGCCAAAGGCAGACGCTCAACCACTGAGCCACCCAGTCGCCCTTAAGCAGGAATTTTTAAAGACATGTGAAGTTTAAGAAATCTTCTTTACTTATGTGTAATAAATCATACATTTATTCCCCCATATTTTGAAAATACTCATGTAACAGATCACGAAGCTATGAGATATGGAGAGAAAAATGATGTTGTTTCCCAAGTAGTTCCTATGAATGCATTTGATTGAAACACATTATTGAAGGTGAAATATTTTGAAAATGTTTTGTTTTATTGTCCTCTAATATAAACTTTTTTTTTCCATTAGCCATAATCACTACCACAACTAGAGAAAGTTTTGAAAATTGTTCTGAGTGGAAAAAAATTTTTGAATTTTTCTGGGAAGTTATTTCAGCAGAATATTTGACCTCAACCTTCTACCAGCATTATTTTACAGAGTCATAAATGGTTTCTGGGCAAAATCCAATCAACTTCTTCAATTTTCTTCCTTTCCCCAGTTGTATTTACAATCTTTCTAATATTATTTTCTACTTTATCTTACCTGAAGCTTTACTTTTTTTTTTAAACTTTGTTTTTCCTTGCTAGCTCTTCTTTTTATAGTCAATTGCTGATAAGCTCAGCTTTATGCAGTATTTTCTAAATAGTACTTCATAATTAACTCTTTCATTTTTTAAGAATAATTATTCATTGCCTGTTTTGTATGAAATACTCAGACAATCCATCAGCCACTCTGACATAACCCAGACTTATATTTATATATATGTTATTCACAAATCATATGCTCTGACTATTCACTCTATCTCCAATTATTTTATAGTAGAGGTTGAAGTGAGAAGATTAATATCAGAATATTTTGTCAGTCTATTGAAGTGACTTATACTATTAAAAAATAAAAGAAAATGCCATGAATGGATGTTCCTTAGATATATAATTATGAAATTTATGAAAGAAGTGTAGTGCTTAACCATAAAGTTTCTGGGGTGGGGGGCTCCAGCCTTGTCTCCAGTCATTTCTGTTTGTGATCTTAGGAAGGACACTCATGCTCATTAAGCATTAGTTTTCTCATCTGTACATTAGAATAATTGCAGCTCCTTCATTGTTTTGTTTGTTTCTGTTCTTGAGAAGCAAATTGGAGAGTTTCTGTAAAATCTGTGATACAGTAAGCATTCCTGAAAGCCTAGCTATCATTAATATTATCATTGACACCATTGTATTGTAACGGAAAACCATCTTCATTCTTCCCTGCACTATACATCATCCTAGATGTCAATAAAATTCTCAATTATAAATACTGCCTATAAAAAATAAATAAATAAATAAATAAATAAATAAAATAAAAAAATTTAAAAATAAATAAATAAATAAATACTGCCTATAAATATTTTCTATTCAAATAATTTAAATATACAAATAATTAAATATGTTTCATAGTCAAGCATCTATTAGTTAAAAAATAAGTACAGGCACCCACATTCAATACTTAAATATAATATATATTTGTTTGTTTTAATTTATATATATTATAACCTAATTGAATTAAAGAAGTGTTATATAAATGAGGTAAATAGTATCACTAGTTAGGAGTGCTTTAAATGGGATAAAAAATGCAAATAAATGATTCTCATCAATAGGTTTTACAATATTTAAACATATATGTTTACATCTATATTTTACTTTATTTTAACAAAGCATATTTTAGCCTGAAAGAACATGAAAAAATCAGATTCTTTCAATGTTGAGAAACACTGTGGACACTGAATAGTTCAATAGAAAATTCTAAAAGATTTGTGTGTGTGTGTGTGTTTTTCTAAGATTAAGCTGTTTAAAGGATCTTTCAATTCACTTATTCATATTCTTGTTATATATATCACAAACCAATCACTTATGAAAAATAAAATGAAAAGCTTTTTATGGATATGTAACTAATTAGTTTTCCCCATATTCTAAAAACTGATTAATCTGTACAGATCATTGATTATAACTCTTATTGGGTGTATTAGTTTCCTAAGGCTGATCTAACAAAATGCCACAAATTAGGGAGCTTAAAATAATGGGAATTTACAGTTCTGAGGGCTAGAAAGTCTGAAATCAAGATGTTGGCAAGGACCATGCTTTCTCTGAAATCTGTAATGGAGAATCTTTCCTTCCCTCTTCTGATTTCTGGTGTTTGCCAGCA
Source organism: Vulpes lagopus (assembly GCF_018345385.1). NCBI lineage: Eukaryota > Metazoa > Chordata > Mammalia > Carnivora > Canidae > Vulpes > Vulpes lagopus. Next base: position 36,417,990 of record NC_054846.1, read on the forward strand.
ATTCTTGGCAGTCCTGGCTTATAGATCTATTGGTACAATTTCTGCCTCTCTTGTCACACAGCCATCTTTTCCACGTCTGTCTCCATCTTCACATGGTCTTCCCAGTGTGAGTGTCTGTGTCTTCATCCAAATTTCCTCTTCCTGAAATGATACTAGTCATATTGAATTAGAGCCCACCCTAATAGTCTAAGCTTAATGTGATTTCACTTGTAAAAACCCTACTTCCAAAACAGGTTGCATTCACACACATTAGAGGTTAGGATTTCAGTGTATCATTCTGGGCGACACAATTCAACCCGTAACATTGAATATGTTGTTTCTCATTCCTTGTTTTCCCAGACTTTCATAGCCTCCTCCTGGATGTACTTTCTTATCTATTCATCAAACACCATACTTATAATACCCATATATATTGTTCTTGTTATACAAGCTCCAATCTAAAAGCTTTCCTACCCACAGAAAATGCTTTCTTGGAAAAATACTTTCTCTTCTTCTGCACATATGTGACTGTATAGTTCTGAAGGCAATTCTGAAATTGATAAGACTGCTTGCCAAATATAGTGTCAATCCTCCACTGCATAATCAGTGCCACTTGTCAGTATTTCTTAATGTCTTAGCTAGTCTCTCTTCTGCTCTCTATGACAATTATTTAAAAATCTTCAGCCTTTTAAGGTCTCTACCACCTCAACATAAACCTCATTCATAATTAAATTAATTGCTGATTCACAAAGAAAAAAATTGACTCTCAGAAGGAAAATTTTCTACCTCCCAAGTAATTTATCTTGAAAAGTTGTGCCACATTTCTTTCCACCTCAGCAAAAGACACATTCCTGCTCCTGAATAAGATATACTTACAACTGGTTTTGCATCCTGTCTACCCTTGGTTGGAAATCTTGATTTATTTAATACTTCCCCTCTTAGTCAATTTATCTGCCTCTATAGGATTTTTTTTTTTTTGCCCTTAGCATACAAATTTGCGAACAGATGCTTCAATGTAAAACACAACAAAACCAAACAAATCAAAAAAGTAAAATGCCCTTCCTAGAAGCCTGTTTTCCCCCTAAAAATGGCATTGCATCTCATTCCCTTCGTAGGCTCATAGCTCTTTTTTTAAAGTGATCCTCACCTGAATGTATTTCTTCAAATTCTGTTTGTGCAATAGTGGTTTCGCCTTCAATACTCCACTGAAACTACAATGACAAAGAGCACTAATGATTATTAGTCACTACATTTCAGTACACATTTGCGTAGGGGTTGAGTCATTTATCATACTGACACCCCTCCATTCTTTTCCTTGATTCCCTTTTGCTTTTCTTTCCAAGAATCCTATCAAATTCCTCTGAAATCTGTTTTTTTTTTAAAGATTTTTGTTTCTTTATTTATATGAGAGAGAAAGAGAGCAGGCCAAGGGAGAGGGAGAAGCAGGCTCTCTGCTGAGCAGGGAACTCAACTCGGGACTTGATCCCAGGACCCTGGGATCATGACCTGAGCCACCAGCAGACACTTCACCTACTGAGCCACCCAGCTGCCCTGAATTCTATTTAAATGTTAGGCTATTTTGAAGTTATAATCCTTCTTCATCTTCTTTCATTGTCCTATATATTTCACTTAAGTAGTCATATCCACTCTCAGAATTTTCTCAAGCCCTAAACTGTCCTCTTAACATCAGATCATTTGAGTCCCTATATCACATTATTCATACTTCCAACTAGCTCTTAAATCCATCTTCTTTTCTCTATCTTCAAAATTCAATCCAGTCTTCCTCTTATTCTATATTAGTTATTGTAAAAGTTCCCTGTCTCAAATTTTTATCTCAATAAATCCTATCCACAACCTTGCCAGAATGATTTTCCTAACATTCATATGTTAGGGTTTTATTCTTGGCCTTAAAAACTTCAAGTATTCATGATCTCCGTTGTCTATTGGGGAAAAAGTCAAAACTTTTTGCCATCAAGGTCCTTAAAATATGGACATAGTCTCTGCCTCCAACTCATGTTTCATAACTTCTTCAGAAATAACAGTATATTCCTGTGTGTTTACCTCCCCTTTACGTGGTCCTCAACTCTCTCCATTCTCACCTCCTACCTTCACAGACACAGTGCTGTGGTCACCTTTGTGTGTGTAGTTATTAGCATAATGTCTGGTATACCATGGACATTAATCAACGTGGAGTCAATGATATTGAGGAAGGGGAGTCTGACATCCATGGCATTCAAAAAGCAATTCTAATTTTGCCCCAGTTAGAGCATCTAAAAGTGACTGAGCTCTCTTCTGTATTTCAGGTTTACTAATGTAGTGAACTAATTCTCTTTTGCTAGTTACAAAGAATAAGTCACTGGGGCCCTAGTGTCACCTTGCCTCTCTTCCTGCCTTTCTCTCCCCCACAGTTTTCCTATAGATTACCAGTCCATTATTGCTACTGAGATTGGGATGGAAAGTAAAGAAAGGAGAGATTTGTCTAGCATCATGAACCAAAACACAAGATGCCCCTTGCATTGAATATTTTTTAAATTCTTAGGTGATGTAGTACAAACAGGGCTTAGTCTCATTATGGGTTAAATCCACTTTTCAGGGAGAAGAGGCATTTGGCCTATAAAATGAGCAATCATTTATAACACGTATGCAGCAGCTTCAAATAGCTACTATTCCTAGTGATGAAATTAGAGAAATGTCAGTTTGGGGAAAGTGGCTTGAATTAATAAGTAGTTCTCCCCATCTGGTTCAAAGTGAAGCAGCCCTGTCTGTAACCACCACGCTTGCAGCAGAACATCCAGTCTCCTGTTGAGCAGTCAGCCGTTAAGGTACATAGTTCAAAACAAAAAACAAAAAACCAAAAAATAAGAGAAACAAAAAAACAGAAAAGATGCAATGATTAGTATTATAGATCTTCAACATGAGCTAAATTTATTTTTCCTCAAAAAAGTAACTAATGATTGTTTTAAAACATCTGTAGCCAAGAAAATCTTGTTACAGCTCTAAAAAAAAAATGGGGATTTTTCTGACAACTCATATATTGTCTAAATCAATAAAAGTAGCTAATATGTGCTCAGCATTTTATAAAAGAGGCTCTTGGGTTTGAAATTATTCTTATGAGAATAGGATTAACTTGGTACATTTTGCTGAACAAGTATAATATTGTAAACACTATATTCGTGAGGGGAATAATGAAAAAGCAAGAATCTATTTTTCTGTACAGTATATCGATTGATGCATATGATTTCCTGGTCTGAGAATTTGTATAACACTAATTAAAATCCATTCTTAGAATCTTCAGGTTTATTTTTTATAATGGTCAATCCAGTTCAAGGTCTTGATCTTTAATTAATTTAGATGCATAGAAACTATCCAATTACTCATTTTATCTTTTGCTATCTGTCTTCAAACGGGTTATTCGCATCATTCCTTAAATACGTGTATAGGAAATTAAACAAACAAAAAACACCTCTGTGAGTTTATGTATTTTCTTTTCTGAAATGCTATCTTATTCTAGACAGTCAAAACCTGCTACTAATTATATATTATGCTCAGACAGTTCTAGTTAGTCACAAAACAGGTACTAAACAAAGCTGTTTGTTTCTATCCCTGCCTCTTTCCCTCCTTCCTTTCATGCCTCTCATCCTCTCTCCATCTTACTATCCCTCCCCTTCTTCCTCCTCCATCCTTCCCTCCCTCTCCCTACCCCTTCCATTATATTAACTTGGCCAAAATTCAGCCAGGTTAGACCCAACCCTCTTGTCTATACTTGGGAAGCTGAAGATGACAGAAGAAAACCATCTATCCTTGCTGACCAGTTTCATGGTCATGAGCACTAACATAGGTGCCTCTCTTGTGGTAACATCATCATCCTGGTAACATCATCATCCTACTGCATTTCCCTTGAAATATCATTGGCATGAGGCTTATTTTATAACATCTCTGCTCTGCTCAACTCTCTTAACACCTGCCCTGTCTTCTGAGTTTCAGCTGCCTCTTCTTATTTATTTTTATAGTCAGAGAGAAAGAGAGAGAGAGAGAGAGAGAGAGAGAGAAGCAGGCTCCCTGCACCGGGAGTCCGACGCACCGGGAGCCCGACGTGGGATTCGATCCCAGGTCTCCAGATCGCGCCCTGGGCCAAAGGCAAGCGCTAAACCGCTGCGCCACCCAGAGATCCCTCCTCTTCTCTATTTAATTCACTGACAAAAACTCTCAGAAGAGTACTTCCACGCCATTGCAGTTTACTATCCAGACCTCTAAGGCAATAGATCTTATACCTTCCCATTTGATTTAGATCATTAGTTTGTCATAAGCAAACTTATGTTTCTGGCTGTGTGTGCGCTCCTGAGTTCCAAAGTCTTATGTTCAGTTTATTTAGCCATCTTTCCTTCAGGCTCAACATTTCATTTCATTCATTTTCTTCTTTCTTCCGAAAACTCCATGGTTCTTATTGTCTTCCCACTTAGTATTTTAGCCAAAACCGAGAAGAATAAAGCCATCCCTAACTCTTCCCTCTTCCTCAGCAGCAACCCCTCCCAACATTAATTTCAGTTTTTATCTATGAGATGATTACAGTTGGTCCACAACCTCTCCATTCTTATTTCAAGGATTTTGTATATATATACACACACACATATAAAATATATAATATATATATATGTTTATTTACTCAAGCTTTTATCTGGGCTATTAGAATTGCCTCCACAGCTAATCTCTTTGCCTCTACTCTACGTGTTCAGTACAACTTGCCCAACAGTAATCAAACAGTAACCAACCTAAACACCAATATAAATAAGCACATTTCATGGCTAAAATGCTTTAAATCAATTCATTGTAATAATTCATTGGTTAACAGGATATACTCTGAAGTAAGATAACTTAAATTTAAGTCACAGCTTTGCCACTTTAGGGTTTTGCTTAATTCTTTTAAGTTTGTATGCTCTAGTTTCCTTGTCTGTGAAATAGGAATAATGGTAAGTCTGAAAAGTTTACTTTAATGTTAAAATGATGTGATGCATATAAAAATCTTAAGTGTTCAGAACACATCAATACCTTAGAAAAGCCAGTTTGCATTATCATTATTACTCTTTTTATTTTGAATTCTTTAGGTGCTTCAATCATGGCAAATTTTATTTTTTTTTCTGTTGTTATTATTATTTCCAGTACTTAGCACAATTTTGAGAACATAGTGTTTCTTAGATAAAACTTGGTTGTCCCAGGGGTTCCTGGGAGTCTCGGTGGGTTAAGCACCAGACTCTTGATTTCTGCTCAGATCACGATCTCAGGGCCCTAGATTGAGCCCTATGTGGGGCTCCATATTCAACAGGAAGTTTGCTTCATATTCTCTGTCTTCCCTTCCCAGCTCACAAGCTCGCTCTCTCTCTCTCTCTCTTCTCTCTCTCTCTCTCTCAAGTAAATAAATAAATCTTTAAAAAATCTTGGTTGGCCAATGAATAAACTTATAGTTACCTTTTATTAATATTTGCATTTACTAAATTCTAGAAATAAAATACTTTAATGGAATGAATATTGCAGAATTTAGAATTTATTGAAGTGTTATAATGAAATGGAATCCTTTGGCCTCCCTAAAATCACTTACTTTCTTAGATATTAGTGTGTCTATTCATAAGCTTAGTCCTTATTTCTCTGCTACACCCCAACCAGCATACACACCTGAGGGCATCACAGGAAAATATGTCAGAAAGGAAATGTCAGAAATCTTTTTTCAATCTTAGCAAAAATTAAATGAACCTATATAGCCACAAACCATTCTGGAAGAAGTTTCTGAAACTGGGGGGAAGACAGCAGAAGACAACAAAGAGGATCAAGAAAATATATGGATATTTTGTGCTAGAAAGATGGAAACTGGAGTTCTTTCATTTTGAGTAATAGATTAAATATGGAGCTCAATCTTGCTGCTTTTTCAAAGAGGACAAAAGAAAAAATGATTTAGCATATACTTGACTTACTGAGTGACAAATATTACAGAATTTATTTTAATGTGCCCCTGACTAACAAACATTGTTATAATTCTCCCTTTAATGATAAACTGTGAATTTCAGAAAGAGAATCTAGCTCTAATAGACCAATTAGGAAATCAAACAATAAGCAGAAATATATAAAATAACATAAGAAAAAGTTGAAAATCTTCAATTCACAAGACGAGATATGTATACCATCTACTGAGTAATACCATGTTTATACCAGTTATACGAATGACAAGGAAGAAGTTATTTTATTCTGTTCCAGTTAATTTTTTTTTCGCAAAAATGGCCTCAAACAGTGGTAAAAATCTCCTACGAATACTCAATTTATCGCAGAAAATAAATGGTTTCACTCTTTATATATATTGTGGGTGATTGAACATCTATAATAGGTCATACTTTTATTAAAGGATCACACCATGAGGCATACATTTTACAAAAAAAAAAAAATGTCATTTTGTTGTCACCTACGTGTGCATTCAAGTATATTTTATGGTCACACTATTTTTTAAAACACAAAAGCTTTGGTCATTCCTGCAAGTGTGTATATGTGTGTCCTGATAGCATCAAATTACAGGAAGTATTTTTAATCTGTCCTGGGAAGTTGCCTGGCAACAATATCAGAGTCAATTGTTTTGCAAGGTGCAATATATGCCCATGTTTAGATTGCTATTTATCTTCATTATAACTAAGTAATTTAAGTTGTCAACTCTCTTGTGACTATTGGATATCTGTTAACTATACATTTAATGCTTGACTAGGCTGAGCTTCCAAAAAGAAGAAAAAAAAACAGCTATAAATTTCAGTGTTGGGTTTAAACCTTATGGCAGACATAAGGCTATAATATGTCTTCATCTTCTTGGAAAAACATTGTCTTTCTACCAAATGTGTACTAAATGGACCTTACAGAGTAGTGAGGGATATGATTTATTCACAGATTCATATGGGATAAACAATTTTATGACACTGAATCAAACTGCACCTGAGGGGATTGTTGAACCAAACAGCAAACTGATTAAACTTAAAAAAAAAAAAAAAAGCAATATCCAACTCTAGTAACCTCCACTTTAAAATGACATTAATCCTACTGAACCACAATGCAGTATGCATTTTTAAGCAAATAAAAACTTCACCTAAACTTTCTTTTCTTTCTCATAAATACTGAACTCTCCATGCCCAATATTGTCAACAGATAAGAAGGGTCAAATGTGATGTAATTATCTCCTCTTGGTACCCTCTAGTTACATCCTAACAGCATATATAATTTTAAAATGGCATCTTCCATTGTAATTTTATATATAATACCAAATATTATAATACCGAGAAAAGCTGTTTTATTATACACCCTACAAGAACATTTTTAAGGAAGATGTTAAATTTTACCACATATTTTCATACAGAATATTGAGTAAATGAGAAGTAAATTTGTTTTTTTATATAGCATGTTCTTAAAGATAATACAGTTGTTATGAAATATATGAATAAAATGGTGAATAAAATGCAAATCCTATTTTTTTTTTGTTTGCAAATCCTATTTTTAACAATGTTTACAAGTTGAATATATGGTAAACAAAGGCAATTACTGTTACTTAAGTAAATAGAGCACTTTCCTAATTTTGCATAATAATGGATATGATTTTGTTTTTTATATACAATGAAAATACATAGCATTCATTTGCAAATTTAAACATTGATGTCATTGGCCATCACTGAAATATAAAGTGCCAAAAGTTTGCTATGGTAAATGACTTTTATGAAATAATGATAATAATTTGGATAACTTAAGTCTGCTTTGGAATAAGCCCTATTAAATTTTACAAAAAATGTTTCCAGAAAAATTTTCCCAACCAAAGATATGATATAGATTGTTTTTATGTCTGAGTTTTTAATTAAGAACAAATAAAAGCACAGTAAAACTGACACATGCTTATATACTTGTTTTGCCTCTTCTCAGAAATAATGGTAAATAAGATGTTTATTTTGAATATGCTTTAAATATGCTTTAAATATGCTTTTTTAATATTAAATATGCTTTTTCGGGATCCCTGGGTGGCGCAGCGGTTTGGCGCCTGCCTTTGGCCCGGGGCGCGATCCTGGAGACCCGGGATCGAATCCCACGTCGGGCTCCCGGTGCATGGAGCCTGCTTCTCCCTCTGCCTGTGTCTCTGCTTCTCTCTCTCTCACTGTGTGCCTATCATAAATAAATAAAATTAAAAAAAAAAAATTTAAAAAAAAAAAAAAAAATAAAAAATAAATATGCTTTTTCTTTTTCATAATGAATATGTTTTGTTATATAAGGAAGAACATATTTTTACTAAGAAATAGTAAAATTTTTAGTCATTTTCAGCTATTATTTAAACACGTAGCCTAAAATTAAACATTTATTGCAGAAAACATATTTCCTTTGTATTATAATTAAAATTAGATGATTTGTGAAGCCTAAGAAAACTTTCATTCAATTGAATGGAAAGGTATAAATGCCTGAAATATCAGAGCAAGTAGTCTCGTGCTAATGGTTTAATTGACAAAATCCTTGATTCTACTCTACCTAAGCTAAAACCACCAGAAATGTTTCACTATTTTGATTCATTCTCTTTCTTTTTTTTCTTCTTTTTTTTTTTTTTTTTAGATTTTATTTATTTATTCATGAGAGACACAGAGACATAGGCAGAGGGAGAAGCAGGTTCCTTGTAGGGAGCCTGACTCTATCCAATCCAATCCAGGAACCCCCTCCTGGGGATCACGCCCTGAGCAGAAGGCAGAGCCATCCAGGTGTCCTATTCCCTGACATTCTGATACCTTGATTTACTATTTGGAGTTTGCAGAAGTGATGATGGTTGAGATCTAACATTTACTAAATGATTATTGTGAATTTGCTACCATAGTGGGCCATTGATATGCACCAAAACATTTAATATTTGACTAAGGCTAAGCAGCTGATAATATCTCATTTCAGAGATAAAGAAATAGTCTTTGATTAGTGAATCATTTAAACAGAGCATGATGGGTTGTTTAAAAGCCTGTGAACTCAGCCCTTGCTGTACTGCTCTCTTTGCCAGGAAAAAAACTTGTGCGTAAAGCTCTTACTTTATTTTTCACTTTCTACTCTTTGGGATAGGATTTTGCTTGCTCTATTTAAAAGTCCCCTCGTATTTAAAAAAAATTCTTAGCAGTCTCTGCTGGAAGTATTGTCAAAGTCTGAGTTCAGTTGGGGTCCCTTCAACTGTGTCAGCTTTTATAGGGAACTACTTTCTGGAAGACTCTAAAGTCCCCCTTTTTTTTAGTTCTAGACTTCTGATGCAACTTTTAACATTAAAAATTTTATTTTGAGAAAATTGTAGATTCACATGGATTACATAAAGATACAGAGATCCCTTGTACTGTTTACCAAGTGGTAACATCTAGCAAAACTATAGGATAGTATTCACAACAGCCAGAATGTTGACATTGATCCAGTGAAGATACTGAACATTTCCCATCACCTCCAAGATCTCTCCTGTTGCTTCTCAGAGCTAAAGCCACTTCCCTTCTATCTCCACTCTGCTTTTATTTTTTTTAATTTTTATTTATTTTTATTTATTTATGATAGTCACAGAGAGAGAGAGGCAGAGACACAGGCAGAGGGAGAAGCAGGCTCCATGCACCGGGAGCCCGATGTGGGATTCGATCCTGGGTCTCCAGGATCGCCGCCCTGGGCCAAAGGCAGGCGCCAAACCGCTGCGCCACCCAGGGGTCCCTCCACTCTGCTTTTAATGCCTGACAACCATTAATCACTTATTATTTCTATAATTTTGTCATAATTTCAATACATAGCTGTATTGAATAATACAGAATGTATACACTTGAATTTGGCTTTTCTTTTTCTTTTTCTTTAAGTTGGTACTTAACTCCCTGGAGATTCAGGAAAGTTGTCCATGCATCAATATTCATTCCTGTTGCTGAGTAGTATTCCATGTTATAGTTCGGCCAGAGTTTATTCACTCATTTATAGAAATCTGGCTAAACTGCTATGAATAAAGCTGATATAAATATTCATGTACAAGTTGCTTTTGTTTCTTTTCTTTACTTTTTTTGTAACTATAGGTCTTTATTTTTCAGAGTGAATGCCTAAGAATTCAATTGCTGGGTTATATGGGAGTTACATGTCTAGTTCCTAAAGAAACTGCCACCCTGATTTGTAGAATGACCATATCTTTTTATATTCCCAGCAACAACATATGAATGACCAATTTTCTTGTATTTTCACTGGTGTTTGATTCTGTCATTAATTTCTATTTTAGCTATTTTGATAGGTATGTAGTAATTTAATTTTCATTTCTTTAATTGCTAATGATATTGAGCATCTTTTCATGTATTTCTTTACAATGTGTATATAACCTTCAATAAAATATCTCTTCATATCTTTGGCTTATATTCTACTTTGATTGTTTATTTGTGTTTTACTGCTGAATCTTGAGGTTTTTTTTACATATTTTAGGTACAATATTTAGATATCATATAGTCAGATATGTGGTTTGCAAGTATTTCCTTTGGTTCTGAATTTGTCTTTTCATCCTCTTAATAGGTAATATCAGGAAACAAAAGTTTTTAATTTGAGTGAAGTCCAATTTATCAAAATTTATTTTTATGGTTTATCCTTTGGATATCAAATCTGACAACTTTTTTCTGAACCCTAGATCCCAAATATTTTCACCTATATTTTATTTTTCTAAAAGTTTTAGTTTTATATTTCACATTTAAGTTCCCAATCATTTTTTTTTGTCCAATATGTGCACAATTGCTCTAGCACCATTGAAAAGTAATCATCCCTTCACTGAATTGTTTGCGAAACTATGTCAAAAACCAGTTGGATATGTCTGTATGAATTATGTTCTGTTCTATCAATTTATATATCTATCCCTCTGCCAATACCACAGCTTTGATTACTGTAGCTGTATATTAAAACTTGAGATCAGTGAACTGATTTTGCCAACTTAATTATTCTTTTTCAAAATTGTTTTAGGCATTCTGACTCTTGCTTTGCCATCTAAATTTTAGAATAATATTGCCTATATGTGTATGTAAATATTTCTGAGATCTTGATAAGAATTGCATTAAACCTGTTTATCAACATGAGAGAATCAAAATCTTTACTATGTTGATCCAGTCAAGCCATAAAAATAGCAGGTCTCTCCATTTTTGAGATATGCTTTTATTTCTTTCAGTAGTGTTGTTTGGTTATCATTGCATAAATTCTGTTCATAACCTTTCACACTAACACCTAAATATTTCTTTTTTGAGCAATTATAAGTGGTATTTTTCTTATTATTAAAGATATAATTTTCTTCTTTTCTTTTTAGAGAAATTTAAGTTCACAACAAAATTGAGTGGATGATTTTCTTTAAATCTACTGTCTTTACATATTCATATAGCCTCCTCCATTATCAATGGTATTCTATCTCTAATTTTAGTGTCCATATGTTCAATGCTAGTACATAAAAATACAGTTGATTTTGGTGTATTTATCATGTGACTATTTTGAACTTACCTTTTAGTTCTGGGAGTATTTTGTAGATTTCTTGGGATTTTCTACCTAAGATGATAACGCCATCTTCAAATGAAGATAGTTATACTTCATCCTTTATTTTCTTGCTAATAAACATAAGATAGATATCAGATACAGAGATGGCTTTGACTTGGTCCATGGGCTGCTTCTTGAATTTTTAAACAGTGACTTATCATTCAGGGAAAAGAATCCAAGAGAGATATGGATGTGAGGCAACAGCAACTAGAGAAATCAGTGAACATCAAGGTTGTTTAAAATAGAACTTTGGAGGCAAAGTCATTGAGTTACCTTTTAATTTTATTGGGCCATTCCTTTATTTCATACATATATGTTAATATATGCAATGTACTAAGTATTGTGCTAATAGCTGGGGACATAGAGAAAAGGACCTATTTCCTGTTCTCCATGAAATTCCACTGTATTTTTAAGTATTTCAATAGAATATAGCAAGTGCTATAATGAGTAAAACAAAAATAATAGTGGAAGCTTTGACACCATTAAGGCAAATGGTGTATTAAAATATTAATGAGTACAATAACCAATGTAATAATACAAAATGAAGCCATCAATTCTTGAGGATTCTTGTCCACTACTTCTGAAAGAGGCATTGAAATGCATAGATTTTCGTAGTTTTAATACAAGTGGTCTTCAAAATGCACTTTGAAAAATACTTCTGTAGAGTAGGTTGATAAGTACTTGCTAAGGAACATCTGCTTTAAAAAAAAAAAGAGAAGAGAAGGAAGATGCCAGAAATCACACAAAATAAGTAGGCAAAGATATTGCTGGAAAACCACAGGATGCAGTGTCACAAAATTATTTTTATTATAACAGTTTAGGCTAGTATAAATCACTACAGGTGTGCTTTAATCTTTTTCATGAATGGAGCCAATTAATTCTAGTTTCATTTTCTATAAAGGGATAATGAATTATGTAAAAGTAAAATATGTAGCACATTATTGTAGACATTGTATCTTTGTCTCTGCCCCATCTGACACCTCCTGCTTTTCTGTATTCCACCTCACTGCCCTGAAATACATTCCTTTGCTTTTGTTGTTGTTGTAGATGAACTTTTTCACGTTGACAAGTGAGTAGCCAAAGGATCCAGTGGGCATCCAGGTAATTGCCAATAGAGTCAAACTCCCTGCTGGTGGTCAGATGCAACAGTTCCCTTTAGCCTAAAGATATGGTAGGAAAGCTGTATTCTAAGATGTGTGGAACTTGATAATCATATCTTTTATGCTACAAAATTATTTGCTTCTAAGAGTTTATTTATATAAATGAATACTTATGAGTAGGATTTTAGTCAAAGTTTCTGATTTTGCCAATATATAAGAATCTTCTGTAATGCTTTTAAACACTAATGATATAGAGGTGCTTCACTCCAGAAAAGTAAGTTACAATTTTTGAAATGGGACCTAGGAATCAATATATTAAAATATGTCCCAAATGAGTATAACACACATTCAATTTTTAGGTCCATCAGCTGAATATAAAGATTTAAATTTCACTCATTTTTTTACTCATTTTACATTTTACTCTCCATTTTACTTTATAAAATCTTCATACAACCCACAATATTCTTGTTCAATACTGGTTATTATCTGGAGGAAATGTCCTATGGAAAAAAAAATAGCAAAAGAAACAAACACAACCCGATATTTACTTACATTTAAATGTGGGCTGAGAAAATTGGTAGAGAGGAATTATACCAACTCCATAAAAGTTTCCAGCTTAGAAAGTGTGAAATTGTGATTAGGCTATACTTCAACATGATATTTTTCTATAGCATTTTTATTAACTATATACTCTTAACACTAATTGTTTTTGGGCAGCTTTGAAGCTTATTAACATACTCTGCAAGCATGTAATAAATATATCACTACCGACAAGCACACACACACAAAATAGATGGGTCTGTGTAGTGAAGGCACTCATTTTAAAACTATGTTGTACATTTCAAAGGAAAGAAAATCAAGGACTTACTATGGTATTATAGTTACTGTGCACTGAATTGCAAATCCAAAAGGCCACTGCACTTTTAAAGTATAAGAGCTCAATGCTACACATCAAAAATCCACTTTGGTTGACTATGCATAACAAAGTGCAAATTTTATTGGAGGATTTCCCTGGCATGTAGTTTTGGGCCTAGGCTTAATAATTCAGCTCAATCCTCTATTACTTATTGGGCAAAATGCAATTCGTAGGTGTATAGGATAGTTTCCGTTGTGCTGTACCTATTTAAAAGCATGGTTTTAAAATGTGCTGAATGTGCATTGGGTTTATCTATTAAAACATTTTCCTTATTGTTGGTTTATAAACTGGCCCCTCTATACATAGGGCAGGGGCAAACTGAAGAAAGAGGCAAGCTACTTCAGATTTATTGGTGGCAGTTTTAATAAACAGAGGAACTTACATATGAGGTTTGTCTTGGGTGGCCAAGAGATGAGTAGAGCTCTGTACCCATCTGCCAAATCTTAAAAGTGTATATTGAGGTCTTAACTGGGTTTAGTAACATATACAGTCCACATATTCTCAACACATCATTATTGCAAGACTGTCCTTGGGACAGCTTTTTGGAATAGGGAAGACAAATAATGCACATCCCAAGAAAGAGGAGAGGGAAAAGAGCCTCTGGTTGCCTGGGTCTAGCTCATAGTTCTTCTCAATGGCTTCCCCCAATATTTTACCCCTTGTTACTCTCATATGCCCCCCTCTTCCACCATGTGACCTGAGTGGGCAGCAAAGGGTTTCACTAACCTGGATGTGGCTCCTTTGGTGGCTATCTGGCTCCATTGGAGGTAGATGCCACTGCAACAATACTGGTATAAGTGAGAAAAAACACAGATTAAGACAATGATTCTCAAAACAGGTGACAATTTTTTCCAAGATTGCCATCATCCAAATAATAGATCTAACTCTCCTAGACTGGGTGTTGGATCACCCATGGCATCCACTTATATGTCTATTGTGATTTAATTAAAATAACACACTCATTAGGTATGAACAAACAACATTCTCTTTGGATAATTTCATATATGCTTCTTTTTAATAATATCCTCAGCCTTCCTATTTTGGAGGATAGTTTTTCTTATTAGAGATATTTCAGTGTTCATCAAGGACGAGTTTTGTTGGCTATCATTTTAAGACTTGAAGGGTGAATTTAATAATGGCCTCTCTGTGTGCTATTGTCATCTAGGCCAGTGGAAGAAACAAATACGGTGGCCAAATGCTCATACCATTAAAAACAGAACCTTCTCACCTGGGCTTGAGGAGAGGTAGACTGACAGGCTTAGGAACTTGACCTGATTGTACAAAGCATACATGTTGGCTGAGGACAGCAGCACTGTCAAGTGTGAGATGGACGGAGAACAGGATACACTAGACTAAGACCCCCCACCTTTCCCCCTCTTTCAATGGTATGTGTTCAAGCCCAGGTATAATGCATTTCCATAAATTCAGCTTGCAGCAGGATAATGGGATTGCAGGTGAGATTGAGTAGTTCCCCCTCATCTAGAGGTTCAAAGCAACTCCTCCATCCTGGCAGGATTTTCCATTGCAAATTCCAGCAGATAATTGTTCTCCCAGGTGCTGACGAGGCTCTGTATTCTCAGCTGCATAGCACATTGATCCATGATAAGAGTCAGGGCAATGGCCGTTTCTATGATTTCTATACCTTTTTGGTATTGGGTGCCTTGGCAGGAGTCTTCTGGTTGATCATTCAAACTTATTAAAGCTTAGAACAGTACTTTAGGACACCCAGACAGGGCAATTTTTTCTGTTAATAATGTAATCTGCTGGTTTAATAATTTGTTTTTTTTCCCTTTCTGTTAACCCAGCTGTTTGTAGGTTATAGGAAAGATGGAACCTCCAGTCAATGTCATGTGCTTTTGCCCAGTCTTGCATATGTGACTTCTGATTACTGTTTTGTCACTGAGGCTACCTATACATGCTACTCAGCTTCTCCAACCCCCTATGGTTGTAGCTTGTTTTACATGGTTATGGGGGACACTTTGGTTTAGGCCAGCTGCAATGTCCACACAAACTGGGGAATATTTAGAACTCTCACTTGGAGAGAAAATTCCTCTTCCAAACTTCCTCACCAGTTTGGAATTCTGGTGGAGGACCCCAGATTCCTTTGCCAGTTGCCTTTGATGATGTTTAGAACACACAGGATACACTGCTACTGCATTAACAAAGTTTGTCTCTCTCTCTCTCTCTCTCTCTCTCTCTCTATATATATATATATATATATATATATATATATATACACACACATATATAAGGTTTTTATTTATTTATTCATGAGAGACACAGAGAGAGAGAGGCAGAGACACAGGCAGAGGGAGAAGCCAACTCGATGCAGGGAGCCCCACATGGGACTTGATCCCAGGTCTCCAGGATCAGGCCCTGTAGTGAAGGTGGCGCTAAACCGCTAAACCATCAGGGCTGCCCCAAAGTCATTATATTTCAAGGGCAATCTGGCATCTTTGGCAATATGCCCTCCTACCTGGGCACAGTGGTGGCCACTCTGCTCCCAATCTGCTGTATTTACTGAAAGGTCGGTTGCCAGGGGTTTGTACTGAGCTAGGACATCAGTTCTGTGATTGCCAGGGGGTGTCAGTATTTGAGTTGG
The DNA here is from genome assembly GCF_018345385.1 of Vulpes lagopus. NCBI lineage: Eukaryota > Metazoa > Chordata > Mammalia > Carnivora > Canidae > Vulpes > Vulpes lagopus. The sequence goes on from NC_054846.1 coordinate 36,434,125, forward strand.
GACATGGAAGACAGTGAGAACAGCCTCAGGCTCTTGCAGGTGAACCCAAATGTGCCCCCCTCCACCACATATCCTGACCCCACAAAGGTGTGATTTTCCACCCTTTGGCTTCCCATCATCCAAGTCATAAGGTTAATCCCTTTAGAACAGCCTAACAGTGAGTAAAAAGGGTTAATGTTCAGGACTCATGAGTGAGCATCAGCCAAACTGCTCTGAGTTTATTCCACTGTCAGCTGCACTGGCTGCTGTGTGAGAGGCTCTCCTCCGAGGAGCACTGTGTACACTACTAGGAGCTTTACTCTAAGGTGGTATATTGGGTTTCTGTCCCCCTGGCTCAGCTGGGACTATACTAGGGATACTCTCTCTTGTTGTCTATGCCACAGTGCCTGGACCCATCTCTTCCAGATACATTAACTCAAATGCTTAGAATATACCCAGAGCTTTAATTTGCTTCAATAGTATTTTGGTTTTCCCAAAGATAGTTTGAGGTTTTGATCCACAGTTGCACAGAGTACTTTTCCTTTACCAGATGGTATAAAGGATGAAGAGACTGTGTGAGATAGGGAATGAAAATCCACAAAAAAACCCAAATCCCTATAAAGGCTTGGATTTCTTTCACATTTTTAGAGGTGGATAAAACTTGCATATTAATAATCATAGCTTCTGAGATGATGTATGTCTTGCCTGACCAAATGATTCCCTAAAACTATAATAGTGCCAAGGCCTTGAATTCTCTATGGGTGTAGTTCCTCTTCTCTTCCTTACAGATATTCCAGCAAAGTCTGGAATCAGAGGCAAACTTTTCTATGTTAATATTATATCATTAATATCTTGGGCTCATACTACTGATGTGGAAAAAAAAACAGGAATAGGTCTTGGATTACCATCCCATAAAATATGGTGGGGCTGTTCAGGTTACCTTGTGGAGGCACTTGAAAGGCTCATTGTTGGGGTCCCCTGGGTGGCCCAGGGGTTAAGTGCCTGCCTTCTTCCCAGGCATGATCCCGCGGTCCCAGGATTGAGTCCCACATCGGGCTCCCTGAATGGAGCCTGTTTCTCCCTCTGCCTATGTCTCTGCCATTCTCTCTCTCTGTGTCTTTCATGAATAAATAAGTAAAATCTTAAAAAAAAAAAAAGAAAAAAGAAGAAAGAAAGAAAGAAAGAAAGAAAGAAAGAAAGAAAGAAAGAAAGAAAGAAAGAAAGAAAGAAAGAAAGAAAGAGGAAAAGAAAAAGGAAGGCTCATTGTTGTCCATCTCACATGGGGGCAAATTGATCTTGGTAATCAGAAACCTATACTTGCCAGACATTTTTATGATTCTCCAGAAAAATGAAGCACTTTCATAAGAACACTTTTGAAAAACCATCTGAATAAAACAATGACCATCTATACACAACAAATTATTTAAAAATGACCATAGTTCAAGATTTGAGGAGAGTTTATTATAACATAATTGACAAGGGAACTTGGTTATTTCCATGACATACATTTTAAGACTGTGACTGATAATACTATACTAGGGCATATTAAGTTTTTAGGGATTTCATAAATATCCCCTAAAGAAAGCTTAGCATCATTTCTTATTTGACAATGCTTCCATGCAACTTAACATTCCAAGTAAGCTGAACATGCAACTTAACATTCCAAGTAAGTTCAACAACTACTTCTTCTTTCTTCTTCTTCTTCTTCTTCTTCTTCTTCTTCTTCTTCTTCTTCTTCTTCTTCTTCTTCTTCTTCTTCTTCAGATAGATTTATCTATTTATTTATTTATTTATTTATTTATTTGAGAGAGAGGGGCAGAGGGAGAGAAAGAGAGAGAATCTCAAGTAGACTTCCCACTAAGCGCACAGCCTGACGCAGGGCTTGATCTCTCGACCCTGAGATCAAGATCTTAGCCAAAAATCAAGATTGGCTACTTAACTGACTGAGCCACCCAGGTGCCCCAACATTGTTTTTTTTTTCATAAGGGGAGTGAATATGTTCTAGGACTGCTCTGGAAAATCTCAGGTCAAAGGCAACAAAACTTCATTAGAATTTCATCTTTGGGAAGATAGTAAAAAATATCCATAGAGTTTAAAACACATGATTAAATAGGATGATAGGTCAATTTAAGACAATATTTAGTTATCAATATAACCAAAGTAACAAAGACTTCAAAGGCAAATAGAGAAAGTTTCATAGTTGTAAAAAACTTAGCGTTTTTAATAGAGAAGACTAAGTTTCCTCACATAATAAAAGACCTGATAAAAACAGCATGAGAAACAGGAAATTATTTTGATAAGACAACAAAATCTTTGTTTTCCAAGCAGATTACATAAGAGATAAAGAAAAGACCTTTCATAATCCCTTCAAGAACAGATCATTAGTGAAGAAGATTTTGTCCTTTTAGCATATGAAAGAAAAATAAGTTTCAGTTTTATATAAGTGCACTTTGATATTAAAGTTTATTTGCTTAGGCCAGTTAAATAGAGCTGTCTTCAAAATAATTTCAGCAATACCTTCCAGAGGTAGAAAAATATCACATATACATGACACATATCCAATAACATATGGACATACAGACAGACATAAACAGAGACCCCATAGCTTTTATTCCAAAATGTTAGCCATGAATTCGATATCACTCAAACGACTAAAGCTTTGTGGTGAAGGGGAGCTCCCATAGCAATCTGTATTTTTAAAAGCCTGCCTTCTCCTTTTTTCTTTTAGTCTCCGTGGACAATGTTTTAATATCTCCTGGGGTGTTTACTTTCCAAAGACATGATAAGCCTTGTAACTTCAAGGGAGAGAATGCAAGTCTTCCCCTAGGAGTTTTTGGGGTATGTTTTTTTTTTTTTAATATCAGAAGTCTAAGGTAATTGCTATTTAAAATTTTCCTTTGTATTGGGGGTTAGACAGCATGGGGCATTTCATCCATTTCACTGTGGATCATAACATCCTCCTTTCATTTTCTTCACATTTTCAGGGATTTTACTTCCTAGCATCCCTATTAGGCTCTGTTATAGTGGTATGTAAGTATAAATAAGTATAAATTAAAAACTGGCAAATAAGTATAAATAAAATAAGTCATAAACTTAATCTGAGGTAGCTGTGTCCTCCTACCTTTACAAAATGACACACCAAAACCTCCAATTTATCATCTACCTCTCCCACCTGGTCAACTAGCCCTGAACCTACAAAGTAGTGGACAAATGCATGCCCTTTTCTAATTTCAGTTCTTTTTCCAACTTTTTAACTTGAGCTCCAGCCTCTAGTTGGCACCAGTGACCAGCTGAACTACCCACAGCAGAGGCCAGCTCACTGGCGGCTGTTTATTTTCCTTCCTTCTTGCAGTTATGCTCGATTTCTCAAACAAGAATATTAAAGCAGCCAGTGTTTTCAAGGCATCTGCGTACTCACGTGGTGGTTCATAAGCATCAGACATACAGGCCACACCTCCCCACACAGAGGTTGATAGAAACTCAGGATTTCTCCCAAGTGCCTCTTTCCCAAGACTAGCAAAATTCCAAGGCTTATATTTGTCAACCCTCACCACATAGAAGTAGATGGCCAACTTGGGATTTCTTTCAAGGATGCTTCTTTTCCAATGCCTATTTCTTTGATTTCCTAGATGGTTGACCAATTGTTGGTTGGTACTTTGGTCCCTGTACCAATGGCAGGGAGAGACTGATGAAAGAGACAGCCACTCCACATTGCTACATAGCAGGTTTAATAAGCAAGGGGACTTATATATGAGGCTTATTTTGAGTGGCCACAAGATGATTAGATCTCTGCACCCACCTGCCAAATCTTGAAAGTTTATATAGAGCCCTTAAGTAGGTTCAGTCATGTATACCTTCCAGATGTTCTCAACACCACATCATATTCTCAAGGCTATGTCTTTGGGGCAGTTTCTGGAAGTGGGTGGGACAAGTGGAATGCATATTCTAAGGACAGGGAGAGGGTAAGGAGCCTCTGATTGCTTGGGGTACAGCTCATAGGTCAAGTGCGGGGGTGGGGGGTTTACATCCTCTCAATGACATCCCTTAACATTCATGAATGCTTAAATAAATTGGAAAAATAAATAAACCATAAATTGTTATAGTAAGAAAAAATTGTTAGAAATAAGGAAAACGGTCTATATGATACAGAGGAGGATATCTTTTCTCCTGGCTCTAAAATTTAGCAAAATTTCTCAATATATCAGAAAGAAACTGGTTAGAACTCAAATTACAAATCTTTGTTATTTCAGGTAGTTGGATTGTCTGTTTCTTAGAAGCCATTTATGATGTTCCACTTTTTTCTAATCTTACATTATTTTGCTCGATTATTTAATGCCCTATTTATCATTCAAAAAGACGTTTCCCTTTTTTTTAACTGTTAGATATTTTTTTCTTGGCAAGAGAATATTGATAAAAGTGAGGAGGAAAAGGACTTGTGAATTCATTTCCACACCATACTTTAGTCATCTGGTAATTTCTTTTTTTCATATAAAATATCCCTCAAAACATAAATAATACAATCAGATTCCTAGTAATATTTAATTAAGAGTTATGAAGCTATTCAGTGGCTTAGCACCAATAGTGCATACAGCTTCTTTGGAATTAGCATTAACTTTAGAATGATTTAGCAATAGTTAAACAATGCTCACATATTTTATTTACAACTACCAGACTTACCCTAGATATTATATCATCATGCCTGGAGGAACAAGTGACAGAGACCCTGATGGTTAGGAGTTAATCTTTGTAGTTATGTATTTTTTGTTAATTGAGAAATATGACGGTATGCATTCCCAGACTTGACTCAATGACTTTCCTTTCTTCTCCATCATTTTGTTACTTTTTTTTTTTTTTTTTATCATGTTGGTGACTTAATCATCACATTATGGCTGCTCAGCTCCAACCACTATAATCTGCAAAGAGAAAGACAAAACAGTGAGGAAGAGTACTGGAGGAAAGATGAGCTCTCTTCACAGGACTACCTCTTTATATAAGGAAGAAAAATCACAACAGACTTCATTTTATGTTTTAATTGTGGCCTAAACTGGGTAACATGCCCATCCTTACACTCATTCCTGGCACAGCAAGACAAGATCACCATGATTAGTTAAGCCAATGTTTCCAGTTGGCAACATTGGTAGTTTGGATGAGGCCGATCTTTATAGTGTAGGACTGTCCCATGATCCCTAAGCACTACAAGCCTGTGGCTAATCATCATGACAGACAACATCACTCTTCATACCTCCTGGAGGAATAGCACTGCCATCTGTTGAGAACCAGTAATTAGAACATCCACGATTCATCCTCCCAGGCTGCGTATGTTGCCAAGAGAATAAATTCAGGTTTTGTGCAGCATTGCAAAAAGGAAGATTGGTCTTGGGTAGATGACCAGCAGTGTCTGCCCCACTTCATGAAAGAAATAAGTTAATGATTTGATTATATCATGTTTACTCATCTATTTCCACTTTTACAGGTAACATAGGACAAGAAGGTGCTGTAGGCCTAAGTTCTGTTTGATAATTGTGTTTTAGTGGAAAAATTATGTAATCTCTCCAAAATTCAATTTTCTCATCTCTGAAATGATGCTTTGGGACTGCATGATCTCTTGCATTGCTTTTAATCCTAAAGAACCACAGGTAGATAAGGTTTTTGTTGTTTTGTTTTGTTTCGTTTTTGTTTGTATTTAACTTCAGGCATTGTGGATTGGATATATTATAATTGACAGGTGATGCATATAATAATGTAGAGTTTATCTATGAAATTCTGTAGTTTTCCACAAAAGGACACTTGTCAAACTAACCTGTAAACATTTATTTTTCCATTTGTACCAAACATATTTAGAATATACCTCCTACATAATTCTAATTATAGGAAAAACAAAGTTAAGTCAGAGGGGTTTTTTATACATTAATTTTCCCAAACCCTGGCAAGATAACAATGCTTCACCTGGAAAAACTGACCTTCTAAGCTTTGTTAAATTTTTGTGTTTGTGTTTATATGTTAAAATAATACACAGCAGCAGTAAAATTGTTTAAAATTTAAATTATCTATATATCAAGTTCTGGTAATATTTGGATTTTTGATAATATGACTGCTTGTGTTATACAAAATGTTTTCCCAACGATGATAATTTTCTTCCAACAATTCTTATAGGAAAAAGAAATTTTTTCAGCAGGTAAAACTTGATTCAATCCTTTATTTACATATTATCAATATAACATTTACTGAATATTAATGCCTGTGCCAAAGACTGTGAACAATTTGATTTCCCAACATCCACTGTGTTGCATGTCTAACTCCTATACACCCTTCAAAACTCAGGTGAAGTATCACTTGCTCTAAAAGCCTTTCCTCACTACTTTGTCTTGATTAAATATTCTGCTGTGTGATTTTTATTGCACTTTGTGCTTCTAAGACTTTTTGAGTACTTACCATTTACTGAAACCACCTAATTATTGGATTTCTTCCACAAGACTATAACTTTTATTTTGGTATCCAGTGCCAACACTGTGCCTGTCACATGGTAAAAATTTCCCAATAGTCATAAAAATAAGCTTATCATTTAGGTGCATATTATTTATTTATTATCACAGTCCTATAATGCAGGTTTTATTACCTGAATTTTAATGGTAAGAAAATTAAGATATAAAAGAGGACAAATAATTTACTCACTATCCACTGTCAATATGTAGCAGAAGTTAAAGTTCAAATCAGCGTTGATCCACAGCTATTTATAGATGCTAACTTTTATTTTAATTCAAACATAGTTAATACACAATGTTATATTAGCTTCAGGTGTACAGTATATTTATTGAACAATTCTGTACATTACTCAGTACTCATTATGATAAGTGTATTCTTAATTTCCTTCACCTAGTTCACCTCCCTTGACTACCTCTTTGGCAACCACCTGTTCTCTATAATTAAGAGTTTGTTTTTTAGCTTGTCTCTTTTTTTTCTTTGTTTGCTTGTTTTGTTTTTTAAATTCCACATATGAATGAAATCATATGGCATTTGTCTTTCTCTGACTGATTTATTTCACTTAGCATTAAAATTATACTCTGTAGGTCCATCCATGTTGTTGCAAATGGCAAGGTTTCATTATTTTTTTTTTTTTTAAATTGAAGGAAGGCTTTCCTTTTTTTTTTTTCTTTTTTTTTTTTTTTTAATTTTATTTATGATAGTCACAGAGAGAGAGAGAGAGGCAGAGACACAGGCAGAGGGAGAAGCAGGCTTCATGCACCGGGAGCCCGACGTGGGATTCGATCCCGGGTCTCCAGGATCGCGCCCTGGGCCAAAGACAGGCGCCAAACCGCTGCGCCACCCAGGGATCCCATCATTATTTTTTTATGGCTGAGAAATATTCCATTGTATATATTACACATCTTTATCCATTTATCATTCATGGATACTTGGGCTGCTTCCATAATATGGCTATTGTAAATAATGCTGCAATAAACATATGTCTTTTGGAATTATATTTTTGTATTTAATAGGTAAATACCCACTAGTGGATATACCGAATCATATGGCAATTCTATTTTTAATTTTTTGAAGAAGCACCCTACTGTTCTTCATAATGGCTGCCCAGTTTGCATTCCCACCAATAGTGAATGAGGGTTCATTTTTCCACATCCTCTCCAACACTCTTGTGTTTTTGATTTTAGCCATTTTGCAGGTGTGAGATGATAGCTCATTGTGGTTTTGAATTGCATCTTTCAGATGTTAAGTGATGTTGAGCATCTTTTCATGTATATGTTGGATATTTGTATGTCTTCTTTGGAGAAATGTCTGTCCATGACTTTGGCACACTTTTAATTATATTATTTGTTTTTTGGCATTGAGTTATATACTTTTTTATATATATATTTTGGATACCAACCCCTTATGGGATATGTCTTTTGCAAATATTTTTTTCCCATTCAGTAGACTGAATTTTAGTTTTATTGATTATTTCCTTTGCTGTACAGAAGCTTTTTATTTGGATGTAGTCCCAATTATTTATTTTTGCTTTTATTTCCCTTCTCTCAGAGATATATCTAGAAAAATGTTTGCTACAACCATAGTCAGAAAAATTACTGCCTCTGCTCCCTTTTAGGATTTTTATGGTTTCAAGTCTCACGTCTAGGTCTTTTATCCATTTTTAGTTTATTTTGTCCAACATAAGGAAGTGGTCCAGTTTCATTCACTTGTATAGAACTGTCCAGTTTTCCCAAAACCATTTGTTGAAAGACAGTCTTTTCTCATTGCATAGTCTTGCCTCCTTCATTGAAGATTAATTGACCAGAGAGTTGTAAGTTTATTTCTGGGCTCTCCATTCTGTTCTATTGATCTATGTGTCTATTTTTGTGCCAGTACTGTACTGTTTTGATTACTATAGCTATATAGTATATCTTGAAATCTGGGATTATGATACCTCCAGTTTTGTTTTTCTTTTTCAAGGTCTTTGACTATTTGAGGTCTTTTGTGGTTCCATACAGATTTTAAGATTATTTATTCTAGTTCTGTGAAAACTGCTATTAGTATCTTGATAACAGGTTACATTAAATCCGTAGATTGCGTCCAGTAATATGGACATTTTAACAGTTATTTGTTTTTCCAATCCATGAACATGGATAATCAGTTTATTTGTGTCATCTTCAATTTCTGTTATCAGTGTTTTATAGTTTTCAGAGTACAGGTCTTTCATCTCCTTGGATAGATGCCAATTTTTTATTGAATCATATAAACTATGAACTTGCTTAATAAATATTATCACTAGACCTTATCAGCCATACACATAACTTCTTCTCATCCAGAAATTAATGACATTTTTTTCCTCTGGAAAAAGACTAACATATTTATATATGTATTTGCCCATTTTTGATCTGTTTACTCACTACTTTTTTTACGTTCTGATTATCCTGTTAAAGCAGCAAGGAATCCTTGACACAACTGTTGTCCTGAGTTCCATGCTCAGTACTAATAATATAAGCAACAGTATTTTACTCTAAAAAATCAAAGTTTACTGATGGTTTTATACATGTTGAAATTTCTTTTTCCAAATTGAGATATCAGACTATTTCACCCTCTTCAGCTGTACTTTATAGCATCAAAAAAGGCTTGTAAATAAACCTTCTGAAAATTCAGGACTGCCCTTGCTAACAGTCACTCAACTGAAAGAGATTTTGTAGCAAAGATCAAATTTTGAATATCTTATTCCATAAAACTAGAAAGATGAAAAAAAATTTTTGATGCAATATCCCCACATTCTGTAACCTTTTAAATCCTTTCTGGAAAATAGAATGTTTACTTCTAAAAGGAAATTTAGAAAGTAGTTTCATGTGGTTAATACATGGAGACTATGGGAGTCATGGAATCTGAAGAACTGGGATCAACACTTGGTTCTACCATATGAAAGTTCTGGGTCTTTGGGTCTGATACTATTCTTCTTGAGCCTTAGTTTCTCATATGATGTACTATTCCCTTGTTCTAAACTATTTTTATTATGTATAACTAAGATTTTAAAGGTGCAGAACTGGGTTCATTTATGTGTTTATCAATTTGAAAAAAAAACATGTATAAAGAAAAGTTTGTGAATGTTGGTCCCAAATTCTGGAGCCATGCTGAATAAAGCTATTAATGGAGTGCATGCCTTCTCACAGGAGATCATAGGAAAACATAAGCAAAATCAAATTGCACAAGCACATTTACGATTTTTATGTTCTCATATTTTTTCGTGTGGCCAACGCCATTCACATGGCCACACCCCAAGTCGTCATTTTTGGGAAATACACTGTATCTAAGGTGAGAGAAAAGAAAAAGTGAACATTTGTTAAATGATAACTTATCACATAAAACATTCATTTGGAAATGGTATAAAATTTTGACAGCTGTGTTGTAGGAGAAAATAACTCCTTAGTATCAGACATAACAAGTTGTGAAACATAGCAATTTGATATTTAGACTCAGTAGTTTCACTGAGGTTCACATATAACTCATAAGTCCTTTCCAAATACTGCAAGGAGAAAATAAATCTACATTTAGGAATAAAGCCAAGGAGTTTATCAATCATGAAGTTGCACTAATAGACAGTGTGGTTCAATGGAAAGATCTCTTAATTGAGAGGGAGTTTTTATTTAATTTCTAATATCTCTTCCTCTGATAAATCTAGGTAGCCCATGTGTAAAATAACCTTTACGACTTGGTATCTAAGAACTGTTTTAAAAATTATATTCTTACTTTAAAAAATTGTTCATTGCCACCAATATTACTTTTCATATGAAAAGAAAGAGTCCTAATGAGCTAGCTTCTCATTCCAAATCTTTACAAAAATATATACAAAATGAAGTAATTGTTCTCATCTTAGAAATCATAGTGCATTTCTTTTCCTAGGAGGATGATAAAACTAAAAATTATACAGTAGGTATTGGTTTCTTTATCACATTTATATTTTTTCTCTAAAATATATATTCAAATCTAATTAAATACAAACTCATAAAGCTTTGTGAAGAGCTTCTGATTTTTTTTCTTCCTGATTGAATGAGAATTCTAGTATTTTAATAATATATTATCATTACAGTCTTCCTAGTGCATTTATAAAAATGCTTTGCAGGAATCATTCAAGATAGATGGCTTGAATATTTATATTACTGAAGGAGAAAGAAATTTCAGCAGCCGTGTCTGAATTATAAGCATCTATTCTGTCTTGCACATAAGTGTCTGAGCATTAATATCTTGAAACTACACTCTTACTGAATTTCATAATACTAGTTCATGTTCCTGCTTCATAAAACAATAGGGCATTTTGTCATAGTGCCTTTACGATATACACATTTATCAAATTATGATTAGCTAAGGTCAAGCTTGCAGCTACAAATAACATCCACAGTATTTGATAAATAATGCAATAAAATATCATTAACTGCTCAATATAATGGATGATCTACTTTTTTTCCCCTTCTATTGCTCAGCTATAATCTTTAGGGCTGCAGAAGTCATGCTACAGCTCCAGTAATAATGGGCTTGTTATTGAATCCATTAACTTAATATTTTCCCATTTTTTTGCACATTCTAGATAAAATAACCAATTGGTAACATTTATAAGTAATGTCATTGAACATTCGTTAAATAGATTTTTACTATGTTTCCTCCTCGTAGTTATTTATGTGTATCTCACTGATTTATTTATAAACATAAATAATTATAAATACATAATATAAATAAATAAATAAATAAATAAATAAATAAATAAACATAAATATTTCCACAATTCCTTGAACTCAAAAATTAATGTGTTTGTAAATACTATATATTTCTTTTTAAAAAAAACTTTATTTATTTGAGAGAGACAGAGATAGTGAGAGAGAGAATGAGCAAGGAGGAGAGGGAGAAGCAGACTTCCTGAGGAGCCAGGAGCCACCACCAGGCTCCATGCTTGTATTCTGGGATCATGACCTGAGCCAAAGGCAAATGCTTAACCTACTGAGCCACCCAGAAGCCCCTAAATATTTAATTCTAAATGGATAATAATAGTATAGATGTTGCACATATGTGAATGTGTGTGTATCCATATGGATACACATATGGATTGCAATAATAGTAAGGAAAGGAAGATGCCCGGATCATTAGCTTGTCTGAATTGTGAAGTCAGAAGGTGCATAATCATTAACTCTGGGGTGATTAGAACTAGTAAGTAAGTAGGCAGTAAAATTTTTATTGCTATAGGCACAAGATCATTTGGAAATTCTCCAAGACTTAAAAGGATTATTTCAGACAACTATTTACATTTTGTATTTGCAGTCTGTTAGAAGAGAAAGAAATTCATTACAGTGCCTGAAATATTGACATTAGATGTATAATATTCATAAAATTGTACCAATATTTAAGCCAATTTATATAAAATGAGGAATAAAAATGACAAATCATATCCATGCAACTTGCTTAAAATTTTACTCTTTTGGTAGCTTATGCTTCTCAAAGGCAAGTTATTTAAAGTGATTTGTTTTATTAGTCAGCTATGCAGGCATAATAGCTAAATTGAGCATTGTATGAATACATTTGTGCTGTGTAGTTAAAAGGTCAAACAGAAAAAGAGACAATTTCTTAGATTGTATATACAACGATGCCATTCATTTTTTAGTAAATTTTACTTAGCTTCACTGAGATCTTTTAGTCATTATCAACTTTATTCTCTCCTGATCCTTTTTCCACTGAGAATAATAGTCCAAAATATTAAATAATTTGGGTCTCAGTAATTTCTCATCATTTTTTTGTTTGTTCACCATATGGAACAAATTTAGAAATAAACAAAAATAATGTAATTGCAAAGGAGACAAAAAAGCTGTGCATACAATTCTGTTTTGCAATGTGTACCTGAGGTAATCTTTTGAAATCAAATAGGTTTCCCTGGGGTTGTGAAATCCTGAGAATGAATGAAAGCACACTAACCCACACAGGGTCAGGGACACTCATTCATCCGTGTCAGTAGAGAAGACTTGGTGTGACTAGGTGGGTGACCAGGCCCAATCCCATAAAGTTCATGGTGCATTTTCAGTAATGTCTTATGGCTGGAGTGGACTAGGCTAGTGGTGAGCACGGAGATGAGACTGGCAAGATGTGAGAGCTCCAGTCACAAAAGGCCACAAACTGTGCATCAGCCTTTAGATTTTATCTAAAAGACAATGAGGAGTCATTTAAACACTTTAACAAGAGTTTAGGCTAATGTTCTCTTTTTGTAAAATTAATGTGGTATCCCACTGGAGAGGAACAGTTGAAATAGGAAACTAGTTAGAAGTCTATTGCATGAATTGTGGTGCAACAAGAACAGAGCTTGCAATAAGAGTTGAGGATGTAGACAAGATTCCAAAGTTATAACTTAAGAGGTGGAAGGAATTGGATTTACTCTCAAGAAAACATTTTCTTTTTGAAAGAAGTCCAAATGAATTGGTATACATGTTATTTGTTTATTATTATTATTAATATTACATCTCATTCTTGTCTTTGTTTTAGTCACCATGCCAGTAACCAATTAAAAAGTATCAACTCTCTGCCAAATCCATTATAGCAGCAAGTGTTTATTGAGCACTTATTGTGTATTTTAAGTAGTAACTCACAATTTTCAAAGTACCTTCTTACTAAGCATGGGGAAAGATTGGTGTGGGCATTTGTAGGCATAAAACAGGATGTTAGGAGAAATTAAGCAGATCGGAAATTGGTAGAAATTGGCTCTATAGATCAACCATTTAAAAAAGAATAGGCTCCTGAGTGGGGCTATTAACTGGTATATATACTGACAGGAGAGCAAGAGAGCAGGTTATGAGAAGCTTCAAGGATAGGCCCTACGAAAAGGAAGTAGTGGCTGTAAATTAACACAGATGCTAAGACTCCATCCATCCCACCCAGAGCTGTAGATATTAAACGGGAAGCCCAGTTATTAAACTGGTTAATGTGGCTCACATTTTGTTTATGCTGATACAGAAAGGAAATGGGAATATGTAGATATTTTGTTATATTTCATTATAAATTGGATAAAGGAGAACAAGTAATTTTTATTCTTTCAAAGGCACAATATTTTCACAATTGATATTTAATTTTTTGATCTCTCACATACATGTTTGTAAATTTGGACAAGATATTTGATCTCCATTAAGCCCCTTCACAAAATAATTACAGGATCTACCTTATTTTTTGCTCATGAGGATTAAATACAATAATGCATATAATTGGCTTAGCACAGTATCTAGTTATCACCTTTAGGTTTAATCACATGACTTTGTATGCAGTTTACTATTTCAGGTGACTGAAGAGACAGCCCTAAATTAAAACAAAATCCATGCCTTCAGGGAACTTAGTTTCTTTGAATGAAACCATTCAAAGCTATTACCTGACTTTGGTAGGTATGTACATATACATATATATTTGGCATATATTTGGCATTTATATAGTATTTATGTATATCTTATATATATAAATATAATAAATATTCCAGAAGTCTTCTTCCTCTTCCTTCTTTCTCTTTGTCTCTGACATGCTAGCAATATTCCAATGTATATAGAATGATTGATTACTAGGCAGTAATGCCTCAGAACAGCAGAGGTCTATTCTTTCTGTTAAGCATTATTAAGAGAGTGAGTCTTCCCTTTAAAGGGAAGCTAGATAGAAAAGCATTCCAGAAAATTGGTGAATCTCAATTTCTTTTCATTTGTAGTTTGCAATATCAATGAAACATCTGTAGAAACTCTATTTCTTAGTGTTTTTTTAATGTACAGAAGACTATGCATTGTGATGTAGATCAAGAATTATTAAGCAGAACAGACAATATATTTCCAGTGTTACAGCACATTAGGCAGTGTTATCACAAAAAAAAGGAAGAAAACGAATCATGAAAGAAATAATTGCACTAGGCCTACTCATTTTTAGTCTTTGGCCTATTCAATAATGTCTAGGACACCAGCAAATTTAGAAGTCATTGAGTAAAAGGTTAGAATGATATTTGACTGGACTATCCCCCTCCTATGCCATACCCACTATGAATCCCCACAACCTGTTCCATGCAGTGACTTGCTCAACTGTTTATGAATTTACCTCAGGACATTAAAGGAATATGTTTAACCAGAACCCCTTATGCAAAATCAGGGGAAAAAATGTAGTTCTGGATTACAGAATGGCAGAATGGGAAAAGATATGATTATCAGATATTAAATTATTGAAAACTGCAGTAGGATTGAACAAACTTTAAATCATGATGGTTCAAAAGTACATTTTTAATTAATTTTCACCTATTTTAAACCAGATGAAGCCCATTGTTTTATATAGGGAGCCCCTAGAATGCTTAAATCAAGCAGTTTTTTTATACTTTTTTAAAAATTTATTAATTTATGATAGTCACAGAGAAAGAGAGAGAGAGAGGCAGAGACACAGGCAGAGGGAGAAGCAAGCTCGGGAGCCCGATGTGGGATTCGATTCCAGGTCTCCAGGATCGCGCCCTGGGCCAAAGGCAGGCGGCAAACCACTGCGCCACCCAGGGATCGCCAGTTTTTTTAATTCTCTCATTCACTCAGCAAATACGTATTGACTTTTTTTTTTTTTAAGATTTTATTCATATATTCATTAGAGACACAGAGAGAGAGAAAGAGAGAGAGGCAGAGACACAGACAGAGGGAGAAGCAGGCTCCATGCAGGAGCCCGATGTGGGACTCGATCCCAGGACTCCGGGATCACACCCTGGGCCCAAAGGCAGGTGCTAAACTGCTGAGCCACCCAGGGATCCCCTGCATTGACTGTTTAGTAGGTACCATGTATCATTCTAAGCAATCTTATATTGAGTCACAGAATAACTACTACCATTATTTATTACCATTGCAACATAAAACACTGGGGGGGGGGGGTCAGTAAATCTCTTGGCTTCAAAATGTACATATCTAAAAAACAGAAAATTATTTTTGTTTCGTTTAACAAAAAGGATTATATATCCATTGTAAAATATCTGAAAATACAGGTCAAAGAACAGATTCAATAAATTCTATCATGTCAACATCTTAGGGTATATTTGTCTCTCCAATTTTCTATCTCTTTCTATTTATATGTGTGTATATATGTGTATATATATATATACATATATATGAGATTATTATAATTGCCTTCTCTTGACTTTTATGATAATTTTATTATGATTATTAGCTATATTATATATGTATTTCTATATTTATGCATGAGTATATTTAATTTCATTTGTAATTCAGTAAGTTCGAAAATGGAAGTTGAGGTTTCTTAGCAATATAACTATTCCATCACTTGAACTGCATATTTGTTGAGCATCTGTAATATGCAAATTGGTATGTTGAGTATTATCAATCTAGAGGCAAAAGAAAAACTCTGTAGTAAACGGAGGGCAGAGGGAAAAGCAATCATAAGAAATTGTGGTTGATAACAGCTATTGTAATTGAATGTAAAATTATTGGAAACACATGGCAAGTCACTGTTTATCAGGTATATTTAATTACATGTAGCACTCCCATTGTCTAATTCCTTTGTTTTGGATTGATGCTGTAAAGCAATGACCAAACCTAACTATATAATACTTCATGTGGACTTGGGCTGTCTATCCATAAAAGCTTTTAGAACAGGACTATATCATATTCTTTCAGTAGATGGATTGCATAATTTATCATTTCTCTAGTAATGTCCTAACAAGAAACTGCCATGGTTTTTCATCTGTACCCTGCATGAAATATGTAACAGTAGAATGATATGGTTTTAAAGTATTAGTTTTGTTCAAGATTAATTGCTTTTTTCCCCTTTAATAAGAAGTTGGAGACATATTATAGGATTAAGATACTCCAGGGTGTGTTTTATTGATCCACTAATACATGATTTGGGTGGTTAAAGCACTTAGCCTTTAGGTTTGCAGCTCATAATGTACCCTAGGCATGAATAAATGGAATAATAAAATGCACCCTGGAGTGTCTCGATGTCATATTAAAAATAATAAAACACACGAACTGATATATTCTGAATTCAAATAAAGAAAAGGTTAGCTATGCAAACATTCAGTACTCTGAATTGAATTAAATTGATACTTTGTAAAAGCCTAATAATACGTTACTATACATAAAATTTTATTCCACTCAGTATATATTGTTAAATTTGTTTTCTAAAAATCATTTAATGGACTTTAAAATATCTTGATTAACTTTGAAGGCAAGTGTTGAAGATTTAAGTGCAGAGGTATCCTACAGGAACATTCTTAACATCTCTGCTTTCAAAAATAACATTTCCTTCATGATTTATTATATTATTTAACTTCTAGGTCTTGTTCTCAACTTTGGGTTAATTTATTTTTATTTAATTCACTTTAAAATGTATTGTATACTTTCAACATGACAAGAACTGGGCCAGGAACTATGCCAAGTACTGAGGATTCAAAGATGAATAAAGTGCATTCCCTGCCTTTAAATAATCAGTCTAGAAGTGAAAACAGCCCATAAGTAATTTCATACAAAGAGAAAAGTGCTATAATTCAGAGGCCTGTCTACTTTTGCCTTTGGGATAGAGAGGGAAGCTTTACGAAAAAAAAACACATTGAAAAGATAAATAAAGAAAAGATTCAAGAGTAAGATGAAAGGCGGTAGAAGAGCTAATGAGGTGAATCACCATCACGTAGTGAGGGGTGTTCTATGACCTGTGCAGATTTGGATTTCTCCCTAAAGGCAATAGAAGGCTACCACATGCTTTTGTTGTTCTATTTATTTGTTTTGTTTTGTTTTGTTTTGTTTTTTTGCAAGGAATCATAAGAGCAAATTTATCTTTTGGAAAGATCCCTTTAGCAGCAGTATGGAAGATTGATTGTCCTGAAGTGAGGTAATTACCAAAGTTTAAGTGAGAGATGATGAGGGGACTAGAAAGAGTGGGAAGGAAATGAAGAGCAAGATTTGAGAAAAATGTCTGAGTTAAAGTTTTTGTCTTCCCAATGTATACCCGCAGACAGCACATCTTAGTGACTAATGAGATCTAAGAACATGGGAGTGAAGGGCAGGAGAAAAAGAAGATTTAGAATATTTAGTCCTCTTTACGTGGACCAATGACTAATATTAGCCCAATGGGAGTAAACACCTTTGCAATTTTATTAATCTTACAGTTCTCAGTATAAATTTTATTTCCTGCAGGAAATATTTCCTAAGTCAGCTGGTCTAAAATCCCAACTTCTGTCTCTCTATCTGTCTGTCTAGTTATATATACAGTTGGCCCTTTGCTTTGAACAAAAGATTCACAACAGCTGCATTTTGGTTTCAAAAAGGAAAGAAAACTCTATCATTATTGTAGAAGCCTAATAGAAACACAAGATGAAAAGGATGTACACACTGATGAAGGTAATAGTAGGCAACAAATGAGAATAAGGATAGTTACATCAAGTCAAGTGCTTCACAACACCCAACCTCAGCTAATGAGCTGGGGAAGCCCCGGAGGAAACAGCCAGGCTGGAGTCCCAATTGAGAGGCCTATACAGAGTGTCCTCCCCTCAGATAAGACTTCCAGTTGACCATCACCCTAAGGGCCATGTTTATAAGGCAAATAGCAGGGTTTAAAATTAAACATTTGCTTCCTATGTGCAGTTAGGAGGGAGCTGGATTTCTATGTAATCATGTTTTGATATTTTCAAGTTTCCTGGGCTATGTGTATCTCTCTCCTCTCCTGAACTCTGTTCCAAGGGGCCAGCCAGCCTGGAGCAGGAGGGAGTGTGAAGCAAGATTTGTAGCTCTTGGCATCTGGAACAGAAGGGCCAGTTCTTACCTGGAGGCCAGATAATATATTTTAAATAACCAGGCTCCCAAGGCTATTTACATGTCATGGGTCTCACAAAAAACATTTCTTAGCCTGCTTGCATATGTGCAAGTCCAGGTGGTTGGGTTATGCAGGACAAATCACAAAAAACATCTATCCAGATAGAACATCCTTGAACAATATGGGTTTGAACTGCACAGATCCACTTACCTGCAGATTTTTTAAATAACTATATTGGAAAATTTTTACTTATTTTGTAAAAAAATATTGCTTTCCTTTTCACATTATCCTTTCATTTTGATGTCTAGTATTTGTAATACATATATCTACAGTTTTATATCACAAAAGACAATATTGATGTAAGTACTAACAGATGATTCATCTTGTAAAAATGTAAATTTACACTATTGATAAGTGCAGTGCATGCAGTACTGTAAATGTATTGTCTCTTCCTTATGATTATCTTAATAGCATTTTATTTTCTCTAGCTTACTTTATTGTGAGAATACACTATATCATAACATACAAAATATGTGTTAATAAACTCTTAGCTATCAGTAAGCCTCTGGGCCGCAGTAAGCTATCAATAGTTAAGTTTTCAGGGGATCAAAAGTTATATACAGATATCAACTGTGTAGGGGTTGCTCTTCGAGGGTCAACTATATATATATACATATATACACACACACACACACATATATATAATATATATATATACTTTTTAGTAGAATCTTTTTTATTCATAAAAAAAACCCAAAAAACGTTTTCCAACCACACATGGGAGGGGTTTGGGTAGGAGAATGTGTCTGTCCATCCAGCCCCAGCCCCCAGCCCATGTGGTTTGGCAGCAATAAGGGGTGTGAGGTAATGTCCCCCAAAATAAAAACGGTGTATGTGTGTGTATGGGAAGGAGAGGGGTGCAGAAGCAGTGGGAAGTGGTGGGGGGCAGGAATGGATATATATATGGCATATTTTTGTGAAATCATTTTGGTGTGCTATTGAAAATGACTCTGTAGTCCCCCAATAAAGTAGTAAACTTTGAGAAGGGAGGAGTCTGTCATGTTTATCTCTATATTTCTAAGATTTAGCATGTTGTAGGGTATTGTCATAGCATGCATGTTATAGGGTATTGTTAACACTATCGAAGTTAAATGTACCTGGAGAATTAGGCAAGCATATTTACTCGGAGAATTTGGGATATTAAATAGACCAAATATAAATAAATAAAAATGAAAACAAAACAAAATAAAAATGAATACTGAGGAACAGTAATGATCATTCACAGATTTTGCCCTCAGTACTCTGTGCTGCTCCCAACTCTGTGGTATTTCAACTCTGTGAATCTAATCAGGTCATTTCCTTTATCATTACCCATTTCTACTTCTCCATTACCTTTCCAAAGGAGATTCAACTCCCTTAGTAAAGAAACAAAATCATTCAAGATCCGGTAACTGCTTACATCTGGAAGCTCATTGAAACTCATCACCAGCCAAGTTCTCACATACAGCATATGGTTCAATTATACAAAAATGCTTGCATTTTTCTTATACATCATCTTTGCTCACTCCTTGATATTTTATACATGTTGCTTCTTCAACCTGAAAATTTCTATTTATCCGTCAAGTTTCAGTGCAAGTATCATCCCCTGGTGGAGGACTTCCCTGTCACTCTCTGTCTAAATGAGATATCCCCCCTTCCTTCCCATAATGTATCTTTATTCCACCGTCAAGGACACTATGTCATTACCTCCTCACTCTTGATGGTGAAGTGCACCTCATTGCTCAGTAAATGTTACAAGTTGGCACTCAATAATCATTTTTGAATGAAAAGGAAATTAAGTTTCTTGTTGATGCCCCAATTCTGCTGCTTTCCTATAAAGCAGTTATTTGTGCATTATGTACACAAATCCTGTTTTCTCAAATAGAATTAGGAAACACAAAAAATAGTACAGAAAAAAAATGAGTTAGGATTTGAAAAGTAGAAAAAAGAAGCGGGTGCCTGGGTAGCCTAGTCAGTTAAACAGCAGACTCCTCATCTCAGTTCAGGTCTTTTTTTTTTAATTTTATTTATTTATTTATGAGAAACAGAGAGAGAGAGAGAGAGAGAGAGAGGCAGACACATAGGCAGAGGAAGATGCAGGCCCCATACAGAGGGTCTGATGTGGGACTCTATCCTGGGACTTCAGGATCACACCCTGAGCCAAAGGCAGGTGCTTAACCGCTGAGCCACCCAGGCATCCCTCAGCTCAGGTCTTGATCTCAGAGTTGTGAGTCAAGCCCAGCCTAAGGCTCCACCCTGGGCATGGAGCCTGCTTTAAAAAAAAAAAAAAAAAAAAACATAGAAAAGAAAAAAAAGCTATAAAGTAGGATCTAGAATGATACCTATTATCAGTCTAGTCTAGCTGAGATAAATGGTACTAAATCTGTTTACAAAGTTAATTAAATACCATAAAAGAATAAAAAGAGGTAGTTTATTAAATTTAACAGCACTTTGTATTTATATTTCAGACCAGCAAAACAAAAACAATACATTGTGGAAGATAGAACTAAACAGAAATGCAAAAAAAAAATCTACTTTATATTTTGCAATATTATTGGAAAGGATGATATGTAACTTGACTTTATTTTATGTAAGGTGAATTCCAAAGGAACATAAAAATAATCAGCTTTTAATTATAGCAGAGAGGAGAGAGGAACAGCTTGGCTTTAGAACCTATGTAATTCTTAAGCTAGCAACGTGATGCTCTGATTCAATGTGGAGTTCCCACTGTTGCCACAAACACTTGGAAATATTGGATAAGCTATTATAAACTAAATAGTAAATACATAATTGAGTGTAAAAGAAGTAATGAAAACGAAATCCTCAGGAGGCACAAATAAAGAAGGAACTTGGGGATAAAGCAGTAACCTTTTGAGGTGATCTGGTTGCCTCTGGTAGCCAAGTCTGATACCAGAATTAGATATACACAGTTAATGGCTGTGAGTTCTGTAGAGATATCTGTTTTTTAATTGATATTGGGAATTTTTGCTCTTTCTGTCACTCCCTCTCTTTTTGATTGATCTGGAAGAGGTCAATCAATATTATCAAAATGTCAAACCTTTAAAGAACCCATGTGTGGTTCCATCGGTTGTGTTTATTGTTTATCTGCTATTAATTTCAGTGGTTTTGAAATTACTTATCTTTATTGAAACTTATAATTGACTTATTAAAACTTATCTTTATTGAAACTTTATCAAAACTTGAAACATCTTTATTATTTTATTTTCTGCTTACATTGAGTTTCATTTTTTTATTTTCTAGTTTCTTACTGTGCAAACTTAGATTATTGATTTGATGTGTTTTCTTTTTTAATATAAGCACTCAATTTTAAAAATATCCCTCTAAATTTTGCTTAACTGCATCTCACAAATTTGATATGTTGCATTTTCCTTTTAATGTACTTTAAAATAGTTATCAATTTATCTTGGGAAATCTTCTTGACCTATAGATTATTCCCAAGTATGTTATTTAATTTCTAAATATTTTATGATTTTTACAGACATATTTTTGTTATTTATTTTCTAAATTAGCTCTGTCTATGAGATGAGAACATACTTTGTATAATTTCAATTCTTCTAAATTGGTTAAATGGTTGGGGGGGCATTCCAAGATATAATCTACCTTGATAAATATTCCATGTATACTTGAGAATAATGTACATTCTGTAGTTGCTGAGTGTGTTTCTAAGTTATATGATATTACATTGGTCAGGTCATCAATATCCTTCCTTTTTCTGTGTATTTGTTCTATTTATTAATATTTCAAGGAAGTATTAAAGTTTCCAGGTAAAATTGTAAACTTTTCTATTTCTCTTTCAGTTCTATCAGGGTTTTTCTTTTCTTCTTTTCATGAAAGTAGAACAATCTATTTTAGGCTTATTTAGTATTGCTACACCTTCCTGAAGAATTGCCTTTTTTGTTTGTTTTATGTAATTTGTTTTGTGTCATTGGTAAATTCTGAAATCTATTTAGTCTGATATTAACTTTCTTTTGATTTCCAGCTTTCTTTTGATTACTGTTATCATGTTTTGTAAAACTTCTTTATAATTATATTTTTAAAAATGTGTTTCCTGAAGAATACCTTGCTGAATATTTTTGTTGTTCTTGTTTTAATAAAATCTGACAATAAGGATTAAGTGTTCTTAATGGGTAGATTTAACCCATTTATATTTAATGTAACTATCGATATAGTTGGATTTAGGTATTATGTATCTTATTAGATTTCAGTTTATCGTCTCGGCTTTTTTCTTTCTTTGATTTTGTATAATGATATTAGAACTATAGTGAATAGAAGCTGGGTCATAGCATTCAGCCTGAATCTAACCAGGTTGATTGCAAACTAAAACAAACAGAACAAAACAAAAATTTTCAGAGGGTTTTAATAGGACCTACAGTTTCATATAATATTTAAAATATGCAGAATATAACACTTTATCAATCAGCATATGAAAGAGCTAGGCATACCTCAACAACTGTCAAGAAAAAAAAAGAGAGAAAATGACTTCAGAGACAAAATAACCTGTTTTGGGAATATCAGTAAAGATTTTAAAGCAATTGTTATAACTTTGCAAGTCCACTGGTGCCACCACCACTGCTACCACCATCCACTATCATCTCCATAAGAATGTAGCTTCATGACTGTTACTTGACTTCAGTCAGTTCTAAGAGCATTAAAAGAGAAAATCCAAAACATAAGAAATTTGAGCTTTTATCAGCTGCACATTGCATAGTCTTAGGATTCATTCTACTCTGTAATCTAGGCCAGGGATGGGAGAGAACTCATCCCTATACAAACCTTTCGTCTTTGAGTTTTTATTTTTCAGGATATCAAATTCTACTTGCTATTATTTATTTTCTTCAGAGGATAAAAATACTTGTTTATGTATTCTAGGGTTTTAATTTTATTTAATGGGAGGGATAGTGATAGATGTTTACATCTTCTATTTTAAAAAGATAGTTCATACTATCTATTGTTTGGAGACTAAACTGCAAAGGAGACAAGCATTGAAAGGCAGAGACCATTTAAGAGGCAATTATATTAATCCAGGTGAGAGATGACACAGTGGAAAGCAGCTCAATTCTGGATATATTTCTAAGGTAAAACCTGCAGAATTTCCTAACAAATTGATGGGCTGTGTGAGAATAAGCTTTGGAAAAAAAAAAAAAAAAAAAAACATGAAGAAGTTCACATTTGACTTTGGTGTCCTGTAACGGACTGACAATACAACTAAAAAACCTTTGGAAATGCCTGATAAATTGAAAACAAACAAAAAGATGTTTTTTTTAATATTTTATTTATTTATTTATTTATGTTAGTCACAGAGAGAGAGAGAGAGAGAGAGAGAGGCAGAGACACAGGCAGAGGGAGAAGCAGGCTCCATGCACCAGGAGCCCGATGTGGAACTCGATCCCGGGTCTCCAGGATCGCGCCCTGGGCCAAAGGCAGGCACCAAACCACTGCGCCACCCAGGGATCCCCCAAAAAGATGTTTATAAATGAGGGAAAGATATGATGCATCCATGTAATGGAATGGTATGTGATCATAAAAGAGAATGAAGAAGGTCAAACATATAGTGATATGGAAAGATTTCCAAGATATACTATCAATTGGAAAAAAAAGCAATATGCAGTAAATAATGTACAGAATGCTCTCATTGTGTAAAAAGAGGAAAATACTACATGTAGATTTTTGTTCGTATATGTCGTAAGAGAAAAATGGCTGGCAGATAATGATGGAAGGGAGAATTATTTTTTTCACTGTCTATTCTTTTGCCATTGTTTGATTCATGTAGTTCATTATTTACTCAAAATTAACTTTTAAAAAGGTGTCAAAATTATCTAGTCTCAAATTTATTCAGAAGATATTCATCAAGAACATTCCATGTTTAAGCCATCGTTTTAAATATTAGTGCATAAAAATTTGAATAAGACATAGAATTTACCTTTAAAATTTAAGTTATGGGATTTAAAAAAAAACTATCTAGTTATAACAAAAGTTTAATAAAGCAAAGCTGCATATAAAAAAATTTAATTAAAGTAATTAATTGGTAGACTAAGCCTGATTCCAAAACAGTATCAATTAATAAGTGCTCGTAGCTATTTATTCCATAGTACTATATAAACACACTTCCTATTTGTTTCTAATTTTCTACTTTTTAAATTTTCCCATGACTTTTATGTATTAATGCTAAAAATAATAATGAAAAAATAGGCAACTCACAGTAATCCAATTATCCTAATGCAGCTGTTTCATATTTTCTCAGGTCCTTTTATTTTTTAATGATATAAATTAATAATTTTACTTTTTACTATAGTGGTCTTGACATAATTTTTATATATTACATTGAATGGATATCTCATGTAGCTAGTGTCATCACAGTTTTAATTTTAAGGACTAAGTTGGTGTGCAATAATTTTACAGTAGTCAGATATTCAAATTGTTTAAAACGTTAGTCATTAAAATTAATATTAAAATGTATCTTGGAGCACCTGGGTGGTGCAGTTGGTTCAGTGTCCAACTTCTGATTTCACCTCAGGTCATGATCTCAGCATCATGGGATCAAGCCCTGCATCCAGCTCTGCACTGGTCATGAAGCCTGCTTAAGATTCCCTCTCCCTCTCTCCTCTCTGTCCTTCTGCTCCACTCACCCTCTCTCTCTCTCTCTCTCTCTCTCTCTCTCAAAAAAAAAAAAACCTCAATGCACAAAGTTGTATTTTTCTCTTGATTGATTGATTTCCTCAGAATTAATTAACAGAAATGAAATTATTGAGTGATAGTTTCTGATAATTCTTCAGAAGCTTCTTTTCTAAATTATCTTAAAGACAATAATTATGTTAGAATGATGGGATTATGTGTTATTTCATTTTAATTTTAAATTTTTATTTAGTTAAAATTGAGAAATGTGTTCAACAATCCCTCCTCTACTTTGATTCTACTTTAGGCAAGATTTTATTGTTCATGATTATTCTATGCATCATTTCTGCATCACAGAAGGTATTTCAAATACATGTATATTATAGTCATCTCTTCTGGTTGTTTACATAAGTTAGAAACTGTCAAATAGGAAGAATATAGGCATTATTAAAAATCATGGTTAAACAAACATCTTATACTGCATATATGAGAGAAAGAAAAAAACATGAGGCAAATTTGGCCTAGGTTTGTAACTAAACAATTTCCGTTATGTAGAAATGCCCTTCCTTCCAACCCTCTCTGCTCCACCACTTCCAGGCCAGAGATCTGCTTAGGCATGAATGTATCTTACTTGAGATAAATGCCATTTACTGCTGTATCTTGGGAAGGGGTTTCAGAAATCACTTTGTTTGAATGTAAATATTTCATAACAATTAAAGTCAAGTTAGTTAACCAAAAACAACCAAAGTTTTCCACCAGAAGCATCCAACATTTTGTTTGTAAAATTAGAGTAAGGGCTTAGAGAAACAAGTCCAAAGGATTTGTTGATTTGGACAGAGAACCCTTTGCCCCAAATTCTTCTTAATATGCATAAATATTCAACAAAACAAAATTTTTTAAAAAAAGATCCTCTAAGTACAAATCCAGATTGTCTCCAGTAGAAGTAAAAACAAAGAAACATGGAAATGAACAATAAAAGTAAATAAATCACAGACTCCCTAAAAAGACATTATATCAATTTATATTTTCACCAAAAATGTATGATTATGCAAGTTCCACCATAACCTCATGAAGATTAAATATTAAATATGTCACTCTATTATAAAAATGTATTAAAATGATAAATGAGTAGAAATATGGTGAGACTTATAAAGATTGAAACCTGTACTCAAATTATCTGAATGCTTTATTGAATTAAGATAATCTTTTGTACTTTAAAATCCTACCAAAGGGTAAAGTAAATCTTTTCTTCAGGAAGATAAAATCATGTAGAATCTTTCCAATTCTCCATTCACAATATCAGACGATTATGTATGAAAATATACCCCAGGTCCCTGTGTGTTAACTCACCAGGAGATTCTTAAGGCATAGTGACCACATATCTATAATATAAAATGAAAACAAATGCAAGTGATAATACATTTAGTTTCCAAAAAATTGCTATTGGGTTCTAACCAAATAATTTTAACAAATACCTCAGTTTAGTCAGTGCATGTAGTTCCTCTTTAAATGAGTATTATAATAATAATAAAAAAATATATGATATAAATATCCAAGGAGTTGATCTTAATTATTTAAAAGAAAATCTAGGGCAGCCTGAGTGGCTCAGTGGTTTAGCACCGTCTTTAGCCCAGGGCCTGATCCTGGAGACCCAGGTTAGAGTCCCAAATCAGGCTCCTTGCATGAAGCCTGCTTCTGCCTCTGCTTTGTGTCTCTCTCTGTGTCTCTCATGAATAAATAAATAAATAAACCTTTAAAAAATGGATAGAAAATAAATTCCAATGAAATGTTACAAGAGACTCACTTTATTTTTTTATACCTTTTATAGAAATATAGTTGACACACAATGTTACATTAACTTCAGGTCTACAACATAGTGATTTGACAACTGTATACCTCATGCAATAATCACAAGTGTAGCTACCATCTGTCACCATACATTGCTGTTTTAATACCATTAACTAAAAAAAAAAAATTAAAAAAAAACATTAACTATATTCCCTATGCTTTCTCTTTCATCTGCATGACTTATTCATCCATAATTGAAAGCCTGTACTTTCTACTATCTTTCACTCATTTTTGCCTATCCCTCAACTCTCCTCTTTTCTGGCAACCACTACTTTATTCTCTGTTTTCATAGGTCTGTTTTGTTTTGTTGTTCTTATTGTTTGTTTTGCTCTTAGATTCCACATATAAGTGAAATAATATGGTATTTGTCTTTCCCTGACTGACTTATTTTGCTTAGCATAATACACACTAACTCTTTCCATGTCATTGCAAAGGGCAAAATTTCATTCTTTTTTTATGACTGAGTGTATTATATATATATATATACCACATCTTCTTTATCCATTCATTAGTTGAAGAACACTTGGGCTATTTCCATAATATGGTTATTGTAGAAAATGCTTCTATAAACATCAGGGTGCATGTATTTTTTTTCAGTTAATATTTTTGTTTTCTATGGGTAAACATCCAGTAGTGGAATTGCTAGACATATGATATTTTAGGTCAAAACTATCATAAAATACAAAGAAGATCATTATATAATGATAAAAGCATCAATTTATCAATTGGATATAACACTTGTAAATGTATCTGTGCACATCACAACACCTAAATATGAAAGGCAAGTATTAACAAAACAGAAAGTAGAAATAGAAGCAATAGAATAATAGTAGGAATTTCAATATTCAGTATTCCACTTTTATTTTATTTTTTTAAGATTTTATTTATTTATTCACGAGAGAGACAGAGAGAGGGAGGCAGAGACATAGAGGGAGAAGCAGGCTCCATGCAGGAAGCCCGATGTGGGACTTGATCCCGGGAATCCAGGATCACGCCCTGGGCCAAAGGCAGATGCTCAACCACTGAGCCACTCAGGCATCCCAGTATTCCACTTTTAACAAAGGAAAAGTCATCCAGACAAAACATCAGTATGGAAAGTGGACTTGAACAACATTCTGGACTAAAGGGACTTAAGAGATATATGCAGAACATGTCATTCAGACGCAGCAGCAGAATGCACACGCTTCTCAAGCACACAGGGAACATTCTCTAGGATAGAGCTTATGCCAGGCTGGAAAGCAGATCTTACCAAATTAAAACAAACAAAAAAAATTGAAAACATATCAAGTATCCTTTCAATCACAATGGTATGAAACTAGAAATCAGTAACAGATAATTGGAAAATTCACAAATATGTGGAAATTAAACAAAAGACTCCTCAACAACCAATGAGTCAAAGAAGGAAATGGAAATAAATATATATATATATTTAAAAACTCAAATACAACTTATCAAAACTTTTAGGTGCAATAATAGCAATTCTGAAAATTTAGAGTGATAAATGCCTACATTAAGAAAAAATTAAAATTTCATTCTTTTTCAAAGCAGATATCCAAATTGCTGACAGGTATATGAGAAGATGCTCAATACTGCTAATCAGTAAGAAAACATAAACCAACTACAATGAAATACCACATCAAACCTGTTAAGATGGCTGTTATCAAAATGTTAAATGACTAGCTTGCATTCCTACCAACAGTGCACATGGGTTCCTTTCTTCTCCACATCCTCACCATCACTTGTTATCTTGTGTTTTTTTTTTATTTTAATCATGCTGACAGGTGTGAAATGACATTTCATTGTTCTTTTGATTTGCATTTTCCTGATGATGAGCATTTTTTCATGTGTCTGTTGGCCATCTGTAATATCTTCTTTGGAAAAAAATCTATTCATGTCCTCTACCCATTTTTTAATTGGATTATTTGGGGGTTTTTTTGGTATTGAGTTGTATAAATTCTTCATTATATGGATATTAACCCCTTATTGGGTATTTAATTTGCAAATATCTTCTCCCATTTGATAGAGGCTCCTCAAAAACTTAAAAATATAATTACCATACAATTTAGTATTTACTACATAGAAAGCAAAAACACTAAGTTGAAAAGATATATGTACCTCTATGTTTATTGCAGCATTAATTACAATAGTGAAGATACAGAAGCAACCCTATTATCTCTGAATAGATAAATGGATAAAAAAGATGTAGTGTATATATATATGTATATGTATATATAATATCTCATATGTATGTATATATAAAATATGTATAATACATATATTCCAAATATATTCCATATGTGTATGTAT
This sequence comes from Vulpes lagopus, assembly GCF_018345385.1. NCBI lineage: Eukaryota > Metazoa > Chordata > Mammalia > Carnivora > Canidae > Vulpes > Vulpes lagopus. The sequence goes on from NC_054846.1 coordinate 36,463,192, forward strand.
ATATATATTATTCAGCCATAAAAGAATGAAATCTTGCCATTTGCCGCAACATAGATGGATCTAGGGGGTATATGCAAACTGAAATAAGTCAGAGAAAGAGAAATGCCATATAATTTCATTCATATGTGGGGTTTAGGAAACAAAGAAAGAAGGAAAAAAGAGAAAAACATACAAACAAAAACTAGATTCTTAAATATAGAGAACAAACTGGTGGTTGCCAGAGGGGAAGGGGATGTGTGGGAATGGGTGAAATAGATCAAGGGGATTAAGAGTACACTTATCATGATGAGCACTGAGTAATGTATAGAATTGCTAATCATTATATTGAACACCTAAAACTAAAATAACTATATTTAGTTATACTTGAATTTTGCTTTAAAAGTTAACAGATGTTGGCAACATGAAGAGGGGAAGAAAAGAACCTTTGAGTACTGTTGGTGGGAATGTAAACTGGTATAACCATTATAGAAAACAGTATGGAAGTTCCTCAATGAAAATAGAGCTATTATGGAGCAGCTTGTTGCTCAGTTGGTTAAGCATCTCTTGATTTCTGCTTAGGTCACAATCTCAGAGTCCTGAGATGGAGCCCCTAATTGGGCTCAGTGGGAAGTCTGCTGGAGATTCTTTCCCTCCCCCTCCTCCCGCTGGCTCACTCTCTCTCTCTTTCCCTCTCTCTCTAAAATAAATGAGTAAACCTATAAGAAAACAAAAATAGAGCTCTTATTTGATCCAGAAATCCTACTTCTGAGTATATATCCAAAAAATACAAAATCATTATCTCAGAAAGCTGTTACCTCCATGTTTATTGTAGCATTATCCACAATAGCTAATATATGGGAACAACCTAAATCTTTATTGACAAATGAATGGATAAACAAAAATGTGTGCACCACGCACACACATACAATGGAATGGAAAATTATTTACAATACAATATTGTTCATCTTGAAGAAGAAGTGTATTTTGTCACTCGTGACAATAGATGAACTTAAAGGACATTTTGCTAAGTGAAATAGGTTAGGCACAGAAAGATAAATACTTCATGATATCACTTATATGTAGAATCTAAAGTAGTCAAACTCATAGAAATAGAAAGTAGACTAGTGGTTACTGGTGGTTGGGAAAATAGGGTATATTAGCCACGTGGTACAAATTTTCTGTTATGCAGCATGAATAAATTCTGGAGATCTAATGTACTGCATAGTGACTATAGTTAGTAATATTGTACTGCAACCTAAAATTTGCTAAGGGGGTAGGTCTTAAATGTTCTCATCACAAAAAGAAAAAGTATGTGAGTTTGTGGATACATTTACTAGCTTGATCATCATAATCATTTCACAATGCATACATATAATAGAACATTACATTATACATCTTAAATAAATCCTAGTTTTATTTGTCACTTATACCTTAATAAAGCTGGGGGATAAAAAGAAATTTTATGTATGGTGTTTTTATAAAAAATGAGTGTTATTGCATATTTTTGTATTATATGGGAATTATATTGATACATCTATCTAGACGTTTTGTGTAAAAATTTTCAAACAAAAATATGAACACCCAAGATTATGATATACAAATAATAGAATATTTCTTTAATAATTTTATTAGCATTCTCCCTAGGAATTTTTATAGGACATATATGAACTTTAAGAAATGTATGTACCTATAAATAATTGTCCCAAACTAGATAGAAGCAAGCTGCTATTTGCTGGCTAAAGATGTCACATAATTAATCCAGTGGGCAGCAGTCTTGTCTTGAGACATCTTATGTTTGGTCCTTTAGATGTCTTCCCAACATCACCATACACAGACACCGAGAAAAAAGAGAACTGTGTTATTGGCTATTTAACACTTAAAAGAAGTGACATTTTCCTCAACTTAGTCTTTTGTGTTTTAGGGATTTTTAAACACATCTGTAGTCTCCATTCAATGTGTATAAGTTACAATCAATTGATATCTGTCTGATACTTCTAAACTACCAAAGAGAAAGAGTAGGGAAGAGAATATAATTACATTTAACTGTATCGCTTAACAATGTTTGGCAAAAACTTTTAAAGTGCTATTTTTCAGAAGTCAGGATTCTTTGGGTTTTGTTTTTGTTTTATTGCATGCATAAGCTTTTCTTCTTTTGAATAACAAAACTGTCATGAAATAAAAAGTAGTCTGTTTAGTTTCTCAAAGACTTACCTAATCAATTAAAATACTCTTTTTTGAAAGAAGAATTCCTAAACTTAGTTTAAAAGTAAGAACACAAACATAATTTCATTTTGAATTGTTCTCACTCCTCATTCTTTGGACAGAACATCTTCCTCTCAAGTTTATCAAAAGCACCCATATTTTTCTTAAGTGGTTATTTTCTTGACTTTTCTACTCCATTTATTCAGACGAAGAGCATGTCTTTGAAATTCAAATATCAGACTATATTTAAGAGGACAGAGTTAGGGGAATAAATTTGAGAATCTGTAATTCTCATTTCATTCTGGCAGATAATTCTATTTTCAACTTAGAACAAGTAACAGGAAAATTTAGCAAAGAGGCAGAATGAAGAAACGGTAGAGCTGCAGAACTTGGTCCCAATTCAGGTCATCACAGCATAGATTCATTGTTTGATGTGAAAATAAGAGCCAAAATAACAAGCATCCACTACAATGCAAGCACACAGACACATAAAAACACACATTCAAAAGCCAAAGAAGAATGCCTTCCCGTTGCCATGGCTTACCTTTGATAGTTTTTAACATCAAGGATTGACTGAATGAGGCATCTTAAGAGTTGAGAAGAGTCAAGGCCTGGGAGTAGTTAAGATGTTGAAATCTCATCAGGTTGCTGATGAGGATATATTTGATGTGGACAAAGCATAGGAGACAGCCTTGCATCTTCGCAAGTATATGTGGGATGCACCTCAGATTTGCCTCTGTGTTTCCCATAGTGTATTTCACAAGTCTTAATATTTCAGACCATGAATCCAGTTTTAGTCCTGGGCTTCCTTTGTTTAGCATTCTGGAGAAGAAAATTTAAGGAAAATAGGTAATAGAAATTATTTTGCCAAGATTTTTTCTCTAAGGGTTTAGTGAAAAAGAAAACACAGTTAGGATATAAAATGCTCAAAAAGTTAAAAATGAAAGTTTCCATAAGAGAAAGGAAAAGTTGTTGTTATTTTTCTCATTTTCCTTACTAATAGATCACCATATTGTTTAAGACAACAATAGATTTATCTAAATAGCGGCATTCCAGTTTCAGTTCTGAAGAGGTTTTCAATAAGACATAAGCTGAAGTTATAGGTCAGTGTCTAGAATAGCTCTTTTTAGGGGGCTGACCAAATTTTGTTTTTGTTTTTGTTTTCGTTTTGTTATGCCCTCTTCCCTTCCTATTTTTTGCTTCCTGAAACCTATAAAGACTGGCACTAAAGTAACAATACCTCAGACACTTTGAAGGTGGATTTTCCACTGGTTAAAGGTGGAAAATCAGGAAGGCTGGGTCTTTGATGACCACAGAACTGTCAGACTTCCTATCCCAATCTCATTTGGGCCTATTTATTTATTTACTTCTTGCTGGTTTGTTTACTTTTATTATTATTATTATTTTGTGTATATACATTTGGACCTTAACTAACTTCTAGAAATAACTGTGATGGGGAGGACTACATACAGCATAGTACACTCTGCAACAACCTTTCTGTGGTAATTTCAACTGCTTGTTTTCATTGGCTGTCTCCTATGAACCAGTCACTCCAAGTGCACGTTTCCTGCCAAGTCACACATCATGTATTCATCAAATATTTATTGAGTCTGGCATTGGTGTTGGTGCTGGGGATAGGAGCAGAAGAAAATAACTTTTCCCTTATCATCATGAATTAAACTGACAAAAGACAGATTGTCAGGGGAAAAGGCATAGGTTTCTTTATTTTAGTTTTACATGCCATGGAGGCTCCACAGTAAAGAAGTGAAGCACCCAGGACGTGATTAGACTTGGAAGTTTATATAATATTAGTGACAAAGGGCAATAAATCATGGACTAGACAAGGTAAAGGGGACTTGGTCTCCTAGGAAGGATAAATTGTGGGAAGGTAAGTAATATGGGGAAACTAATGAAAGGCAAGGGCCTTTTTAATAAGTGGTTTTGTTGCGATTGTTGTTGTTTGGTTTGATGAAGACTCACCTTGCTTGGTGCTGACTCTCCATCTCCTTTGTGGCCATAAAATTTCCTGGAGAAGAGATTTTTGGCAGTCTTCACTTCTCTAAAGTTTCTGCTTTTAATCATGTAAGAGAAACTGTGAGAAGGCTTCTTCCTGCATCTGTTGATTCTCAATTACCTTCAGCTCAACTAACCCATATTGAAAAGTGGCATATGTTGGAGTGGCATATTCTGATCTCTTTCAGGATATATCACAATATAAAAACTAACATGGTATATGCCCTTGCAGAATTTGAGATTAGTAATAATTTTGTCAATAGTCACAGAAGGTGGGGAGTATAGTGGATTGAGCCAGGAATGAGACAGCAGGTAGAGTTCTCCCAACACAAAGAGAAATCTCTTTAGCAAAGAATACATACTTTCCATAAACAGGTGCCATATATCTCTCTCAAATAAAAATAATATAAAATGGAGTAGGAAATAGAAAAAGAAATCTGTGAGATAGATCTGGTAATGTAAGATTTGAGTGAAGATTATACTAGCAAAAGAAATAGCAGAAGCCTGGTGCTTGTGAGAAAGAGAAAAATGATTGTGGTGGGAGTTTGAATTTTAGATTTTCATTTAAGTATAATAGAAATCTATCAGAATGTCACTGATTACAGATTTATTTTGGATGAATAAACATATCTTATAAATAAGTTTAAGAAGTATAAGGGTATGTAGAAGGTGGAATGGTCAGATCTAGTTGGGAATGGCAGGGGGCAGATATGTACCATTATAGATTTTTCTTTAAAGTAGACTATGTTTGGTTTTCAAGGAGACAAATGTTCTATTCATTCTTTAAAATCTACCTGAAATATCCCTTCCTTTTTAAAGCTACTTTTATTGTATCCTCTTTGTGCTTTCTACCTTATTGAAAGTTTCTCCTTCTAGTGCCCCAGTGTTCTTTGTGTGATTCTTTAGTGTCATCTTAGCTTGCAGTAGCCCTCTCTGTGCTTCAGATACTCTAAAAACTTCTCTATTATAGCACTTTTCACATAGGGATTTGGAGCACAAATGCTGGACCCAGACTGTCTGGTTTGAATCTATGCTCTTCCACATGCAAATTGGGCAGATTACTTCTATATGCTCTAATTTCCTCATGTATGAGAGAGGAATAACAATTACACCCATAGGATTGGTAAGACTAAATTGGTAATACATATAAGTAGCATAAAGCAGTGCCAGACAAGTAAATATGACAAAAATAAAGAGTAGTTTTTCCTTTTGTGATTATTGAAATATTATATATTGGAGACAGCATCCATTCAACTGATCTGCTTGGATAAACAAAACTCCCCTCGTAAAATATACTAATTGATGCTCACAAAGACATCTACTGTGTAGTCTTAATACCAAATACAGGATACTTTTATGAGTGAAGGGTTGTACTATTAGTAATTATAACCAGACAACAGTTAATAAACAGCGGTATATTTACCCTATTATTAGGCCATTCTATTAAAAAAAAAAACCATCACTCTGCATTCATTGACTTTCAATTAATATCCTTACAAATATTTACTCAAAATTTTAGCTATTACTGTCTATTCTACAGATTTGGATTACAGCATTCCCTTTGCAACCTTCAAAACATTCTTTTAATTGTAAATAGAATTGTTTCAAAAACGTACACTTGATAATATTTCTCTATGTTTAAATGCTTCAGTAGTTTCTCTTTTATTCAAACTCTTCACCATGGCCCTTGTGACCTGATATACTGTGTCAGTTCATGATCGATATTGTCATAAATTGCTTTCTGTCATTGTCATCATCAAAGCATCATCATCATCATAATCACTCATTTTCCATGTATGAAGTCTTGTGCTATTTTATGTGAGATTTCCTTTTTAATCCTGAAAAAAAGGCATCACGTTTTTTTGATACCCTACTCATGAAATGGAGAGCAAAAAGAGGTTGGACTATTTGCCTAATATACAACTTGTGAGACATAGAGTCAGATTTCAAAGTCTGATAGTCTGGGATGTCTGGGTGGCTCAGTGGTGGAGTCTCTGTCTTCAGCCCAGGGTGTGATCCTGGAGACCCAGGATCGAGTCCACGTCAGTCTCCCTGCATGGAGCCTGCTTCTCCTTCTGCCTGTGTCTCTGCCCCTCTCTCTCTCTGTCTCTCATGAATAAGTAAAAAAAATAATATTAAAAAAACAAAGGCTGATAGTCTGATATCAGAGACCTTGAGGTTGAACCTTAGCTTATATCATCTCCCCTAATGTGTTGATGAAAAGAAAAACAAGTAACTATGTAACTGCATGAATGCCTCTTGTGTATTCCTCCAGTTACATCTCAGACTAATTTCCTGGCATTCTCCTGCATCACACCAAACAATCTAGCCATTCTGGTCTCACTTTTCCATACGTGGAGTGCTTATTTTGCCTATGGGCTTTCATATACATTATTTTGCCTATGGGCTTTCATATACGTGGGACCCTCTTCCTAGAACATTGTTCCTGTTCCAGCTTACCTGGATATCTCACCATTGGTGAAGTGATAAATTTAAAGAGACTCATTCTGTTATTCTTTCATTATTTGTTCACTTTTGTTAGGTGCCCTGTTTTCTTCCTGCAGTCATGGTATTGACCACATTGTATTTTACACATCAATTTACACATATCAGTTTCCCACTAGATTGTAGGTACAATGAAAGCAAGTACAATGTCTCTCTTCTTTACAACCGATTTACTAGTGTGCTGGCATGTAAAAGACACTTCAGATCGCAAAGGAAAAATTGTACCAGATGGTGTTAAACAGTCGGGGAAGACTTTATTCAAGACTATTACATAGGTGGAGGAGGGGAATTGAACTTAACTCATGAAATACAGAATTGGAGATTTTTAAGAGCTGAGATAACTAGTGGGAAAAAAATACTGCAAGATGTTAGATAGAGGTGAGGTTGATGAATGTGATTAGGCCACCTGTGTTTGTTAATAGTGCTTATTGAAGTTAAGCTCCTACCTTCACAAGGAGACTCAGAGATAGAGGCACTACTTTCTTAATGATGACATCTCAAAGGGATGGTTTCCAAAGTCCTGGACAATCTGGGTTTTAAAACTGACAAAGGTTGGGAGAAAATTTATATATCAAAGGGGCAGAAAAAATAATTCACAATTATAATTTAAAGTAAATGCTCTAAGGAAAAAGGTCAAAGGCCTAGAGTAAGGGAAAGAAACCTTCCTAAAGTTTAGTCAAGCTGAGAGGAATTATAAGGCCACTTTGGGCAAGATCTATTTGTTGAATTAATGAATAATTAACCAGAAAATGGAACAGTCCATTATACAGTAAAACACTCTTGACATGTAGTGATTAAGAACTATAATATGCCTTTGTATTTATATAATTTAAATAAAGTGTTGAACAATACCCACATGACATTTGACTTTTTAGATATTTAATTGTTCTAATTACTTTTCCATGTTTTTTCTATTTTTCCCCATGTTTTTTTCTAATTCATAAAAAATAAACTAACATCATTATAATATGGTACTTCACAAGTAAAGTTTAATGTTTTAATTGAACATTTTAGTTTCCATTTACTGACTCTTCCAAGAAATTACTGATAGCGTTAAAGTACATTGTAAATAAATAACTCAATATAAACACGGTAGCTAGATAGAGCAGAAATAATAATTTTATTGCCTGCTAACTGAAGTTCTTGCGTATTTTAAATCGTGTTTAATGTTGCTTAAATTATTGTCGCTGTAAAGACATACATCCAATTTAATTAAACCTGTGTAATTTCAAAGAAGGTAAATTCAGTAGCTATATTTATATTCTCCAAAGCGTCATTGGATATGGTATTGATGTTTTCAAAATACATTTGCTTTCATTTCTATACATTTAGAATACTATGATTCACCTCATATATAAGACAACAGTTAAGTTAGCTAAATCTATCATATTGTACAGTCTCTAAGTTATGTTTTTTGTTTTTGTTTTCCCTTTCCAGCATTATCCTTGTCTGTCTCAAATTCAGACGCCCAATCATTGTGCATGTTTATGAAGGTTAATCCTAGACCTGAATTTCATTCACTGACCATAGGCATAGTTGAGTTTCTACAGTAATGAGTTCATTGGGCAGAAATTTTGCAAAGATATGGGGGGAGAAGGAGGGGCAAACATTATCTACATTTGAAAAGACCAAATTTACAAATCAGTACACTTTAATGCAATTTTTTTCTCCTTGACTAACTGGGAGTTTATTTGTATGCATTCTAAGTGGCAGTGCCATGGGAAACTAAGATTTTTGTCATTTTGGTTTAACACAGATTCACCCAGAAAGCACAAACTTGATTTTGCCTGAGAAGGACTACCAACAGAACCTGAACCGTGAGTACAGTTTTTTTTTTTTTTTTTTTGTGCTATTGAATTCTATGCTATATAACTGACCCAGTAATATGACATGGCTTATATTAAGATATGTAGTGAGAGTTTTGATTAAGCATAATTGTAGACTATAAGAAGTACAGAAAGTGAAAAGTGATACCTGTTTTATTGTTAGGTTTAAAAGAATTTCTGAAGTTAATGCTTAACTTTGAAGAAGGTAATACATTTGTGCTATTCATTGACATTCAGTTTAAAGCATACAGTTTATATAGTTTTGCTATTCCAATTTATCTGTGGTTGCTAAGCTATGTAAATAAGATCTCTTACAAATACATATCTTTTGTGTTATTTTGAATATAATTTATTTTTCATCTATTCTATGATCAACATCCCTGAGTGCTTCAAGCATATATTTAGCACCTCAGTTTGCTCTGGGTTTTTTCAAATGGAATCCATAGTTTGCTAAAGGTAAAAGCTTGTTGTGCCTTTCTTCCTTCTGTCATAGACCTGTCTTTCAGCTACTTACTAATTGTTGGCAGTTGGCATCTCTTCTCTCTGTTTGGCCTCTGATAAGTTGTCTTTAATAACCTGTTGTTTTGTTCTTGAACTTTGCCATGGTTGCAACTCTGGGGTATCAGAACTGTCAAAAATAAAAGTGAAAGAGCAAGAGGCACTGAGCTTATGAAAGTTAGAGAAGACATAAGGCCTGGTATTGATTGATGAATTTCCCACTGCAGATAGTTTTCACTTTATCCCATTTGCTGTCACAGTACACAGTACCTGAAATAATAAGGAGATTTTTTTTTCCCTCAGTAATGGACGATGGGGGCTGTTTGCTTTTTGAGAATCTGCTGCGGCCACATGCCGTGTGGCTTTATCTTTGAAAGTGAGGGTGAAACAAGCTTGCCTGGCTGCAGATAAGCGACTTAGAAGGAATCCTATTCAGATGTACCTGTCACTAATTTATCTGGAGGTTTTGTGATTCATACATACTGTTCTGTGTGCGATGGAGCATTAAATTGCTTTCCTCTGGGAGCAGGTCACATTCAGGGGTCATCAGACCTATGCTGTGGGACGGTGCATGCTTGATTCATATAGCTTCTTGCAACTGAATTTTTATCTATTAGAAAGCTGGTAATTTGAACATATGTTAGATGATCTCTCAGAACATTTCAACAGCAAGGGGAATGACAAAAATTGAACTGTGTATTAATATGCAAGTGTTTGTAACAAAAAATTAATCAACCCTTCTGTTGTTAGCACAGTCATTTATTCTGATGATTAAGTAGCTTAAATATATTTCCCAATAATGCTCTAGCTCTTGATTAATGCATTTCCATGGCTTCTTTATTTATTTAAGGAATATGTACTTAAGTGCATTAATTTTACTGGAAAGAAAAAAAAAAGCAGAGCTGATTTGAATCAGATCTTGCCAAAGAAAAAGCTTTAGAAAATAAAGATTTTTCCCATTTACAATATGGTTTTCTGCTGTGGAAATTTCACTTTATTACCCCATATATATTTTGTGAGAAAATGGCTTACCTTGGAAAATGAGACAGATACCAGTTCAAATTTGAAAAGCACATGAAAGAGATGCTTATTTTTACGTGTTAAAATTGTGCTGAGAAACTTTAGTACAGATCTTTTTGGATGTGGGATATTTAGAAAATGCAAAAACTCCTTTTTTTTATTATTTCCATTATGTGGTATATAAAACTAAAACCTAATATCTTCCCTTAGGTTTTAAAAATGCTTCATTTTGTGTAAATTAAGCCAATATATGGCAAAGAGGTAGTTAAGTGAAAGCAATCAGAGAAATCTTTTCAAAGTGTTTTTAGCATGCATGACAGCAGTTTTAATGGTGGGTAAAGTAACTATATAAACTTATATGTTCTCTCTCTCTCTCTTTTTTTTTTTTAATTTAACATTGTTCCTTAAACTCTCTGTTGCGACCCAAAACAAATGATCATTTCATGAAGTAACAAAAGGAAAACTCTTCCAACTGGATAAAAATGATGAATTTATGCTGCATTTATATGGTACAAGTTTTTGATATTTGTCCTACATGTGAAAATGTGGAACATTTAACACAAATCAGAATTTTCTTATTAATGAATTAAAGTATAAGTAGGGCATTACTGTAAGAACTTATTCTATCATCTATGCATAATTTATAGTATTTAAATAAGATGTTCATTACACTTCCCAATCTTCAAATTGTTGGACCCTGGCTCACGGGTGCCAACGTGTCCCGGTGGACGCCCCAGAGACTCAGACCCCAGACAGGCAGATGCAATTAGCAAGAGGGTTTATTGAACGTTTGCGCAAACGGGCTCTCCGCCTCCGAGGAGGAAGAGAGCCCCGATTAGCATTTACAGGTATCTTTTAAAGGTAAAAGAAAAAAAAAAAAAAAAACCCGCTTAAAGACAAAAGAACCGCGGGAGTCTCATAGCATTCAGGTTATGGATTTCTCAGGTCAACATGAGCCTATTCAGGGACATTCCAATCAGGGAGTGGGGGGAAATGGTTCTTATCACAAACAGAATGCTTTTTGTTGCTAAAACTTCAGGAAGGCACCTGGATGGGCTGCCTCTGGATTAGGGTTGATCCTACTTACAGGGGGAAGTTTCTTCAAAATTACATTGTGACTTTAAAACCTTATAAGGCCTCCCAATAAATAAGAGTGTGAAATAAATATATCTAATAAAATTATTTTAGGATTTCAACGTGTTCTGTTAAGCATTTCTCTGGTAAAAAAGAAAAAAGAAAAGCAGTTCATAAAACTAGGGGAAAAACACCAATTTACTACATGCAAAGTACATAAAATTAGGCATATTTCTGCTCTCTTCTTTCTATTTATTTTTTTCCTATTGAGGAGGAAACAAAAGTCTAAATTTGGAATTTTCAGTGTCTTTACATAAACCTATTATATATCTCACTAGGAGATATTTACTTTCTTTTTAAAGGAAAACTATTTAAAAACATAGATTAAATTCATATTTTTTTAGAGTAAATCAGAGAAAATGGTTTTGTTGGAGTCAGAGGATTTAAGTATTTTGTTGTAATGGTATTTTTAAACAGTTCTCTGTATCACAAAGTTTCTTCTGTTCTTTACATGAATAGATACCCACCTTTCAGACTCCGCTAAATTAAATTAAATGTCATTTTTTAAAAAGTCTTTTTAAAGCATCCAAGCTTGCCATCACTTCTTATGAACTTCTTTTTTTTTTTTACTTCATGGCATTTACATAATTGTAAGCATTTTATTTATATTTTATTATACAATAATAAATGTAAAGAGAAGAGAAAAAATTATTTCCTTGTTTTGTTTGTGTCTCTTACAACAGTTAAGCACAATATTTAGTGCCCAGCACAGTGCCTGAAATATAGCAAATAGTTAATAAAATTTGTTGAACCAGCGAGGTTAGATAATGAAAACCAAATCATTCTAGAAATGGGATCAGAAATGTAATGTATATCTTAAATACATTGTACCAAATGCTATATACTCGCCAGTTTATTTAAAAAATGATTGCAAATACTCATTGTATACAAATAGAGAAGTCAGCAAGTTTCAGACCTTAATAGCTTCCTCACTCCGCAACTAAAACCTACCAAACTTATTAAGTATTAAGTGCCATGACACACATAACTAGTATTGTCTAAGAGTAGTTACAAAACATTCTGTGGATGTCTTTTAAATAGTTTAAAGAAAAACAATAAAAAATATCTGGTTATTAAAAACCCCATTTATTTTATAAGCATTGATTGAGATGACTATGTCTGTATATATGAAACTGTGCAAAAAATCTATAGATTTACTCAATAAATTGTTAACTCTCACCATGAAATCAATATATAGTAAGGAAATTCGATGTCCACTTTCAAAAATACAGTAGGGCTTCAACTATAAAATAGAAGATGAAAAGGAGTGGACACAAGCTTCAAAGAAAGTTGAAGGAATACTTGGCATAAGGAATGGCATAAGGAAAGGCATGAAGAAGGTATTAGTAGGAATTAGTTGCTTATCGCTTATCATCTGAGCTATAGCTAGATGTATTATGTTATCTTTGGCTATGAATGGACATTTTATTTGAATGTAGATTAGAACAAGATTGTGGAAGATCCAACACTAGTTTGAGGAACTAGTGATTCTGTGGGCCTTTAGCTCTGTCCCTTGAACATGTCCAATCTCTTTTTCCTTTAGAAGCATAGAAAATAAAAGTGTGGTTATTTTGAATGACAGCTCATACAGAAAAATCTGGTACTAGGTACCACAGGATTTTCTTCTTGTATGTGATAAATACATACAGGCACATACATGCACTCCCACTTGTTTGTATGGTTTGCTTATGTGTAGGTGTATGTACTTAATCTGGCTTCACTTTACAAAATAAATTAGAGGAGGAATCATTATCAATATGTACAAAACTTCTAATGACTTTGACAAATACTCAATAAACTAATAAAGCAGGAAGCCTGAAATAAAATATCAGTGATAGAGGGCTTATCTCTCAGAGACACACTTGAGGAAAAACTCATGAGGATGATGACTCGTAAAATGCAAAAAAAAAGAGGAGGTCAAATATTTAATTAGACTTTCATGAACAAAAGAACAAGATGAGTGTAATCTATTAACTTCCTGAAATATATTCTTTATGCCATACACAATGAAACATGTAAATAGAAATTTTGTGATCATTCATTTTTTGATAACTGATGATAGTCTCTTTGAAATTAACAAAGAAATTTGGAAAATATTATACCAAATATCTTTTTTAAAGAATGAAAAAGCACATTTGCTTATTGAAAGTCCAAAGAGGGACGCCTGGGTGGCTCAGCAGTTAAGTGCTTGCCTTTGGCTCAGGGAGTGATCCTGGAGTCCTGGGATTGAGTCCCACATCAGGCTCCCTGCATGGAGCCTGCTTCTCCCTCTGCCTGTGTCTCTGCCTCTCTCTCTCTCTGTGTCTCATGAATAAATAAATAAAATCTTTAAAAAAAAATTTTTTTAAAGCCTAAAGAATTCTTACACTAACAGTTGGTGTTTAACCCAATACTTACTGAACTAATTTAATCAGATCACCCTTATTAAGGTCATGATCTTTCCATGATTCCATGTTGCCTAGCTCTAGTTTTAGAATATCATTATTTGAAAACATTTATACTAGGAAAAGTAAATGCAAACTGTTATTGTTTGGTGTTTTATGTATTACTTAAGAATTTTGGCATATTTCAGAGTGCAGTCATTCTCCTAAATTTTCATCTAGAATCTTTTTGCTTCAAGCTTTTAATTGTATAAACCAGCTAGATTAAATGTTGTGTATTGAAAAAAATAGGGATCAAGAATCATTTTTAGCTCAGACCTTGTTCCAAAGGTAACTGAAAATGTTTGTGTGAATTTTTTTTTAAAGATTTTATTTATTTATTCATGAGAGACCGAGAGAGAGAGAGAAAGAGAGAGAGAGAGGCAGAGGGAGAAGCAGGCTCCATGCAGGAAGTCCCATGTGGGACTCGATCCCGATACTCCAGGGTCACACCCTGAGCCAAAGGCAGGTGCCAAACAGCCGAGTCACCCAGGGATCCCCTGTTTGTGTGAAATTTTTATTGTTCTATTCACCTATTTGTGTATTATTAAATACTTGAAGTATGCTATTCATATGTTTATTATTGTAGATTAAGAGCGAGTTTTGAAATGTGTTAGTGTAACTCAGCCAAATGTATTCATTTTCAAGAGCATTTTAACTCCTCTAGATCCTCTTCCATTTCATCTTAGAATCAGCTAATATTCTTATGATATTTTGACTGAACTCATATTAAGGCTAAGAAGTCAGGAAGAATTCACATCCTTAAAATACTGAGTCTTCTCATCTTATGAAGGTGACATAGATCCTTTAATTTAGGCCTTGTTACTGTCTGAAGCAATTTGTAGTTTCCGTAATAGAAATCACACATATTTTGTTGGATTTATTCCTATTTAATGTTTATTGATGCTGTTATTAATCGTAACACTTTAATTTTTCATTTTCTACTCCGGTATATAGAAATACAATAAATTTTTTGCTGACCTTCTATCCTATGGACTTGCTAAATTCATTTATTACTCCATGTATTTTTTATACATTCCATAGGCTTTTATATATATAAAATATATATAATATATAATATATAAAATATAATCTGATTAAAATTGTTATGCCAACACTTGCATTTTCATTCTTCTTGTCCAATTTCATTAACTAGAGCTTCCATTACAATGTTGAATAGAAATGGTGAGAACTAATGGTCCTGGGTGACTCAGTTGGTTAATTGTCTAACTCTTGATTTCAGCTCAGGTCATGGTCTCAGGATCCTGGGATCAAGCCCCACATTGGGTTCCATGCTTGGTGGGGAGTCTGATTGAGGAGTCTTTCCCTCTCCCTCTGCCCCATCCCCTGCTAGTGCAGGTGCTCTCTTTAAAATAAATAAATCTTTTTTAAAACATGGTGAGAAGGGATCCCTGGGTGGCGCAGCGGTTTGGCGCCTGCTTTTGGCCCAGGGCGCAATCCTGGAGACCCGGGATCGAGTCCCACCTCGGGCTCCCGGTGCATGGAGCCTGCTTCTCCCTCTGCCTGTGTCTCTGCCTCTCTCTCTCTCTCTCTGTGACTATCATAAATAAATAAAAATTAGAAAAAAAAATAAAATAAAACATGGTGAGAACTGATTCTGTTATCATATTGTCTATGTTAAGAGACACACATTCAGTGTTTCTCTGCAAGTATTCTAGTTTTCATGTATACTCTTAATGGGATTAAGAAGGTTCTACTTTATTCCTAGATTTTTAAGAGTTGTTATTGCAAATGAGTGCTAGATTTTATATTTTTTCTGTATCTTTTGAGATGATCTTATTACTTGTCTTCTCTACACTTTTTACATATCAAATTGCATTAATTTCTGAATTCCAAACCAAACTTGCATTGCTGGAATATACTCCTGTTGGTCATCATATAGCATCTTTCATATATATAGCATGATTTACTTTGCTAATATTACATTAAAGATTTTATATTTATGTTTGTGAGAAATATTGTACTGTATTTTTATTTCTTTTCAGGTCTTTATCAAATTTGGTATAAAGACATGAGTTTGAAAGTGCTTTTCCCTTCTATTTTCTAAGTTTGTATATTATTTCTTCTTCAAATAATTGAATAGCTCCTGGGATTTTCTTTGTGGAAAAGTTTTGAATTGTAAATATAATTTTCTTAATGGATAAAGGGATGTTCATATTTTCTTTCTTACCCTATGTCAGTTATGGCAGTTTCTGTCCTTTAGAAAATTTGTCTATTGTTTTCTTAATTAGTGCATCTATTTACATAAAACTATTCAGAAAGTACTATTATGAATCTTTACTTTGGGTTGGATTTGTAATATTGTTCACTTCATTTCTGATAATGGTATTTTGAATTTACCCTCTTGTTATGAAACTGGGTAAGGATATATCAATTTTATCAGTCTTGTCAAAGAAAGCAGTTTTGACTTTGTTGATTTTTAAAATATTTTTCATTTTCAAATGTATTACTATCTGCTCCTATCACTAATTTTTTTTTCTTCTACTCTTTTTTATTTTTAAACTGATTCTTATTTTCTAACTTCTGAACATAGAAAATTAGGTCTTTTTTTATACTTTGTGTCTTTACTAGTAGAAAAATTTAAAATTATCCGTTTTTTTTCTATGTACCCCTTAAACTGTGTTCCACAGGTTTTGGCATGATCTGCTTTCTTTATCACAAAATCTGAAATAGTATCTAAGTTACTTTTTGATTCTTTCTTTGATCCATAGATTTTTACATATTTAATACTTAATTTCTTATTTGGAAATTTTCTATCCATCTTTTAAAATCAATTTTTAGTAAATAGCTTTGTGTCAAAACAGTATACTGTGTACATTATTTAATTATTGGAAATTTACTGGGAGTTATCCTGCAGCCTCCTCTAAAAATATTGTATCTTTCAATTTGGGGAGTAGCACTTTATAGGTGTCAATTAGTTTAAATGAGCTGATAATTTAGTTCATTGGCTTTTTTTTTTTTTTTTTTTTTTTGGTCTTCTTGCTCTCAATTACCAAAGCAGTGGTAAACTCTCCATACAAGTGTGGATTTGAGATTTATTTCTTCAATTCTGTAATTTTGTCTCATGTATTTCTAAACCTTGCTCTTAAGTATGTATATAACTAGGTTTGTTATATCTTCCTGATGGACTGACTCCTTTTATCACTGTGAAATAATATTCTTGATATCTGGTAATACTCTTTGTCTTGGTATCTATTTTGTTTGGCTACAATTTTTTATCATATTAAGTAAATACTAAATAATCATGGCATTAACTGAAATAATAAGTATTACAATAAATGTTAAATATAAATTAGTATATTTATTAAAATGTTTCCCAGTGTGTGATTGAAAAATTTTAATACTCAGCCATAATAACTGAATAAAAAATGCTGTTCACACATTTATTTTATGTGAAAAGACATTTGAAAACTTACAAAATGAAAATTAAATCGTGATTTGCATATAATATTTAAATGAGAGACCTTAAGACCTGGGTAAATAATTAAAACCCCAGTATGGTAATTGGAAGTTAATAGGGACATTAGTGGTCAATGTTCCACTTTACACATGGAAAAATTAATACTGTGAGAAGCTGAAAACTAGTCCCAAATCACAAATGTTGCTAAGGTCTAGAATACCAATGTTCTTTGTTCTATAAGTTACTGATACTCATGAATAAGGTCCTTGTGGGGATATCCAAAACTTAAAGAAAGAAATAAAGGTATCAAAATTTTAATGATGATAGGAACATGAAAAAAATCAATGTTGTATTATTCTTAACCAAATGCCTTAATCTTTATCCATCATTTTTCTCAGCTACAAAAATGATCATAATTCATAAAGAAAAATATATCTTTATTTTCCTTCAAGCTTAGGAAAGGACAAAAGAGTGTGGTTCCAATTTCAATGTCACTGCCCATGAATAAAATATTCTCAAGAGTAAATGAGTGTGTTTACCTGTATAATGGAAAGGTGAG
The DNA here is from genome assembly GCF_018345385.1 of Vulpes lagopus. Taxonomy (NCBI): domain Eukaryota; kingdom Metazoa; phylum Chordata; class Mammalia; order Carnivora; family Canidae; genus Vulpes; species Vulpes lagopus. Next base: position 36,480,769 of record NC_054846.1, read on the forward strand.
AGGAGAATAGCAGAGTAAATACCATTCATGCTAAAATAAATGCCAAAATATTCTTTGGGGAGAGTAGTCTTACTTTTATAGTCATATATAGAGAAGGAAAAACAACCATTTAGCCAACGTTTCTATTCTTGCATGTGTACTCCCAATGGGATTATACTTATTGTGAGTACATTAGAGGATGACTCCCATGCCTTTTAATAATTTTTAAAGTACATGTTAAAATGCCCATTATATTTCTTGCTTTAAAGGGATTAGTAAAATGTTAATTAATCATGAATGCATAGACAAAAAAATATCAGGGACAGTTTCTTGGCAGAAAACAAATGAGTTGAAATGCCCTCTTTAGCAGTGCATTAGGAATGTGACAATTAAGATATAGTTAAGCCCTTTGGATATAGATGCTTTTAGTCATTTATTTTCCCTAACAATAAGTAACAGAGACAAAGCCTTTAGTACCTGAGTATAAATATGATTTTCAACTTCTTGAACACCAAGACATTCTTTTAAAATTCTATTTGCTGCTAATTCCTTTTGTTGACTGTATTGTTCATGATGATAAATTTAAAATACTGAGAGATGCTCACTGGAATAAAAGGTCATAGCAGTTTGTTAAAGATGCTTTGCCAAGACTCTATGCTTAGTACCTTAGTAAAATGTCCAGAATCAACTCATGTTCTCAGGGTTTTTTTCCTAACTCTGTAGTGTATCTTAAGATCATTTACACAGGAAGTAAATGGAATTTCCTTTGACATTTGGTTGTCATGTTTCCTTCGTGAATTGTGGAAGTTTCTTTAATCTAGACTACCTATATTATTAAATATTATTCTCTTCTAAATAAAACTGAAAATCAAACAGTGTTTAGCAGGTCAAGTAGTAAATTTGTCCATTTAAATCTCATTTATACTTCTATTGTCAATATGTAGTGTTCTAATTCAGAAAAATACACTGCTAATTCAATAATGTTAAGAATCGGTGACTTATCCTTTTGAAGAAGTACCTTGACAATTATCTTTCTTTATTGCCTTCAGATCTTGCTATAAATGTGCTGAATGAATTATGAGGCTTCCCTCATGCTGTGTTCTCCTATCTTTCTAGAATGTTACATGCATTACTATTATACTTAGCATTTAGCTAGAGATGTTCCTGTTTCCTGTCATTCTTTTAGTACTTAGTCTAATTTTTTAATGACTGAACTTAGAAGTTATCCTTTCTGGTAGACTTCCCTGGACTACTGAGCTATGGTTGTTCCTATTGCACCATGAGGTTTTTTTTTTTTTTTTTTTGCAAAATAATATATTTCAGACTATAGAAAATGCCCATTATGTCTTTCTTCTTTGAAATATTTTATGTTTTTTTAATAAATTAATTTTTATTGGTGTTCAATTTACCAACATATAGAATAACACCCAGTGCTCATCCCTTCAAGTGTCCCCCTCAGTGCCCGTTACCCATTCACCCCCACCCCCTGCCCTCCTCCCCTTCCGCCAGCCCTAGTTTGTTTCCCAGAGTTAGGAGTCTTTATGTTTTGTCTCCCTTCCTGATATTTCCCACACATTTCTTCTCCCTTCCTTTATATTCCCTTTCACTATTATTTATATTCCCCAAATGAATGAGAACATACACTGTTTGTCCTTCTCCGATTGACTTACTGCACTCAGCATAATACCCTCCAGTTCCATCCACGTTGAAGCAAATGGTGGGTATTTGTCGTTTCTAATGGCTGAGTAATATTCCATTGTATACATAAACCACATCTTCTTTATCCATTCATCTTTCGATGGACACCGAGGCTCCTTCCACAGTTTGGCTATTGTGGACATTGCTGCTATAAACATCGGGGTGCAGGTGTCTCGGAGTTTCATTGTATCTGAATCTTTGGGGTAAAACCCCAACAGTGCAATTGCTGGGTCGTAGGGCAGGTCTATTTTTGACTCTTTGAGGAACCTCCACACAGTTTTCCAGAGTAGCTGCACCAGTTCACATTCCCACCAACAGTGTAAGAGGGTTCCCTTTTCTCCGCATCCTCTCTAACATTTGTTGTTTCCTGCCTTGTTAACTTTCCCCATTCTCACTGGTGTGAGGGGGTATCTCATTGTGGTTTTGATTTGTATTTCCCTGATGGCCAGTGATGCAGAGCATTTTCTCATGTGCATGTTGGCCATGTCCATGTCTTCCTCTGTGAGATTTTTCTTCATGTCTTTTGCCCATTTCATGATTGGATTATTTGTTTCTTTGGTGTTGAGTTTAAGAAGTTCTTTATAGATCTTGGAAACTAGCCCTTTATCTGATATGTCATTTGCAAATATCTTCTCCCATTCTGTAGGTTGTCTTTGAGTTTTGTTGACTGTATCCTTTGCTGTGCAAAAGCTTCTTATCTTGATGAAGTCCCAATAGTTCATTTTTGCTTTTGTTTCTTTTGCCTTTGTGGATGTATCTTGCAAGAAGTTACTGTGGCCAAGTTCAAAAAGGGTGTTGCCTGTGTTCTCCTCTAGGATTTTGATGGAATCTTGTCTCACATTTAGATCTCTCATCCATTTTGAGTTTATCTTTGTGTATGGTGAAAGAGAGTGGTCCAGTTTCATTCTTCTGCATGTGGATGTCCAATTTTCCCAGCACCATTTATTGAAGAGACTGTCTTTCTTCCAAAGGATAGTCTTTCCTCCTTTATCGAATATTAGTTGACCATAAAGTTCAGGGTCCACTTCTGGGTTCTCTATTCTGTTCCATTGATCTATGTGTCTGTTTTTGTGCCAGTACCACACTGTCTTGATGACCACAGCTTTGTAGTACAACCTGAAATCTGGCATTGTGATGCCCCCAGCTATGGTTTTCTTTTTTAAAATTCCCCTGGCTATTCGGGGTCTTTTCTGATTCCATACAAATCATAAAATAATTTGTTCCAACTCTCTGAAGAAAGTCCATGGTATTTTGATAGGGATTGCATTAAACGTGTAAATTGCCCTGGGTAACATTGACATTTTCACAATATTAATTCTGCCAATCCATGAGCGTGGAATATTTTTCCACCTCTTTGTGTCTTCCTCAATTTCTTTCAGAAGTGTTCTATAGTTTTTACGGTAAAGATCCTTTGCCTCTTTGGTTAAGTTTATTCCTGGGTATCTTATGCTTTTGGGTGTAATTGTAAATGGGATTGACTCCTTAATTTCTCTTTCTTCAGTCTCATTGTTAGTGTATAGAAATGCCACTGACTTCTGGGCATTGATTTTGTATCCTGCCACGCAGCCAAATTTCTGTATTAATTCTAGTAATCTTGGGGTGGAGGCTATTGTGTTTTCTATGTAGAGTAGCATGTCATCGGCGAAGAGGGAGAGTTTGACTTCTTCTTTGCCAATTTGAATGCCTTTAATGTCTTTTTGTTGTCTGATTGCTGAGGCGAGGACTTCCAGTTCTATGTTGAATAGCAGTGGTGAGAGTGGACATCCCTGTCTTGTTCCTGATCTTAGGGGAAAGGCTCCCAGTGCTTCCCCATTGAGAATGATATTTGCTGTGGGCTTTTCATAGATGGCTTTTAAGATGTCGAGGAAAGTTCCCTCTATCCCAACACTCTGCAGGGTTTTGATCAGGAATGAATGCTGTATTTTGTCAAATGCTTTCTCTGCATCTAATGAGAGTATCATATGGTTCTTGGTTTTTTTCTTGCTGATATGATGAATCACATTGATGGTTTTACGAGTGTTGAACCAGCCTTGTGTCCCAGGGATAAATCCTACTTGGTCATGGTGAATAATTTTCTTAATGTGTTGTTGGATCCTATTGGCTAGTATCTTGTTGAGAATTTTTGCATCCATGTTCATCAGGGATATTGGTCTGTAATTCTCCTTTTTGGTGGGGTCTTTGTCTGGTTTCGGAATTAAGGTGATGCTGGCCTCATAGAACGAATTTGGAAGTACTCCATCTCTTTCTATCTTTCCAAACAGCTTTAGTAGAATAGGTATGATTTCTTCTTTAAACGTTTGATAGAATTCCCCTGGGAAGCCATCTGGCCCTGGACTCTTGTGTCTTGGGAGGTTTTTGATGACTGCTTCAATTTCCTCCCTGGTTATTGGCCTGTTCAGCTTTTCTATTTCTTCCTGCTCCAGTTTTGGTAGTTTGTGGCTTTCCAGGAATGCGTCCATTTCTTCTAGATTGCCTAATTTATTGGCATAGAGCTGTTCATAATATGTTTTTAAAATCGTTTGTATTTCCTTGGTGTTGGTAGTGATCTCTCCTTTCTCATTCATGATTTTATTGAGTCTTTTCTTTCTTCTTTTTAATAATGTTGGCTAATGGCTTATCTATCTTATTAATTCTTTCAAAGAACCAACTCCTGGTTCTGTTGATCTGTTCCACAGTTCTTCTGGTCTCGATTTCATTTAGTTCTCCTCGAATTTTAATTAACTCTCTTCTTCTGCTGGGCATGGGGTCCATTTGCTGCTTTTTCTCTAGCTCCTTTATGTGTAAGGTGAGCTTTTGAATTTGAGTTCTTTCCAGTTTTTGAATGGATGCTTGTATGGCGATGTATTTCCCCCTACGGACTGCTTTTGCTGCATCCCAAAGATTTTGAACGGTTGTATCTTCATTCTCATTAGTTTCCATGAATCTTTTTAATTCTTCCTTAATTTCCTGGTTGACCTTTTCATTTTTTAGGAGGATGGTCCTTAACCTCCACGTGTTTGTGGTCCTTCCAAACTTCTTGTTGTGGTTTAGTTCTAATTTCAAGGCATTATGGTCGGAGAATATACAGGGGACTATCCCAATCTTTTGGTATCGGTTCAGACCCGATTTGTGACCCAGTATGTGGTCTATTCTGGAGAAAGTTCCATGTGCACTTGAGAAGAATGTGTATTCAGTTGAGTTTGGATGTAAAGTTCTGTAGATATCTGTGAAATCCATCTGGTCCAGTGTATCATTTAAAGCTCTCGTTTCTTTGGATATGTTGTGCTTAGAAGACCTGTCTAGTATAGAAAGAGCTAGATTGAAGTCACCAAGTATAAGTGTATTATTATCTAAGTATTTCTTCACTTTGGTTATTAATTGGTTTAAATATTTGGCAGCTCCCACATTCGGGGCATATATATTGAGGATTGTTAAGTCCTCTTGTTGGATAGATCCTTTGAGTATGAGATAGGGTCCCTCTTCATCTCTCACTATAGTCTTCGGGGTAAATTTTAATTTATCTGATATGAGGATGCCTACCCCTGCTTTCTTTTGAGGACCATTTGAATGGTAAATGGTTCTCCAACCTTCTATTTTCAGGTTGTAGGTGTCCTTCTGTCTAAAATGAGTCTCTTGTAGACAGCAAATAGATGGTCCTGCTTTTTTATCCAGTCTGAAACCCTGCGCCTTTTGATGGGGTCTAAGCCCATTCACGTTCAGAGTTACTATTGACAGATATGAGTTTAGTGTCATCATGATATCTATTCAGTCCTTGTTTTTGTGGATTGTTCCACTGAACTTCTTCTTAAAGGGGAATTTTAAGAGTCCCCCTTAATATTTCTTGCAGAGCTCGTTTGGAGGTCACATATTCTTTCAGTTCCTGCCTGTCTTGGAAGCTCTTTATCTCTCCTTCCCTTTTGAATGAGAGCCTTGCTAGATAAAGTATTCTTGGTTGCATGTTCTTCTCATTTAGGACCCTGAATATATCCTGCCAGCCCTTTCTGTCCTGCCATGTCTCTGTGGAGAGGTCTGCTGTTACCCTAATATTCCTCCCCATAAAAGTCAGGGACTTTTTTTTCTCTTGCTGCTTTAAGGATATTCTCCTTATCTTTGGAATTTGCTAGCTTCACTATGAAATGTTGAGGTGTTGAACGGTGTTGAATTGATTTTAGGGGGGGATCTCTCTATTTCCTGGATCTGAATGCCTGTTTCCCTTCCCAGATTAGGAAAGTTTTCAGCTAGGATTTGTTCAAATACATATTCTGGCCCTCTGGCCCTTTCGGCGCCCTCAGGAACCCCAATTAAACATAGGTTTTTCTTCCTCAGGCTGTCGTTTATTTCCCTTAATCTGTCTTCATGATCTCTTAATTGTCTGTCTCTTTTTTCCTCAGTTTCCCTCTTTGCCATCAACTTGTCTTCTATGTCACACACTCGTTCTTCCACCTTGTTAGCCCTCGTTGTTAGGACTTCTAGCTTGGATTGCATCTCATTTAATTGATTTTTAATTTCTGCCTGATTGGGTCTAAATTCTGCAGTCATGAGGTTTCTTGAGTCCTTTATGCTTTTTTCTAGAGCCCCCAGTAGCTGTATAATAGTGCTTCTGAATTGGCTTTCTGACATTGAATTTTAATCCAGATTTTGTAACTCTGTGGGAGAGAGGACTGTTTCTGATTCTTTCTTTAGAGGTGAGGTTTTCCTTCTAGTCATTTTCCTCAGTACAGAGTGGCCAAAAACAAGTTGTATTGGGAAAAGGAGAAAAAGAGAGAGAGAGAAGGAAACAATATAGAAAAAGAAAAAAGAGAAAGAAGAAAAAAAGGGAAAAAAGAGAAGAAAAAGAGAAAGAAAAAGAAAGGTGAAAAAAAAGAGGGGGTGGAGGAAGTAATCAGAAAGCAAAAAGAAAGAAAGAAAAAAAAAAACACAAAACAAACCAAAAAAAAAAAAAAAAAACAAAAACACGGGGGAGTATCTTCTGATTCTTTATACTTTAAGTCCCTTGACCTCCCCTGGAACTTGTCCGTCTAGGTGGTCTTCTGGGGGAGGGGCCTGTTGTGCTGATTTTCAGGTGTTAGCACTTGGGGGAGCTGCTCCCCCCCTGCCTGGTGCAGGGCTCAGTGGGGGGTGTTTACCCCGTGAGGCCCCAGGAGGAACAACCCCAGTGGCGGGGCCAGCTCTGCAGCCCTGGAGTCAGCCCCCGCAGTAACTCCGGGGCTCTCCGACTGCAGGGCCTGGAGGCTCCGGGTCGGGCCGCTGATCTGCTCAGCTCGGGGCAGGAGCGTCCTTGCTGTTCTGGGCCCTCCCGGCCTCTGCCTGTCCCCCGGGAGGCGGGATCTTGGGCTGTGTCCCGGCGCCCTGTGCTCCGGCGCCTGCGCTGTTAGATTCTCGATCCCGGCCGCGCAGCCCCCTCCACGGAGCCGCCACCCGAGCCCCTCGAGCTGCTCCCGGAGCCGCGCCACCCCCTGCACACGGAGCCTCTTCCTCCGCCCGAGCCCCTCCGAGCTGCTCCGGGTCCCGCCGTGCGCGCTGCAGCCCTTAGGAAGCTCAGCGCATCTCCTGGGGCGCAGGTGCCTGTTAGTGTCCCAGGGAGCCCGAGGGCATCCCCGCCCTCCTGGGTCCTGCTCTAACTCCCTGTGAGGCCTTTCCGCCCGGGAAGGTTGGTGCAGCTCCTGCTTCTCCGGGATGGGGCTCTCCTGTCCTGGGGACACTCGCCCCGTCCTCAGCCCGGCTCCTCGGGGGCCCCTCCCCCTTGGAGGCCTTTTGTTTCTTTATTTCTTTTTCCCTGTCTTCCTACCTGATAGAAGCGCAAACTCTTCTCACTGTAGCATTCCAGCTGGTCTCTCTTTAAATCTCAGGCCGAATTCGTAGATTTTCAGGATGACTTGAAGGTTATCTAGGTAACTTGTTGGGGACAGGTGATTTGGGGACCCTACTCTTGCACCTCCTCTGAAATATTGTATGTTTAATAAAGAGTGTATAGTATTGGTACATAGAAGATACTTAAAATTCTCTGCTAAAACAAATATATTTTGCACATCTCAATCTCATTGTAGAAATTTTGACTTATGTTCTTTTTTGTGCTGATAAAAGTTAGTGTCGTATAAACACAATAAACATTTAAAAAGCTAAATTTCAGGTAAAGGTGGTAGACTGACCTCTTCTATGGTTTCGCTCCATGCACTCCACTAAAATGAAACTAAAGTGTTATTTTTCATTATATGACACAAACTTTCAAGTTAGGGGAGATTGAGTGTTGAGAACAATGCAACAACATTTTGCAAGCTAAGTCTCTGGACTAGCAGTAAATAACAAACATGTGAGAAAAGTAACCTAAGTTGTCAGTGGGAAAAGACAAGAAATGATATAATTGACATTGCACTGCACAATTCCCGGAAGTCTTAGTTATTTGCAGCACAAGATACCTCTGGTTTGGTGGATAAATAATGGGGTAAGGTAGAGGCAAAAAAAAAATAAATAAATAATAGAGATTGGTTGAAAATAGAGAACTGTACTCTGGATATTTCACGTTTTGAAAATAGTATCCAATTCTTGGTGGCAATATTTTCATATATCTTTAGGCATATTAAGTCAGAATTTTTGTTTATTTTCGTATCTTATTTTCTTTATTATCTCCATTTCCTCCAATTATTGTTTCCATATTTTTAAAAGTTTGACTTCAGTAATTTCAATTCTACTACATTAGCTGTAGTATTCTCGGTTTGGATAAACAACAAAATTTAGGAAAAACAAGAGACTTCCACTGACACCAGTTTTACTTAGCTTTAAGAAAGGATACACATCAGGGAACATTTTTTTTTTCTTTTTATGTAGGCTCCACACTCAGCATGGATCCCAATGGGGGACTTGACTTTATGACCCTGAGCTGAAGACAGGAGCCTCAAGAGTTAGACAGTTAACTGACCGAGCCACACAAAGTGCCCCACATCAGGAAACATTAAGCAGGGCTGAGATGAAGGTGAATCATATGAGATACTCACTTTAGTGCAAAATTTAAGGGTACTCCAATCATCTCAGTAATTTAAAAAAACCCTATCTTTAATAAAATATCTTTAAAAATAAAAATTAACACATAAACATAAAATGAACTATATATATGTATATATATAGATATATATATATATACATATATATTTTAAGATTTCATTTATTTATTCATGAGAGACACAGAGAAGCAGAGACATCGGCAGAGGGAGAAACAGGCTTCCTGTGGGGAGCCCGATGTGAGACTCCGGGATCACACCCTGAGCCAAAGGCAGATGCTCAACCACTGAGCCATCCAGGCATCCCAAAATATATTTTTAAAAATAAAGACATCGGATCCCTGGGTGGCGCAGCGGTTTAGCGCCTGCCTCTGGCCCAGGGCGCGATCCTGGAGACCCGGGATCGCATCCCCTGTAGGGCTCCTGTGCATGGAGCCTGCTTCTCCCTCTGCCTATGTCTCTCTCTCTCTCTCTCTCTCTCTGTGACTATCATAAATAAATAAAAAAATAAAAAATAAATAAAGACAAGATCAGTATTACTATTTTTCCCTTTGCCTCAGTTCCGATATTACTCAGCATGGAGCCGCAACTAGTGTTGGAAGGTAAATTTTTTAAAAATCCCCGGGAAGTAAAGCAAAAAGACAAATAGATGAAAAATAGGAAAGAAAAATAAGCAAAATAGTGTATTCATCTAGGGGTCCCAACACCTAAAGTATGGAATTTCAAAAACAAGAGAAATAAAATGGGTGGGAAATCATCCATAAAATATATTTTTAAAGATTTTATTTATTTACTCATGAGAAACACAGAGAGGAGAGAGAGAGGCAGAGACACAGGCAGAGGGAGAAGCAGGCTCGATGCAGAGAGCCTAACATGAGACTCGATCCTGGGTCTCCAGGATCACACTCTGGGCTGAAAGCAGTGCCAAATCGCTGAGCCACCCAGGCTGCCCTCAATAAAATTTAATACAGTTTCAAAAACTGAAAAACATAACTTTCCAGATTGGAAGTGCCAGTAAATAATACAGTGGATGAAAATAAGAGTAAGTGAGGCTTACTAAAATATTAAAATTATGGAATATGGAAGTTTCTGCAGACTTTCAGGGATGGGGCAGGACAATAAAGAGATTAGATGTAAAACACCAGAAACTAGAATGTATTGGCATTTTTGAACAGCACTTATTTTCTACCAAATTTGAATGCTTTCACAAACCACAATCTTTAAAGACAAAGATACCTACAAAAATTTAGTTGGTAAATGTTCTTGAAGGAAAGAATGGAACAAGTTGATGAAGAGGATCTAAGGGGAGCCCAGCTGTACAAATATAAAGATATTACATGATTTGTGTCATGTTAAAAATTACAATTAATTATTATTGGTCAAGACTCTCTGAGGAGAAATAATGTCCAGTGTAGAATTATGTCCAAAGTATCCATCAAATGTGGAGATTGATTAAATACTTCATTAGGCATCCAAGGTGTCAAAGCATTAGTTTTTATGCACCATTTGTCAGAAAGCTACTAAAGAATGTCCTCTACCAAAACAAGGGATCATACGAAGAAAATATATATGTTGTATATATATACATATTAAATCAGAGATTTTTTTTTATTTATGATAGTCACAGAGAGAGAGAGAGAGAGAGAGAGAGAGAGAGGCAGAGACACTGGCAGAGGGAGAAGCAGGCTCCATGCACCAGGAGCCCGACGTGGGATTCGATCCCGGGTCTCCAGGATCGCCCCTGAGCCAAAGGCAGGGGCCAAACCACTGCACCACCCAGGGATCCCTAAATCAGAGATTTAAATAATAATAAAAGCAACAGGCATCCCCAGGATAATGGTGTAGGGGAAACAGGATAATGACTGTGTGCCAGGCATACAGCAGGCCAAGTCTGAGCATATCAGAAGGCTCTTTAAGAAATTTCTCCGAAAGGAGGAAATTGATAGACCTATTGTATCTGATCATTTAAAGAGGAGATTTGAATAGGTGAATGTTTAAGGTGAATAAGTCGTAACAAAAAATAAATAAATAAATGTAAGAAGTTTGAGCAGTTATTGTTAAGAAAAACTAAGAGTTATGTGAAATATGCAAACAAATCACCAATGACTATATAACTGTGGTGTAAATAGCATCTGTATTGTCAAAATTTGGATTTTTATTTGGCTTACATTACAATATACATTAGATAGAAAGAGTTGCAGGAAGGTTGTGCATGTGTAGTTAGAGTTTAAGGAAAGAGTGCTAAGTTCCTTACTGTCCTAGTGAGTAATCAATATATGGCGCCTAAAACTGAAAACAGAGTAAGTAAGACGTAGCGTTAAGAAAGGAGCTACAGGGGATCCCTGGGTGGCGCAGTGGTTTGGCGCCTGCCTTTGGCCCAGGGCCCGATCCTGGAGACCCGGGATCGAATCCCACATCGGGCTCCCGGTGCATGGAGCCTGCTTCTCCCTCTGCCTGTGTCTCTGCCTCTCTCTCTCTCTCTGTGACTATCATAAATAAAAATAAAAAAAAAAATTTAAAAAAAAAATAAAAAAAAGAAAGGAGCTACAAAAGTTAAAAGTGGTTTTGGGACTAAGGGGAAGAAAATGAAGAAAGGGAGGAGGGTAACTGGTGTTTTTCGGAGTAAAACAAAAGTGCAAACTACTTCAAAGCCAGTGCTCAAGAAATGATCTTGATTACTGTTATAATATCCACCAACTGGACTAATTATTACTATCTTATTTAAGTATGCTTTACAAAGTCATACAATTAAGTATAAAAACTCATTCAAATGCATATACTCTTACAAATACAATTGACCCTGATTTTAAAAGATTGTTTTCTAAATATTTTTCTTTAACTATTGATAGTCAGGGGATCCCTGGGTGGCACAGCGGTTCGGCGCCTGCCTTTGGCCCAGGGCGCGATCCTGGAGACCCGGGATCGAATCCCACATCGGGCTCCCGGTGCATGGAGCCTGCTTCTCCCTCTGCCTGTGTCTCTGCCTCTCTCTCTCTCTCTGTGACTATCATAAATTAAAAAAAAAAAAACAAAAAAACACAAAAAACTATTGATAGTCATTCTTTGTGTGTGTGTGTGTGTGTGTGTGTGTGTGTGTGTAGGTAGACAGCGATACTGAAGTAGTCATAGACATAAGCATGGAACATGCCATATAGATAAGTACAAAGAGAGGGCCAGTATTAAAAGCAACATATTCTGTTGTTAAAGATCAACATGTTTCAGGCACTACTGGATGAAATTAATAATAAATACAATAATAAATTAATCATGGCTAGTTTTTATTGACTATTTTTACTCAATGCCTGTTATTCTCTGTTTCCTTTATGTACAATATCTCATTTATTCCTCAGAGTAGGGATGCCTGGGTGGCTCAGTGGTTGAGCGCCTCCCTTCAGCCCAGGGCGTGATCCTGGAGTCCTGGGAAAAGTCTCACATCGGGCTCCTGCATGGAGCCTGCTTCTCCCTCTGCCTGTGTCTCTGCATGTCTCTCTCTCTCTTTCTATCTTTCTCTCTCTCTCTCTCTCTCTCTCTCTCTTGAATAAATATATAAAATATTTTTTTAAAAAATCCTCAGAGTAATTCTGAATATAAGCGATTATTTTCCTTATTTTGAAAGTAAACCTAAGTATTTTCATAGGTGATATTCCATCTGCAGAAATGTAAGCATTTTCGATAAACATTATCTGCTCATTCCCTATTTCATCTTACATAGTTTCTAATGTCAGCACAGAAAATGTGAAATCTGTCTTTAAAAAAATACAGCAGCTAAGCAAATGGCCTGCATGACAATATTTCAGAGAGTGGTTAAATAGAAACTGACTCAGAAAATCTTTCAAATAAATAGATCTTTCTAAATGTATAATGCATTGTATGCACTATGTTATTACATAACTGTGTTTCAGGCTTTCTTATGGCATGATTAGCTTTTTTTTTTATCTGGTGATATATGTAAAGTGCACCATTTAGAGTAATGGAATATGAAGGTGTGACTGCTCATTTAAAATAAATGTAAACGTGAACACACCCACATCTACAAATACATTTTCTACTAAGTTCCAGAGAAATATCAGCAAAACCGTTATACCGTAAAATTGTATACAGAATTTTTTCAGTAAAAAAATTCCAGAAATATCTCAAGAGAAAGCCAGGACCTTTCAGGTTTTCTCTGATGATGAAGGCTCCAAATTCAACCTCACTTTTCTTAATCATGGCATTTACCACTCATGCCAAATTCATTCTTTGAAGTGGTGAACATGAGTGCCTTATGGAATTTTAGCAGATGTCATTGGTCATTAAATTTCTTTTTTAAAAGATTTTATTTATTTATTCATGAGAGACACACAGAGAGAGGCAGAGACATAAACAGAGGGAAGAGCAGACTCCCTATGGGGACCCTGATGTGGGACTCCATCCCAGGACCCCTGGATCATGATCTGAGCCAAAGGCAGATGCTCAACCACTGAGCCACCCAGGTGTCACTGGTGGTTAAACTTCAAAAAAGCCACATTAGCTGCTAAGATGATCAGGAGTTTGGAAAAAAGTCAATGCACCTGCTAGAATAGTCCGCAGCACAAATCTAAGCAGACTTCCAGGAGGGTCATCCTGTTGCAGGTAGCCCTCCTTAAATGGATGGTGATGTGGGAAATAATACAGACTGACAAACAGTTTCAAACAGTACCCACAATTGCCACCTGCAGGACTTTCCAAAGACATTAGAATATTGGGGAAACTCCTCATAGTCCTTCCTACTTCTCCCTACCATAGCACTGTGCCCTAAATTAGTAGTATCTTTAATTTTAACAAGCTAGTTGAGGCAAGTAGCAGATGGAAAACTTGCAGAAAAAGAACCTTGTCCTTTACCTGATATAAATCTTCTAATCCTTGCACATCTGTGGAGATAATATTTTGTTGGCAGTGTATAGTGTGGGGCATCCTAGGACCTCAAGGTGATGGTGAAATTATATTATGCTTTATTGTAAATTGATAGGAAAGCAAGTGTAAAAGCATTTTTTACAGTTTTTTCTTATATGTTTGTATCTTACTGTACTTACATAACTGATTATAATTATTTTAATGATATGACTAGTTATTTTAAGAACAAATCTAAGAGAGGGAGCTGGAGCTGACGCAAAAGGGTTCTGATATTTGAGGAAGTCATATAAAAAAAAGCTTCTTGACATTAAAATACAGCTTGTCTAGATCATCCTCAACTGTCTTACTACCTTATTTTTGTTGTTGTTTAAGAGTTAATAAAGTAGGGCTCTTTAAGAGTGCCTTTTGGAGTTAGTTAAAATAGTTTGGCTTTAATTGTTGACTGTTTTCATTTCTCATTGTTCATATTCTGTTGTATTTTTTGGTTGTTGTTTGGAGAAGAAAAAGTGGTACAATATTTGCTCACTTCCAGAGATGTAAAAGTTCAAGTTTTTTTTAAAAAAAAAACTTTTAAATTAATGATTAGATAAATTGGTTCTACAAATACAGTTCTTTTCTGTGCCATTAAATATGACCTATGTTTACTTATAAATTAAATGTTAATGTACTCTTTAGTAACTTCATCTACCTTTTCTGTAATACAAATTTTGCTATTTATTACAGTCTAATGGATTTAAATTTTTCTGATTCTTTTCGTCAGCTACGTGACTGGATAGAGAACAAAACTAATACCTACTGGCTGTTTACTATGAAAAGATTGGCTTATCTACTTTAACCCTCCAATGATATTATATAAAAAATATCATCTTAATCTTTATAAATAATAAGCACACTCACGTTGCAAATATATTGTCCTCAAAATCACATAGACAATTAGTAGAATTAAAGTGTTCTTTCTAACTTCAAAACTCATGCGATGCTCACTACACCATTTTGACCCCTTGATGGTAATAGAATTAAAAGAACTTCATAGAAAGCCCTGTGTCAAGCATGAATTTTTATTGATTTTAACATAGTGTCTCCTTTAGGTCCTTTCACTCTACCCACTTTGCAGATAAACAGACTGAGCTCTAGAGAGTTTTGGATTTACCCATCCTGAAAGCCCAGAAGTAAAGTCAGGTTAAATCACAGTCCTATTTAATGGCACAGTTAGAGCTGGAAACTTTTGCCAGTATTCCATTGTACATTTTATTTGTGAGTTTGGTTAAGGATTTCTTGGGCCCTGTATCACAAAGCTATAGTAATTTCTAAATAAATACTTGTTTTATCTGTCACTGAAGTATGTAATGATTAATGAGAAATTCATATGAAAAGACATGAAAGGAGACCAATACATGGCTAAGGGAAGGAAAAACAGCCCTCTATAATCCCCAGTATTAGCAGCTACTCTGAACTAAATTATATTAGAGGTAATTGAATTTAAAGTATTATAACAAAATAAATGTCTGTGTTTGAATGTCTGCTGCTACAAAGAAACATGCACGGTATTGATCTGCTAGCTTCACATTGTTATTCATGCTTGCGTGAAGCATCAGTGAAGTAGGCAACACTTATATTAAAACAATTGATCTGCTTCTAAACATCTACTATAGGTCAGAAAATTTGACATTTATTCTATAACAGGTATCAATATAACTGAAATAATTTTTAAAAACTCTCCTTTAGAGCTGAACATATCATTTTAATACTGCAGGGTTGAATAATAATCATTAGGAAGTAGTTCTTTGGGAAAAACAAACAATTGTCATTAGATTTCTATGACTTCCATCGAGTGGCTCTAATAAGCCATATCTCTTGAGAATGATGCAAACCAAGTAAACATCCAGACATAAATCTGGGACAGAGAGCAAATGTTTCTGGAGAAGAATTATTAACTATTTTCCTATTTTGCTATGCACAGGAAGGACAAAAAAACAAACAACTTTATTTCTTTATGGATTAGCTACCAAGGTTTTTATATTCTTATCATTTTACCTCCTAATATAAAGTTAGAATATTCAAAAAAGTACAATTACTATGTTGCTTATATAATCCTCCCTTTAAAATTCACACTTAATAAAGTGGCACATTTGAAATATGCTCTAATTACTCCTGGGTTTAAATCACATGTGTAGTTACAAAATGTACAGCTAAAAGTGGTTAAAAACAAAAAGGAAATAAATAAATATATTAAAATCAAACATGATCTGATAAAATGAATGCAAAATACATCATAATCAATTAGTAACTAAGATGCATGAAAAGAATGAAGGAATATTAAGAATATGAAAATATATATATTAGGAACCATATCATGATGAAGCCAAACATGCTTGTGACTAACAGAATATAGCAAGTGTTTACTTTCTACGTAGATGGATCACACAGAGGCATCAACCATTCTTTTGCCACCCATGAGAACCTGCAGAAATTTGTGAGATGGATAGCTAAAATAAAGGAGCAATATGTAACCAACCTCACAAGAAAAAAACTGTATTTTGTTTTTAACTACGTAAATTTATCTTGCTAGTTAAGAGAAGATCAATGCGTTTGTGACAATATACTTGATTTAAATTACTGTATTCAATTAAAAGGAAAGAAATTGTTTCCAGTGATAAATCAACTAAAGAATAATTGACGTCAATATTTTCCCCAGTTTTTTCTTGATCACTAGAGGTTTTTTTGTTTGTTTGTTTTTTAAGATTTCATTTATTTATTCATGCGAGACACAGAGTGGCAGAGACACAGGCAAAGGGAGAAGCAGGTTCCATGCAGGGAGCCGGATGTGGGACTCGATCCTGGGACTGCAGGATCAGGCCTTGGGCCGAAGGCAGACCCAAAACCACTGAGCTACCAAGGGATCCCCATGATTACTAAAGGTTTATACAAGAAATTTATCATTGTCTGAATTCAAATATAGTATTTTGTCTTCTAATGATTTCTATGTTTTGTTTATAGAAATATATGTATCGGCCATACTACTGTGCTGATTCATTTAGTCTAATACATGAATGTCAATAGTCTCTGATTTCCTTTTGTTTTTTGTTTTTTTAAGATTTTATTTATTTATTTGAGCGAGAGAGCGTGAGAGAGAGATAGAGAGATCACAACCAGATGGAGAGGGGTGGAAGGAGAAACAGACTCCTTGCTGAGCAGAGAGTACCATGTGGGACTCCATCCCAGGACTCTGTTATCATGACCTGAGCCAAAGGCAGATACTTAACTGACTGAGCCACCCAGGCACCCCAATAGACTTTGATTTCAAATATCCTATTGGTATGAAAGGGATTGTGGAAAGTATTAACCATTTTAATAGGACACATTTCTGTCAGAAAACGTAAAGCATGGAGCTAAAAGTTTATTTTTAAATAATTTTACTAAGTACATATAGAAAAAGGATATATTATAAATTTCATTGCATTTTTTAAAAACTATCAGTTTTTTCATTACTGTGAAATTCTTTTGACTAATAACTTGAAACATAACATCTATAGGAACAATATTATGAGTTTATTTAACTATATATATTATCATTGTTTCACATGCTTGTTTTTTCTTTACCTATTGCATATTGAAAATTGCCTTACTAATTTTATAATCCTAAAAAGGTATTGATTTTTTCACATTACTAATCCCTTACTCTTATTTTAAATAATAACAATGGACTATATTAAACATATGCCATATTAACCAGGAACAAAATCAGATTAACAAAAATAAAGAAAAATCAAATGGGGCATTAAAATATAGGAGATTATGATAACTTACCCTAAAATCAAGTAACTCTAGAGAGTGAGGCAAGTTATATTATCTTATGAATCATGTGGTAAAATACAGCCACTGTAGCTAGAAATAACATTATTAGAATCAAATAAACAATTGGGATTTTAAAATATGTATCAGAGAATTTGAAATAAAAAATATATGTTTTTTCAAATTTATTCACAACTCTGATATTCATAAAGAGTATCAAATCCCTTGTATCCTTTAATTATGATTATCTTAGAATTGATTCCTTTTTATTTGAATGGAAGAAACTAAAACAAAATATGTTTTATAAAAAGTAGCGTTTTTTAACCAATAAAAAGTCAAATCATTTACAGTCTAGAAAATCATGACTACATATACATATAAATGTATCATATATTACATACACTATATAACATATATATAGATGTATTAGCGTAATTACTATTTATTCATGTATACAGATTAACATAAGTATACATAATAAATCAGGATTTGATGCCTAGATATGCTATTTAAAAATTTATGTAATATAATTGTCTTCATGACATAAAGTTTGCATAATATAATCTTTGGGGTAACTACTACTATCCTAATTTTACAGATGAGGACACAGATATATGTACAGTAACTTGCATGAGATTGCAGAACTACTAAAAGAGAGAGTTAGAGTTTGGTCTGAAGCAGTCTGACTCTAAAATCTGAGTTCTTACTCACTTCTCTGTACTAATGTGTGTTTACCATCTGAATCAATAATCTTTCCTGCAGACTTTAAAACCAGTGGTTTAAACAAATGTGTGATTTTTTTTTCAGGGATTTTTAATCAAAGTGAATACTTGGCCTTATTTTTATGGTTGGAGAAAGAGACACATTTTTGCCTTCACTTGACATGGATAATAAAACATGTAGACCCCTGCAGTGGCTTGCTATGCTGAAGAAGGCCCGCATAAAGATAGATCCAACCCCTGAAGAAAGAAGGAACTGAAGGATTCACAGAAAAAAGAATCTGCACAAAGCTATACTTTATCAGTTTGAAAGCTACATCACATTATTGAAGCAAATGGAAATTATAGTCCTATAACAACACTATTCTTTCCACATAAATGCTTTTATAGTGGAAAACATCCATAGAAACATAAAGATGAGAATAATAAGTTTCACCTCTGTTAATTCAATACTTTAACCTCTCTAATAATATTGATATTGGGCTGTGGTACTTCTTTCTATTAATCTTTTATCATGACCAATTATGCTGTTTCTCAATTCATTATGCAAAAATTGATAGTGGATCCTAATATTTTGTTCTACTGCTCAACTTGTATACTTCCTCATTTACTGTGATTTTTCTCCTTCTTTATTATTCCCTCCATAAATGTTACCAGAAAAAGAAATATTAAAATTGTCTTTTCTATAAGATTACATGTTCATCTATCTGTTCTATTTTCACATGTCAAGTACAGCTTCCTAAAGTTGTAAAATATCATACAACAGATAATGAAAACATAATCATATTATATGAGCTATAAACCTTCTGACCTCAGGATTTTTTTTGTAATCAGAAGCAACAAGATGCCATGGCTTAGCAAAGATTTCTCTCAATTTTCTCTCAATCTTAAGGCAATATGTAATGGGAAGGAAGATAGCCTCTCCATATAGAAATTTTTATGCAAGGGCCACTCAAAAACAGCAGTAGACAATAATCATGTGTGAGAATGGTTCAAAGACCATACCAGGACCCAATTCAATGTGATCACTTCAATGTAAAAAATTTGCTCCCTAACAGTACTAGGAAAAATCTGTATTTGAATACATCATCTTAGGGCATGTGGACATGGATATCTATATATCAAAGCAAAAGTATCAATATCATGCAATTCTAAACATTTTGTTGAAATTTAGCAAATTAAATCGATAGGAATATTTCTATTTAGAATATAAAAATTTGTGAAGACCTGTTGAAATGCTATACCTTTAGCTTCTAACAGTTCTTGACACGAGTTAAATTTTTATTAGTACCTACATCATTTACTACAAAGTAGGGAAGTCATAACTAGATCATATAAAAGAGGAGGCCAAGAAAACCTTTATTAATAGGCCTTGTTATTTTCTTTCCTGTTTGTTTCCCCTTAAGGAACATGTTTACAGAAACACATTATAGATATTCAAGTTTAGGTATGTATATATACATAGTTATGGATTTTTAACACATGTTATTAGCTTTATTATTTTTTCTAACATATGCCTACAATTTAAATTTATTCTAGTAATGTAGATATATATAACTTCATATAAATACATATATACATATGTATGTGTATGTGTGTGTGTATATACAGAGAGAGAGAGACTTTCAGAAGTAGATCTGGATTTTTATTGACTAGGAATTTTGGTATAAAAATGATGTCAGATCTATTACTTAGAATTATGGAATAAATCTTTTCCAGGCTCAATTTTTGTTGATTTAAATCATCATTGTTATTAGCATTACAGATCCTCATGACTGCTTTGGTAGATTGAATAATGACCCTCATCCAGGTCTTATTTCTGGAAGCTATGTTACTGTAGATGACAAAATTGATTATGTAGATGAAATTAAGTTAAGGGTCTTGAGATGAAAGGTTGTCCTGAATTACTTGAATGAGCCCTAAATATAATCACAAGTGTTCCTAAAAGAAAGAGTTTTTACAGGAGAATAAGATGATGTGAAGAGTGAAGCAACATACTACTTGTTAACTTGGAAGAATCATAAGCCTAGAATCATATAATATGCGATGCAGCTCTAAAAGCTAGAAAAAGCAGAGAAACAAATTCTCCCCTAGAACCATCAGAAGGAACACAATCCTGTTGAAACAATCATTTCAACCCAGTGAAACTTACTTTGTACTTTGAGCCTCCAACATTTTTTAAAAATTTTTTTTATTTATTTATGATAGTCACACACAGACAGAGAGAGAGAGGCAGAGACACAGGCAGAGGGAGAAGCAGGCTCCATGCACCGGGAGCCCGATGTGGGATTCGATCCCGGGTCTCCAGGATCGCGCCCTGGGCCAAAGGCAGGCACCAAACCGCTGCGCCACCCAGGGATCCCGAGCCTCCAAAATTGACAGATAATCAATCTGTATTGTAATAGTTGAAGTTTGTAGTAATTTGTTATAGCAGCACTAGGAAACTAATACATATGCTATATGCAGGTTTCCATCCATCCTAAAGCCATTGCAGAGCTATTCCCTTTGTTCAGATGCAGATTACTTAGATATCAGCATAACAAATTTCCTTATGTATTTAAAATTTTTGGTTAAGTAACAGTAAGACCATCCCAACCATCCTATTAAAATAAAAATTTTAGCCAGGTAGCAATACTTTTTTTTTTTTTCAGACAAAATAGACTTTGTAACAAAGACTATAATGAGAAACCAAGAAGGACACCATATAATAATGAAGAAGATTATCCAAGAAGAAGATATAACAATTGTAAATATCTATGTACCCAACATAGGAACACTTAAATACATAAAACATTAACAACCATAAAAGAACTAATTGATAACAATATAATAATAGTATGGGACTTTAACAACCCACTTATATCAAAGAACAGACCATCCAAACAGAAAATCAACAAGTGAACAGTGGCTTTGAATGACACACTGGACTAGATGGATTTAACAGATGTAGTCAGAACATTCCATCCTAAAAAAGCAGAATACACATTCATTTCAAGTGCACACAGAACATTCTCTAGAATAGATCACATTTTAAGCCACAAAAAAAGCCTAAAATGAATTTAAGAATATCAAAGTCATACCATGCCTCTTTTCTGACCATAACACTACAAAACTAAAAATCAACCATAAGAAAATATTTGGAAAGACCACCAATACATAGAGGTTAAACAACTTGCTACTAACCAATGAATGGGTCAACCAAGAAATCAAAGAAAAATAAAACATTACATGGAAATAAATAAATGAGAGATTAAGAAAACCTGGTTACAACCGTACCAAAAATAATAAAATACTTAGAAATAAATTTAACTAAAGAAGTAAAATACCTGTACTCTTAAAACTGTAAAACACTTATGAAAGTAATTGAAGATGACACAAAGAAATGGAAAGACATTCCATGCCCATATATTAGAAGGGAAATATTGTTAAAATGTCTATACCATGCAAAGCAATCTACACAGTTAATGCAATCCATATCAAAACATCAACAGTGGGGATCCCTGGATGGCTCAGCGGTTGAGCACCTGCCTACGGCCCAGGGCGTGATCCTGGAGACCCTGGATCGGGTCCCACATCGGGCTTCCTGCATGGAGCCTGCTTCTCCCTCTGCCTGTGTCTCTGCCTCTCTCTCTCTCTCTCTCTCTCTCTCTCACACTCTCACACACACACATGAATACATAAAATCTTTAAAAAAATTAAAAAAAAAAACATCAACAGTATTTTTCACAGAACTAGAACAAACAATCCTACAATTTGTATGGAAAACAAAGAACCCCTGATAACCACAGGAATCTTGAAAAAGAAAAGTAAACTGGAAGTAACACTATTTCAGATTCGAAGTTCTATTAAAAAGCTGTAGTGATCAAAATACTATGGTATTGGTACAAAAACAAACACATAGATCAATAGAACAGAATAGAAAACCCATAAACAAATCCACAATTATATGGTCATTTAATCTTCAACAAAGGAGAAAATAATATGCAATGAGAAAGACAGTTTCTTTAATAGGGTGTTGGGAAAACTAGACAGCTTTATGCAAAACAATGAAATTGGACCACTTTCTTACATTGTACACAAAAATAAACTCAACGTGGATTAAAAACCTAAATGTGAGACCTAAAACTATAAAGATCCTCGAAGACAGCATAGGCAATAATTTATCTGACATTGACTGAAGCAACATTTTTCTACATAGATCTCCTGAGGCAAGGGAAATAATAGCAAAACTGAATTGTTGGGACTACACCAAAATGAAAAGCTTCTGCACAGCAAAGGAAATAATCAACAAAACTAAAAGTCAACCTACTGAATGGGAAAAGATATTGCAAATAGCATATCCAACAGAGTGTTAGTATCCAAAATACCTAAAGAATTTATAAAATTCAATACTCGAAAGATAAATAATCCAGTTCAGAAATGGGTGGAAGACATGCATAGACATTTTTCCAAAGACATGCAGATAACCAACAGACACATGAAATGATGCTCAACATCACGAATCATCAAATGCAAATCAAAATTACACTGAGATATCACCTCACAACTGTCAGAATGGCTAAAATAAAAAACACAATAAACAACCAGTATTGGTGAAGTTATGAAGAAAAAGGAACTTGGTGCATTGTTGATGAGAATGCAAAGTGGTGTAGCCACTATGGAAAACAGTAAGGAGGTTCCTCAGAAAGTTAAAAATGGAGCTACCTTATAATCCAGTAATCACTTATTGGGTATTTACCCCCCAAAATATGAAAACACTAATTCAAAAGGATACATGCACCCCTATGTTTATAACAGCACTATTTACAATAGACAAGCTATAGAAGCCACCCATGTGTATTGAAGATAAATAGATATACCTTTAACACTTCTGATTAGCATTGAGTAAGGTATAGAATTGTTGAAACACTACATTGTATTCTTGAAACCAATAATATTCTATGTTAATTCTACTGGAATTAAAAGTTTTTTTTAAAAAATCAACTTGCTGAAACTAGGAACATTTGGATATGTTCCCAGTGGGATTATTTAGCAGGACTACAAATGCTAACAGCTATTTACCTCCACACAAAGTCAAAGTTATTTTTGTTCTAGCCATTATCACTAACTTGTCTATGTTTGCAATTAAACACACTTCTAATTAGTAAAATTTCTACCTTAAATATAAACAAAATGATGAAATTTTCATGTTCTTTCCCTTTGGATCCCCTCAATTTTTCTACTTACAGATAGATAGATGATAGATAGATAGATAGAAAGATAGATAGAAAGATATAGCATTTTCTGGGATCCCTGGGTGGCGCAGCGGTTTGGCGCCTGCCTTTGGCCCAGGGCGCGATCCTGGAGACCCAGGATCGAATCCCACATCAGGCTCCCAGTGCATGGAGCCTGCTTCTCCCTCTGCCTGTGTCTCTGCCTCTCTCTCTCTGTGACTATCATAAATAAATAAAAAT
Organism: Vulpes lagopus; assembly: GCF_018345385.1. NCBI lineage: Eukaryota > Metazoa > Chordata > Mammalia > Carnivora > Canidae > Vulpes > Vulpes lagopus. The sequence goes on from NC_054846.1 coordinate 36,504,256, forward strand.
TTAAAAAAAAAAGAAAGATATAGCATTTTCTAATACTACATTATATAATTTACTTATATTTGGTTTTTGCTTGTCTCCTTTGTTAGAACATAAATCCCACAATAGCAAGAACTTTTATTTGATATGATTTTTAACAGATATTACAAGCTCTTAGAGTTGTTTATGAATAAACAACAAAACATACTTTTTGTATGAATTCATAAATCAACAATCTGAGGTTAAAACCAGATTACAAAGGATTTAAATATATATACTAGGCATTTAAATAAATGATGAGTATGGATATGTAAAGGACTAAGTAGCATGTATTTTTTAATGTGTCTTTTTACTCTGATCCTATGGGGGGAAAAAGAGATGGAGGTACTGAAGACAGAAGGAATGAAGGGAATAGATATGAGAAAGGGATAAGTTTTTTTCAGGCACTTTTTCTGAAATACTTTTATTTCATGAAAACATTCCATCAATTGCCGTCTTCCTCTCTTGCTATATCTATGTATACATGTATTCGTGCATCTATCTATCCTCTACCAATCCACCTACCTACCTATCATTGAGTTTTCTGAAAAAACACATGAACATTTTGTAGATTTGTCAGGTAATAAAAGACAGTTAAATTTCCATTAGTTCAATTATTTTTCTAACTATGTACCTTAATTTTTTAGACTCCAAGATTACATGCATTTTATTTAGGATTTCATTGAGAAATTTCAAACTGCTAGAATTTTTTAAAATTTTCTTACTATTGGGGAACCCTGGGTGGCTAAGCGGTTTGGTGCCTGCCTTTGGCCCAGGGCACGATCCTGGAGTCCCGGGACCGAGTCCCTACTTGGGCTCCCGGCATGGAGCCTGCTTGTCCCTCTGCCTGTGTCTCTGCCTCTCTCTCTCATTCTCTCTCTATGTCTATCATAAAATAAATAAATAAATAAATAAATAAATAAATAAATAAACAAACAAACAAATAAATAATAAAATAAATTTTCTTACTAGCACATGTATATCACTAGATAGTTTTGCTATGATAGTTAACATAAAAGACAACTGATGACGAGGATAAAAAAGAAAAAAAAAAAAAAAAGAAAAAAAAAAAAAAAGAAAAGTAAACTGGAAGTAACACTATTTCAGATTCGAAGTTCTATTAAAAAGCTGTAGTGATCAAAATACTATGGTATTGGTACAAAAACAAACACATAGATCAATAGAACAGAATAGAAAACCCATAAACAAATCCACAATTATATGGTCATTTAATCTTCAACAAAGGAGAAAATAATATGCAATGAGAAAGACAGTTTCTTTAATAGGGTGTTGGGAAAACTAGACAACTTTATGCAAATCAATGAAATTGGACCACTTTCCTTCCATTGTACACAAAAATAAACTCAACGTGGATTAAAAACCTAAATGTGAGACCTAAAACTATAAAGATCCTCGAAGACAGCATAGGCAGTAATTTATCTGACATTGACTGAAGCAACATTTTTCTACATAGATCTCCTGAGGCAAGGAAATAATAGCAAAACTGAATTGTTGGGATACACCAAAATGAAAAGCTTCTGCACAGCAAAGGAAATAATCAACAAAACTAAAAGTCAACCTACTGAATGGGAAAAGATATTGCAAATAGCATATCCAACAGAGTGTTAGTATCCAAAATACCTAAAGAATTTATAAAATTCAATACTCGAAAGATAAATAATCCAGTTCAGAAATGGTGGAAACATGCATAGACATTTTTCCAAGACATGCAGATAACCAACAGACACATGAAATGATGCTCAACATCACGAATCATCAAATGCAAATCAAAATTACACTGAGATATCACCTCACAACTGTCAGAATGGCTAAAATAAAAAACACAATAAACAACCAGTATTGGTGAAGTTATGAAGAAAAAGGAACTTGGTGCATTGTTGATGAGAATGCAAAGTGGTGTAGCCACTATGGAAAACTGTAAGGAGGTTCCTCAGAAAGTTAAAAATGGAGCTACCTTATAATCCAGTAATCACTTATTGGTATTTACCCCCCAAAATATGAAAACACTAAATTCAAAAGGATACATGCAACCCCTAGATTTTTATAACAGCACTATTTACAATAGACAAGCTATAGAAGCCACCCATGTGTATTGAAGATAAATAGATATACCTTTAACACTTCTGATTAGCATTGAGTAAGGTATAGAATTGTTGAAACACTACATTGTATTCTTGAAACCAATAATATTCTATGTTAATTCTACTGGAATTAAAAGTTTTTTTTAAAAAAATATCAACTTGCTGAAAACTAGGTACATTTGGATATGTTCCCAGTGAGGATTATTTAGCAGACTACAAATTCTAACAGCTATTTACCTCCACACAAAGTCAAAGTTATTTTTGTTTCTAGCCATTATCACTAACTTGTCTATGTTTGCAATTAAAACAACTTTCAAATTATAAAAATTCTACCTTAAATATAAACAAAATGATGAAATTTCATGTTCTTTCCCTTTGGATCCCCTCAATTTTTTTCTACTTACAGATAATCGATGATAGATAGATAGATAGATAGATAGATAGATAGATAGATAGATAGATAGATAGATAGATAGATAGATAGATAGATAGATAGATAGATAGATAGATAGATAGATAGATAGATAGATAGATAGATAGATAGATAGATAGATAGATAGATAGATAGATAGATAGATAGATAGATAGATAGATAGATAGATAGATAGATAGATAGATAGATAGATAGATAGATAGATAGATAGATAGATAGATAGATAGATAGATAGATAGATAGATAGATAGATAGATAGATAGATAGATAGATAGATAGATAGATAGATAGATAGATAGATAGATAGATAGATAGATAGATAGATAGATAGATAGATAGATAGATAGATAGATAGATAGATAGATAGATAGATAGATAGATAGATAGATAGATAGATAGATAGATAGATAGATAGATAGATAGATAGATAGATAGATAGATAGATAGATAGATAGATAGATAGATAGATAGATAGATAGATAGATAGATAGATAGATAGATAGATAGATAGATAGATAGATAGATAGATAGATAGATAGATAGATAGATAGATAGATAGATAGATAGATAGATAGATAGATAGATAGATAGATAGATAGATAGATAGATAGATAGATAGATAGATAGATAGATAGATAGATAGATAGATAGATAGATAGATAGATAGATAGATAGATAGATAGATAGATAGATAGATAGATAGATAGATAGATAGATAGATAGATAGATAGATAGATAGATAGATAGATAGATAGATAGATAGATAGATAGATAGATAGATAGATAGATAGATAGATAGATAGATAGATAGATAGATAGATAGATAGATAGATAGATAGATAGATAGATAGATAGATAGATAGATAGATAGATAGATAGATAGATAGATAGATAGATAGATAGATAGATAGATAGATAGATAGATAGATAGATAGATAGATAGATAGATAGATAGATAGATAGATAGATAGATAGATAGATAGATAGATAGATAGATAGATAGATAGATAGATAGATAGATAGATAGATAGATAGATAGATAGATAGATAGATAGATAGATAGATAGATAGATAGATAGATAGATAGATAGATAGATAGATAGATAGATAGATAGATAGATAGATAGATAGATAGATAGATAGATAGATAGATAGATAGATAGATAGATAGATAGATAGATAGATAGATAGATAGATAGATAGATAGATAGATAGATAGATAGATAGATAGATAGATAGATAGATAGATAGATAGATAGATAGATAGATAGATAGATAGATAGATAGATAGATAGATAGATAGATAGATAGATAGATAGATAGATAGATAGATAGATAGATAGATAGATAGATAGATAGATAGATAGATAGATAGATAGATAGATAGATAGATAGATAGATAGATAGATAGATAGATAGATAGATAGATAGATAGATAGATAGATAGATAGATAGATAGATAGATAGATAGATAGATAGATAGATAGATAGATAGATAGATAGATAGATAGATAGATAGATAGATAGATAGATAGATAGATAGATAGATAGATAGATAGATAGATAGATAGATAGATAGATAGATAGATAGATAGATAGATAGATAGATAGATAGATAGATAGATAGATAGATAGATAGATAGATAGATAGATAGATAGATAGATAGATAGATAGATAGATAGATAGATAGATAGATAGATAGATAGATAGATAGATAGATAGATAGATAGATAGATAGATAGATAGATAGATAGATAGATAGATAGATAGATAGATAGATAGATAGATAGATAGATAGATAGATAGATAGATAGATAGATAGATAGATAGATAGATAGATAGATAGATAGATAGATAGATAGATAGATAGATAGATAGATAGATAGATAGATAGATAGATAGATAGATAGATAGATAGATAGATAGATAGATAGATAGATAGATAGATAGATAGATAGATAGATAGATAGATAGATAGATAGATAGATAGATAGATAGATAGTGGAAGACATGTTAGTTAGTTGGTCACTAACTAACACAATGGTTAAGGTGTAAGACCATAGAGGTAGAGGTCAGAGTTAAAACTAGCAGTCTAATCTCTTGAGAGTGGTAATGAATGGAAGCCTAAAAACCATTAATAACAGTAGCCCAGATTAATTCTGAGTAATGAATGTATCAGTGGGAGTTTCTGCCACCAGAAGGAAGACGTGCCATTATGATGATATGGGTAGGTGCTGAAAGAGAATGTACTCATTTTATATTTATATAAGATAATGTGTATATTTATATGTATATATTCATATAAGATAATGTAATACACCATACTCTAGTAGACTGTAGTACAATATAATATAGTCAGTTGTTGGTGTCTTAGATCTGGAAGTTCTCACTTAATCCAACTCTACAGTAAGTTCATAGTACAAAAAAAACCATAATATTTGAAAGAAAAGTCATATTCTTGATTTATAGGGTCTAGAAATTAGGCTGCATATGAGGCAGCACGTTTCAACACTGTATTTGAAGGGAGCGGTCCAAGAAGGCAGTGGGCCGGCTGGTGCCAGTGCCATCACTTCTAGAGAGCCAGCTGGCCTTCTAGATGTTGTCTGACATCAGGAGCTGTGATGGGTCACTCAGCCGTGTTATGGCTACTCCCTCAAGCATAGACAGGGCTCTTTAGCAGTGATGTTTCAATTTTGTGAAAAAAGTGTTGAAAAAGAAAGTTTAGGATAACCTGTAAGAATCAACATTATCTTTTTCTCTGAGGTATGAATTCAGACTGAGTGTGGACAATAAGAAAATCCTCATAAAATACATTGTATATTTTATATTACCCAGAGAAAACTAAACCAAATAAGTCTATCCTCACAGAAGCAATTTCTCCTGCAAAACTTGTTTATGTACTTCTAGCTTCTTTTTCCTTTGATTTCTCCAAGAGGTTTCCTGCAAAATTATCTTCCATGGAAATCTAATATGAGGCTTTGTTTTGCCTTGAGTTCAGTTAAATTTGTTGTTTTATTTCTGAAAGTCAAAGTCATTTTAATGTAAGATATACATGGGGAGGGAAAAGTAGAATTGTAGAATCTCTTATTACAAAAATACAGTTAAATATTGTGTTAAAAATAATTGATTCTGGTATCTAGTAGCAGTTCTTTGAAAATCTTTCTGCTAAAAGCACATCAAACCATAGAATGTGAAATTGGAGCATCTCTTACATGTGTGAAACATCCCTCAATTATCTTCTTGAAAATTCACTCCTCTACAAGGTGGTTTATTCTAATGTTGTTCATTAGGAAGGATTTCTGTATTTTCAGCCGAAGTTGTCTCGCGTCCTACACTCCTTCTCAAACTAAATATCCTAATTCTTCAAAAAAAGTTGTACTGTTGTCTACTTATGACATGTCCAAAATAATAACTACCATCCCAGACATACTTCTTTCTCACTCCTAATTCCACTCCCCAAAAGAAAACACTGCCTTACACTTTATGTGATTTTTTCTGACATATATCCCTTAATAAAATATTTATGTTATATCTTTATGTATCATTTTATAGATAACACCTGCCTTCCCTCTACCAGGAGTTTATATGCATCCCAGAAACTAGTGTCCCTACTTTTTCAGCTCCAACCCCAAACTTGTATTCCTTGCTTCTTCAACTAGTGATATTATCTTTTGATTTTCCTCTTTAAAATAATATTCCCTTCCCTCCTTCAGCTCACCCTTCTGGCTAACTTATACCATCTTGCCATCTATAGATGCCTTTTTTTCCCTTTATTAAGGTTAACAGCATCCAAATACTCTTCTCAAATCATCTCTGTCTTCTGTACTTTGCAAATATATGGATTATAACAGTTGAAAATTAGTATACGAGTTAGCTTTATGTAAATACATTCACTATAGTCAGTGATCATTTAATTTATCTTCTTGTGCAGCTATTTTTTGTGTGTTTCATTTGTTTGCTTTTCATCTTACTTTGTCTAGTCTTTTAGTTCAAGCTTTTTTTTTTTCTTTCCATATAATTGCATCTGCTTTTATTTTAGGGCTTCTCACTTTTGCTGCAATCCAGAATGGATTGTTTCTAGGCCTGAAGCATAAATCATAGTGTACAAATTCCTTTTCTTTTTTTTTTTTTAAATTAAAGATTTTATTTATTTATTTGAGAGGGAGTATGCAAGAGAGAGAGAAAGCACACAAGCAGGGGGAGGGGCAGAGAAAGAAGGAGAAGCAGACTCCCAGCTGAGCAGGGAGCCCGAGGTGTGGCCCTTGGCCCAGGTGTGGCCTTGGGATTATGTCCTGAACCAAAGGCAGAAGCTTAGCCAATGGAGCCACCCAGGTGCCCCTATGTTTTTAATTTTAAAAAGTATTTTAAATCATTATTTTATTTAAAAAATTAAATAAATCATTACTTTATTTATAAAGCCAGCCTTTTCCAGATATCATTCTTTTTTGATGTACCCTTTAACCAGACTGGGTCTTCTGGAAAGCAGACTCTGAGATAAGGATTAGAATTTAAAAGATTTTCGGGGCATACTCTTGGGATTGACACCTGTGAAAGAGAAGGGATGGAAGCAGTAGAACAGTGAGAGAGACTGAATGGAGATGCAGTCTTAGTGAAGGCTTCAGCTGGGATGATCCTTCATCATCTTCCCAGGTTGGGGCAGAGGAGTTAGGCTTTTATAGCCCCATATTGATCATTCCATGGATGTGTAACACCCTAGAAGGGAGATATCACCTTTAGTGATGTGGCTTTATTCAGGTAAAGTGATCTCAGATAAGAACTTTCTACCAGCAGCTCACTCAGCAGCTGAAGAATCCAAATACTTTATTCCAAAAACGGTCTTGGACAACACGATACCAAATCCATTATTTCCCCTACCACCCAAGCTGCGATCCTCCAGGATTTTGAGTGCCCCCTTTTCCTAAGAAAAACTTGGGAGAAGCAGCCTTCACCACTGAAGCTGGTCTCAGGTCGCAGCTGTTATTAAAATCTTCCCATGTTACCCACTCTAACCCCTCACATCAGCTGGTACTTCTGCTGGCCTCCGTGAACTTAGTCACTTGACTCAGACACTTATCCTTAAGGTCTGAGTCCTTGCACATCATTCTTTTCCCACTCAGAGCTTTTGTGCTTGTCTATTTATGGTCAATATGTAGCAAAGAACTAGTTAGAAGTGCCCATGCCCCAGATATCCTTGTCTGTGCTGTATAAGAGCAGCCCTGCTTTCTGAAGATCAGGTCAGTTGTCCCAGACAAGATGGGGTCAGACAGCAGCTGTAGCTTTACTTTAATGAGACTGTGACTGGGTCCCCTGGCAGAAACACTTCAGGAATTTATACTCCTACACTCCATTACACTCCAATACTTTTCTATTTTTTCATCTCTCTGATGACTTCCTTTATCTATTTATCCACGTTCTTGTCTTTTACCACTAGAACCTTTAACATATTAATCATTGTGGTTTGTCTAAGTATGTTGTTTGTGTTTATGCATCCATCTAAGTATGTTTTTGTGCTTTGTTTTATGTGCTTTGTGTATTATGTGAGGGTGCTTGAGCTTTTCAATCTGTGGATTTGTTTTTTTTATTAAAATCTAACAAAGGATTATTTCTTCCATCCTCCCCTCCCCTTCTAAGACTCCAATCATGTCATATTAGATGGCTGAATATTATATCATAGGTCAATGAATATTGGTTTAACACTTTTTTTTTCCATTGGGATACATTCCATTTCTAGGTATTTGTGTGCAGTGATTTTCTTCTATATAGTGTCTAATCTAATGTTAACTTTATCCAGGAGATGGTAGATAGATAGATGGATAGATAGATGATGGATAGATAGGTAGATAGATAGATAGATAGATAGATAGATAGATAGATAAAATGAATTGTTAAATCTTTCAAGGCTTCTTTTTAAAATTTGCTAGTGTGGTTATCAGTATCCTTATTTTGAGGCTGGTGTAATTCTTTTCTGAAGGGTTAGTCTTTCCAGCATCTTTACTGAATGCTCACAAAGGAAATATTTCCACTATGGTTGGTTGGACCACAAACATCTCCCAGTCCTACGTCACCTAAGAGAGTTGCTCAGTTTATTGCCCCCCATTGTTTCTTTTTGTAATAGTTTTTCTTTGGCTCTCCTTGTGGAGTCTCACCCTGAGCATCTGCTACTTAGCTCTGAGCCAGACTCAAGTGCATATTTCTTAGATGTCCTTGACTGTAGAGATCTCTTTTATATGGTAATCTATCTTTAGCCTTCCTAAATTTTGATTTCAATGTTCTTGGTCTAGCAAGGCTGCTGTACTCTGCTTTTGATTCCCTTTCCTTGTGCCACATCTTTGATTGAACTTCTGGACAGAAAGCCTCAATAGGCATAAGGGTCAGCTCATTTTTTTTTCTCATTCCTCAGGTATTACAGTCCTGAACTCCCTTTCACGAATGTCCTATGTGTATTTTATTAAATAGCATGCATTGTTTTGTAGCTTTTTACAGAGGAAGGGCCAGTTCAGTAGCTGCAATCAAGCATGGAAGTAAGAATCTTTATACATTTTAAAAGCAGCTTTATTGAGGGAAGATAGACTTCCAATAAGCTACATATATTTGAATTGTACAATTTGATAATTATCGATACATGTAAGCACCTATGAAGTCATCACCATCAAGATAATAAATATATCCCCTACCTCATGTTCCTTTACAATCCCTTTCTCCCTCATGCCCCTCTCCACTCCCTCCTCATCTACTTTCTGTTTCAGTAGATTAATTTGCATGTTCTGTGATTTTTACAAATTGACTCACTGAATAGGAACTCTTTTTTATCTGACTTTTTCTCACAAAGCATAATAATAATATTCATCTATGTTGGTCTATGTATCAATAGATCATTCTTAATTCCTGAGTAGTCTTTTTTTTTTCTGAGTATTCTTTAATTGCATTGGCACAATGCAATTTATTTATTTACCTGTTGGTGGACATTTAGGTTACTTCTAGTTATTGGCTATTTCAAATAAATATTAGTGAACATTCACGTACAAGTCTTTGTATGGACATATACTTTCATTTCTCTTGAATTTCTTGGAATGCAATGGCTAGATTAAAAGACAGGAATATGTTTAAAATTTTAAGAAATTTCCAAAGTAGTTATACAAACCATAGGAGTGTTCTAGTTTCCACACATCCTCACCAGCATTCTTTCTTTACTTCTTTTTCTTTCTTCCCTTCTTTCTTCTTTGTTCCTTCTTCTTTTTTGCCTTTGTAGTAATTATACAGTACAGTATTGTTAACTATAAGGGGAGTGTTGTACAGCAGATCTTTCTCTTGTTGCGTGACTGGAACAATGGTCATAAAATTTCAGTCCTGCAAGATAGTCTTTCTTTTTAAATTAAAAAATTATAATAGTTGTGTAAAAGCTCTGAATCAGAGTGTCTTCTCAAAATTCATATGTTGAAGTCCTAACTCCCAAGTTTAATGGCATTCGGAAATGGGGATTTGGTGAAATAATTAGATTTCAGTGACGTCATCAAGGGCCATGGAACCCTCATAATGGCATTAATACCATTATAAGAAGAGACATTAGAGAGCTCTCTCTCACTCTTACTCTCTCTCTCTGTCTTTGCCATCTACAAGAAAAAAAGAAAAGGCAGCCATCTATAAGCCAGAAAGAGTTCTCACCAAAAGGTAACATGCTGGCACCTTGATCTTGAACTTCTAGCCTCCAAAAATGTGAGCATATAAATTTCTATTAGTTAAGCACTTAGTCTATGATACTTTGTTTTGGCAGTCTAAGTTGACTCTTATAGTAGTGGCATCTTACTGTGCTTTCAATTTGCATTTCTCTAATATTTTAAATTGGATTTTCATGTTTATGAAAGAATGTTTGCACTTGATTGGAATTTTATCGAGTCTATAAATCAACTTCAGATGAATAGACATCTTTGTATTGTCTTCCTAATCCCATAAAAACAGGATTTTTAAAAATTTTATTTAGATCCTCCATAATTTTTTAGCCATATTTAATAACTGCATCCAAATTTTATGCTTCTTTTGTTAATTAATTCACAGATACTTCATAGATTTTTGCTGTTATTGTAAATGAGTCTGCTAAATTGTGTCATAATTTTTATATTTATTTTTTGATGTTAACTGGAAATTTTTTTCTTGAGAGTTTTCCAATCCTTTTTGCTTATCATTTCTTAAAAATTCCCTTTCAGTGATGCCAGACATATTTATATTGAAACATTTAAAAATCGCACTCATAAATATAGGAGTCTATTGTCATTTAAGCTGCCTCTCCTTGACTATAACAGATTCTAGAAGAAAAGTTGTTTTCTTAAACTTTTTCAAAGTATTAAATCTCACCATATCTCCGTTGACTACTTATAATTTCCAAGGATGTCACATCATTATTGGATAGCATGTGTTGCTGGTGGAGAAACAGAATGAAAAGAGAAACTTTTTTTTTTTTGAGAGAAACTTTTTGTAATATTCATTAATATTCTTTATAAACCAAAGCCCTGAAAAGGAAGTAAGATAACTATATTTTTTCCTTATTTTTTGAGTCAAACAAATTTTAGAAGATTTTTTGAATTCAAACACAATGGTTGTCACATAATAGAGATCAAATGTTTTTGGATTCAATATTTTTCATTGACTCTAGCAGGAATTTTCAATGCATTTCTTACTCTATTTCTTCTCTCTCTCTCTCTCTCTCTCTCTCTCTCTCCCTTCTATTTTCCTATTTTTATCTACTTCATTCTGTGCTATTAAAATATCCTATAAACTTTATTCTATTGTGCTAAGCTTTTAATGACCTCTACAAGAAAGTAAAGAGCAAATGGGGCAAAAAAATAGAAAAAAGATATGTGACAAAGTGGAGGGTAGAGAGGTGGTGGCTATTACTCTCTTGAAAAAATAAATAAAGGGAAAATTTGTCCATTCCTATTGGATACAGAATAAAAGAACAGAGACCCAAATTAGAATATATGTGGTTTGGTTTAATTCACTGAAGCAGAATTGATTTGTTCCATAACTTTAATGGAAATTAATTCCAACTATGGTCCCAAAAATGTCAATAAAGATGTAAACTTCTTTCACTTTTCATGGTATTAGCTCTCCTTCCATTGACACTGTAGATCATTTGGAAAGTGTTTTTAGAAACTCATAAACTTTCGCCATGTACTTCTACTATTTATCACCAGCCAAATGATTATTTTGATAATCTAGGCAAGTAGAACCTAGTTATTTTTATATTTGTTTTTTGCTGAGAGGTGATTTAGTAATCAAGTCACATGCAAATATTGAATAAATATTAATGAAGCTATTTTTCCCATCTTTAAAAATGAGCTCTGTTTTCTATAGTATAGTTTTTCATAAGTTCATGAAAGAGTAATTAACATTTCTCTCTTGGCTTTTCTTGTTTGTAAAAATGGGATATGTTCTACTTTTAGTTAACTGACTTAGAGGTCTTCTGCTCCTTTCTCTTAGTTGTTACTTGCCTATATTTTTAGTAGATATTTATACTATACTTATTTTTTAAAGATTTATTTTATCTATTTGGGAAAGAGAGAATGCAGGGAAGGGGCAAAGCGAGAGCATCTCAGGCAAACTCTGTGCTCGGTGTGGAGATCATGACCTGAGCCAAAATCAAGAGTTGGATGCTCAACTGACTGAGCCACCCAGATACCCCAGGAGTTGTATATACTGTACTTGCTATCAACTAACTTACAAAGTATCTTTTAGTAGCAGGATACATGTTACTTATGACTAAAATCAGTGATTACATGATCCTAAAAAGAGGATCATGAAATTGTAATACAAGTAAAATCTGTCCCTGAACAAATTACTTTTCCACAGCTCTGACCTAAGTTGTGAGTTTCCATTATAAGACCAGAGTTATTAGGTGATGCATCTGTCAATACCCTCCATGACTTCTCAGAGACTATTTAAGGGAACCCCAATAAGAAACTATGGCTTATGGGATAGTTGTTAATATGGCAGCATAGTAGGGGGATCTTATGGTGGCTTCATCCTTCAAAGGTGAGATAAATATCAAATCACGGGATCCCTGGGTGGCGCAGCGGTTTGGCGCCTGCCTTTGGCCCAGGGCGCGATCCTGGAGACGCGGGATCGAATCCCACATCGGGCTCCTGGTGCATGGAGCCTGCTTCTCCCTCTGCCTATGTCTCTGCCTCTCTCTCTCTCTGTGTGTGTGACTATCATAAATAAATAAAAATTTAAAATAAATAAATAAATAAATATCAAATCATTTTGGACACCCACAAAATCAAACTGAGAACAGAAAAAACAAACTGCACAACTAGAGGGAGAAAAGAGGCCACAAGGTAGAAGGTGGGTGTGGAGACATGGTGTGAGGGAGAAAAGAATTGTGGGTGCTGTGGAGGGGAGGAAGCCCTGATCGTGGAGAGAGGAGAGAGAGAAAAAAAAAGGAAACAGGGAGAGATGGAGAGAAAGAGAGAGCAGTACACAGGGGATTGCCCTGCAAGCTTAAACTCTAGTGGGAATAGGATCTGACCTCTTTTAACAAGCAGACCAAAGCAGACCTAATTAAAACTCTCCACACACTGGACACCCCAGTCTAAACACCCCCCATCGTAGGCGAGGAGAAACTCTGCAGAGGACTGATCTGAGAAAAAGAGCAGTCAAAACACAATAGCAGAGGGGCGCCTCCTGGCTCAGTGGTTGAATATCTAGCTGCCTTTGGCTCAGGTCATGATCTCAGGGTCCTGGGATTGAGTCCTGCATCAGGCTCCCCACAAGGAGCCTGCTTCTCTCTCTGCCTGTGTCTCTGCCTTTCTATCTGTGTCTCTCATGAATAAATAAATAAAACCTTTAAAAACACACACACAATAATGGCAGAGTGTGTACAGTATATACCAGAAACTCCTCCTGAATTGTGGAGCCATGGATAATATACGAACTGTTCTTAATAAAGCCATTACTCTCAGAAGTAGAAAACATTACAAGCTTTCCTAACAAAGAGTGGACAACAGAGACCTAGAGAAACGCCAAGACAGAGGAATTCAATTCAAAAGAAAGAATGATAAAAGTTCTTGGCCAAGGGTATAACCAAAACAGATATAAGTAATATGCCTGATCCAGAATTTAAAATAACAATCAAAGAAATACCACCTGGGCTCAAGAAAAGCAGAGAAGACATCAAGGAGTCCCTTAGTGCAAGATAAAAAAAAAAAAAAAAAACCTAAAAGGAATTGGTCCAAAATAAAGACTGCTATAGCCAAGATATAAAACCAACTAGATATAATCACAACCAGAAAGGAAGAAGCAGAGGAATGAATAAGTGATATAGAGGATAAAATTATGAGAAAATAGTGAAGCTGAAAAGAAGAGAGAAATAAAAATATTTGATCACAAACTAAGCAACTCTGTAAAGCTAATAACATTATATCATAGGAGTTCTGAAAGAAGAGTGGATAAAATGAGCAGAGGTTTATTTAAATAGATTATAGCGGAAAACTTCCCTAATCTGGGGAAGGAAACAGATATCCAAATCCAGAAGGCACAGAGAATGCCCATCAAAATCAACAAAAGCAAGCCAACACCAAGATATAACATAGTACAATTTGCAAAATAAATAGATAAGGAAAAATTCCCGAAAGCATCAAGGGAAAAGAAATCTCTAACTTACAAGGGAAGATGTTACCAGCAGATGTCTCCACAGAAACTTGACAGGCCAGAAGAAAGTGCCATGATACATTCAACATCCTGAATGGGAAAAATCTGCAGCCAGGAATACTTTATCCAGCAAGGCTGATGATATTTAGAATACAAGGAGAGATCAAGAGTTTCCCATACAAACAAAAACTAAAGAAGTTTGTGAAAACTAAGCCATCCTTGGAAGATACATTAAAGGAGACTCTTTGAGTGGTAAAGAAAGACCGAAATCAACAAAACTGAGGGGAATAGCTAAAACCTCCAGAAACAGCAACTTAACAGGTAATACAATGGTGCAAAATTCATATCTATCAATAATCACTCTGAAAGTCAAGGGAATAAATGCTCTTATTCAAAAGACATTGGGTGGGATGCCTGGTGGCTCAGTTGTTGAGCATCTGCCTTTGGCTCAGGTCATGATCCAAGGGCCTACTTCTCCCTCTGCCTATGTCTCTGCCTCTCTCTCTGTATCTCTCATGAGTAAATAAATAAAATCTTTAAAAAAAAGACATAGGGTGTCATAAAGGATTAAAAATAACACAAACCATCTATATGTTGCTTACAACAAACTCATTTTAGACTAAAGACACCTGCAGATTGCAAGTGTGGGGATGGAGAATTATTTATCATGGTAATTAACATCAAAAGACAACTGAAGTAGCCATACTTATATCAGACAAACTAGATTTTATTTTATTTTTTAAAGATTTATTTATTTATTTATTCATGATAAACATAGAGAGAGAAAGAGAGAGAAAGGCAGAGATACAGGTAGAGGGAGAAGCAGGCTCCATGCTGGGAGCCCAACGCGGGACTCAATCCCAGGACTCCAGAATTGTGCCCTGGGCCAAAGGCAGGCGCCAAACTGCTGAGCCACCCAGGGATCCCCAGACAAACTAGATTTTAAACCAAAGACTCAAGAGATGATGAAAGGCACTGTACCATAATAAAGGGTCTATCCAATAAGAGTATCTAACAATTGAAAATATTTATGTTCCCAACATAGGGGCATTCAAATAAATAAGTTAATAAAAACCATAAAGAAACTCATTGATAATAATACAATAATCATAGGGGACATTAACACTTCACATACAGCAATGGACAGATCATCTAAGTAGAAAATCAGCAAGGAACTAATGGCTTTGAATGACACACTAGACTAGATGGACTTATCAGATATATTTAGAACATTTCAGCAGAATAACATTTTTTTTTTTCGAGTGCACATGGGACATTCTCCAGAATAAATCACATACTGGGTCACAAAGCAGGCCTCAACAAGTACAAAAAAAAAAATGAGATCATGCCATTCATATTTTCTGACCACAATGCTATGAAGCTTGAAAAAAACCACAAGAAAAAAATTTGATAAAACCACAAACGCATGGAGGTTAAACAACATTATGCTAAAGAATTAATGGGTTAACCAGATAATTAAAGAAGAAATTTTAAAAAAGACAAGGAAACCAAGGAAAATGAAACACAATAGTCCAAAACCTTTGGGATACAGCAAAAGTGGCTGTAAGAGGAAAGTATATAGCAATACAGGCCTACCCCAAGAAGCAAGAACAATATCAAATATACAACCTAACCTTACACCTAAAGCAACTAGAAAAGAAACAGTTAATGAAGCCTATAGCCAGCAGAACAAAGGAAATAAGAAATATTAGAGCAGAAATAAATGATATAGTGGAGTGCCTGGGTGGCACAGTTCATAAAGTGTCTGCCTTCATCTCAGGGTTGTGGAATCAAGCCCTTGGTTGGGCTCCTCCCCCTTTGTCTTCCCCCTGTACATGCTCTCTCTCTCTCTCTCCCTCTCCCAAATAAATATGTTTTTTTTTTTTTAAAAGGAAAAAAGAAATAAATTATACAGAAACAAAAGCAATAGAATGGATTGATGAAACTAAGAATTGATTCTTTAAAAGACTGAATAAGGGATCCCTGGGTGGCACAGCGGTTTAGCACCTGCCTTTGGGCCAGGGCACGATCCTGGAGACCCGGGATCGAATCCCACGTCGGGCTCCCGGTGCATGGAGCCTGCTTCTCCCTCTGCCTGTGTCTCTGCCTCTCTCTCTCTCTCTCTCTGTGACTATCATAAATAAATAAATAAATAAATAAATTTAAAAAAAAAATAAAAAATAAAAGACGGAATAAAATTTTTAAAATATTTTATCTATTTACTTGAGAGAGAGAGGTAGAGAGTGGCATGAGAGTGACAGGAGTGGAGGACAGGGCAGAGGGAGAGGAAGTAGTAGGCTTCCTGCTGAGCAGAGAGTCTGATAAGAGGTGAGAGGCTCCATTCCAGGACCCTGAGATCAGGACCTGAGCCAAAGGCAGATACTTAGCTGACTGAACCACCCAGGGGTGCTAAGAATTAATAAAATTGATATCCCCCTAGCCAGATGTATCAAAATGAAAAGAGAAAGGACCCAAGTAAATAAAATCACAAATGAGAGGAGAGATCACACATGACAGGACAGTAATACAAACAATTATAAGAGAATATTATGAAAAATTATATGCCAACAAATGGAGCAATCTGGAAGAAATGGATAAATTTCTAGAAACATATAAACTACCAAAACTGAGGCAAGAAGAAATAGAAAATTTGAGCAGACTGATAACCAGTAAAGAAATTGAATTAGTAATCAAAAATCTCCCAGCAAACAAAAAGTCCAGGTCCAAATGGCTTCCTAGGGGAATTCTATCAGACATTCAAAGAAATATTAACATCTATTCTTCTCAAACTGTTCCAAAAAGAGAAATGGAAGGAAAATTTCCAAACTCAGTCTACAAGGTTAGCATTACCATGATTCCAAAATCAGACAAAGACCCCACTCAAAAGGAGACTTGCAGGCCAATATCCCTAATGAACATGGAAGCAAAAATTCTCAACAAGATACTAATAAATCTATTCCAACAGTATGTTAAAAGAAGTATTCATCATGATCAAGTGAGATTTATTCCTCAGATGCAGGGATGGTTCAATATTGGCAAATCAAGCAATGTGATATATCACATTAAGAAAAGAAAGGATAGGAACCGTATGATCCTCTCAATAGATGCAGAAAAAAAACATTTGACAAAGTACAGCATCAATTCTTGATAAAAAAATTTTAACAAAGTAGGGTTAGAGGGGACATATCTCAACATCATAAAGGCCACATATGAAGGACCCACAGCTTATATAATCCTCAATGGGGGAACTCTAGTTTTACAGAGTTTTATATTTGCAATATCCTTGCAAATGGTAAGATTTCATTCTTTTTGATGGCTGAGTAATATTCCAAATATACATACACACTACACGTCTTTATCCATTCATCAGCCCATGAACATTTGGGCTCTTTCCATAATTTGGCTACTATTGATAATGCTGCTATGAACATCCAGGTTCATGTGTCCCTGTGAATCAGTATTCTTGTATTCTTTGGTAAATACCCAATAGTGCAATTGCTGGGTCATAGAGTAGTTCTATTTTCAACTTTTTGAGGAACCTTTACACTGTTATCCAAAGTGGCTGCACCAGTTTGCATTCCAACCAACAATCTAAGATGGTTCTCCTTTCTCTGCATCCTCATCAATGCTTGATGTTTTCTGTGTTGTTAATTTTAGCCATTCTGACAAGCATAAGATGGTATTTCATGATGACTTTGATTTGTATTTCCCTGATAATGAGTGATGTTGAGCATCTTTTCATGTCTATATTTGCCAACTATATGTCTTCATGGAAAAATGTCTACTCATGGTAGACATGAAGAAGATATACAGATTTATGCCTTTGCTAATTGTGGGTTATCACAGACGTTGTCCGTGACTAATTATATTAGAGCATACAGAATGGATTAGTGTAGAACCAGTCTCTTACATATCAAAACAAGGAAATTATCTAGATCTAGAAGAAGAAGAAGAAGAAGAAGAAGAAGAAGAAGAAGAAGAAGAAGAAGAAGAAGAAGAAGAAGGAAGAAGAGGAGGAGGAAGAGGAGGAGAAGGAGGAAGAAGAAAGAAGAAGAAGAAGAAGAAGAAGAAGAAGAAGAAGAAGAAGAAGAAGAAGAAGAAGAAGAAGAAGGAGGAGGAGGAGGAGGAGGAGGAGGAGGAGGAGGAGGAGGAGGAGGAGAAGGAGAAGGAGAAGGAGAAGGAGAAGGAGAAGAAGGAGAAGGAGAAGGAGAAGAAGAAGAAGAAGAAGAAGGAGAGGAAGAAGAAGAAGAAGAAGAAGGAGAGGAAGAAGAAGAAATGGAATGTGAAAGACTAAAAACGTTGCGTGGGCCTTAAGATTCCAAAGCCCTTAAATACACTTCAGGCTTGCCACTGAAAGATATTTTTGCCATCTCAATGCCTCATGACAGTTGATGGGCCTACCCAGATTCAGTGGGCACATATTATAAACACTATGTAGAGACTTCTTATCATTTCAACTAAAATGACAGGTTCTTTATATTTGACACAAAGCAAGCTTACCCTGCATTGAAATATTAAAAACAAAAAACTTCTTAAAAATTATATATGAATATGTTTCATGAGTGTGTCTATACCATATGCTTGGCATTACACCATGTACTTGTTCTATGTTACGCCATTCAACCTGAACAACAGTTCTGGGCCATTATTATAATCATTTTACAGAAGAGTGAAACTGGCTAAGAATGGTTAAGTAATTGCCCCAGGTTGCCACTAAGCCTGTGGCAGACTTGGAATTTGAATGAGGTTTGTTTGAATACATCAAGCTTTGCCTTATACATACTATCTGTGGGAGGAAACAAAAGTGAGCAAGCAAGTATGGAAAGAGGAAAGAAAGAAAGAAAGAAAGAAAGAAAGAAAGAAAGAAAGAAAGAAAGAAAGAGAGAAAGAGAGAGAGAGAGAGGGAGAGAGGGAGGGAGGGAGGGAGGGAGGGAGGAAGGAAGGAAGGAAGGAAGGAAGGAAGGAAGGAAGGAAGGAAGAAGAAGAAGAAGAAGAAGAAGAAGAAGAAGAAAGAAGAAGAAAGAAAGAAAGAAAGAAAGAAAGAAAGAAAGAAAGAAGAAAGAAAGAAAGAAAGAAAGAAAGAAAGAAAGAAAGAAAGAAAGAAAGAAAGAAAGAAAAAGAAAAGGTGATACCTATTACACAGAACTTGTTTTTCTCACTGCCCAGATTTGGAGTAGAGAGTAATGCCTGTTCCTAAAAAGAATCACTTCCCATTTCTTTTAACTAAACTTTTTAAAACTCTTATGTTTTGCCTTACCTTAAACTTGATATTACTTTCAGCCAGAAGAGAAGTTTCTGGGGGTAATGAAAGAAAGAGTATGCTGGTAATAATAAAGTACCCTAGTAAGCAGGTACAGCTACATTATTTCCACGGCCCAGTATAAAATGAAAATATGGGACACATTCAAAAAGGCAGAAGAAAGTCTTGTTTTTCTTCTGTGGTCCTTCTTGAATTGTCACAGTGTGTTGTTGTTGTTGTTTTTAATATATATATTTTCTATTAATGACCTGCCTTTCAAACTATCAGGATACTTTGAGGGTAAGTATAGTGTCTCACAGTTAGTTAGTGGGGCCAGCCAGGGTTCGTGTGCCCAACCTCCATTCTCATCATGCATGTGCCCAGGTCCCTGCTGGAGTAGGAGCATCCATGGTACCTGCAGCGGGGGAGCTGCTGGCTAAGAACCTGTTCTGGAAGATGGAGAGCTGGTAGGAGACAGGAGACAGGATGATATGTGAGTGGGGGATCTAAGCCCCTGACTCATGCATGATTCATTGTCCAATTAAACTTCATTTACAAAACATAAAGTTGTTAATCATGTCACGATAAAAGCCATAGAGTGTTCGTTAACGTCCCCTCCTGAGTGTGGAGCCCTTTGCAACCCTGGTGATCCCAGAGTTTTGAAGCTAACCCTGCTTGTAGGACCAGAGAGCACTCATCAGAGACCGCAAAGAGAGCTAACTATGCACTAATCTCACAGACAGGAGGGGGACCTAGATGAGAACACAACAAACAGCAAGGTCCATCAGGCCTTGCAGGTAGATAGAGGTAAAGTCAGGAACACTATTTTCTCCCCTGCCTGTTATCTTTTTAATAGTAAGCATACAACGAGGTAGCCCCTGGACCAAATCCCCCAACCGGAAGGGGTGGAGCTACTATGAGATAATGAGAGTATTCATATAGGTTTAAATATGTTTTGAATGAGTTATGAACTTCAGATTTGTCATAAAATTTGGTTTTCAGCTTCTCCATTAAATCAGAAGTTTTGTTAATCTTGGCTAGAGCTGAATGATGCATACTCCTTGTTCTCTTGGGCCAATAGGACCATTCTCTTTGTCTCCAGAGTGCGGATGAAACTCTTAAATCACCTTTTTTTTTTTTTAAGATAAATATTTATTTTTGTTTATTTCTCAGTTGGGATGAGGAAAGTAAAAAAAGAGGAACTGGTTTTCTTACATCCACCCCCATGTACTCATTTGTATTATATTAACAGAACAGAATAGTGAATTTGAGTCCCTGACTTTACACTTGACTTGCCCCATTTTACCCTTCACTCAAACATTTTTTTCTACTTTGTCCTCTTTCTACATTGTCTTTTCTTTTTCTGTTCTCCCCTCTACATTTATTTTTCTAATTGAGCCTTTACTTTCCTCTTTTTGTTACTTTATCTGCCTTTTCTCCTTCTTTTTCCATTTTCCACCAATTCCTCTTCCTTGAGGATCTTATACTACCTCATTTTTATATTATAATTATTATTTTGAAATGTAAGCTGTGTAAAAGAAAGCATTAGAGAGATAAAATTGTTCTTAAAATTTTGGACTCTTTTGGAGCTTACTGTAATCTGGGCAAATTACTGAAGAACAATAAAATCACCAAGAAAAAAAGATACACAACACAGTCATCTCTTAATATTTTGCCACCATGTTTTATTGTTTCAGAGGAAATTTCAAATCCTTATAGCTACTGATTTAGAAAACGATCTCATTTCTTTTGCTAACTTGTGTCTAGAGACTGAGTTACTGATTGTAAGGGAGCTAGCTGAGTATGCTTGATTGGATTCAGGTTGTTGTTCAATTCTGCACACATTAACAGATCCATACCAGTTAGGTCTCCATAACTGAAGATCAAAATAGTTATTTTGAACTTTATTTTGAATTTGAAAGTTATATTCTATTTTATTTTGAATCAGCAGGAAATTTAGAGAATTGAGATAATGTGGTAGATGTCCGAAAACCATACTAGCAGCAACTACATCAGAAGAACTTTTTAATATAATTAGATCAAATATAGTATTATGGAAAAGCACAAGGGTGTTAATATAAGTATAGATTCACTTTTTTATTACTAAATTAAATACTAACACTACATAGCTTCTTCGAAAGACTATAGTGTTCTAGTTACAGATAATCAGTTCAGAACTCCACTGTGACTTTAGATAAATCCTTCCTCCTCCAAGCCTCTTTAAAAAAAAAATTATAAAACAAAGATAGCAACCTAACATTAACAAAGTTATTATAAGTATCAAATAAGTGCTAAGAAAAATTCATCCAAGTAAATCTGAAGATCTAATTGGCTTTTGAAAGCTATTCATGGATTGGGCAACATCCCATCTAGCAAGCAGAGGAGAGTTCTGAGGAGTTGTGCTAAATGGAAGGTTTCTATAGGAAGGAGAGTGATGTAAAATAGTTTTTAGCAAAAGAAAAGAAAGGATTGTTTCAGGTAAGACTACCTTCCTTTATGGGGAAAAATGCTGGAAGGGGTTCTTATATGCTGATCTCATCTTCCTTCAGGAAGAAGGAAGGCCCCATGGTGGTGAAGGCCCCATGACCTCAGTGACCTGGTTAAAAGACTACATTTCTGGGGGGTTGAAACTTGCTTAGGGTACCAAGTCCAAATTTGGTGATTTGGCTAATGTGACACCATTTGGGGCTTGTGGTTTACTTCTGAACAAAAGATAGTGGCTATAAAAATACTTAGCAGAGTGTATCAATAGTAGTTAAATTCATGCTAAACACTGGTACCAAAATAAAGTCATTATCTGCTGAGGACTTCCGTGCTTGACGGAGGCAGGAAAAAAAATCCCGTTCTCTGTGTTTACTTCTCAGAGTTTTTATATTTTGCCATTTTTCTCTTCTTCCTCCTCCCCTCACCTTCCCTGCCTCCTCGTCCTTTTTCAGAAGGAAACTTTTACTATCTATTTACTGAAATCACTACCATCAATGTCAGGCTGTTACATGACCAAGCAAGCAATCAAGCTTTTCTTAAAACAATAAATAAACACTTGCCTAAGTCCTTATGTTTTTTTTTTTTTGCCAAAAAAAAACTATTTTTCACTCTTCCCTAGATGTCTTTTAACTGTAAGTGAGCTTGCTGTTAGTTTCATAAGCTTCTAGCAATTCATATATATTCAAAGTTTTCAGCAATTATATCTGGAGAGAAATTAGATATAAAACCCATGCTAAGGGTAAGGTTGGTATTTTATTTGTATTTTTCTCTCCAATATATGTCTGGCATAAAATAGGCATTCAAAACTTTTTTTCTAAATGAATAAAATAATTAATAAAAACTATCATACTTCAAATGCCTATTATCCCAGTAGAAAAGTATCCAAAGGTTCTGTATAGGCATTATTAATGTGTATGTGTGTTTACATACACATAATTTATTTTTTAAATACCTTTCTTAGATGTCACACTTTTATAAAAAAAAAATAGATACTACCCAAACAAGTAGCTGAAAATATTGCCTTCAAAATATTCCAAAACAAAATAAATGTGGTCAAGATTTTCCTGCAGAAAAATGAAAATTGTGTACTCCCTTTATTTAATGCAAAATTTTTGCTGAGAGCAGTTGCCCAGTCATAGACTTTCCCTCCCAGGTATGTTTGTATCCAGGTGGAAATTTTTCACTACTTGTAGCTGATGGCTAGATAGTGATAGTTCTTATCATTTAGAATGGGATGCATTTATCTATCCTTTCCTTCCACAGATATTTCTTTAAAATCCACTATGTGGTAAGTAGTATGTTAAATAAGATTACCGTAATATTATAAGCAATGTAGCGATGTAGAAATATATATCTTATGCAATACACCCCCAAAGCCTCTCGTTAATAACTATAAATTTACTATAATATAGTATTAACTTCTTATGATCAGTATGAGACAACTGTAAATGTAAAACACTCATTCATTAGTATGTAATATACAGATCTTGTGATAAATACAGATGTTCTAGTAGAATATTTTATCTTAAGTGATGGTTTTCTGTTTTGAGCTCAATGAATATTTTATATGTTAAGCAATTATGATGAGTGGCTCAGGAAGCAATATGATTGAAAATTTCTAAATATAGAAGTATTTTTCATTATGACTATTAGGAAAATATGCTCTGGACACTATGCATTTATGTGTATGGGTTTTTCTTCAAATACATAATTTTATAATGAAAACTTTAAAACATGATGAAAATTGGAAAGAATTTTTAGTATCCCTATAGGCACATTAACATATTCCACTCAACATTTTACTACATTTGCTTTATTATTCATCTTTTCATCTACCTATAATTCAAGCCCTATTATTTTATATTTTAAAGGACTTTTGTAGACATCATTATACTTTTCCCTAAATACCTTAACATATATGCAATTACCTGAAGTTCAGGTAATTGAACTATAAATATTCATTTATAATTTGTTGTTGTTGTTAAGGGTCTTTTTATTGTTTTAATTTTAATTCCAGGGTAGTTAACATACAGTTTTATGTTAGTTTCAGATGTATAATTTGGGGACTCAACAATTCTATGAAATACCCAGTGCTCTTCCCAAGTGTGCTCCTTAATCCCCATCACCTATTTCTCCCATCACCCTCACCCACTTCCCTTCTGGTAACCATCAGTTTGTTCCCTATGATTGAGTCATATTCTACTTTGAACCAAACCTAATTTAAACCATAATTAAAACCAAATTTATGGACACCTGGATGGCTCAGCGGTTTAGCGCCACCTTCAGTCCAGGGCATGATCCTGGAGACCTGGGATCAGGTCCCACATCAGGCTCCCTGCATGCTGCCTGCTTCTCCCTCTGCCTGTGTCTCTGCCTCTCTCTCTCTCTCTCTCTCTGTCTCTCTCTGTGTTTCTCATGAACAAATAAATAAAATCTTAAAAACAAACAAACAAAAAAACAAATTTATTTTTAATGGAGACCTGGAGGTATATGTCAGTTTTCTAGGGCCACCCAGCCAAACTACTAGAAAATATACAACTTAAAATGACAGAAATATACTGTCTCACATTTCTGAAGCCTAGAAATCTGAAATCAAGGTGATGGCAGGGTAATGCTCATTCTGAAACAGGGGGGAAATTCTTCATAGCCTCTCTACTACTTTCTTGTGGTTTGCTTGCAGCCCTCAGCATCCCTTGCCTTGTAGCCTTATTACTTCAGTCTCTGCCTGTGTGTTCACCCCTCATGTATTTTTCTATTCTCATAAGGACATCAGTCATATTGTGTTACAACTCACCTTTAATGACCTTTGATTACACCTGTAAATGAGGTATAACTTCCAAATGAGGTCACTTTCATGAATATATATGGTTAGTACTTCAACATACTTGTCCAGGGGTCATAGTTCAATCCATATGGTATTTGATTTATGTCCCCTACATTAGTAGGTAAAAGATGGTGACAAGATTAAATTGTAGTCATTTCCTCCTTAAATATATTAGGTTTTTTTGATGATGTAGAAATCATTTGACTATTGACATAAGTAATATATTTTTAATTTTGCTAGAAATTTTTCATCTCCTCAGTCTAATCGCTTTAGAAACAATGTAAATAGTCAACTGTTTCCTTCAAGCTCTTACACAAAAACACTAATACCAATATCTCGTTTCACAAAATCAGCAAAACATTTCTGACTGAAAAACAACAACAACAACAGCAACAAAAACAGCCTAAAGAGGAAGCTTGCATGATTCTGCATCATGAAAGCCTATCTGCCACTAAAAAACATTTGGGATAGTTGAAAACAACTTTTATTTTTAAAAAAACAATATAATACCCTCAAAGATTGTGTTTATTAGTTTTAGGTCTAGGAAAGCCACTCAATTTTTCTCTTGCTTTGGACTAACAAAGTTTCACATCAAGAAAATCTAAAAGCTGTTAGAAGTACTTAAATTCTATAAGAAAATAGAACTTACTCACCTTGTGTCATTTTGAAACATTTACTTCTTACTAATTCAAGTTTTATTTGCAGTGCCCATCATCTATTCTAGTAAATAGAAGAAACATGAGAAACATCGCACAATGTAACATGAAAACTATAAAACTCTGATGTTTTTAGTCCTTTGAAAATGAATGTATTTAGCAAAAGTAAAAGAAAATGTACCAGTTAGCTCTGAATCTTAGTGTAACATTATAAACTCAAGACAATATTCTTTTTTTGAATGTTCCATGTAGAGGAGGTAAAAATGCAATAGCTTCCATCACAATATGCAGGAACTAAGGTTCAGAGTTATCTAAGGTTACGTAGCTGGGTAAAGTCAGAGACTAGAGTCTGATTCATTTGTTTTAAAACCCTGGAGATTAATCATTTCACTTGTCTTTTAAAAATATCTTACTTTAACCATTCACCAGGGTTTATCTACAAAAGCTTGCTTTAAATCTCAGCTGTATAAGGGACTGAGTCAGGTGGAAAGAGATATTAATACTATCTTCAAATGCTATTCTATCATAAGATTCTGATTTCATCTATTCCTATGGGTACAACGCAGCTAATGTTTTCTTTTAAAGATTTCAAAGTTTATAAGTGTGTGTAAGTAATTCTATTAGATTCTAAGTCTTGTATTTCAATTAGAAAATTTAGCAAAACCAGCATGGTTTGGAGCTGAAAGGGATACAGACACAATCAATAAATAATAACAACTTGGGACATTAGCTTTAAAAGAATAGATATGTAGGTCTAAATCAAATTGTAAGTTCTCCTGCTTTTATTTTTTTTATTAGAGCAATATAACCAAAATTAGTTCCACAAAAGAAGGGGATTAAAATGTTAAGAGTTACAATGAGAGTTCTGGAAGAAGATATAATGAAAAAAATGGAAGTAAAATTAGTATCAGAAAATCAAGAAAAGAAATGTTCACAGCCCTGCTCTGTGAGCTGATGACAAAAGCTTGTATCTTCACAGTGTGAGGAAAAGAGGTATCCTTTCCTCAGATGAAGACTTTAGACTGTCATTGCTTCTTAGAATCTTGATATCTTAGCTTCATCATCCCTCCATTCCACTATCCCTCCATTCAAACAGAAGCAGTAAAAGTGAACCAACTTTCAAAATCACTGGTTGGGGGCACCTGGGGTGGCTCAGTGGTTGAGTATCTGCTGCCCTTGGCTCAGGTCGCAATCCCGGGGTCCTGGGGTAAAGTCCTGCATCAGGCTCTCCTCAGGGAGTCTGCTGCTCCCTCTGCCTATGTTTCTGCCTCTGTGTCTCTCATGAATAAATAAATAAAAATCTTTTTTTTTTTTAAATCACTGTTTGTCTTAGAGTCTCAGATTTCCTCGTGTTCAAGGCAGAAAGTGGATCAGGTTAGAAAAGTAAATAAATAGCTAAATAAATAACCAAACAAAAGAGACTGCAGCTGTTGCCTCTGTCTCATTGGCAATTTCATTGAGATTAGAGATAAAATAGAGATCAAAATAGAGATCTTTGTACACCAAAGGCAATCAAATTCTCCCAAGGTTTATTTACAGCTTGATTTTTTTTGTTGTTTTCAACGCTTTATTTAATCAGATGTATCAAAGCTTATATTTGTTTGAAGCATTTTAGAAAAATCTGCATATACAAATTACTTCTATACCAGAAAGTCCATTCGAATCCATGTGTGCCTACCCATTGAAGCGAAACACTGATTCAGGAAAGAATAGTCTCAATGACTGAATACTAATAGTACATTGGGATTGAGACATGAAACAGTCTTTATTTAGATATGGATTTATTCTAAAGTTTCATAAGTGAATAAAATAGATTAATGAAATACAATAGTTAATGATTACTTTTCACCTATTGATAAATAGGTAAATATTCTTAGGAATGCTATATTTTGTCGAGTCTAAGATACCATCAATCAAAAGTTTCTGTTTATTTTATTTTATTTATTTATTTATTTATTTTTTTTTTTATTTTTTTTTATTTATGATAGTCACAGAGAGATAGAGAGAGGCAGAGACACAGGCAGAGGGAGAAGCAGGCTCCATGCACCGGGAGCCCGATGTGGGATTCGATCCCGGGTCTCCAGGATCGCGCCCTGGGCCAAAGGCAGGCGCTAAACCACTGCGCCACCCAGGGATCCCCAAAAGTTTCTGTTTAAACCTTGGTTGTACATTTCCTTGTGGAAAATTGAATGGACACAGTACAACCCTAACCCTAACCCTAACGCTAACCCTAACCCTAAGCACATTCATCAATATAGCAAGACTAGATGAAATCAGAGGATAACATCTCTTTTAAAAAAAGAAAGAGAAAAAAAAAAGAATAAAGGAAAGAGAGGAAAGAAAAATGAGAAAGAAGAAAGAAAAAGAGAAGAAAGAAAGAAAGAAAGAAAGAAAGAAAGAAAGAAGAAAGAAAGAAAGAAAGAAAGAAAGAAAGAAAGAAAGAAGAAAGAAAAAGAAAGGAAGGAAGGAAGAAAGGAAGAAAGGAAGAAAGAGAGAAAGAAAAATACACATGAAAATGCCGTGGTATACATTTAGTGAGAGTGCACATAAATGCAAAAAGAGAAAAATATCTGTACCATGAAACATAACACTCATTAAGTACAATGTGCTCTAAAGTGGTACTAATTTGTGAATCATAATAATCACAGTATGCTGGACTGGAATTTACTTTCCACATTCTAAAAAATTAAAAAAATTGTATGTAATGTAATGGTATGTAATGGTATGTAATGTAAACAAGGAAAAAATTTATCCTATTTAAGAGCGAAGGTCAGCAAACTTGCCCAGGCTTGGAAACAGAACTGTTAAAAAATAAATGAGCTCATGATAAATGATCCTTATCTTTAAAAGTACTAACAAGACTCCCTGAGCTACAAAGGCCAGCTTAACATAATCTGTTTCCTTCAGCAATGCTTTGAGATGGCCCGTGCATCAACCTTAGTACTACCAGTGCGTCCCTAAATATGTTGAGTTAATGAGGACCTAGCATTGCACTACCACTTGATAACGTGTAAAGGGCTGAGGAGTAGAACTGAAGAGTTAATGTCTCTGAATGTCTTGTCCCCACAAAACTGGAAATGGTACCTCTCCTCTGAGTCCCCATTGCACACAACAAATATTTTATTAAGAGCAATTGGCCCACTTTTTTAAATTGATTGTTCCTTGATCTCCCTCCTTAGACTCTAAATGTCTGTATTTTAGGATCATACCTAGCATAACTTTTACATCTCAGGGGCTAGTAACTACCTAGGAGATTATAGGTGCTTAAAAAGTGTTGAAATAACTTCAGCAAGTGTCATTTTGACTTACTTATGAAAGATGCATGCTTAATGTAAGTTTTGCGTGGATTTTTGGCAAGAAAAAGGGTAACTTTCATTTGCAGTTAGTGATCATGCTGGTTAATATTGGTATTAAAATACACTGAAATTAGGAAGCACATTTACAAAAATAGTAATAGTTTTAAATGTTAAGTTTCTTTCTTGATTATGAAGAACACATTCAATACTATATCATTAAAACCATATATATGTGATACAAAATATTTATCTACTAAATTAGTGTCTTTCTCACATGGAAGAAGATAATTGCTCTGTTCTATGCTGAATAGGGAGGGGAAGTTCTTCTGCATCTTGCATATATATTCTTCGAGCTGAGATTATTTCCAACTTTTGGCTAAAGGGACCTCCAATATTTTTTCAGAGTTTTATTGAGATATCAATGTTATGGATGGGGATAGTAGAATCTCCCCCTTGATTTGGCGGTGTTATGCAGTGCAACTTTATTTTAGACTCAGCCCATAAAATGCAAGTGAAACTGAGTTTTCACAGAAATTCAGAGAGTGAGACTGAGAGACAGAGAGAGTAGAAAATATAGGGCTGTTTCTATGTGGCGGGTTATACTAAATAAAACTGTAAAATTCAAGTTAAAGCTTTTCAGTGACAACGTTGACAGGCTGACTGTATATGGAATTTGAAGTTGCTCAGTAGTGCTATTATTTCTTAGATAAAACAATCACTTCATATCTATCTTTGTCATAGAAGAACCATTCTTTTCTGTCTTTCCCGCCCCATTTCTAAGTACAAACTCTATATACGTAGAAGAGTTTTGGTCCATTTCTGGTTAACTGGTTTGAACAACCATGTTCAATTTCATTATTTTGGTTTAAGAGTTGATGGAGTTTCTGAAATATATATTTTTAAAATTGCAGGACCATGTCTTGATGGTCAGGAGCAGACGACTAGTTTCTACTATAATTTACTTTTTAATAGAATAAAGTATGTTTTTCTTCTTCCATGATAGTTGTTTTTGGTGACCTGCATCTCAGTGTGAAGCTCCTGTCAATTCCTAACTAACACAAAGGAAAAGAAAAGAAAAGAAAAAAAAAAAAAAAAAAGAATGCACAGGGAGTAAAATGCCATTTCACACTGGGTGCTTTGTAAATGTGAGCCAACTCACACAAATCCTTTAGGCATCAGTAGAAATGGAGCTGAGCCAGGAGAGAAGAAAACATGTCCAAATAGAGAAAGTTTGCTCAGCAAATTGAAATTCAAGCCTGAAATTGAAAAGTTTGAGTTAAATCTATTGCAAAGGGTACATTTCATCCTTTACTCATTTTTTCCCTAAAATGCAAAGTTTATTAAATATTGATTTTTGTTACAGAATCTTTGCATATTTTCATTCTCCTTCCACTTAATCTTCTGATGTAGTAATTATCACTCAGGTAAATGATAATAAACACATAATGCTAAATATTTGAACAATTTCATCCGAGTTTTCACACAGAAGTAAAATATACTCTTCTGTGTAATTATAGCTCAATATGGAAAATATAATTTGGCATTATTGGCTCAAAGCAAATACCTTTTATATCATTGTATAATATGTTTAATAAAAAAACAGTTTAGGTGTAAATTGGAAAACTTTTACAGTAAGGACTGTGTGATTTCATCATTTGATATTTGAGTATCAAGCTTTTGAATGTGAAAGCATTTTATAATCTAAAAATTAAATTTAATATAGGAGGTAGGATAAAATTTATCAACAAAACCAAAAGTGGTGTTAATAATATATTAAAAATTATTCACCCCTTGTGATCCAATTTGAAGCATGAATAGATTTTTTTCCATTTCCAAATTTTGATTGACTATATTATTTACCAACAGTTAAGAGACATTTTCAGGAAGACCTTTATCGGAAAAATTCAGCATACTATAAAAAATTTTCTTATTCTTCATCCACACACCAGCAGAAGAAAGAGAAAAACATGTATTCCCAAAACTTACAGAAGGTTGTGAAAGATATATTTTTAAATTATATTTATGTTATGATTATAAAAATAATATACACTCATTGGTGAGAACTTCTAAATTGCATAAGAGTGTAAGAGAAACTAATTAATTAATTAAAATTTAAGTTTATTCTCTTAACAACTGTTTTTTGAGTGGCTGATATGTACCAAGTACTGAACTAAGTGTTGAGCATTTAGAGGTAAGTATAGAGTCCTTGCTTCTTGCTTACAGTATAGTGGTTAATTATCAGAGAGTATAAATAATTGCTATTAATATTTTATATTATGTCAACAGAGTTGAATAATATAACTTCAATAGAGTTTCTCATTATGCTTTTTCCCCACTTAATACAAGGATTAACTTTCATTAATTCATTACAATGTTGCCCAAACATAATTTTTCATGGCTGCATCTGATAGAGCATCATAAATCATGCTTTCTATAACCTTTGCAATGAAGTTGATGTTTTAGGTATGTTCCAGTTTAACTATAACAAATAATACTATGAAAAATATATTTATATATTTATTCATATTTTGATTGTCTCTTTATTATAAAATTCTAGAAGTAGAACGCCTGAGGCATAAGTTACTGTATCAGTCAGAGTGCTGCAGAGAAACAGATTCAGTAGAATATCTATTTCTGTTTCTGTGGAGAACCAGAAAATATATGTGTTTTAGACACTTATATATGTTTGAGACAATGGGGAGTTGTCTCACCTGATTAGGGAGGTTGAGAAGTCCCACAATCAGCCATCTAGAAGCTGGAGACCCAGGAAAGTGGTAGTCTATTTCAGTCCAAATCCAAAGGCCTGAAAATCAGGGAACAGATGGTGTAACTCCCACTCTGAGAGCAAGAGAGATTAGATGAGATGTCTTAGCTTACTCATGAGGCAGAGGAAATGGGGCAAATTCCCTCTTTCTCAGCCTTTTATGTTATTCAGACCATCAAAGGATTGAATGATGCTCAGTTACAATGGGGAGGGCAATCTACTTTATGGAATTCACTAATTAAAATACTAATTTCATCTGTAAATACCCTAACAGACATACCCCATACCTCTGGATAACCTCTGGCTAGTCAAACTAACACATAAGCTTAATCATTACACTAATAAACATTTTAAAACTCCTGATGTACGATGTCAAATTGACTTTCAGAAAGGTTTCAGCAAAATTACATGATTTCTAATTCTACATACAAGTTCCCATCTCATCAAATACTTGCAAATATTGAATACTATTCTACTTTACAATATTTAATGATTTCATACATGTAAAATATCTCTTTATTATACTTTTGCTCTTTATGACTAATTAGTGGAATATTTTATGGTTATTAACCACTTGAATTTCCATTTTTATGACTTGTCTCATGAAAGGTCAGGTACAACATAGTGATTTTAAGACTACACTTTGAGACCAACTCTCACCAGCTACACATCTACTAACAATACAAGGAAATTCCCATTTCTTCACATCCTTACAATGTTTGATTCTATTACGGGCACCTGGGTGTCTCAGTCAGTTAAGCATGTGCCTTTGGCTCAGGTCATAATCTTGGGGTCCTGGGATCCAGCCCTGCCTTGGACTTTCTGCTCAGTGGGTAACCTGCTTCTCCCTTTCCCTCGCCCACATGCTCATGAGCTCTCTCTTCAAATAAATAAATAAAATCTTTTTTAAAAAGTTTATTTCTATTAAACTTTTCTAATTTTTCTAATTGCCACTGAGTTTGCTTTCCTAGTTACTTCTGTGAATTTTTTTATAGCCTTCATCCATTTTTATTAATTTATTTGTTTTTTTTTTTCTACTTCATTTACTTTCATTTTTCTGTTTCACTTAAGTTTCTAATATTAAACTTTTGCCAATTTTGGGGTTGCAAATGTGTCTTCATATAATTTTGTCTCTCATTGAATAAAAATCATTGTTTTTATCTGTTTAAGCCTATCTGGTTTTCTCTTTAATTTTTGTTTTTTACTTCTTTGGGCTTTATAAACATTTTTTAAAAATTCAAACCATGACCATAAATATACTGCCCTGTATTTTTTTCTATTAGTTGTAGGAATGTATTTATGCATCTATGTATCTTTCTTTCCATTATTTACATCATTTATCTATCTTTACCTTTATACTTTTTTCTCCACATAGTAAACCATTGTTTTCCAATGTCATTTGCTTTAAAATTTATTATTCTCTATTGAATTTTGGTAGTACATATATCAAGTTCTTTTTAAATTTTTTTTTAATTTTTATTTTTTTTTAAATATTTCGTTCACTTATTCAGACATAGGCAGAAGGAGAAGCAGGCTCCATGCAGGGAGCCTGATGTGGGACTCGATCCCAGGACTCCAGGATCACACCCTGGGCTGAAAGCAGGCACTAAACCGCTGAGCTACCCAGGTGTCCCCATATATCAATTTCTTATATTTACATATCTCCCTCTCTATTCTGTTTCATTTGTCTGTTAGTAACATAATGTTTGTATTAATATGACAGTATAGTATGTCAAAATAGGTAAGATAAATGTTTCCCATCTCTTTACTCCTCTTTTCACAAACTTGAATTCAATTTTCATGAACCACCTGATGTATAGTCAAAGGTGTAACAAATTCACAAATCTCACCAGGATCAATTCTGTCTTTTAAGAATAGACCCTTCTCCTGGTTTCTGACTGATTTTCTATGGAAATATCTTCAGTCTTCCACACATATGTAGCATTATCAGTCAGCTAGGGATTTGGATGAGTCTACACACAGATTATGGTTCTTGACCTTTCTGCAATTAACTTGATTCCAGAATTGTCCCCTTAAGTAAAATGTATAGACTCAAATGTAGGCTACATTAAATGTCAGCTTGTAAATGGGATAAAATTCTAAATGGGATAAAATTCTAAATAAATTTATTTTTGGAAGTTATTTTCAATGAAACTATATATATATACATACATATATACTATGAAATGGAAAATTATGCTATTACTGTGCTTCAGAGATTTTTTTTTTACAAAAATAAACTTTCCAGGACATAATCATCACAATTGTTAAGTATTCACAAGCTAATATCATCATTTTTACACATTGTTAATGCAGAGCTTTTGCAAGGTATTTAAAAGCCCAGGTCACCTTGTCAATGGTGGAAAATAGAGTATTACTTTGCCTCCCTGTGGATATATTTTCTATTAATTTTATTGGGGTTATATCTTCTGTCAAGTTTTTCATTGTAGACTTAACCTTTCTTTTCTTCACTTGGGATATATTTTCTTTTCCAGAGAAAATGGAAATCAACGATTTCAATTTGTCTTCATCTTGCTTCATACCAAAAAGTATTTAATCCTTGACTTTTACATTTATGAAATGGTACAAAATAAAAGTCTCAAAAATGTCTTTATAATTTTGGAAATTGAATTTTAAGTGAATACTAAAGTTAGAACAAAAGATCCTTATATGGCAGTGAAATACATATTATTTTAGTAAATTATTGAAAATTATTTTTCAGGGAACTATAATATATTGAGGATGATTAGATATTTGAAGTCAAAGAATAGAGAAGCAGCATTAAAGCATGGGTAGTGAATACTTCACAGATTTTAAACAAGATCACTATAGGAACATACTGTGTTTTAAAAGGTATGGTAACTAGCACTGTGGTGAATTGGCTGGAAAGTGAGCAAGGCCAATAGAGAAATCTTGAAAAGATTGAAGAAAGAGATTTTGTGACAGGTGTTGCAGTGAGAATGTGAGTGAGATCTGGACAAAGACATCTAGGAAGCACTAGATAGCACATTAATAGCTCTAATGTTGAAGGGTTAGGTGAGAAACAGGAGTAAATAATGGGAGACTCACAGGTGTGTGGCTGATTCAGCAGGGTTCCATGTTCTAAAATAGGAATAAGGAAAGTAGTATGTTTAGGAGTTAAGATGATGAGTTGTGTTTCCAGTAGTTTGAGTTCATTTGAACGCTAAGTCAATGAGATAGCCACTAAGGAGCTAGAAATATGAACCAGGAAGTTATTCTGACATAAAGCTAGAAATATTTGGAAGTGAAACCACCATTGTTTCTTACATACAGTTCTACATAAACCTCCATGATCTGACAGCTAGCTAGATGTCTGACGTCATTTCATACAATTATTTTCTGTCACTAGGGCGAAACTTCTCTAGGTTTCACCCTGCTTTAGAATATGCCAAGCTTTTATCCATTTTAGGGTTTTTGCCCTAGCTGCTCCTGCAACATAGATGTTCTTTACAGAAAATAAGTTTTGCCTCCCTTCCTATGCATTTCACCACCTATATTTACTGTAGTCTTTCTATAGTACTGTACTATAGTGCTATGTACTTTCTATCACTAATAATTACAGTAGTACCTGGACTCAATACATATGTGTTGAATGAAAGAATCTACATGTAAGTGTAGGAATGGACAAGATTAACCAAGCAGTGTTGGTTAAAAAAGAGAAAAAAAGAGGACCTGAGGTAGAACTGTAAATTACACTGTCTCAGACATAATGAAACTTAATTAAATGCTTCCTATTGCCTTAAAAAGAGTAAAGCATTCAGATCGCAGTGTCCTCCAGGAGCCACTATTGCACTTAAACATATTTATATCTATGCTTTTGGGGTAGGGAAGGTCTTTAGATTTTGCATTCAGTCTCGTACTGGGCCTGTTTGTCAGCTATCCCTAATCCAACAGACATATTTTAAGCAAACAGTTGAGAATTTGTCATCTTCCCCAATGCGGTAAAGATAGGGATGAGCTAAAACACTTTTGAGACATGGTAATGATTAACCAAGTATGAAAGAAAATTATTTTATCTATGGAAAAGACAATTCAATTAGAAATTGAGAACATGTTGGGGGGCTTGGGTAGCTCAGTAGGTTAAGTGTCCAACTCTTGATTTTGGCTCAGGTCATGATCTCAGGGTCATGAGCTCAAGCCCTGGGTCAGGCTCTGTGCTCATTAGGAAATCTTGAGTTTCTCTCCATCTACCCCTCCCCCTGCTCATGTGTTCTCCCTCTCTCTTTCTCAAGTAAATAAATCAGTTACTTAAAAAAAGAAATTGAGAACACGTCTATAGAGTTTTGGTTAAAGAACAGGATTAATGACACATCTTTTGGAGTATTCTTACTTAAAACCAAAATAATCCATGAGCTCTTGGAAGTGAGAATGTAAAATGACAAATGTATTAGCAAAAGACGAAAACACATTTTTTTCTGAGATCAAAGTGAAAAGGAGGAAAGTGGAGCAAGCCAGCAAAGGGGCATAGGAAAAAAAAAAAGTTAAGAGAAGGGTCATAAAAAAAAAAAAAGTAGGATAGATATGGAATGAAAGAGTTGATTTCAGTAAGTAGGTGAAGATTAAAAAAGAAAAATCAAATGTAGTAGGAGGCCTTAAAAAATGAGAATACAGAAATAACCATGAGATTTTATAATTAAGAAACCCTGGAAACAATTTCATTACAGTGATAGGCTTAGAAGTCAGTATATGGTTAAGGAAGACAGTGGTAGAAATAATATGCTGGCCGTGGTTGCTAATTATCCACAGCAAAGGTTTTGTACCATTGCTGAAATCAGAAAAACAGATTGTCTGGGAAGACATATGTTAGGATAAAATGAAGTACTTTTTGCTCCTTTTGGTTTTTTTCAGAATAGTCAAGCCCTGTGCAAGATAGAGAAGAATGAGTGCAGTTTAAGACGCATGTGGCGCTAGACAGAAAGAATAAATTTAGAAGCAAAGTTCTAGAATAGGTAAGTGATAATAACTAGGATTTAGGAAGAAAAGACATCTTTAATGAATGTGAATATTTTTTCCCCTTAAGATAAAGAAGGTAAGAAAGTACAGATAAAGCTATATGAGATTAGAGGTAGACATAAGCTAGAGGAGAGACAGGACTGGAAGCTGAAGGAAACTACCAACTCTTGTAGTGATTTGACTAGCTAATGATTCGCTGAGTAAAAGAGCTTCCAGGAAAGTCTTAGATATAGTTGGACAGAATAACATTTTTTTTTTTAAATCTCTCTGAATTACCAATGGTAGGCACACTCCTAGGACCACAACATTTGTCATGGTCCCTGTCTACCCTGGTTGAGTTAACACTACCTGGTAGGAGATGTCTGTATCAGGGGTTAGAGTAGAAGAATTAAAGGAGAGACATGAGACAATGGGTTGCTGACCCTCTCATGCACTGAACTGCAATATATCATAATGAAAAGTGGCCCATGGTTTAGACAGTAAAACTAATTAAAACATAACAAAAAACAAGGACTACACAATGCTGCAGAATTCCAGTTCCTTAATGGTAAAATAGAATAATATTTGTCAATTATCAAAGAAGGTTAAAACCTTGAGTTTAACTCATTAGAGTTGAAATGAATTTTACCTTCCTATTATTTAAGAAAAGAGGAAAAAGAAACATACCAAAGAATGGTGATAAAGGTGAAAGGGGCAATACATTTTTTTTTGGAATAACCAACTCATTATCTGCAAATAATTAAACAAAATTTGATATTAAATTAGTAATATCTGTTTTCTTTTCAGCAACCAACTCCTTCCCTATGAACATATACTGAGCAATCCATTCAGATCAGTGAGAATTGAAATACAGATGCTTCCTAAATTGCAATAGTTCAACTTACCAATTTTTTGACCTTATAATGGTATGAAAGTGATATACATTCAGTAGAAACCATACTTTGAATTTTGAATTTTGATCTTTGTGAATACTATGTGATATGACACTCTCCAATGATGCTGGGCAGTGGCAGTGAGCCATAGCTCCCAGTCAGTGTTGAGAACTCGAAGGTAAGCAACAAATACATTTACAACCATTCTGTATCCATACACCCATTCTCTCTTTCACTTTCAGTGCAGTATTTAATAAATGACATGAGCTATTCAATGCTTTATTATAAAAATAAGCTTTATGTTAGATGACTTTGCCCAACTAGAGGCTAATATAAGTGTTCTGAGCACATTTAAGTTAGGCTAAGCTAACCCATGATGTTCAGTAAGCTAGGTGTATTAAATGCATTTTTGATTTATAATATTTTCTCTTTTTAAAGATTTTATTTATTTATTTGGGAGGGGGAGCAGAGCAAGAGTGTCAAGCAGATTCTGTGCTGAGCATGGAATCCAACTTGTGGCCCTGAGACCATGACCTGAGTTGAAACCAAGAGTCAGACACTTAACTGACGAAGCTACCCAGGCACCCTTCAATTTACAGCGTTTTCAAATTATAACGTGTAATCCATTGTAAGTCAAGGAAGATCTGTACTCACATTTATAACTAAGACCATTTTCAGTTTTTACTACAAACTAAATATCGAGTATTCAAATTATAAGAGCTCAGCAGCTTGCCTGTCATAAAAACCTTGTTTACTACTGGTTGTACTAATGTTTAGAAGATTTTCAAACATGCTATTCTTCTTCGTTCATTTGTGTATGTCTCTAACCTATTTCCAAATAATTTTCTTTTTTCCTTTATGTTAAATTACACAGCAAGTAGCTTTCATTAATTGTTTAGAGATTAGCATAAACTCTTTGAAACCGTTAGTAAATTGCCAGTGATGATCGATAAATCCCCAAGTCTCAGGTTAAATAACAAGCATTTATTTCTTCTACCTTCTACCTTCTACCTTCTACCTAGTGTCTCCACTCTAACACTAGATAACACACAGCAACTATTTTGTTGTCTTCTGTCAGGAAAGCTGTACCGACATGATTAAAATGGCACACCAAGCTCTGTTATCAATTATACCAATTAAGGTCAAATAGAACAGAACAGCCATCTTTGTGGAAAACAATATGTGCAATATAAACTGTTATTAATTTAAAGACATCATATGTACCTATGACAGCTTCTTCAGAAGTTACCATTAATTATTTCTAGACAGTCACCTATAATCGCATCTCCAAAATCCACATATTTTGTGTACCTTGAATCATGGGTAAAAATAGGTCCCAGTGAAAATCAGTGTTTGCCAAATGGAAAGCTCTCCTGACATCTTCACTGAAAAAGTTGTAGGAGTTGTTTTCTTTCTTTTTAAATGACAGACTTAGAAAAAAATTATAAATGCTGTCTTTTGGGGGAAAAAAGGACCAATTTCAACCTCTTCACAAGAAGTTGAAATAATAATTGTATATCTAAAATACGCTATGTAATTTTTTTTCTTTTAAAATGATATTTTCATTTTTGGCTATAAAATGGAATTATTTTTGCTAAGAAGTTGGTTATTCTACAGTCAGGGTCATTCGTGCTAACTCCTGTATCAACACCACTACCAAAAATCCAGAAGTCTCAGTGACTGAATGCCGTAAAGTCTATCTGCTCTTTCCTTCCTGAGTGGTTTGCCTACAAGCAGTGACAGCAGACTCCTACTATCTTCTAAAACTTCCATATTCATCTTGGAGAAGTAAATAAGGGTGGAGGATCAGGCAGGAGGTTTTTTTTTTTTTTATTTTGTTTTGTTTTTAAGATTTTTAATTTATTATTCGTGAGACACATAGAAAGAGAAGCAGAGACATAAGCAGAGGGAGAAAAAAGCTTCCTGCAAGGAGCACGATGCGGGACTAGATCCTGGATTCCCGGAACACGCCCTGAGCCAAAGGTAGAGGCTCAACCGCTGAGCCACCCAGGCATCCTAGGCAGGAGGTTTTATAGACAAAAGTTAGTCATATGATTTCAAACTAGTTAAAATGGGGATTGAAATACATAGCTTTAGCTGTGCATTTAGGAGGAATTGGAAATGGTTTAATAAGTATATATCAATATCTCCTTTACAGACTTTCTGGTCACCGAGTATTCCATTCACACTATCTCCTGTATTCTCAACTTCCCAATTGAGTAACCCCCAATCTCATCCAGTAACAGCATTTGGCTTATGTTCTGAGATCTTTGGATGATGACAGTTGTCTTTTTCAGATCTATATATACACCCATATCCATGGTTCTGAAATCTGAAAACTTAAAAAAAAAAAGTCATGTTTTCTGCCCTGGAATCCTCCAAATACAATATTTATAAACAGAAACAAGAAAAACTCAATAGCTCCTGTTTGGAAATGGGAGAATAGAAGGCACATAGAAATCTTTGATTCATGATATTTATGGAATCCAGCTAGGCAGATATTGTAAAGTCCTACTTCTTGGAGTAAAAAA
This sequence comes from Vulpes lagopus, assembly GCF_018345385.1. Taxonomy (NCBI): domain Eukaryota; kingdom Metazoa; phylum Chordata; class Mammalia; order Carnivora; family Canidae; genus Vulpes; species Vulpes lagopus. The sequence continues at coordinate 36,544,090 of NC_054846.1, forward strand.
GAAAGATCCTCAATTTGGCTTGGTTATCTCACTAGAAAGAACTACTTTTTTTAAGAAAACCAAATTCATAAAGGTTGTTACTTCTTATTCTCCATGGCCATCTGTAAAGTCCTTTCTTGGCTATTCAATTTACAGAACCAATCTCATGTTCATGGAAATATGAGTGTCCAAAAGAATTTTTAGGAATTACAGAGTCAAAGGGGCACCTGAGTGACTCAGTCGGTTAACCATCTGCCTTTAGCTCAGGTCATGATCCCAGGGTCCTGAGATTGAGCCCCATATCAGGCTCCCTGCTCAAGGGGTGCCTGCTTCTCAACCTCTTCCTCTGCCACTACCCCAGCTTGTGTTCTTCCCAAATAAATAAATAAATACATACATACCAAATAAATAAATAAATACATACATACATACATACATACATAAATCCTTTAAAAAAAGAATTACAGAGTCAAATACTTCTAATATGGACTTGTGTCTATTTGGCAATATAATTCTTTTAAAAACTTGGAAAAAATATTAGCTTCCAGTCAACTTCAAGTTGCTAAAACTATCGGACTTTGTTCTCAAATATGTTTCATTTCTTTGCTACCTTGCTGTCATGTCTCTGTATTCAACTTCAACTCAGATAATTTTGAGGTTGTCAAGCTTGAGTGAATAGAGCTTGCCCTTTCTTTGATCTTTGGCACAAATCTTAGTCACTCTGTGCACCTGAGAAATCTCAGTAGGTCTTGGTTTTCCAGTTTTTCAAAGAGTATCTCTTGCTTATTTTTCTGAACTTCTGTATTCCTTTTCAGCTCTGCATTAAATCTGCTAATTATTTTCTGAGCTCATCTCTTTCTTGTAATACTTTGCTGAAACCATCAATAACAATAATACGTATTACTAACATGAATATTCCAAGCATCTCTAGAACTAAAAGCTCAGTAAGCATTGGACTGTCCTCCAAGCTACCACAGGAGCACAGGTGACAGTTTTTAAATGTCCTTTCATTGCAATCACCAATCGACCAACCTGCTTTATCCACATTCTTAATATCTGCTGCCCAACAACTAAGCTAATGTTACATATTATAGTTTTTGTTACATCAACCTCAAATTTTGAGGGGCTGGTTTTTTTGTATTAGTCAGCGTAATTAAAGCTAGCTGCTACAATAAGTAATCACACAACTTTTGTGCTATTTTCACTTATGCAAAGTCAGTGGATGTTCATAATTGCATAATTTTCCTGATAATTTTTCATACAAAAAGTGATTAAGGGGTGGCTCCTTGGTGACTCAGTCAATTAAGTGACCAACTCTTGATTTGGGCTCAGGTCATTATCTCAGGGTCATAAGATCGAGGCCCCCCCCCCAAATCTGGTTCTGTGCAGTTCGCTTGTCCCTCTCACTCTGCTCCCCCAGAGAGAGAGAGAGTGGAAACTTTTTCTCTCTCCCAAATAAATAAAAATTTAAAAGTGATTTAGGGATTCAGCACCCTTGCATGTAGTAACCCCATAATCTTTAAATATGACATACAATATGAGCAATTGCTACAGAGTGTTCAGAGATAAGCCTGGAAGCCTATATTTCATTTTTCAGTCATATGTTCTCAATGTAAATGCAAAGGCTATAAAATATAGGTTAGCTATGAACCAGGAAAAAAAGCACTTTAATTGTAAACAACTGAAAAAGGAAAACATAATGAAGCAGAATAAAACATTAATAACCCAGTGGAAAAATGCTATTTATTTTATTTTTCTGTAACTTAACTTTTTTTTAAAAAAATTCACTTACAACTCAGAAACTATTTTCAAGCTATGAAACTATTTCAAGTCATGAATAGTCAATGTGTAAGGTTTTCATGTATAATAAGTATTGTTTACTGACACATTTTAAAATGTAAATGCTTATTAGAGTAGAGAATATTGGCCCATTAGTTGTATTATTTTCTACATCCCAGTTCTTGTTTCCCAAACAAGTAAAAGTATGTGCCAAATTTGAAACACATTATCATGGAAAGCTTAATGTGGAAATAGTGCATGGCCACTTATGGCTGAAGATGGAGGTTTAATTAGGGCATCTCTAATGTTCTTTTTACTGCTAACATTTTATCAAATGTGACACCTTAAATTTAGGTGAGTCATATTAGGCTAGTATTTTAATGTTCACAAAACTTCACACCCTCTCTCCACTCAGTAAATGTAATCAAAATTAGTTTTCTGATGATATTTTCAAAGAACAAAAAACTAATACAGAAATTAAAATGAAAAAGCTTTTAAGGAAATTTTTGTTCTGATTTGTAAAACATATGTTCATAAGAGAAAAAATTAACAAAAGGAAGCATAAAGAAGAAACAAAATCTTCAGACATTTTCACCCCCAAAGTAGATAAATTCTTTCCATTTTATTATTTTTCTTTTGTATCTGCATATATTTTATAATAAATGTGATTTTGTAAATATGCAATTTAGTTTTTAATTTTCAGTAAGTATTTCTACATAATTAAATCGTGTATGAATACATTATTTAAATGTATGCATAAAATTCCAACATATAGATGTCACATTATTTATTTAATCAATCTCCTAGTAAATATTTAGGCAATTTACATTTCTTTTACTGACACGAATATATCTGTAAAAATATCTTATACATAAATCTTTATATATCTCTCTCTGAAGTATTTAGGATATATTAATGTTTTTGAAGCTTTTGAACACATAAAATTGTGCCCCTCTGAAAAATGTATGAATTTATATTTATATATAGGAGCGTGCCTATTCCATCATTCCTACTTCAGTAATTATTGTTATAATTTTATTTATTTCCGTTTTTAAAGATTATTTATTTATTTATTCATAGAGACATACACAGAGAGAGAGGCAAAGGGAGAAGCAGGCTCCATGCAGGGAGCCTGACGTGGGACTCAATCCAGGGTCTCCAGGATCACGCCCTAGGCTGCAGGCGGCGCTAAACCGCTGCGCCACTGGGGCTGCCCTTGTTATAATTTTCTAAATTTTGTCAATTTGATAGTTGGATAGTTCTTAAGATGGTCATTTGATTTCCTGTGACATTAATATTTTTGTATGCTGTCCATATTCTAGTATATGCATGTGTGCTGTACAAAAGGCTTGATAATGGTTTTTCTTCATTAAATTTTTACTATTAATTTTTTACTAGTTATAAGACATAGTGCCATATACTGGAGATCATAGTTGTGAACAAGACAGGTGAGATTCCTGTCTTTATGGAGCTTAGAGTTAACAAAATAAATGACATTAAATATGCATGAGTGAAACTCTCTTCTATTAGCTCTGCATAAATGCTTCTCCAATTTAATCAACATCCTTCATTCCTACAGCAAATCATAGCAACTTATATCTGTAGGCATCTCAACTCTTGTGGCTAGGAACCTACTATTGGCAAGAAAGTGTATTTCTGCTCCTTTACTTGGGTTATATGCCTACCAAGACTCAAATGAGTGTAATCACATATTTGTTTGACTTAGATGTTCTTGTTATGGTAATTTGTACTTTTCTGAATATGATATAGACTAAGTAACTTTGTATACAAAGTAAATATGGCTTTGTTTCCATATAATTTGGCTTAATATTTAGTTGCTAAAGGTACTACTATTACATTATGTAAAAATGATTGAAAAATAGTGAATGTTAGAAAACATATGCACTCAGGATTGCCTGATTTAAATTTTTCTTCCACCTAAAATTAAAAAAAAAAAAATCCTGGAATACAGGATATTCACAACGAATGTTTTTAGTTTTAAAGACTGAATAGAACTCTGATCAGCAGACTGTCATGAAAAGAAAAAAACTTAGCTATAAACAGAAGAAAAAAGAATACATGTGTACTTTTATAGTTCATGTCAAAACGAATGTCTAATACATGCATATATGTTCATATAGTTTATTCCACTGTTTATTTTCAATTAATCAAAGTGATAATAACAGGGTTTTTATTTGAAATTAAATGACAAAATAAATGATGATGATAGGTATGAGAAATAAGGAAAAATTACAAAATAATTTTCCTTAGGTAATATGACTTGTTTTTGTATGATTTTTGATAGATTTTTCTAAGACTAATTTAAACTTCAGTCGCTCATAATAGGAAGATCTTGAGCTAGATCTTAGAAAAAGGTGAAGTCAGCACAACTAAAATAAGTGCTTCTAAAAAAAAAAGTGCTTCTAGGGAAGTTTTGCTAGGACCACATTATTTTTTTTTCTTCTTAAACTAAGGGAACTAATGGACATTTTTATTTTTAACTATTATTATTTACATGCCTTTATATATTTTAAAAATTGTTTTTATAAAGAGCAATCTATTGTAAAATTATAGGATTATGTTTTCCATGCCCTGGATAATATATTTAACTTTACTTTTTTCACATAAACATTTTTGGGGGACTGTTAGTCACTACAGTTTGCTTAGGTGATGCAAATAAATTTATGTTTGAGCCCTTTTAAGTGTTTTTGAAAGTTTCTTGTTTACCTTTAATTCAGCCATAGAGTTTAGGGCGAGTGTAATTTTGCTTACAGTAGATTCAATGGGTACAGACAGGATCAAATTGTAAACATTTTGAGGCAGAAAAGCCTTAGCACAAAGTGTTGAACATGCTTTGAATTGTATATAGTGATATACTGTATCTCTACAGAACTGTCAGGATGAAGAAAAGAAGTGTTGCAACAGTTATAAACATATCATATACAGACATTTATTCAGACAAATAGAGATGTAGCTGGGTGTCATTTTAAGGCTCAACTATTTATGCTCTTGGCAGATAGTTGAAAACAGAATACATTTGTAGCTCAGAGTTTAAAAAAATGTAAAAACAACCAACAAAGGGCATTGCCAGTGGTCAGTGTATCAGGATTAGCATAAGTATGTGAAATACTGATAGTTCTGGTAATTTTTTTTTATTTCACATTTAATCATTATTAATAAAAGCTAGAGTACTGAAGAAACAGCTCGTTCCATTGAGATGGACATTTAAACCTTTTTTCATTTTCCCATTTTCCATCTCATTCTTATAGAATGTATAATGATTTTTTAAACCGAAATTCATACAGCATTTTTTTTTAAATTTTTTATTTATTTATGATAGTCACAGAGAGAGAGAGAGGCAGAGACACAGGCGGAGGGAGAAGCAGGCTCCATGCACCCGGAGCCTGATGTGGGATTCGATCCCGGGTCTCCAGGATCGCGCCCTGGGCCAAAGGCAGGCGCCAAACCGCTGCGCCACCCAGGGATCCCCCATACAGCATTTTTAAAAAGGAAAAATAATTCTAAAGAGGTTAAGGAAATTGGTTATATATGTAATTTCCACTTCTGCCCATGAGAGACAGCTTATTGGATACCTCTCCCACTGTCAACCATTCTAAGACCAGGCAAAACAGATGTTCAGAACTTGAAAAACAGCACAGGACTTTAAGAAACAAAAGAGATGAACATCACAATTGGATCTGTTTTCTGCTTGGAGAAACTTTCCTGATCATGGGACAGAGAGATAGAATCCAAGTAAAAGCATGCTGGCCTCACTGTGCTGAAGAAGCAAAGATAAGAGTTTGACAATGATGAGGTGGTTAGAATTGGTCCTGCAGAGTGCATAAAGCAAAAAGCTCCAGGGCTCTGCAGAGGAGTTCTCTTATGTCTTTTGCTGAAGACTGAACTGCATATGCCTCAGGTAATATTCTGCAAGGTTTTGCTTAGGAAAAAAAACTGAACAACTAGAGAACACACCAGGTATAGCAAACCAAATTTCATGTGAACACTCTAGTCAGTTCATTGAGATTTCAGAAAAGACACACAATCCAGAAAAGCCTTTGTGGAAGGGCTTATAGTCCTAGAATTAAGGTTACTCTAGAACTACAATAAAAAACGAACAAACTGAAAAACACGACTGGAGATAATCAAGATGATGTATCAGTGGGTTAATTGCTTTCCAGAAAAACAAACCAAAACAAAAACTCAATACTTTAAGGAAACACAAAAATCAATTTGTCAACAATAAACACTATGCAGAATATATAATAAATATTTACTAGATATCTGAAGGAACAGCAAAATGTGATTCAAAACCAAACAAGAAAAACAATCATTAGAAACAAACAGAGATGACATGTCAGAATTAACTTCTTCAATAGTTTATTTTGCAGTTTTAAATAAAAGCATAAAGAAAAATCTAACTGTAATGAATGAATAGAAGGGAAATCTCAATAGAGAAATGATAATTATAAAAAAGAACTGAATGAAAATTCTAGCACTGAAAACTACAATCTATCCAAACTTTTTTAAAAATACAAGAAAGTACTGGATGGCTTAATAGGATATTGTAAAATGCATTATCAATCAACTTGAAGATGGAAAAATAGAAATCATTGAAACTGAGGCACACAGAAAACAAATTAAAGAAAAATTAAAAGACACTCATATGCCTGTGTGACAATAATGTCAAGCAGTAGAATCCCTTAACAGATAGAAAGTCTATGGGGTAAGTAAACAAATAGTGGCTTAGCATTTTTTTTGACTAAAAAAAATCAACCTGTAGATTTAAGAATCTCCACAATCCCTAAGCAAGGTAAAGAAAAAAAAAAAAAAGCCACACAGAAATACAACATGGTCAAACTGCTGTAAGCCAAATATAAAGGACATTTTAAAAGCAAACAGAAGGGGATACCATACTACTTACAGAGAAACTATAAGTATGACCTCATATTTTTCATAAAAAACAACTAGTGAAATAAATCATTAAAGGCAAAATTTTAAAAAATCGTTGAAATAGAACTCAAAGCCCAGAAATCAGTGTCCTTCAAATACCATTCAAAAACACAGACAACATAAAGATGTTTTTTCGTGAACAAAATTTACTCAGAGACTCTATCACTAGCAGTCTTGCACTTTGTGAATGTTGAAGCAGATTAGTTTAGGCTAAATGATATTGATACCAGATGGAAATTAGCATCTATACCAGCAAATGAAGAGGGCTGAGTATGGTAAATAAGTGGCAACTATAAAAGTCCTTTTTAAAAATCAATTTTTGAATTTGTTCAAAAGATAGTTGCTTGTATTAAATAATGTATTCTGAAAGAGAAGGAGAGAGGGGGAATGAAATGTATGACAATTGTATAAAGGGCTAGAAGAAAATGGAAGTATACCAATTTAAGTTCCTTAAATTGTGCATAAAATAACCTGCAAGATAGACTACTGTGATACATGTTGTAATTCATAAAGAAACCAGAAAAAGCAGGGTGGGGCAGAGTGAAAAAAGCAATAGACAAGACAAAATGGAATAATAAAATGTATTCAACCCAAAAGAAGGCAAGGAGGGAGGGGGGAAAAGAAATGGTGGACAAACAAAAAATAAATAGTAAGATAATAGCCATAAAACCATGTCAATAATTATCTTACTTTAAAGTACTAAATAGTCTAATTAAAAAAAACAGACGGCTGTCATAGTTGCACATAGGATGACCAAACTATATGCTGTACACACTAAATATAAAGACATAAAAGGTCTGTATGGAGAAGATATTTTTATTTTTTCTTGTATATATTTTCCTTGTGTTTATTTTTCAAATATTTTACAATGTACAGGTCTCATTTTATAATATACATATAATTAAGAATAAAAATAATATCTTCCCTTAAAAAATATATTCCTCATCCTTCAGCTCCAATCTTTTTGTTTGTTTGTTTTTTCAATAATAATATCAGCTAACATTTATTATGGAATTGTTATGTGTTAGTGTATTAGTTTCCTACTGTTGCTGTAACAAATTACCACAAACATGGTGGCTTAAAACAACACAGATTTGTTATTTTATAGTTCTGGATGTCAGAAGTTTAAAATGGGTCAGCACAGCATTGTTCCTTCTAGAAATTCTAGGGGAGAATCCTTGACTTTCCCAGCTTTTAGAGGTTGTTTCAAACTCCGTTTCAATCCTGATTCTTCTTTCCTCGACCCTAACTCTTTTGCATCCCTCTTCTCAGCATCTTTGTCATTACATTGCACCCACCGAGATAATTATTTTCCAGAATAATCCAGATGATTGCAGAATAACCTGTCCATTCAAAAACCTTGACTTACATTTACGAAGTCCCTCTTACCCAGTAAGGTAACATTCACAGATTTCAGAGATCAGGACCTAGATATCTTTGGGGACCATTATCCTGACTTCCACAGCTAGGCATGGTGCTGATTGCTTTTTATTCATTATTTCACATAATCCTCATAAAATCTTTATGAGCCGGACTCTGTTCAACAGAGGAAACAAGTTGAGAGAGATGTAGAGGTTTTCACGGAGTCACAGACTGGGTTGAAAAACGAAAATGAGAACTTCATTCAAATGATTCCAGAACCTTTACTCTTAGCCATTATACTATACACTCTCATTAATATTTTATTGCTTTTAGGTATAATTTGTGGTGTTACATATTGATTTTCATTTTAATTTGCAAGTAACACTTATTACTTATTCTGAATCATACACATGGTATCATATTAAATTAAATCAAGATGAGTGAACTATTGATGGTAGATTAGCTTTGTTTTCCTTGAACAACCTTACCAACTCCTTGAAACAACTTCAATTTCTCAAGATCCAAGGGGCCATATAAAAATGTCTGTGAACCACCTTGCCATGTTATCCTTTGCTTCAGCCCGTCTTTGCTATCTGATGACCCAAGGCTTTTCTGCTGAGACTTTTGTAATTCTGTAACTGCTCATTTTTCTCATATTCTTTTTTTTTTTTTTTCGCAGAATGGTGTTAACTCTTAGGCAGAATTAATTTTCAAGTCCACTCATACATTCTGCCCTGGCAAGTTGGGAAGCAGACAACTAACCCCAGTGCTATTTTTTACCTTAATGTAATAGGATGACTCCTGCAGGTCTGGGTATATAATATAGACAGAGGATGGTAGTTGACAATTTGCCAAAAGCAAATATAGATTTTGTTTCTTGTTCAGCCCCTGAAAACTCACTTTTGGAATATTCCATTCATAAATCTGCTAAGGAATTCTTCTTTATGGTTGGCTAGCCATTTTACATCATTTTTTTGGTGCAAAACTTCAGTTGCCACATCACTTTCAAGGGTTTATTTTATGACATTGATGTGATTTGGGGACTGCCCATGTTGTTCTATGTTACGTTGAACTCAAAATTCATATTTAATACTACCTTCTAGTATAACACCAGCTTTATCAATAGCAGCCTTATATATTACTGCCATTTAGGTGAAAACTGCTTTTATAATGAGAACATCTTTGATGCCAAAAACTGTTGAAATTTTAGAGGTGTGTGAACTTTTTGTTAAATTAAAACTATTTGTGGTTATCATATCTTGGAATTGTTGGGACTTCACAGCTAGGCCCTCTTCTCATTGTGTATTCACTTTTAGCTATAATATGTAATTTATATGCTGATGAATCTCCAAATTTGGACTCCAATTCTAATCTTAGAGCTTTCTTAGAGCTTCATACTTGTGTATTCCATTTTTTACTCAAAATTTCTATTTATCTCACATCCACACATAAAATTCAACATGCTTCCTCTCTGTATATTTATCTTTCATTGTTTTTTATCATAATGAATGGTATCTCTCAGTCATCTTGCCATGAAACTGAAAATGCCGATGCCTTCTTTTTCTAAATATATTTAACTAACAAATATTTATATCGTTGTCCCTATGTTCTAGTCCTTGTTCTAAGAACTTTACTCTTTAACTTACTTAATGCATATAAAGTATTAATGAAATGGATACTGTTATTCTCATATTATAAATGAAAAGGCTGAGACATTGAAAATTTAAGTAATTTGCCCAAGGTCACTCATTTAGTGAATAATGAAATTAGGATTCTAACTCAAGCAGTCTAGCTCAAGAATCTGTGCCTTAACCAGCATTCTATGCTATATCCAGGAAACTAATCTCACCAAGTCTATTTTTCAAATATTTCTACATCCTAATTGCCAACATGCTATCTATTCCATTAATATCTATAATAGTTTGGACAATGACAAAAGAACCTCCTAACTCACCCTATTTTCCCTTTGTAGAGAAATAGTGACTAATTAACAATTTGCATTTAAGAAAAGCTTTGCTGTTGTATATTCAGGAGAGAGTCATTATAAGGCTAATGTGATTCCATGCATGCAGTGGATGTATAGGTTTATTTCTGATATCATCATTGCATTAATTTCTTACTTAGGGATTGTTTAGCTTCAAAGAGATAAAGTCTTAAAGGTATCATACACAAGAAGAAAAAATCTCGTATTATTCCCCTTATATGATAAGAACAGAATATTCAGATCCACAGAGACAGAAAATAGCCCCTGGTTGTCAGGGGTTGTGCAGAGAAAGATAGGTTATTATTGTTTAGTAAGTAGAGTTTTAGTTTAGAAAGATAAATTCTGAAGAGGGATGGTGGTTATGGTTTTACAATAATGTGAGTATAATCAATGCCACTAAATGATAAAACTAAAAATAGTTAAAATAGTAAATTTTATGTCATGTGTATTTTACAGTAATTAATACAATTTGTATGGAAATACAAGAAGAGTTGAATAACCCTTTCAGGAAGATTAAAAACTAGAGCAGCCTCCAAAACATAAAGAGCCAAACGTCATTGACCTTCCATGCAGTCCTTCACTCATTACTACAGCTTTACCATTTCCCGGTTCAAATATTCAAATATCCACCTTGGAGGCAATGAGTCTTCAAGAAGGGAGAAGAGTCATTGAGCATGAAGGAGGTAGAGACCTTTGCAAGGAAGTTCCTCTAAGAGAGAAATGAGGGGGATAAGCAAAAACAATACTAATAATACTAATGCTAATTCTAATAATAATACAGATCTCTAATACAACTGGCAACCAGGATAAAAATCGAGCTGGAAAATTTGTAATTGAATCAACACTGAGAAACTGCCTTTGTTCTACATTTTATATTAGTAGTTAAGTGGGATTTTTAAAAAGATTTTATTTATTCATGAGAGACACAGAAAGAGGCAAAGATATAGGCAGAGGGAGAAGGAAGCTCTCTGCAGGGAGCCTGTTTCAGGATTTGATCCCAGGACCCCGGCCGGATCATGCCCTGAGCCAAAGGCAGATGCTAAACCACAGAGCCACCCAGGTGTCCCTGTAGTCATCTTTCTAAGCATCTTCTCAAAAGACCCCTTGATATTTCAGAACCAACCTCATAAGAATATTCTGGGAATGTTGCTGAGTTTCAACATAGTCTAATCCCACCAAAAATTATCTGTCCAACTATGACTATCACATATATTTTGATGAGAAAAAGTACTCCAAAGATAGTCAGAAATTTCGCTGCCTATTTCAAAAGATATGTTTGTGTAAAAATCCCATTCTAAGACCTGAATAACCTCTCTTCTAAGACTAAGAAAAGTCCCCCATTTTCTTTCTTTTTTTCAATATGTCCATCTCTGCATCCATTCAATTGTTTTCCAGCCAAGGATGAATATTAGCTTGTGCTATCCGAATATCATTTGGTTCTTTTATAATTTATTTACTCCCCTTCCATTGAATTATTACAGCATAATGCATATGTTTGAGAAGACAGCTCAGAAATAAAATATTAATAAATATAAAATTTTATTTAAAAAGCAGATTGACATTTATTTGGCTCTCTCAAAAAAATGTAGCTAGACCCATATTTCTGGTTTTCGGTTTTACTTGTCAATTTATGGGTTACTTCACAACATCAAGTCACTTATGGAAAAACAAATCCATCTGTACTGCAAAGGTAAAATCCAGGATTTTCAAATTGTCTTATAATAACTTTTAAAATATTGTATAAAAATATTTTTAAGCCATTTTACAAGCAACATAATTATTTGGGAATAAAGTTGAGAACTATCCCATTTGGAAATACAATGAGTCAAAATTTCAAAAGTATAAATGATAAGTAAAACATTGGGATACCTGGGTGGCTCAGTTGGTTAAGTGTCTGCTTTCAGCTCAGGTCATGATCCTGGGGTCCTGGGATCAAGCCCGATGGCTGGCTCCCCACTCAGCAGGGAGCCTGCTTTTCTCTCTGCCCCTCTCCTGACTCATTCTCTCTCTCTTTCTCTCAAATAAATAAAATCTTTAAAAAATTATAAGTAAAACATTTTAGCAAGTGTTATAGGTATATTAAAATACCTTATATTTCCTCTAATTCTTACATCAGGTAAAAATTATTTTCTAAAAGTGTTATAAAATGCAAATAATGTGGAAAATTAGAAAACAGCCTACCATGCCATAAACTTTAAGCTCATGTACCTGTTTTGTGTAGTGTAGTAAAGTATCTAGACATTCATTTAGTCTACAAAACACTGAAGGCTTAACCTAGGAAGAGAAAACAGGTCTGCTTTCAAAGACATTATATTCTAGTGAAGATACAAACATTTTAAAAGTCACGGAAATAAATCTATTTATTGCAGTGATAAACAAAACAAAAGAAAGGTACTTAGACCATGAGAGCCTTTAATAAAGATTTGACTTAATTAGGGAGGTCAGGGAAGATTTCTCTGAAAAAAGGAATGGCTGATCCGGGATGAGTAGAGATACCTAGATGAAGAGGGTGATAGAATGGGTAAAAGAATATTTAGACAGAATAGAAAGCATGTGCAAAAGGCCTATGGCCAAAAGATACAGCATGATTACGAGTAAATAACAGAAGGTTCAGTGGCTTTAAGGGTGATAACTAGGATTAATATGAAAAAAATGAGTAAAGGACAATCCAGGCAGAAGAAACAGCTTGGATACACATGCAGGTCTGTAGCAAAAGGTGTTTCAGCGAGAAATGGGACTAAAATCTGTCACTCGAGATAGAGAAGAGAAAGAACAAAAGTGAGGTTAAGAAGGCTAGTGGGAGATGAGGCTAGAATAATTGGGGCCAGATCAGACAGGATATTGTAAATCATACTAGAAAGAATCCTCCTTTTATTTTAAGAACGAGACTCCCTGAAGGATTTTAAGCAAGACCTGGAGGTGTTGGGGTGAGATGTTAAGGGTTTGATACATTTGCATTACAGGTCCCATTCACTGTGATTCTCAACTCCTCTCCAGGGCAGATCTGATGCTACCATAAAACACACTTCTGGAATGGCTCTCAATTAATCATGAACTCTATTACATGTAATCAATCCAAGATGATTCAGAAGGTACTTGAGTATCTTGATATGTTTCTTGGTCTTGGTTGTGTGTATTGAAAATCAATAGAGTATTATAGACACAGGTTGCAGAATATTGGTCTGAATCACTCACAACGTTATTATATATCTTAAAAGTTGCTTCTCAGGAAATCGCTTCTAATAGCTTGCTAGTTTGCTTTTTTTCCCTTATTAACAGAAACACAAAACAAGCATTTGATGTTTCAGCCTTCTGGATAAACTTAGGTTTATCTTAACTGACGAATAAAAAGAGGTCTGCAATATTTTATTTAATGTTTCCATTTCTCCCTTGCCTGAGAATTCCTCGAGACCAAAGTAAGAGCCACATTCATGTTTGTATCATAGCAATTAATGCAACGTCAGGCATCAGTATTTGTTGATTGCATGAATGGAAATGAAATGGACACAATTCATTTCACCTATGTTCCACTACCGTATTTCATTAATTCTTAAAATGTCACATCAAGTCAATAAATATTTAACGAGTGTACTTTGCACAAGAAAGTGTGAGGCAAGTGTATAAAAGGGCTTCATAACTGTTTTCAGATCTTACTTCTAAAGGTAGGGCTTTATCGAAAACTATCATAGTTTTACCACATGCCCCATTGACCCTTCTGCTTCTGTCAAATACTTAGTAGTTATAAATGCTGTTTGATGAACAACTTGACTCTTAAGCAAACTACAAGCATACACACACACACACACGGTCTATAATATTTTTGTTTCAAATATTATTATATAAAAATATAATGTGGAGTAAAAAGTCATCCCTTTTAGGAGCATTTAGCAAGCTCTAAGTAATGATCTAAATAATTTGCATACCTTTTTCCTCTTTTTAGTGAGTCTAAGAACCATTTGAGATGAATTACAAATATGACTTTATCTTAGAGTAAGTTAGGAAATACTGTTCAAATGAGGTAAATAATGTGCTGCTTTTCAAGATGACATAATTCTTAAGTATAAAATCAGTAAGTGAACTCGAGAATCTCTGATTTACACTCTGTGTACTAATTTGATTCTATTATTGGATGGGAACCAGGGAAAGTAAGTGTGGATTGAACCGAAGTCTACTTTATCATTTCCTATGGAAACACTCTACTATAAAAATCATTTGTTAGAGATTGCTGTCAGAAAATTGGCATTTAGTGCATTATTGAGTGTGAACTTTGATAAAGTTTGTTCTTTTTCTGTTTTTAAGGATAGTAGGTATCCCGCTGTCAGGGTATGTCCATGCCTGGTTGTTTTGTTTTTGTTTTTTCTTGGGGAGAGAGGGTGATGCAGAGGGAGCAACGCAGAGGGAGAGGGAGTGAGAGAATCTTAAGCAGGCTCCACACCCAGCACAGTTGAAATCAAGAGTCAGATGCTTAACCCACTGAGCCATCCAGATGCCCCTTCCATGCCTGATTTGAATTCCAATTAATGAAGGCCCCAATTAGCCACATGGCGATTGTGTAGGGATAAGTTGAGATACCAGCTAGAATTGAGACAGTAAAGTGACTAGTACATTTTAATTTCAGTGAGAGGTTTAGCACATGGGACAATGAGAATGAGAAGGTGAGCCAATAAAAGATGAGATGGGAGCCAGCTGTGGAGAGTGGGCATATTCTCACAAATATATTGTTTCTGTGCTTTCAGTATATTTTCAATTCTCTTACCACCCTCTTCCCCAAACACAGATTTATGATTTTAAAATATGATTTTAAAAATACATTTTAATTTTATATTCAGCTTATCCTTCCATTATTTTAATAAAGTCTTTTCTTTTCAGTGCAGATTTTAGGTTTACAACGAAATTAGGAAGATAAAGATTTTCCATATGCCCGCTGTCCTCACACATTACATAGCCCCCATTTCCACCCCAACAGGACTCACTAGAAAGTTTTTTGTTGTTGTTGTTTTATTTTTATTTTTATTTTATTTATTTATTTATTTATTTATTTATTTATTTATTTATTTATTTTTGCCAAGGGTGAACCTGCATTGACACATCATAATCATCTGAAATCCGTAGTTTACCTTAGAGCTCACTCTTGGTGTTACACATTCTATGGGTTTGGACAACTATATAATGACATGTATCCATCATTATTTCACTGTCCTAAAAGCCCTCTGTACTCTCTTTATCTCTGCCTGCCCCCACCCAATACCACATATCACAACCAGAAAAAGACTATACATTTTCCTCTAAGCACTGCTTTCATTGCATCCCACAAATTTTGATAAATTGTGTTTTCATTTTTAGTTGGCTCTAAATTCTATTTTATTTTTCTTAAGATGTTTTCTTTGAGCCATGCGTTACATAGCAGTGTATTTTTTAATCTCCACATATTTGAGAATTTTTGCAGCTATCGTTCTGCTACTGATTTCTAGTTTAATTCCCACTGCGGCCTGAGAGCAGACACTGTATGATTTGTATTATTTTAAATGTGTTAAGATGTGTTTTATGGCCCTAAATGTGGTCTATCTTTGTGAATTTTTCACGTGAGTTTGAGAAGATGTTTATGCTGCTGTTCTTGGACGAAGTAGTCGGCAGACACCAGTTATATCCAGTTGATTAATGTTTTGAGTTCAACTATGTCCTTACTGACTTTCTGCACTTGGGACCTATTTCTGAGAGAGGAGTGTTGATATTTCCAACTATAATAGTGGATTCGTCTATTTCTTCTTGTTGTTCTTTCAGTTTCTGCCTTATACATTTTTTATCCTCTGATATTAGGCACATGCCACTAAGGATTGTTACATCTTCTTGAATTCTTCCAACGCTTTGTAATGCCCTTACTTATTTCTGATAAGTTTTCTTGCTCTGAAGCTCCCTGTGTCTAAAATTAATATAGCTACTCCTACTTCCTTTTGATTCATGTTAGCATGTTACGTCTCTATCTCTTTACTTTTCATCTGGATGTGTCCTTATTTTTAAAGTGTGGTTTCTGTAACTACCTATAGTTGGGTCAAGTTTTTTAATCCACTATTACAATCTCTGCCTTTTAATTGGTACATTTAGGTCATTGACAGTCAAAGTGATTATTGATATAATTGGATTAATATTGACCATATCTTTGCTGATTTGCATGTGTTGCTTTTGTTCTTTGTCTCCTATTTTTTTTCCTGCCTTTTGTGGTTCATTGAGCATTTTTTATTTGCTTTCCTCTATCTTTTTAGCAATATTAGTCATACTTTTTTTTTACTATTTTTAGTCATTTCCCTTGAGTTTACAATATACATTTACAATTAATTCAAGTCCACTTCAAAACATCATTATATCACTTCATAGATTGTGTAAGTGCTTTATAACAAAATAGTCCTAAAACCACCCTCTTATTTCTTGTGTCATCATCATTCATTTAACTTACATATAAATGTTTCTTTCTTTCTTTCTTTCTTTCTTTCTTTCTTTCTTTCTTTCTTTCTTTCTTTCTGAGAGAGAGCACATGTGAGCAGAGCAGGGGGGAGAGGGAGAGAGAGAACCTCAAGCAGATTCTGTGCTCAGCATGCAGCCCAAAGTGGGACTTAATCTCAAGACCCTAAGATCATGACCTGAGCCGAAATCAAAAGTTGGACACCCAAGTGACTGAGCCACTCAGGCGCCCCTACTTATTCCTTCTCTGATGCTTTAATTCTTTATGTACATCTGAGTTTCTGAACTCTATTATTTTGCTTCCCTCTAAAGAATTTATTTTAACATTTGTGGCAAGGCAGGTTTATTAGTAACAGATTCCCTCAATTTTTGTTTGTCTGTGAATGTGTTATTTCGCACTCTCACTTTTGAAGGTAGAGTCTAGGTTGGTGGGGGTTTTTTCCTCTGTTTTAACTATTTCACTCTACTCTTATTTGCATGGTTTCTGAGGAGAAGTCAGATGTAATTCTTACCTTTATTCCACTATAGGTTAAGTTTCCCCATCCTCAGCTTCTTACAGGAATTTTTCTTTACCTTAGACTTTCTACAGTGTAAAATGATGCCTATGTGTTATTTGTTTTTGCTTTGCACTTGCCTTGCTTGGTGTTCTCTGAGCTTCCTGGATCTGTGGTGTGATATGTGACATTTATTGAGGGAGATTCTCTGTTATCATTGTTTCAGATAGTTCTTCTGTTTCTCTCCTTCTGGAATTCCTATTTTTTATATATTACATTATGCATATGCTCATGTAATTGTCCCACAGCCCTTAGGTAAATTTTGTTCTTTTGTTTGTTCTTTCTTTCTTTTGGTTGTTTTTCTGTTTATTTTTTATTTTGGAAGATTTCTATGGCAATAACCTCAAGTTCAGAGATTCTTTCCTCAGCCATATCCAGTCAACTTAAAAGCCCAGCAAAGATATTCTCCATTTCTATTATTGGGTGTTTAATTTATTTTTGGTTCTTTCTTAGAATGTCCAACTCTCTGCTTACATTGTCATGTAAGTAGTAGGAGTTCTAGTAGAACAACTAGTAGTCTTCATGTATTAACCACAGTTGTTTTAAATTCTTGATCTGATAATTCCAACATCCCAGCTGTATCTGACTCTGATTTTCATGCTTGCTCTATCTCTTCAAACTATGTTTTTTGCCTTTGTATGCCTTATAATTTTTCTTGAGAGCCAGATGTGATATACTAGGTAAAAGAATCTCCTGTGAATAATCCTTTAATAATGTGGTTGTAAGGTGTAGGGGCAAGGGGACCATTCTATAGTCTAATAATGGATTAGGTCTCAGACTTTTAGTGAGCTTGTGCCTCTTGACTGTGAACTTCACATGTGTTTCTCACTTTGGGGAGTTGGTTATTTCCCTTCCCTCAGATCGTTAGGCTGTGATAAAACCATCACAGGTTAGGCTCTGGCTCTAACTATTTTCTCAGAGGGCAGACCTTGTTTAGAGGAACAGAATGCTTTGATGTGTTTCAAAATGGTTTCTTTTTTCTTCTCTCTCCCAGAAGCACAACGGATTTTTCCCCCTGATATTCACTGCAAGAACCTGATAGCATTACAGGAAGTAAAAATCACAAAATGTGCCCTCCTCCCCCATCCCTAGTGACTGGGTTCTCCTGTCATTCTTATCACACTTGTTCATGCTGAGCCTCTAGCAATTCCTCAATTATGGTTCAGGTTTTCCTACCATGACTGGTTCCTAAGGATGCTTCAGTTTGTGGATTTCTGCTGTGTAAGTTGTGATTCATTGTATCTGCTTATTGTTCTCTTCAATTTTGGAGGCAGCAGTTTTCCCTGAGATCTTACATCTCTGATCGATGTAAGAAGAGTTGCTGATTTTTTAGTTTGTTCAGCCTTTCACTTGTTAGGATGGAGTGGCTACTTATAGATTCTTATAGGCTGAACTAGAAACTAGAAGTCTGATTATTAAAAAAAAAAAAACTTGGGGGTGCCTGGGTGCCTCAGTCTGTTGAGCATCCAACTCTTGATTTCAGCGGAGGTCATGATCTCAGGTTTGTGAGATCCAGAGGCCGGGCATTAGGCTCCACTCTCAGCATAGAGCCTGCTTGGGATTCTCTCCCCCTCTTCTTTGGCCAGCCTCACCCCCCACCCCCGCCAACTCCTGCTCACACTCTCTCTCTAAAAAAAGATATAAATAACACATAGATAAGTGGATAAAAAAAGTCCATGTAGTATTTTTGCCTTTAGTGTCTCCTACCATTATGATATGGTTATATCACATTTTAAAACTTAAATAACTATTTATTAGTATAGGAATAGTAGCATAGCAATAAATGCTCTTCCTTTAAATAACTTTTAGTTTTTCTCAAATAAGTGCCTCATTTTTTATTGACTTCCTCAGTTTTCTACTACCTCTTTCTAATTTGGGCTTAAATGCCCTCAGAAAAATACACCTTTCTTCAATATGTTCAAACACATCAAATAATGTTTTAGTTTAATTTCTTTGTGGTTACTGGTTATTAAATGATCCTTCCTGGGAAATACTTTCTGTTTGAATTTGCACGTGGTTACTGTACAGGTGTGCTTCCTACCTATCTTCCAAAAGATTCCCTTTGATCATCACCTGGAAAATTTCCATGGCTTCTCCCAAGTGTTCTGTCCTATTTTCCAAACACGTTTTCCTTTTTTTTTTTTTTTTTTATGCCTTACCCATTGCTCTGATGGAGCAGCTTCCTAAAAAAAGGGTGTGAAAGGTGACATTTTTATGAGTTTGTATGTCTGAAGATGTGGTAACTTATTGCTTCCAACTTAATTGGTAATGTTGATGGGTAAAAATTTATGTTTTGAAGATAACTTTGTAAGTATCCCCTGTTCCATTATTTCCTTTCTCAGTTTTGCTATTGAAAAGTCTGGTGCTACTCTGATTCCTGATTTTTTTTTTAATGTGACTAATTTCAGACTTGTAGGACCTTTATCTCTGGTGATTTTATATTTTATGGTAATATGTCTTAATATGGGCCTTTTTCATTACTTTAGTTAGGGCACTCCTGGGTCTTTTCAACATAGAAATATGTGTTTCTCTAGGACTTTCACCCCATAAATTACATAAAGCAGAAAAATGACTACCTTTAATTTGTTAAGAATCAATGTTGAGAATCCTCGGGCCCCAAGGGACTTATTGCCAATACCATGATTTTACTTTTAAGGTCCTTAGGCATAGCTTGTCTGAAGTGAAATATGAGGAACATTTTTTACGAACATTATGAACAAGACTTAACAAAGAATGAGATGAGGTTTTAATTAGAGTAATTTAGCAATCATGGAGACTTAGCTCTGTATCAGGGACAACAATATGGGTGGGGGGTGATTGGGTTATTTGAGCATGAAATAATCCTGGTAAACCAAGTTCAGCCTGGCCACAAAAAGGATGGACTGAATTCCAAGCCAATTTCTGCCCTCTGCCTTATGGGCTGCAACCCTGACCTACAGGAAAAAGCCATTGATTGGCTCTTTCTGAGATCTAGAATTTGGGGAACACTTAGAAGCCTGGCAGTAGTCAAGCTGTATATTGTTCTAACGAGGCCAACAGTACAAAAACAAAACAACAACAACAAAAAAAAAACAAAACAACAACACAAAAAACCCAGTGCAACATACTTATAATCGTGTCTATTTCCAGCTTCTTTTTTACTGATTCTGAATTCAGGATAGTTAAAGAGGTGGGAATATCTCCTTTCTAACATACAGGCTGTTTTGATCCTCTATTACTCACAGAAAAATACATACATGCCAGGAGCAGGTACCTTCTGGCAAAAAAAAACAAAACAAAAATAATTTCTTATTATCGCCTGCATTTTCACCCTATTCACTTAGTGATTCTTTTCTGGTTTACCCTGGAAAGAACTAGTATATTTTCCATGTTTACAATTTCGAAGATGGACTGACAAAGATGAAAAAGATGACAGTTGTGTCTTAGAAGTGTAAACCACACCCACTGGTCATTCATCTTGACAAAGCATAAGGTTCCTATAGACTTTGTAGTGATCGTTTACCTTTGGGGAGTTCATGGATTAAGTTGAATAATGAGCTTCTGCACAATGATCTACCAAGATCCAGTCGAAGGTCATTAATTCATGTTGTGTTTCTACAGTGTCCTGAAACAATGGTTGTAATTTAACTACTTTTTAAAAAATGCCTGGAAGGACACTTAGGCATTTTCTATTGTAGTAACTGCGGTTGTAGGAGTACACTTACCAAATCAGTTCGAATAAGGTAGATTTCTTCAAAGCAGCTAATAGCAAAAGCGTAAAAATGAATAAACAGGAGATTATTTAACAAAACTTGACGAAGTAACAAATTTAAAGAAAGTTATTCTAGTCCTACACTGCCAAAGAGGAAAAAGCCCTGAAAAACAATGCTGAATTAAAGTCAGATTTGAATGAATAGGGGAAAAACAACTGCTGCTGACAGATCATGATGAAATAAAGATAAGACAATTGATTTTAAAGTGCACACATTGTAGTGACTTCAAATGTATGGAGAAAGAAACTGATTATATCTGTTATAGGTAGAGTACTAAATTAGACATTTAAAACATTTCTTATAATTCTTTAAAGCATCCATAAGTAGTTTCCCACTAATTGTCAAACAATTATTTAAAACTTTTTGTTACATTTATTTAATTATATATGCAGAGATAAATATATGTACTTCATTATCGAGACACTAGCAAAGGATAGCGTTCTCTCCTGTATCTTCAGAAATGCATTATAATCCAGCTTTATTACCGATGATGCTTAATGATTAATTCTAAAGCTATGAGTTCTGCTGTTTGAACAAGTACAATTAAGATAACGAATATCTCGGGCACAAGACTTGGTTTATAAAGATAATTCTATGGAATCATAGAGGCCTATAGAAAAATTAGTCAATTATTTCTGTCATAGGGTTGATTTTCACAGGTTCTATTTCCAAACAAATATAGGTACTGGGACCTTTCTATTCCAAACCACCATTACCCATTTATACCATCCTCTTGAGTCATTGGGCTTGTATACATCCTGGATCTTTGAAAAGGAGAGTATCAATACAATACAGCACATTCAGTGTTGTCATGTGTCAAGAGAGGGCATCACTTGTGCAGGAGAATCTTGCGTCACAAATAGATGAATCTAACTGTTGTCTTGGCAGAGCAGGGCCCTCCGGCACTAGCAGTCACTTTCGCTGGGCAGTCTCTGAATGTTGAACGGGCTCCTCTTTACATCATTCCCCTACTTGTAGTTATTTTGTCTTCCCCCAGCCTCCACTCATCCTGCTCCATCACGCTTTTCTCCTCAGACTGTCCAGGCAGTTGACGTTTATCTCTTCACCTTGAGGATGAAGAGCAATGTGGATTTTCCTTTATTCATTCTTGGAAGTATTGTTTGGCATACAAACTGTGCCCTACTTTCTTCACAGACTTAACTTTAGATTTTTAGAACACTTTTTACTTATTTCAATGAAATCTGATGTTTCACATGAAAACCTTTGGCTTGCATACTCATTTTGGCAATGACTTTTAAGCTTGGTTGTGAAAGAATCATTTAAAGAGGAGTATATACCAGTGCCAACCACCCCCCATACTCGAAGGTTCTCATGCAAGTAGTTGGATTGAAGCTTGTCTTAACATGTTTGGGCTTCTTTAATAATAATAATACCACAAAGCAGGTAGTTTGTAAACAATAGAGATTACTTTCTGACAGTTCTAAGGACTAGAAAATCCAAAATCAAATTTCCTGGTGAGAGCAAACTTCCTGGTTCATACATGACCATCTTTTTACTGTAACTTTAGATGGCAGATGGGTCTAGGTACCTCTCTGGGGGTCTCTCTTATTATAAGGGCGCTACTCCCTATCATAGGGCTCCACCCTTATGACCTAACCCTTCCCAAAAGCCTCATGTTCTAATACCATCATGTGGGTTACTAGGTTTCAACATATAAATTAGTGTTGAGGGAGAACAAATATTCCAGCCATAGGATGCCCCTATATTATGACATTTTCCAGTTGAGATTTAAATGAGCAGCTATGATTGAAAAATACTGGCTTCTAGAAGTACAAATCTATGAGCCCTTTAGAAAGTCTTAACATTGACCAGTCTTGGAGACCCATTGCAAAAAATCAAAATCAAAAACAAAAACAAAACAAATTAGATAATGTAAAATGTTTAGCATAGTACTTGGTGCAAAGTAAACATTCAAGTTAGTGATGATGATATTTTTCTTTCTTTTACTATTATTATAATCCTAATCCTCCTGTGGTAATGTAGATTTCTATTTGATTTGAAGTACTCTACTGCCAAGTTGTAACAAGGCAAAAAACCACACAATGATTAGTAATCTATTTCTCACTATCTTCATATGTAAACATCCCAATGTGTAAAGCAATGTTTTGAGCACAGTGGGTTTTACATGAATAAGCCCTTTATCTTGTCAAATGTAAGGTAGTTGTGTTCAAATGTTAGTCATCAAAATCTAAATTTAATTCTCAGTTTCTTTGAGATTAATGTTGTTCCATATTTGTCAAGATGGAGTTAGTAGGCCTTGGCAACATGAAGGAAAAGGCAAGGAAACTGAAGTGAAAGAAAAAACTCATGAGTTGAAGTTGTGGAATTTACAGCAGGAACAAAGCAAAATATACTTATAAGAAAGAATTATAATTCAGCTTTATTGCAGATGATGCTTAATGATTAATTCTAAAGCTATGAGTTCTGCTGTTTGAACAAGCACAAATGGTTCAAAGTGAGAAAAAAATCCTTTTGCCCACTGATCTTGTTTTGCCCACTGACAGAATTAATTGACTAATTTTTCTATAGGCCTCTATGATTCCATAGAATTATCTTTATAAACCTTATGGTAGGGCAGCCCCAGTGGCTCAGTGGTTTAGCGCCGCCTACGGCCCATGTGTGATCCTGGAGACCTGGGATCGAGTCCCATGTCAGGTTCCCTGTGTGGAGCCTGCTTCTCCCTCTGCCTGTGTCCCTGCCTCTCTCTGTGTCTCTGTGTGTGTCATGAATAAATAAATAAAATCTTTTAAAAAAATAAAAAAGTAAACGTTATGGTATCCTTAATTAAGGAGTAATACAAAAACATCGAAAATACAGTTATTCAGAGAATGCAGTGAGAACAAATCCTTTTGCCCACTGATCTTTAGATCTCTTACACACTGAAACTATGATGTTCAAAGGGAACCTAGTAAAATAAATTAGAGTATATATTAAATCCAGATACTTCCATGATAAGTTAATGTTTTCACTTTGCATCCAAAAACAGTGTGCTGAATCATTAAAACAGCATGAGCTTCTTACCTTCAGGTCTGAGAATTCCTATTTCTTTAACACTTAAGAGAGGAGAGGAGATCTTTCTTCACTGTTATTTAGTCATTTCCTTCTTCTCTAGGGTAAAATTTACTGACACATAAACATAGCCAAACATCTTGAGGATATTTATTCTCAGAAAAGAAAGGTGATATGGCCTTATAATTCTTAGCATTTTCAAAATTTTATCTGCACAGGAAACAGAAATAAAGATAATACACTGAAGCTGCCACACAATAGATTGAAGGTAAACATAAATAAAAAACAGTGACAGTGGACAAGATGAAGTATAAAAAAGGAATACAAGCAAGGTCAATAAATAAATATTCTTATCACATTTGGTTATGCGTAGAATTTAGTAGATGGAAAATATAATTCTCAGATATTTCTTCCTGTACCAGCGAGTTATCACTGACTCACCATCTTGGTTATTATGAACAGTCTATACTTCTTTAAAAGAAATACAAAAGTCTCTACAAAACAGAATAAAACCATTTCTTATAAATAGATTAACCTCTGAAATAAGTGTAAGATGAAGCATTTGGGCAATGTGTCAGCAAAAAAGTAATGTTTTGAAGTCATACATTCTGAGATGATTTAAATAATTCCTATTTTAAGAGTTTTTAATAATTTCACTTGATCACTTATTCTTCTTAAACTGAAAAGTTGCCTAAGATGAGCATTCACACATGTAGTTTCCTTATATACCTTACATATTATATTTCTTTAAATAATAATAATAATAATAAGGATAATAAGGATAAGTGTCTTAAGAGTTGTTAGTGATATAAACAGAGCTGCCATCTTGTGGATAACAGGACAATCAGCCAGGTGTTGATGCTGAAAGACATGTAAAATGCTATATTCTAATATTCCTAAGTGTTCAGAGTGAGTACTAATTTTTTCAAGAGTTTAAAACCTGTTTAAATTCCTAAGTCCTGCCTATAAAATTATCACCTGAAGGACATATTCATTTCTTCTGAAGTTAGTATTAACCTAAACCTTATTAATATGTAGGTTGGGCAACATTGGAGGATGGTTTCTCCAGTTTAATTAGCCTCGAGTGCTGATTTGTTTTGATAATATAAATAATTAGCTTAACCACAAAATTGATGTAACAGAAATAATTGTCAGGCAATTAAATACTGCAATGATTTCAGCTCCTGGGAAATATATAGTATGTAAGTATAGTAATAAAACTGAGATGTACTTGGCTTGAACTACAAAACATCTTCTAGTTGATTTGTCAAAAGTATTTTTATGGGTTCCGTTTTCCTCATATCAGAAAACATCCACTAATAAAAATTTACTCAAAATAAAGCCTAGATTAATTCCTGTAAGTTATTTCCCCCTATATTAAGCTTTTACATGGCTTTAAAGTTAAAATATTTTTCTGTGCCTTGGAATTCATTTAAGCTGGCCATTTTGGTTGGAAGAGTGTAACAAATAAAAAGAGAATGTAGGTAAATTCATGATAAAATGTTTTTGTTATTTTCCCTTTTCATGGAGTTGATTTTTTTTTAATCCTGAAAAAAATGTATTTTACTTCTCTACGTGTGTATAATAAATTGTATATTCAAAAATTGACACCATCTTTTTGGTTTTTCTTGTGGTCTCTTTATGTTTCTTGCAGTCCCTTTATGTTTACACTTAGAATGTTTTCTTTTCTTTTCTTTTTTTTTTTTACAACATGTAATCGGGTTAGATGTCTTACTAATACTGTTTGTGATAGTACTAGGGATTTTATGTATTACTATCAGTGCTCATATTACATGTCCACTATCTTACTTTTGGCTTTAAACCAGATGCATATGCA
This sequence comes from Vulpes lagopus, assembly GCF_018345385.1. NCBI lineage: Eukaryota > Metazoa > Chordata > Mammalia > Carnivora > Canidae > Vulpes > Vulpes lagopus. The sequence continues at coordinate 36,569,776 of NC_054846.1, forward strand.
GACTGATGTTCAAGTATCAAGACTTCACAAAAGGACACACTGCAAATAAATCACTGAAAGGCCCTGACCTATAAAATCTCTGCTCTTCCTAAAGAAATACTACCAAACTTTTTTCTTTTTTTAAGATTTTATTTATTTATTCATGAGAGATGCAGAGAGAGGGAGGCAGAGGCACAGGCAGAGGGAGAAGCAGGCTCCATGCAGGGAGCCTGATGTGGGACTCGATCCTGGGACTCTGGGTTGAAGGCAGATGCTCAACCACTGAGCCACCCAGGCGTCCCAACACTACCAAACTCTTACTAAAACTTCATGACTTCCACTCATCATTAATTTCAGATGCTGAATGCCCATCATAAAGAATATAATTGTTCTATTCTTAAGTATAATATACTACGCTGGAGTGAGCACCCTGATTTCCAGATATATGTGCTATATTTATCTGAACCTTTCTTGAGTGTATAGATGTAATTATTTAAAACTAAAAACTAAAATATAAATTCTGTCCTAATGAATTGCAATGAAATTTGAAATTGACTTACTAGGGATCCCTGGGTGGCGCAGCTGTTTGGCCCATGGCGCGATCCTGGAGACCCAGGATCGAATCCCACGTCGGGCTCCCGGTGCATGGAGCCTGCTTCTCCCTCTGCCTATGTCTTTGCCTCTCTCTCTCTCTGTGTGTGACTATCATAAATAAATATTAAAAAATTAAAAAAAAAGAAATTGACTTACTATATAGAATAAAGATTATTATAAACCAGTATTAATTTAAAATATTTCTACTAGATTTTTCTTCTCTCCTATTTATTCTCCTTGGAACTAAATTATATTCTGTTAATTTTCCTATTTTGTACATAATTCAAATAGTTATGCTTTCATATTTAATAAGTAAACTCCCTAAAAATTTTACTGATCCATTGATTAATCCTGATCATGTATAATATGAAATCTATAGTCTTAAAAAATCTTATTTACATATTTTAGTAATGCAAAACTAGATCCCTTTACAAAGGTATTAATTTATTAGTGAATCATGTGAATAATATGGGTATTTGATAAAAATACCTGCAGAGCCCTAGGAGTATTTTTATTTTCCAATCTTCATGGTATCCTATATTAATGTGGAATAGTAGCACCAAAAAAATGCAAATCAAAATAAGAAAAGTTACAATCTGTGTTTATTAAAAGAGCCAGTATAGACATTTATCTTAAAAATGGTGTGCATATATACAGATAAGTATATATATATATGCTTTCTATATTCAGCAAGATATAATCTAACTTTTCTATTTATCTCTGTTATTAAATATTTATATTATTAAAATCTTATATTATGTATGAAATGGAGGAGCATATTCTATTTTATAAATTATTATTTTCTCCATGACATGTCTTCTTAGCAATTACAATGCCTTACTTTATCATTCGTCTACCAGAAATACAGTTGACATTTCCATTGTCCAAATTCATCTTTCTGATCTGTAATTCAATTTTATGTCACTTAGCATGGCAATGAATCTTTTTTTATACACATTTCCATCTAAACTCCCATGTTTTTAGGCAGAAATAAATGAACAGTGTCTTTCATGTTGGCCCCAAGTACATCTTGACAAATAGTCTTCTTGAATCTAGATTCCACTTGACTAAGATGATTAAATTCTAAATAATATTGGCAGGGGAAATAACTTTGAAAAAAGAACACAGAGGGGCACCTGACTGGCTCAGTTAGTAGAGCATGCGACTCTTGGTCTTGGGGTCATGGGTTCAAGCCCCACAATGGGTGTAGAGCTTACTTAAAAAATAGTAATAATAATAACCCACAAATATAAAAAAAAGAAGAAGGAAAAGGACCACTGAATGAGTCAGTGTTATAAACCAAGTTAATTTACAATATTGCTTTCTAGTTGAAATTTTGAGTTTAAGATAATAATATTTCTTAGTTCATTATTTTGAAGACACTAATTGACTCATTTTAATTCCCCGAATGCTTTTAAAATGAATATATTTGATCTTTTGCATAACAATAATATTAATTACCTCTTATTTTTATGTAAGACTTTTAAATTTACAATAATGTTTCATACATTGCCTCATTTAATCCGTATATTAACTTTTCTCCTTTTTGCTGTAGGTAGCATTATCATTCTCATTCTATACATGAAAGTTATTAATGTTCTAAAGTTCTCACAGGTAGTACATGATGGAGCAAGATTTTTGAGGCTGGATCTTTGGAGCCCAACTCTAGAACTCTTGCCCCTATTTCTCATATACTAACTTACTATGAAGATTATTTGAACAATTAAACCAGTGGTCATGAAAGTCAGGACGTGAGAGAAAATTTTGAATGAATGGTCTATAAAAGCACGTCTTCATGTATTTTTAACTTTTAGAACTCTCATTGAGCCATACAATAAAAGTAATTTTCTGTCATTGGAAATGTGAAATAAGTTATCACAACTCTTTGCCCTGAATCCATTATTCACAAGGACACGAATCAACATAGAGGCATATCGGGGCATCGTTGGTGACCTTCTTTTCCCTAAAGGTGGGAATGGATGAAACGAATTTCTCTCACTGTCTCTCCAGGTGGTTGTACTGTTTGCATGCTGAGCTGCACAGCTTTCAAAGGGCTTGCCCTGGGATATGACTGGGCTGGATTTAGAAGAAGCTGGCCATTGAATAGCTCTGGTAATTCTTGCATCTCACAGTTATGCGGCTGACAGCTCCTTTGGTGGAGAAAGCGTGGATATATTTCAAGGTGATGGTAGTTTTGTCCCTCTGGCAGCAAGCTGCTGCAACCAGCTTAGCCCATTATCCTCCTCTCCCACTAGATTTAAGCCTGGGGAGAAGTCTGGGGCTTTTGTCAGGATAGAGAGGAATGGATGGATGATTATTTCCTGTTTGTGCTCAAAGAGAACAGCACTATATTATAAAGTAGCCTACAATTACTGAAATGGGCTTGTCTATAATTCTAGTAACTTATTATTCTTTGCAAAAAAAAACAAATTTTAATGTTATTATTTTAGTGATACTACACTTTCCATATCTCATAGTTTAGGCTTTATTACACAAAACTTTGGAGATACTATTTAACATTCAGAGGGTTATGCACCTCAAATTTAAAAAAAAAAATTTATTAAAGCACTTAAAAATATAGATGGTTGCTCTGACCAAATTGATTGAAAGCTCCACTGTACTGATGTCTACACTGTAATTTTTCTCAACTTGACTTTCTCACAGGGCAGTTCTGTAAAATCAACACAAAGTAATTACAAACTGTAAAATTCCAGATGTTACGCTTACATTAATCTTTTCCTTTAATGTCCATTCTGGGGAACTTACCTTTTGTAAAAATACTGCTATTTAATAAACATATATAAAAAATAAAATTCCCACAGACCCTACCTACCTAATTAGCTGTGTAAATGGTTTCTAACATATCCGAGGGGCAGTATTTTCAGTTTGCTACCCTCCAGTAGCTCAACCTCACTTTCATTCCCCTTTCAGCCAAAATTATAGTCAGAGATGAGCATTTCAATTTGCAGCTGACAGTTTAGGGTTAAGATATGATTCCAGGTAACAGAAGCCAATGAGAGTACACCCAGTTGATGTTTGTGACATCATCCTCCAGTCGGAGTACATAGAACAGCTGAGGTAGCGTTCAGTTTCAGCCCCAGTGCCATTATGATGGATGTTTACATCTCTTCATTGAGAGCCAATTATCTCGCTTTTGTGTGAGGCCCAAGGATCACTCATGCTGCCAGGCTGCACAGAGCACTGTTGGATCTAGCTGAACGAATTGTTTTCCCTGTCTCTGGTAAGAGCCTCTTCTGTTTTACCTTCTCTTTCAAAATAAAGGTAGATGTGTATAACAGAGGAAACAGTGTAAGAAACTGGTGTCAGGGTCGAGCAGGATTACTAGCCGGTAAGCTTTTAATCAGAGCAATGTTTAGCATTATTAAAAGGAAATGTGGATCTGGCAAAATGAATTGAAAAAGAGCATGCTAACGTTTACCTGGCAAACTAATTTGCAGTAGAAAATGAATGGCAGGTAAATTCAGCTTTTCTTTAGAAAAGGAAAGTAACTGCTGTTATGGGATCATTATTTTGAAAATGTGTGTGTGTCTGTTTTTAAAAATACTTGTCGATATGTATACCACTCTGCTCCATGCCTTGATTTTCTGCTTTTAGGAGCAAAGAGTAGAAATGGTCAACCCCAAGTAGTGTTGCTATAAAATTAAAATGAGTCAAAGTTTCTAATTGTTAAATGATAGTTCTTTGGGACAGTTTTCCAAAGTTGCATCTATATAGAAAAAAAACAAAATTTACCAAGTGAGCAAAGGCTTTAGCTTCTGAAATGAAGTTGTAGTACTTTGTACTGACATTTACTATTTTTAATCCAAGGAAATGATATTAGCAGATAGTTTTAAGGAACGGTGTGGGAATTTTTTTTCTGGAATTGGGAGACGTTAAAATCATGTATTGCGCTAAGTGCCTTTGAATGCATAGCAAAATACTGTTTTATGCTTTTGTAGAATATTTAAACTCTAAAAATAAAGCTTTCAATTATTTAATCATTTATTGGTAGTGATATTTACACCTGAGAATCCTTCCCCGATTATAACACAATGAATAAATTTGCAGCTGTTGAATTGCTGTGGGTCTAGGAGATGGAATCTGACAGGGATCCTGAAAAATCAGATACAATAAAAGCTTTTAATTGACTGAAGATGTTCACATGCTACCAAAATGAAGAATTCAAAAACACTTTTAGTTCCTCAAATATTATTTATTATCACAGTACAAAGTAGCAGGCTATTGTTATTTTAAAGTTGAAGGCAGTTATTTATGAAACGAAGAACCAGAAAAGGTGTAAATAGCTGGTATTTAATTTAACCTATTCTTTTATTTTAATAGCCTCACCCTCTCTTTCTAGGGTAATAAAACTTTTGACTAATGACTTAGCCATCAGGCTTCAATATGCTCATGCTTTTCAGATTTACCTCTACTCAGCTTCAACATAGTCTATTTCTGCCGGTGCAAACCAGTAATTTGGATAATTAGAAATCAGGGTTTGGAGGTGCTCAAGTTGTACTTACAGACAGCAGGGATCTCTCAGCTATGTCACACTTCTGCATCCTCCGCCAGCCCAGTCCTGTTTGGCAGCGCTTGACATGACTGCCGTTCGACTTGTCTCTTTCAGTCAATTCAGGTCTGAACAAAACTGAGTTTATAGGAAGTGTCAGATGTGTATTAATGGAATCTTACAACTTGAGCTCGTTGTCTCAGACAAAACAGTCAATTATCCACCAAGGCTCAAAAGCTTACAAATATGCACCCGGAGTTAATTGCTTACAGGGAGACTGAGGCTGGTTATTCTGTGAATTTCAAAATCTAAATGTGGGAATCCCAAACTTTTGATCATGGGAATGTGAAAGCATAATGATTCACCACTTTGAAATGAATTTTTTTCCCCTGACATACCTTAAAGTGGACTTGAATTGCCCAAAGGTCTTGACTGTCGTTTTCACAGGTGATCAATCTCAACTCAGGGAAAACATTTGTTTCCTGATGATTAATTCTCTAAAAATCTATTTATATAATTCTGTTAGCAATGAAGACAATCTTACTCAGCCGATGAGCAGCCTAGGCATTTAAAATGGTATTTTCTGCTGAATGCTTCCCTCACTGTTAAGTGTCTCTGGTGACAAATGCACTGCTTTGGTAGTTAGAATTGCTCACTTCCTTGTTTTCCTCTGAATGAACTTTGTACAACATGGATATGGATGATATGATCGAACCGGCTGGTTAACTTTATTGACAGAAAGATTTTGGTTTTTATTTAATTTTTTTAAAGGGAGGGCATCAGTGGGATCATAACCATTTCCCATGCCACAAACTCCCTGGACAGAATGCTTACTACTATAGGGAGCCATAGGTGAAAAAATGCAAAAAGGTGCCTGTCCTGCTGTGTTCCTTGCATCCTTTTTAAACATTTATGTCCTTTGTCTGAGTTAGGTAACCATCTTTTTTTTCTTTTGCATTTTTCTTCTCTATATTATTTTATCCAGTTCTTTGTGTATGGTGTACCAAGTTCAATGGTACTAAGTGACAGGTTCTCCAGATCTTGAGATGGAAACAGTGCTGAGTAATAAAAAGATTTCTAATACCTCTTCTGAAGTTCTTTGCATCTCCCAGAGGCTGAAGCTGTTATATATATGGTTTCCTTTTGAAAATAGTTCTTCAAATCATATTATTACCTATTCCAAAATAATACTCTCTTTTTTCCTTCTTATATGCCTTCATGCTCTCCTAGAAATTAGTTTATTTAAGCATCATCATTAGCATCTTTTAATTATGGAATACATGAATACCATTTAGGTTTCTACTTCCTTACTTGAAGTACTTGGATATGTCATGAATTCTTTGCTTGTCTTAGAAATTCTGGACTTTCATGGCCAACTTTTAGTTAAGACAAAAATATAGTTACTACCAAAAAAAATTTAGTTAAGACAAGCTATAATATGTGTCATCTTAGCTTGGGCTTATATTAGTATGAAAATGCATGGATATTGACGTGTGTATTTTATGTGCATACACAGGTTCATATATACTTTAAAATTTAAAAAGTGTTTTCATGGACATTAATCATTCATTCTCAACAATTAGTCTGTGATAAAGTAAATCATATTATGGTGCAAAGAAAATAGAGACTAATAGTTTTTAACTTGTTGCCTAAGATCACCTAGCCAGTAAATCAGTAAATGGAAAAGTCATGACTCAGAAAATGATTTTCATATTTCAATGCCCTCAATCAATCAATCAATCAATGTTCCTCCCTGCCTTGTTCCCTCCCTCCAGATACCTGACTACTCATGATTTTTGTTTTGTTTTGTTTTTGCCTGTTCTATGCCAAAGACTCATCTAGTGCTTGGGATATATTTATAACTGAAAAATATAAAAGATCCTTGTTTTGTGCATGCTATATTATTTTCTTTATTTGACATACTCTCATCTTTAAATTAAAAATATAGAATATTTTTCAAGGTGCGGCAGATAAAACAGAGAACTTACTAACAAATAAGAAACATGAGTTAGCGGATGAATCCATTTGCATTTCTTGTGTTTTCATGTATCTTTAAGTTCTCAGGTGTATTCTTACCTAAAATACATATGTAAATACATTTGGGTATTACGAAAATTTCTATCAATTATTTTATAGCTCATTTGATTCTGTATGTGATCTCTGAAACTTTACAAAGGTAAAATGTTTACATTGCAATGGATTGCAAAAAATCATTATGGGACAAAGCTTACCTTGTATCTGTAGTGTATATTCAAGCAATCTAGCTTTATATTTATCCTCTGTCTTATAATATCAATAGTCATAATACATTGAGTTTACAGTTGCTTGGTTTTAGGTAAGGTTTTGGTAGTATATAAATAGGAGAGTGAGAAATGTTTGAATTTTATTTTCTTTTAATGAGAAAACTTAACAATATTTTTCAAATAACAGCAGTTTGTGTTTGAGTAAAGCAAACAAGATCATCTGAAGTTTAATGCCATTTTTTTTCAATAGTTTGGCATATAGTAAGACTGGTTCCTAGGGTGGTTTAACTAAAAGTGATATTTACTACCCACTGAATGTATTTACAGATATACAATGATTTCAAAGGAAAAAAAAAGAAAAAGCAGCCTGAAATCTAACCTCCTTAGGGAAAATCAATCTGTACATAGAACCTATCAGTTGAAGATAAACCATTTTAGATGGTATCATTTAATTAGCCACTGAAGAATCCATCTAGTGACATACATATAAATTGTGAAATAATTCAAAGTTGCTTGCACACACTTGATTTGGCAAGAACTACTTTACTTCTGTAATATTGCATAATAATAACAACATTATATCCCAGGACTTAGTGGCTTTCCTAATGTTCATTTGAAATGTGCAGAATGAGAGTGTAAAATTAGAATGCAATAATTAAGCATATGAACTAGCTACATTCAAGGGATATTAAGCTGTGGATGTTTTGACAAAAAGTTTTACAAGATACTGGGCCTTGAATTTAACTAATTCTACCTAATAATATTCCAGAATTAATTTTGATAAATTTGTGATAAAGTATGAACTGATATCAGACTGCATTTATTAAATGCACCTACCAAAAGCAGATTGGTTGTTCTGGGATACCGACTTCAAGGCGAGGAATAGAGCATTGTATAAACACAGCTTGGTCACAGTCTTCATTCAGAAGTGACTCTTTACCTATATGCCATGACACACTATAGAACTCTCAGAGGTGTACCATAACGTTTGAATCGATGTGGAAAAAATGTATTTTTGCTAAAACAGAGCATGTATATTGATACCATCAAGTCAGATGAAATACTGAGCTGGGTGAAATTTATAATGTGGGGTAAAGCATGACAAAATGTGCTGTGATTGAAAGACCAGGTGTAGAGTTAACGTTCAACAACTTTTCCCAACTTAAGTGTGTAAGACTATGATCAGATGGGCAAACACTTCTGCTCAGTAGAGCAATGAACAGCAGATGCTTTTGAAAACATTCTTTGGTTTGATTCTTTGTTTGTTTACCTCCACTGTGGGAAGAATATGGTTTCCAGGCCCAGATTACCTGAGTGCAATTCTTGCCCCACCATTTTCATGCTTTAATTTCTTTGTTTAAAAACTAAGAGGAAAAAAAAGGCAGCTCACTCATATGGTTTTTGTGAAAATTTCATAAATTAACTTTGGAATTACTGAGAAGAGTGTCTGGCATATGTTCTCAATCAGTGTTGTCTCCTTTTAATACTTGCACTGACGCTCACTTAGTATTTGTGTGTGTGTGTGTGTGTGTGTGTGTTTATTAATTGACTAAGGAATTTCATTGAAAACCAATATTTACAAACATAGAAACTTTGGTACGCCACAAACACAAAAATCTTTGGAAAGTAATCATATTAATTACTCTTTAAAACTTGACACTGACTTCAGGAGATTTTCGTACTAGAGATAGCCTTATCGCTTACTCCATATAAGATGTCTAGTACGGCATAGACTTCACATTTTTAATATGAAAAATGAATTAAATTAAAAATGGATTATACCACTTTTAGGAGCTTTATCCAACTTTAAAATTATATGATATGGGATATCATACACATATACTTACATATTTATTTATAATACATATATACACCCAAATATGTATATAATTCAAATGAATAGTCCAGTAGCCTTACTTTTACATTTTACACTGTCATTACCTTTTATTCCATTTGTAAGAGTTAATGAGAGTTTGAAACTTGTAGATATACAAGGTTTTATTTGTTTTCATACATGTAGAGACCAACAGTCTCGCGCTTTCCAATAGCTAGCTCATTGTCTCATGTGGATGATGAGGTGGTAATAGAATTAGGTTGAAGTCCTTCTCTATCCCATGCTGTTCTGTGTCTCTAACATACACTGAAAGGTGAAATAAGAGTGCTTTGATTTTTAAAACCTGTGTTCATGTGTGTATGTGGGGGGTAGTTTGTTTTGTGTTTTGTTGTGTTTTGTTTTGTTTTGTCTTAATGGAGCATCTACCACATGCGCAACCTTACAACAAGAGAGCTACAAATAGAAAAGGATAAATTATTCTCTTCTCCATAGTCTATGGTCTCATAGAATCAAGGTGTTAACATATGTGTAAAATATAAAAGAACAACCCGATCATTTTACTATTTTTTCTTCACTTCTAAATCCCACAAAGTATTTAAAAATAGGCACATAATTATTAAGTTCTTATAACATGCCAACAATGAATAAAGCACCAACGCTGGTCTTAATGGGTTCGTGGTCTCGAGACCAACACGAACTTGAACATAAATCATTACAATCCATTGTGATAAGTTTTTTTATTCATGGGAGACACAGAGAGCGAGAGAGAGGCAGAGACACAGGCAGAGGGAGAAGCAGGCTCCCTGCGGGAAGCCTGACACGGGACTCAATCCCAGGACCCCGGGATCATGACCTGAGCTAAAGGCAGGCACTCAACCACTGAGCCACCCAGGTGCCCCCTCATTGTGATAAGTTTTATATTAGAGGCAGGCACAGAGTGTTGAGGTGACCTAGGCAAGGACTGACTTATTCTACGTAAAAATGAGAAAGTTACCCAAAAGAACCTGTCATTTAGCCGAGTTTTTAAAAATGAGCAGGGAACTTCCTGGATTAAAAAAGTAAAGGATATTTTAGGCAGAGGTGCCTCCAGTAAGTATAGAGTCAAAATGGGAGGAGAGAGCACAGTGTGTTCAGGTAAGAACCAATATTTAGTGTGACTGGAGGCAGGGATGAGGGGGACTAAAATGAGCACCAAAGTATCAGAACAGATGCTGGTTGTAAAACACCAGTCAGTACAACCTGGTCACAACTGTGTAACTATAAGCCTTGGCTGGAAGGTTAAATGGAAGGTTTTTGTTTTGTTTTGTTTTCTAAATTTAAGTACCATGGAAGATGTGGGATTAGATACATTACTATGATTTGAATAAATGTAGAATCTTTTTTTAAAAGAAATAGGAAACAAGCTTACCTAAAACTATTTAAAGCAATTTGACCTGGGGTGCCCAGGGGGTGGCTTGGTGGGTTAAGTATCTGCCTTTAGTTCAGGCCCAGGGTTCTGGGATCAAGCCCTACATCCGGCTCCCTGCTCAGTGGGGAGTCTGCTTCTCCCTCTGCTTCTGTCCTTCCCCCTACTTGCTCTCTCTCTCTCTCTCTCTTTCTTTCTCTTTCAAATGCAAAAATAAAATCTTAAAAAAAAAAAAAAGCAGTTTGACTCATCAAAGGAGCAAGAAGGCCAAGAAAATTCACTTCATTAAATTTCAGATAGTGTTAAATTCCCCATTCTACTCATTTATTTTAAATGATGGATACTATTCAATGAGGTGACTAATTACTGAAGAATACAGACAGGGATCACACATAACAAAATTGAGCAGAAAATCTGAGTTTGGGAAATTGAGCAGAATATCAGAGTTTGGGAAAGAGTCCTTGAGTCAGTAATGATTCACTTTTGATGATCCTTACCAGACCTCAGCTAAGGAATAGGAACTATCTATTCCTGAGTGACCTAATGTTTTGATGTTGGGCTCAGCTGAAAGATCCAGGGGATTGAACTCCTTCTTTATAAGATGACCCAATTCATTGTAGTTATGTTTAAATTTGTTTGAACAACATTATATGGAAAACATTTATTTTAAACTATTTTAAAAGAAAAAAATGAAGCATCATTTTTTCTTGCCGTGATTTAGGTGGAATGTTATTCATGGAAAACACAAATTAGTACTGGGGGGAAGAGGGAGAGAAAGAAGTACTGAGCGTTAGAAAAGACCATACACTAATTAGTTCCACAGCAGTCCCAAAAGACTGTCCCAATAGCTGTTATTCTAAGTTTATTCATTTATACAATAATGGTGAGTCTCCAGTAAGGAGCTGGAGATGGCATCCAATGGGAGCATAATCAATTCGGCTTTCCCTACAGCCTTCCACACCTACAATGCTATTGAAGCTCTGGTCGGTGATGAAGATAACTTGAGATTGAGTAGAGGAATGGTCTTGAAGGTAGAAAATAGGAACTGTGAGGTGTTTGAGAGGTGGAGATTCAGGAAAGTAAACATTTTAGGGAAAGTGGGAGGGAAAAAAATACAACAAAAAATCCAGTAGCATATATGACTGTGATAGTTAATCATGGACAGTATGAAAACTAATGATAGAGAATATTTTATTCCCTTGAAGTCAAGAACTCTGCCTAATTCTTTGAATACCCATTCAGAGAAAAGCATTCAGCAGGTGTTTGTAAAATGAATGCCTGAGGGAAGGTAGGAAGCATAGAAACTGGGTTTCTCCTTCCATACTTTGGATGTGTTACATTTGAGATTACTATTAAAGAACAAAAATGATATACTTTGTAGCTATTGGATATATAAGACTGCAGTTGAGATATTTATTTTTTTAAAGATTTTATTTATTTACTCATGAGAGACAGAGGCAGAGACACAGGCAGAGGGAAAAGCAGGCTCCATGCAGGGAGCCCAATGTGGGACTTGATCCTGCCATTCCAGGATCACATCCTGGGCCAAAGGCAGATGCCCAACCACTGAGCCACCCAGGTGTCCCTGGAGTTGAGATATTTAGTAACCATCTTCAAATTGTTGCCATTCAAAAGCAATGTGATTGAAGGAAAAGAAGAAGCTTTAGGGAATTTTCTACTATTTGGAGGTTGTGAAGAGGAAGCTGAACTACACAGGAGACATTCAGAATGAGAGGGCTTTGATTCACAGGCGAACTAGACCAAAACTCTTAGAACTGCTCCTAACTTTAGATCAGGAAGGAAAAGTGCTAAGCTTGAGAAATCCGCATAAACCTGTATGTAGCAAAAATACATTCCTTTTTTTGCTTTCCCCCCGTAGCCTCTTTTCATTCCCCTTTCACCTAAAACTCCCCCATAGCTTCCTATTACTTGTAAGATAAATGACAAAATTAGTATTAAAACAGTTTAGGGGCACCTGGGAGTCTCACTGGGTTAAGCGTCTGTCTTTGGCTCAGGTCATGATCCCGGAGTCCCAGGATGGAGCCACACATCAGGCTTCCTGCTCAGCTGGGAGTCTGCTTCTCCCTCTGACCCTCCCCTCTCTAATGCTTTCTCTCAAATAAATAAATATAATTTTTTTAAAAATTACAATTTACAAGGGCCAGCATGGTTGGTTGGTCTGTATATTCCAGCATCATTTGACTTTTTTTCATTTCTCTTACAATCTCTTCTCTGTTCCACTCCTAAGACCTAACTCATGCCATTCCTTATGGTTATTAGGTTCCTCTGAAACCTCCTTCACATAGTAATTCCTACCCATCATTCAAATCTCTGTTTAAAAAGTGCATCCTTGCGGAAGTCCTCCTTGGCATCCTTGCCCAGATCAAATCTTCCTTTTACAGGCTCTTAAAACAGTATTTAACACTTCTAAGAATTAGTTGGAGGACTTCTTGGTTGATTAAATTGTTAATTCCAGTCTTCCTCACTAGACTTTAATCTTCATGAAACAAGTTGCAGTCTGTTCTGAGTCACCGGTGAATCTCCAGCATCAAGAATAATGTCCAAAGTAAGGATAGCAGCTAAATAAATGGCGTAGGGAAACAGAAGCTGGCACAAAATACATTAGCACCAGGGAAAATCAAAAGCACTGAGATGCTAGTGAATCTCAATTATAGAAAGAAAAATTGAATGGGGTTTCCAAGAGTATTAAAATACTTGTCCATTTCTGCAACCTTCTTGTCACTAATACATGGATGACTCCATAGCTAATCATAATATGTTAAATGTATCAAGAAAGATTATAGGCTGTGCACTTCTGAATTATGCACCACGCAACAAAAATATTATCTATATCTACTCATGAATTTTGACATAAATATAGCAATGATCCTTTGGAACATGCTGAGAGTTGAAGGATATGAAGAGGTGTCAATCTGGTAAAGGGTATAGAAACTGAGTTGGCCGTACATAAAACTTGTGCCAGGTACAACAGATGTTACTGAAACTAGAAAGGGCATATTTGAGGATGTGGTGGTCAACCATATGAAAGGCAGGAGAAGGACTCAAAATATAGGAACAAAGAAATTTGAACTTTAGATAGAAGGAAGGTCACTGGTGGCCTGAAAGAAAGTAGTTTGAGATGCTAGACAGCAAGGAGTCCAGCAGGAAATTGATTTTTAGGAATTGAAACCATGTTCAGGCAATTTAGAACCGAAAGGAATAAGACCTGTTGGACAGAACTGTCAAGCAATGACTCCTTCACAAATGGAAAAACTTCACTTGATGGATGGTTGGATGAAATATTAAGTAACATTTACCCTTTTAAATTGATCTTTATAATCTGTGGCAAACATATCTAGAATAAATAACTAAATGCAAAGTATCTAGTCATTATGTTTAGAATATCATCATGATATTTTTAAAAAGGAGAGCAATATTGCCAAAAATATTGAAAATTGTGGTGTTTATTTAGTCAGCAGTTAATTTATTCTCGTAAAAATGATTGTTTCAATTGAAGCCATTTATAAGCATCTTTATAGACAATAAGAAACTCTTGCTTTGTAAGCAAATAAACAAATAAACAAATAAACCTCCTGCCATTAAGACTTGGACCCTGTAGAAGGCCACAAAATAATCTAAAGAAGCAGTGCTATGCCGGGAAATATTCATGACCTGCTAAGTGGAAAAGCTCCCATACCTTAAAACATGGAAGAAATTAATTGAAACGCAAAAAGAGAAAGATCTACAATGGATATGGTTTTAAAAATCTGTATAAAGTGAATACCACACTATGATATACAAACATAAATTCAAACTATGTGTATTTACATTATACATCTTTACATATGTAAAAATATACATTTAGTGATAGAACCATTTGTTTCCAAAATTGGCTACACATCAAACTATATATATCCTGGTAGCTCTACAGTGATTATAGGATTCTTCTTTAGAAGACATTTCTGAATTGCCTATAAAAGAAAAACACTTTGATTAATTTATTTGTTCTTGTTGGGAAGGGCAAGACATCTTTAAATATTCTAGTCAGGAGAGAAACGATATTCCTATTTCCAAAATAGTCTGAGAAGAAGAAAAAAAAAGCAACAGAATTTGCCTGCAAACTCCAGCAGCCGACTTGGAAGGAAGAGTGTGATGCACCATGGACTCAGAGAAGAGTGAGGTCAAAGGGGGTTTGAAACTGGAAAATCTGCCCACAGCACTATGCCCAGGGAAAACCATGGCAACCTCCATGTGACAGAGATGTTCACTCAGCAGGGTTTTACAGTCGGGCTCTACTGATGATCGTAGACCCTGAGGATGAGCGCAGGATGCTCATGAAAGCAAAATATGAAGAGGTCCATAAAAGATGGCAAAGCATGGTATCTGAGGTCTGAGAAGAGGGATCTAGGCAAGGGGACTGGCTTCAGAGACAAGATTCTAGTTTTCAAAAAGTCTAGAGAGGCAGAGCCTCCATGTGGAAACCTGACTTGCTAACAGGGGACCTGGCACTGGGCTCCACTTATCAGCAAGAACCCAGCACTGGACAGAGATTCTGAGGTCAGAGAAGTTCCAGAATCTGGGATGGATTTGGACCAATCGGTTGGGTTCACAGCTCTATTGATGAAGAATGGAGGCTCGACCTGAAGCTCACTATTCGGTTTATTCATGTAAGTTATAGACGAGGGGATTGAGAGTGGAGGCAGGAGTGTGGGCTCTGAAGCCAGCCAGCTGCATGTGAATTTCTGGCTTCCGCACCAACCCAGGGTATGACTGTGAGCACAGCACTAATCTGTCTGTGTCTCAGTGGACCCACCTGAGGGATGCCATGAACATCAAACAGGTCCAATACACCATCCATTTAGCACAGCCCTGGCACCCAGTATGTGCTGCGTAACTGTTGTGTCTTATGACTACAACTAACCTGCAAACTGCAAGATGCACCTCTGAGAGTCAGTACCTGTTCCCTCTGCTTGGAGCATCTGCAGTGCCAATTCCCTCCTTCTCATTCCTCACGTCTCAGTTCAGATGTCATGACTGGTGGGGTATGGGGACTCCTTCCTAGACCACCTTGGAATGGGTGAGGTGTCCCCCTTTTGTGCTCAGATGGCACCTGCACCTTGGTCATGTATTCTAATTGCCAGTTTCTTCTCTGCGTCTCCCATTAGACTAGAAGCTCCATATGTTTTGGGATTTCATGTACTTTATCCACTGCTATATCAGCAGTGCTGGCATGAAGTAGAAACTCATTAAATATTGATTAAATGAATATACGGTGAGAGGCCCCAGATTTCGAGCCCTTTGGAGAGCCATAATCTGAGACGCTTTCTCCCTTACAGCTTCATTTGAGAACCGGTAATTGGAGAGCCAGAGCTAGAGGATGTGAGGTCCCTTGCAGGAAGTGGCAGTGAAAGTCCCTCCTCTGTTAATCCCATGTCTGCCTCCTGCCACAAGGGTGTTGGGAGGAGCAGCCTTTGCCTGGAGGGCATCTTGTGCAGCTCCCCAGCTGCTGTGTCTCCCGATGCAGTTGGTGTAAGCTTGCCTGGAGTCAGGTCTGTTGAATGAGAGCCCAGTCCCATTAACAGGAGGTACCCTAAGTGTGCATCTGCTTGGGAGCAATGCAAGACAATGCAAGACGTCGCTCTTGTGAATATTCAGAAACTCTTCCCTTTTATTCAGTGGACTTATTTGTCTTTGAAATAGAAATGGCAAATAAGCTCCACCGGCAGTGCTACTGCTACCCATTTTTTTTTTTTGAATGTGTTGAAAATTTTATTAACATTTAGTTTAAAAAGCTTTACACCCGTGCCATGCCAACTCATAGAAGGTCCTCAAAGAAGTTACCCGTTAAGGTTTGGTCCTTTGTTTAGAAGTCGTGGGGCCTTGGTATTTTTTTGTTAAGCGGTTTAAGAATTCATTATCTTGGTCCAGGGCTGGTAATATTGCACCACTTTCTTCTCCCTCACAAAAATGGTTCTCGATAATGTTCAAAGCAGTCAGGGCAACCTGAGGATTCTCATGAAGTTGCAAAGCCTCAATTTTATCAATGCCACCAATTTCTTCTATCAGAAGACAGATTTTCCTTCTCTGAAAACTTCTCTGCTGCCTGGAGGATAAAAGAGATAACGTCAAGGATGATGATAACAGTTTTGGTGTCTTGGATGGTAAGCAGATTCACCAGTGGTTCCAGGACTCCAGAGTGGACAAGGTGGATCAACTGGTCTATGGTGCCTCCAGTTGTGAAGTCCTCCCAAATACCGCAGGACCCTGCAATCTTGACTTCAAAGCTCCGGAGGTGTGCTAGACCGTGGCCCCTGTGTTCTCCTCCCAGGCTCTCCTCACTTCTTGGGGGCTGTGGTTACCATGCGCTGAATCACCACCAATGTAAATGCCTAAAATCAACAGACATAATGTCACAGTTTCAACAGGTCGGTGAGACAGACACAGCTTAGATTAGGCCTTTTGCTCAGTCTCCAGAGGGTGCAATAAAGGTGTTGATCAAGCTGTGCTCCTTTCTGGAGCTTTCCTTCATGCCCAGGTGGTGGTTGGCCTAAAGTTTGGCTCCTTGTGCCTGTGAAACTGAGGTCCCTACTGTCTTGCTGGCTTCTTTCTTGCTCTCAGTGCCTCCAGGCTGCCTCAGTTCCTGGCCTGGAACTTCTCCCCAGACTCTCTCCACCCAGCAGCTCGCTTCTTCAAAGCCAGCCGGGGAGCCTCCTGAGTGCACTAAGGCGGAGGCTGATGTATCAGTGAACTCATGGGAGTAACATCCCATCACATTTGCCATGTTCTACGGGCCATACATAGGTCACAGGCTCCAACCATCCTTGGGGGGCCGGGGGCTTTGCAATCATGTGACTCATTAGGGCTCACCATGGGTTGTGTGCACCACAGAGAGCGGTGGCAGGATAGTCCAAGGCCTCTAAGTGACTCAGCTGCCTAACCCTTTCTAGAGGCTTCCTATGGAGCTCTCTAAACTGGCAAGTAGCAGAGCTCATTCTGAATGAGGAAAGTGGATCAGTCACCGAGGGGAAATGATCATTAGAGCCAGAAAGATAGCCAGCTGCCTGCTCCTAACCCCTCAACCAGGAAAAGACTGTAGCCACCCGTGCTTCTTAAAGGTTTGGAGAGCTGAGGCGAGAGCTGTATGGTTGCTTGTCATTAGACGTTTGGATTAGGGACGCCTGTTTTCAATCCCTCTTGACAAAGAGGAGAAAATTGACAGTCTCTTTGCTGATATTATCATTGCTGTTAGGCTGCTTCTAATGCAACATATCCAAGAGATGTCGCATTCCTGGATCCTTTAGCCTTGCCTCTGCATTGCTGAAAGCTCGGAGGCACCAGCAGAACCCTCAAGGCACTGGAAGGTGTGTGCATGTGTGGAGGTGGGGGGGGGGTGGGCAGTTACTGTCTTTCACAAGCCACTGCTGGGGGCCTATATGGAGATGGGGTTGGAGGCACAACTGGTCTTTCAGCAGCACCCATGTCCTTACTTTTCCTCCTCTTTTATCTTTGTGATATGCCTCAAAGGACTCCAATATTGTACTCTAAAGGACTTTCCTGGGGATCCCTGGGTGCTCAGTGGTTTGGTGCCTGCCTTCGGCCCAGAGTATGATCCTAGAGACCTGGGATCGAGTCCCACGTCGGGCTCATGGAGCCTGCTTCTCCCTCTGCCTGTGTCTCTTTTAATTTTTTAATTAAAAAAAATTTTTTAAAGTACTTTCCTGACCAATCAAACCAAAGCAGTAAAGGCTCTGGAAACTTCCAGCCCCCCGTCAAATAACCTGAGATACAGAAACTATAGCTTAAAAAAGAAGTGAGTACATGTGGAATATGCAGTAGGAGGAACAGTGAAAAAAAAAAAAATACTTGTCTAAAGTTCCATATCTATTTGCATGGGGACAAAGCATCAAAATCTGGGTAAGTGAAAGGACTCTTGGGTTCACTTAGTCATTTTCTTTTAAAGATTTTATTTACTTATTCACAAGAGACACACAGAGAGAGAGGCAGAGACACAAGCAGAGGGAGAAGCAGGCTCCATGCTGGGAGCCCAATGTAGAACTCGATCCAGCATCCTGGAATCACGCCCAGGCCAAAAGCAGATGCTCAACTGGCTGAGCCACCCAGGCATCCCCACTTAGTCGTTTAAAACAGGAGAAGTGATACCATTTCATGTGAAAGACAGACTGAACCTGAAGCAGTGTCAGCATTTGGCTAAAACTGTCCAGTGAGCTGAAAAGGAGTGCTCTTTCGTTGCATTTGTCCTGCAAGTTCCTGAGCCTGGAAAGTTTTTGTCACATGCTCTCTGGAGTTGAACTGAATGGGTGCACTGCTATGACCACCACGCCCTGATCTACTTGAGGCTGAGGCCTTGGGGAGCCTCAGATTTCACTCAGTGGTTCTTAAATGTTCTTTTGTTTTGTTTTAAGATTTTATTGATTTTATTCATGAGACACAGAGAGAGAGGCAGAGACACAGGCAAAGGGAGAACCAGGTTCCCCGAGAGGAGCCCAATGTGGGATATGACCCCAGAACCCCTGGATCATGACCTGAGCCAAAGGCAGACGCTCAACCACTGAGCCACCCAGGTGTCCCGGCTCTTATTCCTGGGTCTTGGGAAGCTGTGTGGAAGGCCCAGCTAAAGGGGGATATTTGGGCAAATTTGTGGGAGAGTAAAAGGAATGGGGTAGGCAGTAGAATGGGGATAACTTCTGAGACCCTGAGAGGCCACACGGATAATCTCTGTCTTCTCCATTTCCTCCCCTCCCTCAATCTCAGATGATGTGAGGACAGGGTTGGCCAAGCAGATTCAGGAGAGGCTCTGAAAGAGTGGTTTTGGAGGGACCAAAACAAATAATTAATTGCTCAGACTGAAGCAAAAGGCTTGTCGGCGCTGTCGGACCAGGCTCTTCTGACACGTGGCTAAGCACCTGAAGTGAGGGCCCAACGAGGTTTACTTGGCATGTGGGTGACACTTTATGCAGCGCTTTCCCATATATTGCAGTCAAGCAAGTCTAAGATGTGGGGCAACCTTGGATCAACTGCCACTGAAACACTCATTGCTGATTCCAACTGCCTTTCCCTGATGCCCCACTCTAGGAAAATGTGAGGACCAAAATAATTAAGCACAGTAATTAATTATAAGCCATTGGACAAAATAACCATTCACAGGTCCGTATCAATGGAATCATAGATAAATAAATGGGAGAGAAGTTATAGTCCCGTTTCACATGAGAATGCAGAGAACCAACTAGGAAGTGTAGAAAGAGACTGAGAGTTGGCAAATAATCATTTTGCTTCCATAATAGTACAGGTCGGATCAAACAAGAATCACTAATAGATGCTAAACCTAGGGGGAAATTTTAAATGTGGGGTAGGATATTTGCGTGGTTGTAAAGTGACTCCCCAGAGATTGCCTCTTAGTTGCAAGGGAAAACAGAAATAATTATTACAGTGGAAAATCAGCAAAACCTTGACTGTTATTTTAATTTTTAAAATTAACATTACCAATGAGAGACAGATGGATATTTTGTGCCCTCGGATTTTATTCACAGAGAACAGACTCTCCTATGTATTATTTCTGCCGGAATGCATGATCTAAAACTAATCGGAAAATATCACACAAATCGAAAATGAAGAATATTCTATTAAAAAGGGGGCAAGGAGAATTGTATTCTTCAGAATTATCAGTGGCATGGAAAAACAAAGGCGGCTCTGATATGATTTAGGTTAACGGAGGCCAAAGAGCTATAATAACTAAATGCAGTACTTCATCCTAGACTTGTTCCTATACCGGAGAGGTAAAAATGCCCTAAAGAATATTTTTCGGTCAATAGACAAAGTTGGAATATGAACATGTATTTAAAACTGTAATACTCAGTTTTAAAGTATTATATCAATATTAGATTTGCTGAAGTTGAGAATGTTACTGTAGTTATAGAAGCGAATATCATTCTTAGAAATTCAAAATAAGGGCTCAGTCAGTTAAGCATCCAACTCTTGATTTCAGTGCAGATCATGATCTCGAGGTCATGGGATCGAGCACCGTGTCAGGCTTCCCTTGGAGTCTGATTGTCTTTCTCTTTCCACCTTCCCCTGCACTCTCTCTCTCTATCTCTCTCAAATAAATCAATAGATAAGATTTTTTTAAAAAGAAGAAATTCAAGATAAAGATATTTAGGAGTAAAAAGTCATGATGAGTGCAACTTCTTTCAAACAATGATAGAGGAAGAGAGAGAGGGAGAGACAGAAAGAAGAAGGGAGAGAATAAACAAATGAGAGTCACATGTTGGTAATAGCTGAATCTAGGTTAAGAATATATGAGTGTTCTTTATACTGTTTTTATTCTTGCTACTTTTATGTAAATTTGAAGTTAAAAAATAAAAAAATTGAAGTTAATTTCAATTTTTTTTTAATTTTTTTTTTATTTATGATAGTCAGAGAGAGAGAGAGGCAGAGACATAGGCAGAGGGAGAAGCAGGCTCCATGCACTGGGAGCCTGATGTGGGATTCGATCCCGGGTCTCCAGGATCGCGCCCTGGGCCAAAGGCAGGTGCCAAACCGCTGCGCCACCCAGGGATCCCTGAAGTTAATTTCAAATGAAAAGTTTACAGAAAGAATTATCCAGTATATATTAAGTTTTTAACATAAGTAGTTCAGCATATTTATTTTGCTCTCTCACTTGTTCAAAAATGAATGTAAACACTAAGATATATACTCATTACTATGCATGAAAGTGACTGGAAAGGTACATACAACAAGAAAATGTTATTGGCATTTGTTTCTGGGTCAGGAACTGTATATCTGGCTGGGAGAGAGACCTACTTTTCAGCATATAGCCCTTTTGCAATATTTGAATTAAAAAAAGAAGAACAAGAACATGGAGTGCCTGGCTGGCTCAGTTGGTAGAACACGTGACTCTTGATCTCAGGGTCTTGAGTTCAAGACCCATGTTGGGCATGGAGCTTACTTTAAAAAAAAGAAAAAAAAAAGAACCCATGCAGTATTAAAGTGAAAAACAAAGATAGGTTAAATGAATTCAGCCTAATGCATAATCACTTTCTTTACATTGGTCTAGGCCCTAGAAGTATAATGAAAAGTTGTATTTTGAATCACATGCCTTCAAATAGCTTGTGTTCTACTTGGAAAGAGAGGGATAAGATCTTTTAATGAATGAAGAAAGTTAAGAGAACCTATTAAGATGAAATAAAGGGGGGAAAGTATGAAATTAAAATAAAATAAATGGGAAAAAGTGTGAAATCTTAGTTGTACATCTGAATCTCCCACAGACTTAACTGCACCTCAACTGAGGCCTTTATGCTTTATTTTACTCACTTTTTAAGACATTGAATAATATTTTCCCTCTACTTTCCATATGAGGACATTCTAAGGCTTAATAGGAACATTTTTTTGTGGAGATTCCTGAACTTTACTTTACTTGGAAAGAATAGAAAATTAGTACAAACAGATAATATTATTATCAGCTTTGAAATATGTTCAAGTTCAGGAGGGAGGGAGGGGAGGGACAGTGGGAGGAAGGAAATAAGAGAAAGAAAGAAAAAAGAGATAAGGCTTTTTAAAGTCTTAAGATCTTCACCAGCCATTTCTGAAATTTCTGTGTAATTTGGCATTTTACAGCAAATATAGTCATGTTCTTTCCTCCACAGCCTTCCATTATGGCAAATTTTCATCTTATCCAAGCCAGATTTATTGAGACATCCAGAAGGGGATGACTCTGGGACAATTACCTTGCAGTTAGTCCACTGAGATTGAATCAAAGTTTGCTGTGGTCTCTGACAACTCTTTTGGAATATGTCCAGTTTAAATAATGCAATTGCTGTGGAACATTTCCTAACAGAAAAAGACAAGACCATCAGCAGAATGCCACTATATAAAAACAAAGTTTAAAAGATTGTGTGCAGAAAGGAAGTTAAGGGTCAACCAATAAAATCTCAAAGGCAATAAATTCCAGGTTTGAAGTTGAAACACAGGTCTTAGAGTTTCCTGTGGCACCACACGTTACTGTTTGGATTGAACAATTTTTAAATGTTATTCTAGAGCCCCAGAATGTATGAGGTCTGCCAGAAATGACCATTTTAGTTTTTTTAAATTAACAGTAAGTTTGCATAATACTTTATCTTTTTTTCAAAGGCTTTTCCATTTATTATCTCATTTGAAAGCCTTTGCTGCTCGTTCAATGGCCTCTTCCCTAAATCACATCACCTCTCCAGTAACTTTTTCATTCATCTTGTGACTGAAAAGTACACCGTAATTGTAACCATAAATAATTCTGTGTTTTATTATTGTGCTGGATGGAATATTGATTATTGAGTATAAAGGCTTAACACTTTGAAGATGGCATGCACTACAGATTTGGATCTGCTACAAAGCTGTATCTGGGCTGCCCAGGTTTTCCAGCACATTAGAGCCGTCCCGTCACCAAGAGCTCTGTAACCGCCAACCCTGAAACCATGTAAACCGAATTTAAATAAACTCCTTAACTGGGTAGAGCATGTGCCCACATTTTCATGGTAATACCCTTTTTTTATGTTTTGGTAAAGTTGAAGATTATAATAGAAAACATCGAATGCTGTACAAAATAAACCAGAAAAATATGAAAATTTGTAAAACAGAACAAAGTGAAACTCAAGGCAACTAAATTCTTTCAAACATTGATCATTCTTTGCAAAGAGCTCTTGGCATCTTCTATGTGTTCAGACTTTTGTATTATTTGACTCCACAGTGTACCAGCAGAAGACAAGCTGTGCCAACTCTAATATTTAGGACTTGCAAACCCCTTAATTGGAACTCACTATCGGAGGAGGGAAACCATTAATGCCTTTTGATAATGACTTCCTAATGCTATCACGCATTCACATAGCTTTCAAAAAGTAAAGAGAAATGACTAAACTATAACTCTGTCATATTATTATTGGATAAGTATTGATTTTTGTAAGAAATGTTAACTAAAAGTGACCACAAATTTTGCAAAATAATTCTATTTCAAATAACTACAACACGGCGTGCATATTTTAAGCACACTTATACAAGATGCCAAGCCTATAGAATACAGAGGAAGAAAACAGTAGGTTAGGAAGCAAGCTTTGATTCATAGAAAGTGAAAATTATAAAACTCATGGTCATCAGATAAAACACTGTGAAGAACCACCTAGATATTGTAACCATGTGATGTTGTAAAGTAGGCCAGCTTTATAAAATATGAAAGAAAGAAATTCCTTGTCCTTCAAGATTGCAATATAAAATTATTTGTGGATTGTTATAGTTAATTTTTTGGAGAGAGAGAGAGTGTGTGTGTGCTTGAGGGGGGAAGGGAGGGAAAGGGGGGAGAGGGAGAATCTTAAGCAGGTTCCATGCTACCTGGCGAGGAGCCTATCTCGGGGCTCCATTGCAAGACCCTGAGATCATGACCTGACCTGAAACCAAGAGTCTGACACTTAACTGAGTGAGCCACTCAGGCACCCCCATTATAGTTAATTGTGTGATGTCCTTGTCAATAGATAGATGTCTATTTTCTATCTTCCTTAATTCCATATTTCCTGATTCATGTTTTCAGGAAAGCTCATTTTATTATCAAGGGACTGTGTGCCTCAAAAAACTTAAGGAAAGTTAGCCTTTTCTCCTCATATATAAACTTTGCTTAATATTACCTCTCCAAGTTCATTTTCATGTAGATATGAATAAAGAAGCAGTGGTTGTCATCTGCTCCCAATGTCTGACTAAAGGAAAAGATCTTAACTGACTTTTTACAGTTGTACAAACAAATGATTTTTTTTATTTTACAATGGCTTAATATATTGTAAATAATGATTTTAATGTTATAACCAAGATTTATATGATGTTTACACTGTGCCAGGCACTACGTTAAGCATTTCACAGGCACTTTTTTCTCAACCCTGCAATAATCCTAAGAGTTGCAAATGATTTATTATCACAATTTTATTGATAAGGAAACCTAGGATTAGTTAGGAGGGTCACATTGATGGTGAATGATGGAACTGGGAAACAAGAGTTGTTTACCTATCTCCAGAACTTGTTTCCATACTGTTTTACTAAATAAATTGCCATTTAGCCCATTTGCATGCGTTTATGTATATATATGGTGTGTGTGACAGTGTGAATTTTCTACATTCTTGTCATGTTTGTATTAAACTATATATCCATACTCTCTCAATATATATATACATATATTTACTTACATATTTATATATATTATTATATATTATATATATCATATATTTTTTTTAAATACTAGGCTAATGGGACATGTAACTTACTTCTCTCCTTTAAGATAAAGCCTTTTCCAGGTAGACAAATCTAGCTGAGACTTTTTTTGAAACTATCTCTAGCAATTATTTACCAGGATAATCATAGTGAATAACTCTGCTTCTTAGAATCATGTCTGCAGAGTAGTTTTGCTTATATTAAACTGCCCCCTTCTGCTGCCTCCAGCCACCAGCTTCTGTGTTCTTTCAACTTGAACTTGAGATGCTCCCTGAGTCATTTAGTCAATAAACCTGCTTGCAATTATACCATTTTAACTGACCACGTAAGAGCTCTGAGCCCCCGTTCCCATCCATGAAACTCATACATTTGTGCAGTAAAGAAGCATCTTCTATGTGCCAGTGATTTCAGTGGCAACTTTCCTGATCTTGGTTTTATATTGGTCAGGATGGCTGACTCCTTGATATGCATTTCCACTTCCCCCATGATTAATTTAGGCTGTCTTTGTAATCACATCTCCCTCGCCAAAGATTTACAAATGAAACTGGGACCTATAAAGTTTGAGTGGAAACCTACTGCGATGAGAGTGGAGTTGTTGAGATTTCTTTATCCTAAAATAGAGACCAGAGATGATGAAATCCCCTTTGTGGAAATGCTGCCGATTTCTTGCCAACTCTAAGTAGTTAGAGGGCCAAGCCAATTAGCATAGGAGGCCTGAGCGCTGGAAAGAATTCAAAGCTTTGAATCCAGACCCTTTTTTTTCTAAGATTTTATTTATTCATGGGAGACTTGGAGAGAGAGGCAGAGACATAGGCAGAGGGAAAAGCAGGCTCCCATGGGGAGCCCGAAGCGGGACTCCGATTCCAGGATCCCAGGATATCAGGATCATGCCTGGAGCCAAAGGCAGTTTGCTCAACCTCTGAGCCACTCAAGAGTCCCAAATCAGGTCTTTCATTCAACCAGCCCCGAACACTCCCTCCTTCCAGACTGTTCAGTTAGACTTCTCCTTGCATTATTTTCTTATATTTGCATGGGAAGCATATTTACTGTCAGTGACTGGGATGCATATGTTTCTGTGATGTCAGTACCACATATACATTCACATTTTGAGTGACTATAAATTAGCTCTTTCAGTCTGCTGCCAAGATAGGTTAAATTTTTAGCTAGAACTGTGACATCATGTTCTATTAATCTAAGAGTGTATCTGACAATATGCCGGCTTTCTATTTCATAGCCTTGACTAGAGTTTTTGTTGCAATTGTTGGCCTTTAATTCACATCACAAATGTTTATTGAATAATAGCTTTATTCCAGGCACTATGCTCAACTCCAAGAAAAATAACAATGAGTAAGACCCAGCACTGACCTTCCAGGGTCACTCTTTAGTGAAAAAGGCAAATGCTTACTTAGGGGTAGGTATAAGGTACCATGAAATTCATGGGGAGGGTGCTAAACCCAGTCTACAGCATTAAGGGAAGGTTTCCTGAAGAAATGTTTTCTAGGCTTAGATTTTTTTAAAAAATGAGTACAAGTTAGCCGGATAAAATATGTGGCATTTCATATAGTATACGCAAATGCTCAGAAATAAGAGAGAAGAATCCATAATGATCAATCTACAAAAAAAAAAAAAAAAAAAAAGTCAGTCAGTTGCCTATCACTTTGTGAAAATCAAAGGCATAGTTAGGTGACAGAGGCTGGAAGCAAAAGGACAGAGGGAAAGATGAAGCTGGAGAGAAGTTGGCAGGAAGGAGAGGAAGTATTACAAAATGAACTTTGTAAAGCCTTAGTATGACATTTGTGTTGTCACCACCATAGAAGAGGAAGTCACTGGGGAGTTTTAGTAGCATTAAAGGAGTGACATGAATATATTTCTGTTTTAGGAGGAAAATCCCTTTTGATTTTCTGCTGATGGAACGGAAGTAGACAACTTTAGAACAGAGATGTCAGTCAGGTGTATGTCGAGTTATTGAGGAAAGAAATGATGAGGCTTGAACAGAGATTGTGGCATAGGGAAGAAGAGATGTAGATGAATGCGAACAACCAGAGTGAAACGGATATGTATTATTCAACTGCATATCTAGGCCTGAGTTCATGAGAAAGAACTGCTCTGGGCATCCTAAAGATATAAATAAACAAATAGAAATCTTTGAAATATCTCAGCAATGTAAAAGGACAAAAAGAAAATTTTGTAATGTGGAAAAAAACTATGGGCAGGTCTGTGAAAAATATCAACATTTAGAAAAGGCAGAAGGAAATAAAGATTGCTCCAATAAGGAGAGAAAAAACTAAGGGAAAAGTCATATAGATAGGAGGTAAAAGAAAAATAATGAAAGTAAGAGGAGGCAATACCATCAAATACGGTGTCAGTTCATGTGAGGGGAAAAGTGGGAAGTGTCTATTGGTTTTAGCAAAACGAGGTCATTGGTGACCTTGGGAGTAGCAGTTTCAGTGGAATAGCATGGAAAGAATACCAATTAGCATGGGTTTAGGAATGAATTAGAGGTAAATTAGGGGAGACAAAACCCAAACAACTAATGTGAAGGGAGAAAGGGAAAGCATTAAGTAAAGAAGACAACCAGTGTCGTGGCGGCCAAGAGCTCTGCACTGATGTATGAGTTGTCAAGAACTCTGACTGTGTACCCAAGAACTGTCAGTGCAAACTGGGACTTATGCTTGCATATACTGTTTACCAGAAACAGATTGGTACCTATTTTGCATTTAGAATGATACTTAAACCACAATGGCATGCTGACTCAGCAGAGTGATTCATATTGATGGAGAGTTCCTCTCGAGTGTGCATGCAAAATACAGTGTTAGGCATACGGTCATTCCTCGATAAACATCCACATGATGTGGTTCACGGACTGGGTCTATCAATCTTGGGTTGCCTTAGTTTTGAAAAATCAAATCAAATCAAATCCTTAGTTTTCTTTGCTTATAGTTCCCCCCCCCCCCCATATACTGGTCCTCTATCAGCGTGGGGTGAGGTTGTATCACTTTCTATTTGAAATAATTCCATTTAAATATATTATTTTCAGATGTTCTTTGGAACACATCTTTCAAGAAAATATGCGTACATATTTTTTAATGAAAAATTAAACCAGATAGATTTTCAAACTGAATTGTACATTTTAAAAAATTTACATCTTAGCTCACCCTCATGCCTTTTTTATTGTTATCACCATGACTATGATAATCACACAAATTCTGAATACAGAAAAAAAATAATGATTATCAAGTGAGGTCAGTTTCAGATGAGAGTACTTAATTAGTCATTATAAAATACATATGATAGACCTGTATAAATTAGAAAATAATCACCAACTGTTGAAGCCATAATGAAATAAAAAGTACATAACTGTGTTGTGTTTAACTGATTTTGATAGTAAGAAATGCTACAATTATAATTTATACATATACTTACTTGAATTTTATTTCATAGAGAAAACTCACGAAAGGTTATGTAAATTAGGAGCAAAATAAATCAGTCTTCTCATAAGTTCTTTTTTTCTTCATAAGTTCTTTAAGCCAAATTTATGAATATTGTTAGATGTTCATATCATATGTATTTAGAAAGGTCATTCCCAATCATAGTAAAAAGAACGAACTATGAAATGAATGAAATTGTATTTTCCTGCTTTGCTATTTTCAAGAACACTTAATTCACCCCTCTTTCCAGTCAGTCATAGCAGAAAGAACTTGTCCTTGAATTTACCAGCACTCCCCCATGCCTTGCTGATACAATTGCAAACTCTAACAACTCAAAAGGAGATTTAAAAGTTCCACTCTTTGACATACAGTGAGACTGTCACCTATCAAAGGCTACACTTTTGAAGTCCTTGTAATAAAGGTCTGAGAAGTAATCTAATGTGCCATTAACATCCAAGTGTCTGCTGGCCCACAGTATTGGTTTTGCTTTAAATGTGTTGAGTACCAAGCACCTGGCTTGCTTCCAGGTTCTTTGTTCCTCACGGGGTAAGCCCTGAAACTTTATCATAGAAACTTAGCTTTTGAAAATAGACTTGCACATAAGCGACTCAAAGAGGAAATTGTTCCCTGCAAAATATCACTTTCTTTTCTAAAAGATGTTTAATTCACATTGAGCAGCAAGGGCATTAGTCCTGCAAAAATCCCAAGATTAAGCCACATATGTTACAACAGAGTAAATCTAGATCTAAAAATCTGTAACGGAAAAACCTATTTAGATTCCTCAGTTACTACCTTTATTACTGAGTCCCTACATCACTGCTAACACATTTTAACTTTCTTTTCTACAGTTTATTAGATCCGTATCTATCATTTAACATTGTAGGCAATGCCACGTTTTGATTGCTATATGGGAATGGGGTGTGTTTCTCCACATAACATCAAATAACACCCCACAGGGGCGAGTCATAGGTGTTCAGTGTTAGTGAATGGTGATATAGCTCCTCAAATTCTCATTTCTCATTTGCAAAAGTCATTGTCTTCTCCTAGCCAGCTGCCAATGACTTTTTTTACTTTCCTCCTTAATGCACATAAACACGTGCATACATATTCACTAATTCAATGCTAGATGGGCGGGGGACTACTCTTTACTCGGCATTTCCTTTCCCTAGATTAAAATATCAAATAAGTAGCCACAATATTTAGAAAACTTTGTACGTTTTACTTCATTCATCCATACCACAGCCTTCTGTGGTTGGTGTAATTTCTGCCATGTTCTTACAAAACAACCGAAGAATACAGAGGAGAATCAATAGTCCAAGAACATTTGGTCAGTAGCCTCATCAGATTTCAAACCAAAATGCACTGGAGTCAGATCCTGTGTGCTAAATAAATACTCTGCTTTATGGCTCGTCCTTCCAAATCTTACCCTACTTGAAGTACTTGGTGATATATCTTAGGTCAATTTATTTAAAAAGAAATTTCTTGGACCCTTTTGTGAATTCTGTCTTAGTCAAGCACACACACACACAAATGATATTGAGCTAATAATGGTTTGTTAAATAAACATGTAGAATTTTTAACGTTAAAATTTTTCCACAAAGAGAGATAGAGTAGTGGGACCATCTTGCAAAAAAATGACAAACTTCAGCGAGTCACTTAACCTCTTTAAGATTCAATTTCCTTAACTTCTAATATTTGCCTTTGGTGAGAAGGTTGTTTGGTATTAAATAATGCAATTGATATGCACGTTCATTGTCAAATAAATTCCTAATAAATGCAAATGCAAAATAGTGCTATTATAATGTTACCAAAATAAAAATGAGAAATCTACAGTCTATATGAGTTTAGGCAAATCTAACAGAATTTCGAATAAGAAATAAGTAAATATCCCTTAACTCAGTTCTCACATGTTCAGAAGTCAAATGCATAGGTTCTGAGGTTTTTTTTCAGCTCTCCTTAGTAACATAAAGGCATTATTTATTAGCATGTAGATTATGATGATCCTTATACATATATGATTTCCAGAACTAGATTCTTTTTGGTTAATTAAACATTCTGCTTCACAATGACCCAGTTCCCTTCTAAATGTTACATAGATAATTAGATAGGCAGAAGATTAGAAAGACAGGACATAACGCAGCAGTTATGTACTCATATAACAAAGCAAGAGTTTCACGTTGTTCCCCAGGTGTATGAGAATACACACATGTACACTCACACACACATCAAAATATTTTTAATGGCTCTTGCCAAAGGATAAGTTATGGTTTGGTGTCTGAAACATTCTCTTTTCAACTATATGGAAAATATCATCCCTGCCGCTTCTTAAGCAAATAATTTGCTAAAGGAGATATTTTAGAACGTTTCTATTAGTGGGGGAAAATATCTGATTTATAACATCTATAGATTTCTAACACATTATATCTGATTATTAGAACCATCGATGATACTAAAACTTCAGGCATAGAATTGTGGACAGGATTTTATTTCAATTTGAGCAGGCTCTTCTTACCACCTCAACTGTAGTAGACATCCATTAGTGTTCATGATTGTGTTGACCCTGAGAAAATGCAGTAAGGGAGGGGATGACCTGTTCATAATGTAATGGAAATTACTTTTCCCGTTCAGCACATAAATTAGGAAGAAAGTAAAAAAGGGGAAGTGTTTGAAGTAGATAGTCATCTGTTAAAGGTCAAATTTCCAGAGACATCTTTGCTACAACTCTGGGGAAAGATATTATTCAAAATCTTTGCCTTCATCCTGCAGGTGGCAGAGGTAAAATTCCTTTTGTGTTGCTCAGATTTTTTTTCTTTTGTAGTGTTTCCACATAAACACATCAAAGTGCAATTTATTGTATTTTCAGATCCTTTTCCTGATCAGAATAATATCTGGGCATCATCAGCTTCTTTGTGACAAATTCTGATTCTCTATTATACAATTAGATAACTTACACTGGACACATTTTTTTTTCCCCCAAAGATAACTTGTTGAACTGAAATTCATGGACACAAGCATTGTAATTTAAGTGCTAATAATATCTTTGAGGTAAAGGATGAATGAAATTGAAAAGGTCAAACCTATTTGACTTCCTTTAAATGTTTGGTAGCTTGTTTACTTAAATTTATTCTACTTGAAATGCCAATCCATTTGCCCTTTTCATGTAGATTGTAGGGTTCTTCATTAATATATTTTTTTCTGACATCATTCATTTTAACAAGTTAAACATTGCTCAGTATATCTATGTGTTCATAAAAGTCATAAGGTAGTTCCTACCTTCAAATAG
Source organism: Vulpes lagopus (assembly GCF_018345385.1). Lineage (NCBI taxonomy): Eukaryota > Metazoa > Chordata > Mammalia > Carnivora > Canidae > Vulpes > Vulpes lagopus. Next base: position 36,601,287 of record NC_054846.1, read on the forward strand.
TACACAGTTTAATGGATGGAAACAGTTATGTAAATCATGTATTGCAACCATTTTTAGCCCCTTTTTAGTTAACACACATTTATAAGGAATGTATCATATACCAGGTACTGTTCTAGGATCTGGACAGACATCAATAAATAAAACACACAAAAATCCCTGCCCTTTTGGGGAGCTTTCATCCTAATGCAGAACAATTGCACTGTTTTAGATTCTGATCAATGAGAGTAACATCTCTTCCCACTGGCATTTGCCAGTGTATGGATGGGCACAGATGGGGTTCTTAGAAGAAGAAAAATATCCTCTTCTCTCTGCAATGAGGACAATATTTTGTGTGGCTTATATTGAAGAATTCTACGCAATCATATTATGCTTTTTAAATACTGTGTTTGTCTACAATTATAAGATTTTATTGTGCTTCTATAAATAACGTATAATACTGTTTCCTAGTGTATAAACTAAATTCTCCTCTATCAGTTTTACCATGGAGCTTCTCTTGACTATTCCTGATAGAAGTCTATCCTTTCTATCCTTGAAAATCTAACACTTCAAAAATATTTTTATGATGCCCATTTTGTGTTTAATTATGTATTTTCTTACACCATTACTAAATTTCAAGCTACCTGCAGGCAAAAACTATGCAGTAGTCATCATTCCATTATCTTCAGAACCTAAACAGGTAATGACTCATACTGAATAAATACTTGCTCTATCAAGTTGAAATATAGCCAATCTAAACAACGTTAGAACAAAGAACATGTATAAATCTCACAGTACTCTCCATTCTTTGGATCTAATTCCCAATTTGAATTTCAGTGTCATTTTGAATTACATGTGTTTGTGTCCACATAAATATCTTAAAACCTCCCATATTTCCCAATATATTAGATATAAAACTATAATTTCTAAAAGTGAACTATTTCAGAGAAGATAGAAAAAATAGATTAAAATATGTTATTGCATTGACAATAATTATGTTTTAAAATATTATTGCAATTCGTATTTTAAGAAATAAACATTTCTAAAGTCATCTATATTGTATTTTCTGAAGACAGGGGCCTATATTATTGTATAAGAGGGTACAACTATAATTAATTATTCATTATTCAAATTTTATAATCCATTTGCTTTCCAATATACCTATCTTCTATAGTCATTAATATTCAGATTGCTCACTAACTTATAGATAATACCATTTACAGTATATAAAGCAAAATTAGGAAAAGTATCAAGCTAATTATTTTCTCTTTCCAATCTGCATACATTTCATGATCTCTCTAGACATAAGAAGCCAGGGTTCACATTTTCCTGACGATGGCTTTGATAATCCTTGATAACATTCACTAGCTAGTGGAGATTGGTTCTCTGAGGATTTAGTCAGTTGACAGGCTCTGTTTATTTAATTTGACTTTGCTGATCTTAACAAGAATTAATTCTCCTCACTGTGATGAATATATAAGCATTATAATAGCATACACTAACTGTTCTTGCTCACTAAATGTTTTTTGTTTGTTTGTTTTAAATAGGAGTCTTACATGCATAAAGAAAAAAAACAGGGTTTATAGGCATAAGAAATTTGTTTTAAAAATACAAATCCTTATTCCTCTGCTTCATAGAGAAAATTTAGGGAATAATACAACGTTCACTCTATTAGTGCAGATGAACCAAGTGAATGTGCAATTATTCTTATTTCAATCCCTCCCCCCACAATTGACTTCAAATGCTTCTTGTGTTTGATTAATTGAAAGCTCTAGAAGCTCTCTTTGGTGGTGCACGGGGATCCTCTTAGTTCAAGCCAGAGATTTTTGTTCCACAAGTTTAAAGGAATATTTTTACAAAAAGCATTTATTGTGTGCATTTTAAATGTGGTATAAAATAAATATTTAAAAAAGCATCTTAAAATCATCTATACATAGAATGGCAGTCAGTGCGCTCATACAAAATTTTGGTCTACTTATCTTTTTTGATTCTCCTGTTGTTCCCATTTGTATGATCTTCCCTTAAGAATATTTAATTGAGGGATCCCTGGGTGGCACAGCGGTTTGGCGCCTGCCTTTGGCCCAGGGCGCGATCCTGGAGACCCCGGATCTAATCCCAGGTCGGGCTCCCAGTGCATGGAGCCTGCTTCTCCCTCTGCCTGTGTCTCTGCCTCTCTCTCTCTCTCTCTCTCTGTGACTATCATAAATAAAAAAAAAAAAAAAATATTTAATTGATTCCTTTTGATTGTGTCCTCCCTTCCTATTAGATTCTTCTTCCTTGTCCGCAGGACACTCAGTAGATAGAAGTGATGGACGTGGATATACAGTTTCCAGAGAAACTAGAGGCGTGTGGCTCAGATCAGGGACCATGTCTTATTCATCCTTTTTTTTTTTTTTTTTTAATTTTTATTTATTTATTTATTTATGATAGTCACAGAGAGAGAGAGAGGCAGAGACACAGACGGAGGGAGAAGCAGGCTCCATGCACCGGGAGCCTGACGTGGGATTCGATCCCGGGTCTCCAGGATCGCGCCCTGGGCCAAAGGCAGGCGCCAAACCGCTGCGCCACCCAGGGATCCCTTATTCATCCTTTATACCCCTAACATCTAATACACTGCTTGATGCATCATGTAGTTCAAATAATATTTGTTGAAGTGAGCAAGCTACACAAGGAAGTTGTGGGCAAGACCTACTGAAACATGTTATTTTACTTGAGGAGAAAGCCACATGGGAAACATTTGAATCATGGTCAGAAACTTGGAACATGAAATTGTGGTCTAATAGTAAGATGGATAAAGATTCTGGCTCATGTTTCTACCTGTACTACTAAATTTCATTCACTTGTGGAATAGTAACTCCAAAATATTTATCATATTACTCCTTTCCCCTATCTTACACACAAAATAAGGTTTCTACATCAAGACAGAGAATCCTTTGGATCAGGTACCCCTATTTTTGCATTGAAACCTCTTAAATATGTGTACTGAAGAATTAAAATTATGAACATTACATTCAAATGCAGACATATGAAAGATGCTAATTATGGAATGCTAAGTAAAAACAATCAGGATAATATACCGTGATTAAAACTATATTTAGCAAGGGTCTAAATTTGAAAATCTATTCTATACACATGTTAAAATACTGAAATCTGATACATGATAATAGGACTGCCTACTTAACCTACCAAGAATTCATTTACATGATGGGTTAAGTCACTCGAAATATCAACTACTCTATCCTGAAGAAACCTGTGCCTGAGTCCAAATGGAAAGACGCTATTATAAAGCAGGGGTATTTATGAAGTCCTCTATCAAGGCACTGGCAGGACACATTGACATTTAGAAAAGTGTAGTACTGTGGTGGTGACCAGGACATTACATCTCTACCTACAGTTACTGTTGGTGTTCATTGGAATATGAAATAGACACTCTCTGAGCTGTAAGAGGGAATTGTTCCTGGGAGAGGTATATTTAAAGGACATCACAGCAGCATCTCAGCTTTATTAATGCCTGAGGCAGGCTTCAGAAGCCACGAGAATAGAAAGAACAGTGGCATAAGTATTCTCAGAAGATATCACAATTATAAACCAATACCGGTAAGGAAGAAAGTGATAGAAGCCAACTGGAACAAGAAGATTATTTTATAAATACACTTGAGATATTTCCTGGCAAAAACAAAACAAGATGGGAAGAAATTTAAGGAGACTAGAAGTTCTAAAATGTGTAGGAAAGGTTGATCTACAGAAAGGCACTTTGATATATTATTCTGACACTAGCATGAGAAGAGGAAACATGAATAATAACAATAATTATATATATATCTTTTATATATATTTTAAATGTATGGGGAAAAAAAGAAAATCTGGAGTTAATTACCTTAAAACAATAACAATGATTATGTTGTAGAGCTTAATTTACATGTATTTTTTTCTATTTTGCAAATTTTTTTTTGTGCTGTAGTTAAGTTGGCTTTCTCATTTAAAAAAAGAAAAAGGTGGGATCGAGTCCCACATCGGACTCTCTGCGCCGAGCCTGCTTCTCCCTCTGCCTGTGTCTGTGCCTCTCTCTCTCTCTCTGTGTCTCTCATTAATAAATAAATAAAATCTTTTAAAAAAAGAAAAAAGTAAAAGCTTCATGTATCTGCTTATATTATATTTTTTAAAGAAAGTAGTGAAGGTAGTCAAAACTACCCTGGTCCAGATAATATATGCTCTGACCACTTCTGCATCTCCTTTCTATTTGCCTCTCCATCCCATCATCCCCAGTCTTAAAGAATGATTTCTTAGTGTATGATGACTTTGAAATTTTAAGTGTGAATATTTGGAATAGATTCAAAACACAGTATAAATTCATTTTTTTGATTAACAGTAGGGAAATGACTACTCTCAGGCAATCAAATTTCTATCCATTAACTAAATATTCCATGGTCTCCAGTAAGAACATAGACTCTCTCTTAGGTCCTTTCTTTGAACTCTTACCCCCTTTAGATATTACTGGCAATTCTATTTGATCCTAAAAAAAATGTATTTTGGTTTCAATATTTTTACTGAAGTTGATCATTCCTCTTTCAATTTTTAAATGTAAGGCCTGAAATAATTTGACTTGTTCTAAAATACATGAGGTTAAACAATCTTTTCTTCTAACACAAAAGCAGTTTCTGGGCAAGGTAATGTTGCAGGAGACTTAGTACAAGCGCTTGAACCTTGTCATCAAGACATCCAGAACATTTTCAAACGTTTATGTTGTGTGCACTTCAGAGGGTTGGGATTATGAGTGGGAGAGGGGATAGGGAGAAGAGGAAAGATGAGAATTTAGGGAAATAGGTATTAAAGCAGTTATATTTTATGCCTAAAACACTTTACCATCAGGAATATGTTTATTTTCAGAAATAGATAGGTCCCATCTTCCATCCCTGCCACAGTTGAAGGAAAACTCAGTCTAGCAAAAGGAAAAAAAGTTGAATCCAACATAGTTTCTAAGAAAGGACTATGAATTTTTAAATACTTCATTAGAATCCCAACACACGAAACTGACACAAAAGGTTGTTTTATTTTTATTATTTTCCCCACCTCTTTTGGAAAACCAAGTCATCTTCCCCACTTCTTGATTCCACTTTCTAAAACTTAAGTGATAATTTAATAAGAATTTTTCTGTGGCAACTTTGCTATAGGCAGAGTTCTAAACTCTGAGACTATAGCAGGAAACACAACAAAACCTGTTCCCTCAGTGCTTTGCATTCTAGTGAATATAGGTGGAAAATAACAAATGAATAATCACATCAGGTCATGACAAGTACTAGAAAGAAAATAAAGCAGGAGAAGAGGAAAAAATGGCTATTTTATATAGTATGTTATATTAAGATCTCTCTGACTTGGTGGCTTTTGATCAAAGATATGAAAGAAGTGATCCAAATATTAAGGTAAGAATATTCCAGGCACAAATAGCAAATACCTGGACATAGGCACATGCTGAAATAGAGAAAGGCCATTGGGAATGTAGTGAAAAGAGCAAGGGCAAAATTGGTAGATCAGCTGAAGGCAATAGTGGCATGGACTAATTGTAGAAGAGGGGGTGACATGAAGTGCTCGAATTTGAGATGCAGTACTGGATATAGGTTCTAGTTAAAGACTCAGTACTGGGCCACTCTGTTATCTGGAGGTTGAAGAATGAGGAAGAATCAGAAAAACAGACAAAAGAAATTATTCACTGAGAGAAAAAGAGAAAGAAGAGGGTTACATCTTTGATGCTAAGTAAAGAAAACAAGGAGGTAGTGATCAAGGAGGTTGTGATCAAATGTATCACAAGCTAAGGAGTTTATCAAAGACTGAAAGGGAGAAGAGGTCATTGGATTTGGCAACCTGGAGGCAATTAATGACTTTGACAAGAGCATTTTCACTGGATTAATAGGAATGAATTTTATTTGGAGGTAGTTTAAAAAGTGAGAGAAGACAAAGTGAAATAATGAATATACATCAGTCTTCAGAGAAGGTGTGTTGTGTGTGTGTGCTACTGTAAGTAGGGGCAGAGAAATGGAGCACTACTTAGAGTGGATTGTGAAGTCAGAAGAGGTTCCTTTAGAGGTGGGAGATATTACCTAGTATCTATATTCTGATGTGAATGTTATAGTAGAAAGGGAAAAAAAACATCAATACACTGGAAAGGGTGAAGGCAATTGTAAAATAGATGCCCAGGAGTATGTGTAAGGTGATGAAACCCAGACCATTATGTAGAGGAGTTGGTCTTAGGTGAATGATCCCTCCACTTTAACAGGAGGAAATACAAATATGACATTGAGTATTTGGTAGATTGTAGATTTGGTGATATGGGTTGAAATGAGGGGTAATAATCTAAAAGCCCTCATATGATTTCTCTAATTTTCCTACTGAAATAAGGAAAAAGGATATCAAGTGAGAGTGAGAAGAGAAAGGAAATGTTGGAGGCATAAGGAGATAGAGATAACCAGAATTAAGTTATTTCCAGGTGTTAGGGAAGAAGGGGAATGAGCTGGCACAGAGTTCCTCACCAGCAAATACAGATCCGTAGGAAGCCCTCTTCATATACTGTATTTCAGCCATACAGAATGTTTTCTTATCTTCAAATATGTCTCATGCCTTAGGTCTTTGAAAATTCTGTTGTTCTGATCATTAAATTTAAATTTAAATTCCAAGAAGCCTTTCTTGTACAGATCCTACATTTGCTCCTATCATAGCATTTATCATATTATATTGTATCTACTTTTCTCCTTTCTGTCAGCAGGCTGTGTATTTCTCACATGATGGTATCATATCTCCAGTAGCTAGGGGTAAAATATTGGATATTGTAAAATTACATAGATGCATTATTACATGCAGGTGATTTTATTTTGTTTTGTTTTCTCTTTCCCACAAAAGTTAATTGAATGAGTACCTACAAATTTGCATAGTAAATTTGTATTTGGTTTTATATGTTGTATTTAGAATTAGAAATTATTAAGCCTCTTTTAAAAAAATTAAGCTTCATGTTCACATCTGCACAAGGGACAGTAGTAGTTCAAAAATGCAAGTCTCCACTGCACTACATATAATTTTTTAAAAAAAGAAGAAGAAGAAAAAAGAAAAGGAAAACAAACCAAAACAACTAAAAGGGATGAAAAGAATAATAATGATAACAAAATTTCATAATCTTAAAAGTTCATTGTGAGTTCAATTATTTCTGAAAAGATTAAAATTAAGTATAATTCATCTCCTAGCTAGCAGAGATTTTTTATAGTGTTCCATAATTAACTGAAACATGCTATTCAGACTTTGACTTTCATACAAATATAAAGGTATAATTTAGACGGATAGAAACAGGTTTGCAATAAAACAATGTGACAATAAGAGATTTTTTTATTTCGTTCAATGTCAGGAACATATAATAGAAAAATCTGTCACTTTTGATGGAGAACAGAGTATAATTAAATTTAATCTTACTCGAGATCTTTGTTTCAATTTTCATTTAACCAAAGATCGCTGTTTAGTTTAAAAGCTTGTAAATTTTGTTTTCTTATATGCACAAAGGGATACTTTCAAAGTACCATACCTGATTTTTAAATAGACTTTTGGGTTCATATGATCTGTATTATTTTTTTCCCTTAAATTAGAGCTGATTTTCTTCTTAAAAGGAGACATGGATTTCTGGTTTCTTATTTTGATTTCTCAGAGAGCTTATATTTCTGGCTTTTATTCTGGGGATTATGCCTGTATGATATACTAGAACAGACTTTGTAGGGGAATTCCTGTTTCTGACTTATACATTGTTTATCACAAAGTCACATATACAGCCTATAAATGAAAGAAATTTATTACAAATACTATTCTCAGGAGTGTATGTGTGTGTGTGTGTGTGTGTGTGTGTACTGTTGAACAAGATGGAGGATGCAAAGATAACCCATTTGTAATAGAAGAATCTTGCTTTTTTTCATTTGATACAACCATAGTGATTTCCAGAAACTGATAAAAAATAACCTAGGGGCACCTGGGTGGATCAGTCAGTTAAGCGTCTGATTCTTGACTTCAGTTCACATCATGATCTCAGGGTTCCCAGGTGGAGTCCTATGTCAGGGCTTCCTGTTGAGTGGGGAGTCTGCTTATCTCCCTCTGCTCCTCCCCATGCTCTCTCTCTCTCTCTTTCTCTTAAATAAATAAATAAATCTTTGAAAAAAACCTGGAAATTAAGTCATACAAACATATACAAAATGCACAGCTTCTGAAAAAAAGGAATGACAGCAATGGTATCCATGTATCTATGGATTATTTTTAATTTGAAATATATTTATACCCTAATTTACTTCAAAATGAATTTATTATAGGGGGATCTTATAAATCACAGCATTTTTATAAAAAACAATCTCCACTCCAGAACTCAAAATCTACTGTCAAGTTTCTCAAGGATTAGGAAATGGAGGTAAGTCATGAAGATACTTCCACGTCACAGAATCTGAGAATAGAATCTATTAGAAACTGATATGATACAATTTGACCTGCCCTTAGAAGCAGACCATTGAGTTCTAATGAAAGAAACTTACCTTTATAATTCAGCAAATATTCATTGTGCATATGCTGTCTCAAGTATTGCTCTAGACTTGAGGAATAAAACATGGAATGTTTTATAATAAAAACATGGAAATTTTATAATTCCATTTTATAATAAAACATGGAAAACTTGAGGAATAAAACCTTGCCCAACATGGGCAAGGTCCCTCCCCTCATAAAACTCAAAATTCAAGTGGAGATAGACTATAAATAAAAATCAGATGGTGACAAATATGCTGAAAAAATACAACAGGATAATGTGATAGGAACTGAATAGCATAGGTGACCTAAATGATGGTTGCTAGTGGAAGGCATCCCTGGTCATTGATTTGAACAGAGAATGATGAACATGATCCGGAAGGAAAAGGGTCTCTGCAGAGGACACAAGAGCTGCAAAGGCACAGAAGTGAAGAGTCAGCTTGGATAGTTATAGAAACAGAAATATTCAGAATAACTGGATTATAATGGGTAGTTGGAAAAGTAGTCAGAGATGAAATTATAGAGGTGGGGCCAAAAAAAAGGAACCCATAAAAGAATAGGATATTCTGTGGAGTGCAATGGCAACTTAAGTTTTACTATAATCTGGTCCATACTTAGAAAGATGACTTAAACCCCCCACAAGGAGAGAATAAATTGCATCAGCACCTAATGGAAGCAGAGGGACCACTTATAGTAGTCTAGTAAAGGGGCGATGGGGATTTGATCTTAGTCACATAGAAATGGAGACAGTTGAAATTTGCTCTAAAAGTTTTCTTTCTATATCTCCACATAATCTTATTGTTCTCATTTTCAAATTGCTTTGATGGCGCTATCCCCTCCCCTTTGGACTTTGTTGTTCTTTTTTTTTTTTTAAGATTTTATTTATTTATTAATGAGAGACACAGAGAGAGGCTCCCTGTGGAAGCCTGATGTGGGACTCGATCCCAGGACCCCCAGATTATGACCTGAGCCAAAGACAGACACTCAACCACTGAGCCACCAGGTGCCCCTCACTGGATTTTGTATTAGACAGGCAAGCTCTGTTAAGCATATACTATGCAATCCAACGTGGGATGGAACATATGATATTGGTGTGTATAATTTTTCAATAAAAAATAACTAGTGTCTCAATGCATTCTCAGATGGATATCTGAATTTCTTTTAATTTTTCTGTGCTACAGAATCATTAAGTATAAACTCTTATAATCGTTCTTTTTAAGTTTGGAGATTAATTATAAGAACTATTACCTATAGCACTGAAAGAGCACAGCATGGTATTATCCATTATTTCTGTTCACTTGAAGTTTAAAACTATTTTCTTAAATGCCAAAAGAGGTATTTACTTCCTTGACTTAGCATATGGTACCACCATGACTTTACCACCATGCTGTCATCTTGCCCCATATTTATGAATCACTCAGTCTATTGCAGTGACTCCCAGTCAGAGAAACCTTCCGTAAGAAGTGCTGCAGCAGTTCTTGGGAAGCAGCATTAGGTCTCAGACTCACTTTTGGAAAGAACTTGACAAGTGCATGTTTCTGTCCCCAATTGATCTGTCAATTTAGATCACTGATGCCAAAAACCAGAAAGGCAAAGTTATCAGGAAATCTCGAGTAAATTAGAAAGATGTCCTCCAGCCACAAATTCTCTTAGCCTTTAGCACACAAAGCTAATGTTCCAGGAGTTTAGCTATTGAGCTGGTAAAGGCAATGTCACACTCTGAAGTCCATGGGGAACCATGTCAAGCTGAATCCACACAACACACTCTTTAATGCTTGCTTCTAAAGACATAGTCCCTGAAAGGAACTTTTGCTGCAACTTATAAAAACAATAATCTCACTAACAAGGAGCGACTCCCTTTTTTTTTATGAGTAACCATTCAAATCTTTCATATAAGTATCTTCAATATAAATTGAATTGAAATATCAGTTAGGTGGTGAAAGTAAAATCCAATAAACAAACGCAAATTAGAATTCCTGCTGTACTCATCTTTTGTTTTTTGTTTTTTTCCAGTTTTGGCATAATAATGTCACAGTGTTGGTTTTTTTTTTCCCCTTCTGTGGGAGAATGACTATATCCACTTTCCAATGATGTTGTTTGGTTCAAAGATATAATCCTCTGTATCTAAAAACTGTGATAACAAAAAATATTTTATAAGAAGTTTAGTATAATACCCACTACCCTTGGATGGAGTAGATTAGAATGTTTATAAGGTTGTTTCATACATAGTTTTTTTTTAAGATTTTATTTTTTTACTCATGAGACACACACACACACACACACACACACACACACACACAAAGAGAGAGAGAAAGGTGGAGACACAGGCAGAGAAAGAAGCAGGTTCCATGCAGGGAGCCCGACGTGGGACTTCATCCCAGGTCTCCAGGATCACACCCTGGACCAAAGGTGGCTCTAAACTGCTGCGCCACCGGGGCTGCCCTTTCATATGTAGTTTGATGAAACATAATTGAGATGGAGGAAAACTTATGCATTTTTGAAAAGGATGGTTTAATGGATATGCAAATGATAGCTATTCTTTTTTGTTTTTTCTCTCACCTCCATATCACCATAAAGAAATGAGAGTTCTAGGGCTACAATCTTAAAATTTAGGAAGGTAGTTAGTTTCTTTCTTTGATGAAAATGTTGGGAGGGAGCTTAAAATTTTTTCCTTTTCTGAGAAGACCAAAGCTCTGAAAAGATACCTGCACTATTAGCTATTAACTACTAAGCCACACAGCAGCTCGAAAGCTCAGAGACAAAACATGAATCTGGGAATAGTCTTTGAAAGGATTCTATGTTAGTGGACAAAGAAAATGGCTGAGATCCCATCATCAGGATTCACTTTTCAACAGGTGCCAAAATAGGATAAAGTCATGTAAAGAGAGAGGACTCCTCTCTCAGTTGACTCTTGTTAAGTCAACTCCTGTCTGCACTAGCTCCTGTGGAGGCAGGACATCGATAGTGGGGAAAAAAAAAGAAAAGAAAAAAGTAAGAACAAAAATTAGTCGAAAAAGTTGGAAAGGCATTAAAGGGACAAGCAATGAAAGATAGGAAGACCAAGTGGAGGTCAGAAATAGCTACAAGATGTTTTCTTTCAAAGACAAATGGAAGCAAAGAAGCATATTGCCATATGTTACTGCCAGTCTCTGATCACTCTGCGTTAGGGGGCTGTTCTCTATGTTCTCAGAGAATTGTGTTGATATACTCATCACTTTGTATCATATTGCTGACCTACCTCCCTTCACAATCAGATTAGAAACAACATGAAGTCTGCTATTTCTTTATCCCCAGTGCCTAGCACAAAATATGGAATACAGTAATTATTTATCAATTGTCAAATCAATGAGCCAGTTTTAAAATTATTATCCCGAGAGAGACAAAGTAATCAAGTAAACATCCAAAACCAAAATAAATATTACTCTAGTGTAAAATCTGAGGTAATAAGGAAGTACACACAACTGATATAATTCTGGTTTAATACAAAGACATTTGACATTATTTAGGCTATAGGTAAATGATATTATAGATAAATGATTTAGTTTATAGATAAGTGATAATTATGTATTAGGTAATTTGAAATATTGAAAATAGTTCATTAATGCATCTAGGTAATCTTAGTGATTACTAATTGAAGCTGGTAGGCTAGAATTGGGGAATCCATGAAAACCAAGGTCTGGAGTTTCCCAAACTTGAACTTAAAGCTGAGCTTATGGGTGAATGTTAGATGATACCAGCCTCAGGGTAGGAAAGCTGCCAAAATTGGAAACCAGACAGGCTGACAACACAAAACGCAGTTCTTTCTAGTTAACTGATTTATTACTCACAGTGCTTTTTTGTAGTTTTGCACATTGCTGTCAGAGAAAGTGCTAAGGAGAGTTGATAAACATTACATCTCCAAGTCAGTGTTTATTCCAAGGTGAAACCAAACATTTAAGGAGGATCCAACATTTTTTTAAAGATTTATTTATTTATTTGAGAAAGAGAGAGAGTGGCACAAGCAGGGGGAAGGACAAAGGAAGAGGGAGAGAGAGACACCCAAGTGGTGCCCAACTCAGAGCTCCATCTCACCATCCATAATATCATGACCTGAGCCGAAATCATGAGTTAGATGCTTAACTGACTAAGCCACCCAGGTGCCCCAACATTTAAAAAAAGACAAGTTGAAAGTAAAGACTGAGATCACAACTCAACTAGGAAAAGACCATTGAAGAAAAGTAGAGACACTTACGTTAAATGAATTGCCTACTATATTTACCTTCAGTGTATTTATCTGTGTATAAAATCCTTGACTCAAATAGAATATTCTGAAATTGATAGGACATAGTAATGAGTGGGCTAGGTCAATAAAGTGGGGGAACAAGATGGGTTTTAAGAGAAAGGAAAATGAGAAAATTGAGCCTAAGCTTTCGGACTCCATCTTTGAGAGAATAACAGTCATAACCTATATAATTATTAAGAGGCAAGATAGAAGGCATGCGAGTGAAAGTGTTTGAATTTCTATCTTAAGCACAGAAATAATATTCCAAAACGTTTACCTGGGAGATTTTGTTTGTTTATAGAATAATAAAGAGCTCTTGGGATCCCTGGGTGGCGCAGCGGTTTGGCGCCTGCCTTTGGCCCAGGGCGCGATCCTGGAGAACCGGGATCGAATCCCACGTCAGGCTCCCGGTGCATGGAGCCTGCTTCTCCCTCCGCCTGTGTCTCTGCCTCTCTCTCTCTCTGTGACTATCATAAATAAATAAAAAATTAAAAAAAAAAAAAAGAGCTCTTTATCACCTTCAATACAATATTTGGTGACTGGAATGGAGAACTGAAAATTTGTGGGAGTTAAGAACAATGAAGAAAAGTCACCTTCCTCTCATTTGTGCCACACTAGACCCCTTATTCCCATCCCCCTTCCTTTGCTAATGTCTAGTCTTGATTTTGAATCTTCTGTCTACAGGAAGATGGAAAATATTGGCCACTTTTATTCCAATCGAGTTGAGAAATAAAGGTTGACTTGCTTAACAGTGGCCAAATTAATTAAATATAAGTTTGGGAGGAATTTCATATGTCCTAAAGCCTGCTGCTGATGCTAAGCATATTATAAATGTTGGAAATTTCCAAAATTGTTGCAATTTAGAAATAACTAAGAATCACATGAAAAGTAACTATTTCAACAGTTGCGATATGCTTCTATTCACATTTTTCTTAGGAGAGAATAATTTCAAAGCTTAAAGAATACTGATAAGATAATGGTTTTGAAGGTTTTACTAATGATAAATCACAGTGTAGAAAAATCTTTATTATGCATTTTTACAAATTTTTTCTGAAATGTATCTGACTTTAACACAATGTAATTTTAACTACATAGTTCTCGCAACTTTTGCTAAATGCTATCTACATTCATAGAAAAAAATAATGTAAATGCTGTTAATATCAAACAACATTGGTGAATATGATAGGAGATCATCTAAGAATTATATGCATAGAATGTCATCTTTCATTAGCTATATTTTCTTCAATCATAAGTAGAATCTAATAAAAATCTATTAATGCAGAGTTCTTATGCATACTAATAGTAATACTATCATATGGAGGAATGTAATATTATACTCTAATACAAGATTCAGATTAAAAAGGTCCATACAGATGAAAATTGTATTGAATTGAAAGTCTTTTTTTTTTTTTTAATTTTTTTTTTTATTTATTTATGATAGTCACAGAGAGAGAGAGAGGCAGAGACACAGGCAGAGGGAGAAGCAGGCTCCATGCACCGGGAGCCTGATGTGGGATTCGATCCCGGGTCTCCAGGATCGCGCCCTGGGCCAAAGGCAGGCGCTAAACCGCTGCGCCACCCAGGGATCCCTGAAAGTCATTTTTGAAGGTAGTACATATATTTGTTAAAGAAGCAACTAGTGAATTTATAGGCCCTTATCAAGTTTATTTTGTACTTACATAGCCTCTTATTAACTACTTGAATAGATCTAGTTTGAGGATAATCAATCTACTACTTAAGAGTGTAGCTAGGGCACAGAGGTGCAAGAGCATCTGGCTTCAGGTTCCCAAGCTGACCAGTTTCAACCACTCACTGCTCACAAAATCCAAAGGCAGAGGGATGAGTGGTGGAGAAATAAGAAAGGAATTTATTTCACTGGAAAGACAATGGACTAGCGTCTCAAAGACTGTCTCCAAAATGCCAAAAATACTTCCAGGTTTATATAAGGAAAATGTGGGGCAAAGGTGGGTGGGTATGCACAGGTAGGCAGTGAAGCTAAATTGATCATTGTCTTGGAGTCGATTATGGTAGGGTCTTGCTGACTCAGCACAGTCCTTATTGCCTGAAAGAGTAGTTTCTGTTCCCATGAGGAGATGTTTTGCCCTCAGAGTCTTCTCCCTGAGCCAAGAGGCAAGCTAAAAAGAAGCAGCCAAGTAGAAAGTTTGAGGTAAAATTGAGATAAGTGAAGTTCTCTTTCAAGAGCATTAAGTACATAGTTGAATTTGGAATATTTGGATTAAATCAAATCCAGAGGTTTCATCTGCAAATTGTTACTATCTCAGGGTTTGGAGGATTATATTGTTAAAGCAAGAATTTCACAGGGCAAAGCTACATAGGTAAGGACGACTGTATTCTAGGCTATTCCAATGGAGGATAGAGTTCAGAGCACAGTCTGAACTCGACTGTACTGAAACAAAGGCTAGAGAGTTTTTTTAAGAGCTGTGGTGCAGGGGATAAAGACTATCTGTGTTTGCTAATTGGCCCTATCCAAGAAAAAAGGTAAAGTGCCTCATAACTTCATAACAGAAGGTAATTTTACAATTGGATTCAGACACTGACCAACTGAAGTTCATTAGGCTCCTACCTTTCTGGTGACCGGAGATGAAAGACAGTCTCCTTGATGTTTCCATTTCAAAGGGATGCCTCTCAGTCCCTGAGCAAGACAAACCTGGGTTGTAAACTTGGCAAGAACCTTTTTAAAAAGGTTTATATTTCAAAGAGGCAGAGAAAGGATTTACTATTATAATTTTTCTGATTAAATTCCCTAAGAAAAAAAAGGATCTCTGCAATTAGGCTATCTGAATTCTATAAAGGTGGGAGAAAGAGGGAGGTCAGGGCCCTAAAGTCAGAAAGCAGTCTTTCTAAAAGTTTGGTCAAGCTGATGGAGACGTTATGATCATCTTGGTCAATTATAAGATTTATAGGAAAAGCCCAGAATGAATTTCATCATTGATTTGATTTTTGGTAGTTCGGTTTTTTTAAAGTATCAATTGAGAATATCATTTATTAACCTGAAAAATATGATTCTTACCATATATGTTTTCTTGTATTTTATAAAAATGCTATTTTTAAACCTTTGCTAAGTGAATTTGAAGAGTATGTTTTATTTTTATTTTTTTTCCAGATTAGTTAAATGGAGATTCAGCGACATGGGAAGATGACAAGTAATTTAACTTAGTGTGGTTCTAAAAGGAAAAGAAAAACAGGGCAGAAAAATTTCAAAGAAATAATGGCTAAAAATATGTTGAGTTTTGTGAAATACATCAACCTGTATACCTAGAAATTCAGTGAAACAAAAGCAAAGATAAAAAAATTTTTAAGAAAATAATAGCAAATTGAATCTAGTAATAAATAAAAGTGTCATTCACCATGACCAGTTGGATCTTATCCATGGAATATAGGATTCGTTTAACATTTAAAGAGCAATTGATCTAAATCACAGCATTAATAAAGGAGTAATATCATATGAATACGTCATTCAACAATCTTTAACACCCAGTCATGTTAATAACTCACAATAAAATGAGAGTAGATGAAAAATTCTTCAGTTTAATAAAGCATATTTCTGAAAACTTACAAGTAATATCATACTTAATGACAAACTATTATCTCCATCTAAGATTTGGAAGAAGACAGGTATGTGAGTTCTCATTACTTTATTAAATACTGTAGTGGAAGTTTGCTAGTGCAATCAGACAAGAAAATTAGGAGAAAATGACTGAAAAGTAAAGTGTAAAATATTTTTTTAGTTCACACGTGGCATGACTAGATATGTGAAAAGGATTTCTTGAAATCCTGAAATGTACAAAAAATATGATAAATATTGTTTTAAAAATTCATAGGATACATGGTCAATATATTTTAAAAAGCAGTTGTATTTGATAGCAACAAAAAATTGAAAAATTAAATTAAAACACTATACTGTTTTCAATGTATTAAAATCATAGAATCTTAGTAATTTTAGTGGAAACTATGCAATATCTTTGCACTTAAAACTGCAACACTTCTGAGGGAAATTAAAGAAAATCTATGCCAAGATAAATCATGCTTATAGTTTGGAAGTTTCAGTATTTTTAAATATTTGTTCTCCTCAAAGTATTCTGTAAATTCAAAGCAACCCTTATAAAAATCCCAGCATCTAATTTATTACTAATTAACTAACCTATTGTCAAATTACTGCAGAATTGAAGAGACCTAGAAACCTAGAACAATCAGAACAAAACTAAAAGCAAGCATAAGTTTGGATGACATACACTGCTTGATTTCTTTTTTCTTTTTTTTAAGATTTATTTATTTATTCATTGGAAATATAAAAATTTTATGTTCTATACAAATGTTATTTTGAAATGAATTTTATGTAATGTAAGGCTTTTAAAATTGTAGTTTCTAAAAGGAAACATAGGAAAAATAACTTCACATCCTTGCAAATGCAAGCCACAGCCTCAGAGAAAATATTTGATATGCACCTGACAAAGGAATTATATCTAAATCCATAAAGAAACGTGGAAAATGGCAAAATCTTCACATGTGTCCAATAAAAACCCGTATCACTCACTAGGGAGATACAAATTGAAACTAGAACAAGTTATGATTTAGCTCTACCAGAATGTCTAAAATTAAAATGAGTGACAACCAACAAAATTATAGACCTAAACTCCCCATAATATACTGGTGGTCTATAAAATTCTTAACCATTTTGGAAAAATAGTTTTTTATAAAGTAAACCATTCACCTACACCGTGTTGTAGCTGATATTAGCAAAGAGAAATGAAAAGCAAGTCCACAAAATAACTTGTACGAGGGTTTTTAGAGAACTTTATCATTATCCTGTTAATAACAGGATAATGGATAAATTACAATATATTCATAAAATTTAATACAATAGTATATATAGCAGTGAAAAATGGATACATCAGTAGAATGGATGGGTCTTAATAACACAAAATAGTACATACTCTATCATGACATTTTTATGAGGTTAAGACATAGGCTAGATTAATTTAGAGGTTAGAAATAAAAAAAAAAATAGATCACCTATGAAGAAAAAAGTTTAATAGGGAGGGGTTATAAGAAAACTCTTTGGTAAAGGAAATTTTCTATATTCTGGTTTGGTGATTAGTTATATGGTATATACATGTGCCCAAACTCATCTTAACAAACGCAAGTTTTACATTTCACTGCATGTAAACTTTAACTTCAATTTTAAAACATTTTTTAAAATATTACTTGGTAACTTCTAGCAGGTGGCTTTTAAGCTTCTAGCTTTCTGATACATCCCAAAAACACATATTCTCCAAAAATATCATAAATATCCATTTATTTAGAAATTAACATTGACGTCTTTTTCACTTTACGAAGTATTTTGCGTGCATGATATTGGTCATGATGAATATGATACCTATTCCATCACAGACCAATTTCACAGGAAAAATGCAAACTCCATGAAGGAAGATATTTTAAAAATTATTCTGCTTTCACCAGTGTATCTTTCATGTTTACAACAGACCCAAGTGATACAATACACAGATATTATATATATGCTGAATGAATGATGAAATGACGGCTTGAAAAAATTTTTTTGTATATTTTTTTATTGGAGTTCGATTTGCTAACATCTAGTATAACATCCAGTGTTCATCCCGTTCTTTTTACAAAATTATGGTGGCCTCAGCATTGAATTCAGGACATGCAGCTTATTCAGAGCCAAATTCCACCTTCGTCTCCTAAAGTGTTCTTTAGGGTTGTCATCCCTGTGGCTGACCCATCACTCTCCTGGGTCCTTCCGTTTTCTCTCAGCTTCCACTCCCTGCTGCCTCTGTCTAAAGAGTTGATGCTCCAACTGCTACTCACTGCTCTTGTATCCCCGAGGTTCTCACAAACATTCTCACTCTCCTGGTAATGACATGGTTCCTGTTGGCATATCAAAAGTGATACCCACATGAAGAAAAATCTGGAGACACAGCAGCAGCCTCAGTCTATCAGGATGTTTTAATCCTGGATAAATTTTGGAACACATCAATTTGGCATGACCATTAAGATATAACCATTATGAATAAGGCTCTTCAATCCTTCAACAGCATTTTATCTCACACAGATGGCACTTGTTCTTTGAAAGTCCCAAAGAAATAAAATGAGCAGATCCTGCCAGAGAAGTGAGCATTTGCTCTGCAAAGCTGTCTTTGTCTGGTGTTGAGCCTTATGTGATGCCCACACTTATCAAAAGTCCAATATTCTTTGCGGAGTACACTCTTGATGCCTTGGAAACAGGAAATTTCAACCTGGGGATGAAGATGAGCTGCCACATTGAGCATTACAAGGAGATAAAATGGGTGGAGTTAAAGTTAATACACAGAGAAGTGCTTTCAAATCATAACTGTGTCATAAAAGCATCAGTCCGTTGTGAACCACCAATCCTAGGCAAGGTATAGTTTCTACCCACAGAGGTGCCACAATTGATAAAAAGAAAGGTTTATAAACTACCACTCAAACTGACTTGAACATATCCAATAAGAACTGATGAAATAGGAAGAAATTTCTGTGCACATGAACAATGAAAATGTGAGAAAGGTACATCACATGAATTCATCAAAATAATCTTCATAATAATCCACCTAAAAAGATGTAATGCTTTATAATGGTGGAGAAGTTTATAAACAAAACCAAACATTAAAAAACAAATCAGAAATTCAAGCACCATGGTGGTGGTAAACAGGGAATTGGATCATGGAAAACACTCATGTTGGATTTTGTAATAGAGCTGCTATTACAAAAAGGAAGAAAAAAGAAAGAAAAGAAAGAGAGAGAGAGAGAGAAGAAAGAAAGAAAGAAAGAAAGAAAGAAAGAAAGAAAGAAAGAAAGAAAGAAAAGAAAGAAAGAGAAAGAAAGAAAAAGAAAGAGTCTCAATGGCTTTAAACCCTAGTGACAAAAAGAAACAATTTTGGTTGCAGGATTTTGTGATTATTTATGTATTTATATATCTGACTAGACTGTATAATCAGGTTAAATGCTGGTTGGTTGCTTTTGAATATATCACAGTGACAACATACAGGGACTTAATGTTTAAAAACACTTTACTAAACGTAATTGCATTAGCCGATGTTTTGAATATGCATCATTTAACACAAAGTTTCCTGGGGCGCCTGGATGGTTCAGTCAGTTAAGCGTCTGCCTTGGGCTTGGGTCATGATCTCAGGGTCCTGGATGGATCCCCACTCCTCCTGGGATGGAGCCTGCTTCTCCCTTTCCCCCTGCTAGTGCTCCTTCCTGCTATCTCTCTCTCTCTCAAATAAATAAATAAATCTTTGAATAAAGTTTACGGTAAATTCCAATACTGTTTAAACATACTCTGAGCTCCACAGTTCCCATTTACTGAGTTGTTCATTCTAGCAATATATTCATTTATCTATTTTTGGCCTTTGTTTCCATCCAATTTTCAATTAATAAAGTAGATACATTTTTCAAACAATTAGTTATGTTTAATGTTTGCCAGGTTTTACTCTTAAACTTAACACATTTCACATTTTGGTTGACACAACAAAGTGTACCTGTGCTTCACAGTAATTCTATTCAGAATTCGTATTCTTTTTTTCAGTCAATTAAATTATCATGTTATATCAGTATCATCTATTTATCTTTATCTATCATCTATCCATCATATCTGTTTTAAAATAGAAGAACCAAAACTGTCATCCAAAATACATTTCTTATTTACAAAAGTATTGTAAATATATACAAATTACTTCTACTTGGTAAAGCAAACCACTTTTGCCCTTTGCAAAGTTAGGTGTTGTAAATTAGTAACACATATAATATATAATATAACCTCCCCTGTTTTGTATATGCATATTTGTGCAATCAATTAAAAATATGGGTTGTTTTTAATGAGTGTGTGTGTATTTGTGTGACATGTGTAGAGTTGTATTTTAGAATACTTTGGCTGACTACATATAAAACTTCCAGTTAATGATAAAAGATTATTGTTCATTATTGGTGAATGGTATAAATCACAACTTTAAAATTTAGAGAGAAAAACCTGCAAAAGTCTTACTCTCTTTGGTCCTAGATCATATTAATAACTGAATTAGATGCACTGATTTCAAAAATCTACATAATAGATTTTTGTTTCAAGCCACTATATATCAGTTCACAACTGCTTGAATGATGACAGCCTGCATAATTAAGTTTCTTAATTCAAACAACAATTTACATCAACAAAATTTTTTAAAGTACTTTATTGAATGTTTTATTTGGGCTGTTTAATCAAATCATTAGTTAGTTTACTATGCTTTTTACTAAATATTCGATGTGCATAATGTGCTATAGTTTGGACATCTTGAATCATTGTGTTAAAAATCAACCAAAATACTCAATAATTGAATTAATTAGAAATAATTACATGGATAGAGCAGTTAAGTTATCAGAAACTGTCCATAATATGTCAGACAGCTTACCTAATAAAATAATTAGTAGACTGTCACTGCAGTTTTCACTGAATTGTGTAACTTAGTCAATATGTCATCTTCAGATTACTTCCAGTTCCTGTTACCATTAAGTAATTATGGTCAATAAAGATACATGATCAGATTTTCATGCCAAAAAGTATTTATTTAAACTCCTAAAACTGTCGTAATCCCGGGGTCCTGGATCGAGTCCTGCATCAGGCTCCCTGCATGGAGCCTGCTTCTCCCTCTGCCTGTGTCTCTGCCTCTCTCTCTCTCTCTCTGTGTCTCTCATGAATAAATAAATAAAATCTTTAAAAAAATAAAAAACCTCTTAAAACTATTTTGATATCTTTCCTCTCTATAATTTATATATTGAAAATGTGATTTATTTCCAAATATTCTCTCAAAATTCTGTTTTTATCTTTTGGCTTCCCCAAGTTTATGGAATGTTCTATGTAATAGACATGGAGTTAACAAGATGCCTGGGTGGCTCAGCAGTTGGGTGTCTGCCTTGCGCTCAGGGCCTGATCCTGGAGTCCCAGGATTAAGTCCCACATTGGGCTCTCTGCATGGAGCCCCGCTCCTCCCTCTGCCTATGTCTCTGCTTCTCTCTCTGTCTCTCTCATGAATAAATAAATAAAATTAAAGAAAAAAAGAAATAAAGTTAACAATGGAGCCATTTATTTGTTTGTGTGTGTGTGTGTGTGTGTGTGTGTGTATATATATATATATATATATATCTATATATATATATATGGAGAGAGAGAGAGAGAGAGAGAGAGATGGAAGACAGGTGGAAGAGCGAAAAGATTTGCATCTGTCTGTAGTATATGCATGGTTCATTCAAAAGAGAGCAGAGAGGGGTGCCTAGGTGGCTTGGTGGTTTAGCACCTGCCTTTGGCCCAGGGCGATCCTGGAGTCCTGAGATCGAGTCCTACATCAGACTCCCTGCATGGAGCCTGCTTCTCCCTCTGCCTGTGTCTCTGCCTCTCTGTGTGTCTCTTGAATAAATAAATAAAAATCTTAAAGAAAGAGAGAGAGAGAGAGCAGAGAGAGATAGAAGACAGGTGAAAGAGTGAAAAGATTTGCATCTGGCTGTAGTAAATGCATGGTTCAAAACAGAGCAGTTTCAAATAATTGTTTTCTGTTATAATTCTCAACTTTCTTATATAATGATGAGAATAGTTACTTCTATCTATGTATGGTCGAATAGATGATGTTCTTTCAGAAGATTTGGTTATTTTTTCATATACCTATCATCATATTCTAAAATTATTATTGTGGTAAGAACTGAGAGATATTAATTCAGAAGAAATTAATCAAAAATAATTTCTTTAATATTTTATAGAGTAGCCACTATCCCCTTTTTCAAATACTATTTTATTAATATCCTAATACAATTATTATAAATCTCATAAGGAAAAATTATGGGAGAGTAAACATAATGAAAACAACTATAAAAGCTATTTTTTAATTTAAATCTATTTAAAAATATTGAAGAAAACTACTTCAGTGCCAGCATTTGAACCAAGATCCTACAGAGAACGGAACTGCACTAAGCAAAAAACAAATTTCTATGCCACTTTTTCCTTGCTGATTTCTGCAAAGGATTGAGGTGGTGAGAAATTGATCAGAGCTTTGAGCAGTCTTTTGGGACTAGAAAAGTGAAAATCGGGATTGATGTCAACTAGGGGAGCCAGAATGAGAGCTGCCAAGATCACAAAAAAAGAGGAATGCAGAGAGGGGAAACTAATACTTGGCACCTTTCTAAGTATTTGCTGATTTTTAAACTTTAGCCAAAATGCTAAGAAGCTGAAGGGAGCTTTTCCCAGTTTTATGGGTAGAGGAGACAAACATTTAGTTCAGGTCCTGCCAAAGAAGTTAGGCTCTGGTAAATATTTCAGGCCTCAACTGGGATGAGAGCAAACCCAAATAAATCCTCTCATAAAGGCTGAAAACCAGCTTTGAATCAGTTATTTCCCAGACTGATTAAATTGATCTGCCCTTACTCTACTGCCTGCCAGAAATTAAAAAAAAAAAAAAAAAAAAAAAACTTCTCTGGCTGAAAATAACCACATTCAGAACCACAAATTATCTTCACAATTTTGCACACAGAGTGCTCAACATTCAATCAAAAATAAGCAGGTTTATAAGAAGTAGTACATGATTGAAAACAGGAATTAAAAGATAATTCTTATTGGAATTATCAGATATAGATATTTAAACAGGAATAATTAATATGCACAAGAATATATATTATGATAGATAAGGTCAGCAGAAAATTGGAAACTATAAAATGTATCATGTAATAATTCTGCAATTAGCAGTAAGAACAGTGTAAGATTTGCTAGAGTAAGAGTTAGTGAATAGGGGGATAGGTCACTAGGAAACAGCCTGAACCACAGAGAGGAAAGATATATTGAAAATATAGTAAGGAGCAGTAAGATAGAAGATGCATCAATGATGAAGAGTCCTAGGTACGCTAAATGAAAAGAGAGAGAGGAGGTAATAAAAGGTGAAGTGAGGAGATCCCTAGGTGGCTCAACAGTTTGATGTCTACCTTTGGCCCAGGGCATGATCCTGGAGTCCCGGGATTGAGTCCCACATCGGGCTCCCTGAATGGAGCCTGCTTCTCCCTCTGCCTATGTCTCTGCCTCTCTCTCTCTCTGTGTGTCTTTCATGAATAAACAAATAAAATCTTTTAAAAAAGTGAAGTAAAGTGAAGTGAGATAAGGCAGTATGAGGGAGGAAAAGAGAAGAGAAAGGAAGGGAAGGGAGGAAAGGGAAAGGAAGAGAAAAGGAGAAAAGAGAAGAGCAATATGTTATAACAATGATCAAGAATTTCCATACATGAATGAAAAGACAAGAAACTCCAGAGTTAATGAAAGCTATGTACTTTAGAATATATAAAAATAAAACTTCAAATTGATTTTAAAAAAGTAAAAAAAAAAACAAAGAAAGAAAGAATAGCTCAAATTTAAAAAGATACATTTCTTCAAGATCCATACATACCATATACAGTAGACTTTATAATAAACAATGAAGCTAGAAAAGAGTATGTTATTCAAAGCCTGAAAAAGATGACTGCCAACCTCAAATTCTATACCCAGTAAAAATATCCTCAAAAATGAAGGTATAATAAAGGATTTTTATAAAAACAAAAAACAGAATTTATTATCAGCTGGTCCAACTAAAATGTGTTTTTCAAACAAAGGGAAATAATTACAGCTAGAAGCACAGAAATAACCAGGGGAACAAATATCAATGAGAAAAGTAAATAAATACAAGAATAATTAAAATGTATGACACTGTATCACTCCCACTAAGAAGGCAGCAGGAAACGGAAGGGTAAGCTGTAGGGTAAGTAGAGAAAAGGGTTCTAAGATCCTTGTGTTGTTTCAGATGCCAGAGGTATTGATTTACGCTAAATATGTTAAGTCAAGGAAGTATGTCATACTTTCTAGGCTAAGAGTGAACTCTCTTAAACTTTACTCCAGCAGCAAATAGACTTAGAAAACAAGGGAAAGGAGTGCCTTTCCTTTCAGGAATCCCTAGTATAACAACCAAGTGAGTATCAATCTAAAAGATTTTAGAACTTGTGATTTCCTCCAATTTTGATACTATTTCTGCATTTTCCCCCAAATATAATGAGAGCTAAATAGAATTCACCAAGTGATAAACTATGGTTTGGACGTGAAAAGGAAAGGTGTCATCAAATGTCCTTCAAAATCAGAATTACAATCAAATGAAATCCTGTAAGAATGAAATATTTAGCCTTCCTTTGAGTTATGTTAAGCAGTCTAAAAACTAAGTAATTGCATAGATGGGGACTGAGAGTACAAGTGAGCTGAAGGTTTTTTTGAGGATCACTACTTTGCACCATCACAGGAAACATGATTGTTACATAAATGTACTCTTTCGATGAACACAAAGAATGACTTTGGGGAGAATTCAAAAGGATGTAGAAAGTGAACTACAAATGTTTTTTTCCACATCTGACTACTCTGTTTTTTGTTTTGTTTTGTTTTGCTTTGGAAGAAAAGAATTGGATTTATGATTTGAAATGTGGAGCTTATATGTTTGCATATGAAGGTGTTTTCAAGAGTGAGGAGTTTTCAAGAAATAAAAGATTTTTTCAGTTGGCAGCAGCTCTTAGAATCATTTCCTTTTTTAATACAAATCAGTGACTTTAATTTCTACATGTGTTAAGAAGAGCTAGAAGAATAAAATCTTTAAATTACAAAAAAAATGCAGTATTCTTCAGGATATTTTTATTTCTTGTTTTTCCTACCATTGCTTGTTCTCACTGCCATAATACTACCTTCCTTTTGTTCTTTTTGTACAGCTTATTGTGATTTATTTTTCAGGTGTGCAGCTACTATAATGTTATTACTACATATGAAGGGCTATAAGTTGGAAATGAATGCACTACATCTTTGAAAATTTCAATTACCTTAATAAATTATTTGTATTTAACATTTTTTAAAGACTTTATTTGAGAGAGAGAGAGACAGCATGCACAGGTGGAGGGGAGGGGAGAGGCAGAGGGAAAGACAGAGAGAAACCGACTGCCTGTTGAGCAAGGTGCCTGATGCAGGCTCAGTCCCAGGACCCTGGGATCATGACCTAAGCATAAGGCAGACGCTTAAACAACTGAGCCACCCAGGCACCCCTATATTTAACATTTTTGATGAGATTCCAACTATAACAAAATGTGAAAAATAATTTAATGAGAAGTTAAAATAATCTTGCCATACCAATTCTCTCTGAAATAGGTTGGGAAGTTGAATAATGATGCAAGAAGTTTAGTGTTTTCTTTGGAGTGTTATTTTTCAAACAGAAAAGATAATTAAAATAAGCCCTAATTCTAGAAATAGAGGTTGAATCTTCATCAAAAAAAAGGGAAAAAATTAAAATCATTACTGGATTCAAGTTTAACAAATAAGTCACTGGTTTCTTTTTTTTTTTTTTTTTTTTTTTTTTAAGATTTTATTTATTTATTCATGATAGAGAGAGAGAGAGAGAGAGAGGCAGAGACACAAGCAGAGGGAGAAGCAGGCTCCATGCACCGGGAGCCTGACGTGGGATTCGATCCCGGGTCTCCAGGATCGCGCCCTGGGCCAAAGGCAGGCGCCAAACCGCTGCGCCACCCAGGGATCCCCTAAGTCACTGGTTTCTAAAATATGTTCCTCTGCCTCCATATAAAATCTATCAATTTCTGTCCAGTCACCATAACCTCTTTTCAGCAATATCCTTTAAAATTTATTTTAAAATTATTTAGTTACAAATTTACGTGTATTATTTAAAATCTAGAACACAATTTAAGAATTAAAATGATAAAAATGATATTCAATATTCAAGAAATAGTTTCATTATAATGAAGTTTTAGTGCCTTTTTTTTTCCTGCCAGTAAATTCAAGTGAATGGCAAGTCTTCAATGTCCCTTGCTCTTTCACACTGCCAGTGGGATTTTAAAATCACATTAATTAATTCCTCACAGGGCCATCATTATAAACAATGCACAAACCAATTGTTTCAAACTTCCCCAGTGTCGTACCTAAAACAAATTGTAAACAGAATTATTATTCCTTCTCAGTAGATTTAGGTAGGTAGGTTATGTAATTTCTTATTTCTTTTTGAACTTTCAGATTCTTCTGGTGATAGTTCTCTAATACATATGTTTATGCATCCTAAATCTATCTCCAGCATATCTAAAGTAGGAATAGTGCCTCAGAATCTATAGACCAAATTGGGATCACAGAGAAAGAATGAGCATGTCCCTCCTGTTAGGCAATTTTTCCTCATATTGTATGTATGTTCCATATGCTACACCCTGCTGCCCACAGGCAAGAGAGATAAACTGTTTATACTCCTGAGGAAATTTTAAATGCTATTTCAAAGCATTTCTTCTGCATTCTGGCACCAAACTATCATAAAGTATGCAATTTTCAGTTCTATTTTTCCCACCAGAAAATCATCACTATTCTTGAATGGGCAATATGAACTCCATTCCCCTAAAATCACTAGAATTTTCAATCATTTCTCATTGTCTTCTGTGTAGCTGTTTTATGCTCCTCTTTGAAAAATAATCCAGTTTAACTTGAGAAGAGAAGTAGCAGCAAGGATAAATTAATCCCTGCTCACTCAACGAATGTACTTTAAGACAGGCAGAGGCCCAATGACACAATGCCTCATCTTCCACCACCATGCACTTGGGATGTAAATGCTTTCATTGTCTCATCTGGGAATCATCAGCTAAAACTGGCATTTGACATGTTAAGGGAACTTTCTCCCAATTCAAGAATATCTTTGGGTTTTTGGAGATCCTACATTCTCAAATTGTAGGAATATTAATGAAGTGCAACTTAGATAAATAGCTCTTAATGTTTTCAAGCCTCGAGCCCTGAAAAGAGCATTTACTTTGCAACTGGAAGACAGGAAGACACAATGTCTTGGGTCAAAACAATAATACTCTCTCATTCCAACAAGTTTATTGGTTTTTGTGGACTTTTTGTTTTTGTTTTTTGCCCATTATAGGTACCCTTTAAATAACAATGAAATAGGTCATGTAGGAAAGGAAAGATTTATTATGTGTCATTCTAAGAAAGGCAAATATATAGGAGTTGTATTCACTGGTTGCCAGGATCTGGGGGTAGGGCAAAAATAAATGCTACAAAGGATAATGAAAACATCTCTTTAGACAATGGAAATATTCTTTATTTTGATTGTGGTGGTGGTTATGCCACTGCATAGGTTTGCCAAAATTCACCGTATTATATACCCAAAAGGATGAATGTTATTTTAATAAGCAAAAAAGAAAAGATTTTCAAAATATTCATTTATATCAATGGAGGGCTCTAGCTATATGGAATTAAATTAAAGCCATATAATGAATGAATTATTCATATAGCCATATTATGAATCAGGCTAGCCTATGGATTAAAAATGTTCAACATGGAAGTCTTTGCTGTACAGTGCAGTAGGAAGAATGTCATTGCCATTTTTAAAGGTGTTCAAACAGTGGTTGGTTAAACTTTAAAAGTGGATGATCTGGGGCACCTGGGTAGCTCAGTCAATTGGGCATCTGCTTTCGGCTCAGGTCATGATCCCAGAGTCCTAGGCTGGAGCCCCTCATGGAGCTTTCTGCTCAGCAGGGAGTCTGCCTCTCCCTCTCTATCTGCCTTTCCCCAGCTCATGCTCTGTCTCACTTTCTCTCTCTCAAATAAAGAAAATCTTTTTTAAAAATACAAGTGGAGGATCTAAACTCATGACAATAGCATTGAAAGAAAAGACTATAGGTATATAATTGGAATGTTGGCAGTGGCTTAGGAAATGCATTTTTAGTAGAAAGATAATTCATAATATATCAAACTCAGTTAAAAAATATTGAATACTGAAAATTGAAAAGATACATTGCTCCTATTTGCTACAAATAAAACAGAAATTTTTCTTTAAAAAATTGCTTTTGTTATGAAGATTTCTTCCACATTCTATTCCTCACTTAGTCATAGTTTTGCTAACTCTAATGTTCATCATAGAAGTGATATTATTCATGATAGAAGTTCTTGGGGACAGGTGGGTGGCTCAGTTGATTAGGTTTCTGGCTCTAAATTTCAGCTCGGGTCATGATCTCAGAGTTGTGGAATTGAGTCCCCATCCTCCAGCATGGAACCTGTTTAGGATTCTCTCCTTCCCTCCCCTTCTTCCTCTATCTCCCACTCAAAAACAAAACAAAACAAAACAAAACAAAACAAAACAAAATTAAAAAAAGAAGTTCTTGATAGTTAGAGGTAGAATTGGTCAGATCAGTTGTTACATTTTCATTATATAGGTAATATACTTACAATTCATGAAGCATTCATTATCTGAAAGATTCCATGGAAAAATCATTTATAATATTAATTTATATAACCAATAATTGTACCTGTGATGCAGTTTGCATTGACTGCTTATCTGTTGTATTTTGTGCAAGTGTTGCATTTCTTACCTCAAAATATTACCATAACTCTGTGTTCCCTCCAAACTTTATAGTGATATCAGTATCAATGTCAGAATTGGGGAGCTACTTCTGGTGAGGCACAGTAAATTTTCAATTACTGTCAACATAAGCCTTAATCTAGACAAGTATAATCCTTAGGATGTAAAGAGTACAAAATCCAAAAAAGCAGTAGCAGAGAAACAGGTTGGATCAAAAGATCTGAAAGAAAATTAGAGACCAAGTATATAACAAGATATGTATGTATGATATATATGTATGTATGATATTAAGAACAGAGCAGAACTCAGGGGCGTTGGCCAGGAAGAGAGGAATGCAGCTGAGTCAGGTAAGGTATGCATTGTTGAGGCATATCCTGGCTAAAAACAAAAACGAAAACGAAAAAGGCTGGTAACAAAACTAGCAATGAAATGACAAGCTAGTCTTAATACTAACATGAGTAACTGGGTTTATTTTTTCTTTGATTTTATTTTTTTTATATTTAAATTCAATTTGCCAACATATAGTATAACACCCAGTGCTCATCCCATCAAGTGCCCTCCTTAGTGCTTGTCACCCAGTCACCCGATCCCCCCATCCACCTCCCAGGGTTTATTTATTTATTTATTTACTTATTTATTTATTTTTGAAGTAATCTCTATACCCAACATGGGACTTGAACCGACAACTGGGAGATCAAGAGTTGCATGTCCACCGAATGAGCCAGGCAGGCACCCCTAATTTACTGGGTTTAAAACAAGAGTTTCACATGTGTTTCTCTCTGGGCCTAAATCTAGTGACAGGCAGCCCTTGGCTTACCTAATCAATAGGGATGGGCAGGCTTTTCTGTTCTAGGGAGAGCAATATTGGAGGGAAATTTCTGCTAAATTTGCTTAACTATAAACAAAAACAATAATGATGAAAATGTGATGAATAAACAAAATGTGAAGGGCAAGAAATGGCAATTTAATCTTCTGAGAATAGTAGAAGCGAGGAGAAAGAGTCAACATTCTGCTCTTAATTAAATTCTCAGCATTACTGAACATCCGTGCCCTCCACTAAGGAGTACAGAGATTACAAACACTCTATCCAGTCAATATGCTCTGTGCAAATTGTCAAGTTAATTTTCTTTCCATTAGTATATTTACTGTGCTTACCTTTTATTTTCATAAATTCTAATCATTTTAAATATGAAATCCTTATTCAATAAGTATAAGCAAACTGCTTCTACATTATTAGTAACAACGAAATATATTTTTTAAATGACTGTTGCTAATAGGCTAGAATTCTTATTTAATATTAAGTTATAAATCTCAGTCCAGTGGAATAATCACAATATAATAAGGATCTGTCCTTATAAGCATGAAAATGCAAGGCTAAGATTTAGATGTAAGTGTAAATAAAGAAGGATGTAAATCTTTCTTTAGTATAAAGAGACATATCCCAAATGTATTATATCCAATGTGCTCATATGATGTTTTTGCAAATCCCTTTGCAGTGTCTTAATTATTTTATGAATAGTACTTTTTTCTCAAAGAAATCTTTTTTCCATATATATTATATTAAATATTAGGGTGTAGAGGTTGTTGTAATACAAAAAACTTTTGTTTTTATGAATTCTAAGTGCATAAGGAGTTTATACTCTACTACAGTTTTTTTTTATATTAGGGAAAATTTAATATTCATTAAGGACTCCTATTCTAGTTTGCAGGTGTACTTGAAAGAATTCTGTGCATATTTAAAATAGTTCCTCTCTCAACGTGTTTTTTAATGTACATATCAAAAATCATTGTCTTGTGTTTTTATTAAAGATCTTGTGCATCAATTTAGGTTAAAGAAAGTTAAAAGAAAAATCTATTCATGGTATACTTGTACACTGTTTTGGGGAATGTAAAGTGGGATAGCCGTTATGGGAAACAGTACGGTGTTTCTTCAAAAAATTAAAAACATAACTACCATATATCCAGCAATCCCAATTTCTTGGTATATATTTAAAGGATATGCAATCAGATTCATTGACAGGATTGTTCACAATCGTCTTAATAAGTGTCCATCAATGGACGAATGATAAATTGCAGTGTATATGGAATATTTTATAAAAAGAACAAAACCCTGCCATTTATGACAACATGAATGAACCTGGAGGGCATTATTGCTAAGTGAAATTACACAAATATGCTTTCTGGGGCACCTGGGTGGCTCAGTCAGTTAGACACCTGCCTTCGGCTCAGATCACAGCTAACTAGCTCATGATCCTAGACTCCCAGGATGGAGCCTGGCCTCAGGCTCCCTGCTCAGCGGGGGTCTGCTTCTCCCTCTCCCTCTGCTCCTCCCTCCCTCTCTCTCTCTCTCTCTGTCACCCGCTTTCTCTCTTCCTCTCTCTCTCTCTCTCTCTCTCAGATAAATAAATAAAATCTTACTTACATGTGTAATCTAAAAAATTGAACTCAGAAACTGAAAGTAGAATGGTGGTTACCAGAGGCTGTTAAGGGGGGAAAATGGAGAAATGTCAGTTAGAGGTACAAACTTTCAATTATAAGATGATTAAGTCATGGGGATCTAATGTACAGCAAAGTAACTACAGTTAATAATATTGTATTTTATACTTGAAATTTGCTAACAGAGTTGATCTTAGTGTTGCCACCATATACAAGCAAGATGGCTATGTGATGTGATGGATGCGTTAATTAGCCTAATGTGTGTATATCAAACCATCATATTGTGCACATTAAATATATACAATTTTTATTTGACAATTATACCTCAATAAAACAGGGGGAAAAGGGAATATTGTGGGTTAGTCCCAGAAAATATTCCAGGGAAGTTTTAACCCCATTGTATCTATCATCACACTGAGTGTCATGGTTGCTTTTTCTAATTAGGTTGTACAATTATGTCTTCTGTTCTCCCTCCAACTTCTGCTGTGTTGAGAAGTCCTCAGTAGCTGCATTCCATTTTCTGGAGCCTACACTTGACATAAATATGTCTTAGGAGAGCTGTAGGTCACTTGTATTATATAGTGAGCTGACATTGTTACACAAATTTAACCAATCACACTATACAGGATGAAGATGAGATGATGCAACAATGGTCAGATATTCTCAATCTGCTGCTACACCATTTACTATTATCTCTGAGTTTTAGGAAATATAAATTAGAATAGTGCCTGCCATGTAGTAAGCTGACAATAATATATATTCTTTAACATAAAGTAATAATAAACAGTCACTTTATATATTACATTTTCTTTCTTTACCATTTTAGTACATATTAAATAAGGAAAATGAAAACAGCAAAAATGTACTTTTTCACCCTAAAAATAATTATATAGGATATAATATATAGTATTACCAATATTTTACATAATCATAAAAATTCACAACACACGAGAAATTACCCTTACTTATAAAAAATAAGAATAGCTTTAAAAGGGCTTTAAAAGAGAAGACATTAAGAATATTATTAATCAAATAGATATTTTTTGTTATTTATGTTCTTTTTCAATGATTGGAATGTGCATTTTTCACTTTGTGGGAAATATTATTAGAGCTGAAATGTCAGACGGAGATAAATAAGGTGAGAAACTTATAAAGATAGAATGCAAAACACAAAAAACCTCTTAATTACATTTCGGTAAGTATCATGCACAGGTACCATCTGAGCTACAAGAAGATTATACAAGAGAGTCTGGGAGTGTTTCCAAGCCAAAACTAAGTTTGAACTGAATCTTGAATGTGATCATCAGCAAGCCAAGAAGACAGGTTGCAGAACAATGAAGTAGTGAAATAGAGGATGTTTCAGAAAGAATCTACATATCCTGTATGGAATATAGAAACAGCCCGTAGTATTTAGGCCCATTAGGAATATGAATAAATTTGAAAATACAGTGAAAGGGATCCCTGGGTGGCGCAGCGGTTTGGCGCCTGTCTTTGGCCCAGGGCGCGATCCTGGAGACCCGGGATCGAATCCCACATCGGGCTCCCGGTGCATGGAGCCTGCTTCTCCCTCTGCCTGTGTCTCTGCCTCTCTCTCTCTCTCTCTCTCTCTCTCTGTGACTATCATAAATTTAAAAAAAAAAAAAAAAAAAAGAAAATACAGTGAAAGATTAAGTTTGAGAAGGAAGCAAATGAGATCATGGGGAACATTTTATGTCACATTGAATCAGTAGTTCTCAAATTATAGTCCCAAGACCACCATCACTGGGAAAAATGCTAATCGTCAAGGCGTCCTCAAAACTACTGAATCAGAAACTCTGAAATAGGGTCCTGAGAAACTTTTTTTTTTTAGACAAAACCTTCAGATGATCCTGTGCACTAAAATATTGGTATATGTTGGTATTTGACATTAAAAAGCCATGGACGTATAAAGCTGAGAGAAAAGCTTAAATGAATACTTTAAAATAGTCCATTGGCAGATCCATTGGAAGGAAGTAAGAATGAAAGGGAGAAGATGGGTTCAATAATGTTTTTGGCAATTCAGAAGGGAATTGATGCTGTTTGAAGTATAATAAGTGGTGATAAAGAGGATGGAGCCGATTTAAGAGAAATTTGGGGTGTAAAATTGAGATATGAACAACAGGATGAAGAAACATAAGAAAAAGGGATGAGGATTGCTTGATTTCTGGTTCTCTAGATTTGTGAACTAAGTAAATCAGGTATATTACACATGCAGTTGCTTTTAGCATATATTATCAATTTATATTTTCCTTTTTATTAATCTTTTTCAACAACTCTATCTAAATTCTTCATAACTTTATGTGGTTTAAGCCAAATATCTACAATACTGTAAGTATCTACAATAATAATAATAATTTAAATTACAACTGAGTTTCCTATTTATAGGAACGTATACTGTATATGGCAAATTGTACTCATCACCTGATACACCTTGAAATGATTTTTGTGGAATACCAAAGTGATCATTTATATACTACTAATTCCAGTTACCAGGTAGCCAAATGTTAGGTATACTGATATGAGTTCTAAGCTTATTGCAGGAAATGTAATTAAGAGTGAGAACCAGAAAACATATATGTTTCCTTTAGATTTTATTTCCAAAATAACGAATTTATTCTCACTCCTCAACCTTTTAAAATTAATGATAACATTTTAATGCTAAGATGTGGCTTTATAAAGTTTATTTTAACATTACCTCATCAAAGAATGTTGAGGTTACGGGCATCTATCTGGCTCAGTCAAAAGAGTATATGACTCTTGATCTCAGGGTCATTGAGTTTGAGGTCCATGTTGGGTGTAGAGGTTATTTAAATAAATAAACTTTAAAAAAATGAATGTTTAGGTTATAGGAATTCCTAATACTTTCACTCTAAATGGAGCCAAAAAACTTGAGCCATGGAAATGGAAAGACAGTAACAAAGGGCAGAAACTTTAGGAAAATTTGTTTTTTGACAATGGAAAGAGGGACACAGGTCAATGTAATGCACATGTCAAGTATTATAAGAATGTCATAGGCATTTGCTCACTTAACCTTCCAGTGAACTCTAAATTAGGAGACAATATATATTACCAAAAATTTTCAAATAACAGAATTAAGTCTTAACTTACTAAATTTACAGAACTGATAACAGAAAAATAAGAGAATTTATATCCAGATATGACTGCTTCTGGATTCTTAACTATTCTTTACCACCTTGTAAAAAATAAGATATAAAAGAGGTGAATAGGCAAGTACATAGACACAAAGGTAGATCTAGTGTAGTAAAATAAGGAAAGCAGAAATATCCAAAATAAAGATGAACTATTGATCCTTGCTTAGCGTGTGTGTGTGTGTGTGTGCCCGCATATACACATGTACTGTTGAGTGAGAATAACCAACTTTGGATTTAATAGTAAAAAATATAAATCATGGCAATTGGAGTATCTAATAAATACTGGTATTTTCCTTTCTGCATATTTCTTTTTTAAGATTTTATTTATTTATTCAGGAAAGACCCACAGAGAGAGGCACAGACACAGGCAGAGAGAGAAGTAGACTCCCTGAAGGGGGCCTGATCCAGAACTCGATCCCAGGACCCTGGGATCACACCCTGAGCCAAAGGCACCTGCTCAACTATTGAACCACCCAGGTGCCCCCCCTTTCTGTATATGATTGTGACAACACTGTACTAGCTACACAATGAAAGCATTGTTTATTGGAGACAAATTATATCATAGTACAAGCAAGCATAAATACAAAGAAGGGAGAAAAGGAGAAATATCCATATAATATTATAGATCATAAAACAGTGCAAACTTCAAAAATTAAATGTAGAGAAGTCATAAATAAGAAAAAGGCTAAAAATATCAATGAAGTTCTTTTTGCTATTTTTACTTTTCCTCAAGATGTCTATATTTGAGAAAAGTTTATCCTAGTGTATGTACCCCCCCACACACATTTATATAAAATTTAACTAAGTTATATTTTAACATTTCCCCAGCAAATGACTAGTGAGATATTCTACTATTTAGAAATAATACCAGGGAAGATCAAACAAAATACTGGATTACTCCTGTGAGCAAAAATGTATTTTTGGAAATGCAAATAAATGTAATATATTCATAATCATATAAAATATTATAGCTTACTGTGACCAATTTCTGCTGATCTACTGCATATTCTTTTTAAAAAGAAACAATAACCTTTTAAATAAAAATAAAGTAGCTAATTGGAATATCCTTAAATAATTGTTAAGTTGTGGGTACCACTGCTTAAGGTATGATAATAATTACAAAACTCACAGCAGCATTTCCAAAAATATACTCACCTAGTATAGTAGATTGATGAGTGAGTCATATTGTTTCAGTAATCTTCAGAATATATAAATGTTCACATATAATAAATTTAGTTGCCCACTATGAAAGTTGCTGATACAGAGCTTAAGTGTTCATAGTAATAAAAATCACTATTAAGTGAGGGGTAAAAGGTAGCTCTTCTAAGAAATATATGAATTCCTGTTTAGGTTATTCTCTCCCTTATATTAAGCAATTTACCACCATGATCACAATTTATCCCAGTCTGAACCGAAAGTCTCCCACAGAACATTAATGCTTGCATTAATGTAGATTTTGCTAGCTAACATTTTTCTCTGTGACAGTTTCATGTTCAAAATTGTATATGCATGGCCCTCTATGCATATAATTTTATGATTATATTTTAAAATGTAATGACTTCATAATTTTATACCTGGAAAAGTCATCAATGGTTCTAATAACTTTAATAAATTGGATCATTAATATTAATTATTTTGAAGATATGTTGAATACATCGAGTCAGAATACCTGGGTTTGGGACTTTGTTAATATCATTAGAGGTGATCTTACTTTTTGCTTTCTAACCACTAATCTAAGAAAAAATCAATTTGGTTCTAATCATTAAAAAAATATATATGTAGGTTCTATAGCATACATGGGGGTGGTCTTCTTGCTCTGAGTTGAAAATCCAAGGTATGCCCTTAGCAAATGTAAAGAATGTACAAAAAAAAGAGCATACAAACAACTGAATAAATTGCATAAATCAAGAGACAAGTAGATGATATATTACATGTTACATATGTTAGCTCTGCGTGTTCTAGCCTAGCACGGATTCTTTTCATGTAATTACATATTTATGAAAATCATTTATTATATTTGTATCCTCTATTAAAATATAAAAAAACAAGACTCTTAACTTTTAAAAATATTTTCATCCTCAGAGACTAATAATGGGCCTAAGACTCTAGTTACTCAATGTTTATTAAATAAAATGAAAAATATTTACATTTCATTGGGCAATTATATTGCATTAAACACTAAGTATTGTCAGTATGTTAATTTGAAAACATTATCAAATATTACACATGAAGAAATTGAGTTCAATGATATAAAATAATATCCCCAAGATCAAACAAGTGGTTGAGCCTGTATTCAATTGAAGTTCTCAAGTAAAATAACAATTATTAATACCATGATAGTAATAGTAGCTAAGACATATAATACTAAGTGTCAGAACATTTTCTAATCCCTTATTCATATCAGCTGGTTTAATGCATATAACCACCTCTGAAATAGGTGGGATATTACTCTTATTTTACTAAAGGGGAAAATGTGGCACCAAGAGAGAGGGGTTATGATATGTAACCTCTACATAGTTACACAGGTGGAGGGTTGAAGAGCTGAAATTATAAAGCCAGTCTGGTTCAATAGTTATTCATTTAGACACTAAGCATTATAGCTTCTCAGAATGGCCATTCTGTTTATGAAGCAACTTGGTCCCTGTGTGAATCTACTTCTAAATAATTACTGGATGTAGAGTACATAAATATGTTCTGGAGGTGGGAAATGTTCTAGAAATGCAGATTCACTCGTTCAGCAAATGCTACAAAATTTCAACATGATAAGATTGGGGTATGCAAATCATAAAGATCACTGAAATTCATAATCCTAAGAAAAAATTTTATGATGTAATTACTTGGCAATGTGCTTTTCAAACAGCACAGTTAAGTAAAATAAGGACTAGCCTAGAAGAAAAAAAAGTTCTTAGTTCTAATCCCCAGCTACAAAATCAATAGCCATTGAACAGTCATTTACTTTACCTGAATTTCAGATTCTTGATCTGTTCAATGAGGATTATAAACTCCTGATACGATTGCTTTAATGAGCTATTAGAATAATTATTGACTTAATGTTTGTGAAAAGGCTGTGTACAGCAAGTGCTATGCAAATTTTCAGTAATATCTTAATGATTTATTTACACCTAACTCCTATACAAGATAGTAAACTTCTTCAGAACAGTGTGTATATATAATATGTCTTGGAAGGTCCCAGAATATCCAGCAAAATGTCTCATACTTAGATTTTCCTCTAGAGAACAGAATGACGGAATGTTCAAGCTCTGATATATGTAAACATTCCTCTGAAATCATTCATTCATTACATTTTCCAGCTTGGGCAAATGATTTAAATTCTTTGACTTAACATTACTCATCTAAAAATATATATAATAAGATCTGTGACTCCTTCATAAGGTTTTTAAATAAGACATTAAAACACTGTTTACAAACCAGTGATACATAGTAAATGTGTAATAAATGTTTCAGATGTGGAGATACATATTCATGAAAAGTTAACAATATATTAATGAGACCAAACAAGGAAATCTGCACTGTAACATAGGGGACCATTTCAAATAAGATTTTCTGAAGCGGTTTATGTTTAAATGGCATACCTTGGGGGTTAAAAGGCCATTTTTTTTTTTTATGAAACTTTAAACACACTGAGTTTGTAGTCTAGCTTCTCTTATGAGGATTCTCATAGGACCAATCTTCCTGGTTTTCTCAGGACTGTTCCAGTTTCAGAAACTGGAAGTCCTCAAGGTAGAAGCTATTCTAGAACTATCACTCCAAACCTAGGCAAAATATGACAATCAGCCACCAATGTTCAAAATAATCTAGTCACACAGGAATCCTCTAGCCAAGCACCTGATCCTATGTCTTCTGCTTCCTCTAACACATCAGAGAGTAAAAAGTTCCCCAACTCTTCTTCACATCTAAACCATGTGTTGGTTGTTGGGACAGCTCAATTGTCATGGAACCCTTCTGGCCTGGTAAACAATTGCACACGTTTTTGCTGTCTCTATCTCCTGTGCTAGATTCTAAAATGAGAAATATACAACTCTTATTTCTCTTTTTAATATATTTTCATTCTGTAAACATTTCCATTTGTCTTTCTCTATCCTTTGGTGTTTTTGAGAGTGAAATACACTCTAATCTCCCCCCCACTTGCAGGTAAGAGTAGATTGGAAAAGGTTGATCTATTGCTTATGTGTATTTTATCTCAACTTCCCTGAATGTTTCATGCCTCTCTTCTTCATTTATTTAACAATTCATTGAGCATCTGCTGTCTGCCTGGCTTTTTATTAGGTGTAGGTATAGAGATGAGCTAATAAAGGAAACTTATCAATGAGGATAACATAGGTTAACAAAAAAAGTTAGAATAAATTTTTAGAGTTCAGTCTGGCTGAGCAGGGAAAGAATAAGAAATGTTTTACATGGAGTGAAGCTTGAGCTTGAGTTGAAAAATGAATAACTTTTCTTTGATTAGAAGAAGTTTGGGGAATAGAAATTATCGTCCTAGTCAGAGAGAACCATATGGAGGTTATAAAACATTTTGGTGTTTTCAGAGAAGTGCAAGTGGTTCAGAACCAGTAGAGAATAGAATAAAAGGAAAGGTAAGACTTATTAAAAAAAATTAGGCTAGAAATTAGACAGGGCAATACTATGAAGACCCAATACATGGTAAATATTACTTTTTTTCCTCTGTCTTTCTTTTACTGTGCCTATCTGCTTACCCATTTGTGGTCTTCAGAAGTTTTAACAAATTGAGTGAAAATAACAGAAGAAAGTGATGCATTTCCTTTCCCTTTTCTATCATTACTAAAAATCAGGGAGTATGGGAGTAAAAAATAATAAAACTGCTGGCAACTATATTTACCTTTTGACTAATGTATGTCTTAGTACATTTACAATGTTATTTCCATCATAAAATTCATTTAAAAACAAAGTAAAACCAAATAAAAGTGCTGCCAAAGAGCCTTGATGCTGCTTAGATTATATAAGATTTACTCAATATAGAATGACAGCATAGAGAAGGAAGCCATAGTAACATAGGGCCAGGGCAGTAGCAAAAAAAAAAAACAAAACAAACAAAAAAAAAAAAAGCAAGGAAAGGAAAGGAAAGGAAAGGAAAGGAAAGGAAAGGAAAGGAAAGGAAAGGAAAGGAAAAAGATTTACATAAAGAAGACATTACACCAGACACTGCATTTCAGGTTGTCTCTACCTATCACCTCCACACATGATTTCATTCTCTTGTGATCTAAGCAGCAGGAACAGAGGAAAGCACATAATCATAGCATAGCTACTGAAATTTAAGAAATTAACACTTTAACAACACTGTTATCTAATCAACAGGTTTTGTTAATGTCTTCAATTGTCTAAGTAATGTTCTTTATTGAAAAAGAAAATCTAGAATCATGCATTGGCTTCATTTGTCATATTTTAAT
Organism: Vulpes lagopus; assembly: GCF_018345385.1. Classification (NCBI taxonomy): domain Eukaryota; kingdom Metazoa; phylum Chordata; class Mammalia; order Carnivora; family Canidae; genus Vulpes; species Vulpes lagopus. The sequence goes on from NC_054846.1 coordinate 36,641,506, forward strand.
CCTTCAATCTGGTATACCTTCTGAGCCTGTCTTTTTTTCTTTTCTCTTATTTTCCTTCTTTTGAGTATTTCTTGATGCTGACATTTTTTAGATGCTGAAGGTTTTAGAGTTATTTAAAAATATTCATCGATTTGGGGTTGTGTGACATTACTTCATGAGTTTTAGTTTAATATCCTTTTGGCAGAAATACTTCATACTTTATAACAATATTATATGTTAGATAGGAAGGTGCATATTGTGAATTTGTTTAATTATTGTTGATAATGCTCAAGAAAGAACCTAATAAATCCTGATAATAATTTAACATGATTAAGCCGTGGCCAGGAAGTTTAAGTTTCCAGTTAATCAGGCAAAATTTGGACTAATTTGTGCTGTGCTATATATACATGTGGATAAAAGAGATTACTTACAGGGGTTTATACTTAAATGAAATACATTTATTTATTGAAAGAGAGAAAGAGAGAGCAGGGAGAGGGACAGAGAGAGAAGGAGAGAAAAATTCTCAAGCAAGGTCCACGCTCAGAGTGGAGCCCCATATGGGGCTTGATCTCAAGACTCTGAGATCATGACCTGAGCTGAAATCTAGGGTCTGATCCTTAACCAACTGAGCTACACAGGTGCCCCAAACAAAATACACTTAAAACCATGAAAGAGTCCTAGAATAATGTTGAATATTTCTTGAATAACTTCCAAATTTATTAACACAAATGATATTTCATAAAATAACCAATAAATTTTGATATTTAAATCCAATTACAATGTTATTATGAATGGCCATACTAGTTCTGACAGCTGCTTATGCAGGTTTAAGTTTTTATTTAAATTCCAGTTAGTACAATGTTAGTTTCAGATGTATAATATAGTGACTGATTCAACACTTCCATACAACACCCACTGCTCATCAAAGCAAGTGCACTCCTTGATCCCCACCACCTATTTTACCCATTCTCTCACTGTCCCTCCCCTCTGGCAACCACCAGTTTGTTCTCTATAGTTGAGTCTTGTTTCTTGGTTTACCTCCCTTTCTCTTATTTTTTCTCTTTGCTTGTCTGTTTTGTTTCTTAAATTCCACATATGAATGAAACCATGTTATTTATCTTTTTCTGACTGACTTATTTCGCTTAGCATAACACTCTCTAGCTCAACCCATGTTGTTGCAAATGGCAAGCTTCATTCTTTTTTTTCTTTTTCTTTTGACTGAGTAATATTCCATTGTATGCATATATGCCACCTCTTTATCCATTCATCAGTTGATGGACACTTGGGCTGTTTCCATAATTTGGCTATTATAGATAATGCTGCTATAAACATTTGGGTACATATATTCCTTAGAATCAGTATTTTTTTATTCTTTGGGTAAATAGCTAGTAGTGTCATTGCTGGGCTTAGGGTAATTCTATTTTTTACCTTTTGAAGAACCTCCATACTGTTTTCCACAGTGGATGTACCCATTTGCACTCCCACCAACAGTGCAAGAGGGTTCTCCTTTTCCACATGCTTTCCATCACTTATTATTTCTTGTCTTTTTGATACTAGCCATTCTGACAGTTGTAAGATGGTATCTCAATGTCGTTTTGATTTGTATTTCCCTGATGATGAGTGATGTTGAACATCTTTTCATGTGTCTGTTAGCTATCTGTATGTCTTTTATGGGAAAATGTCTATTCTATTCATGTCTTCTGCCCATTTCTGAATTGGATTATTTGTTTTCTGGGTATTGATTTTTACAAGTTCTTTATATATTGTGGATCTAACCCTTTATCAGATGTGTCATTTGCACTTAACATAGCACACTGAGGGCAGACAATATACCTTATTCACTGTTTGATCAAGGGCTAACTCACGGTTATTTCTAAATAAATATTTTAGTAGACTTTATTTATACCTTAAAAAGATATCCTTGAGTTCTAAATGTTTATTAATTCAGAGTAAGCTGTTTTCCAGTTTTGATTAATAAGGTTTGTGTTGACTAGTTCAGTAAATGATTATTAACAGCTTCTCAAAATCCTTGTGATAAACATTGTGAATTAAAAAATATGATCCCTTACCTTAAAAATATACATTATTGTATTATACTGGTTATCATATTTTATAATTTCAATTTTAATATTACCTATGGGAAATGCATTTTTCCAAAGTTACTGTGAAGTTATTTTTAAATATATGGGCTTTGGTGCTAAAATAAAAAGTCTGGATTCAGTTTACAGAATGCCTTTGCCAAAGATGAGTTTAATATTTCAAGATACCTGGTTTTTTTTTATATTTAGGATTCTGAATTAATTTGAGAATGTGTTATCTTTTCTTAATTATGCTTTTTTAAAATGAGTTATTTTGATTTATTTATTATTTTAAGTAATTTTTCTTGTGTATTACACAAAATATTGCTGCTGTACTACAGAAGGATAGAAAGGTAAAGGGTTACTTAGATTTCCTAATATTGTTATACTATATTTATTAAGGTGCTACTGGTTAAGGCTACTTAATACTCTAATTTTATTTCAAGTGGAGTTTTTTTTTCCTTTAAAAGTAAAATTAATCCTTGAAAATGCTATGTCATGTTTGGAATCAGTAATAGTTTGGGATTTAAGTTGTATTTTATTACTTTAATAATTTTGTAAATGGTTTGTAGCCTGTCAAAAGATATACTTATCCTCGGCTCAGCACCTAATCCATTATAGTTGACTGTAATTCTATGTCTATGTGCCCTTGCTTCTCAACCTCCAATACATTTAGATAATTTTGGCTGAGGTACAAACGTAATAAGAATAAAGAAGTTGCAGACAGCAATGCAGTATACAGTTTCTTTAAGCATATTATTTTTCCCAGCATGCATGCTGCACATGTAAATTTAAGTGTATAATTTAGATACTACAGAAGTTTAAGCTTAGTAATTTTTGACATATACAACAATCTATAAGCACTTAGTGTAGTTGTTTTAAACCCTGACATTGAGGAATCAACTCTACTATGGCCAATATCAAACACTTTGAAAAATTGATGAAACAGCTATCTATTTTATTAAATAGATATGATTTGTTTATCATTGCATTTTGTAATTATAGTATTTTGGGTATCAAAATGAGTTTAGAAAATGGAATATTTTTTAAAAGCATTAAATTTTCTTGAATTGTATCATAGTTTTAATTTAATTTGAATCAAAATCCCATAAGGAATTTCATAGCACTTCAAAATATAATCCCAAAATGCTAACAGTGGTTCAAATAACGGACCAAGCTTAAGAAAATGAAGTATTTTAAGAAGGATAAATTACAAAGAGTTTCCCCACCACATACTTAAAACAGTCTGTAGCTTTAAACAGTTTACTTTGTGAACCAATGTATATTGAAATAAATATATGTATCTTAACGAATGAGCCCATCATCCATGTAATTATTCTGCCTAAAAACCTAGTTGTTGCAATTAAAATCTCCTTTTGTCTCACTTCCAATAGCTAGTCTGGCTAAATTTTAGCTTAAATATCCCTTAAGTCTGCCCTTTTACCTCTCTCTCTCAAATTATCATCGTTCCAAATTCAGTATCATTTTTTACTTGGATAAATTATTCATTTTAGTCACTACACGTTCCACATGTGTCCCACATACTAGCCTAAGCGAATTAAGTTCAGTGTCAATCTTCTATTAACATTCTTCAGTGACTTACCAACCACCATTACTCTTCTCAAGCCAATGCAATGCCACTTAAACATTCTGAACAGTCCTGCTTAGTCCAGCCCCTGTTTTTTCTCCAGCTAGGTGGCTTACTTGTCTTCCTTCCTCTTTGCTACACTAGCATGCCTACAAATCCCCGAATTTACCCTGTGCCCTGGTACCTCAGGACCACTGCACATGTTCTTTCTTTTGCCTCTGATGCTTTCTCCCCAATCCTATACGTCCCCTCCTATGAATAATCTCTTAGAACTCAGTTCAAAGTCAGCAAAACCATTCTGTAAAACACCCTACACTTTTCTATTGAAATGGACAAGTTTTGGTTATAAATATATTGTGCGGTTATTTGAGTAGTGTCTGTCTCTTCCATTAAGATTTAAGTCGCATTTTATGTCTGCTTTTGCCCAACATTTCATTCTCATTATCCAACAGAGTGCCTGACAGAGAGTAAGGGCTCACTGATTTAATATATGATGAAACAGGAATTTTGGTTTTCCAAAGTATTTTATTTTCAGTTTCAAAAGCATTGAATATCATTTAATTTATGCCACTCTGTTGCCCACTTAACTTCATCAGAATCATCAAGTTAACACAGAGCCTAGAGGACATAGGTCTCTTAAAACAGACACAAGTCTCTTAAAACACACCTAACCTTTAAAACTTACTTCATGCTTTAGTTCTCTATAGACGATTTGCCTTTGCCAAGTTGATTTATTCTTTATCTCCCAAAGCTATATCCCATATTCTTCTGTTTCAGCATGTCTGTGCTTCAGGACCCTTCAGCTCTACAAAGACTTACCTAAGGGGAATGTTCATTGTCTTCTAATGCGTGTGTTTATATATAAGATATATAACTGTATAATATATATTTATATTACATACATAATTATACATATATGATTGAGAATTTTTGTATTTTGCCATGCATACTTTCATATTTCATGTATGTATATGTCTTACAACTAGATTTCATTTTTTTTAAAAAGATTTTATGATTTACTCATGAGAGACACAGAGAGGCAGAGACATAGGCAGAGGGAGAAGCAGGCTCCCTGCAGGGAGCCCGATGTGGGATTCAATCACAGGAACCCGGGATCACGACCTGAGCAAAAGGCAGACTCTTAAACACTGAGCCACCCAGGTGCCCTACAACTAGATTTTAAATTATCATATATATGAACAAGAGTTGTGTTTTATCCATTCATCTTTCAATGGACACCGAGGCTCCTTCCACAGTTTGGCTATTGTGGCCATTGCTGATAGAAACATCGGGGTGCAGGTGTCCCGACGTTTCATTGCATCTGAATCTTTGGGGTAAATCCCCAACAGTGCAATTGCTGGGTCGTAGGGCAGGTCTATTTTTAACTCTTTGAGGAACCTCCACACAGTTTTCCAGAGTGGATGCACCAGTTCACATTCCCACCAACAGTGTAAGAGGGTTCCCTTTTCTCCGCATCCTCTCCAACATTTGTGGTTTCCTGCCTTGTTAATTTTCCCCATTCTCACTGGTGTGAGGTGGTATCTGCTTCAACGTGGATGGAACTGGAGGGTATTATGCTGAGTGCAGTAAGTCAATCGGAGAAGGACAGTGTATGTTCTCATTCATTTGGGGAATATAAATAATGGTGAAAGGGAATAGAAAGGAAGGGAAAAGAAATGTTGGGAAATATCAGAAAGGGAGACAGAACATAAAGACTCCTAACTCTGGGAAACGAACGAGGGGTGGTGGAAGGGGAGGAGGGCGGGTGTTGGAGGGGAATGGGTGACGGGCACTGAGGCGGACACTTGACAGGATGAGCACTGGGTGTTTTTCTGTATGTTGGTAAATTGAACACCAATAAAAATTAATTTTTTAAAAAAGAGTTGTGTTTTATATGAAATCATATTGTTAATAAGGATTTCCAAAACCTTATTGATTAATTGATGGATGCATTAAAAATTTAATTTTTAATTTAAATTTAAAATTTAGAAATTAGAAATTGAACTAAAGAATTATGAAAAATAGTCTTAGTGCAAATGTACATTCAATGATTTTTTATGATGTCCTAGTCTATGTAATTCAAAAACATTTCATAATAACAAGTTTAGATTTCAGGAAGTTTTAATTTTTCTGATTAGCAATCATGAAGCATTCTTATACAGAGGGTGATCTGATTAAAACAGTGATTTTTCAGGAGTGATCTAGCAATAACAAACTTACCCAGTAATTCAACAAATAAATATGTTATGTTCCAGTTAAAGGATCAATGCTGAAGATGTGAAGGTTTGTGAGATTAGTCTGGGTCTTGTTCTTTATGAATTTTCAGAATTAAAGATGGTTCATATTAATTTTTAGTCTACAATGGCATGGGGAAAGGCTCCAGAAATTCTGGTAAGAGTTGGTAATTATTGCACAGATAGAGTTATACTTGAAGATGTTGACTATGAGCTAGAGATGAAAGAGTACTGCAAAGTGGGCAGCCCCGGTGGCGCAGTGGTTTGGTGCCGCCTGCAGCCCAGGGTGTGATCCTGGAGAGGCGGGATCGAGTCCCACGTCAGGGTTCTTGCATGGAGCCTGCTTCTCCCTCTGCCTGTGTCTCTGCCTGTGTATGTGTGTGTGTGTGTGTGTGTGTGTGTGTGTGTGTCACTCATGAATAAATAAATAAAATCTTAAAAAAAAAAAAGTACTGCAAAGAGAGATTGGCAAGATTTAAACACTGATTGCAGAGATTTTATTCACAAAGGGCTCCACACAGTATCTGAATGAAACTTGCCTGAGATTCTTAATGAAATGCAGTTTTCTAGGGTCTATCTCAGCTTTACTGAATCAAAATCTCTGAGTGGATGGCAGACATCAAGCCATTTAAGATAGATGTAAAATATTTAACCTGAGGATTAAAAACATAGTATTTAAAGACAAGATAGCAAGTTTGGTTTCTCTGTTTGTAGGAAATCTGACTAGAACATCCCACAAATTATTGGAGATATAAAGCAGACAATTTTGAGAGGTGGAAAATCCATTTAAACAAACAGCTTATTTAGCCTCTATGTAATTTGAATTTATTTTTAACAAATAATTACTTTCCCAGTTCATAACATTTATCTCATAGATTGAATCTCTATATATAATCATTTGAATTAGCATCTTATGTTAAAGGCCTTATAATTCTCAATTATAGTTTTGTGAATGATTTTAATGACTTTCAATATTTAATATTCTTTAGTGACCCCGTTTACTTATTGCATTCATTATTTTCATGAAATTTTCTAAATTTTATTTTTCATATTTTATGTAGTTGTTTACAGTTCTCTTACTTAAGCGGGCATAAAGGATTGCAGACCTTCCATATCTGGTTCTATGTTGTTGAATCTTTTAAAATAAATTATTTGTACTAAGAGATAAAGTTAGTTATATTTTTTCATTTTATTTGTCATTGTGCACATTTAGTTTTAAATACTTTTAACTATTACATTTCAATATTTTAGTCCTAGTTTAAAGTACAAAAAAATGGGCATTAAGTTACTTTATTTTTCTAATCTAGAACTGTTTCAAAAATCAATTAGACTTCTCAAACAGGTAAAAGTGGTCAAAATTCTAATTTTATCCTGTTATGAATTTTATATTTTTAAAAATATAGGGTTCTATATTTTTATATTATATGAGCATATATTATTATATATGAGCATATATTATAATATATAATTATATATTATATGAGCATATAATAAAATTGATTTGAAAGATTAGGTGTCATGATGTGTAACACATAGACACTAAATGAATACATTAACGTATATGTATGATGGAGCCATCAATGTGCTCTGGAAATGCACAGTTGGATATCATTATTATCCCTCCCCTCAAGCAGTTGTGGTTTACCAGAAAAAGATATATGTAGGTCAAAGATCTAGTGTCTGCCATAAATGTATCATTGTCAATGAAATTGGCATTATATTTTAAACATTCAATTGGGCAATATGATCTGTTCATTATCGATTTAATCACCTTTCATTGTTGCTGTCCATCATTTTTTTTTCTAATTGCTCAGTATTTTTTATCACTGAATTATCGAAGTTACATAAGTGAATTTATCATTTTCCTAAGCTCCTCAAATCTATTTTTACTTACCTGCATAACAAAAATATCATATTAAAAAGTGTAGTGAATAAGAAAGCAATAATGACATTTATTTAATTTGCACTACATAATATATTCTTTATGCATTGCCTTTAATCTCATTGTGAATTAAATTTTTTCATTTGAAGAAGTAATACTTGAAAAATTATCATATTTTAAATTTTATGTGGATATAATTGATTAAAATTTTAGATTCTGGATTAACCAGTGGTCATTATGCATACTCTTATATCACGGAAAGTCAAAAGTTAAAAATAGAGACATTTGATCATCTGCTTAGTTCATGAATACAATTTCAGCTAAAAATTTACATTTTAATTGTTAAAACTCTTACCGTATTAGTAAGCTTCTCTTTTATATTTGCCTATACTAAAATGGCTCATACTGTGATAGTATTTGCATGTCCTACATGATCTATACTTACCAATTTTAAAGTAACTCCTTTGGGTAAGGTAATATGGGTTAAGAGGTAGACGCAGTATACTGAGCCTAAATTACAGCAATCACACACACCAGGAGGGGGATGGGAATAAAGAGAGGGAGATTGACTAAATTGCCTATTAGCTCTATAAAAAAATTAAGCTATTTTCATCTGGAGAATTATCTTGCTCTTGTGGAAAAAAAAAAAAAACCATAGAATTTTGAGTCAGACTGACCAGAACTGCATTTACTTTCTAATATTTTTTGGTTGTGAAACTCTGGGAGAGCTACTCAAGCTTTCTGATCCATAATTTACTTAATAGAAAAATGGAAATATGAAAACCTCAGAGAGATTTTCTGAGCATATAATAAAATTGATACATATTTTCCCCTGCGCTTTAGAATCAGAGCCATTCATACAAATTTTTCTTTATTATTTCTTTACACAGGCTCACCCATTTCATAGCGCTCTTCTACATGCCAATGGCTCCCAGATATATATCGTTAACTGTTACATTTATTATATTATAATTTTCTAAAACACAAATTCAATAATCTCATATAAATATAAAATAAATACATAGCAAAGATCCTGTTTAATTCATTAATTAATGACAGGATCTTAAAACTGGCCCAAAAAGCATGTGCCAAAATAGCTATAGTTATGTGTTTAAATATGTATACATGCATTTATGTATAATATACAATTTAATAAGGAAATGTTAGAATAAGATTTCTGAGTTAGAGCTCAAACTGGTTAATGTCTTATAGGTCAAGAAACTATAATCTTTCTTTTCTATTCTACCTACTAGATAGAAATGATATTCATATATACTCAACAATAACAACAACAAATCTACAAGTTAGCTTCTATCCCTTCAATACAGTGGAAAAATGGCCTAGTTCATAGGAAATCTTGTGAAAGAACACAAAGTTATCTCTTTTTTCTGTTTCCAAGTTTGGGATAATTTATATGTAAATGTCTATATACATGTATATGTAATTTTATATAATAACAATATAATTATAATGCAATATAATAAAATATAATAACAATATGTAATTATAATACAATATAATAAAATATATGTAACAGGTTTTTTTTACTAAGTTGACATTTCCAGTTGGTTGTCTGCTAGTGTCATCATAGTAATCCTATCTGAAACATACACATACATTCAATCAGTTCTTTCCTTTTTTTTATATCAGGAAATAATGCCATCATCTCTCCATCTCTTCAAGCCTCGACTCTAAACATTGTGAATCCTTTGATACTCCTTTTCCGTTATATGCACATACCGCCACCATCATGTCTTGCTTTCAGTACTTAAACTGTATTATAAATGTATCTACCTTGCTTGAATTTCCATTAGTACTTCTATTCCACGGCCTCTCACCTGTATCACCGCTGTGGCTGATTAACAGGTTACCATTACTTCCAACCTCAACTCCTTACAATCCATTTTCCACCTGTATGCCGCTAAACCATCCAATGGCTTACCCATTTCTCTTTATACAAAATTATTACTCCTGTCTAGAAAGTTCTGTGATCTGGCTCTGGATTACCTTGCCAAATTCACCTCATACCATTCCCTGCTATGCGCTCACTGCCTTCAGCCACACCGATCTTCCTGTTTCCTGAATTCTCCAAACTCTTGTCCATTTTGACAATAGTTTATTATCCCTGTTCCCATAATGCTCATCCCAGAGTCATCTTTTATTTGGATCTATGCTTAAATATAACCGCTTATGAGAGACTTCCTTGATCACTAAATTTACTCTATTTTTTAAAATTTTATTTCTTTATTTGAGAAAGAGAAAGCACAAGAGGAATGAGAGACAGAGAGAGAAACAGACTCCCCAGTTAGCACAGAGAGTGACTTGGGCCATGCCAGGACCCCAAGGTCACAACTGGAGCCTAAGTCAGATACCTAATCTACTGAGCCACCCAGGCACCCTAATCACTGAATTTAAATTAGCACTTCCCCATTACTCTGTATCATGCCATCCCACTTTATTTTCTTCAGTACATAACACAACACATATTCTTATTAGTTGGTTTTGTTTCCACTGGAATATTAGCTCCATGAGAATAATTATTTATTCCTCTGATTCAACACGGTGTCCTCAGTATCCAGGAAAGGTCCAGACACATGGTAAGCACTTAACACATTATTTGTAAAAAATAAATAAATAAAAATGAATGAGTGACACAGATGAAGTGCTAGATAAGCTAAGCTCTGAACAAAAGTGAATCTTAGAGAAAATATTTGGATCTACTAAACACTAAATTCACATTTATTTTCCTAGTTCTAGCTATGGCTAAAATTGTAATTAAATTCAAATATGTTGTCAGAACCAAAAGATCATTTTTCAGTTACTATTTGTGATAATGCAGTTTGGAATTTAATCAAGAAATAGTCTATGTCAAATAACTACTGCCTTATGGTAGTAAGTATAATATTTTGTATAAATGTGAATTCTAATAACTTACCTTTTTCTTTTCAACATGCTTTGATAGTGGTTTTTCTTTCTTTTTAAGTTTTTATTTATTTATTCATGAGAGACACAGAGAGAAAGAGAGGCAGACACAGGCAGAGGAAGAAGCAGGCTCCCCTCAGTGAGCCTGATGTGGGACTCGATCCTGAGACCCTGGGATCATGCCCTGAACCAAAGGCAGATGCTCAACTCTTGAACAGCCCAGGTGCCCCAATAGTGGTTTTTCTACATCCTTAAAATGTTTTTGTTTACACCATCAGAACCTGTTCTTTACTATAAAGTTTGTGCCTAGAAAAAGGAAGGACACCACAATAACAGAGCATGGATAGTGTTTTGACTTTTAAGCAACAATTTTAGGGATACCTACCCTTCTGACTCTGACGTATTTTATAACCAAATACGTGAAATGGAATCTAAACTGAGGCTGCTTCAGAGGATTCAACTATGTCTCTTTTGTGCTTTTTTAGGACTATACTTCCATGATTCATCTTATAGACGATTTACTAAATAATTTATTTTGTTATATTTGTCTAGTGTGTACTGCTGTACTGGTATACTAATTTAATGATAGATGGGTTATTTTGTTTTGTTTTGTTTTCCCTAGTGGTCTGAACATTGGTGAATTCAAGAAATTTCCTCTAGGAGTAGGAGAACTAAAGGACATTTACTTGTTGGATTTACAGCTGTTTATACTGAGAGAGAGCAATTCATTTTTTTATTCTTTGTTTTTAATGTCAGAAAGCTTATGACCCTATGGCATTTTCCATCACCTTTAGGGGCATCCAAGGGCAAAGAGTATTCATTTTACAATTAGTCGTGCAGATTAGAATCTGTGGAGTGGAAAATAGAACAGTTTGTACTGTCAGGGTCATGGTATAGTATCTTTAGCAGGATTGAAAAGTGATCTGACCTAGATTAGACACATTAGCAAATCACTGAAAGATCCCTGGGAGACTGTGTAGGGAAAAAAGAATGATAACCAGAGGCTAATTTGAAAGCCAGTTCTACCTATTGATCATTTCGTGTTTGTTTTTTAAGGAAAAAACTGGGAACGTGTGTATTTGTGTGTGTGTGTGTGTGTGTGTGTTGTTAATGTAAATGCATTTGTCAACATAGACATTCAATCATTTGAACTACATATTCACATATTTTAGCCACTAGAACTGTGCCTGGTATTTAATGGCCACTGACTAAATCCCTAAATACTTGCTGAATGCAAGTTGTGTGAATAAGAGTGTATTTCTTTCTGAGAAGCCCTGGGAGATATACCAGGCCCAAGAGGAGCCAATGTAAAGACCTGGAAACAGAATAAGCTTACTCACCATTGTAGGGCAAATGCTTCAGAGAAAGGTACAGGGAATTGAAAGAAAACCCCATCTGACATGGCAGGAAATCCAGCAGCTGAAGTGAGAGTTGCAGGTCAGGCAGGCTGTTTTAGGGAGTTCAGCAGGAGTTCCCTGTGTTAGCAGGACTGTGGGACTCAATTGTTAACTTGGCGGGAGGTGTGAGATCAGGAAGGCAGGCTGGATCATGCTAGTTGGAGACAGAGCTGGGGGTCAAGCCCCAGGTCCTAGAATTTTATGTGGGAATTTGGGGTAAACAAAGTTATAGAGTAGCCTTAGTGGCAGGAGCATATTAAGGCCTCTTTTAAGGAACAAGAGCTAAAAACATAAACCAGAGCATAAACTACGACGATCAATTTTGCCTGCTATTGAGTGAGGCACTTGATTTATGGAAATTGGTCAGTTAATCAGAAGAATAATTTAAAACTGGTTATTATTAAAAAGTTATAATTAGGTAACTTAAGATTTTATTTTAATAAAATACATGGATATATACATTTGCCAGGCTATTCATGTAGTGCCAAGATTTTTTTTTTCCTCTGTGTGTTGATCCATTGATTTGAATTCCACTTTGTATGAAAGGGCAGAAAAAGGCTAACTTAGCAGACCTGGATTGCTCAGAATCCTGCACATTCCAAATAAGATATTAGCTTCAATACTAGACTTTGGCTCGCTTTTTAGGAGGTAATTCTGAACCCTTGGAATATGCTACTTGATAAGAATATTTTTATATGTCTGAGGCTTTGGGCCACTCTGAACTGAAACCTGTTTTTTTGTTTTGTTTTGTTTTTTAATTTTATTATTTTATGTTTTATTTTTATGCCCGAAGTTTTGGGCCATGTTGTACCAGTTTAAAGTTAATAATGTAATGTATGATGAATGCCTATTTTTGCTCTGAGGGAACTTGGGATCTGAGTAGTTGAGGCACTATTTGCCTGTTTTACTGACCTCCAGTAAAAATTCTGCGTAATACTCAAGTGAAATTAACTGATTAGAAGCATTTTGCATGGGTTGTTTGTTAGAAGCATCATTGGGAGGAGAATTAAATGTGTCCCCAAGCGATTTCACTGGGAGCAGAACCTGAAGTTTCTGTCTGATTTCTCCTGGAGTTTGCCCCATGCAGCTTTTCCCTTTGTTGATTTTAAAATCATTTTAAAATGTTTCCTTTTTCTGTAATAAACCATAACTGTCAGTGTAATAGCTTTTAAGAGTTCTCTAATATCTTCTAGAGAATGATTTGAGCCTGAGAGTTGTCTTGGGAACCCCTGACACAATTTTCTATATAGGCCACACCCATAATGCTTTATGTAAGATTTCTGGTTTTAATTTCTTTGAAGAAGGGAAACTTAATAGAATCTGAGTGAGAGTCTTCCCAAATTTTATGATTTTTTAGTTAATGGAAAAGTTCAATTTACAAAAACATGTACGAAAAGTAATACAATTGACTCTTGTTGGGTATACAGAAGAACAAGAGGGAGTTGAAGTGCAGGAATAATTGTCCTTGAAAAATAACACAATTATTGAGCATGTAGTGTTTGCCAGGCCTTATTGTATCCAGTTTATGTTTGAACTCACCTAGTCCTCAGTGGTGTCATTTAGGAGATGTCTAGTGGATACAATGAGATGAATAGCTATCAATAAGCTAGGGTGATTCAAGAAAGAGAGTTTGAGTTTCAACTTAGCTTATTAATGAAATATTTTCCTAAATACTCTATTTTGTGAATGGCTTAATATCCATTTTATTGAAAACCATGGTTATCCTTCATAATTTTATTTTAGGAGATGAAATTTGTTACTGGCATTCTAAATAATCACAAATCATGTATTGAGGGAATGCCATATAATGAGACCCCTGCCCAAGAATTAGTCTAAGATATCATCCCATTTCAACTTTAGATGGTTTCTTTGCAGTTTTCTTCCCCAGTATAGATTGGGAATGGGACATTTCCATTTCCATTTTGTGTGGTTTTTACTCTTTCACAGCTATGGAATGCTAAATGTTACTAGACGTCAAATAAGATGTTCAGGGAAGAGGGCAATGTCCTACCTGAGACACTTGAAATCTCTTTTAGGTAAAATTTATTATGATTCATTCACTTCAAAAAGCATTTAAGAAAATGATATGCATTGGGATTTAAATTATTGAATATAAACTTTAGTTACATATAATTTTCCTAGTTTTGCTGATGTTAAACAGACATATATATCTATGACACATTTAATCTCTTTTAATATTATAATCTTAAAATGAGAATTTGAGGACATCTAGGTGGCTCAGTTGGTTAAGTGTCTGCCTTCAGCTCAAGTTAGGTCAGGATCCAAGGGTCCTGGGACAGAGTCCTGCATCAGCTCCCTGCTCAGTGGGGAGTCTGCTTCTCCCTCTGTCCCTCCCCCCTGCTCAGGATCTCTCTCTCTCTCTCTCTCTCACTCTCATGCTCTTTCTCTCTCTCAAATAAATAAAATCAAGAATTAAAATAAATTCTTGAAAAAAATAAGAATTTGAAGGAAGATCAAAAACTAAGAATTTGAAGGAAGATCAAATTTTCTGAAGAAAATTCAAATCTGAAAGTCAGTCCTTTCAACATTAAATACTACGATGCTATTATTATTTTGAATGTGAAAAAACACTTAAAATATAAACATTTTTATGTTAATGTAAAATCTTTAAAAGATTTCTCGTATCGTGTTTAGCATAAGGCATCCATTCTTTATTTTTATAATATCTAAGAAATCTGACATTCAGCACTTAGAAACGAGAACTTAAAATGTCATGTGTTGTAGACCCTCCCACTGATATATCATATCACAGCTAAACTTTTATTTTCCTTTCTATAATTGTTCACAAAATAAAAAGGGGGGCTCAGCAGTGCTTGAGGAGAGATATAAAAATCAAACATTAATTTTATTCAGATGAGATGATTTGTATGCAAGCTGATCAGGCTACAAGCTTATCTCATTACAAGCTCAAGGCTGTGAGCATTTCATCATTTCTCAGATGCCATTAAGTTTAATAATATGACTGCCTGCATTGTGTATTAAAAATGTGTGGCTGTTCTGCGATTCTGTATAATGATGAAGTGTTTGTGAATATTTATTACTTCAGTCTTTAGTGCTCTCAACTTTATACTAAATAGCGAAGTTAATTGCCTATACTGTTCTAATTGCATTGTTTAGAGAATACTTTCTTTTCTTCCTCTTCAGTTGCAGAGTTATTAGTAACATGCAGATTTTTTGAAGTGCAATAATTGGCATGTGAAAATTTGCACAGACATATAATTGCACCCCAAATTGAAGCACAGTAAGTACATTTAGTCTCTGGTAGGGTCAATTAGCTCCGTGGCCTCCTTTCTGGAAATGCAAGTGGTCAGTCCTGCTGATTTTAAACAGTTATAGAGTCACTGATTTGCATATACAATTTGTTCCAAGCAATTATGGTAAGAATATAATTTTTAAATACCAAAAATGGAATGTTTGCAAGAAGTTCTTTAAAACTGGACACATTCATTAGTCATTCACTTTATTATTCTCTTCGAAATTGGTAGTTCCAAATGAAATGGTTCAAAATGAATTTTGTTGTCATTGTTTATAATCTTTTGTTTTGGCTCTTCAAATATATCTCTGTCCTTTGTTTTGTTCTCACTGGAACCCAGTAAATGTCTTTTGAAACAAAGCTCTGAAATCCAAAACCTGAGGTTTGGCTTTAGTTTTGTTTCTCAAATGTTATCTTATGGAAGCCATTTTATTTTTCTGTAGGTGCTTCTACACTGTCCAAATAATGGGTGTCCTACCTATATGTTAAATTCCATGGTGCTTTCTCCCTGAATTACAAAGTTCAGTGTTATCATAAATAATTGTACTAGTGATTTAAGAGCCTAAATATGAAACATTTTACTCAACATGATCTTCATGTTTCCCATTCTCTAGTGATTCGCCATGCTTTAGCAATTTTCCCAACATGAAAAGGAGATGGTTTCTTCTGTAAATATCTCTGATGCCCCACTCAAATGAGACTTATACTTGGTCCAGGCATATGCTAGTTAAGAGGGAAAAACTATCCTAAATAATAGGAAACACTGTAGTATTCAATTTTTTTGTCTTTCATGTAATTCTGCTACCTGGCTTCTTATCTACTCCTTGCCTCAGCCTCACTCAGTTCAGACACTTTGATATTTAGACCCACCTTTTTCTGGGCCCAAGACCCATAGGAACATCAAGTTGAAAACAGATATCATTCAAACACACATTTCATAATTTCCAGTATGCCAAACCTTTTTGGCTAGCCATTATAAAGACAAGAAAAAATCCATCCACTGTGGTTTCGATGAGCCAATGGTTTATTTAGTTTTTCTGCCGAGTGATGTGTGGTATAGGCAAGAGTTTACAATATTGCAGGGTAGGTCAAGTTTAAGATACTAAAATATTGGCAGGTGTGGAAACAAAAAGAATACGGCAAATGGATGTAAAAGTGCATGTTATATAATCTGGAATAATGATTAGAACCTACAAAGAAGTATCAAGCAAAGTAGACTGTTGCCAAATTTGAAGGCCCTGAATCTCAATGATAATGACCTTGAAATTATGCTGATAACTACTGAGAAGCCACCAAATTTTCAGCCAATTCATAAAATAACATCATAGAACTTATGGGAGGGGAAGCTTCCAAGAAATTGGAAGTGCTCAGAAATATCCAGTGCTGTATTGTCTCAAATGAAGACTTAGGAAGGCCATTGGATTGGATAACTTGCAGGTTCTATAGAGATATAAATAGCTTAAGACAACGTGAAGCAGAGGTCAGAAAATAACAGTCTACTTAAAATCCTTTAAAAAATAACTTCCAAGCAGATAGGAAGATAGATAAACTTCTAATTATCAGTCCAGAAGAGTGGAATGTGAGATGTAGAAATCAGGAGGACTGATGTAAAAAAATAAAAAGTTTTATTTCCCTTGGAGGATGGCATGCACATCCCCTAGCCGAAAAAATTAATATGTATTGAAGTGAAAAATAAGACCGAACAAGTAGGTTTCTCCAAGCAAGTATGGATGTTCCTTTTATCTGTGGTTCTCTGCACAGAATAACCTGTCCTGTCACAAGTAGTTAGAATATATACGTGTAGAACAGGTGGATTGTTCTATGACTGGTTGGTAGGAGAACCCATAGATCACAGCCTCAGGTCCTCAGATTATAAGAAATAGAATAAGGAAATGTTTATTCAGATATTGCTAAGCTGTTAAAATTTGATAACATTCATCTATCTATGTTCTAATCAGAAATGATGTCTCTTATCTCAAAGGGATGCTGTGGATTTTTTTCCATTAATAATTTTAATGAGATTTTAATGTGCTAAAATGTTTTTCATATGAATATTTTTAATGCCCCACCTAATAGTACAAACTTATTATTAAGGCCGTGGCTGAGAGTGTGTTAACGCTGCTGCTCCTATGGGTTCTAATATTGGACAGGGTTTCTTCATTATGGTCAAAAGTAACTAGTGAATCTCTTTTTTGCCTTCAGCATCTCTTCCTATTCCTCTTTCTACCATAATCATCAAAATACTTTTTAAAATACTTCTAAACCGTTCATTTCTTTGTATGTCAGTGTTCTAATAGGAGATCAGATAAAATAGGTAAAGTAGATAAATTATTACCAGATTAGCATAAATCCCACCTCACTGATTTTTAGGTGATTATTAGATCATCCACAAATATAAACATATTTAATTTCATAAAATGATAGTTCCTTACAAAACACAAAATCTACACAAAGCACTTCTGAACACCTGATTATTCCAAGAACGTAGATGTTTTCACAACATTAAAATATAATTAGGTCTAGCTTTGGCCAAATTCAGAAGGGTTTGAGAATCTGCTATCTCGTAATTAATGTCTAATTGTTGGTAATTATTTTGTTTAGTTTTGTGCACAACCCAATTTATTTTTTTTTGCACCAGGGCCCATGTCAATTATACTGTGGCTACAACTGTCAAGGCTATCAACAAATTAAACACTGATTGCCAGGGCTGCATGATAATGGTCTCCTACCAATTTGCATTAAGTAAGTAGGTTCTCAAGCCTGAAAAAACAAGGCTGTATTGAGTGTTCTATCTCTCATGTCACTTCTAATTATGTACTAATGGCTAGCCAGGCCAGAATTTAACTCAGAAACTAGAGGTAGATGGCCATGTAAGTTATAGAGATCTATTTTTTATACTTAAAATATTTAGACCCCACTTAAATGTTGTATGACCTGACAGATAATTTAGCAAGATTTTTGCACTTAAACAATTTTCTATTTCTACAGTTGCTTAGGAATTACTTTAATGTAATAAAATTGAGTGTTTAATATTTTTTCTTTATTTTGTTTTCCTGCAAAACAGCCACTTGGCACAAGCTGAACCAATGTAAAATGAAGAGCATGCATTGAAAATTTTCGTTGTCTTATTGATGAAATATTTTTTCTCATAAAAGATCTCTTAAAATTGATAATAATTTAAAATCCCTACAGGACTGATTTTACTATATAACCAATGAATATTTTTAACATTCTTGTTACTGACAACTCAAATAACTTTGAACATAGGAATTAAAGCATAATCTCTTGTAAAACTTTCCTATAATGATAATTACTCTACTTTAGCCTATAGCATTCCATAAAGACATGTCACTGAAAATATGTTACACATTACAGTAGTGATGTATAATATACCAAGATCCCTGATAAAATGAATCCTCAGAGTGAAGGTATTTGGGGTTATAATTCATGGGAACAATAGCTTTTAGTGCTTTACAGTATATCACAAGAGTGACAACTCTGAGATGAAATGTAATACATAATTCCCTTGGTCACAGACACCAATTTTTGCCTGACCTGAAGAATATTTTGTCTCTATTTTAATAATGGTGTCATGATTCTTAGCATCATAGAATAAGTAGATATAAGATCTGTACTTGAGGGTATAACCAGCAGTGTAGTTTCAATTAGAGAAAGATATCAGAATTTTCACTGCATATAGCCTTTTCGGTAAATGAAATATTTCACTTGCTGAAATATAAGAACCTTCATTAGCATAACATGCGGTGATTATATATGAAAGATGAAATTAAAATATGAAATCTAAGGCATCATATGGAGCAGGACATCTAGGATTATGTAAAAAAATCTTAAGTACATGCAGGATCTTTTTTAGTTATATTTTTCCCTCGTGCTCTCACCTGGATACCTAGAGCACCTTAGCGGCTCCCTCTTCAACAAACCTCATAATTGAACTTTATTATTCTTGTTAGTCTTGTCACTTGGATTCATTGAACACATATTAATGTGCCAGGTACTATCGTCAGGGCTAGAGGTCACAAAAGAGAAATCAACGTGGTTCCCATCTTGGAAAAGGCCACCATTGGAGCAAGCTACATAAATTTTTTATTATCCCAATGATATCCCTGGTCTATGACCTGCTTGATTTTTTTTCACCCTCTTCACACTAGTTCCTGCTGCCTTCATGTTCTGGGCTCAGCACTACCTCTAATTTGCTATAACAGTATGATTAGTAATTAAAATTTCTGATAATGACACTTCCTTACTTTTTCTTCTTACCTCTATTTACTTCTGCCCAGATTTTCAGACGTCTGGTTTTTACTGAATTATATACATTTGTCTTTGGCTCTTCTCTCTAGCCAATTAATGCTGATACAATAAAATAAAAATCTCATAACAGCAAAGTATTTTAAATGCCATCAAGACCTATTTTTTTTTTTTAGGCGAGAGAAGTAAATTTAAAAATAAAAAACCCTAAATATAAATTTTCCATTATTTCTAATTAATTGCTCTTCTGTTCTCCCATTGCAAGTTATACATACTTCTATTACTTACTATGCTGTATTAGCCTTTGTTTACATCTTTCCTTCTCTTTCTGTATGGCAACATCCCCTAGGTCAGAAAGGCAGACATAATTCTGGGTAGTAATACATTAAATGTAAATTGATTTTTTCCAAGAAAAATGTCATCCATAAGCATGACATGGAAGTACTTTGTGTGTGGGGGGGGTGTGCGTGTGTGTGTTTTTTAATGAAAGATACATGTTCCAGTGGAAATGTTTCATAAGCTACAGCAACTTCCAAGTTGTTCTGTTATTTAGCATCACTATAAATTTTGGGACTCTCAAGTAAAAAATAGGCCCCCTTCACACATGGAATTTATTAAATATCTGTATAGTCAGATTGAGTTGTCATAGAAAAATACCATAGTGGGGTAGCTTAAACAACAGAAGTTTATTTTTTCACAATTCTGGAGGTTAGAAAGCCCATCATCAAGGTGATGGAACAATTGGTTTCTAATGAGAGAGCTCTTTTCCTGGCTTGTAGAGGGTTACCTTCTTCCTGTGTCATCGTATGGCTTGTCTTCTGTCTGTATGTGGAGAGAGAGCTCTCTGAAATCTCTTTTTCTAAGGACACTGATCCCATTGGATCAGTTCCTTGCCTTTGACCTTCTTATAGGCCGTATCTCCTTAATTATCTTCTGACAAACTGGATTTCCAAATAAGGTCACATTGGGGGTTAAAACTTTAACATATGAACTGGTACACAATTTAGTGCAATTAATATCCTTTGGTTTTAAAGAAGAAAAAAACGACTTAAGTTTCAATAACCTCTACACTTCTACAAAAAAATAAAAGGTACCACAATGCCTTTCTACATCTCTATCAACATAGTTTTAACCATCATCATATATATAATCTCCTTTGTACATTTAGCTGAGAAACGTTGGATTTTGTTCAGAGAGATTCAGCTAAAAGAAAAGAGAAATCAGAATTGGAATATACAGAGACATGTCCTAGCAGCCTACTATTGACAAAGTCTTAGGTTTTGGTGAGAGATACCTCATTTGGTCACAGGTGAGTTTGACAGGCAAATGGGCAACGTAGTGTCTGAGTCTTTACTCCCTTACATGAAGAGAAATATGTGTACATAGGCCTCTTCTCAAAGGAGTAAAAAGAACCAGAAACCAGACAAGAAACTCCATCTTCAATCTCTGCATGTCTGCTATGTTCGCTTGATTTGCTTTGCTATACATGGTCTCACTTTCTGTCTTTAGCATCCATATAACCACCAAAAAAATGCTTACATCTATATCACTTGACTTTCAGGTATATCACAGTAGATCTGATTATCTAACGCTGAATTCCAATTCTCATTTTTCTGGGAGAGAACCAGCCGGGCTTGAGTCAGAAGTTTGTTCCTAGTAGAACTGACTATAGTCAGGAGAACAGGTAATAAAATTTATGAGGTTCCCACAGAATCCCTGCCTCTGCATGTGAGTATTGTTTGGAACCTAGCATAAGACCACTACCTGATAAGAAGGGGATGCCTACTGTCCTTATAAAGGAGACAAATTCTGGCAACAAGCTTGTGTTGCAGTTATGTAGACATTTTCTAGTCTCACTCTCTTAAGCCTGGATATTTAGAGAAACTTCCATGTTGTAGAAGCTACTTTAACCAGGTATGCCTTGCACTTAAATTGTAATATCTTCATGACTTAAATTATATGCTTTTAGTTATGATATGCTCACTACCTCTGAAACTTAAATGGCTCTTTTTCTTTATGACTAAAAAGCTAGACTTGAGCATTAGGTAAAGCTGGTAATTGGTTAAGAGTATTTTATATTTCAGCTTTGAAAAGTAGGGGTCATCACAAAAAAGGATTATAAAACCCTTTCTGTACAGCTAATGGAAAATGTTCAGTGTAAAGCTAGCCCTTAAAATGTTCAGAGGAATTGTCAGTTATAGCTCATAATGGCTATGGTCCTTATTGTTTTATGCCCAGACACATGAAAGGATTTATGTGGTAAAAGGCTTATAATCAGAGTTTAAAATAAAGATGTCCTCCACTCAAATTTTCCAATGTTTAAATTTATATTTTATTCTCATCCAAGTTACTTTGAAGAAAAAAAAGGATTTGAGTAGCTATTTATATTTAAACTTAAATTGGATTTCTTTTATTTTATTGCTAATTACTTGAGAAAACCTAAATCTGTTAACTTCATGTCCTTTTAAGAATTTCATCTCTTTTTTACAATTTATCTAGTGTGTCTGTTAACTTTTGCTGTCTACAATTAGCCAACAAATTTCAGTGGCTTAAAAAAGAAGCACTTATAGCTCAATCTGTGGATTCGATGGTATTTGATCCAAACTGGCCCCAGCTGTATCTCATGACACCCTTGTTCTTAAGGGACCAGCGAGCTAACTAGAGCATATTCTTATTGTGATGGTGGAAGGCAAGATGACATGCCTAAAAAGATAAGCACATTCGAAATTTCTGCTTTCATCATACCTTCCACATTCCATTGGTCAAAGTGGGTCGTGGCTGGTATTAATATCCATGGCACAGAAAAATACACCCCTCACTTGAAAGTTGGGGGAATTGGGAGTGTAAGGGAGACATGAATACTTCCTGAATAACAATCTACTATTTATGGAATAAAAATTAAAGTATAATATGTGTGTGGCGTGTGTGTGTGCATGTGTGTGTGTGTGTAGGAATTAGTCATTCGCATTCAATACATATAGTGAGCCCTGGCTGTTAAGTACTTGCTAATTGCCCAAAATAAATTTTTGAACAACACAGAGCCAAAACTGTCCTGATTTGAACATAAAGGTTATTAGTGGGTGAATTAAAAAATACATACTTAATTTCTTAATTATTTTTGTGGTAAATAATACATTTAGAAAACACAATGTGCAATTGAGATAGTCAATGAGGAAACTGCCTAATAAATTCTAAGAAATTAAGAAAAGCTTCCTGAAGTAATGATAATTAACATGAGACTAGAGAAGCAAAGTTAATCACAGAAGTAGATAGAAAACAAAAAGAGTTCCAGGAAAAAATGTATCATGCATAAAGTCCTTCAGCAGAAAAGAGAAACTGAATGTCAGTGTGGAGATAGAAGACAAGGAGAGTGTGATAAAATAAAAATGATGGAGAGGTAGAGCAAAAAGAATCCTTTGACATGTTAAACCTTTGGAATTTATTCTGGGATCAATGAGAAACCATGAAAAGATTTTAGGCAGGGTTTGGGTGACTTAATCAGATTTACATTTATAAAAGGTCACAGTGGCTGCTAGATGAGGAATGGATTAGACCCCACTACCAAGTCTTGAAGAAAATGTAGAGCAGCTGAATTTCTCATAGACTAGTGGTAAATTATGAATATGAAATTGGTAAAAATGTTTTGTAAAATTATTTGACACTCTCTAGTAAAGCCAAAGATTTTCATCCCCAAAGGCCTCATATTTCTACTCTTAAGTATATGAAGAAACACTTGTGTGTATACAGCAAAAGACCTGTATAGAAATATTCATTAAAATAATTTTTGTAGATGTTAACTAATTAATTTGTATAAAGGGATAACACTCCCCAAATCTGCCAACATGAGACTGGATAAATAAGTTGTATTATATTCATATACAGTGGAATATTACACAGCAGTGAAAAATTTTAAGACAACAGTTTTGCATTTCATGCATGAACATCAGGAATATAATTTTGAGTGAAAAAGGCAATTCATGGAAGAATGCTTATTTTATGTATTATTTTATAAGTAAACACTTGAAATACAGGAAACATCAAAAATATATGGTAGAAATGCATAAATAAATGAAGTTTTAAGGACAGTAAGTCACCAAATGGTTAAAACTGAAAGTCATAATACTGTCATGTCTGAGTGAAAACAAAATTGAATAGGATTATGGAAAGGCACATAGGGAGCTTTTCAAACTAGCTGATGAATAGAAGAGTATCTTAGTATTTTAGCCTTATACATTCTGTAGGTTTTATAATCTCTTATGATTACTAAATATTTAATAAAGCATTATAAGCTAGATCATAGAAGGGTCAGAGTATATAGAGACCATTTTGAAGGTTGTTAGAGTGACCCAGGAGAATAACATTTCCAGAGTGAGTCAAATGCGATGGAGGGAAGTCGTGTGGCCCTAGCAAGATGATGTGAGAGACTCTGAAGGACTGATAATTTTCCACTGTGGCCTTGGCATATTTTTGATCTTTCAACTATTCCTCCCTATATCCTTTCACATAACATTCTCTTCTCTCTGTTCTTCTCCATCTTTATTGATACAAACCAGATTGCCCAGTGGCTGCTAAACCATATGAAAAGTGTATTTGTTCCTGAAGGTAGCCCAATAAAACTTTCTACCCTGCTCCCTCAAGTTTGAATATTCCTTTGAAGCCTTCTCATATCGATTACTTTTTAATAGATCCTTATGCTAACAATTCTCTGGTTGATTTCCTTTTACAATGTGATCAGTCACCTGATGTATGGAATAGGAGTTGAGCTAGACTGTGTTTTCATTCTGAGATGTGTTGTGTTTGAATTGCTTGTGAAACAACCAAATGGGAATGTTGAGGACAGTGTTAAAATATTTATCTAACGAAAGTCTAGGTGACTGGGCAAAAAACTGATTGTAATATTAGCCATGAGGATAGATGAAATGGCCTCCAGATGAGGTATAGATGCAATGAGAAAAGCATCTGAGACTGAGTGCTGAGGAACTCAAGCATTTATACATTGGATGGAGAAGGAAAAGCTGCCAATAGAGAGTAATGAAGAGGAACCAAAAGGCATGGGGGAAATTAGGAGAGGGGGGTGTCTCCCATCATGTCTTCAGAAGCAGACCAAGCCATAACAATTCACGTTTTAGTGATTTATTAGAAAAGTGCTCCTGGAGAAGTGAGGGAATAAGAAAAAAGCCAAGCATGTGTGTGATTTCAAGCCAAGTCTCAGCCATAGCCTGACTCCTTAGGTAAGAGCTGAAGGATGACCTGCTCCTCAGAATTCTTCCCTATTCACTGAAAAGAGCTGGACTTTTATACTCCCATAGGGTATTTGCCAAAATCTTCCCCTCAAAATTATTGATCTTAGGTACTCCTGTTCCCTGCAAAGAGGCTGCAGTTGCCTGTGAACAGGCCTTCTCATATAAGCAGGCGCAGAAGTTAGAAGCAAGGATAACAGGAAGGAAGGGATGGTGCACAAAAATGATAAAAGCCATTATAGGGAATCTGAGTATATAGTGCCTACAAGTGTCTGTTAAATATGGCATCACAAAATCCAAAAAGAAAGTTTTAAGGCATGGTAGCTTTCACTAAAAGCTCTTCTTGAGAGTTTCAGGTGAATTCTGAAAAACTAAATATCCATTAGACTTAGTCACAAGAGCGTGCTTAAATTCAGGCTTGATTATGTAAGTAATGTCATATAAGGAACTTTCACTTCATCCTTTAGGCAATAGGAATCCATTGAATGGTTTTAAGAAGGAGAACAAAAAAATTATATGAATAATTGTCTTCAATGAGGGCAGTACTTGAGGATGCTTGATTGAAGCCAAGAAAACCATTCTGGAAACTGCTGCAAAAGTTCAAGTTAAGAGATTATAAAGGTTTAGTGTAGTAAGAGCAGTGGTTGCCTTTTACATTTAAGAGACAAAATAAAGATTATGACTCCACGAAAAAAAAAAAAGCAGTGAAGGATGACTGCAGATTTCTAATTTGGTTACTGAGTTCATAGAGAAATATGAGAAGGATCCTGGAAATAATCTATTTTAGCTTCAACAGTATGTGTAACGGGTATCTCTGGAACATTCCTGTTGAGCTAGCTATCAGGCCATTGAATACAAAAGTTTGAAGTTTGGAAGGGTGACCAGGATACCAGATAGAAATTTGCACATCATTTTCTTATCATAATTTATCATAGTTAAATATGAGTGGATAAGAAGCCCCAGGATAATAAAAGAAATAAGCCACTGGAATCCTGGGTTATAGAATGGCTAAATAATTTAAAAAGTCATCAGGTGTTAATTGACTAATTCTTTCAGGTTAACTAATATCTTTGTGATTTAACTGCTTTTCTGGTATCTTTATTGTACTTTCTATTCAGATGACAATTAGAGATGCTCTTTCTAATAACTCCATCTAAAATATTCATCCCACCTCCAATCCCATTTTTCTCTATCTCCTTACTTTCCTTCTTTCTTCAGAGTACCTAACAACTAGCTGGCATTATATCATATATTCGTGGGTATGTTAACTTTGTGTCTTCTTCAATAGAATAAAAGCTCGTAAAGATTGAGTCTCCCCTCCCACACATACACCACCAAATATATCCCCTGTTTTTAGAATGCTTTCTGCAACATGATACCGACTCAATAATTTTTTTTAATGTTTTAAGAGTTTATCTGACCAAAAATCAACTGCAATGGGGCAGTGCCAAAACGGAAGTTGGTTAGGAGCACTTTGGGAACATGAGTCAGGGGAAGACCTAGAGGAAGAGCAGAAACAAATAAATGAAAGAAAGAAAAAGAAAGAAAAGAAAGAAAGAAAAAAGAAAGAAGAAAGAAAGAAAGAAAGAAAGAAAGAAAGAAAGAAAGAAAGAAAGAAAGAAAGAAAGAAAGAAAGAAAGAAAGAAAGAAAGAAAGAAAGAAAGAAGAAAGAACGAACTTGCTACAGCTCAATACCCAAATGGTTATTTGTGACTGGTTGTCTTTAGCATTTTAATTCTGTAACCTTAGATTTTAGTTTCCTCATGTAGGCCACCAGGGCATTACAGTCCTGTCAATCTAATGACCTCCTTATTGAGTTAATTTAACAGGACTTATGTAAATGCCACTTTGGCAGCAGTGGGAAGAGGGTGCCTACTTTTTCCTTTTGCTCAGGACATCCTACATCAGATGTATGTCTGCCTACCTGTTGGTCTGAACGCCCTGACCTGGCTCTGCTTGGTTTCCTGACGCTGGTGTTGTCCCAGTGCTCCAAGTCCATGTCACATCCCTCCACTGTAGTGATTTCTTGTCTGGCCTCAAGGGTGATCTCTCAGCTTACTGCTGCCCACCGTCTGGGCGCTGGGGAACTTTTGGATGTTCTTGCATGACAGTTTAGGAACCAAGAAGATTCAGGAAGCCGAATAGGCTCCTTTAATACAGAGACTTGCCCTCCTGCCCCTTCTTTATGATGGCTGATCCACCAGGCTGTCAGGAGCTCCTCTACTTCCTCAGCTTACCCTCCACCTACAGATCTCTACCTTGGCTCCTCAAATCTGTAATTTGGAACTGGTACATCCAACAGGCTTACAGGGTGGTAATTTCATGGACTCTGTTTATTGCCATTTTAGACAATACTGTTTACAGAATCAAATTCCCTATATAAATTACAAATTTATGAAAAAAAAATAAAGTCAAAGCTGAATCTCCGATTATGAAACAAGTTCCTAAATTATTTTAAAGAACCCAGGACTGCAATTTTAGTCCCAATGAACAAAATTACTTTCTTATATAATCTTATTATGGTTTAACTGTATCCCTAAGCTACGCTAGTCAGAGGAAAAATGCATCAAGCATTTACTTGGTAAGTAATTTGTTCCACACCCATCTTAGTTTAGCAATGATGTGCCTGGGCCTAGTGCATTGATAGAACCTCTGAATCTGAAAAGTACACACTGTATCCTAGTCAATTAGTATATTTCTACATGATATGAAGGTACTGCCAGACCAAAGACAGGACAGACGTTCTCTAAGGGCCAGATTCTTTTTTTTTTTTTTTGCATCATAAAGTAGTTGTATTTTGTTATAATAAATTTATTTTTTATTGGTGTTCAATTTACCAACATACAGAATAACACCCAGTGCTCATCCCGTCAAGTGCCCCCCTCAGTGCCCATCACCCATTCACCCCCACCCCCCAGCCTCCTCCCCTTCCACCACCCCTAGTTCGTTTCCCAGAGTTAGGAGTCTTTATGTTCTGTCTTAAGGGCCAGATTCTAACCAGTCTCACCATAAAGCATGAAGCTCAGGGCTTACACACTATGTAAATAGTATGCTTTCATAATTATTGCATATGTACACACACAAAAATAGATGTGAAGCATGTTCAGAGTCCAGGTATAGTTTATGACCTTCTTTTTATCTTCCCAGCATTGATCTCCCCCTCCCTTGTATAATACTGTCTCAGTATTTCCTTGAAAATTACGTCTTTGCATGAAAGCTTACAAATATGGTCATACTCTCCTCTGATGGTCACATGGCTACCTCTCTCCAGATTCAAATTTTGAACCGAAAAATATTTAAAACAAAAAATATTGAGAGCCACTTCTTACTAATGTTGGTATTCTAATAAGATTGCCCCTTAGTTCCCCTTACCACGAGTCCAGAAACTTCTTTGGATCCTATCCTTGATCTCCAATCTTTCTAGGATTCTAAAAGCTACTCCATATCCTTATAACAAACTCACTTTATGTATTATTAACTGAGAGCTTGTTTCCATTACTTATGGCCAAAGGACAAATAAAGAGGCCTTATTTATGATTCTTTTTACTAGCCACAGCTTGAGTAATATATATGTGATCTAGTGGGAGAAAGGAAATAATAAAAGTGTAGTTTCATGGCATCACTTAATTCGGTCCACACCGGTGGCCCTGGATCTACCTCAGCCAAACTTCCATAGCCTCTTCCTGCCGCTGGGCACCCTCTCCTTCATGAACACTGTGCTTCAAGAGCCTGGAGAATATTTTCCTTGATTTCTGGGAGATCGAGGTGGAGGTGTACATAGACACCTGCCACATGTCTGTAGTCGCCCAGGTTGGGACTGGGCACAGGTTCAATGCATCTACCACTAAGCAAAATCTCTGCCTTTGTTCATGATGCTGTCCTCTCTGCCCTCCCAACACCTGCAGTCAGGCTGTCAGCTCCATTTTGATGACCAAACTCTGACCATGCTACCACCCTGCCTGAGACTGCCCACCTCTGGAGGTTGTAAGAGTACTCATGTGGGCCTGAGCCTCCCCCAGGTGCCTCCAGATGTTACTCAGGAGTTCTGCCATACACATACACATACACATACACATACACATACACATACACATATACAACTCAGGAATGAAGGTCCTGGGACTCCCAAGTCTAGTATTATAGGCCTGGGATGGGACACTGCCTGAGTGTGGGGAGGATGCATGGTTTTGGCCCCAGAAAAATACTTGTTTACCCAACAAAACAAAACAAAAAGTGTAGTTTCACGGCATTGCTATTTATTACTTTTTGAAGTGTTGGATTGTTAATGTACTTTAATGTAGTCAGTTATCCAAAAGGTGTCCATTAGATTTGTCCTTGGTGATTTGGGGTACCATGAATGATAACCTCACATGTAATAAAGGTTTCTTTTTCTAAGTTCAGCTGAAATATCTCAATGTAGACAAGCCTGTTATTAGATCTTCACATATGACAAATGGCCTTCTGTCAGCCACTCTTTCCCTCTCCACTGTCCATCATCCTAGCCTTAGAGATCAGCACTCTTCTCCTTTGAATGCATTAGTCATTCATGAATAATGACATAAAAGCTCAGCAACGCTCCAGAAAGAGAGCCTTTTATTATACTTTTCTAACAACCATTAATATCTATAACACTCAGCTGTTTTTAATTTTCTTTTATAAAAGGACAAGTTGTAACTACATGACAAAATGGCATGGGGTCCAAAACTATTACCAGTTTCATTAGTAAGGGTAAGAAAAGAAAAAAATAGAAAAATGAGTTATACTACTATCAGAATCAAGAAACCTTTGATTAATATATATATATATATATATATATATATATATATATAATAAAACTTTT
The DNA here is from genome assembly GCF_018345385.1 of Vulpes lagopus. NCBI lineage: Eukaryota > Metazoa > Chordata > Mammalia > Carnivora > Canidae > Vulpes > Vulpes lagopus. The sequence continues at coordinate 36,671,206 of NC_054846.1, forward strand.
AGGGGGTGAATTTATAAACATTAATTACACACACACACAAAAAAACCCACACCATATCAAAAAAGGCTTTATTTTTCTATCTAAATCTTTTGGGTGTTGCAAGCAATTAAAACCTTTAAAGTTACACTAGCTAAAATTTTTAAGTTAATGTACATTTTAATGAAGTTATATAATTCCACAATAGTTTTGAAAAAAATTTTATCCAAAACAAACAAATTTTTATGGAATAAAAATTATCGGTTAATGAAAGAAATTACTTTTTAGAACTGTATTTGTGAATCATTTCAGCACAAACGTTGAAAAGCAAAATAGCATTTGAATCTAAGTGAGAGGCTATCATAATTGAAAACAAAAATGGTCACAATTATTTTAGTTACATAGTAATATGTAATGTAATCAGGATTATTTGTCTATTATGTATTACTTTCTCTTCTTGAATTTAAGAAAACTGAAAAACTCAAACACAGCATTTAAACTTTTAGGGCTTCTCATAAATATTTTATAGCAAAATAAAGTTGGTAATGAAATCTTCTCAGTTTGGAATAAAATCTAGATTTAGGAGCTAAACTGCATATCATGAAATTCTCCACAAGATGAGATGTTTTACTGTGTTTTGTTTTTTCTAATTGAATATGTATCTTCCAAAAGACCAGGTCAATACCATTAATAAACTGCTTTCAGATTTTTTCTACTTAAGTAGGTTTCATCTTTCTTACTTACCTGAATGTTTATTAATGAAGATTTATTAGGACCCAGACTTTGTTTTTCATTGTGAATTCCAACTTCCTTTTGGATTTTTATAGAAAAAGATTTTGAATCCATGTACAACAGAGGTAGTTACAGGATAGCCTACATTATAATAAGCATAATATGTCAGTGTAATAAGTACTGACTTAATTCTATTTATGACTCTATTAGAGTAACTCTGATTATCCCTAGAGATTATGCAAGAGCACGTATGGAAAATGATTTGTCCATCTAAACTCTTGTACTTTTTCAAATAGAAAGGGAGATCTTCAAATGCTTTTTTCACAAAAACTTATTTGTTCCTAAATTCTTCCAACAGTTTATAAGTTAGCACAGGTAGTAATGTCATGCTTAAGTATTTATTCCAGTCTCTCTAAGCCAAAGATTCAAATGTTTTATGTAGGGAAGAAAAGAAAAGAAAAAAGGAAGAGGACATATGCAGTATAGAGTAGTAGTTAACAATTGAAACATGGGAATCTTCTTTATGGAATGTCAAATGATTATCATAACATCCACAAATTTATTTACAGATAATGTAAACAAATTTAACTTTTTATACCAAGTATATTTATAGACTAATGTTTAAAAATCAATTTCCTATTATAATGTATTTTTAAAAAGCCATGATCTCTATGAGCTTCATGGTTAAAGGTCATTTTCTGAGATATTTTTTAAAAAAGAAGAAATGTCATTTAAAAGATGAATACTTCCAACTCCTTCTGTCTCTTTGAGAACTATGAAGGAAGAAGAACATAATTATAATAAAAACGATAAAGAATGTATATTTTTCACATAAAATGATTTGTCCCTCACCCTTTGCCCAGGTTAGTCTCCTTGTTCAGAATTGTGCTATTTGAAATACAGTGAATACCTCCAAATCTCCCCAGGAATTGTAATAAACAGCACAGCACTTTGAATTCTCAAAATCTTATGTTAGTCAAATTTTATCCTCTCCTAGGCTTTCATCAGAATACCATATTTGAGAGCTGCTTTATGTTATTTTCCCCCAGAGACGAGTTAATCATTGTCTAGTTAAGGCACTCATTTGTGCGTACAAGGCTTCTTTACTGTCATACACGTACTGTTTTGTGAGAACATACCCTAATTCTCTATTTTTCAATCTCTTTGTAGAAATCCACTGAAAGTAGTTGGTTTCTTTGGCTCTTATATATATTTGCTTTTGTGCGTATTTGCAAAGATAAATAGTACTGTGTTATAATTTGTCTTTTGTATTTCATATTTTACCAGCTTTATTGAGATACAATTTACATTCCATAAAATTTGCCTATTTTCAATGTGCACTTCAATTTTAGTATATTTATAGAGTTGTGCAACCATCACCACAATTTAATTTTAGAACATTTCTAAAGTTGTGCCCATGTATAATCACTCCCCATTACTAAGATCCCTCATCTAATTTGTTTCTATAAATTGCATTTTGGGGGAATTTTGTAATATGATTTTAAGGGACAATTTTGCTATATCGAAAGCATGCATTTACAACATTTGTCAGTTCTTCTATATATAGACATCTGTGCTACCTCTAATCTAGTGCCTTGCTATCAAAACCAATGCTGCATAGACACTTTTTCACTTTTTTCTTTTCTCAAGCATTTCTGAAGAACACACAGAAAGTTTCTTAGTCATTGGGTATACAAATACATATTTTAACTAAAGATCACCAAATTTTCTACAAAATAATACATCAATATACATGTCTGCCAGCAGTTTATGAGGTTAATTGGTTCCATACACCACCAAAATTTGGTAGTATTGGATTTTTTTGAATAATTTGGTGATTTTATCAGTATAATGTTATTGTGTTAATTTTCTATTGTTACATTGCTAGTAAATGGAATATCCTTTTCTGCACTTGAAACCATTCAGGTTTATCCTTCAATTGGTTTCATACTAATACTCTTTTATTTTGCTATTGCATTTCCTATTCTCTCTGTCTCTCTCTCTCCCGCCCCCCTTTTTTAAGGGCAGAGAGGAGGGATAAGAAGGAATCTTCAATAGGCTCCACACCCAGCACAGAGCCTTACAATGGGGCTTGATCTCACAACCCTGAGATCATGACCTGAGCTGAAATCATGAATCAGATGCTTAACCAACAAAGCCATCCAGGCATCCCTGTATTTCCTATCCCTAAATGTAATTGCATTTCTGTTATTTTGCAAGAGTACTTAATATATATTCTAGTATTACTTCATGGTGTGTCAAATAGCTTCTCCCAATTTATCACTATTAATACTGTTAAACATTAATGTCAATACCACAACTTTGATAATAAATCAACTGGTATTTATGTCTTTCTATACTTCTTTTATACAAAATTGTGCAAACATGACTGTGGAACAAATAATTTGTAAAGGCACTTCTTTTACTCTTAGAGAAACACTTAAACTCAGAATAAGCAGATGATTCTTCCAAGCAGAGAATTGTGGAGAACAGGTCACTCTGTCTCATAACTAAAGAAATTATGTAGACAGCAAAAACAACAATAAAAACAACTGAATCTATTAAGACAATAAAAAAGTGGACAATGCTATACTTAGAGGTAAATGTGCAATTTGACTTAATTTGACATATTGATCAGGAATCCTTTTGAGGGTGGAAATAATTGCATTTAACACTCAATTTTTCATTTGTGTTTTACCTAAAAGAACATTTTTACAAATACTGTAATTTTTTATATATTTCATTAGATTGTGGAAAGACTGGCAAGAAGAGTTATTTTAGGACAAAAGTTAAATAGGAAATTTCAGGCAAAAAAAACCTCAAAGCTCCAAACATTATTGAATTTCAAAATCAATTTATATTGACAAAAAGAAAGTTCATATTCTACTTAGCATGAAGCTGCTCATTCCATTCCATTAAAAGCCACTTATTATATTTACCTCCAAATAAAGCAACTATTTCAGATGTTCCAGCCAGTCAATCAGAAAGTATTTATTGAGCATTCATTCAATACATTGATATTAGATTCAGGATAAAGAGATTAAAAGAAAAAACTTTAACATTACAATAAAAATTTAAGAACCTACACGGACTGGCAATTCCTAAAATAACTTGATGTGGAAAGCTGTCCAGAGAGAGGTCAACCTATTATAACCAAAAGAAATTATAGAATGATCCAATTTAATCATTTGTGCCACATAGAACTTATTGTCTTTTTAGTATTATCCTGACTTGAAATTGTAGTAGATGGTCTTAGTCTTATAATTGAATTAAATAGGGCACATGATAGTTTTTATTTGAAGACTATTAATTAGAGCTATGATATTAACGTATCCAAGATTTTAGCTATATATATTGCTTATTTTTTCAAATTAAATTTTTTATTATTAGTTGTTTTGTGCAGATGGAAAAAGAAAATTATTACATATATCACCACTTTGGTATCACTACCTTGTTTAGTAAATTATCATTAAAGAATTAGGTGTCTGGGAAAATAAACTTCAAAATCTGGCCAGTCCATCACAATGCCAGATTTCAGGTTGTATTACAAAGCTGTGGTCATCAAGACAGTGTGGTACTGGCACAAAAACAGACACATAGATCAATGGAACAGAATAGAGAACCCAGAAGTGGACCCTGAAATGTACGGCCATCTAATATTCGATAAAGGAGGAAAGACTATCCATTGGAAGAAAGACAGTCTCTTCAATAAATGGTGCTGGGAAAATTGGACATCCACATGCAGAAGAATGAAACTGGACCACTCTCTTTCACCATACACAAAGATAAACTCAAAATGGATGAGAGATCTAAATGTGAGACAAGGGGATCCCTGGGTGGCGCAGCGGTTTGGCGCCTGCCTTTGGCCCAGGGCGCGATCCTGGAGACCCGGGATCGAATCCCACATCGGGCTCCCGGTGCATGGAGCCTGCTTCTCCCTCCGCCTGTGTCTCTGCCTCTCTCTCTCTCTCTCTCTCTCTCTGTGACTATCATTAAAAAAAAAAAATAAAAAAAAATAAATGTGAGACAAGATTCCATCAAAATCCTAGAGGAGAACACAGGCAACACCCTTTTTGAACTTGGCCACAGTAACTTCTTGCAAGATACATCCACGAAGGCAAAAGAAACAAAAGCAAAAATGAACTATTGGGACTTCATCAAGATAAGAAGCTTTTGCACAGCAAAGGATACAGTCAACAAAACTAAAAGACAACCTACAGAATGGGAGAAGATATTTGCAAATGACATATCAGATAAAGGGCTAGTTTCCAAAATCTATAAAGAACTTATTAAACTCAACACCAAAGAAACAAACAATCCAATCATGAAATGGGCAAAAGACATGAAGAGAAATCTCACAGAGGAAGACATGGACATGGCCAGCATGCACATGAGAAAATGCTCTGCATCACTTGCCATCAGGGAAATACAAATCAAAACCACAATGAGATACCACCTCACACCAGTGAGAATGGGGAAAATTAACAAGGCAGGAAACAACAAATGTTGGAGAGGATGCGGAGAAAAGGGAACCCTCTTACACTGTTGGTGGGAATGTGAACTGGTGCAGCCACTCTGGAAAACTGTGTGGAGGTTCCTCAAAGAGTTAAAAATAGACCTGCCCTACGACCCAGCAATTGCACTGTTGGGGATTTACCCCAAAGATTCAGATGCAATGAAACGTCGGGACACCTGCACCCCGATGTTTCTATCAGCAATGGCCACAATAGCCAAACTGTGGAAGGAGCTCGGTGTCCATCGAAAGATGAATGGATAAAGAAGATGTGGTTTATGTATACAATGGAATATTACTCAGCAATTAGAAACGACAAATACCCACCATTTGCTTCAACGTGGATGGAACTGGAGGGTATTATGCTGAGTGAAATAAGTCAATCGGAGAAGGACAAACAGTGTATGTTCTCATTCATTTGGGGAATATGAATAATAGTGAAAGGGAATATAAAGGAAGGGAAAAGAAATGTTGGGAAATATCAGGAAGGGAGACAGAACATAAAGACTCCTAACTCGGGGAAACGAACTAGGGGTGGTGGAAGGGGAGGAGGGCGGGTGTTGGAGGGGAATGGGTGACGGGCACTGAGGTGGACACTTGACGGGATGAGCACTGGGTGTTTTTCTGTATGTTGGTAAATTAAACACCAATAAAAGTTAATTAATAAAAAAAAAAAAAAATCTGGCCAGTCGTGAAGCCAATAACAATTCACTAAAATATTTAGCATATTTTTCTGGAGATTATTAACAGCAATTTCTTTTGAAAGAAAGACTTTATACACAACAAGAGAATAAATACTAAATTCATTAAAACTTCAAATTGTTGCAAAATGTCCCGCCATTAATGAATATACACTATATCAGCTATTATTCAGATGATTTTCTTCAAGAAAAATGCAATGGACCTAGAGAATACCCAAATGTAAGTATACAAAATCATGAAAGAGTTGGAAAACTCACCATATTAAGAATATTTTTAAAAAGGCACACTAAGATGAGTGTCACTCACTACTTGAGTAAGAAAAAAAAATGATTTAGTATTTACTGATCCTCAAGCATGATTTATACAGTATCATTTTTATCATTTCTTAAATACAGATATTCCATATACATTATCCTATTTTTCCATTAAATTAAAAGATATATAGTTATCACATGTTAGGAAGAATTAAAATGAGGCTCAAAGAATTTATCACTAAAGCAAAACTATCTAGTTAGTAATTGGCCAAGATCTGTGTATTCCTAACTGCTTTTTCCTCTGCACCCTCTACCACATTTAAGGATAAATGATGGGATCTGATAAGCTTGAGAGAAATCACTACAGAACTAAGACAAAGTCTGAATTGTTTAGTGAATAACCACAGTTTCATAGTGGCATCAAAAGCAGTAGATACTACAGTAATAGTAGTACTGGTAATAGTAGTATTAGTAAAGAAGTGATGGTTGTGGTGGTGGTAGTAAGAATAATCATGATAGGCAGTACTAATTGCATCAACATATATTCAAATTAAATAAAATATAGTTGTAATTTAGTAGTAAGTTTAAGTCAGATAGAGAATATTTTGACCAGTTTACTATAGTTTCATAAATTTAAAATGAACATTATATCCAGATGTTAATATACATTTGAATATTAAATAATGAACATATTAATAGATTCAATATCTATTTCAAAGAAAAAATAATTAAGAACATTACTTCTGCTACAGTCTAAATTAATATGATACAGTCTCATATTTACTTTTTTTTAATATGTGAATTTCTATTAGCTTTCTTAACAAAGAAGAAGGCAAACTGGGAGAATTTCATTATCTGGATACAATGTTCAAGTAAGCCACTGGTATTGAATGAGGAATGCATTGCCTTGTGCTTCCCATTTTTATAATTTAGAGATATTATTTTTCTCTGATATAACCCAAAGACACACAGAGTTCTAAAACAAACCTTTGGATGTCAAATATTGTTTTGTTCCTATAAAATTTTATTATAAGCCATTTTATTATATATGGCCTGGAAATTTGTCATTTTCATATTCCTTATAAATACTTCATATTCAATATGGATTTACATAGGGTTTTTTTAAATTTTTTATAACAATCTCTAATGTTTATTCACCAGAAGTAACATTGTCAAGGAAACTAATCTTATTTGGGACAAATTGTAAGTGTTTTGCATTTTTTATGAAAACTATTCATTAAGGAAACATAGAAACTCAGAAACCAACTATCCTCTGGGCTGTAGGAATAAACTTGAATAATCCCCCTGCTCTGGTGTGTTTGTGGAGAGGAGGCTGTAATTTTGTCCCTTAAGGCAATTATTATATATATAGCATATGTTACGTCACCAATTTTAATAGCCCCATGATTAATATCCTATTGCTTGTTTAAAAAAAAAAAGAGTACTTTGATTTTGGAGTGCCCAACCTATTTCAGTCAACACAGCACATGTGGTTTCAGTTCTACTAGTGTACTCTACAAATTGTTTAAACTAATGAGTACCTCCCATTCACTCTGACAATCGAATTTGTCCAGAAACCCTCTCCTGACCCACTAAAAGGTGATGAAGCAACATTTGCAGGATACTTCTGGAATCTACCTGGATAGACACTTTCTGTCTTTGGGTGGTGTGAAACGTAGTTGTGAGGTCTGAAATTGTTGCGGCCATTTAAGTGGAATTGTGAATGACATTGGTGACTCTGATGAGCAGTTTAAATAGAGTTATGGTGACAAAATCCTGGTCAACAGAAAAAAAAGGAAGAAAAGTAAAGATCTTTCCAATTGCTTTCCCAAAATATCTAATATATTTCCAGTTAATACTTTTGGATTTTCCTAGTTTAACATATGTAAAAATAGTGAGTTGTGTCGGATTTATGTTCTTGACCCATATTTCATTGGTTATATAACTTTCAGACAAATGTTAAATTTAGTGTTAAGTGGGGCATTTTTAGCTAGTTTCTGAAATTAAAGTGGATTCTTGTTCTGTTTCAGTGTTCCTTAATACATTAGTTTTTGAGATTGGTGATCATTTTCATATTAAAGGAGAATTCCAATGTCTTAGTTTATAGTCTTTGTTAATACTGAAATGAATTCTAATATCTTTCCAGTTTTCTAACTTCCAGTAAGATTGTTCTCCTTTGATCTTTTATCTATTGTTGTGACAAATTATGTTAATAGATTATCTAATGGTAAACCATCTTTCTCCCATTCATTTACTCAAGTAAAGAAACCAAAGCCCTTTGCCTCCTGGAGCTTACCCTGTAGTGGTGAAGAGGATGTATAAGTAAGTAGGAAATATGTCAGAAACTGATCATTCCTATGGAGAAAAACAAAGCATAATAAGAGTAATATAAAGAAATAAGTAGCTATTTTATTCAGGGTGACTAGAGATATGAATAAAGGGAAGGGGGAAGGAATATGGCTATCTGGTTACAGGAACATTCAAGATAGGAAAGCAAATTCAAATATCCTAAACAAGAAGCATGATTGGTTTCTTAGTAAAACAGTAATGAGAGCAGAGTTACTATAGCCTACCATAGCCTCTCATCAAGGGAGAGAAGCAGGAGAATAAGTCTGAGAGACAGAATGGAGAAGTGGTCCAGATCCCATATGTCCTTGCAGACACAGGAAGAGGATTTTTACTTTTATTCTATATAAGATGAGGAACCATTGAACTGATGAATGACAATCTAACTTATATTTAGAAGATTATTCTGACTTCTTAACATGCTCTAGGAGGCAAGGGATGAATCATGAGGGCTAGTTAATTAAAAAAAAAAAAGTAATACAGGTGAGATACGAGAGTATCTTGGAACAGAGTGGCGACGGAGAAGTTGTAAAAAATGGTCAGAATCCAGATGCATTTTGCAACTAGAACAGACATTACCTTTGATAGATGTGAGACGTGAGAAAACTAGCCAAGGATGAAGCCATCATTTTTGCTTGAGTAATTGATAGAGTGGAAGCAAACGTGCAAAGAAAGAGAAACCTTGAAGGAGATGTGTATATTGAGAGAAAAAGGGGTTTAGTTATGCACCTGATTAGTTTAAGATACCTGTTAAAATATAAGAGGAGTTGTCAGTTAAACATTTACATGTATGTTACAAATATACTTCTAAAATAAACTCCACTTGCTCGTTCCATGATTCTTTTACTTGGTGCCTTATTAATGTCATGGTATTTAATTTAGAATGTCAAACTTTACATTTCTAAATACAGAAATTATATTATCTGTATTTTATTGCTTAATATATTATTTTGTTTTTTGTTCATTACTTAGGGTATGTCAAGTGTGACAAATACAGTTCTAAATACATACTATCTTGACATTAGAAGGTTTTTGGAGTTTAACTGGGTATTGAAGTCTGCAGAGTGGCTATCTTACAAGCTTTACGGGCCCAAGTTCCTTCTATGGTGTGGCTGCACAAGTCATTATTTCAGTCCTTATCAAACTTTACATTCAGATGAGGAAGGGAAAAGCAAATTGCGGAAGCCCATAGATGTTTCATGGGCCAGGCTTAGAATTAGTACATATCACTTCAGCTCCCATTGCAGACGGTGGAAATCAAATGGCCATGCCAAACAGCAAGACAGTATGAGAAAAATAGTTGATTACTTTAACTTTCAAAGGTAGAAGAAATCTGAGGTCATCCCCCTAGTTTTCTTAGTAATGAAAACATGTTTAAAAATGAGTAGACATGATCCACTTGCTTTTGATTGGTTCCATATGTAATTAATCACATTCAAAGCTCTTTGCATTCCTTTTTTTTTGCACTACTTTGTAAAATGCAGCGGAGATACTAAACTCTGGTTTATATTTTAAATAAAACATTGTGTTGGTTTGGACTTCTTAAGCTTATTAAGTTGAGTTTTCATTCTTTCTTATTCTTTCAATACAGCTCTATATGCTTTGATATGTGTGTCTTTGCCATTATTTCTAAGCGTAGATCTTCCTCAATTTACAATGGGGTTGAGTCCCAATAAAGTCATCCTAAGTTGAAAATATCCTCAAAGATTCATTTAAAAAACCTAGCCTCAGGGGGGTGGGGGTGACTGGGTGACGGGCACTGAGGTGGCACCTTGACGGGATGAGCACTGGTTGTTATTCGATATGTTGGCAAATTGAACAACAATAAAAAATAAATTTATAAAATAAATAAATAAACAATAATAAAATAATTGAAATAAAATAAATAAAATAAAATAAAATAAATAAAATAAAATAAAATAAAATAAAATAAAATAAAATAAAATAAAATAAAATAAACCTAGCCTACCAAACAGTAAAACTTAGCCTAGCCTACCTTGAACATAATAGATCTGCATTGATCTACGGTTAGGGAGAATTATCTAACACGATGACTATTCTATAATAGAGTGTTGCATAGCTCATGTAATTTAATGAATACAGTATTGAAAGTGAAAAACAGAATGGTTATATGGGTACAGAGTGTTAGAAGTGCATAGGTCGTTGACCCTCATGATCACGTAGCTAACTGGGAGCTGAGGCTTGCTGCCACTGCCCAGCATCACGACAGAGTATCATACTGCATATTGCAAGCCTGAGAAAAGACCAAGATTCAAAATCCAAATTATAGTTTCTACTGAATGCAAATTGCTTTTGCACCAGCAAAAAATCAAAAATCACCATAGTAAATTGGAGATGCTCTATAATCTGCAGTTGTAGCTTTGAGATTCTCTTTCGCTTGAGTTATTTCAGACACCGATTTTATGTATACATGAATACATGAATTGATAAACATTTATACATATATACAATATATTACCAGTATTTGCTGTTTTGTTTTGATTGTTTAAAATTGTGTTATTAGCCAGCTTTATCACAGTGTCAGAAACTGTGATATATTATTACTACATCTGAATTGGCATGATCAATTTTTGAAAATTTTTTGTGGCCTTCGGAAAAATATTGTTTCTTCTAGGTGTGTAGCACATCAAACTTAATACATATATTAAATGGCTCTTAGTAATTATATAATTCAAATTCTCTGTACTCTTTTTATAATCTGTCAAGGACTGATAAATTGTGAACTAGAGTTCTCCATTACCGTTGCTTTTGTTAAATTTTCTATTATCTGTTTTGCCTTACTGCTTTATAAATTGTTATTGTTCCCATGCATTTTTTTCTTCATTAAACTTGTAAGACACCTCATTTTATTTAGTTTTTCTTAAATTATTCTTTATTCAACATTAAATATTAATACTGAGTTACATAAGGGAATTTTTTTAAAGGTTTGTTGGGGCACCTGGGTGGCTCAGTGGGTTAAGTGTCCTATTCTCATTTTCAATGCAGGTCATGATCTCAGGGTCCTGGGATAGCCCCCCACATCAGGCTCTGTGCTCAGCATGGAGTCTGCTTGTCCTTCTCCCTCTCTCCTTTTCTGGGTCTCTTTCTCTCTCAAATAAATACATAAAATCTTTTTTTAAAAAAGATTTATTTAAAGTTCATTTCAAACTTATACTTCCATTTTGTCTCTAATAAATGCCATTTACTTATTTTACTTTGTAATCTAATCTGAAAATGTCTTTTCATAGGTAATTTTACCTGCCAGTATACCTATATAGTCATAACTAATAGATTTAATCTTTTGTCTTATTTAAAACTTTCTTTTTTAGCTATATTTTTAATTTTCTTGTTTCCAATTATTGCTATATAGAAATTCTTTTCGCTGAATGAATGCTTAAATATTTTTCTGATTTCCAATAGAAATTTTCAGGCATATATTCCACCTTGTTTTAAATCTGCACAACTGTCATTCATTGCCTTTATTTTGAACTATTATTATTATTTTAATTTGACATTATTTTTTCTGTCTCTATAAAGTCCTCCCTATTTCAAGATTCTAGCTCATCACTTGACATTATTTTTTCTGTCTCTATAAAGTCTTTCCTATTTCAAGATTCTGTTTCATCACTTGAAGCATATTCTAAGTTTCTTGGTGTAATGTCCTGTCCAATCTTTTTTTTAAAAAAATGATTTTATTTATTTATTCATGAGAGACACAGAGAGAGAGAGGCAGAGACACAAGCAGTGGGAGAAGTAGGCTCCATGCAGGGAGTCTGATGTGGGACTTGATCCCGGGTCTCCACTATCATGCCCTGGGCTGAAGACTGTGCTAAACCTCTGAGCCACCCGTGCTGCCCTCCATTCATGTTTTCAAAAACAGTTAGCTCTTGTCTAAAATGCCTTCTTGTTCCTTGGAATAATTCTATTCCATAGAAAGAATCTATTCTTCCACAGAGTAGTCCCTTTACTGTTACATATCTAGTAATTTTTCCTTATTTGCTTATTCTTTTCTGTCATTTATTTTTATCCTTGTATATTAAGTAATCTAATGTACTGAGATGTTCTATAACACATTGTATGGCTTAGGAAAAGTGAGAATGGTTACTTTATTGGTTGAACCTCATCAATTCAGCAATGTGAGACTGAGTGAGACCCAAAGCACTACAAATGGAGAGCTTTTGCTTTTTGCTCTAAAATTCTTCCCTGGGTAAAATGTGACAGCCTAGAAGTACCACAAACAAAATACTATTTATCCTTTGATAGGTGCTGTTGTCTATATCTAGTGTATATAGGAGTAATCTTGTTTGGTGTGGTCTCCAATATCTGAGGTGTGTTTCAGAGGTGCAAATGAGATTCAAATTAGTCATCCAACATCTTGTTCCCACAACTCTTATACACTCATACCCAGCCTTCATTCTTCCAAGTAAGGTAGTTCATGAGTTTAGTTAGAATTCAGTCCACATTCCCAGTAAGAACAATTGACATATACAAATAGGAGTTGTGGGTCGTGTTAAGTCCATTTGTCATTCTCACCATATCTGCACTCCTTTTTGTAGAAATCTCTTCAAGTACATAAAATATGGATATCATCTTTTTCTAGTTTTTAGGGAATACAAATTTTTCCAAAAACTAAAAGAGAATAAGAATGGTCCCAAGGATAATGCTGTCATTTTTAAAGGGAATTTTCTTTTGGTATTATGTCTTCTCCATATATGGTAAGGACATTGCACTAAAAGGAATATATCAAATTTGCCATATGACCCTGTTTTTGCACCAGTTAGAAACTAAGGCTTCCAAAATTCCATCCTAGGTCCCAAAGCAACCTCTTCCAGCTTTCTGAATAGTGTACCTACTACAAAACTACAGAGGTTTTATTTTCAAAAAGTAATGAACAAAGTAATGTGCAGCCCAAATTTATGAGCCATATCTGTTCCACTCGCCCTTAGCACTCCTCCTACAAATTACGATAGTTTTGTGTGCTTATGTAGAATAAGACTTATTTCTTAATGATTCTGTTGCTTCTTGATATAAGAAATTATTTTTTAAAACTCATTATACTTCACACTTAATTACTTCTATCAAAATTCCTAGGATGTAAAAAAATTTAAAAATTAAAAAAAATTTCTAGGATGTAAAATATACCTTTAATTTCATTACAGTGTTCCTAAATCTTTTCCATCATTCTGTATTTTCTTGATCTTTTCTTCCCTTAGCACAGCATTTGAAATTTTAGCAGTGAAAATACTAGTAAATAATCACTATTGATATTTTTACATTTCATAATTAAATTTAAGTGTACATCATAGACTAATGAGCTATAAAGAATACAAATTTGGTTTTAAGAATAGGAGATACACAGTAATACAGTGAGATTACATGTAATTCAGAGATTATATTTTTAAATCAGCTCACAATGCAATACATGTATCGTCAAAATGATCCTTGAATAATTCTTTAATCACTATCAGATCTCCAAGACCTGGTAAAGGCTTACACTCTTTTCTTCTGGCCTTTGTATCTGTGGGGTTAGAGAAAATAAGTTTGGGAGGGACTCAAAGTGGAATTTCAGGATAAGAATGGACTTCCACTTTATCTCCATTCATAATTGTATTAAATAAGTAAAATGTAACTATGAAAGGACTTCCTAGTAATTCTGTATTAGGTCCTTCAATTATCCTTCCTCTGCATTTTTTTTCACTTCAAGTTTTTATTTGAGTTCTAGTTAGTTGACATATAGGGTAATACTGGTTTCAGGAGTAGAATTTGGTGATTCATCACTCTCACCAACACTGAGCACTCATCACAAGTACCCTCCTTAACAGCCATCACCCATTTAGCCCATGCCATGCCCACCTCCCTCCTTCAACCCTTAGTTTTTTTCTCTATAGTTAAGAGTATCTTATGGTTTTCTTTCCTTTCTTTTTCTTTTCCTTCTATGTTCATCTGTATTGTTCCTTAAATTCCACATATGAGTGAAATCATATGGTATTTGTCTTCTGACTTCTTTCACTTTTCATAACACACACTCTAGCTCCATCCATGCCTGCAAATGGCAAGATTTCATTCTTTTTTTATGGATGAACAATATTCCATTGTGTATACATACTGTAGCTTCTTTTTTAAAAAGATTTTATTTATTTGAGAGACAGTGAGAGAGACCACAGAGGGAAAAAAAGAGAGAGAAGCAGACTTGTTGTTGAGCAGAGAGCCCAACTCAGGGCTTGATCCCAGGCCTTTGAGATCATGACCTGAGCTGAAGGCAGACACTTAACTGACTGAGCCATCTAGGTGCATCTATACCATAACTTCTTTATCCATTTATCAGTCAATGGACATTGGTGCTCTTTCCATAGTTTTGTTCTTGTTAATAATGCTGCTATAAACATTAGAGTATATGTGTCCCTTTGAATATTTTTGTACCTAGTAGTGTAAATACCTAGTAGTGCAATTGCTGGCTCATAGGGTAGTTCTATTTTTAACTTTCTAAGAAACCCTTATACTCTTTTCCAGAGTTTTCCAAACTGGCTGCACCAGTTTGCAGTCCCACAAGAGTGTAAGAGGGTTCCCCTTTCTCTGCATCCTTGCTAACATCTGTTGTTTCCTGTGTTGTTAATTTACCTGTTCTGACAGGTGTGAGGTGATATCTCATTGTAGTTTTGATTTGTATTTTCCTGATGATGAGTGATGTTGAGCATCATTTCATGTCTGTTAGCCAACTGTATGTCTTCTTTGGAAAAATGTCTGTTCATGCCTTCTGCCCATTTCTTAACTGGATTATTTGGTTTTGGGGTGTTGAGTTTGATAAGTTCTTCATAGGCTTTGGATACTAACCCTTCCTCGGCGTTTTTTAAGTAAACTGACCGAGATATTTTAAAAATTTCTTACATGCCTCAAAGATTTAAAAATGTGACAAAGATAATATGATTTAACAAAATTTCTCTAAGGGCACATACTTTGCCTTTGTTCAGCACATATAATGAACCTAGCCTAGAGAGATGTTGCCATTAAATATTTGTAGAATGAATGACCTAAGCATACCATGATAGTGACTTATCTAGATAACACCAACAATAGTGAGGTCTTACTGGGCATGTTTCCCCCAAATATATTTTAATTTAGCTATCAAATCATTATGAATCTCATTTTCTTCATGCAATGAGCTTAAAATATGTAAAAAAATAAAATGTATGTGTTGACACAAATTATACAACTTTTGGTGCTATACTATGTCTTTTGGTGCTATATATGTCTGAATGTTACCTTATGCTGGTTTTATCTAAAGTTTTCGCAGCCACTATGTTTCCCTTCTGACAAAATAATATCATAAAATATAATCTAACTAAAATCATTGTTTCATATCTTTTTGAACATTTCAAGATTATATCAAGATATTTTGCCATTGCTTCAGGTATTTAAAGACATCAGTACTAGAAAATCAGGGTTTTCTCATTATTGAATATTATCAAAATTCATTCACATAAGACATTATTTAGAGAGTGCTAAGAACAATAGATACCTTTAGGCATATATCATTCTATGAGAGATGTAAGTTAAAGACTGACTTGCTTTTCAGAATGCTATTTCCTATGTCCTGCTCAGGATTGACATATTGGGTGACCAATTATTTTGTAAATAATCAGACATCATATATTAACTTTTCTAACACTACAACTATAATGAAGAAAAGTATTTCCAAATAAGAATACTATCATTTTGTGCAAATTTACACACATATACATGCTGTAAAACTTTCAACTGTTTTTCCTGTTTATTCTTTTAATTATATCTCTTCTACATACTTTATAGTATCTCCTAGCAGATTAATTGCAAGCTTAATGGAACCACTTCCATCTGACTAGATCACCTTGCAGTGTTTATATTTCTGTAGTATAATATTTACTTTCTTAATTTATGTAATTAACTCACATGAAATGCTTGCACGTTGCTTTAGAGATGTTATGGATTAATTACTTATTTAATTAGTTATAACTCAAGACAAAAAGTGCCATATAAATTTTAAACACTTCAGTTATAATAACTGTTTGCACAGCTGAAATTGTAAAAAAAAAAAAGCATAAGAAAAATATATAGGTATAACATAAAAATTATAGAAAATAGAAGATAGTAACAATGACAAAAGTTTATTAAATTTCACGTCTTACTTAGGATGTTGAAAGGACAAAAAAAAAAAAAAAAAAGTGATCCTGTTCCTATAAAAACCCTGACCAAATTCCTGAATTTTTCATTATTTTTGAATGAAAAAGCAGCAAAATGTGGTTTCTTTTTGCTAATAAAAAGCACTTATTTTAAAAAATAAATGTATTTAAGTCTTCATGCTTTATAACTTATAAACTTTAGTTTTCAAATTATTACAACAATTATATTGCCTTTTGGGAAATATGAATTGATTTTCTAGTAGCTATGAACAATGACATGGTATCTCAACATTTTATAATTATAATAGCAAGCATAGTTTTAAAATTGTTGCTATTTTGCTGATTCTTAAATTATTTCTGAGCAATTTCAATAAAGTTAGACAAAAAAGAATTTAAAAAGAGCATATTTATATTAGTGCCCCAATGCATTATTCATTTGTTTTTGACATGATGTTTATAATCACAATTGTAAGATATTGTAAAACTTAATTATTTGTATATCCCTTGAGGGAAATTCTGTTCCAAAGTTATAGATGGCTCCATTAACTAAGTAAATCAATTGTTCATATACACAAACATTAAAGTGTGACCTACTTTTAATACATTATTTTATTTTGTTACAAATATGTAGTTGATTATTTCTTACCTGTTTTTTTTCCTGTAAAGATAACTTTTTTTTTTTTAAGATTTATTTATTTTAGAGGGCAAGAGGGGAGGGGCAGAGGGAGAGGGAAAGAGAATCTTTTTTTGGGGAGAGGGGAGAGAATCTTAAGCAGACTCCATGCTGAGCACAGAGCCTGAATTGGGGCTCAATCTCATGACATTGAGACCATGACCTGAGTCAAAACCAAGAGTTCAATGATGAACCAGCTACACCACCCAGGCACCCTAAAGACATCATATA
The DNA here is from genome assembly GCF_018345385.1 of Vulpes lagopus. Taxonomy (NCBI): domain Eukaryota; kingdom Metazoa; phylum Chordata; class Mammalia; order Carnivora; family Canidae; genus Vulpes; species Vulpes lagopus. The sequence continues at coordinate 36,688,789 of NC_054846.1, forward strand.
ATTAGTTGAAAGTCTGAGGTCATGAAATAGGGCTTGTATTGATTATTTGCATGATAAAATAAAATATAAACAAAGCACACTCAAAATCCTTGTGCATTTGAAAAATTTTGAGTGGTCAGAATCATTAGATACAAATAGAAATAATAATATGATAGTGATATTATTCAAATGACATTGCTTTTTGACATTTCCCTAAAACATAACTTTTCCCATTCTAACACATTATTACAAGAATGCTTAATGAAAATGAGAGTTTGTTAATACTCCTGGAAAGTGGTTTACAGTAAATCCTGCTCAATACATTTTAGTAATATATGTTAATAAATACAGCATAGCTAAAATCTCATGCTTTAGAAATTTTGCTCTGAAGTGGATTTTTTTCCTCTAGGTACCTAGGCCCCATCTCCAACTCCTATTAAGTATCACTGGTATAGGAAAAAAAAAAAATCCTCATTTTTTCATTTCATTTCATTATTTTATAAAGAAAAAAATCTTTTTTTCAGAGAAAGAGAGTTGCATGTGAGTAGGGGCGAAGGGTGGAAGGAAAAAGAGAAAGAGAATCTTAAACAGGCTTCATGCCCAGTGCAGAACCCAATGCAGGGCTCAAGTTCACAACCCTGAGATCATGACCTGAGCTAAAAATAAGAATCAGACATAGACACTTAACCAAGTGAGCCACCCAGGTGCCCCAAGAAATAATTATAATTTTAAAGTTAATTTTTATTTACTCTTTTAAATTTTTTTCAAGTTTTATCTATAACACTCAGAGAAAGCAAAACTATATAATTCATTCCTTTTCATCATGTAAATTGGCCTCTTATGAGTCCTGTTGTTAGTGTGGACCTCTTATTTCATAAACACCACATTTTTCAGTCATTTCCCAGGATATGATGACTCTAGTTATGTCACTAAAAATGGCTCATCTCTTGAAATTATATATCCTTTTTTGACTACTCAATTACCAACTAGGATCTACATATTAGGAAAAACCAGTAGAAATATTCCTCACAGAGGCATGTAACACAATTATATTGCTTTCCAGTCATCTACTGTTTTAGTAATTTTACCAAAATAAAAGGACTGTGTTTTTTTTTTTTAATTTATTTATTCAGAGAGAGACAGAGAGACTGAGAGGCAGAGACACAGGCAGAGGGAGAAGCGGGCTCCATGCAGGGAGCCTGACGCGGGACTCGATCCTGGGTCTCCAGGATCAGACCCCAGGCTGCAGGCGGCGCTAAACCGCTGCGCCACGGGGGGTGCCCAGGCCTGTGTTTTATTTGATATGATTTCATTTTTGATAATCTTCACTTATTTTCTAAGTCTGCACAAACCTCCTTTTAAACAATCTGTTATAATCTATATATAGAAATGTGGCTAACTTTAATGTCATGAGCTCCTGGTCTATAAATATCATATATCTTTTTTTTTTTCCATGATAAAATATAGACTCGTGTTGGCATTCAGCATTAACTGTCTTGGTGAGAAGGCACATCTTCAGTAGCCTTTGGTACTGTATTTCTCTCTCACACACATTCCTGTTTCTATGACTAACTCTCGCATGGACCTATTGGAAAAGCACTATGTAGTCAGGGAGAAAGATTGGCTGATTGTCACAGAACATGTTTATCTTGTCCACATACTTCCTGAGCAACTCTTTTGAGGTAGATTCCCTCTGATGGGCACTAACATAAGACACACACAAGGATCCATGGACTCTGTGCCTACTCTGGTGTCAGCTTCCCAGACTTTTTCAACTGTTATATTCTAGTCTCCTTCCTTGCAGGACCTTGAACAATAAGACAGGCCATTGGCAAATACTCAGAAATCATGTCTACACAAACATGACTTTTTTTTTTTTTTTTATGATAGTCACACAGAGAGAGAGAGAGAGAGGCAGAGACACAGGCAGAGGGAGAAGCAGGCTCCATGCACCGGGTGCCCGACGTGGGATTCGATCCCGGGTCTCCAGGATCGCGCCCTGGGCCAAAGGCAGGCGCCAAACCGCTGCGCCACCCAGGGATCCCCAAACATGACTTTTAAAGCCTTTAAAGATCTACGCATTGGGAAATGTCACTAGAACTCTTTGGGAAGTGATTGAGAAGAGATTGATTGTGTATACTGGTGATAGCTTGGCAGCCTTTCCTTTAATCAGCAGATTCTACTTGCCTGAACTTGTTAGATCTAGAAACTAGTAAAGAATTACAAATTTCCATTTTGGTGGCTGAAGTTTGCCCTCCATTGCCAGTTTGTGATTTTTCCTAGTTTTATAATTCAAAATCACTTGAGACAGCTGTTCTTCTCTCTCACTGCTAGAATTATTATGACTGATCAACCATCAGCACAGATTCCTGCAATTCAAGGCACTTTGATTGCCTTTCTGACCATGATGTCCATTATGGTGATTAAGTCTACTTTATCTTTGATAGATAAGTAGTACCGTATGATCATTGCCATTCTGATATCCTATCAATTTCATTGATACTAGGGAAGCAGATTCTTAACCCTGCTTTTAGAAATCAGATATCCTGAGCTTCTCAATGATACCTGATTCTCATCACCTAAACTTTTCTTATTGTTATGCTGAAAGGAGTTTTCTTTAGGCCCTTTGGGGAACATAGCCAAATGTAGTGTTTCAATTTCATATAATAAATCTAGTCTAACTTGTCTACATGTGTGTCGTGCTATATCTACACGCTATATCTACCTATCTTTTGAATTTTTTAGTAAATGGGATGCTATTGTTGAAAGGATTAATACCAACTCACTAACCATCTGCAGTGAGGTCTACACTGCTGCCTGGCTGATGAGTAATTCTGTTCCAGAATCCCATTCTGAGGGTTTGTTTTCTATGATCACTTCCAATGTAATAGCTCTTCTGAGTTTTCATCTCTCCACCCACCACCATTGAAAAGCAAGTATTTGTGGGCCATTAACTTAAGAATTGATCCAAAGGAACATGAGAGAAGAACTAGAAAGAACAAGACAGAGGAGGAAAAGGCAATACAAAGGTGCATTATTTAGTTTGTTGCCACACTAGTTAACCAGGGTTTGGCTTCACAGGGACTTTCTGATGAGCCAAATAGAATGCAAGCTGAAAAGACAGTCAAAAATTGCATTTTTGTTTCTGTTTTTAATGCCTCAGAGACAAACAAACCGCTTAAATACTCCCTGATATTGTTTATAGGATATCCTGTATTTCTATCCTGCTTGATAGAGACTCCACTGTGGTCATAATACATGATTTTATGATGGTTTCTCCGAGCACTGCCATCAGTCTTGAGTTTCAAGTACTGACAGCACTCTAACATTCCACTCTGAGTCCACAATGAAGCCTGATTGTCTCAGTCAACGTCATTAAACAATGGTGCCAGATACACAGTATGACACAAATTTTTAATAGTGATTAAAGTAAGATTATTATACGTAGAGCTTCTGAGTTCTCAATAATATACCATTAATATTACTTTGATAAATATGCTTACTTTTCTTACACTAATAGAAACTACAAATTGATTTCATAACGGTTTAATTGAAACTGTTTCTGTGATATATTTTAGAAAATAAAATCTCGATCTTCTGACAATTGCATTGATGATATTTATCCATTGGAATTTGCTCCCCAAAGCACTGGTATCAATAATTTATGATAGCTAAATCACAACAACTATTTATATCCATAAGCCTGCAAGTCATTGCTAGTATTATTCCTAGAAAAATTTCTCTTACTCAGACAGTCTTAAAATCAGAAAAGACTAGCTTTCTTCTAATCTCTCGCCTTGCTCAATTTGTTCAATTCAAGTGACAGATACTTGTTTTCTCATAAGACAACCTACTGTATTGTTGGACAATTCCAGTAGAAAATTTGTCCTAAACTCTTATTAAATCTTAATAAGGATTAATGCATAAACTATAATCTACAGTAATTCAGAATGTCTCTTCTGTCTCTAATTTAAAAGCTGAGGCAAAACTGATGACAACTTTTATTTTAAGATTTTATTTATTTGAGAGAGACCAAGAACACAGCATGGAGGAGGGGCGGAGGGAGATGGAGAAGCAGACTCTCCACTAAGCAGGGAGCCCAATGCAGGGCTCAATCCCAGGACCCTCAGATCATTACCTGAGCCAAAGGCAGACACTTAACTGACAGAGGCCCTCAGGTGCCCTTGAATGACAACTTTTAATTCCTTCATCTCCTTCCCTTCCAAAATTTAATCTATTCTCTGTCTCATTGGCTATCCTTCCAAAATTTTTTTAAATCATAATATGACTTTTCAGGAAGTTTGCAGCTTCATAGGCTGTGACAGCACCTTCTTTTATCTGGGCTACTTAGGGTAGCAGTCTCTAAACAATCTCCCTGCTCATAATGTTGCCCATACTCCACCATCCACAGAAAAAGCAAAGGGCCAATTAATGCATAATTCAGATGATGTTTGGCTTCCAACACCTATGCTTGCTTTTTGCTCTAAATAAAGTGAAATGCTAGTTCTTTACCATTAAAGTAAAGTCCTATGTGACTTGATCTCTGGATACTAATTCAGTCTTCTTATCTGCCATTTTTCTTGCTATACTTTGGTCACAGGAGACTTCTTGCTATCCCTCTGACATGTTAAACACATTCCTTTCTTAGAGATGTTCTCACTCCTTGAGATATTATTTCCCAATTCTTCATATGGCTGATATTATGGATTGAAGTGAGTCCTCCTAAAATTCCCATGTTGAAGCTCTAACTCCACTACCACAGAATGTGACTATATTTGGATATCAGACCTTTAAAAGGGTAATTATGGTTATATGAGACCGGATAGGATAGGCTTTATCCATTGTAACAGGTGTCCTTATTAGTAGAGAAAATTTAGCACAAACACATATGGAAGGAAGACCATGTGAGGACACAGGAAGAAGACAGCCATCTATAAGCCAAAAGAGTGTTCTCAGAAGAAACCAACCCTACCCACATCTTAATCTTGGACTATCAGCTTCTAGAACTGTGAGGAAATTCAATTCTGTTGTTTAAGACACCAAGTCTTGGGTACTTTGTTATGGCAACCCCAGAAAAATATTTTGTTACCCAAAAGATTAGCCCCTCTGAAAGTTCTGCTTTAAGTGCAGTATCAGTGTAACCATATACCCTAGTCACTCATTTTCTCATTACCCTATTGTCTTTGAAAATATATTACTACATTATTTTTGTTCTGTTTTAATGTGTTTATTTTATGAATCACTCTAGGATCCTTGAGAATAAGATTTTGGCTGTCTTGTTCACATAGTAGGTAGTAGGTATATAATTACTGAATAAATGCTATGTTAGAAAATGATTGTTCTATCTTTTCATCATATCATTGACTATGTCTTCTCTCCCTCAATAGACATCCTTATATCTTCAATTTTCCTTCTAATGTCATTCTATACTGAAATTTGAACATCTTTTTACCTTTTGAAATTCCCTTTTGAAATAATAGACTTCATATAAATTATTCTAAAGTTACTTTGATCAGAACTGAAACTATCAAGGCTATTATTTATAGTGACCTGAATTAATTAACATTCATTAGAGTTTTATTTACTTTTTTTAAAACAACTGTTAATGCTTTTTATGATCAGTTGAAATTCTAGCATTTTATTTTTACACATATCAAAAAATAAACATTCGTCTAGCCTATTTTACTATTGTCTTAAAAAATATTTAAATGTAAGATATATTTGTCTCATTAAAATACCCCAAATTTGAAGTATTTGACTAACTGATTAACAATTGTTTCTGAAAGTGTGCTACTCCCACTTTTTCCACTCCTGAATCACTTTATTCTTAACCTGTGGTATCTCTTCCATATTCATTAAATACAGTTACCTCTGGGTTACCATTCTCAACCTCTCTCCTTTATTTGTATTATAATTTTTGAGTATATTTACTAACTTGCTTGTCTTCAAATATCTTCATAATCGGCAGATCCATGCTAAATTTATATCTCACCTTCCCAATTTCTACTAGTATCTACAAAATGTTACCAAAATGTCACTTATTCCCCAAATCTTCAAGATTGCTACCATTGACGTTTCTGATTTTTTCTGGCTGTATCATTTTCTCCATAAAACAGGAGTGCTAGCAAACAGTAAAATGGATGAGTTCTGGTAGGTTATCTGTTATCTCCTGGAGGGGGCTCAAAGATGATTTATAAAGTCTGCTTATTCCCAGCTACCTTCATCAATCTCAGAAGCTTCCTTGTCACCAAATATCACAATATTTCCTTAGGGTAGATAAGAGACTTCATAACTTCTAATAGTGTCTTTGAAACCATGATAAAAGAAGGGGAAGACAGAAGCAGGAGGGAAGGAGAAAGAAGTGGAAAACTAGGTCTTCAGGGTCAGAGAGATAGGGGTTCTAATCTTAGCTTTATCTAATTGCAGTTCTCTTGCCTTGGGTACCTAAAAGAACCATCCTAAAACCATTTCTATATTTCTAATACGGCATAAATAAAATAAAGTGACATTGGAATTACCATGAAATTACAGACAATATATTTGAAGCATTTAACATAATGTCTAAAAAAATAATAAATGTCAACACATGGTAGTTTCATTTTGAATAAAATCAAAGGGGCCCATATTGGCCAGTTCTTTTTATAACTGCACTTTTCTTACACACTTCATGTTGCATGAAATTATCAAAAGTCTCTGTCGAAAAACTTACACATTCTATTTGTCATGCTCTATAACACATGGCCTCTCTACCATGTCCACAATAAGAATTGACAGCCATAAGCTAACCCACTGATTTGTGAGATATATCAGAATCCAAGAGGTATACCTTATAGTGAGTCACCATGACCTATCCAACGAGTCAACTCTTCTTTTGATTTTGAAAGCAAGGAAGACCAAAACAAAGGGATGTTATCTAAGGGGGGGGGGGGGGGGGCGACACAGTAGAAAGTATTACTAAAAACAAAAATAAATAAAAAATGAGGAGACTGAACCCATGAAGAGAGTAGAAGACATAATTAGGAGACTTCACCACATATATATGAAAATTATGTTGTGTATATATATATATATATATATATATATATATGGAAAATTGTGTTGTTAATCAGACTTGAGGGATAAACAGGCAGACACAGAGCAGATAGTGAAAATCTAACTCATATACTTAGCAACCCACTACATGTTTGAAAGTCAACAATATGCTTGGGCTACTAACTCTAATAGTAGTATTTTGAATTGTGTTGTATTTTTAATGGGGAAGGATTGATATTTCATTTTCTTATGAGATTCAGTGATGGGTCTGCTAAAACTTTTCATGTCTCTATTACTTCCTTGGGATTTTGGTTTGGGGTCTTTTTTTATCAATATCTGAACTAATATAGATGCATTTCTTTTTCTTAGGATTTGATAGATAGATCTTAATGAAAAGAGGTCAATTAGAAAACAACTAGTTTAGGTTTCTTAGTTTACTGGTGAACAGTCACTTTTACTTCTGTTCACCTAATTTGTTGTTCACAGACCAGGTTAAATTCAGTTTTCTGTCTAGTTTGTACTTTTTCTACTCTATCCTCTTGCTTTCTTTATGTCTTTACAGTACTCAGAACCTCCAAATTGAAGTAAAACTTTCATTGTTCTCTTGGCTTTCATGCCTTGCTCTTAGTTTTAGTCTTGATTTTCCTTTTCAAGTTTTATATATTTCTAATTAAAGACTTATTTATTTGAGAGAGAGAGAGTTCAGGGACGGGGAGTGGGGGTGGAGGGAAAATCTCATGCAGACTCCCCTCTAAGTGCAGAGCTCAATTCGGGACTCAATCTCATAACCCTGAGATCATGACCTGAGCTGAAATCAAGAGCAGGACACTTAACTAACTAAGCCACCAAGGCACCGCTCCACTTTTGTATCTTTGTTTTGAAATATTTCTTCTATTTTACCTAAAGAGTTCCCATCCTCTAATGTAAATTTTAGTATGAAAAAAAAAATCTACAAATCTCCTCTAGCCAAAAGAACACTAGCTCTTGATTACTTGTGACTAATAATCAACTCAGGTAGCAAAGCAAATACTACACAATAACCAGAGTTTGTGGCAATATTACTTCTACACCAATATTGCTTAAGTCACTCTAGAGAAATTGATTATCTTTAAAAGTTCTTTCTTGAAATTTCTTCTGAAACTCTTATAGCTTTATTTCACCATGTTTTTCAATCTAAATTAAAATTTAAAAAATAGTTTATTTTGCTTAATGATACCTAAATAGGAGATAAAGAATATAGTTAGCAGCTAATCAAGGGTATAAATTTTCCATACCTTTGGAAATTGCCATTAATTCTACTAGGGCCAGAATATTACTGTATCATGCCCAGATGATTATGATGGTCTTAATTTTCTTGTTTCTTTTTTCTTTATACTCCTAGATGATTATAAAACACAATGTCATGTGTTTCCATTAGCTCCCTATTTCCTCCCAAATACCTCTGCATTTGAAGTTCCTTCATAATCATTTCTATTCTTACCTTTCTCCTTATATCCCACCATGTGTGACTCCCCAACATATGCTTTGCTTCAAATAAGCTGACCATTCTATTGTCACTCACAAAAGCCAGGTTCATTCCTCTCTCTCACACCATGACTCATTTGGTTTCCTCCTATCTAGGGTTATCCATCGAATTTGTGAATTTTTTATGGCTCCTACAGCCCACAATCATTTTCCAAATTCTGAAACTTTGGTTGCCTTTAACATCTTTACAACTCAGCTTAACCCTTAATTGATATTTTTATGTGTATTATTTGCTACACATAAATAGTATATAGCAGAAACCATGTAATAAAAGCTAATTTTTTTGTATTGCCTTCCATGGTTAGCCCAGTAGGAGTTTAATTAATAGATGTTAAACAGTAAAACTTTAATACTTTGGCTAACTCACCAATTATAGTCTTCCCTGCAAATTTGCATAAGGAAGAAGATAACACTCTTTGTCACTGCTGACCTTTCCTAGGATATTCATGGCATTTTCAACTATTTCTTTAGAAAGATGGCCTCTGCAAGGACCTTCAGTACATATATAGCATTAAATGTAACAACAACAACAAATTCTGGATGTTAAGAAGAAAGAGAAAGGATAAAGGATTACATAGCACCACTTAGGGAATCTTTAAATGTCATTTATCCTTTCAAGGTGATGAAGATTTAGCGAGAGAACTAAATGTTGCCATAATCCTCAGGCTCACTTCACTATTACCCCCGATTATGAGATTTTCCATGCATGAATAATCTGTAGATGATATGCACAGCAGTCTTCATTTTTCCCATTGTATTTAGACAATATTTACCTATTCAGATGCTTAAAAGTATGAATTCTAAAGTATAGAATTAGCAGTATACACAAATGTATATATATTTGATATTTTGTGTCAGTGGCATTTTCCAGTAGTTATATTTTTCAAATAATTGCATTATTAAAATGACTGGTAATACACTTTCAGCCCCAGGTGGCTCTCTTTTCCATTCAGAAGTGATTAGAGAAAGATTGAAAAGATATTTTGCATTCCATTTGTGGTTGTCTTTTATTGAACTTGGTTAACATAACATGCTTCTATGATTTTAGGTTTTTAAAGTAAGCACAGTCCCCTCGGAAGTGTTTGTGCATAAGCGTGGGTGAAAAACATGTAGCCACTCTAGTTAAGCTTTCGAAAAGTACTTTTAGAAAATGTTTGAAATCGAGGCTTAGCTTATAGTCTTTTCTTAATGTGCACATGTAACTCCCACTAATCTTAGAGGGAATTAAACACATACACATAAGGAAGAGTAATCTTTAGTTCTTTTCTTTTAAAGAATTTCTAAAATCCCTTTTTCTAAAATAATTAAACAGAAGATTGCTGGAAGTATTTGTCATATTTGTGAAAAATCTAGCAATTAAATCTGACTTTATAAACTTTAAATGTAAAGAGCCAAATTCTTGTTCTATAGTCTTGTGTTATATATACAAATTAACACTTAATATTTTGCAAATACATGAGGAGAGTGAGATTTGATTTTATTTACAGAGCCACAAATAGCAACCTTTCTTATATGATTACAGAATCCAGACAAATGTTTGATTGACTATAAAAATTTCTATTTCATTTTTCTTCAGTCCTAATGCCATTAACGTCTGGTTAGTTTACTGATACGTTTATACTTTTATACTTCTGTAATAAAGTTTCTGATGCAATGTGGCAACATTACTGCTTTTCAAATAGAGAAAATTAGTCTCCCTAAAATGTCAGGAACTTTTTATGTTTAAAAAGTATGACAACTTCAAGGCCTGGGTTGCTCAGTTGGTAAAGTGTCCAACTCTTGATTTCACCTCAGGTTATGATCTCCAGGTGGTGAGATAGAGTCCTGCATTGGGCTCCACCCACAGTGGGAGTCGGCTTGAGATTCTCTTCCTCTGTCCTTGCTCATGTGCTCTCTCTTCTCTAAAATACATAATCTTTAAAAAAAAAAAAGTGTAACAGTTACTTTAACATTTTATCACATTTATAGAATAAATTAGTATTTTGTAAAGCTAAGTGTTGTACTGCTTATATTTTAAAATGTAGTAAAAACTCATTTAAAATCCACCAAAAATAAGTATCTTTAACATCTTTAAACTTTAAAGAGGATGTGGACTTCGAAAAATAACAAGTCTCAATGCAGAAAGGCTGCATATCTCAAATTCATTGCAGACCAGTATAATGTGATTCATCCTCTTCAACTTAGTCCTTAAATTCTATAAACAAAAGTTTGGGGATCCCTGGGTGGCGCAGCGGTTTGGCGCCTGCCTTTGGCCCAGGGCGCGATCCTGGAGACCTGGGATCGAATCCCACGTCAGGCTCCCGGTGCATGGAGCCTGCTTCTCCCTCCGCCTGTGTCTCTGCCTCTCTCTCTCTCTCTGTGACTATCATAAAAAATAAAAAAATAAAAAAAAAAAGTTTGATTTCAAGTTTCTTACAGACTTTAATTTTTTACAAGCATACTTTTTCTTATAAATATAACATAGTTATAAAATATATAATTTTAGATAAAAGTTTTATTAAAACTGACGAAATAGACTAGAAGGTTTAGGGCTTCTATTGTAAACCATGTTTTTTTGTTGGAATTTCTCTTAGTGTTGAATGTTCTAAAAAAAAATGGAGATAATTAACTTCAAAACGTACATAATATGTGTCCAGAAGACTGGGTTTTTTCAAACAAATGTAGATATAATCTAAGAGTTGAATTGGCATCATATATTACACTGTAGTTTTCTCTTTTAAAAGGAGATCTACCAAAATCACACCTTAAGAATCATTGCTAATTTCATTTTCAATTTCTTGACTATATAGATGTTGTACTTATTTTCACATTAGTACAATTATAATGCATGTACTTACTGAGAATACTTTAATTGCTTCCTATTATTTAGATATCAAACCCTTTACTTTTGTCTAAAAGACTTTATTTGACCTGCCTCCAGGTCTCATCTTACTATCATATAGTTACTCTGATCTACTTCCTGCCCTCCAAATTTCTGAAATTATCCGTACTACTGGGTCTTTGCCCATGACACTTCTGTCTGGAACACTCTCTCCAATCCTTCATCTGTCTATTCATTCTCCAGTTTAATGCTCATCCTACAAACACCTTGTCCACTCCTTGGCTCATCCTCCTGCTACACCGCTCAGAACACACTGTCTCTTTAACCAATATTGCCTGGTAATCAATTCATAGAGGGACCACTTGTTTCTCATATGCATCCTACTAAAGGATGGAGTCTGAACGCTTTGTAAAGTCAAGGATTTTAATTTTCCCACTACTCTTTTCCTTATTTGTGATGACTGACCACAAATTTCGCATGTAGTAAATATTTGTGGAAATAAAAGAATAAATGAATACAATTTTCATTATGCTTTGTTCTAATTGAAATTATATCCAAGCATTGTTCATTATTTCTGAATAGTTTTTAATCATCATTTTAAAATGGATGGAAAATAAAAAGGATGATGATGATGATGATGAAAATACTGATGTGTCATTATTTATACAGTCTATCTGCTTTATGATAGATAATTCAGGTTAATTAAATTTTTCCAACTTATAGATACCATTGATATAAATATTTTCATGTATGTTGCTGTCTTGTACCATTTGATTAAGGAAATTACTCAGAAATAATAGCTAGTATAAGAGTATGATTATTTTTATATGCCACATTGCCACAAATTGCTGTGTGAAAAGATTGTATTAATTTGCAATACCATTTACCACTGTCTCTCTAAATACCACAATGGGAGGTGCCTGGTGAGTGGCTCAGTCAGTTAAGTTCTGCCTCCCCCTCAGGTCATGATCCCAGGGTCCTGGGATGGAGCCCCACATCATTGGGCTCCCTGCTCAGTGGGAGTCTGCTTCTCCCTCTCCCTCTCTGCTCCCCCCTCCTGGTGCTCTCTCTCTCAAATAAATAAATAAAATTTAAAGATAAATTTTAAAAATGCCACAAATGTGTTAAAATTTTTCATTGTTAAAAATTGTCTTTGAAGACAAGATAGAAAAAGACACAGATAAGAAAACATTGGTGTTAGTGTCTGATGACGAGAGTTTTTGAAGGATATTTGACAGGAAGATTATTTGACTAGTTTAAACTGAGGATGATCTACAATTAATCAACAGCGTGGCTCTGAGCCCCCTGCTGTGGATTTATGGCCCACCTAGCTCTTAGCTCCTCTTTTAGGAATCAGACAACCCAGTACAGTCATGTGTGTAGTTGCAGACTTTCTGCCTGAGATGTGCAAGTAACTGCAGAGGGTTAAGCTTTTTAAATTTTGCACACAGAGAAAAACTATCAGCAGCTAATTTCTTTCCTACTTTTACCCAATTTTATATTTGGCTTGCCCTAGAATAAATTTATTGAAAATAAGCCAATCCTAACAGCATTTCCTCAATTACATCTGAGAGAATTCCAAAATCCAAAGGTACATAAGGCAATTTTAATGATGTATAACATTTTTAGTCATTTAAAATAAGTAGTTTCTCTATTAATAAATTTATTGGAAATCCCCTAGTATGCAATTTGCATTAATGACTTCATTAAGATAATCTGTCATCAACTTCAATTGGTTTTGCCAAGAACCAGAAATGATGATCCATTTACTAAAGAGCAATTTTAGGTAAAATTTAGGTAATTTAGCTATATCAGTAACAATAATAAATACCAAACCAGATATATATGAGATACCATTCAGTATTTATTCTCCAAGAATAGGAAGACAGGTTACAAAGTCTAAGAAAGAAAAATCTTTATATTTACATCTTTTTGTATCATCTATGCTAAAAACACATACTAAAAAACTAAGAATATAAATTATATGTTTTGTTCTGTCATATTTGGCTTACTCAAAATAACAGATTTATACATCTTCTGTAGTGCTAATTGTCTGCCAGCATCACATCTGGATTAGCATATGGATTATTTTCCTTAAAAAGAAAAAATGAATAAAAAATTCATGGACTGATGTTCAAAAATTATATTTCAGAAAAGAATCCTGGATTCAGTTCTTAAATTCTGATTATTCAATATTTCCCTCATTTATCAGTATATATGATTTGTAAATATGCTTGAAACTAGAATTTTAAATTTTCACTTAATGTTAATATGTGAGCTGGATTATCAAGTCCTGTAAAATTCTCAATTCCAAGCTCCACCTATTTACTAAGTAAAATCTTAATATGAGAATTTTATACACTTTTTTTTACATTCATCAAAGCAAAATGCCTATGTTTTGGGTTAAACATTCACAAAAACAAATCTGGAGGGCCTACACCTGACAGGAAGAGGGTTCATTTTTTATGGCGACTTAGCCCTCTGTTTGGAGAAGTCAAGTCCATTGCCTCTGTTTCCACAATGCTCTAAAGAGTATTGGTTCTAATTTCATTTTCACTATAGAAACACATTTACTTGCAATGCAAAATCAGGCATGATCCTTCTTAGGAGAAGATTTGTTATTTTTCATGACCAATGGAAGAAACTGAACTCAACAGCAGATGTTGAAATGATGGTAAATTTTCCTGAGACACCCCCTCACACATGGAAAGAAATGCATACATAGCTAAAATACTGTAGAAGTAATTACACAAAAATTTACATCACTCAAGAAAAAAAAAGAACACATTCAAAGTAAGAGAATGCTGCTTTACAATAAGAGAGAGGGGCCCCTGGGTGGCTCACCTGGTTAAGCATCTGACTCTGATTTCAGCTCAGGTCATGATTTCAGGGCCCTGGAATGAGACCCACATCCAGCCCTGTGCTCAGGAGGGAGTCTGCTTGAGAATTCTCTCTCTCCTTCTCCCTCTGCCCCTCCCCCTGCTTGCTCTCTCCCTCTGTCTCAAATAAATAAATAAGTAAATCATAAATAAATAAATAAATAAATAAATAAATAAATAAATGATAAGATGCTCCTTAAAAAAAGCAAAGAGAAGTGTAATGATATTAGACACCAGAACAGAGGACAAATCAGTCAAAAAAAGGTGAAACCCAAGCTTACAACTAGCACCATGCAGAGTTTGCAATCTAGAGAAGAATAAATATCCATGAAATGTAAAACAATTGGGAAGGTATGATGTACATGGTAAGTGCATGATCCATAAAGGACTTTGTGGAGTTTTGGATTAAAACTAGAAGGAATGTAATGCTAAAAATCTTTTCTGAAGATGATGCTAGAAACTACAGCTGTCATTTACCACTTAGGTTCAATTTTTTTTTTTTCGGTCTATCAAACCTACTGCAATATAAACAATAAATATTTGTAAAATTAGTGGCAAAGATATTTGTAAACTAAGTGTACAAATTAATTATTTTGATGAACTGTTTGGGGCATGATTCCACCATATTTTATTTTATCTGTCAACCATTCCCCTGGCACAGGAGTAGGATATTACTATGTACAGTAAATATTTGGTAAGGTTTGTTTATTGAATTAAGTACTAAGCAATCAGTAACGGAAAATAAAAACATGAATTGTATGTGGCTAATAATTGTTTCTTCCTTTTTATTTTAGTGATACAAAATACAGTGAGGAATGTGTTTGTTTTTAAATGTATCTTTTTAAAAATTTTATTTATTTATTCATGAGAGACACAGAGAGAGAGGCAGAGACAGCAGAGGGAGAAGCAGGCTCCATGCAGGGAGCCCGATGTGGGACTCGATCCCGGGACTCCGGGATCATGACCTGAGCTGAAGGCAGACGCTCAATCACTGAGCCACCCAGGTGCCCTTAGATGAATCTTTTGCTGGTGTTTCTCATAATTCTCTTCTTCCACTACCTTTGTTGCAAATGCTAGGTAGGTGCTTCATAACAATGACTCAATCATGTATTCTATTTGAAATAGAAAATGTTACTCCTATTGCTTTATTGCTTCTAACAATATATGTGCTAATTAAGTCTATATGAGAAGTTTGGAAATGATACATATAATGCTTTTCCTGTACCATAACATGCTGATGTGATTTTGGAAGCTTTTTGTTGTTGTTTTTGGTTTTGTTGTTGATATTGTTTTGTTTTTTAAGACATTCTCTGTAATTCAGTAAGATTATGCCAAAGTTTATAAAGTTAAAATTTGGGATGCCTAGGTGGCTCAGTGGTTGAGTGTCTGCCTTTGGCTCAGGGCGTGATCCTGGGGTCCCAGGATCCAGTCCCGCATCAGGCTCCCTGCATGGAGCCAGCTTCTCCCTCTGCCTGTGTCTCTGCCTCTCTCTCTCTGTGTCTCTCATGAATAAATAAATAAAATCTTTTTTAAAAAATTAAAAAATATAAAGTTTAACTTTATTGAAGGAAGGAAAAAGATTCTGTAAACCCAAATATTATGCATCAAATATACAAAACAGTCTACTCCAGTTCAAACAGGGAATACTTGGGAAAAACACAGATCTTAGAAACTAAATATCCAGTCAGTGTAAACCCACCATTCTTCAAGATTGGCGTGACTTAGCCATTTGTCTTAATGTGATTTACTCAATACAGCACATTTCATCTACATTTACATTTACATAGAATTTTTTTTCATGAGAAAGGAATGCAAATTAAAATAACATATCATGGCCTTAGGAATCAAGTCTGTTTGTATTGTTTACTTCCCTCAGTGGTATACTAATCATAAGGATAGTATGGAATGAGATGATGGAATATATCACTAACCTTGAGTCCTGTTAGAACTAATGATTATTAAGTCCTGTTCATCCCAGAAATCTTTAAGATCTATAAAAATTATCAGGTTGCCCATGTAATTTTTTTTTAAGATTCTATTTATTTATTCATGAGAGACACAGAGAGAGAGAGAGAGGCAGAGACACAGGCAGAGGGAGAACAGGCTCCATGCAGGGAGCCTGACCTGGGACTCAATCCCTGGTCTCCAGGATCATGCCCTGGGCTGAGTGGCACTAAACCGCTGAGCCACCCAGGCTGCCCAGAATTTTGAACTTAACTCATTATCTGAGTGTTTTGGTATCAAAAGTCCCATATATGTAAAACAAAATATCTGCATTAGTGGCAAGAATATTTCCGGTTCAGGATACATACTTCATTTTCATATGAACACTTATGAAAACACTTATGGCTTATTTCAATTTTCCATTGCAATTTAATATTGCAAAAGGGTAAACATAAATATCTAAGTTTGAGTATTGGCACACTAAGCCTAAAAGGTGCTGAGATTGAAAACAAAGGTTACTTCGTCTTGTAGCTTGTTATATTTTATTTCTTTTAATCTCCTGCTTCCCAGAAATCAACTTATTTGAGACTTTTAAGAAAATGATATTAAAAATTAAAAGAAAAAAATTTCAAAGTGTATCCTATCCCAACTTTCAAATTTGGATTAGTGGCTTCTGCTTTGTCCAAACAAGTTAATAAAATAATAATAATAACAAATAGACTTTCCAGGAAAAGAAAATTCAGAACTCTGCCCTTGGGATCTTCCTAAATATCTATGTTTACTGGTGGAATTTTGAGGTCTTTTTAAAGGTTTTCCAATAATTAGGTAGAATTCACATTGAAGAAAAACTAATTTAAACAAATAATTTGCTCATTAAATATTTATTAAATAGCTACTATATGATTCTGTAATTAAGTTCTAGAGATGCACAGATGGCTGAAAGCTGAATAACATAAGAATCTTATCCTGGAGTATCTTTTATCCAGGGACTGTAGCTATCCACTATTATATTCTATCCACCTGGCTCCATCCATGAAGTCTAAAAATATGGTCACCAGAAGCTCCCAGACCAATATATATCACATTTGTCATGAGGATAATAAGTTCTAAGGTAATGGGGATGGAAGGGTGGACAAAGAAGGCCAGAGAAATATTCCATTCATCTCAGCGTTTGGCAGGTTTGCATCCTGACTGATCAACTATAGCTACATGGGTTAGGGAGGAAAGGATATTGTTGAAACAGCCTGGGTCAAATGTCCCCCTCCTTCCCCTCTTCTTTGGTCTAGAAGATGATGGCAGATGATGCTCAAAACAGGACACAAAGAGATATTCATTCAGGTAGAAAAATTTAAAGATTTAGATTGGTTTCCTGTGGCTGCTGTAACAAAGTATTGCAATCTGGGGGGGCTTAAAGCCATGGAAATTTGTTCTCTCACAGTTCTGAAGGCCAGCATGGTCACATCCTTTAAAGAAGCTCTAGTTGAGAATCACGACTGAGGCTTTATTACTCCAGTCTCTGCTTCTGTGGTAACACTGCCTTTTCCTCTTCTGTGGTGTTTGGGTGTTGTGTTCCTTCTGTGTGTTTGTCTCAAAACTCACTCAGCCTCTGTCTTACAAGGATACATGTGATTGCATTTAGGCCCGATCTGATAATCTGGGATAAACTCCTTCCTCAAGAACCTTCATTTAATCACGTCTTTTGCCATATGAAGTACTATTGCCAGGTTCTAGAGATTAGAACATGGACATCTCTTTGGGGCCACCATTCAACCCACTACACAATCCACTCTTCTAGATGACCTTGATTATCCAGGTTAGTCAAAATACAACTGTGGCTAAGATACCCTAATCAGAATAAGGAGCCAGTACAGCTATTATCTACTGTTTCAAAGCACTAAATATATTTGAAACGCAGCTCCTCCCCTAAAAATAAAAATAGATTATATTAGGAACTTAAAATGGGTATCTTTTTTTCCTTTAAACAACATTATATTAGTTTCAACTTAGAAATTTGCCCTTCTAAGCCAGGATAAGCAAATGCAAAAATTTCATATATTTGTATATTATATATTTGTAGCTCTTATTTTTCTATTGCATATTGTTGAAAAAATACTAGTACTAAATTTAAAGAGCTAACCTAAAGAAAGAATTGGTAAACAATAAACCTAGAAGAATTACAAGGGAGTCCTCAAATTGAAAAAAAATGCCATTTTACTGTAAAATAGATTAGTGTTGGGGTGTCTGGGTGGCTTGGTCAGTTAGGTGTCTGCCTTCAGGGTCCTGGGATAGAGTCCCACTTCGGTCTCTCTGTGCAGAGGGGAGACTGCTTCTCCCTCTGCCTCTGCCTGCCACTCCCCCTGCTTGTGCGCTCTCTCTCTCTCTCTAATAAATAAATGAAATATTTAAAAATAAAATAAAATAGGTTAGTGTTGGGTAAGATCATTAAGAATAATTGAATAGCTACATTAACATGATATCTCTCACTATTTATTGTGTTTTCATTTAAATTCCAGTTAACATACAATGTAATAATTGTTTCAGGCTTATAATAGTGATTCAACACTTCCATAGGATACTAGCTGCTCATCACAGCAAGTATACTCCTCAATCCTATCACCTATTTCCCCCAGCTCCCCACCCAGCTCCCCTCTTGGTAACCATCAGTTTGTTCTCTATGGTTAAGAGTCGAGATATCTCTCACTTGTTCTCCATTATAGAGACTTTACATTTGTTTTTTGGTTTTGGTTTTGTTTTTGTTTACATCAAATGATGCCGTCTTAGGGATTTCTCTTTTTAGCCATTAAAGTATTTGTCAAATAAATGGATTCAGAGAAATGAAGGTACAATTCCAAACCACTCTGATGGCCTGATATGAACTCATTAGCTTATTGGGAAGTTTCATATATTAATTTTTAATTTTAGTGTTATTTTAAATTGCTTTAAAAATGATTCACAAAAGTAAATCTATTATCTGGGGGTTTTTTAAACCAGATTAATAGTTTGGCTTTATATAATATCTATTACAAGAATTTAATATAATGTCTTTTAGGTAAATAGAAGTACTTAAAACAACCAGGAAAATAGTTAATGCCATGTAGACTGCATATCTTCGGCTCTTTCATCTCCCTTAAACTTTAAAGAAGTTTTAATTTGTTGTTACAATAAAAATGTATACTTCATTCCATTCCTACATCAATAAGCATAGTCCTTCATTTCCTGTATTTTAATATTCAAGTTTGCATCACTATCTGTCTTCTCTCCCGTTGATTGTGTCCACTTCAATGAAGTGTGACAGTTAAATCTTTCAAACAAGATGTAAAAGGCACCAGATATTTATAATTCTTGTGTTTCTTATAATTCTTGTGTTACTTTATGATTAATTAGGCTGCTTGACAACACATATTTTGAGTAAGAAACATTATTCCTTCCAAAGTCTTCATCAGGAAAAAGTTTTTGGAAAAACATTGTTTGATATACGAAATTCAATAGGAGGTCTTCAACTTGGGGATTAAAGACACTGATTTCATTAATTTTAGTGCAAAAAGATTAAAACTCATAATGTGCATGCAGCCTTTGAAGCTGTATGCATGCTCGTTCTCATTAAATTTATAGTCAGTTGGTAGAGTGGCAGGGGTCCATTTATTTTCCTAGGATTTAGACTGGATCCCATCTCTCCTACACTTCTCTCACACCAGTGCCACCATCAACGAAATGCAGCTTTTTCTGTGCTGTGATTTGGGCTACCTAAATAGATGGTTCTGAAATACCTACTGTGATTTAGCCTGACTAGAGCAGTCAAGTTGACACAATGTGTCTCAAAGGAGAGCTATGCATAATTAGGTACCTCTAACTTTAGAAAGATCACTTTAACAGATCATTTTACACCAGAATTATAGAGATTTACCTTCTATCTCTGAACTATTTTCTATCTCTTTACTTTTGCTCTGTCAGTTCATCCACATGGAAAGACCTCTTGCCCTCCATTTGGTATTTTAGGGTACAGCTTATATTTTGCTACCAACACGTCTATGGAGGGAAATGGTCTTGCCCTCCTTTGGACTCCACTAATATTCATCCTCTATGTTACTCACCTGTGGCAGTACATCATCTATGTTTGCATGTTTTTTTTCAGCGATGTTCTAAACTCTGACTCGAGCCTTCCGTTATTAACTTTGTAAAGCCTTGTCACTTACCTCACTAACTGAAGTCTTAAGTATCCTGAAGGTATCAACCACGTCTGACAGTAGTAATGAACATTTTTATTTATGTATTTATTATTTTATTATATATTTTACTTACATATTTATTATTTATAATGATTTGTTATTATTCACTGCAGATATTCAGTTAACACTTAGTTTTTAAAGAACTGGTCCAGGAAGAAAAAAAAAAAACAAAACAGGTGTCTGGTAGAGAATAAAAATGAAGATAAAATATCTTTCTATTTCACAGCAGACGAATGGAAAAAAATAACAATAACAAGGGGCATCTGGGAGGCTCAGTCAGTTAAGTGTCTGCCTTCACCTCAAGTCATGATCTCAAAGTCCTGGAATTGAGCCCTGTGTGGGGCTCCCTCCTCATCGGAGAGTCTGTTTCTGCCTCTGCCCCTCCCCCTGCTCCTGCTATCTCTCTTCTCTCAAATAGTCTTTTTAAAAAATAACAGTAACAATAATACACTTCCATGTTAGAGGTACCATTAGCAACAATAATAACTTGTATTAAGTAGTTTACAGTCTGATGCAGAAATCTTGGGGATGGGATGCCTGGGTGGCTCCGTGGTCGAGTGTCTGCCTCTGGCTCAGGATGTGATCCTCGGGGTCCCAGGATGAGTCCCTCATCAGGCTCCCCAGAGGGAGCCTACTTCCCCCTCTGCCTATTTCTCTGCCCCCCTCTCTTTGTCTCTCATGAATAAATAAATAAAATCTTAAAAAAAAGAAATCTTGGGGACAATCTTACATTTCTGTATGCCAAAATATTTAAAAGTATGTATTCTGACTACCTTCTCTACTAATATTTACTTGTGCTGCTAGCCCCACCAATTAATATTTAACTCAGGAAAGAGAGAAGTGGAAAAAATTCCAAAATTTTATTTGACCAAGTTTGCCTGAAAGTGACTCAATTGTTTCTTGCCTTTTATAGACTGATGCCATGACATAAAAATAAATTTAGTTGTAAGAAAACTTTAGATTTATGCATGGTTGAGTTTACCAATTATAAATAATATACACTTCACATAACAAATAGTGAGGTGCAGTGAAAGTTGCAAATCATCAGTATATGTCAAAGTAAGTGTTGTGACATTATATTTTTAAGATTAACAAAAGGTATAGATGATCTCAACATGGAATGAGTGGCAAGCATCAGTGAACAGGAGACAGGGTAAGTTCTTTTCTTTTTTGGAAATTGTGTATATATACTGACTAACCTTGAATGTTCATTAAAAATCTATGCTTAATAATTTAGTGATGACTCTCAGAAAAATACAAATTATTTCTATAAATTCTAAATTATTCAAAAAGAAATGTTACCTCAAAATTCTCAATCTAACAAAAACAGAAAGAAAAAAAACAGCAAACAAGAGCAAAAAAATTGGTAGAAAACAAAATGCCATTGTTATGTCCAAATAGTGTAAAAGTAATAAATGTGAATGTGGATAAATCTCCTTAATAAGGAATCTTTTATTATAATATTTTGAAGTATGGTGTACAATATTTTTTCTGGATAAATGAATGAAATAAAATAACCCAACGATTGGAAATAAAGGGAAAGGAAAAGCCATAAAAATAAAATCTGATAGAATAAAAATTATAAGAAGCTACAGTAGTAAAGAGCTTTTATTCACTTAAAAGTGTAGCTTTAAAATGTAGAATGCTGACACTAATAGAAATGATAGGAGAAATTGGTATGATAAACCATGTCTAGTAGAAAAACTTAACAGAGTTCTCGTAAGTCAGCAAAGCAAGAAGGCAATAAGAGGAAACTTTTAATAGAAAATGTACATTTAAAAACTCTATCATGGAATATCATGAAAATTAACCAGGTATCAGGCCACAACCCATCCTGAAGTGCAGAAACCATGATTTTCACATTTTCTGGCAAAATTCAACTAAAAAAAATGGAAGTTGATGGTATGACAAAGTCTTCAGATAAAAAGTCCCATGGGATTCAGCAAAACCATAATCATTAAGAATAAGCCTTAAAAGACAGATGCAAGTCCCATATGAGAAACTAAAATAAAAATTTGTATGTCAATCTTTACTGACAGACATAAAAAGGTCTTAAAATGATGAGGCATCACTTTCTCGTGGAAGTTGGAAAGCTATATACATTTTCTCTAAGTAGAAACTATAAAAGTATGTTTACACCATATAATAATCATTTGTTATTGGCACAAGTATAGAAAAAATTTTAGTGATTAAAAATTCAGACATAAACTCTCATGTAAAGTATAATATAATCTACTAAAAAGGATAGAATTTCACTAAGTGTTGGATTATTCTATAAATGGTTTTAAATAAAAAGAAAATTTTCTGTTTTTCAATACAATATTTTAGTATTTGAATTTCCATAGCATGACTTTTGTTAATATGCATGACTTTTGTTAATAAAAGGATATGGATACTAGCTAACAGAAAATTGCTATTACTTGGAGAAAATAAAATTAGTTCCCTGGTCTATATATGCAATTTATGCAAATATGAAATACTTTTCAGCTATTTAAAAGAAATACGTAGCTATTCAAATGACATATGTAAGGCTTAAACCAGCCAAAAATTATAGAAATATGTACATAGACATATATGTGTGTAAACAAACAAAATATATGTATACATCCTATTTTTGTTTTATAAAATCTGTGTTTGCATATGTTTGCACATGTATACAAAAAGTATCAGAGGGATGAGTTGTAAAGATATTAGTTACCGAGGAAAGAAAGTGAAGGAGAATTGAGCACCTTATGTGTCACCTAAAACTGCAGTGGAAAGAGTAAGATTACAAAAAGCATCTAATATACAGTCTCTGCCTTCGGGCCATTCACACACTGTGATGGCAAGGCAAACCTAAATGAAACAATGCACAGAATGGAGACAATATATGACTGTGCCAGAACCTGTCCCATTGGCACTCAATCAAACATGCCTCAGTGGTTCCAACTTAATGTAAACTTCCAGGTAGTTGCATCAAAACTTTTCTCATAGCATGTGGTCAAATCACTTTGGACAGTTTCATAACTAAGAGCAAGGAAGGAACAAAATAACAAACGACTTTGAAAATCCAACACCATGATACTCATGTCCTAGTATTAAAATTAAGAAAAGGAAAAATGTTGAAGGCCATGTAAAAGGGGTAGTCGGAGGGCAATACAATGAAATCATTTTAACTTTTTCATAAGAATATTTTCATCTCTTAGTAAACATTGTAAATTACCATTTACATATTACATACATTGTCACTCAAGTTCAGGAACTGCTTCTCCTGGGAAATGGTTTTCTAAACACAGTGTCATTTAAGAAGTGTAGAAAAAGAGTCTATTAACTGACACTAAATGTAATTCAGTCATGTTTCTTCCATTAGTATGTAAGTGTCAAATGACATGTTGCTACCCTCTATTTTACTAAAATTCTAATTAGAATTAGCTTGAAAATGAAACATTAGCTGTTTGAAAAGTGAAAAGGTCTCCTCAGTCTAGTTGTGGTGATGGCATATAATACCAGCAGTTCAAGGTAGAGAATATTTCTCACTTAAATAGGTACCTGGAGTTTTCCATTGTTGTAGAAATTAGTCTGAATGCAACTTCTCATGAAATTACTCTTAATAATGAAAATAATAGGCTAATTTTAAATGAATTAAAGGTACTTAGATACACCTATCCACTTTCTTTCCTTATTAAATACTAAATATCTCTGGTAAGTTCAAAAATATAATCAAATGTCTGGATCCATGGAAGTGTCAAGGACATATACCCTTTATCTCTGTTGTAAATTTCAATATGCATTTTTATGGCTATCTTCCCACAATTTCTCAAATGCAATATATTCATGTCACAACCATTTCTATTAAAAAACTAAAAATATAATGAAATTTTGTGCACTGTGGTGTTGAAAAGAGCAACAGCCAGAAGGTATACGGAAAATAGCAATTAATACATATATTATGTTAATATTTGGTATTGTAATAATGATGTCAATTTCATTGTTATTCTAAAGTTGATGTGAAAATTTTCTGGCAAACAAATGACTAAATAAAGTCAAGTTATTTTCTATAAAATTTATGTATATTCTACTTTTTCTGACACTTCCCTCTCATCTAGAACTATTTTAATAAAATCATTAAATTAAATATCCACCTAATAAGCTACAACACCATATATATATATATATACATATATATATATATATAGAGAGAGAGAGAGAGAGAGAGATAAACATATAAACAAGGTACTATTTGAATCGGGTCTTATTTGGTGGCAAAATAATTTAGGCTGTGAGATTCTAAGCCTAAGATATCAACTGGGGTTAATGTAATATACTTGAACTTGGAAGAAAGCCTAAGGTTTGATTTTTATAAGGACTGGTACAGGGATACGTGGTCCTGAAGATTAGCATAAAATGGGAAAAGTAGGAAAAGATGAACTAAAAACAGTCTAAGATATTGCAAAGACAAAAAACCTAGGAAGGCAGAGAAACCAATATTCCAAAGGGCTGATTGTGGGCACTGAGAAAACCATAAAGATATTATTTGGACTTTAGGTAGAAGAATCTACATTATAGAAGAACTAGTATACTAAATTCTTAGTCAAATTTCTTACAATGTTTTATGAAAATAGAGTAAGGAATAAAATATCATCCCATGGCAGCAGAAGATCATACTTTTCAAATAGCTGAATATTAAAGGAAATTATATAGAATATAAAAGAACAACATAAATCAGAATTAGAAAAACTCTAATAAGCTGATAAGAGAAAGGGTAGATTTGAGAAGAAAAATGTCAATAAAAGAAAAAAGTGTCACAAGTGAAGATAAAATTGGATGAAGCACAAGTGAATTCAAGCAGTAAATAATTGAAGTAGAAAATGGAAGGTGATTGTTTTGTATTAAGGAAAGGAAAGGAAAGGAAAGGAAAGGAAAGGAAAGGAAAGGAAAGGAAAGGAAAGGAAAGGAAAGGAAAGGAAAGGAAAGGAAAGGAAAGGAAGAAAGGAAAGAAAGAAAAGAAAGAAAGAAAGAAAGAAAGAAAGAAAGAAAGAAAGAAAGAAAAGAAAGAAAGAAGAAAGAAAGAAGAAAGAAAGAAAATAAAAGAAAGAAGGGGAGGGAGAGGTAGAAAGAAACAGACATAGAATAAGAAAGAGTAAAAGACCAGGGGTGAGAGAGGGTAATGGAGTAGAACAAATACAAAAGATATAAATTTTAAAATATATAGGAAACTATATATTGATGGGTCATGACACGTGTTTAGAAAAATCAACCCATCGTGGCCAGAAATTAGTCCTGTTCTAGTAAAACTATTGAGCTTTGAAGAAAAAAAAGTTTTTAAAGAGTACCCAGGCAAAACAATTGTGCTAATTTTCAGGAAAACAGTTTGTGATCAGATTTTGACAGCAACATTTTTTTTTTTTGCCAGAGACAACGTAATTACATATTTAAGATTACCAACTATCAAAAATCTAAGAAGATAATGTAAGAAAAGTAGAATAAGTTAAAAAGAGTCTTTCCTACTCCTCTCCCTTCTAAAAAATAAAGAAGCTAAAAATATTCATAAAACATTAGTATATAGGTAATATATAGAACATAATACAACCATTACTAACTAATGCAATTGCTTATATATAAAATCCTAAAAATAGTTGCCAATAAGAGGAAACAGGTTTCAAGGATTAGAGTAGCAGTTAAGACTTTGAAAACAGGTAAAGTGGCGTTCCTGGGTGGCTCAGTGGTTTGGCGCCTACCTTTGGCCCAGGGAGCGATCCTGGAGACCCGGGATCAAGTCCCGCTTTGGGCTCCCTGCATGGAGCCTGCTTCTCCCTCTGCCTGTGTGTCTGTCTGTCTCTCTCTCTCTCTCTCTCTCTCTCTCTCTGTGTCTATCATAAATAAATAAATAAAACTTAAAAAAATATAAAAAGGTAAATTATTACAAAAAGCAATTTAAAAGTATTCTTTTCAATGAATGGTGTTGGGAAAACTGGACAGCTACATACAAAGGAGTGAAGCTGAACCATTTTCATATACCAGACACAAAAATAAGCCCAAAATGGACTAAAAACCTAAATATGAGGCCTGAAACCATAAAACTCCTAAAGAGAAAACACAGGCAGTAATTTCTTTGACATCGACCTCAACAACATTTTTCTAGATATGTTTCCTCAGGCAAGAGAAACAAAAACAAAAGGAAACTATTGGGACTATATCACATTAAAAAGCTTTTGCACAGCAAAGGAAGTCATCAACAAAACAAAAAGGCAACCTACTGAATGGAAGAAGATATTTGCAAATGATATACCTGATAAGGGGTCATTGCCAAATACATACGAAGAACTTACACAACTTGACCAGAAAACAAACAATCCAATTTAAAAATGAGCAGAAAACGTGAATAGACAGTTTTCCAAAGATGTAAAGATGGCCAACAGACACATGAAAAGATTCTCAATGGCATTAATCATCAGGGAAATGCAAATCTAAACCAAAATGAGGTATATCATCTCATACCAGTCAGAATTGCTAGTATCAAAATGACAAAAAATAATAAGCAAGGATGTAGGAAAAGGGAACAACCACTGTGGAAAACAGTACAGAGATTCCTCAAAAAAATGTAAGGTAGAAATGCTATCTGATCCAGTAATTCCACTACTGGATATTTACCCAAAGAAAATGGAAACAGTATAGGAAAGGTGTATACACCCCTATATTTATTGCAATGTTACTTACAAGAGCCAAGATATGAAAGTGACCCAAGTGTCCTCGATAGAGGGGTGGGTAAAGAAGATGTGGTATATACAACAGAATGTCACTCAGCCATAAGAAAGAGTGATATCTTGCCATTTGCAACAACATGGATGGACCTAGAGGGTATCATGCTAAATGAAACAGGTCAGTTAGAGAAAGACAAATACAAAAAAAAAAAAGAGAGAGAGAAAGACAAATACCGTATGATTTCACTTGTATGTGGATTCTTTAAAAAGCAAAGAAACAACCAACAGAAACAAACTCATAAAAACAGAAAACTGGTGGTGGTCAAAGTGGGGGGAACGTGCGGAGGGATGGGCAAAATAGGTGAAGGTGATTAAGAGCTACAAACTTTCAGTTATTGAATAAGTAAGTCATTGGGGCACCTGGGTGGCTCAGTAAAGTGTCCAAATCTTGATTTCGACTCAGGTCATGATCTCAGTGTGGTGAAATTGAGCCCCCCGTCAGACTCCACGCTCAGTGTGGTGTCTGCTTGGAATGCTCTCTCCCTGTCCCTGTGTCCCTCCCCCTGATTGCACTCTCTAAATAAATAAAATCTTTAAAAAAATAAAAGTCATGGAAATGAAAAGTACAACATAAAGAATATAGTCAATAATATTATAACACTGCATGGTGACAGATGGTAACTACATTTATCATGTATTATATAATGTATAGAATTATTTTTTTTTAAAGATTTTATTTATTTATTCATGAGAGACAGAGAGAAAGAGAGGCAGAGACCCAGGCAGAGGGAGAAGCAGGCTCCATGCAGGGAGCCCGACACGGGACTTGATCCCAGGTCTCCAGGATCACGCCCTGGGCTGAAGGCAGATGCTCAACCACTGAGCCACCCAGAAATCCCTATATAATGTATAGAATTCTTGAATCACTATGTTGTATACCTGAAACAAGTATAATATTGTATGCCAAATATGCTTTGAGAATAAATATTAAAAAAGAAAAATTCTTGCAAAATCAAAAGATGACAAAAATTAACTTAAACGTATATTCGGAACCACACCAGAGGAAAGGATTTCAGGTCATTTTAAATATCCCTAGGAGCACATACACAAAGCATTTTCTTCCACCCTGTTTAGAGTAGGCATTGGTCCTCAGGCTCTCGAGATTTCTGGAACTCCTGCCATTACTCCATTTCGAAAAGAGCATGTGCTAGCTATTCAGTCTCTTTAAAGAACTGTTCCCAAAACTGCATCCAGCATCACCCACTTATATGGCCTTGGTGATAACTTCAACTTGTGTTATGTCTATCAGTATGTAAATCTAGGAAATGCATTGTTCTTAAATCTAGACATACTTCCACAACCACCACCCCTGCACATTGGAATTCTGAAATTAAGGACATAGTGGGGAATGGATCCTGGGGATGTAGCCACATTCTCTTTCACCATAGTTTTTGCTGAGTAAGTGCTGTGGCAGGGAGCAGGTGACTTGGGCTTCTCCTCTCCTGTCTGGGGGAAAATATCAGCTCTCTAATCCTCTAATCTACAGCTTAATGGACAAGGAAACATGAAGGCATTCAGAGTCCTG
Organism: Vulpes lagopus; assembly: GCF_018345385.1. Lineage (NCBI taxonomy): Eukaryota > Metazoa > Chordata > Mammalia > Carnivora > Canidae > Vulpes > Vulpes lagopus. Next base: position 36,717,459 of record NC_054846.1, read on the forward strand.
AACTATTTGAGCCTTGAGAAGATGAACAAATCCCTGTCATTCTCCATAGGGGCAAAATGCACAATACTTTTCCAAACAGCAACAAATTCCAAGGGTCTCATACTCAAAAGGGAAAAAAGAAAGGAGGAAGACAGATAATTACAAAAGTCAAGAAAATACTCTCTTTGTAAAATTCAAGAAAATATTCTTTTTGTAAAATTCAGCAGAGCAGCTGCTTTGTAACAATCCTATTTCTTTTTTTTTTTATTAGTAAAAGGAATGAAAAGGATTGGAATACCTGCCAATGCATAGAGTTTAGTTTTGAAAATATTATGTATTTTATATGTTTTTATTCCTAAAAAATGGTTTTTAAAATATTTAGCAGTGTATAATACATATCTGCGTGCATATGTGTATATGTGTTTGTGTGCAGATTCACATTTGCCAATGTTAATATAATATATACGTGATATTTGCAGAGCCACACGCAGTCATTGTCAAGTTTACTTACTTTCAAATGAGGAAAATTATGCTGCATACTACATTCCCTTATACCTATTTGAAGGCATTTTAAAATAATTTATGTGTTGACCTTCTCTGCCAATTACTTGGGACAAAAAACATGGTTTGCTGATATTACCTTCCTTTTTGTTGGTCGATATCCAGGCTTCTCTTCCTTAGTGTATTTTTTACAACTTCATTTCTTCTCTGTTTGTTCTGTCCATATCACACGGCACAATTTAGATGCTCCTTCACCATTCATACTTTTAATTGAACTCTCACCTGCACCAAAAAATGACCTGTTTTCTTCTTTCTCATTCACTTCATTGAACATTTTTTCCACTTCTTTAAAGGAGACACTGCCCTCTTTACTCGCAATTTGACATTATTCAGTATGTTCAGGTCATAGGAAATGTCAAGGTTTATGAATTAAGCATAAGATTAACTGATAATTACAAGAAATGCAAGAAACATAAAATTCACAGCATGTTAAAGACGTACGGTAATACCCGAGACTAATATTGTCTAAGGAATTCAAGAAGGCTATATTTAAGGAGGTCACATGGTAGATCCAGACAGCATAAATAGATATTTCCCAGGTAAATAAGAGGAACTGATAAGGGCATTTTGTAAAGAAACCATGCAAATTGAACAATTCATGAAAAGATGAGGTAACTTGAGAAGCCTGGAGCTGTAGGGTAATTGCAAGTGATGAAACTAGAAAAGAATATGGAAGGCTTCCGTATGCCAATTTGGACTTTCATATATTTGTAGGCAATGAAGTAAAATCAGAACTGTTTAAGAAAGTATTGCAAGACAGAGCGATAAGAGATCAATTAGAAAGTTATTGTGAATGAAATTAAAAACCACCCTGCAATAACATTTTGTAACTCAGATTGTCAGAGATTGAAAAACTTGCTCTCTTGTTCTATCAATGATGAGGCTGGGGAAACAGGTGTTCTCAATCATTGCTGATGTGATTTTAGATCGGAAGATTCTCTAGGACAACTTGGCCTCTTCTACCAAATTGCACCTTCATATTTTCTTTGACTCAACAATGCTAACCCTAAAAATTTACCTGTTACAGACATTTACAGAAATCACTTATGAAAGATTATTTGTTGCAACATGAGAAGAGTAGAAGATTTTACCTCACTTAAGGGTCCATGGATAGGTTACTGGTTAAATAAAATGTTGCACGTTCATACAAAGGAAGTAATGGAAGCAACCCCTTTGTAGGGTGATACAAAACAATCTCCAGGATGCAGAGTGTGAAAGAAAAAATGTGTACAGCATGCTACTATTTTGTTAAAATAAAAGCAAAGAAAAAAGAATAAGTATATACTTATTTGCTGCTATAAGCATGGAGTAATTTTAGAAACAAGAGTTCTATTGTCTTGGAGAGAAATTGGGTAGCTAGGAGACAGGTAATGAAGGGAAATTTTTCCCGGTATATAATTTTGTGCTTTTTGAATTTTGAATCATGGGAATAAACCACCTATCAAAATATTTAAAGTTAAATTTAAAAATAAATAGAGTATTATTTCAGATAATGAATTATGGGACCCTGTATGAAGTTAGTAGCAGTGAACTTAGAAAAAGAAATATGTCTCTTTTGTGATTTCCAGATAGAAACGAGTTCAGTTTGAGATATACTCTTAGATTTCTTCATAGAGTAGAAAAAAATATCCTGAATGAGATGATGATAGAGATTAGATAGACAATAGAGGCAGAGATACAGAACTCATCAACATCTAGATGCTAATGGAAGTAATACATAATGACACAGCCTGCATATGTAGAGCAGGGCAAAGGACAAGATCTAGAACCTTTTATCAGCCAAAATGAAGTAGCAGGAGATGGAGAGAAGCCAATAAATTAAATTAGAAAGGGGTTATAAAATAATAGGAGAAAGTAGTGCTCTGGAAATTGTGGGAGGGGTAAATTTAAGGAGTAGATGATATTCAGCAGCTTCCAATGCTACCAGAGATTTATGCTCATTCCAGTCCCTTAACAAACCAAGAATTAATAACACCGTACTGCATGCAATGCCCTTTACTGGGTATTACCCACACACTGAAATGTTCTTGTGATTAAAGACTGTGTATAATCTATAGGACACAGCAAAGTGATTTCATATAATAAACTCCAAGTAAATAATTAATGAGAAGCAATGAGGACTTTAAATAGATCTTTGTGTTTTCTATATGGCCAAGTCTACCAAACGCATCAGAGAGATACAGAAGAATGGGTGTTGACAAAGCGGTGTCTATCAGAAACTTCAGGAAATCAGTCCCAAAGGAAAGGGGATTGTGGAAACACACTGTCAAAGGGTTAAATGGAAGGCTGAATGAAAATGTTACTTGTGCAGAATCAAGAAAGCCAAAGGAAAATTTGAAAAGTGTGAGAACTTTAGTTATGCTATGACAGCGTAGAGTCAGTAGAAAGGAGCATACTGATATAACTTAAAAGAAGAGATTTAATAATAGGAAAAGTGAGGTTTTGAAGGAGAGTACAAAAGAGCTCAGGGTTAACTTTGAGAGAAGGACATCTACATTTTCGTCTGACATTATGTGGCAGATGAGAGCATGGGTACAGACAAAGGTTCCAGGAGGTTTCAAGGGGGATAGGAGGCACAGCTTTATATGTTGAGTTAAAGGAGTAACCATATGCCTCTCAGAAGATAATGTGCTCTTATCATTGTTCTTTGGATTAAAGGTTCAGCACTAAAGATTCAGATACGATAAATATACTGCTAAAAAGAAGATGGAGCTAGAACCTTGAGAAGAATAGTTAAGATGGAGAGTCTACTTGGAACTCAAAAGAAATGAAAAACAAAATTAACCGACAATGTAGTTAAAATGAATCTTTATGAATTCGTGCTAAAAATCTCCCAACAATACACAATAACATTCTACTTATTCAAATCCTCAGTGTTAGTATTATAATATTTTCACACTCTTTAGAGTAGTTTTGATCACCAGTTATAATGATCTTGGGAAATTAAAGCACATAAACTCTCTGGGCCTTGGTTTTAATATAAATGAAAGATTAGGGTAATGATAACTTCTCTCCATCCTTCTTCCAGCTATTTCCCAGTGGTATGAGTATTGTTACCTGTTCAAATGTGTTGATAGTGGAGTGTGCAATACTGTGATGTTTGCTTTTGCACATCAAAAGGCAGTTTAAAAAAGGAGGTAGTTCTTAAATTCTTTCTTATAGCTTCTAATCACGACTTTTTTATATGAGTGTGGTGTGGCTGTATGGTTATTTGAGAGAATTATGGTCTGCAATGATCAAGTCAAAGGTCCCTTTTAATTTTTGTAAGTATTTTTATCCAGTCATATACCAGAGGAGACTAGAGGGCCAAGGGTTTTTGACAACTATACTTACTTCTTGCTATAGAGGATGGAGTTAAATCAGAAGAGGAAAGACCATTCCTAGTTCTTCCTGTGATACTAGTGAGCATGCCTTAGTACCTTTGGGATCCTCTCTGGGAAGTCTAGCTTCCCGCTCATAATGTTCTTTGTGTGTCTGGTGAATGCCAGAGGCAGGCACTTGCAGGTTGTGTGAAACTTCTGTGGTAGCTTAAATATTATGATACACTTTAAGGCTCTCCATCCAGTTGAGAGATACACAGAAGCATACTTTTGTGTCAAGGAACATCACTTTAGTTTTTTTCCTGCAATTCTATATTTCAATCACCTTGCAGTGCAATCACATTCAAAAAAGAAATTGTAAAGCTATTAGTTTCAAGCTCTCATTATTTCTTTGAGTTTGCTGTTTATTTTTTGCCTAAGACTTTCAGCCATTTCAGGACAAGGTTTGATAGTCTCTAGATACTGTCATTTATACTTAAGTTCCTCCTGCCTGATTAGCCATTTTATGCTCTGCTTTCTTTCGCATTTGGTTAGTGATATCGAAACACATTAATGCTTCATATAAAACAAAATATCCTGAGGATTCTCATAGTAATGTTAATATCTGGAGCCAGTGGGGGGGAAATGGTTAACAACCCATCACTATATTCATGTTAAGAAATTTCTGCAATCACACATGGATTTTGTGTTTCTGCCTCATTTACTCAATTCTTAGGAAGTAGCTGTTATTCAAGGCTAGTGCTTTTGTTCTTTTCTTCCTACTAAATCTCTTTTTAAAAAAACATCTGAGGCAACTTTTTTTTTCTTATGAAATATTCCTATTTAAGCTCTGAGAATTAGAATAGTCTCTGGTCTGGACACTTTGGCTTATTTTAGATTCTTTCCTTTAGGTATTTGATATTTTTATTGTGTGCTTGTTTGGTTTGGCACTTTATGGGACATTTTACAGGAAAGAGGGGTATATGTTTAACTCTTTACATAAATTATTGCAACAATAAAACACGTTAATTGTGCTTTCCTCTGAATTTTTATCCTCCAGTGGTAAACGAAACAACCATTTGTGGCTACTAGGATTAGAAAAATATAGGAATACTGTAGGAAAGTAGCCCAAGTCTATACAAATTATTCCTTCTCCTGCCATTTCTTAAAAAGTAAAATATGATTAACTAATAAATATGGAGGAAGAGTCCAAACACATTTGTGATTTTAGGGTGGTTTTATTTTTAAGATTTTATTTTTTTATTTGAGAGAGAGAAAGTGAGAGAGGGAGAGAAGGAGCAGGGGGAGGGACAGAGGGAGAAGCAGAATCCCTGCTAAACAGGGCACCCAATGTGGTACTCAATCCTGGCACCCTCAGATCGTGACCTGAGCCAAAGGCAGACGCTTAACCAGCTGAGCACCCAGGAACCTTGTGGCTTTAGGTTTTTAAAGAAGGCTTTAAATTATCATTGTTTAAAAGTGGAGGAGTTTACCAAGGATTTAGCAGCCTTGAAATAAAACTTTCCTCTAGAGGAAAAAAAAAAGACTGGTGTTAAAATTCTCATCACAATATTGGAATCTAGAAAAGAATGAAGAATATTTACAGTCATGAGAAGAAAGTACAGAGCTGGAATCCACCCTCAGCCAATATATCATTTGTGTGTTACAAGTAAATACAATAAGATATTCAAGAATTTAGAAAGTACATAACTCACAAGTCTTCTGTGATAGTTACTGAAGATCTTCTCCAGTCAAATGAAAATTAAATAAGAGAAAGTATTCCAAGACAGAAGATACTGTGTTTGACAAATAGTGAAGGTCACTGAATATATTCAAAATTTTGGTTAATCCTAAGTAGATGATAATAGTGTGATTTTGAGCTGAAATATTTGTAAAAATAAATACAACTTTAGAAAACTTGATCAATAGACAATATTTTCCAAAAAAGGAAAAAAGGTAAACAATAAATTCATACCACATTTTAAATTTGGGATAAACTATATGTCATCAAAGGAATGAGACCAAATATATCACTTATGAAAAGGAATGGATTGAGTAATATGATATTCAATGATAAAGACTCCGTTTTGGGATCCCTGGGTGGCGCATTGGTTTGGCGCCTGCCTTTGACCCAGGGCGCGATCCTGGAGACCTGGGATCGAATCCCACATCGGGCTCCCGGTGCATGGAGCCTGCTTCTCCCTCTGCCTGTGTCTCTGCCTCTCTCTTTCTGTGTGTGACTAACATAAATAAATAAAAATTTTTAAAAAAAGACTCAGTTTTGAATAAGTAAGCATAAACTCAGTAAAATTCGCTAAGGAGAACTACATATCTAAAGTAAAATGGCACAAGTGATTTAAAATTAAGTGAAATATGTGGTAATTAATGTTAAAATAGATATGATAGCATTTAAAGACAACAACTTAAGCAGTAAAAGGATGAATCATTTTAATGATACACAGCACAACCCACCAAGATGATGAGCAGGTCAAAAAGTGCATAAAACAAAACACTTTGGAAACACAGAGAAAAATTGGTAAATCAGCAAACACTTTCCTTCGAAATGGGGTTTTAAAAACATTTTCCTGAAATTAACAATCCAATGGCAGGTTAGGGAGAGAGATAACAAAACTTTTAATTTAAAAAAAACCAACAAGCCCAAAGTAACATGGACGTGTGTATATCATGTTTGAGTGACCCCACACAGAGTTTAAATCTACAGCTGGGTCTCGATGTCATTGTGTCATGCCCTTGAAACATACAAAGAAGTTGGTCACAAACAAAACTTTAATAAATTAAAAATGTAGAGATGTTAATTAAACGGATACTTCTAATCCGTTAAATAAATGGATTAAAATGCAATAAAACAAGAAAAAGCATTTCAAGAATTTTTTGAGAATTCTTCACAATATAAATAAAGGAGGAAGAGTGAACATAGTTTGCATCATTTTACATAATTTGATACTTATGTTAGCCTTCCTGTTTGAAAATTATGTACTGAAACTTAAAATTTATGATTAACAACTTTTTTTTCTTTTTCCCTGAAGATGCCTAAGCTGTCGTTCACTTATTTAGCACTAAAGTTCTTTTAACACAATCAAGAGTCTTCATTAGTAATCATCAGCAAACATTATATGAAATGACTAAAATCTGAAGTACCCTTCAATAAAACTAAGACAATGACACCCATGATAGATACTAATGTTCCGTATTAATTCGAAGACTTTAAGTCATTGATGTTAAGAAAAAAATGATATAAATATAGATGAAGAAGAGATTAATTTACCATTAGTCATAGACAATGTGCTAGGAATCCATAAAGTCCGGAAAAAGTCACTGCAAAGACTGTGGGGTCCTCACTAGGCAAGGTGAGCAGGGCAGGTGGCATTGGTGGCTGGAGCCAAAGGTGTGTACATGCTTGATGACAGGGACTGGCTGCAGGTACACACGAGGTGGCAGGGGTATATGTGGTGGTATATGCTGGGGCCAAATGTGAACAGTTGTAGGTGCCTGTGCTGTTTGCAAGGTGTGCACTTGTGTGGCTCAGGGGCTGCAGGTTCAAGCACAACAGTGCAGGCAGTGACAGGAGTCACAGATGCCTGTGTTCCAGGGGCACCACATTATGACATGTAGACACAGCTGTAGGTTTAAACTGTGGGATCACTCAAACATGATATGCACACACGTCTCTGTTACATTGGGTTTGTTGGGGCTTTTCAAATAAAATGTTTGTCATTCTTCCTCTCCCAGACTGCCACTGGATTGTTAATTCTCAGGAAAATGTTTTTAAAACCCCATTTCTAAGGAAAGTGTTTGTTGAGTTAATAATTTCTAAGCAAAATATTAAAGGAATAGCCTGGTCTGCAGACCACGGCAGACCCTCTAATAGCTCTCTCTGCCAAGGATCGTGTATTTGTGATATCATGACCCCAACTGCCTGAGCCAAGGAGACAACATACGCCTCAGACTAGGGGTTGCCACACAGCCCTGTCCTTGGCATCCCACACCCCTGAACCCAGCTTCACAGCATACTCCAGGGTACCCCCACCCGCAGATGAAGTCTTTCCTTGCTGAAGTCAGTCCATAAAGTCTGGAAGGAGTGACTGCTTCTTCGAAAGCAGAAACACCTACATAAGGGCTGCAGGGTTCACAGGGTCAGGGAAACGTACAAAGGAACACAATAAACATTAAGTAACTGACACCAAAGAAATGGAGATCTGTGGACTCTCCAAATATTTAAATTCTGCTACTTTGTGATTAATCATTCCATCTTTAAGTCCTTTCTTCTCAAATTTTACCACAAACACTCATGACAGTATTTTGCTTAGAACCTTCCTCAAAGTTCTACCGCACACAAAACACTAGTCACAAATACAAGTCTGCCACTTTATAACAAGGATTACCTTTCCTCCAGTTTCCAGTAACATGTTCCCTATTTCCGTCTGAGACGTCAACGTTCAGTTCTCAACTACCTAGCTGTTTTCTAAGAAGATGGAGGTTGTCTCTTTTGTTCTCCCCTTCTCCTCTTGAGCTCTCTCACCAATATCGCCTATAAAGGTCCATTACAGCAACATAAGCTTTTTTGAACATGCACCTCAAAACTCTTCCAGACTCTACTTATTACACACTTCCAAAGCCACCTCCACACTTTTAGGTATTTTCATTCTACTTCTCAGTACCCATTTCTGTCTCAGTCTGCTCAGGCTGCTATAACAAAATACTATAGAGTATGTGGTTGAAGCAACAAACATTTATTTCTCTGGAGGTTGGGGATCCAAGATCAAGGTGCCACCAGATTCACTGACCAGTGCGGCCTCTTCCAGGTTCATAGAAGACCATCTTCTCATTGTTCTCATGTGACAGGAGGGGCAAGGAAGCTCTCTAGGAATGTCTTTTTTAGGGGTTCCATCTCATCCATGAGGGTTCCATTGTCATGACCCAGTCATCTCCCAAAACCCCACCTCCAAATATCTTCACATGAGGGGTTAGGTTTTAAGATGTTAATTTTAAGAGGGCACAAACATTTAGTGACACATTAGATTTCAAACACCAGGAGAACAAAACCAATAGAACATGTTAGAATTATTTTGCTATTGAAAGATTCAAATTCATTTTGGGTTTGTAAATGCCCGCTCATTTTTTTCCCCATGCCATTAGTTTTTTATAATGAACATGCACCTCAAAAAGTTATTTTTTGGAGGGAGAAGAGTTTCAATATATTTTATGTCAGAGGACCTGGGTGGCTCAATTGGTTAATTGACCAGCTCTTGATTTCTTCTCAGGTGATGATCTCAGGGCCATGAGATTGAGTCCCACATCTGACTCTGCACTGGGTATGAAGCCTACTAAGATTCTCTCTCCCCCTCTCCCTTTGTCCCTCCTTGCTCACTCTCTCTCTCTAAAAATAAAATAATAAAATAAAGTAAAATAAATGTATTTCATATCACATGTAATAGTTTGGTGTTTATAATAAACTTTTCTTTTGATAATTTTGTACTGAAGCTTAAAATTTACCATTTATGACTATGCTGGGTTTTTTCTCTTTTCTCAGAAGATTCCTAAACTACGGCTGATATATGTTAGCACTAAATCTCTTTTTAGAAAATCTCATATTTGACAAAAAGATATGCTCCAGAATGTCTCTAAAGAAATATTATAAGACAAATGAGTTGTTGCCTACCAATTCCTTTTTCAGTAAAAGCTTTTGCTTTATTTCCAGTTAGTCACAGGATTCATCCCTCTGGGAAAATAAAAACATACAGTAACACCAAAAAGAATCATAAGATTTCAGAGGTGAAAAGACCCTGGAAGTGGTTTAGTCCAAAGTCCTCATTTTGCAGATAAGGAAATTGAGGCCAACCTGCAGTTACATGGATGGTTTAATGGCATGGCCAGAATTAGAAGTACTGCCTGGTTCTCAGTCCAGAGCTTTTTTGATTATACTATGCTGTGGTCCTCTTCGTGACACCTCTGAAAGAGGTTCTCATAAAGCGTCTATGCATGAGTCACAGAGTTTCTAATGGCAGTATTTTCCCTACAGAAAAATGCCTGCCAAGGATTCTGCTACTAAGAGCTCCCGCTAGGCAAGGGGTCCCTAGATAGTACACTCTACAAACCGTAATGAGCTACATAATGTGTCTATTCTCCAGTGACATGGAGGCTTCATAATGTAGATTTTTTTTAATAAAGATTTTAATCAAGCATCTTAAACGTCTAACCCTCTGTACCACGTCCCATGAGACAGAACCTAGAGCCAGTCACACCCAGCAATGTTATATGTTAGAACAACAGGGGAATGTTTCAAGATAGTTGGCTTTGTTTGCCCAACCCCATTTTTTTTAATCATTCCTTTTATAAATCAGCATGCTCCCTCTGGCTCTTTCAGTAACTGAGCAGTTGAACAAGATCTCAATACAGAAAAGCTGCATCCATGACAATAGTGTAAAATACCACTAAGATGTCACCCCCACTTTACTCAATTCCTATAACAAATATTTTCCATCTCTGTTCAGGGTCTGTATTAGCAATTGTTCCCTAGTGGTATCAGTTGTGCCAGATGAACCTTCTTTCTTGAATATTGCACACAGCTGGGTTCATGGTGAATTTGTAAATTTGTGGGGACAAAAACAGCTACCAAAATAAATGTAAAACTGTAATAGCATGTATATGAGATTAAAATAAGGTCTGTAATTTCTATCCAATGACAACTCATCCCTGATTTGGATCATAGACTCTAAAATTTAAATCACTTTGCCTATGCTGCCTTCCTATCATTGCAAAAAAGTCACCATGGCAACGAATCAATCACAATAAAAACCAATTTATTACTGTTCTTTCATGTCTATAGGTTACTAAACTTTGGTTTTGGAATGTAACTCATCATTTAGAAAGTTTTCAGTTTTTTAAATTCATATTTCATTATCCCTGCTTTCTCCAACATAGAGTACTAAAATTGTTATATTTTAGCACCCACTCCCTCTGTCCACATGCCTTTGACTAGCAGAGAAATGATGGTGATCTCTATTGATATCAACTAAATATCATTCACCTTTAATTTTTTCTTTACCTCAAGTTGAATGCCTAGAAAATATCTATACTATTTATAGCCCTGATTTCATATATATTTTTTTCCAAAAAAAAAAAACCCAGATATTTCCATGCTGAGAGTATTTTGCCTATTTCAAAAATTAAATACTTCAATTTTGTTACCCAGGCATTTTTACAGTAATGGAAAACCATAATTATGTTTTTAATCATTCTCTCACTAGGAAGCTAGCTTTATGGGGCAACATATTTATTTGAATATGTTCTCCCTCTAGTTAATAAACCTCTTTCTTCTTCAGACCTACTAATTTTGAGTAAAACATGTAACTCCAACCACCTACAACTGCTACAGAGATAGACATGGAATTCTGGTTGCCATATCTTGATTCCAGGTGAACTCATGGTACATTTGAAGTGTGTGTGTGTGTGTGTGTGTGTTCACTGACACGTTTTTACAACCAATTTGAGCCATAGACATGTGGGGTAGTTCTTTACACTCTCTGCTGCTGCTTTAATAGCACTTCATATATTTCTAAACATTTTTAAATATTCTATTTGATCACTTACAACATGAAGACTTATTGCTTAGTTTTCATGGTAATCAAAATAAAGGAGAAAAGTCAAATACATAAAGGAAAATAAGAAACAAAAACATAAGTATGTGACAAAAACCTGAGTCAGTTTCTAGGGGTAAGCTAAGGCAAATAAATCAACTATAACAGCCAACATAACTGCTTTCCCAGTAGAAGGAAAGGAGCTGGATTGGGTAAGGCAAAGAAATAACTTTAGCTTTTAGCTAAAGAATATTTAGGTATAGCAGGAGGCAAAAAGACCAAAAAAAAAAAAATCTACATAGAAGGATCAGAGAATGGTGAGTGGAAAGTTGCAGCTCACACTATGGTAAGTAAAAGATGCCTGGTCAGCACAGCACCTGCCAAAACAGGGCTCAAACAGTGACAAGATGCTGTGGCACTGCCACTGTGAGTCACTTCTGGTAAAGAAGCATCCAGAAGGTTAGAAGAATAGTCTTATCCATTCTTATCCAAGCATGAAAGCTCTTCTCTATGGCCACCCAGCGTAGCAGGGCATGGCACGAAGAACTTCAGAGCCTTCTGGATGAGAATACAGTAGGAAATCAACTAGAAAATAAAGAAAATGATGAGAAAGAAAAGTGGTGGGGAGAGGGAAAGAGAAAGCAAACGGATAACTTGGCCATTCCATTCAATGAGCACGTCCTCCGAGTGGGAATGAGTTAAGAGCTGTGAACCTTCTTCCAATGATCTCCATTTCACTTTGTGCTCAATGTTTACACATTTCTAGTGTTTACACAGAAATGTGATTGTAGTTTTAGCATATATATATATATATACGTACATATATATAATATTTGTATATTCTACATATATATACTATCCATTTTTCCATATATGATTTATGTATGTATATATGCAGATATACAGTATAAAATATATATACATATATATTCAATAACTTGTATGGGGAAATGGATAATGTGTGTGTTTTGTTTTTTTAAAGATTTTATTTATTTATTCATGAGAAACACACACAGAGAGAGGCAGAGACACAGGCAGAGGGAGAAGCAGGCTCCACACAGGGAGCCTGATGTGGGACTCGATCCTGGGACTCCAGGATCACACCCTGGGCCGAAGGCAGGTGCTAAACCTGCTGAGCCACCCAGGGATCCTCGACAATATGCGTGTTTGTGCGTGCGTGCGTGTGTGTGTGTGTGTGTGTGTGTGTGTGTAGCTCACTCATACTATAGTTTTCAGGTAAATTTCCAGGGAAATACTCTTTTTCCTGCTGCGCTTTATATTCTAACCCTCCTTCTAATCCACAACTTCCCATCAGACTAGACAGCACTCTAGAGTGATATTTAATGATGACCACTGGATATCCTTAGATAGTTTAAAGAGGAGACTGCTGAATGTGCCTTTCTGTAGTCACAGGTTAACCTTCTCCTTTGGCTTTCATAGTTCAGCATTTCAAACTGCTTCCTGGACTCTCAACGAGCCTACTAGGCTTTCCTCACCTTTCCCTTGTTAGTGGTGATACATAGGCAAAATTCTTAAATGGAGCAGTAGGAAGGATAATCTCTCAGGTTTTTACATTTATAGGAGATACAAAGGTTGTTTTCTGTGTCCTTTTATTCCCTTGGGTAAATCCATCCTAGTCCCACTCATTTAAAAAAAAAAAATATATATATATATATATTTATATAATCAAGTGCCATCTCTATGCAACAATTTGACTGGATGCCTAAGAGACAAATGCCCCTCTTGTCTGCCACAGTTTTCTACTGATTCACACACTATATTGACATGAGTCTCCTCTTCTCAGCAAAAACCAATGCTTTTGACCCTCTTATTTTCCTTGTTAAAGTCCTTTTATCTAATGGGGTCTTGCTTCTGAGTCCTGGTCTTCTGTAGACTAATTTAGTAAAGAAATAATGTGTTAAAAATATGAATGCATTAGAGTGTTTGATTAAATTTCGAAAATAGCTCCTATACTTAAAAGTGGTAATAAAGACAACATATGTGTCAGATTTTTCTCAGGGTTTTATAAGCCTCACCCTGCAGGGTTGTGTTGCTTACCTTTTAAAAACTCCTGCTTTGTCACTATTACTGAGAGAATTACATACTATCTTTCAGGTATGTTGAGGTGGAATAAAGTTTGAGAACTAGTCCCCTTAGTAGTTCAGTGTGAAATCTTCACGTCAGCTGGGAAGTCATTTTCAGTAAGGCAATCTTTGGGAGAAATGTTAAAAATCATAACTGACTTTTTTTGCCAGAAGCAAAGTTTGTAGAATCAGGGTGAAAAAGTAAGGATAATAAGACAGTAAGGTCAAGACCTGGTGAACCGATAAAACCCTATTCAACCTCCCTTGGGTGCTCTCCAGTCTGCAGAGGAAAAATAAAAGAGCACTGATATTTCATCTAAAGTGCTTTGTCAAAAAATAAATAAATAAAGTGCTTTGTCATTAAGTTAATAGGTAAGAGGATTTATATTAAAAAATAAATGCTAAATTATTAAACATTAAAATTAAAAGAATAAATGTTCACTGCCAAGAGCATTACCTGTTGTCATCTACTGAATTATGTAATAGTTTCTAGAAAGAGGATAGAGATTTACACTGACCTCCACCATGAAATATGAATTGGAAGTCTGAACTGAAGAGACATACACATTCTTCAGAAACTGCAAAAACCTAAGTATCTTTTCCCTTCACGGTTTTAGATGGAAACAGTAACAGAAATTTAAGCAAATGTTCTATTCTGCTTATTTCTGAATACACCTGTCTCAATGCACTAAAAAAATGTTTCTGAAAATATATTTTCTAACCAACTAGACTTATCTACCCTTAAGAACTTCATTAGCAGAAGTACCTATTGAAAATACGTGTTTTTCCATGTCCATTACTGAATGGTATGTAATAATCAACAAGCACTTTGGAGTCTGTATTTTGTGGAATAATGCATATTTTTTTTTAAAAGTCAGCGTTGTAGTTTGAGTACTCCAGGTGGATCTCTTAAGAATCTTCAGAGCCCTTGAAAACTGAATAATTGACTGAATTTTTTTATCCTTTCATTTGCGGTAGTTTTGAAGTATGCATTGCATAAAGGAATGGAAATGAAAAATAAAAGGAATGGAAATGTAACTTCTAGTCATCTCAGATATTCCAGTGCCATAATATTATTAATGATGTGAAATTCTGGCTAAAGGTTAAGGAGGCTTAGATATTTTTCTCCTCCAAAGAAGAAAACTACCTGGGTAAGGACCTAAGAAAGTAGATAATTCTCCTGAAGCCATTATCATGAGTAAAAAAGGGAGTAAATATATTGGCACAGTATTCTCTTTTTCCAATGCCATTTCAGGTCTCTCATTTAATATTTCCTTTGTGATTAATTAGTATATAGAATTCTCTCCCTCTCTCAGTCTCCCTGCTCATCTGTCTACAAATTTATGTGTTCATCTAACCAATCCATCTATTTATCTATCCAAATACCTTTCCATCCACACTTTGCTTTGTTGCTCAAAATATATGAAGAAAGAGGAAAGAACACAAATGTGTATGGTTGCCTGTGTGTCTCTATTCATCAGTCATAAGACTCACAGATATAAAAATATGTATAGACACATATTATACACTCACAAACATATTTGGCTCTTTAATTTGTATTACTTGTTTATAATTACCTCATTTTATCTTCCTCTTTCTTGTGGACAGCAACAAGAACAGATTTGTTGGTCTGACTTAGTATATTTAAAAATATAGTAGAGAGGAAAAACAGATGAGAGGTGCAGGAATTTCTAGAAAAGTTCTCAGTGTCTTTGCTTCAGAAAGTCTTTTCTTAAAAATTAGTTTAGTAACAAGAATGCTTGGGTTGTTGCAATAGAACTAAGAGAATGTATTAAAGTGTTTAAGAGGGGGCAAGCACCATTTACTAGCTCTGTACCTTAGGCAAGTCACTTAATCCTTTTGTCTTCAGCTCTATTGTCTATGAGAGAGTGATGATAATGGCAAATCTTTCACAGGGCTATTGTGAGGACTGAATGTGTTAATATTTATAAAGAGCTTTCAACAGCAGTTGGCCTGCAATAAACACCCTATGCATTAGCTGTTACTTATTGTCTGAATACCCTTATGGAAATGAAAGCTCTTGAGAGTAAGAGATTTGCTTTTATGTTAATTGCTATTTCCAAGCACTAAGAATAGTGCCCAAAAGATGGAAGATATCCAACAAGTCTTCTTTTGAAGACACAGTATACTGTCCTAGTTAAAAACAGTGATCATGAAGACAGGCTCCCTGTATTAAAATCCAGGCTACAATATTTATTAGCTATTTGATTTGTGCCATGTAGTTAACTCTGTTCTTCAGTCATTAGATCTGTAAAATGGAGACGTGATGGTTAACTTTGTGGGTTGGCTTGACTGAACCACATGTTGCCCAGTTGTTTGATCAAACATTATTTCTGGATGTGTCTATGAGGATGTTTTTCCAGGTGAGATTAACATTTGAATAGGCAGAGTAAATAAAGCAGATTGCTCTTTCCCATGTGGGTGGGCCTCATCTGATCAGTTGAGGGTCTGCATCGATAAAAGTTAGAGGAAGGGAGAATTTGTTCATTCTGCCCGACAGTTTGAGCTGGAACATTAGTCTTCTCTTGCACTCAGACCAGCATTTATACCATTGACTCTCCTGGCTCTTGGGCCTTTGGACTCAGAGTAAAACTAGACCACCAGCTTTCTCCAGCTTACAGATGGCTAATCACAGGAATTTAAAAATTCCATGATTGCATGAGCTAGGTAGATAACACATTTTGAGGGAGAGAGAAAAAGAGAGAGATCTATATACATAAATATAGATATATCTTTCATTGGTTCTGTTTCTCTGTAGAGAAATTAATATAAGGTTAATGATTTTAAAAATCCCTAACTTATACAATTATTGAAAAGATTCAATGAGTTAATAACATATGTAAACCACTGGCACATAGTACCATTGTGAAGCCATCACCTGATGCTAAGAGAAATCATTGACATGTAAATAGGATGTGCTCCCTAGCGCTGCACAATGCAGAAGCCCTCATGAAAGTTAGATAAATGTTAACTACTAATGCTACTGTTGATAACCAGAAGTAAAGTTAATATATATTTTATGGCCTAAATAGTACTGTTATAAGCCAACTGTAAGCATGTTTTTAAAATTATTTACATCATTGTATTAGTCCTCAAAACACAGTTGGGGCTGTCTCTATGAATTTTTTCTGCCTTTTTTGAGCCTCTGAATTTTGCTTTATAGTGCCTATTGGTTTTCCCCCCTAAAAGAGATTGCCCTTTTTTAGCTTTGACTTTCTTTTGTATCTATATTTTACCCATGTCTACATATTCCCATGATGCCTTGATATTTTCCTAACCTACCAAAGTTGAATAGCTTCTTGCTGGGATATTTTCACAATGCATTCAATACGATAGAGTGCACTCTCCTACTGTCTTACTGTTTTTTCATGTCATATCCTACATTGCCTACCACTACATATAAAGTAATATTACTTTATAATTTTACCTTAGGCCTATCTATATTATTACCCAAGCTGTGAGCTTTTTCTTTAGATACAATAAAGAGTAAATGTTAATATTCTACATGGTAGTCTTGATTTCATCCTTGTTTAGAACACCAGCATTCTCTTGAATATTCAAATTAGGTACATTTTCCCCATGGATTTTGGCAAAATAATGAGTTTATTTCTTGGCTGGCCAACTTTTTAAAAAATATATTAATTAACTTTATTATTAGAACTCAGCACAGAATATGATCCCGAATCTGATTGTTTAAGGACCTGGTAGGAAGCAACCACTCTAGGTATGTTCTGGCAAGTATACCTCTGTGTGTTCAAGTAATATTTTATTATTTTTCTAAAAATATATGTAGGAAATGATACAGATTTGAAATCCCAGCTTACATAAAAAGATACAAAGAGGAGTCTATAACTCTTAAAAACAGTAGCCATCTACACAAATAAATATTATTAAGAGAAATTTCACTACAGACCGTCAACTTATACCAAAGTTGAAATTTAGGAGGAAAAAATCTTTTGGTAAATATCTTGATTGAATCTATTCAAAAGAAAAACATTGGTTGGCTAGCTTTTTCCTTCATGTTGATTCATTCTTTCAACAAATATTTATATTTATTATTTACCAGGTACTTGAAAAACATTGGAGAAAGAAAAAAATCCTATTCTTTTTTTTAATATTTTATTTATTTATTCATGAGAGACACAGAGAGACAGAGACATAGGCAGAGAGAGAAGCAGGCTGCATGCAGGAAGCCCTATGTGGGTCTTGATCCCAGGACTCCAGGGTCACACCCTGAACCGAAGGCAGATGCTCAACCACTAAGCCACTCAGGTGTCCCAAAAAATCCTATTCTTATAAAGTCTACTATCTAGTCTAAGAAGACAAATAAAAAAATAATTATATAGTATATTAGAAGGTGATAAATTTTTTAAAAGGAAAATAAAGTGGGACAAGTTGAAAGGTATGAGAATGCCCATTTAGAGGGAGGAACTTACTGCTTAATGGTTAGGATAGACTTTGTTGAGATGGTTATATTTGAACAGTGGCTTGAGGGAGAGTAAGTGTTAGAGCCATGTGGATATTTAGAAGATATTTCAAAGAGAAACCTGGAACATCTAGTGCAAAGTTTCTACATCAGAAACCTCACAGACAAATAAGCACAGAACAACAAAGAAAGCAGTGTGGCTGCTGCTGAAAGAAGAGCAGAGAAAGAGAAGATGAGGTCAAGAAAGGTGTCAGATCAATGCGGGCCTTTTAGACCATTGTAATTAATATTTCAAAAGAATGAGAAAATATTATAATGATTCATTTGGGCAATAGGTTAGCTGACTCTTGTTTTAATAAGGTTGATCTACTCTAACTAGAATAGTTTTGGGGTGGGCAGAGTCAAGGTTGCAGGAGTGAAAGAATGAAGATGAGTTAAAACCATGTTATTAGTTAAACCTCTGTAAGAAATCATGGTAACTTGCACCAAAGTGTTAATAATAGTTTTAGTGAGCCATAGTTATATCATAGTTATATTAAGGGTGGGGCTTACAAGATTTCCTGGTGAATTGGATATAGGTTGTAAGGTAGAGCTAAGAATGATTCTGACTGGCCTGGAGGAATGGAAAGATAGAATAGACATTAACTGAGAATATTGTATAGATTTATTTGTTTACTCAACTTCCCATGTTCTACACTGTTCATACCTCGCTTAGTGTCATGTTATATGTGGAATGTTAGTATTGGAGGCTTTGATACTGCAGGTAACAAGTTTCTGAAATAGAAGTAAAATCTAAAACTCATGGATATACTCTAATGATTTTCTAGTTTGGCGTCCTATTATTGATCCAATCACTTGTGGAAGGAACAGCATCACTGGTGGATTCATTATTTGAGAAGTAAATCTGTATTATATCAAGTTTTATTTGAATCAATATCTTTGTAGCTAGAGTTGTCCTAATCGAGAGACAGAGAAGAGTTTCATGGGGACATGTTCATTAAAATACTTGAGAAAAAGCCAGATAAGTAACAAAATCATGTTTTTAACTCCTCAGAGAACTAAAGACACAAAATTAAGTAGCCAAATTCCAGAAAAAGATGAATGCTTCCCAGAATTAAAAAAAAAAAAAGAAAGAAATCTCATGACTGTTTTTACCCCTAAGGGCACTGCAGAGGAAGGAGGCAATCTGCTTTAGACAGGAACAAAGAGAAATCAGCACAATTTTTAACAAGCTATTAATGGTCTTGTGGGTTAAGGTGATGGTTAGAATTCCAAGGAGTCTCCATCAAAAGGCATTTCTGTAGCATTCAAAGAGGAGCTCCACTAAGTGCAAGGCCATGACTTGACAAAGATTGGTATAGGAGAGAAGAGCTAAAATAGCCTACCCCATGGCCTACAAGCCTTTCATCTGTTGCATTGTTACAACTACTTGGGGGCAAGGTGGCAGAGTGGGAGGAAGATATTCAGTGGCATGGAAAGCTTGGGTAGTAAAAAGAATGCTTCAATAACCCATAAAATCCAGACACTCACCTCAATTACAGATTAGATTGGTTCAGTCCCTCACACAAACAGACTGAGGAAGAAGCAGGCTTTTTCTGTGTGTGTGTGTGTGTGTGTGTGTGTGTGTGTGTGTGTGTGTTTACTGGAGAAGATAAAAGAAATTATGACTTATTTCAAAACTGCAAAATGAGAATGAATCCTTGGAGTCAGAATATGCAGAGATTGAAAGTGAGGTTCAAAAGCTTCATCAGAATTTTAATGACTAAACTGTATTAAGAAATGAAAAAACAAACTAATTAACAACAATAAAAAATATCTACTCTCCCAGAAAACTAACTGTAGAGAAAAGAAATGGTTTTGAAAGAGAAATAATAATGTTGCAAAATGGAGAACTGAAGAGTAGAATACCTAACAAAAAAATACCAAAACTTAAAAAAACAATAATTTGTTCCTTAAAAATCTGCATCATTGGGATGCCTGGGTGGCTCAGCGGTTAAGCATCTGACTTCGGCTCAGGTTGTGATCCTGGAGTCCCAGGATCGAGTCCCACATCAGGCTCCCTGCATGGAGCCTGCTTCTCCCTCTGCCTGTGTCTCTGCCTCTGTGTGTGTGTGTGTGTGTGTGTGTGTGTGTGTGTGTGTCTCATGAATAAATAAAATAAAATCTTTAAATAAAAAAATCTGCATCATTGCCCCTGGTAAGAAAATATATGACATGTGGTTGATAGCACAGGCTGGTCTGAGAAATTTTAATGACTTAAGAGAAAAGATCACACACAGACCGAAACTAACTGAAGTGGATGTTAAATTTGAAATTTTAGAGATATAGTGCAATTTTGGCATATGGCAAAAGCCCAAGAGGATCAGGGAATCCTCTAAGTTAATAAGGGATGTGTCCAGTGGAAAAGATTCGTAGATACATGATCTATGTTTGTTTACCAATTCTGCTCCTGCTCTTGCTGTGCATGGCAAGAAAGCTCACTCCTTTTTTTTTTTTGCCTCTGATCATCAACCTTGATCAGCAGGACTCATAATCTATTACATGCTTTCTGTCAATAGAACTGATGGCCCTGTATCCTTTAAAATGGAATCTGGTGGAAAGAGTATTTAGAGATGTATTGCACCTTTGTTAGATTTTCATTCGTTTAAAAAAAAAAATTCATTTGTTAGGTAGAGCCCTGGGCTGTCATATGGTCAGCTGTGGTTCAACAAAAGACCAAAAAGGAACTGAAAAGTAAAGAAGTTTATTACTCAGGGGTCCTGGAGAAGATACATGGTATACCTCTCAGGACCATGTGGAGAGGTCAAGAAAGGGTGTAGACAGAGGGTACAGCAGGACCAGGGGCACATACCTTTAGTAGAGTTGGTGAGTAGAGTGGGATTCCCAGGCTAAGGCTGAATTTGTCAATTCAAACAAAAAAAAAATTGAAGAGTTTTGGTAAGCTTTGCAAGGGTCTTATCAAAGGGGGGCACAAGGGGAAGGCCTCAGAAGGTGCAGGTGACTCCATCGCAAGGACATTTGGGGTATCATATCAGGAACTTACATTTGCTTGTGATTATGCAAGCTGTTATCTTGCCCTCATCAGTAAAGACATGCCTTACCGGAGGGACTAGTGTCAGATCAAGGCCTCTGCAGACTGTTGGCCACACAAAATCAAGGCTGAGGCAGCAATATTATGGAGAAGTTTAGCAAAACACTCAACAAGATGCTTCTGGCAATTTGCATCTTCACTATCCATCTCTTTACTTGAAAGTAAAATGGTTGACTAAGGCTTTTTTCCTCTACCACATTACTAGGTTGGAGGCTCATAGAGGGATGGTACAATGGGGGAAATTGATGAGAGCAGGACACTCTTCCTACCCCAACCTTTCTTGAGGGAGTTTATGAAGTGTTCCTCTTCCTGTTCCATTACCTTCTACAGAAGTGTTTTCTTGGGCAACCCCATTACCCAGGAGCATTGTGAAATGTCTGTCCACCAAGAGGTTTCCTTGTCATCCTTCCAAACCCAGGATTTCACTCCTTAAAGCCACTTTCTGAAAGAAGAAATAAGTCCTTGTTGGGCTGAAATCTTCAAATATTCTGATGATCCAGAATCTGAGCAAGAAATGTTTCTTTCTTAACTTGAGAGGTCAATCTGCCTAAAGGTCTCCCTCTTTGTATCAAAAATCTGATGGAGAAGCCTTGAGCCACAGATAGGCCTGTCACATCTCTTTTCTTAAGTCATTTTGAATTCTCTTTCTTTTTACTCTAACAGCTATAAATTAGGTGGTTATACATTTACCTAATTCAAAGCTTGATCAAATTATAATTCTTAGGATAGAACTTTATCATTAATGGTGATTTATTATAATTATATGAGTGAACTATTTCCACTTTATTGGACTCTCTAGGTTGTATGAGCATGGTATTATGATGTCATTAAATAGCCAACAATGACACAAGCTATAATGGGCATTTTGCATATGTAGTTGAGCAACTAGATGGATTTTAAACTTTATAGACCATTTCTTTTTTTTTTAATTTTTATTTATTTATGATAGTCACAGAGAGAGAGAGAGAGAGAGAGAGAGAGAGGCAGAGACATAGGCAGAGGGAGAAGCAGGCTCCATGCACCGGGAGCCCGACGTGGGATTCGATCCTGGGTCTCCAGGATCGCACCCTGGGCCAAAGGCAGGCGCTAAACCGCTGCGCCACCCAGGGATCCCTATAGACCATTTCTGTTTCTTTACAACTTATAATTGTGAAAGTTGCTTGAACTTCACCTAAGTACTTTTTTATATTTGTTTAAAAAGCAAATGAAAAGACATGGAACCTCTTGAAAAATGCTATGAAGGAACAGCCATTCTTTATTCTCTTAGTGAAATGACTTAAAAGAGGTCAATCTGTCAAGAGGCTTGCCTCTTGTATCAAAAACCTGATGGGAAGGACTTGAGCCAGAAATAAGTCTGTCATATCCAGAGGTCTCTACTTCCTTTGGAAAAACTGAAACTGTAGGCCTCATTTCATTTTATACCTAATTAAATTATTCAAAGTAGGTAGTCCTATTTGTACTTTTCCCTCTCCACCTTCTTTGAGAACAAAGAAGACATATATCCATTCTCTTGTTTCTTGCTTTATTTCTTTTATTTATTTATTTTCATTTTGTGTAAGACCTCTGGGATCCCACTTCTCTGGTCAGTTTCAGCGTACTGATTTGCATCATAAGGTAGCCAGTGTGGGATGATAAATTTACCAGTATTAGAGTCCTGTCAGAGACTGTTCTACTGGTGCTCTTAACACACAGAGACGGATAAGTGAGAGAAGCCAAGAACCTAGGAGATAGACCCGTCTCATTTTAGTTCACTGTAATCAGTTCAAATTGAAGTTTCACATTCATACAGCAGAGATGTATCTTTTAGGAGGGAGGGATGAGATAGAATGGACCATCTGCCTCTCACCACAGAACAGAGGAGACAGGTGTTTCCAACCCACAGAATGGACTCTGGAAACCCCGTATCAGCCTGGCTCCTCAGGAAGACTATGGCTCCTTCTGAAGGGAGAAGAAATCAACAAAGAGGTGAATAAACATGTGAATAAAGAGATGAATAGACCACAAAGAAAGGGCTTGTGTGAACACTAGGATATGGAAATGGAATGTGGTGACATATGAATTGAATAGAATGTTTGTACAGTGTTATATTTTTCTAAATCAAATAGTATTCCTAAAAATGTGGTTATATTTATAAACCCTTTAAACTTAAAGGACTCTTAATGTAAGACTGTTCATTAATAATATTGAAATTGGGGCAGCCTGGGTGGCTGAGTGGTTTAGCACCGCCTTTGGCCCAGGGCGTGATCCTGGAGACCCAGGATGGAGTCCCACGTTGGGCTCCCTGCATGGAACCTGCTTCTCCCTCTGCCTGTGTCTCTGCCTCTCTCTCTCTGCCTCTCTCTCTCTCTCTTTCTATGTCTATCATGAATAAATAATTTTTTAAATATTAAAAAAAGAATAAAAAATAAAAAAATAAAAAATAAAAGAATAACATATTAAAGAAATAATAATAATAATAATATTGAAATTGGAAAGAATTTAAGGGAAAACTTGAAAATAGAGTATGTTTTTTACCATATAAAAGATAAAAAAATGTTTCATACTTAAACATGTTTTGTTAGAGTTGAATGAACTCTTGCATCTTTATTAAAATCGTGGTGAGACTATGTAACACCAGGGAGACATTTTTTTTAGATTATATATCTTGAATTAATTTTAATTCAAACCTAAAAAGACATATTTATATGTTGCCTTAGGGAAGTTACCAAATTTTTGTGATCTCTTTTCTAATTTGAAAAGTAAAGATAATATCAAAATTTGTTGAAAAAGAAAAGCTGTTGACACAGCTAACATTGTAAAAAGTTGGAAGCTCTTCCTTCAAAATTAGGAAGAAGACAGGGGGGCAGCCCAAGTGGCTCAGCAGTTTAGCACTGCCTTCAGCCCAGGGCCTGATCCCGGAAACCAGGGATTGAATCCCACATCAGGCTCCCTGCATGGGGCCTGCTTCTCTCCCTCTGCCTATGTCTCTGCCTCTCTCTCTCTGTGTCTGTCATGAATAAATAAATAAAATATTTTAAAAATACAAAAGAGGAAGAAGACGGGGATGTCTACTCTCACCACTTCTGTTCAATGTAGTATTGGAAGTCCTAGTCAGAGGAACTAGGGAAGAAAAATAAATTAAAGGCAACTAAATTGGAAAGAAGAAGGTGCCACTGTTACTAATACACAGATGACATAATGTTGTGTTTAGAAAACCCTAAAGAGGGGATCCCTGGGTGGCGCAGCGGTTTGGCGCCTGCCTTTGGCCCAGGGCGCGATCCTGGAGACCCGGGATCGAATCCCACATCAGGCTCCCGGTGCATGGAGCCTGCTTCTCCCTCCGCCTGTGTCTCTGCCTCTCTCTCTCTCTCTGTGACTATCATAAATAAAAAAAAAAAAAAAAAAAAAACCCTAAAGACTCCACCGAAAAGGTCCAAATAAATTCAGTAAAGTTGCAGGATACAAAATCAATATACAAAAATCTCTTATGTTTGTAAAGACTAATAATTAACTATCAGAAGGAGGAATAGAGAAAACAATGCCATTTACACCTGCATTAAAAATAATAAGGGGATCCCTGGGTGGCTCAGCCATTTGGTGCCTGCCTTTGGCCCAGGGTGTGATTCTGGAGACCCAGGATCGAGTCCCACATCAGGCTCCCAGCATGGAGCCTGCTTCTCCCTCCTCCTGTGTCTCTGTCTCTGTCTCTCTCTGTCTCTCTCTCTCTCTCATAAATAAATAAATAAATAAATAAATAAATAAATAAATAAATCTTTAAAAAAATAAATAAATACAAAGAATAAAATATCCAGGCACTTAGGTAGCTCAGTCAGTTAAGCATCAGACTCTTGATTTTAGCTCAGGTCATGATCTCAGGGTTGTGAAATCAAGCCCCACATGGGGCTCCACACTCAGCACAGAGTCTGCTTGAGATTCTCTCTCTCGTCCTCCCTCTGCCTCCCCACTTGTGCTCTCTCTCTCTCTCTCTCTCTAAGTAAATAAAATCTTTTAAAAAAATAATAAAATATCTAGGCAAAAATTTAACCAAGGAAGTAAAAGATCTGTATGTTGAAAACTAAAAAACACTAATTAAATAAATTAAAGACACAAATAAATGGAAAGTATTCTATGCTCATGGATTGAAAGAATCAGTATTGTCAAATTGTCCATACTACAAAAGCAATCTACAGATTCAACTGCAATCCTTATCAAAATTTCAATGACATTTTCCAAAGAAACAGAACAAATAATCCTAAAACTTTTGAAAAATTTGTTTTCCTACAAAAAACTCTCAATAGCCAAATCAATCTTGAGAAAAATGAACAAAGCTAGGGGCATCATGCTCCTGATTTCAAACCTGAATACAGAGCTGTGAGTATCAAAACACTATGATGTTGGCAAAAATATAGACAGAGAGATTTATGGAAAGGAATGGGGAGTCCAGAAATAAACCCATGCATCTATGTTCAATTAGTTCAATGCAAAGGAGCTGGGAATATACAAGGGAGGGAAAAGACTTTCTTCAATAATTGTGTTGGAAAAACTGGACAGCCACATGCAAAAGAAAGAAACTGGCTTCTGTCTTACACCAAGACAATAATATATTTAAAATATTTTACAGAATTAAGACACTATAAAATTTAGGGAAGCTTGGGTGGCTCAGCCATTGAGCATCTGACTTCTGCTCAGGCATAATCCTGGAGTCCCGGGATCAAGTCCCACATGGGCTCCCTGTGGGTAGCCTGCCTCTTCCCTCTGCCTATGTCTCTGCCTCTCCCTCTGTCTCTCATACATAAAGAAATAAAATCTTAAAAAAAAAGAAAAGAAAAAGAAAATCTTTAAAAAACTAAATAAATATAGGCAATATCTGTTTAAAAAAAGACACTAAAATTTAAAGTATAATTAAGTTGTAAGCCTTATTGAATATTATGCAAACTACTAGGGAAATATTTCTCATTATGGGTAGACCACTAAGTTTATTTTTCTCACTGAAAGAGGTTATGAGAAGAGTTTGAACATTGTAATTGGCATCAAAACAAAATATTTTATGGATTTTGGAGGGATTTATACTATTTACACAAACTACTAGAAGGAATGGTCAGAGAGCTATCATCTCTCTGATGAGGTTTTTAGGTTTGATTACACTATTTCTCTAGCAGATTTATTATAGCATTTATGTATCAGTTATTATGAGGAAATATTACAATTTGGGGATAATTTAGATTCCCAAATCCTAATAATAGCTAAAATATATAGATATAAAAATACTCTCTGTTAATTAAATGTAGATTTTTACTTAGAGCCTCTTCTGTCTTATAAAAACATCTAAGCAAAGTTTTAGTTAACGACTAAGCAAAGAAGTGAGGCAATGTAGGTTAAAATCTAGATTCCAAAAGTCCTTACATTTAAGTAAATCTATAGCAATGCATTATCTAAAAGGTCCAGAAAGACCTGCCAAATCAAAAATACTTCCTTAAATAGCAGTGCGCAGAATTTAAAATTCTGTCTTCTGGAGAAATCTTATTGCATTAAAATGTTTTTTTGAAAAACTCCAATTAGTGAGAAAATGCCATATTAATTCATTACATTTGTCACTTAGTAATTATTGAATATCTATGAATTTCCAAACATAAAAATGACATATGATTTCTGCCCTTGACTTCACAGCATTAGGATGATAGACGTGCCCAGAAAGTCTCCAGAAAGATGCAAACTCCTTTCATCGTACTCTCAAGAAGAGAGTAACCAACATCACTGCAGGACTTACAGACACTCTAACACAGTGACACTTGATCGGAGTTTTATCTAGGAAAATGGAATATATGTTCAAAAGCGCTGAAGCATGAAAGCTCACATGAAATGTGTTTGAAAATGGCAGATAAATCAGTTTGGCTGAGGCATAGAATTCTTGGTGGGAATAAAACATGTGGCTAAGAAATTTATTTACCAAATAGACACGAGGAACTAATAAAAGGATCAGAGTTGAGAGTGACCTGACCCCATTTGCATTTTCAGACATTATTTTGGCAATAGGTTACCACATTCACTTATCTAATTGGTTGGAAGGGTCAATAGACCGCATTTAAATAGGGATAGACTGAAAAGTCAAAGGGTAGCTACTGTGAGAAGTAGAACATTACTTGGAGCCTGGATACTTGGAGTAGAAAAGACTCCCAGAGTTATGATGAGAAAATGCAGGAAATGCCTTCCCTTAATTTATGACCTTTCCTCAAGGTCATTGTTATATGCCATTGTGTCAAAAAGAGTGGTTTTAGATGTTACTCCCCCTCTCTCCACCCTAGATTCCCCAATGAACTTCTCACCCTTCTCCTGGGCTTGACCATATGGTTCCTCTTTGGAATTTGTGAATTTAACATTCCGCATTTTTCAGTAGTAACTGAAAGACTATGAAAGTCTACATCATCTAATAACTTTTTGTTGTTGTGGTTTTGGTTTTTTGGTTTTTTTGTTTTTGTTTTTTTTTAACACAAACTTTAAATGCTTTTAGGCTGATAGACAAAAAGAGTCATTAGAGGAATATACCTAGTCAAGTCCCTAGTTTTAAAACTTCAATTTAGCTTTTAAAAAGTTCCCTGGTCTTTGAATAAGGTGTAACTATTGTGAAATGATTCTAAAAAGGGGGGGGGGGGGAATCAAGAAGCAAATGAACAACAAAAAACACTATTTGTTTTTTAAATAAAATATGACCCTTAAAAATAAAAAGCCATGCATTAATAGAAATTATAGTAATAGAAATTATGAGGAAAAAAGTGAATAGGTTTAAAAACTAAATCCAAATGATTGATGTTTTGAATAGAAAAAGAAGAGGGGAATTACTGGTGAGTTATATCTACACAAAGACACCAAATAACCTTCATGGATATGAACATAAACAATTAGTGAAAGATTTTACATAGTTTCAGAAATATATTATTATGGAATCACCAAGTTCAGAGAATTTTCAAGGTCTAGGGAATATAAAGAACAATATTTTATACATATAAAATGTTATAAATTTAATTAGTTTGATATTAGCTTTAAAGAAAGCTACTTGATTTTAAAGTCAAGGAAGTCCAGAAAATCTTCCCCATAAGGGTGTTGTATTTGCTATTTAACATTTAGTTGTTATATTACTGTTTTAAATAGATTATTCATTTCACATACTGCATAGTACATTGTTTTTGTTAAAATAATACTTTTTTTTAAAACAAACTGACATCAAATTTAACTAAGATGGGTATAGCTTAATAGGACTTATGAGTTATTGGGAAAACAAAGGTTTAAACAAGTACTGAATTAGTTAAAATTATTCAGAAATGGGCTTGAAATAATTTTAATGGGAAAAAATCATTTGTTGAAACTATTGGTATTATAAATGCACTGATGGGTAACAACAAGCAACAATTTTACTCAGCTAGGGAGTATCTACAAATGACTACTTTTCTCCAAAAATAACTAATTATTCCACTCCCATGTATAGAGTCTGGGGGAGGATGCCAAGGAGTTAGGCAAACAAATTAGGGAAAATGAGAATAAGAAAAGAACTGAAATATAAAGAAGAGAGAATAAAGATATCAAAAGATGCTTAAATCACAAGACGAGATCAGATAAAAACAAGATACCAGCTGGAGTTTGAGAAAAGAAACATTCTCAAACAGTTCTAGCAATATTTTATTAGCATGAGTGTTGAATATGGATCCTTTCAGTTCATGGGAATCATGTGTGCTCCTACTATAAAAACTAAACAAACCAATGAGAGAAGGAGGTTTAGATGGCTCTTATAGACCAGGGTGGTGTTTTCTTATTGGTCATTCTAAGCTGTATCACCTTAAACCACATCTTTTATGATTTGTGGTTTATATCCTTTTGATTCCAAAGTATTTACTCCTAGAGTTCTCTTTATCAGGAGCGTGCCTTCATTTCTGTGTGTCTGATACCTATTTACAATTACAGCTAATAAAAAAAATTAATTAAAAAGACAAAAAAAAACAATTACAGCTAATATGTTCTTTTGTCACTAATAATTCACATTTTATATAATTCTTGTGTATATACTTTATCCCTCAACCAGATGGTCAACTCTTTGAGTCCCAGAAATTAATCTTAGACTAATTAGTATCAACTTATTTCTAACATAGTGCTTTATATGAATTTATAATCTGTGGCTGCAGTTTGAATAAATCATTACTCTCACTGAAAACATCATTAAGGATTATTATGTAAAACATGCTAGTAGGCACTGATGAAAATGAAAAATATGCAAATCTTTTAGTAAAAACTTACTGAACACCTATTGCCTGCCAACAGTGTACAAGACACTGGGAATACCATTGTGCACCAAAATGAACAGGGTTTAATTTTTATTCTAAGAGATCTGAAAGATGTTAAATAATCCTACTAGTTAATATGTAATTAGAAATTGAGGTAAGAGCTCTGAAGAAAAGAAGCTCAGTTGTTTCATGTAGTTTTGAAATCTTTATTTTCAAGCAAAGGAAAACATTCAAAATCAGGAGGGTTTTTTGGTATACAATGTATATTTTATTATTTTTCTTTTTTTTTTTACATTTTTTAAAATTTAAATTCAATTTGCCAACTCATGGTATAACAGCCAGTGCTCATCCCATCAAGTGCCCTCCTCATTGCCCATCACACAGTTACCCCATCCCCCCACCCACCTCCCCTAAATCAAGAGATTATTTTTCTCGTTGTCTGTTTGTTTTCCTGACTTTACACTAAATACACTTCTCCAGAAATTATTTTTCCTACCACATGGAGGAATCATCCTCCAACTTCCTATGAATCCAGACAGACCTGTGGTCTAAGGGGACCTAACAGGCAGACACCCAATGTGTTGTGACAGAGTGTCCTGGACCTCCCTTCTCTGTTTTACTTTTCTGTGGATGAATACTGTCCAGGAAATACTCACCTCCAGTGTCATAGATGAGCCTACATGACATCTTAGCTCAGCTGAGGCAAGCCACACCCTACCAAGAGGCAAAAACTCTTGCCTTTTCAGTCCAAAGTGTCAGAAGATCATCAATTTGCATTTAGTCATCTCATCTGTAAGGAAGACAGTTTTCACTATTGAGTAAATGAGTTGCCAACTTTGTAGGCACCAAACTTTCTTGTAAACTTTTAAGTTACATTAACAACAAAAAAAGTCACTGTAGCAAAACATTGCCTTTAGAAGTCAGCTTAAACATATGGGCATTCACGTGTGCCGGCCAAAGTATGTTGGCCCAGAGCTGACAGTCTTTCAGAGTTCCCCAAAGATCTTTCATTTTGCTTGGCTGACTCTGCAACTCCACTAAAGTGCGGCCAGACTCGAGTCAAAGAAATAAAGTGAACACTTTGCTTCCTCCTACCTTTGCTGCTGTTTGCATTTTGCCACCCGGATTATGGACACGAAATCTATTACTCGGCAGGCAGTTCTTGCACAAATGAAAGATAAATTTTTCTTCTAGATAGGACAGATCAGTGAGACTCATAAAATATTAATAATGAAAGCTTTGGGAATTCGATATATCCCTGACCATAGGTTTCTCTTGACAGTGAAGCTCAGTCACTTTAACCCATTTTTTTCTCTAAGAACCCTATCAAGAATGATACAAAGGGAAAAGAATACATGATTTAAGATTCAGATGAGCATAGATTTTTTTTGAGAAAAGTAATTTTTCTGTCTTTCATTTTCTCTCATGTTTCTGTGTTATTTATCTGCTGTAAATTTCACTGAATGATGTAGTGTGGTTTGATTTGATTCTTAAAGCTGCTTCTCTGCCTATGAAGAAAATTGCTTGGGAATAATACCAAAAGTACACAATTATTATTATTATTTAACATACAATATAGTAATACCTGACATTCATGTGACTGAAGAAATTTATTTATCCAAAAGTTAGGGATGGGTTGAATGTGTATTTAAAGAGATATCATTAACAAAGGACTGTGTTTTTTCAGAAAGTCAATGTACAGATATTTTTCATCCTGAGATTTGGTTATTCTGAAAATCCTTCCATTACCATTACAAATTTGTAATTGTTTCTAGGGTTGCTATCTCTTTGTAGTCTGCTTGGTCAATTAGCATTAACTTGAGATTTTTCCAACATATATTTTCACTTTACACAGAAACAAAGTTTGCATTTATAAAATTTAAACATAATATATAAATTTATTATTATTATGACAACCTAAATAATTATGTTATATATTTATAAATGTATTTTATATATTATATATTTAAATATCTGTAATATCTGAATATTTGAAGCTTGAATATTGGAAATTGTTGAAAAATAAAATGATTCCATCAATTGTTTTTTTAATTCTGTAAATTTCTGTGCTAACATAATGATTTGTAATGGCATTCAAAATATTTAATCACAATAAAGAAGTATATAAAACTAGTTATTGTTCATAATAGTGCCTCAGAAAGAAGATAATCATCCCAAAATGAAAGTAAACACAACTAAATCATATATAATTTAAATTACACTGAAAGTGCCCTCTTATGTGAAATATCAAATAAAATAAATTTTGCCAAAATAATATTTATAAAAAGAAAATAGATGACAATACAATCAGAGAAAGTTATCTTTGTTTAATTACTTTTCACTTAATTGAATATCTTATTTCATGTATATCTCTTCTCAGGTACATCTCTGTGATAATTTTCCTCAGTATATATGAGCAATAATCAGCCAAATATAATCCTTATAAACTACTAATGAGCCCAGTGCTTTCAGTATATGTGTGTTTCCAGTTGGTGATAGGCGTACAAGGATAAATCAACAGCTTCCAGTGTTAATTAACCTTTCAGAAAATTCATCAACTTATTGTAATAAAAAATCAGATCTGTTAAAAACCTATCTTGAAATATAAGGTCATATCACTAGTAAGTGGACAGTCAGAAGGCAAAGGCCATTACAAGACATTATAAGACATCCGGGTCTTGAAGGATGTTATAAAATCCTAAAACCAATACAGCTCTTTCTTGATTTCCTTACCATCTGATTACCACCTCTACTGTCTTGACTCCTTTCATCAATGTGTTCCATCCATAAGTTTAAAAATATAAAGTTCATAGACTAAATGTCTTGCTGTGGCCAAATACCAAATGCTTGCTATAATTTCACTTACTGTTGTTATAGACTTCTGCAGACCAAATTTTTTGGAATCTATAGTGAGATCTTTTAAATTACTACCTCCTTTATGCCCAACCCTAATGATTGAGTGGTAATATTTCCACTGAGAAGTGAGTTTATTTGAAATAAGAATCCCAAAAAGACGACTACCATTTTAAAAGATCAGTCTCCAATTGTAGCTATCTTTCCCATTATGGGGAAGCTATAGAATTAAAAATAGAGGAAAAATACAGAAATCTTAGTGAGGCTGAGGATATGGTTGGCCACAGCAGTTGAGCACAGTACATCAAAGAAGATATGAAAAAACTGATGGAGATATCAGGGGAGACAGAGGAATTTGTGTTTTAAGAGCATATGAATTTTCAAACTCCAGAAAAAAACATTATTGTCTCCTTGGAAGTAGCTAAATAACCCAGAGATGCACTGATTTTTTAAAATATATATATAAATATTACTTTTAAGTATAGTCAAGAAAAGTAATGCGAAATAACAACATATTTATTCCTCAAACTATCTTTGCTCAAAGAATACCCACATGACTTTAAAGATTATTATCTTTAAAGACTTTTCTCCATGTACTCATTTTCTTATAGCTATAGTTTTCTTTTGAATATCCTTGTTATATGGTATGGCCAACTTGCAGTAGCAAACTATGGTCCAGCCAATGAGTTTATAATTTAGTAGCAGACACAATCTTTTGAATGTTGTCAATCTTTATATATGATGGAAAAATTAGAAATAGACCTTTGTAACAAACTAGTCTATGCACTTCATAGGTGAAGCAAAGCTAAGTAATATGGACTGAAGTTACTTCCAAAAGGCAAATAATCCTGTGCTGAAATGGAATACTATAAAATATATCTAAATTATTTACTACCACAAAAAAGACAATGGTAATGTTAAAAGACATTATATACATATATATATATCTTTATATTATATAATATATACTTCAAACATTTGACTATGAACATAATGCAACTGCATGGGAAATAACAAATTGTCTAGAATATTTTTTATTTTACTTTTAATAATAATAAACTAGAAGATTGTATTAGTAATACTGGACTTTCTTTTTTCCAGTGTATCAACATTTTCTGTACAGGACAGATTATGACAGCTTCTTTCTTAAGGTGAGATTGGCTATCTCTCATTCACAGTAGAATTCAGAGGAAATACAAATCGTTTATATATTATCAAAGGTATTTCATAATATCAAATTGTTTTGGGGTAGCTAGTCATGCCCAAATTGAAGATATTTGTTCATTATTTTTATGTAAGCAATTTCTGTTTTTTTCAGTACTGCTACTTTCACTGCAAAGTCTAGAGAGTGTTTATTGGAAATTTCTGAATTTATCAAAGCATTAACATGATGTTTTGATTTAAACTTGAAAATATATTGATGCTAGAAGAAAAACCAGATCATAGAACAAAATTAAAATACACTAATAAAACTAAGATATCTTCCAGAGTGTGCATACACACATGCATGCACACACACAGGCATGTTAATATCTTTAACTCCCTCCCAACATACAAGTATATTAGAATATTTTAATTCTCGTGAGCCATTCAGATTTTTGTGTTAGTGTTGAACATATTTCTGCTCTATTATTCTAAAGTTGAAATTATTATTATTGTATTATAAACTAATATTATGTCAGATTTACTCACATATTAATCGCTTATTTTTCACCATTCCTTCTTATCAGAACTTCCATCTTATCTCTCTGCTTGAAGAATATTCTTTAAATTTTCCTTTAGTGATGCTATTTATTTTCCTTTTTTTTTTTTTGACTGAAAGTATTTGTATTTCGTTCTCATTCTAGAAAATTAATATCCCTGGACTGTGAATCTAGATTGTCAGTAATTTTTCTGACACCATTTAAGACTTTATTCCGTTTTTTTCTGGATTCTATTTATTAATGGAAAGTCAACTGTCTGCCTCATTGCTATACCGTGTGTGTAATTTGCTATTTTACCTTGGCTGCTTTTAAAATCTTCTCTTAATCTTTGGTGGTCTCTGAAGCTAGTTATGATGTGTCTAGGAACAGGGTATTTTTAAAACACATTTTATTTATTTATTTGAAAGAAAGAAAGAGAGTGAAAAAGAGAGAGAGCAGGAGTGAGGGGACGGTGGGGCAGAAGGTCAAGCAGGCTTCCCACTGAGTGGGGATCCCAATTTGGGGCATGATACCAGGACCCTGAGATCATGACCTGAGCCCAAGTCTGACACTTAACTAACTGAGCCACTCAGGCACCCCAGTACATTTTTTTTTTTATATCACACTTTAGATTTCTTGGCCTTCATGAATCTGAGGATAGATGTTTTTCAGCAATTCTGGAACTACTCAGTCATTATCTCCTTTAATGGAGCCTCTTCCTTTTTTCTCTATCCTTTATGTCCCTTGTTTTTCAAATCATTTCATAGTTTCTCAATGCCACTTCTTTAAATCTATATCCGATTCATTGCATTAACCTGTGTTTGTGACTCATTTTAAATTAATCTCTTTTTATACTTTTAATTTTTATAACCTTTGTGTTAATAAATTCCATTAGAGTGTTTTACAGATTTAATAGTCTCTTCTTTCCTTTTCTAATGTTCCAGCCAAACCTCTAATTTTGTGATTCTGATTGTACTCCTGTTATGTCTGCTTGTTTTCACATATGAAATCCTATTTTACTTAGGTGTTTTTTGTTTTTGAGTATGATCTCACACATGTGGAATATTGTCGATGGGAGTTTTTTAAGGCTAGATTTGGAATTCTGTTCTTAAAGTATTGGCTTTTATCAATCTCCCACAGGGGGCAAGGAGGCTCTCAACCCAGGGCCACCTTTAAGCTAAATGCTCTGCTTTAGGCTTTTAATCCAACAAATAGCATGGATTCACATGTCAGATCTATGATGAGGACTAACTTATTATGAATTCTTTTTCTTTCCTTTCAGATAGCACTAAGGACAAGATTTCCTTTCAGAATCACTTTCTTTATGAGTTTTACTTCTCATTTTATGGGGAGAAAGGTTTTGATTATGCTTTCTACTTTGCTCCTCATGAAGCAGTCAAAAGGGAAGCTCAAGGTTTCTAAGAATTGCTGGAAGTTTTCATATTGAAAGCTGGCTTTGGAAATTACTTACTTGTCAGGGTTGCTGATTTAATCTTTATATTAGTCTCTGCAGATATATATTTTTTCATGTTAGAGCAAAGATTCTTAAGAAGTATATACATAGGTGTTTATATGTAATTTTATTTTAATTATCTTTTCATCAGAAGTTTTCTCTGACTGTAGAGATCCTATATACTGGCTTGAAGCAGAAAATCAAGTGTTGTGGTTTTATAAAGATGCTAATATTTAATTGTTTACACTCTGCAGAGTGTAAATGTGATATTTAGCAGAAAAAAAAACCTGCTAAAACTTTTACTCAAACTAATTTTCTACCTTGTTTTCAACCTTTCCCTTACATAATTCCGATATGCTTCTGTTATTTCTTTCTCTTTTCTGAAGCAAGGACTTCATCACATTAATCTTGCTAAATTATTAAGCCCTGTCAGAAGAGAAAATGAGTATGGTTTTTGTTTGATTCTGCCTTTGTAGAAAATAAAAAAGCATAATTTGTGTCCCTCTTCTAATCTTTTAGACTCTTCAAACACACAATATTAATTTTATAGCCTTTGAGATTCTTGTAATTATCATTAATGCTAACTGTTTCACTAAGTGGACAATTCATAAGATGCCCATTCTGACTCTCTAATGAAGTTACCCATATGGTAGTTGGAAATAGAGCTAAAAATGGCAGTTCATGTACACAAGTCTTTTCTTCTCTTATTCACATGAAAGATGTGTGTTTAAAGCCACTGTTGGTGACACTTTCTGATGTAAACATTTCAAAAATTTCTGCTTACTACCTTTGGGGACTGGCTCTTTCATACTGATTTAAATCAGGCAGATTTATTTGTAGAAAATAACATTATGATGTTTATGTGTTTTTTAAAAAAAATAAGATCCTTTTTTTTACTTTAAACTATGACCACATGCTATTTTCTTGTTTGTTTGTTTGTTTGTTTGTTTGTTTGTTTCAGAAAAGATGTGAAAATGCTGTTATTAAAACATTCAGTTTATACAGGCTGTCTTTTGAGGGAGGGAGGAAGAGATTTTCAAATGAAATTTCAATCCATCAGTACTGAGTTCATTTTCATAAGCTTTTTAGTTTTCAATTTTTGTTTTAAAATGCTGTCCAGTAACAATTAGAATTCACAGTAATTTATGTTTTCCCAAATATTTGTAGTATATGTCGTTCATTTTTCCTTTTGATAAATTCAGGGGTAGGGCTCCTTAATTACACTTGTGCTTTCTGGATTTCCACTACTTCAGCTTCCTATGGTTAAGCCAAAGAGTTCATAACAAAGTACAAAGCAGAAGAAGCTATGCTATTCAAATACAGTGGGATTAGTCAGCTTCATGTGAACTTCCTCCCAGGTTCAGGAACACCTTAAGCAGATTTGGATTTTAGTGAGTTGCCATGCGCTGTAGTATGAAATATCAGCCCACAGAAAAATTGAGCCCTTCATAATTCTTTCATCACAGCAGATATGTAATCCCATATTAACTGTTATTTCTGATAAATATGGACACCTTAGGAGCTGAATAGTCATCTTTTTGCTTTTGATTTTATTTTACACACAATATTAGAGTAGTGAGACATTGTCAGTTCAAAATATCTTAATTTTGATCTTAGTATAATAAAATTTATGAGCAACTTCACCTTTCCTAGTGCATCATTATCACAAGTCCAGTGGGATTCTTCAACCTTCAACCTCAAACTAAATTAGAAAAAACCTTATGGATGCTCTCTTAGTTAAAATTCTCAGGGTCATTGTTTCCATGTTCCATAGAAATTATTGTTTTGTATAAAATCAGGAAGAAAATATTCGCTTACCCATTAAATCAATCAATGTTGATCAATATTTTTGCACGTATATTGGAAAAGGAGTAAACCTATCTTGCAAGTATAAATAATAAGGCACAGAATAACTCAGTATTACTA
Source organism: Vulpes lagopus (assembly GCF_018345385.1). NCBI lineage: Eukaryota > Metazoa > Chordata > Mammalia > Carnivora > Canidae > Vulpes > Vulpes lagopus. Next base: position 36,754,681 of record NC_054846.1, read on the forward strand.
AAAATGATGAAAGCATGTCCCTGGTTGTATAGATTTCAAGACTTTATAACTACACAATATGCTAGAGGAAATATGTCATAAGGGACAAAAAAATAGTGATTTTTACTTGGAGTATAACTTGTATTCTCATTATGGAGAAATGTCACATATATAAAAAAGGTGACCTGTTCAGTGTGGCTTCTACACCTCTAGCAAGCCAGGGTGGACCTGTACTGTGGCAATAAAGATTCCAGGAGGGAGAATTGAAGCATGAAGGGCCTATTGAGTTCTAAGTTTAGAATTCCACACCATCAATTCTAGAGCATTTCTTTGGCCAAAATGTATGAAGAAGTCAACTGGCATTCTTGTGTGGGAAACAGATTCCACCTCCTAATGGGAGTCATTACAAATTCATATTACAAAGGGGGTACATACAAGGGAGGGTGAAAATTTTGTGACATTTTGTCAGCCTGTCAACCATAGCATCCTAGATTCCCAACAAAAACATAAGGTAAAAGTAATCATTTCCTAACTTTCAATTGATTTAACTCTGTCACATATCCTACAGAATTCTGTAAGGACATATTTAGAAGTAATAGTGCTGCAACCTAAAATTCACTGGTGTTTTTGGCTTTACCCTGCAAATGCTTAGGTACAACCAGTATCTCAGACATAAGAAACCTAACAGATGGATTCATACTAAATGAAATATATAATACACTGAAATTAAGGAAAACTTCACTTATTTCTTAACTTATAATAATTTCTTAATCTATATATGCATATATATATGTATATATATATACATATATATATGCATAATCAGCAAAATATCTTGCTACAGCTAAGTAATACTAACCATACCATGGGTATGCCATCAAAAATTCACTTTTGCAGAGATCAGAAGTAACCAAAATACCAAAATTTGAGCACATTTCTTCCTTATAGGCAAATATAGAAATCAGAATCTTTTTCTCTGGTTATCAAAATACAAAATAAGAGGTTAGATGAGTAAAGATCTAATGACATTAAACCAAGAAAGACATATCTGATTATTGTTTTTCTAACGAGATGGAAAATGCTTAAAGTGCGTATACTATATCTTTCTCCACCTCAAAGATAACCATACCATTATAGATAAAAATACCAAATTTTTTTCAACTTGAACTCCGTTCCTGGATCAGATGCTGCATACTTAGCCGTCTAAAATCATAGAGGTAATATAAATGAGTGATTAGTTCAGTATTAAAATATTAACCAAATGGGGGGAGGGGAGATTGCATGAAACTGGAGAACCTTCCCCGTCTAAATGGAATTAGCAATTATTAGGTCTAGCCCATTGTTGACATGTGGAAATGAAAGCTCTTTATTACTGTACATTCTAATTTAAAAATAAATCTAGATATTTATCTAAATATTTTTTCTCATATTGCATAGACTGAGTCAATTCTGTTGGAACCTAGATTCTCCCTTAATTGGCTATTGTTGTGAAACCTACATCATCTGAGCATTGCAGATATTGCCATGAAGCTCTTGGTTTTTGGCCTTGTTTCAACTGATATGTTGCTTTGTATTGAGGTTCATATATATTGACATTAATGTATGAATATTGATATTCATACATATTCATAATCTAGTCTTACTCTTTAAAAATTTATTCAGTCTTTTACTCTTATTCATTAAAGTTCAGGAACACCTAAGCAGATTTAACTCAAATAAATAAAACTGTAAAAGGTTAGCAAAAAGCAGAGACAGAAAAATGGGAGAGAAACAGAAATAACTATTTATATACATTTCATGTAGTCATTCTTGCTTACCATTTCACTCGGACTACCCCACTGTGAACCTGAGAATGAAATGGGAGATGTAAGTCACTATTCCCTCAGTTATTATTAGTTCCTATGTATGAACATCTTGCCAAACAGGTGTGATTCTAGAGTTTAGAATGCATGTATTTCATGCATAATGCCTTAACTCCAAAAGATTACTTTCGGACCTCAATAGAAAAAGCACAATTGTTTATAGCATAGGGAGAACCATTGACTATGGTGAATCAAATGCTAGAGTATCAATCATAAGTGTGGCATGGAAGGTCTGCTTGTCCCATTTTGGATTATCTATGTCTTATGCCTTAGTTGGTGACTTTGAATTTAATGGCTAACACGAAACACCATGATTTTAGACTCTAAGGATATTTTAATCCTTTCCTGTTATATTGACAGGAAACATCAGTCTGGTCTTTGTCCAATCAATAATAAGTTAAATCAGTCACTTGGACTCTCTAGTATTGATTTTTTCTTTTGCATAAACTTATGGTTGGACTAATAATCTTCACATTTCTTTGTAGCTTTTAGCTGTAGCTGATTATCAGTTTGATTTTTAGTGTCATTTTTTCATAATTTAATAAAAAATCAAGTATGCTTCGAATCCAAGTAAATGATAAACATTTTCTCCCAGATTATAATGTAACTAGTATTCTATTAGAAAGCAACTCAGAAACATGTAATCAATTTTTAGTCTTTTCGGGATCCCTGGGTGGCGCAGCGGTTTGGCGCCTGCCTTTGGCCCAGGGCGCAATCCTGGAGACCCGGGATCGAATCCCACATCAGGCTCCCGGTGCATGGAGCCTGCTTCTCCCTCCGCCTGTGTCTCTGCCTCTCTCTCTCTCTCTCTCTCTGTGACTATCATAAATAAATAAAAAAATTTAAAAAAAAAATTTTAGTCTTTTCTCTTCAACTTTTTTTTTAAAAATAAACAACCCAATGCTTTGTGCATAGGAGATTTCTCAACAAGTGTTTTTTGGTCATTGATAACAGCGAAGTTTTCCATTTAATGCACTTTATCTATGTAGTACAATTTGTAGAGGTAGTCAAATCCACAAATGTCAACACATATCATGAGCCTCAGCACGTAAACACATAGCCAAGTAAAGATCTCTGCCATAGACTGTCATCTTTTGTATTCCACAATCATACTGATTTCAACCTCTGTGTCAATCTACAGACACATGTCTTAGCCTATTGTGCAATAACAAAATAAACAGACTGGAAAGCTCATAAATAACAGACATTTATTTCTCACAGTTCCAGAGGCTGAAAGTCCAAGATCACAGTGCCAGCATGGGCAGATGAGGATCTTTTTCAGGGTTTCAAACTTCAGCTCATATCCTTCCATGGTGGAAGGAACGAGCCAGGTCTCCGCAGGTATCTTTCATAAAGGCTCCAATCCCATTCACGAGGACCCCAGTTTCATTACCTAATCACTTCCCCAAAACCCTCATATTATCCTCATATTATCAATGTGGGCATTAGATTTTCACCATATAAGTTTGGGGGAGACACAAATATCCAGGCCACAACACATAAATATCATACAAATGGTTCACACACGCTTTTTCTTCTCACTAATTAGTCCTGGATTTCAAAATGTACAAACCTAGGGACGTCTGGGTGGCTCAATAGTTAAGCATCTGCCTTCGGTTCAGGGTATGATCCTGGAGTCCCAGGATCTAGTCCCACATCGGGCTTCCTGCATGGAGACTGCTTCTTCCTCTGCCTGTCTCTCTCTCTCTCTCTCTCTCTCTCTCTTTCTCTCTCTCTCTGTGTCCCTCATGAATAAATAAATAAGTAGAATCTTAAAAAAAAAGTGTGGTTATTTTTGTTAAATGATTGTTTCTAAACTGTTCATGCAAATACAGTTATATGCAATTAAAATTAACCCCTAGACATGTTCTATGCTGTAATCATTAGGCATTCACGGTTCTTTTTGATGTTAATGAGACTTACACATATTCATCAATGAATTAAAGGAAAACTATGAGCCAGAATCAAATTGCAATACAGCTACTTTATAAAGTCCCCTATTAGGTGTAAATAAGTATTACTGCTGATATCATGGGCAATAGTTTTAAATTAGATAAGTGGCTCCTTCCTCTCTGAAGAAAATGAATCCAAAGAAACAATAAATTAATTAATAATCTTCAAGAAATATTTCAGCAAGTTCTCCCTTCCCCTTTTTTCTTGGTACTCAGCATCTTGAGTAAAACGGAAAATGTGATTGCCACAGAAGCAGAAAGGAAATTTTGTGTTCTCACATAGTAAAAGACTCCACTGGTTTTACCAGTCCAGATCTCTGTGCAAGTAGTTAAATAGCAGTCTGTCTGTTTTTAAATAGACTATTTACAAAGCGTACTAGAATCATATTGTATCAGCCACATTTCCATTAGAACTCTCATGTGATAGCAGATCCACCCCCACACTCTGAATTGACTACGCACTAACTTGGGGTACTCTTTTCTTTCCCACGACTCACCCTACTTTTTAACTCTGTCTCTTTTGACCTGACATTGACATTTGCCTTCAACTATGACAAGGCCTGATAGGGCTGGAGACCTGAGGATTAAGACTTTGCCTAAAATTACACAGCCATCAGTGGAAAATCCAGAATGCAAATGTAGATGTAACTGGCTCCCAAATTATCTCTTTCAAGTAGATGCAGGAGGAGATTTGGAGTTGCGTTTGAAGGATAAATAGAGGTTAATCAAGAAAGCAAGGAGAAAGTAATTGCAGGCAATGTAAACAATAATAACAAAGGTATATGTGATAAAGTGAATGGCATAATTTGGGAAGCAAGTAGACCCTTTAACTCTCAGATTGGTTCTTGGAATGGAACCCTGACAAATAGGGTGGAAATGTAGGCTATAGCCAAGTTGTAATACACCCAACACAGAATGACAAGAAGCTATGTCATTGAAAGTTTTCAAATAGGTAAAGAGAATTGTAATAAATCTTTAGAAAAATAATGCTAATAACAGTATGGAAGATGAGCTGTAGGAATGAGTGGTTTGGGCAGGGCAATTAAGTAAAACCCTGTAGCTACAAACAAGGGTTTCTGGGTCCAATCATCCTGTTGTGCCAATCTATTCTGGAGTAATTTCAAAAATGAAATATGAAATTTCACAAAGGACATACCTCTGTGCCTGGCAAATAATGACCCTCCAAAATATTTATTGTTGTTAGGTTGTTTTGGAAATAAGTATTCATTTGTTCCTTTCACAAACATTTGTTGAAAGCTTACTATGTGCCAGGATCTCTTCCAGAAACAAAGGATACTGCAGCGAACAAAACAAACCCTTGCTCTATAGAGTTTACATTCCCGTGAGGGAGGAAATGAGTCAGAAAAGAAAAACAAAACAAAACAAAACAAAAAACGTCAGGGACATTCCTGAGATAGAATTGACAGAAATTGATTACATCCTTCGTGTGGGATGGTGTGCGTCATAAGTGAGGACAACAGGAAGAGTTAGGAATGATGCTGAGATTTTTACCTCAGGCATTGTCTTGTCATTAGCTGAAATAAGAAAAATAGACCCAAGAACACACGTGGGCAGCGTTGAGAAAAGGAGCAGGAAACGAATTTGATTTAGAACATGCCAAACTATAGATGTCTGTACGTCCACGTAGAGATGATGGGCTCCGGAAATCAGTTTCTCTGGTGGTATGCTGTAGTAGAGCAGAAATTAATTTGCTCTAACCCCCAGCAAAATGCTAGGGTATACTGAACATGGACTTAACAATTTTGTTATGGAAAATAATTCATGTATATTTTGAAGAAACGAATATCTGGAACTCCATGACTAACTTGCAGTAAGATTGTAATAAAGAAATTCCCTTCTGCTTCCCATCTTTACTGTTCTCTGACTACATTGCCTCTCAGATGCAAGTAACCAACCTTGAGTGGTTTATTTAACTTGCTGAGGTAAAAGCTTCCCTTGGGTAAGAGCAGTATTGTTCTTCTTTTCTAAGAATAACTCTGCTAAGATATTATTAAGCAGAACATAAGTTGATACTTAATCAGAATTTTAAAGACTATCCATTAAGAGACTCTAAGCTTGTTAGTGGGAAATATTATATTCATATTTACATCCTCATGCTTTATCCAGATACACAGTAGGCACAAAAAAGTGACAAATTAATAAATGAAGAATTTTAAAAATTAATGCTATATAACAAACAAGGAAATGGATACCCCAAAAACAAATTATAATTCTCCACATAATCCTGAATAAAAATGCTCAACTGATCCCAAAGATTTCTTCTAGAAATGCAATTTTGGTACTAAAGTTTGACTGTATTGAAAATAAGTGAGCATATCATGTAAACAGATCTTACTTTTAGAGACCTTTTTAAATATAACAAAGAACATTTTCAAATTAAATCACACAAAAACAATGATTCTAAAGTAATTATACCATACAGTAGACACCTCTTCACAAAAACATCTATTAATACTAAATACTAAAATACATCTATTAATACAAAGTCATATACTGAAGCTTTGGATTATTCATATTGGTTTTGCAATGTTTTTTTTTTTAAAGTGAAAAAAATATGTAATTTGCACTGGAACTTTGACTTTTATCCAATTGACCTATGTCCCCATGTGTTGACAAACTTCTTATTGAAATGTCTAGTTATTCCAATAAAAATAATCTTCCATAACTAATAGACCTTATTTCCCTTGTTTTCCCGTTCTTGCTCTTTAGTTTCAAAAGGCATAGGCTCAAGTAAAATGGTTGCTCCATTACTAACCTATCATCAAGATTCTACTTAGAGTGATTTCACAATGTCTGCAGATTTAAGGACGAACTTATTTTTTTTCATTTTAATTCATTTTTTTTCTGTTCCAGATTAATCTCCAGTCTCAAGAGCATACATAATAATACTTTTGTGATATGCCATGCTAGGCTGAAATTAACCAGGAAACTCCTTTCACCCCAAATTCAGAGAAGGAAGTATGTGTTGTGGTTAAGATCCTGGGTTCTGAAATCAGCTGTCTTTGAGTTCCCTCTCTGCATCATTTCCAGAGTGTGTATCTTATAAGAAATGAACTTGTTTCCACATGTGTGAAATGACAAAGATATTAACGGTGCCTATCTCACAAATCAGATGAATTATAGCACATAAAATTCTTAACATTGAGCCAGCACTTAGTAAAAGCTCAATATGCTGGTGGTATGTAAGTTTGGAGATTATCAGCTTTCAGCGTTTGTACCATTGTCCATTAAAAAAGATCAGGTTTTTCACTATGTTATCTTTAATTAGTTCAGTCTTTTAAAGGGCTAATCATCTGACTCTGACTATGTTAAATGCTGCAGACAATAATTACAAAACCAAAAACACAGTGTTTGGTACTCCAGTTTGATCAAAATTACAAAAGTGAAAGTTTGCAGCAACTACATGTAGAGTGAAAATATAGATAGATGACGATGTGTAATGAGAAATCTGAGGTCATTTCTTACCTACAATATGGCTCTTTTCCTCTTATTTCCTTCACCAGAGCTTTTTGTTTTAATGCAATCGTCCTGCTCCCAACCCCCAGAAACTCTGCTCAGACTCAAATTCCCACCCACACTTTTGCATACAACAAAGCAAACAAATTAGCAAAATAGCTTCTTACATTTCAGAACATTTTCTTTGAAGCCCCACTAAAGGTTTCTTAAATTTTGATTAAAGAGATGCTTTTGTCTGTGTTCTCAAATGGCAAATTCATGAATTAAAAATCCACTCAAAAATGTTGGGGAACATCTCTGAGGTATACATTTTCCTAAGTAAAGTATATATTTTGCCTTCAATGAACCCATAGTTTATTTGGGTGAAAACTGTGTAAAGAAATAACCAAAAGAAAGAAAGAATGAATGAATGAATGAATGAATCACAAGGATGACTGGGTGGCACAGTGGCCTGCTCACGGAGTGATCCCCAGGTCCTTGGATCAAGTCCCCGCATTGGGCTCCCTGCATGGAACCTGCTTCTCCCTTTGCCTATGTCTCTGCCTCTCTCCCTCTCTGTGTGTCTCTCATGAATGAATAAATAAAATCTTTATAAAAAGAGAAAGAATCACAATAGAGGGTTAAAGCTGATACGATAGAAAAGTTACACAAAGGGACCCAAATAAAGGACTGACCACTTCTGTTTAGAAGAGGGAAAATCAGGCAATGTTTCAAAGAAGCAACAACATTTGAGCTACTGGAGCAGGGGAGTGGGGAGTATTGAGCAAACACAGAACACGGTGTTGGTATGGAATACTGTCAACTACTAAGACAAAAGAAGTTGACAGGAGGTTTTGATGACATGCAAAAGAATTTGAACTTTGTACCATCAGCAAATGGAATTATGGAATATCTCATGCTTGAGAATGACATGGTCAGATTTGTTTTAAGGAAAGACTGCAGATGAGTGTGACAGAGGGATCTGAAGGATGTAAGATATTCTTTAGAGACAGCAATTGATGGAACAGTTTTAACCACACATGTTTGATGATTCTGGACTAAATACACTTGCTTTTTTTTAAGATTTTATTTATTTATTCATGAGAGACACATAGAGAGGGAGAGGCAGAGACACAGGCAGAGGGAAAAGCAGGCTCCATGCAGGGAGCCCGATGTGGGACTCGATCCTGGAGCTCCAAGATCACACCCTGGGCCAAACAAAGGCAGATCCTCAACTGCTTGAGCCACCCAGACATCCCGATACACTTGCTTTTTAAGGTTGGAAAATTTAGATATCTTAGGTCAATGAAGAACCTATAAAATCAAATATTATACTGATTATAAACCATTACTAACTATATATATTTTATGTTGATGAATCATTATTGCACATATGCAATATTGTCCTAGGAAAAATGAATAAGCACAGTAAGTCTAAAACTGTTCTTTCAAAGATGAGTTTAGCAAAGTGAAGGGAAGTTTAACATTAGTCAAATCTTTGGAATATGACAGTAAAAGCTTTATGGATGGCCATGAAGCAAAGAAAGATTCTGTTTTATGAATTATGAAATATGGTTATGTTTAACACAGTTTCAGTGTTACATGTATTCACATAAATTCCAAGTGTTCGACTAATTGTTGAAACAGATAATTTCTCATTAAACAGAATATTTTATTACTGGGCCAGCATTCTCAACTGGATAGAGAACAGTTAAAATGTGTAGTCTGTAAAGACTGTATTCTCAATTAATGTTTTTCAGATGAATTTTATGGATAAACATCCAAAAATTCTTGACAAGAAATAGAGTATAATATATGATTTGATCTAAATAATTAATTCAAAATTAGAGTAGCCAACGGCATATAAATGAGAAACTACTGATTTTTTAAATTATAATTTTCAAAATAAAAATCTAACAAAATTATTGAAAAATACCCAAAAAAGTCTAAATATCATTAAATAATGCTTCTTGCTAGGGTATTTCAACTTAGTCACTAGCCCATGGTTTTGTTTTGTTTTTAAAGATTTATTTATTCATGAAAGACACACGGGGGGGTGGGGGGGGAGAGAGAGAGAGAGAGAGAGAGAGAGAGGCAGAGGGAGAGGCAGGCTCCATGCAGGGAGCCTGATGTGGGACTCGATACCAGAACTCCAGGATCACGCCCTGGGCTGAAGGCAGCACTAAACCGCTGAGCCACCCAGGGATCCCACTAGCCATGGTTTTTGAGGATATATGGAAGACAGGAGAAGTCTGCTTTTAATGCTTAATTATCAGAAGAGTCAATAGTCAGAAAAATACCTATGAAAATGCTTCCTAAGGGTCTTTCACAGCCCCTTCACTTCCTGTTTACGATGCTATATGTTCAGTTTGCTTATGAGGTGGGGCTTAGTTTCAAAGTTAAAAATCTTCCATTTCCTGAGAGTCTCCTAATAATAGTCATTATAGCTCTGTTTTTTTCCCTATTTTTAAGAAGATGGACATATTTATAATATACTGAGAACTGGTTAATAATGATTTTAAGAAACCAAATTCAATGCAGACTGAAATATGCATGTTTTCTCTGGAGATCTCCTTCTACTCAGTAAATGGCACCCATACACAAATGCATTGTTGTTACTTTAATTGGAAAGAACCCCTTTTAGTAATGTCCCTGGCTCTGGAAGAATTTTAAACACACAGATTGTAAGAGCTAAGAAAGCTTATTTAACTAAGCTGTCAACAACAATCTCTCAGATCTGCTTAAATTTATTGGGAGGCGGGAAGATCTATTTGAAATGCTGACAAGAAACACAGAACCAGTTCTAATAGTGTTACATTTAATACACAGGGCTGTATTACAAGGTTAAAGAGAGTTGGCAGTATGTATCATAAATGTAGCTACCCTTTAACCCAGCAACTTCATTTATAGGATTATATCCAAAAATTATGCACAATGGGTTACAAGAATTCTCACTGTATCACTGTGGCATATTTTGTAATAGAGAATATTTGGAAACAACTTACAGCTGTATGTGTGAGGAGAGGGTCAAATAAAAGTTCAATTATATGATTCAGCAATTTTAAATAATATAGAACTATTTTAAATAATATAGAACTATTCATACTGACATGGAAAGATTTCCAACATATGTTAGGAAACAAAAAGACACAAAGCAATACACATAGTGTGGTTCAGTAAATTTGTGTTATTTTAAGCAGATGTGTATGCGCTTTGTCTGTGTATGTGTAGAAAAGCGCCCTGAGAAATTAAATTATGAGGGGGTCTGGTTATTTCTAGTAGGAACTTTGGTATTTGTGGGAGGAAGATAGTCACTGCTTCTATTTTTATACATTCTTGTATTACTTGTATAATTAAACTATGAAAGCAATATAGCTTCTTTCTATCTCATGCTTATGAATAGGACTTGGACACTTTGTTTATTGTAACATTCGCTTTTTTATTTTTATATTAGCAAAAACATAAGATTTCAGGATATATACATGCTATCACAACCACAGAATGTATCAAGTACTATAAGCAATATTTCTCCTAATTTATCATTCTATTTTCACTATATTAGTTTGGCAGGTGACATATATATAGATATATATATTGACATATATCTATATATAGATAGATGATATAGATATAGATATAGACATAGACATAGATAGATATAGATGATATAGATATAGATATAGATATAGATATAGATATAGATATAGATATAGATATGTCTTTGGTTTGAATCTCAACTATTATGCCACCCTGGACAGGTTTATTAAACATACCCTAAAACCTCTTTTTTCTTGTTTAAAAAACGGATATCATAGTATCTAGTTTTTGAAGTCCTAGGGGGATTTAACATGAGAGTGCATGCAGAAAGTCATGTAGCATAGTACCTATCATATGTTTCCCTAAAATGTAGATTTTTTAGTGCTTTTTCATAGTTAATAGCCCATTTTCCTCAATAAATTATAGAATTTATGAAACAACGTATGAAGATATTATTCTGTGAATTTCTCAACAATGAATATATTTGCAAAACTTTTAATTTTCTAATAACATTTTAGCTACTGAATACAGAAATATAATTATTTTACTATAAAAGAGTTGGTGGTTAGCCTTGAAGAAACATATTTTATGTAATTCTTTCATTTTAATTGATTATCTGCACAATGCCACGAGTTGGTGTTATTTGGGGTACACATGGGAAATAATGCAAAATAGATTACAAGAATGAACATAGGTAAATTGGATTTCCCTGTTGAATTTATTAATTTCTTTCTCAAATGAGTTTTTCATTACAGATTTTCATTATGCACTCAGGCCATAGCTTCCTAATCAATAAAGTAATTCCTACCAGGGGACAATGAAAAGGAAGAGAGACTTGAAAGGTTGGTATAAAAATAATGTTTAAGAACTGGTAATGAATCTAGATTTAAATTTATTTATTTATTTTTTAAAATCACTTGATGATCTCTTTTAAGAAATCTGTAGCCATGGGGAAAAGATAAAATTTTGATTCTGTTTCCATCTGAGAGTAAACCAAATGAATTGATGTTATTCTACCACTGTTACTAATACTAGGTTTAATCTTAACCTTACAAATCCAGGAACTGAAGAAAAAATAAGCTGATATATTAGAATTTTTTTAAGATTTCTGATAACAAAGTGAGTGAATGGAATTAACACTTTGAAATACATTTTTTTTAAATGTCAATTACACCATTGCTGTAAGAATCCCTATGCCACAGATACTTCCAGGCTTTCCATTTGAGCATTTAACTATGGAAATGACTGTTTCAATTTCACCAAGGGCAGGTTATAGGATGGTAAATGATATTTGTCTTGTTATGCCTGAATTAGCACTTCTGGTCAACCTGAAATTATGTATCTGTCTAGCTCTATGATGTAGAATTTTATGGCCTCAGTTGTCCATTTGAAGTACAATTATGACTCCTTTTAGAAATGAAAACTGTATCTTCTATAAAGTTAATATGTGAGCATTAATTTTACAAAATATAAAAAGAAAAGGAATTGAAATATTCCTTAGCTCAGAACACGTATTTTACCTTTAGACTAATACCTTCTAGTATTTTTGGTTCACACTTTTTTTGTATAATTTTAAGAATACATTGTAGGTAGAATTTTAGTTGCTTTTTAAAAAATGTGTTGTTTTAAATATGCTATGTGGGGATCCCTGGGTGGCGCAGCGGTTTGGCGCCTGCCTTTGGCCCAGGGCGCGATCCTGGAGACCCGGGATCGAATCCTACGTTGGGCTCCCTGTGCATGGAGCCTGCTTCTCCCTCTGCCTGTGTCTCTGCCTCTCTCTCTCTCTCTCTGTGACTATCATAAATAAATAAAAATTAAAAAAAAATAAAATAAATAAATATGCTATGTGTCTATTACTGAGAATTAGGAAATATAGACGAGTATAAAGAAGTAACAACCATCCATATTTGTATGAAACATACAACCAATATTAATGTCATTGTAGTTCTTTAATCTTTTTTCTCTATGCATTTTTGCAGTTAAAATTTTACATGTATTTAAGTGTAGTAAACATATAAGAACACTTATAGGTCTTAGATAAAAGAGAATATGTGGAGGTGATTTATTGACAAATTATGTTGGACATTTTCACTCAAGAAGAATTTTAAAGATATAGAAAAAATTCATTTCTCAAATTTCTTGACATAAAAGTAACTTGTAAGTAACTCAACTCTACTGCTCTGGTGGGAATAAACCAAAACCAAAATTTGTTGGCAATTATGCTTGTAAACTCAAACTATATAAATGTTATAGCCATCATAAGCATGCCTACTTTGTGAATGGAAGAAATTCAGTTACCATTTCTAGTGCCTATAAACCAAGGAGTAATGTATTCTAATTGACCGTTGGATACAGTTCTATTAATACATTTCTTGATTCTTGAAAATTCAAAGGTATGAAGGAGAACTGAACTTTGCAGTATTTATTTATTTTTTTATTTTGATTTTATTTGGAAAAGGAAGAATTGCAATTCAGCACAAATGATGGTAAACCACAGACAAGTCTGAAGACACAAAGGGAAGTCAGCCTTTATTAAGTTTTTGGAGGCAGTTGAAGAGGATTTGCTTTTTAAATTTTTTTAAGATTTATTTATTTATTTGAGAGAAATCACATGGGCGAGAGTAGTGGGGTGCAGAGGGAGAGAATCTCTAAGCAGACTCCCCATGAGCAAGAGGCCTGACCTGGACTCAGTCCAATCCCGGGACCCATGAAATCATGACCTAAGCTGAAACCAAGGGTTGGACACTCAACCAACTGAACACCCAGGTACCCTGAACTCTGTAGTATTTAATACAAAGTCCAGCTTCACTGTTCAGATTCAAAATCAACATGAGAACAGCTAATTCTTATTGGTTTCCTAGGTTCAGAATCAAAACTAAGAACTTTTACCTATGTAGCCCTTTCTCACCTTGTCTCTCCATTCTTGGTTCTTAATTCGTCTCTAAATGACTTACTGGATATCTGTAAGTATTTCTAAAGAGAAATAATACTTGAGTTTTATTTCTCAAGACTTAATATATCAGAATAAAATATTTTATTTTGTCCCTGGAAAATAAAGAGAGCTTTTGTGAATTGCAGTTATGGGACAAGAGCATTTGCCTTGGGACATAAAGTCCCAAGATATTTTCTCATTATCTTCCTTTTGAATAAAATTATTATGGACGAGAAGTCTGAAACCAGTCTGTTTATTTCATTTGTCAAGATCTTGGTAGTTTATTAATGTGTACTGTGTCTGCTTAGATGATTGTAAGATTTTAAGAAAAGATAAAAAAATACCAACTTCAGAAAACAGAAACGCTATACTCTACCTGCTGCTTTCTTCCCCACCCTTACCTACTCCATCTGCCACCATCTCTCCTATGGAACATTTCCTAAAGACATCAACTTCCAAGTAGACTGGGCAACTTCCTTCTTTCTCTATTTTGTGTTTCTATATATATGCACATTTCTAAAGTCATGTTCTAACTTATTACGGTTGTGATTTATTTTCCATTTACCTTGCATTAAATAGTAGTGCAAGAAAATGAACTTATTAATCTTTTCTCTCTAGTATAATTTCATGATAGTGAAACTTCAGTAAACATTGAAAGATCAAAAGGGATATTTAACATCTAGGATGACACAGACTAAGCAATCATTTAATGGTATTTCTAAAACCTCTTGATTTGGAAGGTATTTCTAAACACGATATGTGCTTTTATTTTACTTCCTCAGTATGTTTTTTTTTCCTGTTCTAGTTAGTCTAGATATGAAACTGCAGGCATCATGCCTAGCACAGATACCTGGTACATAGTGTGAACTCTATATATGCTTGAATGAAAGGATAAATAAATGGTAATGAATTTTCTAAACAGACTCATTCATTTTTATTTTAGAATTTAATAACAAACTTAAAACGATTCTTAGTGAAAGAGGAAAACACTACTGAGCATATTATTCAAATAGTAAGATATATTTATGCACATAGCATATTTATCTACTTAAACTGAGATTTGGCATTACTGGATTCAAGTTACTGTTTACCTGATTCATTACTATCCAAAACTGTGGCAATTTTATCAAAACAACATATTGCAGACTTTTATACTATTCTAATGATTATGCATAAATGCTTGTATGATCCTTTGGAGGAAAAATCATCTTGTGTAATATCTTCTCATATTAATGATAGAAATATGATTATTAATGTGTTTTAATATCATTTCTTTACTCCAAATTTAGCACCTAATTTTTAGGTCTTCCTGACAAACTGTTTGAGTAGGCTCTAATGCATAAAAAGTCAGAGGTTTGAAAACCTGTCATTTATCATACCTATGTAGCATACTTGCTATATACTGTCCCTGAGCACATGACTTTATCTGATCTTTAGTGTCCTTATTTGTAATGTGAGAATAATCACAAAATGTATTTTTATCTACCTCATAAGGTTTTTTACTTAAAGATTTATTTATTTGAGATAGGGGTGGGAGGGCAGAAGGAGGAGAGAGAGAACCTCCAGCAGACTTCCTGTGAGCATGGAGCCCAACACAGGGCTCAATCTGATGACCCCACGGTCATGACTCCAGCAGAAACCAAGAGTGAGACACTCAACCGACTGAGCCACCCAGGCACCCCTCTACCTCATGAGTTTTGTGGAGAACTTATTTTAGAGTCCTCTAAATGAGTCAGTTATCATCATTGTCACTGTCACTTTCTTCCGCACCACAACTCGAAACAACTTGCATGCCCATAATTTGCCCAAGCACTATCTCCTGTATTCTCGCTAAAGTGCTTAGTTCAGTGCTGTCTATTATTGTTTGACTCCAGCTCTCCTTTTTCATTTAGCTCATTGCAAAGAAATTCGAAAAATGTAAGAGACTGATAGCCTAAAAAAAAGAAGTTGGTAAATACAGAATACTCTGGTCTCAGCTTCATGTTGAAAAAGATTGTTCTTTCTTCCCAATCCTCATCTCAAGTTTTACTATTTTAATGGTCAGTGACAGGAAACCTCCTGCTTGTCAGTGCTACACATTTTCTATCTGTGTTTTTTTCTGCTTAAAATAAACCAGAAAATCAATCTTGCTGGTCACTACTGTAAACCCTAAGGAATAATCTAGACTTTATAATTTTCTATTTTGCTACCACCTATAGCTACAAGTGGACTATACAATGTGAGATTGCAAAAAAAATCTTACATTAAAAAACAATTACATTTGTTCCATTAATATCTGAGCCATTTGTACAAAATGTAAAGATAATCATGTTTTGTAAAACTCTTCTCATTTTTTGACTTCCTGAAGATTTTGCTATGTCAGCAGCATTCTTTCTTTTCATCAGAAAGTATTGAATACTGCCCTGAGGGTGTATGCAGCCTTCCACAAAGTAGAAAAACAAATTGAGCAAGCATTAAAAAAGGCAAGCCAAGCAAGTCAGATACATATAATGGCACATGTCAGACAGATAAACAGTTGATGGCAAGACTCCTTTCATGATTTTCCCTGATGTGGGGTTTAGTATTGGCTCAAGCCCATATGACTTAGAGAATATAATTTTACTTTTGCATTTTTTGATTTAAAAACAGACTATTAATTAAAATGTAAACTGAAGCTTAGTGCCTTGGGGTAGATTAATGTAGCCACATTCAATCAGATGAATGTAGAGAACCGACATCCCTACGTTAATGGCAGGGATATGGCTTCCCTTTCTCCCAATATCCTATACAGCTGTGGAATAGTTTGCACTCTGGATGTATGGTTTCACCCTAAAGAGCCAGAGAGAGAACTGAGCTCATTAACATTTGGTGGTTTGTTGCATATCATCCAAGTAACATTCTAGAAACATGAAGAATTTGTGGTAACATGCACGAGCATATGCACTCTAAGCAAACAGCTCTGTGGTATAATAATTCACTTGTCACTTCACATCAGGATCAATTCTTTAATAAATGACCATTTTTTTCTGAACTGATCAAAACTAGAACGCAAATTTCCACAGTGTCTTCCCAAGAAGAAAAATAATGGGAGTGCTTGTGCAACTAATATTTTATCTGTGTCCATGAGCAATAATTTGAAATAAATATTTATTGTGTTACCATGACATAGTCTTTATTTCTATACATATATGTACATATGTATGAGGTAATAAAGATAAGCAGATGGTTCCACAGAGCCAAATAATATCTGTCCCAAAATTATATGGCTTCTAAAACTTTGTGCCATACATGAATTCTGATATTAGATCAGATTACGTCTGTCTCAGGCTCTCCTGGCACAAGCTAATTACTCTGTTTTGCTGGTGTTCTTCAAAGCACCCACAGTGTCAACATTTTTTTTTTTTTTGCTGCTGCTGCTGCTGCTGCATTTCTTAAATATTATAAGAGATCTTGATTTATCTCAGTTATGAAAGATTTCAATCCACCAAATACTAAAACTGACCTGTGGCATTATCCTCATTTTTCCCTGAAATTATAAAATAAACACAGAGAGTCTATGGTGCTTTGATAATGGACAAAGATAAGTTTTGCATTTTGCAACAAAATACCTAGAGATTACATTGTAGGTCTGGATCATGGCAGGGAAGCTCTTACACAAGATTTAAGAGTGGCGTGGGAAAGAAATATAAATATTCATGGGCTAGTAATTTTCTCATAGCCTCAAGTTCAAGATTTCTGCAATGCAACACACACAAACAGAACAGTAGTTGTTTGTTCTAAAAAAAAAAAAAAAAGCAAAACAACAAACTTCTCCAAGTACTAAAGTGATATGATTTTGTTTGTTTGTTCTGTTTTTTTTATGTAGGTTCCACGCCCAGCGTGGAGCCAAATGTGGGGTGTGAACTCACAACCTTAAGATCCAGATCTGAGCTGAGATCAAGAGTCGGATGCTTAACCAACTAACCATCCCGGTGCCCCCATGATAAGAAATTTTTAAAAAATATTCTACATATAATAAGCTCAGGATCTAAAGGTAAATGAGACATATAAAAACAATATCAAGAAGTAGAAAGTATTAAGTAAATTAATAGAAGTATAGATAAAATGGTAAAAGTTCAAAAAAGTAAAAACCAATTTTCGACTAAAATGGGGTTCAGAAAAATCTTCAGCAAGAAAGTAACATTTTTGGTGATCTAAAATTACATTTCAAAAAGTGGGAATTGGTAATAAAAGAGAGCAAATGGATGGAGATTAAACTGTGAGGCAAATGTAGAGAATAGTATCTTAAACTGATGCACACAATTACAGAGCCTAAGGAGGAAAGGAATTATGTAGGAAAGTATGTTCACGTATTAGATAATTCATTGTTAAGCCTTTGAGAAATGAAATAGTGTCTCCCATTTCTTAGCCTTACATACTTCTAAATAGTTCAATCCCTACATTTCTCTAACCAAGGATAGGGATTCCAGAATTAACATGCAGATTGGCTTTCAGTTGACATCACTCAGCTTCACCTCTAATGCAGGACTGATTCCCCTCAATGTTGGATTCAAAAGGAGAGTCCAACCAAGCTTTTATGGAGATCCGCTGCATTTCCCCAGGAGGTATCTTCAGGCACAGGGATGCTCATGGTGGTGTGGGTGATTGCAAAGTTCTGCTGGATCTAACCCATTTGCGCACAATTTTAGTTTCCATAGCTTGGGGCTAGCCTCAACCAGAGGTTTTGCCAAGCAAGTCCCAATTCTGGCAATACGAGGTCATCTTCCTGTGTTTCAAATGGGATATTCAAAAATCCTCCTAGTCTAAAATTGCTCAGAGATAGGTGACTTCAACCCTGTGACAAAACTTTGATATTACCAGGCTTATAGAATGGAAAAGTTCCAATAAACTGTATGAACATTTGTTTCTAAAAAAGGTATTGTCTTGCTTGACTGGCTCTCTTGCATTTTGTTGATCTGTGGATGGCAGCTTCATCAAAGATCCTGAACCCCATTCCAGAAAGGGTTATCATGAAGCCTGGCTTAATCCTTTTTTTTTTTTCCATCTGCCTAACCTATCTATTTTTTAGCTATTATTTTCTGGACTGTCTGGAAGATGGTCATTTCTTCCACTTGCATTCAATGTGGTTATAGTAATTTCAGGTTGCATCTATGAGGAAGGATGTAGCCTATTTCTATGAAGTTGTGTCCGTACAACCACACACACTGCTATGTATCCAAAATCCAGAGATAGTCAGTCTTGTAGAATTTCAAAGTTAGTTGATCAATACTCTTTCATCGTGATCACTTGCTTTACATTTTAAAAGATGCAGAACTGTTTACAATCAAAACATTAGGAGTAAGCACTTCAACTTCATTAGAGGTCAGAGAGAAGGAGGCCACTGGGAAGTGACAGCTCTTAGATCACTGAGGCGCCATGTTGAAACTATCTGAATGAAGCTGCTCAGTGTCATATTTTTTCCTCCAGTTAGTGCAGGAATTGCCAAAGCTCCTGCCTCAACCAATCTAAGCTTCATTGTGGTGGCAACTTTGCAGGGTGTTTCTTCCAGTTGGGTGACTGGGGGGCACAGTCACAACCTGTATAAACTTTAGGGTCCTCAAACAAGACGCCTTTCATATAGTCAAGAAGGATGGTTCTGGCCTGTGGTGGGTTCTCCACTGGACCTGGGGCTCCTCTTCCAAGTCCCCAGTGATTGCCATGACTCCAGCACACACAGTTTGTAGGGAGGCAGCAAAGGGAGACCATACCTGAACCAATGGGACTCCCACCCTAGTGGATTTAAGTACTGTTTTATTTCCTGTAACAAAAGTTTTGGGGTTTGGTTTTGTTTTGTTGTTGTTGTTATTTTATGTAAAACTACTTTATTATTACAAAAACCAACAAGCAAAAAAAAATTTTTTCAATTAAAAAAATTAAAAAAAAAAAAAAAAAACAAGCTTTGGGTATTTTATCTCCGGGCTGGGAAGAAGTACAGGGTGAAGAAATCGTAGTGCTGATCCAAAAGAATTACTCAAATACTCTCTGCCTCCTCCACCTGCCCAGGGCTGCTCTGCTGTCTTCCAAGAACCCTTCCTCAAGAAATGCAAGTACAAATCTCAGTGCAGCTAATTCCAGAACTTGAAAAATAAACAAAATAGTTTTTAAGAACCATTAGGTTCCCCTTTCCCCGTTGTTGCAGAGAGCAGGACTGAAACAGACCAACTGGATTTGGCTTCACTGCATGAAGCTTGGGGTCTGGGGGGCAAGGGAAGTCCTGCGGGATGGGACCCCCTGGTTGAGCGCTGTGCAGGGCAGGCTGGGCTTTCGTTAACGCACTTCACCACCTGGCATTGTTTTATCACTGTGATGACCCAGACCATTTGCAGGTAGCTTTGTTGATTTCTGCCCTGCGGCACGGCTGAGTCCTGTTGTTACGTTTTTCCCTATAAACCGGACCTAATGGAAAAGCCCCACTCCTACCTCCACCCCCACCCCCAGGCCCCCACCCCTACCTCCCACCTCCCACCTGAAAAGGCATCCTGACATCTAGTGTGGATCTTCTCACTTAGCAGCAGAACTTCCAAAGCTAGCTTCTTGTTTCCCGTTCAGGATCTGATACCTAAGAACTAAATGATGAAAAACATAAAGGTAGGAAAAACCATCAGTACCAGGAAGCATGAACCTGAACTCTGATAATGGTAGTTAAGAATGGGGAGAAATTGTGGCAGGTGAGAATGGAAGACTCGAGACAGAATCTGGAATATTTCTGACTTTGGGAGAGTAGGAGGCAAATAAATAACGTCTGAGATGATTTGACTAGGCGATTAGAAACCTAGACCTACCAAAAATGAGACTCTAAGGAGGAGTAAGATGGAATGGAAAATCATCCTGTTGTTTTAAATTCATTGTGTTTGTGTGATCCGCAGGAAATCTGCCTAGAGATAATAGTCTCTATTCAAAAATTGGAAATAGGCTCCAAAAGGAGTCCTAGCTGAAGATCTAAATTTTGAGTTTTGCTCAAAAAGTGGTTATAAGAGAGGTCATGTAATGCCAAAAGGTTGTAATGAAAAGAAGACGGGACGGAATGATGGGAAAGAACAATATTATAGGAGGGAAAGATTGCTAAGAACGTCTTGTATCCTCTTTGGGGGTTTAGTAAACTTAAGAAGACAAAATTCAGGAAGGATTAGTATTAAATAGTGAGGAAGAAGAGTACCTTCTCACTAATCTACTTGTTTCATTGACAGTGGTTATAGTGGTTTTTATATATACGCATAATTATTTGTATAGAAGTGTATAGGAGTATATGCTACACTATAATTTCAAAATTATATGTAAATACATGAATATATAATATACATTTTATATGTGAGTATATTATCCATATCTTCATATGTAGTCTTTACGAAAAGAATTACAGAGTGAAAATAATTTATTTCCTTTTTAAAAATGACTTATTTGGTATAGCATTACATCGAAATGATTTTTAAGTAGTTATGTCTTTGAAGTAGTTGTGTACATGTGAACATTCAAAACCTGGGTCTTCCAAAGAGAACGTGATTCTTCCTTAAAAGAGAGAGAGAGAGAGAGAGAGAAAGAGAGGGAGAGATCTTATTGAACCAGATGTGCAAACTTTGCATACATTTGGAGCAGAGGAGTAGGGTTTTTACATATCCTTGTTTCCATAACTATATTTACAGTCGACAGTGTTGTATTATAAATTTCTGACAAAGAAGCTGTTTTTGAAAACATTTGCAGTAAAACTACTAAACAAAACATGTCCCATCACATGTGCAAGAGATAAAGTGTATTGTAGCATATGTTGTTAGCAAATAAATCTCTCATGACATTTAGGGGTATATAAAGATGATATATCATCCTGAGAAAATAACTCACTCAAACCATGATAATATGAGTTATCATATTTCTAAATGAACCTAATCTGTAATAATCAACCCACGATCTCTGAAAAACACTTTTATACCTCTCTAGAATTACGCAAAGACCAAGCAGAAAATTTCTAACAAATAAGACACTGTTTGAACATGGAACCAAAATACTGCTCAAATAACCTGTCCTCATTTGTGTGACTGGTAGTTTCAAGCAGGAGCATGCTAGTGCCATATCTGTTATCAGGATGTGCTCACCTGTTTAAGAATTGGAAACCAAGTTTTAACTTTTAATATTCCCGGTTTGGTAAGCATGGTGAGCTTGATTTTGCCAGGTGCAATATAGCGGTTTTCAATTGATAATCAGTTTTATTACTTAACTTGTATCAACATGCTTTCTTTTCACACTAGGACCCTGAGAGACTAATGCTGTTGCAGAGTGTCTATGGATTAAAAATGGCCATCTGGAATGCCTGGGTGGCACAGTCAGTTGGGCATCTGACTGGGTTTCGACTCTGGTCATGATCTCAGGGTGGTGGGATCAAGTACCATGTCGGGCTCCACACTCAGCATGGAGTCTGCTCATGATTCTCTCTCCCTCTTCCTCTGACCCTTGCCCTCCCTCTAAAAATTAATAAATAAATCTTTAAAAAAATAAAAATGGCTACCCAGTAATGCTATCATGATATCTAGGAGTTACCTTGCTTTTAAATCTCTCTACTTCTCTCCATCACATTTCCACCTAAGCCATCAGCATCTCTTTCATGGAATGTGCCTTTCTCTCCTTTGTTGAATTATTTTGTATTCCATCAGTTTATGGTCAGACAGGAAACATTCTTTAAAATCTCTATGTACCAAAAAAAAATAAAAAATAAAAATAAAATAAGTACCGTTTATGCTTTGTTGACCAAAACATGCACAAAAAATTAAATATTAAGGGATAACATTGGATTATTCAGATGCTCTGTCTTTACTATTTTTTTTTTTTGGCTATTTAAACTGTCAGATCCTGAGAGAAGGATGTTACCATCCCTCAGTGTGTTTGCAGACCTATAAACACGTGCTTATGTTTCTAAAAGTTCTTAATTTACATGTGTTTCTGCTCTGATGTTTCCCAGTTTTTGGTCTCTTGACCTGTCTTGAGCTGTGAACGTTTCCCTCATGTCTTTAGGTGAGCACCTAGAGCATGTGTGTGAGAACATTATCCAACACTGGTAAAGAATCACTGGAAAAGAACAATTAGCTCAGTTTCTGGAACACAAAGACATAAGTAATTCATGTTTCCTTCATTCAGAATATAAAAAAATTGTAATATATATATATTTTTAAATATTTTATTTATTTATTCATGAGAGACACAGAGAGAGAGAGGCAGAGACGTAGGGAGAGGGGAAAGCAGTCTCCATGCAGGAAGCCTGATGTGGGACTCGATCCCAGGGCTCCAGGATCATGCCCTGAGCAGAAGGCAGATGCTTAACTGCTGAGCCACCCAGGCGTCCCAAAATTGCAATATATTGACCATCAGATAGAGTACTCAGAAGAGTACTACCTTAGTAGTGAAGTAAAATTAGCCTTAGTCTGGAGGCTTCTCTGAAACTGGCACTCTGACAGCAAAAGTTAAAAAGGGAAGTTATAACTGGAGGGTATTATACTGAGCAAAATAAGTCCATCAGAGAAAGACAGTTATATGGTATCACTCATATGAAGAATATAAGAAACAGTGTAGAGGATCATAGGGGAAGGGAGGGAAAAACAATGGGAAGAAATCAGAGAGGGAGACAAACCATGAGAGACTCTTAAGTATGGAAAGAAACTGAAGTTTGTTATAAGGGAGGTGGGTAGGGGGATGGGATGGCAGGTGATGTAATGAGCACTGGGTTTGATATGCAACTGATGTATTACTGAATTCTGCATCTAGAACTAATACTGTTCTATATGTTGGCTAATTAATTTACATTTAAAAAAGAAAGGGAAATTATATATATTTCACTACTTAATATGTAGTTACATTTAGCTTAAATTCTAAAATCGATCAGTATAATTTATCATATTGAAAGAATAATAGAATAATAAACTCCATATGATCAACTTAATAGAAGAATAGTGTTTAACAAAATCCAGCCTTCATTCATGATAAAGACTATCAACAATTTAGAGATAGAAAGAAACAACTCAGTGAGATAACATGCATCTCTCTAAGTAATTTGCTTTCACTACTTTACTCTTTCAATTTAATATTATACTGGAGACTGTTGCCAGTAAATAAATAAGGCAGCAGCAGCAGAAACAACAAATTATAATAGCTTAGAGATTAGAAAATAAGTATTAAAACTGCCTTTGCTTACTGATGCAATGACTATTTAACAAGGTCACATGATTTAAGATGTCAATATTAAAATATCAGTTGTATTTCTATGCAGTAGAATTAAAACAATTCAAAATGAAGTTTTTAAAAAGGCTCTAATAACATCAAAAAAAGGTAAAATTGTTAGGAATAAAGTTTACAGAAAACATGAAAGATGTCAATATCACTGAAAAATAAAAACATTTGTTACAGAAATTAAAGATGATCTGAATAAATGGAAGTAACTACAATGTTCATAAAATATATTTTCAGATCCAAATAATTTAGTTATACATCGAACAGATTCTTAAATTCTAAACAGCTTTTTTTTTAGAAATTTGTGTTGATTTTGAGATAATTTATTTACAGACCTAACAAAGTCCTAATAAAAATCCTAACTAGTTTTTTTCTGTCAAAACTGAGTTATTATATAATTTCCACAGAAATGCAAAGGACATGAAAAAGCCAAAAAAATCTTGGAAAAGAAGAGGTAAACTAAAGGACTTATAATAAAGAGATGATAATTTGGATAGTGTAGTATTGGCATCAAGGTAGACAAATAGATTAATATACCAAAGAAAGACTTCAGATATATAACTATGTACAAATCAAATTGTTTTCAGCAAAGGCACCAAATAAAGTCTTTCAACAAGTGGTACTTGAGCAACTGATTAAGTCTACAGGATGAAAAAGGAACCTCATCCTTTTCCTCACATCATAAGCCAAAATTAATTTGAGTTAATATGTAAACCTAAACCTAAAACTAAAACTACACAGCTTCTATAGGAAAATAGGAAAATTAGGTGATTGCTTGTCAGAATACAGAAAAGCACTACACTAAAAGAATAATAAATTCAACCTGATGAACTCTAAAAGTCATTCCTCATCAAAAGACACTGTTAACCCTTTTTTCCTATGCCCTTATTTTTGTTGAAATATATTTGACTTATAACACTGTATAAGTTTAATGTGTACAACATCTTGATTTGATATATCCATATATTGTAATATAATTGTCATTGTAGTCATGTCATACCTCCATCATGTCACACAATTATCATTTCTCTGTTCTGGTGGTAATAATTACTATCTGGTTTCTTAGCAAGCTGGATGATTATAATCAGGTATTGAGTCTCTACTCACTATGCCGAGTGTTAAATCTCTTCATATTGTATTACAGAGTATTGCATCATCTTTCAAGTAGGTAGAAATGAAATCTAAAGACTCCATCTTCGTAGTTATTTTTTTTAACTTTTCATGGAACACAGTTGAATATTCAGAGTTTTTCATTTTCTGATAATGACAAGGAGAAAAATATAAACAGAAGTATTCACTTCATGATTATTAGATGAATCAGATGATGAATGCAAAAAGATAGAGTGTACACTACTCCATATGATAATGGTAAAATTGATAGTATAAAAATTCAGAGAAATTACTGACTGAAAGATTTATGTCTAAAGAAGAAATAAAATGTGGTATTCTTATTTAGAACATCTTTAAACAGGATTTCATCTCACAACGTTGCGTAATGAGAAGCTAAAACTCTTTTGTGTTCAGTGGATATGGAAGAGTATTCATTCATTTCTTATGATGTTTACACCAAAATCTACTTGATACTGTTATTAGCACACAAATGCTGGTGTGTAAACAAAATGAGTTGGAAGAAAATAAATGTAGATGTGAGACTGGTGTTTCTACCTCTAAAAAAGAAAATGTAAAGTTATTATAAATCAAATAAGAAGACTATTCTTGCTTTAACAAAATTATGTGCCATCAAATTTCCCAAGAGCATTGAGTTTTCATGGTGCAAGTTCAAGAAGAACCTGAAGTAATGATACCTGTTTGAGATGTACTTGAAATTTGGAATTAGAACTCACAAGATGGATACATTCCTGCTTCAGGAATGATGGTTGAAAAGCAGTTTATGAAACATTAGGAACATATAGTTCTAAATTAGAAAAATAAGGAATAAAATTGGGATTATTTTTGCTTACATCCTTACTAATACTTCTAATGAAATTGTTTTCACTATCTTTTTTTTTTTACTCCTATAACTTATTTGTAAAATGACAAAATAACAAATAAACATTCTATTGTTTGAACATGAAAAGACACTCAACATCATTAGTCATCAGGGAAATGCAAATCGAAACCACGCAGAGATATCACCTCATACCAGTCAAAATGGCTAGTATCACAAAGACAAGAAATAACAAGTGTTGATGAGGATGTAGAGAAAAGGGAACCCTCATCCATCATTGGTGGGGATGTACATTTGTGCAATCACTGTGAAACACAGTGTGGAGTTTCCCCAAAAAATTAAAAACAGAAATGCCCTATGATCCAGTAATGCCACCACTGGCTATTTACTCAAAGAAAATAAAAGCAGTAATTTGAAAAGATAGATGCACTCTTATGTTTATTGCAGCATTATTTACAATAGCCAAAGTTTGGAAGCAGCCCAAATGTCCATCCATAGATGAATGGATAAAGAAGATTAGACATATATAGATATACACACATACACACATTACAATGGAATACTACTTGGTCATTAAAAAATGAGATCATGCCATTTGCAACAACATGGATGGATCTAGGAGTTATTATGCTAGATGAAATAAGTCAAACAGAGAAAGACAAGTGCCATATAATTTCCTTATATGTAGAATCTAAAAAAATAAACAGGCTAGTAAAAACAGAGAACAGCTGGTAGCTGCCAGAGGGAAGATGGGTCAAGGGATGGGCAATATATGAAGGGAATTAAGATGTAAAACTTCCATTCATCCCATAAACAAGTCACAAAGATGAAAACACAACATAGGGAATATAGTCAACAATATTGTAATGACACTGTATGGTGACAGATGGTGACTACACAATGAGCACGGAGTAATGTATAGAATTCTCAAATCAACATGTTGTACACCTGAAATTAATGTAACATTGCATGTCAATTATACTTCAATAATAAATGTTTAAAAACGTCTTTTATCTAAAAGACCTTGCATAGAATATTGTTTTTTCCTCAAAAATATTTGGTAGAATTTGCTTTCAAGCCATATGAACGTGAAGTTTCTTTGCTATATTTTCCCCTGGGTTTACTAAAATATAATTGACATCTAACATTTTGTCAGTATAAGATATACAATGTGATCATTTGATAAATGTATATATTTCAAAATGATTACCAAAATAAGGTTATTTATCACCTCACATAATTACCACTTTGGTTTTTTGTGGTGAGAGTATTTAAGATCTACTTTCTTGGCAACTCTCAAACTTACAATATCATACTGTTAACTATTGGGCACTGTGTAGCACATTAGGTTCTCAGAACTTATTCATCTTACAACTGGAATTTGTACCCTTTGACTGACATCTCCCTATTTTTCCCACCCTCCCAGGCCCTGGCATCTGCTCTTCTAAATTCTCTGTTTCTGTGAATTTGGTTTTTTCAGGTTCTGTCTGTAAAATCATACAGTATTTTTGTTTTTCTGTCTGACTTATTTCACCTAGCATAATGCCCACAAGATCTATCCATATTGTCTCAAATGGCAAAGTTTCCTTCTTTTTTATGGCTGAATAGTATTCCAACATATTTATATGTGTGAGTATGTATATATAATATATATGTATTTGTATATGTGTATATGTATTCACACATATACATACCATATTTTCTTCATTCACTCATCCTGGTGACAGATATTTAGGTTGTTTCCATATTTTGACTATTGTGAAGAAAACTACAGTTAACATGGAGGTGCAGGGATTTTTCAAGATAGTAATGTCTTTTCCATCATATATGCACCCAGAAGTGGAATTGCAAGATCACATGGTAGATTTATTCTTAATTTTTTGCGGAACTACTATTCTGTTTCTTTGGTGACTGCACCAATTTACATCCCACCAACAGTGCACAAGGGTACTCTTTTCTCCACACCCTCACCAATACTTATTTCTAGTCTTTTCAATAATAACCATCTTAACAGATGTGATATCTCATTGACTCTTATATTCATTTCCATGACAATTACTAGTGGTTAGTGTCTTTTCATGTACCATTTGGCCTATTGTATGTCTTCCCTAGGAAAATGTCTATTCAGATCTTCTGCTCATCAGATAATTGGAGATTTTTTGCTACTGAGTTGATTGAGTTTTTTAATGTATTTTTGGTATTAACCCCTTAGCAGATATATGATCTGTGAGTGTTTTCTTCCATTTCGTTGGTTGCCTTTACATTCTGTTGATTCTTTCTTTTGTCATGCAGGAGGTTTTTTTTTAATTTTTTTTTTTTTAATTTATGATAGTCACAGAGAGAGAGAGAGAGAGAGAGGCAGAGACACAGGCAGAGGGAGAAGCAGGCTCCATGCACCGGGAGCCTGACGTGGGATTCGATCCCGGGTCTCCAGGATCGTGCCCTGGGCCAAAGGCAGGCACCAAACCGCTGCGCCACCCAGCGATCCCGGTGCAGGAGTTTTTTAATCAATATAGTTCACTTGTTTATTTTTGCTTTTTTTTCCTTATATTTTGGGTGTCATATCCCAAAAATACCAAGATTAATGTCAAGGAGTTTTTTCCCTATGTTTTCTTCTAGGAAATTTATGGCTTCAAGTCTTAAACTTAAGTCGTTAATGTACCTTGAGTTAATTTTTGTGAGTTGTATAAGATAGGGGTCCATTTTCATTCTTTTACATGCAGCTGTCCAATTTTCCCAGCATCATTTAAAGAGACTATCCTTTCCTTACCAAGTATTCTTGGCTGTCCTGTCAAATATTTAGTTGACTGTAAATGTGTGGGCTTATTCTTGATTCTGTCCATTGAACTGTGTCTGTTTCTTTGACAGTATCATACTGTTTTGATTACAATAGCTTTGGAATATAACAGTAGTTTGAAATCAGGAAGTGTGATTTCAAGCTAGGGATGTCTCTAGCTTTGTTATTCTTTCTTTTCTTTTATTGCATATTTTTCTATTGGAGTTCGATTTGCCAACATATAGCATAACACCCAGTGCTCATCCCATCAAGTGACCCCCTCAGTGCTTTGTTATTCTTTCTTATGATTGCTTTGGGTTTTCAGGGTCTTTTATGAGTCCAATCAAATTTTCATTTTTTTTCTATTTCTATTAAAAAAATACCATTGGAATTTGATAGGGATTGCACTGAATCTATTGGCTTTGGGTAGTATGGGCATTTCAACAATACTAACTCTTTTCAATACATAAACACAGATATCTTTCTATTTGTGACTTACTCAATTTCTTACATCAACATCATGCCCTGACTTTTGAAAACTGCCTTCTGGCAACTAAATGGAAAAATCCTGGCACTACTTTCATTTCCTTTCCTTCAGAGATCATTGCCCTGTACTGCCTGTTGTCCAGTATCTGAAAATACCAATCATTAAATTTGGATGAAATACATTTCCTCCTTGTAATTCAGGAAACCTTAATACTTTTAATTATCAATTTCTAGAATCAGAAGATGATGTGGTGATCACCTCTAATAGTGGTAGATAGGTTTCTTACTCTTACTTTTTCTTTCTCTTCCTTTTATTATTGGCTTATCTACATGAATTTATACTAATTAAATATTTTATTATCAATCATAGTCTTGATTTTATCATATTTTCTCAATATAAGCCTCTTTACGCTGTTTAGATATGTTCCTGCTAATCTCTGTGACTTCCTTGCTTCATGGCACAATAAAAAGATAACCTAACTAACCATAGAGTCCCTTCTCCCTACCTGAAATCAGCAATTTTGTTTTCCTCTTAGTAAATTTAATTGACTGTAATTCTAGGGTTTTTTCTTCCTTTTTTTCTGAATATTTATTTAGATTTTTCTTGACCCAGATGATTCTGTTTCAGATGGGACAGGACTATGGATGAATTACTAGCTTCCTTTTCTTTTACTGTGGTTTGTCTGGTATTATTTATTTATTAAATCACATATATTTTGGTCTGTTTTCTGATCATTTGTTTGCTTTAGTTTGGGCTCCTCAGCCAATTCTGGGTGTTCTTGTTTTCACTTACATGTACAGTATTGTTTTTTCTGGGTGTTATTGTTTTAACTTACATGTACAGTGAAGTTTGTGCTATTAGCTTTCTCGTGGGTATGCCGAGGATGTACACTATGGAAGGTTATTTGTGCTTGGATTTGGAGAATTCTAACTTAAAGGATTGGATATTAGAATTTAGATGGTCACCATTATTCTCTCAGGATTCTTTCTTTGCCAACTCTGGAATTTCAATGGGGGGTTTTGTTGTTGTTTTGTACTATTTTTGAATTATTGCGGAGTGCTCTGAAGTATTGCCTCCAAAGTGTTATATTTTCTACTTCTCATATTACTTGAAATATCACTTATCCCACCCACCTCCTCACATTATATATTTATATATTTATTAGTCATTAAAATTTTTCTGCCAAAAACTGAATTTATCTTTTATATTATTTCTATGTTATTCAAGAGATTGAATAGGTGAGATAGTTTGTTGGCAACAATATGTTTAAAATGTTGTATGAAACCTAATTAGTAAACCATATACCAATAGTAGTTAATAGAGCAGATTCTGATCAATTACAATATTTAAAAACTGGAACCTTTCCTTATTAAGACATCTCAAGAAAACCCTACGTTTTTTTTTTCCTTTGTAAAACTAATGGTACTATTATAATCTCAGCATTGTTATGAAGGATCAATGAGTTACCCATGCAAACTGTATTGCCTAGCATTTAGTAAGTATTTAATAAATTTTAATAGGTATTCTTATATTCTTTGTATATAATTATCTACAATTAGACTTTACAGATTGAATTTGCAGTCACATTATTTACATTTTTTCCTTTATTCCTTTGTCTCAAAGGAATAAAATTAGAATATACTTCTTCTTGACTTAGCGTTTATATTGAACTTGTAACATTCAAGTTAGGGCATCCAAAACATACCATACAGTGCTACATTTTTAAAATTTTATTTCCTGGAAAAAATTGCTGCATTTTGCTTTTGTATACAAGAAATAAAATGCAGTTTTATTTTCCAACAGTAGAGAATTTTGAAAATTAAAAGTAACTTTTTAAATACTAAATGTATGTACTTTGAAAGTATGGAAATTGAAAACAGTAAAAACAAGATTGAATATTCTTGATAATTCTTCTATACTGAGATAATAGTGGTTAGTATCTTATTGTTTCCAATTTATTTTACAGTCTTCTAGCATCATAGTTAAACATTTACTCCCAAATACAATTTTTGTCTTTGAATAGATTTTTAGAAGTATAATTGCAGAATCAAAGGGAATACATGCATTTCGTGCTATTGATAAGTCTTCCCAAATTGACATTTAAAAATATTGTGTCCCGTGGTGTATAATTAGATTCTAATGCTTTGTATTTTTGTCAATTTTCAAAATACATATAAAAATCTTTTAAAACATGATGCAGTTTCATCTGTAGAATCATTACCAGGTAACAGAATTTCACTTAAATATTTTTTAAAATTTTAAGAAGAATTTCACTTATGTTTTGGTTTGAAATTGCTATATATTTTATTACTGAAAAATGTTATAAATGATGGATTTATAAATACATTTTTAACCTGTAAATGAAAATTAGAAAGTGGCCTTATTCTAGAAGTAGCATCACATATCAAAAGAATGGATGATTCGATATAAAGTATGGGATACAATAGTAATGTTCTTCTTTATTTTTGGTTACACAGGAGATTACACTTCCCCACACGCTTGAAGTCAGGAGTGGTAATGTGACTAGTAGTTATGGCCAGTTCCCTGTAAGTAGAAGACCATCAGCTCTCCATATGAAAAATTAATAAACAAAACTATTCTGCTACATGATAAAAGACACAAAGATAAAGTCTAGATATATTAAAAATCTATCCATGAAAAACAAACAAAAAATTGGGAAGGATTTTTTAAACATTATACCAAAAAATAAAAGCTGTATGTAGGAAATAAATTTGAAATAAAAGACACTCACTGCAGAAGTGAGACCAAGAAGAAGAAAATATAATACTTGGGGAATATATCTAAATATTTGCAACATAAGCAAAGATAAATGTATATATATGCATCTCTAGACATATATTTAAAACTTCTGTAAATTAACAAGAAAAATAAAATAACCTAAAGAAAAATATGGCTAAAGAAAATGAACAATAATGCTTATATTTCTTTTGAGACTTATTCTCTCCCTTTGTTAAGCCTTTCTCCCAATACCTAATAACCTAAAGAAAAATATGGCTAAAGAAAATGAACAATAATTCTTATATTTCTTTTGAGACTTCTTCCATTGTCTGCCTTTGTTAAGCCTTTCTCCCAATTCCTAATATTCTTTCTTATAGTTTATAAAGATTCATAAATTCCTTCTTGTATTAATTCATCAAAGAGACATTGTTTGCCTGGTGTGTCCTAGACATCATTTAATGGCTTGGGGTACAGGCCATTTTCACTTCTTGAAGTTCTTTATTTATATAAATACTTCATGCTAACACTGAGCTCAGGAAGACCCAGTACCCAACTCGAAGGGGCACAGTTTCCAGACTATCCTTGATTTTAGACAAAATATGATTCAACCGGTCTTTTGATCATTCCATATATGTTTATACTTTTTGAACAAACAATCAGTAATCTAAACAAATCAGTGATTGGAAGATAACACAAGATGTACATGAGTGGAAGGGGGGAAAAATTAGATTTCCACTAATCTCGCTGGCAGTAATCTTGGTGGGTTTTTTGTTGTTTTGTTTTGTTTTGTTTTATTCTGTTTGCAGGCTATGAATTACTGTAAATAGCCAAACTTCTAATTAGTATATCAAGCAAGACAATGTAGATATGCCACTCCAGTATTTACTTCTACTTAACAAGAATTATTGGAAAAATAAGCAAACCAACTGTTAACTCAAGTTCTCAAAGATATGTTTGCACTTACCCCAAAACTTTAACTTCCTTTACAACTTTCTTTCTCTGACTCAGACTCCCTCCCAGGTGCTCTTCCCAGTGCACTTACTCCAAAATCAATATTAGGCCCATGCTTCTAATTTCTTCCATTTTCATTACATTATCCTATGAGGCAGTAGAAGTTACCTTATAGTTTGTCTTTCTCTTTTATTTTTCTTCTGTTTAATCAAAGAACTTTTTTTTACATGTTACCATTATCAATGTTTGTATGTGCAGAAATAATTGAGACTTGCCTTTTATTTTTATTTATTCCACATCAATATAAGGCAGTGTATTGACCTTATGTTAAAATATGAACCATCTGTGAAAGTCACAGTTGTGAAATTGGAAACAACTTTAGTTAAAAACGTGTGAAGGGTGAGATTTTATAAAGGCCTGGCTTTTGATACATATTATGAAAAAATACATCCAAAATTAATCGTCAGTAATTTTGTGCCTCTTTTCCACAGGATAGAATGTTTAAATTTTGTCAAATGAAGCATATTTTTGAAATACTCGATAAAATGAGATGCCTGCGAAAACGTTCCACAGTGTCATTCTTGGGAGTTCTTGTCATTTTCCTTCTCTTTATGAACTTGTACATTGAAGACAGCTATGTTCTGGTAAGTTTTGGAGGTTATTTTTGTTGTTGCTGTTATAAATAAGGTCTAAGTCAAATTAGGCTTAGTCCAATTGTAACCTGATTTCAATCTCAGGTTCCTGGAATAGCATTAGTTTGAGCAAAACTGTAACATATATACTTTCTATCTAGCTACTTGTATTAATCCTATATTACCAGCAATACAATTACTTTGATTTATGTTGCAATGTTTTCTTGCATATAGTAGTTCAAATATGCACATTTAGTTATAAATAAATTAGCTATCATCACTATGCTGAATTATTTTATTTGTGTGTACACCATAATACTTTTTGAGCTTTAACTTGAAATATATAGAATTTTAAAAATTGCTTGAAGATATTAGTCCTTACTTTCTCAATTTTTTATATTATCATCAAATTTTCAAAATCTTATTTTTAATAATGATACTAATTATACTATTTTGTTAAGAAGTAATATTTTGTTATAATGTATGACACCTCATTTGATTTTGAATCAAATGCCATAAATGGCCACCATGTTATGTATTTATATTCACAGAAAAGTAGTAAAGAAGCTGAGGAACTGGAGATAATGATGTGAAAACTAGTAGCTTATAAAGGATAAGTTAGCATATAACATATAAATAAATTTTTAAGTAAATTCTAGAAATATACAAAAGGACTTACTCTGGATAATTTTGAGCACTCATTTTGTTCTATCATTTGTTATTGTTATAGGTATCACATCATTTTATGTCTGAGGAGAATAACATGAACATTTTTCTTATTCACTTTCTATGTGAATTGAGCTTAAGATATCTGAAAAAATCCTACTCTTTTTGTTACATTTTGTAAATAAAACACATGATATTGGCAGGATACTTATTGTATCCAATGACTTGCATTTCTGAGACACTTTCAAACCCAATTTCAGTGTTTCATTTTAAACAGACAAAAGACCATTGTGTGTAACAAGCATCCTTATATCTTGTTGATATAGAATCTCTTCAAATTCATTATAAAATGTGTAAGGAGTAATAGAGTATATTTTTATAAAGATCAAATACTATTGTCCTGTCTTGTGGAGTTTTACACATTTCTATACAAATTTCAGTCCTATCTAACTAATGTAAAAGGTGTGATTTAATGAAACAGCTCTTACTAAAAGAATATTTTGTCAATGAAATTTTCTCTGGCTAGATTACACATATATCTAGTCAAATTTATAAGTAAGCCCAAGTGTAGAGAAGGGATTGCTCCTTAGTTTTAAAAATTGTAATTATTTTTAAATACTTATATTAGGTTGGGGAAAAAGTGAGTTTAAATGATGGTTAAGGGACACCTGGGTGGCTCAGCGGTTGAGCATCTGCCTTTGGCTCAGGGCGTGATCCTGGTCCTAGGATTGAGTCCCACATCAGGCTTCCTGCATGGAGCCTGCTTCTCCCTCTGCCTATGTCTGTGTGTCTCTCATGAATAAATAAATAAAATAGTTTTAAAAATGGTGGTTAAATACAAGCACTCCCCTTACTGAAAATTTAATGACAGTATTTTTATTAGTTTCATTTCTCTCTATTTATTAGATGATTTTTTTACATAAATGCATTTAGAGCTAAATTTTATCCCAAGGCTTAATATGTATAAAGACTTAAAACATTCTTTAAATAATTAATGTAAAATTACATTAAGATGTTTTTCTAAAAATGTTTAATTGCCAAGGAGAACAAGCTACCTGCTGGTATACGATGTAGTTTCTCTGTAACACTTGTCCCTTTTGACCTTTTTATTCGTGTTTATTTCAGTTTTCACAACATTATCTCATTCGACTTTTTTTGCCTTAACTCCAGAATACCACAATGTGTACAATTTGCTAAATATAGACAATAGTACATTTTTCTTTTCCTACCTTCCTTATTTCCGGGGGAAATACGAGTTATAATTCAGAGAAATCAGACAAATAATTACAAGTAAAAGATCTCTGGAGTTAAGGAGCACATTCTATTCTGCTGTTTTTGGTAGAAAAATGCATTTGTGGCCTTAAATCCGTGGCATATAACAGTTTAATGGATTGCTTACATATCCGGGACATATGTGCCTTTCATTGGGAAAGGAAGCCAAGCTCAGTGCAAGAGACAAATACTATTACAAGGCAGTCTAAGTAGAAGAGATGCTACATGCCCAATCAACTTAGCCTCTGGGCTGTGAGCATCTTCAAAGTAGCCACTAGGGTATATACTTAGTCTGTAGCTAGTGCATTGAATTGCATTCCTATCCAGAAAATGATTGTCATAAAGCTTTGTCTTATTACTGAGAAATACACCACAGCATAGTAGCTACAGAAAGAAGGTATCCAGGGAGAGCCTCGCTGTTCAGGTAGATGCCTCTGGAAAGCAGCCAACAAGACTGACTTAGGTGAAAGTTGCATTATTTATTTATGCTGAAAAGTGTAAAGAAGCTTGTTCTTGAGAATTTAATAAAGTGCTTTCATATAACTTCCATTTCATTTTATATTCTGTTATGTCCTTCAATCAGGATGAATGTACTCTACCTTCACACAGAAAAGGTCTGGATTTTTACACATTCAAGATAGAATTCTTAAAGAAAGATTCAATATCCTGAACTTCCTTTAGACTGTAAAATCACATAAGAACAGAATGATGAAATGAATTCAGAATTGTTACTACTGTGATTTTTATAGATATTTCTTCTAGACTCTATTGATAATGGGCACTATCACATTACTAGTATAAGCAGTTGGTGCTGAACTGAGTCCTTAGTTACTTTTTGGCAATCATAAATTTATTTTAAAGCTTTAATAATGTTTTATATGTTTCCAGGGAGACAGAGACCAAAATATTTCTGTGTAAAGAAATTACAATTATCAGAATCCAACAGATATTCAGTTGGTATAAGAAATATAGAACTGAAGGTATAATTTCATATAATTTGGAAGTGTTACTTATAGATGGCAAATATATTATACATATTGTAAAAGACTAACATATTTTCCTCAATTATCAAGACAATATAAAAATAGAAATACAGTATTATAGATTGAGTGTAAGTTTATAAACATAATTGAGTATACAGAAGAGATATTCAGAATGGATCTTGAATTAGCAAAGACCAGATTGGAAGCTCCTCCCAGTCATGGCCTAATATTCTCAATTTTTATTCTAAGACAATTCCAGTCGGCCATTGATTTAAAATTTTGAGTCGGTCTCTTTCTTTATTGACATTTGAATTTGAAGCAAAATATTGAATGTTCCAAATGAAGTAAAATTTGTATTTGAATACTTTCTAATTTTTTATAAACACTGGTTTAATTAAAGTTTTATTGACCACAGGCAGATAATATGAAGACCAAATTTGTTCAAATGCATTTACTTTCTCTATAGTCTTAATGGCTTATGGGCTTAATGGTTTAATGGCTTACATATGCCTGGCCTGCCATTCTACATGGAATAATGGAAATAGATCCATATGATATCACACAGTACAGTAGACACTTGCCTAAAAACAACAACAAAATTATTTCTAAATAGGTTATCTTTGAATATATTCTACTTGTGGTAGTAAGCCAGATACAAAGGCCAGGCAAATCGATATTTTGCAAATAATATATAACCAACAAGACTTGATCAAATCGTGCTTAGGTAATCAAAATGTACTATTGAACTTATACTAAAGAGAGAAAAGGGAACCAATTAGTAATTAATCATATATTTTAAGCTAAATATGAGTATTTTTTAATATAAACCTTCTCAAAAATTGGAAAACATAAGTCCCTTACCAATTACATAAAGGGGATCTTAAATATAAAAGGACCAGACTTCAATTCCAACAGGCTAGTTTACACACACACACATAAGCAGCAAGCAAATATATCATGAGAAAAACTAGTGTAAGGTCTGAAGACACTTCCTTGACTTGCCACAAATGTATTTTAATTAAGACATCTTGAAGACATTTGAAAAAACACTAATGTCAGAAGGACCATGGCTATTTGTTCTCAACAGCCTTTGGTTATAGTGGCCAGAAAGGTGACTGACTAAAACTCCTTCATTAATAAATTATCCAGAAATAATTATATAGAAATAATGTGTGGTATTACTTAATAATGCTTGAAGAAGATAAAATCTTAATATGCTTAATATGACTAAAATATGGAAAATTTAGTAAGAATTAGCTTTATGTGATTACTGTGAAGTAGATTACTGTGAAATTTTAAGATCATCAAATTATTATAAAGAATTTGAATTTTAACATAAAGGCAGTGGGAGTTTTCATGTAGAGATTTTTTTTGTCAAGAAAATGCCATTATTAATGTATACTGTAGGAAAAGCAAACTGAAGTATGAAGAGGGTAATAGAGTAGTGGAGTCTGGAGTAGAGACTCTAGGTGGGAATTCAAGTGTGAGATGAAGATCTATAGCTTGTGGTGCCAGTAGCTGAGATTTATAGAACATCCATATTATATATCAACCCCATATATTCATTGTGTAAGGAAAAACTTTATTTAATCCATGACCGTCTATTATTTATTTATTTTCTTTGCCTCCTTCTTGGCATTCAGGAAGGAGACAAACAACTTATAAGGGAAACATCCACACATCAACTGAATTCAGAACGTTATGTGCATACTTTCAAAGACCTATCTAATTTCTCAGGAGCCATCAATGTCACCTATCGCTACTTAGCTGCCACACCTTTACAAAGAAAGCGTAAGTATCCCTCCACTTTCAAATCAAGAATACATAAAATATTTTTGTTTTAAAACAATGACAACTGGCTTCATTTGTATAGCAATAAAACTTTATGGGCTTTACTAAAATATATTCTTTGGGAAGTAATTCAACATGTCTTCACAAATTGCAATTACTCACTGATCCAATTCCATTAATAACAAAAAAAGAGAAACTTTTATTTTTTTTTAAATTTTTATTTATTTATGATAGTCACAGAGAGATAGAGAGAGAGGCAAAGACACAGGCAGAGGGAGAAGCAGGCTCCATGCACCGGGAGCCCGACGTGGGATTCGATCCCGGGTCTCCAGGATCACGCCCTGGGCCAAAGGCAGGCGCCAAACCGCTGCGCCACCCAGGGATCCCAAAAAAAGAGAAACTTTTAAATGCCTGTTTGAGATATAAACTTTCAAACAATTTGCTGTAGAACCATGTAGAGAGACTGAGAAAAATCCATTTATTTGCACTTATAAAACATATCTTTTAAAAATAACTATTATCCTACTGATACATTTTCCAATAATAATGCTTTGGTTTTTATGCCTTGCCACTGCTTTTGAAGTAGTGAAAGTCATTATTTTAATTTATCAAGGTGCTGTAACAAATTATCACAAATTAGTTTAAAATCATGGAAATGTATTTTCTCATACTTCTGGAGACCAGGCATTCCAAATCAAGGTGGGGGCGGAACCATTCCCCTGAAAATCATAGGGGAGAATCTTTTCTTGACTGTTTTAGCTTCTGGTCACTCTTGGTGTTTCCTGGTTTGTGAGGGCATAACTATGATCCCAAGCTCCATCTCCACATGATCTTCTTTCCTTGGTCTCTATGTCTCTCTTCTTCTTCAAGGACACCAATCATTGCATTTAGAGCCCATTCTAAATCTGATGTGATTTATCTCAAGATCCTTAACTAATTATGTCTGCAATACTCTATTTTCAAATAAGGTCACAGCCTGAGGTTCCAGGTAGACTTGGATTTTTGGAGAAAACTATTCAGCTCACTATAGATAGATTGAGTCTGAGGAGTAACATACTACACACACACTTTATGGATTTCAAGACACCATAGACTGTGGAAGGTGTCATGACCTAATTAATGTGCCACTAGGAAAGCATAAATATTAATGCTTAAGTTTTCATTGTAAGATGCCATCAATTGTAATATTCAACTTGATTTTAAAATATTTCTGTGTGAAAAATATGACTCGTGAAATTAATGAAGCACAGCGATATCATGAATTTCCTGATAGATCATGTGGGGACCACAGAAATTGAGTTCCCCATTAAGAAGTGTTTATGCAAGTGAGTCTGTGATCACCAGGTTGAGGAAATTGTAGCTTAACTTAATTCAGGTGTCTTCCATTCATTCCTTCATTTCAAATGTCTATAGCTCTTAAGCTTTCTTCTAATTACATAAGATTGCCAATGTTTATTTTTATCTCCATCTGTTACACTACCTTTGTGCAAACATTACTAATTCTCCCTTTCCATCCTAAGCTTACTAATGTGTATTGGCACATATGCCACTGCTTTATACAAAGGGACAATATAAAACAGAGGGTACAAGCAGGGCACTTTGGATCTAGGCACTACACCACTCACTAGGTGTTACACTTTGCACAAGCAAGCTCATCTCCCTGTGATTTAGTTTCCTCATCTATAAAGCAAAAATGATGACAAGTGCAAAGCTCTTCCAAAAAACCGTTAGGAATATGCAAGATGCATATTATATGCAAAATGCATAGATTTCTTCCTTTAATGTAGGAAGTATTCTAATAGTATTGGCTATTCCAGGGCATTTAAGCTGGTTTCTTGAATCGAGTGGTACCAGAGAACATACTCCTTTTTCAAAAGAAGTTAGGGCCATAAATCCAGGTATTTAAGCAATATGTGTAAATCTGTACCTCTCTGACAGACTAGCGAGAAAGATAATTCTTGGAAAGGGTTTTTTCAGTATTGCGTAAGTCACAAGTAGGTATCTGTATTAAACAATGATCTTGGTGAATATAAACATTTTCCTATTTTTCAAGTAGTGGTTATGTAATTGTATTCAGTTCTGAATCATGGCGAGAATCAGAACTTTAAAAAGTGAGAATATTTCAATAAGGAGACATTTACACTTGTTAGAAGTAAACTGCGATTTCACAAGGTTTTATTTTATCCCCTAAAATATCCAGATTCTAATTTGAGATTTTAGGTATCTGAATAAAAATATCCCCACAGAAATTGCTATAAAATGTGTTTCAAAACAAGGAAGAGAGTGATACTCATGTTTTGGAACAATTTACTCTACATTTGAGTAATAATGCAGTTTTTAAAAATAGTATAATTTTTTTTGGATTCTAATAGCATTCTAGGTAAATTTCAAAATCAAATTGTGAAGTCCAATTATTAATTTTTTGGTGTGAGATAATGAGAGTGATCAAAGGAAAACGAAAATGTAACATGTTTTGCATGAAAAATTTAGAGATTATTACAATAATGAGTTATGCTTAATTTTCTTTTTTTTATCATTTGAGACTGGTTTGTCATCCTTAACTGTGAATTCCCTTCTCCTTTTGCATTTTTTAATAGTGTGGATATTATCCAAACATCTATCTTCTCTAATAGGCATTAAGCTGCAAAACACCTCAAATCATATTTTTTATTTCATAAATAAATGTTCACAGCAATGAAGCTCATACGTCATTGTGCTTAAGATGCATTTTTTCCATAGAAAAGTCAATTATGTATTAAGTACTGCAGCCTTTATGTATTTAGCATAATACTTCACTCACAAAATATTCTATACATATCTTTTACTAGATTTACCTAATACAGTAGCAGGCCTAAGGAGAAAAGTTTTTTTCTGTGTTATTCAAAACCTATTTCACATTTAATTTTCTTCCTTCTGAATTCTTTTGCTTAGGGTTTCTTACAATTGGACTTTCATCAGTGAAACGAAAAAAAGGAAACTATTTACTTGAGACAATCAAGTCAATTTTTGAGCAATCCAGCTACGAAGAGCTGAAGGAAATTTCGGTGGTGGTTCACCTAGCGGACTTTAATTCATCCTGGCGTGATGTCATGGTCCAGGATATTACACAGAAATTTGCCCACCATATCATTGCAGGAAGATTAATAGTTATACATGCTCCAGAGGAATATTACCCAATCCTGGATGGCCTTAAAAGAAATTACAATGATCCAGAAGACAGAGTCAGATTTCGTTCCAAGCAAAACGTAGATTATGCTTTTCTGCTTAATTTTTGTGCCAATACTTCAGACTATTATGTAATGCTTGAAGATGACGTTCGATGTTCAAAAAATTTCTTAACTGCCATCAAGAAAGTCATTACCTCCCTAGAAGGAACCTACTGGGTAACTCTTGAGTTCTCTAAGCTTGGCTACATTGGAAAACTTTATCATTCTCATGATCTCCCACGTTTGGCACACTTTTTATTAATGTTTTATCAAGAAATGCCTTGTGATTGGCTATTAACTCATTTCCGGGGTCTTTTAGCTCAGAAAAATGTGATCCGTTTTAAACCATCTCTCTTTCAGCACATGGGTTATTACTCATCATATAAAGGGACTGAGAATAAGCTGAAGGATGATGATTTTGAAGAAGAGTCATTTGACATTCCTGATAACCCTCCTGCAAATCTATATACCAACATGAATGTTTTTGAAAATTATGAAGCAAGCAAGGCGTATAGTAGTGTTGATGAGTACTTTTGGGGGAAACCACCTTCAACAGGAGATGTCTTTGTGATTATATTTGAAAATCCAATTTTAATTAAAAAAATTAAAGTGAGCACTGGAACAGAAGATCGACAAAATGACATTTTACATCATGGAGCCCTAGATGTTGGGGATAATGTTGTAGATCTCAAACAAAGTAGACAATGTGTTACTTACTTAAGACTAGGGGAATTCAAAAATGGAAATTTTGAAATGTCAGAGGTGAATCAAAAAATTCCATTTGATATACATTGTATAAGGATATATGTTACCAAAACACAAAAGGAATGGCTGATTATTAGGAGTATTAGCATTTGGACTTCTTAGCCAATTAAATCAATATGTCCAGTTACTGAAGCAGGCTTTCCTGTTTCCTTTTTTGCTACCTTCCTCTTTTGCTACTTTTGTCCTTTGGAGGGAACGCAGTGGATGGGGTATTTTCAAAGAAAAATCTAATCATTTTGGCAGTTTTGATTTACTTATTGTCAAGATAATTTTACTCTAATCCACACTTGTATTTATTTTAACTCCTGAAGTTGAGTATCAGTCTATGGTTAATGCTACTTTCATTTATATTTTTAATGTGATCATGTTAGTTCCAAAATTTCAACTAAGTGTCAAAAGGACACATGAAGGATTTAAAATGAGAAAATTTAGTTTGTTAAATGTTGAGTCTTGGAAAACAGTTGCCAGCTGTATATACTTCCTCAAGAATATATATCAGATAGCTTTTATTAAGCATCTGAGTGAATATGCAGTTGGTTAGAATGATAATGTTTTTTTCTTGTAAACATAAGTTTTCATAGACTTCTGTACATCTACAATGAATACCTCCTCATAGAAGTGATGTCTTTACAACAGAATTTTGTGTGTAGGTGGAGTGATGGAAAGAAAAAAATGACTTAAAAAGATTTCTCCCCCGATTATTTATATAAAAAGGGGCCTTGTTCATTGTATAAAATCATTTAATTGAGCACCTATTGTTAATAAATTTTCTGTGGGAAGCAGTCTTTTTCTAGATTCCCTTTTGCAAAATGAATAGTTATGCTCAATATTTTCAAGTTATATTGGGTACCTACATTTAATAGGAGAAATTAGAGAAGGCCTATCATTAGTTCATTCTTACAAACATTTTCAGTATATACAGAAAAATTTTTGAAATTGATTTTATATGTTTTGTATTAAAATTCATATAATTGAAATTGTAATCTATCATATGCTTTTTTTTTAAGTTTAAATGGACATCTTATAAAAGAGAAAAGTAGGAAACATAGAAATCAGTTGACTTTTCTATATTCAGAGCTAGTTCATAGTAAAGCCAAAGTGAGAGATCAGTTGTTCTGATATCCAGACCGTGCTCTTTCCCTTATGTACAGATTGCTGCTCACATAAATTGTGCTTTCTGTTGGCTTGTCCATGAGTCTCAGATAATAAGTAAGCTATCTTGAAATAGCTAGTATAATTCTTCCACGAGTCACATTATCATTCTGTGGAAGAAGCCTAAAGTGTCTGAAATGATCTCCTTGTATATGAACCCACATAGCGAGCAAACTTGACCAACTTTTACTATAAGGGACTGGACAATCGTGTCTAAACCATGTCCTACTAAAGCGTTTCAGGACACATTTGTGCACCATAAAGACATTGGTTGTTCAGAACATCCTGAACTTACCTGATCCTTTCTCTCTTTTGACAAACAGCAAAGATGAAGGGGTTACTATGAAGACATGAAAAGTACTTCATGCATATTTATGGAGAGGCTCAAATACATACGTTCATAGAGATTGGAAAATATTTCATTCACTTTATCCAAAGTGATTAAATTAGAAACTGGTAAAAGTTTGGGAATTTTTTTTATTGATACAGTAGTTACTGTGTATTTTCCTTGCACCCACTTGCTATAGTATAATAAAGAGATAACATG
This sequence comes from Vulpes lagopus, assembly GCF_018345385.1. Classification (NCBI taxonomy): domain Eukaryota; kingdom Metazoa; phylum Chordata; class Mammalia; order Carnivora; family Canidae; genus Vulpes; species Vulpes lagopus. The sequence continues at coordinate 36,798,541 of NC_054846.1, forward strand.
AATCTATAAATATTAATATTTTGTTTCACAAAGTCTTAAAATCAGAAAAAAATGACCAAATGAATACTGCCACAAAACCATAATCTTTGCCTTGATTTGGAGGATATTTTCCAGACATTTAAAAGTAATCTATTTTCTTGGCTTTTCTCATCCTCTTTCATTAACTGGCTAGCTGTATAATATTCTACATATTTCTTAGAAATTACAAATGATCTTTTTCCTGTACTTTCAATGACAAAAGGTACACAACAAAAACATGTAATGTCCAGATGAGGCCGACTCCAAGAAGTGATTGTAAACTTTACGGAGTCTAAATAGTTTCTGAGAGTGTTTTCAGAGACTAGCCATTGACATCAACTTCTGGAAAATGCTTCAAGAAATGTTGTTGAGGGTAACAATGAAATTGAATGTTTGCTTGAGAATTATAAATGCAAATGTGATATAAAGGGGTTACATTTTTTCTGAAACTTGATCTTTTCATTATGGAAACCAGGTTTGAGTAAGCTGGTCAGTTACCTAAGGATGTCTTTGTTTTCTTTATAAATTGAGCGGAGGTCAACTTTTAAGGAAAGAGTTTGACAAAGCTTCTACAGTAAAAAACAAGGGGACAAATAACCTTTCTCTTTCAAAAAGATAATCTGACCAAATATTCTTTACATGAGTTAATGTTGCATTTCCTATATTTAAAAATTCTGAATAAGGCTCCTGTAGTCTTGTTTCAGAGGCATAGAGCAAAAAGACAGTTACAAGGTTTTATTATATTCAATCTGTTATGAAGCATTATATGTGGTCAATGTCTCTCTCTGCAGTAAGTTTTTTAAAATATATGAAGTATTCTTTGTTACAAATATCCATCAAAAAACACTGGAATGTAATACAAAAGTTGAGTTATTTAATTACTATGTAAATAAGACACTGACAGGGTTCAAGCACAAAATTTGGCATGTACCTTAAATAATGTCTCAATTTGTTTACTTTAAACTGACAAAAAAGCTTATTTACATTTAAAATTCTTCTCCTTAAGGGAGCCTTTTCGGCATTTATAAACATCAAAGAAAAGCATTCGTAAAAGCACAATAAAAATATGGAAATTATACATTTTTGGAAAATACACATTATAGCAGTAATAACATGTCTGGCTATAAAAATACATAAAAAGTGTTAATATAAGCACTTTTACATTATCATGAAAAAAACAATAACTTTCATAAAATAGATATTTTCCAGATATAAAAATATAATTTAGAAACCAAGCATCACTTAGAACTAGTTTTCTCATAGAGCTGCAATTATGAGACTAGAACATTCCATTCTGAACCATTATTCTCTGGGAATTTTTATAAAGGTATAGAAAAACTATGCTGTATAATAATGACACATAAAGAAAACAAATATTTACAAATTACAAGGTATGGTAGGGAAAGCACTTGCTTTTCTAAATGTCCATGTGGGACACATCACTCAATATTTGCCAGTTTGTCCACATGTCCTTTAGAACATGGCAGCCAGGATTAATGTGGAAAGCTCTACTCTCAGTGTCTTCTAACATCTGAAGATAACAGTGTGATTCCCTTTCTTTGCCTCATTAGTATTTCCATTAATACAGCTTAAGGTCACATTTATTTTTATCACCATTAAACTGACTAATAAAGCTCACACTCAGACTCCTGGACATTTTTTACACGATCTCTTGATAAAGCATGTTTTGCCATTTTGTGTATCTTCCATTGATTTTTCTGGAAGTTTCTTTTAAAATTGATATTAATTTCGAGAGAATTTCACTGTTTCTTCTGACCCATGGTCCCCATACTTTCTAGCTCTTGATTCCATCATTCTGCATTTTAACATAACTCCCCAGCTCTATGGGACCACAAATTTGGTATGTGTGCCTTTGTCCTCTCAGGAGATACAGTGGAAGGGCCATGTAGATCTGAGTTTGAAATCAAGTTCTGCAATTACCTCCAGATAGAAGGAAAGTTAAACATTTTGAATCTTAGTTCCTTCATCTGTGAAATTGAAATAATTTTACTTTGTAGACTGTTAGAACTGGAAAGGAGATAACAAACCAATCAAGAAATATATGTTTCCTCTTTTTTTAGCTATATAGTATGTGTAAAAAAAGGATATGGCCCTTCAGAACACTACCAGAGGCCCTTATCCTGATCAATATCATAAGTTTCATTACCCACTAGAAATGTCACTCAGACCACCTTTTTATATTTATATTGTTAAATAACGTCATGTAGAATTATGTAAATACCTTCCTAAACTCAAGATATATTATATTCTTATCATTCCAATATATTACTCTAGAAACCTTATCCAAAATTTGTAACAGCTATTCTTAATATTCATATTGTAAATGTTAATAATCATTTTTTTAAAGAAATCTAAACCCATTTATTTTGAAAAATTAAGAAAAAAAGGCTTTTTGTAATTTCTAAAATTGTGTTTAGAATCTACATTAAGCTCACAGAGCTGTGGTTTGCAGAATTTTTCTTCTTTTAATATCAAGTTTCTGTTTGTTTGTTGTTTTTTTTTTTTTTTCCATTACTGGCAATAGTTATCAGTGCACTGGCTTGTAAATTACCTGGGCTGTGATGTTCAAACATGAAAAGAGGCATCTTATCTCCTTGTCTACCTTGAGTTTCATTGCTTAGATTTCTACTGCTTTGAATTTCTTCTCCGTTTATTTCAGGATTATTCTTGTTAGAAGGAAGAAGGTCATAACAAAATGTAATTTTATTAGTTCTTGCTCTTTGTTTTTTGTTTACTTTTAACTCTTTTCTAAAATTTTCCAAAATTACCACATCATTGCACATATGGGTGTGTGTATCTATGTCTAGCTGGACGTCTCTCTGTATGTGTGTGTGAGACAGTATACCTATATGTATACATTCACATATACAGATGTGTATACATGTAGATATCACTGTGCGTGTATATATTTGAATATAGTGTGTTTGTGGGTGTTTGTATGTTTGCAAGAACAAGAGGAGAGGAGAGAGAAAGATTGAGAAAGAGGTGTGTGTGTCCTTAGCATTATTTTTGACTTCCACATCTCCACTTATTCTTGGTTTTAGTTTTCCTAACACACTGCTTTCCTGGTTGTGTCCCCCTTCTGAACTGGCTTTTGGTTATGTGTCCTTACATATTTTATGTATCACATTCTCTGAAAAACCATAGCTCATTAGAAATTTTTGTACATTTTAGATTCTCTAATTTCCTTATAAGCTTGTTTATTAGAAGATCCCATATCTCTCAAAACAGAACTTGAGTTTTAGAATATCAGCTTTAAATTTATTTTATTTGAATTTCTTAACAGTTGAAGTTTAAAATATGAGTTGCAAAGCTTTCTTTTTCTAAACTATAAATATTATGAAAACAAGGTCATACTTCCCCCAAATTCTTGTCTCTTCCACCTCATTAATCTGCTCATCATGTTTACTCTGATTTAAGTCCAGAGTAGTATTCACTTCCTTAGTTCCAAAATCTTCTGAGATGCATGAATGTTCTATTCTGAACATTGAAGTTGAAATATAGATTTGAGACCATTTTCTAGATAATTGGATCTGAACATCTATTCTGAAAAACATATATATTTGAAACCAAAGTAGTTTCTTATTTGAACTATTGCTTCAGCTTCCCATTTTACTCTGTCTAGATACTCTCTTCAAAAATTTACCCAAAATTTCAATTTATTATATGATATGAGTAAGATTTTTATGCTCACAGAAAAATCTAATCACATTAAGAATACAGAATGTTCAATTTCATGTCTTATTGAAAGAAAAATACCCTACATAACCAACTCTTTAAATAGCCGAATTAAAGCTATGTTGATAAGATTCTCAATACTTTTTCCTATCAAATGAAAATTTTTATAAGGCATACACTCATTAAATTTAATAAGCAGGAAATTATTTTATTTAACATTTACTTAAGGGTGAACAATGACAATGGATAAACTGCATTCAGAAACTTAGCCCATGCTTTCAATATACTATGTGTTACTACAACTTAAACTACCTTAGCCAACATAACTAACAATCAGTCTGCCTAGCTGCAGAGAACACAATTTTAATGTATAAAAATAATAAAAATCAATGCATAACGTTAGCAGTCATAATTGAAAGCAAACTATTGTAAAAATTGTTTCAATATTTAATTTATGGTGTACTCAAAGTCTGAAAGAAATGTAAGGAACTTTTCTATCTCCTCACTCACTTCACCATCTATTTATTACCAAGGATATAGAAAATCTGAAGTACTGCACAGAGATATATGGCAATCTCCTTTCAAACTCTAAGGTTTTAAATTCTAGTACAAACTAGACGTTTAAAAATTGTTTTTATTGTAATTTCATCTAAGTCAATTTTCTTTTTCAATAATAAAATATCATTTTCTCAGCAGCATGTCCCCAACTAATATGAAAAAGATTCTTAATATATCATGCATCTTTTCCCCCATGCAATGCTTTACATTTACCTCTTTTACGTGTCCCATTTCCCCATCTTTAAATAATCTATCTAGTTCCCTCCTACTTTTAAATATATTGATATCCCACCGCACTTAAACACTGTTACTCCACATTGGTTACTTTATCAGTGAGTGGAGTACGTTTACAAAAAGGTAAAATAGAGATCTTGATTCACCTTTGCTTATCTTTTACAAGACTCTGGTTTTGACTACAAGGTACATCTGTAATCTTACATTTGTGTATTATTAGTCATTATGATACCACGTGAGATGATACCAATGATTGGCAGAAGTTATTCCCTACTATTACAAAATAAACTCAATAACTTAAACTACATTTTGCACCTTAACAATCAATACTATTGAAAGGTATTGAGGGTTTTCACCTTTCTATCTTTCTATATCGCACTGAATCTGCTTTTTAATTATAATTCTTCACCTACAAATAATTTGACTATTAATAAAGAGATATACATAAAAAGGATAGTTCCCTAAAAAGCCATTTCCTTGATTTATCAATCAGCCTAAACAGTTATTTTAAAAAGGGCACCCTGATTTCTGCTAGTAGATTGAGTGATGCTTTTTCCCTATATGAAAATACTATAACCTTAGTTTTGTATAGAATTACAATAAAAAGGCTTTCTCCTATGAAGTAAATATCCAAGTTGCAAATATAAAAATCCCATTTAACTTCAATATTCAACATTTCTTAAGCTCTAAATTGTATGTACCTGGGCACACAAGTTTTGTTTATTGTATAAGGGACCGTTGTCTACCATAATTTGCTAATAAATCATGACCTCATTAATGTCCTTTAAAATCACTAAAGAGTAGTTTGTCACTAATAAGAATGTTTCTAAGACTTAAGTGTATATTTTAAGGATCTATAATTTAATGGCTGGAGATACACTCACTTAGACCCATAAGTCAAACTGTATATTTCTACCCTCTAAGTTGCTGCTGACTTACTGTACCCAGTCTTAAGGACAGTCAAAGCAGACAAGAAACACCCACTCAAAATATTCATCCTATCAAGTCACAATCATATGAGCCATGATAACAACCTATCGCTAATTTAGCTCTTAATTTAGCTCTTATTATTGATGAGATACTCCTTTGAAATATTGTCATAAGAAGAATTTGCTGAGCATCCAGGGAATGCAAAAATCACGACAGAGGAAATGTTCCATACCAAAGCTGGAAGAATTCCGAAGGAAAGCTTTTCTTCACGATTTTGCTGAAGCAAGTTCTTATCTTTTCTCTCAGCATTACAAATTTATCATGGCTCAACATTTTAGTCTATAATATTGCTCATATTTTATTCAAGCAAATCAAAATGTTATTTTTTTAAGAGTGTCATAAGACAAGTTAGGTGCAAATCTCATGTTTTTACTTATTTGACCAAGTAGACCAAGCTTATTCTTAATGAAATCAGAATTCCGGATTAGCCTCGAAGGTCTATTTTGTTTGCCATTTTTCTACATGGATAAACTCTTCTTTCCCATGGGATGTTACAACAAGGTGTCTAAATTAATTAGGTGATGATGAATCTGAGTCATATGTTTTTTTATAAAACTGATAAGAAAAAATATAAGTGCCCTTCTAGATAAAGCAACTTAAGTTGAATGTCTTTTCAAAATAAAAAGATATTTTATAGTATTTCTTTCTGGAAAAATTTTCAGTTGGCCAAGCCAATTTAATGTAACCAAAGCTACACATTGCTAATTAGCATACCACCAGGTAAAAAGGTGCTTAATAAATAATGATCTGATGCACTACTGAAAATAGCTCTCATAAACATCCTTCATATGATGTGACCCTAACATTTAATATTTTGTTTTAGAAGAAGAAAGTGACATTTGTTAAATTTTCTTGATAATACCTATTGTATTCTTATGAATTTATTTAAACTATTAATGTACATTTTATTACTATGAATAATGATATTTATTATAAACATTTAAAATTTTCACCATTTTTCTGATTTTCATTAGTAAATTTATTTTTTTTTTTTAATTTTTTTCATTAGTAAATTTAATAACAATTGTAATTGCTCTCACAATATAAGATTTTGAAAGGATAATTGTACTTAACACAACAGGCTGCTGTTTCTTTTTATTATAATCTCATAATATAAGCAATTAGTTTTGCTTTTTTAGTAACAGGTTTTAGTAGTCACAGAACTAGACATTGTTTAATACAAAAACACATTTTTGGTAAGTTAAGAAACCAGCTTTACATGCTATGTCAACATTCTAGATTAGTCAATTTATTGCTCTTGTCATGTAGAATATAATATAAAACATTAATCATTTTTATTAAATTCCTTAAAATTTCTCCATTTGATCTCAAAACTCATTAATATCTGGATTGTAAAAGCACTACAAATTTGGAATAACCAAGGTGCTGTAAGTTCAATTAGTTAAATCACTAATTTTCTTCATAGTAAATTCAGGACAGATAATCTATTGAAATAAATGCACAAAGGAAGGCAATTATGTACATGAAGACTTAAAAATAACAAGAAATATATGATAATGTTAAGCAAGATTATACTAAATCAGCATTCACAGGTTTAAAGTAGTCTAGCAGGATTTTTAGGTAATGTGTCTAATTCATAATCACTTTAACGGCTTGACCCAATAATTTAGGTTATATTTCCTGATCACAAGAAAAAGCCTAGTTTTGTCAATTTCATGATAAATTAAAGTTTATGATTTAATAGAGTGTATTATGTTAATCAATCTACCAGATGATTCAGAATTCACCAGTTGCTTCATTCCTTAATGAAATTGCCTATCAACCTATTGGAGAGAAATAAAAATATAAAAACTCAGATGTTGGTCGTTATGCAAACTAAGCCACTAGAAGAATTATTAAATTTTATCCCATTTAATTAAAGAGTGACCTAGGAAAGACATTCAGTTCCCTCTATTAACACTTAATTAATTTTAGTGAATTAATAATATTTCTTTAGAAACTGAATAATGAAATCATGATATTAATAATTCATATTTAGTGGAGGGCAAAAGAGGAGGCCACAAAGTGAGACTAAGCTATTTAGCTCCAAAGAAAAGGCATCCATACTAATAGAAAAGGAAATAAAAATAAATCTTCTCTAATTTACAGATCATTTAATATAGACTCAGCACCTAGAACAGACTCACACATAAGCAACATGTTCTAAAAAACTGTGAGACACAGTGGAAGACATCATGTTCATTTCGTTATCTTATATAATAGGTAAAAAAAAATCATATGAGATAGAAACTATTATTAAACCTAAGAACATATGGGGAAATTGGATTTTAGTAACTTGTCTAAAGTCGTAGAACTAGTAAGTGACAGACAGAGGATTCTATTTCAGGTCCATGTAATTCAGAAGTCTATGATCCTAACCACCTCCTAGTTATGGTTAAAGTGTACTGACAATGCATATAGCTATAAAGTGGTTATCTAGAAAATATGATTATATTAAACAATGTAAAGTCTTAAAATGAATTTAGATAATTATAATTCCCTTCAAGGGAAATATTCGTTCTCAATTTTTAAAATTTGAACATCTAAAACACTTGTTTCTATAGTGGATTTCACTGAATGCAACCACAGCTTGGAAGTCTAGCTTTTTTTTTTTTTAAGCTTTTTTTTTTTTCTTAATTCCAGTTAAGAAACAAACCAAATTCATGGATTCTGGGTACAGTAAAGGATTCCAAAATTTGTAAATTTGAATTAATGCATTAAATGATGTTCTTTTGTAACACTAAACTCAAATCTGCAAATTGGTAGTTTGGCAACATGTGTGTAATATTTTTGGTTGATTAAGTGATTTTTTTTTAAGAGAGAGAGAGAGTGAGTGAATCAGAATGGGGGGCAGCAGGGAAGAACAAATGGAAAGAGAAAATCTTAGGCAGGCTTCACATGGAGCTTGACATGAGGCTCCATCTTAAAACCCTGAGATCATGACCTGAGCCAAAACCAAGAGTCAGATGCTTAACCCACTGAGCCACCCAGGTGCCCTGATTAACTGAATTTTTAACTTTTCAGCTAATACATTAGAGAGGTTAAATAATACTAACAAAGTCTAAAGTTTCATTTAGCAGCTTACAGCTTGCATGTATTGAGTGCTTAATATGTACTGGGTATTCTCCTAATGGGTACATCCATAACCCATTAAAATAATGGATGTCACAACTCATTATGTATTCCTAGTTTATTGGAAATGTATATTCCAGGTTTCTAGATTCTTAACTGTAGATCTGAGATGGGTCTTGGCATTTTTAATGTATTTCAGTTAAGACTGAAGCATGTGGTGCCTGAACTTTTTTCAGAATCATTGCATTAAATCCTTACAGCCCTGTCAAGTAGGAATGACTATTATTCCTATCTCACAGATGAGGTGTATCAGGGTTAGAATTAAGTAATTTGTTCATATTCACACAGTAGAAATGAATCAAACTTCTGACCTTGTTATTGAAATAAGAACCCCAATTCTTCTGAACTCTATTATTCCCTATTCATATTCATCTAAATTAGTAGTTTTTAGGTCCGCCTGCTGATCATCACCAGGGAAACATTTTACTCATTCTTGAGCTCTGCTCTCAGAGAGTCTATCATATTTGTTCTAGAATTTCTAGGAATCTGTATTATAAACGAAAATTCTTCATAAGTAATTCTTATTTTTTTTAATTAATTTTTATTTATTTATGATAGTCACAGAGAGAGAGAGAGAGAGGCAGAGACACAGGCAGAGGGAGAAGCAGGCTCCATGCACCGGGAGCCCGACGTGGGATTCGATCCCAGGTCTCCAGGATCGCGCCCTGGGCCAAAGGCAGGCGCCAAACCGCTGCGCCACCCAGGGATCCCCCTTCATAAGTAATTCTAATGTACAACCATAATTAGGAACAACTGTACAATTGAAAATCACTGTACCACAGTAAATTCCAAAGTTTTATCATTTATCTACGTTGGAAGGGCCATAGACCAGGACACAAAGTGAATGGTGTGGATTTTCATTTACATTCCCTGTCCTTTTAGGTTATTTCAATAGTATTATAGTTGAACCAGCCAACTTCCTATTGCTTTGTCAAGTTTATTGAAGTGACCGTACATACCTTCTTACAGAATCCAGAATTCTAGTTTCCAGAAAACTGCACAAGTAATCTTTTTTTATTATTATGGGTCTTGACATGTACATCTTATTAATTAGAAAGTACGTATCTTCATTCTACTACATAAAACCTAATGGTGCCATCTCTTTAGCTTGTTAAAATACAGGAACACAAAGAGCAATGTTTTTTAATTCAATACTGTTTATAAGGTGAGCACCTTCCTCTTTTAAATTTAGGTAAACTTATTCAAAAAAGAGGAAGTGGGATGCCTGGGTGGCTCAACAGTTGAGCATCTGCCTTTGGCTCAGGGTGTGATACTGGTCCCAGGATCAAGTCCCACATTGGGCTCCCTATGGGAAGCCTGCTTCTCTGTCTCCCTAGGTCTCTTCCTCTCTCTCTATGTATCTCATGAATAAATAAAGAAAATCTTAAAAAAAAAAAAAAAGAAAGAAAGAAAGAAAGAGGAAGAAAAACCACCACTTAGTTTTGTTTCAACTTTTCTAGTGGATTTTTTTTCATAAATCTTTTACGTGTCAACATATATGATCATCTACATGCAGTCACAGCCCCTAGTATTCAAATCTCTAATTTACTTGTTTCTTTTTCCAGGAACCGGGTGCTTTGAAAATGTATTTGTCAAATTTTCAAATTTTAGATAACAGGCAGAGAACACATTGGCTTGCCCTGCATGATTAGACTTTGAGGTAACTTGATAGAAGCCTTGATACATACCCTAACAGAGGGATTCAAGTGTTTACATACCTATGAAGTATATCAATGGGGACTACTTGAGTCAAAAAGACCAAAGGTAACAAATAGAATAATGTACACACACATACATACATTCACACATAGTTCCAAGAAATCCCCTACATCAATTCCAGCTTACAAATTCTCAATACTATCTGGCTAAAGAGAAACATATCCATCTAATTGAATTTACTTGAAAAAAAAAAATCTGCTTACTTGTTCTTTTTGAGACTACATTTTAATGCTTTGTCTTAGTCTCAAATATAAGTTTTTTTGCACAAAATCTCTATCTAAAATGAAGTATTTTTTGTGAATGGAAAGACCTCTTAAATTATCCTCTAAGGTCATTTTTTATGTCAGAGTCACATGATTTTCAGATTTGATCTACATAAAATGAGAGTTTCAGGAACATTTATTTGTATCACTTAGTTGCTCTTTGCAAGTATCAGATATTACCTTTAAATGTATGGATTTTACATACTTAACACATAATGTATAAAGATTTCTTACAGTATTTGAGAGTCTCAAGATATCCAATATAATCTTTAAATTTATCATTAACTTAAAAGAAATAATATTTTCCTCTAAGATTAAATGAAACTTGTTTTTTTGTCAAACACCACTTAAAACAAAGGCTTTATAGTTGATTACCCTTGATTGATAGATAACGAATCTGAATTGCCAGTTTTAACAATATGTCTGAAGATTTATTGCTTGTTATTATGAAAGAAAAAACACAAATTAATATAGTTCCTTAAGCATCTAATGCTCTGTCTACCATTTATCAAGTTTGTGAATTAAAAAAATATATATATTCAAAGAACTAGGACTTTTTTTAAAAAATCCTATCATTGATTACGTAGAGCAGCACAGAGCTGCTGGGTTAGATAGTTTCACGAACAAACAATTAGAAAGACTACCTTGATTAAATACCCTTACATCCTTATGAAACCCCAGAAATTCCATATTTGTAAATGACGGATGATGGTGATAGGGACAGTTATATGTCAGTTTTATTAAAACAAAACAAAACAAAACCTATACCTTCATACATAAGCTTAGCAAAAAATAAGAGAAAGTGAGAGAACATGGCCAAATCAGACAGGAGTAAGAGTGAACAGTTAGGGAGTGGCCTTCAAATGAATGATTAATGATAGAATATCACTTTTTTAATCTTGGTATTATTGTTTGGTTTTCTGATAATATTAAAGTGAATGTTTTATAAAACTATTTTGGATACAATTTCAGATATGAACATAAGGCAAAATTTGTGGATAATGGGAAAAGCAAGCTGTGCATTGACCCTTTCAATTATTTGATACAACTAAATGTTATCTATTTATCAGCTCTTTAGTGAGTGTCCTTAGGTGTTCCCTACATGTCACTCTTTTGCCATAGAATTACAAGACAGTCTTGTGCACCTTAACTAAATAGAGATATTTTATGAAAATCTATTTTTAAAAGCAATAACAATTCAAATAAACAAAAACATGATAATTTTAGATCTGTAGATTTGGCATGACTCAAACAACTGGGCAAAATTTGTCAGTTATGAGTTTCACTTCATACACAGCTGAAAATTTTAATCATTCTGAATATAGAGGTTCAGTTTCAGATTCAAGTTTTCACTTCATGAAATTCACATTTGTTCATAATCATTCCTTATTCGGCTCTTAGAATGGTTCTTTGTCCACTTGTTCAGTGACCTTTTTGCCAAGTTCATGATTTTTATAATAGTAAGAAAGCAACAAGAAGTGTTAAAAGTAACAGATTTTATGAAACATTCTCTTGTAACATTGAACAACTGTTTATAATTGAGAGAAAAATATGTCTACAGAGATTAATGCTCATTTCATGAACTTTCACCTAAGGTGGGAGGAAGAATTCATGACTCCACATTTGACAGAATAAAAGGCTCCAAGCTCTACATAATAATCTGAGGAGGATCAGTGATAAGCTTATTTGCATTTCTCAAGGGCTTTCTGCAGCCTTACTATCTTACCTGAAAAGTGAGCCTAATAATAGGAATTTGGGGCATCAACCCACAGATGGGATACCTATTTTAGGATGGAAAATTTTTAACAAACCACATTACCTAAGTGGCAACTGATTCTACTTACCCATATGGCTGACTCTGTAGGAACAAATATATGTATTGCTGTTGGTAACTATTTCTCCTTTACCTTAGAAATGTCAGAAGTGAAAGCTTAACACCAAGGTATAATATTGGGAAAAAATAATTATAGTTTTCAGAGAAGCAGTAGTTTTTCTGGCCCGTATATCAGATAAGGGTATATTACCTCCCATAAATGGTTAATGTTCTCTTATCAGTAAATACATTTGCCCTAATCTAGTCAGTTTCCTTCACCTGGTTTGCCTTATGGTTAAAACATAGTTTATTCAAGATAGCAATCTCCTCTTAGGGATATTGCCTAAGGTCCTGAAAGAGAATGATGCTATAGTTCTTCCCAGTATAAAAACCTCTAAAATTGGGGCACCTGGGTGGTTCAGTGGGTTAAGGGTCTGCCTTTGGCTCAGGTCATGATCTCAGGGTCCTGGAATCAAGCCCCACATCAGGCTCCCTGCTCCGTGAGGAGTCTGCTTCTCCTTCTGCCTCTCCCCCTGCTCCCCTTGTTCTTCCTCATTCTCCTGCTCTCTCTCTCTCTCAAATAAATAATATATTTTTAAAAGAAAAATCTCTAAAATTCTTTCCATAACTAGCATTCTATAATTCTACTGCCAATGTAAGCATTACATCTTTGTGTAACCACACAGAAAATATATTATACATTTGTCTTACATTTTCACAGAATAGAATATTTAAGGGTTAGATTAGAAAATTTCCATGACAAATTTTGTCATTGGTACAACAGATGAGAAGGGTAAATCGTGTCAGTGTGTAGCATTTTTACAATTACAAAATCTAGTCACTGGAGTTTCATTATCTTTTTGTAACTTTTCATTGTGTGATAAATATTGGCACTGCTTTTCTATTTTAATACCATTCTTTTATGTTACCCCAACTGATTTTATTTTCTGATTAATTGATTTTTCTAAACCATAATCTTAGTTATAACCTGAGAACTACACAAAACACTTCAAGAGTATACTTGAAGTATACTTCAAGAGTATAACATTGGGGCAATTGTTATGAATATTTATATATCTAACATGACTCAATTGTTTTTTGATCTATCCAATGGCTTTCAATTTTTTTTGTATGCATTGTTTGTTTTAAGCAAATTCCCTCCTACTTTTCCACTTTCTCTTGTTTTACTTATTCTGTTGGTTTTACTGCTTATATGGCTTAACACACATTTTTATTTCCTATTTTTATCTCCCAGAGCCCACTTGCACGGTAAACCAAGATCTTCTCCACCATTTCAATGACCGTGATCTAAACTACATTATCTATACCATTAACTTTGAACTTCCATAGTATCTATTCAAATCTTTTTGGTGGGCATTATTTCATTGATAGCTGCACTCTGGGGGCATAAGAGAACTGATGGTGAATAATCCCTTGGTCTGTCAACCACAAACATTTGTTGAGAATCAAATCCAAAGATATTTGACTTGGTGTTTATGACCCAAGGTAAACTCAAGCATAGTTAGCAATGGATCTTTAAACTTCTAATACTTAAAACAAACTGTGTGTGAGTGTGTGTGTGTGTGTGTGTGTGTGTGTGTGTGTAAGACAGGATGTCTGTCCTTTCATCATATTTTCAAATTTCAGAACCCCAAAATGGTTAAGAACCACTAAGGATGCATGTGTTATGTACAAGAATATTTTTCTATGCAAAAATGTTGTATTTATCCCAAAAGCAAAAAGCATGGGATGATCCATACTTCTCAAATAATCAGGAGAAATCAAAGTCCAACGCTTTCACTTCAAAATTTTGGGATTGTATTTTGTGACAACCTCCAAAAACCATTTGGAAATACATAAATAATTGTATAAATACAAGGTATTGATAGCCCAGAAAGCAAAATTGTTTTCCCAGTGGCAATATAAAGTCAATATTACTTTAGCATGTGGATAGCTGTTTCCAAGAATTTAGTAAGTATATACTAATTGTATTCTTATAAGACACTTTGCTATTGGAAAGAACCAATGTTTTTACTGTAGTAAATATTTGATTTTTAGACAATGTTTCTGTGAGGTAAGAAAAAAAAGCTTAAGTAGTAAATAAATACCCCACAATATTAATATAAATAACTAAATATCTTTATTCAATTTTCAGTTAATTACATGATATTTTGCTTTTCAGTGAATTAAGTCAAAACAAAGGTCTTTTTAATGAGTAAGTTATTTTATCTCTATTAAAATATCAGGATTAATTATACTTTATTTTCATCCTATAGAAAATGTAGTTGATGACAAAGACATATGAATAATGAACCAGTGCAATTTGCAGTTTGTTCCTAATTGAATCTACTTACACAACTTTCACTTCTTTCTCCATTCATTTAATACAGTTATTACTTACTTGACAAACATGATTTGTAAAATAGGTTTAATAATAATACATATAGTGTTGAATTTTGTGAGGATCAAAAAGCAAATAGTCAATACTCAATTACGGTTAATATTTTATTACCTCAATAACTACATAATGCAATTTTATTTTATTGGATCTTGCAAGTTGTTTTTATTATTTAAACCACTGGTTTAGCAATTATACATTTGAATTAAAATAGTCAAAGCATTTACATCTGAGTTTAGATGTTGACTTTGTTCTACAAATATCAGAAACGAAAGATACGGTGGGATATTTGGACCAGAAAATGTGTGATAGTACTATAGGCAAGAAAGTATTTGACACTTGTCTTGAGATGACAGGCTACACAGTACTACACTAACTGTAGAAAGTCTTCCACATTTTCTTTGATACGTACCATCTGGGGCATATCAAGCTCATTGACATGGGAATGTATTCTTTCCAAAACACATCGTTTAATGTCTTTGTATAGTTTTTATAAATTGCAGATTTAAAAGTTCCTACATGGACTGTTACTATATCCCACCATGGTGTTTTCCATGTGTCTCAGTCAAATACACAAAAAGACTGAATAACATTGGACATACCTCACAGTCTTACTACTCTGTTTGATGATGGGGAATAATTTCTGACAATGAGTAATCAATTCTTACTTCACAAGTTCCATTATCACAGAATAATCTTAGGATCTTAATGAACTACTGGGGCTGAAAATTGTATTTAAAGCTGCCAGATCCAAACCCCCTGACTGTGTTAATCCATTATTTTAGGGTCAATGAAAAGTGTATATCAATTTATCTATATATAGTATGAGGTAGGAGTGTTCACATAAGCAAGGTCAGGCTAAAAAAGAGAGAGAGAGAGATTCAAGGAAATAGGAGACTGTGTTTTCCTGTTTTCCTTAACTGTGTTTTTCTTTAATAGAAATCTGGCATAGAAATTTCCTTAGAGTGAAATTTGTATAGAGACAAGCACATGCAATGTTCCTAAGGTATTAAGACAGAGTCAGAAAAAAGAAGGTATTAGGGGAGTGATTTGGTGGATGATAACCGTAAATTAGAAATTAGTCTTATATGTATATAAATTTCTCCTGATTCTAATCTAAATCATGTAATTTTACTGTTCACTAGGACCACTCTCCAGACATGTGCCCTCTGTTTCTTACTTTTCTCACTTTCTGGGATGGGAACAGCAACGACAAAATATGTCTAAATGTTCATGTTAGACATTTCTTCTGAGCTCATAAAAGTTTATCTTGGCATTAATTGTCTCTTTGTAATAAGACAATAAAGATTGCAGTGTTTTCAGGCTGCTAAACAATGCCCATCCAGTTGACAGGCTCAGGAATGATGGTGAAATGATGGACTCGGCTGCTATAGGTCACACTTTGTAAATCTGACTGAAGCAGACCTAGAATACTAATGAAAGCCAACCACCATTTCCTTACTTGCTCTCAATTTGTAATTCTAGCCCTGGTGGCACATATATTACAGAAAGAATATTGTTTTCTAATTTATAGTCAGAAAGTCATTGGAGCGACTATGACCCTGTGCTTTAAATAGACGGTAAGTGTATTGTCTTAAAAAAAAAAAAATGCATATCACCCTGGAAAGGTGTGTGAATTAAATTATTTCTTTTAAGCTAAGTGTAGTTTTATAAAATCAAGTGTCATATCTTATATAAATAAATACTTAGAGGTGCAGCATAGATCAAATCAGTGGTAGGAGAGAATTCTTTCAACATACAATTTTTTCATCCTATTTTTACCTTTCTTTTTTTTTTTTTTTGCAATTCAATTTAGTAAGAATTTACTATATGAGCCCCTTCATGTCCTGGCAAAGGATTTTCACCAACTATGAAAAGTTGCCCATCCAGTTTGTTCAGGATAGGCTTCAAAGTACTTTCCCTATGACTCACTTTGCAGTGTATTTCCAAATATAAAACAATGCAGCTCATTCTACGTGTGAATTATAGGCTGCATATAAAGCAATCATCATCATTCTAGTTAATTTGAAGGTTAAAGAAGAAAGACAGGGAGTGAAGGATTAATTTGCTGAGAGCTTGCCTTATGCCAACCCTTGTTCCAGACTTTTTGTCTATTTCTCTCACTTGATTCAAACTACAAATCTGTGTACTGAGGATTGTTATCCTTATTCTACCAATGAAGGCACAGTACTTAGTAGTGAAGTTGGATTCAGGCTTAAGATTCTGCGTCCTCCATCAAATTTTCCCCAAAAGGTAGACGTCCTGGATGCTTGTTCTAATTTTGTTAATGTTCTAATTTTGTTAATGCTCCTTCTTTGTTCTATCTTTGTCTGTATACTGAGGAGATAGGACAAAGATGTCTGATGAAAACATCTTCAAGTTCTATTACGCTTTCGTTCTGAATTGGTAGTCCACTATTAAGTCGGCTTGGGGTTAGATAGTGATACGTGGTGGCCACCAGAGGCAATCAAATAAAATTACTGAAACAACAAGCTAAATAAGACCCTCATCCAGCAATGCAGTCAATGCAATGCTACTTTGACACTGAACTGTAGTTTATAAAGCAATGTTGCCCTGCTCATCACAATAAAACTACAAAATAAGGAGAGCAGGATATTTTTTTAGTTTTCCAGAAGAGTGAAATATTGGCCCTTACTTGAAGAGGTTTAGAGAGATAAATTTTAATTCTTTAATAAGAACAAGATTTGTAGAAATAAAAATAATAAATCAACATCAACCTGCTGTATAGAAGTGATTTCATAAAATAACAAAGCCCAAATTGTTTCAGTTAACTTTAAGGAGTGCTAACCTAAAAGAAAATAAATATTGATCCAAATTCAGCAAGCAAAAAATAGAAAAATGTAGTAACCAGACAAAATGGTTTGAGGGAAATGAGAAACAAGCAGAGGTTTCTCTGGGAAACAATAGCACAACTTCAAGTATTCATTCAAAGGTCAATGTCAGGTTTAAAATCATGGTTTCAAAACAATTTTTTAACAGTTTCCTCCATTTGTCTACAACAGTAAAACAAATTGAGACTAAAGCTGTATATAGAGTTTCCTCCTCAGATCCAATCCAATGTTCAAGGTTTAAAATTATAGGAGCTCTTGAGAAGAAATGTCAAAAATAAAGAGGAAGAAGGGTGGGTGGGGAAAGAGAGACAGAAAAAGAAGGAAAGGAAGAAAACTCTAACCTGAAGCCTGAAAAGCAAATATTTTCATAACTTGCCAAACTTTTGATTATTTACCCTTTCTTTTATTAGTATGTCCGAAGAAATTAAAAGAGTTTTTTGGAAGTGTAAATCATCTAGTCCTCACTAGATTTTCCAGATTTTCTGCCCACTATGTTTTTTCAAATTGCTTAAGAATTCTCATTACTTGGGTGTGAATCGTGTGATTATAATTAAACAAAATCATAGAGCAGTTTGTTTTCTTTCTACCATATTAAAGGTAGAACTTGAAGAGTAAGACCAAAGTTTGGATATGGAGCCTCCATATATTGTAGTAAATGGTTAGCAGAGATTGAATGACAGCAAATGTAACTGACCCTCTCCTCTGCCCCATTCACTTGTATTTTTCTTATTTCAAAATGTGAGGACAGGTATATAGCAGAGTATAGATTTGGTAAGATTATCTACAATTTAGCCATCTAACAATTAGTTTGGGTATTAGTTAATTAAGCTTAGCTAAGATGAATATTCATGCCACCACCACTTGTTTTTAACCCTGAAAAATATACATCAGTTTTTGAAGGAGTTTCAACTTAGTAATACATGTCTTTAAAAGCACTACTTCTAAATAAATTTTTCAAAGATTAACCAACACTTTCCCATACTCGCTGGACAAGTAAACAGAATTATCCTTGGTTATTTAATAGTCAAATATAAGTTGCTGCTGTCCAGTTAGTTTTATTTTTTTTTTTTGTTTTCCAGTTAGTTTTAAAATCTCAATAAATTGTGTCACACATATATTTCAGTACTTTACAATATGTAGTCCACTGTAGCTATGAATTATTATGATATATGATAATTTCTATGAAGAAACAACATTGATCCATAGCAAAGCTAAATGAATTTGAGAGATGAGTATGTTTGACTGCTTAAACTTTTGTGATATGAAATTTCCCCCAAAGTTGAAAAGTTAATTAAGTCTCATATTTGGCAGAATGGTGAATTGTGAAGTTTGCTGTAGGTTAATGATAAGTCTCTTATTTGGATAAACATAATCCAAGTGAAATAATTTGAGCCAAATGAAGCAGTTCCAAATTTACATGGAAGCAAACCAATAGAAGCAATAAACCGTGGGGGCCCCTCTCATACTTTAATACTGTCTTGAAAATCCTTGCTCCATCTGCACTCCCCTGAACTGATGAAATCTTTAGCTGAAGGACTTCAGTTTATATCATTACCCTGTGAGCTGACTGGACTCATTCTTTTCATGACTGATGGGTTTTTTGCTTTCTCGTTCAACTCTGCAATAAAAGGAAAATTCACGGTTTTCTGTGACACAACAGAGCTATCTCAAGCTATATTTAGAGGAAGGATCCTAGGATAAAGGTCTATTTTCTTCTTCCTTTGTAGCAAACTTATACTTGCAGGATACTTAAAAGTATCTCTTAAGGGCTGTTGTTAAACTTCCAAAATCGTTCATTCCTTTCTAGCTGCTACAAGAATTCATGTGTGTTGTCAGAGAAAGACTGGAAGGACAATTTCTATACGGATGTCTCTGGTCCATGTCCTTCAAAAAAGACTGAAATATGACGAATTTCTGGAATCTTAGCAATGAAGAAAGTGATGTGGCCTCATCATAAAATGACCACAAGATCCTTGACCTTGGTGCTTCACAAATAATATGCCTCATTTATAGACGAGAACACAGCAAAAACTATTAAAATAAAGACTAAGCATAGATGTAGCTCAGAAAACAACAAAAAAATAATAAAAATTAAGCATAACCATAGCTCAGCTCTCTGCCTCCAACGAGGTAGGATGTTATCATGATTTCTTCGATAAATAACTGAATTCTGAATATTGGTCTTTAAGAGAACTGCTATCAGGAAATATAGGTGACAGAAAAATAACAGCTTCTATTTTGTCAAGTTTGACACTGGCAAAGTGCTTTCCCCTATATTCTATCATCATTTTGTCTGACCTAACAATGATTCCAAGCCTGATTGAAAGGCCTGTAAACACAAAATCAGCTTTTGCAATAGGAAGATCTCCATGAGCACTTTTGTAACTTATTTTAAAATGGACTTTGGCAGTTTCTTATGGGTATATTTCTGTGCTATTTTGTGTCATCTCAGCAAGACTTCCCAAGCAAAGTTATTCCAAGTATAATGTGGGCAATAGTAAAAGATTAAAATTTCTATGGATTCAGAATCTTTTTCAGTCTCATGTCAGAAATGATGTGTGTCCCTAGTCTTCAACCTGGTTTCAGATTTGCATGATCAGCATTAGCTGAGGATAGAACTGGGCCTCATGATTCCTCGACTAATTATGTAGCTTGCCCCCTGTGGTTTGGGCTAAATCCTACACCCAAGAAAACTAAAAAATGAACATTTTAATGACACTTTTATGTTCTCTAAACTCTACCAAGTATTGTGCTTTATTGAATTAGACCTTTTTAAAAGACTAAACATAATCCAAACAGTGTTCTGTACATTTTCTCAAATCCTGAAATCATACTTTGGTAAGTTTATCAAATTGCTTCAGTAAGTTTTTAAAAGTTTACCTTGAAGTAAAATACAAACCTAATCCTTTTATTATTTCTATTGTCTCAGCACAAACAAAATACCAAAGCTCTTGAGAAGGGATTCCCATGTTAGTGTAAATGACTCATCTAGTTTCTTCTATGAAACTGAATAGAGCAATCTATATTTTCAGTTCTCTGCCAGTGGGTTTGATTAAAAATTTCATGCTTGTTTGCTTGCATCGCCAAAGAGAGTTTTCAGAGAAAATTATTGCAATGCCCACTGTTCTTCTCCACACAAAGTGAAAGGTTATGTCCAAGTTAAAAAAAAAAAGAAAAGAAAACAATCCGTCAGAACTACCTACCAGTTAGATCTATTGTCTGTCCTTTCAGATGAGAGATTTAGTTTTTTGTTTGTTTTTTTATGAACCTGGTTTGTAAAAACCAGACTTCTGTTGAACTATTCAAAAAACTCTACTTTTTACTATATGTGTTCGTGGAATTAATTTCACCAAAAATAGTAAGAATTGTGCCCTAAAGAGTGTCATTATACTGATCTTGTCGTCAACATTTACGGATTGGCATGTGTATATATACATATATATTATATGTAAAAACTAATGATCTAGATGTTTCTTCACTAGACAGCACAAATAGTTATTGTAATTCTTGGTCCTGTATTTTTGAAGTCTGTAACATGGTGAAGTAGTTTGCTACTTGCTTGCTGTTTTTATACCTGTGCTTGTAATTTATTATTCATTTGAAGCAACAAAACGAGAATCCTTCAAAATTGTGAAGACTAAGAAACATAAAAACCATTGTGTATACTTTTTTATAAATATTTGTTTTCATCATCTGAATCTTGTATTTGTCCCAAAAGGAAAAAAAAAAAAAAGCTGTCATTTGTCTTAAGCACACCTTTAAAGGTGATCAGTGAGAGAATCTTATGAATTAAAATAGGAAGGAAATATTCTTTCTATTTCATTTTAAATCCTGTGGACATATGCATCAAAACATTTCTATATGAGAGTAAAATTGATGGAAATATGGCCAGAAATAGCTAATATGGTGAATTAAGTGTTTTATGAAATAAACAAGTAAAAGTTGACTCAAAATAATAAAATGATTGAACTTCCAAAAGAGGAGAGCGCTTGTGAGGGCGGTTCAATTACAGATACTTGGATCAGACGCGCCATCCAGTGGTCAAATTTCACACCTCACAATATGAAGGGCCCGAAGACCTGTATCCCCAGTATTTTCTTTTGAATATACTTTTAGTTTATCATTTCAAAAGTTCTGAATTTTTTATAAAAGTATCTGACAATTTTCCCATCCTAGGACCACATATTACCCTTAAAAAAAGTAAAAGCATAGGTGTATAAGTCAACAATCACATCCTGTAAAACAAAGATATTTCCGGTTTTATAATTTTAGTATTAATAAAGAAGAAACAGAAAGGTTAAAACAAATATAACCTAAAAAACAGCATAGCAAAATGTAAAAGCATACAACACTTTGATCAATGCTACTCAGAATGTCAATGAAAACACACTGATGCAGTTTGACATCAATAGTACTATTTGCCAAACTTCATCAAGGTAATCATGCTTACTGAAGAGTGAGCTGACCAAAAAACAAAAACAAAAACAAACAAAAAAAACCATGTTTCTCGTGGCACCAAGGAGGCACAGTGAATTAAGCAACCAGCTCCTGGTTTCAGATCAGGTCATGTTCTTAGAGTCCTGAGATCGAGCCCCACAGAGGGAGTCAGCTTGGGATTTTCTCTCCCTCTGCCCCTATCCGCTCTCTCTATATAATAAGTAAATATTTTTTTAAAAAACACATCTTTCTTTCCTTAAATAATAATATTAATTAACCCTACCTACTATACTAGTGACTTTTCTTGCGAGTCATGGACTAACCATTTGTGAAGCTGTGGATGCTTTTGTTAGAATTGAAATAGACCTGAGTCAATACAGCAGCAGACAAATTTGAAATCTCAATTTCTAGCAATATTTTAAATTTTAAATTTTAAATTGAAGGTTAAATTGCATCATCAGTATTTATTTCATAAGAAAAAAGTAAATATCCACATGGATTTTAACTAAGAAATTTCTATTAAGAAATTCCAATTATTTATTCTTATATGAAATAACAGAATGATTAGCATAACTGTTAATAACTAGACTTTTTTTTTAACTTTCTTTCTTATCATATATCAGAAAGATGTGACCCGATGATTCAGATCCTACTTGACTTCAATGTTAGGCTTATCTTCTCCTGTTCCTCCCATATTGTCTTCAGTCTCACTCATTAAATAGAGCCCAGGGTCTTCAACAAACGAGGCCAACAAATGAGGCTCCAACAAATGAGGCCAATCAGAGAAATTAGGAAAAAAATTAGGTTCCCTGCACTTCTGAGGTCACCATGAGGCTGCAAGTGCTTTGGTGGAATCAGCAAATGATATAAAAGCCCCCTGGTTCTGAGAGACAAAAGAAAACGTGTGCGCGTGCACTCACACACTCTTAAAGCCTCACTCCCTGGCACCTCCCTGCAATTATCCTCAGATTGAATGTTTTCTTCTTGCTGTTCCAGGCCACAGGGATTAATTACAACAAACAAAACAAAACAACAACAAAACATGGAAATGTATAAGATTCACCATCCAAGTATAGGCGTGATATCCAAGTATAGGCGTCTCATTAGCAACAGCTTACATGTGATGATAGTTGCTAAAAAAAAAAAAAAAAAAAAAAAAAGATACCAGCTTTAATATTCCAGAGTAAAATTATCTCCTCTCAATGATTTTACAGAGCTAAGAATGATTACTGACTAATGGTTGATGAAATCAGTAAATGAACCATCTATTAACTGAACCCCAAATACATTTAGACAAGGGGAAATTACCTACTATGTAGAAAACAACCAACCATATTGTTTAGTTAAATATACACTTGGTAAGAGTTGACAGTTTCAAAGAACCAACTTGTATATAAGGCCAAAAAGATACTCAGGAGAGTGTCAGTGTGAGTCATTGTTAGGGATACCATACATGCTGGTTTTCCCAGAATAGTCCTGAATTCCTCAATTTATTACATGTGCCAGCCTTCCTCTGTCTCTGAGTCCCCCTATGTATTTTGTCAATAAGGAGATGTGATGCTTCCCCGAGGAAAGAAAATGTTAATCAGATTTAAAGTGTCATATTTTAGTTCAAATTTCAGAAAGAAAATGCAAATGTGTTGCTAATAGTAAGAATCTTCTCTATAAATTTTAAGTTTTATTATATGCTTTTTGGTTGGTCCACATCCAACCAAGATTTCCCAAATTCCTATGCTCGACAATGCGTGAGCTCTCACATTCTCGATATAAAATTTTACTCTTTAAAACAAGATCTCACTTTAAAAATGAATTTAAGGTAATTAAAACAAAATTCGATAACTAGAATGCCTTATTTCCTCATGATTTTCCCTAGAAAGGAGCTCATTCAAAGTTTAACTGCAGTAAGAATATCTCTTGTTGGGACACCTGGGTGGCTCAGTAGGTTAAGGGGCTGCCTTTGGCTCTAGGGGGATCAGGGAAGGGCTCCCACTCAGTGGGGAGCCTGCTTCTCCCTCTCCCTCTTCCGTTCCCCGCAACACTTGCTGTCTCTCTTAAGTAAATAAATAAAATCTTTAAAATAAATTTTAAAAAAAGAATATCTCTTGTTAATGTATTCAACAAAGTTTGTGTTATCCTACAATAACTCTAGCAGGTCCAAGGTCAACAAATGTTTTCTTTTTCCAGAAGTAAGCCTTTCTTAGAGTTAGCTGAACTATGAAGCCCTAAAGAGGAATCACCATGTGTACAAGTCCTATTTGGGGCACTAAAGTGGCTCAGTCTGTTAAGTGTCTGCCTGCGGCTCAGGTCATGATCTCAGAGTCCTGGGATCATGTCCTGCATCTGGCTCCTGCCCAGCAAGGATCTGCTTCCCTCTCTCCCTCACCCCCACTCCTCTGCTCATGCTCTCTCTCTCTCTCGAATGAATAAATGAAATCTCAAAAATAAATAAATAAAAATAATAAAAGTCCTATTTGGTCTAGGTAGGCCTGGCCTGGATCTAGCTGTTTCCAGGCAAGGAAAGCCAGTTTGTGAATAAACGCTAGGCACTGAGCACCAACAGAGAATCACTAACTATGAAATACTCTATAGGCTAATTGGAGTCCTTGCCTGTACCCGCTTGTACCTCTGTTGTGTTTGTGACTATTTCTTTCTCTTTCCAATCTTAAAATATGATGTATGGTCCTGGGTTCACAATAACATCGCACATTATATTCCTATCTCTACACGTCTAATATACTTGGCCTCCAATGCCAAAGTATTAGAACACTTTTATTTTAAACACCTGTTTTAACCACTAGATGGCGAGGAAATGCAGATTATAAACCAGGCAAAAATGAAAGGACTTTTTTTTTTTTTTTTTTTTACTGCATTGTTTCTCAAGCTTTCCTCATAAATAATTCGTTTTTAATTCTTTGTGCTTGACTCATAACTGGGACATCATTTTCCTATTCATAATCCTCCCATCAATATTTTTATGTTATTAGGTTGTAGCAAAAATTGTATACATAAAAGTAATTACTTTTTAGCTGCTTAAAGCAACAGGAATCTATTATTTGTATTTTTTTAAGATTTTATTTATTTATTCATAAGAGACACAGAGAGAGGCAGAGACACAGATGGAGGGAAAAGCAGGCTCCTTATGGGGAGTCTGAGGCCAGACTCGATCCCACAATCCCGGGATCATGACCTGAGCTAAAGGCAGATGCTCAACTACTGAGCCACCCCTATTATTTGTAATTTTTAATGTCAATGTCAAGTGTTCTAATCCAAAGAATAGTGGATATTCTTGCATGTTAGAGTTACAGCAAAATTTATATATTATTCTCTTCTAGATTAAGGAAATACATTTTTTAATTATCATGTATAGTCCATTTCTCAAAACAATTTAAATGGCAGTAAGAATATCCTTTCTTTAAAACCTGCAAAATATCATGTCATCTTTGCCAATTTGAAAGGAGCTTGGTATTACACAAGTGCTCTGAGAATTGTGGATTTGGATCTCAGGATGGACAATGATAGGCTGTAGCCACCTGAGAAGAAAGTTTCCTGAGTTAGTGGGGCTCCTAGCTCCATAAGCACCCTCCCCCAGCCACCACCTCATACAACAACCTTCCTGGGCTTTCCTCACATATTCTTAAAAGGATGTTGTTTACTTTTCCTCCTAAAATTATCTTCTGAATGTTTATTTTAACCCTATTTCAATGCTGTAAGAGCTTTCAAGAAAATGGAGGGGAGCCATTCAAGGTAAATTAACAAGGGCCCCACATTCTTCTCAAAATCATCCTGGTAATTATGATTACCAGGTAAATCATAAGCAGTAACAGACTAGCATTTGATAGGGTCGATGATACATACATTCATGGTTATTGTGAGTCCTCTATAACCTTATCACTCGCCTCCATCTGTTGACTTTAATAGTTTTCCCCTGCTTGGAAAGAATATTTTGTCAATAAAACTACAATGCACGCATAATGTTTTCTAATGCTTAAACAAATTGAATATCATTTTTGCAAATGACCTTAAATTGTTTCTCCATAGGGCAACAATATAATGCATTATAAAGTTACTCAAATTGCATACTATGTGGATGATTTCACAGCATTTTTGGTCTCTTTACTTAGTTTTGTTTTACCCAAATTGAAACATATTAGACATGAAACTTGGTGCGGTTTTTATTCTTTTGAAGACTAAAGAACTCCGTTTTTCTCATTTGTAAAAACCCATATAATAATTAGTAAATTGGACAATTATAAAGATTCAGTGAATTAGTGTAAAGCTTAGTTAATAAAAATTTGAATTTTCCTTTCCCTTGTCTTTCTTTATTTATAGCCATCTGTCCCTGTACTTATTTCTATTAGAGATTTTAAAACAAACAAAACAAAACAAAAATTTTAAAACAATTTTTCATTGTCTATTTCCTCAGCATGTAGTCTTTTAGGGCAGAGGCTCCAGCTAATTTATGTTTCTTCCCACAGTGCAAGGCACATAGTAGACATTAAATATGTAGATGGAAAAAAGAGTGTATAATCAATAAACACTACTTCCACTTTATGCTAAGAACAAAGTGTTTATATATGCTGTAGTTCACATCTCAGTATAACGTTCCCCGATTTACAATATTATTCAGGAAATTCACGTAATACACAAAAGACAAACTATCATATTCTATTCTTCAATTTCCATGATCTTTTTAGGCTTGATAGACACACCTTTTTTTATTGAAGTATAGCTGACATACGAAGTTATGTTTGTTTCAGGCATACAACACAGTGAATCAACAATTCTACACATTCCACAGTGCTTCCCACAGTGAGGTGCCACCTGTCACCACACAACATTATTGCAATATTATTGACTCTATTCCTTATGCTGTACTTTTCTCTTTTTTTATTTTATGCTGTACTTTTCATCAGTGACTTTGTTTTATAACTGGAAGTTTATATCTCGTAATCTCCTTCACTCTCACCTCCCTCTCCCCTGGCAACAACCAGTTTGTTCTCTGTTTTTATGGGATTGTTTTTTTGTTTGTTGGTTGGTTGGTTTGATTGTGTTTACTCATTTGTTTTATTTTTGAGATTCTACATTTAAGTGAAATTATATGGTATTTGTCTTTCTCTGGCTTACTTCACTTAGCATGATACCCTCTAAGTCTATCCATGTTGTCACAGATGGCAACATTCCATTCTTTTCACAACTGAGTAATAATCCATGGTATCTCTATACCACATTTTCCTTGTCCATCCTTCTGTTGGCAGATACTTGGGGTGCTTTCATATCTTAGCTATTATAAAGATTTTTTAAAGACTTTATTCATTTATTGATGAGAGACACAAGGAGAGGGAGAAACACAGGCAGAGGGAGAAGCAGGCTCCATGCAGGGAGCCCGGTATGGGACTTGATCCTGGCACCCCGGGGTCACTACCTGGGTTGAAGGCAGACACTCACCCACCGAGCCACCTAGGCTTCCCATATCTTAGGTATTAAAATAATGCTGCAAAAAACATGGAGATTAACATATCTTTTCAAATTAGTTTTTGTTTTCTTTGTGTAAATACCCAGCTGTGGAGTTACTGATCATCTGGTATTTGTATTTTTTTATTTTTTGAGGAACCTCCATATTATTTTCCACAGTGATTGCACTGATTTACATTCTCACTAACAGTGCACAAGGGTTCTTTATTCTCCATAGCCTTGGCAACACTTGTTATTTTTCGGATAGACACTCTTGTTGAAAGAGGTAATTTTTTAAAAATCGAGCTCTACATCAAAATGTTTGGAAACAGTTTTAATTTTGTCAGAACTGATCTGTATATACCTTGGAGAAGTGAGGTATAAATTGGAATCTTCAAGGCACTATTTCTAGTCACTTAGATGAAACTTTCTACATACAGATACCTACTTTTATAAGTATTATAAAATGCTTCCACTTAGAATGTAAAACACTATATTGTGTAGAGCACTACAAAACAATGTTGCTCTCATTTTTTTTTAATTTCAGAGTTTTATTGTATTGCATCAGAGGAACAGCTGGATACCTATAAAATGTTCTCTCTTACTTAGTTTGAAAGTCTAAAGGATTTTGCAAATTCTTGAAAATACCTTTACCATGAGATTAGAACAATAAGTATAATAATCAGTTTCTTAATAAGTAATCTCTTCCATATAAAAACACATTTAAAATGGCTTTAAATGCATTCTTACATTCAGCATATATTTTTATGTCATGTTCATGTATGCTTAAGAATCAAAGCAAGTAAAAAAAAAAGAATCAAAGCAAGTATATTACTCTGATGGAAATATGTAAAATCTCTCATTCCTGTAATACACAGAGATAATATTCAAGTCCAAGAGAAAAAAATTCCACTTTTCTTACCTTGTAAATGTATCCACATCTCATCATCTACATGATAGATGAGGAAACCCATGAAGTTTCCCAAGGGTCAGATACATAGTTTCAGTATCTGACAGTATTATCACCCAGTATCTACAGCTAACTTACAATGAGATGGCATTTCAATAAAATCAAAATGATACTGACAGGTTCTTATAAACAAAAATTCCCAAAGAACTAACGACAGTCAATAATTAATGCAATCATTCAGAGGATTATAGTTGTTCCCTAAGGAGTGCAAGTTCAAATTTATCAACACCAGAGGTAATCATTTTGCATTAACTTATTTGTAATTCCACTTAAATTTTTTTATCCCAGTATAGCATAGGAAAACAGTCTTTCCATAAGCAAAAAAAAAAAAAAAAACGTGAAAACATTTTAAAACTGACTCATTTTTTAAAGTAACTGATCAAATTCCCAAGGCTACTTTGGAAACAGGATTTTGTTGGATAGAATTCTTTCCTTTGGAGGCTTTCTGGAAGCCACTGTTGGGCCAGTTCCTCCATGTGTTGTTCTAAGAGCTCATCAAAATGTAGATCATACTGCTTGGGTAGTTAAAAAAAAAAAAAAAAAAAAAAACTTAGAAGATAAAAAAGCAAATTGCACCATCCTTCTTTCTGACAATACACCAGAATATCTACATTCATGATGGTCATGGGGTCATGATACCTGGTCTACTCATGACTGGTCAATTCATACACCTCCAAATACAATATGCCAAAGGGGGCATATTGAGACCCAGAATAAGCCTTGCACGAGGTGCACAAAGAAGCACGACACAGAAGAAAACCTGGATAAAGTTTTCTGGAAATACAAGAGATTCAAGGTATTACACTGGAAGAACATTCAAGGTGTTCTTGTAATCAGTCTTCAACTTATCAAATCCTAATATGCCGGCTGGCAAAGAAGACGAGAGCAGTGGTGAGCAGCATCACCAGCATGTTGCAGAAGGCCCTGAATTTAAAAGGCATGGCCCTGGACGAGGAGCAGGGAGCAGTGCTGGTTGCCAGCAGAGAAAGGCAGCACCCACCTTCTGGATGAAATCATTCACTTCTCCCCGGCCACGCCACGCCACTCAGCCCCTGCCCTTCCAACAGGACTGAGCACCAACCCACAGGTGCAATGAGCCCAGGTGTGAAAGATAAGATGACTCTGGATGAGGTACAGAAATCATACCTTTTTTATGAATACTTCAGAGAGAAGAAAGAGATTGCAAGGCAACCGAGAAAATGGAGTTCCCAAGTGAAAAATGCACACTCAAACCTTTTGCAGAACATGGGGAAAAAAAAAGAAATGGGCTATCAAATTTGGGGCCAAACTGGAATTTTCACTAGCTAAGATACAAAGGAAATTTATACTCACTTGCAAGCTCTTTTTCCTGAGCATTTATTAGTGCTTGCTAGGAAGACTAAGAGCAAGGCAAAAGAAGAGAGGTTTTGGTGTTGATAAACCAGTAGTGATTGCTTCTGGGATTCAAGAAAAGGAAACCTGCCTACTTCCCTGGAACGTTATTTCTAGTGCAAAAATCTTCAGCCTCGGAGGAAGGCAATGAACTTTCTTGTTCCAGGGCCATAGTCAAAGAACCACTATTTCCTTTTTTTTTTTTTTTTTTAGATTTTATTTATTTATTCATAAGCGACACACAGAGAAAGGCAGAGACACAGGCAGAGGAAGAAGTAGGCTCCCCGTGGGAAGCCCAATGCTGGACTCGATCAGGATTGAGACTGGAGCCAAAGGCAGATGCTCAACCACTGAGCCACCCAGGCGTCCCAAGAACCACTTTTTCTATAGAAGAGCAAAAGCAAAACTGCTTCTACAGTAGGCTATATATATATATATCTCACCACTGACTCAAAGGCTAAGAAACTGTATCAGGCCAAGGATAAAACCCCAATAATAAGCAGTGATCCACCACCACTGAAGGAAACTCTCCTGCCTAAAACCAGCCAGAAATACAATGTAGAGTTTGCCTTCTATGGGGGGGTTGTCAGGGTGGGGGTGATGCTGAGGCTGGATTTTGACAAAAGAAACCCCTTCTCTGCTATTGGAATACATTTAGCAGCTACTAACAAACAACAACCATCTACTTCTGGGAGAAGTGCAAGAGCGTAAAGAACTGTAAAGGATCTGAGATTTACCCGACTAGCAAGCAAACGTGTCCACTTGTTAGGGTTTCCTGGATGTTGGCAGAAGCTGTGAGACCCCTGGGTCAGACCAAATACCTTTATTTTTCCTGTCACAGCAAGTAGTATATGTTTCAGATGTTTATAATATTACTATTATTATTTACTAGTTGGCTCGTTTTTTTGTCTCGCATCTTCTAGAATGTGGTCTCCAAGAGTAGTTATTTTACAGCCTTGCTCATATCTGTATCTCTAATACCTTCAAAAGCTCCTGATAAATAGCATGTTGTAATACATCTTTGTGGAAATCATACCTGTAGAGACTCTTGAATTTCAAAATGTGCTCAACCACACACGAGTGTTGGAAAAAAGCCCACTGAAGAAGAGTTATGCGGTCAAGTGAGTTCGGTTAATACTACAAGCTCTATACTCTGTTTGCAAGCTCGTAATGCCCGTCAGTGGACCGAAGGCTCTAAGAAGCAATGCAGTCAAGGGGCTCGCTAGACTTTGTTTAGCCCAGGATTTTTCAATTTATTTTATCACATAAAGTAGGCAAAGAAATGAGTTGGAGTCTTGAGAAAGAAAGTCTCTGACTTATAAATTTTATAACAGAGTTTACTATGTACAAAGCATAAATTTAGATATGTCCAGCAAAGCGTAACAGCAGTTGCCAGGCCTGAAGAAATTCTCTGAAGGTGGTTTTTTCAAGCCAGGTAAGTAGCTGTGGTGTCCTACCTATATAGGATAAATTCTGAAAAGATATATTAACTCAGCAGGACCTCACAGAGTTATTATACCCCTCCCCTATCACCCATAATCTCCAGTGAACTCCTTCCTATGGTTTCTAAAACTGCCCTTAGCAAGTGATATTACTTAGATATGAAAGGGATATTCAAGTTACAAGTTACTTCCTCAATGCACCAACGATGTTACTCACAATATATATTGACGAGTGGACACAACACCTGTTTGATCTCATTATCGCTATTTTTTAATGTTTTATTTATTTATGAGAGACACACAGAGACAGAGACAGAGGCAGAGGCAGAGGGAGAAGCAGGCTCCCTCCAGGAAGTGGAGGTCCTCAATCCCAGGACCTGAGATCACACCCTGAGCTGAAGGCTCAACCACTGGGCCACCCAGGTGTCCCACGTTATCACTACATGAGGCTCAGCACAACTGCCACCAGTCTAATGAATATGTACAATCAGTAATGCACATTGTTTCAAAAAGGGAGAGCCTAGCAGACCCACCCTGGTCCTACTTCATTAAGAAAATTGGGTGAATGTATATGTGTGTGCATTCAAATCTAAATATGTGTATGTAAATTTTGTGTGACAGTGTGTGTAAAACAGCGTGCGTGTGTGTGTGTGTGAGAGAGAGAGAGAGAGAGAGAATGTTTCAAAGAATTAGAGTTTCATGAAAAACATCATGGGAATTCTAAAGTAGGTTATCTGACCAAAGTACATGTGGGGGTTCTCTGTTTTTAACTGAATTTACTTGATTCCACAAAGTTACTAGCAAAATTGAAATGTAAAACTGAATTTAATCAAATGCTTTACTTGTTTTTGTTTATTTTGTTTTTTGCTTTACTGTTCACTTAATTATTTGGCCACTCTATGACCATAGTCAATAGCAGCAAATCATTTATCAGGCCACACCAACCTACAGGTAAAATTTGACTTACTCTAATATTAAAATACTTGAATATTTGAGTATTTAGTATTTGAATATTTAGTATTCAAATATTCAAAAATATTTCCAACTGTATTTTATTCAATTCTCTTTTTGATAATAACATTTTATTTTTTTCATTTTTTTATAAATTTATTTTTTATTGGTGTTCAATTTGCCAACATATAGAATAACACCCAGTGCTCATCCCATCAAGTGCCCCCCTCAGTGCACGTCACCCAGTCACCCCCACCCCCCACCCACCTCCCCTTCCACCACCCCTAGTTCATTTTAAAACTTACATAAAGTCCCTCTCATTGAAACCTAGAAGTGGAAGTGGGAGGCAGCCTTCCCTCACCATTTCTGAGCTGGGATAAATTCCTGCCTCTCCCTGGCTGAAAAAAAAGAAGTCCATTTCTCTCTGGATTGAGATTCATGCCTTTCTGATCCTGAAGGACAGAGATAGCATCCAGCTGAATGTTCACTCTGGCTCATCTGATGTAGATGCAGTGCTAGAAAGCCTTCAGGAGTTATTCACACCACTCTTCAAATTATCCTGCTTAAAAGAGGTGCTGAGATGACCTAGTTCACTGCACAGTACACCAGGAAAACTTGAAGGGATTCATTTCAAATCGACCAGACAATGGTATCCCAGACATAGTTCATCTTTGTGCCTTGCTGACAGATCCAAACAAAGCTGCATACTTATTTCAAAGACTGAGCTTACTTTGAAAAGGCAAAAGAAGACTTAGACTACCCCCACTTGCATCAAGTCTCAGATTTTTTTTGAAGTTGCCATGCTTTCTTGTAGATCATTACAAATGTTCAGAAAACTTGTCAATTCTTTATCTACAGGAAAAAAAAAGATTCAGCCTCTTATCTCAGCACGTTTACTCATTTAAATTATTCAATAAACAGAAGTAGAGGAGACTTTAGTTAGAATAGGCATGAGTCAGTCAACTGATGAAAAACAAAAGCAGGGAAAAAAGTATCCAGCTTGTACCAATCTCTAACAATGTCCATTCAAAATGCATTTTGTGTCTTATGCACTGAAAAACCTACAGGGCTTACACATTGAATAATAATCATTTTCATGAATTTGTGTGAATCTTTAACAAATCTTTAACATACATACCGAAAAATACTATGGTTGGATAAATTTTCTCCAAATGAACATAGCCATGGAAATATCATTCCCCCTAACCAAGAATGGCACATTACCAACACCACGGAAATCATTCGTATTACCCCTCTGTTGACAGCATAGCTATGCTACCCTGGCATGGCTGCATTGCTCTGCATCCACTTTGGGTGGCTAAGCAGCTGGCAGTGAACTTAAACTGACACCAGCCCTTCATGCAAGTGCATGTGCATGCCCTAGGTAGCAGTCTGAAGTCACAAGTATATGGAAGTTTCTGGTGTGACCCCCCAACAGCTCTGTGATGAACAGTCTCCTCTGCCTCCCGATGCCTTTCCCTCATGTGCCCACCAGATAAGACTCCTAGAGGGCTTACCAAAACCCACTCTTGTGAGTCGAGCTGACCAATATGGCCTTAGCTTAGGAACCCCAAACACTCCACTCATAGACCCTCAAAAAAGGCATGTGCCTCTAGTTCCAATTATCTGTCTATGCTCTGCCCTAATCTCCTTGGGGCCCCTTAAATTCCTACGGAACCTGTGAAAAATAAGCTTCTCTATTTCAATTTCTCTCATGGTCTGTGATCACCATCTGGCACCCGGTGCTCCACTTAACAAGGGTTACTTTGCTAAATTCATGACACCTTCTCATCACAGCCTCACCCTCTTTCAAAAGATCACTGTTAGGCTAATGTTTAGCAGCCCACAGATTAACTTTGCCAGGTTTTAAACTTTATATAAATGAAATGATTCAGTACATATTTTTTTTCAGTACATGATCTTATGTGTTTGACTTCTTTCACTGAATCTTATGTTGGAAATTCTTTCATGTTGATGCTTTATTAGCATATTTGTGTCATTGTCATATGGTATTCCATTGTAGAAATATGAAAAAAAACTGCTTATCCACTCTACCTTTAAGTAACATTTGGATTGTTTTCAGTGTGGGACTCCTATAAATAATGCTGATATTAACATTTTGTAGATACCCTTCAGTACACATTTGTAGGTATTTCTGAAACTAACACAGGTTGAAATAATATTACTAGCCATGATTTATGGATACTGATAGCACATTTGAGCAACTGATCAAAGATGGTTCATTTCTAGTTTATTTTTCCCATAGTTTTCTAATCCAGGTAAATACTATGGAAAGCCCACTGGGTAAATTAACAAGATCAATGTTGTCAATCAGTATGCCTGTATCTTTGACCGATAGATTTGAACTAGGATACATGATCTGGAGGCAATTTTGATTTTTAAAAATCTTATTTTTGAAAAAAAATATTTCAAGCTATGCAGATAGGTTAAAAAAAGGACATTCACATTTGGTCTATAAACTCACAGGATGGTAGTATCCTTATTAGCTTTGTTTTATGGGATGATTTCAAGTCACATAGAACCTTTATTTACAGAAAAATCTCTACATTGATTTCTTACCAGAATATTTATGACTTCAGAGTCAGTATGGGCTAAGTATGTAAAACATAGTGGAGAAACTATCCATGAGAAAAGTAAATGCTATTATCCTTTATTTTGAAGTTTTAAATGGTTATATATAAGCATCAGCCTGTACCCTAATATAAAGTGACTTTTAGTGGTGTAACTCTTATTCTGATGGAGTTCCTTCTGAATGATAAATCTCTGACTATAGTGGGCATACATACCATCATATTTGTAATTTAGCATATAAAGCAACCTACTCAAACACAAATTAAAGTTTACTTCTGGTCTTTAAAAAATGAACTCAATTTGATAAACTTCTACTAAGTTGAAAAATAAGATAAGACTTTTTTAAAAGGAATCAACTTTTTGGGGATCCCTGGGTGGCGCAGCGGTTTAGCGCCTGCCTTTGGCCCAGGGTGCGATCCTGGAGACCAGGGATGGAATCCCACGTCGGGCTCCCGGTGCATGGAGCCTGCTTCTCCCTCTGCCTGTGTCTCTGCCTCTCTCTCTCTCTCTCTCTCTCTCTCTCTCTCCCCCCCCCCCCCCGTGTGTGACTATCATAAATAAATAAAAATTAAAAAAAAAAAAAGTGTCGAGTTGGGACAACAGAAACAACCCAAGGAACACAATGAAAGTTAGTATCTGGCCATTCTCTCTGCCTCAGTATGACAGGAAAAAAAAAAAAAAAAGGAATCAACCTTTTTAGAGTTAACTGAAAAACTACTCTATTTTAGTCAATATTCAAAATATTTCCCAACCAAAGTGATTTCATTTAGAATTATATGCTACCCTCAATAATTTGCATACAATATTTAATAAATGTGTGTTAAAATATTTTAGTAATATGTTTAACTTTAATCAATACATTAAAATATTTAATAAAATTAATAAATTAATAAATCAACAGTAAATAATGATTGCCTTGTATAATCTAATAAATGCTTTTTATATAATCCTCTCCATCAACTCTCTTTGCTGTAGTAATTTTATGGTTTATGTTTTTAACTAAATTCTCTCTGCATTCAAATTGCCTTTCGCCATGCCATACTTTAAGCACCAAAGGAAGGAAGAACTTTTTCTATCCTTTTTATTTTTTGGTCAAATCATACTTAAAATTCATAGAAATCATCACTTACAGTTTCCACTCGCAACCATACTTTGTGTTGCAGGATTATGATTAGCTAAATTTACTATCACAAAATAGCCTGGAGTTACTACTGCGTGCATATAAAACCTACATGATATGCTGAATGCCTTGTCAACTTAGCTTGAATCTCAAAGTACCTTCTTTTTTTTTTTTAATTTTTTTTTATTTATTTATGATAGTCACACAGAGAGAGAGAGAGAGAGAGAGAGGCAGAGACACAGGCAGAGGGAGAAGCAGGCTCCATGCACCGGGAGCCCGACGTGGGATTCGATCCCGGGTCTTCAGGATCGCGCCCTGGGCCAAAGGCAGGCGCCAAACCGCTGCGCCACCCAGGGATACCTCAAAGTACCTTCTAAGGTGTATATTTAGGCTACAGGTGGTCCATTGAACTGCTTTCCTGTCCGGAAAATCATTATCATGAAGTTTCCCTATATCACTGAGACATATACAACAAATAGTAGCTATAGAAGGAAAGTATCCAGGGACATTCTGGTTGTTCAGATAGCTTTAGAAAGGTAATAACTACATTATTCATTGATTCTTAACACTATCTTTTTAAAAATTTAGATTTTGAGATACTATAATGTGGTTTTATGTTGTTCAGGGCTCAGATTTGATTTTAACTCACTTACAAACTAAATAAGTTAATTTTAGCTAATTACTTTCTGCAGATGCTGACAGAAAGCCAGAGATTCCTGGTTGAGAGATAAAGGGCTGTATGACTCAAAGAACAACAAATAGCATGAACATCATCAGATTGTACGCATCAGTCTCTCCTGCCTCCCAGGTCCCAGAGGATGACAGAGGGACCCAAATAGGAGCTGTGCAAGTTGTAGGTTTGAATAGCAGCTGAAAAATTCTAAGCTCAGGGAAGCCACTGCTTTTATCTAAAGCAGTAAGCACACCTACTTTTTGTCCCAGAAAGAGACATTATTTCATCCCTCAATCACTCCCTGCAAATGCAATAAAAAACACATCTACCATATGATAGAGTAAGTCTTTTCCTAGATACATAACCAGTAAAACTGAAAATAATTGTCCTAAAAAATATTTGTACAAGAATATCCTTGGCATACTATTCCAAATAACTATAAACCTGCCTTCACCTTGGATCTACAGGGACTCAAACTGAGAGTCTCCCCCTCAAATTCCAACCCTTGTACTCAAATCTGTGCACAAAAGTGGACATAATTGTAACAGTAGAATGAAGCAACCCAAATAGTGACACTACTTCTGTGGAATACATAATGGATAAAAGGAGTGTGCTGGGCTGGGAACATCTCCAACAAGCGCATCAAAAGAACAATGCATACAGCATGATTCCAGTTACTAAAAGAAAAAAACCCAAACCTGGTCTTTTATTTACATATAAGTTTGAAAATGGATGGGGAGTGGGGCTGGTCAGGACACCTGCCTCTGAGGAGATATGCCCTTCCTGTATATCTTTTTTTTTTTTTTAAGTTTCTAAGACAAATGCAAAATTAAGCAAGCAAACAAATAATTCAAAAGAATGACAGAGAGAAAGAGAGACATAAACAAATTACTAAATATCAACAATAAAAGACTGGTTATGAGTGCAGACCCCACAGATATTAAAAGATAACAAGAAAATATTATGAATAACTCCTTGCAAAAGAATTCAACAATTGAGAGAGAGAATATGGGCCAATTTTTGAAAGTTACAGGCTACCAAAATTTACCCTAGATGAAACGGATAAGTTGAATATTCTGTAACTATTAAAGAAGTTGAATTTATGGTTCAAAATCTCCTGGAATAAAAAATCTCTAGGCCCTAGTAGTTTCACTGGCAAATTATTTTAAACCATTGAAGAAGAAACAACATCAATTCTATACAATCTCTTCCAGAAAATAGAAAAGGAGAGAACATTTTCCAACTCATTTAACAAGGCTACTGTGATCCTGATAACATAATGAGACATTTACAAAGCATATAAAAGGGAAACTACAGAAAAATATCCTTCATGAACGCAGATACAAAAATCTATAACAAAGTATTAGCAAGTCAAATCGAGCATATTAAAAAGAATAATTCACTACAACCAAGTAATGTTTATTCCAGAAATGCAAAGCTGGTCCAATATCCAAAAATTAGTCAATGTGACTACCTTATTAGTAGTCAAGAGAAAAGGAAAAAAGATTTGTTGCAGAAAACCTATTTGAAAAAATTAATATTCTTTCATACTAAAAAAATTTGGCCAGGAATAGGTGAGAAAGAGCTTTTTCAATCTGGTTAAGGAAATCTACAGAAACTATACAGGTAACATCATTATGATGGTGAAAAAGTAAAAACTTTCTTCCCATAATAAATAACAAGACAACATACATTTAACCAACTTCTTACAACTTTCATTTAACCTTTACTGGAGGTTCTAACTAGTGTAATAAATCAAGAAAAAGAGTTAAAATACATATGGATTGGAGAGGCAGAAATAAAACTGCCCCCGTTCACAGATGACATAATTGCGTAAAATTTTCAAAGATTCTGAAAAACAAAGCAAAATCTCTTAAAACTAGTAAGTCAGTTTATCGAAGGTCTTAGCATACAAGACTAACCCATAAAGTCAAGTATTTGTGTATTTTTCGATGTACAGTTGGAAATAAAAAAAATTAAATTACATCATTTAAAATAGATACAAAGATGAAATACTTAGATATAAATCTAAAAAAAATACTGCAGGATTTTTTTTTTACATTTTTTATTTAAATTCAATTTGCCAAGATATAACACCCAGTGCTCATCCCATCAAGTGCCCTCCACAGTGCCTGTCACCTAGTCACCCCAACTCCCCGCCCACCTCCACTTCCACTATCCTTTGTTTCCCAGAGTTAGGAGTTTCTCATGGTTTGTCTCCCTTTCTAATTTTTCCCATTCAGTTCCCCTCCTTTCCCTTATAATCCCCTTCACTATTTCTTATATTCCACATATGAGTGAAACCATGTGATGATTGACCTTCTCTGATCGACTTTTCTTTTGCAGGATTTTAGTACTGATATGCATAAGCCAATTCCAAAATTTATACGGCATAACAAAGAAACTAGAATTGCTAAAACAATTTTGTAAAAGAATAATAAACACAGTTGGAGAAATTGTATTAGCCTATCTTTTCAATTAATTGTATAAAGAGAAATAAATGTAAAGGAAAAATGATTTCAAAATACAACTGTCCTCATTGTGTATGTAAAATGGATATTGTGTGTAGTTTTATTATTATTTTAAATGTTATTCTTTTTTAAAAGATTTTTATTTATTTGAGAGAGAGAGAGAGAGAGAGAGAGAGGATATACTGGGGGGAGGGGCAGAGGGACAAGCAGACTCCTTGGTGAGGGGAAAGCCTGACCCAGGACTCTATCCAGGACCCTGATATCATGACCTGAGCCAAAGAAATCAGATGTCAGGTGCCCCTTTGTGTAGTTTTAATGACATTTAAGTGATCTTCATTTTAATAAATGCTATTGTTAAGAATGTGAATAAGAAGTTAAATTGGCTACCTGTATTAGAAAAAGAGAGGTTGGAGACTGTATATACCTAATTCTTATAGAATATTCTAACAATTTTCATTGTGACTATAATCAATTTGGGGAATTGATTTAATAAATTCTGTATTCATATTAATATGATTATATGACTATGATTATCCTGAGATAATATATATTATGTTGGAGGTA
The DNA here is from genome assembly GCF_018345385.1 of Vulpes lagopus. Taxonomy (NCBI): domain Eukaryota; kingdom Metazoa; phylum Chordata; class Mammalia; order Carnivora; family Canidae; genus Vulpes; species Vulpes lagopus. The sequence goes on from NC_054846.1 coordinate 36,838,259, forward strand.
AATAGGCATTAATTCAATGCCTATGTTCCTTACCTCCGCAAAAAAATAAAAAAAGTGAGGATGAGGAACTTTGCATTTGTGTGAACTGAAAAAGATTTTTTTTTTGGGGGGGGGGGGTTGAACTTGAGAGAGATTTCTGATTCCCAGGTCAGTAGTCTTTTCCTTGCATTTTGATGGCTTCCCATAAATGTGAATGATTTCTGTTCTTTATTCACTGCATTAGTCTCAGGCAATAAGTTAGAGTTTCAGGAAGCAGGAGTATAAATCTTCAGCAAATTGTAGTATTGGGTATTAACCCTAAAAAGTTCTAAATGATACACTGTGACATACATAAGTCATATGAAAAGCAAGCCTAACTAAATTAATTTTCAGGATCTAAAGTTATATCAACCATATTATTTCTCAGAATATATTTCAGGAGACTTAGTGTATATCATGATGACTGTGGCTTTACAATGTCCTAATCATGTCACATCCATCCTAATTGTTGACTGAGAAGATAAAGTTGAAAATAAGTGTGATGGATAGAATCTCTACTCACAAATTTAAACACACGTTTCGGTACATGAATAAAAATGCATGCGATATTTATTGACAGAGAAAGGCTCATAACGTAGTGTGATCCAGTTCTAATCTGCTTTTCTCCTTCATACTCAATAATTTCATATCCAGTTTGTTTTTTGCAATTCAAAATCAGATTTTAAAGTATTAATACTCAAAATACCACAAAGCAAAGCAGTGAGATGTTCATCACGCATCTCCAATAAGAAATCATTCAAATATCTTGGTGTTTTGGGGGACCCTTCAGTGGCTCAGTCAATTAAGCAGGTCAGTTAAGCATCTGATTCTTGGTTTGGACTCAGGTCATGATCTCAGGGTGATGAGATCGAACACTGGCCCAGCTCAGAACCTGCTTAAAATTCTCTCTCTCCCTCTCCTTCTGCCCCTCCCCATATTACTCTCTCTCAAAAAAAAAAAAAAATCTTGGTGTTTTATTTTCATAACAAATATATGATTACCCACCGTGGAACCAGCTGCTTTGCTGTTAGGGAAACACAGTGGGGGTTTTGTTTCAAGAGACTAAATATTATTACTGGACATATGTTGCTCTTAAAGTTATTATTGACTAGCAACCTTCAATTTTATTTGAAGAATATTTCCCATTGTACCTGGACTTTCAGATCTTTACACCTTTAAAAAACTATCTTTTGTTTAATCTCCTACCTCTTAATTATTCTCATTTTATGGTGTTCTACTTATGTAGCTAAATTCGTACATGGAAGTTTTACTGTGCTATCAAAATTTTTCATATTCTACTGGCCATCTAAAGACATGAATCCTTGTCATAATACAGATTTCATGATTTTATGGATGTCTTCCTCTACAGTTTGAGACAACTGTTACTGCCTCTAGTAAATCCTAGATAATTGCCTCAAAACGCTGCCACAAGAAAATTTGTATTCTGAATGTATCAATAGAAAGCTCAATATTTGCAATGTAACACCGTTATTTCCATATAGAACATATTTCTTCATAAATTTGATTCCTCCATTATAATGACATTTACTTTTGACAGATGATTAAAAACAAAAGTACCTAAGGGCATTTCTATGGGTATTTTTTTTTAAGTTGATTCTCTTAGCTCAATAAATTTAAATATCTAATCATAAGGATTTTCCTTTCTATGAAGAACAAAATCAGATTAAATGTTGTGAATTTGACAGAAACAAATATTTTCTCTGTTTGAAATACCTGAATTTCAAACCCAGGCATCTGACTTCTGATCTATGGAGCAAAAGCGATTTATTTGGCTGGGGGACCCTCACCATGTTAATAAAGAATACTGCAATCTCTACTGTTTCCTTACTTTCTTACATAATATTTTAAATTTTAATGTTTATTGAAAAGCATTTTAGAATAACACTCTATACATGAAGAGTTGCCATCTATTTTAAAGGTCTGTGTTGCAGACTTCAATTTTAAAATAATCTCAGCTTTTCATAATTTGAAAATGACAAAAATAACTCATGTTTAAAAAGTGAGTCTTCAGCAGTCATGTGTATCACAAAGGAAAATATAAAAATAGTAAAGTATGCCTTTTTTAGTTGAAATGATTGAGTAGATACAAATTTTAAAAATGGCAATGCAAATATTTTTGGAATTTATAATCTAATTTCAGAAGTACATGTTTTTTAGAAGGTAAAAATATATCTAGTGATATAATACTGTCACTCTGTTATTCAGCAAATGGTATTTGAAAACCTCAAAAGAGCTATCCAATTATATTATTCACAGATATAAAAGACAATAAAAAATTATATAAGGGGGACAGATACTTAAATGTCATGATATATATATAGAAGAGACGGTACACAGTTATGTAGAGTTTTACATACCATCCTCCTTTCCTGCATATTTTCTAACTTGTTAATGTGTATCTAGAAATACAGATAAAAACTCCAAACACAGCTGCCAAAATCACTTTGTAAAGTTATAACACTTTACACCAATGGCTAGAAAATCCCTTCTTGGTTTGACCCATGACTGTATTAGTAAGACTGCCCATTAATAAATGTAAAATAAACATTCTTTTCAAATGTCTATGGGATGTAGGCCATTTATCTTAATTGACAGGTGAGATTTGACAACAAATCAAGTCTCAACAAATTCAAAGGCCTGAAGTAATCCAAAATTCACTCTCTGACCACAGCAGAATTATCCTAGGAACCAAATATTCATTTTAAAATATTATTGTTGTTCTTAGCTTTCATCAGCCAAATTCAACAAGAAGACAATCATCAAAAGGAGCCCAGAGGATGCAGTTTTGGGTTATGTATGGGGAAGATGGGGGCACTCCCGAAAATAATTAGCATCAGCACCATTCTACCTCATTACTCCCTAAATCCTCTGAGAGAATTTACCATTGCATTTCATATAAAACTAGAGAATAGAGTCCTTTACCACACGTTCATTCTGAAAATGTAGATAATTGAAGCCAACATAATTTTTGATTGAATGATTGCCACTATTTTAATTATATTCTCTCTAGAAAAATCACTTTGAAATTTTAAACAAAAGACAAATTCATTACATGAAGAAATGACATGTAAACTATACATCAACATTAAATTATGTCCCTATCAAGAAAAGGAAATGTTGGGATCCCTGGGTGGCGCAGCGGTTTGGCGCCTGCCTTTGGCCCAGGGCACGATCCTGGAGACTCGGGATCGAATCCCACGTCGGGCTCCCGGTGCATGGAGCCTGCTTCTCCCTCTGGCTGTGTCTCTGCCTCTCTCTGTCTCTCTCACTGTGTGCCTATCATAAATAAATAAAATAAAAATTTAAAAAAAAAAAAAAAAAAGAAAAGGAAATGTTCAAATATCCACACCTCATCCCAGAAAAGAAAAAACAATAAATTTGTTCTAGTTATCACTGCTTTAGATGACTAGGCCCTTATTTTAATAATAAGGTTCTCAGTATTTTTTTTATTAAATTATAATTTCCACAAAATATATTCTCATTACATTTAAACCTGCAAATTATTGAAATATAATGATAGAGTTTAGTAGTGAAATATAACAGTGCACAAATAAAATCCAGAAGTTTACTTTATAATATCAACAGATGGAACTACAGTGTTTACCCTTAGTAACTAAATGAACAAATGACCATTACAATTAATTACCTAAAGATACACAGTTTTAAATTATGACAATTAAATCAAAGTGGAAGCAAATAATCTTGATAGGGACCACATAACATATCTATATAAACTCAAATGAGAAATGACAAAGAGATATTTGAAATACATCCATTTTTGCTCTATGCAAACATAACTCCATATTCTTCATTTATTTTCAACTACTGATAAATGGGATTTGGTATCCAAATGTTAAATGCATAGATTAATTTCCCATTTCATTGTCATCTACAGCCCCCAGACTGGTTACCGATTTTTATCTACTTCTTCCACCTTCTATTGTAAATACCCTTCCCTTTTTGGTCACCACGTCTACTAGACTAGACGATCACTATACTCTTGTGAGTTCATGGTTGCTGAAAATATTATGGACAAGTGAGCAACAAGAGATGCCCCAGGATGTCAAAGAAACACATTCATTAAGTAGTTGCATCCCTACTGCCTACTAAAGTGGAGTCAGTTATCTCTGGCAGTATCATTAACTTTGCCTGCTGATGTACTGATACGAAGAACCCAAAGTTACCAGTGTTACACAGAACTTAAAATTTATTTTTTTCCAGCTTTAATCTTTATTTTTTTATTTAAATTCAATTAATTAACATATAATGTTTTATTAGTTTCAGAAGTTGAGTTCAGTGATTCATCGGTCTCATATAACACCTAGTGCTCATTACATCACGTGTCCTCCTTCACGTCCATCACCCAGTTACCCCATTCCCCACCTCTCTCCCCTCCAGCAACCCTCAGTTTGTTTCCTATGATCAAGAGTCTCTTTTTGTCTAGAACTTTAAGTTTAGTAGCAGTCTTAACTATGTTGCATGTTAGAAGCATTCTTTCCTCTGGGAACAGAACTTCTTGGCCCAAAGATACCTAAGTAGGAATGGAAAGCATAAATTCCCTAAATTAGAAATGGGTAACTGGACATAATCATGAGCGGGAACACCAACCCTTGATTCTTGGACCAGTATGTGCCTGTCAGGACACACCACCATATAATAGCCACGAGTGGTAGGCAATATGAAAGTCTTGGTTACTTCCATGTGAAGTTTTGTTCCCTCTAAACCTTTTAGAGTCTGATCCCAGATGTGCCACATCTACTTTACAATGTTTATGACAGTTCATTTCATTGATGCTTATGTCTTTTGACTTGGTGGGCTTTAAAATGTCCAATTTATAATAAGCAGTAATAGCCAATATAGTCAATTGATAACCCATAGTTAGATGTTTTGTCCCTCTCAGGACCTAGTAGCATGTAAGGGGCTGCTATTGGGGTGACACCTATTTTCCTTTCTGTATTTTACCTGGACTTTGTTGGTTTGAAACCCTCTTGGGAGCTTTCCAGGTATCATCTAAAACTGGCCCCTGTACTCAGAGGGCAGAGAGAGACCAAGGCAGCCCACTCCAGGTTGGTAGGTGGCAGTTTTAATAAGCAAACAGAATTTACATGTGAGGCTTATCTTGGGCAGTAGCAAGACAAGTGGATCCCTGCATGTGCTCACCAAATCTTACAAGTTTATATAGAGGTCTTACGTGGGTTCAGCCATCCATACTGTGCAGGTAGGTGTTCTCAATACGACAACACTATATCTAGGCTATGTCCTTGGAGGAATCTCTGGGAGTGAGAAAGGCAAGCAGAATCAACATTGCAAAGACAGGGAAGGGGGTGACAAGGCTCTGATTGCCCAGTCCCAGCTCACAGGTCAACTGGTGGACATGTCTTCTCGATGACCTCCCCCAACATTTCTACCACTGGTGATTGGCTCTTACAATCTCACACCCTCCCCCCTTCTACAGTGTGCCCTGACAGTCAGCAAGGGGTTTCACTAGCATAAAGATGGCTCTTTTTGTGGCCATCCAGCTGCACAAAAGGCAGATGCCACAACAATACAAACACATGTAAGAAAAATACAGAATAAGACAATGATTCCAAAATTAGTGACTTTTTCTTCAAGAGCCCATGATCTTGAACCACTGATTATCAAGTCCCTTTAGCTGGCGATCAGATCATGTAGATATTCATTTGCATCCCTACGTGATTTAATAAAGATGATGCATTAGTACCTTAGTAGACCCATCAAGTATGAACATACATTCTGTTTGGATAATAGCATAGGTAACTCCTTGTAAGGCAATAATAATGCCTAAGGCCATCCTGTTTCAGAGGACAGCGATTCTCATTAGAGACATTTCAGTGTCTAGTAAGGACAGGAGTTGAAGGCTTGCTGAGTAAATTTAGGAAGGGCTTTTGTGGGTTTTATTACATCTTTCAAGTCAATGGAGAGAACAAAGATGGTGGCCAAATGAGCATACCAGGGGAAAACAGACTGTGCCCATGTGACCTTGAGGAAAAAGAGGATATAGCTTTAGCAACTTGACCTGGTTGTACATACTATACATATTGGCTGAGGGAGCAGCACTTTCAAGTGGAAGGGGATGGCCCTGGGGCAAGATATTCCCAATCAGGACCCACATCTTCTCCCCTTTTTCAATGGTATATGTTCCATTCCAGGTATAGCTATTTTAGCAGATCCAACTTGCAACAGGATCATGGGAGCCCACTGGAGATTGAACAGTTCCTCCTTATGGAAGAGTATGAAGTAACTCACCCAGCTCAGTGGGATATCCCATTGTAAATTTCAGGAGATATCTCTTCCCAGGCATGATGGAACTTGGTGTTCTCAGGAGCTTAGCATGTTGACCCACGGTGAGAATTGGGGCAATGGCTGTTTCCCACAACTTCCATACATTTATGCTGTTGGGAGCATCAGCAGGGGTTCCTTATCTGGCATATGAGGCAACAGGCACTACTGGTTGGTCATTGAAATGTATTGAAGCCTGAGTGAAATAGGTAAAAGAGATTAAGAGAGTACACTTGTGATAAACACTGAGTAATGTATAGAATTGTTGGATCACTGTATTGTACACCTGAAATTAATATAGCATTTTATGTTAATTACCTTGGAATTTTAAAAATAAATTTTATAAAAAGATGACCACAGTTAAAAACAACAACATATTAAAGCCTGGGACAGTACTTTAGTCTACCCAGCCAAGATGCTTTTATCTGCTAGTAATGTAATCTGCTGCTTTAACATCCCATTTTTCCTTTCTACTAACCCTGCCTCTTATGGGTTATAGGGGAGATGGAGCCTTTCTTCATGGTCATGTCCTTCTGCTCAGTGAACATCATGACCTTTGAAATGTGACCCCCAATCACTGGCTATTCAACAAAAGTATCCATACATGGTACTCATCTCTCTAATTCCCTAATGGTAGCAGTTTGGGTTGCATGGTGACAAAAGAAAGCTTGGGTTAGGCCAGATGCAGCATTCAACAAACCAAGGCAGGCATATTTAGAACGCTCATTCAGAGGGAAAGGACAAATATAATCAATTTGCCACTCTATTACTGGTTGAGAACTCTGGTGGATGGCCCCAGACTCTTTTGACAGTTGCCTTGGGAATTGTTCAGAACACACAGGATATGCTGCTACTGCATTAACCAAATCATTGTATTTTAAGGGCAAGCTGACAATATGCCATCTTCCCTCGGGCACTGTGCTAGCCATTCTCTTTATGTACTCAATCTGCTATATCTACTGAAGGGTCGGTTGCTAAGGCTTGTACCCAAGCTAGACCATCGGCTTCTTGATTGCCAGGGGTTGTCAGTGGATTAGGAGCTGAGACATGATAAACAATAAAGACTGTCTCAGACTCTTGAAGACAGACCCAAATATACTTTCACATATCCTGTCCCAATGAAGGCTTATTTATGATCATCCACCCCTTGGCTTCCCATTGTGCAAACCACAGGGTTAATCTCTTTAGAACAGTCTAACTGTCAGTGCAAAGGTTAATGGCTGCGGCTCATGAGTAATCACCAGCCAGATTGCTCTGAGTTTATCACACTGGCTGCTACGCTGGCCGCTGTGTGAGAGGCTTTACCTGGAGGAGTGCTGTGTCCACAGCCAGGACCTCTTGCTCTGTGGGGATATATCATGATTCTGCCACCTTCCAGAGCTGCCCTCAAAATCCTAAGAGCAACCCTCACTTTGGTTGTCTCTGCCACAGGGCCTGACCCATACAATTCCAGAATCCACATCCACCTCAAATTGTAGCCCTGCTTAGGAGATACCCAGAGCTTCACTAGTATTTTTGCTTCTCGAAGGCAGCTAGCTTGGTGCTCTGATTCCCAGTCACCCAAATGCTTTTTCTCTACCAGGTAGCATAAGGGACAGAAGCACACTAAGCTAGGTCAGGAATAAAAGTCTTCCAACATCTCCTTTTTTACTGACATGCAGGAGGAAGACAAAGACAGGACCCTAGCTACGAATCCAGGCATACTATGGGGCTGTGCAGAGAGCCTCCAGGGGAGCACTCCAGAATTTACTATTGTCCCTCCCATAGGTAGGCAATGATCGTAGTTAGATACCTGTACTTGTCAAATCCTTTTCATGAAACTCCTTAAAGATTAAGCACTTTTGCAGGAATGCTTTTTGGCCAAAGCATCAGAGTAAAACAGTAACCATCAGCAAAGGACAAGAGACTGCAAGATGGCCATGGTTAAAGGTCTGATGAGAGTTCATCGTAACACAGTTGACAAGGGAACTTCTACCGCAGTCTGTTTCCTGCTGGAAGTTTGGGGGTAATTCCTACTTAAAAATTTTCTGCATATTAGGGGTCAGGAGGCATGGGGCACTTTGTCTATTTTTTCATCAATTACTATAACATCCTCTTCTTTATTCTCTTCATTTGTCCAAGGATTCCACCCACAGCATCCTAATCAAGCATTGTCACCAGCCTTAATTGGAGCAGCTTGTACCCTCCTAGGAAACAGCACTCTAAGGACTCTACCTAATTATTCCATTCTCCCACCTTGTCTTCCAGCCCAGAAACTAGCTCAGTAGTGGACGCTGTCATGTGCTTTTCAAACTTTCTAACTGGAGCCTCAGCTTCTAGTTGGCCATTGGTGGCCAGCTGAACTGCCCAGAGTAGAGGCCAGCCCACGGAAGCTGCCACGCATTTGTGTTTCCTCTCTTCACCACAATGTGCACAGTTTCTTAAACAAGTCCCTTAAAGCGGCCAGCATGTTCGGGGTGTCCCCATCCTTATGTGACGTCAACAACAATCGAACATACCAGCCAGCCCTACCCACATATAGGTAGCTGGCCAACCTGGGATTTGCCCTGTGGATGTCCCTTTTCCAAGACTAGGGAATATACTTAAGTGGCTGGTATGGGGGGCATCTCGGGGGGTGGTGCATTGTGCATTCAGTTGAGTGACCGACTCTTGATTTCTGCTCAGGTCCTGATCTCAGGGTCTTGGGATCAGCCCTATGTCAGGCTCCATGGTCTGTCAGGGCAGAGTCTGCTTCAGCTTCTCTCTCCCTCTCCCTCTTCCCCTCCCCCATCTCTAAAGTTAACAAATAAGTCTTAAAAAAAAAAAAAAAGGAGTGGGGAGCTTGTACAGGCAACCACTCCACACAGAGAGGTGGGTGGTCAATTTCTTCCATAGCTGACTAGTTCCCAAGGCCCATTTCTTTAGTGTCCTGACTGGCTCACCAGTTGCTGCTTTGCAACCTCCTTGGGATCTTCCCAAGTATAATCTGAAACCCACCCCCATATTCAGAGGGCAGGGAGAAACCAAAGAAAGAGGTGACCAATCCAGGTTGGTGGGTGGCAGTTTTACTAAGGAAAGGGAACTTACGGACAAGGCTTGTCATGGACAACAGCAAGATGAGTGAACACCTTCACTCACCCACCTAATTTTCAGTTTATACAGAGGTCTTAACTGGGTTTTGTATCATATGCCGTGCAGATAGTCCCCAAACCACATCACTACTCCAGGCTCTGTCTTTGGAGGAGTCTCTGGGAGTGGGAGAGGTGGGCAGAACCCATATTGCAAGGACAGGGGAGGGACCGAGGAACTTCTGATTGCCCAGGCCCAGCTCACAGGTCTTCAGGGGCCTGTGTCTTTTCAGTGACCTTCCACAACCACCTTTCTCCAAAGCCTCAAGGTACCATGATGGATTTTCCTGGTGGGAGGTTGCCCAAGGTTTCAGGTGTCAACTTCCTGTAACCGATACTTCTGGTATCATGAGATCTGCCTCAGTATATGTCCCAGCCCATGTAGCAGGGCTACTTTACAACCTTCTGGGCCTGCTACTGAACCCCTCTGTTGCCCTGCACCCCACTCTCATCTATTAGCTTTCCCCAACACCTGACAAATAGGCCAAAGCAGTATGTTTACTCCAAAGCTGGATAGTCCCGCCAGTCACTCTACATCTCTCTTATAAGCAGAGGACCAAAGACTCCACAGTTCACCTTTTAATTTAGAAAAGAGGTCCTAGAATGCTTCATATCACTGAACCCTAAGAATTCCGCCAACGTAGTAGACTCTTGAGTCTTTCAAAAGTTTATCTCCCACTCTTTGGAACGCACATGTTTCCAAGGCATCCAGAGTACTTGTGACCTCTTGCACATCAGGTGCAATAAATCTAATATTCGAGGAAATTATACAGATAGCTAGTGTCCTTTAGACTGTGTTGTGGCAGAAATTAGGGGGATTTACATGGCATAAAGGCAAGATCGTGAATATATACATTGCCCATTGTGAATTATTTCTGATTGTCCCCTCTGATGTGTATTAGAAAGAACCTATTTGCCAGACTCGTAACCTAATAACACGTGCCAGAGACTTGTTCTAATGCACTTTAATAAAGATAGCACACCCAGCACTGAAATTGCAATGAAGCTACTCCTTGGTTGGGTTCGTGATGGTACACCGTTACCTGCCACAATCCAAACAGTCCTTCCAGGGACCAACCTGGTGAAGTAAATGAGAGTTATGATGAGAGCCACCACCCTTGCATTCTTCATGATGCTGAGGGTAGCACTAATCTGTGCCATTCCTGTTGGGATGCAATATTGGTTTTGATTTGCCATTTTGGCCTGAGGTTGCAGATTCAGGAGTTTGTGCTTGGCCTTTACTGTGCTCTATAAAGCAAAAAACCAATGTGAGAATTATACCAACTATAAATTCTGTCCATTGGAACTCTCATTTGGCAACTGGTGAAATGACTACCAGGTAGTTCTATAGAGTTATTAGACCCACTGGGACATGGTAGTGGGTCAGGACATCAATTACGCCTGGCCTCTGCACATGGCTTATCTAGCAAGGGGGACATAGTAGTTCCTGGGATACCCTCAGGACATAATCACATCATAACCTGGGCCCAATCATCCTTGGAAGACAGGTGTTTCTCTTTTCCTGGTATCTGAAGGTCTGAATAAATGGGTGGAAGCCCTCTGGGGAAGGGTGGATAGGTCTCTCTACACTGCCATTTGTTGCAGGGTTCTTATTGGATTGGCAGATTCTGATAACTGTGTCTGAGAACTGACTCAGGTCTGGAAACCAGATATGGGATCATGATGTTTGTATTATGGAGTCCTACCTCAGGTGTCTGCTCACTCATCCTTGAATCTCCTTTGATTATGTAGTTTAACCATGGTTGAACAGTTTGGGTTGCTCATTAGTCTTTCTCTAGGAACATGTTGTGTAGTCGGTATGTATGCTGAATGTGGGCATGGTAGGTGCCCCTCTGGCAACCACTCCAACCTGCTGATCATTGTAAGAATTTCACCCAGTTTTTTTCCTGATATTTAAGAGTCAGCACCTGGCCTTTATTTTTCCTGGATCCTCTCATCCCCATTGCTATCTATGAGTCTAGATATAGTAGCGGCATCTTCTACCATCAGCCGCAGGTTATAGATAACAACTGACACTGCGTTTCTCAAGGATTCTTCTAGAATGTCCTACCCCCTCACCAGAATAGTCCTTACTTCCTTGATAAATACGTGTCTTTCTCTGCACCATGATGAGGAATGTAGCATGTGGTAGGTTTTCTGTTCATATAGAATAGATCCATTCTAGCATGTTCTGTTCTCTGAGCTTCCTTGTTTTTAACTCCTTCATCTGCCCTGGCAGTCCTGGCATCTATACTTCATTTATGTGAGCCATCACTTTTTCCGTGCTTGAGAACCATCCTAGCAGCAGAGGAGAAGTAACTCCTGGGGCCTTGTCAGGATGTTAGTTCTCAGGGATAGGAGTTTTCCCACATAATGATAAATGCTCTTAGCCAGCTTTATTGACCCAGCCCCTTGAAGGGCCACTTCTAGGCTTATTCTCCGGTTCTTGCCTGTACCCCACATGCTGTGGCCCCTTTGGTCCAATATCCTTGTCTTCCTTCAGCAGGTTCAACATTTTCCCAGTTAGACTTTGCTGAGTTTTTAGCTTGGTTATAGGCTTAATGGTCAGAAGGGAGCTTCGGACAGATCCAAGAGGCAAGCATCTGCTTATGAAATGCATGTTACTTTTGAGGCCTCTGCATGAACAAAAAGCAAGGGACAGCAGCATATTTCTAAGAGGAAATATTGGATACTTCCATAGGCAGGGAGGTTTGGAAGCATTTGGGGGATCTCAAATGTATCTACCCAACCTGATTTTTGGGGTCCCAATCCTTCCCTATCAGGGTTCCAATTCTGGTTGGGGAGACTTCTTACCAAGAGGGAGAATGCATTTCTGTTGAAGTTCTGCTATGATCACAAAATCTTCACCCTTAATGCACTGAAGGAGGTTCTTTGACTCTTAAAATTTGCTTTAAATAGTTAATTGATAAATCTGAATCTGTCATTTCATTTCTATTTGGCCAAACTCCCCAATAACACAATCCTCATAGCTATTATTTCTTTCATACCTGTTAAATATCAAAGATATAGCACTAGTTAGTGCTTCCTTTTTTACTTTGTGTCTTCTCCAATTTCACCACAAACGTGAGTCTTATCAGTTGTATTATTATAGCAGACTTGGCATTACTGATACTCCACCTACCATCAGTGAGAGAGTTCTCATTGCCATCTGGGCAGCCTGTGATTCACTTCCAGAATCCCATCTTTAGAGTCTGCTTCTTGGAAGAATTCCTGGTACTCACTGTTTTAGGTCAGGTTTCCTAGAAACAAAGAAAAGGATTCTTGAGAAAGTGATTTATTAGGAAAGTGGTCTCATGAAAAAATGAGGAAGGCAGGCTAGGAGAGGGGAGGAATGCTAATTGAGGATATGATTTCAAATGGAGATGAGCTTCAGCTGGATCCCATTGGGAGCTCTGGAGTAAAACTTACACCTGGGAGTTAGACCCACCTGGGCACAAGTGATGCCACCTGGCCTTTGTTTTTCTAGATCCCTTTATATCCTGCATGTCAACTAGTCATTGCTTGCAGGTTGTGGGTATGATGGTGCTCCCAAGCAAAGAAGCTCTCATTGCCCAAGGGCCAGTTGCTGTGGCAGGGTGCAGGTGTGAGGCAGTATCACAATACCCCCATGAGCAGCAGCAAGATGAGCCACCCGGTCAGGCCCCTGACCACTCTCCCCAGTATCTGCTAGCACCATCCACAATCTTGAACTCTTAGATCTTTAATTCTTCAACAGTCCTGATAAATGGAGGTAACCAAAGAGGCACATGCCTGAACATTTATTTTAGGTCTTTGCAAATTCTTAAATGAGAATTTTCTCATTTGCTATTGTTTCTTTCTAAAATAGGACCACTTAAAAAGAAAGTATACCAAGCTTCTATATAGTGTTCATACAGTTCTTGGCCTCAAAAATGACTATAAAATAATGGAGTTAGATACTGCACATCACATTTTTAAACTCTGGCTTTAACAGGGCTAGAATACTACTGAAAGTCAACAGTGAGGCCTCTATCCACTTGCAGTTTTTAATTCTATGCTTCATGGTATGTATGAAACTCTAAAAAAATACTGTTGCATTTTATAATAAACCCATTGGAGTTAGACGGGAAGGACTCTGAATGGACTTCTGTATAAATAGATACTATATTTATATATTTAAAAAATGCATACATCTCTGGAAATACTCACACATTTTGCTGTTAAATAAAACATAGAATTACAGAAAGGACTACCACAACTTTCTATAATATGAAGTTGACAGATTCACTACCAATCACACCAGTGAGAGAATTACTTCACTACATGATTTTGCCTCAAATCATTATTGTTTTTTCAAGGTTTTAATTATTCATTCATGAGACACAGAGAGAGAGAGAGAGAGAGGCAGAGACAGAGGGAGAAGCAGGCTCCCCATGGAGCAGGGAGCCCAATAGGAGACTCAATCCCAGGACCCTGGGATTCCAACCTGAGTGCAAGGCAGATGCTCAACCTGCTGTGCCACCCAGATGCCCCAAATCATTATTGTTGTTATTTTGCTACCTTAGTTTGAAAGAGCTTAAGATTTGGTCACAATCAGATAATGATGAAACGAAACCCACCCAAGTCAGAAATGTTTGGTCCAAATTTTTTTATGACAGCCTTCAGAATAAATTCCTTATTGCTTTGGAAACTGTTTCAGCAGAGTAAATTAACACATCGACCTTTATAGTGGTGCATTGAGCGGGATACTTATAGTCTGCAATATAAGTTCCATAGTCTAGGGGAAGGAGGAAAAGAGAGAGAGGAGGCAGGGGGGAGGGGGAAGGGGAGGAGAAGAGAGAAGAGAATTTACTGAAGGCCCACTGTATGGTGATAATAGATTTCTGTACGCTTATTTTGCTGTTTTTGAACCTACATCTATGATTTAATACTCGACACAAGGATGTGAAACGTTGGTGTCTTAATTTTACAACTGAGAAAAATAACTCAGTGTCATACTATTAAATAGCAGAGCTGGGATTTTGAGAATTCTAAACTATTTCGTCCCTCAGTGTCCCTCCCTGTTGTAGTGCTTAATGATCTGAATTTAATTCTGTCTTTACCACTCACGGGCAAGTCATATTATCTCCTTGAGTTCACTTTCTATCTGTAAAGGAACTTGTTCTCGCTATATCATTACATGATCTTACTTGAGACTAGCTAAAGAGAGCATAGAGTTTTCAAAGAAGATAAAACATACTTATCAAATCAATAAGCTCTTTTTCATTGACTCCAGCCTCAAATCAACACTTAGGTAATAGTACTTTTATAGTTACTATAATTATAAAAATTCTGTACTTTCATTGAATTGTGGTTAACAAAGCCCTTATACACTATTCTGCAGTTACTCTGTAAATTAAGAAAGCTGGACACTGTTATCTTCATTTTCTTTAAGACTGAGACATTTGTGTTGCCCTGGTAATATTTAGAAATTAATTTCAATTCTTAAGCAGTCATAAACCCACAAATCATATTATCCAGTGAGGGCAGTGACAATACTTTCTGTAAAAACGGTGTTATAAAATCACACAATATAAGGTATCTTGCTAATATTGAAGCAGAATAAATCTAGAAGAAAATATTAAACCCCTACTCCAAAATTTAGTATATTAAAAATAGAAAAATTCAGAAAATCATGAGAAATTAAAAGTAAACTAAAAGCCTAGCAATGACTCTAGAAAACTGGATAGAGACTGGAAAGTACCAGCAAAGGTGATTAGTTATAAATAAAGATCTGGGGAAGCAAAGGAAATGGGTAGAGCATGTAATCTTTTGTGGAGAAGCAGGGCCCGCCATGTCTCTGCCTGAAGGGAGCATCAGGGAGGGAGAAACACTGGGGTCGTGAGTGCCCCTTGCCAGTTGTGATAAGTGAGCAGAGTGGGACTGGATGTTAAACAATGTGAGAGTATCAAAGAGTGACTTCTGGAGGTAGATCCAGCACCAAGACATGCTGGTTCGCCTATGGCAAAGAGTTCTGCTGTTGATGGATGGTCCAATTTGGACCACTTCTGTCTTTTTGCTAATGTTTGATGCCCATAACTCTGCAACACACAATGCAGAGCAAAACCCACTCCTATAATTTTATCACATATTCAAGGCGGAGTGATTAACATGGTGTCCAGTAGCTGATACCACTGAAGAACTGGATTTTGTTCTTCACAAAGCCTCCTGATTATCAGGAACCCCCAGCCCAGATCAAATGATAAATCTGCAATGGAAGTGTCTCAACGTACCTCATTTGCTGCTAAAATAGCAATTGAACTGTCTCTTTAGCGCCCATTATGAATTATTGTAATGAAAATGAAATTGTTACATATGCAGTTACTAATCTAGGAAACATTTAAATTTTATTCCATTTCAGGACAAATGGAATTTACAGGATATTCAAGTGTCTTCTTGATGTTACATCCCACTTCCTTATCTTCAAAGAATTCAAAAAATCTCTTTGGTCCCCTGAGAAATGCTGCCAAGGGGAGGGAAAGCTTAATACCTTTGGGAAAGATCTAGGCTCTGCTATTGTGAATGCCATAATCTAACAAAGTAGATCTCAGTTTTGTTTTGTCTTTAAGTAGAGCTCCAGAATATCATAGATTGTCTCAATTCAGTGAATATGTAACAAATATACAAAGAAGAAACAAAAGTCTCATGAAACAATATTGAGCATTGCCATGTGTATTTCACTCTGCTCTTTTCCTAAGGTTCTCTCTCTTCCTAAGACCCGGATGGCACACACCTAGGCACATCCACTTGTTCTTGTGCTCTTTTCTATAACTTTCAAGCTCTTGTTTCTCTGTATTTCATTTTATATATTTTTTCCACTTATCTTTAATATTGCTGATACTTTCTAAAGCTATATTAAGAGTTTTAAGTATTTTAGACTTAAAGCATCCATTGTGTGTGCGTGTGTTTTGTTTTTGTTTTTGTTTTTTTGTTGTTTTGTTTTTTTGTTTTGTTTTTTTTACTTCACCCAGTGTACTTTGAGTTCTAGTCTTTTTCTTGATTGTTTGCTTTGGGCTATTTGTATAGACCTCTGCTGAATTTCTCAATCTCATTTATTATTTCCTTGAACATATACAGTACATTTATTTTAAACTGGGATCCCTGGGTGGCGCAGCGGTTTAGCGCCTGCCTTGGCCCAGGGCGCGATCCTGGAGACCTGGGATCGAATCCCACGTCGGGCTCCCGGTGCATGGAGCCTGCTTCTCCCTCTGCCTGTGTCTCTGCCTCTCTCTCTTTCTCTCTCTGTGACTATAATAAATAAATAAAAATTTAAAAAAAAATAAAAAATAATAAAAAAAAAATAAACTATCTATGATGGAGGCTCCTGAGTGGCTCAGTTGGTTAAGTGTCTGCCTTCTGCTCAGGGCATTATCTCAGGGTCTTGGGATCCAGGCCCCATGGGCTCCCTGCTTAGAGGGAAGCCTGCTTCTCCCCCTCCCTCTGCCTACCACTCCCCCTGCTTGTGCTCTCTCTCATGTCAAGTAAATAAATAAAATCTAAACAAACAAACAAACTCTCTATAATGGTTCCATTATAAGAATCTGCCTGTTTTAGGCATTGAATCTGAAAATTTTCAGGTGTTTTGAGGTCTAGCATGATGCCATCTCCCCCCCAAAAGGATTTATATTTATTTCTAGCGTACAGATAAAGGCCCTATGGCACTTGATGGGATGAGCCCTGGGTGTTATACTATATGTTGGCAAATCGAACTTCAATAAAAAATAATAATAAATAAAATTAGGGAAAAACAAAAAATAAAATAAAATAAATGCAAGTCTCCATATGGAGCAGAGTGAATCTAAAAATAAATAAATAAATAAAGGCCCTATGAATATAATCATTCAGAACTATAAATCAGTTGGATTCAACCCTTCTCCATTAAGGGATATTCCATGAATATGAAAAAAAAATGAATCTGAGTTTGTAAAAAAAAATGAATCCGAATTTGTAAAAAAAAAAAAAAAAAAAAAGTTTTTAGTTAATTAGGAAAAAGTACCTTTAGCGGTTTTTGCACAACATTTACTTCTGACAAGGATGATAACACTCACTATGGCCTAAAGAATGAAATTCTGCTGACATTCTTGTCAGAATTTACCCTTTGGAAATTTACATATATAACAGTAGGAGAATTAGTGTTCTAACAGTAGGACAGAGATCTATTATAAACAATGTCCTAGTATTATTTTAAAGCTGTGAAAATATTACAGAAATACCCTATGTGTTTTACTATCTGATTTTTAAAATATCCATTTGGAACAACAAAACAGGTTTTGTTCAATTTTATGAGGATTTAATGGCATTAAAATCAGAGCATATAAATATTATTCTTTAAAAACTTAATTTTTCCATATTGATACTTGTCTATAACTTCAAAGAAAATAGGCTAGGTAGCTACATTTTATGTGTACTAACTTTATACTTCAAAACAGATAGTTATAATTTTTTTAAAAACTGCAGAAATATTACCTACAAACTGCTCTCTTCCTAGTTTTAAAAACATGGCTACATGAAGTAAAATATGTGTATGTGATATTGAAATTCACTGACAAAGGGTTTGTGTGAGAAACCATTCATTGACTAGCTTAAACCTTACATTAAAAATCACTATAAAAATAATAAAAAGACTAAACTTCCAAAAGAGATCTTCAGAGCTGCTTTATTACAATTCTGTGGGTTAGCAATACCATCTGGTGGCCAAAAGTATTTATGCTTCCCTAACGGCCTTTAATGTAGATGCCTATCTACTTATATTCCTTGTTAATTTTATTTTCCTCTAGCATTATCTCACTTTCTTTATAATTTGAAGTTTTGAATTTTCAATCAAATTAAAGGAAAAATCATCTAATCCATGCAAATATATTTCCTTGAAAATAAGTGGCAGAAATATGTGAGAATGTATGTGAAAGCAATATATATTTTTAGTTTTTACAAAATTCTGGCTTAAATTAATTTTGATACAATAAAACATGAAATGTAAAAGACAGTGCGACAAAAATTTATTAATATGTAAAGGCTTATAATAGATTAGTCGGTATTTGGAATATTTGAATAGGCAATTGATAATTGATCATTACCAGTCTTCATAAATGCCTCTATGAGAATTTGATTTGCTACCAGACCCCCAAATCATTGCCCTCTAAATAAGTATTGGTAGTTATCCACAATAACCTGAATAATGGCTCTCAATATGTCCACGTCCCATGCCCAGAACCTGTGTATATTATCCCATATGGCAAGAAGGACTTTGCAGATGGGAATAAACTAAGATTATGTGATAGAGAGACTACTCCAGATTAGCTGGCTGGGCCCAACATGATTACAATGGTCTTCATAAGACAGTGGCAAGATGAGTAAAACGCAAAGGAGAAGGCAATGTGATGATGGGTGCAGAATTTGGAGTGATGAGCTTTGAAGATGTAGGGATGGACTAGAGGGCTACAAGCAAGGAATCTGGGCTGCCACTAGAAACTGAACGAGAGGAGGAAATAGATCCTCCCCTCAAAGCCCCCAGAAGGAACCAGCCTGCAGACACTTGGACTTAGCAACTAGTAGAACTGACTTCAGACTTCTGGCTTTCAGAACAGGAAGAGAACATATTTATGTTGTTTTAAGCCACTAAATTTGTGGCAGTTTGCTGTAGCAGTGATAGAAAACTTACACAAATACAGTCGACCCTGATACAACACAGGTTGAAACTGCAGAGGTTTGTTTAAAATGCAGGTTTTCTTCCACAAATACAGTACTGTATACTGTAAATGCATTTTCACTTCCTTGTGATTTTCTTAACATTTTCTCTTCTCCAGCTTACTTTATTGTAAGGATATAATAAAATATATATATATATATGTATATATATATCATATAAGATATGTGCTGTTTATGTTATAGGTAAGGCTTCTGGTTGACAGTAGGCAATTAAGTTTTGGGGGAGTCAAAGTCCACAGGTGAATTTTTGACTGTGTGGGGTGTCAATGCCTCTAACCCTTGCATTGTTCAAGAGACAACTGTACTTTCCTACACATCATGAGTTTGGTATTCGTAGCAAATGACAGTTTTCTTTAAAGCCAGAATAACCTTGTGACTTCAAGGAAGATTTTAGTTCTGAATTGATTTTGATGTTTAGTCATTAGTGTTCCATTAGAAGAAAAATAAATGTTTATGAAGCATTTTACTTAAAAGTCTTTTATCTTGAAATTCTAGTTTTCTATTAGGATAGCTTTTCAGGATAGCTTATTAGATTGTAATATTGACAGAATTTTCCATCTGATTTTATCTTAGTGCTGGTAATCCCTATACATTCAATTTAGGAGGCTTTCACTAGTATGTGCTCCAAAGTGCTCTCTTCTGTGTTTCCATTAGCAATAACTCACTGGTTTGGGGCCTACCATGCATGCCAAGGATTCCAATTTTTATATTCCCTTATACTGTCATCTATCTTGTTAAATGGTGTCCAAAGTGTGGTCAATGCAGAAGGTCCTGCAAGATGGTTTTAATAAAAACATGATGGGGTGCCTGGGTGTCTGAATCAGTTGAATGTCCCACTCTTGATTTTGGCTCAGGTCATGATCTCAGGGTTCTGAGATCAAGACCTGTGATGGGCTCCATGCTCAGTGGGGAGCCTACTTGAGATTCTCTCCCCCTCCCTCTGCCCCTCTTTCCAACTCTCTCTCTCAAATAAATAATAAATAAATCTTTTTAAAAAACCCACACATGAGAAGCCTCTAAGTACACACACACATACCGTCACTATGACACTCACTATTAGACCTTTGGAACCTAAAGGCCTAATAACAATGTTCTCTTTGTACGCCTTTCAGCAGACCAGTAATCTCTCTCTCTCTTTTATTAATCCGAATCGCTGGTTGTTACATGCAGAGAATTAATCAGGGTAGACCATTAGGGATGCTGCCAATTTAAGTGACAACCCTCCCCAAAGAATCCTAGAAGGGGCACCATTGAGTATGCATAGAAGAAGCAGAACATTAAAAAAATGTTCCACTAATGGACAAATAAAGATAATTTTTTAATGTTTACTATTTGTACTCATGGGAAAGAACCACTTTGTAGACCTTTGTGACTCTACTCACCTATACATCTGTTCATTTAGCCATTCTTTTGCTATTCAATCGATATTTAATAATGGCTTATTATGTATCACTAGACTATTTTTCCCCACACATCTACCAAGTTTTCTAAGTGCATTATAATTCCTGCGGTCTCTACCTTCACTAAGCATCAGAGAAACCTACCTATGACATACAAGTGTTATATACTACTGAGTAAAGAGTTAGCAACTCCAGGGTGGTGGTTTTACACTGCAATTTGTACAATTAGACCTCCGTTAAATTGAAATCTTCATGCTTATTTCAAATGTGAGATAAAATGCAAATGAAGATATAAACGACAATACTTTTATTTAAAAATGCAAGTTATACTATGTGATTTATGGTCAGTACACATTCAACTCAAATTGTACCACCTATAACATCATACAAGAAATGCCAGTTGACAATGTGACAGGATTAGCTGGCATCTTTTTCATGTGAGCTTAGGAATGTCGGGACAGGGGACTCTATTTGGTATTAGCACCCTACTTCTGGTGGCTTAGCAGGGGAATTCTCAGCTAGTGAGGGCTCCTTGTAATCAATGAGAAAAATACTCCTTTAGCATAAAAGGGAGGGTTAATGAATAGGAGACATACTCTTATTAAATCCTAGACATTATAAAGAAATCAACTTTAGTGACAATGGTGTACGCCTTTCTTTAGGTAAGTAGTTCTGTAGAAACTGAGCCATAGTCACTGCTGATTCTTTTTTTAAAGATTTTATTTATTTATTCATGAGAGACAGAGAGAGGCAGAGACACAGGCAGAGGGAGAAGCAGGCTCCTCTCAGGGAGCCTGATGTGGGACTCGGATCCCAGATCCCGGGATCACGCCCTGAGCCAAAGGCAGATGATCAACCGCTGAGCCACCCAGGTGCCCCTTCACTGCTGATTCTGAGACATTTCCTCCCCTATTTTCCAGGGAGCTGGTGCTCATCTGTGTAAGCAGGTGTACAGAGAAAAAGAAAAGAATATTAAAATGTATGAAAAAAAACAAGAAGGGACAGGAAACTGGATTTCCATTATATACTGAAGAATGAAGGTACACTCAAAAAGGATTATGGTCGAATTAAAGGGAATGTTTGCAAGCTCCTCTAATTGATTTATCTATCACCTGTCTAGATCTGGCCAAGATTCTAAGGATCCAGTTTTATGATAAAGTTAAAAGTTGAGCACATAGTAACATATTCATAAATATGTGTGTGGCCTAACCTTGACTCATTCTCAAACCAATATGCAAATATGTAACCACTCTTTGATTAATTTAGGACGATCTACAAAAGGAATGTGTTTATTATACTTATCTTTTGACTCCAGTATTTATTGGCTATAATGAAGCTTCTTGACTTCAGGATGTAAAAAAAAAAAAAAAGCTTTGCTTTTCATGCCACTTGCAACCATTAGGTGGCAATATAATGCAAATAATAAAAATAGTCCAACTATTTCTAAATTTCCCTTTGCTCAGTCTTAGGGATATTTTCTGTGCCTCTCTGAAATTTACTTTTAATTCAAGAATAAGATTCTATAATTGAAAAAAAAAAAGATTCTATAATTGATGTATTCATATTTGTATCATATTTACCTCCTGCCACATCCTTATAATTATGAAATGTGTAAGAAAACCATATGCCTTTTATACCCGACTATGAAATGATTTCTAGGTATATAATTGCAGCTGAGAATTATACCAATGATGATTTTAAAATGAATTAAATGTATAATGATGTAACAAAGAATGCTAGAATATGTAAACATAACTTACAGTTTCTCTTTTCTGGTACGATCAGGAAAAACTATTTTCCAAAATAATGAAAAAGCTGGAAGTGTATCCTCTCCTTTAACTCATCTTTGATTACTACAAAGGAGTATCTTGGAAACTCTACAGGATACATGTGAAGTAGGCCCCAGGATTCACAGTTACTTAAAGCAGCAGTGAACTGAACAGCACAGATGAGCTCCATAGCCAGGGAGCTCAAAGATTTAAAACTGCCTAGTAGTAAGTCCTTTCAACTACAAGGTAGATGTATTTAGATCATTGGTCACAACTCTCCCAGCATTCCTCAAACTACCTTTCAATTGTTAATTATCCCTTTAAAATTGTCTACGAATATTTATATTAACTCAGTTTACTATAAAAAGTATTAGAGAAAAAGGAGACCAACTGAGGGTATTGCTGTTACAAGTAATTTGATTTTCTACGTAGAAAACCCTAAAGATTCCACAAGACAAACAAATAGTCATAGAAACTGTTGGAGCTAATAAGCACATTTAGCAAAATGTCAGGTACAAAATCAACACACAAAAATCAGTTGCATTTTTATAAACTGACAATGAACTGTCCAAAACAGAAAATAAGAAAAACAATTCCATTTACAATAGCATTAAAAATTATAAGATACTTAGGAATGAACTTAATCAAGGAAGTCAAGGTCTTATACAAAGAAAACTACAAAACATTGCAGACAGAAATTAAATGAAAATAAGTAAATGAAAATGTTTCTATGTTCATGGGCTGGAGGACTTAATACTAAATATCAAATGCTACCCACAATGATCTACAGTGGACCCTGAACAACATGGTTTTGAACTGCACAGGTCTGCTTATTCATTTTAAATGAATATAATACAGTACTGTAAATATATTTTTCTTCCTTATGATTTTCTTAATAATATTTGCTTTTCTCTAGCTTACTTTATAGTAAGAACATAGTATGTAATACAGTATACAACACACAAAATGTGATTTTCAACTATGCAGAGTCAGTGGCCCTAATCCCCATGTTGTTCAAAGGTCAACTCTACATATTCATTGCAGCCCCTTCCAAAATTGCAACACAGTTTTAGGCAGAAATAGAAAAACCCACTCTAAATCATACAGAATTTAAAGGAACTCCGCTCCCCACCCCCCACCCCCCCACCCCCCCCCCCCCCCCCCCCCCCCGCCCCGAAAAGCCAAAACAATTCTGATAAAGAAGAACCAAGTTGGAGGAAGCACACTTCTTGATCTTAAAACCTACTTCAAGACTACGGTAACCAAAACAGTGTGATGCTGGTGTAAAGACAGACACAAGGACCATTGTAATAGGATAGATAGTCCAAAAATGAATGCTCACACAGATAATCAAATGATTTTTAACAATGTGCCAAGATCATTAAATGAGAAAAGGATAGTCTTTTCAATAAATACATACAGAAAAAACTGGATATCTAACATGCAAAAAAAGTGAAGTTGGATACTTACCTAACACCAAATACAAAAATTAACTTAAAATAGATCAAAGATGTAAAGATAAAAGCTGAAGCTTAAAAAACATTCCTTAAAAAACATAAAAACTTCATGACATTTGATTTAGCAAAAATTTCTTTTATATGATACCAAAGGTATAGGTAACAAAAGACAAAAGTAGAGAATTTTGACTTTATCAAATTAAAAAAAATTATGCAATGAAGGATGCCATTAGCAGTAAAAAGGCATTACAGAGAATGGAAGAAAATATTACCAAATCACTATATAATAAGGGATTAATATTCAGAATTTATACAGAACTAAAAACCAAACTATCTAATACAGAAAAAAATGTACAAAGGACTTTAAATAGATCCATAAAGGCTACAAAAAACAATATATCACCATGAAGCAGTAAAACAATGTTATTATTTATAAGGGCAATTACAATATCAAATATTTAGGAATAAATTTAAGAAAACTTTGTAAGATCTCTATGTAAAACTTAAAAACTATATTACTGAGAAGGATTAAAGGAGATAGAAAAAAAGAATTGAAAAACTCAGTTATGTATATGGATTGGAAAACTCAATAGTATGAAGTTGCTAATTTTTCCCAAATTGATCTATAGGTTTAATGCAACCTTACAGATTGTGTGTGTGTGTGTGTGTGTGTGTGTGTGGTACTTACCAAGTGAGTTCTACATTTTTTTTGTTTTGTTTTTTGAATTTTGTTTTGTTTTGATTTTTAATCAAATGCAAGTTCCAGGAAAAAACTAACAGTCTTTAAAAATAAATTAAAATTAGGAAAACTTTCTTAATAAACTATCACAAGGTTATAGTAATTATGAAAGTGTATTTATGCTTCTAGGACAAAAAATTAACCGATGGAAAAGAGTAGAGATTCCAAACTATCACCCAAGCAAAAGTAGCATAGTTCTTGATAAATTGGACACTTTGGAATAGTGGCAATAAAGACTCCTCGATAAGTGATCTTGGGAAAAATGAATACCCATATGGAAAAAAATTTACTCTTTCTCCACATTTATACAAAAATCATTTCAAAGTGGATTTTGGATCTAAACAGGAAAGCTTTCAGATAATTAGAGAAAAATTCACAGGACAGTGAAAGATTTCTCAAACACAGGAAAGATTAATCATAAAGGAAATACAAATGTGACTACAATAAAATTAAAAATAATCACTTCCTTGTAAATATCATGATGAGATTATGAAAGGCAGCACAATTCTATTTAAAAGATAGTTACAATAGTGAAAGGGATTATAGGGAAATGGAGACAAAATGAGTGGGGAAAATCAGAGAGGGTGACAAAGCATGAGAGACTCCTAACTCTGGGAAATGAACAAGAGGTAGTGGAAGGGGAGGAGGGCAGGCGGATGGGGTGATTGGGTGACGGGCACTGAGGGGGGCAGTTGGCGGGATGAGCACTGGGTGTTATACTATTATGTTGGCAAATTTAACTCCAATTAAAAAGTATACAAAAAAAGGTGGAATCTAAAAATAAATAAATAAATAAATAAATAAATAAATAAATAAATAAATAAATAAATATTTACAGTACCATGCAGTAAAGTGTAAAAAAAAAGATCTTTTTTTAGCTTATTATTGATTTCTAGGTAATAAATGTCAAAATGAAGATATTTGAATAGCTAGTAAAGCTGTGAAAAAAATGTTCAATTTCATTAGGGAAATTAAATGTCGTTAGGGAAATGTGAACTAAAAACAAAATTCAATACAGCTGTATATGCGTGAGAATGACTAAGACTACAGATGGACGATCGAGAGTGTTGGTCAAAATATAGAATTTTCACACATCACTGGTGGGATTATAAACTGGTATGATATCTTTAGAAAGCAGTTTGACTTTCTTTCGAAAATGTTAGAGATGCATCATCTAAGAGCCAACGATGCCAGTCCTAGATAGATGTTTCAGACTGGATGAATATGTAACTATGTGCACCAAGAAACACACTTAAAAATGTTCACAACAGCATCACTTGTAATGACAGAAATCAAACCATCCAAATGTCCATCAAGGGGAAAATGGGTAATGTAGGGTAATGTATGTGGGGAATTCCATTTAGCAATAGAAGGCATCAAACTACAGTCATGTACAACAGCGTGGATGGATCACACAGATTAATATTGAGCAAAAAAGCAAGACAGAAATACGTACATTGTGCAGGATTCCATATCCAAGACGGGCACAGCTAAGCCATAGATAGGGGTTAGTGGAACATACTTTGGTGATAAAACATATAGCAAAAAGTGAGGGTATCCAGAAGGGTGAGGACAGTGATTACATTTATGGAGAGGTCACTGCTGAGGCTTCTCTGGGTTTCTGGCAGTGCTCTCTTTCTTCAGCTAAGGTGGTGATCACACAAGCATTTATGAAGCTGTACTTTTAGATTTTATGCACGTTTGTGTGTTATATTTCCCAGAAAAAAATTGTAATCATAAATAATAAATTCATTCTCATTTTGCTCTTATATTGCATTCACTGAGAAAAATAGAAGTGCATCAAGATCTCTAGCAAAGATTTAGAAAGATTTGTTAATTTGATCCGAGTATATGGGGTTTTTAAATCTGAAATTTTAACTCAGGAAACAACCTTTTCATATCCTTTCTAAGGATCTGATCACCCACCCAACCTAAAGTTGCCCCCATAATTTTTCATGTCATTTTTAGTTTTATTTTTCTTCATTAACCAATTTACTAAGCTAAATTTTATTGTCCGTTAATTTGTTTTCTTATTTATCATTATCTTTGTTCCCAGGTCTAGAACAGAAGCTTCATGAAGCAGTGACCTTGGAGAGCTTATTCTCCTTATATTCCTAGTACCAACAACCATGCTTGGCATATACAAGGGGTTTAGGGAGTAACTGGTAAATTAGTGTCAATGCAGGTATTTCTCAAAATGTGTACATGGACATTGTCAAGAAATGTTCCAATAAAGAGAGTTCTCTGATTCAGTATGTTTAGGAAATTCTAGATCTTATATTTTCCTCATGGTGATTAATTAATTAATATCCCAGGGAACTAGTGTCATATGTAAATATTTTGGAACAACCTGGCTAGGTAATACAATAAACGACTGTACGTTGATTGAATATTTTTTAAACAAAAATTTGTTATTTTATTTTGCTAAACTTTGGGTGAAAACACATTGACAATATTTCACTTATATTTTGCCATTGTGTAAGTAAAGTCAATGTCAACTAACAACATTTTTCAGGCCATCCCAACCTAAAGGTAAAAGTTGGATCGCTTTTTGTTATTTTAGAGAAAAACTTCAAAATATACCGAACTTTATAGTTCATTCAATTTTCCCTTTGATATTGATTTGATGTTTCCTTTGGCCATCTTAATATTGAACTCTTTCATCCCTTCCTGTCATTGAGCTCTCGAAAGGAGAAAAGCTTCTTCTCTCCATTCTCAGATGGACATAAATGTCCCCACTCCCTTCTAAAATCACAGGGGCTATTTTCCTTTACATATTTATGGCAAACTTTCTGACTTATGGGCCAGAGCGTTCAGCTAAATGTAGAATTGTACACCTTTCTCAGCTAATGACTGTGACCTTGCTGCAGAGGCAGAGCGCTTCTGGGGGTTGTTTTCCCTTAGCTTTTAGTCACAAATAATGAAGCAACACAGGCTTCACGCCATTGCCAATAACTCCTCTGGATTGATGCAACATGCTGATTGCTTCAATAAGAGCTACAGTGAGAATGATTCTCAGAAATCACCTATTGCCAAAAGCATAGAGCTGACCTGGTTGACGTATAGCTCATCACAAAGAGATGAAGAGATTCTTTTCAAAGACGCAGGCAACCATCTACTGGGTACTTTTCATCTTTGCATCTCGCTGAAGGATCCAAATAGAACTGTATACACACTTATTTCAAAGACTGTTTGGGTCCTGGGAACAGAGCAAAATAAGATTCATAATAGTCTTCTTGCATCAAATCATAGATTTTTTTGAAGCTGCTCTGCTCCTTTGTAGTTCCTATAAATGTCCAAAACGCATGTCGGTTCTTTGTCCATAAATACATAGAAATTCTGACTCTGGTCTCAGCATGTTTACATATTACATTATTTCCCAAACCAGGATTGAAAAAAAAACTGAACTAAAAATGAGAAGGTCATCAGTAGCTGGTGGAAAACAAAATTAGTTTGTAATAACTCTAGCAATTCTCCGAGCTAAGTTTTGTTTTGGTTTGTTTTTTAAAGTTTTCATTCAAAATGCCTCATCCCAAATCTTCACCTCTAAAACTCAAGCCATCTGACACAGACACGCACACAGTGTTATGAAGGAATTAGGTTTTTAAATTGCTGCTGGAATGAGAGAGATGGCTTATGACGATTTAATAGGGCGAAATCCAGCTCATATTACCTTCCAAGTTTATTCTGAAAGATGATGATGATGTTTTAATATTTCCTTTAATTAATGAGTTGCACGTGGTCTCTTTGAAACTGTATTTTCCACATGCTCTTATGGATAGTCGAATAATAATATTATTAATCAATGTGATTCCAGTCATTGTACTTCAATAAAGTTCAATGTACCATCCTAACTTCTCTTTATTAGCTTTCCCTAGTTAACATCAGCAATGCATAGGGCATTAATTACTATCTAGAGAATCAAAATTCTGAATTTTATAATTTGTATCTGCAGCTCCATCTTGCCTTTGAGCACTATGTCCTGTGGGAATATCAGAGGGTGTCTCAAACATTTACGAGACCCCATATGAGCCAGTGTCAACTCCTGAATTGTGTTCCCTATTGGTATGGATTGAATTGTGCCCCCATCCTCAAATCCTATGTTGAAGTTCTAACCTCAATACCTTAGAATGTGAACTTATTTGGAAACAGTGTCCTTGCAGGTGGTGTAGGGTGAGCCCCTCATTCAGTATGACTGTTGGTCTTATAGAAAGGGAGAAGTTGGGCATGCACAACTCAAGGGAGAGTGCCAATGAGGATGAAGGCAGGGATCAGTGCGATGTTCATAGGAGCCAAGGAAGGCCAGATGGCTGGCAATCCATAGTAAACTAGGGGAGCAGCATAGAACTGGCTCTTGCTCACATCCCCTGAAAGATGCCAACCTGCTGATACCTTGATCTAGGACTTTCAGAGTCCAGAGTTGTGAGACTATATATTTCTGTTGTTTAAGCCATTTAATTTGTGATACTTTGTTCCAGCAGCGCTAGGAACTAGTCCACCTTCCCACCCACTCAAAAGAATCAACAACCACCGCCAAACAGAGAACACATAAACAAGCCAAACCAAACGACATTGTTATCTCATGTGGTCTCTCATTCCTCAGGGGACTATCCAGTTGCCCAAGCCAGAACCCTAGGGTCATTCTGAACAGGCGTCTGGAGTTGACATGCCTGATTCAACCACCACGGGCTCTTAGCTTTATCTCCATAACAGCTCTCAAGTCTGTCCTCATTACCCACTTCAACACTAGCACTGAGCCCAAATCACATCGTCTCTGCCCGGAATAGGACAGACGTCCTCAGAGTCTTTTTTCTACCATTGGCTCTTAACCATTTCTCATCTGTTCTCTCTGTAGACAGAGCAGTTATTTTAAAACCTACCTTTGCTGAAATCACACCCACCCCACTTCATAGCATCTGCTTACTCTTGAAATAAAAAAAACCCTGTTCTTCGTCCAACAAAGTCTTTGTGATCTGCCTTCCTTAGCACCTCTTGTGTCACTCTTTCTTTCTACTTTCAGTATCATGAATAGGCTTTGTTTCCTCCTGCCTGGGGCTTTCAGAATGCTGTTCCCTTGACTGAAATCTTTTTCCCTAGTCTTTCCCATTCCTCACCTCTTCATCTGTATATCTATCATACTTAACTCATAGAACTCTTATATATTCCTTTGTCAAATCTCTACTCCAACGTTTCTTTCTCAGTGAAACTTCTCATAATCCCCTGGTTTAAATCGTCAGCCAGTACTGCACAGAAGTCCCTTCCTGAAGGAGATTTTCTAGCTACCACCTCAAAGGGGAATAAGGCAAGGGAAACCCCAGGAAAGAGGAGAACTGGAGAAAACACTTCTGTGTTTAGGTGATGTCATGAAGCAGAAGGTGGGAACTCCCCAAATCAGAGAGCTCTGAAAGATGGCAGTGATTTGGGGCAGTGATCCCTTGAATATCAGGGATCATCTTGGCTCATTTGTGTAAAAGGCTCCAGACTCATAGTTTTAACTGTTTACTGGGCCTTGCCATCCCAAATATCAAATAGATATCAGCAACAAAAATTGCCCCAATCAGGCCACACAATCTATTCCTGAAAAACCTATCATTCATATTAATTTATTTCTGATTTAATGGCATCATTATCATCTCAGTTAGACAAGTTAAAAATCTGGGCATCCCATTAGATTCACCTTTCATACTCCATTTATTATTCAGTTATACAACTAGAAAATCCTGTATCTCTTCCTTCCTAATTTTTCTTGTTTTTTTTTTCCTCTCTTTTGTCCACCTCCTGTGGGTCATTCCCTCTCTATTTGTCTATTTTTCTTGTTTCCAGCATACTTTCTATGGACACTTTATAGCATTCTGGTGTCTCTGTGACTGTTTCCTAGAGATTTCATAGAAATGTTTTGACTGTCCTTTATCAGCTTCATTTTGGCACATTCTTTTCCTAGTGTCTTTGATTTTTTTAAAAGAGTTTTTAAAATTCGTTTCAGAGGTAGAATTTAGTGATTCATCAGTTGCATATAACACCCAGTGCTCATCACATCAAGTGCCCTCCTTAATGCCCATCGCCAATTATCCCTCCCCCCCACCCTTCTCCCCTCCAGCAAACGTTAGTTTGTTTCCTAGAGTTCAGCGTCTCTTATGGTTTGCTTCCCTTTCAATTTTCATCTTATTTTATTTTTCCTTCCCTTCCCCTATGTTCATGTTTTGTTTCTTATAGTCTGTGAGTGAAATCCTATGGTACTTGTCTTTCTCCAATGGACTTATTTCACTCAGCATAATATCCTCTAGTTCCATCCATGTCATTGCAAATGGCAAGATTTCATTATTTTGATGGCTGAGTAATATTCCATTATATGTGTATATACCAACTCTTCTTTAGCCATTCGTCTGAAGATGGACATTTGGCTTTTCCATATTTTGGCCATTGTGGACATTGCTGCTCTAAACATTGAGGTGCAGGTGTCTCTTTGGATCACTATTGTTATGTCCTTTGGATAAATACCTAGCAGTGCAATTGTTGGGTCACAGGGTAGCTCTATTTTTAGCTTTTTGAGGAACCTCCACACTGTTTTCTGGAGTGGCCACATCAGTTGGCATTCCCACCAGCAGTGTAAGAGGGATCCCCTTTTCCTGCATCCTCACCAACATCTGTTGTTTTCCTGAGTCATTTATTTTAGCCATTCTTCCTGGTGTGAGGTGGTATTGTGCTTTTGATTTGTGTTGCATTTTGGCACATTTAGACAGCAGGAAGCCATTTCAGGAAGAAATAAATTGAACATCTCTAAACTGTTTGGTCTGTAGGCAGCTTTCTCTTGATTAAAAATTGGTTAGGAACAACAAGTGAGTCAGATTGCTTCCTTGAAGACAGTTAAACAGCAGCTTTCTATCTACTTGAGAAGTGGCAAGTTCTTGAGTGAACAGGAATTAGCTTTACAAGCACAACACTAAGGGTATTTTTACACACTCATTGAATTTAAGTCTTAGGGATGTGAGGCCTTTTTTATAAATGTCAGATGCCTTGTCTTTCATTAGGTGGTGCCATGGTAAATGAAGATGCCCATTAAATTGCTTTACTCTTCCTTTTAAGAGGTACCAGTAATAATATCACCAGAAATGGTTTAACTTCTCTCCCTTTACTTTCCCCCAGGACCTTGCTGAGAACACTCAAAAACTCCTATTTAGGTTCATTGGGCTTGTATTTCCCACTTGATAGTATTTCAGTATTTGTTTGAATTCTCCTAAAGTGAAAATCCATATATTGAATGCCCTATAAAAGTCTGAAGTAATTTAAATTGAAACAAGATAAAAATCAGATGTCATCATTTGCAAAAAGCTTCGAAGCACTGAAAGATTTTCTGTTACACAAAGCCCGACTGCACTAAGCAGGGAAAAACTGGTTGGTGCTGGTCTCGCTCAGAGTAGCAATACCTGGTGAGGGAATCAATTTGTTGACCAGGCAGGGTAGCTGGACTCTATAAGAAGATATTAAACTTCAGATGCTACCTGGATGGCTCTCAGATAACTAGGATTGCTTTCTTTCAAGAAGGACTTTGCTGTGTAGGCTACTTATCACACACTGAGCTCCATAAGTGAATCCCTAAAGCCACTAGCTTTAAGGCACTGATGGCACTCCAGATTTGGGGAGAGCTCCATGGCCACTCTGAAGTAAGAACAGGAGAACTGCTATAAGTAAAATCCTTATACTCAGAGTGTGTTATAGTTGAGTCTATAAAGGGGTAGATCTGGTTCTTTCTAAAAGGCATCTTTCTTGACGATTTTCCATTAAAAAGTAGATTGAGAGTGAGAGATTGCCACCACGACAGTTGCCTATCTAGCTAAGCAATGTTTTTTTTGTTTTGTTTTGTTTTGTTTTATCCGTTCAACAAACATCTTCATGAGTGTGCCAAACACAGTGCCAGGAATTGTGAGCTTTGCTCAAGTCAAATATCTAACTTAATCTAACTAATATCTAACTAATTTCTAACTAATATCTAACTTAAAGATGTTTGGACAATTTTCAGAGAAGCTTACAACCTTTTATTGTAACAGGTGGTAAATGTACCAACAGGGACATACGTGAGGTATTAGAGCAGTGCAGAGAGGGGAACACAGAGACCTAACTGACCTCTTGGTGGTGAGTTGGTAGGTTAGAAAATGCTTCCAAAAAAAGAAAAGAAAAGAAAATGAAATAGCATTTCATCTTCGTTTCAAAAAAAAAAAAAATGGGACACGATCAATTGGACAAGGGTAGAAGAAAGCCTAGGTATAATAAGTGGCATGAGAAAAAGTGTGGAAACAAAGAACACAAGAGAAAGAATCACTGTAAATGCACAGAATGTGAAAATGAGGGAAGATGAAGCCAGAGAGATGGGCTGTATACTAGCGCGGGACATGTGTCATGCTAGAGGTTGTGCACCTCATTCAGAGGTATTTTACACTCAAACAAGTTTGGGGCAGAAGGCAAGTTCAGGCCCATTTTCATTACAGTTTTTTTTTTTTTAATCTATTTATGATAGTCACAGAGAGACAGAGAGAGAGGCAGAGACACAGGCAGAGGGAGAAACAGGCTCCATGCACCGGGAGCCCGATGCGGGATTCGATCCCGGGTCTCCAGGATCGCGCCCTGGGCCAAAGGCAAGCGCCAAACCACTGCGCCACCCAGGGATCCCCTCATTACAGTTTTAAGTTTTATCAGTATGCACAAGTTTAAAGCCTTGTACTATTTTGACCCTGTGAAGTGAAATGTCTGAGCGCTTTATGGTATCAAGTTCCCCTGGCTTCGGGACGCCTGGGTGGCTCAGCAGTGGGGCATCTTCTGTTCAGGGTGAGATCCCAGGACCTGGGATTGAGTCCCACATCGGGGTCCCTGACAGGGGACTGCTTCTCCCTCTGCTTGTGTCTCTGCCTGTGTGTGTGTGTGTGTGTGTGTGTGTCTCATGAATAAATAAGTAAATCTTTTTTAAAAATAAAATAAAATTCAGTAACATTTGGAAAAAAAAAAAAGTTCCACTGGCTTCAAGAGTACATCTCCACCATCAACAATCCTTCAAGTGAAAACTGAAAAATTGGTAAACAGAATGAAAATTTGCCCCATATGTGATAGCCAGCAGATTTCCTATTTTAGTGGGGCATGGAAGTTTTGTGGAGGAAAGGGAGGAAAATGGGCCAAACATAAAAAGCCTGCAGAAGGAACAAAAAGACCTTGTTTCTAATCCCAGTCCTGTAATAAATGACCACTGTGGCTCTAAAACACGTCCCTTCACTACTTTGTACCTTGTAAAGTCTGAGAAGCTAAACATTTTGTATAGGTGTGATCCCAGGTCCCCCTCCTCTCTAGCCAACCAGAGGGAGCTTGGCGTTGCCAGTACACTTATCCCCTCTTCAACAGGAGGAGAAGCTATTTCAGAGGGAGTTGCTCATCTTGGGCTTCATGATGCAAGATCAGTGAAGGAACAGAAAAAGCAGAATTTGAAAGGTAAGGGGTTTTTCAGAAAAGCTTGTAAGCTCCTGGCTGAGAGAACCCAGTCTGTCCCTTAAATGATTTACCCACAGGGCCTACCTAGCCCAATACCCGGCATCGGATCCAGAAATATTTGCTGACTAAATGAATGAAGGAGGCTAATTCGTTTCAGTATTTCTGTGGCTGCTATGCATGATTTCAAAACGTGATAGTCTTCCCTGAAGGTCAAAGTTTGATCCCAAGAGAAAGTAATTAAAATCATGCTAATGAGGTACTAAGGGGTAATGAAAAAGTCTAAGAGACTCATTTTCGATTGCCACCCAGAGGAGGAAAAAATGGTAAAGTTGGAGGCAGAAGATAAATAGGAGAAAATTGTGTGTTCGCTATTTTGTCCAGGATTAATTCTGACTTCCCCCAAATAATTATACCTGTAGAGATGGACTTGGAATTAACTTTTGTAAAATCTAATTCATCACTTCAATTAATTCATCAGTAGGTTAATATGTATTAAGCACTAAATTCTGGACTTTCAGTACAGGATTTTTTTTTTCTTTAAAGTAAGACTCAAATTAGTATCCAGTTGATATTTGAATTGATGAATCCTTTTTAGTCCTTTCGCCAGTGTGTACATTTGAGCGGGATGTGCACTGCACAAGGATGGAGAAAAGACGTTGGGCGGGCACGAGGCTGACCGTATTCTGCTCTTTGAGTCACATGCATGAGCACAGGGCTGTGACCCACAGGAGGAAGGGTCATCGTTTTCTGATTTGACCCAGTGGTGGCCGTCCTCTTCGTGTATTCTCCAGTGATCTGGTTTCTAAGAAGGATCAAGCTTGTTGATTCGCAGTGCACATCTCAACAGGAAATAGAAGACAAGTAAGAGTATAAAATTTTTGAAAACCCTAATACATTTTTAAATGCCAAGATTCTGAAAGAGAAGTGTTTTATAGTACTAACTGTTGTGTTTAACAAATCATAGAAAAGATTGGTAAAGGATCCAATGGTTCCATTTTTATATTATTTTTGGTACAACAAAAGTTCTTCCATTTTGGGGAATCAGATGGCTTTTCTTTTCAAGATCTTTGTTTTTTGACATTAAAAGCTGAAAGATGGTTTCATATGCAAATAAATGGGAATGAATAATAGCTAACCTTTTCAGTTATTTAAACAAAGGTAAAAGGCTTTCCATACTTGGATAACACATGTATTAAAATACAGATTAGAATTTTGTTGACATTGCTGAATGGCCATTTAATGATTATATTTTGCACAGAAAACATAGGCATTTTTTCAGGGGAAAAAGCAGCACAAGTATTTATAGATAATATAGCAAATATATTTGAAAAAGTAATGTTCTAAAAAGTTTTCAAACCATTCCTCATTCAATTACTGATATTTATCTGATAAGATAATTAGAATGTATTGAAACGTTTTGTTTGAGAGTGTACATAATTAGCACATTAATACAAAATTTGAAATTACATTTTCAGAAATATTATGTTCATTTTCTTCACCCTCCCAAAAGAATATAGTTAAATGTTTTTAGCCATTATTTATATAAACCTTCAAATGTGGAGCCTCACTATCTAAAACCCAAATATGCTGTTAATAGTGTGTTCTTACTGGGGTTAACAGGGAGATAGCAACAGGACCAGAGCCTTTGAATTAGACACACTTGAGCACAAATCCCAATTCTATCACTTACACTCAGTTCAAAACTGGACAGGTCATTTCATTTCTCCTCAGATTCAGTTTTGCAGTCTCTTAAATAAGGTTAATAATATTCACCTTTAGGGGATCCCTGGGTGGCGCAGCGGTTTAGCGCCTGCCTTTGGCCCAGGGCCCGATCCTGGAGACCCAGGATCGAATCCCACATCGGGCTCCTGGTGCATGGAGCCTGCTTCTCCCTCTGCCTGTGTCTCTGCCTCCCTCTCTCTGTGTGTGACTATCATAAAAAAAAATTCCACCTTTAAATAGTATTTTAATTAAATATTTTCAAATAGTACTGTACCCTTTATGTAATACTGTAGCTATATAGTTACAAAAAGGGAACATGCAAATAAAATCCAGAAACATAATAGAACTTCTAGAACTTCTAATTCCTTTCTAAGATTTATTTATTTGAGGGGGGGTGGGACGCAGAGAGGGAGGCAGTGAGAATTTCAAACAGAATCCACACTGAGTGCAGAGCTACGGGGGGCTCTATCCGATGACCCAAAGTTCATGACCTGTGCCAAAACCAAGACTCAGACTCTCAAACAACTATGCCATCTAGATGCCTTGGACTTCTAGTTTTAAAAATTATATTGTAAATATTATTATCACTTCTAAAGCGGATATTTAAAAACATATTTCATTCAATATAATAATTCTGAAACTAATTTGCATTAAAATCTATGCTTGATTCAAAGCATTCAGACGCTAAAGGCATGAGAGCTGGAGGGGCAAGGACTGGATTTACTTTTTTCAGCTTTGTTGACATAAAACTGACAAAATTGAAAGATAATTAAACTGTATGTGGTAAAAAAAAAACTGTACGTGGTGATTTGATATATGTATACATTGTGAACAGCTAATTAGCACTTCTATTGCCTCACATATTTACTTTTATTTTTTTAATTTTTTTTGCTAAGATCCTTTAAGTTCTGCTCCCTTGCGAATTTCCATGGTGCAATGCTGGGTTACCAACCCTCACTAGTATGGATGTTATATATTAGATTCTCAGCCTTTATTCATCTAACTGACAGTTTATACCCTTTCACCCACCTCTTCCTATTTTCCCCACCACCTCCCCAGCCCAGCGTCTGGCAACCCACTCTTCTGCTCTCTGTGTCTAAATTAAGTTTTTGTTTTAGATTCCAAATTTAAGTGATACCATGCAGTGTTTATCTTCCTCTGTCTGACTTAGCATAATGTCCCGCATGGGTTACATCCATGTTGCTGAAAATAACGTTTCCTTATTTTTTAAAGACAAATTATATTTACATGTGTACATGTATACATCAAAAAATATATACATATATATGTATATATTAATATACATTCAAAACAACATTTTATTTTCCCATTTTGAAAAACAACACTTAGTAATGTAAAAATAGCAAGTTACTCCTGACTGATGCTAAAGATGCATCCAGAAAACAACGAGCCTATTAAAAGGGATTTGATAAATATTTTTAAAAGAAAAAAAAAAACCACCAAGCAGAAGTTTCTTCACAGAGGCATCACCCTGACCCTTGTAAACGTCTTGCTTGCTTCCATTTCATACCCCACAGTCCTGGCTATTCTGAAAACCTCTTAATCCAGTCTTGGGACTGCTTTGCTCCTCTGAAAATTCTTCCTCCCTCCCATCCCCGCAACAAATATCCTTTGTCCGTAATAATTAAAAAAAAATTATTGAAGGATCCAAATTGAATAACAATAAAAGTCTGATTGGAACCTTCAAAAAAAAATTGGCTGACTGGTGAGCGACCCCGCATCAGAGTGCATAGCTCATCAGGATCAAGACTGACACCTGTGAACAGTTAACTTCGTTAAAAGCACCCAAATGGGCATTCTCTCATCTGCATTACAGATTAAACCCTGGAAAGTATTTGAAAATGCTTTATGATTCAATGACAGCCTGCAGTCAAATGACAGTACGCATTCCTTCTCCTTGAGTACCCAAGTATAAATCTAAAATCATAAAGGGGCTTCTTCATTCTGAAGCCAGGACCTCCCTGCAACAGAGAGTCTCCAGAATTTCACAAAAATAAATAAAAGCAGCAACTAACACTTCTTCAGCTTCTTGGCCTTTTGACGCTTCATTTCTTCTTCTTCGCGTCTCATTTCCTCTTATTAATATGTATATATCAATATATGTATACATATACACACAGACGTATACGTATTCAATAATGATACAGTAAATTATGTATATATGTATAAATCACTTCCTTTATTCATTCATCTGTTGGTGGGCACTAAGGTTGTTTCTATAACTTGGCTATTGAAAACAATGCCACAATGAACATGAGAGTACAGATATATTTTCAAGATAATAGTTTTATTTGGATATACACTGTTTCCGTAGTACCAGTTTACATTCCCAGCCATGAAGTTTTCCTTTTCTCTACATACTTGCCAGCATTTATCTCTTGACTTTTTGATTATAGTCCTTCTCACAAGTGTGATATGTATCTCATGATTTTTTTGGTTTGCAGTCCTTTGCTAATTAGTCCTATATAGCACCTATTCATACCTGTTGGCCATTTGTATACCTTCTTTGTAAAAAAAAAAAAAAAAAGGAAGAAGAAGAAGAAAAAATGAAAAATTCAGATCCTTTCCGTATGTTTAATTGGATTATTTGGTTGGGGGGGTTTGTTTGTTTTATTTTATTTTGTCTGGGGGGAGGCTAGCCATTGAGTTGAATGAGTTTTTTTTTAAGATTTTATTTATTTATGAGAGAGACAATGAGCAGTGAGGAGGGGCAGAGGGAGAGAAAGAGACAGAGAAAGAGAAAGAGAGAGAGAGAGAGAGAGAGAGAAAGGCAGACTCCCCAGTGAGCAGGGAGCCTGATTTGAAGCTTGATCCCAAGACCCAGAGACCATGACCTGCACCGAACGCAGCCACCCAACCAACTGAGCCACCCAGAAGTCCTGAATGAGTTTTCTTATATATTTTGTGTATATGATTTGCAAATACTTTCATTCAGTAGGTTGCCTTTTCATTTTGTTGATTATTTCTTTTGTCGTGCAGTAGTTTTTAAGTTGGATATAGTCCATTATTGCATTTTTGCTTTTTTGTTCCTTATGCTTTTGGTGTCATATCCAAAAAATCATTGCCAAGCCAATGTCAAGGAATTTTTCCCTATGTTTTCTTCTTGTAGACTTCTGGTTTTAGGTTTTATGGTTTTATGTGTAAATCTTAGTCCATTTTAATTTTTGTGAGTGGTATAAAACAGGGATCTGGTTTTGTGCGAATATCAAATTTTCCCAGTGCCATTTATTAGACAGTCTTTCACCATTGAGCAGTTTTGACTTTCCTGTCAAATATTGTTTGTTTACACATGGTTGTTTTTTTAATTAATTAATTTATTGTGAATTTATTTTCTTTTTTTTTTTTTAGTATAGTTGACACATAGTGTCACTTTAGTTTCAGACATACAACACAGTGATTCAATTTCTCTAGGCATTATGCTATGCTCACCACAAGGTAGCTACCATCTGCTACCATACAACTATATTACAATATCATTAGCAATATTCCCTATGATGTACCTTTTATTCCTGTAACTTAGTCAATCCATAACTGGAAACCTGTATCTCCTACTTCCCTTCACCTATTTTGCCCATCCCTCCCAGCCCTTTCCCTCTGGCAACCATCATCAGTTTGTCATCTGATTTTATAGGTCTGATTCAGGGATCCCTGGGTGGCTCAGTGGTTTAGCACCTGCCTTTGGCTCAGGGTGCGATCCTGGGGTCCTTGGATTGAGTCCTGCATCAGGCTCCTTGCATGGAGCCTGCTTCTCCCACTGCCTGTGTCTCTGCCTCTCTCTCTCTCACTCTGTGTCTCTCATGAATAAATTTTTTAAAAATCTTTAAAAAAAAGAATTTATAGGTCTGATTCTGCTCTTACAGTAGTTTACTTCTGAGCTCTTGATTTTGTTCATTTGGTCTATGCATCTGTC
Source organism: Vulpes lagopus (assembly GCF_018345385.1). Lineage (NCBI taxonomy): Eukaryota > Metazoa > Chordata > Mammalia > Carnivora > Canidae > Vulpes > Vulpes lagopus. The sequence goes on from NC_054846.1 coordinate 36,877,917, forward strand.
TTTATGTAAGTACCACACAGTTTTGATTACTATAGCTTTGTTACATAATTTGAAATCAGGAATTGTAATGCTTTCAGCTTTGTTCTTTCTTAGGACTGCCTTGGGAGCATTGGAGGAAGGAGTTGTAGTTCTATATGAATTTGAGGATATTTTTTCTGTTTCTGTGAAAACCACCATTGGAAAAAAATGAGATATTACACTCCCCAGGCTGCCACTGTAAGTGAATATGAGTTTCAACATCTCGGATTCTCTGTTGCTTCACATAAGACCAGGGAACTCTTGTAAATACCAGTGCTCAAACTCACCCTTAGGAAATGTAATCTCTAAGTTAGGGCTTCAAAATCTGTAGAAACTATGTCTAAACCCTATTGTTATAACAGAAAGAGCCCTTTTGCTGCTAATTTATTCATTTGTGAAACCATCCTTGCCAAAATCTACCGGGTCTTATGCTCAATGTAGGAGATTCAATGATGAATAGGAGAGATAAAATCCCTGTCATCACAGAGCCTACAAATTCTAGTAGGAGTTATAAACTATAAACAAGTAAATAAATAAATGACTGTAGGATTCCAAGTTATGCTATGTGCTGTGCCAATGTCCTCCAGCCAGAGACCACTGGAAATACACTCACATGAAGTGGGTTTACTGATACGGGGGATCTCATTCTTTGGGAAATCATGTGGCCTCTCAATAAGGGGATTTAAGTCGGGACCTTTTACAGGACTTGGGCTTGTGTTAGGTGCTTTGGGAAATATTCCAGAAGTGTGGTTTTGCTCTGGTTTAGGTGTTTTCAGAACATGAGGGAAATTCAGGAAAAAAAAAAAAAAGAGGGCAATTCTGTTTGAGTATTATAATAGTTTGTGTCCAGGAAGTGGATGAACAGAGAAGAATTAAAGAAATAGTTGGTTAAGAAGCAGTGGTCACCCAAATTATGTGGGAAAGGAAGATGGACGTTTGATCACTTTTATGGTTTTCAGTGTTCTTGTTTTTGTTTTACTCAGATGTGATTTGCTCAGAACGAGCTTGTTGTTTGTCTTTTGCCATCACAGTTCGAGTGCTCCCATCTAAAGGCTTAGTTCAATGAAATTATTTATGTGTAACAGGAGAAACCCGTGGCCTAGGTGCGCCAGGCCGGCTCCCAGCTAGTGACTCTCAGTCACTGTTTTGTTTTTTCTTTTTCAAATATTAAAAAAAAATAGGGCAAATTAAATGGAGACATTGACTCATAAATGAAGGTTATTTAAGACAGTATGCTAAGAAAAGGTCTCATTGTACATATCACAGGTGCAGAGATCTGGAGGATTTGAAGAAATAAACCAGGAGAAGGCCTGCAGAAGACCATAACAATGAAAATAACGGTTGAGGTGTTGTATCAACCAGGTTAAAAAATACAGTGCTTTAAGCACTGTAGAATGCATTTCTCTTTCAAGTAATAGTCTGGTTGGCCCAGGATGGTGAGGCAGGTTTTTTCCATGAAGTTGTTTAATAATTAAACTCTATCAATCTATGCCATTCTCAAGAAAATGATATTCTTTGTGTGGTCAAAACAAATTCATATTTAAGACACACAAAAAAATGAGGAAAAAGTCAAAGTTTAGGAAATGAGGTTTCTTTTTAAGTTATAAAAGACCCAAAAGTTGCACACATCTTTTTTCCCATTTGAAATCTCATTGGCTCCAACTTAACCATTCCTACCTACATGTAGTCACTAAATGGGTGTTTTCATATAAGGCTCATATAAGGTAGAGGGTCAGGATGTTGAAGGTAACAAGGGAGTGATTCTAGTTTTGGCCCATAGAATCTTAGCCAAGTAAAAAGCAAAGTGGGGGTCTTAGTAGAAGGTGATGAATGAAGGAGGTTGAGACAATGGATTAGTTGGTATGACAGTGTTATGTTATATGAATTGGAAAGAAAAAATGGTATGTAGAGAGTAGAATGCTTATAGTTGAGATTTTGGAGACTTATAGTTGAATTTATTGGTAGTAAAAAGTTCTGTGGTATGGCCATGAAGTGATTGCTGATTAAATAGATTAAATGTTTATTACTGGAAGTAAAGATGTCAGGAGCTGAAAGGGAGATTATTGGATGGCTCTTGCACATGGCATAGAAGTCCTCAAGGATATTGAATGAAGCAAGTAATTAGGAGATCAGTAGTTGCTCAAACAGATGTAATTATGAAAGTGTGCTATGCTCTGTAGTTTTTGAAAGAGGAAGAAGAAAATGGTATGAAAGTGGCTGGAGAACAGTTAAATATAGTGTGTTATGAATATTCAGACTCCATTCTAAGCATTTTACTTGTATGTGACCATTTTATCCCCCTTCAAATCCTTTTATCCACATTTTGTAGTTGAGGGAAGAGAAGTTAAATAAGTTGTCCGGGGTTACTAGTGAATAGTGGAACTGAATCTCTTAATCGCTAGGAAATAGTTTTTGTCTTAGGATCAGGGCCTTGGGCACTTTCTTTTTTTTTTTTTTAAAGATTTATTTATTTATTTCAGAGAGAGCAAGTGGGAGGGGAAGAGGGAGAGAGAGAATCTTAAGCAGACTCCTGGCTTAGCATAGAGCCCAATGTGGGGCTCACATTGTGGGGCTCAATCTCAGCACCCTAAGATCATGACCTGAGCTGAAATCAAGAGTCAGCCACCTAAGTGACTGTACCATGCAGCACCACCCCCCCAATCTACCCCTTGGGCACTTTTTTTTTTCCCTTGGTCACTTCTTAATGTTGAAGCTGATACGAGGGTGAAGGACAACTAAGTGGGTGGTGGTCTTGAGAAGTCATGGTATTACCAGAAAAATTCAGAGACTATTATGCTGCTGCTCTATCCTACTGATTGGAGTTTAGCCTAAAGGTAAGGAAATCTTTTCAAAAATACTTGGAGTTTTGAAGACTCCTTTAATTCCACAACTTCAATCCTCATATTTTCTTTCATAAATGACTATGAACTAGGTTGCAGCCCTGTGAGGAGAGGTCTTCCTAGACCCCTCTAAGGGTGAGAATCTAAAAAGCCACTGCTAATGGTGGAATGTATAAGGTGTCAGTACTTATGGGACCCTAACTAAGTATGGTCTTAAAGGAAATTTATGAGGAATTATTTCAAGTATTCCTTCTGCCTCAGAAATGTTCTTCTACTTGGAAAAAATAGGAGGCACACAAATTCCTCAGTGAAATTAAAAATAAAGCTATCATTTACTGGATCAAAGCATGAGGGAAAAAGTCAGTAAATGGTAACTCTTCTAATGAAAGTAAATTTGGGGAGAAACATGGTTCCAGCAGCTTGCTGCTTTTTATTAGTCATTAAGTTTATTTAACAGAAAGACTAATTTAGCTGAAGATCATTCACTAAGATAGGCATAATTAACAGTAGTTTATTAATCATTCTTTTAAGATGATCCTATCTTACCACTATTACCTTCCCCATATCTCAGAGGTTTATGTGAGTCTTGGAAAAGAATATGTCATTCTCTCAACTTAAAAAAAAAAATCAAATGATAAGAGAAGTACTATAACTTTGTTTCAGGTCAATGACATATATGCTAGACTTTGCTGTAGGACTTGTTATAATCCCTTATAATTTGGTTTAAAATGTCAAACATTTTGAGTGTTTAAACAGCCCATTAAGTGCTCTGCAAAATTACAAGACATTCTATATGTGACTTAATACCTACTCCAATGACATGCAACACATTGTCATGCTCAAGATCTAGGTTTATTTTAAAACATTTAGTCCAATTAATATTAATGCAGAAAAATCACATCCAATAAACCACAACTGTAGAAGAGACACAATAATTGTTTTCTGTCACATTACCACACAAATATAATTTGGTATTTAATTAAAGGATGATAAATCACAATCACATGTAAATGAAATAGTTATCCTCTCAGTAGTAGTAAGAACCTCTCTTGAGTATGTAGGGTCTTCTGGGCTTATTCTCATATAGCTGCCGTTTCAGAATATAAGGGATTTTTCTCTTTATAACCTCTTCCTTTTCATTTTTGTCATTTCCAGCATCAAGAACATCTTCCTGGATTAACTGCAAGATAGGCACAATAGGAATCAAACGTACATGCATGACGTCTTTCAGTTTTCTACATTTTACATTTTACCTCTTTTGCTATTCAGACTGTAAGACACAGGTGGATAAGATACATGAGGTTTAAAGCAATTAAATGTTTTGTCCAAGGACAGATGACTATCAGCTGACTGAGATAGGATATGGTTTTTCCCAATTCTCTGTTCAAGGCCATGTACTAATACCTCCAACTGAAGTAACACACCTAGTTGTGTTATGAGGATTTTTCAGGCTTTAATTTATGACAGAGGGACTAAAATGTCATTAAGATATATTATAAATCACAACAAATAAAGAGTTTTTAATTTAGTAAGCCAAGTTTAGCCTCAAAAGGCAACAGGATTTTATATTTTATATTCTCTTAATTACCAACTTGACTTGAAAGCCATTCCGAAGATCCATTTCTTAATCAAAGGGAGAGAAATGCCTGCTCTGCCTAACTTAGTTGTGACAGAAATTCGCATGTGAAAAGCTCTGCTTAAATAGTAAAGATCTTTTCAGGTTGTGGCGCCTAATAATTAGAAACAAGTTCAGATTCCATAACTTAAGGGAGTTCATCTCCATGTAGAATCTTCCCTACTATCTCATTGAATATGCCACATTCTAAAATTAACTCTGAACACTTTTTTCTGGTACAGGTGTGATTCAAAAATTTCAGCTAACGGAAAATGTTTAAGAACTTGTCCCAGAATGTTGCACATAATTTATGTGAAATTTTAAAACAAATGTTCAAAATAAGAATTGTCTTTGTGTTCGTGATTGTCCTCTAAACTTTGGGGTCATAAGAAATACTAAGAGGAGACTAAAATTTTAATTATAATGCTTATGGACTGAGTTGTATCACCAAGTACTTTATCTCAACCCATAACATCCAATTTCAGAGATGAAAAAACAGGTACTGGCAGACAATCTAGTTTCTAAATCTTATGTTTCTCCGTGAACATAGTCTATAATTATTCATATTATGTTCTGAATGATATTATCACTTTATTTTAAATTACTCAGTAAAACATTTAAAATAGTGAAAGTTCTAATTGTATGTGCACCTGATTTGTATGTATAATAATTTATTGAGGTTTTTTCTTTTCAATTCCTGGATAAATAGCATACAATTGACATTTCCCTATGTTAAAATTAGGATTTTTCAAGTTTTATTGACTTAAACAATGTTTTAGAGACTAAACTATTTAGCTAGAATTGGAATTAGGGATTAGTAGTCCATCAAGTAAAATTTAAACTACTTTTTTTTTGTTTGTTTTTCATCTAGAAAACATCTTTTTGTTTACAGGTTAGAATAAACACTAGAAGTTCTAGTTTGCATTTCTTCTTTTCCACAGGGTGTCTCTGTGATAGTCATCTACAGAGATTGCTATATTAGCAGGAAAGGTACCCTCAGATTTGCCATGTTGGTGTAAACCCAAAATACAAATCATTAAGCAGATTTCTCTTAGAGGTTAATATGAGAGAAATGGTTCCCTTGTTGGAAAAATTTTTAATTTTTTTTTCTTTAAAGCATTTTCATTTCTCTTTTCCTCCTTCAAACAAACAATTATTCCAAAATCAAAGGCAGTAAATCACTAGTATAGTATTTAATACAACTGTTTCATCCTATTTTAGTGTAGTTCTTTCTGTATAATGGATTTTGGCTGCGTTGGCTGTGGTGGACCTAGTTTAGATGCTAAGGATACCTGAAATCTATGTATTCAATTGAAATAGGAATACATATATATGGATTTTTCCAGTTTTATTTGCCTGATATATTCAAATACAAGTAGAACCTTTCATTTTGTGTTTGTTTATAAACACACATGACTTGGTGTTTCTAAGAAAACATTTTGAGCTCTTAAATTTTATAGGCATGCGACCACCAAAAATTGCCTAAGTATGCCATCCATTTAAGCACAATAAAAGCATGTGGATCAAATCTGCCTTAAGATATATCCCCCTTTTAAGATTGAAGAAAAAATATTTTGCTAAACTCCAAATATTTGAAGGACACTTTGAAGATCTGAAGGAATGTTAACCTCAACACATGGTTTATTCTTCTTTAATATCTGTAACTCTTCCTGTTCTGATAATGATCAGGGTAGAAAAAAATCAGTACAAATGAAAGCTAACTAGTATAACGATAATTACATTCATATTTTGTTTTTGCTTTACCTCCCATTGTTGAAAGGCCCTGCTGTGACAGATTTTTTGGAGCTGGTATATTGTCAACATTGCTTCCAAGCTGAAGCCATCCAAGGCAGTGGGAAATTTCCTTCTTGTAATAAGCTCCTCTTCACGAAACTCTCCTGTTTCCTCCGCTTGGCTGTTCAGGTTATTGACAAAACTGCAAACATTTAGCAGGGTCATTTTCCAAGAAGAAACACTTGCTTTACTGATCTGAAATATAGAAAAAAATTAAGTACTTAAAATAAAAAAATAGGTAATTAAAACTTGTATTATATGAAATAAGAAATTAATTTCCATTATGCTAAGCCATTAAAGCCATTATATTTTAGAATCTCTTACTCTAGCTTCATATTTACACTGCTATTAATTTAGTAACCTTACATCACAAAATTTATTAGTACCAATTCCTCTTATATTCTATATTCTATTTTTTAATGTAATACAATTATAAACATGCACACAAGCACACATACATGAGCAAAGCAAAAATACAGAAATAATTGTGAGTATAAATATGTAAACATATATGCATATATCACAGATGAAAATATTAAAAATACTATTCTGTTTACTACACTTCAGTTTGGTGTCTAATGGAGCATGGACTGCGACGATACTAACAGATTTGGACAATTACAGTAGTGTGAGATCACTAATCTATTCCACACATCAATAGTTCTCATAGGCAGCATCACAGCTGATCAATTTATTTATTTGTAAATTATAATATTTTCTAGGGTTACAATTTTTTTCTAATTATATCTTGTCTGAAACCAGTATTACCATCAATAACTTTCCTATGTGCCAATAATAATCAGTGAGGAAACATAAAGACTTAGGAGAACCTAAATGCAAAATAATAAAAATTTCAAATGGCATAAAGGAAAGCATGCATTTTTCCTAAACACACACACACACACACACACACACACACACACACACACAAATGTGAATGACCACACAACCACGATGGGAGGATTCAATAATGGCAATATCACATGTCCATTGTCTCTGAATTACCTCCCCCCCCCCCATAATACAATTGAAAATCAAAATTCCAATTTGGAAAAAAAAAATTCCAATTTGGAAAACCTGGGGATACAGGACTTTGGAGTTGGGGATTTGGCAAAATAATTAATTTGTAAGTATGAAGGTGTGAGAATAACAAGATTTAGAAAAATAAAAAGGTAATGAGGAGGAACTTACTCTACCAGATACTGAAGTGTACTTTAAAGGCTCAGCAAAAGGCAACATTAAACCCAACAGAATAGAAAATAATATCCCCAAATTGGTCCAAGTACAAATGAATGAGCAGCATATAACAGAGTTCGCATTTGAAATCCTTGAGACAATTGGCTATCAGGAAATCTGGACTTAGATCTAGTTATAACTTTCTTGATCTATTGTAGTTTACTGTAGTTACAAATGAGTAAAAGTAGAATAGTGTCTAAATATATAAAGTTTGTTTTATAAACCTAGAAAGGTATTATTAAGCAAATATCTAAACCACAATCCATAAAGAAAAGGATGATTTTAAATAAATAAATGTGTAGAACATCTCTGGAAAATGACCAGACTTAATGTCAAAGCTGCCACAAAATGTTAATATCCTTAATACAGGTAAAGATCTTCAAAAAGAAACTGCTGAATGCACCAATTTAAAAAAAAAAACTAAAAATTTTAAACTGTGTTTAAGTAAAATGAGTAAACAAGTCACAGAATCCCTTATCAAAGAAGAAATATATGGAAAGATGTTCAACTTGGCCACCAACACCTCCTCGGAAGACTTTCAAAAGGACAGGGACACTCATTTGGTGTATTTCTAGGGACATGGGGATGGGGATACAGACACTTCCTCTTCTAAATGTTTGTCAGTCTGGGTGTAGAATGTTGTAACTTTTTGAAGGATATCTTGTGTTAAACATGGAAAGTGTACACACCCTTTGATTAAGATTTTACCCTAACAACATGCAAATATATGAGTACAAAGATATTGACTTGAATATGATATATAATAACATAACATAGGATGGTTTTAGCCAGTTTAGAAATCCTTTCAGCCATACCCTGTGAATTCAATTATCCAGCCATTGCTCAAGCCTCTTCTGTTATGGAAAACTTAGAGACATGCTCCACTGTTTGGCAGCAACACCTTATGTCATGCCAGTTAATGGAATACTATAATTTTACATTTAGAAAGTTCTTTGTAGATCATCTAATTGAATGTTTTCTAAAGTGTACTCCTTAGAACACTAGTTCTGCACTCATTGTTTTTCAAAGAGTTCTCCTGTCAAGTACAATGGAAAACTTAAATTTAAAGAAATTGTAAAGATTTCTTGAACTTAGGTATCCTCAGAGCTTTTTTACTTGCACATACTAATTGTAACTTTTAATTTTTTTAAATTTATTATTCTTGAGTAATCTCTACACCCAAAGTGGGGCTTGAACTCACAACCCCGAGATCAAGAGTCACATGCTCTACCAACTGAGCTAGCCAGGTGCCCCCATTGTAACTTTTTAATGGTGCCAATATAGTGTCAAATATTCCCCAAACTAATATGACCACAGAATGCTTTATTTGTAAAGTATCTGTCAGGATTTGTGTTATCTGGTTACTTTTTTGGATGAGGAAACTGAATTAATCATCCTGTTTCTTTCTGCCAGTTAAAGTAGTCACTACATGACTCAATAGTACAATTATTTAAGGTCATTTTGGTCCCTGTCATACCTAGGAAGCCCAGCAGAGAAAACTCTACTGACTACAGGATGTCTAAGTTAGATATCTTGTATTTGAGAACATTTTGTATAAGGTTTCAACTATTTCATTCAGAAAAATGGCAAAGGCTCTCTTTCTTTAAATCAGGCTCCTTTGAGCCCCCTTCTTAACTAGGTCCCAACCTCAGGCTCTGTCCTTGGTCTCCTTAGTTGAGTTTTAGCAAGCATTGTGCTGGGTCCATTTACTGCAGATGCCTCATGCTTGGTATCTGATCACCCCAGATATCTGATCAAATACCAGATACTTTATCAAATTTCTGTCTTTAATATCAGAATCCTGTTGTGTCTTCTAGCAAGAATCCTTCTAGCCTTGATGTTTCCTCTTCTTCCAGCCACTGAGCTGTACTCGGCCTCTTGGCTATAAATGCACTTGCCCTGATTGTGTTTGGAGTTGAGCTAATCTCTGCAAAATCTCCATTTCAGTAGTTCCTCTTGAATAAGTCTTCCTTTAGCTAGTGACATGAATAATTTTTCTTTAACAATAAACATTCTTACTTATCAAATTATTTTATTAAAAATGTTTATAATAGACCTAAGCCTATAGATAAGAAATTCAGACTATTATCTCTTCTTGTTTTCAAGATAAGGAAAATAAGGGTATTTGTGGTTCTTACTTACCGTTACTTGATTTAGCTTTTTAATAAGATTCTGGTCGAATTTTGTTACCTTAATTAATCCATGTGGGCAACACTCACTCCCTGTAATACCCTGAACTCAGATGAGTCCTGCAAATTGTGAATTCAAATATTTCACTGAACTGAAAATAATTAAAGTCATTTGTGGGGGAGTTCTGAAGTTTTATAATTAAATACAAAATGTGAGGATTAGTAATGATCCTAGATTGCCACCGTTAGTTCCAAAATATTAAACTCTTACTACATACAAGGCATTAAGTTTGATCATAGAAAATTACAACATTGTAACAGCTTTCTGAGATCCTGAAAAAAGGCCTTCTATGCCAAGTTCTCTTTCCTAATAGAACAATATGAAAACTAGCACTGGTAATAAAGAGAATTACATTGTAAGAAAAATTTATCTTCCACTTTTCAAGCTTTGGACTCTCTCTTGACTGTCTGTTAAGTAAATTTTCACACTAGTATTTCAATGTCTAAAGAGCTTTATTCTAAAACTGAAATTGCTCAAATATTTTACCTTTAAAGTGGAAAGAAGAAACCTGAAGTTTTCTGAAGCTTTTAATAATGGTGTTCTACCAATATCAAATACTATTCTCTTACATTTTTAAATGTAGTAGTTTAGCTAAAATGATCATAAGTTTGGATTTTTCATTTGCATAGAACTCTACACCCACCAGAAATCAATTAAGCCAAAGAAAAATAAACAATAGTAGTTTTGAAAAAAATAAGGAGTGAGCTGAGTTTTTTGTTCCCATCCGAGCAGCAAAATTGAAAGAATTATGCTTCTGGGTGCCTTCTCCTTATAGACTGTATTTTACTTTCCTCAGTTAAAAGGAGGCAATGGGATTCAATTTTTTCCCATGATCTGTTTTAGAGATATATTCCAAGACTAAATAAAAGAGAAAAATGTTATTGTACCTGTATTTTTATGTATTTAAGAGAAAAACCAAACCACTCCATAAACTGGAATTGTTTTTCCCTTGCAACTCTAGGGAAGAAATCATAGCTCTACTTCCACATTTTCACAAAGCAACTAGCACTCCCCCAACTGTACTACATTTGGGGGATTATTTAGGATTTTTACGTGTCAATGTAAACTTAGAATTACAGAGGTAAAATCTCTACTGAGAAGCTAAGTCATTCCAATCTGCCCCATTTTTAAACACAAACTATTGGCTTTACTTGTTTTCCTATTTTTGAGTTGAAGTAATTGTAAGTGTTGCTATTCAGACAGAATATGAAACAAAAGATCAATTATCTTAAGGTCATTATTTGTTATTGAGTTTTAATGACTAAACTAAATTTGATCTCTCCTGGTGGAATGCCTACCAAACAATGAAAGAATTTGGTTTTAATCTATTCAACTTCAGTAGATCTGGGCAACGGTGAAAATATACACACTTAAATTTTCCCCAATGTCTTTTAAGGATCATTGTAGACAACATATCTTTGTTAGCTTTCAGATAATAATGCCCCACACTCTCAAGTACATCCAAAAATGGGTATTTCTCCTTCAAAACCACTATCATATATAATTCTACAAGTATAATAGGGATCATTGTACCTGGGACATGCTCATCCAATTAAGGAAGAGAAACCTGAGGTAGCAGGAATGAGTTGGAGTATTGCTTCAAAAATTAGGATTTTTGAGCACTTACCTTCTTATCATAACATCTGTTGAATCCTCTGCCTTGGTACCCCAGTGCTATGGTAGTGATTACACCAGGAGTCTGCCTCAACTCAAATTTGATTTTTCCTTGAGAAACGTCTTTTGGTTGGAAATTCTGTTCTCTGTTTCTGCATTTAGATACACACTGATTGACTTGCTCTGGGTAAATCAATACTGTGTAGTAGCATGGTAATCAAGTATGTTCTAATTGTTTTATTTCTAGGTACAGGTTGGGATCTAGGAACCTTGTTTTCAAGACGGCAAGAGAGGAATAACAGAGTCGGATATGCAAAGTTTCACTTGATTCAGTAAAAACCATATGCAGTGTAGATGACACTTCTGTTATAGGGAGAATGTAAATCTAGTCATAGACTTAATGTAAATGACTAGGAGATTTTTAATTTAGAACTCCATTTTACTCTTCCCAATATAAGAAAAAAGGCTAAAATGTCACTTCGTTTTCCTGCATGTATTTAACGGAAGGCATACCTTTTGCTGCACACATTGTGATAGGAGTGGAAACAGGATTCCTTTAAATACATTGTCATCTCCACATAAATAATATGCGACTACCTAATTAAAGTTGCAATATACTGATGGATAGTCACTATAATTTCTTTTCCTTTCGCATCAACACCCTTAACTCCTTTGAACTCAAGGAAAAGTTTTCTGAAAAAAGGAAATGCTTGTCGATGAACTTTTTAGTCTTAATGGGAAGTTATTAACTGTAGGAAAAGGACATCATGTTCATAATGAGAACTTATATGCTTTTCAATTCTTGGTTAAAGAAAAGAAAAAGTTACCTTTGATGTATGCATATTGGTCAATAAATCTGCTTCTAATGCTTTCATTTCCTCTTCTGAATCTGAGTAAAATCAAAACCACATGTTTACTATATAATCATATATCAAATAATTATATTGTAACCTACAGATTTTAGATTAATCTCAAAAAAATTAGTCTTAGAGGCTTATTGTTTTTCTATTTATTATCCTTAAAATAATATTCAGAAAAAAATAATTATGGTTTTATTTCAGGCTAACAGGCAGCTAGAATAATAAAAGCACTTCTAAGAAAATAAACACATGATTATATGTCAAAAGAGTTATTGATGTATTGGAGTTGTTTAATCTCTGAATCTCAGTATTTTTCTTTAAAACACTGATTGTATCATCTACTAAAGATTTCATCAAAAATGCTGGTTAATTTTTACCAGCAATAGTTTACATATATAGAATATATGCATATTGATATTTTAAAAACAACATAATGAAAGATGTGTACATGATGCTTTTTCAAGACAAAACCAAAGGGATTGTTTAACTGATAATTTTAGGATAAGAAAGATACTGAGATTTAGTCAACTTGAGATGTTATTTTACAAAACACACTTTGAAAGATTTGTTTTTTTACTTTAAATGAAGAACTTAGAGTTATGTGTACTTAGCTATTTTATCACAGGCTATTAAGCAGATTGGGTAAGCCAAAGTGGAATTGTCCATCAATACATGTGTACTTGTGTTGAAAATGGACCTCTGACTTTTATTAGGACATCCTTTCCAATTTCCCCTAGTCAATATATTGCAGAGAAAAAAACTTTAGAAAAATACTACTAGTAATAGGAATAAAGTTATAGAAAACCATAATTACATGACTTAATTCATACTCACTGGTCTGTCATAAAACAAAGCAGATGTTAAAATGACCATCTTCCTTGAAGTACACACTCTTAATAAAAAGAAGTGTCACACTTAGAGAAACCATTTGTTAAATTGTATCCAGACCTAAATTACACCAGAGGTCTTTTTCTCCTATTTGCTCAAAGCCCAGTCTGTTTCTCAAGAGAATGACAAATTCCTTTAGCCATTTAGGAACACTGTATACCAAAATCCCTACAGATTTTGACTTATCAGAGCAAGAAGCTTCAAGAGTTAGTAAACACAGTGTTTAATCAATAACCCAATTTTTTTCATATGCTCTAAATATACCCTTAACCTCATGTAATAGATAAAATCATAACTGTAGAAAATTTGGTATTTATACCATTAAAAGTTTTGTGAACCTAGAAGCTCAAGATCTTTTTTCTCATGATCAAAAGAAATAAAGAAATTTGCTAACATTTATATCTTCTGCCAGATTTAGTTTCGAAATTTAAATAAGATCATAGCAGGAGTTTGGATTAAACATTTCAATGTCATATTTATAAAATAAAAAGTATAAAACAGGTGAAATGATTTTTGCTGCATTTATCCCCTATGTTTTTTTCCACTTTGATCTGATATTGCAATATTATAACATTTTGTGTTACTCTTTTAAATTCAAGTCTTATTTTCAAGGTAAGCTATTGATAGATCTTTAGCAATACATGGCTTCTTAGGTATCACATGCAAAACATTGATATAAACATGCCAATTTTCCAATTACATTTTGTATCAACTTAAACAACATGAAAAAAAACTAAATTAATAGTATGCTTATTTGTCACATAGAAGGACTATACAAAATGTATTGTCTAACAGTACTTGGAATATTTTTATATTTTTAGGAATAATTTTCTATAAATAACGGTTCATTCATTCACTCATTAAACATCAGTTTTCACTTCAGTTGTATCTTAACATACACACACAGTTAAGAAAAAAATAATCTGGGAGAGGGAGAAGCCTCTGCTTCCTAAGAGAATGAGTGAGGATGAGAAAAAGCATTTTGAAAGGAATGGGTTTTAACTGCGAGCTTGCACTTTGACAGGCACTGCATCTGTACTTCTCATCAGATTTTGACCAGCCTAATTTAAGTTCTACACATTTTTGTTTCTACTCTGGTGGTTACCTTCCAAGAGGAGGGCATGAAGTGTGTCATTGAAATCTCTTTGATTACTTTGCAGATTTAAAAGGGAAATTGAAATCTCTCAGTTCTTGTAATCATAATGACAGAGAAAGAATATACTCAGTTTGTATCATTGAGAAAGCAAATCCTGAATAAAGGAGAAACTCTTTTCCCTGGATGCATTAACATAAGTAGCAATACAGTGAAAAAAACAAAAAGAAATCACTCCAGGGAATTGTGAAATGCAGCTAAGCTTACCTGAGCACAGACTCCAGGAGCTGAAAGCCAGAAGTATCATGCACACCAGCTGGATTTTCATTCCTGCCATCATCTCCTTGAGCCTTCTAGCAAGCCAAGTCCATAAACGTCACAGACAGGCTGAAGGGGGCTTTCTCTAGCGTTTCCTCTTGCCTTCAGCTGACTGGGAAAGTGAACTCTGAGAGATGCTTTGGCCATTCCCTATATATACATGCAGAACGATGATGTCATGATAGCACAGGGATTATCTTTTCAGGATGTGCCCTCCTCTCCTCTCTCCACTTCCTCCTCCCTTTTTCCTTTGTCCCCCCACACACCTCCCCCACTTCCAGTGAAAGTGACATCTACCCTAATTGCCACTGTTGCTCTGGATTTCTGACGCATGGGAGTCATTCAAAAGCAATTCCACATAGAGCATACTGGAAAAAAAAAAAACTTACAGTACCTATCTTTCCCCATTTCCTCTCATTTCTGACTCCAAGAAGTTGTCATTTTGATTTTGTGAAGCGTGAGAACTGTTATTTCTAATATAAGCAAAGTCTCCGAGATGAATGTATGACATCAGTGATTCTTAAGCTTTGGGAGTCTTAAAGAGTTGGGGTTATTTTCTGATAACCCACACTTGGGAGCAAATGTTTTCCGGTTTAGGGGCTAATATAGGTCTTATATAATGAATGCTAGAAGAAGGAAGAAAGTGAAAGATAATCAGAGAATCAGGTATGATATAGAGATCAAGTGGAAAACAAAAGAAAGAAAGAAAAAAACAATTAAAAAATGAAAGACCAGTAGTTCTAAGGAACAGGACATTATTTCCTAACAAATTGGAAAGTTTTTATTTTAAGTAACTGAGAGAATGATTGAATTATGTATGCTGACTTTGGTTAGATGTCTTAGAAAAACAATGTCATGTTTATGAAATCCAACTAACAACTATTTGTGTTAATAAGTGGAAATCCGTATCATTATATATTACCGATGATTTCTGATACACTACTCTTTTCCCTCTGCATTGCTCTGCTCCTTTTGGATTCATTGATACTATAACCTATTCTTTTTATAATCTCCTTCTTACCGGTTTTTACCATTACATCAATTTTTTTCCCCTGTTAGAGTCATAAAAATGAAATTGTACTTTTGGAAAGGAAACAGTCCTAAACAATCACCATCCACCAAAGTCAGATTTCTAAGACAGTGTCTCCACATCGTATTTTATAAATGACAATGATGCTCATTTCATCTCTGGGTCCTCAGAAAAAACAATTGCTCAAAATGTCTTTTGGAGTGAAGCTTTCTTCTTGCATGAAGTATTTCAGGATATGAATCTGAATGATCTGAAAAGGGGATGCAGTTAGGAATGTGAATATTTGAAGGTAACATTGTCTGAGACTTATTTACTTTTTAAGTATATCAGTCATATAATAACAATAGAGAAAAATCTGCATTATTTTCTCTAGAGAATTGATTTATATTTTATGGTATATTCAATGAGATTAACTTCTCTATTTTTACCTTAAATGTAAGAAAAGAGCTTAATTCCAGACATTGAATAATTATTTAAAATAGCAAGGAATCATTTGTATAATTTGATATTCAGGGATATAACAAAGGATGGCATTCTTCTTTTAGTTTGTTTTGCAAATTTAATGTACAACGCAATATTGAACATGACCCACTCGAAAATCTTATGCCAAAGGTCATTAATTGACAAAGAAATGCGAAACTATATACTGCTAAACTGTTGCTTTCCTACCACAAGAGGGCGCAACAGAGGCTTAAAAGGCTTTTTATTTTCACCTAATTAGATTTCTGAGGATTTTATTTACTTTCTTCTCACTCTTTGTGATAGAATTCTCTTAAAGCCACTTTGATAAAAAAAAAAAAAATAGAGGAACTTTATATGCTTTGTGTGATATTTAAATTAGTTGCTTTATCTGCTTTTGGATTGCAAATACAAAGAATAATCTTTAAAAACGTGTGATAGCAGCCTGCTAGTAAAAAGGAAATGTGATTCCTATTCTCCTCAAGCAATTAATAAATAAAGCTCAAGAAAATGTTGAGAAAATATCACTTGCATATTAGCTGTCAATCTGAGAATTGTTTAAAATATATAGTAAATCTGAAAGAGTTGGAGGAAAATATGTTAACTAATGTCAAATGATCTAAAATCAAATAGATGCTAGACACTGTTTTTCTTCTAGGGAGAAAAAAATGTGAAACTTTTTGTGGTAAGATTATGAATATAGATAAACTTTTTCTGATCTTCAATTGGTATTTTAAAAATCTGTTATCCCTTGGGATGCCTGGGTGGCTCAGTGGTTGAGCATCTGCCTTTGACTCAGGTAGTGATCCCAGGGTCCTGGGATCGAGTCCTGCATCAGGCTCCCTGCATGGACCCTGCTTCTCCCTCTGCTGGTGTCTCTGCCTCTCTCTCTCTCTCTCTGTGTGTCTCTCAGGAATAAATAAATAAAATCTTTAAAAAAAAGAAGTATTCTAGGAAGTACCCAAATGATGCCTTTAAAGCAGGATTTGAGGTACTTTCTTATGGAGATTGGTAAACCATTTTTACTTTAAAGGCTTTGCCTAAAATCCTGCTAGCATTTAGTTAGCCCCTACAATAACAAATACAGAGTTTGACTACCATCCTTTGAAAATCTTCATGTGTTGGTCTTCCAGTCTGAGGTCACCAAGGCTAACTCCAAATAGGTTTATCTCTTTATCCGTCTAAATAGATTTATTCCGGGGACCTATAGATGGCAACGTCCCTACCTACATAGATTTCAGAGCTTGTACTGTGAATTAAGTCAGACCTTTATTAGTTAATGCCTTGAGATAATCAACAGAAACGCCTGAAAGTTTGGCATTTGGAGAGAGTCGTCTGTAGACCTAGTTTGGAGATGAGAAAGCTCAGCAACAACTTGAGCTCTTCCATTCCAGGTGATTTCTTCCTGTACCTTTGGAGGCTTCATCATCTCCATTAACAGCTTCCCAGTCTCTCCAGCCTTTTCATATTTTAATATGAATTTTAATTTTAATACCTAAAACTTTCCCTTTGGTGTTTCCAACCCCATGGAATCTGCCCTCCATCTTCCTGTAGACCTCCTTTTCTCTTATTTCTGACATTATCTCTCATTTTGTAAAGACTGTAGAAGTAAACCTTTCCAAGTCTGAATTCTGAACAAGTTTTAGCTACTTCTACTCATCCCAGAGTCTGCTAACTGCTCATCTATTTGTGGAGAACTGTGAAGGAGAGCAGAATTTGTCACCCCAAATTAGGCCTGCCTCTTTGGCATATTGATTCTCTTGAAATGTTTTATTTATTTGTTTGTTTGTTTGTTTGTTTATTCATTCGTGAGAGACACAGAGAGAAAGGCATTCATCTAAACAGACACAACATAGGCAGAGGGAGAAGCAGAGGGAGGCTGATGAGAGATTCCATCCCAAAACGCCGGGATCACGACCTGAGTCAAAGGCAGATGCTCAACCACTAAGCCACCCAGGTGTCCCCAAAATGGCTATTTTCAAGAAACAGTAGACACAGGAGCTCTGAAAACCATGTAGGAGTTACCTTTTCGTCAGAAATATTGATGTTAATAAGGAGAATCTCCATTTGTAAGGCTGTCTCCCTCTCTGTACCAGGAAGAAGAATAACTAAATCTCTAGAAACTCTTAACCAGTGGGGAAGGTCTTAGATCTGCACAGTACCCTTCTACTTGTTTATGGTGCTTTTCTTTGGCTCCCTCAACCTGCCTCAACAGCTTCTTTTGTCTTTAACTGGACATGTCATTTAAGGTGGAGGGTTGGGCCATTTGGGGGAGTTATCTCCTATGGATATCTCCCATGTATACAGGCTGTAGGCATGTTATTAAGCTTCAGTTTGTTTTTCTCCTGTTAATCTGTCTTTTATTACTAGGTTTCTCAGCCAAGAATCTAGAAGTCTATGGGGAAAATTATTTGTCCTCCTCTACTACTGTGAACTTCTAGAAGGAAAGGACTCTTACTCATCATTATATTCTTGCAATGTTTACAATCTATTAGTATTCAATACCCATCTACTAAATCGAACTGAAATACTAATTATTTTTAAATTCTCACATAGTTTTCCATGCTTCCATATGTAACACTCCTTTCAGCCACAATGTTTTCAATTGTTTTGAAATCATTTCTTTCTTTTGCAATCTTTCAATTATTTACAACTCCTTTGTTATCACTAGTCTTAATATTTGATGTGAGTCTTTACCTAAGTCAGTTTTCTCTGCCTTTTTCTTTAGTCATTCTTTTCTTCCCTGACTGGGAAAGTCAACTTTTGACAATTATTTATGAAGAACATCCTAGGATCATGTGCATTCATCAGTTGAGTGCTTAGGATAAGTTGTGGGTTTAGTCCATTCCTCTAAATGAGTCTCTGGTCTGGAACTGTAACTCTGATTCATCTGAACAAACAATGATGTCAATCTCTTTGTAAACTTGATTGATTTTTCCATTCAATTAAAGTCCATTTTCTAAACATACAGATAGTTATGTGCATGCACACACCCACACCCACATATACTATCTTACACTTGAAATGCATATAACCCAGACATTGGAGACTTCAGGTAAATGTAAACCAAATGCCCCATTTCTTGATCTACGTGTAACCAGGCCTTGCCCATAATCTCTGTAAATTCCCAGCTCATTTCCCTTTGGCTCTTCCTGTATCTACTCTTGAATCTTAAAAGTAATTAACTTGGAAGAATTGATGATGGACTTTTGCGGTCAAAGCATATTTTGCAACTTAAACTCCAGTTATAACACAAGCTTTGCCTGGAACCCACGTGTTAATGAGCTGCCATATTTAACTAAGGATGCTGCACATTGCAGTTACTGCTGATCTCACAATCTTGTTTCTCATCTCATATAGTCTTGTTTCTCATATCTCATATCAAATCTTGTTTCTTATATCAAAATATTGAGATGCTCACAAAAATCACCTCTCTCACTCCTAACTCTGGGAAACGAACAAGGGGTGGTAGAAACGGAGGTGGGCGGGGGGGGGGGGTAGTGACAGGGTGACGGGCACTGTGGGGGGCTCTTGATGGGATGAGCACTGGGTGTTATTCTATATGTTGGCAAATTGAACACCAATAAAAAATAAATAAAAAAATAAATCACCTCTCGCTACATGTAATACTCAAGTAAGGAGTTGTCCTTACAAGTTCCCTTTTAGAGTAAGAGCAAGATGAAAGCATTACAGAAAAAAAAAGTCCTTCCTCTTTTATTTTACTTACTTTTACAAATTAGAATGTAATTCTAAAGAATAGGATGGATTTTTATTGAAAGAAAAATTTTACCTCTTTTTTTTAAGGTTGAAAGTCTAAGTTTAATGTTTTTTAGTGTTACAAAGTCTAAGAACATTTCTGTAGCACCTGTAACACCCAAATCAGAACAGATGCACTTGAGCTACCATTTGCTAGGAGCAGATTTAGTGAAACACTTTTTCTTTCTTTATCTTAGGAAGATATTAGATGTTGAATTTGGAACATAATGATTTATGTTATTAGTATTCCTTGGTCTTCTTTTTTTTTTTTCTTTACTTTTTATTTATTTATGATAGTCACAGAGAGAGAGAGAGGCAGAGACACAGGCAGAGGGAGAAGCAGGCTCCATGCACCGGGAGCCTGACGTGGGATTCGATCCCGGGTCTCCAGGATCGCGCCCTGGGCCAAAGGCAGGTGCTAAACCACTGCACCACCCAGGGATCCCCTTCCTTGGTCTTCTTTGTCTCAATTTAGATTATTTCCCTGGTGGCCTGATAAGTCTCATTGCTTTAAACTCTATTACCTAATAACTTCCCAAATTGTATCTTTGACTACCCAGATCATATAACCAGTCACATCCTCAGCAGCTCTACCTGGAGAATCATTAGGCAAACTCAACTCTCCAAAACAAAACTTTTGATTCCTCCAAACACCTTTCTAAAGCTATCCTTCTCTTCTAGCATTCTCCATTTCAGTTACCAGGACCATTGTTCACTAAATTGCATTGATCAAAAACTGGAAGAGATTTATAATTTTTTCTTACTCCTTACCATTTCCAAGATAGCAAAACACCCCAAGGTGTAGGTCTGCCACCAATATGTATTCCAAATCCAAGTGCTTTTCCTTACTCCATTATCATATCCAGGTAGTTTGTAGTCTAAGCCATTACTGCTCCTCCAAGCTACAGCAAGAGCCACTCAAACAGTGTCCCTACTGACAGTCTTGATCTATTTCAATGTAACCACCACACAGTAGCCAGAAAAGTTTTGTTTTTAATGCAAACGCATTCTTGTCACCCTCTGCTTAAAACTTCCTGTCTGGATCCTACTAAACTTTGAATCAATTTCTGTCTGTGGCTTATATCTTCTGGAGTGGGACACTGTCTCCGTCTGTACAGTCATACCCTACTTACCATTCTTCCCTTCTGTCTTGTATCTCAAGCACACTGGCCTTCTGGCTCTTCCTCAAAAGGCCAATCTTTTTCCTCAAAGATTTTCTTAAAAAAAAAAAAAAGATTTTATTTATTTATTCATGAGAGACACAGAGAGGCAGAGACACAGGCAGAGGGAGAAGTAGGCTCCCTGTGGGGAGCCCAATGCGGGACTCGATCCCAGGACCACGGAATCATGCCCTGAGCCACAGGCAGATGTCAAAGACAGTTGCTCAAGCCACCCAGGCGCCCCTCCTCAAAGATTGTCGATGAACATTGTAATTAGATTATTATTTAGCAAATGCTCATTTCTGCTTCCTCCCAGAGTGGGTGGAACGTACTTTCGTACTTTCGCACTCTCTGACCACGATTTCAGCCATGAGGCTTGCTCAGTTAAGGGGATGTTAGCAGACATTAGGAAAACAAAGACTTGATGTTTGCAGCCTGGGGCTTGCCTCCTTGCTCCTCTGCCACTGCCACAAGAACTTTTCCTGGATGGTCCCCAAATGAGGAGAAATATGAGTCAAAGCCAAACTAGCTGTCTTGCAAGCCTGCAGTGTGAAGCAGAGCTTCCTAGGCTTAAAGCAGAGTCACCTGAGCTAACTCACATATGGACAGGATTAAATAGTCTCTTTGAAGTAACAGAGCTGTAGGGTAGTTTGTAATGCAGCATTTTTGTGGGGTTAGTTGACTGATACAACTATTCATTTCAAAACTCATCCCACTGCTATCCCATTCAATCTTATAGTCTTTTTTTGTCCTTTAATATTTTGTCTTCCGTAAGTAAAAGCAATAATCATCTTTTTGTGTCGGTTATTTCTTTTGCTCTCAGAACACAGATTAATGCTTCCCCCTAATGGTAACTCAGTAAATATTGTTAATAGGATGAATTAATAAACTAATGAAATTCTAAGCACCCCTACCTGATGGGTTTAGGGTAGCTATCTTTCCCTTCCCTCTCACAAGGACATTCTCATTCTCCAATCTGTGAAGAGCGAAATCCAGGAAGCAAATTGCTAGCCAAATGGTATGAGAGAATTTCTTTCTTGAAGGGAGCCTTTATACTATTTTTAATTGCAATTGACATTTTGCAAATTACCATTTTTTTAAAAAAGCAAGAGTACGGTAGTCCTAAAGGCACACATTGGTGTTTCCAACTTGGTAAGCCAATTCGCTCAGAAAAAGTAAGTAGGGCAGGTAGGTAGAGGCAGAGAACTAAAGTGAATGAGACAGCATTCTGGGTCAAGAACCAGCCAGCATAAGCAATACCACAGGCCTCAGAGTAAACTCGAGATGAAACCTGAAAGTCATTCCTTGAGAACCTAGTCGATGACCTGTTGAGGCATGGTGCCAGGTTAATTTGATTTCATGTAACGCAGCACACTATGAAGGAGGGGTCAATATTATTTCCATTGCAAAGCTTAAGACACAAAGCCAGTAGAGAGTTTAAATAAGCATGAGAGGGGGATCCCTGGGTGGTTTAGCAGTTTAGCACATGCCTTCGGCCCAGGTTGTGATCCTGGAGTCCCAGGATCGAGTCCCACATCAGGCTCCCTGCATGGAACCTGCTTCTCCCTCTGCCTCTCTCTCTCTCTTTCATGAATAAATAAGTAAATCTTTAAAAAAATAATAAATAAAAATAAATAAATAAGCGTGAGGGGACTTATTAAGGCTGGGTGAGACTAAATGCTTTCTATTACATTAGCTCATCGTTCTAGTATCAACACTGGATCCAAGCACAAGGTAAAGAATATCTTGTATTAACATGCTCTAGAAAATATATGCCAAGAAAATATAATTTAACATTTTTTAAGTAGAAGTACATTTAGTAAAAAGTCAGATTGGATTGGATTTTCGAACTGATCGCAATTCATCAGTTTAACCTTGCCTTTCTTCCTTTCCAGGCTTAAGTGTGTATTGATTCATACCCACTAAATAAGAAACTTTTTTTATGTATCTTTTTATCAGAGAGACTACCCAGAGGCTCTGCAGGCACTGAATTGTTTTAACTAGGGTGAAGGATTAGAAAGTCTGAACAAAGAATGAGGAGGAAAGGGAGGTCACTTAGAGTCCAAGGGGGAGTCAAAGTGAGTAGTAGCCTTGAAAGAACATTTCCCACTTTGTACTCTAGGTGGAGGCACTAGTACGTATAGAATGAAAATACCAGAAAAGCCCTCAGGGTACCGGACCATATTTTTAATGCTCTCCTAATTCCTTAAATCAAAGAATGTTGGAACTGAAAGGGGCTGTATGGAGCAACTAGTCTTATACTTTAATTTTACAGGGAAGGAAACATGGACCTAGATACGCTAAGTGGGTTATAAATTTCCTCCACCTCCAATCCTTTATCACGTTGGTCATGACTGCTCAGTCTAACCTCACTTCTTAGCCTAAGAGAAAGGTTATTCTCTCAACATCAATCAAACTATTTTGAGAAATTAATTTATCCTCTAGGAGTTTCTCTAGTATCAGTACAGCATTTTCACAAGTTGGGAAGCATCGAAGGGTATTAGTCACTATAAAATGGGCTTTCTTTTTGAACAGACCTCTCCTTTTGTCCTTTCCTGTTACTTAATATCTTGCTTTTGGCATTATTCACTTCCATTGCTATCTTTCAGTACACACAAATCTGTTAGTTTCTAAATCATAGATTCTTTCTTGCTGTGATCTTTTGGCTCCTCCTCTATGTTATAATATCACCTTTTTTCTATACCCTCTCTGGCCTTGAAATCAGATAACCATGATTATCTGGTCATAAATCAGGGATCTACACTCAATTGCCTACAGGGAGCAGGAAGATGATTATGTCCTAGTTAAGCCCTTATTTAAGAGAATCATCGGCTCGCAACTGAGCTTAGATTATTTTTCTTCATGTGGAAATAGAGACCCAAGATGGCAGATCTTTCCATTTTTAGCATTTCCCAGAAATTCAGATTTTTATGGAAATGTTAAAATTGTTAAATGTGAATATTCAGTTTAAATTTCCTTTTCACAACCGTATGGGTCAAGGTGGACCACTTAAGCATGAATATTACTCTGAGCTGAAGGCAATTGAGACTCTAAGGCCTCAAGAGAAACTTCCGCACCTCCCTTAACTATCGGAAAGAATCTAAATTGGAGGTCTTTCCCAGAACAAGAGTTTATTAGCAGAAATAAATTTTATCTGAGTGCCCCATCTGCATGGCAGGACAAACGTCTAATTCTAATTACTACACATCTGGTCTCCTTATTGCCCTGAGAATTGCATTCTTTTCCTCTCATGTCCCAGACTCACACCCCTTCTCCTTAGTTCAGAATAATGTATATATCTCATTTTGCCTGTCTTTGGAATTTCTATGGATTCCCTGTATGCACGCTATTAAAGTTGATTTTCTCTTGTTAATCTGTCTCGTGACAATACGATTCTTACCCCAACTAGATGGACCCTTAGAAGGAAACAAGAAATTTTGTTTCAATCAAATTGAAGTATCTATGTCCTGAATTGAGCCTCAAGATCCACCATTTTGTTAGTCCCTGGTTTAAGTATTATTCCAATCACTGTTGAGTTGTGGCTTTAAATTTTAACTCTCTGAGCCAATTTCAACATCATGTGGATTATATTTTTTCCTATGTGGTATGCATAGATCACAAAGTGTGTATGCACAAAGTGGATGCCAAGCACTCAGTAGCATGAGCTTGTGCTTCCGATTGTTCTCTTTCTACTTGATGTTGACACAGCTCAATCTTTTTGGATCATTCTAGTATCTATTTACAAGATCTTAAATTAGACTCCATCTCAGAAATTCTATGCAAACCTTTTTCTTCTTCATTCTCTCCAAAGACTCCTTGCTTTCCAATTTGGAGATCTTTTAATGGTAGTGCAATATATAACTTTTGTCCCTCTGTGGCTTGTTTTTCAACTGAGGCATAATGCATATATAGTGAAACATAGAGATCCTAAGTGTAAAGACTGATGAATTTTGACAAATGTTTGAATTTGTGCAATTCAAAACCCATTAAAGATGAAGATCATCTTTCACACCTGAAAATTTTCTCATGCACATTCCCAGTGAATTGCTCTGACATCACAGGCAAACACTTAATTTTGCTTATTCTCAATCTTCATATAAATACAATCAAACATTGTGTACTTTTTTGTGAGCATCTACTATTGCTCAGTATAACGTTTTTAAGACTAAAGTTATTGCACATATGAGTAGTTTGTACCTCTATTGCGATTGGTCTGTTGCAGGCATATTATTATAATTTGTGTATACATTCTCCTATGAAGTGCATATTGTGTTTCTCCAGTTTGGAGTTTGAATAAAGCTCTTGTAAATACTAACATTTAAGTATTTTTCTGGACATATATTTTCACTGCTCTGGTATAAAATATTTGGAACGGATATTCTGAGTTACAGAGTAGATGTGTGCTTAACTTAAAAAGAAATGGCCAGTTTCCTATGTGGTTGTTAAAATCCCACTAATACTATTCTTGCAAATGTTTGGTGTGGCCATTCTTTTGAATTTTAGTCATTATACTGGGCATAAAGTGGCATCTGATTTTAATTTGCTTTTCCTTCATGACTAATGACGTCGAGCTCTTTCATGTGTAAACATTCTTATATTTTTCTTTGGGAAGTGTTTTTTTCAGGTCTTTATTTGTTGTTTAATTGGATTGCTTATCTTTTTATCACTACATTATACAGTTTTCTGAGTAGGCATATGTATTGCCAATACTTTTTCCCGGTTTCTAAGTTGGTTATTTTTGTAGGAATGTCTTTCGATAAGAAGTGTTTAAGTTTAATGAAATCTAATTTATCCCTTTTATTCTTTCTGGTTAGTGCTCTTAATATCCTAAGAAATCTTTGCCTATCACAATGTCATGAAATGTTTCTCTATGTTTGCTTTTAGAAGCTTTATAATTTTAGCTTTTTTTTAAATTGGAGTTCAATTTGCCAACATAGAGCATAACACCCAGTGCTCATCCATCAAGTGCACCCTCAGTGCCCATCACCGAGTCTCCCCAACCCCCTGCCCACTTCCCCTACAACTACCCTTTGTTCATTTCCCAGAGTTAGGAGTCTCTCATGTTCTGTCTCCCTCACTGATATTTTCACTCATTTCACCTGCACCCCGATGTTTCTAGCAGCAATGTCCACAATAGCCAAACTGTGGAAGGAGCCTCAGTGTCCATCGAAAGATGAATGGATAAAGAAGATGTGGTTTATGTATACAATGGAATATTACTCAGCCATTAGAAATGACAAATACCCACCATTTGCTTCGACGTGGATGGAACTAGAGGGTATAATGCTGAGTGAAATAAGTCAATCGGAGAAGGACAAACACTATATGGTCTCATTCATTTGGGGAATATAAAAAATAATTTTAGCTTTTAAATTTAGTTCTATAAAACATGTCTATTTTTGCTAAATGTTTTAGAGATCACCATTGAAATTTCCCTTTTAACATTCAATTGCTTCAGTATCATTTGTTGGATAGATGTTTGTTTTCCCATTGACATTTTTTGGCACCTCCTTTAAACAACTGTTGATCAGATGTAGATGGATCTATTATCTTTCATTGATCTCTTTGTCTTTATGTAAATGTCACACTCTATTGATTACTGTGGCTTTATAGTAGCTCTGAAATTAGCAAGCAGAAATTTCTCAACTTTATCTTCTTCCAAATCGTTTTTGCTACTTTAGGTTTTGTGTATTTCCCATCGATTTTAAAATTGGGCTCTTTGTTTATATTTTAAAATCTTATTTTGATTGGATTTAACACGAATCTAGAGACCAAGTTAAGGATAAGAGATACATTTGAATAATTGGGTCTTTGGGTTTTTTTAAAGATTTTTTTTTTTATTTATTCATGAGAGACAGGCAGAGACACAGGCAGAGACAGAAGCAGGCTCCATGCAGGGAGCCCAATGTGGGACTCCATCCCTGGGCTCCAAGGACCATGGCCTGGGATGTAGGCAGCCGCTCAACCGCTGAGCCACGGGGCGTCCCTGAATAATTGGTTCTTCTTAAACTTAAGTTCCCTCAGTAACGTTTTTGTGATTTTCAGACTAGTGCTATGTTTTGTTTAATTTTATTTTCTAATTGTTTATTGTTAGCATATAGACACCAGATAGATATTTGCATTTTATCATTGTGTCCTTCAACCTTACTAAATTTGCTTATTAGATCTACTATCTTTTTTTGTATATTCCTTTGGTTTTTCTACTTAAACAATCATATTATCTACCAATAAAGACATCTGTGTTTCCTCTAAACTTTAAGTCATTTGCTTGTGTTGTTTTTCCCTAATTGAATTTGCTAGAATCTCTAAAACAATATTGAATAAAAGTGGCAAGAGCAGAAATCCTTACCGTATTCCTGATATTAAGTGAGAGGAGTTCAATATTTCACAATTAGGTTTTGTGCTAACTATATGTTTCTCCTTCTTTTTTCTAGTTTGGTGAGAGTTTTTTTTTATCATTAATGAGTGTTTAATTTTGTCAAATACTTTTTCACATGTTAAGATGTCATATGTATTTTGTTCATTCTATTAATGTAATGTACTTGTACTGATTTTTTAAAATAATAAATCCACGTTTTGATACTGGGATAAACTTCATTATGTCTCCTCATTATACTTTTATATACTGTTGGATATAATTTCCTTGTACTTTGTTAAGGATTTTTCCAAATCTTTTCATGAGAGATAGTGGTCTATAGTTTTGTTTTGTTTTGTTTTGTTTTGTTTTCTTGGAATATATTTGACTAATTTTAGTATCAGGGTTTTTATGGCCTTACAAAATGAGGTGGGGAGTGATCTTTCCTTTTCCATATTCTGACAAATTTGTCTAAGATTGGTATTATTGTTTTATCATTGGTTAGAATCTATAAGCAAAAACGCCCTGACCTGGTGGGGAAAGTTCACATTTTTATTTTTAAAACAAATCTAGCCTTATTCATATGTCCTATTTATTTTATCAAATCTATCTTTTACCCAAAACTAATCATGGGGGTAACAGAAGGGTCATCTAGTGCTTATTTTAAGTCCTGTCATGTGGGTCTACAAGATGTTGAGGGGGGTACCATAAATTATTTAAGACATGGATAATCAACAGTTTTAATAAATATAAATATTAAGACTAATACATCTCAATGATTGTCTTCCATCACAATAATGCCAGGAAACAGTCTACTAATTCTGCCAATATGATCACAACATTAATTTAAGATGTTGCCTTGATAAGTATCTTTCTGTTTTTAAATGCATATACAGAATCCAACTGGATTATCCTTGTTCTAATGATTAGTATTTTTCAATGGATTTTACTATATTATCTAAATAATTAAACTTATTCATAGTCATTTGTTCATAGTATTTCTTTATTATCTCTTACTGTCTGGAGGATCTATAGCAACATTCTCTTTTTCATTGCTGATATCGTTTGTGTTTTTTTTTTTCTCCTTTTTTTTGGATCGATTTTGTTAGAGATTTTTTAGTTTTATTTATCTTTTCAAAAGACCAACTTTTGGATATATTAATTTTTTCCATCGTTCTTTATTTTACTGATTTTTGGTCTTATTATTATTTCCTTTTGTTTTGAATTATTCCTTTTCTTTTTTTTTTAATGTTAGGCTTAGAATATTGATTTCAAATGTTTATAATATAAACATTTAAATCTATAAATTTCCATCAAATCATGACTTTCACTATTTTCTTTTTTTTTTTTTTGACTTTCACTATTTTCCAGAATTCTGATAAATAGTATTCTCACATCACTCACTAAAAATATTTTCTAATTTTCTTGTGAACTTTAATTTGATCTACAGAGCCCTGGATCCCACCCACGGAGTTTCTGATTCAGTAGATAGTGTTGGAGTCAGAGAATTAGCATTTTCAACAAGTTCTCACATGATGCTGATGCTGCTGTTTTGTGGACCAAAACTTGAGAGACCACTGCTTTCAGGTTCTTAGTCTTAAGGTGTGGCCTTCCTGAGGTTTCTTCATTCTAGTAGTTTAAAAATCAAATTTCTCCCCAAACCTGGCTACTTCTAGCATCTCTGTTCTTTTCTCATCCTCCCAGCATTTCTTCTATGCTAGGCCTGTGGAGTCAAGCTTTGTACCCCTGCTTTGTGCTTAGCCAAAGTCGGAAATATGCAGCCCTCTGAGGCTCCTTTTCTATGCAAGTCTCTCATTCCTGCTACCTTGTGTCACAGAATATCAGCAGCCTCAGCAATTCCCAGATGGAACCCTGGTCTCTTTGTCCAGTGAGGCTTTGGGACCCCTTCTTCCTGGTTCTCCACTTTGAGAAGTGCTGAGCCAGAAAACCAGGGTGAACATGGGACTCAGCTTACCAGTTACCTTTCTTTCAGGAATTACAATCATATGCTTTGCTTTTCCCAGAGCCTACAAAGAGTTGTTTCACATATTTGATCCTATTTGGTTGATTTTTTTATGCCAGGGCAGCAAATCTGATATCCATTCCTCTGCTGTGGCCAGAACTAGTAGTATATATACATATACATCATTATTGCAACTCTTAATCCTCAACTAAGTGAAAAATATTTCCTGAAAGAGCTAGTTGCTTTTCCTCTTTTCTGTTCTCATTTTCCACTCTCCAATGCCTGCTCCAGTTATAAAACACAGCAAAATATTTAATATTTAGGACTCAATTAAAAGGGACCATCAATGACTCAGAAATAACTCTCTAAATAACACATTGATTGAAACAAGATAAATGTCAGCAAACAACCTGATATAAAGAATCTATTTTTCAAGTATTCACTCATTTTTAGTTAATTAATTCAATTTATATTTATTGACCACTTACTTTTTGTCAAGCCCTGAGCTAAAGATTGTAGACTTAAACAGTGAATAAACAATTCTTTTATACTATTTGCAAAGAGAAAAATATGAAAGAAAAATCTCATGGTGTAAAAAAGAAGACTAACTGCCAAGAGTTCTCTTTGGTTGGCATCTATCTTGATGAATGCACCATGGTTTAAGATCCAGAGAACTGGATCATGTATTAGTTGTAGATATAATCAAATTCTAGGCAACTAATTTGTGATAATTGAACTCACCAGAGAATAAAGTACTTTAATCAGAATAGCAATTTCTTAAATTATACTACGATCTCTAACTACGGTGTCTGCTCTCACACCCTCAGGCCAAGACATTCTTTCATTGCACACAA
The DNA here is from genome assembly GCF_018345385.1 of Vulpes lagopus. Taxonomy (NCBI): domain Eukaryota; kingdom Metazoa; phylum Chordata; class Mammalia; order Carnivora; family Canidae; genus Vulpes; species Vulpes lagopus. Next base: position 36,907,960 of record NC_054846.1, read on the forward strand.
GTCTATTATAATCAAGAATTGCTTTATGAGAAAGAAATCAGCACAAAGGCCATTCAATGATAAGAATGGTTTTGGGCACCAGGTTCTGGTAATCTAATATTTCATCCTCACAGGAATAATAGCTAATATTTATGGAGTCATTACTTTTTCACAGCATTTTGAGGCGGCACATACCATTATAAATCCCTGATTTACAAATAGAGACACTGAGGCAAAGAGAGTTTGAGAAACTAATACGTCGTAGTGGGATTTGAACATACGGAGTCTGGCTCAAGAGCTCAAACTCTCAACCCCTCAATTATAGGGGTTGAGATATAGTGCAGAGTCTATATCAAATTCTGATACATTGATTCTTGGAAGGGGCAGTACTTTTACTGACATTGTTTGGCAAGTCACTTCTTTCTACTTTCCTGTTTCAGTAGCTGGCTAACCTCTTTGACTAAGACATTGTGTCTTTAGATAGGATAATGAATTCAACTATGTTTCAGTGAAGTTTGTCAGATGGCCTTGAATAACTCTCCTTAATCCATTATTGTTAATTAGTAGTGAGATCTCAACCAGGAACACTCTTTTTAGTGTCTGCATTCAGAAATACCGTATTTGGCTTTAGCATCTTTTAAATTGTAATCTATTGCCATGCATTTAATATGGTAAGGTGTTACATTAAAAAAAAAAAATTCATTGGATCTTCTTTCCTACTTCGTTGAGGATAAATTGACAATATAGCTGTGGATTCATTTCTGGGTTTTCAGTTCTGTTCTATTGATCTATGTGTCTGTTTGTGTGCCAGTATCATATTGTTTTGATTACTATAGCTTGTAATATAACTTGAAGTCCAGAATTGTGATGTCTCTAGCTTTGCATAGACATTTTTCCAAAGAAGATGCACAGACAGCCACAGACACATGAAAAGATGCTCAACAGTACTCATCATCAGGGAGATACAAATCAAAACTATAATGAAAAATCATCTCACGCCCGTCAGAATGGCTCAAATTTACAAAACGAGAACAAGTGTTGGTGAGGATGCAGGGAAGGGGGACCCGTTGCACTGTTGGTGGGAATGCAAACGGGTGCAGCCACAGTGGAAAACAGTATGGAGGTTCTTCAAAAAGTTAAAAATAGAACTACAGAACTACCCTACAATCTAGGAACTGCACTACTAGGCATTTACTCAAAGAATACAAAAATACTAATTCAAAGGGATACATGCTCCCTGATGTTTATAGCAGCACTATCTACAATTCAGAAATTATGGAAACAGTTAAAGTGTCCATCCACTGATGAATGGATAAAGAAGAGGTGGTATATATATATATAATTATATATAATATAGTATAATATATAATATAATATAATGAAATATTAGTTATATAAAAGAATGAATTGTTGCCATTTACAATGACATTGATAGAGTTAGCATTATGCTAAGCAAAATAAGTCAGAAAAAGACAAATACTATATACTTCACTCACATGTGGAACTTAAGAAACAAAACAAATGAGCAAAATGGAAAAAAGGAGAGAGGGAGGCAAACCAAGAAACAGATTCTTGACAATAGAGAACAGACTGACAGCTACCAGAGGTGGGGAGGGATGGGTGAAATGGGTGATGGGAATTAAGGAGGGCACTTGCTGTGAGGAGCACTGGATGTCATGAGGGAGTGTTGAATCACTGTATTTTACACCTGAAACTAATATTACACTGTATGTTAACTAACTGGAATTTAAATAAAATCTTTTTAAATGTTCGGATTTTCATGGGTTCTCTTGAAAAAAATCAGAAAATGTAGCAATAATGGGCCCACATTCCACGTAGTGGCAATCTGCTAGTGCTATCCAGGCCACTATATTCATTAGCATCGCCTACCTAACAACCTCCAGCATTTTCATTAGCAATCCTTGATAGTTTAATTGGAAGGAAAGCAAATTACTGCTATCATTTCATCAAATTGTATAGATGTCTAACTTACTATTTTTAATATTCATAAAATTATCTGTAATTGGAGTGTCTCATTTAAACATTTTCGTATTAAGTTACATTCACATGACAATCTGTAAGATCTAAACCACTAGATCGGGGTAGCAATAGAGTCACATTTTTGTATTTTTCCCATCAATCACTTGAGTAAATGTTTATATTCATTAGGAAATCTAGCATCAGTTCTCTCTCCTTCACTTCCCTCCTCTTTATAAAAACAGAGCAGTTCTGCTAACAGAATACTGGGAAGGGAGTTTTGAAAATGTGAACAGTTTACTTGCACCTCTAGCTTTTTAGCTGTCCCCGTTTCTCTTGCTCTCACAGGATTTCAGGCTCAAAGAGTGGATCCCCAAAGTGAGATCTGTGCCCACTGCAAACAAGCTCAGATCCCTGAAAGTGCAGAAGAGTCAACTTTGAGAGTCCTACATTTCTTCCTAACCTACACTAACAAAGTTAGCAAGAATTTGAAAAGCTATGGCAGCTTTGCACTTTTCAGAATGAGCATTCCCTTTCCCTCACAAAGCTACATACGGGGGTTTCTGTGGTACCCTAGTGAGAAGGATACAACCTGCAAACTTCCTTACAGTTGGATTTGAATCACCCTCTAGCAACTCTGCTATCCTTCAGTTAGCACTTTTATTCATTGAGAAGGAATGTAACATTGAACTTCAAAGAGAAAGTGTGGACTGAGACCCCTGAACTTCCTGGAAGGTTTCCAGATCCAGGTGCAAACCTACCCACCTCTTCTCCCAGAACACAAAGTGGTATTACAAGAGGTAGTTGGGTTTTTTTGTTTTGTTTTGTTTTGTTTTTTCTCCCCTCAAAGGGCAAAAGGTACTGTGATGTTCTTCCTCAGGGAAAACTAGTCCAAGTTTATATGTTTTATGTTATTGTTATATTAGTCTAGTTGGACTGCATAATGAAATATCACAGGCTGGGTGGCTCAAGCAACAGAACTTCATTTCTCTGAGCTCTGGAGGCCAGAAGTCCATAATCGATATTCTGGCAAATTCAGTTCTAGCCCTATTTGATTAAGGCCCCTCCCTAATGACTTCATTTAACCTCATTTAGATAATTCCCTAACCACCCTATGTTTAAATAAAGTCAAATTAAGGAATAGAGCTTCAACATATTAATTTGGGGGGCACAATTCAATTCATAACAATTGCTGTTAGTGCTTTGATACATATGAAGCTAATTTGTTCTCCATATCATAAGGAAATATGGCTGGCAGTATGATGAATTAAACTTACATTCATACAATATTTAATACATTTTAAAAATAAAGCATTTCCAAATCTAATTAATAAAACATTTATTAAGTATCAGTTTTAACACTGGCGTTTGTGAAGCCACAATGTACCAAAAGTACCATGCCAAACATTTATAACTAGTATAAAAATTCCATATCCCCATATTGGCCACCTCAAGATGAAAATGGATAACTCCCTAAATGTTAACTGGCTCTACTCCCCTAATATTCAACATAAAAACCACATGGGAAATATAGAAATTCAAATAGAAGTAACATACACCTGTCATAAATCATAAACAAAGAACTATTTGTGGGACAGCATGAATGACAAATGGTCTACTGTGTAGATTTTAGAATGAAGCAGACAAAAGTTGGAAGGCCGGTTAATTTTCCCCTCCTTCTCCTCCTTCAGCTTTGTCTCCTTGAGTGTCCGATGTCCACAATGTCAAGTTGTCTCTCAGTAATTGCAGTATTAGCGTGCTGTCTTCGTATGACTCTTCACTTAATGTATCAAGCTCAGCAATGGCTTCACCAAAAGCTGTCTTTGCAAGAGAGCAGGCTTTCTCCGGGGAGTTCAGAATTTCTTAATAGAGCACAGAGAAGTTAAGGGCCAGACCCCATCTGATAGGATGTGTTGGTTGCATGTCCTCTCTGCTGATTTCAAAAGCTTCTTGGTATGCTTGTTGTGACTGATCCACAATCCCTTTCCTGTCATCACCAGCAGCAACTTTGGCCAAGTAACGGTAGTAGTCTCCTTTCTTCTCTTTCTTTTTTTTTTCCCTTTCGTTTTCAAATAGAAGACTTTGCTCTCTGCTTGTGAAGCATTGGGGATCAAAAACTTTTCCAAAAGGGACATCATTGCAGAGATCTCTTAGCTCGGTCTCAATGTTCTCTCTGGATTCTTGAGCCATCTGCTGTTTTTCCTCAGCACCTTCTGTCTTTTGCTCAATTCTTGAGATGACCCTCCAAGATGACCTAGGGGCTCCTACAACATTTTTATAAGCAACTGACAGAAGATTCCTCTCCTCATTGGGTAATCCAGCTCCTTGCTCAGTTACGGACTTCATGCAGGCTGCTATGTCATCATATCGCTCAGCCTGCTCAGCCAGTTTGGCCTTCTGCACCAGCTCATTTTTATCCATGATTGGATGTTCTGTGTCCGGAGTGGGTGGCAGTGGACAGGGGCCAGAAATGACTATTCTTTGTAACATTTTTTAAATGCTCTGAATTGAAGAATATTCAAATTATTTCCCTCTGTACAAATGCTTACTCATCTTTAATATTTACTTTTTTAAAAAAGATTTTATTTATTTATTCATGAGAGACATAGAGGGAGAAGCAGGCTGCAGAGGGCTGAAGGCAGATGCTTAACGCTGAGCCACCCAGGCATCCCATCTTCAATATTTACTGATAATATCTATAATCTAGTCAGACCTAAAGACTGACCACCAACTTTAATTCCTTACAAGTAATAATTTTAGCAATTTCATGTGTAAGTAGTCAAAAAGGTTGGAAAAGAAAATGTGATCCTAATTCTGTGTAGGAACAATCCATTCCAGAATAATAATTTTAACCTGAATCATACATACTCAAAGTGGCAGGAGCTGCAGGGAACCGAGCTAACATTTATTGGCCAAGTATTATGTGCTTGGATGGTTTATGTTACCCATTGTCATTTTCATAACAATCCTATTAGGTGTGGATTCTATCCATTTGAGGTTAGTTAGGAAAATGAAGTTCAGAGAGCTTAAATAACTCAATGCCCCAATGTCACCCAGCCAGTAAATAACAGAGGCCAACTTCGAATTCAGATAGGTCTGATTCCAGAACTCATAATCTAAGTCAGTGGGAATGATATCATATGGCAGCAGTTCTTTCTCTTTGGAACATTTGGGTTTTTCTTAAGGGAAGGGAGTATTAACTGGGAGTTTTCATTACCAAGTTCTGAGCACCTACTGTTATATTTTAAAATTTACATCAATCATGAAATAGGACATATCCAATAGCCTTTGCCTTTACTCAGCCTCTCTCCCTTGGAAGTCTGTACCATGATCCTGAAGTGTTTTATCCCCACTTAGCTCATACACAGAAAATGTCTTTTGTCTTGGTCATCTTCTTGGTAGCAATATATTGTAAAACTATTTACCAAATGTCGAATTGTGCATCATTTAATTGTCCTCAACTCCATATCCTTCTGTACTTCCTTCTGTGGCAACAGGGTTAGAAGCTTGCAAAACTATATTTTAGAGACACTTGCCAAGCTAGAGGTGTTAAGTGCCAACCTTTCTGAAATTCCAACATTGAGAAATATTAACAGAGGTTTAAAAAGTGGGAGGAGCCCAGAGACTTGCAAATCCTGGCCCAGCCCTGTTGGAGAACCCACTTCAGGGCTTTTGAAAGGAGCTGCCCTGCAGTTCTCGGGTCACCTGGGTGCCTCGTCAGTTAAGCCTCCAACGCATGATTTCGGCTTAGGTCACGACCTCAGGGTCATGAGCTCAAGCCCCATGTTAGGCTCTGCACTGAGCATGGAGCCTGCTTAAGATTCTCCGTCTCTCCTTTGTCCCTAACCTGTACCCTCCCACCCTGGGCCCCCACTCTCAAGTAGTGTGAGTGCTCTCTCTCAAAAAAAAAAAAAAAGAAAAAAAGAAGAAGAAGAAAGGAACAGCCCTCCTTCTAACAGGCATGGAAGGTCACAGAAGTTTCTCCAGCAGCTAAGAAGCCATTGCTGGCTCTTGGGTTCCAGCACAAATATGGCAGCAGTTTCCTGATATTCTGCTTCCTATTCTTTCCATTTTTTAAAATTTAATTTTATTTTTATTGGTGTTCAATTTGCCAACATATAGCATAACACCCAGTGCTCATCCCATCTAGTGCCCCCCTTAGTGCCAGTCACCCAGTCACCCCCACCCCCCACCCACCTTGCTTTCCGCCACCCCCTGTTCGTTTCCCAGAGTTAGGAGTCTCTCATGTTCTGTCTCCCTCACTGATATTTCCCACTCATTTTCTCTCCTTTCCCCTTTATTCCCTTTCACATTTTTTATATTCTCCAAATGAATGAGACCATATAATGTTTTTCTCCGATTGACTTATTTCACTCAGCATAATACCCTCCAGTTCCATCCACGTGGAAGCAAATGGTGGGTATTTGTCCTTTCTAATGGCTAAGGAATATTCCATTGTATACGTAGACCACAGCTTCTTTATCCATTCATCTTTCGATTTTCCATTCTTTCCAACATCTTCATAACCAATTCTCTGCATCAAACTTCGCTTGGCTTGAACTACCTAAAGTGTTACTTAATGTCCAAATTAGAAACATGATATTACCTTTTCTTTCCCTGTCTATCCCATATTTGCTAAAGGAGAGTTATGAATTTTAAAATCATTAGTCTTTGACACATTAAATTGAAAGACTAAATTTCTAGTACACATATCATAGGTCTTCATAAGAATTAACTTTTTTTTTTAATTGTACTAGTGCTTCATGAGTTCATGAAAATTCTTGTCACTGGATCAAAAATATTTTCTTTCTTTATAAAACTGTGAAACAGAGGACATTTAGGCCTGTGAAATTTGAACCCACGTTATTTAAATACTTGCAGATAAACTGAGCATATACAGCTATATTACTTTAAAAGAATCCTGCATCTGGAGAATTGTCTTTCAAGTGTACTACTGTGTGAAGTGTGACGTTTCAAAATTATTTTCTCCTGCACTCAGAATCTTCTTAGCAGAGAAATGAGTCCTGGCATGGATGAAGTCTAAGGTCTGTTTTCATCCCTAGATATTTATTTTATTTATTTAATAGATTGTTCTATTTTATTTGTTAATTGCAAAGCTGTATCTGAGTTATTAATGTGGCCCACAAGTTCTCTTCTTGGTTCTCCTCTATGCTAACACATGTGCGTAAGCAAGTGTATTTATCTCTGAGTCTCACGTTCTGTTCTTCATTTACACGACAAGAGATTTGAAATTGATGGTATCTATGTTTCTTGCCTTCTCTAAAATCATCTTTGATGCCAGTTTAACTGTTCTTTGTTTTGAGCACTAGTTCAATTGGTTTATCACATGGCTCGAAACTTGGTTTTCTTATTCTTAAAATTGAAATAATAGGTTCCTTTTTACTGACCATATTATAATCAAATGAGGTATCAAACATAAACGTGATTTGTGCAGAGCACTAGAACATAATATTATGATTCTATTATTTAGTATAGCAGGTGAATGTGTATCTGAGGGTGTTTATACATTGACACGCACCCATCTAATTTTATTAAAGTATCTGTGTTTCACAACACTTTCTTTGAAGTTGAGCAGCTTCTAGTAGCAGCCACCCTTCTATGGGTTTGTCACTTTATCTCATTAGAGTTAATAAAAGCTGAGGCTACTAAGTGAAGAAATTTGGCCTTTTATTTAGGACACAGGTATCTGGCCAACACCCAACTAGTCAGCTATTCAAATACTGTTTGTTTAATTAAAAGCTTAGAGCCGCCTATTGAAGCTGGGTGACTAATTAGACACCCTATTATATACCAAAGTTACAAGTGCCATTCTAAGCTTTTCTGGAGAAGCAAAAGATCATAGAACCCTAGAGTTGGAATGGAATCTCTGCTTCTGGGCTTTTCCCAAACTGTACAAGATAGTTATTTCTTCCATGCTCAAAACCTTTTACATAGGTTATTTCACAACCCATGACATCCGTTATTTAAAAGATTTAAAAGATTCTGTGAGAGGTCACATCCATTCCAACTTTTAGACGTGATTTTTATTACCATGAACTAACTTAGGACAGGAAAGAATTTCAGAAAACAGATATTGGAGTAATAATAATTATATTAATAATAGTGGCCTTGGAGTTTAGTTTATCTACTTATTCTCTATGACCTTTGGAGGTTTTTCTACCTTCTGCTATCAACAGCTCTGTACTACTGAGTAGTACCCTTTTGCCATGTCTTAATTGTCTGAAGATCCTCATTTCACTTCTGATTTTACTCTTCGGGCCAATTTTAATTATTCCTCTGTCTTCAGTTGTCCAAACAAAATAGGCTCTGTATCTTACTATTTTTCTATTAGTTGAGAATGGGGTTTTGAGTAAATCAGATAACTGATTGATTACAACAAGCCATATAGTATGTTATTTCCTCACAGATGATCAAATAAGTGACAAATTAGCTCAGACTCAAGTGTCTGTGCATAATACAAGATCTAGAATCTCAGCTGTGGTGAGGTTTTAATGCAGGCCCTGGGGAAAACTGGAAAACTCTTACTAGTACAGGTGTGTATGATAATTATACCAGTAAGGCAAAATAATCATTAAAATGTGAAGAGTAAATTTCTGATAATAAGAATACAACACATTGTCACAAAACAATATTTTCAAAAAAAAAAAAACCTTTTAAACTTACATCTAATGGAATATGAAAGTACATTATTATCTTTTTTTTTTTTTTAATTTTGGAGATCAAAAAACTGAGGCTTAGGTTAGGTAATTTATCTGAGAGCTTTACCAGAAAATGGGAGAGCTATGATATGGATCCCTATTTATGTAGCTTCAAAACTCATTATTTTAATCCTTATGTCTACCATCTTTTTAATGAAGTCATATGGGCTAAAGCTAAAAGAGAAGTTCATAGAATAACAAAAAGCCTCGAATGTAGTTATGAGAAGTAAAGTGAGGGCAGTGGAGACAGACAGGGGGTATTAGAAAAAGGGAGTCAAGAGGTACAAACTTCCAGTTACAAGATGAGTAAGTTCTGGGGATAGGAAGTACAGCATGATGACTATAGTCAACATGGTTCTAAGAAATACATATGAGTTTTTAAGGGAGTAGCTCCTAAGAGCTCTCATCACAAGGAAAAATATTCATTTTCCTTTTTTTGTTTTCTCTTTTCATTGTGTCTATATGAGATGATGAATGGCAAGTAAAGTTATTAAGGTAATTATTTCACAATATCTGTGGTAAGTGAAATCCTTATGCTGTCCACCTTAAACTTGCACAATGATGCATGGCAATTATATCTCAATACAACTGGGGGAAAATTTAATTAAAAAAAAACACCCTTTTTTTTTTAAGTGAGTACATATCTTTTATTATTTTATTTTTCATTTTTTTAAAGACTATATTTATTCATGAGACACACAGAGAGAGACAGAGAGAGACAGAGAGAGAGAGAGAGAGAGAGGCAGAGACACAGGCAGAGGGAGAAGCAGGCTCCATGCAGGGAGCCCGATGTGGGACTGGATCCCGGGACTCCAGGATCAAGCCATGGGCTGAAGGCGGCGCTAAACCGCTGAGCCACCCGGGCTGCCCAGTAAATATCTTTTAATAAATTATTAAACAGTATACAAAATAAAGCTTCCCTCAGAATTATGGATACATGAAATTTGAAATAGGTAAGAATAAATAAAAACAAAATAGGCTAAGGAGGAAAATTATTTCAAATTAGGATGTGGATTACTTGGGAACATTGTAAATATTATTTTTCAACGTGTTTATTTTAAATCAAATTTAGACATTCAATAGTTTAAAAATAAGGGATTCAACCTTTTTAGTTTCTCAGGATGAGTGAGACTGGCTTGATTTTTAAGACCCTGTGATTTTAGATGGAAAATTTTCTACAAAGAAGGATCAAATGGCCAAAATACTAATAATAATGGTGATTCTAGGGGCTGTCCTCAAAAATGCTCAGTCCTTTCAGCAGACATTCACTTTTTAACCATAACTCATACCTCTGAGCAAATTCATTTTATTCACTGAAATTTGGCATTTGATAAAATGTACAGATTTTCCTGAATGTGCCAATGGCTGTGGCTTAGGTAGCTCTGTCTCCAACTCTTAAGTCCATCAGTTTATAAAAGGAGATGTGAAGGGGACAAGTCAGACTCTTTTTTTTTTTTAATTGGGGTTCGATTTGCCAATATGTAGCATAACACCAAGTGCTCATCCAGTCAAGTGCCCCCCATCAGTGTCCATCACTCAGTCACCCCCACCCTCCACCCACCTCCCCTTCCACTACCTCCCCTTCCACTGCCCCTTGTTCATTTCCCAAAGTTAGGAGTCTCATGGTCTGTCTCCCTCACTGATATTTCCCACTCATTTTCTCTCCTTTCCCCTTTATTCCCTTTCACTATTTTTTATATTCTCCAAATGAATGAGACCATATAATGTTTGTCCTTCTCCAATTTACTTACTTCACTCAGCATTATACCCTCCAGGTCCATCCACTTCAAAGCAAATGGTGGGTATTTGTTGTTTCTAATGGCTGAGGAATATTCCATTGTATACATAAACCACATCTTCTTTATCCATTCATCTTTCGATGGACACTGAGGCTCCTTCCACAGTTTGGCTATTGTAGACATTGCTGCTATCAACATTGGGGTGCAGATGTCACTGCATCTGTATGTTTGGAGTAAATCCCCAGTAGTGCAATTGCTGGGTCGTAGGGCAGATCTATTTTTCACTCTTTGAGGAACCTCCACACAGTTTTTCAGGGTGGCTGCACCAGTTCACATTCCCACCAAAAACCTCTCTAATACAAAGAGAGGCTGGATCCATGAATAAACTAGAACAAGAATTGATCCACTTATTTTATTTGTTTCTTTTCTGTTTCAAAACAGGAGTTTCCATCTGCAGATATGCTCTCACACTGTTTAGCTATTGATATCAACTCCACCACAGATTACATAATCCTCCTTTGATTGGGGAATATTCATTCATTCTTTCATTAAGCACAATGCACCATCTTCCATGTTGATTTTTCATACCTTAACCTAAATGTGTAAGGAAATAGACATCTATTTATTTTGGCTGAGCTTCATATTCATAGATGAGTGAGAGGTCATTTTAACTATTCTCTACCATCAAAAATCATTTTTACACATTATATCTTTTTTTTTTTTTTTTAGATTTTATTTATTTATCTGAGAGAAAGAGAGCCCAGAAGCAGGGAGAGAGGCAGAGGGAGAGGGAGAAGCAGTCTCCCCACAGAGCAGGGAGCCCAACTCAGCTAATCCTAGGACCTCGGGATCATGACCTGAGCCAAAGGCAGATGCTTAACCAACAGAGCCACCCAGGCGCCCCTATACATTATATCTTTTAAGAAAGGTAGAGATTGTATAGATAAGTACCCATCTGTCTTCTATGGGTAGAAGACTTCCTACTGGTTCAGAAAAAAAAAACTGATGCAAGCTCAGTGTTATTAAAAGTATAATTTTCAAAAAACTGAAGTGTATGAATCTCATAGAAATACATGGTGGGCAAGTGTCAAAGATTTAACTTTTTAATGAGGGGTCAAATAGAACAGCAAAGCTGGTCCAAAGGTAGATAGGAAAGACTGCTATATATAGTTAGTGAACTAAAGAAAGAATGTTGAAATAAAAATGCGTTGAGTATAAAAGTAGTTGATATCCTACAGGGCAATAAAACCCTAACCTTTTGTGTTCTCTTTCTACTAGACAAAATCATTTGTATTACTTTCTGAACGAAATTTGCAATTTACCTTTTTTTTTAAAAAAATAATTTAACATCTGATTTCAGAGTTTGGGCCGAATCAACAGTAAATGGTGTGTTAAAATATGCATCATTCCAGAGAATTGGGTAATCTTTGGGAGGATCTACTAGACAATGCTCCAGTATATCATTGAAAAGACAATGCATTCATTAGTTTGCCTTACTTTCAAGTTGAGGTAATTTTTCATACCATTTTTTTTTTGTATATCTTTTTATTGGAGTTCGACTTGCCAACATATAGTATAACACCCAGTGCTCATCCCATCAAGTGCCCCCTTCAGTGCCCGTCACCTTTTCATACCATTCTTTACCCTGTACAAGAAATAGTACTTTGTCTAATACTATGTGTCAATACCTTGTATGCAATATTTTATTTAGTTCCTATGAATATCAATAAGCATAGGCCTTATTTGAAACTCTGATTATTTCCTTGGAAAATATTTTTACAAAAAAAAATACTTGGATAGAGCAGTTTGGCTATTTTGAAGATTACTGATATTTAGAGTCAAATTAATTTCTACAAGGGATAAGGCTATCTACACTACTCATGTAGAGAAGTCTACTCAGACAATCATACTGATAGAGTTGGGTATCATCATTTTAAAAATCATGCAATTTGGTAGATGCAAAATAAAACCTCATTTCAATTCACCTATATAACATCTGGTTAGTTAGGAAGTTCCTATTTTAAAACCTGGTTTTATTATTTTCTTTTAAAATTGTTATTTGCTTATTTTTCTTTTTAGATACTAGTGCCCATTTTTCTATTCCTTTCAGCTTTTAATATCTAAGAGACATTAACTCTGTGTTTCATTCTTACACATCAAAGCGTTTGTCTTGAATAATATCAATAGAATATTTTATGTGAGGAATAATAACATCCTAAATGAGATTCATCTGTGCTAACTTGAAACTCAATTTAAGATTATGCTAATAAAGATGTAATGCTGTTTCCTCTTGTTCCATTAAAGCTCTTAATGAAAAATGTTTTATATGAAAACTATATATACACTTAATAGGGTGGAGAACCGAAACTACAGGGAACAGGGATATTTGTAAATGCAAAATTCTTTGTAAATTGACTGCAATCATTATATTAATAAGTAAAGAGTATGGCTTTAGGGATTATATTTTCAGCAATTTGGAGTAACTGGAAAATCTCTCATAATAGTTTAAATCTTTGTTTTTGTGACATGCTGGTAATATAAAATGAAAACTGAAACCAAAGTATACCCAAGATTATTTATGTTGTATATAATGTGTATGATATATATACACACACACATATATATAACAAGAATATATCATCACTGCTTTTGGTATTTTAAAGGTTTTCTCTGGTAACACTACTATAGATCCATTTAAAAGATGGGTATATTTTCTTAAATTGAAAAAAAGTTCATTGAATTAAGGCATTGTCTAGTGTAATGTTTTCTAATTTCTAACACTTTGGGATTTGAATATATTTATGAACTCATAAACAATACATCACCAATTTAAAATAAAATAAGGTCATGTTAAGTCCATCTATGTCCGTATACATGTAGAAATGCACACGTATAGAATATGGAGAACTAGGGAGCCATTATGGTGGTAAATATTGGGAAAAATGATTTTTTCGAGCTCCGTAGAACCTTGCCTAAATCAATGCACATGGAAATTATCGACACCTTTAGGACCGCTTTCTTGTTCGCTGTTGCTGGGGGTGAGAGAGTCTCCTGACCCCGGTCGAGGTGCAGGGGTCCGCCAGCCTGAGCGGGGCCCGCGGAACCCACAGGCCGCAGATTTCCTGCGCGGGGCCCGGGGGCTGGGGGGAGGGTGGGGGGCGGTGAGGAGGCCCCTGCGCCCCGCCGCCCCACTCCCCGGCCCCGCTCCCCCACCCCCTTCCCCGCAGCCCCCCTCCGCTCCCCCCTCCCCCCCGCAGGGGTGCGCGGGTCGTGGGTCGGAGCCCGCGTGGGGCCGGGGGCGCCCGCTGTCGTCCCCCGACCTTCCCCGCGCGCTTCGCCTTCGCCCGGGCCCCGGGCGCGTCCTCCCCAAGGACGGGGGGGGGGGGGGGGGGCAAACGGGAGCGAACGGTCGGCGCGTCCTCCCGCAGACGGGGCGGGCGCCTCGGGGGTCGGGCCCAGGCCCGGCCGGGACCTCCCGCCCCCGCCACTTCCGGACACCAACTTGGGGAGGGGGGAGGGGGAGGGGGGAGGGCGGGGGGGGCGCGGGGCGACCCCGGGCTCCGCGTTCCACGTGACCTGGAGTCCCGGCTCCGGCTTCCCCCGCCCACCTCGCCCCCCGCCCCTCCCCGCGCGTCTCTCCTCGGCCGCGACCCGCTCGTTCCGCCCGAGCCGCTGGCTGGGAGGCGGGGGTGGCTCCGTCCCACCCGGTCCGGGGTTCAGTTCCCGCGACGGACGCGGGCGCTCGGCGGGGGTCGGGGCGTCCGCTGGTGGCCCCGGAACCCGGCAGGGTCCCCGCCCCCCGCCCGCCCTTCCCGCTCCCGACGCCGCCCGGAGGCCGGGGCTGGGCGGGCGCCCGAGGCGCCGGGGCCACCGCGATCGGGACCCGCCCCCGCCGCCGCCGCCCCCGCCGCGCCGGGCCGGCCCGCGAGCCTCCTGCCGCTGCGGCTGCCGCTGCGCTGGGCGCCCGCCGGTCCGCGAGTCCCGGCCCCGCCGCCCCCGCAGCCCCGGGCGCGACCTCGGCCCCGCGGCGCCGGCCCCATGGCTCCCTTCGGGCGGAGCCTGCTGCGGACCCGGCACCGGAGCAGGTGAGGCGCGGCGGGCGGCGGGCGGCGGGCGGCGGGCGGCGGGCAGGGGGCGCCGCGGGGGCCCGGAGTGCGGGCACGGGCGCCCCTCGGGGAGGCCGGGCGCTCGCCCCTCCAGGTCGGGGCGGGGGGCGGGGGGCGCTGGGCCGGGGCGGCCGGGGCGGCAGGGGCGGGGGCGGCGCCGGGGGAAGCGCGGTGGCGGCCGCGGGGCCCGGGGCCGGGCAGGCCGGGAACGTGCCCCGAGGAGGTCGGGGCCCGGGCGCGGGAGGCTCCCGGCAGCTGCCCCCCCCCCCCCGCCCCAGGCCGTTTTCCTGCGATTTAACTTTGATTCCTTTTGCTGCTTCAGGCCTGCAGTGCGCCTGGTGGAAATGTGCTAAATACGGGTTTTTCGCGCTTTCTCCCTCTCTCTGTGGCTGTGTCTCCCTCACACAACACACAGAGTTTTCTTGAGCCGGCAGGTGTGTCTCAGTCCCATTAAATATTTTAGTAACACCCCAGTGTTACTTTTGTTGTTGTTGTTCTAAAACCATGTGAGGATCATTTTAGACGTGGGTTTTGGTCTTTTAAGATATTTATTTGGGGAATAAGGGCTTTTCCATAACTCTCCTCTCCATCATGCTTGTTAGTACTTGTCAAAATTTACTCAGGGTAGATTTCAAAGCATCCAATTACGCGGTAGGAAGTGACACAATTATTTCAGAGTGTCTGCAAGATAATTTGTGGTGATACAACTTTAAAGTCCATCTTTACATTTGGTGCGCAGACGGCTGCTTGAAAAATTCTGTTTTTAACTCATTCCAGATGCATTCATGATTCAGTTGATTGTTTGCTTAGGAAGCCAGAACAATAATCAGTACCATGAAACTCCCTAAACCAGTTCTATTTGCTAATAATTTGGTAACGGATCACAACTATGGCATTTCTTGTACCTAGTGAAACTACGCTAAAAAATAAAGGATTCTGGCTGGATATTCTTTCAAAACATGTTAATGATGGTGGTTGAAAATAAGTGTGCATTTTAGTCGGGTCAGGGCATTAAAACTATCCCAAAAGTCTTTCCTTGCCAAGAGAAGACACTTACTACCTCTTTTTTTTAAAGAAATTTTTTTTGAGACTTACTACTTCCTAAATGATTGTTCAGTAGCATTATTTTTGAAGTATGTTGGTTTAAATGCCATCAAAAAAATATTAAAATTACTGGGGCAAAGTTCGTGGTCTTCTAAAACAGATGATGTTTCTGGCATGCTGATCCTTTTAAACGTACTCTTATATCTTATAGTTCAGGGCTGCTTCATGTATGTGTGTTTTTGTTTTTGATTATTATTAATTCTAGAATTCTGTAACTGGTATGCCAAGAACTTTGTGGTGCGCCCCTGTGAGTTTCCCTCAGGGAGGTGCATGTCCACTTCGGTTATTTCAATTTTGCCACTGTGCCATCTACCCACAAAACTGGCTTTCATCCAGGGAGGTGAGTATACAGTTTTTAATATGAGAGCTTCTATGCAAAATTATAAAATAATGGAGAGAACAATAAAAAAATGAGGAGTTCAACAGTATTTCAAGTTTCTCTGAGAAAATGGAATGGTGCTCCCGGCGGTGATGCTTTATTAAGAACATGTTTTGATAAAAGCGGTAATAATGAGGATATGTAGAAGTTGCTCTGATCCGTGAGTGCTTCCCTTTACAAATTTGTATTTTTCCACCCTTAAGAAAAATGTAAGCCACGGCAGCGGTCAGAGAGATAAAAATATGGGTATCTCAAACTAAGTGGTACAGAAGCCGCATGGTGTATTGAGATAGAATTAATGTGTATTTCTTTTCTTCAGTGTCCAGTATTTGCTATACAGGAGGTATTTTCATTTTGTTCTGTTTTTGCACCTTCTCAAAGGTGAAACTGTAGATAAAACTTAGTGACATGATTACATCTATCTATTTTGTTTGCTGGGTTCCATAATTCTTTGAATAATCTTACTTGGACATATAGAAACTATCTTTCCTTAAATGACAGGTGATTCATCCTTTGATTGTAAATGCAATTGATGATAAGACATTTATCTGATAACAGCTAAGGCATTCCTCAAATATATAGTTTAAAACTCCTTGTAGAATGTAAAGGAAGAATTTGAGAAACCCATTTGTCTATCTTGCGATGTATAATTTACACAAGTAAAGGAGCTACTTGAACATCATTGCATCTTTGTCAGCAAGGGAAAAAATACAGATTACTAGAAGGAATAGTAGGAATTTGAGATCATAAAATTTTGACAAAGTTTATTTATTGAACTTCTCTGCATCTATTCTCTTTCCGTCTTTTCAAAGTCTGAGGCATGAAATCTTCTAGAAAATACGGCTTTAGAGAGAGCAGTGCCCTCTCTAGTCACCATTGTGTTTCTATGCCTAGGACGGTGCCTGGCATATTATGGACCTGTGATGCAGTTATTTATATGATGTTGTAAATTAAATTATAAAAACATAGTTGCTATTTTATTCTCTACTCAACAGCTGGTATTGTATACAAATGAATACTTCTTAAAGGATTGGTTGACATTTGATATAATCCAAAACCCAAGGAAATAGATAAACAATTTTATGGAATTGGATGCCGAGTTAATCCTATTCCACTAGATAATCTTTTTCTAAAATTTAAGAAGCAAACTGGGAAACAGTCTTTAGGAACTAAACTGTAAACTAAACTAGGCATATAGGCATATATCATCTATCAAAAAACTGGGAAACAGTCTTTAGGAACTAAACTGTAAACTAAAATAGGCATATAGGCATATATCATCTATCAAAAAACTGGGAAACAGTCTTTAGGAAATTTGAGAATAATGCATAGCCGTGAATGATTGTATTTTGGCACACAAAACTGGTATGCTTTTCATTTCTAACTTTCATATAAATAAAAGAAATGGGGCCAATCTAGGATCCTTTATGTTTATAATCAGAATTAATCTTTTAAAATTTTCTAATTGTAATAACAGTGCCACAAAGGCTTCATCAGAAGGAAGAATTAAGTTTTGCGGTTAGGGTAAAAGTTGTGGGCAAGATGGATGTTTTCTCTGAAATTAGAAATATGGTGTTTTGTGAATTCTGCAGAATGGAGAATTGTTGTGTACTTTTTTGTCTAACCTCAAATAATACTTAAAATGTCCCTGAAATTGGATTGAGAAATGTCTGATATTTGAGTACGTACATCTTTTTAGTTCCCAGGAGTTTCTGAAAGAGATTTTCCCTAATGATACTTGGTAACTTAAGTAGTTATTAGTTGGCAGCAGATAGCCCATTAGCAACAATGCCTGGAATGCTCTATCTCTGGCAAAACTACACCGAGGGCAGTGAAGGCCGTGAAATTGAGCTCTAGGTTAAATCTTGAATTGTTACCCCAACTGTAAGCCAACTTAAAAATCCACTACATAAGATGTTGTATTATGTACTGTATTAATTCATGAAACATGTCAAGGCGATAAAGGTTCTTAAGTGGACTTTTTGAAAAAAGAATGTTTAAAAGTTTGTATCTGGTTAACAGTTTCATTTATAGAACAACTTTATTACCCGGACTGCATAACTTAGAAAGTTTGGATGTTATTTGATTGGCATGTAGTTCCAGGAGATCTGATGATAGCTCTAAAAATTCCCTAAAAATGGGGCTGTCTTCTTTTAATTTTAGTTCTGAAAATAGAATCAAGTTGGGTAGTGGCATATATTTACCTCCTCCAGAAGTATGTAGGTTCCAGTCCTTGATAGTTAATCTTTGTCTCTAGCAAATTGGCTTTCTAAAATGAGGAAATATGTTATCTGTACTATGTGTATGTGGAAAAGAAAAGTTCAAAATGCTTCTGTGCTCTAATGTTCCTTAATGTATACTTGCCTCGGAATTTTTAAAGACATCTTTTTGGCAAAACACGTACAACACGTACTAGCTTTTTAAAAAGCTAGACTGTGATTCCATTTCTGTGTAACCTGTTGTAATTCTGCTCCTTCTAGAGAAAGTTTGCGTATTTGTTGATTATCATTTAAGAAAAATTACTAAGGTGAATGGTCACCCAAGGGCAAAGTAATTACTTCATGTAAATGGAATAGAATCGTGGGTATGTGTTGAGCACTGGAGGCGAAATGCAAGTTATTTCAAGAATAAGAATGACCAGTGAGTATTAAATATGCCAACAAACAAGGCAAGTTATCCTCAAAGGTTTCTATCTGCAGGTTAGAGTGGCCTCTGTTTTGATAAAGTAACGTAAGATATCTATAAAACATTCTCATGAGTATACTCAGTGAGAGCAGGGACCTTACCCGTCTTGTTCCTTTTTAGATAAGCAGTGAATAGCTTCTCAAATATTTGTTGATTGAATAAATGAATTCAACATATACTCTTCAAATATACAGTACGTGGGTCAGGGTACATCGGTACATTTATGTTGACTGGATGCATAGGTAACTGGAATGAATCCATAAGTTCAAAGTGGACCTCCCATTATTCCTGCTCTTAGGCGCAGCTCCTCCTTCCTATCAAGGGCCATATCTGATAAATAGACTTTACTGGGCTTCTGATAGAAAACAAACCAAAAAAGCAGGATAGCTCATCTTCTCAAGAGATGCTCTTCCTTCCTTTCCTGTTCCAAGCATGTATATCAGTGAGGTTTGGCAGGTGGTGGTGAATGGCTACTATAGATGCCACCACCAAGTGTGGAACATCTTCTTTTGAGATAAGAGGGAAATATGATTAGCAAATATTTGTTTTCTTACATGATATGAGGATCTTTTCTCTTTGTATAAGATAATTATACTTCATGAGACCAAGGGATATTCTAGAAATAGGCAGAAAAATATCTTGGCTAAGAATTCCAGCAGATATTAGGTTATATCTCAGATATACCATTACTAATCATGTGCCCTTGGGCAAATATTTAATCTTTTTAATACAAGCACAATAATAATAATAGCATACAAGGGAAAATCCAAGTTTGGCAATTAGAGGAGGGTTGCTTTTTAATACACAATTATGAATAAAAGTATTACTAAGGTGATTCTGGAGAAGACAACTGTACAAATGAGGCAGTCCTTCTGCTTAAGCTTCATTAGCTTCAGGGTAAGTCCACCTCTGCTAATACTTAGAGCACTCTGTGCTCTGAGTGATTTACACAATACATAAAATAATGTTGTGAAGAAGGTACTATTATTATTTTGCCTGTTTTACATTTGAAGCCATTAAGATCGAGCAGTGCAATAATTAGTAAGTGGCAGAGGTAGGTTTCAAATCCGTGCCTTTAACCATTATTGCATATGGCCTATTTAGGACTTAGTTTTCTCATCTCTAAAACAGAGTTAATTCTAAACCATCAAGTATGAGATAAAGCTAGTTATATTTAAAGGACAGCACAATATTAGAATAGTAATACAAGCTCAATAAATATTCACTCTTTGTTCAGGCCTGTAGGGTTGAAATACTATGAAGTATATCTAAGTTTTTAATATTTAGACATGGTATATTTTGGTCTTTGAA
Source organism: Vulpes lagopus (assembly GCF_018345385.1). Classification (NCBI taxonomy): domain Eukaryota; kingdom Metazoa; phylum Chordata; class Mammalia; order Carnivora; family Canidae; genus Vulpes; species Vulpes lagopus. Next base: position 36,927,959 of record NC_054846.1, read on the forward strand.
ATGTCAACAGAACTTCTCTATCCCCACTGATCTTTTTTCCTCCTTAGATTTAAAGAGGTATATTATAAATTACTGAATATGGTTAGAATGAGTCTATCAGTGTTATATAAAGCTATCTTTTGATCTTGACATAATATTTGAATTCTGATAGCTTTTAGGTTTAATCCTCACACCTCTTTTGAGCCAAATTTTTAGACCATTAACGATTTGGCAATGTGTAGCACGCCATAGTTTAAGGGATGTTTCCTTACGTGTCCTTGATGAGTTTTTATAAAAAGAAAGGATACATAATTTAATTTTTTTAGTCTTAGATTTATCTAATAAAATGAGAGATTGAATTTGATTTTTATTTTTTAATTGTTTTAAAGATTTTATTGATTTATTTGAGAGAGAGAATGAGCGAACGAATGCACATGCGAGAGAGAGCACGAGTTGGGGAGGGAGAGGAGAAGCGGACTCTAAATGGGGGGGGGGGAGGGGGGCTGGAACCCGAACCATGACCTGAGCCAAAGGTAGATGCTTAACAGACTAAGCCACCCAGACACCCCTGAATTAGATTTTTAAAGTCCCTTTAATTTCTAAGGTTCTATAATTCTAAAATACCCACTGCAGAATAGAGTTTAATTCTCTTGTCTTGCTTGTTTACCTTTTCAAGATAACTTATGAAAGCAGAATTAAAAGATGTTGGCTCAGTGGTTGAGCCTCCGCCTTCAGCTCAGGCTGTGATCCCCGGGAGCCTGCATCAAGGCTCCCTGCAGGGAGCCTGCTTCTCTCACTGCCTTTGTCTCTGCCTCCCTCTCTCTATGTCTCTCATAAATAAATAAATCTTCTTTGTTTTTTTTTAAAGAAAGAAAATAGAATTAAAAGATTTTTTTAACGTGTAATTTTATTTTACCCAAAACGTGATGCCTTGCCACATAACTCCTACCATGAAAGGTAGTATTATGGCAAAAATCAGATGTTTATTTCCAACTTGATTAGTTTATAAGTTATAATATCTAGGAATTATTGAGAGTTTGCTGTTTGCTATGCAGAATTTTAAGCTTGATGATACAAGTATATGAATATTAGGAGTAGCTGTCTTTTTATTTCAGTTCTTCAGGCCTCGTGGACTCTCTATTTGGTATTGCCAGACATGCAAAGACACAACCTCATTCCTAAGAGATTAAACTAATTGAAAGAACAGCAGTGTAGTTAAATATCTCAAGCATGAACTTTCTTCCAAATCACTCTTCCATGGGAAACTATCTTTGACAGGGTAGGTAAAATCACAATCTTTATGACGCAATTAAGAATACGAGAGTATACTCTCTTGCAGTTGTAGAAGGCTGTTCCTTTGTACAGTAGGTGCTCAATAAATGTTTTTGATTGCCTCTAAGAAGAAGTCTGAAAGAGGAGTACATGGAGGTAAAGGAAAATAAAAGGAGCATCATCGTAATTAGATAGCATTTATTAAACTCCCACAGTGAGGGGACAGGCTTGGACAAGAGTAGGGAACACAATACGATGCATAAAAAGATGTAGGAGGGGGCTGAATCACACGGTGGTAAGTCTGACTAAGATACAGGATAATCAAGAGATAAGGATCAAGAAGCAGGTGGAAATGGGGTCAGTTTGGCAAGATTCCATAATCTCAGCTGGGTTGGTTTAAAAAAAAAAAACTTACAATTGAGGGGGTGTACAGAAAATTTTAAAGATATGTATATATAGCAGTATTAGACTTACAGTCAAATAGTGGCTGATGTTCCTTCTAATAATCATATTAATATTTTAAAGATTTTATTTATTTATTCACAAGACAGAGAGAGAGGCAGAGGGAGAAGCAGGCTCCCCTCAGAGAGCCTGATGGGGGACTTGATCCCAGGACCCCAGGATCATGCCCTGAGCCAAAGGCAGACACTGAACCACTGAGCCACCAGGTGTCCCCTAATAATAATATTAAATTGGTCAGTTTACATCAGTTTAAATTGGTCAGTTTACATCAGTTTGTAAAATGGGGTTATTCTATTTTGTGGACATTTTTAACTTTATTAATGCAGATAGTGGTCCAACTTTAGCTAAAGTTTTTATGCTCACTGATTATGGTACACGATGGCTGAGGCTTCATGACGGACTGCATAGCGTACGTAGGCTTGTTCTCAACCAATGACTAGGATGTTTTTTAGCCACCTCGGATACCTTCGGCTACTCTAATGCTCCTCATTCACTCTGATGGTTTTCAATCCCTTTGGAATTCCCTAAAGTGATGGTCCAACTGAGGGTACTTATGATCCAGGGACAAAGCATTAGTCTGGGGAGACCATAGTCTTTCATAGGAGATAGAGCTCAAGGATACCTATTTTTCGATCTGCAGCTAAGGAGCTTACATTTGCCTGGAGCCATGAGGGATGCTCTTGAAAAACCGTGGGTGTTTCCATGGAGGTAGACATATAATAACTGCAATCTCCTATGAAGAAGAGTTGTACACAATTAGGAAAAGTACTTGTGAGGCTATTGTGGACCTGAGATGCCATCTTTTTTTAATAGTGCCAAGAGTTAGGCATTTTTTAGCAGAATACTATAAACTATTAGCCTTGGTTTCTTGACCATCTGTTCTACTCTGATAATGAAAGCCAAGGAATTTCTTCCTAGAACTATTAATGATAGGCATGAAACTTAGGCTATGTTACTTTTTAAAAAACTGTTGATCATCTTTAGTGGTTCTACCTTTAATTAGGAGAACTTGATGTGATCACAGTTTCCAGGATTAAGTAAAATGACAACTTGTGCTATATAATACTTTCCACAGTCCGAACATACTGCTGTTTTATCTGCCTTAGCTTCTAAAAACAAACCATTCATCAACTATCCCGCTTTGTCAGATTTGGCATCTACTTATATTTATTTGCCTGTGCTGACTCAAGATGATGGTTATTTGATGATTGTTTTAAAAATTCAGAAATATTAGATGAACCATATATTTGGAGGAGGATGAAAGATTAAAAATGAATCAGATATGGGCTATACTTTTAAGGAGTTTGCTGATTAGGAGATACACAGACATACATAAATAATTAAAATATAAGGCAGGCATTTTAAGGTATCAATAAAATTCATGCATTCAACAATAAAATTTATTTACCTTGTAATATGTGCTAGATGTTTTAGGTGCTGGGGATAAAATAGCGGGAGAGATAGTCGAGATCTCTGCTCTCACTGAGCTGATGGTGATGGGGTGGATAGGCAAACAATAAACAGACAATAAATGAACAAGACATGTCAGATGGTGATTGTTGTTAAAAGTCATTACGGAAGCAGAATTTATAGGAATTCAAAACTGAGTGGATGGGGCAACAGAAAATATCGGGATGAGAAAAAAAGAATAATAACTATTTTGAGTCTCAACTGGGAACATGATTGTATCATCACAAACAGAAAAAATGGCACAGGTGATTTTGGGGAGGGAACATCAGGGTGAAGAGTGAAAAATGCAAGGTGTAATTTGTATGTTCCCAAATATTCCACCTCCAAACACCTGGTGTTTGGACACATTGCACCTGAGATAGGACTGTGAAAGCAGCCTTTCATCCAGCCTACTCTCCTACCTCTGACGTCCATATGGGACTGATTAATATGGATCGTACTGCACCTGGAACAGGGCTTTAAAGGCAAAAGCCTGGTTTCCTAGTCAGGGCCTTCGAGCTGACTAATCCTGTGCTAAACCCACTCAATCTCCGTGAAGCATTTAGCATCCATCCTTTTAGTGATCCTATAATCATTACCTGTGGTCTAAATTAGTTCCAAGATGGCCATCACTTCCAAGATGGTCCAAGAGATTGTAAATTTCTTCTGTTTAGAGACTACAGGATCCCTATAATCCCTTGGAGAGTCATACATAGAATGATGTGGATATGGGAGTTTAAATAATGTCATAGTATTTAGATAATATATTCTTGATCTTTGGTGCAGGTAAATCATCTAGGTCAGCGGTCAGCAAACATTTTGTGAAAAGGCCACATAATTAATATTTTAGGTTTCTTGGGCCATGATATCACTACCTCAACTACTCAACTCTGTCAATGTAGTATTGGAACAGTTGCAGACAATACATAATTAAAAGAGCATGACTGTATTCCAATAAAACTTTACTTACAAAAATAGGTGGTGGGACAGTTGTAACTACCAGGCCCTAGTTGACTGCCAAATTCTCATTGTTTACTTCCCCCAAACGTACTTCTACCTCCATGCTGCAAAACATCAAACAAACATTTAGCATCTACTATGTTAGGCACTTAGGCTTTGTAGATGAAAGATTCAGTCCAGGACCCAACTGACAAACTAGAGAAAGAGAAAAGTAGAAAATGCTGTTACCGAATGCATCAAGAAAGGGCACCCATTTCCATCTGGGGTGGAGGCAAGGGGGTTATTCAGAGAAGGAAGGGGAATTTCCCTAACAGAAGGGACATTTGAAGAAGAGTGTGAGCCAAATGGAGAAGAGGGGAAAAAGGGTAATTCAGGCAAGGAAATAGGTTACAAGAAAAGCCCAGGGTGAAAACAAAACATGAAATCTAACAATCCTCAGAGTTATCAGAGGGTTATCAGTAAATTAGGGATAGCTAGTTATCTACATATTAATGTGCATATTGACAAGTGCTTGGCTATGATTTGGGGGCATCCGATCATGGAAGCAATCCTAGGAGTAGGCAGGAGAGAGAGGGAGAGGCAGAGACAGGAGATGGGGGAGACAGATTTAAAAAGGACTTAGAGACCATTTAAAGACTTTAATAGGGACGCCTGGGTGGCTCAGCGTTTGAGCATCTGCCTTCAGCTCAGGTCATGATTCCAGGGTCCTGGGATCAAGTCCCACATCAGGCTTCCCATAGGGAGCCTGCTTCTCCCTCTGCCTGTGTCTCTGCCTCTTTCTCTAGGTCTCTCATGAATAAAAACATAAAATCTTAAAAAAAAAAAAAAAAGACTTTGATCAAGGAAGATATAGAGGGAGATTTGTAGTTTTAAAGGGGCAGACTGGCAATATTCTGGAGCACAGATGTGAAGTGAGCTGAAGTTTATAATAAGACCGTATGTAATAGCTTACTGCAGTAATCTTGTGAAACTGAGAGTTGTCTGAATCATAATAATCGTGATAGACATAAAGGCGCATATTTAAGACATTTGGGGGAATGAATAAAGCAGACTTACTGACTGGTTGTTAAAGGGGGATGAGACAAAAAGGAACCTGGGAAGACCACAGTTTTCAAGCTTGAGAGAAAGGATGGGTGGACCACAATCACATTCTAGAAGGCAGATGGAAGAGTTTGGAATCTGAGAGAAGAGGATGATGAATTAGTTTTGATCCATTAAATTTGAGGTTCCTGTGGATTATACCATGTAAATATGAAGTAAACAGGCAAAAAGGAAGTTGGGAATGCAGGTCCGGAGCTCAAGGACAAAATATTTAGATTTGAGAATATCAGCATACAATTGACTGATAAAGTTGTTGACAACCTTAGAGTCACCCACTAAAATGCGTTTAGTGAGACAAGAAATGAGTCACAGGAACCAAGGGGATGCCATTTGTATAGTTATTATTATTGCATAATAAAACTTCCTAAAGTTAGTGGCTGAAAACAACACCTTGTTATTTGTCTTGATTCTTTTTAGATTTTTGTTATTTTAAAATATTTTATTTATTTACTTACATATTACTTGTTTATTTTGATTCTGTGGGTAAACTGGGGGAGGTTCTTCTTCTGGTTTCACCTGGGCGCTCTCAATGAAGGCCTCGGGTTGGCCGAGGTCTAGGTTCAGATGGGACAACTGAGAAGGCTGGGTCTCTCTCTCCATATGGTCTTTCATCTCAGGCTTTTTCATCAAGCAGCTGTACCAGGACGGCATTCTAGGAGGAAGAAAGCAGAAGCTGCAAGACTTCTTGAGGCCTGGACTCCAGAAATTGCATACATGGTTCTTACCACATGCTACTGGCCATGGCAAGTCCCAAGGTCTATTCAGGGAGGAGGAAATAGATTCCACCTCTTGATGGAAGACTTTGTGGCCACCCTGCATGACACCAACATTTATTGAATATGCAGAGGAAGAAGAGCCTGGGCGGGATCTGTGAAGGAGAAGCTAAAAAGGTAAAGCAAGAAGCTTCGAGGGTGAAATCCAGGAGTCAAGACGTGGATTGCTTCAAGAATGGGAAGGAAAGATCACAATACATAATGTTGCAAAGAGGTCAGGTTGAATCAGTTCCAGGGTGCTGGGTTTGGCAGTTAGGAGATCTCTGACAAGCCTAAGAAGAAACGTGTCTGTTGAGGGTGGGTGCGGTGGAAATCACTTTATGGTCACTTTATGGTCACTTTGTGGTGAGCTCTTGTAACTGAAAAGTGGAGAATTAATGAAAGTGACTGTGGATTGCTATTTGAGTTTGTGAACGAAAGATAGTTGGTGCAAATGTGTGGCCAAAATGATAGTAGTTACAATGTGACAGGAAAGTGGGAAGGACCAGGGGAAAAGGTAGAGGATGAAAAGAGTTTAAAAGGGGATACATTTTAGGGCAAAGTTCTAGAGGAGGTGGAGGCAGTGAGATTCAAAGCATATGAAAAAGTTTAAAGTTTGGGGAAAGCAAATGGATATATGATGCTTTTGACCTGGATGACCACTGTGTTTCTCTTATCAGCGATACTTTCATGTATCTGCTTTTTTAAACAAAATGACATGACAAGCCCCAGTATATTCCTGCTTCTACAAGGTAGACATCTTTTTGTTGCTCTGCAGGTAATTTATTTGTGACTAATGTAAAGAGCTGATTATTTCAGATGAAGCTTCCATTTGGAAGTCACATATTATTATAGAGTATGTTCAGAAAGTGGAAATCAGGGATAAAGGAGCTCATCTTGTGTTTTTAGCTATCCTACTGGATAATGTAAATTCTTACATATTTTTAGTGCCATTCAAATGCCAACAGATTTCAGAATCCATTTAGGGAGGGAAGAGTAGGTGGCTGCAGGCAGGTACAAGCTAAAAAGTCACCATCATTAGGAAATATCTTCCACTAAGTAGGCAAAACCTATTACGGATTTAGCTGCCCACAGGAAAACCCATGCTAATAGCTGACAGAACTACAACTGTTATTAAACTAAATATTCAGGCTAGGGAACTTTCCTTTAATAAGTATATGTATGGTTTGTTATAAAATATTTCTCTCAAAAGTACAAATAAACAAGGAAACTTGAGGTATTTGCCAGGCACAGGTGACACTGGGAATTGAGCCTAAGAATCTCCAATGAGATTAGATATTTGCTCAGCATTTCATCTGGTAAATACTACGTGTTAAATATTTACATTTTTTATTAAATCAATTTCCGGAATCTGAACTAGGAGCTTAATTTACTTAACCCCCAGTTGTCTCCAATACACATTCTTTACACATTCCTTTCCCTTTTCTCTGTTTATGGGATTTATGTATTACAGTTTACCCTGCAATTATGTTATATGGAGGGTTTTTCTTACCCTGCACGTCTGGCTTACTTCCTAGGAGATTAAATTGGCATTAGTAGAACATAAAATTTGTGATTTCTGTGTGTGTGTGTGTGTGTAAATCCTTAACCTCTTTGCCTCGGTTTCCTAATCTGTAAAATGAGTTTAACAGTAGGACCCATCTGGCAGGGTTGTGATGAAAATGAACTGAGTTAATGTATATAAAACATTTAGAACAATGCCTGGCACATACTAAGCATTCAAGAAAGTGAGCTACTATCCAAAGTACCCTTCATGCACACCCCTTTTCTCCTTAGTCACGTCACTATTTTTTGAGTACCTGTCCTTCTACTATCAGGTCCACACATAATCATGTGAAATCACAATTTGAAGGGGTCTTCTTTACAGTCAAGATCTAAAGTATTTTTATTTGTTTATTTATTTATTTTTACATAGCCTCTACTCCCAATTTGGGGCTCAAACTCATGACATCATCAGGATAAAGAGTTGCGTGCTGTTCCTACTGAGCCAGCCAAGTACCCTTCTAGACAAGATCTCAATTGGCATATTGCCCCAAGTTAAATCTCTTGAACCTCTTTTATTTAATCAGACTTTCTTCAAAGAGTTGCAGGACTGGATAATGAACTGAAGACATTGAGGCCAATTACTATGCCTTTATTATTATTTATTAAATATGACTTCTTAAGTTTTATGATTATTGTTTTTTAGTTTTTGGAATTTTATACTATATTGGTTCAGAGTCTGTCTCATGATTTTCAATAATGTTTAAGATGGTCTTGAATTTTTAGAATCTAAGTGTAGCTTTTCTCCTTCTGAGCTACATGACAAATTCCTGAACATAAGGATCATCGTATCTTCTCTATCATTTTATCCTCAGCATTCATTCACATTGGCTAAAACTACAGTTTCATTAACAACTATTGAAACAAGTTATAAAACTATAAGACCATGATTCAGAATGGACAAGTTATTTGGAAGATAACTAACTTGGGATGGATTCAATTACTTTTGCATAGAACTTTAAAAAAACATTTAAGTTTATATCCTTACCCAATTTTGTCTTTAGATTTCTGTTTGTGTTTGGGTCATTCCTTTTATTACAGAGTTGCCCATTCATATACAAAATATAAATTTTTCTCATATAGATGAAGCTAAGTAATTTATTAACTAAACTAATTATAGTTGTACTGTGATAATTTTGATTATTGGGAAAAGATGCTATTAAATTTGGAAGTATGTGGTAGTTTTGTTTGAAAATAACATGTGATTTAAATGTTCAGCATCCAGACTAATTATTTATGGCATCCTCAACATTTTAAATTTTATGATTGGCATGAAGTTGGGCTTGTAAACTCAAAATTAGTTCATAACCTTTGGTATGGAACTTAATTTGGCAGACTTGCTTTTTATCATCATCTATCTTTATTCTTCAATGAATTAAGTGCTTTTATTCAAAGAAATGTGAATTTTTACAGGGTATTGTCAGGTTTGAGCCTGAGATAAATATGCTGAGATCAAATTTCTCTTCTTAATATTGTCTTGTAGCTCCCATTCCCATTCATCATTTCTGAAGCTTGCATTGTTGGGTTATTCTATCTCCCAGTATTATTTACTGATATGTTTTTAATATGAGTGCCACATCTAGTGAGCTATACATTGAAGGGTCTATTTGATTGGACGTCATACAGTGTGAGAGTCATACCTCTCTCTAGGGTAAGATGTTTTGAGAAAGAACTGCCTAAGAATGGTTTTCATAATTTCATAGCCATCCATCTTTTCTATAAAAAATACATTATGAGGCACTAAAACCTGCTTTCTGCTGGATCAGAATCTGTGCAAGAACTAAGTTTTATTTCTCTGTGTTGCTATCTTGGATTTCATTAATCAGGATACAGGACACAAAAATGAATTGCATATGTATTCATGTTCATATGTTCCTCACTATAGCGTTGAATTGCACAGTGATATCAGGATAAATTAACTTCTATCTTTTGAGGAGTATAAATGTTTTGGGGTTTAATAAATAACTTGAAGGGAAAAGGTTGTATTATGAATGAAGAAAATACACAGGAGACAGTTCTCATTTCCTTATGGAATGAGAAGTTTGAAAAGCATTTATTTACTTTCACCCTCATAGAAAAAAACATTATGACAATATCTTTGCTTGACCAAAGGCCGGTAAAATGTAGAACATTCACAACCCTTGCTTTGTATTCGGCAATCAGCACAAAGCCCCAGATTTGTAAATATAATGTCATCTGCCATTTCATTTGAGCAGTAGTGACTTCTGGACAGTATTAAAATTCAGGGTGTCTTCTAAATAACCCAAGCAAGACAGTGTTTTATTCAGTGTAGTTTTATCCCTAGGGTAGTTTTAAAGGCTATTTCTGACTTATCTAGACATATTTTACGTGCGTACAAGGCCCCTTGCCTTGCCTGGGCACTAGAGATATTTTTTCTCTCATTTCCCACGGTTGTTTCTGGGAATTTCCCGTTCTTTCTTTTCTTTTTTTTTTTTAATTTATTTTGAGAGAGAGCAGGAGCAGGGGGAGAGGCAGAGGCAGAAGGAGAGGGAGAAGCAGACTTCCAGTGAGCAGGGAGCCAAACATGAGGCTTAACCCTGAGACATGACCCCAGTGGAAGGCAGTTGGGTTAACCAACTAAGCCACCTGGGGGAGCCTGGGCTCAGTGGGTTGGAGCTTCCCTTTTATCCTGTAAAGACTAAGGTATTGTTGGGCCAGCTCCTGGGGGGCTTGGTCAGTTAAGTGGCTACTTTTCGGCTCAGGTCATGACCTCCAGGTCCTGGGATTGAGCCCTACATCATCTCATCGTGCTCCCTGCTCAACAGGGAGTCTTCTTCTCCCTTTCCCCCTCCCCCCACCTGCTCATGTTCTCTCTCTCTCTCTCAAATAAATAAAATCTTAAAAAAAAGAAAAAGCTAAGATATTGTCTTGACCTCCTCTTCCCTCAAACTCTGGGTCCGTTCCTAATTCTGGTCTTTGTCCCTTACGTCAGGGCAGAAGAGATTGCAAAGTAGTAAGAGAGCAACACAAAAGCCCCTTCTACAGACTCCCATCTCCCAGCACACCGCTGACACCGTGCTGGCCTCTTGACCATTTCCTTCATGTCATAGGTATTCAAATACTATTTCTTAATGAAGAACAAAGATTTACTAGTCCTGAATGGAAATTAAAGATTTACTAGTCCTAAACTAAAACTAACCCTATTCTGAATGTTTGTGTTTCTATTGGATCTAAATGCAGATATCAATATTCCTTATAGGACTGGTTCTGAGATTAACAGAGGGAAATCCAGTTGGGCAGGCAGGATAATAATAACAAACATAAAACAGGATTAATAATAACAAACATAAAACAGGCCAGTATCAGACTTTCTGAGATGACCTCCGAAAATGTTGCATTTTATTCCATTAAGGAGAATGCCAACTTTCATCATTTATTTTAGCGTATTTAAGATGGGAAATGTCTCCTTTGTTTATTATTTCTGTTTTCATAAATTTTAGTATTAGATTTTCCAAGAAGATGCAAAAAAAAAAAAGGGGGGGGTGGTGGTAAAAGGTGAAGCTTTGTAGTAGTAAATCTGGAACACGATTTTTCCATTGCACCACTATTAACATTTGTGGCTGGATAAGCTTTTACTACTAGGCAACTATTCTGTGCATTGTGGGATGATTATGTTCCCAGACTCAACACACTAGATGCTAGGCTAGTAGCACCCCTGGGCTTTAACATAAAAATAAAAAATGTCTCCATGCATTGTTAATATCTCCTGGGGTGGGGGGGCCAAAATCACCCCTGATAGAGAACCATTGGTTTAGAAGGAAGGAATCTCCAGTTTAAAAAATAGGTAATAGGAATAAGAAGAAAACAGAATAGTGTTTGAGCAATGGACCAGGACTGAGATACGCCCCCAAAGCTCCACAGTTCTTCATCTTTCATACGGATGGATCCTTCCGTCAGAATGTTCAGGCACAGGTACCAGCAATAGCTGGGAACTGAAAAAGTTCTAACTATTGATTTCTAAGCATGGAATATGGTTCCCAAGAGATATAAGCAATTAAAGCATTTCACTGAGTCACTCCTATACATAGCAGCTAGTTTGTGCCAGTATCAGACTTTCTGAGATGACCTCCGAAATAGTTGTAATAGAATAGTTGTAATATGTAATATTATTTGCAATTTATTTGCATGTTCAAATATTTTCCATAAATATCTATAGACTGCATTCTAGTGATCATATACTGGGTTTTAAAAGCATATCTTGTAATTCTTAATTAGTGATTTATCATTGTAATGATTCTTATTGGTTTGAAAAGTAGGCCTCCATATGAAACATTTGTCCTAATAAGTTTTATATGTCAACTTTCAATTAAACTTTAATGTCTAATATACACTAGGAATAAATGTTGCTCTTTGATTTTTTCCCTGTACCCCAATTCAGTGTCCTTTTCCTCTGGACAACTGAATAAAGATGGCCACAGTTTATCCATTTATCTTCATTTTTCTCTGCTTTCACACAGAGTCTTTTCTCAGGAAATATGTATTTTCCGAGATCCTCAAATTGTCACTGTAATATCATAGTAAGTATTTTATCTTAACAACTCCAGATTTAGATAGTTAATTTATCCTTTGATGCTTTGTGCATAATTACTCAGTGGAAATGTGTTGAAGAAATATTTGGGCGTATTAACATTGCATTTGTAATTACAAGCCAACTCAGTTCTGTGTCATTGTTTTTGTGGTATTAAAATTAATTATCAATGGAGAAATATTTTCAATTTCATAATTGACAATAGAGTGAAGGCAAGAAATCCAATATCTAATTTTTATTATTTCAGAGTGAATATGGAAAAGTACCCATAAGTGGAGTTAATACATGTTGTTTAAGAGTTTTATTTAGCATATAAATCTTATTTTTCTGATGATATTCCAAAAAAGGTAAACAGTGAATTATGAAATAGCTGAAATATATATATATATATACAACACACACATATGTATATATGTATTAGTGTATTGAACCTCATTAGTACAATTTTAATCCAAATCAGAGGGTTATAAATCAGAGAAAGAATAAAAGCATTCTTGGCTGATCTGTGATCCAAAGATTCTATTAATGATGTTTTAAAATGTCTCTTATTGACCCAACAGTTATGTTACACTGGAAGTACACATGCAAAAAAATTGATGAGTTGAAACAGGTGAAAAAATATTGTGAGGCAGGTTGGAAAATATTTGTAAAATAATATTGTTAACTACCATAGCAAGGTCAATAAGATTGCTGAATGGGCATACTAAAAACACTCCTCCCCTCTCTGCTTTAAATAATAATAACAGTAATTTTGTTATTAGTGTTAATAACCTATATTTACCCAGTAAATTTTTCACAGTCCTCAAAGGTCTCTTACTCATTCTGTTATTTAATATTTGCAGCAACCTTATGAAAAATGTGAGTCAGATATTACAGTATTACAGTGAAGGGTACAGAGGATTGGAAAATGAATGGATAGAAACTTCATCAGAGGCCATATTGTAAAATAAATACAGTTTTCAAAGTTAGAGGTCTGTTTAAAAAGTAGATTTTAAACATGATGAATCTTTTACTAGGTATGGAAGATTTATTATGGAAATTCATTGGTCATTACTTTTAAACATATTCAATCTAAGGGCAGAACTTTTGAAAACTATCTGGTTTGAATGATGGTTGTAAAAATTCCTCAAAATATTTAGAGATAAATGACTCAAGAAAATATAAAGATGTTTAAGGTAGACTTAAAAAAATGTTTGGAACAAGTGAGACTGTGAGGTTACTATTGAGGCACTAATTTTCTCATACGTAATGTGGAAATAATAGTATCTTTAGGTGTGCTTAATGACTATTAGGGTTACATTATCCACATGGGCTGAAAAGTAGCAGATATCTTTGGGAGGCCACAATAAACAAGCACTTAATCTTCCAAAACAAAAAAGGTCCCAACTGGGATAGGGGTATGGAAGTATTGGGGAATTGTCACGTACATCATCATTATTATTCGACGAAGGGTACCAAAGGATTCCCTGATCTCTGCCTCTCAGTCTGCTTCGCCACTATAGTGTAGGGCTGAAGAAGTTACAGGTCATGTGTCATCCTTTCTTACAGACCCAGAGCTAATGTTTCCAGAAAATGGAACAGGGCATTTGGATGACTCTAAGAAAACAACAGTAAGGTCTGAATATATATTATGTGATCTGTCAGGTAATGCCAGTGCCCAGGCCAGGCCTGTCAGTAGTTTTTTAGTACTGCATCAGAGTAAGAACAAGATTAACAAGGAAAAGGCACAGAAGAAGATAACACATTCTTGCACACTTTTCTCCATGACTGGCCATTGGGAAAAGTCTTCCCTTGACCAATGGAGTATTCTAATGGGACATTAGAGTTCCATTCCTGTCAAAGGCAAATTTATAAAATAATGTTCCTAGTAAAAAGTAGTGTATTTTATGATTTTTTTCTCCAACTTAATCCACATATCTAAATGATCAAACTAGGGACACCTGGCTGGCTCAGTCAATAGAGCACGTGACTCTTGATCTTGGGGATGTAAGTTCCAGCCTCATATTGGGTTTAGAGATTACTTAAAAAAAATTTTTTTAAAAAATCATCAAACTAATAAACTTGTTTTTACATTGCACTCTGGAGCCTGCTTTCTTGCTTGGGTTTGAATCCTCAATGCACCTCGAACTGTGCAAGTCATTAAAAACCCCTGTGCTTTAGTTTCTTTATCTGTAAAATGGTGATAATATTATTACCTAGCTTACAGATTGTGAGGATTAAATGACTTGATATATGCAAGAGCTTAGAACAGTTTATTAAATGTTTTATGACTGATGGTTATAATCTTTAGTGTTACTTATTTTTAGTAGGATATTTTTTGAGTTTAACCATGAATACTAAAAAAATAGTATAAAATAAAGATGTCCTATGTTCTTAGTTTTAATGTAATAGCTATCGGCACTATCTTATAAGCTTGACATTTACAAGTTACTCCATTTTGTTATTTTTACCATTATTTATACAAATTACATATTGAAATACTTGTAATTTTTTAAAAGATTTTATTTTTATTTATTCATGAGAGACACAGAGAGAGGCAGAGACACAGGCAGAGGGAGAAGCAGGCTCCATGCAGGGAGCCCGATGTGGGACTCGATCTCGGGACTCCAGGATCACACCCTGGGCTGAAGGCAGGCGCTAAACTGCTGAGCCACCCAGGGATCCCCAAAATAGTTGTAATTTAATATAAAGTAAGTGCATGGCAATGGTTTACTTCTTTTCAAATTATGTAATTTGAAAGGTAAACTTCCAACACCTGCATAAAGTAAAAAAAAAAAATGTTAATTTTGAGTATCTCATATGCATGATCCAAACAGATGAAAGTAATGATTAATTTAGAAGTAATTTGTGCTGTAGAGCCATAACACAAACAGTAGTTACTTTAAGTGCATATTTATTTTTGCTTAGAATGTATTTGTGTGCTATTCCTCTACTAATTAAAATATGAAATAATTCTGTTGTTCTAAATTCTATTCTACCCATATTGTTGCTGCTTAGAATTATTGAATGATGAGTTGTAAATATTATCAAATATCACATTATTCAATGCTGGCTCATTAAATGTTAAATATTTTATAAGAGAATAATTACAGCCCCGTATGACTTTTTGAATAATTATTTATAAAATTTTGGTAGAGTTGGATAT
This sequence comes from Vulpes lagopus, assembly GCF_018345385.1. Lineage (NCBI taxonomy): Eukaryota > Metazoa > Chordata > Mammalia > Carnivora > Canidae > Vulpes > Vulpes lagopus. The sequence continues at coordinate 36,943,191 of NC_054846.1, forward strand.
TTAAATTTGGAGGGTATCCTTTTTTATTTGGTGTCATTGATTTGTTCTTTCACTATTAGTAGTCACTCTATGACCTCAGGAAAGTCAATAACCAAGGTGTAATAATTGGGCATTTAAAATAAAGATAATCCTGCAGGATTAGTCACTATTGGTACTAAAACAAACACTATAAATTCTAAGTGTTAAAACATTCTAGAAGCCAGGGAAAATTTCTTTCATATAATACTTCAAGAATCATATGCTTTGAGGGTGGTACATAAATAAAGTAACTTTCACAGCAAGCCAATTACTACTTGAAAATCTTGTCTCCACAAATCATATTGGATTATAATTCAGTATATGTCATTTCTTACCATTCTTTTAAGGATATATTATGAAAGACATGGTCAATTTGATTTACGCTCACGATGGAAATACAATAATAAAAATTCTCTACAGGGAATAACCCAGAAACCACTGAACTTTCTTCTTTTACTACCTCTGTGTTTTTTTCTTTCCTTCAGAAAATTGATTTTTCCCTGCCCCTCTGTGCTACAAAGGAGATTACAATCAAGTCTTTACTTGTATATACGTCCCACCTCTGACCACTTCCTAATACCTCTGCTGCTAAAACCCTAGTCCAGGCAATTCTATCTTTTTTAGATCTCTGCACAAGGCTTTCAACTAAGCTTTCCTGCCTCTGCTTTTGCCCTCCCCCCCCCCTTTTACACCCATGCCATTAAACAAGCCAGATATACCTAAAGCATAAATTTGATCATAAATCTCCTTTGCATAAACCTTTCTCATGGCTTCTCCGTAAAACTGGAACAAAATCCAAATGCCTTATCCTGTGATATGCATTTCTGCTAGATCTCATCACTTTTCATTCGACCTTTCCTCCAGCAACAACCCCCACCTCCACTACTCTCAAGTCTCCCAACTACATTCTCATTCTTTCTGTCTCTAGAACACATGCCTCATGACCCTTGCACTTCTGTTCACTTTTAGAATTCTTCCCTTAGATCTTTGCCTCCTCAAAATTTATGCCCCTATTCAAAGGTCATCTTCTTAGAGAAGTCTCTCCTAAATACTCTGAATAAAATAGACTTCTCTTTCTTCCAAGTCTTTCTCTGTCCCTTTACCCTGTTTAATTTTGTTTAGTATTTACCACTACCTGCTATTACAATAATCATCTGTGTTGTCTTCTCCTTTGTGTACTGCTGTGTCTTTAGTATTGTCAGACATGTCTGGCATATGATTGGTATATAATAAACATCTGTTGAACGAAAGTATGGCTGTTTTCAATAATGGGCTGTTTTTTAGCTCTATGACTCTACTATCATTCCAGCATTCCTACCTATGCTTCCATCGTCTTTCTCTGGTCCTAAGGCTCCAGGCAAAACGGTCTTATTTTATCTCTTTTTATTCATCTCCACTTTGATTATTGTCTTAACTCTAGCCATTCTGATCGTAGTTATATTGTGGCTGACTTCTGTAGATAAAATAGCCTTAGTTGTCTTTGATGACAGTTTGCTCTTTCCAGAGCCCACCAGGGAATAAAAGGAATTAAGATATTTTCCAATTTTTTTCTTGCAGTAAAACTTCTGATTCATATGTAGTCTCAAGCTCAAGATACATCTCTCATTAAGGATAAAATCTGGAAAGAGTATTAAAGTTAAATCATGTTTCTGAGCTTACACAGGTGATGACAGAAATATAATGTACTTTGTTTTTCTTTTAGATCTCCCACTAAAGGCATGGATTCAGAGGAGAAGGAAATTGTGGTTTGGGTTTGCCAAGAAGAGAAGATCGTCTGTGGGTTAACTAAACGCACCACCTCTGCTGATGTCATCCAGGCCTTGCTTGAGGAACATGAGACTACATTTGGAGAGAAACGATTTCTGCTGGGGAAGCCCAGTGATTACTGCATCATAGAAAAGTGGAGAGGCTCAGAACGGGTTCTTCCTCCACTCACTAGGATCCTGAAGCTTTGGAAAGCTTGGGGAGATGAGCAGCCCAATATGCAATTTGTTTTGGTTAAAGCAGATGCTTTTCTTCCGGTTCCATTGTGGCGGACAGCTGAAGCCAAATTAGTGCAAAACACAGAAAAAGTGTGGGAACTCAGTCCAGCAAATTACATGAAAACATTACCACCAGATAAACAAAAAAGAATAGTCAGAAAAACGTTCCGGAAACTGGCTAAAATTAAGCAGGACACCGTTTCCCATGATCGAGATAGTATGGAGACATTAGTTCATCTGATCATTTCCCAGGACCATACTATTCATCAGCAAGTCAAGAGAATGAAAGAGCTGGATCTGGAAATTGAAAAGTGTGAAGCTAAGTTCCACCTTGATAGGGTAGAAAATGATGGAGAAAATTATGTCCAGGATGCATATTTAATGCCCAGTTTCAGTGAAGTTGAGCAAAAGCTGGACTTGCATTCTGATGAAAACCAGATTTTGGAGGACCTGACTGAAAGTGATGGAATCGTACACCTGGAGGAAAGATTAGCATATTACCGAATGCTCATTGAGAAGCTCTCTGCTGAAATAGAAAAAGAGGTAAAAAGTGTTTGCACAGAGATAAATGAGGATGCAGAAGGGGCAGCTGCAGGTGAGCTTGAAAGCTCCAATTTAGAAAATGTTAAGTGTGATTTGGAGAAAAGCATGAAAGCTGGTTTGAAAATCCACTCTCACTTGAGTGGCATCCAGAAGGAGATTAAATACACTGACTCATTGCTTCAGATGAAAGCAAAAGAGTATGAATTCCTGGCCAAGGAGTTTAATTCACTTCATATTAGCAACAAAGATGGACACCAGCTAAAGGAAAACAGAGGGAAGGAATCTGAGGCCCCCAACAGCAGTGGGGAGGTTCCCTCCTTGACTCAAAGAGTATTTAACTTGTATACAAATGACACGGACTCGGACACTGGTATCAGCTCTAACCATAGTCAGGACTCAGAAACAACTGGAGGAGACATGGTGCTGTTGTCAACATAATTTGACTGGCTTGTCTCTGACCTACCTTAATGTTCATGTTTGTTTAATAGGAAACTTTATTTTAGATGTCACATTCTGAGAACGATGTAAATCATGTTAAGTATTCAGTAGCTAATACAAACTAGAGAAAATTTATTTTTGATTTAAGAGTTCTAAAGTGACCTAATTATTACAAGTTCATACGGTGAGCTGTTTATTAGGAATGCAGCACAAATAGCTTGCAGGTGTAGAACAGAAATAATTTGATGGGAATTATAATCTCTTACAGTTTCTGTGAGAAATGATTTATGCAAACAGAACCAGTTCTTAATATTGCAGTCAATATATTGGAACTATTCACGTGAACAAGTAAAATCAAAAATGTGCTGTAACATATTTTTTCAAAGCTGTATTATTGGAATTTTTAAGTCTGTAAAGTACATGACAGCTATTCTGTTGTAACTGTATGAATTCAAGTCTTGGTTCTTCCTGTTGATACTTGGAATGCACTTCATCTCTGTCACTTTCTGAACCCCCCTACCTGTTTTAAGATGACGGGAAGTGGGAAGGGCTGCCCATGGGACATGTATATAGATCTAGCAGTGGATTGGATGGGGGTTACAGATGAGAAAGAGCCACGTGGTTAAGAACTAAGTCTGGGCTTTCTCTGACAAAGCAAAAATCTTCTGATCGAACAAATGGTGGGAGCAGGTTCGTTTTTTGAGTGAGGTGCGATGTGGGTTACAGAGAAAATCACAGGGTCGCAGTCCTGTTTATTTACACCCTGTCTACAAAAGTCCAAGAGAGGCAACTTGTGGTCCTTTGTGTGGGTAAAACAGAGTTCTGTATACTCTAAGTATTAGCATTTTGTCTCTGAACCTACAGAGGGGAACTCACATGGACAGAAACCTTTTATTCTGTTACACTGGAATTCAGATTGTCTCTGTAGATCTTCAGCTAAGGTGCGAAAAAAAAAAAAAAGATTAGCTTTAGCTCTAACCCCACTCCTCCCCCAAGAATGCTAGTAAATATCCAACAAACTGAACGGATAATATAGGATAATTTAGATCCTACCTTGAGTGACACTCATTAAAGTGCCAAACTAGGCTTGGTTTTACCTGGTGTTTAGTTAGGAAGTTTTCCTCCCTCTCTCCCTTCTCTGCTTCTTGCCAGTAAACACATGATGTCATCATATTGTAAACAGTTTTATTGTACTGCTAAATAAATATCACTGTGGTTTATTTTTTCTTTAAGACACTTTTCCTGTATGTCAGTGTGCATGCAAGTAAGAATATTATTTTACTTAAGTTTTCATATGTGGATATGGTGAAGATTTGTTTTTCTCATTCCCTTTTATTTCCATGCTTACTGTAGTGCATGTTTTAACTGAGTTTCCTAACCTACTTTTTCATTTCTCCATCCCCCAGACTTTTCACCAGTCTTTGGGAAGATATTTAGAATGTTTAGGATTTCACTTTTGGAGAGCATCTGTGTTATTATTTCTCACACCTAAGATAATGCTAAGGCTTCGGTTGAAATTGGCTAGTAGAGAATGTAGGAATTTCAGGGAAAACATAGTGATTAAAAAGTAATAATGTTAACATTATTAATTTTAAAAAAAGAAAGGAATTGAATAGTCATCTGAGAAAGGGAAGTATATTTGCCAAATATCTCATTAAATCATTCAACAATAGGGCAAGTTATTGATAAAATCATTGTTCACTTCTGGGGATTAAATTCATAAGATTGTCATTAGTGATAAACCAATTGCAATGTTGAAAGCAATCTCTTTGGATTACTCCGGTGAGAAAATAATGAAAAGAACATTACTTATATGCTATAAAATTTGATTACTTATCTGAATTCAGAAGAGGTTCTGATAAGAAATCAGACTGGACAGATAATTTCATTTTAGAATCTTTGAATTAACTTCTGCTTTTATATAGTTAAGTACAGTGATACATTCTAAGGACCACTCCTATATTTTTACAATATATTATGTTATAAGCTCTTGTCAGAAAGCAGAACCATTGATTTTTAAATTCACTTTAGAATTTCTAGTTGTTTTTTAGTTACACAAATGTATTTGTGCTTTTGATTCATGACAATATTAAATCTTCAGTTACCATGCTGAATCTTTAATTTAGAGTAATACATTAGTACAGATATAAGGCAACTACAATTGCCCTCATCTCTGGATACTGAGCTATTCTTTATTAAATTGAGAATTTGAATTATAAATATAGAACTTGACCTAAGCTTTAATGTTTAGTTTTAATTATGTATAGAATCTTTAAAGTGTTTATAAATTTTTGAGTAACCTAACCTCAGGTTAACTATGAAATTGCTATATGCAGCTAGAAGTAGCAAACCAAAGCTGACTATTCTTCCTTCTTGTAACATATTTTCATGGACTGTACCGTGTTCATTCTCCCCCTCGTAATGCCTTTTTTCCCCTCCATCCAACATACATGGAAACCTACCCATTTTGCTTTTTTAACATGTTATGTCTTCTACGAAACACTTATTCCATTTAATCAGTTGTAATATCTTATCTCTGAGCCTACAACTATTTTAGGTGTACTTTTCATAGAGGGGCACTTATATTACTGCTTAGTTTATTTATGCACTTACCTAATTTCCCTTGCCCAATGTATTTTTTACTGTTTTATTACTTTGTTTTCTGTCTTGTTAACTGTAATCCCTCCAATCAACCTCTTTACCTCTTTGCCCTTCAATTTTTGAATTGAAATGGTAAATTTTAGAAGGCTGCAGCCATTTAAAAAAATCATTTCTATGTGTGGTAAATGATGCTCATGAGTTTTATATGTAAATATGCATTTTAGCAGACTTAAAAGAGTAACAGTAATTCTACTTATGAATTCTTTAGGGGAGGCACTAAATCTTTGTGGTATGAAAAAAATTTTAAATTGGCAAATTTTTTAAAGTCAAAGTTACTGATTTAAGGCAATGCAAATATTACCTTTTACAGGGCTCTCAATGGTTAAATTATGGTATTTTCCTTTGCATTGTATGCATGTAGGAAAAAATATATTATCCTGCATAATATATTGAATTGAATGGAGTTGAATTTTAAGTAGTAGACACAAACTTTCAAACAATATCCTAAATGAAATAATCTATTTTATTTTCTCTAACTCAAAAAAATAAATGTCCTCTCAGTGTATTGAACCTATTCTAATAAATTTTTATTTTTATATTATTTAAACATTGTACGTGACAAAATACACTTCTGTGGCTGCATTTTATAGTTTTTCAAAATAGGATTGTTGTTTTATTTAGATTGTATTTTTCTAGTTGACAAAAGCAATATCTTTTAATCCAGATATAGATTTTTAAAAAATATTTAGGCTATTTCTTCTCATACTACCTGACTGATTTAATAAACCTGATGTAACAAATATAAAATATATATCATTTCTTCAAGTGTAACTAATCCAGAATAATAAAAGAAATAGTTGTACCCTTTCATGTGATATTGCTTGTCTTTCTGGGTGTGTTATTTGACTATATTAAAAATAAATTTTATATTAGAATTATATAATTGTTGAGCTAACTTAAACAAATAAAGATCAGGTATTATTTCATGAGAATATATAGCAAATAAGACCTAATAAAACTTTTTATTAGGTTTCATACATATCTGTTTCAATTTGTCATGAAAGCATGTCCTTACTTCTATACTAAATGACTGTTTTTATGAGCTGGTATCTTGCTTTCCAGAATGAAATACATTTCAGTGTAATAATATTCAAATGCACATCTTCAAGTGTAATAATATTCAAGTGTAAATTTTCCCTGCTATTATTTAGTTGGTCACTACCCTTATTTCTCAAAATAGTCCTGTAATTTTGACTGTCTTTAATAATTGAATCACTTGAAAATTAAGAAAACTCATTTGGTCATTCTATAAATAACCAGGAAATGACTCTACTAAAAGATTGTATATAATGTCCAGTGGCAACACATAGGAATAAGTTAACCCTATTTTCTTAGCCATAGATTATCTCTAGAACAACTCATAAATAACACTTAACAATGGACATTTCGGAGAAGGATACCTGGGAACTTAGGCCATGGAGTAGAAGGAAGACTTATTTTTCATGCTGTACATTTTTTAGTAATTTGGATTATAGTAATAATGATTTGAATATGAGTTTGTTTTACTTGTGACAATTTTTACATTAACCTGTAAATGTAATGTATACAGGATCCTATATTATTCATATAGAGAGTCCTTTTTCTGTTTGACAGCAGCAGGGAATCCTATTATATCAATTATCATAATTTATTTCACCATTTCCCAATGCGCATTTAGGTGCTTTCCAATCATTTACTGTTATAAAAAGTGTTATCCAATCAATAACATTACTGTGAGGGTGTATTTCTAGATTAGAAATGCTGTGTCAAAGGATGAGAAATGGATTTTTAAATTTTAATAAGCTTTACTAATTATTCTTTATGGAAATTGATCATTTATGACCTGAGTTGAAAATATAGCTCCCCCATCCTCAGTGAGTGCTGTTTGTCTCTTTATTGGTTATTTTATTTTATTTTTTAAAGATTTTATTTATTTATTCATGAGAGACACAGAGCAGGAGAGAGAGAGAGAGGCAGAGACACAGGCAGAGGGAGAAGCAGGCTCCATTCAGGGAGCCTGACCTGGGACTCAATCCCCGGCCCCCAGGATCAGGCCCTGGGCTGAAGGCGGCACTAAACCACTGAGCCACCCGGGCTGCCCTTTATTGGTTATTTTAATACAAAAATTGTTAAGGATATTTTTGAATTTAAAGTTAAGGATTTTTCTCATTAACAACTCATGAGGGCAGCCTGGGTGGCTCAGTGGTTTAGCTCCTGCCTTTGGCCCAGTGCCTGATCCTGAAGTCCCAGGATCGAGTCCCACGTCGGGCTCCCTGCATGGAGCCTGCTTCTCCCCCTGCCTGTGTCTCTGCCTCTCTCTCTCTGTGTGTCTCTCATGAATAAATAAAATCTTAAAAAAAAAAAAAAAAAAACCTCTCATGAGCTGTTTTTTTCTTTGTTGTTCTTAAAAAGGCCTTCCCCCTGCATAACTCATTTTAAAAGTACATTTCTTCCATGCATTCTTTATACTACATATTTTTTGGTTTTACTTTTAAACATTTGAACTGTCTGGAATTTATTTTGTTACAATATGCAAAAGTGGGTAGACAATATTTTTTCTTTTTTGATATGTACCAGTTATCCCACATCACTTACTGAAGAATGTTGTTCCACTTTTTAAAAGTCACCTTTTTTTGGGAAGCAAATTCTGGTATATAGTTGAGATCTATTTCTGGACTTTACGTACCATACCATTAATTTGGTGAAGAACACGTTCTCCGACCAAAAATAATATCAAAGAAAATCTGAATATGAAAGAAGTCTAATATTTCTCCTGGTTTGTGTAGGACAAAGACTATGAAGTATATATACCTAGTAATATTTGTAATGACCATGACCATAAGATAGCACTAATCAAATTATCAGTTTTCGAAACCACTGTCTCGTTACAAGTATTCTGTAGTTTTTGCTACAATGAAATCAAAGTTCAAAAGAAATCTTGGTGGGGGGTAGCGTATTTCCCTTCAGTATTGTTTGATCCTTATCTATAGGGATGGTTAATAATAGGTTAAAAAACTATTCTGAGATAAGAAAATGTTGCTTACAAAAGTTACTACTTCAGACTCCAGACAATGGGCAGAAAGAACAGTTACTAAGTTTATCCATAACGACTGATTTCTACGGGGGTTCCTGGTATTTAGTTCTTAAGCTTTTTGGCATTATTAGGACTCATGCTGGTACCAGGCTCCAGCCCCACCACTCAAATTACTGAAGAATTTCCCACTTTGAAGATAAAATAAATAAGATGGCTTTACGTGATAGCCACCGAGATTTACTCCTGGTGATTGCTGTAACACGCTGGAAATTGGAAAAATTGGTATCTATCGACAGTCTTCAGTTATTCACAGCTTTGAATCAGTATTCCTATCATTCATAATAAATGGAAGAAATGTGAAAACAAAGGCATTTAGGTATTCATCTAGCTTTATTTATAAAAGCAAACTAAGGGATCCCTGGGTGGCGCAGCGGTTTGGCGCCTGCCTTTGGCCCAGGGCGTGATCCTGGAGACCCAGGATCGAATCCCACGTCGGGCTCCCAGTGCATGGAGCCTGCTTCTCCCTCTGCCTGTGTCTCTGCCTCTCTCTCTCTGTGACTATCATAAATAAATTTAAAAAATTAAAAAAAAAAAAAAAAGCAAACTAAAAGCACGATACTGAATTTAGTTAAGTTCTGAGGTATTATTTGGGTGAGAAAGTTGTAAATATTGATGGTCATGAGGCCATACCAAGTGAAATCCAGTTTTTAAAGGAGAGGAATTAAAAATATATACAGAACAATGATGTTTAAAAAAACTCACGCACCCCAAAAAGCAAATACAAATGAAAATGGACATGCATAGTTTTTGCTGATAGTTTTGAATTCAAGTGATAATTTGGGGCTTAGTATATTTCTTTTCATTATAAGTATATTTTAAAATACAGATTATTTAAACTCTTAACTCTAGAGAACAAACTGATGATTGCCAGAGAGAAGGGGTGATGGGAGGAGAATGGGTGAAATAGGTGAAGGGGATTAAAAATACACTTCTCATGATGAGCACTGAGTAATGTATAGAATTGTTGAATCACTAAATTGCACACCTGAAACTAATATAACTCTGTATATTAAGTATACTGGAGTTAAAAATTTTTAAATGCACAACTTTTATAATTTGAATACATTAAAAACATTTCCTGTATATAATATCCCTGACTTTTTTCTTTTTCTATCTCTTTAGAGCCTTTTACAAACATCAGAGAGTGATAAGACAAGATCAACTAATTGGAGACTAGAAGCCTGAATCCTGTAAACAAACCATCTGAATCCCAGAATGTCTGATTCTTAACTATAAAAAAAATTGTCTTTAAAGAAAAGTTAAAAAATCAAATTAGATAACTCTTATAGTTCTCAGCTTAGTTAAATTATGTGAGGTAACACATTCAATGGATTTGGTAAATGCGTAACAAATACTGGATATTTGCTTATTGTTCCTGGCTCTATTCTCTTTATTTTTAAAGCCAACACAATGTTAAATTAAAATAGCCTTGGGATGCCTGGGTGGCTCAGCAATTGAGCCTCTGCCTTTGGCTCTGGGCGTCACCCCGGAGTACCTGGGACTGAGTCCCACATCAGGCTTCCTGCATGGAGCCTGCTTCTCCCTCTGCCTGTGTCTCTGCCTCTCATGAATAAATAAATAAATAAAATCTTTAAAACAATAATAAATTAAAATAGCCCACTGACAAAAGAGGGTAGGTTAAAACTCAAAATTCTTGTCTCTCCGGACACTTTCACTTTTATCTCATTTGTTTCCAAATTAGTTAGGGTGGGACTGCATGGCCGTTAGTATGGGCTTGAATAGACAAAAAAGTCACATTTATGTTAGCTAACCAGTATATGGCCAGGAAAAAGAGAACACCATTTGTATTTCCAGAACAGAAAAACTATGCTGGAAATAGAGGTGGAGAGGAAAGTAACTTGTTTTATTTTTACAGTGCCCCAGTGTCTAACAGAGATTAGCACCTAGTATTTGCCAAAAAGAAAAAAAAAAAAGCTAATAAAACCAGATGTATAACTAAAGGGCTAGCACAGTTTTTGGAACATGAGTTGTTCTATTTTTATTTTAAGTAGTGAAAGAACAGTGAAACTTCTATCCTTGAGAAAAAATGCGTACATATGTAATAGATTTGAATCTACATAATAGATTCTAAATGAACATACCTCTTTTTCTTCCTGCAAATTAATTCTTTCCTTATTATAATTTAAGTATCCTGGAACGTACATATCATAAGTGTCTATCATTCAGCCCAAATACACTGGCACTCATTCAGATACATATTCAAAGTTAGGTTTTTTCATTACAATTCCTATTTTTTAAAGGTTGTGTTTGGCTTTTCCCCCCTCTAAGTAGCATTGATCATACCTCAGACAAGAGAGTAGGAAAAGTCTTACATCTTTTTAGAACTCAAACTAAGATTTTAAAATGCTTCTCAGCATTACCTTCTATGTATGTGAAATTCTCATGAGTCACTCTCCTCTAATTACATGCAGGTATTTGATACAGAGACTTTAAAGATTTTTCTGCTTTTCAAGTATAGATCATTGACCAAAAAACTAAATTATCTGAAGGGCAAAGAGCCCCCAAATGGAAAATGATCTGGTAGGTTGTATCAGAACCCAACCACACTATCTGCTCCCAAGTTCATCTTCCAATAAAATGGACAAATGTCAGCTAAAAAAAAGGACAGACTAGAGAGGAAAATGCCCTTGGGTTGGATATTTAAGTTTGAGGTCATCCTGAGCCATGAGTTGTTCTGTGGCAATTCCCAAACCTGTCTCCACAACACAATCACAAAGAGTGTTTATTTAAAATACAGATTCCTGAACTTCACCCTGGAGAATTTGATTGAGGAAGTCTGGAATATGGCCCCACCTTTTGTGTTTTTAAAAAACTACTCAAAGGGTTCTAAAGCAATGCCATTCGAGTGTGGTTTATTAATTCTAGGATTGCTGGTGAGTAACTAAAGACTTTCCATCGCTAAAATGAAAGGATGTGAAGAGCAAGCATGCTCAAGATGACCAAGGGAGGTCATGGGCTTTGAAAAGACGTAAAAGGTTGTAGGGTCCCAAGCCAAAGGCAGTCTGAGAATAGAAACTTATTAAAAGCTCCAGAGACTGTGGGTGCCCAAGGACAGAGGGTTATTGTTTCATTCTAGATAAGGTACTTAGTCTGAGGTGAAATGCTAAATGAAATTAGACTATTGTGGGGACTGCTGTCATACGAGTACTACAGCTATTTTTGCTGTGCCTTATATTCTTTTCCTCAAATTTGCCCAGAAGAGGGCTTGAATATTAAGAATAATAAACTGTCCAAAAGTGATGTTTTCTTAGCTCAAATTAAATGTGATTTCTCCTCCAAGATAACTAAGGTAGTTCTCATTCAAGAAGCCATGTAGATTCAGTTCAAATTTGGGTTCCAGCCTTTGCTACCTATATGATTTTAGTCAAACTATTCAACCATTCTGTGCCTGAATTTCCTCAACTAGAAAAGTGAGATAATTAGAATGTTTTAAGGAGGAGATGTAGCATGAAAAACACCTACCATTGCACCAAGCACAGAGTAAGCTTTTATTATGATGACAACTATTACTACTACAATATTTTCTTGATTTTATACCTTTTAAATATGTTAGTGATAATAAAAGGAGCATGCAGTTTTCTATATACATCAAAATGACTTAAATGCTCATCAGTTTGAAGAGCAGGTTATACCGTAGTTTTTGCTATCAGTTTTGGGGGATTATTTACAGAGTATCTATTTGTTCACCTTATTGTCACTTCAGTTGGTCTTTTTTTTTTTTTTTTAAGATTTATTTATTCATGATAGACATAGAGAGAGAGAGAGAGAGAGGCAGAGACACAGGCAGAGGGAGAAGCAGGCTCTATGCTGGGAGCCCTACACGGGACTCGATCCTGGGACTCCAGGATTGTGTCCTGGGCCAAAGGCAGGCACCAAACCGCTGAGCCACCCAGGGATTCCCTTCAGTTGGGTCTTTATGCAATTTGCACCACATTGTAAAACTTCACTTAATATATTTTGCTACAATCCAGCAGCATTGAAATGAAAAAAAAAAAAGTGCATGGAAAAAATAGAAAATATAATACAGGTTTTACAAGCAATGCATGCAGTTTTTCTTGGAGGGCGACCACTTGAGACAACAATCAAAAGTTTTATATGCTTCAAGTCATCAAGATAAAGTTACACTATATTTGATCATTGAAACATATTAGGAATGGATTGCCTATTTACAAAACAGACAATTGCAATTAAAGGTGACAAAAATTGCCGAGTATCTCAAAAGAGAGCACAGAATTTTGAAAGTTAAGAGATGCTAGTATGAGTAACTTATGTGTCTCAGGCACCAAATGATAATTTGTCAAAAACATCTGATTGATTTTCAGAAAAAATTAATTCCCAGCAATATTTAATTTAATTATGTTCAGGAATCAAGTTAAAGCAGAAGGTACAGATTGTTAAGAGATCACATTCATAAATATTCATTATGAAAATTAGAAGTTTATATACATATGAACAAGTTATAATCGCCAAGGCTCAAAAGTGATTTAGAGCAACCTAGGGACGTTTCATGGGAAGATGTAGACTCAACTCCTGTTATAACAGAAGAAGACAGTGACAGAACTGTTGGCTAAAAATGCTATAGCATGGAGAATTTCTCTTATTTCTCAAAAAATTATTGAGCAAATATGCATTATTGTAAGTATAGTACATTTTATTTTATAATGAACGTTTTATAGCAGATAACATCAAGAATGACATAATCAAGATCCCAGTTTCCAAAAGGAGCATCTTCCTCTAATTTTATTTCACTTTAGTGGAGCTAGAGAGAGTTTTTGTGACAGAACTTGGGCTTGTAAGGAATTACACAATGGCTGTGATACAATCAGAGATCTGACCTTTATCTGATGTCACAATTTTAAAGATTGTTTTAGCAGTCAATATGTTGGAGATACAAGGGATAAAAAACATAGGGAAAAGTTACATGACTGTTATAAACTCAATATCAATCACAATGAGAATAAAGAATTACCAAATTACTATAAAAGACAAAGTTATCTACTTATTTTGAACTTGAAATATTTCAAACTTGTCATATAGATATAAATAAATAGGCAACTATTCTGTAGATAATGGAATTGGAGTGTGTGGTAAGAGTTAAAGCCTTGACGCAGTCATGGGTTATTCCAAGTAGACTTTTACAGCATTTTATGTGGGTCTTTGTCACCATGGAAACTCACTTGAAACTGGCTCTGGAAGCCTCTGGAAGCCTCTGTCTCCACCTTATAGTACTTATTATCACCATTACCTGAGATCATGGGTGGTCACAACTTCATGCTTTACCCCACTATCTCAAAATCATAGTTCAGGCCCATGCTTAGTGTTCATCATTCCTTGCAAATACAGATTAAATGAGCCTTGAAGAGTGTATGCTTTCTGCACGCTAAGTGAGTAATGAGTTTTTATGCATTATGCCAGGGGAATTTTCTAGAATGATAGAACAAGAACACACACGTTGGAGACAGAAAAAAAAAAAAAAAAAACGGTTATAGTTTTCCCAGGCAATCAGTGCTTAATTGTCAAACATGTGAATCACCCTGGCTGCTGCTTTCTCCTCCGTTTGCCTGCATTTTGAAGGAGGTACCAGGGAACTAACTTCTCTAAAACTGTTACCAGATATCTGTTATCCAAATTGAAATCCTTAAGATCTCTTTGGACTCCCCAATCTACGCAATCCTCAGATGCAATGTTTCCAAATCCTATTGCTTTTTGACACTCACATAATTCTCAAAAATCCCATCTTTCTTTATCATGGTTTTAAGGTAGATGGTGACTGAAACAAACTGAAGAGTTCATATACTCCAAATGTCTCATCTCATAAAAGAGTAAACAGAGTCCCAGACAACCAAAGTTTTATAGTTAATGGTGGAATTATGACTGAGATTCAGGCCTTTGAATTCACAAGTGTCCTTTTCTGCCACAAATCCCTCTAGGAAAGTGGATTCCTCGTGGTCTTTGCATTGATATAGCACTTGGTGTTTCAATTCTAATTTTCTAAGAATATTTACCTTACTGTCATTTTCTTTGGAGAAAACAAAACAAAACAAAAAACAAACAGAATGGAGAGAAAAGTATCATGGAGACCTGGAAGAGATAGAGCCTGGGACCAACTCCTGCAGGTCACACCACATGTCCATAGGAGCAACAATGGTCCGGGACACCATCTTCCTTAGTTTTTCCATCCTTAGTCACTAAAAAAATGCCTAGAGTTGATAAGTATTTAATGAACATTGGTTGAGTTCAAATCACCTCAGTCACTGGCAACTAGCTGCACAACTAGAAGGTGTGTGTGTGTCTACCCAAATATTTCAAAACAGTTTATATTTTTCTGTGTATCTACTACAGGAAAATCAACAGCACTTTCCAAAGAAGCTGAAGAGGGACTGTTTCTGAATTGGGCAATCTTTATAGAAACATTTTTAAAAGTGTATTTTATTTATTTATTCATGAGAGACATACAGAGAGAGGCAGAGACACAGGCAGAGGGAGAAGCAGGCTGATCCCAGGACCCCAGGATCATGACCAGAGCCAAAGACAGACACTCAACCATTGAGCCACCCAGGTGACCCCAGAAGCATTAATCTATATTTAGCATTGATTTTAAAATGCTTCATTGTTGTTTGTTGCCTTATTGCAGTGAATATATTTTATAGAGCACCCACCAAAAATGTCTCACATTCAACTATAGCTGCCTTAGTTAAGAGTTTGCATCACCAGTCTCTGCAGTGAAATGTATTTATTTCACACTTGTGAAGCTCCACCAAGTACATCCTCTCATTTATTCATTTACCAAACAAATGTTTGCTGCTAGGGGCTCTGCATTTTGTCAGGCCTTTTGCCCACAAGAAGTGAATGACACAGGGACACTGCAGAAGTTAACTGTGAAGCTTCCCTCCGCAGCTAGAGTCTCTGAGAAGCAAGCCTGCCTGCTTCTCCCACCCTGCTCTTTCTGCCCCTCCCGAGGGAGGGGAGAGTTTACTCAAGGTGATGAATCTCCAAAGCTATTTGTTGATACAGACTCTCCCAGTAACCCATTATCATAGATAATTGAGAGTTTACTGCACTCTGATTATAATAAAGGCATCTCCAGGCTTAGTCTGAAACAAAATGCCGACAGTCCTAGGGATGGGTGAAGAAGCCAGACCTGGATGGGCCTCCACTTCAAGGGAGCATGTTCAGCAAGAGATGCAGGGGAGGAAGAGTAGTCATATCATGTGTAATGTGTGATATGTAAACAAAAACTAGGACTAATCAGAAGAAATTTTAAGAAAAAATCAAATATTAGAAATCTTTGGGAAGAAACACATCTATACAATATTTGCACTATATACAATGATCTCATTTTATGTTTAGTAGTTCTTTGACATTTTTCAAAGCCTTCAGATCTCTGTATATGATATCGTCCTACCATCATAACTCACATGGAAGACAGTGAAAAGAGAATTTACCTACATTTTAAAGATATGAAAACTAGGGTACATTGGAGTATTTCCCTCCCAGCATTACCATGTGGTCAATGTTGTAGGAAGAAAAATCAAACCAGTTTTCTGACTCTCCTATCAGTATCTTGTCTTAGACTGTATACATATTTTGCTTTTCAAAAAAAGATTTTAATCCATCCTTCTGCCTTTCCATCTTATTTTCCTTTCTTTGCTTTCTTTTCCCTTTCTTTCTATCATCCTTCCTTTTTTTTGTGTTTTTTAAAAATACTGAAAGTTAGGTTTTTATTTTTAATCTATCATATTAGGAGCACCCATGAGATCCTTCACCATTCAAACTTGCAAGATTTTGATTTGTACTTCAACAGAAGATTTCATAATTTCTTTAGAAAAATCTACTCAACAAATATTTGATGATCCTAACAATAAATATAATACATGTTAAGTACTATGATGGATACAAAAGAAGTATGATTCAAGACAGGGGTGCAGTTTCCTAAGCGCTTACTGAAGAAGCAAGATGCATAATCATAAAAGAGTTGAATGATTATTATAATAGAAAGAAACATGTCAGAAATTTAAAGAAGGTTTATATGGGAGGGAAAACCAGGAAAGAAAGCTAACATTTTGAAGATCTATATTTAGCTAGGGACTTTGCAATCATTATCTCATATTTCAATTTCACAACTCTGAGAGATATCATCTCAACCATATAGATAAAAACAATCAAACAAAAAACTGAGGCCAAAAAAGAATAAACAAATTTCCCATGATAATATGTCAGATTTGAAACTAAATCCATGAGTCAAAAATCTTATTTTGGATCCTGAAGGACTTGGAAAGTTACAACTGGAGATAAAACATAAGCAAAGTACTATAGATTAACGAGTGAGCAAGAGATCTGAGGAATCTAGTCTGGCTAAAGGAAATGTACTTGGAAAAAGAGATAAAAAATGATGCATTTGTTTATAATTGGTTTTTTAAAAAAATATTTGATTTATGGGGCACCTGGGTGGCTCAGTGGTTGAGTGTCTACCTTCAGCTCAGGGCATGATCCCAGGGTCCTGGGATCAAGTCCCTTATCAGGCTCCCCCCAGGGAGCCTGCTTCTCCCTCTGCCTATGTCTCTGCTTCTCTCTGTGTCTCTCATGAATAAATAAATAAAATCTTAAAAAAAAAAAGATTTTATTTATTTGAGAGAGAGAGTACAACGTGTACACACATGCACACAAAGGTGGGGCAGGGGCAGAGAGAGAGAGGGAGAAGCTGACTCTTCACTGGGCCGGGAGCCTGACATGGGGTTCAATCCTAGCACTTCAAGATCATGATCTGAGATAAAGGCAGATGCTTAAGCTACTGAGCCACCCAGGAGCCCCTATATTTGATTTGAATAGGCAATAAACTGGGAATAACATGATCAAAAATTTGAGACTATTATTGAGACTATTGTGCATAAATGTTATTGCAAATATCTAGGCCAGAGTCAACTAGGCACTTAAGAGTGGCTGCCGTTAGGAATATAGAAGAAAAATTAGAGATGCTCAGCAATATTATCTGTAGTAAAGGATATGAAAATTTGCATTATGGTGGAGAAAGGAGACAGAAAATATATAAATTATAAATCAGTCTGGACTTAGTGCAATCAAGAAGAGATAAAAGATTTAAGATTCTGATTTGCTGATTTTAAGTCTGAAAAATTCATTGCTCTAACTAAGAGAAAATAGAGCAATGGCCTTAAGCCTAGGCTGTTCATTATAATGACTTTAAGAGTTCCAATTGGTTATATTGATAAATTCAAGGTGGAGGAAAGAGGGAAAGGTACATTGAAATCTGGACTGTGAGGTTTAGTGACAGGGAATTTGTTCAATCAAGAAAAGAAATAAGAGAAGTAAGGACAGAAGAGGTGATAAAAGAAATATTTCAGAGTTGAGATTAAGCAGTAGAAATTGATGTTGAAATACTTTGAGGGCAGCCTGGTGGCTCAGCGGTTTAGCGCTGCCTTCAGCCCAGGGCATGCATGATTCTGGGGACCCAGGATACAGTCCCACATCAGGCTCCCTGCATGGAGCCTGCTTCTCCCTCTGCCTGTGTCTCTGTCTCTCTCTCCCTGTGTCTCTCATGAATAAACAAATAAAATATTAAAAAAAAAAAACTTTAAGAAATACTTTGAGAACTAAAGAGTAAATGTGCCTGAATTTAAAGAGTTCAGTGTCATATGAGGCTATCATGTTAGAAAATTTGCATAAGGCTAACAATGTAACATAGATAGACCGCTGAACGGGAGCTACAAAGGGAAACGTGCCATGTGTTCAAAAAGAATAGTTTTTGGTATTTTTATACAAGCATATTTGTCAGGAAATGTTCACTGAAATACTAGCTAGATCTTTTAAATCTAAGAAGTGAAGGAGTTCCTTGGCTAAAAGTTTTGGGAACTATTGCATTCTATTTCACTTTACTAGATACTTGCAATGGCCATCAGCATATTAAAAGATCTAGAATGTCTGTGTTAAGAACAAAAGGAATACACAATAAGAAACAATGACAACAAATAACCTCCTTTACTTAAGATACCTATGTCCAAACTCATTTGGTTACTAAACTCTTTTTTTTTCTGTTACACCTAGAAAGATCCACTAAAAAAGCATTTTATGAAGCATTTTAGAAAACATGGCTTATTGGGATCCCTGGGTGGCGCAGCGGTTTAGTGCCTGCCTTTGGCCCAGGGCGCGATCCTGGAGACCTGGGATCGAATCCCACGTCGGGCTCCCGGTGCATGGAGCCTGCTTCTCTCTCTGCCTATGTCTCTGCCTCTTTCTCTCTCTCTCTCTCTGTGACTATCATAAATAAATAAAAATCTAAAGAAAAAAAAAAAAAAGAAAACATGGCTTATCTAATCCAAATTAAATTGTAGTTATTTTCTCCTATTCATTGAAAGGTAATTAAATTCTCCTAGAATCTTTTATTTTTTCCAATTTTACTTTATTTTTTAAGTAGTCAGCGGATTTCTATTTTGCCTTGATCTCATAGACAAAGCTTTGTTTCCATTACATTTGATTTTACCTGAGTTGAAGCACACATTTGTATACTAGCATCAAAGGAATATACTCATATTTTTAAGATAATGAGTTATTAATAGGTTAGTGTTTGCCTCAAAATGTTCACAGATGCAGAGAGAAAGAGAATAGATACTACAGTAACAAGAATATACTAGCAGGTCCATCAGCTATGTTTTTTTCTATGTAACTACACACAGAAGCACACAAAATAAGTAATGCATGTGCCTATATTGATTTGTGTAAATACAGGGGGAAAAAATAGAAGGACATACATCAGAGTAGTTCAGGGTGTTCAGTAGTAACAAGGTGTTCTATGTAGAAACTGGTTTTAAGTTTTTTATTTGACTCAATTATATATTCTAGGTTTTCTACAGTGAGAATATGCTATATCTACAATAAAAAAATAAAATAAATCAAGTTGGTCAATCTCTTCCACTGATCACAAGAGAAGTTTAGCCCTGGCTTTAAAAGGCTAATTCATGTTCTCATAGAAAATAGACAGATAATTGAACACAAATATAAGCCTGTGTCAGCTATAGGTCCACACCTGGGTCAAGAGGCAATCTAATTGGTATTATATATACTATTATGTTGTCTGAAGTCTAGACATATGCTGAAAAGTATGATTATAATTAGGTTCGGAAAAGATGAAATCTTCTCATGCAAACATGTTCAGTGTGTTGTGGGTTTAAGATTTTTTTTTTTTTTTTAATTCATGAGAGACACAGAGACAGAGGCAGAGGAAGAAGCAGACTCCATACGAGGAACCTGATGTGGGACTTGATCCCTGGTCTCCAGAAATATGCCCTTGGCTGAAGGCACGCGCTAAACCGCTGAGCCACCCAGGGATCCCCTTAAATGTGTTTTTAAAACAATGTAGGAGGGGTGCCTGGTGGCCCAGGTGCTTAAGTGTCTGACTTGATTTTGGCTCAGGTCATGGTATCAGGGTCGTGAGATTGGGATCCACTGGGTGTGCTTAGGATTCTCTCGCTCTCCCTCTCCCTCTCCCCCTGCCCACCTCCACCTCTCTCCCTCTGTAAACAATAATGTGGAAAGTGGTAAACAAATATTCCTTTCAAGTGAACAATAACCCAGATGTAGGTTAACATTTCTTAAAAGAATAATTGGAAATCAAGTATCCTGCTAGGTTCAGCTATAAAAAAAAATACTGAATACTATTAAGCCATTTTTCACTTAAGAAATTTGCAATTTCACTGCTCAAACCAACACTTGAACATGCATGAAATCAGAAAGTTAATCATTTACCATTAGAATATATCTGCTGAGTGGAGGGCTAGTTCCTGCATAGAAAATAACGTGAAGAAGGAAAATAAGTGTTTTTGCTGTTCAGGACTGAAAAGTCATTCTGTTGCTTTCTCTCTCCTATTTTCTTGTATTTTATGGTAAGGATTTCCAAGGACAAATAATTAATAGTTTGACTTGCATTATATTGAAGACACATAATTAAGCTCCAGGGTATAGTTATACATGGAGACATATCACTAAGTCATGGAGGAAAGAAATATAGTAGTTTTCTTTCAGGAATCCAGTGAGATGAAGGGTATTCCTTCAGGTTACAGCAAACCTTTAATTACATAGATGCAACTCACCGGTAGGAGAAAGGGGCAAGTAATTGCTTTCTTTCTAGCATGAGCCGATCCTAAAATCATGACTGTCTGTTTTCATTCCTCACCTGTTGAAAACTGAGTATATCTTACTTGATCCCATAAGCTCTTTTTCGTCAAGATATTGACCACCCACTGCTTTCATGGAGCTTTAGAGACAGAAATTTTAGGGTAATGATGCTAATTTGGTGACCTCTAAATTCCATTAGTTTTAGTTCCAGCCAATTCTTTTTCTCTAAGAAAAAACTCCTTTTGAGTTTCTTATTTTTACAAATGACCTACTATTGTGTGGTAATCCAAAGGTGCTACCATGGCTTTGTTGAAGTAGGACAGTAACCCCTAAAGCCTTGGAAGTCTTTGGTATTGTTTTTGTTGTAGTTCTTTGGGATATAAGGTCTTAATTACATAAAGTAAAAGAAAAAAAAGTTAATATATCACTCTGAGGGGAAAAAAAATCCAGTAAATTAAAGGAAAACAAGGGTTAGTCAGAAAGAAAGAAAAAAAAAAAAAAACAGTAGTCATAAAATTAAGTGAGAGATTGTGTAGGCTAAGACTAATCTCAATGATGTGCCAAAACCAAAAACAGAATAAACAATCAAAAAGGCTCTAGAAGAGATAAGAAATGGAAAGTCCCACAGATAAGCAATTTCTTTTAGAAACAATAAAATAGACTGTGTGGGAAACCAATTGAACACAATAAATAATTCAAAGCAAGCAATATTTAACCTTTACATGTAATAGGTGATGGAATAATTTATCTAACATTTCCTATTTTTCTTTTTTTTTTTTTTTTTTTTTTTATTTATTTATGATAGTCACAGAGAGAGAGAGAGAGAGGCAGAGACACAGGCGGAGGGAGAAGCAGGCTCCATGCACCGGGAGCCCGACGTGGGATTCGATCCCGGGTCTCCAGGATCGCGCCCTGGGCCAAAGGCAGGCGCCAAACCGCTGCGCCACCCAGGGATCCCACATTTCCTATTTTTCTAAAAAAAAGAAAAAATCTTTTCAAGAAGTTTTGATTAGTCTTAGCTCTGGGTGATGATGCTTTTGAGGGTTAAGAAAAATTTATTTTGGAAGAAACTATACTTCACTAATGATAAATTGCTGAATGAATAAATGAATGAATGTGTTCAGGAAAACACCAGAAAAAATTTATTTTTCAAGTTCTACGCATAAATAAATTCATGCAAAATTACTTCATTTGATTAGTTATTGATTGCAGCATAACAAAGTATCTCAAAGCTTAGCAGCCTAAAAACAATACCGATCTATTATTTCACAGCCTCTGTGAGCAGCAGCCTGGGGAGCTAGGTCCTCCTCTCCTTCAGAAGCTCTCACAAAGCTGTAATCAACGTGATCTCTGCTGAAGGCTCAAATTGGAAAGGATGCACTTTGAATCACTTGGTAACTTGGAAGAAATACAAATATATGTCATATTTACTTTAAAGTTACACATCTAACTCCAAGGTAGTCTTTGTCAAAATCATTTAAAATAAAAACAACAAACTTTGAAATGGAAATGATTGAAGTAATGACAATAATTAGAAAGTTATAAATATTCTTAAATGCTCCATTAAAAATTACAGATGCTGCTCTTCTTTTCATTCATTCTTTCATCCAGTATATATTTTTGAGTCCTCATTTGTTTCTGAGGATATGGCAGTGAACAAGACAATGTCCCTGCCCTCATGAAGCTTATATTGTAGTAAATGGAGATGGAAAATAAACATTCAAAATATTAGCTGGCGATACTTGCCACGAGACAGTAAAGCATGTTACAGGAATGTGGCTAATATAAATGATGGTTAATCAGGGTCTCTATGAACAGGTGACATTTGTGCAGAAGGAAGCACAAGGTGTATAAATAATTGGGTGTAGAGCACTTCAGAGAGAAGAGACAGTACATACCCTGAATTGTAGGCATGTGTGATGTGTTCCCAGAACAGCCAAGAAGAGAAGAGTGGGTGGGTTGGAAGCATGGTGAAGGGTATTCAGTAACTGGGAATCTGAGAGGTAACTGTTAGGTTGTGCAGCCATGAAAGGTCACCATACAGGCTACAGTTTCTCTAAGTAAGTTGAGAAGACATAGGAAGGACGAAATCTAAGCTATGTTTTAATAGGATCCCAATGATACCATATGTAGAACAGAAAGCTGGAAGTGGGGTATACAGGGCAGTAAAACACAGTGACTAGGTAAGAATCCATGGAAATAATTCAAGTGAGAAATGGTGATTGACATAGGGATAGCCGTCAAGGTAATGAGGACTAGTTAAATGGGATATTCTTAATGTTATGGTGAACTTTTTATTGAAAAACTAGAGGAGAGGGCACCTGGGTGGCTCGGTGGTTGAGTGTCTGCCTTCAGCTCAGGCAGACAGGGCGTGATCTTGGGGTCCTGGGATTGGATCCTGCATTGGACTCCCTGCAGGGAGCCTGCTTCTCCCTCTGCCTAAGTCTCTGCTTCTCTCTCTGTGTCTCTCATGAATAAATAAATAAAATATTTAAAAAAATTAGATGCGGTTCAGAGGTTAAACAAGGAGGGATTTTTTTTGTTGTTGCTACAGTTTACAGATATTAAATTCAATAGATGAAATTAATGCCCAATTGTACTGAGGGAATTTTCATAAAAATAGGTTAAATTAGATGCTTTTTACTCAAAAATATTTTTTACTCAAACCCCCCACGAATGTTGCCTTTTTTACTTCACACTCTTTATATGATTTAGAATTTGTTATAACTTTAAAATATTTACACATATTTTTGAAATATTTCCTTTCTCATGAAGTACTTTGAGAAGTATTCAGAGAAAGTGGTGTAAGTCTGATTCACATTTATGTTCACTATTTCTAATAAAGGAAAAAAAATCTTTTAAAAGTCTCAGTGGATGATGCTCACAGTATACAATTATGGTAAATGTCAAAAGCTTAAGAATCAATTCTGTATCCTGGAATGTCATATTGACAGACTCACTCTCTTTTTTACTATTGATTTATTCTCTGTTGGACAAACACAAATATATAAAAGAGAAAGATATCTATTTTTTACAGTGTTAAATTTATAGAATTTTAATTCCCGGGATTTATTGTTAAAAGCAGAAACAATAAATATGAATAATGGGGCAATCCCTGGTGGCCCAGCAGTTTAGAGCCTGCCATTGGCTCAGGGCGTGATCCTGGAAACCCCGGATCGAGTCCCATGCCAGGCTCCCTGCATGAGCCTGCTTCTCCCTCTGTGTCTCTGCCTCTCTCTCTCTCTGTGTCTCTCATGAATAAATAAATAAATAAATAAAATCTTAAAAAAATATATGAATAATGGAACTTATACATAAATGGAAGCAATGACACTAATAAGATAATGAAGTAATTTTATGTAATTTAATTTATTATCTAATTTAATTTATTATTACTTTTGCTTGGATATTACTTTTTTACTATTTTTGTTGTTGTTGCTGAGAAGGATGCCACATACCAACTGTGTGATCTTGGTAAAATTTCATCATTTGGATACCTATACCATTCATCTGCAAAATGACAATATTGGGTTTTATGCACTGTGGTCAAACATAATTTATAATTTTATTATGAGAAAAAAGTTAAAAATATATTATTTTAAAGTTTATAATTGCATATTTGTTTAAATTTGCTTTATTTTAAAAGCTTGCTAGGACATCTATTAATGCATTTATTCAATTATTATGTATTACTGTGTTAATATTTTGCAGAATCAGACATGAGGCACCATCGTCTCTCCTTCCCATCCCCCAACAAAACCCAATTTTCAGTCTTATTTGGGTAATAAAATAAATACAAGAGAAAATGAAAGTACTCTCATAGGATGTGATCCAAGGGAGTCACTGTTATTCATTAGGGCTCTGTGGTTGTGACAGAAATGCAAGTAATTTACTCGTATGAAAAAAGGAAGATATGTTGGAAAGACAAAAGAGAAGCTCTCACAACGTAAGGGAGTTCTAGAGTAACACTGGTATCTCTGGGAACCTCAGTGTTTAGAGAGGAATTCAACTCTGACAATACTATCTTTCTACTTGCCTTTCTTCTCTACTTGGCATCATTCTTTACCTTACAGACAAACTTTTTGTGATGGAGACTATGGGTACTGTCTGACTTAGATTCACATGTTTCCTGTCCTATGTGTCAGGAAAAATAGAGTTTTCTTGTTAGTACAGTAAGAAAAATATCGGAAAGGGACTCTGATTGGACAGGCTAAATCCATCCTAGACCAATAACCATTGTCAGTGCAGTGGGGATATTGTGACTGGCCAACCTGGGGACATCTGGCTTTCTAGCTCTTGTGAGAGGTAAAGAAAGGGATCTGAGCAGGAAACAACAACAATAAAACAATAACTTTTCCAGTGGCTAATGCGGAATATGCAAATTCAGAGGAAGAAATATTTGACTCTTAGGGAATGAAGAGGAAGAAGAAAAGGAGATGGAAACATGAGGGCATGTTAGCACTTCCAGAGTTCAAGAAGCTGGATGTGGCACAGTGAAGAAGGCAGAGTGCTAGTGGAGGAGAGTAAGAAATAGGGTTGGAAATGTGGATTGGGGCACATTATATAATGCCTTTATATTTTAATGTAAAGTTTTAGAATTCCTTGCTTTTGACAGAAGATAATTGATAAAGGAGGCCAGGGGACAATTCACACAAAGCTGGTGAGAGCTTGAGCTCATGTAGAGATTGTGGAAAGAGAGGTGTAAGGAAGAGATGAAGTCTGAAGTATAATAATCGGGCTTTTTGCAAAGAGGTAGGGGCAAGAGAAAAAGTAAAGTCTAGAATAAATCCCTGGATTGCCATTCACACTGAGAGGATGGTACCATTGATGTTGAGAGATAGAACATCAAAGGAGCTAACGTAATTGACTTAGGAAAACATGTTTTTGATGACTTCAGAATATGAAATTTTCTTAGGCATTTACATTATAAATCTTGTCCTGTGGTTTCAGCTTGGAAAGCATGGTAGTTTCCAGTACTAATTTCTTCGGTTTTTCTATAGTTCACACATTTCACTATTTTTTAAGTGTATCCTTGATTGGTTTGATATAATAGGATTTCAAATGGAAATATTTCAATCTTTGAATTTTACTAATCAAAACCTAAGGATGGGGAAAGGGTATACAATGCTATCAGAAGACTTACTAGTTGATTTTAACATGGGGTTAACTTGTGTGATTTAAGACCAATTAATCATTTTTAAATTGAGTTATCTGTAGAATGATAATTGAAATTACCTTGAAAATTTAAATATATTTGGATTACAGCTGATCCTTAAATAGCATGGGTTTGGACTGCACAGGTCCATTTACACATGATTCTTTTTTAATATAAATATAGCACAGTATTGTAAATGTATTTTCTCTTACAATTTTCTTGATAACATTTTCCTTTTTTTAAAGCTTTTTTGTAAGGATACAGTCTATAGTACACAGAACAAATACAATATGTGTTTATTGACTGTTTATGTTATCACTAGGGCTTCTGAGCAACAGTAGGCTACTAGTAGTTTAGTTTTAGGTAGAGTCAAAGGTCAGTATGTGGATTTTCAAAGGCATGGGGCAGTGGTGGTGGAGGGAGGGGTCAGAACTCCTAATCCGTGCATTTGTCAAGAGTCAAGTGTATTTGCTTGGAGCAGAGAATTGATAATATAAAACAAAACTACATTGAAAGCGGACTCATACAATACTCTAAAAATAGGTGGGGAGGAAGAAAAAGAACAAGAAAATAAGAGTCTGGTCCTCAATCACTGTCTCCTTGCATGCTCCTAGAAGGTTGGATTTAGATGAGAATCACTACACTTACTAAGTCTATTTCCTTGAGATTCTCAAATTAACCATTAGTCACCCACATTTGTTTTCTCTCTGCTTCTGGCTTATGCCTTAAACTTTATGTAAAAGCTTTCTTCCATTGAAAGATGCTCTGGACACCTGGACTAGGGATAAAAAATAGTATGACCACACAGTTCATAATACGAACCAGGTACTGTTTTTAGAGTGGTTTTTGTTGTTGTTGTTGTTGTTTTTTTAAAGATTTTATTTATTTGAGAGACAGAGCACAAGCAGGAGGAGGGATGGAGGGAGAGTGAGAAGCAGACTCCCCGCTGAGCAGCAGGGAGTTAGATGGCTTGATCCCAGGATCCTAAGATCATGGCCTGAGTGCAAGTCAGATGCCCAAGGGACTGAGCCATACTTGTGCCCCTGCTTTAGAGTGTTTTGCATATACACAACTATTTGGCCATTTCAGTAATGCTATGACGTAGGTTTTTATTTCATTTGTCTCAAGTCCTAAAGGCAGGGAGTGATAGAGTCAGTGTTTGAATCCAGGTAGCTGTCCCTAGAATCTGTGTGGCTAACTGATGTGGAATTCTGCTTCTGGACAGGCAAGAGTTCAATGCCACTGGTTTCTGCAGGACACGAAAGGCTGGGGTATCCAGTGGCTTTGATACATTTAAATCTTTTATTTTTGGATGAAGCAATTAAGGTTACTCACCTACTAATTTCTAGGAGGCTCTCAGCCAGAAGAGAAGAATATGTAAATTTACTCTTACAGGGAACTGACTCTTTGGTTCCAAGCTTACTAATTAAGATAATTTTTACTGTACATTTTATTTGAGATTTTTTTTTAAAGATTTTATTTATTTATTCATAGAGAGAGAGAGAGAGGAGAGAGAGAGACAGAGAGAGAAAGAGACAGAGGGAGAAGCAGGCCCCCATGCAGGGAGCCTGATGTGGGACTCAATCCTGGGTCTCCAGAATCACACCCTGGACCCAAGGCGGCGCTAAACCACTGCACCGCCACCGGGGCTGCCCTTACTGTACATTTAAAAATTTAATCCAATGACTGACAGTTGTGTCTGAGTATACCTTAATTATTAGAATTAGAGAAATAGCTTCCTGTGCATTATAGGCATGATGGCACTGTGTATTACCTTAAGATTTGTCTAAAATACAGTTTTAAAGCACATATTGACAATGAATTATTAACAAGGTGAAACATGTAGGCTTCTCAGATTAGTCCAATGTTGTGGGAAAACTGAGGTAACGGATATATTTTAATTTTTTTGTTATTCTCACAACAGAGAGATTCTCTGTTGTGGTGACTGCACTTATTATTCATACAAACCCTGTTTTCAAAACCAGTCTGACCCAAAGATAGGTGGGTCTAATGAACACACTGGGCATAGATAGGTATCTCTTGGTTTCTTTGCTTTTCCTTCCATGTTGTTTTGTGGTGATGACTGAGAACCTTCAAATGTCAGTTAAACCTGTTTTGTCACCATGTTAATACACTGAAATATCTAACAAACTGCTTTTTTTTAAGGTTTTATTTATTTATTCATGAGGGACACTGAGAAAGGCAGAGACACAGGCAGAGAAAGAAGCAGGCTCCATGCAGGAAGTCTGATATGGGGCTCGATCCCAGGTTTCCAGGATCATGCCATGGGCATGCCACAGAAGGCAGATGCCCAACCACTGAGCCACCCAGGCATCCCTAACAAACTGCTTTAGATAACAATTTAATTAAAATGTATCCCAACAGTAATTTCAAATTAAGTTGATATGCTGAATTATTATCTGTTTATTATCTTGATACTAATACACAAGAAAGCCCACTATAAACCTGTTCAGCTTATTGTATGATGGACGGTATGATAGTGATGTATTATGAGAAAATGAATTTCCAAAATGAAGGTTATTCAGCTCCCACACATTTTCAGGGTCCCTCTTATATTGTTTCCACTAAACAGAATTATTGATATTATTTTCCAACTAATATATTTGAAAGGAAATGGAGATTTCAGATGATTAGCATTACATTAGGATACTACTTCACCCTTTTAACTATCATATTGCATTATGTATTATATGACATTCATATATTAAGCAAGTTCTACACACTTATTATAATACAATTGGAGGTTATATTAGAACACACATCAAAGTTATAGGGATATATTTAATTTTTTTAAGTGACAAAGAATAAAAGGATTTTTAATTTTTTTAGTTTGGTTTGGGTAGATTTGGTTTATGTTTCGGATTTTCATCAGGTGAAATATAAATAACTTATTTTTAAAAAGGAATTCTAAAAGCTAGATCTTCTTGCTAATACATAAGGCAACGTTTTAATAGAGTTCTACTCAGATGCCATCTAGACAATGTCACCTAAACACAAGTGAGCCGGGAGGAGTCCATTCCCCCCTAAGCTAGAATAGAATTGTTAAGGGACCTTGAAAGGCTAGTGACTTTCCATTGTGGCATTTGCTTGTCCTTGTTGTCCAGGCCGTTTCCTCTCACCCTACTTCTCATGACCTTCGCCCCTCATCTTCCTCCTCACCATGCTTGAATTATTTGAATTGACCAACAAACAATGCTAACCTGCAGGAAAGTTTCTCCCTCTTTCAGAACTGATTTTGATCAACTATTCTCCAAATTAGCTCAATTTCATATAGCCCCTTACCAAAGGCTCTGTCAAATTCCTCCTTCCTTCCTCAGGACAGAACCATCTTCCTGAGCATTCTTGTGTCTATCATTGTCAGAGGCCAACGGTATTTTGATTTTCTTCCACAAAAGGAACAGAAAATTGAGTGATGTGTTCACCTAACAGGGTTGGTATAAGAATCAGTGTGACTTTGTTTCTTTTGATACAAGTTAGGAAATTAACCAAGAACAAGGCAGTCTTATAGTGAAACGGAATCACTGTCTCTTAACTCTTCAAAAGGTAATTTATACATATTCATTGAAATGATTTTAGTGTATGTGCTGCTGAAATGAGCACTATTCATTGAAATGAATGTTAACACTTGGATTTTTATCTGTTTTGGGGCATGGTTGCTCTCAGAAGGCAGGCTAATGATCATACAGAAATTAAAATAACTAAAAGAAAGAACAAAAGAGAAAAAAAGAAAAGGAAAGAAAGAAATCAATCACAATTGGACCTGTTTAATAGATTTAAAAGATTTAAATACATTCAAGATTTTAAAACAAAGAAAAAATATGAATTTTGGTCTCAAACTCTGAAAGAGAATCTTTATTCACCTTGAATACTACCCAAACATCTCTAAATCTCAGGTTTCTCATTTGGAATAATTATGATTACAATTAATTGGACTAAATGTAGAAAACTATGTCCACTACAGTTTTGTGAATTAGGCCTCTCAACTACAAGTGAAAATATCCTACTTAAACTGCCTGAAGCAAATGCGATGATGACTGTGAAGAAACACTTTGCAAGCTGGGAATGTTATCTATGCTCAGCTATTCCTGTGTGAATAGGAGAAAACTTTTAAAATTCTGCTTACTTTTGTGGGGAAGCTAAAATGTACCAGAAATAAAATCTGCCTATTTTGCTATTATATAGGATATGGAACACTTGTTGATTTGGTCTGCTCTTAAACCTCCCTCTTTGGGGAATATTTAAATTTCCAGTTCTTAAGGTAATGGTGAGGCTGTCAATCCTATCACCTACACCACTCCTGGATATATGAGGAGTCTGATCCGGGACTTCATTCAGGTCTTCAGACTGGACTGACTTTTGTCATATTGATGGTGTTTGTTTTCAAAGGTAGGCACATCATTTAAAGTGCTGAGATGTCTTTTCCTTGCAAGTGGGGCTAAAAGTTGCTCTCTTGCTTCTGAATTCCCAGTGCAGGAAGTATATGTTAGCTAAGTGTTGGCAGAGTCCATTTTCCCCACCAAATGGAGGAAGAGAATATGGCTAAAACACAGAGAGAACAGCGCAGGTAAGAAGAAAGAGTTCTAGGAATAATGTATGTGAGTCCTAGGCTCACATTTATTCCTCTCATCTCCATACCCGTCCTGCTTAGTTAATGTGAAATCCACCTTTTTTAGATTTCTCTACTTCAAGTTAATATTTGATACATATGAGATTAGGTAGACTGAAGTCTCTAGTATAGTTTAGTAGTTCAGTACATCATTATTTAGAACACTTGATAATATTAATAATATCAATACTAATAAGAAAAATGTCTTTTGGGGTGCTTGGGTGGCTCAGTCGGTTAAATGTCTGCCTTTGGCTCAGGTCATGATCTCATGACCTGGGATGGAGCCCTGTACCCAACTCTCTCCTTACTGGGCAGTCTGCTTCTCCCTTTCCCTCTCCCCCCACCACTCGTTCCCTCTCTGTCTCTCTTCTGTCTCTCTCTCTCTCTCTCTCTCTGTGTTCCTTTCAAATGAATAAATAAAATCTTTAAAAAAATGTCTTTTATGGTATGTATAGGTGAAAATGGGTGAAAACTGACATAAATTGAAATGGATTTACATAAAAACTAGAATCAAATAAGATCAATTAATGGGTATGTATACATAGTTAATAGATTCCTATGGCTGCCTTGTCTATTCATAAAATATCTACTTTCATCTTTCTGTTATTGTTAAATTACTAATATTATAATTCATTTGGACATCCTAAGGAGAATAACCTTTAATAATTAATAGCATTGTATTATTTAGGAAGGGATGGGGTGACTGCATTTTTTACAATGTCTCTTTGGTATATCTGTCTTCCCAAAGTTCATACCCTTTTTGACACCTTTTTCCCAAGTATGTTACACAGTGTGTGCCATACTTATTCTGACTGACTTACAAAACACAAACTTTTAACCAGAGTATATATATTGTATGTCCTTTATCAATAAATAACCTATGGAATTGTTATCTTTGGAGCGCTAATTTAGTAGTTCATCCTATTTCACTATGCAATTTGCCTTGAGGATTCCATGGAGCGGACACAAACAAAAGGAATTACAAAATTATTTCTTCACTATTAGTATACAGTGTTGATTTGTGGATCGCTGACTCTATGCATCAGTCAAGGGCATCTTGCAAAACCAGATTGCGTGGAGGCTGCCTAACAATGCAGCTTGTCTTTGTAGGGTTTTATAGGACATCATTCTGTAGTGTTCTTTGAGGGCTGACTCAGTTCTGACTTTCTACTTTCTTAAAAGCAAATCAATATTTTCCACTGTGATGATCTCAGCAACCTATGATCTGTATCTTACAGAACATAGTAAATGATTTATATGATTCACTTTGTTCTAGAACTATTCCACAACAGTCTTTTCTATGGCTCATCCCATCCTTCAAAAAAACGCCTAGCTTCTTTATTTGGAGAAGGATGAGTATAACCATTTTAGTGTAACCACGAACTTTTTAGTACAAGCTAGTTATTACACTGAAAACAATTTAAATGTTTTTTATTTTATTAAAGAGGGATTCTATTTCAGATCTTCACATTCCAATTCACATCTTTTTTGTTTCCCTCATTTGTTATTAAATTTTGAATGAAATTAAAAACAAGGCAGGCCCAAATTTTGATTGATTTCACTGTCTTCCCCTTTTCTTCCTCTCCACCTTCCTTCCTTTTCTTCTTCCTTTTTCTTCCCTCTTTTCCTTCCTTCCTTCCTTCCTTCCTTCCTTCCTTCCTTCCTTCCTTCCTTCCTTCCTGTTTCTCCCTTCAATGTACCCTCTTAGCTAAGTGAAACAAGACTCAAACTCTAAGGGTTGAAGGTGAGGAAAGATGGGTAATTTTATAGGCAGTGATGTTCTAGTAAAAACAAAGCAAAACAAAAGCCTAATTTGTACCATTTGCTGATTTCTGTGGCATAAAACATACCTACCGAGGCTAATTTCGAACTACCAACTTGCTGTTCACTAAACACGGAACTGGAGATAGACACAATCGCCTTAACTAGCTGCCATGAGCCTTCTCCTGCATATCACTAAATATAAGCAAGTAGGGAGGAACTGCTCAGTAATTTATTAATTTCTAAGCTCCTTGTTTTCCTTCAAAGTAGATCACATTCTATTCAGTGAAAGGCCACAAAACAATTTCTAAAAGCAGTACCAAAATCTAAGGAGACAGACATAAAAGGAGTCTTACAGCACCAGCAATTCTGAGAAATTGATGCTTATATAGTCTCAAACTTGAAAAATTCTCAAAATATTGCCATCTTCAAATATAAGTCTAAAAAATTACCTTAAGTAATAGATATAGAGTGTATTCCCAAAATCATATAACAGTTTCTAGGCTGATTGTGACTTAGAAAAATAATTGTTTTTTTTTTTTTATTAAATTTTTATTTATTTATTTATGATAGTCACAGAGAGAGAGAGAGAGAGAGAGAGAGAGAGAGAGAGAGAGAGGCAGAGACACAGGCAGAGGGAGAAGCAGGCTCCATGCACCGGGAGCCCGATGTGGGATTCGATCCCAGGTCTCCAGGATCGCGCCCTGGGCCAAAGGCAAGCGCCAAACCACTGCGCCACCCAGGGATCCCCAGAAAAATAATTGTTAAGTTCACTTAATCATTATTGTCATTTTTTAGAAATGGCAAGGTTTGGTACCGCAAGAGTCAGATAGTCTCATATGTAAAAACAGAGAAAGAGGAAAGATAGAATATATTAGGATAAAGTGAAAGAATCCATTTATGGGAAGTGGAAGCATAAAGTTTAAATAAAGTAAAACATCAATGGTCTTTGAACTCTGCTAATGATAATGGAGAAGATCTTCAACGGACGTTACCAGAGTTTACCAGTATTTCTCAAAAAATAGTCCACAAACTGCCTATATCAGAATGAACTGTGATGATAGTTTAAAAGTTTAAAATAGAAAACTCTAGACCCTGCTCTACCCTACTGAAAAAGAATCTCTCCTTTTGAGTACTTGACCTCTATATCTTTAGTAAACTTTCTAGATGAATCAAGCATTCTGAATTTTGAAAACCTCTGCAATCATTATAATGTGTTGTAACCCATTTTTAATCAAGAAGCAATACGATGGCGGTATATTATTTTCTTACTAAGAGAGCCTTGCTTTTATTTGGTTAAAACACACAGTTAAAAATAATTTCACTTGGGGTTGCTGTGTTCCAGCCAAAGTTATAAGTAAAGGTCCCTCGGTAGGACAGAATGAACTGCCTTTTGCTCTTCTTTCTGTCTGAAATGTGGTCAAGTTCCCCGGAAGAGGAGTATTGTCCAAAAATAAATGCTAAGGATGGCAGCTCAGGAAGCCAGGATGCGTCTTGGTCTTTGATGATTTTCCTTAAGCAGTTGCACTGAACCTCAATTGCCTACTTCCTGACTCTTGTTACTTGAAAAAAAAAAAAAATCTTATTTGCTTTAGCCACTGTGGATAAGTCTGATAAACAAAATCCTAATTGATACAGGAACTACTGTAATACCAAACAACAGAGGCAATCACAGCAAAGGATTGAATTTGGTGAAAAGTAAAAAAAACAAACATAAAAACATAAAATAACAGTATCAATGTATGTATGCAGAATAAAAGTGTCTAGATAGTCCAATTTCGTTCATTTAATTCTTTAGAAGTTAGCCTATTTCTGTTTATTTTATTTTCACTATCTTCTTCATAGAATTTACATTCCAGAGTGCCTGAAAATGATATTCTTAAAAAACGAAGAGAAAAATCTAAGTACACAAAAGGAAACCAACTTTCTAAAGGGAGATTTTAAAAGGCTGTGAAAAAAAAAAGTCACAAATTACGTAGCTGATAAAGAATTAATTGTAGCAAAATGTGGCAGGAGAAAATGTCTCAGCTTTTTGGTATAATATCTTGAAGTAGTAATAGTCTATGTAACTTAATTTGTCAGAGACTGTTGAATACAATGCTACATACGGAAACTAAAAAAATAATCAGTGTGAAATACTGGGTTGCAATCCAATAAATTTATTCTTCAAAAATCTCTGGAAAATGTTTTTTGTATATAAAATATATATTCTCTTTAGTTTTCCTGATACAACTTCAAATAAGCAAACTGCTGAGAGGGTAGGTGAAGGAACTCAAAGAAATAGATATGATAAATACTTCCAACATGGTGGCACGGACCCACCTAAAACTTTAGTTGGGAAAAGACTTATATCCGCAAAAAGATTAAATGGTGTATTAAAGATTCAGAACAAAAAAAACCATTATGATAGAACAGGAAGTGGACCTAGCATTTTTTTTTTCAGATGAGAGGACATTTTGCAGATGTAAATATAAATCACCTAACTATATACCTTGGAAATTTGGAAAGAGAGGAAATCTCCAGACCAATCCTCCTCTGAGAAAGGTCCTCAGTTTTTTGTTTATATCTCTACTTCTTCTACTATCAAGTTGAAGAAAAATGATCAATTTCTTTAGATTTTATGCTCAGAACGTAGTGATAAAGGAAAGGGAAAAAATCCGGTCTACCATCAGAATGAAAAAACTGAAGATGAACAATTCTCTTGCTCATATTAATCTGTTCTTTGGGGTACTTTAGTGCCTTATGATGGTAGCAAGATTTAGCCTCCTGTCATCAAAATCTTAACTGCCTTGGTTTGTTCTTAATTCTACTATGGAAAAAGGAAGTACTCTACTCTAGAACACTGCCAGAAAGGGAGGAATCTTTGTTCTATCACATACAGTTGCTCTATTAAAAAAAAAGAAGAAGAAGAAAGAAGAAGAAGAAAGAAGAAGAAAGAAGAAGAAGAAAGGAAGAAAAGAAAGAAAAAATTATAAGAGGGATGTGGAAAAATAATAGAGCTTTCTCATTTCTCCTTTTGGAGGAAGAGAGAGACTACACACCTTAAGTGTTGTGTTAGGGGAGAATGCTTTATGTTGAATCCTCTTGATTCCACGTGGAGGGACTTCTCTGGACAGTCCTCTTGTCTTTCAATCCTACCCAGAGAAGAAGAGGGGCCAATCCGATTGGAGAACCTAAAAAGAGCTGAGCCTGGGGCTCCACTGATCTTTAGGTCTGCCTGCCTGGCCTGCTCTTTGCCTTTTGAGGAGGCCTGTTTTTGAGTGGGTAAGCCTGCTTTCCACTCTCCTACAACTGTCAGCTGAAACAACTTCATGGTATTTGCCTCTGCTTTAAAGAGCTATACACTCCAGATTCTTGATGTATTACTTGCTTGATGGTTCCAGCAGTCCATCAGAACTTCTGTGAATTGTTTCTCCTATATTTGTGTATAGAAAACTTGAGTCTCAGACTATTCTCAAATTACAAATCATGTTTATATACTACTTTTTTAAAAAAAATTCACAGATTAACCCTATTTTGTGCCCTCCTTTGGGTTCATACCTAGTAATCTGGCCTTAAAATAACTGATCCCTAGTCTGATAGTCTAGGACTTATAGTCTAAGACTAACCTAAGCCTCTGTCTCCCTTCCTTCTTAACTTCCTCTCTCTGTCCATTTTCCCAATGGACTTCATTTAATCTAACAGCTTCAAATTACTAGGTTTTAGCACATCCATTTCATCACTCTGTTGCTACACCTATATATATTTCCTACCACTTATTGGTCATTAGCCCTGAAAGTAATGCAGACACCTGGAGCTTAGTAAGATAAGTCCACTCATTATTTTCACCTGTAAACCTATATTATTCCTCTATCACTGTTTCTTCCAACTCATTTACTTTTGCCCCTTCCCAGTCGCTAAACATAAAGGGACTTAGGTTACCAAGGCTGAAAACCATAATCATTCTTGACACATCATTTTGCTCTTATCCCTAATTCCATGTTCTTGGCCCAGGATCTTATCAAATATACAATTAAATGAAAACACTTTTCTCTTAATACCAATTTATAAAGCATATTGTCACTGAAGGATGCCAAGGTAGATCTCAACCAAGTATTGATACTGGTCTTAGATTTATATGAAAAAGAAATACGAGATGACTTTAAATTGTTAATCTAGTTTTTTGAGAAACAGTATGTGAAATCATAAAAAAAAAATACTTAAGGATTGTTAAGCACTGTGCCTTGAAGGTGCATGGAGAGCAAAATGGTTAAAGAGTAGAAAGTGGTCAGAGAGGATAGTTGATACTTAATACTTGGAAATAAAGTCAGAGAGTTCTGTGAAGAACATGTTTAGTGAAATTTTCGAAACAAAGGTTACTTCTAAAGATCCAATACATTTTTTCCTTTGATAAAAATGGCCATCTGTGCTCTCATTTCTGAGGCATACAGAGATGCTTACATTTTTTTTAGGTGAAAAATGAGTTGTTTATGCTTTGCCTTCTTTTATAAACTTTGCATATGATTTAATATGCTCTGACTCCATAACATTTGTAATTTTTATTTATTTATTATATATTTAATTTTTCAATTGTGCTTTATTTTTAGTTAAGATACGGTGCAATATTAGTTGAAATTTAGTAACCTTTCATAGATTTCTGCCAAATGTAGTTTTTATTTTTCTTATAAAACAGTCACTTTTCACTAAGAGTACAATAATGGGGCAGCTCGGGTGGCTCAGCAGTTCAGTGCTGCCTTCAGCCCAGGGCGTGATTCTAGAGACCTGGGATCAAGTCCCACATCAGGCTCCCTGCATGGAGCCTGCTTCTCCCTCTGCCTGTGTCTCTGCCCTCCCCTGCCCCCACCGTCTCTCATGAACAAATAAATAAAATCTTAAAAAAAAAAAAAAAAGGAGTACAATAATGACGGCACAAAGTATCTAATACAAAGTGACTTTGCAAAGTACTGTACTTTCAAAAAACCATCCTGTTCAAATGGGTACAACAAAAGTTTAATTTCACAGTAATTCTCATAAAGTTTTGGCTGGAACTTGAAAGTTTATTAGAAATAATCATGTATCTTATCTGAAACATAAAGTGGCTAATATGAAAAATGTATAATGTTGGGGATTAAATAAATGTGGCAGAGACACAAAGGCAGCTATAAAAGGGCAGTTCAGCAACATGTGGAAACAAAGCAATGATGAAATGAGGAGTGGGTCTTAATGACAAAGGAAATACAGGGCAGGGTAAAGTATCAAGGAATAAGGCATCTTCCAATTCTTTGAACACACACAAGGGGTATAAAGGTCCTACTACGATACAATTTTTATTTTACTAATAGTATAAGTTAAACAGAGGCCATAGAACATTGCTTCATTTTTGCCTAAAATAGCTTATAAATTAAGCATGAATAAGCTAACAAAGGAAAACAAAAGTGGAGAGTACAGGAAATTTTTAAAACTTAAACTTAAAGAAGCAATATAATGAAATAGAAATGACAGTGATTTAGAATAAGCAACTTACATGAGATTCTAATCAAGTCAAAGAAATTAACATCCTATTCTACATGACTGATGGAATGATGTGTTAAATGTCACAAATAATGTTGAAGATTCCTTACATATTGCTATTTAAAATTGTAACTGTAGAATGAGTACTGTGTCCAAGTGTTTCTTTATTGTTAGAATATTAAAAAGTCTGCAGTGTTCTTTTTTAAAGGTCAAACAACAAATGGAAAGTAGAGAGATAAGCATATTTACAAAGCCGTATGAAAACTAATGATCAACTTTTGACTGCATGAATATAACAACAATAAAAAAAGGGTTTTTTTCTCCCCTCTTCCTCTAAAACATAAGGAAATAAAAGATGTATAAACAATGACATAATCAGCTAAGTCCATTCTTTTATGTGAGGACATAAATACACCAGACTTGTATTAGGAGAAGTGGAGTAAAATTTCATCACTGCAAATAAGTGAATGATCTTAACCAAATAATTTAATACTTCTTTTTTTTAATTTAATACTTCTTAATTATTGCTCATTCCTTGAAATTCCTAGTGTACTCTAAGTATATAGTGAATCAAAATTCCAATCTCTAAGCAAAGAGGAAGGATAACACTCTACTATTCCTCTCCTTAATTAGCTGAAACAGGAGAAGCATACAATCACAGTTAGTGCATCTACGTTATATGTTATAACCTAGAAAATATATTTTACACATATCCAGCATGCACGTTTGAAAAGCTTTACAAAGTCAGGATCCATGTCTTAGTCACATTTGTATCATCAGCATCTAGCACAGCACCTAATATTAAATATACAAATGGTGGGACACCTGGGGGCCTCAGCAGTTGAGCACCTGCCTTTGGCTTGGGTTGTGATCTTGGGTCCAGGGATCGAGTCCCACATCGGGGTCCCTGTGAGGAGCCTGCTTCTCCCTCTGCCTGTGTCTATGCCTCTCTCTCTCTATGTGTCTCTCATGAATAAATAAAAAAATATTAAAATAAATAAATACATAAATAAACAAACAATGGTAGAAGCAATGAATTTTGGAATATAGATGAGGTTTGGTGGGGTGAGGTTCAGAGCTGATGACCAAGAAAGAATTCTTGAGACCTCTTTGGTGCAAAATGATGGTTTTATTAAAGCAGGGGACAGGACCTGTGGGCAGGAGGAGCTCTTGTCCTGGGCCTGTGACAGGTGACTGATTATATACCTGGGAGTTGGGAGGGGTATGAGGATAGCGTACTAAGGAACTTTTTTTTTTTTTTCTAAGGAACTTTGGAAGCAAGGTTTCCAGGCCCTTGAGGGGGCTAGCTGTTGTTGGGACATTTATACCGTCTAATAAAACTTGAGTCATGAGACCCTTCAGATGTGTATCGGTGGGCCATGTGCTTAGGGGTGATTGCCAATATGTATCTTCAGGGTGTAGGGATAAAGGAAATTTCTAAAGGAATTTTTGTATGTTAAAGTAGACTTACAGGATCCTGGAGGTCGGGCTAAGATTGCCTTTTGTCCTTAGCAAAGTATGAACATTGAGGCAGTTGAGTTCGTAGAGGACTGTCACTCTCCCTGTTTCAAGGACTTGTCAATGTGCTGCCCTGGGCTCATGCTTTGCCCTCAGCTAGCCCTCTGTTCCCTCATCAGAAG
Organism: Vulpes lagopus; assembly: GCF_018345385.1. Taxonomy (NCBI): domain Eukaryota; kingdom Metazoa; phylum Chordata; class Mammalia; order Carnivora; family Canidae; genus Vulpes; species Vulpes lagopus. The sequence goes on from NC_054846.1 coordinate 36,982,726, forward strand.
GAATGAATACGTCAAAATGATTTCTAAGATTCTCCCTCTGTTTTTATTTCCCTTATTCTCTGATTAACATTTTTCCACCAATTTCACTTCTGAATCCTATCCTTCTGTCTTAAATGGGAAATACTGTATTTTATACTTCAATGTGACTAAAGACGAAAGAAAAAGTTGAAAATTCAAAGAAGATACTTTGGTGCCATCATAAGTGGAAATACTAAATATTGGCAAAAAGTGTCTTACTGGTTATTTTTGTACAATAGAAGTTTTAGTAAATAAAAATATAAAATTTTCAATAATGATTTTTGTCCTTTTAAAAACTTTCCAAGAGTAAAAAAAGCATTAGCATTTTTTAAAAAATTTAATTTTCTAATCTGTAATTAAGATGCTTTTACTAAATAATTCTTAGTCCTAATTATCTGTTGAAAGACATATAATACACCTCGGAGAATTATCAAACATAAAAAACATTCTAAATTAGTAAAGGTGGGTAGTAAGAGCTGTAACTTTCTGAGATGATACATAACATTTTTGGATTTTATATTAATTTTGCAAAGGATGAAAGCATCAGTTTAAATCAGTCAAACACATCAGACAGCCTCATTATCATAACACATGTAATACTGATGAATGATAGCTCTCTTATTATCTTGGTAATGAGAAAGTGATTCATTTTTATTAAGAAAGTAATTTATGTAATTTAGCAATTTAGAACTTAAAGTGCTCTTCAAAAAAAACAATAAGACAAAATTAATTTTCATTCACCACAAGATAAATGTACTATACTAATTTGATGAATTGAAACACTTCTAATAAATACTTCATAATACAATTGTCTTTTTCAAATTGGCACTTTGTGAATATTAAGAAAGAAATATAATTTATTTATTCATCATGTGTTACTACCATTTTCTGAAACTATTTTCAAGAAAATGAAAAATGGAGCATATCCCATGCTTATGAATTTCTTAATATCCAGGAATATAAAATAATTCTATCTAACCATTAAGAAAGAGATTACAAACCAATAACTTGTTTTTAATTCTTACAGAATTTATTACTGGATAAATTTATTATTGAATGAAAAACCAAAAGATTTTTTCCTATTATGCCTTTATATATACAATGATTACTTTTATTGGCTCATGATTTATGTGAAAAAATTAAAGAGATGTTGAGGTTTTATTTTTATTAAAGATTTTACTTATTTATTCATGAAAGACACAGAGACAGAGGCAGAGACACAGGCAGAGGGAGAAGCAGGCTTCATGCAGGGAGCCCGACATGGGACTCGATTCTGGGTCCCCAGAATCAGGCCCTGGGCTGAAGGCAGCGCTAAACCCCTGAGCTACCTGGGCTGCCCTATACTCCATTTTTAAATGACTAATCCCCTCTGGGAAATCTTAATTCTCCTAAATATATGATATATATTCCTATTTTCTTCCTAATTTTCTTATTGCTCCTGTGTGTTCCTCTCACTATCTGAAGTTTTATATTATTCAAAGTCTTGTTATGCCAATCTTACTCTTTTTCCAAAATTTTAATTTTTGTGAACTCAGAATTTCAGTATGCTCTGGAGATGATTTTCAAATATATAGTTTCAGTCCTGGGCTAGGGCTAAGGTTGTGAGATAATTAAGGTAGCTTAATATATATATAGATAGGGATACAGAGGTATATGAATTTATGAAACACATGGATATATATTGACATGTATATAAGCATGTGTGTAAATACACATATATAATATGTTGCATTATTATATTAATATATAGTATTTGTGTGTATATGTATTAAATTTTTATAACAATGACCTATATGTGCCCTGTTAGAATTGTTGCATAGCCTCTAGCTACTTTTTAAAAAAATTACTTTTATTTCTGAGGGAGATAACATACTTTTTAAAAAAATTAGCATCTTTATTGAGGAATAATCTACATGTAGTAAATGGCACATACTTAAAGTGTACATTTGATAAGATCTGACACATGTATACACCCTGGAAACCATCAACGGCCAAGATAATGCTCATACTCCTATCTCTACCAAACTTTTTGTGTTCCATTGTCATCCCTCCATCCTGCCTCTGCCCCTAGCATCTCCTCACCCCATCATCAGACAATCAACCGATCTACTTTCTGTTCCTATTGATTAATTTATGTTGTCTAGAATTTTATACAAATGAAATAAAAATGAAACTATAAAATATGCACTCTTTTTGGTCTAGCTTCTTTCAATTAGCATAAATATTTTGGAATTTGATAATATTTTTTTGGTGTCAATAGTTTTTATTTCGCTTAATAGTGTTCATTGTATGAAGACAGCACAGTGTAGTGATTGCTTCACTTGCTGAAGGACATTTGGTACTTTCTAGGTTTTGACTTTAAGAGATAAAAGCGCTTGTGTATAGGTTTTGTATAGACATATGCTTTCCTCTGAGTATGGTTAGATGCATATTTAACTTTACACATAGTATAATAATCTTAAAATAGTATACTTTTTTTCTCCACCTCCTGGGCTTTGTCTATTTTTTCACATGTGTTATTAAAAACCGACAGACACTGTTAGTGAAAGTCAAGCAGCTGAGTTTAAAAATTACTTTATTGATTTGACCACAGGCATAACATAGAACTCTGGCTGAATTTCTTTCTGTTGAATTTGCTATGGCTGTACTCATCAAACTGAGTCATGTAAGAGTTACAACTCAAACGAAGTTTGCAGGTGTGTGTGTGTGTGTGTGTGTGTGTGTGTGTGTGTGGTGTGTGTGGTGGTGAGCCTCTCTAAAAACCCTACAGAAACAACTGTTGTTCTTAGATCACATCGTTTTGGTTACATTTGATCAACAATGGTCATTGATAAGATTGAATTGCTTGGAATTGGAATTGCTTTTAATTTTATTGGTTCTGTTTATTTTTCTAAACCATTAAGTATAATATGGCAGGTGCACCTGGCACTGTGTCATAGCTTCGATTAAAGTGAACTTAGAAGGCACTCAAAGATTGTTTAGCAGCTCATGAATCTCCTTTTTTTCATAATTAAAACAGGACAAAAGGCCTTTTATAATTCAAACATTTATTACCAGGCAATGGTTCTCAAGATCCCCAAAGCAATCTCCTCTACATCAGACCCTGTGATATGAGGTTTTAACATGTATTAAATGGAGATGCAGCCTCTATACACTAGACAAAGAGTGTCCAAAGGTTTTATCGCTCTAGTGAGGGTCAAAGGTTTGACTATCTTGTAGTTTTGTTAGTGGGTGCTTTAAAGGAAAGAAGGCAGGAATTATCATCAAGAGAATGTTCAATAGTGTTCTGGAATGACAGTGTAATACTATGACCATCTGCTGATTGGGCAGCCCTCGACATATCCAGCTTCGTAGGGGGAAGTAAATAAAACCTCCCAAGAATACAGTCAAAAGTCAGAAACAAAATTTAAAAAGCAGATTTGAAATGATCAAGTAGCCCTAAGAAATGATAGTAGCACAAAATATGGCTGAACAGAAAAATCAAAAGCTTTCTGCAAGGAAAAAAAAACAGCTACAGTAATAAAAATAACAGGTCACAGAGGGCTTGGTCAACATGAAATCATGCAGAAGAGGAAAAAAAGATGGCATAATAATGCATTTCAAGAGTAGGACTGAGGAAGTTGGCAGCAAGTGCAAGTTATAGAATAAATGGATACTGATGACACTGCAAAGGGAATCTATAAGACTTTATAATTTACCTAAGAAAACTATAGCTTAAAAAAATACTGGATAAACACATAGACTTCCCAGGTTAAATAATTATTTCCACTGAGATACAATCAAATAGCCTAAGTATCATTATGAATATAATTAGTCCTATTTTAACTTATTTGTAAATTTAGTTACTTTTTTTTCAGACACTGGTCTCATATTCTTAAAGTCTGTTTTAGAAACAAAGATCCTTTTATAGAAGAGCAACTTTTGAATTCAAGTGAGACCATCCTCGTTAATTTGTATTGGGGTGAATTTCCTCGTACCCCACTATTTGCCCATGAGAGCTCACATACACAGCACAACTTTCACAAAGACAAGTACTAGTATGGATGTGCAAATATAAATGGGGACACCTCGTGTTTTTCAAAGTACTTTCCAAATGTATTCCCCTAGGCTTTTCATATTGTAGTCATGACAGTTAGTACTTTAGCTACTTTGATAGCAATACATTATAAATCAAAATTAATCAAGTTTTAAGTAGTTCTAAAGCTCTCTTACTCAGTAACTCAGTGTACCACATCGATGGCCCTTGATTAATTTAATTGCACACTATGTAACTTTCTTTTTTTTTTTAATTTTTATTTTTTTATGATAGTCACACACACACACACACACACACAGAGAGAGAGAGAGAGAGAGAGAGGCAGAGGGAGAAGCAGGCTCCATGCACCGGGAGCCCGACGTGGGATTCGATCCCGGGACTCCAGGATCGCGCCCTGGGCCAAAGGCAGGCGCCAAACCACTGCGCGACCCAGAGATCCCAACTTTCTTAAAACTATAATTTTAAGACATTCACAAAATAGAAAAAAATTCAAGTGCAAAGACAAATTTTAAAAGAGAAATAGTTCAAGAAACTATAACACTATACTACACAATATTCTACAGATTCTATAACCCAAAGAAGGCATTTGTGTGATAAGTTAGAACAGAATCTGAAATGTTCTAATAAGTTTTACCTATTCCAACATATTTGAGAAAAAGTAGATTAAAATATCTACCTGTGACCTTGAATAGGTAGGTATTACTTTAACAATAAGTAAACAGAGAGCTCTGTAACAAATAGTTGGTATAAAATGTGCTGCATACATAATGTAATAGAATTTTATTTTATTTTTATTTTTTTATTTATTAATGAGAGAGAGAGAGAGAGAGAGAGAGAGAGGCAGAGACACAGGCAGAGGGAGAAGCAGGCTCCATGCACCGGGAGCCCGACGTGGGATTCGATCCCGGGTCTCCAGGATCGTGCCCTGGGCCAAAGGCAGGCGCCAAACCGCTGCGCCACCCAGGGATCCCCCTGTAATAGAATTTTAAAACACACCGCACCTTTTTTTTTTCTTTTTCTTTTCTTTTCTTTTTTTTTTTTTTTTAAGAGAGGAAGGGACTGACTGAGAGAGAGAGAGAGAATCTTAAGCAGGTTCCACGCCCCCAGTGTTGGGACCTAAAGAGGGCTCCATCTCCTAACCCTAATGAAGGCTCCATCTTCTACCCTGACTTGAACTGAAATCAAGAATTGGACGCTTAACTGACGCCACCCAGGTGCCCCCAAACTATGTCTTTTATTTTCAAGTATGTGCATTTTATAAAGGATACTTATAAAATATTAAGAATTAGATGTTTCTCTGGATTGTCTTTTATTATAGATATGGGTGCTTCCTTTTGCAGTTCATAGGATATTTCAAATTAAATATTTAAATTATAGAAGTGATACATGTAAAAAATTATAATAGGACATATGAATAAATATGGATAATTTAAAAATAAATAATTCCATTACTCAGAAAATTCCAATGGTTAAAAAAATTAGAAAAAAAATTCCAACAGTTTAAGGAGCTCTATGCCAAGAACCAGGGATCAAAATCAAATATATTTCTTATCATGCCACAGTTATTAACAATTATATTTTATTTCAGTAATTTTCTTAAGTCTTTGGGGCTTGATTTGATTAAAAACTCAAATGTAATAAACAGCCTTTGAAATTTGTTAATACAATTTTGTAGTATAAAACCATTAGTATGACTGGAGATCAAATAAAGGAAATGTGATCTTAATGAAATTTCCTGCAGGAATGAGAATCTTCCAAGTGGCAAAAGCCACCGGGGGTCTCTTTTAATTATTTCAGATTTTTTTTGTTACATCTGTGTTGTACTCAAATGCTACTTCTTGGATTTCTTTTTTATTTGCCTTGGCATGGCCTTGAGCCATATTTTCATACAGTTCGCTTTGGTAGTAAATTGTGTATGCATATTTCAGAAAATGTTTACTTTTTCTTCACATTTTATTGATAATTCAAATGTGTATAAAATTCTAGGATTACTTGGGTTTTTTTTCCTTTAAAGCTGTGACCTTATCTTTCAAATATATACAGTTATTGAGTTATTAGTATTTTTCCCCAAAGGCAATCTGATTTTCATTCATTTATTCATTCACTCTGCAAACATTTACTGAGTTTCTACCTCATATTAGGAATTTTTACAGATGCTGAGGAATCACCAGTGACCAAACCATAAAAAATTTCTACCTGGAAAGTTCTGTTAAAAATACTGACTGAGTCCTGTGGAGACTAACTGAATATAATGTCTGAAGAGTCCAGCCTGAGAATCAGTACTTTGTGAAGGCTCCTTATCTGACCTCATTGTGCCACAATGATTGAAAACTACAGCCAGGAGATTGAGGCACACTGCTCTATCATCTCTATCTCTAAATAGCTTTTCTGTTTGCATGGCAATGAGGAAAAGAAGGACAAGTGTCTAGAATGGAGTTCCTTAATGAACATTTATAATGATTGGTGTTGCTGCAATTGGGATTTGTTAATACTGAACTTGGAACTTATCTGAGACTCCCTTATGGGACATTCCTTGCTTACTCATGGATGTCTTCAACTGCAGATACCTCTGTTCTTTTTTTTTTTTTTTATGTCTCTGTTCTGATATAAGATTTTATCTAATTCCATTAGAAATTTTTTTTGGCAGTGTATGTTCTCATTCATTTGGGGAATATAAATAATAGTGAAAGGGAATATAAGGGAAGGGAGAAGAAATGTGTGGGAAATATCAGGAAGGGAGACAGAACATAAAGACTCCTAACTCTGGGAAACGAACTAGGGGTGGTAGAAGGGGAGGAGTGCGGGGGGTGGGGGGGAATGGGTGACAGGCACTGAGGGGGACACTTGACGGGATGAGCACTGGGTGTTATTCTGTATGTTGGTAAATTGAACACCAATAAAAATTAATTTATTAAAAAAAATTTTTTTTGGAATTTTTCAAAATTTTTGTTTTGTTAACGGTACACTTTCTGTTCTCTAGTATTATAATGGCTTTGAACTTTGTTGAGTGGAACTTTCCCATTGATTATTCTGCAGCAACTAGGTTACTCTTTTAACCTGTTCAATAAATATTTGGTGAATAAAGTTAATAAGTAATCCTTGAGAGTTAAAAGAAAATTTTGAAATATGTAGAATTTCAATCAAAGCTCCTCAAAAATAAATCTTCCATGCTATCCTCTCGCCTTTTAAGAGATTTATATGAGACATATCCTTCTCTAAAAAGTAACTTATACTCAGGAGGAGAGTACCAAAAGTTATCTAACCTTCCTAGGGTCTTTATTATTAAAAAAATTCTCTGGGAATGCTTAAGAACTGTTAGAGCAGCCAAATCCCTGTGTATCCTGAGATTTAGCATGAAATGGGAAAAGGACTCTGTTTCATTAAGTCATAGTAATATTTTATTGCATCTAAGGAGTTAAATGCTTCCTCCTTTGCCCTGTCTTCTGAATGTGCATTTCCACCATCTGAAATTTTCCACATTCATAGCAAAAATTATGTTCATCCTCTTCATTTGACTTTAAAATAATAGAGATTCAAATGGTCTGTCAGCCTGACTGATCTGCTCATTATTCCTACTAGCTGCCTTTCAATTTGCTATGCTCATTCAAAACTTGAATCTGTTTTTCATCCATTTCAATGTTAATATGCACTCTTGTGGCTCCTACTTTGAAGTCAATGGGAAAATCTTTGTGTGAAAGACATGCCTTTGGGGGATAAAATAATTCAAGTTCTTTCTCAACTGAACATAGAAAAATTGGGCACAGCTCAGAAATTTGAAATATACTCTGCCCTTTCTCTCTTTGGTAAAGACCAAAAAAAAAATCCTTCAAGTATACTTTTTAACAATTTTAGTGCTGTGAAGATGGTGAGGATGCCTTAGTGCTATATTTAAAAATGAAAATTGACATTATTTTGCTATACAAAATGTTAATTTGAAACCATTATCTGTCTCCTAGGTAAGATTAAGAGTTTACTTTTTTCATCATTTTCTCCTTCAATTATCATCATTAGTATTTTGGTTAAGTAGTTTGACACACTTTCAACAGGAAATATTAATAGGAGAAAGTAGACACTGTTTTATTCGGCTGATGATCTAATTTCCTACAATTATCAGAAATACTAAGCTATCACTGCAGCAAGCTTAGGCTTAATTTACTCAATGACTAAGAGAAATGAGTTATTTGTATCACTAAAATGAAAATCAGAGACAAAAGAGACAGAAGACATAAATGCAATTCATTTGTAATACTAACGTTAATTATCAGTTAACCTTACGCTATGTAGCATTATTCCTTTGAGGTTGATTGGAATAAAAATCACTTTTATATCTATCATTAATGTTAGCATATTATTATTTTCATACCAGCTCAGGACACTCCCTCTGCAAATAGGTATAAGTGAGAAAGAAATCTGGAATATTTAATGCTGAAAGAGTCCTAACTGAAAAGGAAATCTGCTCTGTCTGCTAAGTGCTAACACTCCTTCAAACATTTTTAGTATGCCAAGCACACCATCTGTGCTCAATTACTTGTTATTTTGTAATGTCAACATCTGCTTATAAGAAAATATATGCTCGCATATATTAACGATTTGCTTTCCATACAAGAATGTGAAAGTTCTTTGTGTCAATCCACACATAATTCATTCTTCATTCTTCTTTTTGTTCTCTCCTGAACAATGCAAGCTAAAATATTAGAACATCAGAAAAGGAAAGACATATACAAATCTAAAACACATAAAGCAAGGATACAAGGCATTGAATATATGTAGTCTTTATGCATTTCACTATATATAGATTTACATTTTATGTAAGTAGTCTGGAAATGTCAGAGATAATTGAATACAAAATTATATTTGCACTCAGTTATATTCGTAATTCAACCAAATTACTTATTTGAAAGATAAAGATTGGATCACATAATATTTTTTCTATTAAAAAGCCTCTGCTTCTCTTTTCTGTCAAAGAAAGCTGAATCTCTCTGTAGGTACCAAAACAAGTATTACCTCAACTAAGAATAATTCCCCAACTTCACCCACATATGTTAATCCTGCTCCTACTATGCACACACTATGTGGTTATATTTTTCTTCATTTTATTGGAAACTATTAAAAAATTTTTGTCAATAGAAATGCATACAGTTGAGAAATCACATAAAATGAAGACTTCTAATGAAAACTAAGACTACACTCTTCAATTCTCACTCAACCTCGACCTCCCAACGGCAATTATTTTCAAATATTTCATTTATTTTTTTCAGGTATTTTAAAATAATATTTTTTGAAAATAATATTCTTAAAGTTTTATTTCCTAATCTATCAAATTTCGATACCATCTATTCATTTCCTGTTACATAGCAAGTAATGATTTAGCCCTCTATGATGTAGCTGCATCATAAGCATATATTAAATTAATAAACAGTGCTTATTTATTATGATATATGAATGTGACTTATGGGGCACCTGGGTGGCTCAGTCGGTTAAGCCTCTGCGTTCAGCTCAGTCATGATCCTAGGGTTCTGAGAAACCTGCTTCTCCCTCTGTCTCTGCCCCCCTTACTGCTCGTGCTCACTCTCTTGCTCTCTCTCAAATAAATAAAATCTTTTAAAAAATTAAAAAAATAAATGTGACTTATTATCCATCCAAGCATTGTATTGTATTTGTTTTTATTTTCATATAAAATAGTTTTGATTTAATAGTTTTTGACATTTTAGCTAAATAGTTTTTCCTGGTATTAATAATTGCATTTTTCATTTGTTTACTTTTCTATATACCTACAGCTATTTTTTTCTAAATACCCAAAAGATCTGTCAAAGCATGGGAATAATGATCTAAAATGATCTTTTATATAAATAATATATAATTGCACTTTACCATTTTTCATGTTGCTCTTTCTGAAGGATTACCTACTATGATTGATCTTTAGCTGTTATCCTGGAGCTTTTCTGCTCTCCTGCGGCAAGGGAGCAATGGATCTGGATGGATCACCTATTTTCCAGAAACTTCATATTATTCCTTCTGGGTTACTCCTTGTTTTGTTAAATATCCTATTTCAATATCTTCCTAACTGCTTAAGTATTTAAAAAATAGGAGTACTCTCTCATATCAGAAAGAATGTCAAAGACCTAGAAATGGTTACTGGGTGTCCTTTTAGTGGAGTTCTGGACATTATCTAGCAAACCCTTCAGGGATTTTTGATCTATAGGAGTATGTTCCTTTGATAATCTTCCCTTGACTAAACTGTTCTATAATTGTGTAGGGGTATAAACCAAGTGTACAAACTTCATAGTATTCAAATGATTGTCTCTGTAGTAATGCAAAAGAGATGCATCAATCTAACAGGTAGAGATAAAATTGATTTTGCCTTGGAGAAAAGATGATCTCAAACATCACTTCATATTTCTATAGTTATTAATATTTTTCATAATTGCATATTAATTTTAGCATTTCTATTCAATATATATTCAAATTCTCCTTTGAACTGATTTTAACATCAATTAATGAGTGAAGGGCAGCCCCGGTGGCCCAGAGGTTTAGTGCCACCTTCGGCCCACGGCGTGATCCTGGAGTCCTGGGATCAAATCCCACACTGGGCTCCCTGCATGCAGCTTGCTTTTCCCTCTGCCTGTGTCTTTGCCTCTCCCCCCCCCCCTCTCTGTGAGTCTGTCATGAATAAATAAATAAAAAATCTTTTTAAAAAATTGAGTGAAATAAAATCTTTGACTTATTTCATAAGTTCATAATAGTCATATTTTGTCTTAAAATAATTAACGCATTTGAAAATGTCTTTGGTATAGATTCCTACTAAATTGATAGCTAGATCGGGTAGAGAACTTTAGGTTGCAAATCATTTTCTTTCACAATTTTGAGGGCATCATTTCATCATTTCACTGATTTCTAGCAGATCAGAAACCTTATATCTTTCCCATTCATGCAACCTAGTATATCACTTTTTTATTTTTTTTTTTTTTTTTTGTTTTTTTTTTTTTTTAGTAGTATATCACTTTTAAAAAAAAATCCTCTTTCTCTCTCTGAAGCTTTTAGAGTCTTCTCTTTTTCCACAGGATAAGATTTCAGAAACTGCTGAGTATTCAGTAGTTCTTTTTAGCCTAGAAATTCAGGTTTTTCTGGACAATGTTCCTTTGTTTTTTTGAGATAGCATGCAGTAATGGTTTTATGTGTAAGCATTAACATTAGACTTATTTTAAAAAATTTTCTGTAATCTTATTTTTAATTTACAAGAATTCTTTCCTTTAATCTGACTTTCCCTTTTCATGGCATAACCCTTTTATGATAAGAAATATACTGTGTATAGTTATGACTAGGATAGTAATTGGACAAAAAAGAACAGGTACAAAGATTCAGCATCAAAAGAGTTTGCAATTTGCGTAACATGTAAAAATGTTCATTTTTTACCAGAGCATTTAGGAAAAGAAGCGGTGAGAAATGGGGATGGAGAGAAAAGATATGGCCAGAAATTTAATGAGCTCTGCTACTATCATCTATGGTTTTTTAGTAGACTTACCCTCTCCTGTATTTTGTTTCTTTAACATAAACAAATTTCTCCTTATAGTTGGTTTTCCATTCTTAATTTCAATATGAAACATTTTTCTCTGGCTTCTCCCAACTCAGATTCATTCTTGGCATACTTATCCTTCTCTTCAAGATAATGTTTTTCTATTTGAAAACAAACTTTCACACTCCCTGCCCCCACCAACCCAACCTATTTTCTGACATTTCCTGAGTGCTTTAGGAATTTATATCAATTTTGTACATCACTAATGGTGTGGGCAGGCAAACTACTTAAATCCCTGGATTTATTTTAAACATTTGCGAAATAAGGATAGTAATTCTTACAAATGGTAGGTGGTATTATACGAAATGATGGGCATTGCATTAACACATGATCAAAATCACCATAGATTCTGCACACTGTACATCAAAAGATGGGGATAATCAATTGGATTACATCAACTCTAAACATCACAAACATAAACATCACTTTAATGGAAAAAGAGTCTGGAAAGAAATTCCATTTTGAAACAGATTTAGAAAATTATGGTTCTATTAGTATGGGGTGCTCAAACTACTTAAGTCATTTCTGTCCCTTGAAATATCTCTATATTAAGGGCAGGAGCCCAACGTGTAAGGGCTGTCAAAGTCCTTAGAAATTATCCTGCCTCACCTCTTCTTTTTTGTTACAGTTAAATTCTACACCATGCAATTTAGCAACTAATTATATATTGTTTGCATTTTTCTCTAGGTATAATTATATGTCAATCTCATCTGTTCGATTCTTTAAAGTCAAGAATGTAACTTTTATTTTTCTATCTATCCCTCAAAGTGCTTTGCAGACAATTAGCACAGTCAGTTAAAACAGTATTTACTAATTAGTAGGTGATATCCATCTGAAATCAATAAAAATAATATATTATCCTTCTGTCTTTATAATTCTTTTTTTTTTTTTAAAGATTTTATTTATTTATTCATGATAGTCACAGAGAGAGAGAGAGAGAGAGGCAGAGACAGGCAGAGGGAGAAACAGGCTCCATGCACCGGGAGCCCGACGTGGGATTCGATCCCGGGTCTCCAGGATCGCGCCCCGGGCCAAAGGCAGGCGCCAAACCGCTGCGCCACCCAGGGATCCCTCCTTCTGTCTTTAATAGCAGGTGAAAGTTTATTCTGGTTTCTACAGTATAGAGCTGTGGAACAGTTTTGCTGGTAAAGGAAGATCAACTTGACTTTATGATGAGAAACAGATGCAAGTCATTCAGTTCAAAGGAACATCCTGTCCTGTCTTCCTGGAACAGAATGGATAAAAGGTGAATATTGTCCCCTTCAAGGCAAGAATGGTGGTAGCCATTACTCAACACCAGCTGTTTAGTTGGGTCCAGTAGAGAGATGGTTTTCTTTTTTTAATTTTTATTTATTTACGATAGTTTCACAGACACACACACACACACACACACAGAGAGAGAGAGAGAGATAGAGAGAGAGAGAGAGAGGCAGAGACATAGGCAGAGGGAGAAGCAGGCTCCATGCACCGGGAGCCCGACGTGGGATTCGATCCCAGGTCTCCAGGATCGCGCCCTGAGCCAAAGGCAGGCGCTAAACCGCTGCGCCACCCAGGAATCCCGAGAGATGGTTTTATAAGCATGATTTGCAACAGAGTCAGCATGAGATCCACCAAGGAGCCTTGAGAGGAAAAAGTAAAAGAACTGTTCTAAGTATTCCACATCCTGAGAAACCCTCAGAAAAATACAATCATTTAGGGAAAATGAAAAATTTCTGAAATAAAACTAAACAAGTCCAATGAGATTATTACATGGAAACTAAAATTGTGTATGTATCGATATCTACCTCTGTTAACTAGAGTAATTAATAGATGTAAAATTTTGCATTCTAATGTTTTCCTCTATTAATTAATATGGCATGTTTCTTAAAAACTGTCTTTAAGCATGATTTCTAAGACTGTATCATGCTCCACTGAGTGGACACTTCATAATTTATTTAATCATTTACCTGTTCTTGGGTATTGAAACTTAAATTACCACTAACCTTTTTTTGGAGGGGGGCTAAAAATAAACTACAACTAGATCAGTGATTATGTTATTAGGTAAAAATGTATGTGAAGTTTTGGGGTTCATAATACATATATCAAATGGTTTTCTCAAAAAACTCAATTATCTCAACTATCTTTCCTTAACTATAATGTGTTTCCCTGTAAATTCACTAATACTTAGAGTTAAATATGGAAGCATTTTTACCCACTTGAAAAGTTTAAAATAAACTTTTATCTTAATAAAAAGACTGGGTGGGATTCTGGCATTATTTTTCCTTGAGGAAAGTTTTAAATTGCCCATGGGTGGGAAGAAAGGGGCACATATATCTTTGAATGGTTAAATGGGCAGAGGGTAGCAAAGACTGCATCCACTAATTGCTATTCTTTTTTTCCGTTGCAACAAGTACATTATCCATTGTGCACATTCTGCCTAAAGACCATATTTCTTAGACTTTCTTTCAGCTGGATTCAACCATGTGTTTATTTTTGAGTCAATGGGATATGAGCAGAAATGGTATGTGTAAGTACCCTCATCACTTTTCCTCCTTGTCCATGATTGAAATGTAGAAGTGAAGGAAGTGACTGGAATAGCCCTTTTGGAATGTTAGAGAGGAACTGCCTGTTCAGGATGGCAGAACATCAGCCCAGAAAGAAGCCATTAGAATCCTGATGAATGTGGAGGTGCCAATGAGACCTGGATTGCCTGTCCAATTTTTTACCTAAAATAAGAAATCAATCTGTATCTTATTTAAACCTCTGAGAATCTGTATTTTTCTATTACAGTAGTAGCCAGATAACTTAAGTAGAAAAAAGGGGAAAAACTAGAGACAGGAGGCTTGGTGAGCCCTGGAATATGATGATTCTTGGTCTGTGTGACTATTCTTAATCCGGTAATATTTTAAAAATAATTTATGATTTAATATCTATTAGGACAAATAATCATTATTTTTCATTTTCAAAATGTTCTTGGATATTTTGCCCTTTACTCTTCCAGATGAGCTTCAGAATCATTCTTAGAATGTTCAGGCTGCTGTAACAGAATACCATAGCCTGGGTAAGTAATAAATAACAGAAGTTTATTTCTGACAGTTTTGAGGTAGAAAGACCAAGATTAAGGCACTGGCAGATTTCGTATCTGGTAAAGGCTTGCTTCCAGGTTCACAGATGACTGTCTTTTCTCTGTGTCTTCATATAGTGGAAGGGGAAAGGGAGCTTTCTGGGGTCTCTTTTACAAAAGCAGTAATCCCAATCATGATGCCTCCACTTTCATGACTTAATCATCTCACCAAAGCCCCATCTCTTAATACTACTGCAAGGAGTTAGGATTTCAACATATGATTTTTTTCTTTTTTTGGTAGGGGGCATAAACATTCAGTCCATTGTCAAATCATTTGCCAAATTTGCTTTGTATTTAATTAAAGTGTGATTTATGTAGAGTTGACATCAGCTTTTAAATATTGTCTTCCTATCAGGAAACAGCACATATAATTTGTTCATGTTTTGTTGCATATATATTAGCAATGTCTGAAGTTGACTACTCTTTAGTTGTGAAAGTTATTTTTGAACTATTTTTTAAATGTTTTCTGGGGTATAGATGAAGAGTACTCAATTTGTGTATATTTATTTTTTGTCCAACCTCCACTTAAAATCATTATGAATTCAAAATTTTCAGTTAACTGTTCTAAACAGTCTAAAGAATATTTTGATTGCAAATATTGATATCCTTTTATTCCTAGTTTTTAAGGGTTGCTTTGGTCTTTTTTGTTTCTTTGATCGGTTTTGTTTTTACAATCAGAAATGGATCTTAAATTTGATCAAATAATTTTCAGGTTTGTTAAAAGGCTCATTTTAAAATGTGGCCTGTTGACATTTTAGGACATTTCTAAATGTAATAATAAAGTTAGACTGACACATAGAAATTACTGAATGCATGAGAAAATGATGGTATCATTAACATCAAATAAGTCATTTTATAAAATAAGAACTAATGTGATAGAAATTCTGACTTTGGTTTAATTTTGTAATCTTTGACATGGTGGTGAGATACGCGGTGTAAATATCTAGTCGTGATGTTAAACTTTTAAAAAAATCCACATACATATAGCAATAAGAAAAGTCTGGAATTCCAGATGGATATAGTCACTGGAGACAATATTTTAAGAGTCATTTATATCAGGGATCCCTGGGTGGCGCAGCGGTTTGGCGCTTGCCTTTGGCCCAGGGCGCGATCCTGGAGACCCGGGATTGAATCACACGTCGGGCTCCCGGTGCATGGAGCCTGCTTCTCCCTCTGCCTGTGTCTCTGCCTCTCTCTCTCTCTGTGACTCTTGTAAATAAATAAAAAATTAAAAAATAAAAATAAAAAAAAAATAAAAATAAAAAAAAAGAGTCATTTATATCGAAATGATGACTGAAACAGAGAAGAGAATATGATTACTACAGATAGAAGAGGGAAGAGAAGGGTAGATGATCAAAGATACAGCCTTAATCAAGACCTGCACTGACAATGCTAGATGTGATAGGAGGTTTGGAGAATGACTGGACAATCAGCATTGAACAGCACCTAGGAAGTTTAGAGGAAAGTATTTCAGAGTCTGGAAGAGCATTTAAAATGTTAAAAACAGGACTTTTTGTTATTAAAGCTAAACCAAAAATCATGGTAATGTTCTACTTTTATCCAGGCCAACGGAAATAACTCCCTAATAAGTAGACTCAAAGGGACTATGAGGTTTAAAATTAAACTGTTTTTTATTGTGGCTGCTTCTTCCTCTGCCTCTATGTGTGCCTCTCTCTCTTTTTTTTCTCTCTCTCTCAAATAATCAATAAAATCTTTTTTTTTTTAAATCAAACTGTTTTTTATTATTCATTTAGCAAGAATGATGAGTTTATCATCTGTGTGTGCATGCACATCTGTCAATTACAAGTACATACAGTAATTTTATTTTACATTAGTAGATTTTTCCATAGTATTAATTTACAAACTGTACAATTACACTATATTAAAGGACATTTATGTATGGAGTTAACAAATCTCCTTTAATTTAAAATATTTCAAAGTATCACATTATTTGTTCTTCATTGAAAGCTAACATTATCCTACTGATAATTGAAGCTTCATAGTGTTAGATCATGAAATGCAAGTATTAGTTTAAAATATTTGTGTCGGTATTTTTCATAAACTCTTATCAAATTGGTGAAAGAGACCAATGAAAGCAAAAGTGTGTGAAAGGTGTTGGGTTGAATTTAACTTTTGTAGAAGGATCTGAAATTTTAATTAAATTGTTAGAAGTAGATTTGGGGAGGTATGAACGAAGGGGCAAGTTCTGGTCATATATTCAAATCTGATCAGCTATGTTAGTATAAATGAAGTCAGAAATTAACGTGAGAGAGGAAACACAGGACAGCTCCACCTACTGCAATAAATAAATAAATAAATAAATAAGTTTTCCAGTAGCAGCTGTGTTATTATAGAAAGACTTCTAGTTCAAAGACTGATTTTGAAACATTTCTTCTAACATGACAAGGCTTTATTCTACTTCATAATTTCACTAAAATTATATAGCTGTCACAAAGTCATGGTCTGTGAACTGTAGTAATATGTGTTAGGGGTACATTGTCATCTTCTCGCCACTAGCAATCATTATGGCTGCTTTTTTTCACAAGTAACATTCATTTATTTAAGACTTTAAAAATTCATAGGGCTGTCTGATAAGACTTTTATGAAACTAAGAATTCCAGTGCCTGAGGTTTTGATCTTTTTATGATCCATCTTAAAGCATTAACTACTATACATAAACACACAACATGTAATGTGTATATATATTTACACATGTATATACATACACATATATGTGTATGCATATGTATATGTATATATATTTGCCAAGTGTTTAGCTTTGACGAAAACTTCTCTAAGTTCTAGATAATATGTATGTCTATTCTAACTATCTACTGGATATTTGGGCCTGGAATTTCTACTTAATCCTCAAACTCAGCTTGTTCAAAATGGAACACCTCATCATTTCTAGCTAATCTTTACCCCCATAATTTCTTTTTTTTTAATTTTTTTAAAATTTTTATTTATTTATGATAGTCACACACAGAGAGAGAGAGAGGCAGAGACACAGGCAGAGGGAGAAGCAGGCTCCATGCACCAGGAGCCCGACGTGGGATTCCATCCCAGGTCTCCAGGATCGCACCCTGGGCCAAAGGCAGGCGCTAAACCGCTGCGCCACCCAGGGATCCCCTACCCCCATAATTTCTAATCTAGTAAGTCACAAATATCCTACGAACCTTCTATTACTTCAGATGCCACCATCTTGTTCTTCATCAGTATCCAAATAGATTTAGATCCAGATGATCTCTTCTTCACTGCCATGTCATTATTCTTTTTAGATTCTGAAATATTCTCTGAATGGCTCTTCCTGCTCCCATCCTTTCCAGGCCACCTGAGTCAGACCAGGCCACCAAAAATTGGCTAATATTTAAGACTGGTGAGAATAGGAACTTGGATAGGCTTAAGTTGTACTGACCAGTAAAAGCTAAGATACAACCAAATGGATACCACTCCCACTGCCTAACTCATTTCCTATTAAGGCAGAAACTGATTTCAGAGGCCAAGGCATGAAGAGAAGTAAAACAGTTTGAAAGCTAGGATTGATTAGTACTTGGGATATATAATAAAAGCATAAAACAACACGCATAATTGGGTATAATTCCAGAAAGTGTGAAGTGTGAATTAGGAGTTCTCCTTAATTACATGAGGAACTATAACAAAGAAGGTGACCGCATGTTCTGTACCCTTACAAATAGGTCTAAGGAAATGCATGACAGAGCAAGAGGTCCAAGAAAAAACATATGCTGATAATGATCTTTACAGGATATAACAAATAAAAACGAGCTGAAATATACATACATTTTAATATAAGCCCTTTTCCTTTTGTCTCTCTCTAAGCACTACTTTCAAATTTTTATAGTAAAAGCTAGAAGTTGTGACCCTAAAACATAGATTATTCCATTTAATTCAAAGCAATTCTATAATAAATTTAGTATTTACATGTTAGAAGTTATACAACTGGGGTCCAAGATCACATAAACTGTAAGTGATGGATAAGTTTGGGTGTGAGTATGTCTTAGCTATAGTGACTTTGCTCTTCAGAGAACATTTGGCACATCTAGAGATACTTTTGGTTGTTACAATTGGGAAAGGGGAGTTTGCTGCTGACATCTAGTGGGTAGAGAACAAAGATGTTACTAAATATGCTACAATGCACCAGACAGTCTTCCACAATTATCCCACCCATACTGATTAGTGTGGAGGTTGAGAAGCCCTGGAATGACTGTATGTTGTCCTGTTACTACGATGAGAACTATAAAGGAACAGAGAGTGCTATATGCCTTATAACTTGGGAGGTGTATAGAAAAAATAGGAAAAGAAAATATGTTGCCAACTTTGTAAAAATAAGATGAAAATGAAGTTCAATAAATTTGCTTATGCTTTATCTGTGATAAATGTTTTATGAAGAGGTCAAACAATCATCTAAAAAATTTCTACCTTCGCAAGATAACAAATGTGATTTCAATCATTTTAGAAAAAACATTTACAAAAACAATGGGATTTGAGTTGGTATTTTGCTTTGGGAAGTGTTAAGTACCATATAGGTACTATCCATTAAGACACCTATTCTCTGGAAGCTCAGTGAAAAAATTGAAGCACATCATTAAATATAAACATTTAAAAAGACAACTATAGCAGAGTATTTGTTTCCATATAGTCACAGACTGTTTTCATTTTTAGTATCATGAAATTTCAATCTTTTCCTTATTCAGCCTAAATCATCTCCTGAGTCACTGCTATGAATATGCACAACATCAGGTGACTTCTGCTCACAGTTTTTGTGCATGATCTTGAAGTTATTTGCAACCCAAAAAACCATCATCTTACAGCACATCAAAAAATTCTAGGGTCTCCTGGCTTACCCATATAACTCTTGATCTCTGGGTTGTGAGTACAAGCCCCATGCTGGGTATAGAGATTATCTAAATAAATAAAAACTTTATTTATTTTTTGAAAATTTAAATTCAATTAATTAACATATAATGTATTATTGGTTTTAGAGGCAGACGTCAGTGATTCATCAGTCTAATACCCAGTGGTCATTACATCATGCGCCCTCCCTAATGTTCATAACCCAGTTACCCCATCCTCTCACGTCCCCCACCTAGAGCAACCCTCAGTTTCCTATGATTGAGTCTCTTAAGGTTTGTCTCCCTCTCTGATTTTGTCTTTATTTTTTCCTCTCTTCCCCTATGATCCTCTGTCTTGTTTCTTAAATTCCACATATGGGTGTGACCATATAATTTTCTTTCTCTGATTGACTTATTTTGCTTGGCATAACATTCTATAGTTTCATCCACATTGTTGCAAATGGCAGGATTTCATTCTTTTTGATTGCTGAGTAGTAGTAGTAGTAGTAGTAGTAGTAGTAGTAGTAGTAGTGTGTGTATGTGCCCACATCTTTATCCATCCATCTATTGATGGATATCTGGGCTCTTTGCATAGTTTGGTTATTGTGGACATTGCTGCTATAAACACTGGGGTGCAGGTGCCCTTTCGGATCACTACATTTGTATCCTTGGGGTAAAAACCCATAGTGCAAATGCTGGTTGCAGGGTAGCTCTATTTTCAACATTTTGAGGAGCCTCCATACTATTTTCCAGAGTAGCTGTACCAGCTTGCATTCCTACCAAAAGTGTAAGAGGGTCCCCTTTTCTCTGTATCCTCGCAAACATCTGTTGTTTCCTGACTTGTTAATTTTAGCCATTCTGACTGGTGTTGAGGTGGTATTTCATTTTGTGGTTTTGATTTGTATTTCTCTGATGATGAATGTTGTTGAGCATTTTACATGTGTCAGTTGACCATTTGTCTGTTAGAGAAATGTTTGTTCATGTCATAAAAACTTTTTAAAAAGTTCCAGAATGTTATGTGCGTTTCTTCTTTCATAACCTCTTTCCCCTTTTTATTTTATTTCAATGTTGGAGGTTAACCCGTTTCTTTTAAAAATCATCCGGAAGCTTTTTATAGACATTTCTTCAATGCCTAAGTGATAGATATTTGTGACACATCATCAATGAATCTTCAGTCTTTTCAACGTTTGTAAATTCTCTGGTGGTCTGAAGGGGCTTGACTAGTTCTATCCCTAAACCAATTTGCTGGGCTTGAGTATAGGTCTTTAGTGTTGTCCTCTTCCAATTCATTTATAGACACACACACACACAGAATGACTATCACTATTGGCTTCTTAGATTATAGATAGGCAGGTGTCATATTCTGATTGTATTTTTAAAAATATTTAAAAATTAAAAATAGTGGATCTAGAAATTGAACAAATAAGTTTCCTTATCTTTTCATTATATTAGAATAATTTTTTTAAAAAACAAAGTTTGTTGTTTGGAATAATTAATTACATATTCTTCAAAATAAACTGCAGCCTTAAATCAGATATAATTTATATTCAGCATTAAAATTATTCCAAAATAATATGCATTTCTACTGTAAGTGAAGCACACATCATTAAAAAATAAACCATCAAAAGTTATACAATCTTCAAATTATGTAAATAATTAATTGATAACATTTAGATAACAAAATTTATTAAAGTAATTCTGGCTCAGAATTAATTTTGGAAAAAAAAAGAATTTGGGAATATTAAAATTAGTCTCAGAAACATGTTAACAAATTGACACAAGATTTGCGCACTTCTAAAATGTAATCTGACAAAAATTTTTTCCAAATTTTTCTTATCAGCCTTTTCTTTTTTTTGCTGAACTGCGAGATTGCTTTTCTTGGTTGCCATTAGTAACTGTGACAGTTATTATAGCATCAACCTGATAATTATGTATTTTTAAGAGATACTGGCAAATGCAAGAGTGACTAATTATTTAAAGTCATTTAAATTATACCTTTATAAGGTTATTAGCAGCCATGCTTTAGATATATGTTTTTTGTCATATTTAGCATATAAAAGACATGTAAAGCTATTAAATGAGTCATAAAATCTATATATAACATCCCTTGAGATAAATGGATGTATATATACCTAGGGATATATAAATAATTGGATGATTTTAGTGTTATATAGTCCTAAACTATACTGTCAGTACAGTTGATCTTGCAAAAACACAATCTCTCATTCTAGGCCAAATTAATTTTGAAAAATAGATTAATATAAATATCTCAAAAGAAAAAGTTTCTGCCTTATCTGTTTTATAAACATAAGTTAAACTTTAACTTTTTTAAATTTAAACTTTATCTTAAGTCAAATTGTCACCACAAACCTTCAATAATCACAATTTATCATCTTGCCTTATTTTACTGCTTTTTTGTAGTTCCTTATAGGCAGGACATACAGAGATGAGAATTGTTTGAGGACAGAAAATGTAACATAGTTAGGAAATACCTTCTGCACTATTGAAAAAGCACTTTACAACATGAGAAATTTGATGACTAACAATCTAAATTATCTTTAACCCATCCATGTACTTCCAATAAACTAAGCACTCTTTGTATCAGACCCATCAAATAAGTGTGGCCTGTAGGAAAATGGTCTGTTTATTTATGTGGCAAACAAGATGATGGTTCTAATGAGCTATGTCTATCATCTTTCATCATTAATTATAAGGAAGAAGACTAAATTACCTGAAAATTATTTCTCCCTTTATCATGAGGCTGATGATAAGTTGTGTGGGGATGCCTCTACCTGGACCATGATAAGGATGAACTGGCCTCAGGTAGATTTGTATGTCAGGTGTCTTTCAGATATGAGAAATGGAATGCCAGCTAGACAATCTATATGTTTGTCCAAGACTTGGACCATTTAGGGTAACTTTTAAAGATATGTAATCATTTCTGGCTGGTAATATATTAAATCTTATCCAAAATTATCCTCTCTCCTCACTCCTACTCTCAGGGACTCAGCAATGAGACTTATTTTATCCAACAGAATTTTACCAGAAGTGATACAAGCAAAGCTTTGAAAATTGTTTCATTGATGTCCCTCTCACAACAAGAGTATGCTCAGCAAGCCAACTACTGCAGAAGAAAGAAGATTAGTGTAGCCCCCAGCCTGTGGGAAAATAAAACATTGTTTAAGTCATTCAGTTTGGGGTGGTTTGTTCAATACTGTTTCATGCATGTACATGTGTGTGTATGTGTATGTATGACCATAATAACTGACACAGTGTTGGAAGTGATTTGAGAACTTATAAAACAAAAAAAAATGAGAGAGATATACAGGATAATTTATATGTCAACGACCATAAAAATATTAAATATATTTAACTTCTGATGCTGTGGGTAAAGGAACATGGTAGGAGGGCTAAATATGCTTGAAGGGAGAAAGCAAAAATTAATCAATGAGAACAGAGTTCTGAGTAATGCAGGGCAATCTTAGAGATAATACTAAATTTGAAAACTATATATTTTTTACATTTAACAGTAACCTATAATGTCATTTCAACATTACCAGAGATGTTTGTAACAGTTATGACTGCAAGAGCAATCTTTTTGGATGTGTTTATATGGAGTGCCCTATGGTAAAATAGAAAGAACTTGTATTTGGAATGAAATAGAAAAATTAAAGTTGAAGATTCCCAATTATCTACCTATGTATTTTTTTGAATATCAGTATTCTCATTCATAAAATAATAATTCCTTAATATATTCATTGTCAAGATTAGTCAGATATGCATAGGATCTTTCTCAATAAATAGTAGATATTGCTATTATTATCCCTGAGACTATACTTTGCCCATAGAGAATCTTCAGTGAAAGGCAGTGATATTATCATTTTTGTTGTTAGGAAAGAAATGACTATAGCAATCACAATGCTGCAGATGTAAATTGCGTGCGTATTTGAGTTTGAATGAAAGAACGATGCAGAAGTCAAACTGAATGATAACAAGACTTTTCCACAGTAGTGTACTTGCTCTGATAACAAACAAAAGCAAGCATAGTATAAAAAGAAGGAAAAAATGTTTTATTTGAAAACAATCCAGACTTATCATGGGGGCATAAGACAAGATCAATAAAGCAGCAAGATAAATAAAATTATCAGCCTCTCATTTTAAACAAGTCTGGACTGTTGAGGGAAGTAGGAATGATAGAACTATAGTTTCATAATGCTCACGTAGTAATTGTATTATATATAATAGCTATTAATCAAGTTGTATATGGTTCACATTCACATGTGGACCAGACCTTATTTAAAATTATGTTATTATGGGATCCCTGGGTGGCGCAGCGGTTTGGCGCCTGCCTTTGGCCCAGGGCGCGATCCTGGAGACCCGGGATCGAATCCCACATCGGGCTCCCGGTGCATGGAGCCTGCTTCTTCCTCCGCCTGTGTCTCTGCCTCTCTCTCTCTCTCTGACTATCATAAATAAATAAAAATTTAAAAAAAATTATGTTATTATGAAAACTGCTGAATTAGAAGACCTTCTCAATTATAAGCGCAGACATTTAATATGGACAATACACTAATTACAGCTGCCATTCATGAGGTACTCATTATGAACTAGGAACTGAGTTAAGAGCTTTACATAGATTATTTAGTTTATTTCTTATAAACTCTACGTTTTACAAAGGGGAAAAGTGAGGTTGCCAAATAGTAAGTAATTTGTTTAATGTCACAGAACTATTAAGTAGAGGAGGCAGGATTTGAATTTAGTATGTTTCTAAAGTCTGTGCTCTTAAGGATCAGCATTTGTAGTGTTTACCCAAGAGATGAGGTTTGAACATGAACAATGCCTATTCCGTTCTTTATCCTTGATCCTCCTGGATTTTGTTATCATAAAAATTCACCTAAACAGCTACAAATAAGGATAATGTATGTATGTACAAAGAAAGTAACAAATCTCTTATAACAATGTACTTGGACAATTATGAACTCCCACTGTACCTTTCAGCAGCATCCAGGTGCCATTTATCATCTGCTCTTTCTTGGAGCATGTTGCCTTCTTTTTTTTTATTACACTTTTCATTTAAAAAATTTCTTTAATGTATGTTCTCTCTTTCACTGGGGTCAATTTCCTCTGATTATCAAGATATATTCCTCTCTTTCAGACCTTTCCATAGGCCTGATAATGTTTCGCAAATATATTAATGATGGCGGCTTAAGGTCTCTAAGATGGGCTATATCAAAGTTTTTACAGATTACTATACAGTTCCTTAGGGAGATAAAAACTGAACTTGCTGGAATTTCTTTGTGCTAAGATGGGACAATTAGTCTATTCATGTAATGAAAGCACTGGCAAAAACTGTCAAAGTCAACTGTCTTAGAGCTCTGGAAGCTAACCAAAAGCTTGCAGCAACCTAAGGACATTTATTCAAGATAAATAGCTAAATCTAGGTAAGTACAACAAATCATTTGGTGTTTGTAACTTGTCCTATTTCCATTCCCCTTTCCCTAGATCTCTAGTAGCCTTAGAAACCACAGCTGCACAATCATGGTGAACACAAGCAACCTCTCATCCATTTTAGAGCAAAGAATAGGATTGGAGTTCCTCCAAAGCTTCAGTTCTAGGAAATTGTCACTATTGACCTGTTTGCAGTTCCCTGGAAAATTGCATTCATAGGCCATATCTCCATTTGACTTAATTCAGGCCTCACCCAGGATGAACAACTTTTCCTTTGGGCATTTAGAAAAAACAATTAGTGATAATTCTTTAACACTGTAGCTTCCTGTGGCAGCAATAAAAGTTGGAGCAAACAAGTTGACCAGCAAACTTAAAAGGAAAAGCTGATAGATGAGATACCCGTAACAGATTCTGAAAAGTGCAAGATATATTTCTGGGAATCTAGATTTTAAGACAAAAATTATTACTAAAAATTGCTAACCAAAGATCCCCAAAATATATGAAACTGAAATTTATGGAATTAAAGATATATAGAAAATTTAAAAATAATAACTTGAATTTACAATATCCTACTTTCTGCAGTGAAAAGAATAACCAAAAAAAGATTCACAAGGAAAAATAGAACTTGAACAACATCACAAACCACTATACTGAATAGATATTTATAGAACATTCCATCCAATAAAATACACAACCTCTTTAAAATTGCATAAGGAACATTCTCCAGATTATGCAAAACAAATCTCAATTTAAAACTGTAGAAATTGGGATCCCTGGGTGGCCCAGTGGTTTGGCGCCTGCCTTTGGCCCAGGGCGCGATCCTGGAGACCCGGGATCGAATCCCACGTCGGGCTTCCGGTGCGTGGAGCCTGCTTCTCCCTCTGCCTGTGTCTCTGCCTCTCTCTCTCTCTGTGACTATCATAAAATAAATTTAAAAAAATGTAAAACTGTAGAAATTAAACAAAGTATATTTATGGCCATAATAGAATGGTGTTAGAAATCAGTAACAGAGGAAAATTTATAAAGTCACAAATATGTGGAAATTAGACTAACCCACTCTTAAATAACAAATAGGTTCAAGAAGAAATCACAAGGGAAATTAGAAGATATTTTGAGATGACTGAAAATGAAAATAAAACATACACAAATATATGGAGTACAGCTAACGCGGTGCTTAGAGAAAAAATTGTAGCTAGATACCTTTTTAAAAAGAAGATGGGGATCCTTGGGTGGCTCAGCGGTTTAGCGCCACCTTCAGCTCAGCGTGTGATCCTGGAGTCCCAGGATCGAGTCCCACCTCGGGCTCCCTGCATGGAGCCTGCCTCCCCTTCTGCCTGTGTCTCTGCCTCTGTGTGTGTGTGTGTGTGTAAATAAATAAAATGAATAAATAGATAAAATCTTAAAAAAAAAAAAAGAGAAGAAGATCAGTGTCATTCCTAAGAGTAAGAGCAGGGTGGCAGAGTAAACAAATCGAAGAGTGACAAATTAAGAAATGAGTGAGGTCATAGATTGTGGAATGTTGTAAGCAGTTTAAAGTTTATTCTAACTGTGATAGAAGCCTTTGAAGAGTGTAAAGCAGGCTGGAGGTGGAGGACGATAAGGCAAATGATAGGTCATGTTTGGTGGGATATGACCAATTTACATGACTTAAAAGTTACTCCAGTGACTTAGTAGACATAGGCTGAGAGTAGAAATAAAGAGACCAGTTGTGATGGTATTGTAGAAGCCAAGGTGAAAAATTAGAGTAATTATAGGTAAGTGGCAGAAAGACCAGTAGTCAGAACTGGCATACATACTTACTGATGTGTTAGATTAGGGATGTTAAGAAAGGGATAATGATTCCTAGTTTTGGGACCTAAGCACACTGCCAAATTGAGTGGAAAAATTGAGGGTAGAGTTTTGGAAAGAACAGTAAAATGTCTAGAATTATTCCAGTAGAGGTATCAATTAGGAGGTTAATTTAGTAGTCCAAGTGACACATGATGATGGTTAAGTCCAGAATGTAGAGTGGGGTCAAAATTCTGAAAGTCACATAATCAGAGAAAGAGAAAAAATATTTTTAATGCTGACTAAGGGATCCCTGGGTGGAGCAGCAGTTTGGCGCCTGCCTTTGGCCCAGGGCACGATCCTG
The DNA here is from genome assembly GCF_018345385.1 of Vulpes lagopus. Classification (NCBI taxonomy): domain Eukaryota; kingdom Metazoa; phylum Chordata; class Mammalia; order Carnivora; family Canidae; genus Vulpes; species Vulpes lagopus. Next base: position 37,009,885 of record NC_054846.1, read on the forward strand.
GGGACCCGTGGTCGAATCCCACGTCGGGCTCCCTGCATGAAGCCTGCTTCTCCCTCTACCTATGTCTCTGCCTCTCTCTCTCTCCTCTGTGTGACTATCATAAAAAAAAAATGCTGACTAAATTCTTGGATAAGGAAAAATCCATTTTTTTAACTTATATTCATGAAAGTGAAGTGGACTGGAAATTGTCTCCCTAGATGGTTAAATCCCTGGGAGAAAAGAACTGTGAGTTGTTTATTTCTGTGACTTTTGTGTTCAATATGGAACACATGAAATAGTAAGTTTTAAAAAGTCATTGTTGAATAATTTAAATGAACACAAGGCTATAAATTCATATTTATTATGATTGCCAAAAGGGGATTTCTTTGCATATTTTTTATATAATTTCATGTGCAATTCAATGTAAGAAAAAGTGCTTTATAATAACCTTTTAATGTTTTTCTGCATTGAAATTTAAGATAGGAAACTTACAGTCTGCAAGAAAACCAGAATATTTATATTCATCAGCCAGAAACATCATAGTTGACAGTCATATATTTTGCTTCCTCCCTTTTACTGTCTTCTAAGAGTGACTGACCCCCATAAACTCTAGAGTGCTAATAATCATGTGACTATTTCCCTTCCATGCTGTTTAGGAGATACAGTAGGAGATACAGTAGACAGAAAACTCACAGGATTCATAGTTACAATAGTTGAATAGTGTTTTCTGCTGTAATCCATGTCTAATGAATTTTAACAATAAGAATGTTAAAAGTATAAAGGCAAATCTACTTGTAGGAGAGAAAAACTTTTAAAAACTTAAAATATATATTAAGAACAAGGAAGTTCACTTGAGGTTGTAGCTTCTTCCTCTGGAAACACAACAATGTGCTTGAAAAATTCTTTTCAACTTGCTATTCAGTACATTGTTTTGATTTGTAAATAAAAGCCAAGGAGGAAACCTCAAGTCAAATCTGATTTTCCCAGAATAATCAGGTATCATTCATTGTCTGAAAAATAATACCCATGTAAAACATCTACAAAGCTGAGGCTAAAGTAACTATTATATTTGTTACTTTTTAAAGTGAATGCCTAGACAAATGTAGTAGGTTATCAAAATAGTACCTGTGAGTCTGTTAAAACCCCTGGGAAAGGAAAAACTTGGAACAAATTGGTATTTTTTTTTAATCTCAGGATTTCTGTAATAGAGACAAACATTCTGATTTTTTTTTTTAAGATATATAACACCAAGCTGAATATGCACTCTGAGCTCATGCAGTCAAATTTTAACTGGATTCTTTGTGTCCCTCAGATGGGGTAACAGCTCACATTTACTATTTACTATGTTGTAAATAGCTAGGCAGCTCTGCATGTTGTTGCATTTCTTCTACCGATCCTTGATTGATGAATCTTATCATCCCCATTTCACAGATGTATAAATGTAGCCTGAGAGGTTAAATATCATGCACATGGTCACATGGTGAGATGAGGCCAGAATTCCTATGCAAGTCTGTCTGCCTGATTGGAAAAAAAAAAATGCTCTTTTTGTTACTTGGCACTATCTTAAAATATTTTTAACCTTGATCGAAGGCTTATTATTTTATCTTAGCAACAATAAGAACTGAATTTTATTCTAGAATTCATTACTCTTCCCAGATCTTCAACATCCACCCCTTTACCACTCTAGGCAGAGGAGCAAGGATCAATCTCACTCTAGGCTCAGAGGGAGATCAAATCCTTCTCTCAACTTCCCTCTACATCATCTCAAATTACCTGACATCTCCCAGCAATCCCTCTTTCTTAGTTTTCTTATACCCAACTTATCTACCACTCACGTGTGAGGGCTGTCCCTGAAGTCAGAATGACATCTCTGTCCCTAAGACCAACATCCCATATCATTTGTCATGTTGCTTTCATTTGAATACTTCCAGAAGAAGATCCTGAGACAAATTTGGATTTAAGGACACAAAAAAGGTTCATTTTGTAGAAGATTGCAGGAAATGCTACTAGGAAAGTGATGAAAGAGAAGATAGGAAATAAAATTTTCTTATCAGGCAAGGGTCTCCTGAGAATAAGTTCAAGTTAATGATGCCAGGAAAGTGCCATAGCCAGTTTAGAAGATGTGCCTCAGTTATCTTGCTCAAGGTGCAAGGGAGCAGAGTACTTGCACACTAAGGTCACAGTCATTGGTTGAGAGCTGCTGGGGTTGGCAGGAAATTCTCTGATAAGATTGGCCTGTCATGTGAGCAAACAGGTTTAAGTTCTCAGGCAATGTCATGCAGGTTCTGGGAGCTGGAATTTGGGCAGCCATATGCTACTCTGGTTAACGTGAGGGGATACAAGTACACATTCACTTTATCATATTATTTAAAAATATTTACTGTGTTTGCAACCAATGATTTTCTTTACATAAAAACCTTTTGTGTCCCTTCCTACTTTTCTATTCATTCCTTTATTTTTGTATCTATATTCTTTTTTTTATTCCTACCACTTTATATAAACACTTAAATATTAACCACTTAAATATTTCCTAAGAATCTGTTCATGATTCCTCTCATTTTGACTCCTACCTGTGGCAATCTCATGGTTCTATTATATCCGTGCAGGTGATTCTCACATTCATAACTCAAATCCAATCCTTTTTCCCCTGTCCAATGTTCAATATTACACTTTAAACCATCACCTAGAGCTCACCTCCTTCATTTAGCACTTCAGGATGTCCAAAACTGACTTTGCAATATTCCTTAGAAATACTTCATATTTTAAAAACTACTCATGGGGATCCCTGGGTGGCGCAGCGGTTTGGCGCCTGCCTTTGGCCCAGGGCGCGATCCTGGAGACCCGGGATCGAATCCCACATCAGGCTCCCAGTGCATGGAGCCTGCTTCTCCCTCAACCTGTGTCTCTGCCTCTCTCTCTCTCTCTCTCTGTGACTATCATAAATAAATAAAAATTAAAAAAAAAATTTAAAAACTACTCATATCTTCTTTCAAGACAAATTGTTGAAAAATTCTTAATCATCTTTAACACATCTATTTTTCTTTCCCCAATATTCAGTTAGACTATCCTGCCAATTCTCTCTCTATAATAATATCTCTTCTCCATTTCTTCCTCTTCAACTTCCAACAACTACTTCCATTCACAAGGATTTCATTATTCTTGACTTGGTCTACTTTAATAGCCTCCAAGTTCGTTCTTTCTTTCTTTCTTTCTTTCTTTCTTTCTTTCTTTCTTTCTCTTTCTTTTTTCTTTCTTTCTTTCTTTCTTTCTTTTTTCTTTCTTTCTTTCTTTCTTTCTTTCTTTCTTTCTTTCTTTCTTTCTTTCTTTCTTCTTTCTCTTTCTTTCTGATTTTATTTATTTATTCATGAGAGACACAGAGGGAGAGAGAGACAGAAACAGAGGCAGAGGGAAAAGCAGGCTTCCCGGGAGCCCAATGTGGGACTCAATCCCAGATACCAGGATCACATCCTGAGCCGAAGGCAGAGGCTCAACCACTGAGCCCCCAGGCATCCCAGATTCTTCTTTAAAAAACAAAAACAAAACAAAACAAAACCTAAAAAACTTCCTTGTCAGCTATTGCTAAATTGTCTTTTTTTTTTTTTTTTGAAGATTTATTTTATTTTAGAAAGAGAGGGCATGAGTGAGGGGAGGAACAGAGAGAGAGAATCTCAAATAGACTCCCCACTGGGCATAGAGCCTGATCCAGGGCTTGATCCCATGACCCTAAGATCATGACTTGAGCTGAAATCAAGAGTCAGATTCATAATGGACTGAGCCACCCAGGCACCCTAGGCACCCATGCTAGGGTTTTCTTACAGTACAGTTCTGATCATGTCATTTTTCCACTCAAAACTCCAAGAGACTATCTATTCTTGTAGACTCTTGCTCTAATGGAAATAGCATAAGTTTTAAGTCAAACAAAACTAGTCTAAATTCCTATCCCACTACTTACCAACTTTGTGTCTTTGATCAAACTACTATATATTGTAGGCTTTAATTTCCTCATGTATAATCCAAGCATAATAATACTGTTAATGATGATGGCATATTAAATAAGGTCATTTATGACCCAGCCTGTAAACCACCCAGCACTATGTCAGGCACGCTACAGGCACTTGGTAAACTATAATTAGTTTACTGACAATCTAACAATTCTGTTACATTTTTTTCTCTTGTTTTTCAAGATTCATTAACCTGGCATCAAAAGCCCTTTAGGATTTATAGGATAGAATATAAAAATTACTGTACAAGTTAAAAACAAATGGATTCAAAAAATATAGATGTTTATTTTTCTAATTATGGGAAAGGGCTTAGTAGACATATAAGCAAATGGAGGAACAAGACCACCTAATGAATGGCTTGGAGTACATATAATTTTTAAGAAAGCTCTTTATCAAAAATGTCAAGAATGATGTGAAAGATTTTAAAAATAGAGCAGTAATATATGCACTACATATAGGACTAATATATGTACTATATACAGGCAAATTAATAAGACTATACAAACACCACAATAGCAAAATTTACAAAAAAACCCCATGAATTGGTAATTCACAATACTTATTACATATAAATAGATATTATTATATATGGGCTCATGACCTGAGCCCAAGGTAGATGCTGTAAACAACTGAGCCACCCAGGCACCCCAATAATGACATATTTAAATATATGTATTTTACATATATCGGGTGGCTCAGTTGGTTAAGCATCTTCCTTGGGCTCAGGTCATGATCTCAGGGTCCTGGGATCTAGCCCTCTGTTGGACTCGGACTTCCTGCTCAGCATAGAGTCTGCTTCTCCTTCTCCCTCTGCCACTCCCCCTGCTCTCTTTTTTTTTTCTCTCTCTCTCTCCCCCCCTAAATAAATAAATAAATAAAATATTAAAAAATAAATCCATCATTCCTATTGGGGGCATTTTTGTCCTCCAAGGGACATTCAGCAATGTCAGGAGATTTTTTTGATTGTCACTATTAAGGGGTTATGCTACTAGCACCTAGTGGATAGAGACCAAGGATGCAGGTAAACATCTTGCAGTGTATAGGCAGGCCTCCTTCACCAAGAGGGAATTGTTTAGTTCAAATGGCAATAGTGCTGCTTTTGAGAACCCTGAGTTAAATGACAATTTAAGTGATTTTATTTCCACAGGAAAGAAACACATTTTTATTTCTTAATTCTTAGTAAATTTTTCTGAGGGAGAAAGACTCTATAGATAGGAATATTGTCAGGCTTTGAAAAAGATTATTCTCTGAATAGCTAACCAGCCATTAAGAAATTTCCCACTGGAAGTTCTGACCTCTGCTATGATTTCCAGGTTGCAAACGTTACTTTCTTCACAAATACATTTGCATTCAGTTAGAGAAATATTTCATTTGCCTCATCATCTTGCCTATGACATTATTTTATATTTATATTTCTAGAGTGATATGTAGACTTTAAAAGGAAATTGGTTTTACATCTAAGGGATCAACAGAGCAACGATTTTGTACTGAAAACGATTTGAACGCCGGAATTCTTGTCAAATATTCTTGTAAAAATTATTCTACCTGAAAATTACCTTCAGTTATTTGACTGTGAGGAAAGATATAATGTAAGATGAATAAAAATACACACATACACACCTTTGAGTGCAATCTACACAAAGAATCAGAGTCACAGTATTAATTTAATATATCATAAACACCATTCCCCCAGATTTGGGGAAGAACTCATAAAAATGTGGAGAAATATATGTATGCATTGTTTTTTTAAAAAAGTAACCTGAGAATATAATAAAACCTTACTTTAAACCAATGGTCTTTTTACCAAACTTGCAATGTAAAAAAAATCTCCTGTTGTCTTGATTCTAAGGAATGAACACTGATTCATAGGAACAGTGCCTGTGGGCAGCAAGAAAACAGTGGGTCAGGGGAGCAAAATCAGAAGTGCAATAGTGATGCCTTTGCTTCTTTTCTCTGGTAATAGTTAACAGTTTAACAGCACTAGCTAACCCTTCTTTAACAGCATTAGCTAACCATATGGCAAAGTGATAATCAAATAGAAAGATACCAGCAACAAAAAATTCCAAGAAATTCGCAATACAATATGAACTACCTGGGGACAGGTAGATGTCTCATTTGGTTAAGCATCCGACTCTTGATCTCAGCTCCGGTCTTGATCTCAGGATCCTGAGTTCAAGCCCTGCTTTGGCCTCCATCCTGGATGTGGAGCCTACATAAAAAATAAAAAATAAAAAAACCAATAAAACAACATAAAATAAAAGTGAACTACCTGAATTCTCTCAGGAAGAAAAGGGAAAATTTGATGATGGATCAGTTGGAGTCCCAATGGAGATGGTGTCAATTATTTGCTTCAAGTGTGGCAGAGAAGCAAAGCAACCTGAAAGATACTTGGGAAAACAGAATGTTAGAGGAAAAAGAGAAGTTTGACTACTTCAAGCCTCCTATCAAATGCCCTAGGCAGTGGTGAAGTGTAAAATTCTACTTCATCCAAAAAACATAGTTAGAAAAGGATGATAAATAGCAAAATTATATACATAGGGACAGTTTCTTATGAATGTATATGAAGTTAAGAAAGTATGTGGTGGGAGATATCAAAAAATCTTTTTGGAAGCTAAGAAAAGTAAATGCTAGTACCTGGATAGAAAGCAAATCAAATAATCACTGTCTCTCTTTAAATGAAATTTCAAAAGCATCTTTTCTGAAATAAAAACTGTTAAACTGATGATTATTTTACTGACAAGCATCCAGTTTAGTTTTATGTGGACACCATGGAGTCATAGTCAAGAGAAATTTACTAAGTCTATTTATTTTTTTTTTTTTTACTTATTTGAATGAGAGAGAGAGAGAGAGAGAGAACACGAACATGGGGAAGGCCTCAGTATACTGGCAGCTACTTTACTCCTCAATACCAGGCATCCATAGGATGGCCAGTGTCTTTTACAAATATCCTTGATTAAAGCATAATAAGTATGAATTTTATTATATCTTTATCCTTGATGTCTTTTTAATATTCTATATGATGATTTAAAAAGAAGATAAAGGTATAGTATGTTCACTAGGGATAGTCCTTAAGGAGAAAATGAAAGCAGGAAAAAGGAACATTAGGGCCCAGAGGTAAGGGAGGACTGGAATGTTTGACTGGGTTGCTAGAGAAGGTGTCACCGAGAAGACAGAAGTTAAGGTGGAGGAGATGAGACAGTAAGTGACATGGGCAAGCATAGTTGTTTTGTTTGAAGAAACAGCAGGTACACAGGCTCTGCTGCGAGAGAATATCTGAAATATTTGAGGAAGAGCAAAGGGAGTCAGTGTGGGAAGAGGAGAGGGAACCAGGTATAGAGTGATAGCAGTTGTTAAAGAAATCAAGTAGGGCCTATAAACCTCATAGGAATGTAGACTTTTATTTTTTTAAAGATTTATTTATTTATTTATTTATTTATTTGAGAGAGGGGTTGAGGAGGCGTAGAGGGAGAAGGAAAGTCTTAAGCAGACCCCATGCTGAGCACAGAGCCCAAGAGGGGGTTCTATCTCATGACCCCAGATCATAACTTGAGTGAAAACCAAGAGTCAGACACTTAACCAACTACACCATCTGGGCACCCCTACGCTTTTATTATTATTTTTTTTAGGATTTTATTTATTTATTCATGAGAGATACAGAGAGAGGCAGAGACATAGGCAGAGGGAGAAGCAGTCTCCCTGCAAGGAGCCTGATGCAGGACTCGATTCCCAGACTGAGGATCACACTCTGAGCCCAAGGCAGATGCTCAACCACTGAGCCACCCAGGCATCCCCATAGACTTTTATTCTTAATGAGTGGAAAATCCAATGGAAGAATTTCAACAGATGATCTGTTTCAACAGAGGATCTAACTATGTTTTAAAAGGATAACTCCAATTTCTGTGTAGAAACAGACTAGAGTAGTAAAAAGTATAGACACAATCTGGAAAGTTGCAAAATCCAGATGGATCAGAGTGGAAGTGGGAAGGCCATAAAAAACAGTGAATTTATGGCTATGTTTTGAGGCAAATAAGATCTTCTGTGGGATATGTGATATAATCAGATAAAGAATGATGGAGTTTCCATATACTGAAATGGACAACTATAGGTAGAACATCTTGACATTGGGAATTTTGGGAGTTGAAGTTGAGGGGCAATGTTGTTTGTGAGGCAGAAGTGGGAACAGTGTTCAGAGGGGAAAAGACCAGGAATTCAGTTTTGAACTCAGTTTTGAACTTGATTAATTTGAGATGCTTATTAGACATCCAAGGGCAGATATAAAGTAAACAGTTGGATGCTTATGTTTGCAATTCAGGGAAGAGGTAGGAGTGGGAAATAAAAGTTGGGAATAATCTGTATGTAGATATTAGTACACTATGAGACTAGATGAGATAACAAAGGGAGTAAATATAAGTAAAAGAAGATAAATATAAGGAGAAATCCAAAGATTGAGCCCTGGGATATCCTACTGCCCCAGGAGGAGGAGGCATGGAGAGATCAGAACAATGGATCAAGATATAGCTACCAGAAACCTAAGTGTAAACACAAGTAACAGTAGTGTTCTGAAAGAAAAAGTGAAAAAATATAGTATTTTAAGTATTAAAAACTGAGGATAAGTCAAAAAATAAGGTGACCAAGAATTCATCTCTAGGTTAATACAAAAGTCAATGGTGATACTGGCAGTTGCGGTTCTGATGGAGTACTGGGGTTGAAGACCTGAAATGGGTTGAAGAAGAAATGGAAGATGACAAGTTGGCACTGATTAGTTATAGATAAATGTTTTACAGGAGTTTTACTATAGGAAAACAGGGCAGCATGTGCCAAAAAAAATGGTGTTGGGAAAATTGGACAGCCACAGGCAAAAGACTGAAACTGGACCATTTTCTTACACCATACACAAAAATAATCTCAAAATGGATGAAAGACCTAAATGTGAGACAGGGTCCCATCAAAATCAAAATAGAGGAGCACATAGGAAGCAACCTCTTTGACCTCAGCTGTAGCAACTTCTTGCTAGACATGTCTCCAAAGGGAAGGGAAACAAAAGCAAAAAATGAACTACTGGGACTTCATCAAGATTAAAGGCTTTTGCACAGCAAAGGAAATAGTCAACACAACTCAAAAACAACCTATGGGATGGGAGAAGATATTTGCAAATGTCTTATCAAATAAAGGGTTAGCATCCAAAACTATATAGAACTTATCAAACTCAACACCCAAAAAACAAATCATCCAGTTAAGAAATGGGGAGAAGACATGAACAGAGGTTTCTCCAAAGAAGACATGCAAATGCGCCAACAGACACATGAAAAAATGCTCAACATAACTCAGCATCAGAGAAATACAAATCAAGACCACAAGGAGATACTAGCTCACACCAGTCAGAACGACTAAAATTAACAACTCAGGAAACAGTGGATACTGGCGAGGATTCAGAGAAAGGGGAACCCTCATACACTGTTGGTGGGAATGCAAGATGGTACAGACTCTCTGGAAAACAGTATGGAGGTTCCTCAAAAAGTTAAAAATAGAGCTACCCTACAACCTAACAATTGTACTACTATGTATTTACCCAAAGGATACAAAAATGGCGATTTGAAGGGGCACAAGCACCCCAATTTTTATAGCAGCAATGTCCACAACAGCCGAACTATGGAAATAGCCTATACGTCCATTGACTGACTGATGAATGGATAAAGAAGATGGGGTGTATATACATATGTATATAATGGAATATTACTCAGCCATCAAAAATAATGAAATCTCACCATTTGCAATGACATAGATGGAACTGGAGGGTATTATGCTGAGTGAAATAAGTTAATCAGAAAAAGACAAATATCACATGATTTCATTCATATGTGGAATCTAAGAAGCAAAATAGATGAACATAGGGGAAGGGAGGGAAAAATAAAATAAGACAAAATCAGAGAGAGAGAGAGATAGAGAGAGAGACAAACCATAAGAGACTCTTAACTATAGGATGCAAACTGCAGACTGCTGGAGGGGAGGTGTGCAGAAGGAAGGGGTAACTGGGTGATGGGTATTAAAAAGGGCACCTGATGTAATGAGCACTGGGTGTTGTATCTAACTGATGAATCACTAACCTCTACCTCTGAAACTAATAATACACTATATGTTAACGAACTGATTTTATTTATTTATTTATTTATTTATTTATTTATTTATTTATTTATTTTTTAAGAACTGATTTTAAATTTTAAAAAAGGGAGAAAAGAATGGGAGTGAGTTTTTTTTTCTTTTTTGAAAGGACATATAATAACATATTTGTAAGTTGATGGAAAGCATCAGGTAGAGAAGGAAAAACTGATATGGAAGGGACTGGTTTTAGTGAATACACAATGACATTTAAGCCTAGTAAAAAGGAGATGAGGATGTGAGAATGTATGGGACTCCTTCTGCACCTAACAACACATAATATTAATTAAGGGCGAGACTAGGGGAGCCGGATCACTGGGCTTGGAATTCCAGTTCTGCCACTGGCTAGCAACGTGACTTAGGCAAGGTATTCTCTTCTCTGGGTCTCATTTTTCTCCCCTCCCAAATGATGATAATAATTTAACCTTCTTCAGAAAACTAGTAGGAGAAGCAAAAGTTATGTTTGTAAAAGGCTTAGAAGGGCAAGTGTTTCTCATGATTGTTAAATACATGCATATGTACGTATATATTACATGTGTAAATAAATATAACATAAATAAATTCCTACTGAGATTCCACTCATCTGAACTCCTTTTGTTCCTTTGGTCAAAATGATACTCCTGACCATCTGCTAACTGTCCCTACATAACACTTGTGTTAACAAGAATGTCAACTAGGCTCATGAACTACAAAGCAACTGTTAGAATGCAGGCCTGGTACTGGCCTACTACTACTGCATGTTCAATTTTATTATAACTGTAACTCCTCAGCTATAAAAAGAGAGTAAAAGTAAACTGATATCCTGGGAGTTTTGAGTAATAAATGAATAAGGCCTAGAAAGCATTTTTCTCAGTACGTGTAACCTGTATACACTCAGTTAAGGATGGCTTTTAATATTGTTATGTTACCCTTAGTTTCTGGCACCATGGCTGACACGGATATACTGCGAGAAAGAGAGTGGAATCCATTGAAATTAAGCCTCTTTCTTTTGCTGGCCTCTCCCATTCTTCTTATCTATAGTTCATGCTGAAAGATAAAACTTCAAAAACATGGTATTCACTGCAGAATGAAAGGATTTAGGTCATAATAACAGCAACAGATTTTGTAAGTCCAAAAATGATCGTTATCAATGACGGATCCTGTAGCGTTTCTGGCAAGTAGGTGGGCAGGCAGGCAGCCAAAAACATTTATTGACAACAAAACTGTATTAAACATTTGGCAATTTTTACATGTTTGTGTGGGATAGTGTACACTGATTGAAGCCAAACACCTATAAATGACTCCAAAATGTGAGAAAAAAATAAGATTCAATTATCAAATGTATGTACGTGGAGAGAGGGGGAAAAATATTAGGGAAATATGTGCAATGGATGGAAGGTTTATCTTGAATGTCCCTATGTTGAAATCCTAAGCCCCACTGTGATGGTCTTAGAAGGTGGGAGATGATTAGGTCATTAGAGTGAGCCTTCCTGATTGATATTGGTACCCTTATAAAAGAGACCCCAGAAAGCTCCCTTCCCCCTTCTGCCATATTAGCCACGAGGAGAAGACTATTTATGACCAAGAAGCAAGCTTCCCCCTACCCTGACTCCATTGCCTCCTTGATCTTGGATCTTTAAGCTTCCAGCACCGTGAGAAATCAATGCTTGTTTAGCACATCCAGTCTATGATACTTTGTTATATGGACTAAGACAATAAAATACCTACAGGCATTACCAAGTCACAGAAAAATAAATGGTCAACAAAGGGCCCTCAACTATGTCTATACAAATAAATACTGCTGGACTATGAGTCATCATAGCCAAAAAAAGAATTTATACTTAGACGCCATCTGAAAAACATTTGCAAGGACTTTTCAGGCCTTATTTTTTTTTTTATTTTTTTTTTTAGGCATGACACTAACTTGAGAAAAACTAGAAAGAGAATTCGGAATGAGAAATTTAGGCAGTATCTTTTGTTCACTGAATAGAGATAGTAAGTCAAAAGCAATCCTGCAATTATGTACTATAATAAACACCACGTGGAAGCATCTCCATAATAGAGATGTTACAGTTTAACATAATTAAAAACCACTTGCTCTAAGTAGTAAACAAAATTTTTAAAAACATAGAAACATGAGGTGGATTGTTATAAACTGCAGTTGAATTTGATCTGATAGAGGATAATGAATATCCACATCAGACAAACCTGGTTTTTAGCTGAGCAATGTCAGCTATAATGTACATCCAGAAAAACATACTTTGTTCATCAGTAAAATAATTTGAACAATATTTGTCTTAAGAGTGTTGTTGTGAAGGTTATAAATCACTATAAATGGGTCTAGCATAATATTTGTTTGGCACATAGGAGATTCTGTGGATATTTGTTTTGTGGAGCAATATTTTAACACAATTCATAGATAACAGGAGAATCTAAAGTGGGAGTCAGCTATCTCCTTCAAAGGAAATTAAATTGGAGCAATATTATTTTTACTCTCAGCCTCTGATGGTTATAGCCTGGTTGTATAACCCAGGTATGACGAAGTGGATGCCCTGTCCCATATTTGAGTTTTGAAAGAGTAAAGTCACTTTTAGAAATATCTGCAAAGCACAGTGGTCTTCAGCTGGGTCCTTTTTATAAAGTCTGGAGAAATTTTTGATGTCAGGGCTCAGGAAGTGATATCAACAACTAATGGGCAGTGGCCAGAGATGCCACTGGGCATCATACCATTTACCAGAAAACCCTGCAAATCAAAGTTTGGTCCAAAACATCAACAGTACTGAGGACGAACAGCCCTGGAGTAGCACCAGGGCAGAGTGGGCCGTGCAGTATCACAGCAGTGGGTGTCGGGAGTCAGGGAACGTCTAGCCAACTGACCAGTGCCAGTGTCCTGAGCAGATGGCTTCTGTGGACAGTCTTTTGGCATCTTGAATACGCCTTGACTTCTGGAACTCTTGCCTGATCTCAGACTCCAGTTTTTTAATTCAATTTTGTAAGCTACACAACACACTTCCAGTAAATTCCTTAATGCTTAAGTTAACTAATTTTCATTTTAGCCATCAATTAGCCATCTAATTAGCAGAGACGGTCCCTCAATAGCATTTGTTATTACTAGTATTATCATTATCATCATCTTGAGTAATATAATTAATAATAATTAAATTAATTAGAAGGAGGGTGATCTAAGCTGCTCTTTAACGGTATCAATAGCTACCATTTATTCAGTACTTATAATTGGCTAACGGCTATATGCATGATATTCAATTTATTCCCTGAAGCCACTTTGTAAAGAAAGCATTAATGTCTCTATTTAAGAAATAATAACACTGAGGCAACCCAAAGTCACTCCAGCTAATAGTATCAGGCCCAAGTTTCAGATTGAGATCTTTTTAATTCTAAAGATTTTTTTCATTTAACTATAATTATATACATATGTATCTGTGTGTATATATATATATATACATATATATGTATATATATGCATACAGCTTTTATAGAAGAAAAAGAGCCATTTTCCAGAAGAAAGGCTGTATACACACACACACACACACACACACACACACACAAATTATAGACTATGCATCCAGAGCCCAAATTACTGCCTCTTTTCCTCATCTCTCTTTAACTTCCATCCTACATCTCACTCTATTCTGGATTTCTATCCTTAATATTTTATCACACTCTCTTCGCAAATCACCAATGGCATTGTTTTATAGGTATGAAATCCAGCCAATCTGGGTGCTTTCTTCCCAAAATTCCATCATCCCTCTATCGTCAGGATTTCTCTTATAGTTTGGTTTCCTTCTCTATCTACCCTTTCTCAGTTTAATTAGCAGCTGTTCTAACTAAGTCCAGCTTTTGAAATTTGGTGTTCACATGGTCACTATCTTTGTCTCTTCTTTTTCACACACACACTCTCTAGATAGTCTCATCTGTACTCTATGTCTATAGGGTCCTACCTTATCAACTGAAACCATAATATTCTTGCCTCCAAGGTGGGGCTAATGTTTATGCTAAAAGTTTTATGGTTCTCCAGCTTAGAATAGCACAATAGGAGGTCCTTAAAATTAAATCATTCCACGCTCCAGTTCACAGGTGGAGAGAATGGCTTTATTTCCTTGCCTGTATTCTCTTTCCTGTCTGGAGGCAAAAATGGATTATCATTGCTGAGGGATATAAAGCCAGAAAGCCAACCTAAGTTGTTAGAGAATCCCATTGTGCTGTGATTATAGCTACACAGTGAGAACTACACGCTGGCAACAAGTAAACCTGGAGAGAGTCAGACAGTCCTTCTACTTGCTGGTCTACAGCAGTTTCTCTGGGACAGCATCACAGTAGGTTAGGGAAGTTCTCTTTCTCCCCACATCCCATCCTGTGATTAGCAATTGTTAATCCACGAATCAAGACAGGTTAGGCTTCTAAAATAACAGTTCAATTTCACATGATTCTACATGCTCAGGTATACACATAGCCGTTTTCCAGAAGAAAAGCTGTATAGTGCCAGCATGGCTAGGCCAGAATGGGAATGTGGTCTCAACCACACAGTGTTCTAGGGATTGATTCTGAGCCCACATCAACAATCCCTGTTTTACCCCCCTTTAAATGAATTCTCCTTCATGAGTACCTGCTGTCAGTATTTGCAAGCTGACCTTTGTCAAGCCTTCTAATTTCATCAAAGGTATTTTAATAATATTGAACTTCAAAAGGAAAAAGGTTAAGCTCTATATTGCTTTGCTCTGAGTAAAGGGGATCTGCTCAAATTAATTCCTATATTCCCACTACCAGAAACATAAATGGCTGGCAATTTCTTTTAGAATGTATTTATTTATAGATTTTATTTTTTTTATTCATGAGAGACACAGAGAGTGAAGCAGAGACATAGGCAGAGGGAGAAGCAGGCTCCCCATGGGGAGCCCGATGCGGGACTCGATCCCAGGAACCTGGGATCATGACCTGAGCCAAAGGCAGACCCTCAACTACTGAGCCACCCAGGTGCCCATGGCTGGCAGTTTTTAAAGTCAGTTTACCTCGCTTGGCAGTTGACCATAATATAAAACACCCTTTTATAGAAAATAGTTCTGCTTAGGGTTTAATAAATAATAGTGAACAGAATGATGATATTTGACATCTTCCTATAAGCTCTGGCTTTATAAAAGAGGCCTGTGAACAATATACTTAAAAATAAATTCCATCTTCATAAATATTTAAATTCATTTTCACCAAATTACTAAAAATAGTTCGAAATATGTTATTTTACATGGATTTCATCTGGATTCTGAGACTATTTGACTATTTAGGGATAAAAAGAAAATGACACGAGTTTAATATCTAGGATGCCTCATGTTGTGAAAAGATATTATGTTGTAACATTTATAGTTTTATACTTTATCTGAAATACAAATTGGGCATTCAAGATTTACCTGGCATCATGAGACACAGGGCCAAACATAGTCACAACGCAATATTTTCTATATGTTCACTACTAGAATTATAAGTGCACCACATTTTACCCTTCTTTCATGGAATTATACAAAATACATTTTATCAAAGTTCTTATATTTTTAGGGCATAAACCTATGGCATGGCTACAAATGGTGAGTTCATCTGTGTGTGAACTTACATTTTTTATGTATTACAATTATACTTAGTGTATCTGATGGATAATATACTTAGTTTCATACATCACATTATTTGGGCGTCTTTGACACGCTTCCCTTTTGATGGCTGGCTTTGATGTAGTCACAGGCATTTTGGGGGGATCTGGATAAAGAGAAATTGAGTTGAATTGATAGTTAATTTGGTTCAGCAGTATACTATTATTTGATTTACAGTTGCTTTTGTGTATAATTTACTGCTAGCTGCAGTTAGAATGGCCTTCAGAAAGACTTCTATCACTTACCACAAGGACTCACAAAGGTGCATGTCAGGGGTTATGTGGCAATACGAGTACGTCCTATATCTCCTAGCACTGGATTTATGTGGGTAGTGGAGAAAAAACAGGTTTGACATATAAAGAACCAGAATCAGAACTAGTGTGTGGAAAACTCTTCTAGTCATTACACGTGCAAAATATTAAACTGTGGACTTTAGTTGTTTCAAAGCCTTGCCAAAACAGAAGTCCTCTCGTCAGGAATATATTCACTTAAGCAGCAAATGTAATTATATGTGCATCCTATTTTTTTAAAGGGAATTGTAGAAATTGGGACTACTCAGAAGTATACTATGTTTGTAGGATAGGTGCAGACTCACCACAGCATTACAAGTCCCAAATACATCAGGAAGTCTCAAGTTTTATGTATAGGGAACATCTAACACATTTTGTCTAGCAGCTTCAGATAAAATGTGTAAAACTGATACCAGTGCAGCAAAGAGCCTGAAGAAACAAATGTTCCAGTGATAAAACTGCTACACATTTGTCAATAATTCAAAGTAACATAGTGTAAGAGTTATTTGTTTATACAATTCAGTAGCACAGTGTCACCCAAGATAATCTAAGCATGCATTTTTAGGTGCTCTGGGGCAGGCCTTAATTTCAGATTAATTTTTTACATTTTTTTCAGAACTACTGATTTTGCTAAAATTTAAGTATAACAAAGAGAAAGTATTCTAGTGGAAAGCCAGACACTTAAATAAATAAATAAATAAATAAATAAATAAATAAATAAATAAATAAATGAGGCTCCTGGGTCGCTTAGTTAAATGTCTACCTTGTGCTCAGGTCATGATACTAGGATCCTAGGATCAAGCCCTGCATTGGGCTCCCTGCTTAGTGGAGAGCCTGCTTCTCCCTCTCCCTCTGCCTCTCCCCACTGCTCATGCGCGCGCTCTCTCTCTCTAACAGGCAAAATCCTTAAAAATAAATAATTAAAAAAGACCAGCAGAGTTTCAGATGTCAAAGCAATTTTATTACATCACAGTGGAATTTAAAACTTCTGATGGTTAAAATCACAAAAATTGTTTTCTAAATTCTCAATCTATAAAAATAAAATTTGATTAACTACCTAGAAGAAAGACTAAATTATCTTTATATTGACACTATAGAAAATGATGCTTCAAAGTTGTGGTTATATGAGAGATAATAAAAGACTGTGCTAGGATACATTTTTAAAAAGTATAGACAGATGAGTATTTTATAATATTATGTAATAATATACAGTATTAATAAAAATATATTATTTTTCTACTTAAATTATTTGAACATTTTTAAATGTTCAAAAATCAATGTAGCCTTCTGAGAAAATAAAGATTATTATCAATCACATTTGTATCCATAACCTAAACAATGAAGGCAAGGTAAATGATCTGCTTATTATGTCACAGTTAAAAGAGGAAAAATTCAGCTGGTGGCATAAGTATCATTCTCATCCAGACCTCATTATTTTTTTGTCAATCATATTCTTCATAGATTCTGAATAACACTGTCTAAGAGGTATAGCCAGCAATTCCAGTATAGTTTTCAGAAATGACTTGCTTGATTTTCATGTCACAAATGACACATATTTATAGTGGGCAGAATGATGGCCCTGACTCCTCTCTTCCAATTGCTTAATCCAAGATCCTTTGCAGGATTCTTCACCCATCTCTTTGCCTTGTCCCTTTACCTGGTCCATTGGAAAATCTCATTAAGTTTACCTTCAGAGTATAATCAGAATCTACTCACTTCTCACCACCCCAAAGCTATCTTCCTGGTCTAATCTTCCATCATCCCTCACCTGGATTATTCCACTGGCTTCCTAATTAGTGAGCCTCCTGCCACCCTTGTTTTTCTTTCCTCCTATAAGTCAGGGAGGGTAATTCAGGTTATTCACCCAGGGTAATTCTGTTAAAAGTAAGTCAGGTCATGCCACTCTGGTGTCAAATGATTCCAATGCTTTTCCCCCTTACTGTGAATAAAAATCCAAAGTTTTGCCATGATTTATTTACAAGGGCCTGTATGACCTGAACCCTGCAACTCCCATAAATCTCTGATCTCATCTTCTATTGCTTTCATTTCCTTTACTCCTCTCTAGTCATGCTGCCATTCCAGGAAACACCACTGCCTTGCACAGAGTTATTTCCTTTGCCAGAAATTCTCTTTCCAGTGTGTTTGGCTTCTTTATTTCCTTTAGGACTTTAATCTCAAACCCACTTTCTCAGCAAGGACTTCTTTAGTAGTGTCTACATTTTCAGCTCTCAAATACCTCTAACCCCTTCCTTGTTTGATTATTCCCCATAGTATTTATCAGTATCAAATGTAGAATATATTGTACTTATTACTATTGTCAGTTTTCTTTACACTCTCACCTGGAATGTAAACTTCATGAAAGCAGGAGATTTTAATGTTTTGTTCGTAACAATATTAGCAGTGTTCACAAAAGTGTCCTGCATGGGGTACCTCAATGGTAAGCATTTAGTTTCTTATTAATCTAAAGTGAACATCTCTGAGT
Source organism: Vulpes lagopus (assembly GCF_018345385.1). NCBI lineage: Eukaryota > Metazoa > Chordata > Mammalia > Carnivora > Canidae > Vulpes > Vulpes lagopus. The sequence continues at coordinate 37,028,426 of NC_054846.1, forward strand.
GATTTTTAAAAAGTGGTCTGGCTATGTGACTTGTGTTGTAACTTCTCAATCTACCTTCCAACTTGTAGTACCTTTTAATTATCTTTTAATTAACTTTCTGCTGTGTCTGGTCTTAGCTTCACCATTCTCTGCAGAATTACTGCAGCAGCCTACAAATTGTCTCCCTGCTTCATATTTTGCTACTTTTCACAATGTGCTCTTTTCCAGATGCATATATATCCCTACTAAATATACTTCAGTGGTTTTAATTGTATATGCTCACTCTAAGGTTACTAGCTTCCCTCCCATTCAAGGAGGAATATTGGAAAGATGTAAATGAGAATAATGTATGATAGTATGGGATGAACTTAGGTCCGCATAGAGTTACTGAAAAACGCAATTATTTATAAATTTGATACTTTAGTTTTTGTTAATACAAAACATTTACGACATACATCATAACTCATGGCAAGTTACAAATGTCTAGAGAAAATGACATGGAGAACTGGGGTTTTAATATATAAAAGGAAAGCTTTCTATTGCTTCTCTTGTTGTGGAATTGAACAACTTGAATCATTTGTTTTCCATTCATGATGTTTGGACCAGCTGTGAGAGTGAGGGGTGTAACCCATCATCTTGGATCAACTTAAAAGTAATTAACTTTTTGAAATAACTTCAATCTTGATTTCATTTGAACTAGCTAAGCAATGCAGGTGATTCATATACTCAACTGATTATGTGGTTTATACCTAATCCTTTTTAAATTCCTCAAATTGAAATTTTCATGTATGGGAATGCTACATAATCTCTTAATTTTGTATGGTAAAAATTCCAAAGCCAAAGCCTAGGCTATGTCTATTTTGAATATTTAGGTGTATCTGGGCCATTTGTAAGTAACTGTGGGTAGTTTCTTGGCAGGGATCTTATTTGCCTGTCAACATCGTGAGCTCAACAAAAAATGCAAAGAACGAGTGCTTTGAGACTTGAATGAAAGATAGTGCCAAGGTCTTGATAGTGTAAGATGCCTATTTTGCAGATAAAGTCCAGAGTTGGAAACGGTCATTTTTCTCATGTCAGTATAGAGAATATAGCATAAGTGAGGAACTTCTGCATTACTGTGGACTAGAAGGGGAAAATAAACTGATAAAGACAAGAGAGCAGACACTGGGCAATAATTAATTGTCTTTAGAAAAAACTCCCGTTGGGCAGCCCTGGTGGCTCAGCAGTTTAGCACCGCCTTCAGCCTAGGGTATGATCCTGGAGACCCGGGATTGAGTCCCACGTCGGGTTCCCTGCATGGAGCCTGCTTCTCCCTCTGCCTGTGTCTCTGCCTCTCTCTCAGTTATGAATAAATAAAAAATCTAAAAAAAAGAAAAAGAAAAAAACTCCCCTTTATTCCAGAAAAGGCCTCTCCCCTTTTTGGTGGGAACTTCCTCCACTCCATTCTGAGGTAGTGTTGGGACATTTTCATCATGGAAATCCAATCCATTATCACAGGAATGGACACAGACTTAGGTCAGGCAAATCAGCATATTTACCCAATGGATTTTTGTAATTAAAGAAAAAAAAGGCAGTTAGTCTCTGATGGTGAAATGAACGAGATCCCAGAGCTGCCAGGTCCAAGCCACCAATATCTTAGAGCTTTGGTAGGATAAAGCCAACCCACAGAGGAAAAAAAGAAGAAAAGAAGAAGAAGAAGAAAAGAAGAAGAAGAAGAAGAAGAAGAAGAAGAAGAAGAAGAAGAAGAAGAAGAAGAAGAAGAAGAAGAAAGAAAAAAAAGAAAAAGGAGGAGGAAATGTGAAAAAGAAAAACTGGGTTATGGTGGCATTAGGGTTCTGTAATTGTTTTAGTTGTTAGCACATTCCTGTTCTGGGATTCTTAAGCATGCTAGTGACCTTTCCTTTTTTTTTTTTTTTTTTTTTCTGAGCTGATTTTAATTGAGTTTCTGATGCTTTTACCAATAGAACTCTAACCACCACAAGGTCTAACTAACATTAGACCTTGTATGGAGAGGCTGTATGGATTGTATGGAGATTGTATGGAGACAGAATAGAACACAAATCAAAATAGATGAAGAGAGCTCATAATAAGCAGAATTTCAGTATACAGGTCTTTAGATGTGTTGCCATATAGTTTTGATGACCCAAATTTACTTTATTTTATTATCAATGCATTCATAAAATTTGCAGGTTTTGAGAACTCTGAGTATATATATATATATTCTTTCTGGATCTTTGGAGGCACAGTATTGGTAATTACTACTAAGAATAACAACTTTAGTTAAAATTTCTTTTATATATGGAGGTAGAGGTGAAGGGAATTTTATCAGCTAGGACAAATGTGATATGAAAGAATCTCACAGCTGGTGGGAATTTTTTTTTGTTAATATTTATTTATTTTATCTGAGAGTATGTGAGCAGGGGGAGAGACAGAGGAGGGAGAGAGAGGATTCCAAGCACCCTTCTCCACCACCACAACCCACAGTTAGCACAGAGCCTAATGTGCGGGATCCCACAACCCTGAGATCATGCTCTGAACCAAAACCAAGAGTCAGATGCTCAACTGATTGAGTCACTCTGGCACCCCAGGGAATTTTTGATTTAAGGAATATAAGAACAGAATTGTGAGGCAGATCTCTTGGGAGCAGAAATAGCAGGAACGGTCAAAGAAACCTTGGACCTGAAAATGGTTAAACAAATATTGATATCATAACTGTAGCAAAAAACAAGATCATAGACTTGATTTAAGATTTTATAATAATAAATTTGGGTTGTCCAGCTTACAATAGAATGGAGGTTCTTGTATGACCAATGCAATTATAAGTTAGGTGATAATGAAGGGTAAGTCTGTAACTGGAACATCCTGGGGTCCCCTTTAGGCTTATAGCAGGAGCACATGGTTTAGTGAATATTTATAAACCTCTACTCGTTTCTTGGCTGTCATGACTAATTATAATCAATTGGGAAAATACTGACAATTTTAGTGATTCATATTTGGGTTCCAGAGTTCTAATGACACTTGAATTTCAATAGCCTTTTGAGAGACTGTCTCATATTCTTGCAGGCATGACTGGTGGGGGAAAATGATGTGAAGTAGAGAGCACAGGCTCTAGAGACAGTCTGCCTTAGTCAGAATCTTGGCTCAGCTACTCACTAGTGGTATGACTTTGGGAAAGTTACATAAACTCTCTGTGACTCGGTTTTCTGATCTGCAGGATGAAAACACTGATGATTAGGTAAACTTTCACTTAGAGTTCTTGGAGCTGTCTGCAACACATAGTGAGTTCAAGCTCTTTTTGACAATAAAATACTCAGGTGAACTAAATAAATGGCCAGATCCCAAAATGTTAAATCTACGTGAAAGTTCTGTATCATGTCCAAGACACACAGCATCAATTAGAGGTGGATACAGATAACATGTTAACTGAAATTTATTGATGAGAAAACACTAGGAATAATGGTGATATGCAAAGTTGGGAAGACTGAGTGCAAGATAATCCTAGGTGGTTAAAACTATAAGGGACAAAGTCTGAGAAGGTGATATTTAAAATAGAAATAAAGTCAAAAGGTAAAAAAAAAAAAAGGCAAAAGGTACAGTAAAAGAACAAACATATATATGTGATTTACATGACTAATATCAAAAAGGTGCATCTAAATAAGAGTAAATGTAGGAAAGACTTAAAGGATTTTGGTCAACTGCAAATACAGCGTGTCAATGACGTATTAAAGATGCCAACAAACTACCTAATTTTCATGGATACAGTGTCCAGAAATGCAGGCAAGATTTTTGCTTTACTCTGTACTTATAAGACCACATCTAGAATAATATGCAGTTGTTTAAGAAAGAATATACTTCACAACCATAACATACAAGAAATTCCCATAAAAGTTAATGAAGTTTAGCTTTATTGGAAAGAGATTTCAGAGTAAAATATCTGCCTAACCTAAAGAATTGTAAGTGAAATAAACACTAGACTTCTTATTTGTTGCTCTACAGAACATATTTTATATATGCTTAATGAATGAGACTCAGAGGAAACTATTTACCAACTCATTGTGTCATTTCCTGCCTTCCCAAATTCCACCCAGTTTCTAAACCTGACTTGTTTAATTCAGAAACAATACTGAGAATTTCTCCTTGAATGCTGAATGCATTCTAGGATAGTGAGCCTAGCATTTACTTTTAAGGGTCTGGAATGCTTGCGATGAGCACTGCATAACTTCACAGCCTCTTAGTGGTTTTGCAGGGCACTTAGCATCTACTCTCTTTTGGTAACAATATCTTGAATTACTTTTGAATTACCCCTTCTGCAGTCTCCATTCACTGTGCTTCATATGTCGTTGATTCAACAACATACTGTGGGTAACGGCACTGTGACTGGCTTAAGTACAACTATGCACCTTTATTTTGTCCAATGACTCTAAGACACAGATTAAATTGTTAGAAAAAGATACTGGGATTCCCCCCCTCCCCATACACACAGTACATGCCAACTGTACCTGACTCTGGGAAGCTATTGTCTTCACACAAAATCTTTGACAGAAGCCAACATGAAAGAGTACAGAATTAAGACATATTCTTAGAGTAGGTCCTAGTAATGTAACTTGAAGCCGTGGTACTAGGATAACGTTAGACATTTAACTTGAGTGAGCCAATTAATTCCTTTTATTTTTAAATTTGCTTAAACTTTTATGTTTATATAAAGTAATTAAAGTAATTACATTAAAGTAATTACAGACTCATGCAAAATTGCAAAAATTATACAGAGAGGTTTACTTATTATACCTATCACCCAGCTTCTCTTAAGGGTGACATCTTATATACCTATCATGAATTATCAAAACCTGGAAATTGACAAGTATGGTATACTTAACTAGACTACAGACCTTACTCAGATTTTCTATATTTTGCATACACTCATTTTTTATGTTATTGTGTATAAGTCTGTGGTATTTTTTCATATGTATAAATTCACATAACCATCATTATAATTGAGATAAAGGATTATCATTATATCATAACATTCTTAACATTCTTAAAAAGCAACTCTCTTGGGTTCCCTGGGTGGCTCAGTGGTTTAGTGCCTGCCTTTGGCCCAGGTTGCAGTCCTGGGGTCCAGGGATCGAGTCCCACGTCAGGCTCCCTGCGTGGAGACTGCATCTTCCTCTGCCTGTGTCTCTGCCTCTCTCTCTCTCTCTCAATGTCTATCATGAATAAAGAAAAAAAACCAGGGATCCCTGGGTGGCGCAGCGGTTTGGCGCCTGCCTTTGGCCCAGGGCGCGATCCTGGAGACCCAGGATCGAGTCCCATGTCGGGCTCCCGGTGCATGGAGCCTGCTTCTCCCTCTGCCTGTGTCTCTGCCTCTCTTTCTCTTTCTCTCTCTGTGTGACTATCATAAATAAATAAAAATTTAAAAAAAAAAAAAAAAAGAAAAAAAAGAAAAAAAACCAAAATCTTAAAAAAAAAAAGCAACTCTCTTATGCTGCCTCCTTATAGTCATCCCTTTTCTCCCTGCATCCCCATCTCTTTAACCCCTGGCAACCACTTGTTCATTCACTACAATATAATTTTCTCATTTTGAGAATATTTTATAAATGGAATTGTATAGTGGATAACCTTTTGATATTAGTCTTCTATTTTAGCAAAGCCAATTTATGTTTTATATCATTTCCATCTATGTCTCAGTTAACATAATCACCAAGTTAGACATTTTTTTAAAACCTCTGTTGTGTTTGCTCATTCCGTGTAACCACGATTCCTCCTGTTTCTTTAATTAGCTTCGGTCTCCTCATAGGAAATGAAATCTTAGGGGATCCCTGGGTGGCGCAGCGGTTTGGCGCCTGCCTTTGGCCCAGGGCGCGATCCTGGAGACCCGGGATCGAATCCCACATCGGGCTCCCGGTGCATGGAGCCTGCTTCTCCCTCCGCCTGTGTCTCTGCCTCTCTCTCTCTCTCTGTGACTATCATAAATAAATAAAAAATTAAAAAAAAAAAAAGGAAATGAAATCTTATGAAACCTAGTTATTTGACTGAGATCCTAATGTCTTGTCTTTTGCCTTCTCCTGCTTCCTCCTTTTAGAAGTTGCAGCTCTCAAACATCCAACCAATGTATAGCATGCTTTTAGAAAGTAGTAAACCTTCTTTAGAAAAATGTCTATTCAGGTCCTTTGCCCATTTTTATTTATTTATTTTATTTATTTATTTATTTTTTCCTTTGCCCAGTTTTAAATGAAATTTTGTTGTTGTTGTTTTTTGGTGTTGAGTTGTGTAAGTTCTTTATATATTTTGGATATTAACTCCTTATCACATATATCATTTACAAGTATCCTCTCCCATTCATTAGGTTGTCCTTCTGTTTTATTGATGGTTTCCTTCACTGTGCAAAAGCTTTTTATTTTGATGTAGTCCTGGTACTTAATTTTTACTTTTATTTCCCCTACCTTCAGAGACATATCTAGAAAAATGTTGCTTTGGCCAATGTGAGAGAAATTACTGTCTGTGTTCTCTTCTAGGAGTTTTATGGTTTTAAGTCTCACATTTAGGTTTTCAATCCTTTTTTATTTTTGTATATGGTGTTAGAAAATGTTCCAGTTTCATTTTTCTACATGTAGCTGCTCAGTTCTCCCAATACCATTTATTGAAGAGACTCTCTTTCCTCTCTGTATATTTTTATCTTCTTTTTCATAGACCAATTGACTATATAAGTAGATTTATTTCTGGGTTCCCTATTATATCACATTGATCTCTGTGTCTATTTTTGTGCTAGTACCATACTGTTTTGATTACCATAACTTTGTAGTATGTCTTGAAATCTGGAATTGCAATACTCCAGCTTTGTTTTTCTTTATTAAGAAACATACAGATGGCCAACAGACACATGAAAAGATGTTCAGTATCACAGATCATCTGGCAAATGCAAATCAAAACCACAATGAGATATCACCTTATACCTGTCAGAATGGCTAAAATAAAAAAAAGACAAGAAATAACAAGTTTTGGTGAGGATATGAAGAAAAAGGAGCCCTTTTACACTGTTGGTGAGAATGTAAATTGGGTGCAGTCACTTTGAAAAATAATGTGGAGGTGCCTCAAAAAATTAAAAGTAGAAATGCCATATGATCCAATAATTCAACTACTAGGTTTTTACTCAAAGAAAACAAAAACCTAATATGAAAGGATATATGCATTCCTAAGTTTACTGCAGCATTATTTACAATAGCCAATGCAACCTAAATGCAACTTAAATGTTCATTGATAGATGAATGGATGAAGAAGATGTAATGAGCATGTGCATGCATGTATGTGCACAAACACACACACACAGAAACATAATGGAATATTATGTAGCTGTAAAAAAGGATGGGGATAAAAAGGACGAGATTGTTTGCAACATTTGCAACAACATGGATGGACCTAGAGGGTATTATACTAAGTGAAGTAAGTCAGAATGAAATAATTAGCATATAATTTTACTTATAGGTAGAATCTAAAAAAGGAAAAAAAAAACCCCACAAATGGATAAACAAACAAAAAGTATAATCAGACCTTAAATACAGAGAACAAACTGATGGTCGCCAGAGAGGAGGGTGGAGGGGGTGCTGGGAAAAATGGGTGAAGGAGACTGGGAGATATAGGATTCCAGTTATGGAATGAATAAGTCAGGGGAATAAAAAACACAGCATAAGGAATATAGTCAATGACACTCTAATAGTGTTGTATGGTGACAGATAGTAGCAACACTTGCAAACATACCGTAACACATAAGCTCGTCAAATCACTATCTTTACACATGAAACTAATGTAACATTGTGTACCAACTATATTAAAATAAAAACAAATAATAAGAAAGGAAAAAGAAAGTAGTAGGTCATATATAAGTTTAACACTTTTACTTTTCAAATTTCTATTTTAGCAGCTATTAGGAAGATATGATAGCTGAATTTCTCAGTAGACTTCTTTCAGAAGAAGAAATAGGAAAAGTAATACAATAGCCCTATATCTGTTAAAATTAAGTTGACACCTAACAACTTTTTCACAAAGAAAACTTCAGGGTCATATCCCATTCCTGGTAACATTATTAAACATTTAAGGAAGACACAGAAGGAGGGACATTTTCCAGATTGTCTATGACATCAGCACACACTTGATAATGAATTTATACTTGATAATGATAAAGAATTCATATCAAATTCTTGATAATGGAAGCACAGAATGGTGCAACCACTTTGGAAAAGAAACTTGTCTAGTTTCTTGAAAAGTTAAAACAATTCCAGCAATTCTATCTCTAGGAGTTTACACTCAAAAAATGAAATCTCACATTCATAAAAGGACTTGTAGAATGCTCATAGCAGATTAATTCATAATAAATTCAAAAAACCTGAAAACATTCCAAATATTTATCAACTGGGAAATGGATAAATTACAATATACTCAAACAATGGAACACGACTGAGTAATAAAGATGATTGAACAGCTGATATATGTAACAACATGGATTAATCACACCAACATATTTTTGAATAAAAAAAGCTAGACAGAAAGGGCACATACTCTTTAATTGTATGTTTATACAGTTCAGGAATAAGCAAGACCCTTCTCTGGTTAAAGAAATCATGATAGACTCAGTAGTGGAAGCAGGGAGATCTGACTGAAAACTAGCAGGAGGGAACTTTCTGTATCTTAACTGGGGTGTTGACTACATGGGTGTATACATTAGTTACAACTCATTACACATAAAATATGTGCTTATTACTATTTTTGAAGTTATTATACCTTAATAAAAGTTGAAGTTAAAGGAAAATATTTTCTTGAATACAGTTTCTTGAATCAGCCCTTATTCAATACATATCTTTATACACACACAGGATTTGCATTATTGCCTGTCCCTCATGAATGTCATTCCTTTCATCAACACCAGTTTCCCAAGGCCTACTACCTGCCAATTCCAACTTTTCCCTATTTCTAACTGGCCATCTGTTGAGGCTTCAGCATGTCTCAACAACAGTTCTGTCCAAGTCATGGAAATAAAGGCTCGTTAGTAATAATTAAAAGTATAGAAACTCACTTGCAATATGATGAGTTCAGCATCATATTCACTGGGTATTCAAGTAAGTTCAGACAGTCATTTTATTTAGTAGATGCTTTGTAATAACCTATTACATTGCCCGTTACTGTCCTAGACATTTGGGTGTATGGCTTCAGTAAATTGAGAATTAAGAACTTACAACTGCATTTTTCTAGTTAGTGTTTTTCTTTTTTCTAGCATTTCTTAGCTGCAACAATGACTGTTTACATATACAATTGGAAGGAAACCATAAGACCGGGTTTCCATCTGGACTCTTTTCATGATAAGCAGTTCCTTCAAATAAACCAGTTTATTGGTAATTGATACCACTTTTTGAGACAAGACAAAAGAATCAATTGTGTTACATATTTTTGTCACATACTGGCATGACCTATGATTTAAAAATTTTTTGTATAAAATGTAAACTGATCATATTAGGTTATATATTATTAAGGATAACTACCTTTTGATGAAATGTATCAGAATATTTTTATTTATAAATTCAATATAGTTAAACACAAAATTGTCAAAATTTACAACAAAACACGTCTCTCTCTGTTTTGTTAATTTAGAACTATTTTGTATTTTTTTGCCTGTACACATACTATATTTATCTAATCTATACCTTGCTTGAAATAATTGGCATCATTAAGATACAGACTTTTATTATTGCTACAGCTATTATTAAATTAATCTACTAATAAATTCTGCAATAAAATCTTGTCATTCTATGATGGAATGCTTAACTTACTCAAATAATCAGAGCTGTCAAAATGATCAGCTCGGTCAGCAAAATATTTATTTCATATTTGTCAATTAAATGTTTAAATTAGATAAGACTAATGCAAAACTTTAATTTCATTTTCAACAGATCTGAATTTATACATATTTTTCTTTGAATTTTTTAAAATGTTAATGTACTATGCACTATCATAGGTCTTCTTATAAGAATTAAAGCCTATATTACCTAAGGAATTCTGCATTTGCCAAGATGAGAATAGGAAATAAAATATCATATTCAAGTTATTTAGAAATATTTAATTTGATAAGCTTTAAAGTAATTTGCAACTTTATATTCAATGGAAATAATGTCTACCTCTTATCTGTTGTGAAATTAATTGCATATAAGTGTTACTAGTATTTTGTAATTCAGCATAGTTTAAGAGAAAATTTGAAAACATATTTTTATCAAGTCCCAGCTAATTATTAAGGATAATACCATAAACATTATTTATAAATGTGGATTCACATTTTATTGATGGTTACCTAAATTACCCTCATGGAAAAAACATCTAACATACCTTAAAATATTTAACTTCCATTTAGGATTTTCTTGTCAGTGGTGAAATTAAGCACTATTTTATTCTAATTCCATTGAAAACGTTTTAAACAATTTCCTCTTATTTTTTTAAAGATTTTTTTTATTTATCAGAGAGAGAGAGATCACAAGCAGGAGGTAGGGGTAGAGGGAAGAGCAGACCCCTTGCTAAGCAGGGAGCCTGCTGAGGGACTCCATCCAAGGACCTTGGGATCATGACCTGAGCCAAAGGCAGATACTTAACCAATAGAGCCACCCAGGTACCTCTACTTCCTCTTATTAAAAGCTAATTTACTACATAAATTCTTGATTCTAAGGATGTAGAATTTGGCCAAGCATTTACCTGTTCAGCTAGTTTAATGTTGACAAGCAAAAGTACCTACCCAAATTCCTGTCTGAATTTATTATACAATGTAACAAAGCTACAATTATGACAAATATGTCAAAGAAGTGTACAAAATTACTGGCTCAAATTATTTGCTATATGGGTTAAAGTTACACTGGAAATAGGCTTAACTGATCTTAATTTCGTTAAAGAGCATTCTTTCTGCTGTGTTCAAAGTACTGTTCCAAAAACGAATTAACACATCCCTTACTACAATTATTCCACCTCTCATTAAACCTGAGCATTCCTTTTGAATAAATGGTACTTACTTAATATTTTTTTAATGTGCTGGGAAGTCATAAACTACATGTAAATAGTGTTTCTGTTTATTATACTTTCTAAAATTCCAATAATTAATAAATGGGATTTGTCAAGTGTCAGAGTGTTTTCTTAAACTGAAAAGCCAGGCATTTAGGCTTTCTATCTCTGGAAAACAAACTGGCCTCATAAATTTCGAGTTTTCCTTTTTCTTTTTTCTCCAACTTGAGTTAGTTACGTTACAATCATGTCACATGATTCTTGCCCTCTGGGCTATACCTTACATTGCCATTTAGAAATGACAACATTTCTCTTCAACATAGTGCAGGGAGCTTTTCTACATATATTTGAATCCATTTTGATGCGGTTTGCTAGTTAGGCTGTGTACAAATACGTAAACCATGGAATGATTTACTTCTAAATTATTTCATTCATGACTGTGTTGCTTTTTCAATTTTATACAGAAATGTTAAGGTTATCTTGACATATGACCTGCCACTTAAAAAGCTACATCGATGGATATCAACAAATGGAATGATAAGTTAGGACAAAGTGAATGAGCATATTTTGAGGTACAGTCCTCTTAATGGAAAACTAAAACTTGAAATATTGAAAATAAAAATGCATAGCCATCCCCAAGTCTAATGTAAAGCATATGACATATGTATATTTTTGCTAATAACTGTGTAATAATTACCCAGTAACTATCCTATGGATTGATTTCCATATAATTTTTGCAACATGAAAAATATTTATCAGGTGACTATCACTTTTGTTGAAATGGTTTGGAATCACCACCATTCAATTTAACGAATTTGACACAACTCTGTATTTTCTATTCACTCAAGAGATATCTTTCTCTTCATACACTGGGAAGTGGATTTCTCACTGATACCTTCACTGAAGCATCAGCATATGAAGATATCCTTACAAAACAATAAATACAGGCATAAACATGCATCTATTTTGCAAAGGGATTATTCTCTTACAGAGATTATAAAGAATGGGGCTTGGTTTTGTTTTTCAGCTGCAACTCTTAAATCTGGCCCTCACCCCACTCCCGGACTTCTACTCCCTAAACTGTTCCTCATTGCAGGGAATGTGAAGATAATCCAGCTGAACACTGTTCTATGCGGTTGCCATTGCTTGTCTGGGCCCCTTATGATGATCACATGGATACTCAGAAAAGGAAGATGATCTTCCCCTTCCCTACAGTGTCTCCTTCACTGAATGTGCTTTCCCCCTTCTCTTTCCTCTCTTCTGTTCTTCCCTATGTTTTTCCTTCCTTCTGTCATTCTTTCCTCCTTACTTTGATTTTGTATTTACTGAGTGACTACTATGTACTAAATGGTAGTTAAAAGAATATAATCACAAGAGACTGTGGGGAGACTGACAAGTAAACCCAATTACAATACTATGGTAAGTGTAGTCAGAATCTTCTCTGAGAACACAACGGGGTGGTACATAAACAAGTTATGGTGAGTCAGGAAAGACATCACAGAAGTGGTTTATAGACTGAAACCAGAAGGATGGGAAGATGTTATTCAGTCAATTACTATAACACATTATTTTATCCAAGTGTTTTTCATTCACCAGTCAGGTCAAGATTGTAATTCTCTATGCTATCTTAAATACTGAGACAGAAATCTCATTTCAATTAGGGACAGAGGAAGTAGAGGTGTGACGTGAATTTCATTCCAAATAACAACTCAAGTTGCCAATACCTTTTCTTTTGTATAAAATTGTGTTTTTCTTTCTTTCTTCATAATATTTGATGTCCTAGTTTTTCTTAATGCCCCCTTATTCTACCCCTGAGTTTCTTTACAACAATATTGTTATTCTACTAGAATTCAGATCTTCACTTTTAGAATCCTGTATTCAATTCCTATTGAATCCTTGATGTTAATTAATAGATCAAATATATATTTCCAATCTAATGGTAATTTCTCATCTGATAGGTAAATTATTCAGAAGAAGAAAATAAATTAAGTTAGACAAAACAGCAGAGTGAAATATTTACCTTATTTAGTTCTAGCCAATCATGAGACTTATTTAGGTAGAGGCTTTTTAATGTCAATTAGATTATCTGTTATTTGTTCAGCTCTCAAAATACTACCAATATTTTAACTCAGCCATTCAGTGAGGACTAGAATCAAAATTTGATACACTCCAGGCCTAATTTTAAGTTGTTTCTATCCTTTTATCTTTAAGTGTGAGGGAATTTGAGAGACAATTTATGCATTGTCTTAAAGTAACACATTTTAGAATCTTCTGTGTTTATTCTTGAATGTGCAAAAACACTTAATTTTTCAAAGATGAACAAAATTTGGGGGGGGGGCGTATGGTTTGTACTTTATGTAAATACACCACAAGCAGACATTTCAACTCAGTATGAATACTTTAGACACAATCATTTTCAAGAGGACAGGAAACATGAAGAGACAAAGAATGCTGGCTGACTGAAAAAGTAGCTGTATAACACCTTTTGGATGCCCTTCAACAGTTTTTTTAAGAGAGAAGAAAAAAGTCAAACTAAGCTCTTTATCAGTTTTTATCAATAAGCCTTTGTTAGCAATTGACACAACATTTCAAGTGATTCAGTAGACACTGAACATAATTGGCTCTAAAGTAGCAGAATTTTATTTCAGTAATGACATACTCTTTTGCTTCCAAAAGTATTTTCGGATACAAATATGTTAAACTAATTTAATGGTTGAAGTGATTTATCTTGGGTAAGTTAGGGAAAATTTTTTGAGACAAAATCTTAATCAATAAAGTGAAATTTAAGTTCAACAGATATTAATATTTTATGACCATCTGGCTAATTTATATTGCACATCCAGATACAATAAGTAGAATGTAACAAAAGTCCTTGAAGTCTTCATTCTAATTCCAGTGGAATGACAGCAAATGTTTAAAATGATCTGGTTAAAAAAAAGTGATCTGGTTATTTTATTAAAGGTAATTGTCAATATATATAATTGAGTCTGAAGTGGATCATTTTCATTAAAATCACGTAGTATTGCTTTCTACTGAATTTAAAACAAACATTCTGCATTTTAATATGACTGCTGTTTAGTAGTTATCACATGATAATAAAATCAAAGATATAACACAATTGCATGAACTCATACGGATCAAAATCATCATGTCATTCCATTTTTCATCTAATTCAAACATGTCTGCTGCACTAACTTAAATTGTACCTTTTCCATAAGAGAAAGCACAGATTGTCCAGGAAATAAAATATTCAGAAAAACACTTCTGACATCAGAAGTGAATATATAAACCCCGAGAGCACCTTGATTACCATTCCCATGATGAATACTAGGAAATAATTTTCCAACGTTTTTGTGTAACACTCATGTGTAAACAAAAGATAAATGAATCTTTCCAAAATAAAATTAACATTAATTATGAACAGGTTGTTCACTGGGGAAGGAAACAAGATAATTAGAGGGATGCTTGGAGGTAAGTTGTGGGAAAGGCAAATAAAAGTTTTATTCACCACTCAGAAGAATTCCTTGGTGTGAGAACCCTGCAAGTAAAGGGTAAAGTGCAGGCATAATGACTTTAATTTCAACAGGTTTCTGCCACAAATCCCCCACCTTAAAGAACTAAAGGACTGAAACAATATGATCAATTTACCCCTTCCTGAAACCAGGTTGAAAGGCTTCTTTCAAGTGAATGACCAACCCAAGACACTGATGTAACTACCACCCTTCACAGTACCAGAGAAACACAATGGAGAGTTTGCCTTTTAATGAGGCTGGCAGAAAAGAAAGTTGTATGCCTCAGAAACAAGTTTCTCTGAAAATAAATAGATAATATTCTTCATTTCAACTGTAGTAGGTAGTGAATTTATTTCAAAAGCATAACTTTGGATTTTATTAAAAAAAAAGCATTTTAAACATCCATAACTTGACTATTAATTTCCTCATTTAGTAAAACAAACATGTCCTGATTATATGTGTGAATGTGTATTCTCAAAAGGATTGGCTCACTGCTAACAGAGTGAGGATGCAGGGAAAGACAATTTATTAGGCAATAAAACACATGGTTTTCTATAAGAAAATACACACAGAGGTTAATATACTTTAATTAAGTCTTTCAATAGCGAAAATAAATGAAAATGTATCATTATTAATTTAATTTATTTATATATCTCCTCTGTATTTCCTGGGAGGCTAGTAAACCAAACTTAAGTTGAAATAAAAAAGGGTTTTGTGACAAAAGAGGATAGAAAAGAAACTGTGCTAAATAAAATGGGATTTTAAATTGTTAAAATATAACCTTTATTGTCCAATAGATATACAAATATTTTGTTAAGATGATATCTTTGGTTCATGTAGCCAATATCTAAACAAGGTGATATCTATCTTCTTTGTTACCTACATAACATACTGGAACCTCCATTGAGAAAGGTGTCTGCTTTTTTGGTACATGTAACCAAAAATATAATAGAAATTACTAAAAAAAAAAAAGGTTACTGATTAATTTGGATATTTCTTAGGTAATGTTACATTAAATTTTGTATCTAAAATTCGCATTTAATTGGTTTCATTTTATTCTGATTTTTTGAGTTACTGCTTTTTATTGTGTGTGTGTGCAAGGAACAAGAAGATAATTGGCAACTTTATTGATTATTCCATGTTTTCAAGAAATCTTTAGTTAAGTTCCATTTATAGTTATAATCTCCACTGACATAACGATTCATCTTTAACTCCTCCTTAGGGAAAAGGATATAAATAAGCAATTGTGAAGGGAGTTTGAATGAGACGGGAGGCTCTTGAACTCCTCTCCTCTCATGGATACTCTGAAAATATAACTACATAAGGAGAAATGACTCCTGAAAGAAATCCAGAAAGTGGCTGATACATCAGGCGAATGAGAAAATATCCACATTGAAGAAGACAGGAAAAGGCGAGACACACTCTCACCTTCAATGCCACCAGTGGCAGAGTGCCATAAAATTAGGAGGGAATTCCCAACTCCCAGCTTCACCCTGAGGAGTAAAGGGTTTGAAACCCGCATTTAGTACCCCAACACTTAAGACCCCCACTAAGATACAGGTCTTCACCCAGCGAGGCTTGGGTCCAGAAGACTCACAAGACTACAGCAAACAAAGCAGCAGTTGTTAAGAGTGCACAATGCAGAGGGGACCCGCAAAAATGCACAGACCCGGTTTTTCCCTGAAGGAAGTCTATCTGCATACTTTGAAAGCTATTATGGTCATTTGGGGGCTGGCTGTGGTCCTCCGTGGACATGAGAGGCTGGCAGACATCTGCCCCACTAGCTCCCTCTAGCCTGCTCCCACGCACCAGTATCTTCCTAGAAGGCGCTTGTACATATGTCTGTACCTCAGTTTTTGCACCCGATGCCTAAGAGACAGACCCCCCAGATCCTGTGGCTCTGAGAGCCAACAGTGATGGCATTCATGAGTCCCACTGGATTGCAGCCCTTTTCTTCTCATAAAGATAAGTATCATATCAGTACAAGTGAAATGTGTAATATAAAATTTTGTATAAAAATGGTGTTGACTTACTGCTTTAACTCGCTACTAATGGGGGTCCCCTGGATGGTACAGTCTGTGAAGTCTCAGACTCTTGGTTTCAGCTCAGGTCATGATCTCAGCATCCTGGGATGGAGCCCCACATCAGGATCTCTGCTTAGTGTGGAGTCTGCCTGAAATTCTCCATCTCCCTCTCTGTTTCTCTCTGCCCATCTCACTCATGCTGTCTCTAATAAATAAAATAAAAATATTTTAAAAAATTGCTACTAATGAACAGAGAGGGACCTGTTTTTTAAAATTATTTTTGGGGACCTGGTTTTTGAATCCACCTTAAACATAGTATGGAATTCTGACTGGATATCTCTACATTCCGTCATTTCTGTACTAAGAGAAGCTATAAAACCAGCAATATCTTTAAAATTCATGCCTAAAAACAAATAAAGCTACTCCGCCAATCACCTAAAGAATGGGAGTGTGTATACAGGAGAGGATACAGATATACTTGGGCTTATAAAAGTAGGAAAAAACATCTAATAATCAATATACATTTAGATATTACTGCACTGGAGCTAGAATTGATGAGATACTATCTAAATATTGTATAATATTTTAAATAGGAAATTAAGGAGCCCTCTCAACTGGTCTAAGTTCCTTGAGAAACTGAATTTCTTCTATTTAGCTTATTGTAAAAGAGCCAAGGTGGTGTTGTTCCTAGAAAAGGGATCACTTCTAATTTTGGTAAATTCCAAGTATAATCAAGTGAGAAAATAATTGTGAACTATTATATTTATATTAACTGAACCAAGAGTAATCATTTGAGTTCCCTTCTAATTAAAGCTTAAAATTAGTAGGGGTATCAGGGTCATCAGGGCAACAGATACTACCTGTGTGTTCTCTGCATGAATTTTCAAAGATGCATCCTTCTGAAAGAATTAGGGAAAGGTGACTTCTCTGGAGTTCTGCTTCTCCCTCCCAGCTGACTGAGCCCTGTGTGGGTGCCTGAGCCTCTACATGGTGCTTGGCTTTGTGAGCTGAAATGGATCTGACTTTAGCCACCATCCACCCATCAGTCAGGGAACTTTGCAAGGAACATACACCACACAGCCATTCTCAATGGCCCTGATTATTATCTATTCTTTGATTTCTAAATCAAATAAATAATTAAATTCACTGGGGGAGAAGTATGGCACGTTAAATTTTCTTTTTATTTTGACAAATAAACGCTTTATTTATTAAAAGAATTACCAAAATCAATTCAAATTAATTACCAAAGAAGTAACTAAGTCACTGGGATACAAGTCTCACTCCCTCAGAAAAGCCCTCCTATGCAACCTTTCTCAGTTATTTTCTATTACTTTGCCCTATTTCTTATATTCAAATTCTAATTAACATCTCAAATGATCTTGCTTAATTAATTAATTAATATCTGATTTCTCCCTCATCTTCAACATAAGCTCTATGGAGGCAGGGACACTCTTCTCTGTCCTTTCTTCCCTGTTTTCAGTTCCCCTCTCAGTGACCAGAGAATGGGGCCACCCAGTAGAGAACTGTGTATCCATTAAGTATCCATCAAATGCTATGGTTCATTGAACCCTTATTGTAATTCACTTGTTATACAAAGGAAGGAAAGGAAATGGAAAAATCCTAATAAAACGAAGAATATATGCCCTATAGTTGGCAAGAGGACTAAATAAACTGATGATTACGGTATTGGCAGACTGGTTAAGACAGAAAAACATAGCTGGTATCTTGAGAAGAGAATGAGTGACACTTCAAGCCCTTTAAAGCCACTTGAAAGGTCTCTCTCTACCTTCGTGTTGAGGATGAAGATGGTCAGTCATATACAGTTTCCCCGTAGAGGGTTTCTCTGAGCTAAGACTCAAAGGACAAAGAGTAGTTAGTTGGGAAAGGTATTTCATGCACAAATTGCAAAAGGAGTTCTCTGACAGTTGTTAATATTTCTACTATTATTATTTACTATCAACTCCTTTAAGAAAATCAAGTATATAATTATTATATAAATTAAATCCAGCTAAGAGTCCTGAAAACCTGGTGGATAGACTAAAACACAATGCTATTAAGTTATGTTAAGGTAACGGTGCTGAAAGAAGTAATTGCATAGCTCCAGTTCACTCACTCTGTAATTATAAATTACTTCATACAATCCCAGGATATAAACACCCAATTTATTGAATTTAGTACACAAGAACAAGTCTCCCTTACTTAAGCCTCTTCCCTTAATCCTCTTATGAAGGAATGGATTTTTATTCCGTTCTTGACAAGGGAAAAATATATGTTAATTCATGAACCTCAACAAAATTCTGTTTTTCCATCATCTTCATAGTCACACCTCTGACTACAGGGAAAATTCTCTAGATAGAGAAAATTTTCCTACTTAATTTTTATTTTTCTGAATTCCTTTCCTGACCTTGTATTTTCATGGGGCCAAGGGTTCTAAATAGATCATTCTGGCTCCCATCTTGATTCTCTTGGGGGAAGGTGAAATTATTCAAAGAGAAGTGTTATACATCCCTCCTTCATTTTCCTTGGTGGACAACTCCCTGGATGATAGCTTCCTTTTTGGTTCATTATCAGGTAAAGTGAGTGAATAAAGGTGATCTGGGGAAGATAGCTTGCTTGAGGGGGCAAGTACCTCTCTTAAAGCCTTATTCAGAGAAAAGGGACCATGGGTCATAGGCAGAGGTAAGTGATGTTCATCTGAAGCCTAAAATTGCTGGGGGCTGGAAGATGGTCTGGAGGGTTATTCTGAGTAGGAGTATGGATTAGAGTTAAAATGTTCTGTATTGTCTCATGAGAAAGAAGGAAACTTTGGAGAAGGAGAGCTTCCATGTTTTCTCAAATACCACGGTACTGGATTCCTAAGGCTGACATAACAAATGACAATAAACCGGATGGCTTAAAACAACCGAAATCTACTTCCTCATGGTTCTGGAGGCCCTCAGCAGGGCCATACATTCTTTGAAGTCTCTAGGAGGTAGGCTTTCTCACATCTTTCTCTTAGCTTCTGGCAATGCCAGCAATCCTTGGTGTTCCTTATCTTGTAGACATATCACTGCAATTTCATTCCCCAGTGCTTACAATAATTTCTGAGACACAGTAGGATCTTAACATGAATTGGGCAAATTAATGAATAATCTGAAAACCTAACAATTGTTTATAACATTGCTTTTCTAGGTGATATGGGTTCTGATTTCCAAATGGCTTACTAGTGAAGTTTAGGAAACCAACCTATATATGAACTGAAAACTTCCTGTATATTTTTCTGAGAGATGAATAGACATTTTGATTTTGTTGTTAATAAAATCCCCTCATTGGTCAGGAGTAATTTGATTGATTGATTGCTTTTAAAGTCTTTACATAATTGCATATTAAGAATAGTTACAAAGTTACTTTGCTGTTATTATAATTAATATGTAGGTAATATAAGTTCTGAATAGGCAATTTAGTGAATAAAATTCTTATTTTAAAGGGATAGAAAGAAGAAAATACAATTACAATCAATATCTATTCTCTCCATTCAAGAATAAGCACTATTAATACTTAAGTATGTACCATTTGGATAATTTGATGCATTTACTTACAAAAATAACATCTCATTTTACCCACTCTGTAATAAGATAAAATTTTTACTCAGTAATACATTTTGCTTATTTCCTATGTTACAAAATGTAATTACACAGAGTAATGTTAACAGCTTCATAGTATTCTACCAAAGAGGTATTTTATATCATGACTTATTTAAATAATTTCCAACTGTTAATACTGTGATTTCAAATAATGCTTCAGTGGGACTGTTGTGGCAAACTCTTTGCTAGTGACTTTAATTATGTTCTTATGATAAATTCTTAGGATTAGAATGACTAGATGACTGGAGGATGAGTCCAGTTTAAGATATATCCTTGACTTGACTTTTTTTAAAAGGTTAATTTGTTTAGGACAAAATAGATTGTTATCCATTTCAAAATACTAATGAGAACAATACTCACTCAACTAACATGTCATAGATGCATAGACCTGATTATTTCTAGTGACTAGTGGGTTAAAGTTAAGTGGATATACATGTATATAGTTAATTGCTAGTACAGCACATGGTGGTATTACACTGAGGATATACTTACTTCTTCATATTTAATCCAAAGGTAATAAATCAAAGGTAATAATTTATGACATTAGTTATCACAGCTAATTATTGGAGAAGAAACTAGGGTGTGTTTTCCCTGGCTACTCAAGTGAGTTATTTAGCACTTCTGAAGTCAATACAAGAGGAGAATTGGGGCAGAAGTTTGCACGAGGTGGTTCTGGTCATTGTCCATTTAATTGGTCATTGCCAATAACAATGTCTTACCATGTCCTTTTGCAAATATGCTCTATCCTAAGCTTCTCACTTTTATATATTTTTGCCACTTGCTCTGTTACTCAATTTTCTAAGGATTTGATTAAAGCAAGCCAATTCTGGGGGAACCTGGGTGGCTCAGTGTATTAAGAGTCCATCTTCAACTCAGGTCATGATCCCAGGGTTCTGGGATCAAGCCCTGAGTCAGACTCCCTGCTCATCTGCTTCTCCCTTTCCCTCTCCCTCTGCCCTTCTTCCCCACCACTCATTCTCTCTTTCTCAAATAAATAAAATATTTAAAAAAGCCGATTTTGAAAGAAAATATAATTAGTGACATTTAATAAATCAAAGGTAATATATATCAAAGGTAATAAATCAAAAGCTACTAGTTGGTAGCTTTTTAGTGTTTTCCTTTAGGAAATAATTTTCTAACCTTTGATGATAAGTGATTATTGGTACCTGAGATAGGTATAGATGGAATAAAGCAAAAATTCTGAGTGTGACTTTACTATTTCAATTTGTTGGATGGCACATTAATGGCAAAATCCAGCAACACACATAAATATGGCTCAGCATTCACTTAGAATTCGGAGGAGTGATTAAAAAAAAAGTACTTACAAAACCAAGCTCTGTTCATAACTTAAGGTTTTGTAATAGTACATCCTTAAGAATTAGTTTCTTCATTTAAAACTATGATAATTAAAAAAGGATTTCTTATGACTTACTTATTTCTGGGGGGAGAATTAAGTTTAGTTAGGAAAATGGATGCATTATGAATTATAATTTTTCAATGTTTAGCGTTATTTTGAGGATAAAGAAGGGAGATGTTGGATAAACAAGAAACAGCTACAAAGACAAAATGGATGAGATTTAATCAGAACGGTCAAGAAATCTGCAGGTTTTAAAAAAAGATACTTAAGGAAGAGATATTAAGTTTATAACATATTTTTAAACATATAAATGGAAAACAATATAAAACAAAAACTTCTTGCTATATATTACTTCTTACATTTTTGTTCGTCATGGTCTTAATACATATTTTCTACTTTATCATCTTCTCTAAGGGAAAGGATGCTATGCAAATAATTTATCTAAGTGTATGACTATAGATTTAATTTGAAGCAGCAAAATAGCTTACTCAGCTGTACCAAGAAGCACTTGATACATGTCAGCACACATCTTGCCTCTCTTCCCAATTTTTCTATCTGGGTAGTATTCACTTGTCGCTACCTATAAGGGCTAGGAGCTCTGAGAAAATAATCATAAATACAGTCTTTTCTGGCAAAATCAGTGTAAAAAATTGTCTCAATCTGCATTTCTTCAGGGAAGAATTTTTTTTCTCTTGTAGCAAGGAGACAACTTAACTTGAATATGTTGATTTTTATCTTTAGTGTGTTATGATGGATTGATCTGGAGGGAAGCATTCATCAAACCCCACTATGACACAAAGGACAGCAGTGGGTGACAGTGGGAAGTCATTAGAGACAACAAATGGTAAGTGGTAAGATGGTTAAGTGGTAAGGTGGTTGACACAGGTTGGATAATGGTAAAGCATTACCATTTGAACCTAACCCTTCAAAGTAAATGTTGGATAGAAGTCCAACAGAAACTTTATTTACCATTTCAAAAAGAAGTAGAGACCTATATAGATCAGATTTTGCTATTATGGCATTCTACAGTCATTGTTACATATTCATGTTCATAATTTATGTAACTTTATATCCAAATTCCTGCAGGTTTGTATTATAGTCCTTAAAGCAAAGGGGACTTTTTTTTTCTTTAGAATCTCAAAGAAAGGGATTATGCATATAAAAATCTTTTTTTATAATAAATTTATTTTTTATTGGTGTTCAATTTGCCAACATACAGAATAACACCCAGTGCTCATCTGGTCAAGTTCCCCCTCAGTGCCTGCCACCCAGTCACCCCCACCCCCCGTCCTCTTCCCCTTCTACCACTCCTAGTTCTTTTCCCAGAGTTAGGAGTCTCATGTTCTGTCTCCCTTTCTGATATTTCCCATTTCCTCCCTTCCCCTCTATTCCCTTTCACTATTATTTAATTTCCCCAAATGAATGAGACCATATAATGTTTGTCCTTCTCCGATTGACTTATTTCACTCAGCATTATACCCTCCAGTTCCATCCACATCGAAGCAAATGGTGGGTATTTGTCGTTTCTTTTTTTTTTTTTTTTTAATTTTTTTTTAAAATTTTTTATTTATTTATGATAGTCACAGAGAGAGAGAGAGAGAGAGGCAGAGACACAGGCGGAGGGAGAAGCAGGCTCCATGCACCGGGAGCCCGATGTGGGATTCGATCCCGGGTCTCCAGGATCGCGCCCTGGGCCAAAGGCAGGCGCCAAACCGCTGCGCCACCCAGGGATCCCGTATTTGTCGTTTCTAATGGCTGAGTAATATTCCATTGTATACATAGACCACATCTTCTTTATCCATTCATCTTTCGATGGACACCGAGGCTCCTTCCACAGTTTGGCTATTGTGGACATTGCTGATAGAAACATCAGGGTGCAGGTGTCCTGGCGTTTCATTGCATCTGTATCTTTGGGGTAAATCCCCAGCAGTGCAATTGCTGGGGCGTAGGGCAGGTCTATTTTTAACTCTTTGAGGAAACTCCACACAGTTTTCCAGAGTTGCTGCACCAGTTCACATCCCACCAACAGTGTAAGAGGGTTCCCTTTTTCCCGCATCCTCTCCAACATTTGTGGTTTCCTGCCTTGTTAATTTTCCCCATTCTCACTGGTGTGAGGTGGTATCTCATTGTGGTTTTGATTTGTATTTCCCTGATGGCAAGTGATGCAGAGCATTTTCTCATGTGCATGTTGGCCATGTCCATGTCTTCCTCTGTGAGATTTCTGTTCATGTCTTTTGCCCATTTCATGATTGGATTGTTTGTTTCTTTGGTGTTGAGTTTAATAAGTTCTTTATAGATCTTGGAAACTAGCCCTTTATCTGATATGTCATTTGCAAATATCTTTCCCCATTCTGCAGGTTGTCTTTTAGTTTTGTTGACTGTATCCTTTGCTGTGCAAAAGCTTCTTATCTTGATGAAGTCCCAATAGTTCATTTTTGCTTTTGTTTCTTTTCCTTCGTGGATGTATCTTGCAAGAAGTTACTGTGGCCGAGTTCAAAAAGGGTGTTGCCTGTGTTCTCCTCTAGGATTTTGATGGAATCTTGTCTCACATTTAGATCTTTCATCCATTTTGAGTTTATCTTTGTGTATGGTGAAAGAGAGTGGTCTAGTTTCATTCTTCTGCATGTGGATGTCCAATTTTCCCAGCACCATTTATTGAAGAGACTGTCTTTCTTCCAGTGGATAGTCTTTCCTCCTTTATCGAATATTAGTTGACCATAAAGTTGAGGGTCCACTTCTGGGTTCTCTATTCTGTTCCATTGATCTACGTGTCTGTTTTTGTGCCAGTACCACACTGTCTTGATGACCACAGCTTTGTAGTAAAACCTGAAATCTGGCATTGTGATGCCCCCAGCTATGGTTTTCTTTTTTAAAATTCCCCTGGCTATTCGGGGTCTTTTCTGATTCCACACAAATCTTAAAATAATTTGTTCTAACTCTCTGAAGAAAGTCCATGGTATTTTGATACGTGTAAATTGCCCTGGGTAACATTGACATTTTCACAATATTACTTCTTCCAATCCATGAGCATGGAATATTTTTCCATCTCTTTGTGTCTTCCTCAATTTCTTTCAGAAGTATTATACAGTTTTGAGGGCATAGATCCTTTACCTCTTTGGTTAGGTTTATTCCTAGGTATCTTATGCTTTTGGGTGCAATTGTAAATGGGATTGACTCCTTAATTTCTCTTTCTTCAGTCTCATTGTTAGTGTATAGAAATGCCATTGATTTCTGGGCATTGATTTTGTATCCTGCCACGCTACCAAATTGCTGTATGAGTTCTAGCAATCTTGGGGTGCAGTCTTTTGGGTTTTCTATGTAGAGTATCATGTCATCGGCAAAGAGGGAGAGTTTGACATCTTCTTTGCCAATTTGAATGCCTTTATGTCTTTTTGTTGTCTGATTGCTGAGGCGAGGACTACCAGTACCATGTTGAATAGCAGTGGTGAGAGTGGACATCCCTGTCTTGTTCCTGATCTTAGGGGAAAGGCTCCCAGTGCTTCCCCATTGAGAATGATACTTGCTGTGGGCTTTTCGTAGATGGCTTTTAAGATGTCAAGGAATGTTCCCTCTATCCATACACTCTGAAGAGTTTTGATCAGGAATGGATGCTGTATTTTGTCAAATGCTTTATCTGCATCTAATCAGAGGATCATATGGTTCTTGGTTTTTCTCTTGCTGATATGATGGATCACATTGATTGTTTTATGAGTGTTGAATCAGCATTGTGTGCCAGGGATAAATCCTACTTGGTCATGGTGAATAATTTTCTTTTTTCTTTTTTCTTTTTTTTTTAATTTTCCATCTCCATCTTTCCTTTTTTTTTTTAAATTAATTTTTATTGGTGTTCAACTTACCAATATACAGAAAAACACCCAGTGCTCATCCCGTCAAGTGGCCACCTCAGTGCCCGTCACCCATTCCCCTCCAACACCCACCCTCCTCCCCTTCCACCACCCCTAGTTCGTTTCCCCGAGTTAGGAGTCTTTATGTTCTGTCTCCCTTCCTGATATTTCCCAACATTTCTTCTCCCTTCCTTTATATTCCCTTTCACTATTATTCATATTCCCCAAATGAATGAGAACATACACTGTTTGTCCTTCTCTGATTGACTTATTTCACTCAGCATTATACCCTCCAGTTCCATCCACGTTGAAGCAAATGGTGGGTATTTGTCGTTTCTAATTGCTGAGTAATATTCCATTGTATACATAAACCACATCTTCTTTATCCATTCATCTTTCGATGGACACCGAGGCTCCTTCCACAGTTTGGCTATTGTGGCCATTGCTGATAGAAACTTCGGGGTGCAGGTGTCCCGACGTTTCATTGCATCTGAATCTTTGGGGTAAATCCCCAACAGTGCAATTGCTGGGGCGTAGGGCAGGTCTATTTTTAACTCTTTGAGGAACCTCCACACAGTTTTCCAGAGTGGCTGCACCAGTTCACATTCCCACCAACAGTGTAAGAGGGTTCCCTTTTCTCCGCATCCTCTCCAACATTTGTTGTTTCCTGCCTTGTTAATTTTCCCCATTCTCACTGGTGTGACGTGGTATCTCATTGTGGTTTTGATTTGTATTTCCCTGATGGCAAGTGATGCAGAGCATTTTCTCATGTGCATGTTGGCCATGTCCATGTCTTCCTCTGTGAGATTTCTGTTCATGTCTTTTGCCCATTTCATGATTGGATTGTTTGTTTCTTTGGTGTTGAGTTTAATAAGTTCTTTATAGATCTTGGAAACTAGCCCTTTATCTGATATGTCATTTGCAAATATCTTTCCCCATTCTGCAGGTTGTCTTTTAGTTTTGTTGACTGTATCCTTTGCTGTGCAAAAGCTTCTTATCTTGATGAAGTCCCAATAGTTCATTTTTGCTTTTGTTTCTTTTCCTTCGTGGATGTATCTTGCAAGAAGTTACTGTGGCCGAGTTCAAAAAGGGTGTTGCCTGTGTTCTCCTCTAGGATTTTGATGGAATCTTGTCTCACATTTAGATCTTTCATCCATTTTGAGTTTATCTTTGTGTATGGTGAAAGAGAGTGGTCTAGTTTCATTCTTCTGCATGTGGATGTCCAATTTTCCCAGCACCATTTATTGAAGAGACTGTCTTTCTTCCAGTGGATAGTCTTTCCTCCTTTATCGAATATTAGTTGACCATAAAGTTGAGGGTCCACTTCTGGGTTCTCTATTCTGTTCCATTGATCTACGTGTCTGTTTTTGTGCCAGTACCACACTGTCTTGATGACCACAGCTTTGTAGTAAAACCTGAAATCTGGCATTGTGATGCCCCCAGCTATGGTTTTCTTTTTTAAAATTCCCCTGGCTATTCGGGGTCTTTTCTGATTCCACACAAATCTTAAAATAATTTGTTCTAACTCTCTGAAGAAAGTCCATGGTATTTTGATACGTGTAAATTGCCCTGGGTAACATTGACATTTTCACAATATTACTTCTTCCAATCCATGAGCGTGGAATATTTTTCCATCTCTTTGTGTCTTCCTCAATTTCTTTCAGAAGTATTATACAGTTTTGAGGGCATAGATCCTTTACCTCTTTGGTTAGGTTTATTCCTAGGTATCTTATGCTTTTGGGTGCAATTGTAAATGGGATTGACTCCTTAATTTCTCTTTCTTCAGTCTCATTGTTAGTGTATAGAAATGCCATTGATTTCTGGGCATTGATTTTGTATCCTGCCACGCTACCAAATTGCTGTATGAGTTCTAGCAATCTTGGGGTGCAGTCTTTTGGGTTTTCTATGTAGAGTATCATGTCATCGGCAAAGAGGGAGAGTTTGACATCTTCTTTGCCAATTTGAATGCCTTTATGTCTTTTTGTTGTCTGATTGCTGAGGCGAGGACTACCAGTACCATGTTGAATAGCAGTGGTGAGAGTGGACATCCCTGTCTTGTTCCTGATCTTAGGGGAAAGGCTCCCAGTGCTTCCCCATTGAGAATGATACTTGCTGTGGGCTTTTCGTAGATGGCTTTTAAGATGTCAAGGAATGTTCCCTCTATCCATACACTCTGAAGAGTTTTGATCAGGAATGGATGCTGTATTTTGTCAAATGCTTTATCTGCATCTAATCAGAGGATCATATGGTTCTTGGTTTTTCTCTTGCTGATATGATGGATCACACTGATTGTTTTATGAGTGTTGAATCAGCATTGTGTGCCAGGGATAAATCCTACTTGGTCATGGTGAATAATTTTCTTTTTTCTTTTTTCTTTTTTTTTTTAATTTTCCATCTCCATCTTTCCTTTTTTTTTTTAATTAATTTTTATTGGTGTTCAACTTACCAACATACAGAAAAACACCCAGTGCTCATCCCGTCAAGTGGCCACCTCAGTGCCCATCACCCATTCCCCTCCAACACCCACCCTCCTCCCCTTCCACCACCCCTAGTTCGTTTCCCCGAGTTAGGAGTCTTTATGTTCTGTCTCCCTTCCTGATATTTCCCAACATTTCTTCTCCCTTCCTTTATATTCCCTTTCACTATTATTCATATTCCCCAAATGAATGAGAACATACACTGTTTGTCCTTCTCTGATTGACTTATTTCACTCAGCATTATACCCTCCAGTTCCATCCACGTTGAAGCAAATGGTGGGTATTTGTCGTTTCTAATTGCTGAGTAATATTCCATTGTATACATAAACCACATCTTCTTTATCCATTCATCTTTCGATGGACACCGAGGCTCCTTCCACAGTTTGGCTATTGTGGCCATTGCTGATAGAAACTTCGGGGTGCAGGTGTCCCGACGTTTCATTGCATCTGAATCTTTGGGGTAAATCCCCAACAGTGCAATTGCTGGGGCGTAGGGCAGGTCTATTTTTAACTCTTTGAGGAACCTCCACACAGTTTTCCAGAGTGGCTGCACCAGTTCACATTCCCACCAACAGTGTAAGAGGGTTCCCTTTTCTCCGCATCCTCTCCAACATTTGTTGTTTCCTGCCTTGTTAATTTTCCCCATTCTCACTGGTGTGACGTGGTATCTCATTGTGGTTTTGATTTGTATTTCCCTGATGGCAAGTGATGCAGAGCATTTTCTCATGTGCATGTTGGCCATGTCCATGTCTTCCTCTGTGAGATTTCTGTTCATGTCTTTTGCCCATTTCATGATTGGATTGTTTGTTTCTTTGGTGTTGAGTTTAATAAGTTCTTTATAGATCTTGGAAACTAGCCCTTTATCTGATATGTCATTTGCAAATATCTTTCCCCATTCTGCAGGTTGTCTTTTAGTTTTGTTGACTGTATCCTTTGCTGTGCAAAAGCTTCTTATCTTGATGAAGTCCCAATAGTTCATTTTTGCTTTTGTTTCTTTTCCTTCGTGGATGTATCTTGCAAGAAGTTACTGTGGCCGAGTTCAAAAAGGGTGTTGCCTGTGTTCTCCTCTAGGATTTTGATGGAATCTTGTCTCACATTTAGATCTTTCATCCATTTTGAGTTTATCTTTGTGTATGGTGAAAGAGAGTGGTCTAGTTTCATTCTTCTGCATGTGGATGTCCAATTTTCCCAGCACCATTTATTGAAGAGACTGTCTTTCTTCCAGTGGATAGTCTTTCCTCCTTTATCGAATATTAGTTGACCATAAAGTTGAGGGTCCACTTCTGGGTTCTCTATTCTGTTCCATTGATCTACGTGTCTGTTTTTGTGCCAGTACCACACTGTCTTGATGACCACAGCTTTGTAGTAAAACCTGAAATCTGGCATTGTGATGCCCCCAGCTATGGTTTTCTTTTTTAAAATTCCCCTGGCTATTCGGGGTCTTTTCTGATTCCACACAAATCTTAAAATAATTTGTTCTAACTCTCTGAAGAAAGTCCATGGTATTTTGATACGTGTAAATTGCCCTGGGTAACATTGACATTTTCACAATATTACTTCTTCCAATCCATGAGCATGGAATATTTTTCCATCTCTTTGTGTCTTCCTCAATTTCTTTCAGAAGTATTATACAGTTTTGAGGGCATAGATCCTTTACCTCTTTGGTTAGGTTTATTCCTAGGTATCTTATGCTTTTGGGTGCAATTGTAAATGGGATTGACTCCTTAATTTCTCTTTCTTCAGTCTCATTGTTAGTGTATAGAAATGCCATTGATTTCTGGGCATTGATTTTGTATCCTGCCACGCTACCAAATTGCTGTATGAGTTCTAGCAATCTTGGGGTGCAGTCTTTTGGGTTTTCTATGTAGAGTATCATGTCATCGGCAAAGAGGGAGAGTTTGACATCTTCTTTGCCAATTTGAATGCCTTTATGTCTTTTTGTTGTCTGATTGCTGAGGCGAGGACTACCAGTACCATGTTGAATAGCAGTGGTGAGAGTGGACATCCCTGTCTTGTTCCTGATCTTAGGGGAAAGGCTCCCAGTGCTTCCCCATTGAGAATGATACTTGCTGTGGGCTTTTCGTAGATGGCTTTTAAGATGTCAAGGAATGTTCCCTCTATCCATACACTCTGAAGAGTTTTGATCAGGAATGGATGCTGTATTTTGTCAAATGCTTTATCTGCATCTAATCAGAGGATCATATGGTTCTTGGTTTTTCTCTTGCTGATATGATGGATCACATTGATTGTTTTATGAGTGTTGAATCAGCATTGTGTGCCAGGGATAAATCCTACTTGGTCATGGTGAATAATTTTCTTTTTTCTTTTTTCTTTTTTTTTTAATTTTCCATCTCCATCTTTCCTTTTTTTTTTTTTAATTAATTTTTATTGGTGTTCAACTTACCAACATACAGAAAAACACCCAGTGCTCATCCCGTCAAGTGGCCACCTCAGTGCCCGTCACCCATTCCCCTCCAACACCCACCCTCCTCCCCTTCCACCACCCCTAGTTCGTTTCCCCGAGTTAGGAGTCTTTATGTTCTGTCTCCCTTCCTGATATTTCCCAACATTTCTTCTCCCTTCCTTTATATTCCCTTTCACTATTATTCATATTCCCCAAATGAATGAGAACATACACTGTTTGTCCTTCTCTGATTGACTTATTTCACTCAGCATTATACCCTCCAGTTCCATCCACGTTGAAGCAAATGGTGGGTATTTGTCGTTTCTAATTGCTGAGTAATATTCCATTGTATACATAAACCACATCTTCTTTATCCATTCATCTTTCGATGGACACCGAGGCTCCTTCCACAGTTTGGCTATTGTGGCCATTGCTGATAGAAACTTCGGGGTGCAGGTGTCCCGACGTTTCATTGCATCTGAATCTTTGGGGTAAATCCCCAACAGTGCAATTGCTGGGGCGTAGGGCAGGTCTATTTTTAACTCTTTGAGGAACCTCCACACAGTTTTCCAGAGTGGCTGCACCAGTTCACATTCCCACCAACAGTGTAAGAGGGTTCCCTTTTCTCCGCATCCTCTCCAACATTTGTTGTTTCCTGCCTTGTTAATTTTCCCCATTCTCACTGGTGTGACGTGGTATCTCATTGTGGTTTTGATTTGTATTTCCCTGATGGCAAGTGATGCAGAGCATTTTCTCATGTGCATGTTGGCCATGTCCATGTCTTCCTCTGTGAGATTTCTGTTCATGTCTTTTGCCCATTTCATGATTGGATTGTTTGTTTCTTTGGTGTTGAGTTTAATAAGTTCTTTATAGATCTTGGAAACTAGCCCTTTATCTGATACGTCATTTGCAAATATCTTTTCCCATTCTGTAGGTTGTCTTTTAGTTTTGTTGACTGTATCCTTTGCTGTGCAAAAGCTTCTGATCTTGATGAAGTCCCAATAGTTCATTTTTGCTTTTGTTTCTTTTGCCTTTGTGGATGTATCTTGCAAGAAATTACTGTGGCCAAGTTCAAAAAGGGTGTTGCCTGTGTTCTCTAGGATTTTGATGGAATCTTGTCTCACATTTAGATCTCTCATCCATTTTGAGTTTATCTTTGTGTATGGTGAAAGAGAGTGGTCCAGTTTCATTCTTCTCATGTGGAATTTTCCCATTTTCCCAATTTTCCCAGCACCATTTATTGAAGAGACTGTCTTTCTTCCAGTGGATAGTCTTTCCTCCTTTATCGAATATTAGATGACCGTACATTTCAGGGTCCACTTCTGGGTTCTCTATTCTGTTCCATTGATCTATGTGTCTGTTTTTGTGCCAGTACCACACTGTCTTGATGACCACAGCTTTGTAGTACAACCTGAAATCTGGCATTGTGATGCCCCCAGCTATGGTTTTCTTTTTTAAAATTCCCCTGGTTATTCGGGGTCTTTTCTGATTCCACACAAATCTTAAAATAATTTGTTCTAACTCTCTGAAGAAAGTCCATGGTATTTTGATAGGGATTGCATTAAACGTATAAATTGCCCTGGGTAACATTGACATTTTTACAATATTAATTCTGCCAATCCATGAGCATGGAATATTTTTCCATCTCTTTGTGTCTTCCTCAATTTCTTTCAGAAGTGTTCTATAGTTTTTAGGGTATAGATCTTTTACTTCTTTGGTTAGGTTTATTCCTAGGTATCTTATGCTTTTGGGTGCAATTGTAAATGGGATTGACTCCTTAATTTCTCTTTCTTCAGTCTCATTGTTAGTGTATAGAAATGCCATTGATTTCTGGGCATTGATTTTGTATCCTGCCACGCTACCAAATTGCTGTATGAGTTCTAGCAATCTTGGGGTGGAGGCTTTTGGGTTTTCTATGTAGAGTATCATGTCATCGGCGAAGAGGGAGAGTTTGACTTCTTCTTTGCCAATTTGAATGCCTTTAATGTCTTTTTGTTGTCTGATTGCTGAGGCGAGGACTTCCAGAACTACGTTGAACAGCAGTGGTGAGAGTGGACATCCCTGTCTTGTTCCTGATCTTAGGGGAAAGGCTCCCAGTGCTTCCCCATTGAGAATGATATTTGCTGTGGGCTTTTCGTAGATGGCTTTTAAGATGTCGAGGAAAGTTCCCTCTATCCCAACACTCTGAAGGGTTTTGATCAGGAATGGATGCTGTATTTTGTCAAATGCTTTCTCTGCATCTAATGAGAGTATCATATGGTTCTTGGTTTTTGTCTTGCTGATATGATGAATCACATTGATGGTTTTACGAGTGTTGAACCAGCCTTGTGTCCCAGGGATAAATCCTACTTGGTCATGGTGAATAATTTTCTTAATGTGTTGTTGGATCCTATTGGCTAGTATCTTGTTGAGAATTTTTGCATCCATGTTCATCAGGGATATTGGTCTGTAATTCTCCTTTTTGGTGGGTTCTTTGGTTTTGGGATTAAGGTGATGCTGGCCTCATAGAACGAATTTGGAAGTACTCCATCTCTTTCTGTCTTTCCAAACAGCTTTAGTGGAATAGGTATGATTTCTTATTTAAACGTTTGATAGAATTCCCCTGGGAAGCCATCTGGCCCTGGACTTTCGTGTCTTGGGAAGTTTTTGATGACTGCTTCAATTTCCTCCCTGGTTATTGGCCTGTTCAGGTTTCCTATTTCTTCCTGTTCCAGTTTTGGTAGTTTGTGGCTTTCCAGGAATTGCGTCCATTTCTTCTAGATTGCCTTATTGGCGTAGAGCTGTTCATAATATGTTTTTAAAATCGTTTGTATTTCCTTGGTGTTGGAAGTGAGCTCTCCTTTCTCATTCATGATTTTATTAATTTGAGTCTTTTCTCTCTTCTTTTTAATAAGGCTGCCTAATGGTTTATCTTATTAATTCTTTCAAAGAACCAACTCCTGGTTTTGTTGATCTGTTCCACAGTTCTTCTGCTCTCAATTTCATTGAGTTCTGCTTGAATCTTAATTAACTCTCTTCTTCTGCTGGGTGCAGGATCTATCTGCTGCTTTTTCTCTAGCTCCTTTAAGTGTAAGGTTAGCTTTTGTATTTGAGTTCTTTCCAGTTTTTGGATGGATGCTTGTATTGCGATGTATTTCCCCCTTAGGACTGCTTTTGCTGCATCCCAAAGATTTTGAATGGTTGTATCTTCATTCTCATTATTTTCCATGAATCTTTTTAATTCTTCCTTAATTTCCTGGTTGACCCTTTCATCTTTTAGCAGGATGGTCCTTAACCTCCACGTGTTTGAGTTCCTTCCAAACTTCTTGTTGTGATTTAGTTCTAATTTCAAGGCATTATGGTCTGAGAATATGCAGGGGACTATCCCAATCTTTTGGTATCGGTTCAGACCCGATTTGTGACCCAGTATGTGGTCTATTCTGGAGAAAGTTCCATGTGCACTTGAGAAGAATGTGTATTCATTTGAGTTTGGATGTAAAGTTCTGTAGATATCTGTGAAATCCATCTGGTCCAGTGTATCATTTAAATATCCTCTTGTTGGATAGATCCTTTAAGTATGATATAGTGTTCCTCTTCATCTCTCACTACAGTCTTCGGGGTAAATTTTAGTTTATCTGATATAAGGATGGCTACCCCTGCTTTCTTTTGAGGACCATTTGAATGGTAAATAGTTCTCTAACCTTTTATTTTCAGGCTGTAGGTGTTCTTCTGTCTAAAATGAGTCTCTTGTAGACAGCAAATAGATGGGTCCTGCTTTTTTATCCAGTCTGAAACCCTGCGCCTTTTGATGGGGTCATTAAAGCCCGTTCACATTCAGAGTTACTATTGACAGATATGAGTTTAGTGTCATCATGATATCTATTCAGTCCTTGTTTTTGTGGATTTTTCCGCTGAACTTCTTCTTAAAGGGGAATTTTAAGAGTCCCCCTTAAAATGTCTTGCAGAGCTGGTTTGGAGGTCACATATTCTTTCAGTTCCTGCCTGTCTTGGAAGCTCTTTATCTCTCCTTCCATTTTGAATGAGAGCCTTGCTGGATAAAGTATTCTTGGTTGCATGTTCTTCTCATTTAGGACCCTGAATATATCCTGCCAGCCCTTTCTGGCCTGCCAGGTCTCTGTGGAGAGTTCTGCTGTTACCCTAATACTCCTCCCCATAAAAGTCAGGGATTTCTTGTCTCTTGCTGCTTTAAGGATCTTCTCTTTATCTTTGGAATTTGCAAGCTTCACTATTAGATGTCGAGGTGTTGAACGGTTTTTATTGATTTTAGGGGGGGGATCTCTCTATTTTCTGGATCTGAATACCTGTTTCTCATCCCAGATTAGGAAAGTTTTCAGCTAGCATTTGTTCAAATACATATTCTGGCCCTCTGGCCCTTTCGGTGCCTCAGGAACCCCAATTAAACGTAGGTTTTTCTTCCTCAGGCTGTCGTTTATTTCCCTTAATCTATCCTCATGGTCTTTTAATTGTCTCTTTTTTCCTCAGTTCCCTCTTTGCCATCAACTTGCCTTCTATGTCACTCACTCGTTCTTCCACCTCGTTAACCCTCGTCGTTAGGACTTCTAGTTTGGATTGCATCTCATTTAATTGATTTTGAATTTCTGCCTGATTAGATCTAAATTCTGCAGTCATGAAGTCTCTTGAGTCCTTTATGCTTTTTTCTAGAGCCCCCAGTAGCTGTATAATAGTGCTTCTGTATTGGCTTTCTGACATTGAATTGTAATCCAGATTTTGTAACTCTGTTGGAGAGAGGACTGTTTCTGATTCTTTCTTTTGAGGTGAAGTTTTCCTTCTAGCCATTTTGCTCAGTGCTGAGTGGTCAAAAACAAGTTGTATTGGGAAAAGGAGAAAAAGAGAGGAGAGAAAGAAGGAAAGAAAAGAGAAAAAGAAAATAGGAAAAAAAAGAAAAAAGAGAAGAAAAAGAGAAAGAAAAAGGAAGAAAGGAAAAAAAGGGTGGGGGAAGCAAATAGAAATCAAAAAGCAAAAGAAAAAAAAACAAAACAAAACAAAAAAGAAAAAACAAAACAACAACAACAACAACAAAAAAACACGGGGATGTATCTTCCGATTCTGTGTACTTTAAGTCCCTTGACTTCCCCTGGAACTTGTCCGTCTAGTTGGGTGTTCTGAGGGAGGGGCCTGTTGTGCTGATTTTCAGGTGTTAGCACTTGGGGGAGCTGCTCTGCCCCTGCCTGGTGCAGGGCTCAGTGGGGGGTGTTCACCCCGTGAGGCCCCAGGAAGAACAACCCCAGTGGCGGGGCCAGCTCTGGGACCCTGGAGTCAGCTCCCGCAGTAGCTCCGGGGCTCTCTGTCTGCAGGGCCTGGAGGCTCTGGGGCGGGGCCGCTGATCTGCTTAGCTCGGGCAGGAGCATCCTTGCTGTTCTGGGCCCTCCCGGCCTCTGCCTGTTCCCTAGGAGGCGGGATCTTGGGCTGTGTCCCGGCGCCCTGTGCTTCGGAGCCTGCGCTGTTAGATTCTCGATCCCGGCCGCGCAGCCCCCTCCACGGAGCCGCCGCCCGAGCCCCTCGAGCTGCTCCCGGAGCCGCGCCGCCCCCTCCGCACGGAGCCTCTTCCTCGCCCGAGCCCCTTCGAGGTGCTCCAGGTCCCGCCGTGCGCGCTGCAGCCCTTAGGGAGCTCGGCGCACT
This sequence comes from Vulpes lagopus, assembly GCF_018345385.1. Lineage (NCBI taxonomy): Eukaryota > Metazoa > Chordata > Mammalia > Carnivora > Canidae > Vulpes > Vulpes lagopus. The sequence continues at coordinate 37,064,312 of NC_054846.1, forward strand.
CTCCCGGGGCGCAGGTGTCTGTTAGTGTCCCAGGGAGCCCGAGGGCATCCCCGCCCTCCTGGGTCCTGCTCTAACTCCCTGCGAGCCCCTTTCCGCCCGGGAAGGTTGGTGCAGCTCCTGCTCCTCCGGGACGGGGCTCTCCTGTCCTGGGGACACTCGCCCCGGCCTCAGCCAGGCTCCTCGCGGGCCCCTCCCCCTTGGAGGCCTTTTGTGTCTTTATTTCTTTTTCCCCGTCTTCCTACCTTGATAGAAGCGCGAACTCTTCTCACTGTAGCGTTCCAGCTGGTCTCTCTTTAAATCTCAGGCCGAATTCGTAGATTTTCAGGATGATTTGAAGGTTATCTAGGTAATTTGGTGGGGACAGGTGATTTGGGGACCCTACTCTTCCGCCATCTTGCCCCTCCCTCTGCATATAAAAATCTAAAGACAAATTTAATTCCAGAGCCTACCATAAGGGAGAGACCCCAGGGGATGAAAGGAGTAGCAGAGAATCAGAATGAGATAAAAGCAAGATGACACATTTGTGCCTGTGTCAAAAAAAAAAAAAAAAAAAAGAGGGATGTAGAGAACTTGACTAGGTCCACCAATGAGTGTCATGGAAAATTTGGAGTCAGCTACCAGAAAACAGTCTTCCCATTTGGGCAGGCACATCACTGTCACAGGTGGGTACAGTAGGCTCTGCAGGAGGCTGTATGATTTTTCCATTTCCACAAATCTTACAGAAAAGTTCAATGTGGTAATCATTAAGCAGTATTTCTTATGAAGAGGCTAAAGCAAATTGGAGTGTCAGAAATCTGGAAGGTAAATGACATTTTGAAACTTTCATGATAGATTTTGCTCTTATGGAAGAATAAGTAATAAAGTAGCTCTAATTCTTGCAAAAGCGTAGAGGGGAGGTAAGAGGAGATTGAGTACAGTCAAGATAGTGGCGAGGTGGTGGCAGCAGAAAAGCAAATTCACATATTCAACTTTGGCTTTGTAAGTAAGTGATTTCTTTCTCTATTCCAGGAAGAGGGATGACATTATGATAGTAGTGGGACCTCATCTTTAAAATGAGAAAATAATGTAATCTGGATAGTGTTGATTTATCAAATAAATGAAATGACTTCTCTAAAGGAAGCTTTAAAAAAATTTCTTCCTTTTTGTTTGTGAGTTTTGAACTCATTCTTTATGTGTCAGTAATTTTAGATTCCTTTTATGATCCAGTGATTTGATATCTAATGAAATATTAGGTCTAAACTATTCATAGAAGTTTTAGACTTTCAAAAAGGTTTTAAAGATCCAATAGATCTTAAGTTATAATATCTCTTCGTTCCCCACCCTTTCCGAGCTATTCTTTGCACACAGCTCAGCACCCCCTTCTTCCTCAAGACTCCGGGGCTAAAAAAAAATTATATCTGCTCATTACCAGTCTCATTTTTTTTTAATTTAGAGGTAACACAGGATGTGTACATATGTCAATAAGATACCATTTGCCTCATGGGTGCACATACATTTTCACTGTTATTGTGGCTTAGGCATCTCTCATATTATGTTTTTGATGGTTTATCTATTTTCTACCTCATGGGAATCACATTTGTAATAAAACAGCCATATAATTTAGAGTGACAAATGTTACTTAACTAGATCGTAGCATTCTACTTTGAGATTTAGAAACCTTCTTAAATTAAGGTAGATCATTATTTTAGTTGCCTGAGGTAAAGAATTCTTGCCAGATCTAAGATGTTTGTTTGGTTTGGATGACTTTCTTTTCTTTAGACACATGATTAGTTCACTGTTTTAATACAGTAAAAAGATTTCTTATTCTTAAGGATTAGAGATGCCTGCTTACTCTCACAACCTTTTTTTTCTAAAAATACAACAGAAGCAAAGCCAATAAAACAGTATTAGACCTACTGGAACTTTTATTAGATTTTATTTGTTAAACCTTAAAGCACTGAAATCCTAAAATAGAAGTATTTTATTTTTTTCAATTTACTATAATTATTGAAATAAAACAATTGGGGGGGAAATAATTTTCTAAACTAAATGCCTTGTGTTTTAGTTATCCATGATCATTTTATTGTTTGTCCTAAAGTAAATACTTCTGTTTTTTAAGCATCAGTGATTATGTTGTTGTCTATCCACAACTTTGAAAGCATTGTACTTCATTAGGGCTAGAATTGGTTATCTTCATAAAAACATTTTTTTCACAATTTAAAAATAAAAGTTTAAAGTACCAGCTAAATGGTTTATGAATTTCAAGAATATGCTTGTAGAGCCAAGTATATTGTTATGGTAACAGTAAATTATGTAACTCTAAAATTGCTATAATAACATACTCTGTCAGAACAAATTAAGGTAGTTGCTATAACCCTATCAAATGAAATCATTATAGTTGTTAGATATTAAACATACGGTTTCTTATAAATTGATTGATTTATATTTATAAGGAACCATCTTGTTAATCTGAACATGGTTACATCATAGTAATTATGATCCTTATTTATTTTCTAACATAACAGTAAATAAATGAGTTACTGGTCACAATATTAGGCAGGCAGATAATTCAGCTCTTAAATTCAATTAGTATTTCTGTGGCCCTTCTGCTTAATGTGGTTTTCTTTTTTCTTCTTTTTCTTTTTCTTTTTCTTTTTCTCTTTCTTTCTTTCTTTTCTTTTTTAATATTTTATTTATTTATTCAGGAGAGACATAAATAAATTTTAGTTATTTATTCAGGCAGAGACACAGGCAGAGGGAGAAGCAGGCTTCATGCCTGGAGCCCAACATGGGGCTCGATCCCGGATCTCCAGGATCACACCCTGGGCAGAAGGCGGCGCTAAACCACTAAGCCACCCGGGCCGTCCTTAATGTGGTTTTAACACCTAAAAATCTGATCACCATTTCTCTGTTGGACTTTTCCCTTTATTCTGTAGAAAGATCATTTATAGATCATTTCTATATCTCATTCTGCTTAGAGCAGCTGGACTCAGGTGTCCAACTTCTCTCTGATTCTTAGACTTAACATTCTGCTGGCTGCTTAATTCTTCCATCTCTTTATTCTCTGAGCAGGGATTTCATTATTTTTCTCCTCATAGTCTTTCTTTCAGTAAGACTGGACTTTTTTATCTTAGCCTGGTTAGACACCTTCATCATTGGTGCCAGAAAAATACCAATAATTAGTTTTTTTTTTTTTACTATAGAATTTGCACTAGACAAAAAGTAGGTAGATTTGATTTCCACCCACCGCTTCTATTAAACTCTGGTTGGATGATCATATTCTTGTTCGGGAACTTATAATTCTCCTGTTAAATGGAGAATCTGACATAGGTCATCTTTAAAATTTTTGCAACCTTATGCTCAGTCTACTGATATCAATAGGCCTCAATATATTCCCATTTCCTCAAAGTGAATGTAATGGAACAAAATTAATTTATTCCTTGGATCACCTCTAGTCTATGATAAATGAGTCTTTTAAGAAAATTCTCCAAATAGGGCTTGAGAACTGCTCCCTAGCCCCCAATCTGTAATTATATTTTTCTTCTATTAGGCAGTCCTAGGAACTGTTAAATAAAACTCTCCTAATCACACTGAAAATATCACCACTTCAAGTAATTATTTCATGAACTACTACTTCTTTCACAGCCTACCAAATAACATAAAAATTCTTCTGCCCTGAATTGTGAAGAATCTGCTTTCCTGGCTTCAATAATTTCCTAGAATTTTTTTTTTTCACACAATGCCACATCTCATACGACACAATATAGGTAACATTCACTCCTCACTGAACTTAGACTTATTTATGCATTTCTCAATTTCAACATAAAGACCCAAGCTAATTTCATATATAAAATATGTAACAGAAAAAACTTATTACTTATTCCCAATTGCCTTCTAAATAGATTTTATTAATTGGATAAGTGTGACAAACATTGGCATTTAAGTACTTCAGCATTAAAAAGTGGCCATATGTGAGTTAGTCGATTCAAATTAAAACTTGAGGTAGTATTCTAATCAAGAACCTGTACCCAGGGGTGATGAGTTAGCATTTTACTAGAAAGGTCTTAATGCATATTAAATTATTACCCTAATGGAAACCAGATGCTTTGGTAGTTAGCATAATAAGTGATATTAATAGTTTGTTGAATTAGTATAATGAATGTTAGAAATGGGTCTCTGCCAGTGAAATAAAAGGTATTCAAGATCTGTGAATTTGCTAATTTCTTTAGAGACACTTCCTTCACATGAACAGTGTTTAAGACTCCAGCCAGGTCTGTAGCCTTTGTCTAGGAATGGAGCCCAATATTTCATTTCCCAAATGGTTTTATGTCCTGCCATTATTAGAATGACTCCTTGTTGCCTGGTGACAACTAGGTTAAGAGATTTCTGCTTCTGGCTTAATTCCGAGTGAGTTTTTTGGAATGATGTCAAGTGAACATGTCATGGAAACAGCCCCTGAAAAGACAATAGTATATCATGAATCTTGCCAAACAGTGTGAAAGAAAGAGTTTTATGCCTGCATAATAATGAATGATTGTTTACTAAATGGCTAAATGTGGCAGATAGGATCTGATAATCTGTTTACTTTCATTATAAATTGGTCATGATGTTACATGGCAAACTAAACTCTGACTACCACGAACTGTTTAGAGAGCGACTACTAAATGAGCTGCGATGACTTTTTGGCTTGGGTTGCTTTGTAATAGAGCCTCTGTTGGTGATCACCTTGAAAGGTGTAGATGCAAGTGGAATGCAGCAATAAGAAAAATGAATTATACTGCAAAAAAAGGGGAAGCATTTAAGAGTGGGAAAGAGAGGAAGACAAGAGAAATGGCCACATGTGGCTATTGAGCATTTAAAATGTGGTTGAAGTGGTTCCTTACCTCACTACTCATATTGAAATATTAAATATACTTATCAATATTAATAATTGTTACCAATGATAAATTAAAATGACAGAATACTTTGTTGAATTAATATAACTTTAGAGTAAGGCATAGCTTTTCCAACCAAACTAAACCAGATATGAGTTTTCAAATTTTTTGTACATAAAAACTTAAAATTTCTCTATAGAAAAGATACAGAGAGTTTAAAAAAAGGAGAAAATGTCAATTTGTATTGACAGTATAGAGCAACAAAAATAGCTCGTAGCTCATTTTCTCAAGGTAAATAAGTATATATATACACAAAGCCACACTAAAATGATATGTACATCAATTACAATAAGAAAAGATTAAGAAAGAGTAGCTTCCAAAAAAAAAAAAAAAACTATAGCTGTACAAATAGATTTTCAACCTCATTCATACATAAAGATATAAAACACAAGATTCTGGGGATCCCTGGGTGGCTCAGCGGTTTAGCACCCACCTTCAGCTCAGGGCTTGATTCTGGCGTCCCGGGATCGAGTCCCGCATCGGGCTCCCTGCATGGAGCCTGCTTCACCCTCTGCCTGTGTCTCTGCCTCTCTCTCTCTCTCTCTCTCTCTCTCTCTCTGGTCTCTCATGAATGAATAAATAAAATCTTAAAATAACTAAAATAAAATAAAACATGAGACTCTATGTTTGCCCATCAGATAGACACATATGAAAAGTTGCATAGTACCCAGTATTGGTGAGAGGGTAGGTAAATAATTACTGCCACATCTTGTTGGTGGGGATGTAAAAGAATGTAAATGTTTTGAAGGAAATTTGGCCATATCTATCAAAATGCAGGTGCTCTTTTTTCCAGCATTTCCTATCTATAAATGTGACCTTGGACAGACTCACCAAAATTATCAAAACATATGTTCAAAGGTCTTCACTGCAACATTATAATTTAAACCAGAAATAAAGTCAATAGCCAGTATTACACAGAAAACTGGTGAAATGAGTTAAAATGTGTCAATATCAGGACATAATATAAACCTTTTATGCAGACATAAAAATAGCTATATTGACATAGATCTCATATAAAAATCAAAACAGAATCATTGCAAGCATATTTGTATAGTTTTTAAAATGTTAATTAAATTATTTTAGAAGAATACATAAGAAACTTGTGCTCCTGACTTATGACCAAGTGGAGGATTTACTAAAGATCTAAAGTATATAATAACTCACTAAAAAAGTAAATAAATGATAAAATAGATATAACTTACTGTTTCCATATTTAAAAAATGGCGACTTAGCAATAGTTCTGTTATTTTGGCCAACTTAGATACAAAATTAAAAAAAAAATGTAGAGTCAACAGTTTCACCTGAATTTTCCCATGTTGAATTTTTCAGGGGTCAGATTAAATAAATAATTGCCATATATTCATTTATCCTGCATAGAAAGGTCTACAAGTCACATAAATTACTGATTTCAACAGTATGTTATGTAAAGATGGAAGTATTTGGACAGAATTCATAATGCCACACTCCATAGAAAGAAGACCAATGTTAAAAAAACATATTTGCATCCAGAATTCTAACTTAATTCTATGAATATATATTTCTTGATTGGGTTAGAAATATCTAATTCAAATGAGTAGGTTTTTAAGGTTTGCTTTTTTTCATTCCTTAAATGTGGTGTACCTCTATTAGCATTTATTCTGATATCCTGCCTGTTATAGCATGAGAAGAGCCATTGTTCAGTTGAATAAATGTTTTCAAGGAGTAATAATATTTTGATAAGCACATATATGTTCTCTAGGGAAGAAAACAAGTACGAAGAAAACATTCTCTGTTTTCCAACTAGTAATAACTTATAACCCAATTCAGTTTTCTAATTGGCTGCTCTGGAATAAAAATTCCCATAAAGCACCTGTAAACTAAAATGTTATTGGCAGTTTCAGTGTTTTGAAACCAGAAGAAAAAATAAATATGAGGATCAGTGCCAGGTGGGGAACACTGAAATTTCATTTGTCTGGGCCATTTTCATCATGTCTGCTAGCCTTAGCAGTAGGGAACAACTTTGAAATCCAAGGTGTATACCTACATATGCATTTAGGGAGATGTCATCACCTTTTCTTAATTGAAATACTTTTCTATTTAAGCTCAGTTCTTAAAAACTGTAATTTAGGAATTCAGCTACTTGTGTGTTTAGTGCATATTTGGATTTAGGAGAATACATTTATCCATGAAAATATGACAAGCCCAATCAGATATATGTTGAAAACAGATTAACAAACCATTCTACTTATAGTTACATTACCTTCAAAAACTTGTTGGGACATTCTAAAGCTTCCATAATTTAGTTATTATAAAACTATCTAAGGGCATATAAAACAATTTACCCAATTGTGAAATATGGTTATTTATAATAAAATATAATTCAGTCACTTATTTAAATACCCAGGATACAAACCTAATTTGCGTTAGACTGTAATTGGACTAAATGACTTGGTATCAAAGATTGAGTATAATCAAGGGTAAAACAACAGTATAGATAAGCAAGGAAAATTGTATTGAATTATGTCAGGAAAAAAATCAGAATGGTAATATTTGAGTTGTGTGTTAAAGAAATAAACTTTACTTTAAAAAACTATTTTAGTGTAATTATTTAGAAAGGCTTTTACCTTTTCAGAGGTACTTATTACAGTCTTCATTATGAAAAGAAACTTTTACCATATTATGTTAAAAGATACCTATAAATAGCTAAATCTTTCAAGAGAACACTATCTAGTTTTTTTCTAAATAATATTAACCCTGAAAAAAAAAGTTTCTCAAGATTCAACAAGATTCATGAAGCAGCATGTGTTTATTTTCAAGGTCTGTCATTCCTGAGAGACACAGGCCCAAGCCTGCTTGGTTTGTGACAGCTAATAATATCTCAGAATTGAAAGAACTATTATTTTTATTTTAGTTATGCCCTGTACTTGTTTGGTGAATTAAGTCTCAAGCTTTGAAAGTCTTACTTCATGAGCAAGCTCAATGTCTCGTCATCAAACGTAATTTAGCTGTACAACTAAAATAGCAGTGGTTGTCCAGAAATCTGTTGATACCTGAGGAAAGAAGAATGAGACAGTTTCTAATTTGAATGAGACGTGGATGGTCGGCAGTGGGCAGATGTCAGTGTCAAAGGATGGAGCTACTATGAAAATGTCATGTTTACAACAGGAGCTTTAGAGATTTTATTTGAAAGAGTGGAGGCTTCTCTCAAAGGAGGGGCCAAATCCCATTTTCTGGTAGCAATCCTTCTGTGCAAGAGAGCAAGAGAATTCACAGGAGAATTCACCTTCAAGGAAAGGCCAGTTGGGCAAGTTTCTTGGGAACAGTGTCCATGGTGCCCTAAAGTACCAAGGCATCCAGATCTAGGCTAGGCAGCCCTAGCCTGAATCAGAAAGGCAGTTTCAATTGGATTGGAACATTAAAAAAAAAAAAAAAAATGATGACCTAGTCCCTGGTGGCTGTTCAAAAGCTCTTAAAGTTCATTGACATTATAAAACACCAAAGGCAAATTCACTTAGTTCACTTTAAACTTGAAAGATGGGTGGGAGGGATTATTTGAGTACCTTCATCTCAGTGGAGAGCTGTAAATCACTCTAGTACTTAAAACATGAAAGGAATTTATTTCCCTGCAGAATGTCTCCTAATTTTGTAGTTCTGTTGATGAAAGACCTTTCCACAGAAACTGAAAAAGAACATTGTAATAGAGCGGCTAGCATAAAAACATATAAATTTAATTCTTTCATATGGCTTTTTAAACATACCAATAAAATTCTGTAGCTTTTGACTACCTTGTAAACAACAGAATTACCAATGGGAGTAATTTAAGTTTTCATTATCTAGCCTCCTGATTCTGAAAGGTAATAAAGGAGTAAGTTTTAGTGAAAAAGCATATCGTAATAGGCCAGGCTTGAAACTTGCAATAACCATGATGGGACTGCATAGATAGGAAAAGATTCTTAAGCAAGATGTAACAGGGTGGAATTAGTGTTGGAGCAATTATTTTAGCAACATGCTCATTTTCTTTATGTAATTTATAACCTTAATCACTTGTAGGCAAATTCAATCATGAGGCAGTGCTCCTGCTATTTACACTTAGTAACACTGGCAGTGCAGGGTGGATGAAAATTCTTCACACATGGCTTCTTCTTCCACAAAGGAAGTTTCCTATAGCTTTTTATTTGTTTTTGATTTTTCAACTCAACAAAAGGATGGAGATCTGGCTTTTGAAAATAAGCCCTTGGAAAGGAGCCACAGATAGGTGTCAACAAGCCTAGGCCTGATTTCTCATCCACAAAGCAATGCATTTATTTTCTTTTGTGCTAAACAATATATGTGGGGAAACAGACCTCAGGTTCATGTGAAATTGAGACTGAACTTGATTGCTAATCAGCATTCTGAGTTATACCCAAGAATGTTCTGACTGTATTATACTAAGCCCAAGTACACAACCACAACAAAAATATAAAAGAACTGGTTGATGAATATGGGTGTGGGTGGCAGTTTCATGTTGGTGGGCCAAGACTGGTCTGATGCAATGCTTCATTGAAGTGTTTGCTTCAAAACAGACCTTTCTAGAGAATAAAAAAAAAAGGTTTCAGACAAAGCTAAATAAGTAGTATTAACTTGAGAACACTTTACATTTCTTTAGATTTAAATTCCAGCTGGCACATGTTTCAGGTCTTCTATATTCTCATGTTTTATTTACATCTCTTATCATTCAGTACTATTTAAATACTTATTTCTGTTATTAGGTGCTGAGCTTCTTTAGGATAAGAATTAAATGTAGTTTGTCTTTGTATCTCCAATATCTACCTTATGCCTGGTACATCCAGAAGTTAACAAAAAAATGACATTAATATATGTAAGACATAATGAGTCATTAGTTTGCTAAATAAATGACTTGATTCTTGAGAGACAGAAAGATACTTATTGTCAGCCTATTTAAAATTCAACACCAGCTTTTATTATCCCAAACCATCAACAGATTCCAGTAGAAGATACTCTAGAAACCTTGTGTTAAAATTGTTAGTCAAAATACTCTTCTCAACAAAACTAACTGACCAGATTAGAGTTATGAGAGGTGTTGAAAGGACTGGGGGAAATAGGAAAACAATAACATTCGGAGGATGGATTTAGCAAAGTATTTTCATCGTACCATAAAAATTCCAGAAAGTGCAGGTTTATGGGATTTTTGGACCCAAGTAAAAAGACTACATAGCTCTAATGGAGCAATCTGCAACATTTTCTATGGGATACTTTTAGACAATATGTATATGTGAAAAATATGACAGTGCAGTTAAATGTAAGTGAATAAATCACTACACATAATGGATGTCAATTTGAAAAGAGGTTTCTAACATGCTGCAGGCTCTATCTTTGTGTTATATTTAAAACTACAAATTACATTTGTAATTAACATTCATGATTCCAATTTATCAACATGTTTGAAAACACAACACTGGAAAGGACTATCAGTACAGTGGATTTATGCCATTTAATATTGACTGATCAAACCTAACTATATTTCATACATACATACATATAATACATATTGAGAAAGAAAAGTAGGGCTTTATAGGAAGTTATTTCAATTTAAGCCAATAGTATCATGTTAAATGAGCTAACCACAGCACTCTGCTGAGCTTATACTCATTTATCCATTGGGAATATCTTAACCTTCCTCTCTATTTAGGTTAGGATACACTGTGTATACTATTTCTAAGTACCACACCAAGAAGGACATTGAAAAAGCCAAAGCTTGCTCAAATGAGAGAAGCTGGAATAAGATATCTGAGCTATATGAGAACAGTTAGTGGAGAAAAGGGGAACATCTAAAAGCTGTTCATAAAGGCAAACACTGTGCTCTACACTAGAAGAAAGAAACTCCTTCAACTCTTACTCCAAAAGAATTAAAAGTCACCAAGTCCCTATCTAAGCTTCCCTTGCTGAGACACCAGGAGAGCCTGTGTCCAAGGCAACATTAGAATTCCAAACTTTAGGTCAGATCATTGCAATACTCTTTACAGCCTTGATCTTTACATCTGATCATGATTCATTATGGAAACCTCTCTTCTACATACTATTTATCCAATCTCACTCTCTCACAAAGCTGTTCTTTCCTTCACCCCTCTTCTCACACCTTTCAAATATGCCTAATGAATTACTAGTCTAATATTTAAAAATATTTATAAAACAAAATAAAAAGCCAAAGTCTTTCTACCTCTCTTACTAGAAGAAAATTCTTAAATCTTTCCCCAAAAGAAAATATTTGTTTTTCTACATGCTATAAGGTCTGGGAAGGGTCATTACCATTATTGATTCTCAAACTCTTATTCTCTACTCTCATGTAATGTTGTAATGTTCTCTATTTGGATTTCCCAACCTCTGAATATATTATTCTCTATTTTTGCTCTTTACAATAATTTAAAAAGCTTATAGTTACCCCTTCATATTGATGAACGTTTTTGGAATCTGAATCAATATTTTTCTCTATCCCATGTTCTATAATTAATCATGGTGATTTTCAGAGTCTAGAAGGACTAATTTCATAGATTCTTACTGCTTTTATTTTTTCTCTTTTAAATTCATTTTATTTTTTTCTTTCAAAATTTTATTTAAATTCTAGTTAACAAATAATGTAATGTTGGCTTAAGGAGTAGAATTTAGTGATTCATCACTTACATATAATACCCAGCGCTCAACACAAGTGCCCTCCTCAATACCCATCACCCACTTAGCCCATCCCCCACCCACCTCCCTCCCTCAATCCTCAGTTTGTTTTCTATAGTAAAGAGTCTCTTATGGTTTGCTTTCCTTTCTTTTTCCCCTTTCCCCTACATTCATCTGTTTTATTTCTTAAATTCCATATATGAGTGAAATCATTTGTCATTTATCTTTCTCTGACTTGTTTTGCTTAGCATAATACACTCTAGTTCTAACCATGTTGTTGCAAATGGCAAGATTTTATTCTTTTTGACAGCTGAGTGATAGTCCATTGTGTGTGTGTGTATGTGTGTGTGTGTGTGTGTGTGTGTATGGTGTGTATCACATTTTCTTTATTTACTCACCAACTGATGGATATTTGGGCTCTTTTCATAATTTAGCTATTGTTGATAATGCTGCTAAAGATCCGAGTGCATGTGATCCTTTGAATCAGTATTTTTATATCTTTTGGGTAAATAACTAGTAGTACAATCGCAAGGTTGTACTGTTGCAACAACCAATACCAATGAACTATTGGTAGATCTATTTTTAAGTTTTTGAGGAACTTGCGGCTTTTTCAGTTCAATTCTACTTCCTTCATATCAAAGGTTTTTATCACCGGACCTTTTTATCAACAAAAAAAAGTGCAACAGAAATCATAAGCCTTAAAATTTCTATCTTTTAATATCATGCTTCTCTCATACTGTCACTTCTATGATCTACTTTTTGACTTCATAGAGATCTCTGAGCCTTTTTGCCGTACTCTATTAGTCTCATGTTGAACTTTCATTTCTGACCCACCTAAGATGCTTAGTTAATCACTGGGCCTCACTCTAACAAGTATTCTCAGCCTCTTGATACACTGTCTGCTACTACTCAAGAAAATCATAGAATTGCCTAGATTTGGGCCACTATAAGTTAATGGAATCTCATTTCAGCTGGACTACACAAGCACCCAACCATTCTATTTTTCTTGGTTACTTTATCCTTTCTGTTCAGTGCCTTTCATATACTTATCTTCCTCTTTGACTTTTACACAAAATCCACCCTCATATATTCAACAACCTTACCAACATTTTGAAAATAAAATGAAAGTCATCAGGCATGAACTAACTCATCTACCTTCCCCCTTTGTATAAAATGATTTATATATGCACATGTTTTTACTTTCTTCCAGGATCAGAATGTGAGTTGTTCTCATCTTGTAAAAGTCAACCAACTTACTCTACCCATCATCTTTTGTCTTTTCTAGGATCTTTGTCTTTAAATTTATCTTCTCTATACATTAACTTTTCCCAATTTCAGCTGATTCTTTGCCTTCAGGCAAGGCGAGGCTCTCAGTTCTAAGTACTTTTTTCCAATGACTCAATTGACAACAACCTATCTTCAGTTCCTCAGTGGAGTCTCAACTCATATTTGTTAGTCTCCTTTTTGGCTCTGTCATCAGGTTTCTGTCCCTGAACAATCAGTGTTTTCCTTCCATGTACACACCCTCATTGGCAATATCATCACTCATGGTTTTAACCAAAATCCATAAGCCCAATAGCATCAAATATGTATGTCCAGGTTAGACCTTGAACTTAATTTCCAGAATAGTTAATAGCATCTCAAACTCAACATAATAATGTGAAGTTTCACATCATTCCTGTTTTCCATATCTACTATTCACGTACAAAACCTCAGTTAATGAAACCTCTGTTTACAGAGAATCTGTGTACAGAGATGCTGACACCTCTGAGTCATCTTCGATGCTGCATTCTCCCTCACACCTAATTCATCAAATCTTGCTAAATACACTTTTGATCTATCTCTTCTTTGCTATAGCAACTGCACTAGGTCCAGACGACCATTATATCTTAGTTAAGACTATTGAAAGTAACCATTTAATTGGGCTCCTGGTCTTCATTTTTACCTATCTTTAATTCACCTTTGATACCACTGCTAGTAACAGCACATGAAAGCACATCTAATTTATATAAATAGAGAGTGATTTGAGTATATTTGAGTATATTTGAAAGTAGGTTCAAGGAGCAATTAATCATATTGTTATACCTGGTGAATAATCTGGAATGTCATTCTTCAGGTCACCAATAGAATGTGATTAGTTTGTAAAATAATTAGTTCCTCATCCCCATAGCTATACTCTTACAAACTGATTCCTTGGAAATCTAGCTCTGTACAAATGCTCCCTCTGACTTGAAGGGGGAAGATATTTTCTGAGCTGTTTTTAAAAGAATTATTATATCTATTTGGCTAAGATATGGCTCAAAGTGCATGTATCCACCCCTCAACACCAGTCCACCAGAGTAGAACTACTCTGGCTTTCATCACAGAATAAGTGATCCACTGACATATACTGTCACAGAAAATCTGTTTAAACTCCCCTTCCCTTCTACTCCCACTCTTGGCTCTACTTGACAGTAAAGAAATTTGTCCTGGCCCAAGTATAATAGGATTAAAAGAACTTCTGGGCATGAAGTTAAGGAGGAAATAGAATGAGTTTCTGATCTTGGGAACTGGAAATAGCTTTGGATTTAATCTGAGCATTGGGCTCATAGTTTAAAACAGATCACAAATCTTTCCTTAGTGTTTACAGAAGCAGAGAAAGGAAAGTACAGCTTTTCCTGGAAAGGACTGAGCTCAGAAAAGAAACAATAAGAAATTCTTGAGTTCCCTCCCAAGTTGAATAATTCTCCTAAGCTAGTTAAATCCTGAACCAGTTAAAAAAAAAAAAAAAAATCCTGAACCAGTATATTGCCCATCAAGAGTGAATACCCTTAAAAAATCAATCACATTGTTGAATAACAGTGTGTTATTAGACTGCGATAGACTCTTCTACTGAGAAAAGAATCCTGGAAAAGATTAAACATTAAGATCACACTCCAACATTAGATAGATTCAGTTTCAGAAAAAAATTGCTCAAACTGACAAAGAGACTACTGGATATGCTTTTAGTGGTTTTATCTGAGTCTACCAGAGTGTATAGCTTTAACTGGCTTTCTGTTGGTTAGGCCATTTTACATGTCTGTAAAAGCAGAAGATAACATTTAAAAAAATGATAGTAGTCCAAATCAGTATGGCCCAGGAAAGATAGATAAAATTTATTTCTGCCCTCTAGAAAACAGAACACCAAATATTACCTATTATTGCTGTATGGAAGATTAGGCAGTTTTGCATCTAATTAATTTTGCAAATTAATTTCAGCATTTCTGAAGGCTCGACTGCCAAAATCTCCTCTGAATTGATTATAATATCTCATTAGTTCCCTCATTACCTAATGAGTTAAATAAAAGTTTTGGCTCATGTTCATTTTATATGAGAGTCATGATGTTACTTTTTTGTATTTTAAGTTAATAGCATCATAGTTAGAAGGAAACACTGGGAAGACCAATCAATAAATTCAGTGAACTCTCTGATAGGAAGGTACAAAAATTTTGTCACCTAGCCAGTGAATGGTGATTGACTGACTCACTTCATGCAGCTATCTATATGACAAGAAGATGAAGAAGGAAAATCTTGCCAAGCAAAATAATTTTACACTTCAGCTATCTAGATGTGTAGTATTTCTAAACATAGAAAGCTTTAATTTAGAATTTGCCTAAAGGCAGCAGGTGCTGGATATTTTTCATCATTTGGTTTTTATGTGAATGTTTCTTGCCAGCAATGAAAATCCCCATTTTCTACTAGAGTGGTAAAATTTTGGTAGAGGAAGTTTTGTGGTCAAGGTTAATGCTGATTGGAGTATACATTTCTAAATAGAAATTGCTTGGAGTACAATCACAAAACAATACAAACAAAGAAATCTTCCCTCTCCTCAAAATAGCTATCGTGTCATGGGATTTAATTGAATGAAACTTGACTCAACAAACATGTACCTACTCTATGTACCTACTCTAATGACTAAGGCAATGTATTATGTTCTATCAATGCTAAGAGAAATAGGTATTTTATCCACAGGAGCTCCAAATCAAGCAGGAGAGAATGAAATGCATAATTGTATGTAGAATGCAAGGTAGACTGTAAGAATTCTAACGCTGTATACCTCGTTTCATTTATAGATGATTAATTGATATGCTTTTTTTTTGCAATACTGTGGTGAGATGGTATTTATTCCTTTCTTTAAAATGTATACTCAGATGAATAAGAGAAATTCAAAACTAAGAGATCCCATCATTTTAGTATTCAGCATTTGTCCTGCATAGGAACTCATTTTGGTATCCCTGTGAATGAAGGAAGCAAGATAAGTTCTGAACAAGATGACCGGTGACTTCCTAAGTGGAACTGACCTTCCCAAATGACACTGAATTCATACTGTTCAGATGCTTGCTTGGTAATATAGTTTATGAATGTAGAGTTATCCCAAGTTATAATTTTTTTTAATTTTTAAGTTAAATCAAAACTAAAAAGAAAAATCCTTTTGTTTCAAAGAAGATCTCTGATGATAACTGTTAAGAGGCCATCACCACAAAGGAAAAATGGGGCTCATCAGACACAAAGCAAACAAGAATATGTTGTTGCCATCAACTTGCTTCACCGTAATGAAAACATAGCCAGAGCAAAGCTAGTATGATGTGAGGAAAAACTAAATATGAAAAATCCTTGATCATGACAGACCCTTGAATGTAAAAAAAAAAAAAATTATAATAGAGAAGCAGGTAACAAATTCATGGTTATAGACTAATGCAATCTGAAGTTTCACTTTTATCTGTAAATATTAATATTTTATTTAGATGTATGTAACGTAAAAAATAACACAAAGGATTTTTCTCGTGTATTTCTATCATTTTTACTACTTTTGAGAAAATTCAACTTGATTAAAATTTTTAAATCACTTCTCAATTTTCAAGAATGTCACTCACCTAAAAATTAATGAGTAGAGATGGATGCAATCAGAACTATGCTCTAGGAAGATTATATTGGCTAATTTTTTTTTCTTTTCTTTGTATTATTATTATTATTTTTTTAATTTTTATTTATTTATGATAGTCACACACACACACACACACACAGAGAGAGAGGCAGAGACACAGGCAGAGGGAGAAGCAGGCTCCATGCACCGGGAGCCCGACGTGGGATTCGATCCCGGGTCTCCAGGATCGCGCCCTGGGCCAAAGGCAGGCGCTAAACCGCTGCGCCACCCAGGGATCCCCTATTATTATTATTTTTAATTGGGAGTTCAATTTGCCAACATATAGCATATCACCCAGTGCTCATCCCATCAAGTGCCCCCCTCAGTGCCCGTCACCCAGTCACCCCAACCCCCTGCCCACCTCCCCTTCCACTACTCCTTGTTTGTTTTCCAGAGTTAGGAGTCTCTCATGTTCTGTCTCCCTCACTGATATTTCCCACTCATTTTCTCTCCTTTCCCCTTTATTCCCTTTCACTCTTTTTTATATTCCCCAAATGAATGAGACCATATAATGATTGTCCTTCTCCGACTGACTTACTGCACTCAGCATAATACCCTCCAGTTCCACCCACGTCGAAGCAAATGGTTGGTATTTGTCATTTCTAATGGCTGAGTAATATTCCATCGTATACATAGACCACAGCTTCTTTATCCAGTCATCTTACGATGGACACAGAGGCTCCTTCCACAGTTTGGCTATTGTGGACATTGCTGCTAGAAACATTGGGATGCGGGTGTTCTGGCATTTCACTGCATCAGTATCTTTGGGGTAAATCCCCGGCAGTGCAATTGCTGGGTCGTAGGGCAGATCTATTTTTATCTCTTTGAGGAACTTCCACACAGTTTTCCAGAGTGGCTGCACCAGTTCACATTCCCACCAACAGTGCAAGAGGGTTCCCCTTTCTCCACATCCTCTCCAACATTTGTTGTTTCCTGTTTTGTTAATTTTCCCCATTCTCACTGGTGTGAGGTGGTATCTCATTGTGGTTTTGATTTGTATTTCCCTGATGGCCAGTGATGCGGAGCATTTTCTCATGTGCTTGTTGGCCATGTCTATGCCTTCCTCTGTGAAATTTCTGTTCATGTCTTTTTTCGCTAAATTTTCAAAGGAGTTATTATGGTGGGTCAAGATTGAAGCTGGCAAAGGAGAGATCAAGAAGGGAGGAGAGAAAATGATGTCCACAGATTACAGTTTCTACAGCCAAGTTGGAGCCCAGCAGGGCTATAGTGCTTGCACAGCTCAGCCCACTCTAGGATATGCACAGACCACCCAGGCATATGGGCAGCAAAGTTATGGAACCTATGGACAGCCCACTGATGTCAGCTATACCCAGGCTCAAACCACTGCCACCTATGGGCAGACTATCTATGAAACTTCTTAGGGACAGTGTCCTGCTGGTTATACTACTCCATCTGCCCCTTCCCAGCCCCTACCCAAGTGTACAGTTAGTCTGTCCAGGGGTACAGTACTGGTGCTTATGATACCACCACTGCTACAGTCACTACCACCCTGGCCTCCTATGTGGCTCAGTCTGCATATGGCACTCAGCCTGCTTATCCAGCCTACGGGCAGCAGCCAGTGGCCACTGTACTTGTAAGACCACAGGATGGTAACAAACCTGCTGAGACTAGTCAACCTCAGTGTAGCACAGGGGTATAACTAGTCCACCCTAGGATATGAACAGAGCAACCGTAGTATCCCCAGGTACCTGGGAGCTACTCCATGCAGCGTTAGGGCACCACCATATTATCCTCCAAATAGCCAACTAGTTATGATCAGAGCAGTTGCTCTCAGCAGAACACCTATGGGCAGCCAAGCAGCTATGGAAAGTAGAATATCTATGGTCAACAAATCAGCTAGAGGCAGCAGCCACCCACTAGTTATACCCCCCAAACTGGATCCTATAGCCAGGCTCTGAGTTTATATAGCCAATAGAGCAGCAGGTACAGGAAGCAGAATTCATTCTGACAGGACCACCCCAAGAACATGGGTGTTTATGGGTAGGAGTCTGGAGGATTTTCCAGACCAGGAGAGAACTGGAGCATGAGTGGCCCTGATAATGGGAGGCAGGGGAAGAAGGGGATTTGACTGTGGAAGCATGAGCAGTGGACAGGAAGGAGGACTGAGTAGAATGGGTGCTGGAGAGCAGGGTGGCTTCAATAAGCCAAGTGGATCCATACGGGAAGGACCAGATCTTGATCTAGGCCCCACTGTGGATCCAGATGAAGATTCTGACAACAGTGCAAGGCTTAAATGACAATATGACTCTATAGACAATCTGGCAGACTTCTTTAAACTGTGTGGAGTTATTAGGAGGAACAAGAGAATTGGACAACCCATGAGCCATATCTACTTGGGTAAGGAAACAGGAAAGCCCAAAGGTGATTGATGTAACAGTGTCCTACAAAGACCCACCAACTGCTAAGGCTGCTATGGAGTGGTTTGATGTGAGAGATTTCCAAGGGACCAAAAGTAAGGTTTCTCTTGCTGGGAAGATGCTTCTGATGAATTGCATGTTGGGTGGTATGCCTCCTCGTGAGGGCAGAAGGATGTTGCCATTACTCCACTGAGGTCCAGGGAGCCCAGGAGATCCTGGGAGCCCCAATGGGTCACATGGGAGGCCGTGGGGTGGAGAGAGATAACTTTCCCCCAGGAGGGCCCCAGAGTTCCTGAGGGAACTCATCTGGAGGAGGAAAGATCTAGCACCAACATGGAAACTGACAGGGCTCCAGTACAGGGTGTGGAAACCAGAACTTTGCCTGGAGAACAGAATGCCATTAATGTTAAGGCTCTGAAGCCTGAAGACTTCCTTCCACCACCCTTTCCACCCCTGGGGAGTTCACATGGCAGAGGTGGTCCCGGTGGCCTGTGGGGAGTAAGGGGAGGCCTCAGGGACCACAGTGGGTACAACATTCAGAGGTGGTCCTGGTGCATAAAGAAGTGGCTTCCATGGTGGCCCCAGCCATGGACAAATGTGAATTTGCAGGAGGAAGATGAGGTGGCTCTGGTGCGACCCTTGGACTTTTGATGGAAGAGAAGGGAGAGAGAAGAGGCAGGTGTGGAGGACGGAGGAAAAATGGATAAAGGCAAGCACTGCTGTCAGGAACACAGAGACCCACTCCAACCAGGCGCAGAGATCCCGCAGAGCTGCAGGGACTACCAGATTTATTTTTTAAGCCAGAAAATGTTTTAAATTTATAATTCGATACTTAGAATATTGGCAACAACATTATGATTATTCCTTGTCTATACTTTAGTATTTTTTACCATTTGTGAAGAAACATTAAAGCAACTGAAATGGTAGTGTGTCTAACTTTTCCCCCCTTCTTTTAAAGTCCATCATTTAAACAGTGGGAACTCATGATCACTGTAGAGAACCAAGAGGGCCTCTGTCACAGTATTCATTGTTGTGAAGTTTTGTTTTCTTGTGTTTTAAAATAAAATTCCAAACAGTCACAAACAATTTAAAAAAACCCAACAACACTGAAGCTGGAAAAAGCCACTAGGAGACTATTCAATGTCTAAGTAAAAAATAAAGAATACCCACTGTAGGAGAGATCTTGTGGAAATGAATAGACTTTTCTTTTTTTTTTTTTTTTAAAGATTTTATTTATTTATTCATGAGAGACACATAGAGAGAGGCAGAGACATAGGCAGAGGGAGAAGCAGCCTCCCCATGGGGAGCCTGATGTGGGACTCATTCCAGGACCCCGGGATCATGACTTGAGTAGAAGGCAGACACTCAACCACTGAGCCACCCAGATGCCCCGAAGCCTTGTTTCTGAAATTACAGATGCTAGTGTTTTTGTCTTTCAGAATTAAGAATTAATTATAATTGCTTATTTTAAAAAAAAATTTAACCTACCGACATTCTCCCAATAGTAAACTAGTATTTTTGAATGTCATCTTTAACTTGAGCCTGCTTCAATTTATAACACATCAAAAGCTTGCCATATTTGGTTCTAAACAACTGTATTGATTTTTACAATGGCCTTTTGAAATTACAATTGCCAGGTGTTTTGGCTAAGGAACTTGTCATCTGAGCACCCTAATGCTTCCCTTCTACCATTACATAGATCTGAAAATTAGTGGAAGAGTACCTGAAAAAAATAGGCTTCTGGTCTCATTAAACTCTAAAAATATTCTTAATTAAAATTTTTACTTTTAATACTGACTTTCCCACTCTTCTGTATATAAATTCTCGTCATAGCTCAAGTATCACTCACATGTGCCAAAAGGCTAGTGAAAGTCTTTTGTATACCAGGCTTAAAACAAGACAAAAACTAAATCTTAAAAAGATTTAAATAATCCAGCTCTTACTTCCTTTTTAATTTTATCCTCAGGGGATACCTTGCACCCCTGTGGTAGGGCTGTTCACTTTGATATTTAGTAAACATTTACTGAGTACTTACTATATGTATTTGACACTTGATTTCACAGATAACCTGGTCTTTAGGACCTTATGGTCCAAGAAGAGCTGCCATTTACTGAAGGCTCACTCTGTGCCAGCCTAAAAGCTAAGCACTTCAAATGCATTACTCATTTAATCCTTGCTACTACTCCAAGAAGGGGAAATTATACCCACTGACATATGAGAAGACTGAGGTTTAAGATCCTCAGATAACTTGACAGAAAGCACATAACTTGAAAGTGGTAGAACTGGATTCACAGCAGTCCATGCGACTTTAAAGCCTGTGCTCTTTCAATTACCAACTACAGAACTGCATCATTAGTGGGAAAGAGTTGAGTGGGGGAGTGGGCCACAGAGGTGAGGGCTGGATTTCATCAGGATAGGATTCTTGAGGGGTGCCTAGGTTGCTCGGCCAGTTAGGTGTCTGCCTTTGGCTCAGGTCATGATCCTGGGGTCCTGGGACTGAGTTCCGGATCAGGCTCCCTGCTTGATGGGCAGCCTGCTTCTCCCTCTCCATCACTTGTGCTCTCATGCGCTCTCTCTCTCTCTCTCAAATAAATGAATAAAAAACAAAACAAAACAAAATCCAGATAGGATACATGAGCTGAGCCTGATACTTAAAGCCTGACACTTAAAGAAACTTTCTTCCACACTGGGCAGAGATTTTGGTCACTCCAGGAAGCAGCAGGAGCACACTAAGTGTGAAATAGTAACTTCTGGGAACTTTATGGAGCAACTAAGGAGACTAGGACATGAGGAACTGCATATACACTGTGGAGTCTGGAGAGAAGTCAGAAATCATATCCTGTTCTAAGGAGTTTTAACTTTATCACAAAGGCCCTGGAAGTGTTCTAAGCAGGAAGTTAGGTGGTGAGATTGACCACACCTCTACCCAGTAAGAAGCTGTCATGTAAGGGGTTGGGGGGGGGGGGGAAGCATGCAAAAGAGATTTGAAAATAATGAGCACTAATATATCTTTTTTTTTTAAGATTTTATTTTATCTATTCATGAGAGACACACACAGAGAGAGGCAGAGACATAGGCAGAGGGAGAAGCAGGCTCCATGTAGGGAGCCCAATGTGGGACTCGATCCTGGGACTCCAAGATCATGTCCTGGGCTGAAGGCAGGTGCACTCAGCTGCTGAGCCACCCAGGCGTCCCAAGCACTAATACATCAATGACATATTAAGAAGTTTGATTTAGTGTGCATCACACAGAATACTTCAGTGCTTGAGAGAATGCACAGAAAGGATTGATTAAGGCCAGGTATGGTTAATAAGGAAAGGTTTCCTAGAAAAGCTTTGTTGGGAGCCTGAGAAACATGAATAGATAATATAAGGACAGAAAGAAACATCTAGTTGGAAGCAGTAAAGCCAAAAAACAAAAAGGAGCAAGTTACATGTGAGCAGGAGAGTGGGGCTGTTAAAGAATGAGTTGGAATATAAGAATGGAAGATAAAATTAATGTTATCTAATTCATTTGGCAATGATGGAGAAAATGGTTGTTATTTCAATACAGAAACAGCAATGTTTCCAGAGAGATTTTAATCAATCTTGTAATCACATTACTATATCAGTTAGCCCCTTGAGAAAATTCTCACTTAAAATGCATATGTAGGGACACCTGGGTGGCTCAGCAGTTTAGTGCCTACCTTCAGCCCAGGGTGTGATCCTGGAGTCCCAGGATCGAGTCCCACATCGGGCTCCCTGCATGGAATCTGCTTCTCCCTCTGCCTTTGTCTCTGCCTCTCTCTCTCTGTGTCTCTCATGAATAAATAAATAAAATCTTTAAAAATAAAATAAAATAAAATGCATATGTAAGAGTTCTTGGGTGGTACAGTCAGTTAAGTGTCTGACTCTTGGTTTCTGCTCATTTTGGAAACTCAAGGTCATGGGATCCAGCCCCCTGTAGGGCTCCACACCCAGTGTGCTTGCCACACTCTCTCCATCTCCCTCTGTGCCTCCACCCCCATGCTCTTCCACGTGCATGCTCCCTCTCCCTAATAAATAAATCTTTAAAAAAAAGATGCATATGTAAACACGTTAACAAAAACCTGTTAAGTGATTTCAGTTCTTTGTGAGACGTAAGATGACTAAAATAGATCCTGATTTTAAGGAGTTAAGAGATAAAGCTTACCACACATCCATAGATGCATATGACAACATAGGCCCTTACAAGTGTATGTTTACATTGACTTGTGCAAAGTAAAACAGGAAGTGCACTGTGTAGTAAATACACAGAAAGTAGTATTGTTCCCTGGAGAAAAGACTTACAGTAAGCACTGGTGATTTTCTCTTGAAGTATTGAGAGTTGGTTGTAAAAACTTTCCCCACAGCTTATGGGGAAAGGTGTTATCGTCTAAGAAATTCTTATCTCAGTTAAGGAGGAATCTGCCAAAACCTAGAAAAAAGCTCAAGAAGTTTCCTTCTGCTGAGTCATGAGAAAACGCATGATATCTCAGAAAGGAACATGAATTACATCTCTAGTAACTTGGAAGCCTGAAGGCTTTGGTGGCAGGGTTTTTGGATGGTACAGGTGGAGTTGTCATCTCTTTAACCAAAAAATGCACTTTGGAGACAAAGATACACTTGGAATTGAATCCATCCAGATGATATCAAAAAACTTAATTGTGTTTTCTAGGCTATGGCTCCTCATTTCAGAATGATGGATGTCAGAGAAGGAACAGGGAGCAGTAGAAAATGAAAAGATCTAAAGTTCGGGTTTTTCCATATGCTCCTTCCTATAGGAAGGCACTTAATTTACTTTTATCATCTTTACCATTTTAGGTTATTTTTAGTTTGAGTGAAAAGAGGGAAAGCATACTTGTATACCTGAAAATATCACAAACATACAGACGGGAAGGTTTGACAGGCCATAGATTCAATTGCATTGTTTGAAAAGAAAAACCTAATAAATAGGATGTATTATAAGGGATATTAATGTAAATTCTTACACCGAGGTTCAGAAATTAGTTGGACAAGTACAGAAAGACAGAAAACTGGCTTAACTGCATTTTAGGTAAAAACAAACACCTGGGTGGCTGAAGTTGGTTTTACAATTCTATACAAGCCAACTGTGTGATGTGGCAGCCAAAAATATCTAATGAACACTCAGATTGCATTAGCAAAATTATAGTGGCCAGGGAAAGCAAAGTAATAATTCTCTGGCTCTTTGCTCAGGCCAGACCACATCTGGAGTTATGTATTAATTTCTAGGCCCCACTGACAGTTAATTACAGTTCACCCCAGGAACATGATTAGTTGTTCAGCTTATGGAAACCATGAGGTATGAAGAACAGTTAGAAGGAACTGTGTTTAATGTAGGAGACAAGATATTCACAAAAAGTGCCTTAAAGTCTGAATGACTGTCATATAGCAAAGAGTTTTTATTTACACAGCATAGCTTTTGAATAGTGATTAATGCCAATCTAGGGGCAAATTTCATGGAAAAATATGTTGGGTCAACATTAGAGATATTTGTTTAAAAACCTGAACTGTCCTTCAATACATGGGTTACTTTATGAAGTCGTTACAGGAAACTTAAAATATTCTAGATATAGTTGAATATCTGCAACATGTGTTTGAGTCAGCTATTACCAGTGTATGAAAGCTTATTGTTAAATGTTTAGGACCTTTGCTAGCTGGTTTGGTAGCCTGAAATCAGAAAACTGGAAATATTTACACTAGAGAAATTGGTAAAAAGTATAAATTAGTATTTTTTCTTTTGA
Source organism: Vulpes lagopus (assembly GCF_018345385.1). Lineage (NCBI taxonomy): Eukaryota > Metazoa > Chordata > Mammalia > Carnivora > Canidae > Vulpes > Vulpes lagopus. The sequence goes on from NC_054846.1 coordinate 37,088,951, forward strand.
GATCCAGCTTACCAGCATACCACTGCATTTTGAGAGATGTCAGTGTAATAGATAAAAAGTTTTCACTCTTACAAATCTAAAAGCCCATGGATATATTAATATATAGCAGAATATAATCTGAGTTTTAAAATAAAATAAAAAAGAAGTCATATGGGTAGTAAACCCAGGGAAATTTATAAAAAGATGTTAGAGGTAAAATGTCAAGAATAAAAGAAGAATAAATATTAGTGGATTATATTCTACAGGACCAGGGAAAAACAGCATTAGGGAGAACTTTACAAATATTTTGAATTTTTGAGATTTGTCATTTTGAGAGGAAAAGCATATCTTAGACATATCTATTTTTTTTCTCTTTTAGAAATAGATATATTAAGGAACAAATGAGTAAAGTTTATATCCAGAAATTGCCAAGCAGTTTAACTATAAATTTTGAGTCTAGAATAATTAGCTTTCAAAACTGCAAATATATTTCACTGTATTTTTTATAGTTAATGTAAATGCTATCTGAGATCATTGCTTCTGTAACATTAATTTATATTCTTCATTCTATAACTTAGGGATGGGCTAATTATTCCTACATTTAATCATAAACATAAATTACCTTAATTCCAGGGGTATTTAAGATTCTTTTCATATGGGTGGCCCTTTTGATATGTAGTTAATTAGTGCCTGGCTTGTATGTTTTTTGTTGAAATAGCCATAATACGATGTTCAATAAAAACAAAGCTCTGTAGTCCCTCATGCTATAAAAATTTAACTATCTCATGTTTCAAGGTGCAATAGCTTTGAAATTTAAAAAAAGGTATTACTTCTCAAATGTCCTTAGTTTTGTGTGACATTTTAATAGACTCTTACAGATATTTTATTTCAAAATGGAAAGAAAGTTTTTCCAATTTGAAAACATTTCCTTCCTATTTTCCATCATAGCAGCACAATGAAGAAATAAAAAAAACAAAACTCCGTATTTATCTCTTCTTTCTTTGAGTAGCTATATATGATACTATGTATATGCTCCTGGTAGAGTAATGACTGAGTTAACACTATGACTCACATGTTATAATTATTTTTACATCAAATAAAATTCAAATATTTATTAGAGCCTTATGAGCAAGGTCTGTGTCTCATTCATTTTTGTGCACACATAAACACATACACAGAACAATTTACAAAAATATACGTTCGATACATACTTTAAAACATCTTTGTTTTTCGTTCTTCTTTTAAAGATTTTATTTTTTATTTTATTTATTCATTCATTCATTCATTCATTCATTCATTCATTCATTCATGAGAGACACAGAGAGAGAGAAGCAGAGACACAGGCAGAGGGAGAAGCAGGCTCCATGCAGGGAGCCTGACGTGGGACTCAATCCCAGGTCTCCAGGATCAGGCCCTGGGCTGCAGGTGGCGCTAAACCGCTGAGCCACCCGGGCTGCCCTCTTTTAAAGATTTTATTTATTTATTTGAGAGAGAGGGTGAGAGAGAATATGAGCTGCTGGGGGCAGTGGCAGAGGGAGAGGGAGAAGCAGGCTCCCCACTTAGCAGGTAGCCCATTGCCAACTGGATCACAGGACCTTGGGATCATGACCTGAGCCAAAGGCAGGCACTTAACCAACTGAGCCACTCAGGCACCTCTAAAAAATATCTTTGATTAAGGAAGTTAGTTTACTCAAGATTCTATTAAATAATACAAGCAACATTCTTTTTTTGTCGGTGGTGGTATATTCAGAAGCAACATAAGTTCGTTCCTCTATTATTATCCCATAGTCTGTGAGTGCTAACTTTCTGTCATCTTCATTAAAATTGCTGATTTTAAATTTATAGATACAAGTTAAGCCATGATTTTTTTTTTGTAGAATGGAATTTTAAAAAAATATTATGTTTAATAGGATCCAAAATAAATATATTTGCAATCAATCCATCAAAAGAATAAATTGTAAGACAAATAATGCACACACATATATAAGTATATATATGTGATACATAACTATGTATATATATATATATATATATATTTATTTATTTATTTACTCATTCAACGAATATTTAAAGAGTGCCTACTGTAAGCCAGGTACTGTTTTAAGGAACTCTGATACCTCAGACAACAACAACAACAAAAAAAAGAGAAAGATGCTGATCTAACAGAGCTTTCATTTTAGTAGAGGAGGTAACCACTGAACAGTAAATATAATTTTCAGAAAGTGATTAATATTTTTTATAAGAAGTAATGTTTACCATGAAAGAAGGAAAGAAGGAAAGAAAAAGAAAGAAGAAAGAAAGAAAGAAAGAAAGAAAGAAAGAAAGAAAGAAAGAAAGAAAGAAAGAAGGAAAGAAAAGGTAAAAGGGCAAGTATAAATAGGAGTATCAATTTCATGACTATTTCAGACAGTAGTTTGAACCTGAGATTCCACATAACTTTTTGGGTAGAGTCAGCAGGATTCCTGGCAGAATAAATGTGAAGTGTGGGAAAAGGGGTCATGAATGGTGCTATTGTTTTTGGCCAGAACAATTATAAAGTGATGGATGGTGTTACTGTCAACTGAGTTGTGGAAAGCTATGCTTGTGGCAAGTTTGGGAGGGAAGCACATTAAGAGCATGAATTAGGAAATTCCAAAATAGATGTGAGCAAGAATAAGCCCACCACACACCATAAAATGACCTAGATTTCAGACCACAGAATAAATATAAGAGGTGACAAACTTTGTCCCAGTGAAATGGAACAGACCCAGCTGTCTTCTCATTGGTTACCACAGAATGGTAACTAACATGTATTTCTATTAATTGACAACTTATAGGATGTCTGACAACATTTCTCTTTGCATTTTTAAAAATATTACACGTGTGGTTAAGAAGCTATCCTTCCTGTGGCATAAAATTCCAAGAGGAAGGCCTTCTTCAGGGGAGGTTGAATATCCCTACGGCATTAGAGCTAAGGATTCAGGGTATCTACCATTTTTTTTTTAAATTTTATTTATTTATGATAGGCACACAGTGAGAGAGAGAGAAGCAGAGACATAGGCAGAGGGAGAAGCAGGCTCCATGCACCGGGAGCCCGACATGGGATTCGATCCCGGGTCTCCAGGATCGCGCCCCGGGCCAAAGGCAGGCGCCAAACCGCTGCGCCACCCAGGGATCCCGGGTATCTACCATTTAACTGTGCTCTTTCCCACTTCTGCGGGTTTTCAACTTTGTGTGTTTTTCCTCACCAGGTAATAAATGTCATTAGTTTTCACCTTAATTGAGGCGCAATTTATGATTTTATTGACTGAAATTGGAATTAAGCTGATCTTTATATCGTCAATAAAAAACAATTTTTTGAGCAAACGAATTCCATACCAAGAACAAAGAATCTTTTCAATCTACTGAAGGGAGCAAACGTTTCTTGAGCACATTACAGCCCAGAACAACACGCAGGTCAAAGTATACCTTGTTCTAAGCAGCACAGGGGTGCAAAAAGTAAACACTCCATGATTCCAGCCCCCTAACTGTTCACAGAGCAGATGACATAGTCAAGAGGAAGGTTTTTCTAGGAAGAATAACCTTCCCTGGGGTCAGAAGGAGTAATTAATTCTAACAATGTGATTGTAAGAGGAGAGCGTAGCTCAGGTAAGCCCGAGATTAGTTGTAACAATTGCTTTTCTTTATTAAAATTATCTCTCTGCTAGACATTTATTCTAGTTTGAGTTCCTATATCATAAAACCAATTAACTGAACCAGTTACACTAGGTTCGGCACAGGTAGCACAACTCTATTCTTTTGCACTTCTACTTTTTGGATTCTTCTTCTTCTTCTTTTTTTAGATTTTATTTTACTTTTGCAAGTAATCTCCACACTCAAAGTGGGGCTCGAACTCACAACCCTAAGATCAAGAGTCATGTTCTCTACCGACTAAGCCAGCCAGGAGCCCCCATTACCTTTTGGATTCTATCTGAAGATTTGTTTTTGTTTTGTTTCCTAGATGAAGTTGGGCAGATTCTATCGTTTTTAAAAAACATTTAAATAACAAAAAATGTAGGCCTTTCTCATAAAAATACATGCCACCATCCAATTTAAATATCTCTCCTACTTGAGCTTGTACATGTCAGAGGCTGCACGGGGGAAAGTCATGATCGACTTCATTCTTTTTCTTTGATATACTTCTGAAGTCACTCTCTGGCACTTCTTGCCTCACATTTCTGGTCTCCACAGCATCAAGTTCTGGGGAGTAGAGGATTGGCGAAGGGGCAAAAATGGCTTTACTGTGATGGATTCAGTTGTAACTTAATGTTGGGTCTTTGTATCGGATGCTGGCTTTTTTCCCCATGGGATGCTCCTCCACCCCCTCACCCCCACCCCCTCCCAGCATCCCCTACTGGCACTTTAATGTTGAAAGGTAATGATTGCTCCAGGGATGCAGCTTGCTCCTAGCGCTCAAGAAAGCTGACTGCATCAATTGCCAGATCTGTCTTTAGTTAACTTCATGGTGGTAACTTGAAATCAACCACAGTGGGAATAGTTACATAATGGAAATTGGCAAATGCTACAAATCAGAGCTTTTAAAAATTTTGGGGGGAGGCAGGAGCAGGAGTGGGGGGGAGTACCTGGTGATTATTAAGTTATACTAGCACATCAACTCATATATCAGTTCCTCGGGCCTCCTCAGCTAGACTTTTGTTCAAAAGCTCTTTTTGAGAGTGATGGTACATACCAAGCATTGTTCTCCTTAGAAGTATTATATAAATTGTCAGAGTTCTTTTAAAAAGTTCCTTACTTTGGAGGAATAGGAAGGGAAATAGAATTCTAGCACAAGTAATGTCAAGTCTTTTCCCCAAATCTCTCACTACCAGAAACCACTGTTGATAAAGTGATGGACTGGTGTTCAATTGCACTTTCTTCAGCATTTCTCATAATACGTAGACTTTTTCTTTATTTTAATCTCTGTCTAGTGCCTGTTTTAATTTTAGTGGGGTTTGAGAAGGGCAGAGAGATAAACCATATTATCAAATGGCCACTCTCATTCTGTAAGTCTCAATTCTGGCACTTTAAAATTATAATAACTTAATCTGCTTTCTGGGCTTGTTGTGAAGATTAAAAATTCATATAAAGAACTTAGTGCCATGCCTGAAACTGACCTATAAATAAATGACTTACTTTACAATGCTGAACAGTGGAAAATATAGTAGTTGATTTGTTTTAGATGTGGCTAATAATACTATCTCTGAGGCAAATAACACACATTATTATTGTTATTATCATAAATAGCTCCCATATATATTATATATATAGCTATATTAAAAGTTTTAAATCTCTGAAGAGTTATTTTAATAACAATTGCTATCTGCTAAAAGTTTTAAGAAGCATTTTTTCCTTTTTACCTAATCGGAAAAAAGTGAATGATGGTTCAATTTATTTATAGGGCAGTTAATTACTTTATTTTATAAAGTACTACAACTAGCCACAACTGGAACACTTATCGTTATTTCCTGCTTTGGCAGGAACTGGCTATAAACCTTTTTATCCTCTTCACAGAATCCCATATACATTAGATTTTCAATACATAATTCATTAAAAAATTAATTACTCAATATTAAAATTGAGAACACCTGAAAAATTTATATATGAACTATATAATTAAAATAAAGGACACAGTATATAATTAAACATCCTTATATTTGAAAAGTATCTGACATCTATTGAGTGCCTACCATATGCCAAAAAAGCTCATAGCATTTCTTTTTATGGAATAATCTAGTGCAGAGTTTCAAATATTATGTTTCTGCTGCCAGCTTCTGATTCATAAAATTTTAAATTGTCTACTTGCTTAATAACCAGTTAGATAAAAAAAAAAAAAAAAAACAAAAAAAAACAACCAGTTAGATATTTTTTTTTACTCCTCCCTCCCCACCAATGTGCTTAGCTCCTCTCTATCATAACTACACTGTGATAGAATCTGTGATGGTTAATTTTCTGTGTCAATTTGACCTGGCCACCGGGTGCCCAGATATTTGGCAAAATAGCTCCTGTTTTGACTGCTTTCAAACTGGAACATTAGGTTTTTCCTACCTTTACATTTCAACTGAAAAACTGGCTCTTCCTAGGTCTTGAAACCCTCAGCCTTTGGACTGGAACTATACCATTGGCTCCCCTAGTTGTCCAGCTTAATAACTTTGCACATCTTGAGGCATGTCAATCTCTCTAATTGTGCGAGCCAATTCCCTATAAAAATGTCATATATGAAAAAAAATGTCATATATGTGAGATATTTAAATCTCCATCCTATTGGTTCTGTTTCTCTAGAGAACGCTAATACCAGAATCCAATGTAGTTCTAGAACAATTTTTTTAAACAAATATTCAGCATTTATATCATTAGGACGGTGTAACTATTGTTCTCTGGAAAACCCTGTCTTCTAGGACAGAACTGGGTGGAAGGAGAAGATATTACCACTGTGTACATATACCTTCTTTTCCTCCTTAGTTTTATTATTTATTCATTTATTTTTCTGAGAGGGGTTATTATTTTTTTTCAAATTTTTATGTAAATTTTAGTTAATATATAGTGTAATATCGGTTTCAGGAATAGATTAGTGATTCATCACTAACATATAACACCCAGTGTTCAACTGGGTGCCCTCCTTCATACCCATCACCCATTTAGTCCATCCCCCACCCACCTTTCCGCCATCGACCCTTAGTTATCTACAGTTAAGATTTCTTATGGTTTGCTCCCTTCTCTTTTCTTTGTCCCCCCTTCCCCTATGCTCATCTGTTCATCTGTTTTGTTTCTTAAATTCCACATATGAGTGAAACCATATGGTATTTTTCTTTGACTTATTTTGCTTAGCACAATATACTCTAGCTCCATCTACATGATTGCAAATGGCAAGATTTCATTCTTTTTGATGGCTGAGTAATATTCCATTATATTATTTATGTATATATAGTATATATATATATACATATATTTATATGGATATACCACTTCTTTATCCATTCATCAATGGGCATTTGAGCTCTTTCTGTAATGTGGCTACTGTTGATAATGTTACTATAAACACAGGTGCATGTACACCTTTGAATCAGTATTTTTGCATCCTTTGGGTAAATATCTGGTGTTGCAACTGCTGGATTATATGGTAGTTCTATTTTTAACTGTTTGAGGAACCTGCATACTGTTTTCCAGAGTGGCTGTACCAGTATGCATTCCCACAAACAGTGTAAGATAAGAGGGTTCCCCTTTCTCCCCATCCTTGCTAACATCTGTTGTTTCCTGTGTTGTTAATTTAAGCCATTCTGACAGGTGTGAGGTGGTATCTCATCACAACTTTGATTTGTATCTCCCCAATGATGAGTGATATTGAGCATCTTTTCATGTGTCTGTTAGCCATCTGCATATCTTCTTTGGAAAAATGTCTATTCATGTCTTCTGCCCATTTCTTAACTGGATTGGTTTTTAAGTGTTGAGTTTGATAAGTTATAGTTTATAGATTTTGGATACTAGCCCTTTATCAGATATGTCATTTGCAAATATTTTTTTTTTCATTTCGAAGGTTGTCTTTAATTTTGTTGATTCTTTTGATGTGTAAAAGCTTTTGATCTTGATGAAGTCCCAATAGTTTCTTTTTTGCTTTTGTTTCTCTTGCCTCCAGAGATGTGTCTTAGTAAGAAGTTGCTACAGCCGAGGTCAAGGAAGTTACTGCCTGTGTTCTCTCCTAGGATTTTGATGGCTTCCTATCTCATGTTTAGGTCTTTCATCCATTTGGAATTTATTTTTGTGTACGGTATAAGAAAGTTGGTCTGGTCTTAGCCTCAGCAAAGACTTCCAGTACTATGTTAAATAACAATGGTGAGTATGGATACTTCTGTCTTGTTCCTGACCTTAGAAGAAAAGCTCTCAGTTTTTCCCCAAGGATGATATTAGCTATCGTTCTTTCACATATGGCCTTTATGATGTTGAGGTATGTTTCCCCTATTCCTACTTTGTTTAGGGCTTTTGTCAAGAATGGATGCTATATTTTGTCAAATGCTTTTCCTGCATCTATTGAGAGGACCATATGGTTGTTATCCTTTATCAATGTGGTGTATCACATTGATTGACTTGTGAATATTTAACCAGGCTTGCAGGTCAGGAATAAATCCCACTTGATCATGGCAAATAATTTTTTTTTCAAGTAGGGTGCATGCCTAGCATGGAGCCCAATGCAGGCCTTGAATTCATGACCCAGAGATTAAGACCTGAGCTTAAGTCAAGAACCAGATGCCCAACTGACTGAACCATCCAGAAACTTCCATGGTGAATAATTATTTTAATGTACGGTTGGATTGCTAGGATTTGGTGAGGATTTCTGCATTCATGTTCATCAGGAACACTGGCTTATAATTCTCCTTTTTAGTGGAGTCTTTGCCTGGTTTTGGAATCAAGGTAATGCTGGCCTTGTAGAATGAGTTTGGAAGTCTTCCTTCCATTTCTCCTTTTTGGAACAGTTTGAGGAGAATGGGTATTTAAAGGTCTTCTTTAAATGTCTGGTAGAACTCCCTTGGGAAGCCACCTGGCTGTGGACTTTCATTTGTTGGGAGTTGTGGAGTTTTTTTAAAAGATTTTACTTATTTATTCATGAGAGACACAGAGAGAGAGAGAGAGAGAGGCAGAGACACAGAAAGAGGGAGAAGCAGGCTTCATGCAGGTAGTCCGACGTGGGACTCGATCCCTGGTCTCCAGGATCAGGCCCTGGGCTGAAGGCAGATGCTCAACTGCTGAGCCATACAGGTGTCCCTTGGTGGGAAATTTTTGATTACTGATACAATTTCTTTGCTGGTTATGGGTCTGTTCAAATTTTCTATTTCTTCCTGTTTCAGTGTTGGCAGTTTATACGTTTCTAAGAATGTATCCATTTCTTCCAGATCTCCCAATTTGTTGGCATGTAATTTTTCATAATATTCTCTTATGTTGATTATGATTTCTCTACTCATTCATGGTTCTATCTATTTGGTTTGCTTTTCTTCTTTTTGATAAGTCTAGCTAGGGGTTTATCAATTTTCTTAGTTCAACTTCCAAGTTTCTTCTCCTGGAATACCACATCATTTTAAAATGAAATGTGGGGATGAGAGACAACAGAGACTGAAAATACTCTTCTATTCCTTTTCAACCCACCATGGATTTATGCACTTATTCAACAAACAATCATTGAACTCTTACTCTATGCCAGATATTGTGCTATGTGTTGTGAGGGAAATAGAGATGTCCTTTAAAAGCTGACCCTGAAACTCAGTCAGGAAATGGCATTGTGTGAATGCCAGTTCGATCAAGAAATACCCTTCCATGGATGCAGAATTCAACTCAGAATATAAGTCATTAGGGAACTTAAAAGAACTTCTAAAAGTTATATATATGTATATATCTTTTTTAAACAATACAAAATGTCAAACCATGAATATTTTTATATTAGTTATCTGAAAAGTCCATAGGTGATTATTACAGTTTAATGACAACCTGTGCTACTAGTTCCTAAATGTCAATTCTTTTAAGAAACCGAGAGCCACAGACATTATATGGTAATTATCTACATTATTTGCAAGGATTTTTTTTTTTGTAAGATTGTTAGAGTTTAGGGCAACTGAACAATGCTAAAGAAACATCAAAATAATGAACAACAAAAAAAGCCTTTAAATATAGAGAATGAATAGTTATTCCAAAGATACTGGTAGAATTTATATAAAAGCGTGAACCATTTCAGTCCTGAGAAATCATGAGTAGTTCATGAAGAGCTAATAAATAGAAGTAAAACAAAGGACACAAACATTTTTAAGGAAGTATTTTATATTCTTTCCCCTAGTGTTTATCCTCATTCACTCAGTGGCTGGAATAGCTGCTTTTGTGGGCTGTCTTCCCAAAGGTCATGCAGGAATGAACCAAGAGAGCCCTTTATGTTAGCCTGGGTCACAGTGACTTTCAAAAAACAGTTCCATTGGAGAGGTGACAGTAGACAAAGAAGGACAGAGAGAAAGTGGTTACTGTCGCTGACAGCTGGCATAAACCTTGTCTTCATGAAGTCCAATATAAATGAAAAGGGGAGACGTTAAATATTTCAAGACCTGATAACATTAATGAAAGTATTGAGTTGATTAATTTTAAATACAGAAGAAACCTGGTTGGAAACCAGCTGAAAAGTCAGTGAAGTGGGAGAGAGATGGAAGATACTCGAAAGGAAGGAGAGAATTCTAGCACAATAGTCTATGTGAAGTAATCAGATCAAAGATCAGGTGAGAGCCAGCTGAGTTAGGGACAGAATAAAGTGCTGAGACATGGAGACTGGGTAGTGTTGGAATAAGCATAGAGAGCCATGTGGAGAAGGGGTAAAGGACGTGTGTGGACCCTGGGGCCAGACAGCCTGGGTCTGGAGCTAAACTCTGCCAGTTTTTAACTGTGCTGTCCCAGGACAATAGTTTTTACTTCTCTGCACCTTCACTGCCTCACATGAAAAATAGGGATACTGTTAGTATCCTCATAGTATCTTCACTGTAGCCTCCTTGTGAGAATGAAATGTGTGAATACTTACAAAGCACTCAGAATAGAGCCTCACACATGACAGACAGTCAATGATAGCTATACCTATTTTTTAAAATATCTGCAGCACTGGGAGGGTAGAAGAGGGGAAACTGATATCTTTTTTTTTTAATTTTTTATTTATTTATGATAGTCACAGAGAGAGAGAGAGAGAGAGAGAGAGAGAGAGGCAGAGACACAGGCAGAGGGAGAAGCAGGCTCCATGCACCAGGAGCCTGATGTGGGATTCGATCCTGGGTCTCCAGGATCGCACCCTGGGCCAAAGGCAGGCACCAAACCGCTGTACCACCCAGGGAAACTGATATCTTAGAGAGAAAAGTCTCATTAGTGGTCTACAGTGTCATCCACACATAGTAAATCACATTAACACAATAACGCTGAAAGTAACAGTAAGTAACCAACAGGGGGCTTGCTCTTCCAGGGCTTGTGTACACTCATTAAATCTTCACCACAAACCTTTGCGGTAGATACTATAATCATCCTGGTTTGCAGATGAGGAAACATATAGATTAAACAATAAAATGTGCATCAGATATCAAATGGGCTACAGAGATTACTCTGAATTGCACTGAACTAGAATAAACTCTATGGCCTTTGCAATTTGTTTCAAACCTTATCCATATGTGAGGATGTTCGGTGAAAGCTGGGAGCAAATTCCAGCAAAGCCACACACTACAGAGGTGATATATTTATTAATAAATTTGTATAGTTGATATAGGTTAATGATAAGTTGAGAAAAAGGCAACCCACTAGGATCAGCAAAGAAAGGAAAGCTAAGCTGAGGAGTGCAGGCTAGACTGTGTATGCAGAGGGGAGCCATCCAGTGAATGGAAGTGTCAAGATACTCTCAGCAGGGAACACAAGAGGAGTCTCTCCCCACCTCATTACAGAACTTGGTATCCTTGCTGCACTCTTTCGATGGTGTACACATTATGCAGCAACAAAATTATTAAATGCATTTATCCTGTCATCAGGGAAGAGTAACAGGTCCAGACCACCCGCCCATATTAACCTTTCCTTTTTTTTTTTTTGTATTAAAATTTTTGCCTCCCATTCACTTTTTCCTTTCCTCCTTGCTCATAAACATTCATCCTCCATAGGCTTTGCTGAAATTTGCAAGTTTTCCCTGAGCTGCAATCCCAGTTGTTGTATCACTAGCTTTTTTTCTCCACTTATCTGCGATATATGCAAGTAACCATCTGCTGTTTGAAATTGCGTGGTTGCCAGCATAAACTGTGAGAGGTATGCTAGGAGGATTCAAATCTCTCACTACATTGCAGAGGAGAAAATCTGTTTTAAATATTTCTAAAGGTTGCTTTATATCAAATGCTTGATTTATTTCCACTTGAAGAAGTTAAAAAAGAAGTAGGATTGAAAAGCACAGATAATGCTACCTACAGGCAGCCAGCCGAGAGATTAGTACCTCACAGGAAAATGTGTTGTTATTGTTGGTTATAAGGCTCTGAAGTTACACAATAGAAGGAACTCTGTAATTTTAGTTTTGTTATTTTTTCATGTGTGTTCACAATTCTAATCAAAGTAATTCTTTGTGATTGTTTCATGTAACATCTTATTGCAGTTTATGTATTAGTTTCATTAGTATTTTTCCAGAGCAGCTTTCACTTTATGTTTTTCTTAATAGCTAGAGACGACCACTTGGCCCAATAGGTGGTTTAAATTGGGAATCTTTAAAAAGAGGATGCTCTTCAGACCAGGGTGTGAGGTGTCTGGGTGGAAGGGTTTTTCTTACCCAATTGACTTGACTAACTACAAAGATAATGCCTTTCTTATGTCAGATCACTGAGACTACAAAGCAAAAATCAACTGTAGGCTGTGTACAAAAGTGATCATTATAGTTTGTCATATAAAAGATCTGAGATTTAGGACCCAAATTACTTGTTACCAAAGATTAAATAGGTGATTTCCATTTTTAAAAACATATTTGTGAGAAATCTATCCTTTAGAGAGGCAGAAGGGAAAAGACAGCACCCTATCTTCTACCTTAGAAATTCCCCATCAAAGTCTGTCCTCGAAAAAGACCATAAGTATCTTCTTGAAGCAGCATCTCGGCCCCCAAAATGAATTACCAAATTGTTTCCTCTGTCTAGCCACTGAAAAGTTTTTGGTAAGAATTTTCAAAGGAAAGTAATAAAATATCATTAAAAGAAGGGGAGTAAAAATCATCAGGGAATCTAAAGTGTATATAGTTATGGTGCTTGAAAGGAGAACTGGGGGAAAATGTCATATAACATAAGACACTAAATGTCTAGAAGCCATTTAGCATTTAAACATGCAGTCTTGGAATTATAAAGCAGTGATGAAGATAAAGCTGATTAAAAGGAATCTGTGCATTTAGATCCTTTGTATGTTTGATGTGTGTATAATTTACAGAGATTTAGGGTGTGACTGCTGGAGCCAGGTCAAGGGCACTGTTGCACAACTGAGTGTACTCACTGGTCAAGTTACCCTGGGGTCTGTTTTCGAGTGGCTGCACTTCTCATCTCCTCTAATAAACAGGATGTTGATGGGGCACAAGATTTGCTCTTCTGTCTTGTTCATCAATGTAATTTTGCTAAAAGTATCTATCCCAAGATATATCCAGCTGTACTCTCATGGAGAGTTTAAAATTTTATTCTCAGGGTAGAAGGAAAGAGAAATGTGATCTTGAGGCTCTCCACTCATTGCCTTTGAAGACATGCAATGCATAATAGGTGCTCAAAATTTTCCTGAATGCATTATTAAATGAATTAATATGCCAGGTGGTACAAAAAGCAGTTTCAAAGACATGATGGGAATGAAGATCCAATGATAGTGAGTTAAAGAAAACATAAACAGAATAGAAGGGGAGAGAGCAAAGAAGACAACACTGCTGAAGAGTTTTGCTGTAAAAGGGATGAAAGACATGGGATAGGAGCTCAAAAGGCAAGTAGAGTGCATTGGATTTTTATTAAAGTTAATGACTTGCTATTTTAGGTGGATATACTACAGTATGTTTGTGCTTTGATAGGAATGATCCAGTGGTGGGGGAAAGAGAATTGACAGTGAGAGAGAGGGAAACATTACTGAAGCAATGTCCTTTGGTGGATGCCAAAGGCTGGCCATGAACAAGACAGGCTCGTATCTTTGTTCATTGGTTACAGGGAACCAAAAGCTATTCAAGCTGATGGATGCAGGCTAGTAGATGCTGGAATATAAAATAGCACTCTTCTGATTCTTTTCATCTCCTAAGTGGAAAAGGAATCAATTTCATCAGCACAGAATTAAGCAATAAGTATTTTCAATTTAAGGAAAAATAAAAGGGTATGAAATAGTCCAGGAGTGTGGGAGGTTGCGTGGACGATACAAATATACTGAAATTACCTACCAAGTAGCTCTAACAAAATTCTTGGGAGTCTTTAAAACTTCGTTGCTGGTCTTTTCTACCCCTGAAGTTTGTTTAGAACTTGAAACTAGGTTTACAGGGAAAAGCTTTGTAAGAAAAAAATCCTGCCACATTTTTGACTGGTAATGTTTAAAAGTCACACATTTTTGGGAGGCAATATCATTATAGTCTTTTGCAATCATATTAGTCTCTTATAGATTGACAGAGCTGGTATATTTAGTGAAGCGTTGTGTTGCTGTTTCTATAGATGAGTGGCTGTTTTCAGAATAAGAACTTCACCCTGACTTTGGGTTATATAAGTCAGTGAAACAGTATGGACATTTCAATTCAATCATAATCATATGGTTTTGCAATGTGTAATCACTTTGCAATTTTGGGAAACTTTGGATATAGTTCGATGTTAGCATCTTTCTTGTGAATATGAAAATAGAGGCTCAAAAATGGCATAACAAGAGAAAAAAATCTGGGAAAGGGGACATTTGGGTGTCTTGGGCTTCTGGGAGTGAATTAACTGAATTACCCGAGGGTGTATGTGTTGTTTTATTGGTTTGCTTCTCATACCACCTAAGAATCTGAAGGGGAAATAAAAGTAGAGATTATGGGTAAAAAAAATCTTTTATATAGGAAAGAAAATGCTATCCAGGGAGTTATTTTATATATTGTTACATAAAAATATCAACTATAACAATTTCCATGTCTGCTCAAAATTATTTTATGAAAATCTATAACTGTAAAAAGGAGCTGTAAAAAAGGTAGATAGGGTAACCAAATTTCACAGATAAAGTTAAAAACAAAACAAAACAAAACAAAAAACAAAACACATTTCAGTCCCCATCTCCTGGCTTAATTTAACTAATCTTTCTTTGGACTGAAATTGCCTCTGGTAATTTCTGACTACAAGAACCGCAATTCTTTTGGAGGTTCTGTTATGGTATTCATAGAAAATATAATTATTATTTTCACTAGTGTGTGGAATGCACAGAGAATTTATAATAAACTTTCGTATGTTCAAGGTCATTACCATCATTAGTTCACCATGACATACTCTTCCAGGAATGTTAACACCTCATGTGAAGAAACTGAGGCATAAAACTTGTTGGGGCAGTGAATGGCAAAGCAAACAGTGAATAACAGCTTCCTTCTGCCATCTTGATCCCCGGGAAAAAGAATTCATGGACGTTATTTTCTCTTTCCTAATCCATTATCTTTTATTCCTATTCTTTGTCTAAGGCACTGAGATATTTTAGAAAAGCCTCAGTCCTTGGACACATGCTGGGATGGCCCTATAAATGCCTCTGAGAATTCTGGCTCTGGTACAGCTTGACAGACATCAGTCAGACTGGAGAGGCTGACATGTACTGAACATAAAATGACTCACAGACTTAGGGCACAGTTTCAGGGAGCGACTGAGTGTCCACAGGCTTTTGTGTCATTGTACCCCAGCAGTTACTAAGTTTTCTCACTGGCAGAAATGGCAGTGGCCTAATAAGGGATTTTCCACTGATTACCCTCTTCTACAAGTAGAAGCCAAGAACATTTTCTCCCTTGAGAAGAGGGGGAGTCAGAATGCAGCAGGGAGACTCTGGAAAGGAACTCTAAAAGGGATTTCAAAAGAGTTTCATGTTGCATATTGGAAAGGAGAAGGTTATAAAACTCAGGGAAATACCCGATGAGATAATGTTCTGGTTGCCCACGAAGGAGAATAAGGCTAAAACACAAGGCAGTGGCAAATATGCATATATTAGCTGAAATATTTGAGTGGGGAGGCATATTAGAAAAGGAAATTCCCTGTAGGGATATTTGATTTCATCAGATTGATAAGTTGTTATGCTGGGAAACTGTGAAGGTAAGCATATCAGTTCAATCCAATGACTTTGGCATGTGTAATGGAGTGTGATTTATAAGATATATGGATTCAGGCATTTCAACTTGACATATGATTATTGATGATAACTTGATCATCTAATTCCAAAGTAAACATGGTTGGCATTCTTAGAAGTTCAGAAATATTTATTGCTCCATGTACACGTTGATGTTTGAGGATCATGCTTTCAGAATTTTCTTTATGAGAGAAGAAGGAGGGAGCAGAAAACCCGAATTACTATCTCTGTATGAACTGAACCATTTCCTCCGAAATTCACATGTTAAAGCCCTAAACACCAATGACTCGGAATATGACTTTCTGGAAATAGAGCCTTTAAAGATGTGATTAAGCTACAATGAAGTCATTAGAGTGGGCCCTAACCCAATATGACTGGTGTCCTTTTAAGGAGAGATCAGAACACAGAGAACACAGACACAGAGACGAGGAGGTAAAGATAGAAAAGGCTGTTGTCTGAAAGCCAAGGACAGAGGCCTCAGAAGAAGCCAAACATCCTGACACCTTGATCTTGGACTTCCAGCCTCCAGAAATATGAAAAATGCACTTCTGTTGTTGAAACCACCCAATGTGTGGGATTTTGTAGCCCTAGAGAACTAATATTCTTTCTTCTGTTCTCTCTAGTTGCTCTCTTCTTCAATCTAGCGACAAGGCTTAAGGACTATTTAACAACTTATTGAAGTTTCATTTACACAAAATGTACACATCTAAGGTAACTTTTGTCACTATAGGCAATCATTTCCCTGCTTTTTGTTACAATATGTTACTTTGCAATTTCCAGAATTTTATGTAAATGTATAATAGAAATAGACCCCCCCCCCTTTTTTTTTTTGCCTTTTTTTGCCTGACGTTTTTTCACTCAACATAATGAACTTGACACTCATCCTATTCTGGGTGCATCAGTGGTTTCCTTTCTATAGTTGAGTGCATTCCATTGTATGGGTATATCTTATATGTTGTTTATCTATCTGTTGATGGACATTTTGTGTATGATTTTTTCTCTCTTGTTTGAGACTATTACAAATAAAGCTATATTCAAAAATTATTTTTCCATAATCATCAAATATTGATTTCAGCAATAGGCACAGTAGTTTGGTAGTTCAAATCTTGTCACTATAAATTTTTGTATACATTGGCCAAGTTTCTTATAAGTGCTTGAAGTATCCTGTGTCTTGTTTTTCTTTTGTTTTTGTCAATACCAGAAGAACAATGAATTAGTAATTAGAAGCGAGTTTCTTTGGTGGAATGAATAATGTTCAAGATATGTAGACTGTGTAGAAATCTTCCATAGGAAATATATCCTTGCATAAACAGATAAAAAATGTAACATATCTAATAAGAGTCTGTACCCACCTGAATGATGTCCCAGAATGGGAAGACTGATGGCCCTGTGTTAAGACACTTATTAATGGGGCACCTGGGCGGCTCAGTGGTTGAGCATCTGCCTTTGGCTCAGGACATGATCCTGGGGCCCTGGGATTGACTCCCTCTGCCTGTCTCTGCTTCTCTCTCTGTATCTCTTATGAATACATAAATAAAAAATATTAAAAAAATACTCATTAGAGGATTTTCTCATTGACCCCAACTGGAAAATTAGCTGATTTCTGCTACTCTGCCTGTAATGAAATTTTGCCTGCTTTAGCTTTGAAATTTTCATGATATGTGCTGTCAGAGTGCTAAAGAATAGAGAGCTGAGATCTCATCAAGCATACATAACAGGTGGTATGACTATTTTTGTACCTATTTGCTGTGAACTATGAGACAAATTTCACTTAGAAGACTTGAATTCATTATAATTCATGCCACCTGTATCAAAGTTGAATCTCAATGATAATTATAGCTACCTAGAACAATTTAATAATTGTGAACAATGAAATTGATTTAGTTTGGTTCATAACAGTGTTACCTCCTGTGTAAGATGGGCATAACAATGACTGAATAGAGTCTTTGTGAAAATTAAAGGAATAACATATAATGTGTTTAGAACAGTTCCTGGCATTTGGTAAGGGTAATAAAGGATGATATAGGTATCTATCTATCTATCTATCTATCTATCTACCTACCTACCTACCTACCTACTTACCTACCTATCTAATCTTAGGAATCATTCAAGCTAAAATTTTTATCAATACCAAAATGTTGATCAGAATGAAAACTTTAAAGATTTATTATTTATTCATGAGAGACACAGAGAGAGAGGCAGAGATACAGGCAGAGGGAAAAGCATGCTCCCTTGGGGAGCCTGTTGTTGGACTCATAGGAAATCTAATATTAGCAGATGCTAACACCTGAGACAATGTTGTGGGCTGTATTGTGTCCCCCCACAGAGATACTTTGCTGTCCTAAACTCCCTGTACCTGATAATGTGACCTTATTTAGGACTAGGATATTTACAGATATAATCCAGAAGTCATATTGGATTAGGATCTACCCAAAAAGAGGAAATTTTGGATACAAAGACATATACAGACACAGGGGAAAAGGTCATGTAAAGACTGAGGCAAAGATCGGAATTAGGGTGCCACCAACAAAGGGAATGCCAAGGATCGCTGGCAACCACCAGAAGCCAGAAAAGGCAAGGGAATATTCTCTTCCGGATCCTTCACAGGAAGCACAGCCTTGTGGACATTGCAGTTCAGACTCAGCCTCCAGAGCAGTGAGAAAATTAATTTGTTTTAAACCACCTAGTTGGTGGTACTCAATATTCGTTAACTTCAAATTAAACAAACAAACACATAAAATCTCTCATCTCAGAAATCAGTGATTCCAATGGAAATAATCCAGAAAGATACAAAATTTCCATTTGACTGAATTCTTACATATGCTCCATTCTTTATGTCATCTCCTCTCTTTGTCTAATCATGCTTAGATGACAAAAATGGAAGACCATGTTTCACTTAAATTTTAAGTATCATGTAAAATTTTTACCATCTCAGGAATTACACTATTAAAATAATCATATTTTTAGTTTTGTTTTTTTAATTAAGATTTTATTTACTTATTTGAGAGTGAGAGAGCATGAGTGGAAGGAGGAGCAAAAGGAAAGGGAGCCCAAGGCAGGCTGATCCCAGGATCTGGGGGTCATGACCTGAGCCAAAGGCAGACCCTTAACTGAAAATAATCAGATTTTTTAAAAAGAAAGATAATTTCATCACAGTATTTCCTCATTTGTGAAAAAAGGAAATAAGGAACTGAATTTTGGAAACAACACTTCCAGTCAGTGACTCCACCAAGCATTTTGACTGCACTTCTATTTAAGCATTTGATCCTATTTTTTTTTTTTTTTGATCCTATTTTTGAATTCCTTTCTTGGTCTCAAATATAAAACTCAAAAAAATATCTAATTAGGATTGATAACTTAAGAAAATTACATTCAAAGATATTTTATTCTTTAAAAAATGTTAAGGATTGAGAAGTTCATATAATCCTTGAGTAAAATAATAACTAAATATAAATGCAAATCTTGTGTAAGAAGAAAAGCAATGCCATTAATTAAAAGAAAACCTCCCAGTTGATTAATGTTAATTATTATTTTTCATGGATATTAAGAGACTGAATATGCAAATGAACAATGGCCAGACCACATGTAAAAACAGAATTCTGATCCACAAGCTGTAGCAACAAGTCCAGGAAACCAACCCATTCTCTAACAGTAAGCAGCTCCACAAGCCAGCCTGCTATCTATAAATCAGACTTATAAAAAGTCAGACCACCATCACTAGTAGCAATCCAGGCAGCTAAATAATAATCCCTGTAAAAATTGGCCCCAAATGGCCAGCACTTAATTAATAACTGACCACTTCCCTAATTTTTATATCAGCTTCTAAATTTAAAGATCAACCAGAGAAAGCCAAATATGCACCTGTGACTAATCACAGGATTTCCAGCTTCCGGTTAGCCCACCTGCAGCTTCCCCTCGCCAACAAACTAATCAAGGCATACCTGAAGGCTTCTCTTTTCTATAAAACTTTCCCCACTCTGCTCTCTGCCTTTAAGTCTCTGCCAAGATGCAAGTGATGGTGCTGACTCTCTTGCTATAGCAAGCTCTGAATAAATAAATAATCTTTTTTGTTCTCATAGAAACCTTTCCGGTAAAAGAGCCAGAGGACAAACTTAAAACTACCAGCTATTTCTATGAGCATACTACCCACAGGTGAGTGTGCAACCACAATGCTGAAGATATGTAACTGCTGAATAATTTATTTACAGTAGAATTCTAAACTCATATTAGCTTTATTCATTTATTTGTAGAATTAAGGTAGGTGGCATAGGGCATATTCAACGATGAGCAATAATTGAGGTGTGTGAACACGTTCAGTCTGGCACAGGTTGAAGAATTAGCAGTATTATTCTCTAAAGACAAAAAATATTGCTGCAACATTTTATTCTATTCATGCAAGGTGTGGAAGTAATTGGTGAATAATTACAAGTGTGTCATGTGTGCATTCAATCTACTGGGACTAAAGTTCACCTGCAAAGTCAAACAGGCAAACTGCATTTCTCACTTAGCTTGGTTCAGGAAATAACACTGGATTCACAAATTATCAGATAAGGCACTTTTAATTAAGAGCTTCCTTATATATAATTGGTATGTTTGGTTTGTTAGGTTTAACACTAAAGTTTTGACTCCAAATTATATTTTTCTAAGTTGGTCTCTGTTTTTACAACACTAGAATTTTTTTTAATGTAGGGTCTGCGCCCAGTGTGGAGCCCAAAGTGGGGCTTGAACTCAGAACCCTGAGACGAAGACCTGAGCTGAGATCAAGAGTCAGAGGCTTAACTGACTGAGCCACCCAAGTGCCCCTTACAGTAGAATTTTTTAAAAGATTTGAAAATGTGCTTCACATCATACTCTGCTCTTGATATAACTTTCATTATAACTGGAAAGGGCTGAATATTGAGCAAGTGAATTTTAACAAAGTCAACATTAGATTACTCGGCATCTGATTATCTTGCTTGTAAATTTTACACAGCCTGTTCTTTTCTCTATTTGCCTAGTATTTCATAATGTTTCTCTTTCTAAGGCTGCCTTTGTGACTTCAAATTTCTCAGTCTAGAGCTGCACTAACTGGTACAGGAACCAGTTGCCATGTATGGCTGGTCACCTCTTAAAATGCAGCTAGTGGGGCTGAAAACTGAAATTTTACTTTCAATTAATTACAATTAAACTTAAAATACCCAATACTCAACTCAGGTATTAGGAAACTAAAACAACGTAAGTATGTAAATCCACTTTTTTTAGCTGTAAAAATTAGGACCTCTAAATACGGAGCACATATTTCTGATAGAAACTGTCTCAATTGATGTGGCCTGTAGGTGAAAGATAAAGTCCACATTCAAAAACCTAGTATGAAAAAAATAGAAAATATCTTATAAATAATTTTATATTGAGTACATAGAGAAATGATGCTATTTTGGACATATTGGTTAAAGATCCTTAAAATTGAGTTCACTTCTTTTTTACTTTTTTTTAATGTCACTACAGAAATGTTTAAAAATTTTTAGTTGGTTTGAATTCTATGTCTACAGGACAGTACTGGTTTAACACATTCCAGGCTCTTTCTCAATTCTCTCTGAACAGATTTGCCTTTTCTAATCTCAGCCTACTGTCACTTTGCACTTCCTAGAGAATTCCCACAAACCTCTCAAACACCTAGAGTTTCCCTCAGTCTCTTTCCTTTAATCTTCATTAAAGAAAACTCAAAATCCATGTCTGTACCTAGAAAACCCTCTTTGCTATTCCTTTTGTATTAGTCAGGCCTCTGATTATAAATACCATAACCCAATTTAGGCTCTATCAAACATGGGAAGGGGATGGGTATTACAATAAAAACTCAAAGGGTACCTAACTGGTTCCGTCAGTGCAGCATGTGACTCTTGATCTTAGGGGTCATGAGTTCATATATCACATGGGGTGTAGAGTTTACTTTAAAAAACCTCAATTACTTCAGGGTGCCTGGGTGGCTCAATTAGTTAAGTGGCTACCTTCGACTCAGGTCACGATCCAGGGATCCTGGGATTAAGCCCAGTGTCAGGCTCCTACTCAGTGAGGAGTCTGCTTCTCCCTCTCCCTCTGCTCATGCTCTCTCTCTCTCAAATAAATAAATAATATCTTTAAAATTTCCTCAATTACTTCATCAAATGAATGATGACACATAAACACATATTACAAGTTAATGGTAGAACATATAATGCTTGAGTGAATTGAACTAATTACTTGCCTTTCTAAAAAAAAAGATTTATTTATTTAAGAGAGCGCAAGCTCACAAGCTGGAGGGGCAGAGAAAGAGAGGGAAAAATCTCAAGTAGACGCCAAGCTCAGTGTGGACCCCCATATCGTCTCGAGCTCATGACCCTCAGATCACGAGCTCATGACCCTCAGATCACGAGCTCATGACCCTCAGATCACGACTTACCACATTTAACCTACTGCACCACCCAAGCACGTCCTAATTACTCGCCTTTTAAATTTCAGTCTTCCTTGCTTAGTTTTCATTTTGGTACATAACAAGGACAATCAAGGGGGAAAAGAAGGCAAATTAATCACATGAGAGTAACTTGTTATTCATTTTATTATTACCTAATTATACTAGAAATGCAATTGTGCCTGTTTACACATTGTTTTTAGAAATATTTTTAGATGTAAGAAACTGATTAAGTCATTTAAACTCAGTTCAGAGGTTAGGTAAACAAGGGCCTTTCACAAAAGGTTTAATATTAATGCTAATGTTTTAGAATTATTAACTCCCTTTTATCAAACAAACCTTCAAAGCAACAACTTTTATGATTGCTTTTAAAAATTAACAAATGATTCAAATGAAAATAAATGCTCACAAATGCGAAGAAATAAACCAGTCAGGAGTTAGAGGATACAACTGCGTCTCTAATTAATTCAGCAAATATTTACTGAATGCCTCCTGTCTGAGGGAATGCTTTATGAGTATATGCAAATAAAACAATCCTTGATCTCCAGGACTAAGAATTTAGTGACTGGGGTGAGTTATTATGTACTCGGAGGAATTATGAGGACAAAAAAATACCATTTTTCATGTGTTTTGTTTTTCCTTTCCACAAACTCATAGAATCTCCTTTCCCCCTATCCATCAGTATTAAGTCCTTCAAAAATCCAAATGCCAGGTAATACCAAATCTTTTTCCTAGTAAGTAGCAATCCTAATTTGTTACAGGCCCACTGCTGGAAGAGTAAAGCTGGATGCCACGAGAAGGTTAGGGAAGTGGCTGGGCTTTGAGATGAAGAATGGGAATGTACTCTGCCCTGTGAACTAGAATCTACAAGAGCGAGAGAGTGGAGGAATCAAAACCCCATCTCAGCGCTACTCGTCCCAAAGTGGTGGGATCTCTGGATATGATTAGCTCCATCCGTGGCACAACAATCTTATAAACTCTAGGGAGAGGCGGGGAGGGTAGAGAAGCAGGGGAGAAATGGTGGGACAGTGTGAGCACATTTCCCCTACACACTGATTCTGAGATTAACTTCCTGCCTAGCCCAAGAGTTGGAATTGAACCTGATATATCTGATTTTAGAAAAAACTAAAGACCTCCAACAGTGCTAACATCTGAGGCTGAGAAGCAAGTTCATAGTGTTACAGGGTGATAACCAAGACTGATGGTCCTCTGGTCATCCAGGAGGCATTCGCATGGCCTATTAATAAACAGCTGCTGGGCCAAACCCACAGAGTTTACTTTCTACTGCTTCCACTACCCTGCTTCAGGTTATGCTTTTATGGAATCTCCAGACTTTTCTCAATCCAGCAACTAAAGAGGTAACACTTAGCAAGCACACCAGGAGCCCCCAGGAACCCACTTCCACATTAAAGCAATCATCCTTTGGTCTGTGCGTGTCCATTTATAGTCTTAATATTCTGATATCTGCCCTGTATATAACCAATCAAAGCTGGCAAAAATTGGGTTACCAAGAATTACTTAGACAATTAAAAAATAAGTCTACTGGGGCACCTGGGTGGTGCAGTGGGCTAAATGTCTGACTCTTGGTTTTGGCTGGGGCCATGATCTCAGGGTCCTGAGACTGAGCCCTATGCCAGGCTGGTGCTCAGCGTGGAGTCTGCTTAAGACTCTCTTTCCCTCTCCCTCTGCCCCTCTCCCCATGCTGTGTGTGTGTATGTTATAAATACATCTTTAAAAAATAAGTCTATTTCATTAAACTTGAGAAATAGTATAGATTGTTCCTATTTTGAATACCCCCACTTCAAAGTTAATTTTTTCACCTTGTGTTTAACTTACATTGAAGTTTACTGGAGCATATACTTAAAAGGGAGTGAAATAATAACTAAATACTATTAAAAAATCAGCGATTAGTATGGTAG
Organism: Vulpes lagopus; assembly: GCF_018345385.1. Classification (NCBI taxonomy): domain Eukaryota; kingdom Metazoa; phylum Chordata; class Mammalia; order Carnivora; family Canidae; genus Vulpes; species Vulpes lagopus. The sequence goes on from NC_054846.1 coordinate 37,113,098, forward strand.
TGATAGCAACAGCTGATTCACTGTATTATTGCTACTCAGGTTTTCTGTTTTTGTTTTTGCTATTTTGTTTTCTGAAGTGTACCAGTATGTGTAGTGGGAGAATATTTTTGACATATTAACATTTTTATCCCTCTATTTCTTTTATTATCATGATTTATTTTATACCATGAGTCCCTCCCCCTATTAAAAATTAACTTCCAAGTTCGATTATGTATAATTCCTACATGGTGCTCGAAAAAAATAGTATTTGAAATCTAGTTTGGGTGCCAAAATAGTCTTTTAAAACTTACAACAGAGGGCAGCCCCGGTGGCGCAGTGGTTTAGCGCCGCCTGCAACCCAGGGCATGATCCTGGAGACCCTGGATCGAGTCCCACATCGGGCTCTCTGCGTGGAGCCTGCTTCTCCCTCTGCCTGTGTCTCTGCCTCTCTCTCTCTCTGTGTCTCTCTCATGAATAAATAAAATCTTTAAAAAAAAATAAAAATAAAACTTACAACAGAGACCATAACCTTAAAAGTAAATGTCTCCTTTGCAAGAGCTGGGTATTTTGGAGCTCAAAAGACTAAGCCCTGATGGGAGCAAAGCACGAATATTATGCCAAATACAACACATTATAAAAGAAATTAACAAAAGGGCCAAGTCACCCAACCTAAGGGCTGCCCAGACTGAGGCAAAGAGAGAAAAGAAGAAAGGAGACCAAGGAGAGGGTTTTGTGGTGGTGGTGGTGGGGGGGAACCACACCTGAAAATCCTAAGTCAGCAATGAAACTATCAACTGTCCACATAAGGCATGCCAGGGAGCACCTGTGTAAACTGAGTCACCTCAGAGGACCATCCTAACACCTCCAGTGTGTATAGCACATCATCCCAGGCCAGAACATAAGAATTCTTGTGGTTCTAAGTGCCACGTACAGCCAGCTAATCAGCTAAGCAGGAATGATGTCAATGTCCAATCCTACCTTGTGAAACACTCATGTGTCTTCCACCTCTTCTATTGATCTTAAAGCCCTCCCCCTGCACCTCCCACCAAACAGAAAGGCTGGCTACTCAGAAAGGCAGTGATGGTACAAAAGACAACTGGTGGTGTGGAAAACCACCAGCACCTTTACTTGGTTTGGTTAATCTTGTTTTAATATTAAATACCTAAAAATAACTGGTTTCCTAACACTACAGATAAAGAAGTCACCAGATACTGGGCTAGAATCTTATGCCTCATAAATATGCATTGGCAATTTTTTTTTATTTTTGCCTTTAAAGTAACGTTATATCTTCAGTTTCTCATTAATGTCTTTTACTATGACAGTGGAGATGAAAATTATTCAAAGCTTTTTAAAATGTGTTCTAACCACTGGGAAATATCTGTCTCATACTTTAAGCTACAGAGCCTCTCTTAGTTCAACAAAGTAATGTAAAAAAAAAAAAAACCCTCGACTTTTAGAATTTTATTTTGTGATTTATTTATTTATTTATTGTCAAAAGGTGTATCCTCATCATCTCTCAGCAGGCCTGAAAAGGCAACAGATGTTTCCTATCATGCGTTTCCTTTCAGTCTTCAGTTAGTTTTTGACAGGCTGAAACCGGAGTATTTATCACTGTTGGTGTGCTCCCTCAGTAATTGCTATTTGTTGGATTCACAAAAACATCTTTTAAAGAGATCCAGCACTATTTAAACTAGGGCTACCTAATTTGGCTATCATGCCAACTTGTAGTCAAAATCTCAATCAAATAGGTGTATAGAATGAGCTTTTACATTCCACAACATGTGCATGCTCATGTTAGCTATTCACATCGAGTTAAGTGTTCAACATTCAAGATGTCTTATAACAATGAATTTAAGGCAGTTTCCAAGTATATGTGAAAAACAAAAATAAAGCATAATTAAAAAGAAAAAATTAAATCTGTTGAGTAAATACAACCTGGAAGGCATGCAATATTATTAATATGGTTATAATAAAAATGGTCATAATTCTGTATCATAATATATTCCATTATTTAATAAGAACTCATAAGTGTAATGCTTATCCTATAATTCTCTCAAGATAACCTGATGAGTTAGAATGGATATTATTAGTTATTATCAATGGAAAAAGAGAAGCAAAGAAAGGTGAAGAGATGCAGCTAGGTTCACACTAAGAAAAGCTTTTAATTTTGTGCTGATATTTTAGCTTATTAAAATTGGTGGCTGGGATACATGGGTGGTGGAATCGATTGAGCCTCTGACTCTGTTTTGCCTCAGGTCACAATCTCAGGGTCCCTTGGCTCAAGCCCTCCCAAGAGGCTCTGCCTCAGCAGGGCATCTGCTGGAGATTCTCTCCCTCTCCTTCTGGACCTCCCTCTCCTGCCCCCCACTCAAATTAATAAATAAATCTTTAAAAAAAATTAGTGGCATCCTTTGATTTGCAACAAATCATGTCATTCCTATGTATGCCACAAGCCCAGATGGACATGGGGCCAGGGCACTCCATAGCGCTGAGAAACAAGGCAAAGTCACACTCCTTATACATTCTCATAGCACCTGCTTCAACAGAAACTCTGTAGTTGGGGTCCTGGCATTTATTTGACACAAACTGTTTCTAAGTTTCTTATTATCAGGATGGCTTGTCTCTATTTTTGGCATGAAATGTGTTGGGGCTGATCTTCAAGGCTGAACTGTATTTTTCATTCCAAATAGTAGTTTTTAAATAAAATCCCATTGATACTTACCTTCAACCATCAGGTTCTATTCTTTTCAAGTCTGCCTAATAGAGTAGATTTTTAAAATGAAGAAGGGTCCCCCCTCCCCTCAGTTTTGAATACAAGAATTTCTTGAGGTATCCTGACATAGCAACATCAGATAGATCTGGTTTTTGCATATATTTCTAGGTGAAAACAATACAGTATCTTAAGTTCTGAGTCTGTATGAATTGATGAAAATCCAATCTTCAACGGACATGGATAATGCTGTTAATTTTATGTAACATACTCAATCCCTTCACTCCACCTTTACCTTCTCATGTTCCATGAAGGCAAGGACCTTGTCAATCTCGTTTACTGTTTTATCCTCAGCATCCATGGGGATACTTGATTTTATTAAACAAAAAAAAAACTACTCTTTAGAATGAAAAATACTGTTGGACCTTCAAGATCAGCCCCCATAATATTCCCTACCAAAAATAGAGATGAGTCCTTCTGGTAATAAGAAACACAGAAGCAACGGGATCTATAATAATGCTGACACATGGCAGGTGCTAAATAATATGTACTGAATGAAAAAAATGAATTAATAATCTCTGCATTTGAGAAAATATGCCCTGCAACAAAATAATTCCTCTGGCTTCAGGTGCTATGAACTATAGCCTTCCCTAAACAGGTAAATAGACACAATCATGTATCCTCATTAAAATGTAGGCATTTTAGCACTCTGGCTATTAGAGGAACAATTATGATAGCAGAACTACATACTATTCACTTGTCCCTGGTCCTGAGCAGAAATATATTGACAAAAGGAGTTACTGAAGGAGTCTAGCAAGGTGTAGCCAGAAAGAAAAAAAAAAAGAAGCTTGGCTTGGGATAGGATTGGGGAAAGCAGATGCATGTCCTGAATACATGAGAAAGGAAGTATTTACAGGCAGGAGTAAACAACCATGATGAGTACCGATCAAAGAGTTCATTGCGTTTGACAATATGGAGATTGAGTCGGAGGCTGGATTGAGGACTGAAGAGTGATAGGCAAGTAGGAAATAAATTTGTCATATAGTTTTTAGATCCTTGGTTTTTAAGGAGTTTAGAAATTCAAGGGAGCAGAGAAATGGTACAGTTTCTGGAGGGTGTTGTAGGGTAAGAGAAATGTATTTTAATAGGAGATATTCGAGATTGGTTGAATATTAATCAGAATAATCGATTAGAGAAAGATAACTTAAAGACTTAGTTAGGACAAAATGAATGTAACAATGAAAAACAATTCTTGACAGGGTGAGAGGCAATGGGATCCATGCCACAAATGGGGATATTAGCCTTTGCTACCAGCAGTGACACTTACAAGAGATAGGAATGAACAAGATTGAGTCAGGTACAAATAAGTTCATAGATGTACTGATGGAAAAAGAAAGAAATGCCTGTTTGATCATTTTTATAATAAAAGATGAGAAGTGTTATCAGCTGATAAGAGAGTGGTACAAAATTTAAAGGGAAATAGTTGTTAAAGAAACATGCTCTTATTAACTTTTAAGTTTGATCACTCCATTTAGAGCGAGCCATTGGTGGAGATTTCCAAGACAGATTTGATAGCAGGTGACAGGAATCTCTTCTTTTAGAAAATAGGACATTAGAGAAATACTTCCCTGAGATACATTTTAAGAGACTGAGGTCTTACTTAAATTCATGTTTCCCAAGTCATTTATTCATAGAATAAGAGATTGTGGGGAAAGATGTCTACTTGTAATGAACAACTTCCAGTTTTGCAGGTGTTTGTCTTTTAAAAAAAAAAGATTTTATTTATTTATTCATGACAGACACATGCAGAGAGGCAGAGACACAGGCAGAGGGAGAAGCAGGCTCCCTGCGGGGACTCCATCTCAGGACCCCGGGATCACCGGGATCACCACCTGAGCCGAAGGCAGACACTCAACCACTGAGCCACCCAGGTGCCCCTCGCTGGTGTTTTAACGCTGCATGTCGCTGTCTCAAAACCCATCAGCATGTGGATTAGATAGAGGAAGTCAGGCTTGAGCAGTCAAGTGATCTGAGAGGGTTTCAAACTGATCCAAGTCCTATTGTTAGCATTTATTTTTTTAAGGGATTGTTTGTAACTCCATCTCATGTACCCTAAAGATAATGTTTGCCTTTCATAATCCATGATGACGTTGTAGATATGTTTAAAGATTTTTAAACCATTCATATCCCACCTAAATAGAATCTAAATACTCTTCCTCAAATCACTTACCTAAATTTGACCATTTTCTCTCCCAGCCTTAATGTTCTTCATGATTTCTGCCTATTTATGGTTAACCTATTGTAGCCCAGTGCAAATACCACCTGCAGTATGAAATCATCTTTCATGATGAATCCACTGGTACACACTGGCTTTTCTAAATTATTGATTAGGTCTCTTTTATTGTCATTATTTCCTTCTGACCTTTTGTTATAGTTTACTGTGGAGACTTTTCGACAAACCTACCAGATGATGAGTTTGCTAAAGATAAGAATATCACTTATCTTTCTATCTGTTGCCTTTGTATCCTGCACGGCACAGGCAGAGATAGTGACTGTTACAGGTTAGTGACTTGTACCAAAAATGCAAACTTTTTTTGAATGACTGAATGAACTTCCTGGTCATACACATTTCAGGGACATACCTAACTAAATTCACCTTTTATAAGTATTGCTTGTATGAGATTTTAAAACATCAATACAGGAAATATAAAAAAAACCCACACTTGTTCTATTTACGGTTTACTATTTCTGAAAGTCAAATGCACTGCTGTCTTCATGGCACTTGTGTATGACTATACAATAAAAATTGATTCCTTTCTCTGAAAAGGGGAGTAAATTGAATTTATTTATTAAATTGAACCGTTTCTAAGGAACATCAAATCCAGGTGTCCTACTGACTATCTGAATAAACAAGGAAAATAGAGTCTTGCAACCCTAACAGCTTAAAACTGGGCAGGATATCTACATGTAGTGATCACTAAAATGTTCTTTCAATATTTGAAAGCTAGAGACCATATTATCCTAAAAATAAGTATGGATTATAGTTCCCAAATCATTACTCATTTCCTTAAATACTCATTACTGTATTTAGGCAGGGAGTGAAAGACCTGATATAGACAGAACAAATATATTTTTAATTTAGATATCCACTGCATAGATGCAAAATCTTGATTTTTAAAAAGCCTTACCTTTTTCAAAGTTTTACTGAGATGTAACTGACATATAACATTGTATAAATTTAAGGAATATAAGATCATGATTTGATGCATACATATATTGGAAAATGATCACCACTATGAGTTTAGTTAATAACTATCACGTCACATAGTTACAAATTTCTTTGTGACGAAACTTTAAAGATTTATTCTCTTAGCAAATTTCAAATATATAATGCAGCAACTACAGTCAGTATGCTATACATTACATACCTAGAATTCATCTATCTTATATCTTGAAGTTTGTACCTTTTGACCACTCTCATCCAATTCCCCTGGCCCCCTGCCCTGCATTTGGCAACCACAAATCTGATCTCTGTTTTTATAAGTTCCTATGATCTCTGTTTCTGCGTTTTCTATGAGTTTCTATGAAATTTTGTTTTAGATTCTACATAGAAGTGAGATCCTACAGTATTTGTGTTTGACTTTTTCACTTGATATAGAGCTCTCAGGGTCCATCCATGTTGTCCTAAATGGCAGGATATCTTTTTTTATGGCCGAATGGTGTTCCATTATATATAAATCATATTTTACCAATTCACCCATTGTTGAACACTTAGATTTTTTTCCACATTGTGGCTACTATAAATAGTGCTGCAATGAATACGAGAGTATGAAGAACTCTTTGGGGTAGTGCTTTCATTTTCTTTGGATATATAGCTAGAAGTGGAATTTCTGAACAATATTTTATTTTTAATGTTTTGAGGAGCCTCTATACTGTTTTCCCATAGTGGCCACACCAATTGACATTTCCACCAACAATGTACATTGGTTCCCTTTCCTCCACAACCATGCCACCATTTATCTCTTGTCTTTTTGATGATGGCCACTCTAACAGATAAAACCCATAATAAGAATAGGAAATACTTTTCGTTAATAAAAAATTAGATTCATTTTTGCCCATATCACTTGTTACAGTGTCAGTTTTTCTTCTTCTTATCATGCTAATCATCTTTTAGTTCTGAGAATTTAGTTTTTAAGGTTGGTACAAGTAAATATGTGTCCAAACTCCCTGGGAGAAGGGATTTTGTCGATCTTACTCATTACTCTATGTCCAGCAACCAGCCAGTCAACATTTAAGTGTAGGTGCATATCATTTCACACATAAGAGCATAAAAACATTTTTCCATGTCTGTTCTCCTGACCTTTGTTTCATATGATTACTTTTCCATATGTAACGAACCCTTACACTACATTGTTATTCTTTAAATGATCAACACTAGGGATGCCTGGGTGGCTCTGCGGTTGAGCATCTGCCTTTGGCTCAGAGCGTGATCCCCAAGTCCTGGGATCGAGTTCCATATCCATCGGGCTTCCTGCATGGAGCCTGCTTCTACCTCTGCCTGTGTCTCTGTCTCTCTCTCTCTGTGTGTTTCTCATGAATAAATAAAATCTTTTAAAAAATCAACAATATCTTAAAAAGATTTGTAGTATGAAAAATGTGTTATACATAGTTACCACCTCTGGTACTCGTCATTGCTTTCTGAAGATTCATATCTCCACGTGTTACCTTTCTCCTTCTGTCTACAAAACTCCTGCTAATATTTCTTAGGTCTACTACCAATGCATTCTTTCACCTTTGGCTATCTTTAAATGTGTACCTTTTCCCTTCATATTTGAAAGATCTTTTCTCTGATAGAATTCTCAGTTGATAGTTAACTTGCTTTCATTTTTTATTTCAGTACCTTCAAGATGATGCTTTATTGTCTTTTTGCTTTTATCATTCCCTTATCTTTGTACCTCTTTAGGATGTCTTTTTTCTCTACTTCTGGTTGTTCTTCAATCTTTCTGTCACTGGCCTTGAGTAAATTGCCTCTGATGTGCCTTGCAGTTTTCTTCATGTTTCTTGTGCTTAAGTTTCATTGAACTTCTTAGATATGTAGGTTTATAGTTTTTATAGTTTTTATCAAATTTGCAACACTTGGAGCCGTTATTTCTTCAAATATTTTTTCTGTCCCTCTCTTTCTCCCATTCTACATGGACTTCAATTGCATATGTATCAGACCACTTTAAGTTGCCCCACAACTTGCTGAGATATTCTTTTCAAGTATTTTGTTCCGTTCCAATTATCTAATTTCAATTGCTAGTTTCCAAATTCCCTAATCTTTTCTTCAACATCTCATTTACCCTTTTCCCTATTCAGTGTATTTTTCATCTCAGACTGTCGAGTTTTATCCTGAGGTCTGATGTGAGTGTATTTTTGCATCTTCCATATTTCTGTTTAACATTTCAAACTCTCTAGCTTTTTTAAACATTTGGAATGTAATTGTTTTAATATCATTGTCTTCCAATTATGACATTTGTGTTAGTCCTGTGTCCACTTTGGCTGATTGACTTTTCTCCTTTCTGGTTACATTTTCCAGCCTCTTTGCACATCTCATCAATGCCAAACATTGTGAATTTTACCTTTTTGGAAGCTAAGTATTTTTGTTACCCGATAAAAATTACTGAGATTTGTTCTGGGATAAAGTTAAATCAGTTGGAAACAGTTATTTTTAGTTTTGCTTTTCAGATAATGTTAGACAGGACTAGAGTTTTGGGCTAAATATTCCCACCACTCAGGCAAGAACTTTCTAAGTACTCTTTGTAATGTTCCATGAATTATGAGATTTCCCAGTCTGGCTGATGATAAAAGGAATTATTTTCCATTCAGTGTAAGCATCAGATAATGTTCCCTCTAATCATTTCAGATGAATCACCCCAAGCTGTACCAGTTTTCCACTCAGGAGGCCTATCAATAATAACTCTGAAGCACCCAAGGAGGGCCTCTACAGATCTTCAGGGTTCTCTGTGAACAGCTCTCTTCTTTCTGGTACACTGCCCTGTGAATTCAAGCCACTTTATTCTTTTCAGATTCAGTTCTGACTCCTCAACTCAGGCTATCTGTTGTATCCACCTGATTTCCCACTCCCTGCACCATCCAGGAATCTCTCTGTAGGGAGCAAGGGCGCCGGGAGGTGGTAATCATAAGGCTCATCTCATTTGCTTCCCATTTTCACAGGAATTACCATCTTTAATAATGAATGTCCAGGGATCCCTGGGTGGCGCAGCGGTTTGGCGCCTGCCTTTGGCCCAGGGCGCGATCCTGGAGACCCGGGATCGAGTCCCACGTCGGGCTCCCGGTGCATGGAGCCTGCTTCTCCCTCTGCCTGTGTCTCTCCCTCTCTCTCTCACTGTGTGCCTATCATAAATAAATAAAAAATTAAAAAAAAATAATGAATGTCCAATATCTTGAAGGCATTTTTAAATCATTTATTACATCTGGATTTAGTTTCTTTGAGGTTTGAGGGTTAATCTTGGAGAGAAGCTGAAGGCCTAAGAGACTTCCCCTCTTGAGATACTCTCATTTGTCTTTCATAGCATTACCTATTTTGCTTTTACCTGTGACTTCTCTGGCCATCCTTTTCCATCTTTTGGGAGTCCCTAAAGAATTAGTGCTAGCCTTTTGTTCCTTGAAGTCTATGAGTCAATACACATTGTTTTCTCTTAGTTAGCCACTCCTCTAAATGTTTTACATTTTATTATTACATTTAATCCTTGCAAAAATCCTAAGACAAGGACCCAAACTAACCTTCACTAATTTTACATAGCTAGTAGGTAATAAAGAGGTTATGAAGGCAGATTTTTTTATTTCAGCGGTCATGTTTGTACAACTATGCTTCATGGCTTTTTCTTGTATTATTCTTCCTTTCTAGGTGGTCTCATCCATATGCATTATTTCAACTGCCATTTATTGTTAAGCCTCTCAAGACCTGGCCTTCTCAATATGATCTGTCCTTCAACCTCTCAAGTTCTGATACCAATGATCCATATTATTGAAAGATGTTCTTGGCTGGATGTAAGCAATTAAAACTTTCCGCTTTGTCAAAGTCTTTGGATATTAATCAGAAGTAAATCTCTGTATATACACATACAAATATGGACATAGATATAAATATGTAGATATAGAGATACACACATATACATACATATATACACACTAAACAGAGACGATATCAACGCTAAAGAATTCTATAACTGATATTGTTATGAACAAATATTTACAACAATAAATTAAATATGACTGCATAAAGTATTATTAAAAAGTAATATCATATTGGGCTATAAAATAGGAGAATAAGAGTATGATAGATCAGGAAAAGCTTTTGGAGAAATAACAATTGAAATAAAACATGCAAATACACAGAAACAAAACTTTAAAAGAGCTGCCTTTTGATTGATAAGAAGACAGAATCTTGGTAGATATGGTAATATTTATTTCAATCTAAACCACTTCCCTGGTAACTAAAAATATTATTTTGGAGAGAGTATCATTATTATGTTTTTAAAAGGCTCCTTTTAGCAAGTCTGATAAAAAAAATGTGAGTCTGAAATAACCTCTGACAAGTATACCTGCATCAACTATACTGATTTTTATTTTAATTAGGATTTTCAATTAGTTAAAATATTTATTGCATTATTTACTTTACTCAACACCTGTTGTAAGGACTAAAAGGGGTATGTAGAATTAGAGTCCTTGTATTATCACCATCATCAACAAACATTCATTAAGTTAGTTTGGGGTTGCTAAGTATAGTAGATATTAGAAAGATATACAGTTTTCCTTGCCAATGAACAAAATACAGTAATAATTTCCCTAATACATAATTCTTTTTTTATTTGTAAGGAAAATCTTCATCTATTATAGTAGATAATTAAGAAATATTTTTAAAGTTTTAATTTAAATTCCAGGTAGCTGACATACAGTATAATATTAGTTTTAGGTGTACTACATAGTGATTCAGTATTTCAATCCAACAGTTGGTACTCATCACAAGTGCACTCCTTCATCCCCATCACCTATTTCCCCTATCCACCTCTATCTCACCTCTGGAAACCATCAGTTTCTTCTCTATAGTCAAGAGTCTGTTTCTTGGTTTTTCCTTTCACTTCTATTTCCTTTGCTAGTTTGTCCTGTTTCCTAAATTCCATATGTGAGCAAAATCACATGCTATGGTCTTTCTCTTATCTCTCTCTCTCTCTCTCTCTCACACACACACACACACACACACACCATTTCTTTATTCATTCATCAGTCAGTGGACATTTGGGCTATTTCCATAATATAGCTATTGTAGATAATACTGCTATAAAATTGAGGTGCACATATCCCTTTGAATTAGTATATTTGTACTCTTTGGATAAATACCTAGTAGCGTAACTGCTAGATCATGGGTTAGTTCTATTTCTTTTTCTTTTTTTTTTTTTTTTGAGGAACCTCCATACTGTTTTCCACAGGGGCTGCATTCCTACCACCAGTGCAAGAAGGTTCTCCTTTCTCCACGTCTTCACCAACACCTATTGTTTCTTGTGTTGTTCATTTTAGCCATTTTGACAGTGCACGGTGATGTCTCATTCTGGCTTTGATTTGCATTTCCCTGATGATCAGTGCTGTTGAGCATCTTTTTATGAGTCTGTTGCCATCTATATGTCTTCTTTGGAAAAATGTCTATCCTTGTCTTCTACCCATGTTTAATTGGATTATTTTTATTTTTTTTTTTTTGGTGTTGAGTTTTATTAGGTCTTTATATATTTTGGATACTAACCTTTTATCAATTATGTCATTTACAAATATCTTTTCCCATTCCACAGGTTGCCTTTTAGTTTTGTTGACTGTTTCCTTCCTTGTGCAGTAGTTTTTAATTCTGATGTAGTTCCAATAGCTTATTTTTCCTTTTGCTTCCCTTGCCTCAGGAGGAGGCATATCTTTTTGTTTTGTTTTGTTTTTTGAAAAATTTATTTTATATCCAATTAATTTTTTAACAATAAATTTATTTTTTATTGGTGTTCAATTTGCCAACATACAGAATAACACCCAGTGCTCATCCCATCAAGTGCCCCCCTCAGTGCCTGCCACCCAGTCACCCCCACCCCCCGTCCTCCTCCCCTTCCACCACCCCTAGTTCATTTCCCAGAGTTAGAGGAGTCTTCATATTCTGTCTCCCTTTCTGATATTTCCCATTTCTTCTCCCTTCCCTTCTATTCCCTTTCACTATTATTTATATTCCCCAAATGAATGAGACCATATAATGTTTGTCCTTCTCCGATTGACTTATTTCACTCAGCATAATACCCTCAAGTTCCATCCACGTTGAAGCAAATGGTGCGTATTTGTCATTTCTAATGGCTGAGTAATATCTAGAAAGAAGTTGCTATAGCTGATATCAAAGAAGATACTTAATAAATCTTAATTCTCTGGCTCCTTGTTATTCTGCCTTGTCACTTTTGGAAGGATACTGCCAAAAATGACAATGAGGGAAAACATTCATATGTTGTTCACAGATAGACTTAAAAGTAATGTAATAGAAAATACTTCCAAAGTGAGAAGAACCAGAAATTCACCAAGAAGCTAAAATTTTTAATTTAAAAAATATGTTACATACCTTCAGTATAGGTTTTATTTTAGATCACGCTATATTTATAAATTTTTATTTATTTATTTTAGTTAAGTATGTATATCTGTGCTAAATCTGATAGATATAAAGGCTGTAGTTCAAGTGAATGTATGAAATAAAATATGATGGTGTACATGTTAGAGAGGGCCACCATAACAATGTACTTCAAATGGAGTGGCTTAAACAACAGAAATTAATGTTCTCACAATCTGGAGGTTGGAAGTCTAAGATCAAAGTGACAGAAGGTCGGTTTCTAGTGATACTTCTCTTGGCTTGAGGACAGCTGTCTTCTCTCTGTGTCCTCACATGGTCTTTTCTTTGTGCAAGTATGTGTTAGGAGAGAGAGAGAGAGAGATCCTGGAATCTCTTCTTCTTGTACAGATACCATACCATTTCTATAGGATTAGTGTCAAACCCTTATGACCTCATTTAATTGTAATTACCTCTTTAAGGGCCCTATCTCCAATTACAGTCACCTCGGGGTATATGGCTTCAACATGTACATTTGGAGGGGAACACAATTCCATCCATAACAGTATATGTAATTTTCTTATAATGTCTTAAGTGATTCCTGAACATTAAGTGTCTCAGGGCAAAAACAAAACAAGATAAAACTTGGAATTTTAAATGCATTCAAAGTGCAAGAGATTTGGGAAGCCTGGGTGGCTCAGTGGTTGAGCGTCGGCCTTTGGATCAGGGCATGATCCTAGTCCCAGGATGGAGTCTTGAATCGGGCCCCTTGTGTGATGCCTGCTTCTCCTGTCTCTGCCTCTCTTATGAAAAAATAAATATTTTTTTTAAGTTCAAGAAATTTAATTAGTACATGCATACATGTATCTTATGACTGCACTTAAGGAAATATATGAGATTTATTTAGCTCTATTATAAGAAGTATTTGATTTTTTAAACCTGGGTCTGAGTTAAGATTACAAACTTCAATAATAAAAAAGGTTGAATTTTTTCTAACTTTTTCTAAGTTGCATATTTGCAATATACTGTTATATATTCTGTGAAGCTCTTACAAATCTTTCAACCATTTGATCCTTAAGAAACTAGAACTTTGTCATTAATTTTGTACTTGAGAGAAGAGTAGAACTGATTTAATCAAGACATAATTATAGTACTTGGCAATATAATTTTATTGTTACACTGATGGGATGTGATCATATATTTATTTTTAAAATTTGACATGAAGTCTCTTAATGACATGAACCTTTCTTTTCTTTTTTCTTATCTCCCTCTAATTTTAGCTTCCTTTCCTCTCTTTCCACTTCCTCTATTCCATACTATTCTCTCTCCCCTTTATTCTTTGAACTTCCTTTTCATATGAACAAGTTTTATTTTAATATTATAACTTTTTGGTTATGATATATCTTCCAATAACAGGATTGCTAGCATACAACTTATAAATTGATCTGTCTCATATTACCAAAAGTGCTTTTGTTTGAAACTATGAATATATAATATTCAAGATGTCCTGAAACTGTAGTAGCCATTGGCAACAATATCTACATGCTATCTACTTTCTCAGCCTTATCAACTCTGGAACAGCTGTTTACCTGATTTTGATAGCTACAGTAAAAGACCATTCTCAGGAAATATCTTCTAACCATAGTAACCCTAATGCACAAACATAGACAGACACTCTTGTAGAGGGCTATACTCAAACATTGTTGGCACTATTGAGATTGCATAGTTTGGGGTGGATTTAGGGAAAATGTCATGACTCAGTCAGGTTATAAAGTATTAATGGAAGCTATTATGAGCAAATTGGAAAGGAAAAAAAAAATTCCATCCCTGCATGTAACAGGAACCATACTAGATGACTAGCATTCTCTTCAAGCCACAGGTAGCCAGTGTTACCTCTTATTTTATATGTCTGTCACTTTTCTATTTTTACCTACACAAGAAACTCTGGAATTTTATATTGAGCAATTTATTATTTCCCCATGGTTTCACCTTTGGATTCAAACGCTAAAAAGAAAATTTTCATTTCTTTCTCTATAAAACATATAGACCTGAGTTTATGCATTTATTGATTCAACAAATACTTTTTGAGCCAGGGACTGCACTAGCTACAAAGGCTGATACCTTCCTTTCTTCTCTCTAAACCAGGGTAAACAGACATTAATCAACTAATCACACAAACCACTGGGATATTTCAACTCCAACAAATGTTGCAAAAAAAAGGAAAAAAAAAAAGTATACCATGCTAGGAAACCTTTAAAATGAGGGACTGGGGATCCCTGGGTGGCGCAGCGGTTTCAGCACCTGCCTTTGGCCCAGGGTGCGATCCTGGAGACCCGGGATCAAATCCCACGTCGGGCTCCCGGTGCATGGAGCCTGCTTCTCCCTCTGCCTATGTCTCTGCCTCTCTCTCTGTGTGTGTGTGTGTGTGTGTGTGTGTGTGTGTGACTATCATAAATAAAAAAACATTTTAAATAAATAAATAAAATGAGGGACTGACCCAAAATGGAAATTCAGTGAAGTCTGTCCTATGGAAATACCATATGAGCCAACATCTGAAGGGTAAGGAGCAGATAAAAAGGTGAAACACGGAAAGAAAAACACTTTTGATAAAGGACCAGTTTAGTGTCCTGATGCCGTATCATGTATAAAGGAATAAAGTCATTCTTGCGACTGTAGTACAAACTTGAGAGAGTGCAGGATGTGACACCTGATTAAAGGAGGAACTGGGAGCCAGTCCTCATTTTAGGAAGAGAAGATACAGAGTAAGGGTTGCATTTTGAAAAGGTACTTGGCGGGATCAGCACTGGGTGTTATGCTACATGTTGGCAAACTGAACTTCAATAAAAAAAATAAAATAAAATAAAGAGGTGACTTTGAAAAGGTGTAGAAGTTGATTGGGTGCAGGGGATTCTAGCTCAGATGCAAACAAACCAGTTAGAAGTCAAAGAACAAATTCAAAGTGATGCTGTGATGAAGTGGGAAGAAATATCTTGACTTAAGGAATATTTAGGAATTAAAATCAGTAAGACTGCATGATAAATTATATACAAAGGGTGAGAGAGGGCAAGATGTCAATGCTGACACTTAGGTTTCTGGGTTTTGCTCCTAGATAGTTGGTGGTAACTTTTTTTTTTTTTTTTCAATGCAGAACATTAGAAAAGGACAGATCTGGAATGAGAGGTCCATTATTTTGACATTAGGTTCATTTTCATGGAAATTTCAGTCCAAAGAAGGAAAAAGACATCAACAGATATTAATCACAACTGTGTTGAGCACTATGAAGGAAAAGTGTAAGATGTTCAGGGAGAAAAACATGTAGAGAAAACATCATCTAGGTGAATAGGTTTCTTAGTAGAATGAAAACAAGACCAAAGCTGGAACCAAACTGGAGAATGATCACTATCACATTAATTGCTTCAGTTCTTTAACTGACACAGACTTTTACTGTATTTTTTTTAATTTTACTTTTTTTCTCTTATTTCCTTTTCTATGAATATTCCACAGGGTACAATATAACATAATGGCCTAACATTTTCTTTAACTTCAATTTCAAATTGGATCATGCCCTTTCTGTAGATTATAACAAAATATGGAAATCAACTATTATCCCTTGCTTACAAATGTGTTTTGTATTCATTTGAGAAAAACATTTTAAAGAGCTTATTTACTTATTCCAGAGAGAGAGAGAGACAGAGTGCGTGTGTAGAGGGAGGAGCAAAGGAAGACAGACAAGCAGACTCTGCACTGGACAAGGAGCCTGACACGGGGGCTTGATCCCAGAACCCTGAAATCATGGGCTGAACTGAAACCAATAGTCAGATGTTTAACCGACTAAGCTACCCAGGTGCTCTCATTCGAGAAATTTTATGGCTGTCACTTAATATTTACCTTTTGTTTCTCCCTCTCAATCTCTCTTTCTCTGATAGCTGGTAGATAGATGATAGATAGATGATAGATGATAGATAGATGAATAGATAGGCACAAAATCATGTAGTAGATTTCCTGAATATCTATAGGTTTTAGTCTCTGTCAACTTTGGAACAGGGCTCAGCATTTTTCTTTATCCTTTGAAGAAAGTCCATTTTAAAAACATCAAGGAGTTTGTGAGAAAATTTTGTATAGGAGATAGAAGAGGGGGATCCCTGGGTGGCGCAGCGGTTTGGCGCCTGCCTTTGGCCCAGGGTGCGATCCTGGAGACCCGGGATCGAATCCCACGTCGGGCTTCTGGTGCATGGAGCCTGCTTCTCCCTCTGCCTGTGTCTCTGCCTCTCTCTCTCTCTCTCTCTGTGACTATCATAAATAAAAAAAAAAAAAAAAAAAAAAAAAGGACATAGAAGAGGGAGAGAGCAGTCACATCCCAAGACTCAGCTTTTCACCCCTGAAATATCTTTTTACCCTAATGTAGCCGTTCTTTTTCTCTCCCTACTTCCCTAGGCCTCTTCCTTCCTTGCTTACCTCCTTAGGTTCCTTTCTGCATGTACCCTCCACCCTCCTCCCACCTCAGACAGGATCCCCCACCACAAACAAATCCCTCTGCTTTCATATATTAATAAATATATCACCAGTTCTCTCCAATTGTCCATACCTTTAACCATCTGTGTATCAAGTCTGTGCAAGGCTGTTAGGCTTAACAGCTTTGTGTGACCAGCAAATAATAATAATAAAAAAACATTGCTGTTAAGATTCTAGGATCTCCAATCCTGAGATGGTGACAGAAATAATAAATTTCTACATTTTCTGTTACAATTTTCATAACATAATCACAAAGCTAAACTGACAGATATGTACTTCTTTTTAAAGATTTTATTTATTTATTAGAGAGAGAGAGAGAGCACAAGCAGGAGGGGCAGAGGAATATGGAGAAAGAATCTCAAGCCGACTCAGAACTGAGTGCAGAGCCTCCCCCCTGCCCCCCAACTCCCAATATCACAACCCTGAGATCACAACCTAAGCCAAACCAGAGTTTGGTCGCTCAACTGACTGTGCCAACCAGATGCCCTTGATATGTATTTTAACTATTAATTCAAACTTCTGCAGTGATTTGCAGATTTTGGATTCTGCATCCAAAATCAATGTTAGCTACTATAACATCAATAAAATAATTGGATATGCTGGAAAATTGTTATATAATTATTTTTTCTTGAATTGTATTTACTTGGATGATTGGTTATGCGGAAGAGAGGGAGAGTTCCCTTAATATCTCATGTTTGTACATCACAACCACCTTTCTTCGACCCCACCATGTGTGTGCACTTATACTCAATGCCATGAAAAATTTAGAGAAGGAAGTAGAGGCACATGGGTAACCTGTGTTCCACTTTGACTTCATCTTTTGATAATTTAGTTTGGAATTTGGGATATTTATAGACCTTTATAGAGAGTTGGTCCACCCAGAAGGATTATGTAGCAGAGGCTTACATAGAATAAACTGAAAGTTTGCAGTTTGTTTAAAAAATGATCAACAAACATAAGTCCAATCTGTGGTATGAGAGATATTAAAGATCCAAAACTTTAAACCAAGCCAGATAACTAGAAAGTACATAGCTTGTAAAATATGACATTCTACCTACTTTTAAATATAACTTATTAAAACCTTTAAAAGTTATATTTTCTGACACATTTATTATTAAACAAATATCGAGACAAAGAATGTATTTTTCTATGATGATGCTATAACTTTGAAAGTTCTGAATCTCCAGAATATTAAAATTAGTCTAAAATACAGTAAAATAGTTACTCATTACCTATAAATTCACTGAGTTTTAATGCTTAAACAGATTGGATACTACAAGGCCAGAAAATAAAACCTGTCAATGTTCATTGCAGCATAATTTTATTGTACTTACAGATAATTGGTTAGCACATCAATACTTCAAAATCATTGCCTTCTCCAAGAAGCCATCAGTACTGATTAAAATATCTTTTGAAATACTATTGAATATTTTAAATTTTCTTGGAATTATAATAACTATAAATTTGTGTTTAACTTGCCAAATTTCTCACAGCTCTTTCAATTGCAAATTTCTGATGTGAAAATTATCTGAAAATTACTGGATTTCTAATAATGTAATCTGAATCTCTATCTGTATTTCCATGAATAATAGCTTAAAATGCTATTCTTTTGTACATTCCCATAATCTGATATTGCTTTTTTCACCACTAATTATTTAACACAATGAGAAAAGTTCTACATAATACCTTGAAAGAATGTGTTTTCAAAAACTTATCTATTTAAGAGAGGCAACCTGCATATTTGCTTTCTTAATTAGGAAGATCTTTGATAGCAAAAATGGCCATATTTATGAATAACTGCAACTTATTTTCTGTTTTGTTTTTAGATAATGGCTGAGAACAGACTTGTAGAAATCACTTGAAGTAACATGATGCTAACATGATATTTTATTTCATGATGCTAACAAAGAAGATTGGTAAATAACAAGAATATTCTATCACAACTGTATTTTCCCTTTATTGAATATTTGTTACTGGAAAGGATGTTACTCTGTATAGAAAGGGAGAAAGAAAGAAAATGAACATTTCTCGCTATTTTCAACTCCTGAATCTCAGATTATAAAGGTAAAAAAAAAATAAGGCTTTTTAAAATAAGTTGAATGTGGAAGTAAGCTTGTAAAATAGAAAGAAAAAAAAGTAAAAATGCAACCCTTGAGAGTCATTTGGTATGTTTCACTTCTACCCACCCAAATTACATTCTTATCAGGTATGTGGTAAAAGAACACTGACGTGAATTTCTAAAAAAATATCTGCATTCAAGATGGTCTCATGTGGATAGATTAGAAATGCTGAACAACCTAGGTTTTTGTATATAGAAGCTGAGACCCTTTTACATATAGTTTTGCAAATTTTCATTGTCTGGTGCTTATTAGATATTTCAGAAAGTTCCCCCTAAAATTTTCCAGATAAGCACATATGCCATCATTTTGTAACAGTGCAATCCATCATCCAAATTCAACTGTGAGAGTGAAATGGAGAGCTATTAATAAGTGAGACAAGAAATGTAAAGTAGGTCTGTCCCCGGCACACATGGATATTTACTCACAACAGCCACAGCCATTTTATGAATATACCTACCCCATCATGAAATTACCTTCTAGGATCTATAACTTCATGAGTTATTGTTTGTTTGTTACTACACTCTGTCATATGGACACCCATGGCTCTTTATTTGTATTTCCTTCATCTTATGACTTTCCTATTAGTCTGAATTATTATTATTACTTAAAAGCAATAATGCCAATACTTATATGTAAGATTATTGTATTTAATATATACCAGGGTGTGATCCTGGAGACCCAGGATCGAGTCCCACATCGGGCTCCCTGCATGGAGCCTGCTTCTCCCTCTGCCTGTGTCTGTGTCTCTCATGAATATATATATATATATATATATATATACACACACACACACACACACATATATATATATATACATATACACACTAAGCATGGGACTATTCTTTACATATAGATTATTTCACAGCAGTACTACAAAACAGGCATTACTCAAAAGCACAGATTCTGAAAAATTACGCACCTTACCTCTGTCAACAAGAGGACCCATATTCTAAGCTGGGTGGGTTTTTGTTTTGTTTTGTTTTGTTTTTTGACACAAAAGACTAAACTTTTAGCCACCAGCTGCCTGTCTCATTCTTTCAATTCATCTGGAATTTTAGATTTAACTCTAAGTAACCTTCTGAATCAATAAACTTAACTACTCTGTATTTCAGATTTATTTTATCTATTACCATCAGGACAGAAAAAAAAAAAAAAAAAGCATGTTGAAGCTAGACTGAAAACAGAGAGTTAGTTGGGTTATTTGGAGGAAAGAATGCCCAGCCAAAATGACGGTCTCATTCACTCATGGATTCATTCAGTTCATCCACACAACATTCTAAAGCATAGGAATATATGAATTAACTCGAACTCAAACTATTTAAGACTAGGTAGGAAGTCTGCAAAGAGGAATAAAACATATTTCCTGTCCTGAGCTCACTGTCTGTCTGGGACTACAACTCACAATTATAAACCATGTGTTAAGTGTAATGATAAGAAATATGGAAAAATAAAGAAGAGATACAGTCTCAGGGCAGGAGAGGGTATGAGCAGTATGCCCATTGAAAAAAGAGAGGTCATGGAACAATTTCTCTAGGAATTGATACCTAGACTAAATCTCAGATGCACTGCTTTGGCTTTCATATTCTTGAACTGTCAATATTCAAGTCATATGTTAACTAAGGAATTCTCCTGTTTACCTGAAAGCACAACTCTGTTTTCATCTCCCCAAAATTACATAAATCAACAACAAACTTAATGTATATGAACTGCTAACTACTATTGTAATTCCTTTTGTTTGATTTTTAATTGATTATTTTAAAGTGATGAATAAGGCATGTTATTTGCCCTCAGGGAAATTCTAATCAGAATAAGTACAAAAATGAGTCACAGCATAAGATTGTGATTTTGCCATTCTTGTCAAGCAAGCTATTCAAATCACTGCAAGTAAATGAACTGCATGTACAGCAAAATAACGATGGTTCAATGACAGAGGTTTATTCTGGCACTGTTTTTGGGGAGTTACATTAATATTTCAGGCCGGTGCAGAAATAAGAACTATTCCACACATATCTGACTTCTATATTTGCTCATAGGTTATGAGGGCAGTATATATTCTGCACTCACTTATTTGAAATAGAATAGTCACAAAGAAATAGGGAAGAGAGTAAGAACTCTATGAATGATAAACTGCATATTACCTCTTTTGTGTCTAAAAAATGAATCTTCAGAAAAAATCTTTTATTTGCTTTCGAACAATTTTAGAAGATCAATTCAATATATAGGTAAAAGGAGTATGGATGGGGAGTAAAATGAACATTACACTTCATCACTTTGAGAAAAAGTTCAATGTACAAGGAAATTCAATTTATTTCTATAGCAATTGCTACTCTCTCTTTAATTATACTCACTTGTCCTAAGTCACCCAGGGGTAGGAAGTTCTTTCCTTTTTTCTTACTGTGTCTTTAGTACTAAAGAGGTATGCCCAATACAAAGTCAGCACTCAATCAAGATGTACTGAATGAACAAAGAATAAAATTATAAAGAGTCCCAAATTGCTTTTCTTTGTGTTTTTTTAAAGAAAAAAAATTTCAAATTGAAAGATACTACTGACAAAGTGTTTCTAAACTTTAGAATTCTACATGCAGCCTAATGGATTTAATTTGTTCTACTATCTCCCTAAATTGAGTATCAAAAGCCTTATAAAAAAAGTGCATAGAAGTTAGCATTTTAGTAAATGTGTATTAAGAATATAAATCTTGCATATAAAACATTGTTATATTACTTTATCTTGTAAAATAAACTATATATAAAAAATCTATTTGTTCAGATGTCTTTACATTTTCTTTTTTCCTTAAGTTTTAGTGAGCTAAACAGTATGTTCTCCTTATAAGTGGTGGAGTTAAGTTAGTCACTTTGTAGGCATGTAAAGAGAAAAGTAATTCTTAAGAGAAGTACACTGATAGAGAATATAATATATACTAAGATGTTTTTATGTCTAAAAACATTTATATAAAGACAAACATTGCTATCAAGGCAAATTTCAAATGTTTTATCTCATAACACATGATATTTAAAGATATAATTTGCCTTCTTTTTAGAACTTTAATACTATCTAATTTGGGAAAAGAAGAGTGGGGGCTGTATTCCTATCCCAAGGTAGAGAGAATTGTGACAGGGAAAGGAAACGTGCTTGCACTCTCTATTGTGCAGAAATAATCCTCTTTATAAGGAATGGTCTTGGCAACAGTGTTCAGGTGGCTATATAGACTGATCTTGTGTTTCCTTACAAAATCAGAACAAAAGAGAAGAAAACACATTTTAGCCATTGTGCTGCAGATAATTAAAATGAAAAATTACAAAGTGAATTGTTTTTGGCAAAACAGTTTCCTCCCCAGAAGTGAATATCAAAATGTCGTTTCCATTTTTCCACTAACATGTCACAAGTTCCACTCTAGGTGACGTCTGAGATCCTGATTCAGGATGTGGACTAGGAGGGGCCAGGTCACGGTGACAGTAACCAAGGTTGTTAGATTTATTAATGTATTTGTCATCTTGCTAAATAAAGTTTATATAAAATTGGTATATAGTTTTAACTTCTATTTTATTATTCTGATTTAAATTCAATTATATAATCTAATTTGATTGAGCTTAAGAACATAAATAGTTCTAATTTCTACTTGAGTGGATAAGGAAAAGAAAAAAAAAGATACATGAGAGGCCAGTGGAAACTGGATTCTAATAAAAATTCAACTTTCAAAATTTAACAGTCTTGAATTTCAAAGTATCTCTAAGCTTAGCTTCATGAATAAAAGAAATGATAACCATGTAGTAATTAGGGTTGTGCTCTAGTTTCTAGCATCTCTGCCCTCTACAGTTCTTTACATCAAAATTTATTTACTCTCAAATTTATCTTTCAATTATCATTAGATTGAAATATATTAGTAAGAGAGTCCAATGGGAGTGCAATGGGAGACTACTTTAACTGTGAATCATTACACAAAAGCAAACTGCCCCCCCCCCGAAAAAAAGGCTACCAGTCATATATATCCAAGTTTGTTTATCTTAAACTATCAATAGATTAAAATAGTTTAATAAAATAGCCTTCTGGTGTCCAATGAGAATCATCAGAAAGTATTACATGAAAGGAAAAGTGATAAAATAAGGCAAACTCATGCAAAAATAGTTATATCAAGATGTTTTTTTTTTTATTTTTTGAAGATTTTATCTATTCATTCATGAGAGACACACAGAGAGAGAAAGAGAAGCAGACACACAGGCAGAGGGAGAAGCAGGCTCCATGCAGGGAGCCCAACGTGGGACTCCATCCCGGGGCTCCAGGATCAGGCCTTGGGCTGAAGGTGGCGCCAAACCGCTGAGCCACCCAAGTTGCCCAAGATATTTTTAGTGTTGCTTATTTACAATAGCAGCTGATGCCCATTAATCAACATAAGATAGTCTTCATTTATGATGACTAAAATCTAATTCTGCTACCAAAATTATGAGTCTTTGAAAAAAATGATTAATATAGGCTTCCAGTAAACAGTTTTCATTGCAGTATTTGCAGTGTCAACAGAACGCTTCTTGGCTCAATGTAAACATGTATATTATAGGATAACACATACAGTTGACATCCTATAGCATAAGTGCTACAGTAAAAATTTCAGTGAGATATATATTGTATGATACAGATATAAAACTATAAGGGCTTGACATGGATTTGGAAAGGTATAGGACATCGTGAGCCATTTTTAAGGCTTTTGTTCTGAGTAGAAGGGGAGGGTAAACATTGCACAATTTCAAGCAGAGGAAAATCTGGTTTGATGTACGCTTTAATAGAATCACCCTGACTGCTATCTTGAGACCACAGACAATTCAGTGAGAATAGGGCAACAAGCTTGTAGCTGTGGGTGTAATAAGAAATGGTCAGATTATGTATCTACCTGTATTTTTAAATAAGAGTGATGGCTTCCTAACCAATTATATATATGGTATGACAACAAAGAAAGATAGTCAAAGATGACAACAATGTCTTGGGCTGAGCTATGGAAACATGGTGTTATCTTTGACAGCAATAAGGAAAGCCATGGCAGGATAGGTTTGGGGGAAAAATTAAGGGTACAGTTTTAGTTTGAAATTGAGATGGTAATTTGGTATTCAATATATGTATACTTCCTAAAACAATTGTAGCAGTAGTTTGTTGTAGTCAATTACTGTTGTTTGCTTGCTTGTTTGTTTTTTTTCCAGTTCTCTTGGTTTTCATTTGCCTGATTGCTCTTTATTATTTGCTAGGTTCAATATACAAATCTGTAAAGAGATATTCAAGGTCTAAAAGAACTTTATTTTTTCTGAAGCAGATTTGTGTTTGCTTCTGTAAGTGGCTCAGATCATCCACAAACTAGAATTACCTCACTTCTACCAGGAATTGAACTCAGAAGTCTCACTTCCTATTTTATACTTATTTTGGGGGTGCAGACCATTTGGATTTTAATAAAAATCTAGAGTGACTTACCAATGCTCTCTGTTGACCACTGAACCCAATTTTCATTATGATTCTTATAAATTTGTCAAAAACTCTCATCAGCTTTTTTGACCTGTCAATTACTTCTTCCAGAATTGGCAGATCCCACAAAGGAAAAGTGGAGGTAGATACTAGCCTCATATCTCTAGGTCTTACTTCTTTTCCTCTAGAATTTGGCCAATTGCCTTGGCAGCATCACGTCACAGCGTGTGCGTGCACGCACACACACCATACTTGTGGGCTTTCTTAATCCTTTTCTGCACAGTGAATTGAAACAAATCACCATTGCCACTCCTAGAAGCATAATTCCTACTTCATTTCATTTTAAAAGCAATTTTATTATTTATTTTTAAAAAAATACTGTATTTCTTTATTCATGAGAGAGACAGAGAGGCAGAGACACAGGCAGAGGGAGAAGCAGGCTCCATGCAGGGAACCTAATGTGGCACTCAATCCCGGGTCTCCAGGATCACGCCCTGGGCTGAAGGCAGACCCTCAACCACTGAGCCACCCAGGTGTCCCAAAGCAATTTTAAATCCGTATTTTATACCTAATACTAATAAAAAGAAAGATAAAGGTTTAACAAGTACATAAACTGAGGTCTGTCTTTTACTCAAGAATCTTGTTTTCAATTCTATTGTTAAGTGGCAGGATATAGTAAGGAACAAGTAGCCAAGATACCTATTTTCCTGGATTTTCCACTCTACTGGGGAAAGACAGAAAAGACAAACATGATTGTCACATATCACCAGTACTACAATGGACTTTAGGGAGCATCCTATCATTTAGAACAGGTACTGGCTACCTAACATTAAATACTCAGGGAGGATTCTCTGTGGAGAGTACACTGAGCCAAGAAATGAAAGACAAGAAGAAACAAATTACATGACAATAGTGCTTGAAGTGCTGAGGAAAGTCGGATATGAGGAATAAGGAGGAATGAGGAGCAAGTGCATCTGTACTGTGCTAATCACAGACGAGAACTGTAAAGAGCTTGAGAGGTCAAGTAAGAGGAAATTCACATAGAGACTCAGAGGTCAGGATAGGAAATGTAGTAAGTAAAATGTATGTGTGTTGAGGTTTAAGACAGCCAATTCCCAATGAAATGTTAAGGAGAACAGTAAGCGTAAAAAACTCTTGCCTGTTGGAATCTCAAAAATATACAATGGGAAAGGTTTTGATTTTTTAACTCATTTTTTTCTTTAACTGGGGAATCATTATAGGATATACATGTTGCAGGACCCTTCCTTCTAGAGACCTGGCTACCTCTTCCATTAGTACAATTGGATTTGAAAATTGGCTTAGGCCCAAGAACTAAGCAAGTGACTATGACCTTTTTTCACTATTTCTTTTTTTATCTTTCAATTCAAATATATCTCTTCATTCCCTCTCCTAAGGCCTTCTAAACTGGTCTGATACCAGGCTAAACCAGGGGGCTGATGACTCATGTTTATATATTTTTTTTCTCTCTTGGAACAAAAATAAAATGAGAGGAAATAAAAAGGCCTAAACTACAAGCTGCAAATCACCATTTAAAATCTTCGATGTAATAGCTGATTTAGGCAAGATCATCAATGCCTCCTAAAAGTAAAAAGTTGCTGCAAAGAGAAGAAAACAAGACATTTATGTGTAAGATATTTGGCAGCTATACTTTTTAGTAATCCATGATATGGCAAGAATTGAATTTTCCAGATCTGGCAAATACTTATCATCCATGTGTCGTCAATGATAGCTCCAGGTTCCATTTGGATCCCTGAAGATCATGGGAACCACATTAACACATGCCAAATGTCTTCCCTTCCTGTGTGCAACTGTAGTTCAGAAACGTTTTTTTTTTTTCCAGAAACATTTTTATTCTTGATAAATTGAGCTAGAATATTTATTTAATCTTAGATGTTCTGTGCGGGTGCGTGTGATCTCTTTCTCCCAAGAAGTCACATACCTAGTTGGAATACATTGTTTTAGTAAACAGAAAAAGAGGGGGAGAGCAATACCCAATGTCACAGAGGCAAATGGCAATAAAAAATCAGTATTCAATTGTCATACAATGAAATTCAATTGTAATACGACAAAAATACTGAAATGACTAGGGCCAGGCTGCACATCTAGCAAGCTCCAGGTGTACAGCTGTGTAACCCAGACCGGTCTGGAGCTTGGTTGAGATTTGGTGCCATCTAATGGCAGTTTTCTGCTATGGCCAGCCATCGGTGGAGGTGATTCTGGGTCCCGAAGGGGAGGAACTTTGGCTACCTCAAGCTTAAGGGGAGGCCTGTGGTGCTGGAGGGCTCCACCCCTCCCCATTAGCTTTGAGCAGGCCTTACGTGGGTGTGACAACAGAGGGTCTCCGCTTCTGAAGCTAGGAAGAGCTACACCAGCAGCTGACTGCTGTTGCTTATTATTTGATGCAAAGCTCATGAGAGGCAGAGAAGTTTCTTTGTTCTGGGGCAACCTCAAGAATAAGGTTCAGCTTTGGAGTGGGGTTTTCTCAGCTTTCCTCCCATCTCCCCCTCTCTTGTAAGAACGGGGGTTCGTGGGCAAGGGACTGATCTGCCCTCCTCCAGCATCTCTGCTTTGTGTCATGACAAGAGAACAAAGTTCTGGCCATGGTCTTACCTCTGCCACAGCAGTGGAAGGATTTTGCTCCCATGAGAGAAGAGTTTGGATTTCTTCCTTATCCTTCAGCAGCTGATTCTTCAGATCCCCTTTCATGATCCCATGCTTCCTTATATGCATAAGACAGGAGGCTTATGTTAAAAGGATGATGAGAAAATACAGATGACCTTTGTGTCTGAGGTTTCCAGGGATTCTAAATTCTTTTGCTAACTGACACTCAATCTTGAAAAATTCATTAAAATTTCAGTCGTTTCCTTTTATACACGTTTCTGTATGCTACTACTTCCTCCCATATTCTGCCAAAGGCAAAACAGTTTGCATGTTCAGTGTTTTTTAAAAATTTTTTATTTATTAATTTGAGAGAGAGATTAAAAGAGAAAGAGGGATCCCTGGGTGGCACAGCGGTTTGGCGCCTGCCTTTGGCCCAGGGCACGATCCTGGAGACCCGGGATCGGATCCCATGTTAGGCTCCCGGTGCATGGAGCCTGCTTCTCCCTCTGCTTCTCCCTCTGCCATGTCTCTGCCTCTCTCTCTCTCTCTCTGTGACTATCATAAATAAATAAAAATAAATAAATAAATAAATAAATAAATAAATAAATAAAAGAGAAAGAGAGGGTGCAGAGGGAGGGGCAGAGAGAGAGAGAGGAGAGAGTCTTAAACTCCATGGTGAGCACCAGTCTGACATGGAGCTTGATCTCACCACTCTGAGATCATGGCCTGAGCTGAAACCAAGTGGACGATGCTCAACTGACAGTGCTCCCAGGTCCCACTGCTGAACACAGTGTCTTTTTGAAGGAGCTTGTTGCCCTTTGGAATTAGTTCATTGAGTTGGCTTTCTGATGGGTTCTGATGGGTTCTAAAAACTTATGATTTTACAGATTATCTTTTCTTTCCCCTTTCAAGGTTAGAGTAGAAGCAAGATTCTTTTGAGATCTATATCCACAATGGAAGTTCAAGTGCTATTAATTATACTGAGCTATATGTGTACATTAGTTTCACCTCTATTAATCCCTTGTATATAGGACATTTTTCTATTCTCAAGGCCTAGTGGTATTTATTATTGTATTTTTGTAATAAGTTGTTCACATGCTTTTCTAACTAGCCTATGAACACTTTTGAGACAGTGACTGAGTCTTAATGTCATTATAATACAAGGACTAATAATGATTATTTGCTATGAATCAGACCCTTTTATAAGTTCATCACATATATTAACTAATTCAGTATCATCACCAACCCTACCAAGTAGGTATTAATCTATTTTCTTAGTTGAATAAGCAAACACAGACAAGGCAAGCAAAGGGCCTTGCTCTCGGGAGGGCCTTGTACTTGGTTTATAGCTTTGATGTCACCACTTGAAATTCTTAATAATTTTATCTTGGAACTCCATATGATCTGCGAGACAAGGAAGTGTGAGTGAACAACGGAGATAGCTTGGGAGTGCACATGCCAACTCCAGCTTGGGATCATGGCCTGATAGGCACATGGGCATTGAACAACTGGTCTGGGCCCAACACACAGGTGCAGTCTTCAGAGTAATCAGGGGTAGCTTCGGGTACCTAAGGTGGCTGGGTGGGACCTGGACACAGTCACCATAGCTCTAAGGGATAGGGGAGGCCCCATATGTGAACAGCACTGGGCCCATGTTGGGAGATTGGCTTGACTGTCCATCTCCATGGCAGGTGCACTGATATGAACCCTTTACAAGAACTGCTGGTGCCCAGGCCATATATGATGTTAGCATATTATTACAAAATAAAGGGTACATATGAGCATTTTACTAAAGCTAATAGGGGGGAGTGCCTGGGTGGCCCAGTCGGTTAAGCATCTGAGTCTTGATTTCAGCTCAGGTCATGATCTCAGGGTCATGGGATTGAGCCCCACATCGGGGCTCCAGGTTCAATGGGGAGTCTGGTTGAGATTCTCTCTCCCTCTCATTCTGTACCTCCCCCTATTCATATGATCTCTCTCTCTCTCAAATAAATAAATTTAAAAAAACGCTTATCAAGAAGCGATTAGAATTCTTCAGAGTTCAGAATATTTACTTTTGAAAACTGAGGTAATATTCGAAAGCAAATATCCACATTAAAAATAGGAATTAAGTTTAAAGACCAATATATTAGAAAAGGGCCTGATTTCCATATGAAACTTTAAATAAATCCATCCTTAATGAGGAAAACAATTTTAAAATTAATTTTCCCTCCCTGATTGAGGATTTGGAGATAAAATACTGTATTAATAGGCATTTGGAATTATACTCACATCATGAATCTACTTTTGGTTTCTTAAACTAATTATAGAAATTGTGGGAGGAAATATTAAAATATCATTGTGTCTACTTAAGTTTGAAATTAAATTTAGAGTTATGAAAATTGATTTGCACTGAGTTAAACCTTTTTAGAGTAACTGTTCCATGAGGATCATAAGCTCTAGATCCACCAACAATTATAATTATTTCTAAAAAAATTATCAGAAATTAATCCTAATATTAATATAAAGATTTTTAAAAATTCATTCATGATAGAGAGAGAGAGGCAGAGACACAGGCAGAGGGAGAAGCAGGCTCCATGTCGGGAGCCCAACGTGGGACTCGATCCTGAGACTCCAGGGTCGCACCCCAGGCTGAAGGCAGGCGCCAAACCGCTGAGCCACCCAGGGATCCCCTCCTAATATTAATATAGTCTACAAAATACCCTAACTGCTCTATTAGTTACATCAGCAGAAAGTTTTTTCTCAAATGAAAAATTACCAAAAATTATTTGTGATCTTACATTTGCCAATAGTAACTGATGTCATTTTCAAATTGTTGAAAGATTAAATTTTTTCAAATTTTGTTAATAACAAAATTTTGTTAAATAATAACTTAATAAATGAATTTGTAGAAAATTGAGTCAGAATAATCTTATAGCCAAGCAGGATATGACAATGAAATATTGTTATTTGTTGTAATATATGACTTTTTTTTTTTTTTTTACAGTTTGTAACTCTATGTTGTTATCCACGTCACCATTACCCTGCTACATTTTATGTTATAAAATATTTTATAAAAATAAAGTTTTCTATTTTAGTATTTTTAACAATGCTTTTTTCATGCTGAATTCACAAGGTGAATTATTGTTTTGCACTAGGCCTCATAAGTTGTGTTGACAAATACGACTACAGATAAACTGCATAAAAACATACAGCCATAAATAATGGAATCAGAATTTAATTTCATGGGATCAGGGGGGTCTAACTCCAAATATGAGATTTTAACCACTATGTCAACACACTATTTCTGCATTAAGGCATCAAAACTCATGACAGCTGATGGAATGTAGGACATGATCAATAAATGATAATAAAAACAAAAGGGAAGACTATCCCTCATTGGATAATACCAGTTTTGTCTCTTCTTTCTAGTTTCTAGAAACTACTACTATTACTAATAACTATAAGACAATACTAATAAGCACAAGACAATACAGTTTTAAGGTACTTGTATTAGTTTCCTAGAACTGCCATTACAAAGCACCACAAACTGAGTGGATTAAATGACAGAAATTTATTGTCTCTGGAGGTTAGATTATTGTTCTGGAGGTTAGAAGTCTGAGAGCAATGCATTGGCAGAGTTCCGTGTAAGGACTGTGAGGGGGAATCTGTTCCAGACCTCTGTCCTTGGCTTGTAGATGGCCATCTTTTTGCTGTAAAGTGTGATGTCTCATCACATCATTATTTCCTCTATGCATTTCTCTGTTTTCAAATTTTCCTTTTAAAGGGACACCGATCATGTTAGATTAGGCCCCACACTAATGACTTTATTTTCACTAGATCATCTCATTAAAGACCTATCTCCAAATAAGCTTATGTTGTAAGGGACCCTGGGAGGGGGGGGTAGGATTCCACATACAAATTTGTGGGACAAAATTCAATCCATAACTGTACTTTATGCTTTAAAGTGCTTTCATAGCATGCTTTTACCTTTGCCTATAGTAAGACAATGAAGAATCAGAAAGGAAAACATAATATTGTCTGCATTTTGCAAAAAAAAAAAAAATACTATCTTTGATTATATATTCATGTTCCTCAATGCCCCTAGATACTGAGACAAGTTTCAGTCTTTAGGTTCTGATTCTGTTAAATTAAAATCTGATTTTCAACACTCTTTATTATTTTCTATTGCTAATGTCAATAAAATTTAGCATTTTGTAACAATAGCATTTCCTTTAGAAGAAAAATAAAAGGAGATTCCAATTCCATTGCAAAACATTGCCATAGGTGAAGAAAAGAGCAACACTGAAAATTAGGAAAAAATTATACATATAGCCAAAAAATACTGGACTAGAGAGTGAAAAGATGTCATTAAAAATGGATTGGCAAGGGACGCCTGGGTGCAGAGTCTGCCTTCAGCTCAGGGCATGATCCCAGGGTCCAGGATTGAGTCCCACATTGGGCTCCTTGCAGGGAGCCTTCTTCCTCTGCCTATGTCTCTGCCTCTCTCTCTCCCTTTGTTTCTCATGAATAAATAAATAAAATCTTTAAAAAATGGATTGGCAGTAAACAAGATAGAATTTAAGAAACAAGAAATATTCAAGAACAACTGTATTTTAAAAATAACCACTCATCTGATGAAAGGAGTTCACAGAAATTAAAGGGGCTGGACATACTTATATAAGGGGATGATAATCTTAAATGTCATATTCCATGTAAAGAAGATTTTTATTTTCTTTTAATTCTTCTCCTGAGAATTGAAGTAAGGAAAAGAATAACTTATTTTCATAACATTTTAAATTAGCCATTAAAAAAAATCTGCCATTTTCTTGAGCTGAAAATGGATTTGAGATAGGCCAAAGTGTTCAGCTCTGTAAAGTCAGGCACAGAAAGAAAGCTCCAGGAAATTATATAAATTTGTACAAGTGATGCTGAACTTTATCTGTGACCTTAGCATCTTACATATTTTCAATTGTACTTGCATTGCAATATGATTTCTAGAGGCTTTCAGAAGAATCATTAATAGCGCCAAGAAATTACTTATTTGTACATTAAAAAATATATATGGTTTATCCAATTACTCAAACTATGCATTCGAGGGTAGAGTGTTGTAAATCCATGGAAGAAAATTTTTTATATCTACAGATTTGTGTTGAAGGAGAACATATTCCCAAATGCCCTAGAAGAGTTCTTTGAGTACAGCTTTTGTTTCTGCTCTGTATATTTGAAATAGAAGTTTTAGAGTTCTTGTACTTTTAAAAAGCTGACTTTTCATAGTATCTTGATACTCTCAGGTTAAAAAGGTTAACTACTTTGCTTTCTAAAAACATACCTATCTAGGAATTTGTTTTAACAAACCTATTTCTATATTTCTAATTGTTTTTTTTTTATTTGAAATAAGGAATATTTTTTCTTTGCATTTCTTAGCTTATTGTGTGAAGAAAATAGCAAATAACATGTAGATTATAAAAAGTGAACCTGGATCATTTGTTTGGTCACCATTATGGAATATTTTGGATATAGTGTAATTATCTATTTGAATTTAATGAGTTCTATAATAGGAATTGAAATTTAAAAAAAAAAGGAATTGAAAATTTAGACTGGAAAAAATATTGAGTACTCAGAGCCCGTATTTCATTGTATGAGCTTTTTTTATTTTTTCTTTTCTGCCCTAATATACAAAGTAGATCAGCAGAGTGAACGGGGTGGTTTTTCATGAGAGCTGGATAAAGTAACACACACAAGTGGAGGTCCATTAGGTTGTATGAATTTGTCCAAGTAGGCAGAACCCAAGATCACTTGTTCCAAGACTCATGATTCTCACCACTGGTATGCTTTTGTGTAATCCCGTCCCCTGGAACGCAGACAGACATTTTGCTTTGTTTTTTCACTAAGGCTTTATTTTTTTTGAAGTTTCAGGTTCACAGAAAAACTGAGGAAATGTTGCAGAGATTTATGATCCACCCTCTGCCTTTACACATATGTAACAATCGCATTAAAAGCATCCCCCACCAGAGTATTAAAATTGAGGAATCTATGCTTATATATTGGTATCACGAAAAGTCCATAGTTCACATAGGTTCACTCTATTGGTTAAACAAATGTATGTTTGTTAATGCCACGTACCTGTTATGGTAACTAGGAGAGTAATTTCACTGCCCTAAAAAATTCTCTGTGTCCCACCTATCCATGCCACTGTTCCCCACCCCAACCTCTGACTACTATTGACCTTTTTTCTGTCTCTATAGTTTTGCCTTTTCTAGAATGTATTATGTTTGGAAACCTACAGTAATATAATACCCTTTTCACACTTGCTTTTTTCAATTAGTAATATGTATTTAAGGTTCTCCCATTTCATGTGTCAATTAATATTCCACTGTCTGGATGGAACAGAATTTATTTATCCATTCACCCACACTGAGTTATTTTGGTTGCTTCCAAGGTTTGGCAATTATGAAAAAAAGCTGCTATAAACAGCTGTGTGCCAGGATTTGTGTGGACATAAGCTTTCATCTCTTTTGGATAAACAGTGATGAGTGTGATTGCTGGATCATCTGGCAAAAGCATGTCTAGTTTGCAAGAAACTGCCAAACTGTCTTCCAAAGTGGCTGTGCCAGCACCAAATCCTACCAGCACCAAATGAGAGTTCCTTTTGTTCTAAAACCTTACAGCATTTAATGTTGTCAGTGTCATGGTTTTTGGTCATTCTAATAGAGGTGTGTATTGGTATCTTGTCATTGTTTTAGCTGTGTTTCCTTAATGATACATGACGTGGAGCATCTTTTCATATGTGCTTATTTGTCATCTGTCTTTTTTGATGAGGTGTCTATTTAGATCTCTTGCTAATTTTTTAACTGGATTGTTTTCTTATTATTGAGGTTTAAAAATTCTTTGTATAGTTTGGATAACAATTCTTCCTTTATCAGACGTATCTTTGGCAAATATTTTCTTCTACTTTGTGGCTTGTCTTCTCATGTCTTTCACAGAGTAGATTTTTTTTCATTTTAATGAAGTCCAGTGTATTAATTCTTTCTACATGGACCTTGCCTTCGGTGCTATATCTAAAAAATCATAGCCATACTCCAGGGTTATCTAGGTTTTCCCCTGTTATCTTCTAGGAGTTTAAAGTTTTGCATTTAGATCTATGATTGACTGAGTTAGTCTTTGGAAAGTGTATAAAGTCTGTGTCTAGATTCATTCTTTTGCATGTGGATGTTCACTTGTTCCAAAACCATTTGTTCAAAGACTTAGTTCCCTTTTACTGCTCTTGCTGCTTTGTCAAAGATCAATTGACTATTTTATGTGGGTCTCTATCTGGGCTCTCTATTCTGTTACATTGTTCTATTTGTCCGTTCTTTCCCTAATACCACGCTGTCTTGATTTTCATAGCTTTAAGTCCTGAATTCAGATAGTAACTCCTCCAAATGTGTTCTTCTACAATTGTGTTGGCTATTCTGGATCTTTTTCTTTCGTATAAACTTTATAATCACTTAGTCAATATCCACAAAAAAAATTGCTGGGATTTTAATTGGGATTGCATTGAATCTATAAATCAATTTGGGAAGAACTGACATCTTGACAATATTGAGTGTTTCTATCTATGAATATAGAATATCTCTACATTTATTTAGGTATTTGATTTTGTTCATCAGACTTTGAGAGTTTTCCTCACATAGATCATGTGTGTATTTTGTTGGATTTATACCTAAGTATTTCAAGTTTTGGTTACTAATATGAATAGTATTGTATTTTTAATTTCAAATTCCATTTGTTAATTCTTGGTATATAGGAAAGTGACTTTTATATATGAATCCTGTGTATTGCAATCTTACTACAATCACTTAGTAATTCCCAGAATTTCTCTTATCGATTCTTTCAGCTCTATATAGATGACCATGTCATCTGCAAACAAAGGGATTTTTGTTTCAGCTTTACCAATCTGTATCTTTTTCCTTTATCATCTTATTCCCTTAGCTAGACTTCCAGTACAATATTAAAAAGTAGTGGTGAGAAGGGACACCCTTGTCTTGAACCTGATCTGAGAAGGAAATTTTGAGTTTATCAACATTAAGTAAGATGTTAGCTGTAGACTTTTTTTGCAGATATTCTCTATCTTTCCCCTATTTTAATCAACAGAATATGACAGAAAGTAAAGACATTTTTAAAGATATAATTAAGGTTTCTAACCAAAAGAAGATTATGCTGGGGGCATATGACCTAACCATGTGAGCTCTTTTAAAAAGAGTCTAGGCATTTTATAAGAGACTAAAAGCAACCAAAATGCTTATCCAGACCTTGAAAAACCAAAAGCCAATTTTAAAACCACCCACTTAAAAGACAGCTTCTAGAATCTGAGGGTCTTAGTCCTATAAATACAAGGAATTGAACTGTACCAGTAACTTGAATAAGCTCAGAAGAGGACCCCAAACTTCGAATGAGTATGTAGCCACTGACCAACACCTTCATTCAGCCTGTGATAACTGAGAAGAGGACCCAATTAAGCTGCCCAGACTCCTGACTCATGCAGACTGCAAGATAATAAATGTCTGTCTTAAGCATTATCTGAAGTAACTTGTTATGCACCAATAGAAAACTAATATAATGGTCATTAAAACATAATTGCACTGAGGTCATTATACAGATGTTATTGCCCACAGCTTTTACATAGAACTTAGAATTTAAAGGGTTAAATGTTTATTTTCAGTTGCTT
The DNA here is from genome assembly GCF_018345385.1 of Vulpes lagopus. Taxonomy (NCBI): domain Eukaryota; kingdom Metazoa; phylum Chordata; class Mammalia; order Carnivora; family Canidae; genus Vulpes; species Vulpes lagopus. Next base: position 37,148,789 of record NC_054846.1, read on the forward strand.
ATGATGTTTACACAAATATAAACACACACACATATATATGTATACTTGAGAAGCTCTAAAATGAATTCATTGCATTCACATAACAGCTGTTAAAATTACAGAACCTAGCATAGCTTGGCTCCATGTTAGGTTTATCCTGGAATTTGGAATTACCAAAGCTTGTAGGTACTTGCCCATTTTAAAAACATGATTGTATCAGCATGCTGCCCATTCTATCACAGACCACATGGCATGAATTCAAGATAAGACGTAAACACTACAATTTTTTGTAAATAGCAGGTGAGTTGTTGATAGAAAATTTCTAAAGTAAATGGATTAAATCTATTAAAAAAACAAGAATTTCTTGTAATTTGTATCAATAGAGAATTATCAGAGGAAAAAGGCCATATTATTTATAGAAATTAAAAATATCATCAAAAACAAGGGATTAGAGAGCTAAATCTGACATTTTGGGCTCCTCATCTGCTCTGAACTCTGGCAATCAGTTAACTCAACAAAGAGAATCCAACGCATTGGGAGAGCCACTCTGTACCAAGCACTGTTCTTGGTCGGTCTCAATTAATTCTCACAGTAGCACTATAAAATGGAGACATGATCTCCATTTTGCAGATGAGGAACTGAAGATAAGAGGAGTTAAATAATTTGCCAAAATAAGTCACAGAGCTAAGATTTGGCCCCCAAAAGATAATCTCTAGTCTCTGAGTGCTTACTCACTTCTCCAGAATATATATGAATATAATCAGTGATATCCAGAACTAGTAAAACAGAACCTAGAACATCTAATCTCATTGTCTAGCTTCCAAAACACATGTATCCAGTTGACTTAAAATAAAAAATTCTGTAATAATTTTAGGTTTTTCCATAATAATGGAATTATGAAATAATTTTAATTTTATAATAATTTAATAATAATTTTTATCAATGTTCAGGGACACCTGGCTGGCTCAGTCGGTAGAGCATGCAACTCTTGATCTTGGGGTTGTGAGTTCAAACTATATACTGGTTATAGAGATAATTTAAAAATAAAATCTTAAAAGAAAATAAAAATAATTTTTAGCAATGTTCAAAAGATAATAGGTATCCTTTTCCAATGAAAGAAATCAGGTCTCCTTGAAAAAATGGTTGATTCTGCACTAAGGCACATCATCCAGATAGTGCCAGATAATTAAAAAAAAAAAAAAACAGCTAAAAAAATTTATGGGAGTATGTTGAAGCAGCACAGGAATCAATTTGTAAAAGCTCTCAACAACCAAAACTGGGATAATTTTAGCAACAAAATAAGCAAATGTATGGTTTTTAACTCCAAATGGAAAATTATTTTTTTGCATGTGGATGTCTAGTCATTCCAGCATATGTTGAAAAGATTTTTTCTCCTCTGTATTGCCTTTACTCCTTTGTCAATGTTCAATTGCTATATTTATATGGATTTATGTCTGGGTTCTATTATAGATGAGTGTGTATATATATGTATATATATGGACATATATGAGTATATGAGTGTGTGTATATATATATGTATATATGTATGTATATACACAAACAAAATTTGAGACTATTAGTTAAGGAAAATGTGTCCCTTATCCCCATTTATTCATCTAAACAATAGCTTATTTATATGAATGTGTATTCATGTCTAGTTAGTTTATGAATATATTACTGTAGCAATCCAAAATGAAAAGTTATTATTCATATAAAATTTGAAAATTTTTTTCATTTCCATTATCAGAACAACTTATGGTTAAGAAGTTATGTTTAAGTTAGAGACCAAGGTAAGAGTCAATTTTTTAAAAAAGAAATCCTTTATTTATGGTCCTTTAAATATTATGTGCATATTATTTTATTAGGAAAGTTGTTTATAATATAAAGTAGAATTAAGATTGTTTTTAATCTTCTTTCTACAAATAGTATTATATTCCCTGAATGGGCTCAATAAATGAGAATGTATTATTTCATTAGAATAATAGTAATGATCATTTCTGGAAAATGATAGGCAATCTTCTGAATAAAACCCCAAATGTCATATATACCATTTTATAGGTAGTTAGAAATTAGCTTGGGCATTCTTTAGGAGAATATATGATCTTGTGCTTTGAAACTTGGAAAAAGACTCCTATATTTTCTTCATAAGCTTGTTGGGGTATTGAGAGGTACATATACATATATACACATACACAGACATACGTGTACATATATATATTCTAACTTTAACCTAGAAAGTGTGTTCTAAACATTGAAGTTTAAACAATAATGTTGTATAGTTTGGTGGTAAGCAAAGACTTGCCTGACAAAAGTCGTTTCTGCATCTAATTTCGGAAATATCCAAGATTACTTTCATTATCAAAATTTTTAAATTTTCATAAGATGACACATATTTAATAAATATGCTTAGTGTATAATTTCCATTGAAAGGTAACTTATTAATTAAAAGGAAAGAATAGTGATCCTATGGTCAATGACAAGAAAACAAGTTCCTGAGGACATAGGCTTGGGGCATGATATTTCCATATGTGTCTGTGTGTGTGTGTGTGCATGTGTGTATGTGTGAGAAAGAGAGAAAGAAGGAAATTGTGTGTGTGTGTGTGTATGTGTATATATATATATATATATATATATATATATATAATCACCAGAATGAGGCTAATAGGAGTAACAGAAGTAGCCAGCCCACAAGGCTTAAAATAATATATGTTGGGCAGCCTGGGTGGCTCAGCGATTTAGCACCGCTTTCAGCCCAGGGCGTGATCCTGGAGACCCGGGATCTGCATGGAGCCTGCTTTTCCCTCTGCCTGCGTCTCTGCCTCTCTCTGTGTCTCTCATGAATAAATTAAAAAAAAGATGTTTTAAAAATAAATAATTTATATCAATAAATAACTGATGAATATATTTGTCAAAATATTAACACAAAACCAAAGACCACTATAAAATGAATCAATATATAAATAATGATTTAACTCACTCTTTGAGAAATTGACTATGAACATATATATATATTTTTCAAACAAATTACAATACAGTTATTTAAAAAGAAATGTTACAATACAGTTGAGATAAAAATAAAACAGAATTCAGCTGAGAGCAAAGAACACAGTATACAATGTAATTAGGTGCATATCAAATGTGATGACTTTAAAAGCGCTAGGAAGTGAGTTCCTAAGCTGTTACTAAAAAATGTTTATAGCAATCCTGCAATCTATGTGTGTCTGTAAAGGTGAGTAAACAAAAATAAGGTCAGAGAGGAGAGCAGACATTTTATGTAAAAGCAAAAGCATGCTGGTAACTAGTTTGACTGCTATTCACTCAGAATATTCTAATTGTTCAACAAGATTGCATAATTTTCCTGTCTGATGCAGAGCAGAACAATCAATCTGTACGAAACTGAAACAGTCAATTCCACCACGTGACTTAAATTTTTTCTGAAGTAAGCTCAGAGACCATTGTTTCTTGAAAGAAGAGCTTTGATAATTGCATTCTCCAACTTCCAATTATTTTCCTTTTTCCTTGCCCTATAACTCTTTTATATTTCTCTTTTTAATATTTATTGTTTTCTCATTTCTCCTACATGTATCCTCTAACCTTATCTACTTGAGGGTTAATTTTCCCGCAGAATGGAAAAATTTTCAGAAGTAATTGTATTAAATCAAACGCACCTATTAAAATTTCACAGATGACAAAATTCTCAGTATCTTAATCTACCCTGATATAGTTTTTATATCTTATATTCACTAATTCCATTCGATTTGCCCACAAAATATGTCTGATAAAGACTCTATGTATCTTTATCATTTGATTAATGTTAATAAATGAGGCAAAAATATGAAGTAAATACATTATGGGCACTATTATGATTTAGGACATTTTATATCAAGCAGCAATTCTTAGCCAGGAACAAATTTGCCCCATAGGGGATGTCTGACAATGTCTGAAGACATTTTTGATGGTCATGATGGAGCAGGCACTACAAGAATTTAGTGGGTGGAATCCAGGTATGGTATTTAAATTCATTAGAGTTGGGGTGGCCCCGGGTGGCTCAGCGGTTTAGCGCCGCCTTCAACCCAGGGCTTGATCCTGGAGACCTGGGATTGAGTCCAACGTTGGGCTCCCTGCGTGGAGCCTCTTCTCCCTCTGCCTGTGTCTCTGCCTCTCTCTCTCTCTCTCTCTCTTTCTCTGTCTCTCAATTAATAAATAAAATCTTTTAAAATAAATCAACCTGTTGAAACACAATATTAAAATAAATAAATAGTTTTGTTAGAGTCCTCCACAACAAAGAATAACTCAGTCCAAAATACTATTAATAATTTCAAAATTGAAAAGCCCTGATAAAGGGGGAATTTATGATTCTCCTTATTTATCAAATCGTTACTTTTTTCTTGATGGATAAGGAATTTCACATTTGATTTTTAGTTCCAATAGCTCCTGTATACATTAGTCCAAATTGAGGTGTGCAGTTCTCCACTTGGTCATTATCATTCACTGTGTGAAATCTATGTAACAAAGAAAACTACCTGTTACCTAATGGCATGAATCATTCTAAAGTGTCTACAGAGAGAAGAGGATGGGGAGCTTTTATGGGCATCACATGCCTGAGAATCGATGGCTATTATGCATTATAAATTATATTAGTGGGCAGAATGGGGAGATGAGAGTATTCTGTAGAATTTATACGTTAACATAATTTTTAGCATCCAACACATTTTGTCAGTTTCAATTTTTATGACAGAAAAAGAGAGATGGTTATTTACCTCTTGCTATCTTTAAATACATTTCTTGTTTCTGTAGGAAAATCTTAGTCTAAGCTGATCTGTCATACTAACCCAAGAGAGCGTAATCATTATACATACACACAGTGTCATCATCATGTCACATACTTGTTATACTTAGTATTAGCTACTGATGTTGAATTAGGTACCCATAATGGTCAAAAGAAATATTACTAGTCATGATTTGGGATGAGAAAGTCTATTAGCTAATACCAGCTGATTTGGGCAAATCCCTGAACAATGTGTAAAAGGGCCCACAGTACATTGAAATTTCATAGAATCTAAGCAGATAACCTTTAGGTATATTTACAGGAATAACATTTATAATCAATCACTCTACTATTTGTATCGCTTATTGGAAATGTTTAAAACACTTGGCAGACTGCATCACTCTTATTGTTCTCATTGTCTTCCTGAAATAAGAGGGTCTTGCCTGACTTTTCTTCCCCGAATTACTTCAACCTGGAAAGAAACCATTTCTCATATTATACTTATTTGAATCAGCATAGTAATTAAGAGTGTTGCTTCTTAAAACTAAAAAATTCAATGCACAAATCACTTCTTTGCCATCTACTTCTAACTCCAATAATTTTAGTAAGTTACGTGACCTATAAAATCTTCAGTTTCTCACTAATAGTGTAGCAATAATAGTAATAATAACAGTAAGGCTATAGGTTTTGTGGAGATTAGTGAAAAATGCATGCAAAGATCTCAGTAAAATACCTGACACATTATATGAGTTTAGCAAATTATAATAAATTTCCAAAACACTGTGTTATACAGCAAATGCAGTAATCCAAATCTCTTTTCTGGTATATCCAACAACCTACTCATTATCTTTATCTGGAAGTCTAAAGGCACACCAGCTTCAATATGTCAAATTCAAACTCTTTTCCCTGCAAAATCTGCTTTCCTTCTTATGTTTCCTATGCAGTGAAGATGTCCATAGAGGCAGTGCCAGTCAGAAACCTAGCAGTCATCCTTGCCTCTATCTTCACAATTACTCTCCGTATCAGAGAGTTCCTTAGTGTTTTCTAATCTCCATTTTATAGCACTAGATGTGGACCATTTGTCTATTTCCATAGTCACTCCTTTATTTTAGGCCATCATCATCTCTCTAATGGAAGATCACAATACCTTAAGTCATATCTATATGAAAACCAGAGTCGTGTTTCAAAAATGAAGATCATATCATGTTTTTCCTGCTTAAAGGCTTTCAATGAGTCCTACTGCCCTTAAATTGAAATCCATAATACGTAACCGAGCTGCAAATTGATCGAAATTAAAATTTTAGAGGAACTGAATATTGTTTTACATTCTTTCCCATAAGAATTTAAAATAAATAGCACACAAAAGGAAAACATAAAATGTTAGGACATATAATAATACTCACTTTATCTTATAATGACTAATTCTTTTTAAAAAAGGATTTATGTATTTATTTTATAGAGAGTGGGGGTGTACAATGGGCCGGGAGAGGGAGAGAGAGAATCTTTAGCAGACTCTTCCCTGAGTATGGAGCCCAATATGGGGCTTGATCTTATGACCTTGAGATCATGACCTGATGAGCCAAAATCAAGAGTCCAGATGTATAAATGACTGAACCACCCCTGTGTCTCATAATGGCTAATTCTTATTAGCTGTTCTTCAAAGGTTGTCCTCTCCTACCAGGCACTCTGGAACTACCTCTTTCTGCTGGAGTGTAAGTATGTGTTCATTATCTCCATAAGAAAACTAAGTGTCAAGGTCCTAAGACTCTAGCTTTACTTTCCAGGCCCCTCTTCCAACTACTTTCTGCTCTCACACTCTCCAGGACATGTGCGCAACCACATTAAGTTGTAATACTTTGCCTTTCTTGTGGGCACTCATAATTGCTGATTTGAAATCAAATCCCTCTGATTTGAACACTCTGTTGTCTCCTCTTCTGTTACTTTACTCTTGCTCTACTCTCAAGGTACAGCTTAATGCAAGTCCTTCAGAAAGGCTTCCCCCATTTTCTTCCTTCAAATACCAAGTTAGGGTCATACCTCTACAACTCCATGCTGCCTTGTATTTATCACTAAAACAGCTCTCCTTGCTCAACTACTTAACTCTACTGCTTACGAGTAACTGCTTTTTCTGTGCATCTCAGGAATCCACAAAAATCTGTTCTGCCTATTTCTGTATGTCTCACAAGCTAAGAATGTTTCTTAACTTTTTTAAACAGCTAAATTTTTAAAAAATACTTTAAGAACATAAAAATTTTATGAAATATACATATCATTTCAGTGTCTATTTAAGTTTTATTGTAATACATCCCCCTCATTTCATTCACGTGTTGTCTATTACTGCCTTTGTACTATACCTTCAGAGTAGCTGCAACAAAGATAATATGGCACACAAGCCTAAAATATTTACTATCTGGTCTATCTCATCAGATGTCAAATTCCTTAAGGGAAGACATATGTTTTTCTAATTGCATTTCAGACATATGCTCCACAATGTATTTTATTTTTTTATTTTTATAAATGTACTTTTTATTGGTGTTCAATTTGCCAACACAGAATAACACCCAGTGCTCATCCGTCAAGTGCCCCCCTCAGTGCCCATCACCCAGTCACCCCCACCCCCCGCCCACCTCCCCTTCCAGCACCCCTAGTTCGTTTCCCAGAGTTAGGAGTCTTTCATGTTCTGTCTCCCTTTCTGATATTTCCCACTCATTTTTTCTCCTTTCCCCTTTATTTCTTTTCACTATTTTTTATATTCCCCAAATGAATGAGACCATATAATGTTTGTCCTTCTCCGATTGACTTATTGTACAATGTATTTTTATTAGATGAGTGAGTTAATGAAACAATAGTAAATGAGGGGTAGTAATGAACAAATGCAATAGTGCTGAAAGTCAAATTTTTTTTTTGAAAGTAATCAACTCTGGCTAAATTCAGCAAAAAGGAAATTACTGGAAGGAAACAGGATTATGTCACAAAATAAAAGAAAAAGTTGAAGAACTGGGTTTTGGAGGGGATAGGAACTAGAAGGACTCTTGAGATCTTGGTACCAGTAACCACTGGATAAGCTCATTGAAATAAAATGATTGTTCTTGCATCTACATTTGGCTCAAAGTTCATATTCCCAAGGGAGATAACCTGATCACACCCTGGCTAGGAAAAGTGATCTCTGTTTGGCAGTGCCAATCAGATATATGATTTTAGAGAAGACATTCCCAACAACACTGCATGTAAAGGAAAATTAGTATTCTATTACTAGAGCAATAGTGTTCCTGGTAGGTTAAAAAAACAAAATGACAAGATATATCTTACAATAGAAAAAAATGGGGATCAGAAGATCATTTTAAATGAAAATAACTGGAATTTAGACTATTGCTGCCTGTTCTAGGACATGTTCCTTCCATCATATTGAAAAACAATTTAGTCATAAGTGTCTTACTCAATTCTCATAAATTAATGCACTTGGTTTCAACATTGTTGAAAGCGAAACTATAAATGGCATTATTCATAGTGTACACTGAGTATAATATACCCGCCTGCCAGTTTAATAAGAGAAGATAAAACCATTATTCTATTCATCAGAGCTTTCACAATAACTAAGAATGACAAGGGCTGGATTGTGACTTAGTGTAGGATGATAAACATACTGGCTAGATTTTACAAATGAAATTCTCCAAATCTCAAACATTTTTGTGATAAAGAGGCTAACATAGCACATTAATGGTATGATGAGGGATGAGATATATTTACTAGTGAGAAAAGTATGAAGGAAAAACACAAAGAAATGGGCATTAGTAATCCCTGTTATTACTCATCCTCTAATATTTCTCTTTTCATTCAATCTACGAGGATTTCCTGTTCTCCAGGCTAAATGTGACACATCTCACATGAAGTAACTGTCCTATGAGCCGTTAATCTTGAACTTTCTGAAAAATCTATGTTCCTCTCTGAATGAGGCTATAATGACTACATTCTGGATCATTCAGTCCATCATGACAATTATTTGAACTTCTCACCAATTAGGTATTACATATTAGAATCTTTCAACTTTTATATCTCTAATTCATGTGTGCTAAGTTCTTGAAATGTACACTTTAAAAATTTCTAAAGAATTCATATGCACCTGCACCTGGGGTTGTTTTCATTATTATTGATGTTTCCTAGATAAATTATCCTAAATCTTGTACTCTTTTCTTGCAAAGATTTCACAAGAATGTCTCTTGTATTAAAGTTTGTCTCCTTATAAGGAAAAAGTACCCATTTAAAATATTTATGTAACTATCAAGCATTTTATAGTTTTCCAATCACTCAAGCCATATTTAAGATAAAGTTAAGTTAAAAGTTAAGTTAAAGTTAAAAGAAAGTTATTTAAAAAATAAACAAATAAAGGAGCACCTGGATGGCTCAGTTAGTTAAGGATCCCACTCTTGATTTTGGCTCAGGTCATGATCTCAGGGTCCTGAGACTGAGCCCTGAGTCAGACTCCATGCTCAGAAGGAGTCTGCTAGAGATTGTCTCCCTCCCCTCTGCTCCTTCCCTTACTTGCTCTCTTTTTATCAAACAAATAATAAAATCTTAAAAAAAAAAACATAGTATCCAATGATCTTTCCTCTCCCAGAATGAAAAAAAATTCAGCTTAACTTTTTATGTCTATTTAGCTTCCATAGGAAAGGAAATTAAATTATAACATATAATAATAATAATAATAATAATAATAATAATAATAATAATAACATCTTACCACATGGAGATTGCACATATAATACTCTTTAGCTGATTAAAGATAAGAAACAGGTCATTTCATTTTTACTGTGATTACTTTCTATATAATAGATTCACCGTCTACTTCTCCAGCTTATAGTTAAGCTTCCTTCCAATTAATTTATGTTTAAATTAGGTAAATTGCTAAAAGTTACTGAATATTTAAAGCAAAATAATATCCCCACTAGACAAACATTTTATTCTCATTTTCTATATAGATTATATTATACTTCAGATCACATTATACAAAATTATGCTGTTTCCTAATATCTTTGCATCAATATCTACTTTTCTGGTCATATATTTTTATTAGCAATCACCAACAAAAGAGTTATAAGGCAACCCAACTCCATTTTTAGATTTTTAGTCAGAGAAACAATATTTTTACCCAGATTATGAACACCTATACTTCTAGAAATACTCTTGAGGCTTTTTTTTCTTTCCTTTAAGTATAATTATAGTCTTACCCAATAATTGTGATTGATGAAATTTTACAGTGCAGCAATAACTCATTTTGATGAGGAATTTTTCCTGAGTTATGTTAGGGTAATGCCTTTATAAGCTTGTGATTTTATGCACCAGGTGGAATTTTCACATTTACTTCTGATTGTTATATCTTCCTGATATTTTTATATGACTCCACTCTGTTATATACCCTCCAAAGCCAAAAATAAAAAACTGTCATTTTAATCTTTCTTTAAATATTTTCCAGAATGCCTAAGTACAGACATGAGATATATTATAGTGGAATTTTATTTATTTTTTATCTTTCCTCCATAGCAGTTTAAATTCCATAAAAATAGAACACATACTAAAATCTTGTTTCTAAAAAATTCCTAGCGGTGTATGTTTTATTTTCATAAACAAAAAGGGCTTTTTAAAAAATTTAAAAAATCACCGTGTTTCAAAATACAAGTTAAATAATGTGTTTATTTTTTTTCACTAACATGAATCATTTTCCCTCTCGCTGTACATTTCATATGAGAAATATCCAATACTGTTTTGTAGTATAAAAGAACAGTGTTTACTGTCACAGAGCATAACAACCCTGTAATATTTTTTTTCCAGGAACATGGAATGTCTTTCCATTTATTTGTGTCTTTGAAAATTTCCTTCATCAGTGTTTTATAATTTTCAACATACAGTATTGCACCTCTTTTGGTTCCTAAGTATTTTATTCTTCCTGTTGTTATTGTAGATGGAACTGTTTTCTTGATTTCTTTTTTAGATATTTCATTGTTAACACCTTTAGAAATGTCTCCAATTTTTGTATGCTGATTTTGTATCCTGTAAGTTTACTGAATTTGTTTTAGTAGTTTTTTGTGGAGTCTTTACAGTTTCCTACATATATGATCTTTCTACCTGCAAATAGATAACTTTAGTTCTTTCTTTATGATTTCTATACCTTGTATTTCTGTTTCTTGCCTAATTGCTTTGGCTAGGACTTGCAGAACAATGTTGAGTAGAGGTAGTGAGAGTAGGGATCCTTGTCTTGTTCTGGATCTTTGAAGAAAATCTTTCAGTTTTAACTCATTCGTTATATTAGCTATAGAGTTTTAATAGATGGCCTTTATTGTGTTGAGGTTTGAGAGATTTTATTGAACATGACTGATGTTGAATTTTGTCAAATGATCTGCATTTGTTGAGATGATGATGATGTAATACTTGTCTCTCACTCTGTATTGTGTCTCACATTGATTGATTTGCATGTGTGAGGCCAACCTTGTATCCCAAGGATAAATCCCACTTGGTCATGATACAGGACTCTTTTGATGTAGTGTTGAATTTAGTTTGTTAGTACAGTTGACCCTTGAGAACACCGTGGTGGATAGGGATGCCAACAGTCAGAAATCTGTATAACTTTTCTCTTCCCCAAAACTTAACTACTAATAGCGTACTATCATCAGAAACCTTACCAATATGATTAACAGGTATTTTATGTTATGTATGATATACTGTATTTGTAAATTAAAGAAAAGGAAATATTAAGAAAATATCCCTGTAATATTTTAAGATTAACTTCTCTGAGCTATTCCCAAGATTATTGGGAAAACTTCAATTAATCCAGGTTGCTTTCATCTTATTCCGAAGCACCCTTTTACTTTAACTCTTAGAGATTATACAATTATATATTTCATTAGGGGATATACTCATGATTTCTTCTCAAATACTAGAGTAGAAAACTCCTCCAGCTCCGAATATGAAAAGACAACCTGCTGTCAAGTCTTTCATTTGTATCATAAGCCAAGATTACAGCAGTGAAAAATACTCCATTTGGAACTCAGTTTGCTGATTTTAAAAAGTCGGACTAAGTAACTCTGGTCACTCTCAGTTTTAAAATTAGATAGGCTTTATTTTATTTTTAGAATAAAAATAATAAAAAAGGGAAATGATAATGTTTCTTAAAACTTTGTATGAAATATATTGGAGTATTCTGGAATAGTAATATATTTTGTTCATCTAATAAAGTTCTTTGTAAGAACAAGGGTGAATTATTATAAGAAATCTTCATAATTTTGCCACGTTTTACCTAGACATGAGTCAAGACTGAAGAAATAGTAAAACCTACCAGAAAAGACATATTAAAATGACAGCTAGTTGCTAATAGAAGCTTATAGTTGATGCCCATTCTGTAATGCAGTGAAGTGTTTAAGGAAACTTGTCATAAAGATATTTCTAAAAAGCCAAAAAAAAAAAAAAGCTTACGAATCACATCTGTCAAACAGATGTTTTACATTATAGGTATCTACCTGCTTTACTCATATAAAGAAAACACTTTTATGGCTTTTAATATTGATTGGTAATGCAATAAAGTGTATGTCCTCAGGTCTTCAAAGCAATAAAAGTAGGTTGTTAAAAAGGGGCATATCTTAGAAATCAATAATGTGAGACTTAAAAGATACTGAATAAAAACAATATGTAAGTATGTTTACCTACTTTTTTTCTAAGCCTGATTTACTACTTTACACTAAAAATAAAATACATTGATTACAAGGTTGAATTTCAGTAACACTATGATGTTCGTGGTGTTGATAATTCAACCAATACCTCCCATACCAGCTCCCAAAGATGGACTTTAGTGACCACTTCAGAAGCTAACTATTGTTTGCATCTTATGTGTTATGCATGAAATGGGGGAGACACTGTATACTGCAATAGTTAAAAGCATGTTTCTTGAAGCTAAATTGTCTGGGTTAAAACTTCAGGTCTGCCACTTTCTTCATGATTTTGACCAAGTTGCTTAACTTGTTCTTTGCCACAATTTTCTCATCAGTAAAATAGTAACAGCAGACATTTCAAAAGGTTTTGTAAAGATAAACATTTAATATATATGAAATACTTTGACCCATGATTAACACATAAGTATAGCTGAACACCTATTAGTTCTTATAACACGTACATGGGGAAGCTGAAGAAGCCATGGGAGACACTATCAGATCCCATTCTTGCAAATTCTAAGAGTCAAGTTCTAGTTTACAATGAGGTGTCCATAATGTCATATAAAAAGTTAATGCCAAGCATAAACTCAGCAGCACACAGGCCATTCTATCGGATAGACTGTGCAATTCCCTTTACTATCTCAAGGGTAAGTAGCTGTAGAGAATTAATAATTTGATAAACCTTTATGTACAGAAGGAATAATTTTGTTAAAGACAGTACAACTTTAATGATTCCTTTATTTTAAAAAAAAATAAGTGACCAGTTTAGTGATCCCTCATAAGAAATGTTTATATATCATCTATTGATTATATATTTTATGATAAAGAATCATAGTTTATTTATTATACTTCCTAGGAATTAGTGTTGGAGCAATTATCAGGCAAGAAATATTTAGTTATATAGTTATTATTTACCCTCTAATTCCCTCTATTATTAATCTATAGATATTACATCCAAATTTGGAGAAGCAGAAAATAAAAGGGAAACATGAAAGCAAATGACAAACAAATATGGAGACTTCAAGAACCAGATCAACAAGATGCATAATCTCAACAGTGGTTTTAGCCATACCAGCTATTTGTATTAACTGTTAACCTATTTATTTAATAAACAATTATCTGGTAATTACTACCTGACACTTTCAATGTACTTTTTAGACACTGAATCATTTAATCCTAGTATCAACCCTATTCAGTAGGTGCTATAATTATTTTCGTATCTCCATGTGAAGATACTAAGGCATGAGAAGGCTATGTGACAAGCCTGGGGCCCCATAGCCTAAGTGGCAGAACCAGGGTTTGAAGTAAGTTTGGTCCCCATGTCCTTGCTCTTTACCTCCATATCATGCTGCCTCATACGAAGAATTGTTCCTCATTACTCATCTACAATTATTTAAATTATTTGCTTTTCAAAATACACATAATTAAACAATTAGTCAAGTTAAAGTCTGTACTTCAATCTGCCTTTAATTTGACTAAGATACCCAGGTATCAGTGCTAGTTTTAGCCTTCAAACTATCTCCATTGTCATCATCATAATTTTTTTTTATGACATCTTAAGTATATTTCACTTGGTCACATTAAAGCAAGAGTTTTCAAGCACTCACTAGCTGTCAAGTACCACTGAATTTGTTTGGTATATATTGTCACCACATTACTTTTTTTTCTTTTTTCTGAAATCATAGAGGAAATTCCAATAGGGAAGCAACTCTGCAATCACTCCCAAAGAGCTATACTTCCAACAGAACTTATGTTAGATGTCGAAATGCATTATGTAATATTGTATAACACAAAATTTTGCTTTTTCTGGTGCTCAATTCAATAAGCTTGAAATAGAAATCACACCACTGCCCACTTCAACAATAGCTAATAAGAAGAGAAAATTGTTTTCTCTAATGTGGACATGGGCTTAATATGGAAAAGTTAATGTGGGTAATAAAGTCTCAGTGACATTGATCCAGAATACAAACCAAGTATTACTCAAGAATTGTCCCTCTGTTTGATTTCACCATTCACTAATGGCCAGCCACGCTTAAATCACTGAATTCTGATTATTAGTTATATGACACTTAACCAATCTTAATGTGACTAGTAACACACAAAAGCCAATGAGAAGTGGAAATAGTAAGAAGGCATAAGAACAGAAGGCATAAGAGCAGAAACACCTGAAAAATGACATGTGAGTAATTCATTGACTGAATTTTTTTTATTCTCCCTTGAGTCTCTTAACTATCTTGTTTATTTCATCAAAGACACTTATTAGAATATTAATATAACCCACAAGTTAAAAATAAGTTGTATAAGTAAATCTAGTTTTTGACAATGTTGGCCAGACATGCCTATGCAGAAGAAAGTTACTGAATGCTTAAAGCTAATATTTAATTTACTACCGCAAGTAACTTTATAGAATCAAGTGTGATTGAGTTTCTCCCTGCACACCACTCCTGCCTCTCCATTCTGATTAAGGTATTAAGCACTGCTAGTGTTGTTAGGTAAGCAAATACAATTTCAACTCAATGGGGCTAATTATTAATAATAAGGTCAAAAAAAATAATAAGGTCAATAAATTTTAACTTTATACAAGCTGTTGAAAAAAATACGCTACTGAAAATTAACTTCAAGTGGAGTACTGTGATAAGCCATTGTTTAGAAAAGTCATAGAAATATGAAATCCAGTGGATATAAAAGAAATCTGAACAGTAACCTCTCAATAGGCATCTTTACCTGCCTGTCTCTTAACCGGTCACTCCCACTCAATCCATCACATCTAATAGGTTCAACTTATGTTATTTTTTTTAAGCATTATTTTCATTATGGCATTCTTATTTTTGAATTATAAACTAACTCTTGCATACAAATATAGAGGACAATATTTTCAAAAAAAACCAGACACATATCTACAACCAAGCTGAACAGAAATAATTACTGACAAAATATAAGCCCCTCTATATATTTGTCTCCAATTTCATTCTCCATTGATAGCAGATGTAATCACTCTTCTATTTGCATACACCATTCTATGTGATTTTATACACTGACTATATGTGTATGTATCCACAATATACAGAATTTCTTTACACACTGACATGTTATAAGAAGGCACAGTGTATATATTCTTTAAATTTTGGTTTTGACATTGATCCATGCTAATATTTGCATATTTCATTTTAACTAAAAATTTATCCAATGGAATCCCATATTCAAATATTCATTTTCTTGGTGATATGTATACATATATACATATATATTTATATGTATATACATTTTAAATCTAAAAATTATGGATTTTAAGAAGGCATTATAATTTATTAACATTTATAAGATCAGTCCACACTCTTGATCTCCAGGTTTAAAACTTTTCATCAGTTAGTCCTACACTGCTTATACAATTTTATTTTTCTAAACCAGTGGTTCTCAATGTGTAGTTCCTGACTAGCAGCATTGGTAACACCTGGAAATTTCTTAAAAATGCAAATGATAGGACCCTACCCCTGGCCTACTGAACCAGAAACTCTGGGGGTGAGAGCCCAACAATGTCATTTGTTACACACTAGAGTTTAAGAATCACTGATCTTGGCCATGGTAGTGCCTGGTCTTTCTGGCTACTCACCTTACCTCCCCACCCTATTCCCACTCCTTATGACTACTCAAGTGCTTTAATCCATATTATTCCATGAAAGGTTTTCTTACTTGTTTGACTTATTTACATGTCCTGTTAAGTTGAAACCTTTGCTGAAGATTGAACATTCGAGCTTATCTGACATATAGTAAATTTGTTCAATATTCCAGCCATAATGAGTTTCTTATATCCCCAAACATAAAATTACTATTTCACATCTCTGCACCCTTTTTTTAAATTCTTAATGCCCTGTTCCTTGCATTCCAGAAGAAATCCCAATATCCCACCAGATCTCCTCCTTGGAAAGACTACTCAGAAGGGAAGTACTTGTTGTCTTTCATGCCATTGCTATGCCTCATACATGCCACTACTCTGAAAGCAAGACACAGGTTCACCACAATTGTCTGCTTACAGGTCTTTCTTCTCATCAGACTGCAACTTCTTTGCTCTGGCATCCTCCTAACTTGATTCATAGCAAATGATTCAATTTGCATGTGTTCAGTGAGTGACAATACATTCCACTCAACATTTACTGAGTATGCGTATAGATCTGATTCTTTTCTAAGTACTAGGGAGACACAAAGGGCACTAAAACACTGGCCCTCTCTGTGAATTATTTCTAGAATTTATCCTTGAGAGAAGTCTTCTTTGGAATTTCTACATTCTGATGTTCATTCTTTTGATTGTGTAAGTATTCTAGAGCTCGCAATCAGGGGACATTTGTGTGCTATCCTAACATGCAATACAATATTTAAATTGTTTCATAGATGTCAAGCTTATTTCTCTCAAGCATATTTTAAAGTACCTAAAAATAAAATGTGTACTTCAACTTACTTTAACAGTTCTTTATTAGGCCTAGCACAGGGTTGGGCCCAACTGCTATTTAATAATTTTGCCTCGATTTTTATGAGCTACACCTTCACTGTGAAAGAAAAAAAACACATGGAATTATATTAAATTCTCTTTTGATACAGTTACAGATGGAAGATATATTCCTTATCCATTGATTTGATAAATTTAGCCAGTTTTGTATTTAAGCAACAGCTTTGGAAATAAAGCAAAAATAGAACTTTAGAACTTTTATCTACCATTATAGACAATAATTTGACTCACATAAATTGCTTTCTATTATCTTCCACAATTTTCTCACATCTGATTTCTTTCCAGAATCTCTACTATAAAGACAATTTTCTCTAAATTTAATACTTTAGTGCCTACATCACTATATGTTTATTGTCTGTGATTACAAATGATACTATTATCAATACTGCTTCTTGACTACTTAGCTAGTTCTGAACTCCCACCTTAGGGTGTAACAGAGACATCTCGTAAAAGTATAATATCTTATGATTAACATAGTGCTTTTCATTTTGGGTCCGTATTTTGTCTTATTTATTATTATACTTCTTAATCTGACCCATAGAGTAAATTGGCCTTCAAGAGGTGTTTGCTGAGCTCCCCCAAGTGCTAACCCCTGAAAATCAGCACAACAGGCCCCTCTCCCAGAAGACCAGCTAGACAGACAGGGGAAAAACAAATTATTGACTAAACAGCACTGGAAAGTTCCAGGGGAAGTCAAGGGACTTACAGTATACAGAATCAGAAGATACTCCCCTTTGTTTTTGTTTGTTTGTTTGTTGTTTGTTTGCTTTTTGCTTTTTGATTTCTGTTTGCTTCCCCCCCCTTTTTTCTTTCTTTTTTTCTCTTTTTTCTTCCTTCTTTTTTTCTTTTTTTTTCTTTCCTTCTTTCTCTTCTCTCTATTTCTCCTTTTCCCAATACAACTTGTTTTTGGCCACTCTGCACTGAGCAAAATGACTAGAAGGAAAACCTCACCTCAAAAGAAAGAATCAGAAACAGTCCTCTCTCCCACAGAGTTACAAAATTTGGATTACAATTCAATGTCAGAAAGCCAATTCAGAAGCACTATTATAAAGCTACTGGTGGCTCTAGAAAAAAAGCATAAAGGACTCAAGAGACTTCATGACTGCAGAATTTAGATCTAATCAGGCAGAAATTAAAAATCAATAGAATGAGATGCAATCCAAATTAGAAGTCCTAATGATGAGGGTTAACGAGGTGGAAGAACGAGTGAGTGACATAAAAGACAAGTTGATGGCAAAGAGGGAACTGAGGAAAAAAGAGACAATTAAAAGGTCATGAGGATAGATTAAGGGAAATAAACGACAGTCTGAGGAAGAAAAACCTACATTTAATTGGGGTTCCCGAGGGCGCCGAAAGGGACAGAGGGCCAGAATATGTATTTGAACAAATCATAGCTGAAAACTTTCCTAATCTGGGAAGGGAAACAGGCATTCAGATCCAGGAAATAGAGAGATCCCCCCCCCCTAAAATCAATAAAAACCATTCAACACCTCGACATTTAATAGTTAAGCTTGCAAATTCCAAAGATAAAGAGAAGATCCTTAAAGCAGCAAGAGACAAGAAATCCCTAACTTATATGGGGATGAATATCAAATTAACAGCAGACCTCCCCACAGAGACCTGGCAGACCAGAAAGGGTTGGCAGGATATATTCAGGGTCCTAAATGAGAAAAACATGCAACCAAGAATACTTTATCCAGCAAGGCTCTCATTCAAAATGGAAGGAGAGATAAAGAGCTTCCAAGACAGGCAGGAACTGAAAGAATTATGTGACCTGCAAACCAGCTCTGTAAGAAATTTTAAGGGGGAACTCTTAAAATTTCCCTTTAAGAAGAAGTTCAGTGGAACAATCCACAAAAACAGTGACTGAACAGATATCATGATGACACTAAAATCATATCTGTCAATAGTAACTGTGAACGTGAACGGGCTTAATGACCCCATCAAAAGGCACAGGGTTTCAGACTGGATAAAAAAGCAGGGCCCATCTATTTGCTGTCTACAAGAGACTCATTTTAGACAGAAGGACACCTACAACCTGAAAATAAAAGGTTGGAGAACCATTTACCATTCAAATGGTCCTCAAAAGAAAGCAGGGGTAGCCATCCTATATCAGATAAACTAAAATTTACCCCGAAGACTGTAGTGAGAGATGAAGAGGGACACTATATCATACTTAAAGGATCTATCCAACAAGAGGACTTAACAATCCTCAATATATATGCCCCGAATGTGGGAGCTCCCAAATATTTAAATCAATTAATAAACAAAATTAAGACATACTTAGATAATAATACACTTATACTTGGTGACTTCAATCTAGCGCTTTCTACACTCGAGAGGTCTTCTAAGCACAACATCTCCAAAGAAACAAGAACTTTAAATGATACACTGGACCAGATGGATTTCACAGATATCTACAGAACTTTCCATCCAAACTCAACTGAATACACATTCTTCTCAAGTGCACATGGAACTTTCTCCAGAATAGACCACATACTAGGTCACAAATCAGGTCTGAACCGATACCAAAAGATTGGGATTGTCCCCTGTGTATTCTCAGACCATAATGCCTTGAAATTAGAACTTAATCACAACAAGAAGTTTGGAAGGACTTCAAACACGTAGAGGTTAAGAACCATCCTGCTAAAAGATGAAAGGGTCAACCAGGAAATTAAGGAAGAATTAAAAAGATTCATGGAAACTAATGAGAATGAAGATACAACCATTCAAAATCTTTGGGATACAGCAAAAGCAGTCCTGAGGGGGAAATACATCGCAATACAAGCATCCATCCAAAAACTGGAAAGAACTCAAATACAAAAGCTAACCTTACACATAAAGGAGCTAGAGAAAAAAGAGCAAATAGATCCTACACCCAGCAGAAGAAAAGAGCTGATAAAGATTCGAGCAGAACTCAACGAAATTGAGACCAGAAGAACTGTGGAACAGATCAACAAAACCAGGAGTTGGTTCTTAGGAAGAATTAATAAGATAGATAAACCATTAGCCAGCCTTATTAAAAAGAGAGAGAAGACTCAAATTAATAAAATCATGAATGAGAAACGAGAGATCACTACCAACACCAAGGAAAAACAAACGATTTTAAAAACGTATTATGAAAAGCTATATGCCAATAAATTAGGCAATCTAGAAGAAATGGATGCATTCCTGGAAAGCCACAAACTACCAAAACTGGAACAGGAAGAAATAGGAAACCTGAGCAGGCCAATAACCAGGGAGGAAATTGAAGCAGTCATCAGAAACCTCCCAAGACACAGAAGTCTAGGGCCAGATGGCTTCCCTGGGGAATTCTATCAAACGTTTAAAAAAGAAACCAGGGATCCCTGGGTGGTGCAGCGGTTTGGCATCCACCTTTGGCCCAGGGCACGATCCTGGAGACCCGGGATTGAATCCCATGTTGGGCCCCTGGTGCATGGAGCCTGCTTCTACCTCTGCCTGTGTCTCTGCCTCTCTCTCACTCTGTGTGACTATCATAAATAAATAAAAAATTTTTTAAAAAATTAAAAAAAAACAGCTTCTACTAAAGCTGTTTGGAAAGATAGAAAGAGATGGAGTACTTCCAAATTCGTTCTATGAGGCCAGCAACACCTTAATTCCAAAACCAAAGACCCCGCCAAAAAGGAAAATTATAGACCAATATCCCTGATGAACATGGATGCAAAAATTCTCAACCAGATACTAGCCAATAGGATCCAACAACACATTAAGAAAATTATTCACCATGACCAAGTAGGATTTATCCCTGGGACACAAGGCTGGTTCAACACTCATAAAACAAGCAATGTGATTCATCATATCAGCAAGAGAAAAACCAAGAACCATATGATCCTCTCAATAGATGCAGAGAAAGCATTTGACAAAATACAGCATCCATTCCTGATCAAAACTCTTCAGAGTGTAGGGATAGAGGGAACATTCCTCAGCATCTTAAAAGCCATCTACAAAAAGCCCACAGCAAGTATCATTCTCAATGGGGAAGCACTGGGAGCCTTTCCCCTAAGATCAGGAACAAGACAGGGATGTCCACTCTCACCACTGCTATTCAACATAGTACTAGAAGTCCTAGCCTCAGCAATCAGACAACAAAAAGACATTAAAGGCATTCAAATTGGCAAAGAAGAAGCACACTCTCCCTCTTCGCCGATGACATGATACTCTACATAGAAAACCCAAAAGACTGCACCCCAAGATTGCTAGAACTCATACAGCAATTTGGCAGTGTGGCAGGATACAAAATCAATGCCCAGAAGTCAGTGGCATTTCTATACACTAACAATGAGACTGAAGAAAGAGAAATTAAGGAGTCAATCCCATTTACAATTGCACCCAAAAGCATAAGATTACCTAGGAATAAACCTAACCAAAGAGGTAAAGGATCTATACCCTAAAAACTATAGAACACTTCTGAAAGAAATTGAGGAAGACACAAAGAGATGGAAAAATATCCTATGCTCATGGATTGGCAGAATTAATATTGTGAAAATGTCTATCCTACCCAGGGCAATTTACACGTTTAATGCAATCCCTATCAAAATACCATGGACTTCAGAGAGTTAGAATAAATTATTTTAAGATTTATGTGGAATCAGAAAAGACCCCGAATAGCCAGGGGAATTTTAAAAAGAAAACCATAGCTGGGGCATCACAATGCCAGATTTCAGGTTGTACTACAAAGCTGTGGTCATCAAGACAGTGTGGTACTGGCACAAAAACAGACACATAGATCAATGGAACAGAATAGAGAACCCAGAAGTGGACCCTCAACTTTATGGTCAACTAATATTCGATAAAGGAGGAAAGACTATCCACTGGAAGAAAGACAGTCTCTTCAATAGATGGTGCTGGGAAAATTGGACATCCACATGCAGAAGAATGAAACTAGACCACTCTCTTTCACCATACACAAAGATAAACTCAAAATGGATGAAAGATCTAAATGTGAGACAAGATTCCATCAAAATCCTAGAGGAGAACACAGGCAACACCCTTTTTGAACTCGGCCACAGTAACTTCTTGCAAGATACATCCACAAAGGCAAAAGAAACAAAAGCAAAAATGAACTATTGGGACTTCATCAAGATAAGAAGCTTTTGCACAGCAAAGGATACAGTCAACAAAACTAAAAGACAACCTGCAGAATGGGAAAAGATATTTGCAAATGACGTATCAGATAAAGGGCTAGTTTCCAAGATCTATAAAGAACTTCTTAAACTCAACACCAAAGAAACAAACAATCCAATCATGAAATGGGCAAAAGACATGAAGAGAAATCTCACAGAGGAAGACATGGACATGGCCAACATGCACATGAGAAAATGCTCTGCATCACTTGCCATCAGGGAAATACAAATCAAAACCACAATGAGATACCACCTCACACCAGTGAGAATGGGGAAAATTAACAAGGCAGGAAACAACAAATGTTGGAGAGGATGCGGGAAAAAGGGAACCCTCTTACACTGTTGGTGGGAATGTGAACTGGTGCAGCCACTCTGGAAAACTGTTGGAGTTTCCTCAAAGAGTTAAAAATAGACCTGCCCTACGCCCCAGCAATTGCACTGCTGGGGATTTACCCCAAAGATACAGATGCAATGAAACGCCAGGACACCTGCACCCTGATGTTTCTAGCAGCAATGTCCACAATAGCCAAACTGTGGAAGGAGCCTCAGTGTCCATCGAAAGATGAATGGATAAAGAAGATGTGGTCTATGTATAAAATGGAACATTACTCAGCCATTAGAAATGACAAATACCCACCATTTGCTTCGATGTGGATGGAACTGGAGTGTATAATGCTGAGTGAAATAAGTCAATCGGAGAAGGACAAACACTATATGGTCTCATTCATTTGGGGAATATAAATAATAGTGAAAGGGAATAGAGGGTAAGGGAGAAGAAATGGGAAATATCAGAAAGGGAGACAGAACATGGAAGACTCCTAACTCTGGGAAAAGAACTAGGGCTGGTGGAAGGGGAGGAGGACGGGGGGTGGGGGTGACTGGGTGGCAGGCACTGAGGGGGGAACTTGACAGGATGAGCACTGGGTGTTATTCTGTATGTTGGCAAATTGAACACCAATAAGAAATATATTTATTATTTTTTAAAAAAAAGGTGTTTGCTGAGAGTCTGAATGGTTAGATAGAGGACACAGTCTCATTTCCTTCTTACACTAAGCCAATTTCCCCCTTTTTGACAGATAAGAGCACAGAAGCTTTGGAAATTTAGGAAGCTCAGGCAGGATAACCGAGAAAGCAGCTCAGCAAGCTACTACTGTTCTTGGTCTTCTAAGTCTAAATATCCTGTTTGTGCTACTCTCGCCTTTGTATCTATCTCCTGTGGAAGTTTAGATGAGATGAGATCCTAGTGAGTCAAAGGAAACTGGATCTGCAATGTTCTTTTGAAAGCTGAGATTTGATTTCTAGTCTGCATTTAATGTGACACAGTCTTACCAAATGCATGAAAATGATACCTGGTTTACCCTTTAAGGGCCAGGGATTTCAAGAGATTCACAATTGGGGGGGGGGGAGTAGAAATGTTAGATTATTAGTGCATTCTTCTGACTGTGTTTCTGAAAATGATTTGTAGCAAGCAAGCAGAACAGGGGGGAGATAAACCTTTAACTCTGCAGCATATAGAAGGAGCAGTTGTGCTCATTTAGACATGTGGCAAGGTTGTTACACCTGCAGGCCTTACAGCAGATTGTGGGAAATGTGACACCCAGGTACTGCCAGCTTGGGACTGCAAATTTGAATGTTCTCCATTAAAGAACTGAATCCTGCTGCTTTTCAAACATTAGAAGCTTCACTGTTCCTTTGGAACAGCATGTTTGAAGCTGGGAAAACATTCAGTGAGCTGCTGCAAATCAGGAAGTGAACTTTTAAAAGTCTTGATCTGTGGTTGCAAAGGTTTGTTTGAAACAGTGAGAGTGGAGGTAATTTCATAGCGTTGTGTCATGTTGAAGAGCTTACGGGGTGAGTGCGGGGTGAGTGCAATATAGCATATTTCTGCAGAAGTGAAATCAGCATGGTACCTATTTTTTCTAACTGATATAATGTGCTTTCAAGGGGATGAAACTGCCATTGAACCAAAGTGGTCAAAGAAAGAAAAAAAAAAGAGGAAACAACGAAAGATCTGAGTTGATATTGAAGCAGTGGGAGAGCAAAGAAGCTTAGGGTAGGAGTATGTCTTTAAATGGGCTGCTGTTAAAGGTTTTCTACAGTGTGTGAAACGTGATATCAAAATAGAGTAAAGCCAGACCCCTGTGTTAAATCAAATATAGGGAAGGGAAAGCTTTTTTAGCTTTATTAGAGGAGTCACTCTCCCATGTGCTAAGAACTCCCCAAATATAGTACTTTATCTTACAAAATTATCACCATTATCCACAATACCCCTTGGAAAGACACTGCAATCATAATAAGAGTTTTACTACCAGCTCTGCTTTTTTCTTTTTTTAGTCTAGTTCAAATTATGATCAAGTGATAAGGATAATAGCTGTTAGGTTAACTATATGTAATATATACTCGTTAATTGTAAGATGATTTATATTATTCACATAACAGGTGCTCAGATTAATCTGTTGTTGCAGGTAACAGGTTTCAAAAAGGATATGAAAAATCTATTTGTTCTATTCTTTGTATTGTCTTGTCTTGTTAGTTCCCTGACATAGGTTTGGAATGGATCTGTAGACATTAGATCATCTGTTCTGACTAGGGGGGAGGACAGATTTTTTACTACACCAGACTGCAAGGCGTCTATCAACAATTTCCAGGAAAGAAGACATAAGTCTCTCCTGGAAACCTACTAGATTGCTCCTAATCTCACATCAGTATATGTCAAACATTTTTTGTCTACCAATCTATAGACCAGGAATGTTTCATCAATATTAACAGCAATGATTATGAGCATCCTTAATCCCATCAGCTAAAATTTAAACTCATCTCCAGATGGCTGGCAGCTTAACACATCCTTGGATATAATAGCCCCTTATGTATTTAGGACTTTTAATTGTCCTTGGCAAAGAATATCATATAATGTAATGGATGCAAAGATGGTGCAGATTGTCTAACAGCAATAAATACAATGTATAAGAGTTTGTTTTCTTTTAATGATTGTGGATGTGCTTCCATTCATTCATAATAACGCTCTATCTATGTTGTGACCAGTGGCATAAAGTTTAGAGATAGCTAACTGGAGTTAAAGTACAATCTTTTTCTTTGGTAGTGACCTTATCCTTTTTTTTTTTTTTTAAGATTTATTGAGAAAGAGTAAGAGAGAGAAAGAGATAATACATGTGTACAAACACATGTGTGCAAGAGCAGGGGAAAGGGGAGAGGGAGGAGGAGAAAGAAAATCTCAAGCAGACTCCATGCTGAGCACAGAGCCCCAGGCAGGGCTTGATCCCAGGACCCTGAGATCATGACCTGGGCTGAAATCAAAAGTTAGATGCTTAACTGAGTCACCGAGGAGCCCCTGGAAGTGACTTTATCTTAGTTGGCACGTGGACATTCAAGCTACCTAAGTCAGAGAGACATATAGCTTTAGGAGCAAAGGGTTTCAACATTTTCTCTTTAGCAGATGTTAGCAATTAGGATAGGTATTTAGGCACCAAGGTGTGAAAGAAAGAGAACTAAACCAATGCTTTGAAGCTCTGTAGCTTCTGTTTCTGATCAGCTATGTGACAATGTTATTTGTAGCATACTGGAGAGACCAAGGTACATTAAGAAAGGTATGCTTACCTAAATATCTTCACACTGAGCATCAGAACTTCAGCTCAAATAATGAGGATGTGCTCATCCTGTCCATGCACTGCCTATGTATTTCAATATCTAGAGCTTTTTTTTTTAATCTTAGGGATTATGAAGGTAACTAAAGTGGTTTTTTAGTGACTGAACTTGATTTCTGGAATTAAAATATCTATATCAACTATATCTGTATCAATAACAGACTATAAAGGATATATAGAAGGATTATAATGTCAGTCTCACTTCCATCAGATAAAAAACTACTGATAACTACTTTTGTGAACTTTGTTTTTTGTTTGTTTGTTTTTGTTTTTTGTTTTTTGTTTTTTTTACTAATGGACTATAAAAGGATTCTCTTTGGAGGACCCCACATTATCCTGTCCCCAACTACCAGGTTAGAAGGTTGGTTGACCTACCAGGTTAGAAGATCCATTTATGTGATTTCAGGACTCTATTAATCACAGAAAGTTTTATGTATTATTTCATGAAGTTTTTGCTTCTGAATTTTAAACATTTTAAAAGTTGATTTCTACAAGAGGTTTTTCCTTCTTCTATCATGTTCTTCAAAATATTAGTTTCCAGTCTTGCTTGTTAATACAAATGTCTAAGTTTTGTGGTGTCTCTTTTTGAACTAAGCTTGAGCTTTCTGTATTTATATTTTTCTTTCTATTGTATTTTTTTAGGCACTGTGGCAATGATTACGGGTTTTTTAAAGCTGTCTTGTGGAAAGGATCACTTTATTTTCTTGGAGCTCTAGCTGAAAATAACTTAATTGTATAAATGTTCACACATATTCTGCATTGAGTTCACTATTATATCTATAGCAGGAGAAAGTTTAATGTCCTATATACCTAGTAAGTGTTAAAGAAATGCCAGTTCAATTCCTTCAGTAAATGAACCTAATCTCTAGAGGGCCAGATTTTTTTATTTGCTTCTGGTAGCAATTTTATTAAGTTCATTTTAATCTGAGAGAGTACAATACTCAAAATCTATGTCATATGAACTCAAGAATTCTTACTAGAATAATTCACATTCCTGGAAATGATTACCATGATCGTATATGTTGTGTCAGGATGATAGTAACCAATACGTTATTATACTTTCTTCTCACCATATGATTACCCTAATTTATACAACACTGTAACAAGGAAAGTAGAGTTGAAAACTCTACTGACATGAATATCCACTAACATGAAACTTACTAAATAAAGTATGGCGCATAATCACAATGAATATTATCCAACAACAGAAACAAATAAAGTAGAGCACCAAGAAACAATATAGATGACACACAAACTGTTTAAAGGATCCAAAGACTGTGTTTAGTATTATTTTCACTAATCAGGAAGAGGAAGACAGGGGAATAGAATAGGGGAGGAATACATAGATACTAAACACTGAAAATGTTCTAGTACATGCATTAGGGAAGGGGCTCCAGGAATCCATAATAGTGTTATATATATGCCCTGCATGTATATTAAATATTCTTTTTATATGTATATGACATTATATTACTAAAATAAGAATATAAGTTATAAATAAATAATAATAAGTGTTTCTTTAGTAATTCAAGTAAGACAAGACTCTACCAGGGCACTGATTTTATAATATCCAATATCCCATCTACTGAGTTAAAATTGGTACTTAAGAGTAGAGACTAGGATAGCACTAGATAAAGATCACAGTAGCAGTTTGGTTCTCTCAGTTCCAGGTAGCTCTATCTTTTAATTTACCTGAATTGCTATTTTAATGTTCAAAATTTTTAAAGGGTAATACATGCAATATGATCATGCATGCTTTATCAGTCAGCTACACATGTATTGCTGCGTAATACACCAGTGCAAAATTCAGTGGCTTTCAAAACAATCATTTATTTTCACATACAAATCATTTATTTCACATACATTTATTTATTTTCACATTCAGTGGCTTTCAAAAACAATCATTTATTTTCACATACATCAACTAGAAAAGCTCTGCTTCACTCTGTTCCATGTGTCATTGCGGGGGCGGGGGGAGGTGAAAGGAACCCAGGTTGAAAGGTTATAGAAGTGTACTCTCCTAGCAGCAGCAAAAGTATAAGAAAGCAAGCCAAACTATGCAAGAAAGTTTAAGCTTCTGTTTACATCACATCTGCTAACATTAGCCAAAGTAAATCACATGGCCAACCTCAAAGTCAAAAGGTAGGAAGATGAACCTGAGTGTGGATTTGAAGACTTATAAATTTGTATTTATAGACATAGATCTTGAGTATCAAACTCTCTCAGATTATAAGATTTATATACAGGAGAATATAAAATCAGGACCTGTAATTCAATCTATCATATAAATTTACTAAGTCAAATCAGTTACATGTTGTTCTAGGTGTTTCCTTACTCAGGAAGGAAAACCTTCTCTGATATGCTGTGCCCCATGATGCTGAATTCTAAGGATGACCTATTGTAAATTATTAGGCTTGTCCACTGACCAGCTTCACGGAATGGCCAAGAAAAGTTAGTAGCGGAAGACTGGAGGTCAGTAGAAATAAAACTTGGGAGATTTCTTCCCTGCATGGTATCACGTCTCTGACAATGCCCTGTCCTTCCTTGACTGTGGTTCTTTTTGAGTGGCTGCGCCTGCATTATTTTAGTTGCCTCTGGCGATGACAGCAGCTACCCACTGTTGCTATGCTCTAGGTATCTCATCATTCTTATTTTCTTAACCAAAAACCCAGATAGTCTTTTTTCAAAGTCTTTTTATTTCAACTGTCTGAAGTAAATTAAATTCTATTTCCTTACTAAGATTCTGATACAGATTTGTAATTAATTTCAGTATGTATAGTACAGATACATCCTTACTAATCACAAATTCCTTCTCAAAATAATGTGGTAATTTGTGCTAAAGATTAAAAATAAATCAGGCATGGTCAGGCTATTTTATGATGCTACATACTAACTCTTTTTATAATTGTTGGGATACAACATAGGTTTTGGTTATTTGGCTAGAACTCTTCATATGCCATATCATGTGTCCAATATACTTTTTAATTGTAGAAAGTTCTCTACTTTGGTGACATTGCATTCTGTGCATCTATTCTTGGTTCACTTCTCTGATTTCTTTTTTTCCAAGGCTGAATTTGGGTACCTGCTCTTGTCTTTGCAAATTCAAATCTTTCACTTAAATAAAACACACCCCTCATATGTTCCAATTGTTTCAGCTGCAACTGGTGATTTGTGGTTGGAAATTGCCCCAAGGATAGCCCGGGTGGCTCAGTGGTTTAGGGTCACCTTCAGCTCAGGGTGTGATCCACCTCCGGCTCCCTGCATAAAGCCTGCTTCTCCCTCTGCCTATGTCTCTGCCTTTCTCTCTCTGTCTCTCATGAGTAAATAAATAAAATCTTAAAAAAAAAAATTTGCCCCAAGATAAAAAATTTGCCCCAATGACAAAAGGGTTGCTTCTCTGTGTCTTCTCTAGCTTGGTACAGACTTTATTGACCACATGCAGTCCAGTGTCTGATACCCACACCACAGTGTCAGCTTCATCTTCCATAGGTTATAAAATAATTTAAAAAAAAATAAATCCTACCATAAGGAATCCCTTGAGAATCTTTTCTTGCCATATTTCTGGTTGAAAGAGGTTTTCTGAAAGTACATTTAAAATAACCTTCCGCAGGAAAAAAAGAGAAAAAAAATCCTGATTTCCCCTTTCAAACATTCATCTTTGCTGCTTTCATAATTAGAAGCCATGGGTTGAAGAGGCGGGTCCACCAAAGTAAGTGATAACTGTAGGTACGCTGACAAACACATGATGAAATCAAATTTTAGCGAGATAATTGTCAAGGCACAAATCACAGGAAAGAGAAGGAGATGAAGAAAGGTACCGAAGCAGAAAAGTGATTGAGTTATTAAACAGAGCACTCCCAGCCCAGAACAAAAAAAAAAAAAAAAAAAAATGTACTGCACTCAAAACATGTCTGTGATCAGAAGCCAGGAGGGGCATATGGCTAAACTGGATTTACATAACTTCAAGATGATTTATAGTGAACTAAAGCTAGGAAAAAGCTTCAAGGCTCAGGGACAAAACAACCCTATTTCTGTAGTAACCAAGTTAAGAACAATATTTCAGCATTAAATGTGTTTGGGAAAGTAAGGAGAACTACAAAGAAGGCTGGTAGCTTAAATTACATTACAGGAGAATCTTTACTTTTATTGAAAGGTTAAAAATGATCTGGAAAAGAGTAAACAAGATTTATGCTAATGGAGTAACATTTGAGTGTTATTCCTCATATATAATCTGCCTGTATGCAAATTTAGACCCCATTTGCATTCAAAGTATTGCTTTCTTTAAAATATCTGCCAGCAAGTATTGTGATGCAGTGGATGGCACTGGTGTAACAAAAGTCTCAGACAAGTCCCCATTATCAGCATCTTCCTGGGCAATGATTATTAAAGAAAGTTCCCCCTGAGCTCTGAATTCAGTCACTGAAGAAGAAATACTTCCAGATTTAGAGAATGTTTCAACATCTGTATTGAGAGACATGTTGTTTTCAGCCTGGGCTGAGAGAATACACTGAAGGACAGCTTATTAGCAATTTCCATTGAACAATAAAAAGTGTCTAGTTGTTATTTCAAATTTAGAACGCTTACAGTTGCTTCCATCTGGTTGCTATAATTTGTTCACCCACACACAACTTCTGATTCTTTCACTCAACCCAATCCCCCGGGTTACAGTCTAAATTCTGTTTGTCAACATATTAAATCCCAATCTATCTCCTTATTCTACTCTTCTTTAAAATCTTGTCTAAGCACACATTACACTGTATGGTAAATATGTACTACAGGTCTTTTTTCCTGACATATAGTCTTCAACATCAGAGACCATGCTTTCTTCCTGAACTACCAGTGCCTTGCAAAATGTCTAAGATATAGTAGGTATTTACTTAATAAATGTTCATTGATGATCTTAAAAAACTAAAATTATATCTTCCGGATGAAATTTTAGAGCTTTCTGTAAAGGAAAGGCAAATGCCATGAGAGATCAGTTCAAATTTCCTAGGGAGATCTGCTTTTAGTTATATGGATGTTGATGCTTCAAGATAAATAAAATTGTTCTTTGATAATCCAATTTATAAAAAACAGAATAGGCATCTAACTGTTCATTCAGCTTTGTCTCAGAATTTAGTCCACTAACCAAGAAAATAGCAATTTAAAAAATTTCCTTATTTCATCCTTTTATTAAAAAAATATTTATTCTTTTGAGAGAGAAAGAGAGAGAAGCAGACTCCCTACTGAGTGTGGAGCCTGTCTCTGGGCTCCATCCCACCACCCTGCGATGGATCTTGATCTGAGCTGAAATCGAGTCAGATGCTCAGCTGACTGAACCACCCAAGTGCCCCTCCATATTTCATCCTTAACTAGCAAACCAAATATAGGAATTTTTTACTTGATCAGACGTAAAGTTAATCTACATTTATTCACCAGTGAAACATGGTTTTTATATGTAGCTAGAGACTTGTAAATTAATCTCTAGATTATTTTATCCTAGCATCTTTCTAAAAGGAAGAAGCTATAAAGAAGCATCATATACATAAACGCTATTGAGGGCAGCCCTGCAGCCCGGGGTGTGATCGAGGAGACCCGGGATCGAGTCCCACATCAGGCTCCCTGCATGGAGCCTGCTTCTCCCTCTGCCTGTGTCTCTGCCCCCGGCCCCCTGAATGAATAAATAAATAAATAAATAAATAAATAAATAAATAAATCTTTTTAAAAACGCTATTGAGCATTTGTTATAAAAATGTAACTTTTAATGATATTTCAAAGAATGAAATCCATCTGCAGAGTAAGTGCTGGGGTCTCCAGAGAATTAGAGCAACACAGATAGCAGAGTTCTCACAGTCATTTCCAGAGCAGTCTCCACAATGGAACAGCTTCTTAATTTACAGCTGGATTATAGCATTTTCCTTCAGTTTGGAAAATGCCTCTTTGGATCATTCAAGCAAGAAAAACTAAATAGCAAGTTGCATCTTCTTTGACACTTATATTGAGGATTCTCAGCTCAAATTTATGGAATGTGGGAGTTAGCAAAAGAAAAGAGCTTTTTTGTCAAACTCAACCGCAATTTGATGAAAAAGTCAGGAGAAAGTGGAAATTTATCTCTGTCTCTTTGATCTTTTCTCTATTCATGTCAAAATACCACTTCTGTCTAACTAAAGAAACTTTGTCATTTCTTTTGTAATTCATTCAACTTGAAATGTAATAGAGAATCTCGACATAACATAGTTTAGTTTTATTTCCATAGTTCTCTCCTGAGAACAATTTTATCTAATCAGAATTAATCCATAAATTTATCTCAGAATCAAAAAGATTGACTGCTAATTGGCAACACATTGAGACTTGTTTGTTTCTGAATTAACCTCGATCTGGGGCAGCAATATGCAGGCAATCAGGAAAAATATAAATCTAAAAATATATATACATTTAAAACACACTACTATCTTAGGTAATTTAAAATCTCTATACTGTGATTTTTTTTCCATCTGAAAATAAAGAGGCTAATTGTATAAGCTCATAAATCCTTTCCTCGCCTCTTACATAGGATGACAAGACTTTTCTGCTCCATGATAGTTCCAAAACAAAAACACAAGCCTAGAAGCATCACTAATGTTGACTTCTATTTGTTTTTCCTCTTTCAAACAATATCAAGTTTTCATCCATTAAGCAATCATCTACTTTGTCTTTAGCCTTATGCTTTATTTCGGAATTTATAAAAAGTAAATTCTTAGTTCATAGAACACAATATGCCACTCTTGACAATGACTCAAATTACAATCTACAGGTAAAAGTGAAAGTTCTCCATGGAAACACAGTAGCCTAAATATAATTACCTGAAAAATGTAAATATTAAAAACTGGCTTAATTGACTACATATACCAACAGGACATAAGTATTTATTTTTCAAGGGATATGTAACATAGAGAAAATGATAAAAAAAAATAAGAACATCTGAGAATAGAGAAAAACTACAATCAGCACTAAATGTGGAAAAAATTATTTCTCCTTAAATCCACAGGGGTCTAGCAAATCTCAAGCAGTAGAAGAAGGCACTAGAGAGTACAGCACATTTACCTTAATCTGCTTCCCCAGCATTGTATAAAACTGCGTGATAGCAATTAAGAGTAGAAATCAGGGTCCAACAAGAAATTGAAAAAGCAAAAAGTGTATATAACTTGAAGGAATATCGATAGAAAGACTGACAAAGTTTGTATTATTGCTTGAATAAGTGATCCATGGGCCATATATTAATTCATAACAAAATATTTTTGATTCTTTACAATTTGTCAGTCACTAATAATCGGATATTAATTAGTGGAGCAATATAAACACTGAGTAAAAACATATGCAGTCACTTTCTCATTCAGCATAGTATTCAGCTTCAGAGAAGCTAGATAAATATTTTAATTCAAATGAATGTGGTTTTTGAGTATAAAATAAAAGAACATGATTGGGACTGGTATAACGAGTTAGTTGGCTTCCCTTTGGCCAAGATCTGACGAATGGTTAAGATTGAAGAGAGTGAGGTGATAAGGATAGTTACACGGGGCAGAAGAAAACATGTGCAAAGGTTCTGTGAATAGATAGACTATGTGAATTTTAAAAAGTTAGAGTGGACCACCAGAGCACAGAGAGGGAAGCACACAGTGATGTAAGAGATATAAGACAGTGAATGTGGCTTCACCATGCACAGCCTCCCACATTGTTAAGGAAAGGGTGTTTTCTGTATCCTAAAAGCAATTAGAAGTCATTGGTGTGTTTTAAGCAAGAGTAAGAAACACAATCACATTTGCAGTTCAATATATCACCGACACTCTCATGAGAATGCTCAGAGTGAATTTAGGCAAGACCACTGAAGAGCTAATTCAGTATTATAGTAAAGAGCAGAGCATAAAGGCAACCATGGAGAAAGAGAGAAACCTATATATTCAGGGGATATTTAAGAGATCAAATTGAGTGATAGGACTCAGTGAAAAATAAGACAAGGGGGAGGAGGAGGAGGAAAGTGTCAAGGATGATTGGATTAATGGATTCCTGCCATTAACTGATACGGGAGACAATGGAAAAAGAGGCTATGAATTCAGTGTTGGGTATTTCTTCTTTTGAGGTGCATTTGAGATATCCAAATGAAGTTGTCAAGTAGGCAGCTGGATTAAAACAATACTTCCACATGTTATCTAATCAAATACAGAAGAGCACATGCATGGTTAAATTTCAAATATCTTATTTCCTTCGCTTTGAGTAACCTCTCTTGGCCATTTCTTTTTTTTTTTTAATTTTCAAATATCTTATTTCCTTCGCTTTGAGTAACCTCTCTTGGCCATTTCTTTTTTTTTTAATTTTCAAATATCTTATTTCCTTCGCTTTGAGTAACCTCTCTTGGCCATTTCTTTTTTTTTTAATTTTCAAATATCTTATTTCCTTCGCTTTGAGTAACCTCTCTTGGCCATTTCTTTTTTTTTAATTTTTAAAAAAAATTTATTTATGATAGTCACACAGAGAGATGAGAGAGAGGCAGAGACACAGGCAGAGGGAGAAGCAGGCTCCATGCACCGGGAGCCCGACGCGGGACTCGATCCCGGGTCTCCAGGATTGCGCCCTGGGCCAAAGGCAGGCGCCAAACCGCTGCGCCACCCAGGGATCCCGCCATTTCTATTTTTTTAATTTTAATTAATAAATTCTGGTGGTTAACCTGTAACTCCAAATATGAGCTCCAATTTTCTGAAAAAGAAATTTATCAACTTTAGTTACCACCTATTCACAAGGTAAGTAAACATTTTCTTTGCGGGAAAAGATAAAAAGGTAAAAACATTCTCTCATCCCAATGCTGATATTTACATTCTTATTTTCCCAAACTCTTACTAAAGACATACTGGAGATTAAAGATGAAAACTTGTATTTAACTATTTGTACTTACACCTCAGCCCAAATTAGTTGTTGAGTTTATCATAATTAATTCTATGTTATATATTTGGTTTTCCTAAGTTATTCTTACTACCTTCTATAGTTCCTATATGAAAAGAACTATTTAGAATATAGAAAATGTATCACCTGAATATACGGGCTACAAAAATACATCTGCAGTTTTCATTGATAAGAATTTGGAGATGTGATTTCACAGATAGGTGAAGATATAAATAATATGCACACTTTAAGAAGATATCTTTTTAATATCTGCAAAAGTTAGAGCTATAGAAAAAACAATCTAACACAAAGTTTCCACTAATAAAAACAGGCATATAAAGTTGAAATGATAAAAGAACAGATTTTGGTATGAACTGTCAAATTCAGTCATTTATTCATTTAACAAATTTATATGAACCAGAGACTACTCTAGATGCTGGAGTTAGGTTTTATTTTATTTTTTAAGATTCTTACTTTATGTGAGAGAGAATGAGCGTAAGCAGAGGGGAGGAGCAGAGGGAGAGGGAGAAGCCTATTTCTTGCTAAACAGGGAGCCTGAAACAGAGCTGGATCCCAGGACCCTGTGATCATGACCTGAGCCCGAGGCAGACACTTAACCAACTGAGCCACGCAGGCATCCCTGGAGTTATGGTTTTAATGAACTGTTGAGAGAGAGAAAAAAATGTTATGTGTTTCTTTTCCCATTAATTCTGTTTTCTATATCCTCTTAAGTATCAGTATCTTTACATATACATCCTCAAAACATTAAAGTTTCCTCCTATAAATTATAATTTTATAATAATTATATTAATCATTATTAGTAAAAACTCAGCACACATGAGGAAAGAAAGTATAACAGTCTCACTTATTACAAACTAGCATTAGGGGCATATAATTAACTCTTAGTATATGGGTTTTATGTGTCCTAACTAGTCAATAGTATTTACATTGCATTTTTTCTATATTAGTCACATGTGAAACTTTTATAAAAATAATAATACCTGTGCTAAACACCGTGCTCTACACTTAGATGCATTGTCTCATACTTTGACTACGTTATACAGCATTGTTTAGCAACCTCCAAATTTTAGTGATTTGAACCAACAAAGGTTGATTTCTTGCTCCTTTTACATGTTCACCACTGATTGAGGGCTCTGTTCACATAATTCTGACATTCAAATTCTGAGAAGACATAATACTGAGTGTCACAATTTACACACAGGCTCTTGAAGCTTTCAAATTGAAGTGCCATACATCTTTTCTACTTACTGACCAAAACAAGACACAAATCCCAACTAACATCAAGGGAACTGAGAAGTGCCATCCTACCATGTGCCATGGAAGACAATTGGAATTACTTAGTTGTCAGATTATTACAGTTTATAAATTGGATCTTTATTATCTCCATTTTGTAGATTTAAAAAATGACGTTTTATAACTAACATTAACAAACTTCGCAAACACCATTTTTCAGGATCACATAATATTCATGAAGTAATAAACTTTGTTATAGCAAGAATATATTAACCAAAAAAGTAACTATCTTAAAACATGACTAAAACTCAGTTTTAAGGGAAAGTATTATCAAATTATATTAAATATTAATAAAATATTTTAACATGTAAATTTTTTTTGTCTACATTTTAAAAGGATTTTTTTTGTGACAGACACATAAATCAATGGTAGAGAATAGAGAACCCAGAAATGGACCCACAACTACCCACAACTGATCTTCAATAAAGCAGGAAAGAATAGCCAATGAGAAAAAGTCTCTTGAACAAATAGCGTTGGGAAAATTGGACAGTAACATGCAGAATGATGAAACTGGACCACTTTCTTATGCCACACACAAAAATAAATTCAAAATGGATGAAAGACCTAAATGTGAGACAAGAAACTATAAAAATCCTAGAGGAGAATACAGGCAGTAATCTCATTGATCTTGACCATAGAAATTTCTTAGTAGATATGTCTTTGGAAGCAAGGGAAACAAAAGCAAAAATAAACCATTGGGACTTCATCCTTCATCCCAATAGCGAAGGTAACAATCAACAAAACTAAAAGTTGACCTTTGGAATGGGAGAAGATATTTGCAAATGTCTTATCAGATAAAGGGCTAGTATCCAAAATGTATAAAGAACTTACCAAACTCAACAGCCAAAAAATAAATAATCCAGTTAAAAAATGAGTGGAAGACATGAACACACATTTCTCCAAAGACATACGAATGGGACAACAGACAAATGAAAAACTGCTCAATATCACGGATCATCAGGGAAATGCAAATCAAAACCACAATGAAATACCACCTCACACCTGTCAGAATGGCTAAAATTAACACCTCTGGAAACAAGAGATATTGGCAAGGATACAGGGAAAGGGGAACCCTCTTACACTGTTGGTTGGGAATGCAAACTGGTGCAGCCACTCTGGAAAACAGTATGGAGTTTTCTCAAAAAGTTAAAAAAATCATATGACCCAGCAACTGCACTACTATGCATTTACCCAAAGGATATAAAAATACTTATTTAAGGGGGCATATGTACCCTGATCTTTATAGCAGTATTATCAAAAATAGCCAAAGCGATAAAAAAGAATGGAATCTTGTCACCTGCAATGACATGGATGGAACTGGAAATATTATACTGTTTTTTAAATATACTAATACAAATTTATACATATACATATATTTACATATTATATCTAGTTGAGGTGTCTTAGATAAAATCTACTTGAATACAAAGGAAAATAAATTGTTGAGGTCCCTTTGAGTATTATATTTCTATGAAAACATTTACCTTTTAATTATTTGAGCATTTAAAATAGCAATAAAATGAATAAATATAATTTGATGAAACTGAACAACATTCAATACATACTACTTAACTTTTAAATATAAGTAACAGAAACCATCATCACTAATCAAGCAAATGTCTATCTGCTCTGGTGATTTTTCCTCTGTTCCTCAATCACAGGACATTCTGTCAGAAGACAAACTGTTGTTATAAATCAAATAAAGAACTACACAGATCCTATGTTTATGTAATCAGAATTAATGATATAAATAACAATATGGATATGTTACAATAAAATTTTTTCTTAAAATGCCTTGTTTTATTGTTAAGTAAAAAGAGAGAGAATTATGGATGTACAAAAATAGGTATAAGAAAAATAAGAAATGGCTTTTGTCTTCAAGAAACTAAAATTCCGTAAGTAGGGAGAGACAATTAACTCACAGGAATAAACTAATTAACATTGAATTGATAAAATTCATAGCAGGGATTTCAAAAGTCAGAAAGAGCAGTTCAGAAAATAAGGGGAGATCCATTCATTGAAATAGCTGCCTCTCTGTCTTGAGGCATAGTCTTCTCTTTTAGGATGAATGGCTGAATCAACACTTAGACTGTAGGAACAGAGTTTTATGTTTTCATTCCAATAGAAAATTAAAAAAATTATTTCTCTTATTTAAGTGTTGTAGCTATTTTTATAATCATTTTAAATAGAAAACCTCTGGAAATAAATGTTAGAAAAGATAAAACTGTACATTTCAGTAGTAAAAATTGTAAATGGAATACGCAGCCAGCAACTTAACTTCATTTACCTAAGAGAATATGAACTGGATCCGAAAATATCACCTAATCCCCAAACACCTGATATACTTCAATTAACTCATAAAATCTGAACTTTTGCAATGATTGCAGCTGATTCAAGTCATCAATCAATGAAATGGCAACTTTTGGTCATTACTCACTGAACAAAGTTTGAATACATAATGAATTAGAGAAAGATACTTGAGAATAATTATCCATCTGCTACACCATAAAATTCCATCAAGCTTAATTTACAAATATAGAGTGTGATTTTGACTCAGTGATAAGCTGTTAAGGTCAATCATTCTACTCATCAATATTAGCATTTTTACAATATAACATATGATTAGTCAAAATGACATCGATATTTATTTTCTAGATACATGGAATTTTTTACCTCCAAGATACAGCAAGAAAACAATAAAAATAAGACATGGAATTTCTAAAATTTCACAATTAGGATGCTCTATTGTGTATTCCTTCCAAGATAAGCATATGTTTTATTTCTTTCATTATTATATGGAATTCCAATAAAAGTAAAGTTTAATTCACTAGAGTGATATCCAAAAAACTATTCCCTGTAAAAGTCATCAATCCTTTCATTTCTAGTGATGTTCTACACACTTTGCAAATCATGAATTGATTCAAACTTGAACTAAATCACAGGACCTAAAATACTTAAAAATTAAGTCTAACAGGGCAGCCCAGGTGGCTCAGTGGTTTAGCGCCGCCTTCGGTCCAGGGCGTGATCCAGGAGACCCAGGATCGAGTCCCACGCCGGGCTCCC
Organism: Vulpes lagopus; assembly: GCF_018345385.1. NCBI lineage: Eukaryota > Metazoa > Chordata > Mammalia > Carnivora > Canidae > Vulpes > Vulpes lagopus. Next base: position 37,187,809 of record NC_054846.1, read on the forward strand.
TGCATGGAGCCTGCTTCTCCCCCTGCCTCTGTCTGTGCCTCTCTCTCTCTGTGTCTCTCATGAATAAATAAATTAAATCTTAAAAAAATTAAGTATAACAGAGAATGATTTGTTATCAATTCCAGAACTAGGGTACCCTCAAGGAAAATAGATTAGACTTTTGTAGAGGTTGCATATGTATATTTTGTACATGGCAGTACCTTTAGGATGGCAGATGCAATAGAACAAGAAAATATAAATCATATACTTTCTTCTTATAAACTAAAGTGAGGATTTTTCTATCTTGATTTGTGAATGTGCATAACCTCGATTAGTCATGAATTTTTATGATGCATCAGAATAACCAAATCCTAACAAGGAGATTCTTTAATGGGATTAGATTTAAACTTTACTAACAAATTTCTTTAATCACTCAACCATATTTTGTGAAACATTTAGTTAGTTAATATAAGATATAAATAAAGCTCATAGTTTTAAGACGATTATGTGGAAAAGTTTAATTTTTGAGGTAGAACTGTAAGTCAGAAGTAGAAATATGATTTGGAGGAAGACACTTTAATTTACTGAAATTCTTTTGCTTTGATTTGTGTCTCTTATTCCCTATCACCTACTCTTCCTTTCCCATTCTCTCATGTTCAGACTTTGAAGTTTATAATGAGTGGGGTCTTCATGAATAAACATGGGGAAATAATAACTAGAAATTATCAATATGGGAAATAGAAATCAGTTCATATAAGACATTCAAAATATCTTTACCATCTCCTATGGATTAAGTGGTATTCTAAGCACTAGTGGATCAAAATTAAACAAAAACATCTAACATTCTCCTGAAGCTAAGATTCTGGTAAAAGTAACACGTGAGGAAAGAACTGAAGGACATGAGGGAATGAGATAGTAAAGAGAATTCTATCAAATGGAAAGAGAATTTGCTATCTTGGTAAAGAATTCTAATCAAAGGGAACTGCAAATGCTGAAGCTTTTTTTTTTTTTTTTCAAATGCTGAAGCTTTAAGACAGGAGCCTACTTGATGTTTATGAGGAAAAGTGAAAAAGCCACTTCAGCATAATAGAATGAGCAAGAGTAGAGTTGAAGGAGATGATGTCAGAGAGGACACTAGTAAGACAAGAAAAAGGACAGACCATATTGGGTGAAGCTTTTATTTTTTTTTTAAATAAAATTCTTTGACATTTCTCCACATAGCGGTGGGCTCTACGTCTTCTCCTCTTAAATGTAAGTAGGCTTACAACTCTTAACTAATAGAGTATGGCAGAAGTGATATTATATTACTCCTGAGGGTAAGTCATAAAAAGGCATGGAGCTTCCTTCTAGTTCTCTTGAAATTCATTTTCTGGACTTTTACTTGGTGGATCCCAACCACCTTGCAATGAGAAGCCCAAACCACATAGAGAGGCCACAAAAAGAGGCTCTGAATGACAACCCCAACTAAGTCCCACTTTGAAGTCATCTCAGTCCAAAATGGAATGAGGCCTTTGGTGATTCTTTGAAGACTGTTAGTTTATTTTGCCCTTACGAAGAATATAACTATGTCGTACTAGGGCACAGGTTGTGAAACTTAAAAATGTTCTGCAAATTAATGTTTTTTCCCCCTTGAGAGGCACTATCTCAGTCCCTTCCCCTTGAATAGAGGCAGTGTTGTATTTGACCAATGGAGTATGAAGGAAATGATGCTCTATTACTTCATGGATAAATTTTTTTTTTAATTTATTTATGATAGTCACAGAGAGAGAGAGAGAGAGGCAGAGACACAGGCAGAGGGAGAAGCAGGCTCCATGCACCGGGAGCCCGACGTGGGATTCGATCCCAGGTCTCCAGGATCGCGCCCTGGGCCAAAGGCAGGCGCTAAACCGCTGCGCCACCCAGGGATCCCTTCATGGATAAATTATAGAGAATCATGCAGCTTCTCCCTGGATCATTTGGTATATTCATTCTCCAGATGCCTCTTTCTGAGATACTACCTCTTGGAAACCAGCCGATACACTCTTGGGAGCTCAAGCCAAATGGAAAGACCATAAACAGGGGTTCTGGTTGACAATCCAAGCTGAACCCAGTTTTTAAACCATCCTATCCTGGGCACTAAAAATTTAGTTAAAATGCCTTTAAATGACTCCAGATATCCTCAGTCTTCAAGCTATTCAGCTTGAATATTCTCAGCTATTCAAGTCTTCCTGGCTAAGATCAAAGGCATTCAAGAACAGAAAGTCCTCATTACCACTGCACCTTGACAGAATTCCTGACCCAAATGATATGCAGTTGCTACTATTTCCCATTACTAAACTTTGGGTTAGTGAATATATCAAATATATTGAGCAAAACTACATGATCTGGCTTAATTTTTAGAGATATAAACTGATTTACTAAAAAATACGGGTACTATCAGAGGTATATTACATCTTGCCGATGCCACGAACAATATTTATAAAATAGAAAACTGTATGTCATAGCTAAGTTGGACCAAAATGGAAAACAAAAGTTTTGAGTATAGTTGTTAAAGAACAATTAAAACTGAATTTTGAACATGAGGAATAAATCAGATCATTGAATTATATAGCTACCCAACTCACTAGTCTAGGTCCCACTGCTTTCAAAGAAGGTATCTGTGCAGATACAGTAATACATTTTGGCACTCAGAGGATTTGGTGGAGGTGTACCCATCATAGCTGGCAGCAGAGCCAGCAGACCAGGAGAGCTGGGGGAGTCCAATGAGCATGTCTCCGAGGCAACCTCATCATTACTATCCAGCTAACTATGACGCAGGTGGATGGGCCCAAATGGTCCCTACTTTGGTCTCTTACCATAGCAGTGTACTTTTAGAGGCTCCCGAGTTGTGTACTAATGATACCACAGGTAACTTTAGTAGAGGTGGGCCTACAAGCATGACAGTACAAGACCTGGACCACAACCAAAGGGTTTCTGTGAATAAGATCAGTATAGGACTGTGGAAATGGGTAGGATAGAGGGGTTCTGTGAGTTCAAAGGGACAGCTAACTTCCTCTGCTCTCCATGAATAAATAAAAGAATCAAGTTTTTAGCAATTGAATAAAACATTAAAAATGATTGTTGAGAGAGAGATTCCATATACCTAAGACCTGTTTTAAGGCATTAGATAGTCAATTGATCTTTTTTCAAAGGTAATGGCATAAGAAAGAAAAGCTAATGTGAAGGCAAGCTAGCTATAATGACATACCAAACACTGATGAAAAAGACAGTGAATGATTTCATACTACTCATACTAGCTTTAATGGAATCTTAGAAGGGAGAAGTAATTCAACAAAGTCTTTTCACTTAAAGGAAGCTTTAAATTTAAGCAATCAATATCCCATCTGAAGGGTTAAGTAAAATACAATTTGTCTTATTCCTGGAAACTAAAAGATGCTTCTATTTAATCTCAATCTTCAGAGCTTAATAGTGTTGAACTGTTTCCCCTTCTCTATTGTGCACTAACTCAGAATAGAGTATTATCTTTCACTGGTCAAACATGGATGAAAGATGAGCACAGCTGGTTAGTAAACAGCAGCCCAGTACTTTTTCATATTTGGCAATAATGCATCAATTTTCTTTCTCAAATATGTTTGTTTCTTCAGAAAATTTCCTGAAATGAGACCTCTCCTTCTTCAGACTTCATCACACTCAGGATCTTCCATCACTATTTGTAATACCATTAGCAAGTGTGTATACAGCCTTTTCTCTGTGCTAGCAGAGTACTAACTGAATTTCCCTGATGGCAAGTGATGTGGAGCATTTTCTCATGTGCTTGTTGGCCATGTCTATGTCTTCCTCTGTGAGATTTCTCTTCATGTCTTTTGCCCATTTCATGATTGGATTGTTTCTTTGCTGTTGAGTTTCATAAGTTCTTTGTAGATCTTGGATACTAGCCCTTTATTTGATATGTCATTTGCAAATATCTTCTCCCATTCTGTAGGTTGTCTTTTAGTTTTGTTGACTGTTTCTTTGCTGGACAGAAGCTTTTTATCTTGATTAAGTCCCAATTGTTCATTTTTGCTTTTGTTTCCCTTGCCTTTATGGATGTATCTTGCAAGAAGTTGCTGTGGCCAAGTTCAAAAAGGGTGTTACCTGTGTTCTCCTCTAGGATTTTGATGGATTCTTCTCTCACATTTAGATCTTTCACCTATTTTGAGTATATCTTTGTGTATGGTGTAAGAGAATGGTCTAGTTTCATTCTTCTGCACATGGCTGTCCAATTTTCCCAGCGCCATTTATGGAAAAGACTGTCCTTTTCTCCAGTAGATGGTCTTTCCTGTTTTTGTCGAATATTAGTTAACCATAGAGTTGAGGGTCCACGTTTGGATTCTCTATTCTGTTCCATTGATCTATGTGTCTGTTTTTGTGCCAGTACCACATTGTCTCGATGATCACAGCTTTGTAGTGCAACTTGAAATCCAGCATTGTGATGCCCCCGGCTCTGGTTTTTTGTTTGTTTGTTTGTTTGTTTCAATATTCCCCTGGCTATTCGGGGTCTTTCCTGATTCCACACAAATCTTAAGATGATTTGTTCCAACTCTCTGAAGAAAGTCCATGATATTTTGATAGGGATTGCACTGAACATGTACATTGCCCTGGGTAGCATAGACATTTTCACAATATTAATTCTTCCAATCCACGAGCATGGAATATTTTTCCATCTCTGTGTCTTCCTCAATTTCTTTCAGAAGTGTTCTGTAGTTTTCAGGGTATAGATCCTTTACCTCTTTGGTTAGGTTTATTCCTAGGTAATCTTATGCTTTTGGGTGCAATTTTAAGTGGGATTGACTCCTTAATTTCTCTTTTTTTTCAGTCTCATTGTTAGTGTATAGAAATGCCACTGATTTCTGGGCATTGATTTTGTATCCTGCCACACTGCCAAATTGCTATAGGAGTTCTAGCAATCTTGGGGTGCAGTCTTTTGGGTTTTCTATGTACAGTATCATGTCATCGGCAAAGAGGGAGAGTTTGACTTCTTTGCCAATTTCAATGTCTTTTATTTCTTTTTGTTGCCTGATGGTTGAGGCTAGGACTTCTAGTACTATGTTGAATAGCTGTGGTGAGAGTGGACATCCCTGTCATGTTCCTGATCTTAGGGGAAAGGCTCCCAGTGTTTCCCCATTGAGAATGATATTTGCTGTGGGCTTCTTGTAGATGGCTTTTAAGATGCTGAGGAATGTTCCCTCTATCCCTACACTCTGAAGAGTTTTGATCAGGAATGGATGCTGTATTTTGTCAAATGCTTTCTCTGCATCTATTGAGAGGGAAATACAAATCAAAACCACAATGAGATATCACCTTACACCAGTTACAATGGTGGAAATTAACAAGACAGGAAACAACAAATGTTGGAGAGGATGTGGAGAGAGGGGAACCCTCTTGCACTGTTGGCGGGAATGTGAACTGGTGCAGCCACTCTGGAAAACTGTGTGGAGATTCTCCCAAGAGTTAAAAATAGAGCTACCCTAAGACCCAGCAATTGCACTACTGGGGATTTACCCCAAAGATACAGATGCAGTGAAAAGCCAAGACACCTGCACGCCAATGATTCTAGCAGCAATGTCCACAATAGCCAAACTGTGGAAGGAGCCTCTGTGTCCATCGAAAGATGAATGGATAAAGAAGATGTGGTCTATGTATACAATGGAATATTACTCAGCCATTAGAAGCAACAATTACCCCTCATTTGCTTTGACGTGGATGGAACTGGAGAGTATTATACTGAGTGAAGTAAGTTAATCAGAGAAGGACAATCATTATATGGTCTCCCTTATACAGGGAATACAAAAAATAGTGAAAGGGATTATAGGGGAAAGTAGAGAAAATGAGTGGGAAAAATCAGAGGGTGACAAAACATGAGAGACTCCTAACTCTGGGAAACGAATCAAGGGGTAGTGGAAGGGGAGGTGGGCGGGGGGATGGGGTGACTGGGTGACAGGCACTGAGGGGGGCACTTGACGGGATGAGCACTGGGTGTTATACTATATGTTGGCAAATCGAACTCCAATAAAAAAAATATACAAAAAAAAGTACTAACTAAATTATGTGTAACACTTTATTTGTATCTACCTAATAATTTTAAGTGGGTAACATTATTTTATCTATTTTACAAATAAGGAGAGTGAGTACAAAGAGATTGAATAAACTTCCCAAACATCTGAATGTAGAAAATCCATCTCTAGTGCACACTCTCTTAACTACTATCCTATAGAGTTTACAGTTAACTGTGTTTGTGTATACATGTTCCTAAATCATGATTCACATAAGATTGATCATATATGCATGAAGCATAGCAAATTATTTGCCACAAAGGGTTTTTATTTATTCAAAACATTTAGCAAGAATAAAGACTTAAGTCCAGTGTTACATATCTGACCAAAATTATTAGAACCCTTGAATGAATCATTTTAGTCATGGTATAGACATTTTAGAAAAAGAGAAAAAGCATATGTATTTGCATAATATCTAGTATATATTAGATTTTGTTCTTTTTTATGTAGCTGAATACTCTAATTTCAAAATAATATTCTCTAGGGGCACCTGGGAGGCTCATGTCATGATCTCCAGGTCCCGGAATGAAGCCCCATATCAGGCTCCCTGTTCAGCGGGAAGACTGTTTCTCCCTCTCCCTCTGCTCTTTCTCTTCCTTGTGCTCTCTCTCTCTAATAAAATCTTAAAAAAAAATTCTCTGGAGAAGGACAATAGATTTCATGTACGCATCTGAAACAAATTTTAAGGATACAAGAAAGAGAAGGCACAGGAACATGCTCAGTGGTCTCCACACTATGCCACGCATTGCACTTCTTGGATTTGAGGCCAGTGAGGCAACAAGGGAGGTAGCAAGCACTATGGGTAAGTCTGAGGAGGACTCTGGCCTTGCCCCTATCATTTAAACTAGCACAATTCTCTTTCACTTATTTTATATTTTCTGGGTGTGGTGCCTGAATGATTCCTGATCTCATCCTTTGCTGAAAAACTTAGGTCTTAGCATCTGACAATTTCTCAGGGTCCAAGTCCACAATTAAATTATCTTTCAGAAAGCTAGGCAATAAAAGGCTTGTAGCTTTTTAAAGAAGTTACTTTTAAAAATATAATTGTAGTTCTGGTGATAGCAAAAAAAAAGTACTTCCTCTTTCTTATCAGTAGTGAGGTCAAATTATCAACAAAATGATTTTATTATATCCATTGCCACTTTTACATTGTTTTCTCAGTTCACTTGGGTGGAAAAGGCACAATTAAGGTCTTTTCCAGAGTCATTTAAAGGGAAACCTGAAGCATAAAGTTAAACTAATTAGTCATATTTGAGGATGAGCAGTTCAATGATGATCCTAAATGCTTTTGATTCTTTTTTGAGAAGTAAGTGGGTGTTAAATTATACATAAAAATTGCTTCTCATAAAAGAAATAATTTATTAAAAATCTTTTTAAAAGTTGGATATATTCTCATAATCAAATTTCATAAAAGAAAAATCTGACAATGATTTAGAATTTCCATTTACTGAAAAGAATATTTTATCAATTTTTTGTACCAGACACAATCCAAACAAAATATTGAAGATAATCCTGGGGAAGGTTATTTTACTCATTTGAGAGAAAAACCATTTTTGTATCTTATGAAATGATTAGAAAGATATACTGATGATAGAGAAACAAATTTTAAGATTTTATTTATTCATCTGAGACAGAAGGGAAGAGGGAGGGAGGGAGGGGGGGGAGAGAGAGAGAGAGAGAGAGAGAGAATTAGTAGAGGGAGAGGAAGAAGAAGCCCAATATGGGACTCGATCCCAGGACCCTGAGATCATGACCTGAGCCAAAGACAGATGCTTAAGTATCTGAGCCACCCAAGAGCCTCAAATTAAAAAAAAAAAAAAAAAAAAAAAAAAAAAAGGACATAAACTTTCAGGAAGCTAAAGGGAAACATGAAATTTCAAGGCTAATTGTTATTGGAAATAACAGAATTAAGGGAGGAAACTAGACACATTTTCAAGCCAAATCTTGTTCAAAAGGAATATGGTAACAATCCTAATGGCTCAGAATTTGCAACTCAGTTTTCTTTCTTAATCACATCTATTCTTAAACCTTTTCTTTAAAGCTAACAAAAACGAGACCAATAAACATTTACTTACAAGGGCCACTTTCTGACATAATTAAATTTCTATTCAATTAACTGGTCTCTTCTCCAGGTTTTGCTTGGAGTTTGGGAGTTTAATGAAGCAATAAAGGACTGTAATTAATGAAACAATATATAAATACATGTTTCATGAGGTACACTTGTAAGGATCAGATCTTTATCCTATTTTACCTATCTTGTACAAATTCATTTCTACTTAACAGGTATTTATTTTGTACCAGGACTTGGGGTTTAAGAGACAAGTAAGATAGACTGCCTTTTAATAAACAAATTGCAATACCAATGGGAAAAATTGTTTTCAAGGAAAAAAAAGCTCACTCATCCATTACTACTAAAATAGGGGCTGGGAAGAGAAATAGTTTTCCATAATACATTTCAAAGAAAAGTGCTAGTGCCTTAACTAATTCATTCTATAGTGGGGTTTTTTTGGTTACTAATTGCACGAACTCTGACTAGATTATATGACTAGGTTAAAATTTGCAGTTGAGAATAATTATTATTTTAGAGAGATTAATTTGCTTAAACTCACATAGTTTCAATGGAAAAGATCTGACTGGAACTGAGGTAGATCCCACTCCACTCATGTTTTAATGCTCTGATTCTCTACCTTTGAAGTAGCATGTAATTACATCTCTGAATCTGGCCTCACAGGCAGAAACTAAGCCTGTATCCCTCTGGGGCCAGGAGCAGAATCTTCCCAGTGTCAGACTTGGGGATTGCAACTTATATTATACCTGGCTTAAGTTTAAGTTTAAAAAAAAAAAGAAAAAAGAAGCAATGTGAGAATAAGATAACCCCCAGAGCCTTATTATCTCAATAGTCTGATGAATGCTAAAGCAATAAAAATTTGTTTTTGTGTTGTTTTGTTATGCATGCACGTGGCAAAAACAAAAATTTTATAGGAATATACACGTAAGCATGCTTTTTAATGCAGACTGCTTTAAGGAAGAATGAGTTTTGTTTCTCTCAGAGTTGATCTGAAGATCACACCTTCACACTGACATGACTTACTATTAGAGGAATGACATGAGCTTATTTTAACATTGTCTTTATAAAAAATTCAGTACAAATTTAGGTTGTCGTAAGGCATCATGATTAAGAGCCCAGGCATTGCAGTCAGGCAAACAAGAGTGCAAAACTCAGTTCTGAAATTATTAGTATTCTTTAGCAATTAACTTACTTGTACATGTCTTCTTATTTGTATAATTGGGGAATTACTAAGCATTCTATAGTGGGGTTTTTTTGGTGCAGATTTAATAATATATAAATTATCTTAGTACATGTCTGAAATATATATTAATAAATTATTTTTATTTTAGTACCATTGTTATTTTGTCATTGTTGTTTTTGTTAGTTACTATTATTATTGTTGTCACAAAGACTCTAATACATACATCATTGCTGTATAGGTTAGTTTTAATTAAACTAACCTGGATAAAATGAAAAAACAGTTTATTCTGAAAACCTATAAAAGAGCACAGGAGTTCAATGGGGTTGAAAAATCCACATAAAAATTAAAATATTTTAACTGTATTTTATTATATATTATTCAGGAAATATTAATACAAAAATTAAAACTTATTGAATTGTAAGGATTAAAGCTAAATATATTAGGTATAATTAATGTTCATAGTATTAATTATTTTTGAAGAATTTATAAGAAACTCATAGAACTCATGCATTTTTTTAAAGATTTTATTTATTTATTCATGAGAGACACAGAGAGAGGCAGAGACACAAGCAGAGGGAGAAGCAGGCTCCATAAAGGGAGCGCTAAACCGCTGGGCCACTGGGGATGCCCAAACTCATGCATTTTATTAGTAATTATGCATATCTGTTATTTATGTTTTGGGGAGCTTTTCAGTGGGAATGTTTTCTTAAGGTCACCATTTTTTGTTCCTAGAAACAAGTTTTCTACTTCTTAGAAGTATAAATAATTTCAGAAATATATTTATTTTGGAAAGACAGAAACTGTAAAATTTTAATTTCTTTTCACCAGAGTTTAAGAATTACAGAGGGCCAAAATGGATAAAGAAGTTGACACTTAATTAAATTTGACCTTTGTTTATTTTGTATGATTTGATCCTTATATATTTGTGTTCTCTTTAATAAGTTAAATACTTAGCCAGCTCTTATATATAGGAAAAACAAAACTTTCCTCAAATGTTTGATCACAGATTCCAGAATAAGAAAGAGGCTAAAAACTCAGAAAAATAAAGGAGTGAAGTACTGTGGGTGGTAGATAAGGAAGTTGAGGTCATGCTACAAATGAAAATCATGGTATCGGAGTGGAAAGATATGAACAATAGCCAGGTTGAAGACTCTAGTCAGATTTCTGAGTTGAAGACTCTGACAGAAGCCCTGAGTAAGGTATGAAGCAGACCCCATAAGTAAAGTCACAAATATAAAGGGAATAGAGATCTGTATGCTGGGGACAGGGAACAACTTCAGAGTCAGAGAGTTCATCAACACTGATGTGAACATCCTGTTGTTCAGGACAGAAAACACAGATGAAAGAAAGATTATAGGTAAGGTATCAAGCCATTGATGGAGATGGGAAAGTATCTTAGATGTTGGTAAATGACTACAGTGACAAGGGATAGTGTCAGAAGTGCTATCAAAAGAGAAGCCATTTAGTTAACATAACATAGTGATGATAATCTATAAGCAATAGTCTGAATCAAAGAGATATTTGGCAACCTCATTTTGTCTCATTGAAGGGAGAAATTTTTAAAAAGTAGATTTCCTTTCTGGGAACTGCTGGGCTCTCAGGGAGTGTAGTGGGTTGAACCATGCCCTCCAAAAATTCATGCTGTCCAAGAACCTCAGAATGTGACCTTATCTGAAGATAGTTTCTTTGCAGATATAGTTAAATTAAAATAAAGTCATAACTGGATCAGTTATCAAATCCAATGACTGTGTCCTCATAAGAAGAGAAAAGGACACACAGGGACATAGAGAATACCACGCAGAAATAGGCAGAGATTGGAGTGATGCAACCACAAGCCTAGGGATACTAAAGATTGTTGGCCATCACGTGGGAGGGGCACGGAACAGATTCTCCTGGAGATCTCCCAAAAGGAACTATATCTGTCAGCATCTCAATTTTGGACTTCTGGCCTCCTTACCTGTGAGAAAGTAAAGGCTATTCATTTAAGCCATTCTGTTTATAATTATTTGTTCTGGCAGGTCCAAGAAACTAGTACAGAGAAAAACTAAATTTTCAGCCGCTCCAAGAAAAGAAGAATTTAAAGAAAAAGTTAAAGATAGGCATCATATCTAGCATAGTTATGGACAGTGATCAACTTGACTTGGCCTGAAAAGGGAGGAACTGCTCTTTCCAAGGGATAATGACAGAGAAGGAGGTAATATTAAGGAAGATGCTTTGACCCAGATCAGCAATTGCTCATAATAGGGAATATGACTTTGAGAGTCATAAAGAACACACAAAAAAGACAGTATTGGAAAAGCTAATATAATCAATTCACTCCCACTGATAATATCTAAATTTGAAAAACTTGGTCTGAAATTTCTTTCCAGGAATCATTATGATATAGCAGAACTCAGCGGTGGAGTCACACGGATATGGAATTCAATCCTTATTTTTCCATAATGAGTTATGAATATTTGGAAAATTCTTGACCATCCTTTAACCTAGTTTTTCCTACTTATGAGAACAGTATTAACCCTTTTATCAAACTGTGAAGATTTATATGACATTTACTGACCCTGGCACATTGCACTCTGTATAATGAAGATAGAGAAATGACCCCTTGGTTTATTATGAGATTGAATATATGTAAAATACAGAGTAAGCACTCTATATATGTTAGCTATTATTTGATATTAGCTTTTCTTCTCCCTCTCTTAGGTCTAATGACTAATACAAACTCCAGGAAAAGAGGAGTGAGCTGATGTGCAGCTATAGGATGTATGTCAGCTCACGCAGTCCATTTAAGCTTCATGACACACCAGTTGAAAAGCATTAGTTTAATGTGTTGTCACAGAAAATGCTGAACGTAGAGTTTCAGAACACAGTGTAACATTTACTCTTTTGGAGGTGCTGCCAGCTCAGTGAAAATATGCTGATGACATGAGAGAGTATATTATTAATGACACATTCTTGGAACATCACTATATTTTGAATCCCATTTTATCATTGCACAAGTGTGTACATAAAAGTAACAATAGATTACTCATCATGAGAAATACCCAAAGCATAAACACTTGTGCACTATCTCTGATTTCTATTGCTCCCAGATGTTCACATAGTAAAAGAAAAAAAAAAGAAACTCTGTTCAAACAAAATAAATCAAACTTCTCTGATCATCTTGCATAAATGGTATCAGAATTATAGTTTCTTAACTATATTGTCTATTGATAAACCATATCTGTAGATTAGATAATACAGTTAGTATCTATTTCCTATTTTCTGGTTTTTCTCTTAACCTTTGGACCAAATGAACAATTCTGCAGCACTTTTATTAGGGTAAATACAAACACCTTGGGCACTGAAGTGAGTAAAAATTATTTTCCCTCTCTCTAAGGCTTCTAAATTCCTTTCATTCACTTTGCAAGAAATAGATACGTGCAATATTCCACGAACTGGCCTAAGTATGGGGCTGGAGCTGCAAACCAGCAAATGTCATCCCTGCCCTCGAGGTGACACTGTGTGGAGTATGGGTAGAGCGGGCTGGCTGAGAACAGATCAAAAACAAGTAAACAGAATAACAAACAGATGTACATAACGAAGCAAATATGGCAACTACTAAAAGGTATTGCTCAGTGGATGCCTCACGGAGGGAATGTGGGAGGCCTGAATTATTTTAAAAGTCAGGTGTGAAGAGAGCTGAAGGAAGGGTTTTCTAGGCTGAAGATCAGAAGGAACAGAGACCCAGAAAAGGAGTTCCCTTGTGGGAAGAGGGTAAAGAATGCCGTCGTGGCAGGAGTGAAGAGGAGAGCAACAGGGCAGTGGGCCCGTGGGGCAGGAGCCAAATAATAGAGCCTCTCTGTGGCAAAAGTCAGGAACATGGATTTTATTCTGAAAGTCTGGCAGGGGAAGAAGGGTAGAAAATAGTTTTATGTAGGATAATTTATGAATTGGTTTATAACTTAAAAACCTACTCTGGCTACTCTAAGAAACTGCAAAGGAACAGGCCGGATCAGTTACATAATCTGCAAAGTACAGCACAAAATGAAAAGGCAAGATGCTTTGTTCAAAAACAATGAACAATTTCAAGCGGATGAGAACAGAACATTGAACCAAGTGAGAGCCCTTCTGTGTGCCATTAAACAAATCCCATTTCCATGAAGCCAGCAAGCCAGCCCTGGGTTCTCTCTCTCTTTTTCTGTCTCCCTCTCCCCACCCCACCCCCACCTCCTCCCTTCTCTCCCTGCCCTGCCCCCTCCCCTGGCTCACTAGATTTTTTCTTTCCTCTCTCTATACTCTCTTACTTCTCTGATGGCTGGTGTATTGTTTCCTCATGGTCTCTAATTCCCATAATTGGGTTTGCCTTGGTTGCAAATTCAAATTCAATTCTACATAACTTTTCAACTTGTGGTTGAAGAGCCCACAAGCAACAATATATAGAGTAACCTCATTTGCCTCCTGAAAGTCCCAAGGGGAAAATATAATGCATTCTTTATTCTCAAGGATATAATTCTATCATGGACTGATCACCCCCGTCAGGGGTAAGTGAAGTATCATATAATCAAAAATGACCACCTGCACCTGCCCTTTAATCAGAAATTTCTTCTCAGGGGGTGCAGTAGGGGTTCCAAAATATATTTTGGCCCATCTCTGTTTTCCAGAAAACAGTGAAAACTTTAATGCAGTAAACCTAAGCGTTTGATCTCCCCCAATAAAAAAATTGTCATTTTTAATTTGAAGAAATTAAAATTAGTTACCTTGCGAATATTTTTACTTCCATGATATATGGTCACAAAAGGTTAAATATTTGCAAGAAAGGATAAGGTATAATTGTTTCTGTGATATTTATCATTGTTGAAAAACCGATCCATTTCTTTAACACTGCTCGTATGCATTTGACAACATAAAGCAATAAATAATTACTAGCTGCCATTTATCAAGGAAGGGAAAACTAATTTAAAATTAATCGCTAGTCAAACTGAAGACTGCCTCTGTCTATTACATACTAGGATCATTACATCTTATTTTTTAACCAGATTGTGATGAAGTGTGAACTGTAAATACGAAAAGTGATATGTCTGTGGACAACTTTCTTCATCCTGTGTACCACTGACATTACTTGTTCACTTTTTAATTGAGAGAAAGTCCAAAGACTTGTTTCATTTCTTATACCTGAAATTCAAACAAAAGACAACAGATTTCATGTCAGCATATTCTGTTTCCTCCAAGGCCAGACTGACCATGAGGACCCTAAATGAATTTGAACAAGGAGTTCACCACCTTAGCCACATTTATGAAGTGGCAGGTATTTCAAATAAAAGCCTGCAGTCTTAGAATTTTTTGATTAGCTAGATCTTTAGCAAGCTTTAATATACAATTTTGGCATGGAAAAGAAGGCAGACATTTTCGAACATGACAAAATAATACATTTTTAGAAGCTATTTTTATTGTTCAATTATGCTTGATTTGATATGCTAAACTTTCTATTCTTTAAGTTTTGTATCAAAGTATAGTACACAGGCTATCTTCATCAGAATCATGGAGTAATAGATGATGGGGAGGAGGACTTGATACAAAACATGGATTCTGGGCTCCACTTAAGGCATACTTACAGAATCAGAACATTCTAATTATTTTTCCACAACTCCCACCTGCAATCACTACCCAGAAATTATGCAAACATAATTCATGGGGCACCTGGGTGGCTCAGGTCCTGATCCCAGGGTCCTGGAATTGAACCCTGCATTGGGTTCCCTGCTCCAGGGGGAGCCTGCCTCTCTCTCTGCCTCTCTCTCTCTCTCTCTCATGAATAAATAAATAAAATCTTAAAAAAAAAAAAGACATAATTTGCAATAAATGGTTCATTTGCCCCTACCCCAGCAATTAGTTCAAAGTTTGGTCCTTTTGAGGGCTTGCTTTCTCCAGAATGACTGAGAATGGATATGTCCATCCCCTTAGGGAAAACCAGGGGACTGTGATCTTATACCCTGCCCGCATTACAATTAATATCAGAACACAATACACAACTCACTACATTCAGGTTACTGAGACTTGGTCAGGAAACTTCAATTCCAGGTTAAGCAGTATAGAAAGCCAGGCCAAGCTTTACTGGGTCTTTCCCAATGGTCGCATTATTTGTGTATCCTGTGCTTAGACCTCTGGGTAATCTCCCACTACCTAAGTGTAAACAAACTACATTTGTAGGCACAGTGTTGTGTTAATCTAAGGAAATAAAAATTCCCTTATTTCATTAAAAGCACAAGTCTGCAGAAACTCATCCCAGGGCACCTGGGTGGCTCAGTGGTTGAGCATCGGCCTTCAGTTCAGGTCGTGATCCTGGGGTCCCAGGATCCAGTTCACATGTCTCCCTCTCTGTGTCTCTCGTGAATAAATAAATCTTAAAAAAAAAAAAAAAAAAAAAAAAAAGAAACTCATCCCAGACTCACCCCCACACATAATTTATGTAATAAAATCCCACACAGAAATGGAATTTTGCCATTCTCCATAAGGATAATGAATAATATTTTCTTTTTATTTCTGAAAATAAAGAGAAAATTTTTAAAGCGATTTTTCTTCCCAAATAAAAGTATTTTCCAAAGGTAAGTCACACCTCTGATTCTTGAGAGAGAGAAAATTTAAAGACTTCTTGAAGCTTAGAAAGGAGAGTTTTTGCACATTGTTCTCCTCAGAGTTAAAACAGATATTAAGCTTACTTTCCATTAAAAGCATACATATTATACGTAATATATATTTCAAAGTAGGTATATATGACATTTTTGTAGAATCATAGTCACTTTAGGGGCAGCCTAGGTGGCTAAGTGGTTTAGCACCGCCTTGGCCCAGGGCATGATCCTGAGACCCGGGATTGAATCCCATGTCAAGCTCCCTACATGGAGCCTGCTTCTTCCCCTGCCTGTGTCTCTGCCTGCCTCTCTCTCTCTCTCTCTCTATCTCTCTCTCTCTCTCTGTCTTTCATGAATAAATAAATAAAATCTTTTTTTAAAAAAGTAAATATACATGTAGGATTCTCCAGCAGTCCTCACCCTCCCTCGTAGCTCAATGGAGATTGTGATCAATAGGATTCATCTAGTTTTGCTATCTGAGGACAATGAAGGCAAATGAGAATTGATAATACTCTCTTGTGGTGATGCTTGGAATTAAACTGATTAGGAAAGACAATTAAGACAGGATGCAACTATTCAGGAAAGAAAAAATAGAGTGGTCAGGAGACTGGTCATCTCCAAGGGGTCACAGAAAATATATGATGGGAATAAGAGAGGGAGGCAACCAGAAGGTTAGGCTGCTGTAGCCAGAAAGAGGGATGTTTAAACTTACTATTACAAAAATCAACTTCTGTGATGCCAAGTTTTACAGTTTGGGCAGAAGTGGAAAACTAAGATGAGATGAAGGTCACTGGAGTTAGCTGAAGAATCTGGTAATATGTTAGCTTGTTCACTGAAGTACTCATACTACATTTCAGGCATCCCCAATGATCATGATCTAGAAGCTTTTCATAAATTGGAGTGGCTAGGAGTTTGAGTAGCTGTCAACAACTCTTATAAAGAGTTTACCCCAATTTCATAAGCTCCCAGAGAAAAAGGAACTTTACGTCAGAATAAAGAATAGTTGAGAAGCAGCACCAGGAGGAAAAGAAAGGAAACAACTTCCCTTTCGACTCTGAAATAGATCTGCTAGAAAAAGAATGCCTTTACTGGAGAGCCAAGATTAGCAAAAGTATAAATAGCATTCAGTAAATAACTTGTGATAAAACAAAGTGTGCTTGCTATGGAACTAAGATGCCCAAGAACAGAGTAGAAAGATTTTGTAAAGAAAAGGGGCAGTCTGGGAGTGGGTTGGATTGAAGAATGACAGAGTGATATGGGAATTATTTTATATTAAAGATAAGATGACAGGATGATCTACATCACCATCATTGATTAAGAATAACAGACACTCAAAAAAAAAAAAAGAATAACAGACACTCTAGATTTATTTGGCAGCAAGGTTTATAAAGCAATTGATTTCAAGAGTTGCTTGATGGGCATATAATCAGTGGCTTGATCTCCTAATGTTTAGGGAAGTTTTGTCCCATGGCTAGGCAGCCAGTGGTAGAGGACCTGGAGTTGGAGCCCTGACTCTAGAATCTAGGGATGGTTAGTCAAAGGCTACTGTGATCTACTGATTTATCTATCTTTCCATTTTTTGCCTTTGCTATTTAAATATTTCACTAAACTTTAATATGTTTATAGCTGTCTAGAGTAGAAAGGATCACAGGTTTCCTATATCGTATAGATGTACTGCTATATTTTAATCAATCATCCTCCTAGTAGTTTAGATAATTTGACTGCTTTCTATTTTTTGCTACTATAAAGTATCCAAAAATAAGCATTAGTATAGACAAACATTTATGGACATCTCACATAATTGATTATTTTAAGATAAATCTCTTTAAATAAGAGTACTAAGTAGGGATGCCTGGATTGCTCAGCAGTTGAGCATCTGCCTTTGGCTCAGGGTGTGATCCTGGAGTCCCAGGATTGATTCCCACATAGGGCTCCCTGCATGGAGCCTGCTTCTCCCTCTGCCCATGTCTCTGCCTCTCTATGTCTCTCACGAATCAATAAATAAAATCTTAAAAAAAATAAGGGTACAAAGTAAATAGTATAAACCTTTTAAAGACTTCAAGTTGGGGGCACTTAGGTGGCTCAGAGGTTGAAAATCTAGACATCTTTGGCTCAGGTCATAATCCTGGGGTCCTGGGATCAAGTCCCACATCAGGCTCCCTGCAGGGAGCCTGCTTCTCCCTTTGCCTTATGTCTCTCATGAATAATAAAAATAAAATATTTTTTAAAAAAAGACTTCAAGTCGATCTTCTGAATGTTTCCAAATTTTTTTTCCAAATTTTGAGTAACAGTTTTTGACAAGTTCTTACTCAAATATTTGTTTTATAGTTTTAAATAATCTTTGACAAATTGAAGGTTTAAAAAATATAATATTTTACTTTATATTTCTTTCTTCATTGACATTTATGATATTCTCATATGTTTCTTTAACATATGATTTTGTGTTCAGGTTTTTTTTTTTTGCCCAATTGTTTTTTGGTGTTTATCCTTTGTGCATGTGTGATGCATATGAAATTATACATTAATAAAGCTAAACTATGATCAGATATTTCATATATGTTTTGGAGTTGGTTGGCCTTTGAAATTTTTTATGGTATTTTTCTCCCTCCAGTTTTGGTCATACATATACGTACACATGCATATATATATATATATATATGTATTTCTAAACTTGATGAGAGATATTATCAGGTATCATTTTCTGAACTATTATATAAATACACATATTACATTTTCACTTATAGTAAATTTTACAAATTGTGATTATTTTTAACAAAATGCTGAATTGTTTCAAATTTTTAATATTTCCAATAAGTGGTTGTTATTATAGATGCTATTCAATTAGTTTAATTATTTGCTTTTGAAAAAAAGAAAATGTTGCATATTCTGCTGATGTTCATTGCCTGGAGAGCTAGAGAAAAAAAATCACATTACTGATTTTTGTCCTTAGGTGAAAAGAATATGTATGTGTTATACATTGATATATTCTTATTCAAAAATGGAACTAAATTTCTGGGAATTCAAGAGTATATGAGGATAGGATTTGCAATTTTCTCTATACTCTTTTTTTTTCCCTTCAAGTCTGTTGTTACAGTAGTGAAAAGTAATCATGATGGTCTAATTTTCTGAACTATTAGGAGAATGACAAGACCAATTTTTGCAGTGGCATTTATTTGACATTTCTTTCAATATTACACTATTACCTAGAACTAAAAAAAACAAAAAAACAAAAAAACAAAAAAAAAACCTGTTTTTTTTCCCTAGTTCAAAAATGAAAGCTTCAAGGCTGCTTTCAAAATGATTCTGAATGTTGCTTTTATTGAAGAGCTCAATAAACAGGAGAAATAATAAAGTTCTTGGCAATTTATTTAAGTCTTGTTTATTGGTACGAAGTGTCTTTTTTCTAATTAAAAATTAAAGAAAACAAATAGATTGTATAGTTTATTAAAGTATTATTAAGAATCCCTAGTCTAACTTTAAATACCAATTAGCAATTTCCAAATGCATATAATCAAGTAGTAAACTTTACATCAACAATTACTATGGAAGAAATGGCCAGTCTCTGTTGGTATTTTAATTACCTTAGTTCACAAGAAAAACAGTCTATACAAATCATTACTCTTTTAAATTAAGAAGTATGGAGTAGAGAGGCCACACATCTGATAAACAAAATCAAGAACAAAGTTTGTGATAATTGACATTTATAAATAGCTTAGTTAAGTAAAATAGGCAAAAATTATTCTGAATCTGAAAAAAATGGGGATCTGAGTCTTACTAAAGCCATCATGAAATATTAGTAAAATCTAATGAATTGAATAATTATTATCCTGATGCCAAGTTCTCTACAGGGCATCTTTCTAGTGTAATACTAAGGGACTAGTAGAGGCGCGTAAATGAGGAAGATAATTCACTATTGGCCTAAGGTTGAAGCCATCACTGCACTGATAGTTGTCTGAGTTTGTCCTGATTTATCATATTTTACTCTCTTGTATCATCTCCTCAATGATACTTTTTTCCATAAGAATTAAGAACTAGACTCTCCATTCTTGTTGGACAAATCCCTATTTTTCATTTAAGAATTATCTCAAACAATATTTTATGAAGTCTTCCAGGCAGGTTGTCATTCTGTCATTCTTCACATCCCTTTTTGTAATGATCACCATACATTTTAACGAAATGTTCCTAAGATTCTCCTTAATCTTTCGCACTAGAACTGTATTCCACTTATTGTCACAGAATTAATAATGTTGTGAAGGAAAAATAACACTCAGCCAAGTAAAAGTATGGGTGCCTTCCCTCCTCCTTTCTTTTATTTTTTTCCTTCCTCCCTTTTTCCTCCTCTTCCTTATTCTATTCTTTTCTCTAAAAATACAAAACCAATTCTACAACATAAAATGATTTTATTTCATTGTGCAAATAATCCACTTTATAAAACTATCTTCATGATTATTTTTTTTTAATTTTTATTTATTTATGATAGTCAGAGAGAGAGAAAGAGAGAGAGGCAGAGACATAGACAGAGGGAGAAGCAGGCTCCATGCACCGGGAGCCCGATGTGGGATTCGATCCCCGGTCTCCAGGATCGCGCCCTGGGCCAAAGGCAGGCGCCAAACCGCTGCGCCACCCAGGGATCCCATGATTATTTTATATATTGGTTTGTAAACATCCCATTTCAAAGCCTTTGCTATGCTCCTCTACCTCTAACACCACTTCCCCATCCTCCTCTCACCAACAAATCTTTTTATTTCACCAGAGGATAAATTAAAAAGAAGCCATAGAAGAAAATTTACCCAAGCCCCCTGCAAAATAATGAAGAATCCTCTCTTCACTATGGAGAACCTGTTCATTCTAGTGTCCTAAGATCATCATCTTCACACATGCCCTAGAAGCCATCACTCCTTGCCTCCTCAAAAATACATTCAAACAGCTCACTCATCTCCAGAAACATCAGCTTTCTCTCTCTTTTGGATCATTCTTATCAGCATACAGATATTCTTGCCTCTTAAAAATTCCTTTTGGCCCTGCTTTACAACTAATTATTGCCCTGTTACTCCATTCTCCTCTGTAGGCAAAATGAACCATCCTCTCAAAATCAGTCTATACTTCGTGTCTCCAGTTGTATTCTTCCAGTAGTAGCTCAAATTCTAAGATGGTCTCTAAGACTCCCTGCCTGCTTGTTCTACACCATCTCCATAATCCCTGGGACTACATATATGATGGATATACTTCTCTTGCTTAGGTTTTGTTACATAGCAAGTTAATCTTAAAGTAGAAGGATTATCCGAATTAGTTGGAACTGATCGCATAAGCCCTTTAAAAGCACAGTTTCACTCCGGCTGCCCAAGAAGAGGGAGTCAGACATTCAGAGTGTGAGAAAGATTTGACATGAGAGAGATTCTCCACTACTGGCTTTCAAGATAGATATGACCACATAGCCAGGACTAAAGTGGCTTCTAGAAGCTCAGGAAAGTTCCCATCTGATAGCCAGCAAGGAAAACACGGACCTCTGTTCTATTGCTATAAGGAACTGAGTTCTATCACAACCAGGTGGTCTTAAAAGTGAATCCTGGGCTTCATATATAAGCTCGCTGACATGCTGATGTCAGCTTGGTAAGATGCTGAAAAGAGGGTCATGCCAAGCCAGACTTCTGTTCTAGAGAAAACTATGGCCTAATAAATGGGTATTATTTTAAGCCACTGTTTGTGGTAATTTATTATACAGTGCTAGAAAATGAATACACATCCCATTTTCCTTTAGAACCCATCCCAAACAATCTTTGGCAACACGATTCCAACAAAACAGGTCATTGATGACTTCCATGTTGATAAATTCCAAGGACAATATTTGATTCCCTCTTTCCTGACGATCAGAAGCATTTTGCCAAGGGGACCACTGTGTTTTTCTCTACTGAAATTCTGTGATACAACATCCTTTAAGCTTTTTTACCTCACCGGTCCCTTTTCTTTCTCCCTCACACTTTTTTAAACTTAGGTTTCTGAGAGACCACTTCACTCTCTGTAGCCTTTCCTTCTATTCTCCTGATGTCCCTTATCAATCTCCTTTGCTCCTTATCTTCGTAACCTCTCAAGTGGAATGTTCTAGGTCTTCCTTCTCAGAACTCTCTTCTTTGTTTTTGTTTTTACCATCTTCACCCATTTCCCTACCCCCTATCCCTCCATAAATCTGTCTTCTCTTTCTATGAGTTTGGTTATTTTTAGATTCTGTACATAAGGGAGATCATACAGTGTTTGTCTCTCTCTGACTTTCTCTGATATCCATTGATCCTCCTGCCAAAAGTTGATTCTTTACAGACTTCTCCATCTCAGAAATGTCATCTTCATCCTTCTAGGTGCTTAAATCCAAAAGCTTAGAGGGTCAACTTAACTCTTTCATGCTTCCTCTCATAAATCCAATCTATCAATAAATTACTTTAGGTTACTCCTTCAAAATATATCCAGAATCTGACTATCTCTTTGTCATCTCTATCACTAACCACCTGGTCCAAGACACTGAATTCTCTTTCTTGGAGGTTCTTACTGCTTCAGGCCACCACTACCACTACCACTACCACCACACAATCAGAAACAAAAGCTTTTGAGAAGCACCAAACATAAAACACGTCACATCACTCCTTTGACAAAACCCTCCACTGGCTTCTTACCTCACTCAGACTGAAAGTACTTACAATGGCTTTCTTTTTTTTTTTTTTTTTTTTTTTAATTAATTTTTATTGGTGTTCAATTTACCAACATACAGAAAAACACCCAGTGCTCATCCCGTCAAGTGTCCACCTCAGTGCCCGTCACCCATTCCCCTCCAACACCCGCCCTCCTCCCCTTCCACCACCCCTAGTTCGTTTCCCCGAGTTAGGAGTCTTTATGTTCTGTCTCCCTTCCTGATATTTCCCAACTACAATGGCTTTCAAAGCCCTTCAGGATCCAGTGCTCAGCTGCCTTTCTGAATTTATCTCTATTTTCCTTTGGTTCATTCCACTCCATATTCTGCTCTTTCTCCAGCTTGACAAGCTCACATCTGCATCAATTCTTTAGATTTGCTGTTCCCTCTCCTGAAAAGACTTCTCTCCAGAGGTCTTCATAGCTTAATTCTTTACTTATTTCAGACATAGTTTAAATCTCTTATTAGAGAAGCTTTTATGATCTTATTTATCTTTCCCTGCCTGCCCCCTCATTAATCTTTTCACTTAGTTACCCAGCTTTATTTTTCTCTATAAAATGTACCACCATTTAGCAAATCCTATATGTATTTTCAAGAAATAGCTTAAGGTTTTTTTTTGACGCTAAATTGTCAGTTCCATGAAGGTAGGGACATTTTATTCACTCTTGGTTTCCCTCTACACCTCAAAACTATCTGATACATAGTTTACACTCATATACATTGAATGAATGAGTGACTTGTTAAAGATGATGTCCAAACCAATTAAATGGTTGAAAAATTCCTGTGATATGAAGTTTCATGTAGCTGATGCCAAATAAATAGTACTACTGATCTATCCCCTAGCAAACTGAGCTCCCTAATGCTCCAACTCAATCCCGCTCTTCAGCACCTTGAGCAGTTCCTCTGGAGTATTGTTACATTTAATAAATGCTTTATATTTCAGGAGAGAAAGAATAGGGCTATTAGGGCTATTCTCCCAGAGTCACGGTCATCTTTCAAGTGAGCACATTATACTTGCCTCCCAAGAGTGTGGTTTCAATGGGATGATATATGCAAACCTTTAAATTCCATAAAAATTGAACTCCTAATTTATTATACAGTGATTTTTTAAAATAAAGCATTATGCTTGCTAGTGAACAAGAAAAGGGCAAAACATACCAAATGCAATGATCCACATTTTGTTACACGCTATGATGTTCAATGTCTAACAGAGGAGTTTTCTTACCTGCTCCTCCATCTTCTTTATTTCTTATAAACTGAAAATAGTATCTAAAGGTTCAGACTCAATTTTTTTTGACAAGAACATTCTGCCTAGGTGGAGTTGTATACCCAAATGCTCATTACAATAAAAAGCACATAATGCCTGCCTGTATTACCACTGCTGGTGCTAAGGTTTGTTACAGTAAATATGTCATTCAAATCTTCACATTGTTCTCAGCTAAATGAACAGTGGTTAGAAAAAGCCAAAAAGGTTTTTATTTCTTGAATTTTGGGGGGCATCTTAACTGATTGAACAATTACCACAGCTGCTCTCAATCCACTGCTGAACCACAACAAGAAAAAAAGACAAGTTTATGATTCTCTCAGGCTTAATCACTATGCAAATGACTACTTATATTAACTTTTAAAAGTCTTTGGGAATATTAAAGGTTTACAGTTGAATTTTTTATAAAAGTTTATTAAATGATATAGAAACATTAATTATGTAAGGGAATCATGTACTTTAAAATGTTGAAAATTATATTTCTGAAGATACTGGTTTTTCATCTAAAGTCAAGAGTCTGTATGTAATTTAATGTATGTTGTTGTTTCTTTCAATCACATAATAAGTCTAAGATAACATTTTTCTATTAAGTCAAAGTCCTACAATCATTTTCACTTATTTTTAATATATAACTAGTAATTCAAAAAAGCAAATATCCTTAGTTTTCTTTGTCTTATTCACCAACATATAAATATAATAACTCTAAAATGTGAATCAAATTTTAAAACTCAAAAAAAAAAATTTTAAAACTCATATGGTAAATTAATAAGAATAATTCTTTTTAAGTACTGCATACCTAAGTATAAACAGAATATCTTAAAGCAAAATGTAATATAATTTTATCACCTAATACACACCTACTACTATAAAGTACTGTATACATTTATGTACATCCACATTTGGATCTATTTCCAATTTCCATTTTAAATAAAGCATTAATAAAGAAATCAAGTTTCAGAGAATGAGTCTAGACAATAATCTTTTGGCTTAATAATGACTCAATGAGCATTCCATTTGGATATATATAACTGATAGCCAATTATTTTTATAGAATTTGACAAAGGGATCAAACATTTATTCCCATACAAATAAAAAATAATCTTGACTATGTATGCTATTATCTCCAGATACAGTTGGATTATACATTCACCCAAACAATAAATTAAAGGATTTTCTAATATTCTATAATTTAATAACCTCATCTGGATCTTTTCTGCCTCATTCAATTTCAGAATCTAGGGTAACCAGCTGAGAAATGGTTATATATAAAAGCTAATTATAAAAGACCAAGAGTATGTGGCAACATGTTGAAATTGATAAGAGTGTTCCTCAGGGAGATTAAATACTGTTCTAATGTCAAAGAGAAAAATGCTTAGTTCCCAATAACCTGGGAACAAGTGTAAGATGACATGACCCAACAAGCCACTGGCATTGCAATGACCTTGTGTTTTTCACTGGTGCAAGTCTCCCAATTGTTCTGCTATAACACTTTTCAAAAGAGTCAGAAGGCTACTTTAATCTTACAAAAAGTTATAGAATAAAAGACTTGGAAAATGGGGATTTAAAGAGAAAGAAGGGTATATTTCAAGTTCTTAAGCACAATCCTCCAGTATCTAGCTGAAAGTTTTAGAGTGAGTGAAGTATCTCAAGTCAAAAATAATGAGAAGTAGTAGTATGCAAAGTATGGAAAGGTAGGATAAGACACCATAACTTTTCACCCAAAGGCTTCATTGTGAGAAGGAGGAGGCATACTGCCCCAGGGGGTAGTGTCCTAGAAAACATTCACCTTAAGTTTAGCCACTTTAAATAACAGGATTAAAAACAAAACAAAAAAAAACCTGACAGATTGGAAATTGGAAGGTTAAAGGAAGAGGGCTGTCTGCCAGTTTCTTATTACACCAATCAATGCTTCCAAATATATTTCTAATAATCGTTAAAATCCCTAATAAGTCAAAAAGAAGTGTACTTGCAAAATACAGTAGAATATGGGAACAAATCATTTGCTATTGACATGCTCAGGTTTAACACATATATGTAACAAAATAAGAGTATTAATAAGAATTTTAATTTGGGTCTTTCACAAGCATAAGAGTTGGCACAAAAATGAGTTTCTATATGCTACCTTTACATAGGAGCTTTATAAAAAGGGGACACAGATAGAGAAACTGTCTTAAACCTGTCCTAATGGTTTCCTCTTTTGAATAACTGGTGAACTGATCAAAATTAGCATAGGGCTTATAGTTTAGCTCACAGAATTAGTTTAAGACCTTTTCCATATCTAAGTCCTATAGATTCCTTTCTGATTACTTAAAAGTCTTTTTAAAAATTCTCAGCGCTATTATTCAATTTCCGCAATACATCGTAACCTCACCTGACCAATTTCAGCCACCCACTGCCTACTCTCCTACACTCGATTACATTTCACTTGTGTCAAAACTGCTAATCATGGCTATACAAATCCTTATAAAGAAGAGTTCTTACAATTTCACTCCCATGAGAGGAAACAGAAAATCAAAGAATGTTTCTAAGTAAATTAAATATAATTTCTCAGCCTCGAATAGAGGACTTGGTATGATAACACCCAAATCTTTCTTCCAACCTTATCTGCTACACAAGTCCAACCAAACTAAATTCTCCAACACATGCAATAGCTTCCAATATTTCTTGGCTCTTTTCATGTTCCACTACCTCATCTTTACTTATAGATTACTTACACATCCTAATATATCTTCCAAATCATTTAGTTACTCCCTGAAAAATACCTTTTCCATTGTTAAAAATAAGATAACAGGTCTAAAATGGACTCACTCATGTTAAACTCCATATTACCAAACTCAGATTTGACTTAATTACATTGGACTCTCCCAGAAATGGAATCTTAAACCAATCAGGAATTACTTGATCAGTACTAATCTGGTAATATGCCCCATAAACTCCTGGCAGGTCCTAAAGGAAAGTGACCTTATAATAAGCAACCTGCTTTTTTGCCTATTATAACTTCCTTGTTCCTGTTCCTTTCTATCTAGAAAAGTCTCATTTTGTACAGCTCCTTAGGGCTCCATCCTTTCTGCTAGATTGGATGCTGATTCAAATCAATTTTTTGCTCAAATAAACTCCTAAAAATTTTAATATGACTCAGTTTATCTCTCAACACCCTAAAGACAACTAACTGATAGCTTCTTGATTTGAACATTTGTTTCCATTTTCCTAACTCCTTGCAATATGCTTTGATTTATAGTTAGCTATTCTTTTACCTCACCCTTCTCTCAGGAGCATATTCTTGAAGCAAGCTCTGTGCTTCATCCTAAACTCATGCCGAATATATGGTCTTCTATAATTTTTAGGAATTTTGTTTCTTAATTAAAAGACTATTTAATTATCCATTTAGTCAGAAATGATTAGAATATGGACACTTATAAAACTCATAGTATATAGAAGTTTATTTCCTTTATTCATATTTTAGTTAATGTGTTTATTACTTATTAATATTATATTCTCATAATTTTTGAACAGGACTATTAGATGTTGTGGTTAAATACAGCTTTCAATCTAGCATTCTATGGAAGAGTCTGCTGTTTTATGCAATGATGATCTAGCACTAAACAAGATAGAGACATTTGCTCAGAGATGTTACATTCTAATGAAGAATACAGACAATAAACAAACAAGGTAATGTCATACTGTAACAAGTGCTATAAAGGAAATAAAGTAGAAATTAGAAAAATAGATAATATGAAATAAATGGAAAGGGAAAAAACATATACCTGCTTTGAGGTAATGTTTTAATGGTTTTTACTTTTTTCATAATATTTAGGATGTGTTGAGACATAATTTTATTTCTTCCTAATACCTACATGATATATAGCTAAAAAGAATAGTGCCTACATGCTGATAAAATTTACTAGCCAAATTTCAACAGCAGGTAGTGTAATTTATAGTAAGCTATTACATTGAGAGATTGCAAAATTAAGAAAAAAATTATCTCCATGCAATTATGGGATATGAGTTTGAAGAGTAGAGTGAAAGATCATACGGAAGGTCTTTCATGAATCATTGGTAAAAGATTAGCAATGTGTTCTAAGCTGCCTAATGTAGAAAAATAAAAATTATGGAGGAGTAGATGATTCAAAAGATCATTAGTGAATACCTCTAAGCTGAGTGAAATCTCAGCTCCAGTTCTTTGAGGAACACATATTATTATAAGACAACAGCTGTTTGAAAATAACGTAGTGAATTGTTTTTTGTTCAGCTGCTAATAGACCATAATTTGTATTTTTGGAACCAACTGTAAAATGTGCTTACGCTTGGTTGAAAGACCCTCAGAGAAAAATAGTCACAAAAAAATACTACTCATTGAAACTGTGTAGAGATCATAAATAGTGATCTTTCTTTCTGGTAAATCCAAAGATATTGTTACATAAAGCAATGCTAGTAGTGATTTACCCCTAAGTATTTCAACAGACTTAACATTTACAGACAGATGAGAGACAAAATTTCATTCAACAAACTAGTGATGATGAGGTGCCTGCAGTTGTTTTTAATTCCAGTAACTATTTCACTGCAAAAGTTTTATATTGTCAAGGGAAACACATTAATTTTAAATCATTTATAAAATGTGTAAAATTAGTTTTGCGTCATTCATTAAAGGAAAATACAGAGAAAAAAAAGCCTTAACTTTAAATTCACAGCCATTCTATCCATGTATTATTTTCACAACACATATCACTTTCATGAACACTGAAAACAGTTCATAGTTCACAGTGAGAGAAACACAAACCTATCTTTAGACAGTTATGTGTACAGTTCTAATTACTGTTCAGCATTATTCTAAAATATAGAATATACACATATGTACATACATATATGCACATATGTATTAATCTTCAAATCCTTCTCATCTCTTGCCCACCATTGCCTTTTTTTAAAAAAAGATTTTATTTATTCATGAGAGACACAGAGAGAGAGAGAGAGAGGCAGAGACACAGGCAGGAGGAGAAGCAGGCTCCATGCAGGGAGCCTGATGTGAGACTGGATCCAGGACTTCAGGATCACGCCCTAAGCCAAAGGCAGACACTCAACCACTGAGCCACCCAGGTATCCCTCCACCATTGCCTTTCAAAAATAGTTAACAGCAATAACTTTCTTGAGCTAGCCCCAATCAATTAAAAAACTTTGCTCTTATTTTTCTTAGATGCAGGGATATGTTTCTTTTTAAAAATTTATAGCTTACTGTTCTTATTTCTATTCTGTGCTTTTCTGTCTTCCACATTTCTTGAATTGCCCTTTTCATGTGAGATAAGCAGATACTGAATGGAACAGTAATTTTTAAGAGCCATCATAACTGTGAGCAGGACATTTAAAAGACAAGTGTATTTAAAGAAATCCTCAGCCCTAAATCTTATATGTAGCAAGTGCTTTGAGGCACCCACAGCTGTGCAAATTGAGTCAGGATATTAGCATGGTTCTCTTCAGCTTTTTGGTCTTAGTTTACTGTTGCTATTTAAGTCCAGTATGCAATTCACCATAACAAATGTCACAATAAAGAGGTTTGTTTTGTTTTCTTTGATAACAGAGCTCTTTGATGATAAACTGACATAGTATACAGCATGGACTAGAGAAGAGAGAAATTCCTGGGGGTGGGGGTGGAAGGAGGACCCTTCTGTTAAAAAGAGAATTTATCATAATATGCATAGAGTTTGGTGATGACAGGGGCACCTGGGTGGCTCAGAGTTAGGCCTCCAACTCTTAATTTTGGCTCAGGTCATGATCTCAAGGGTTGTGAGATGGAGCCCCATATCAGCTTCTATGCTCAGTGTGCAAAGTCTGCTCGAGATTCTCTCTCCCTCTCCCTCTGCCCCTCCCCCATCACTCTCAAATAAATAAATAAATAAATAAATAAAATCTTTAAAAAAAAGAATTTGGTGATGACACTGAATGTTCTAGAAATAAGGAGGAAATGATAAATCTGAGAGACATTTTAAGTGGACAAGTAATAGGTTCTGGAGACTGATCAGAGAGTCTTACTAGTTTAAAAGCCTACAAAAGCTCTCTTATTGATGACCTCATAGCAAATGATTGCCCAATTTTCCCTACTCCCTGCCTAATATATTGTGACTCATAGTATCAATCCATCAATCCAGTTGAATTTATACTCTTACTACCTCTCTCCACTGACTTTACCAATTACCACTCCCATGCTGATGCATGTTTACTGCTAATGTGCCTTCATTTCTCTACCCCACTTATTTTACTTTTAGTCTTTATTCACTGTGCAAATCATACGTCCTCCACAACCATACACTCAACTACACTGATCTCTCCCTTTTTTTTATTAAAAGGCCAAAAAAGAGTCTATACTGACTTTTCAGGATTATTGCTATTCTCCCTTAATGTAACACTCTGTCCATTATTCACTCAGAAGTCATAAATTATTGCTATTTCTTCCCCCAAAATGCATCTCCAATTTATTCTCTTCACTTCCAAAAAAAATAAAAAATAAAAAATAAAAAAAGGGATCCCTGGGTGGCGCAGCGGTTTGGCGCCTGCCTTTGGCCCAGGGCGCGATCCTGGAGACCCGGGATCGAATCCCACGTTAGGCTCCCGGTGCATGGAGCCTGCTTCTCCCTCTGCCTATGTCTCTGCCTCTCTCTCTCTCTCTGTGTGACTATCATAAATAAAAAAAAAAAAAAATATTCTCTTCACTTCCATCACTCAGCTCTAGCCCCTTGTATGCAGTCTAGTTACCTCATGCTGAATGACTATAATGGCTGACTAGCAAAACTCTCTAGTCCTAAAGTAAAAAGAGATATCACATATTGAAACTCACTATATATCAGACTCTGAGTATCATACCTTTAAATTCTCATAACAAGGCTATTATCCCATTTTATGAATGAACAAGATGCTGAATTCTTCCCATTACAGTATGAAGGAAGGGTGGATTAAACCAAAAGTCTAAACCATAAATCTATGTTTTTATACTAAATCAAGATTCACCACCCTTTGCCCTCTCAAAATATCTTGCACATCACTTTCCAGTAAATTTGCAGAAATTATTACTTTCATTATGTTACAGGGAGGAATAAAAAACAAAACAGGAGCAAACCAAGTATCATGATATATGGCCTCTAAGAAAGTGAGGTGACTCAACATTTGATAGGGTGGACCTCCCGTTTGAAAAAAATTAAGAAATTGTTTATCACAGATAGACAAGGGTGAAACAAAGAGAACATGCCTTTGATCTGTAAAACAGAAAGGACAAACATTTTGCATTACATTAAGCCATCAAGGGAGAAAAGGGAGGAAGGGATCTGGAATACAGAGACAGAGGAGAAGAATTTGTGAGCAAATGATGGGCCTAAGCCAGGGCATAAAGAAGGAAACCACTCATACAAACCTTTGTATGGCAAATGGTTAATTTCCATAAAATAGCATGTTTGGCATTGGCTTTGAAGTTATTTCTTGCTTGTTTTATAATTTTCCCCCAAATTTCCTGTCAAAGACTATTCCATCTGACAGCCTTGCATTGGCAGTGATTTGCAGAAATCATCAGAGATCTGAGAGAAGTCTTAGGTTCAGAATAGTGCCAGGAGATATTGGAAAAAGCCTGGTACCCCATGAACTGACCGCTTTCTTTCCTCCAAATATAACTAGAAAGAAGTGGCCCTCGGAGAAGTATAAGTGTGTGGTTAGACAATCTTATTGCAGAGGAGCATAAATATGAGAGAAAAAGGGTACCCCGAGCACTTGGAGCAATTGGGTATAACCGATTAAAGTATAATTATACATATATCTTTTGTGCTCAAAAACCCACAAAAACTTTCTACTTCTTACATTGATTCTAATTTGTGGGGTTTGTTTTTCAACTTCAAATCTATTTAACATACTGTTTGTCCACAGATTCAATCATTCCCATTTCAATCATCTATTGTTTTTATAAAGATATTCACTTACTGTCTACCTGTGTACCTGCCAGCAAAGAAGGGACTAGACATCTTCATATATATTTCCACCTTCCACTTGTTGATTATACTCTGGAAATCCAGTTCTACAAACTGTCCTGTCAGGATATGCCTCTTTTGCCTTTTCCATCCTTGCTCATGCATTTTTTTTAAGCTTCTTCCAAATAAATTCTTCATTAATAACTAATTGTGCTTGGTTTTGGCTTTTACTAGCTTGGCTTTTACATAGACTAGGTTATGCTTTACTGAGTAACAGAGGCTCCTTTTGTGTCTCCACTTACATTAAAAAGCCATGGAGGACCTGCCTCCTTACTGTTTTACATCTCTAATGGTAATAAAGAGCAACACTGGTATGGTTGGCTGAATAATGGCCCCAAGATGTCCACAGCTTAAGCCCCAGAATCTGTGAATGTTACTTTAGATGCCATTTTAAATAAATAGATTAAGAATCTTGAGATGATTATTAATTAATTAAGAATCTTGAGATAAAGAGACTGTCCTGGAGTAGCTGGGTGGGCCCTGGGTATAACTGCAAATGTCTTTACAAGAAGTAGATAAAGGTTTCACTATAGTAGAGAAGAAGGCAAGGTGATCCAAAAAAGCAGAGAATGGAGTGATGGGATCAAAATCCAAGGAATGCCGAAAGCTACAAGAAGAGAAAGAGGCAAGGAATATATTCCCCCATTGGAGCCTCAAGAAGAAAACGGCCTTACTGACTCCCTGATTTGAGCCTGGTGGTCTCATTTTAGATTTATCTCTAGAGCCACAGAGGATAAATTTCTGTTATTTTGGGTCTCTAAATCTGTGGTAATATGTAATAAAGGCAATTGCAAACAAATACAATTGAGTACATAGCAGCTATTTAATAATTATTTAATTGACTTTGGACTTTGGGCTATGGTAGGGACTTCTGGAAAGCACTTTCCTAGCACCCTGGAAAATAACAGTAAATTCTTCATCATTCCTATTTAACTTGAATAAAAGCAATATACTCCAGGTAAAATGCAATATGATAGAATTTATATTGGAAAGGAAATTTTCCTTAAATTATTTCTCCATTTCTGTATTGATTTATGTATTTATGACAATAACATACTCAGTTTATGATGTGTTAATTACTAAAAAAAAACAATACTTACAACATATATGGAAAAAAGAGAGTAATAGACTACATTTTGCTGGTCATGCAGTTTATTCTTCAATCTCTAATATTTCTTCCCAATTTTACATTGTTGCACAAGTTAGTACAGGATCTTTCTATTACAAAAAATAATTTTCTTGGACTATTTTAGTTCATATTTCAGGGGCATCTGGGTGGCTCAGTGGTTGAGTGTCTGCCTTTGGCTCAGGGCATGATCCCGGGATCTAGGAGTGAGTCCCACATCAGGCTCCCTGTGAGGAGCCTGCTTTTCCCTCTGCCTGTGTCTCTCATGAATAAATAAATAAAATCTTTAAAAATAAATAAATAAATAAATAAATAAATAAATAAATAGGTGGTTAAGTTAAAATGAAGGTAGCCAACCTGAATGGTATACTTATAAGAAGAGGAAATTAGGGGACACCTGGGTGACTCAGTAGTTAATCATCTGCCTTTGGCTCAGGTTGTGATCCCGGGGTCCTGGGACCGAGTCCTGCATTAGACTCCCCACAGGGAGCCTGCTTCTCCCTCTGCCTATGTCTCTGCCTCTCTGTGTCTCTCATGAATAAAAAAAAAAAAAAAAATCTTAAAAAAAAAAGAGGAGGAAATTAGGACACACCAAGGAGATGCTAGGAATGTAAATGGCAAGAAGGGAAGACAGTGTAAAGAGAGCAAAAAGGTGTCCATCTGCAAGTCAAGGACAGAAGCCTCAGAGAAAACCAAGCCTGCTCACACCTTCACCTTGGACTTCCAGCCTCCAGAACTAAAATAAGCTGCTTTTCTTTAAGCCATTCAGTCTTTCTTTCCCTTTTTTTTAAATGGTAACCTTAGCAAAGTAATATAGCATTTTAAATATTTTGTCATTCCAGCAATGATAGATTTTGCTAATATATCTAGTCTTTTCTCTAGTTATTCACAGTTCATGCAGCTATGATGTCAGTAGATTTTTAACTGTTAATACTTATTACAAGTGTTACCAGTACTTCAAATGCTCATGTGTATGTCTCTCTCTCTCTCTCTCTCTATATATATATATATATATATACATATATATATATATATATATATATATGTATATATATATATATAAAACCCCACAAACATGTGTAGGTCTATACCACAAACATATACACAAACGGGAGAGAAATAATACTCATTGTTAGCCAGCCCTAAAATGTTAGCACTCCAAAAGTTGTCAGGATGAGATTATATGGCACCATCAGAAAAGACAGGAGAAAATTTTCAGTCACTCACTGGAAAGAAAGAGAGTATGTTTTGCAATTCAGAGGTGGCCTTTTCTAGTTGGGGACTGTGATAGGCAGAATGCCAAATTTTCTCCAAGATTCCCAACCCCTTGTGTACAGGCCCTGAATCATCCTCAAGATAGTGAATTTTATTCCCATGATTAAGTTATGTTATATGGCACAACTGAGTTTAAGACAGGAAAAGTAGCCAAGTGCTGACCTAATCACATGAGCCCTTTATGAACATTATGTTTTCTCTGGCTAGTTGCAGGAGTGGAAATGAGAGATTTGAAACAGGAGAGGGTTTGATATGCCATTGCTGGCTTGAAGAGGAGGCCATAGAGAAAGAACCTGAGAGAGGCCTCTAGAAAATCTTCCAAGAGCAAAAACTCAGGATCTCAGTATTCAGCTGCAAGGAGCTCTCCTCGGCCAACCACCTGAGTGAACTAAGCAGATCCTTCTCCAGCAGCTCCTCCCATCAGGGAACCAAGCCCTTATGACATCTTTATTTCCACCCTATGAGTGAGCAGAGTGTCTAGCCTCATCTTGCTGGACTTCTGACATACAAAATCATGAACAAAGAGATGAGTGTTGTTTTAAGCTTCTAAATTTGTGGTGATGTGTTATTCAGCCACAGACAACAAATACAAGGACTACTTAAGGAGTCACCAGTAGTACACTCAGGCTTCTTTAGATTTAAAATTGATTCCAAGATTACAAAAATTGGATAGTGTCCTTGTATGTCCAACATCTTTTAACCTTTGAGTTTACTGGTTTTTAAATGTTCACTAAAATATCATATTATTCTATGGTAACATACCTTTGAGAATCATTTAACTACATTATGTGTTTACTGGTATAGGAAAACTGATTAAGATCCAATTATAACTCACCAAGGAACCACTCTCTAAATTACTCATAATCATTAGGAACCAACTTTGTCAATAATAAATCAATTCTTGATCACTGCTGTTCAATCAGCAGGTCCATATCAATAGAGAAAAATGTAACCACAAAGTAGATATATGGTATAGGGGACAAATGTACTAATGCACATGCAGTGTTACTGGATGTGTAACAACAATAAAGAGAAAAATACATTTTTCAGCTCACTAGACTGAACCCAGAGGAGAGGAGAGTTTCTTTGAAATGGGGATACTTGTGGAGCAATTAGGAAATAACTTTATTAGAGAAAGAAATTTTAAACACTATAGAAAATCTGCATAGATTACTTTTCTCCTGTTTAAAACTGCAAAGATCTACAAAACCTAATTATCACGGAAGCCATATTTACATTTGAAAGATCACATTTCCTGCGATTCCTACTCTACACAGCTTTGTGAGATAGTAATTAGGAAGGGAAACAGAAAAGACAATTGAAGTATAGGCCCTAAAATCTGGGTACCTGTAACCAAGCCTACTTTTTAAGGAGCAGTTTCAGGAAATAAGCATATGCTTTTTTCAGAGAGCTTATTAACTTTGGATCAATAAAGACAAGCTAAGCAGATGTTGAACCAAAATGAAGAAAAATGATCAGGATTAGCTAAGTACTTCACCGGGTAAGAAAGATGAAAAACTATCACCATGGTACCTAAAATCTTTATAATCTTCCTAAATTGCCCTTTTAGTAGGTTAAATATGGCTGATGTCACAGTCTAGGTTTTTATCTTGGTAAGAAAGATGAAAAACTATCACCATGGTACCTAAAATCTTTATAATCTTCCTAAATTGCCCTTTTAGTAGGTTAAATATGGCTGATGTCACAGTCTAGGTTTTTATCTTGGTTCATCTTTAAGAGCAGCATCCAAAAGATAGATAGCTGGCTGTACAGCCTTGGCCAAACTGCTTTACTGCTCTGGGCCTTAGTTTCCGTATCTGTAAAACATTACCTGGCTTACAGTGAGAGAAGTTAGTTCATAAGATGTGAGGATCTAATAAACTGGTATTTGTGAAGCATTTAGAACAGCATCTAGCATCACATAAACATTGTATAAATGTGTGCTATAATAATCTTTAAAACACCAGACAAAAAGAATTCTTGGATTAGAGCATGAATTCATTAACAAAAGCATCAACAAAAATTTTGATTATCTATTTGGCACTGTTATCAGATGTTGTGAATGAAACACTGCTAGATACAGTCCACGTCCTCAAAGAGTTTACAGTTTAGAGCGGATTAGGCCAACAAGTAACAAAGAAATGCCAATTTCATGTGAGAAGTATTCAGGGGGATATATAAAATGGGCATAAAGATAAACACCTACTTTTAAGATTGGCATGAATAATTCCTTAAAAGATTTCAGCACAGTATTTGGTACAGAGGAAGAGCTTAATAAAAGTTCTTATCGTTGTATTACAGTCTTTTTTCCTTGTTTATTTTCATGCTTGTGTTTCTATTAGTTCATGAGTTCCTCCCTCTAAGGGGAGAAAAAAAAAAAGACTTCATCCTCAATCAACATTCAACATTTTTTGGACAAGACAAACCTGATACTCTACTAAGTACTAAAGACATTAAGGTTAAACACAGGGTCCTTGCTATAAAGAAAGACTTGTATGCCTTTGAATTAAAACATAATGTAATAAACACAAATGCAGTGACATAGGCAATAAACAGCGGAAATGTAGAGAATGGGACAACATTCCTTGAGGAAGCAAGAGGTTTCAAAGGTTATATGACCTCATCTGGATCTTAAATTGAAGGTATTTCAATTTGCAGCTAACCACTGAGATGAAATGAGCCATGTAATGAAAATATCTGATCAGATTAGAGGTTTTAGGGAAGATTCTCAAAGGCAGTAGAGAAGAAAAAGAGGGAAAGGGTAGAAAGATATTGGAGGGCAGACATGTGGGTGACTGAGGCACCAGGTTCTGAAATAATTTGCACTTCAAGGTAAGAAATTCAGATTACGTGCACAGTGAGGTCGAACGTTGCATCAACGCCCTGACTCTGATGCTGTGATTCCCTCTGTGCTTAAGCTACCATGGACTGTGCTTTTCACAGAGTAAGCTTTGCTTTAAAGAACATCCTAACTGAAAGATTTTAGGTTAGTGGGTCTCTACGTTGCTGCCTGGATCTGATTTTCATCTTTAGTTCTGTGCTTAAGAATCACTATGTGTTCTATAAACATCTGCATAATTAAATTGAGTTTGGACATAGCCCAAAACTCTTTCTTACTGAACTCACAATAAAAATCATTCTTGCTAAAACAGTTCAGACTCGAATATATCTAAACTTGTATCCTCACAAGAGACACCTCTTATCCCACAATTTGATTGCTTTAACTAGAAAGCTGACTCTCAAACCATTTACTGTTTTGAGAAAGATTGAGATGGGATCTTGGAATTATGGGAGATTCTCTTCTATGATGGATGAATGCTTCTCATCATAAGTTTCCTTGCTTACAATATCAAAGCATAAACATATTTTGTTCCATTTTTGTCTATTTTGATATCTTGAGGTCGAGCAATGAGGTATGCCATTGTGGAATCTGCAGGTAGCAGGATATGCTGTCACAAGTTTCTATTTGTACTCTGAAAGTCAATGGTGCACTTGATTCTGAACTAATCAGTTATCAGTCTAGAAAAATGGGAGTCTGGTAAGTTAAGATTCTAAAGTTGAAAAATAGATTTCTTCTCTTTATCTTAAGAATCTCTTCTAAAATATTTTCTCAAACATCTAATAACTAAATTTATTATCCAGTCTTGTATGATCACACTGCATTTGTAATCTATTATTTGGCCAACATGGGTCTGAATTTTGTAATGGGTGTGCCTTGGTATATAGTAATTAAACTATGATTAAGTCAATTTAGATGAGTATCTCCTAGTGTTTATGTTTAATTTGAAGGCAATAATAGTGTTAGTCATAGTATATGTTAAGCACACCAAACTGCCTAATGAGGTATCTTTATTAATATATGGACATTGAAAACTGTAATTTAGTAAAATTCAATCCTAGCAAAATATGCAAATCAAATCATGATCTAAGTAGAGACCATTATTTTGCACCATATATAGGGTTTTTCCCCCTAAAAGGTTATATGTTTCAGATAATATTTTATATTCCTACTTTCTATGACCTAAGTTACTGTAAACTAAATTCCAATCCCCAGTGCACTGAGCTTGTTTGCATATGTGGATGAAGTGAATAGGGGAGAAGTAAAGATCTATTTCCTTATACCTTACATTTAGCTAAATAGAGGGTATCTCATTGTGATTTTCTGGATTAACAGTTTCTCATCTTTTATCTGCTGTCCATAGAATCCAGTGGTACAACACACTTTCATTGCACATGCTCATACTCAACTGGGGTGGGGGTTTATAATTGCCATGGGAGATGTCCCTCCATACCCACTCGGCCCACAATTTAAACATTTTCTTAAATGATAGTTATTATATATTTATGTATTTACACAGTTCATCATTGTTTAAATGCATTAGTGTTTAGGAATGGAAATCCCCTAATAAAAAAATATGCTTTTCATCAATTTTATCCTCTGACTTTCCATGCAGACTGTGTCTAATCATGTCCACTTAGAGCTAAAGCCTTTGTTCCATCTAATTATCACCAGACTCGAATAAAATGAAATAAAGGCAGCCATTGTCTTTTTTTCTCTGATTGGCCAAGAAAAAGCTATTTCATACTGTGATTTATAGTTCATGTCATTAAGTGGCCAGTTCTGTAAGCTAAACCATATAAATGTTATACTCTAGGCTTATAAAAGAAACTGTGAAGAAGAAGGGGGAAAAGAGAGAACCATTATTTAAACTCTAAATGAAATAAAATTTGCTCTAATGTCATATTCTTCTAACAATAACAGATTGATGTCCAATAATTTGTCTCCTACTTTCAAGACTTTTGTGGAAAAAACAAATGTGTTTATGGGCTTAAAGCATTTTTTTAAAGCATGTGTTCAGATATTCCCTTGGCAGCCACACTAAACTGTGCTGCATAAGTAGAGCTCTTCAGTGGGTTTCGATCATTTTTACACATGAGAAATGGAGGGATTTTTGTTTTAAAAAGTTCTTTTTTAAAAAAAAGATTTTATTTATTCATGAGAGACACACAGAGAGAGGCAGAAACATAGGCAGAGGAAGAAGCAGGCTCCCTACGGGGAGCCCAATGTGGGACTCAAACCCAGGACCCCAGGATCATGACCTGAGACAAAGGCAGATGCTCAATCACTGAGCCATCCAGAGTCCCCTTAAAAAAGTTCTTTAGATGACAGCAGTGTTAGCCCAGGCTGTCCAGAGTGGTAAGAGCAACTATCCATATAAACTCTGAAAGAGAAAAAAATAATTGATTTATACTGATGACCATGTAGAGAAAGTCTTCATTCTAATTAAAATGATGATGTACATAAGATAAACAGTTCCAGAAGAATTAAAATGATCCTAACAGAATCTCTTATTTCATTAACCTAGTTGAGTGTGATGTATTGTTTTCATAGTATACTTTAATTGTGATGCTTGTAACCACTTGGTTACACACATACCCTATTTATCAGCCTGAATTTTAAACCTCCTCAAACACGTAGCACTGACTTTTCAGGGTTCCAACAGGGGGGAGAAAAAAGGATGTTCTATATTTTATTTACAGAGTCTACTTTTCTTTCTTCAAGCTCAAAAATGAGTAGCACAATAGAAGAGGCACAAGGTACCTAGAAGTATGCTTGTTCCAACATCCTCAAAAGTTATCTCAAAGAAAACAGGAGATTTAAGGACATGATCAATGTCTCAGAAGTTGCTGGCAAAAGAGCCCTGCCCTGAGTTTCAACACGGATCTGGCAGTAGAAGAAATTATGTAAACGATTATATTACCAAGGAAACTCATGACCCAGATACTAATTCCTCTCCAGGTTCCTTATAGGAAGGGACGTGAGGGAATAGAAGGCCAAACAGGGATATAGAAACAGAGCTGTTTGACAATATTGCTTCACTCTTCCCTCATGAGAGGAAATTACTCATTCCACCCCAATTCCATAGTCTACTTGGAGTTCTATATCATGCTTTTACTTTTCTTATTGCTACAGTGACCTCTGTCCTTTAAAAACTCTACCTTTCAAAATCTGTTGCACAGTTTTAGGAAAGATTGCATAGTTACATTTCTATAATGTGCTATCATTACCTATTAATGTTTTCTCACACGCCTCATTAATTTTTCTAAATTCCGGGCACAATTCCCAAAAGGAAATGTCAACTGCTTGTAATATTTCCTCTTTAGTAGCTTTTCAATACTGAGAACCTCAATAACCCAATGATTTTGTTCAGAGGACAGCACATTAGGAAAACTTGGTCAAAATGAAATGTTTTCTAGAGAGTTGGGCTACTATTTTGCAATTGCCCTTCCAAAGTAATCACTGAATTTACAATGAGGTTTTGTGGCAATGACTCAAGTTTCTCAACCTGGAATTTCCAGAAATCTTCCCCTAGAAAGAGAAAGAAAAGGAGGACTTAAGAGAGAAATTATTTTAGACTTTTATACCTATTAGGAAAAGCTGAAATGCCTGTA
The DNA here is from genome assembly GCF_018345385.1 of Vulpes lagopus. Taxonomy (NCBI): domain Eukaryota; kingdom Metazoa; phylum Chordata; class Mammalia; order Carnivora; family Canidae; genus Vulpes; species Vulpes lagopus. The sequence continues at coordinate 37,228,506 of NC_054846.1, forward strand.
AATTACTAATTCTTACCCTTCTTAGATTTTACATACAGCAAACAAAAAATTGAAGGGAAAAAAATTGAAACATTTCAGAGAGAAAAAGAAGGGCACAAGGTGACTATTCCTGAGGATTCTCTGAAGATCACAAGAAGACAAGCATTTATATTTCTTATGGCCTTCAGAATTCTTCTGGCCCAACAACCATGCAAATTCTTGGAGAGAAATGAAAAGATAGGAAAGGTATCCTTATTTTTCCTAAAATGCTGGCTTTCCAAGAAGGCAGCTGAGAAATCACTTGGTTACACACATACCCTATTGCTTCTCATTTCAATTTTCTCAGTGAGGAAATGGCTTGACTGGCATCCTGTATCACAGAACTAGAACAACTGGAGGACACTCAACTCTACAATTATCTGGATCTGACATGAGCAGGGTTCTTTGAAGCCTTGAAAGGAATGAATGGATCATTCTAGAAAAGCTTGTAAAGGGAAATATTGTCTTATGAGTCTTTGTAGGGAGTTTTAGACTCATGGGCCTTCACTGTTCTTAATTTACCTTTTGAGTAGTACCTAGATGTGCCTTATTTTAAGATATTCTTTGAAGGCTGGGAGGGGGCAGGGTAAGGTCCCAAGGACACACAAACAGTTAACTGCTTGGGTGTGACGGTCTAATGTACTTTTAATATAAAGGGATTAAAAATCCTGGGGGTTAGGGGTGCCTGGGTGCACAGTTGGTTAACGGCCAAATTCTTGATTTGGGCTCAGGTCATGATCTCCAGGAGCTGGGATCAAGTGCCGAGTCTGACTCCAGGCTCAGTAGGGTTCTCTCTCTCTCCCTCCTCTGCCCCTTTCCCTGGTCACACTATCTTTGGCTTGCTTGCTCTCTCTCTCTCTCTCTCTCTCTCTCAAATAAATAAATAAATAAATAAATAAATAAATAAATAAATAAATAAATAGTAAAAAATAATAATAATAATCCTGAGGGTTAAATAGCAAGACTTCTCTCTTCTATGCCAGAGTTTAAAACCAGCAGAGAGATAAAGAGTCAGAGATCAAAACTGAAGGTTAATAATAGATAAAAGCAAGGCTGGGATACACTGCTTACTTAGGGTGTAGCCAAACAGGCTTGTGGAAGAGGCAGAGCGAGAAGGCGGGGGTGTCATCATAAAGGAAGTCTCTTCCCAGGAAACTAATGGTTGGGGAACATTAGCAAGTGTTCTTCAAAAACCAAAGGGATCTTTGAGTTTTCCTTATTGTTTGATTCATATCAACAGGACAGGAAAGCTGCACGAAATGTGGCATAGGAATACTACCATGGAAGAGAGAGTATGCATTTTACTTATACATTACCTTTATTTTCCAAATTTCTTTGAGCATCGAATGTTTTGTTGTCTATGTAGTTGCTGTTTCTTAGATACACTTTTTAAAATTCTGCCTAGCTACTTGTTCTATGGAACATTCCACAGAAAGTGCTGGGCTTGGGAACTACAAGTATATTTGTCCTCCAAATCTCCCTTGTGGGAAAGACAGGCCATAGTTCACATTTTTTTAAACATGTTTAAGAGGGAGATTTCCCCTAAAGGTGCAGTGTGGTGTACAAATCTCAGCTTGTTGTCCTTTAACTGGCATTCCCTTTTCTTTCCTAGTTGTATATAAAATGATGGTATGCCCTACAACAATGGTGTCTGATCTCATGAAATGTCCCACGGGAAGACGGATGCAGAAAGTCTATGTTTTCTTTTCCCATCTATATATATCCAACACAATATTCCAGGTCAAGAGTGTCTCTATCATCTAACTTAGCACTTGACACATAATCAAGTTTTTGGTAAAATTAAAGTAAGGAATGAAGACAGGCATGTGACTTCTCTTACATTCTATAAAGAATTAGATCTCAGAGGTTTCCTGATTGGAATGGAAACACATGCTCTTTCTGGAATTGGGTAAGGTTTCCATGGCAAATTATTTCTTCTTGGCCTCTGTAAAGAAAGTACTTGGCATCTCCTTTGTTGACATTAAACAATGTCACTTCCCAATTTCCATGCAGCAGAAGTTCACTGTTGCCAGTTTTGAATAGTTTTGCATTATAAATGCTTTTTTGGTTCCTGTTCACTTCCCCTGTATATTTCAGTCTCCATTAAACATACTTGTCTAATCTGTTTTAATTCTGAGAGTCTATTTAATTTTGATGACTTGAAAGTACATTGAAAAAAAAATAACATTGCAATTATTATCTCTTTAGTTGGATGCTGATTGGTTTCACTATTAATTTAATATCCTAGCCATATAGGGTCAGTACTAATAAGCACTTTCTGCTGTCACACAGCTATTGCAATGACAGCTTCCCAAATAAGAGCATACTTTCTACCATGTAATACAAACTAATTTTACTTTATGCTACAAAAAATACTTGTCAGCATCAAATCATCTTAGATTCCTGGCTAGAGACACAGTGTTTAATCGTTATTCTGATACATCAGACAAGCAGATTGTTTTTAAAACTGTGAAAAGTGTCAAACAGTAATTTTATTATTTTTGAAATAATGGTTTACATAAGCAAGACAAAAGATTATTTGCTAACTTTCTGACTATGAGACAAACACTTGTAAGAGCTCTGAAACAGTGAATCAAGATTTTTAAATTCAACATGTGGTCTGAATAAGCCCCACATCACTTTTTTTTTTTTAAATCATTATCCTTTATTTCCTATATTGGAGATTCTAGACTCTTCAGATTCTTGCTAGAATAAAAATTCAGTTGTCTTTTTTTTTTTGAAAAAAAAAAAAAAGGTTTTATTTATGTATTCATGAGAGACACACACACACACACAGAGAAAGAGAGAGAGAGAGAGAGAGAAAGGCAGAGGCACGGGCAGAGGGAGAAGCAGGCTCCATGCAGGGAGCCTGACATGGGACTCAATCCTGGGTCTCCAGGATCAGGCCCTGGGCTGAAGGCAGCGCTAAACTGCTGAGCCACCTGGGCTGCCCAATTCAGTTGTCTTTTTAAAGGTTGGTCATCTCACCTCACAGTATAGGAAGTAAATCTATGTCATTTTCAATATTTATATTGTATAATCATAGATGAAAGTTTGAGAAGAGGAAGGAAAGTGTGATTCATCTAAACAACAATTATTTCAAAATTGTATTTCCTTTTCTCCTCCGTTAAAAAAAAATGGTTAGAATTAAAGCTGTTGAAAATGTATGTTTTTACATGGTTTTCTAAGACATTCATTCCAAGAGTATTTCTTTCATTGTACAATATCGCAGTTAAAAATGTGGCTATATAGATGATTTATTAAGATGTCAGAAATGAGTGACTTCCACTTGAGAATATTTGTGTTTTGAGGAACTAACACAAGGCAAAGACAAAATGGAGGGATTTATGTTTTGATCTCCTAGGACAGCACAAGAATGGCTAATTATCAGAAATACTTCAAGCCAAGGGAATCATGGCCAGCCAAGATTCCTTAAGAAGTCTACTACAGTGCCTCAATTAACACTGGATAATGGAGGAATGAAAATTAGGCCTTAAAACTTATTTAGGACAATTTGACAATATTTTGAGAGCACCCATGGAATAAAGGAAAAGTCTGAATTGCTCTGAATCATTTTTGTTCCAAATTGAAATGTTAACATAACTGGATTTTCTGCCAATATAAAACATAAATCATAGCTGTATTCTCTTCCCTACCTAGTTGTAATTACCTTTTTTCTGTCACTCAGTGTAATTGATAAGGGAGCAGAAGGAGCTGAGGACAAAGCACAAGCTGTCACCCTGCAAACCCTGCCCCCTACACCAGCCAGGTGGGATGAGTGTGACCCTCAGGCACTCCTGGTTGCCCTTAAGATAAGAGAAGGAAAAACAAATGTTTAACTTTTAGGGATTACAGTCCCATAAAACAAGAGTCTCCCTCAGTTTACAAATGTCTTAATGATTTACAAGAAAAAAGCATTCTTATCAATAACCTAACTTCCAGAAGGAAATGTAGACTAAATTAAATGTCCTTATAACCTGCACCCCATTGACAAATACTTGAGGCAGGCAGAGTTTCTCTCTCCAGGAAGCTCCCAGCTGTCTTAATGTCATGCCTTGCTAGAGGGGAAAACAACCTTAACTTGACAGTAGCCAGGCCTCCAGTATCTAGCAGGTTCTCCTTAGCATATGAAAGTTCCTTTGAAAACTTCCCTTTTCTATACTTCCCCCTCAATCCAAGTACATAATCAATTTCTCCTCACCATCCCAGTGAAGCTCTTCCTGCCCAGGGGTCCTGTCCTCATGCTTTAATAAAAGCACCATTTTACACCAAAGATGACTCAAAAGTTCTTTCTTGGCCTTCAGCTCCAGACCTCACCCCAGCAAACCTCTCCTATATTCCAAAACTACATCATAATAAGGAAAGAAGCATTGATTTTTGGAGCCAGACAAACCAAATATTTTATTAGACTTTAAGATTGGATTCTAAGCAGAGCATTAAGAAAGACAAAATCAAGTTCTGCAAGCCTGTTTTACTGTCATTTCCCTTCCTAATACTCCTTTCTACTTCCCTTTCTCAAATGTCCCTCTTATCTAGACTTTGTCTTATCATCCGAAAATTAAAAAAACAAATCTCTCTGACAAAAGCCTCCTCTAAATGTGCATTGGGGGAAGAATGCATTGGTATCTTCCTCTTACACTTGGGAGCTCCTGAATCAGTTCATCCCTGTCACTAGAGCCTCCAATTCCAGTATTTTTCACCATCAACAGACAAAAAGCATAGATACTTCTAACTTGGGTGAGTTCTTTTTTTTTAATCCAATCAGCGTTCTATATAAAAGACTGGCAGGGCTATCCATGACTCTGTTCCTCTCTGCTCTGGGTTTCCAGCAACGAAAGCAATGCCTACTTTCCTGGTGGCTTACCTGTACTTTCCCACTCTTCAATTCTTTCCACAGAGAGATATGCTATGACTGAGCATATCCAGATATGAAGTAGTAGTCCTAAAGCATTTTCACATATATGCAAGCACATGCACACATGCGCGCGCGCGCACACACACACACACACACATTTCTCTCTTCCTACCTTATCACTGAACATGTTGAGTAAGAGACAGGCAGGACTAGGCAGGGAGAGACAAATAGGGGGCTATGTGATCAGGCTTACAGAAATCCCCAAAATGCTGAGGTCTAAGAAAATGATGAGGAACAAGCTAGACCACCTACCTAGGTGTGGGTGGGGAGGGTGTCTTTTTTATGACAGTCATCTGTGGCCAATAAAGAATAACCAGACCCTAAAAAGAAGTAAGCCATGAAAGATGGCATCACCAGTCCTTACTCAAACCAAGACATCACAAGAATGATAAGGCTACAAGCTCCCTAGCCAGTTCTAAATAAAAGCCTGCCAATGGAGGCCCACATTGACTACCCTGTTGGGACCCCTGGGACCCCTCACATTCCAAAGAGCTTTTTCTGTACCCCCGCTTAATAAACTTCTATTGCTTTACTCACTGTCCTTTGTCCACGAGATTCATTCTTCAACTCCGCAATACAAGAACCTAGCTCTCCCACTTCACTGTGGGAGTTTGTAAGAATAAAGGACGTACATATTTGTGGCTCTATGAAAAAAAAAGCATCTCAGATTTAAAAGTGATAGCTTCTAGCGTTCATGAAGAACATATTCTAAGTTAGTAAGACATAGGAGAAATCTCTCACCCAAGAACTCTCACCATTGAGTCTTTGATAAAATTATGTCCAGGCTAGTATATCAATCGAGAGAACATGGTTATGAAGTCTCAGATTTTATTTTTATTTTTTTTACATTTTTTTAAAACTAGACTCCTTAGCCAATATGGAGTTTGAACTCATGATCCTGAGATGGAGAGTCACAGGCCCTACCAACTGAGCCAGCCAGGTGACCTTCACATTTTATTTTTAAACCTCATGTGTAATCTCACTCACTCACATGAAATTTTTTTCTGAAATCTGTGAGTGTTCAAATAGTCACATGTAATCTCAATCACCTTCTATTTTGGAAAACTGTCTAATAAAATTTTCTAAAAGTAGAGTAATTTTTAAATATTTTCAAAGGGATATATAGTGGAAAAGCCATATATATTATAAATGTATATATTTATCCCGTATGTTTGATAGATAGATAGATAGATTGATTGATTGATTTCCCTCCCACTCTCAAGGAGCATTTTGGGTTAAGGTAGCTAACTTTCTAGCAATGAGCTCCATCTAGTGGAACAATTAGAAATATATTAAAGGCAGCTATATTTTAAGAAAAAATACTAGCACAAACTACTTTTTCTCTTACATATTCTAAATTTTTGTGTGTACATGTGTACCTACGTGTTTCTGTTTGCAAGTGCATGTATTCACTAAAGCATCTAGTTAGAAATTAAAATTCAACTTCCCACATCATAATATTTTTACTGTATTTTATAAAAATGGCTGTAGCAAATGTTTAATTATTTACAAAATTGCAACTCCTTATTAACTTGATTAACTGATTGTTAATTTATTTCTTATGACCACTTGTGTATAGCATATATATCAATACCAAAGATAAAGGATGAAAATTAGTATTTTCATCAATCCCAGAGATATCACATTTTCCTTTCAAGTGAGGTAATACTTCACAGTGAGTTTAGAGCATCTAGAGCATCTAAATTATATTCAGAAAAATGTCCTAAATATGGTGGCCTTTCTTTCTTCTTGTCTTTCCGTTATCACAAACTAGAATTCAAGCTCATAAGACAGAGTACCAGTTAAAGGTAAATTAAGAAGACCATAGAATATAAGAAAAATAAACAACTGACAATTCTCAGTGACTGTCAAAACAAAGCTCAAGTGATACATTTTATATTTGTTGGATGAAAATATCTTGCAAGTCAAACTACATCTTCGTATATAAATAGGAGAATGCTTTCTTTTTTGAGATGCTCTGTGCTCATACGGGTATGTACAAAAGATGCACGACAAATTAAAATATATAACAAATGTACCATTTTATATCTGTGGCTGTTCTGGGTAACTACTTCAAAACTAAATAGCTTAATCATATCACATCTCCTGTCTTTGTGAGTATTTGAATAGAACTTGGCTGGGGTTTCTTCTGTCCTGTGAAGCAACAACTGCAAACAGTGAGATCTAGCTGGTATGGAGGGTACTTCCCTTACTGAGAAGGGCAGGGAGACGGAGGTCAGCTGGGAGTGACGACTGGATATCCTGGTTGTGATTTCTTCAGCATGGCATCCTCAGAATGACTGGACTTATGTGATTCAACAGAACAAGGAGGAAGCTGCTGCATGGCCTTAATGACCTAACTTTGTACTTCATAGAGCATCACCGCATTTACACCTCAATCATGAGCTCACTCAGAGTCATTCAGATGAACACCCCATTTCTGGATGGATAAAAATGTCACCGAATTTGTTAACCACGTTTCCAAACCATCAGAGATCTAAAGGGAAGACTTGAAAGCACTAAGAATGTCTCTACAGAAAAGAAGATGCAAAGTTCTGATGACTGTCTTCAACTATCTGGTCATCAATGAAATTAAGATACAGTCTATATTACTCAAGAAAATTGATGTCAGTAGTAATAAGTGAAATTAGATAAGTATTTCAGTTTGAGATAAGGAACAAGAGTTTTCTGATGGCTAAATCTTCCCACTAATATAATAAGCTGCTTTGTGAGGCAGTGAACTATCAATGCACAGCTATCAATTGAACTATCAATGTCACAGATGCTCCAGATGTGACACTACATCGTGTGAGAAGTTAAGAGTGAGTGAATCAAGGTTCCAGCAATACAATCGCATGTAAGAGAGCTTAGCCCTCCATAGTTTGGAGGGAAGATACCTAGAGTAAGATTTATGTAATATATAATAGGATAAAACACCTACTTTCCATGTTGCCTTTCTGGTGTAACACAATAACTAGTTAACTCTGAATTCATTAGTGATCTGATTAAAGCCATTTTGATATAGCAAATGTCTATGGCGGTATTGCTGAATTCGGCTGCATATTAAAATTACTCTAGGAAATAAACAGAAAGTGGTTCCCTAGTTCTAGCCCCACAGATTTTTGACTTATTTAATCCAGAGTGGATGTTTTGCTGTTTTTTAAAGCTCCGGGTTATTTTAATGTGCAGTTGGAGCTGAGGACCGATGGCTATAATACAGGTGGTTCCTCAGGCTCTCTGGCATCACCTTGGTAAAACTGTGCAGTGAAGTGATCCCCTGGACAGTGTGGAAAAGTAGTCATAACTTTAAAACAATATCCTGTGCCATCAACCAGAAGAAAATAAAAATATTTTTTTCATTACACTAATAATTAGATCTACCTAAATGTTCATATAGAGCCTGAGGACTTTTCAGAGAAGTTAGGGAAAAACTGTTTATCTGTAGCTCATATGTGCTCTCCATACATAGGAAGTTCTTATATAAGATGATTTCAGGAGACAGATCTGTCCTTCTAATTAAATACACATAGACTATGACCAAATGAAAAAAAGAACCATATCACAGTCATTTTGGGGACTCCAATGCCTAGCACCCTGCTTTACATGTTATGACTTCAATAACTGTTAAGTTGAATAACTACATAGAATAAAAACTTGACAATGTATTTTAGGGACATATATTGAGAGGTCATTTACAGAGACTCTTTAGAGGAAAACAAAGATTTATGAACTAACTTTTCTAGAAGCAAGTGCAATATATTGCAATATACTGCAATATATTGCAGACAATTTTCATTTGAACTTAAGCAACATTTTTTATCAATCAGTCCCAATTTTATCTCAAACATTTCCTGAGCTGTTTGTTTTTAATGAAATTTAAAAATTCAATATCTAAAAAGTTCGAGACCAAAGCTATGATTTCTAGTACACTTCCTATTAAGTCCCCCATGTGTTATTCCATATGAAACTCAGATTCAAGTGAAGGGTAAATTAAGTTTGCCATTTATAAATTAGTCAACTAAAAGTTTCAGCTCCCTCAGGAACCAAATCACATCTAACTTTCTGCTCCAGTTTGGGAATGAGAATGGGAGAGAGCGCACTGTGAGCTCTGAGTGAGAACTAGAAACATTCTTTATTTTTATTTGAAGGCCTTAAATTTCTAGTTAAGAAAGTCACTGGAGTGAATCATTAGTTCCAGGCATCAGAGTAAGAGCCAACCACGATACCTCACTGTTAATCATCACAGTGTGAAAAACGCAGCATGATGTTCAAACACTCAAAAGCAAGGATCTCCAAAAAGGATGTTTGACAGTCTTTAAAATTTCCTCATAATTTTCGATAGAAATTATTTTGTGCTATCAGCCATAAGAAATAGGTGGGTTGCTGGGCCAAATTCATCATGAAGATTGCTGCACATGACAAATTACTTGACAATTTTACTTTCTAGGTCTGGAAAAAAATAAACTATTTTTATTTTGTGAGGTTTCATTTTTATTAAAATGTGTTTTAGTAATTAAAGGAAGTTTATGCCTTGTCCTTACATGAATGATACATAATGCAGAAAGCAAAACTGGAAAAGCAGGAAAAATATGTGTATGTGGGCAAACTCCATGTAAAAATCCATCATTGCTTTGTTTCTAGAGTGTACTTTGCAGTGAATGTTACTTCCTTGAAGGCTGGTATTTTTTTTCCTAGGTATTTTTTTTTAATTGAAGTTCTATTTGCCAACATATAGTATAACACCCAGTGCTCATCCCGTCAAGTGCCCCCCTCAGTGCCCATCACCCAGTCACCCCATCCCTCTGCCCACCTCCCCTTCCACTACCCCTTGTTCGTTTCCCAGAGTTAGGAGTCTCTCATGTTTTGTCACCCTCTCTATTGTAACTTTATTTATCACTGGATTCCCAGACTTGGCATAGGGCTTAAACTAGAGCAGGAATTTAAACTTTTTATTTGAAAAGAAAATTAATTAATTATGCTAAAATAAATGAACAAATGAATCAAGGAGGGTTCCCTTTCTAATAATCACAAATTGTATTTTAGGGCAGAATTAATTGTCAGGGCATAATTAATCATGACTTATACTTTTTTCCCCCAAGTCTAAGCATATATGTCAATGTTTCTTTTTAAAATATCATGAAATTTTAACTATTTATATACCTTTTTCTGTCAATGTCAATTTTAAATTATGAAAGTTAAGCAGATAAACTAGATACTTTAAGATGTTGCTATATCCACAGTGATGTTAGTTTAACAAAGATATTCCCAAAGGTCTTTATTCCTTTCAATCCATTAAAAAAATAATAAAAAGAAATACATATGAAATCTACTCAATAAATGGTGAGAGCAATGACTTCCTTGTAGTTTCTGTCATATAAGCAACAATAGCTCCAGTCACTTTTTACCCAGACAAATAAAAGAATAAAATCTTAATTTTCAGAGTGGAATTAAGTCTCAACTTATCTATTCCAGTTTGACACTTCTTTTTTTCTTCTCTCCCAGGAATATTTACTTTTCCTTCTGTCTTATGTTTCCTGTCATCACATCCCTGCTGAGTTTTTCTATTTCTGTTCTTGGGATATTTAATGAGAAAACAGAAAGAATGAAGTTTAGCTTCCACTTACTACACTTCGTTTAATCCTTATGACAGCCCCATGAAGTGAAGGTAGGAGATTTCAGAGTGATTAAGTAAATACTGAACATTATTCAGTAGTTTGCAAAGTTAAGATTTGCAAATAGGTTTGAACTCTAAGCTACTAGGGCACCTGGGCGGCTCAGTGGTTGAGCATCTGCCTTCAGCTCAGGGTGTGATCCCAGGGTCCTGGGATGGAGTACCCACTGGGAGCCTGCTTCTCCCTCTGCCTATATCTCTGCCTCTCTGTCTCTCATGAATAAATAAATAAAATCTTAAAAAAAACACATCTCTTTATTGGTGATAGATAATCTGGGATTAGCAACACTCTCCATTCTGTTCTCTGAGGAATTTCTAATTCGTGTAGCCAATGATCTTGGAAAAGTGACCCAGTACTACTGACTTAACTAGTAGGGCTGTATTCAGTTCTCAGGAAGGGCAAATATTGTTCAAGGACAACTGACTTGACTATGTACCCTCACTGCCTTGTGCCAGGAAACTTGTGTTACTAAGAGGGAGACCAGTTTTGGGTCTCAGAGTCATCATGATGATAAGAAAACCCGCAGCTGTGCTACTCTGTGGTTTGTCTTCATTCTCATGTCTGTTTTCCTTCTCTTCTAGTATTGCCAAAGGTCTGAAGTTAAGAGAGAAACCTCCAACTCAGAGAGATGGAACTCTGTGAGAAACCTGGTGGTCTTATGCTGTGATTATTTTGATTTGTATTTCCCTACATGAATCTAACTGTACTTTGCCAATAAAAACATTTAAAAAATATTTTTAAATATACATTGATTTTTCCAGGAACACAAGTACTGTATAATAAGGAGAAATTGTACTTTCACTTCTTTCTGGAGCCTTAAGATTTATTCGCCATGTTAGAAAATCATGACATTGACCAAAATCATTTATGGTATTATGAGAATATACCTGGCAAAACAAAACCCCTGTGTTAGTTTACACTGTTTAGCTGTTTGTTGCATTACAATGGTTTTGTGTTTAAGTGCAAATACCTAGATTGTTTTCTACTACACTTGTGCCTGAGTATTTACATATGGTAATATAGATCATTTTATTATCTGTTCTTTTATTGTCCTTTACTATTATGAATGGACATTATGTAGATTTATGAGTTATGTTTATAGATAAGATATATTACCGATGAATTTAATTTTAGGATATTTATTACAAAATGGAATTGGATCTAAAAGGTATGACAATTTTACTAGCTCATAGTCTCCTTAATGTGGCCAATTTCTTCTGAAAATCTGAGCTGAAGAGATAAATATTTAGAATTGAGAACAGTTTTACTTGGCTACTACTCAAGAACTCAGGTATATCTGCAGTAGGCCCAGACAACTGTTTCTTCTACTAATGATACCAGTGATGCCAAGGAGCATGACACTCCTTTAAATCAATCTTTTTGTCCAGAATTTGCCTATAAAACACATGATATATCCTATTTCCATGAATTCATTCATTCATTTATACCTTAGTTTTGAACTTTTATTTAAATTCTAGTTAGTTAAAAAAAATAATAAATAAATTCTAGTTAGTTAACATACAGTGTAGTATTAGTTTCAGGAGAATTTAGTGATTCATCACTTACATATAAACACTCAGTGCTCATCAAAAGTTCCCTCCTTAATACCCATCATTCATTTAACCCATCCCCTTGCCCACCTCCCCTCCAGCAACTCTCAGAGTTAACAGTCTATTTTCTGGTTTTCTTCTCTTTTTTTTTTCACCCTACGTTCATCTGCTTCATTTCTTAAATTCTACATATGAGTGAAAATGTATATTTGTCTTTTTCTGACTTACTTTGCTTATTAAGATATACCTAGCTCCATCCACATCATTGCAAATGGCAAGATTTCATTCTTTTTGATGACTAATATTCTGATATCATACACACACACACACACACACACTCACACACGTATCTTATTTATCCATTCAGCAGCTGATGGACATTTGGGTTCTTTCCATAATATGTCTACTGTTGATAATGTTGCTATAAACACTGGGGTGCATGTATACCTTCAAACCAGTACTTCTGTATCTTTTGCATAAATATGCAATAATACAATTGCTGGATTGTAGGGTAGTTCTAGTTTTAATTTTTTGAGGAAAGTCCATACTTTTTCCAAAGTGGCCGCACCAGTTTGCATTCCTACCAACAGTGCAAGACGGTTCCCCTTTCTCTGTATCCTTGCTAACATCTGTAATTTCCTGTGATGTTAATTATAACCATTCTGACAGGTACAACGTGGTATCTCAGTGTAGATTTGTTCTGTATTTCCCTGATGATGAGTGATATTGAGTATCTTTTCAGGTGTTTGTTAGCCATCTATGTCTTCCTTGGGAAAATGTCTATAAATGTCTTCTGCCCATTTTTTAACTGAATAGTTTATTTTTGGGGTGTTGAGTTTGATAAGTTCTTTATAGATTTTGGATACTAACCCTTTATCAGATATGTCATTTGCAAATATCTTCTCCCATTCTGAAGGCTGCTTTTAGTTTTGTTTCCTTCATGGTGCAGAAGTTTTCCATTGTGATGAAGTCTCCAACAGCTCATTTTTACTTTTGTTTCCCTTGCCTCCAGACACGTATCTAGTAAGAAGTTGCTATGCCTGATGTGAAAATGTTATTGCCTGTGTTCTACTCTAGGATTTTGATGGTTTTCTGTTTCACATTTAGGTCTTTCATCCATTTTGAATTTACCTTTGTATAGTGTAATAGAGTGGTCCAGTTTCATTCTTTTGTATGTTACCCTCCACTTTTTCCAATACTACTCATTGAAGAGACAGTACCCCCCTCCTTTGGATATTCTTTCCTGATTTGTCAAAGATTAGTTGACCATATAGTTGTGGGTCCAGTTCTGGGTTTTCTATTCTGTTCCATTGGTCTATGCATCTCTTTTTATGTCAGAACCATACTGTCTTGATGACTACAGCTTTGTAATATAGCTTGAAATTAGAATTGTGATGCCTCCAGCTTTGCTTCTCTTTTTCCAGATTGCTTTGGCTTATTTGGGATCTTTTGCAGTTTCATGCACATTTTAGGACTGTCCTAGCTCTGTGAAAAACACTGGTGGTATTTTGATGGGGACTGCATTCAATGTGTAGATTGTTTTGGGTAGTATAGACAATTTAATAATATTTATAATTCCAATCCAGGAACATGGCATCTTTTTCCATTTCTTCGTGTCCTCTTCCATTTCTTTCATCAGTGTTCTATGTTTTCAGTGTACAAGTCTTTTACCTCTTTGGTTAGGTTTATTCCTCAGTACCTTATGGTTTTTGGTGTAACTACAAATGGGGTCAATTCCTTGATTTCTATTTCTGCTGCTTCATTATTGGTGTATCAAAATGCAACAGATTTCTGTATACTAATTTTGTATCCTGAAACTTTACTGAATTCATGTATCAGTTCTAGCAACTTTTTGATGGAATTTTTTGGGTCTTCTACATAGAGTATCATATCATCTGCGTGCGAATAGTGGAAGTTTGACTTCTTCCTTGCTGATTTGGATGACATTTTTATTTCTTTTTTGGTATCCGATTGCTAAGGTGAGGATTTCCAGTATATGCTAAGAATGGGGAGAGTGATCATCTCTCTCTTAGTTCTGATCATAGAGGAAAAGCTCTCAGTTTTTCCCCATTGAGGATGACACTAGCTGCAGGTCTTCTGTATATGGCCTTTATGATGTTGAGGTATGTTGCCTCTATCCCTACTTTATTGAGGATTTTTATCCAGAATTGATGCTATACTTTGTCAAATGCTTTCCTGCATCTATTGAAAGGATCATATGGTTCTTATCCTTTATTAGTGCAACGTATCACATTGACTGATTTGTGAATATTGAATCACCCTCACAGCCTACGAATGAATTCCACTTGATGGCGGTGAATGATTCTTTTAATGTACTATTGGATTCAATTTGATAGGATTTCGTTGAGAACTTTTGCATCCATGTTCATCAGGACATTAGCCCGTAATTACATTTTTTAAAAAGTGAGATCTTTGTCTGACTTTGGAATCAAAGTAATGTTGGTCTCATAGAAACAGTTTGGAAGTTTTCTTATATTTCTATTTTTTGGAACAGCTTGAGAAGAATAGATATTAATTCTTCTTTATATGTTTGGTACAATTCCCCTGGGAAGCCATCTGGCCCTGGGCTTTTATTTGTTGGGAGATTTTTGATTACTAACTCAGTTTCTTTGCTGTTTATGGGTCTGCTCAAATTTTCTATTTCTTCCTGTTTCACTTCTGGTAGTTTGTATGCTTCTAGGAATTTATTCATTTCTTACAGATCTCCCAATTTTTTGGCATATAATTTTTTTTTATAATATTCTAATTATTTGTGTTTCTGTGATGTTGGTTGTGATCGCTCCTGTTTCATTCACAATTTTATTTATCTGGATCCTTCCTATTTTCTTTTTGAATAGTCTGGCTAGGGCTTTATCTATCAATTTTATTAATTCTGTCAAAGAACCAGCTCTTGGTTTCCTGATCCATTCTATCAGGTTTTTTTGTTTCTATATCATTTATTTCTGCTCTAATCTTTGTTATTTTCCTTTTCTGCTGGCATTAGGCTTAATTTGTTGTTCTTTTTCTTTAGGTGTAAGGTTAGGCTGTATATTTGAGATTTCTCTTGCTTCTTGAGGTAGGCCTATATTACTATGTACTTCCCTCTAATGACCACTTTTGCTGCAGCCAAAGATTTTGGACTGTCATGTTTTCATTATCATTTGTTCCCAGGTATTTTTTTTTTAACTTTCTTCTTTAATGTCCTGGTTAACCCACTCATTATTTAGTAAGGTGTTCTTTATCCTTCATGTATTTGTGGTCTTTCCAAATTTTTTTCTCCTGTTTGACTTCAAGTGTCATAGTGTTGTGGTCAGAAAACATGCATGGTATGATCTCAATCTGTTTGTACTTGTCGAGGTCTAATTGTGACCTAATATGTGATCTGTTCTGGAGAATCTCTCATGTACTCAAAAAGAATGTGTATTCTGATTTAGGATGAAATGTTCTGAATATATCTGTTAAGTCCATCTGGTCCAGTTTGTCATTCAAAGCTGTTGTTTCCTTGTTGATTTTCTGTTTATAGATGATCTGTCCGTTGATGTAAGTGGGGAGATTAAAGCTCCCTACTCTTATTGTATTATTATCATAATTATCATAAGTGAGTTCCTTATGTTTGTTATTGTTTTGTGCTCTCAAGTTGGGGGCATAAATATTTATAATTCTTAGACCTTCTTGTTGGATAGATCCCTTAATCGTGATATAGTTCCCTTCCTTATCTCTTGTTTCAGTTCGGTTTAAAATCTAAGTTTGTCTGACATAAGTATTGCTACTCCATCTTTCTTTTGATGTCCATTTGCATGATAAATGGTTCTCCATCCCCTCACTTTCAATTTGCATGTCTGGCTACCTCTAAAAAGAGTCTCCTGTAGGCAGTATATGGATGGGTCTGGTTTTATTTTTTTTAATCTATTCTAACACCCTACATTTTTGATTGAAGCATTTACTCCATTTACATTCAGAGTAATTATTGACAGAAATGAATTTAGTGCCGTTTTATTAGTGTTTTGTCATTGTTTCTGGAAATTTTCTCTGTTCCTTTCTAGGCTTTGTTGCTTTTGATTTTTTTTTCCCCCACTAAAAGAGTTCCCTTTAATACTTTTTGTACGGTTGGCATAGTGGTGATGAACCCTACATGTGATGAACCTTTTGCTTATATGGGAAACACTTTTTATCTACTTCTATTCTGATTGATGGCCTTGCTGGATAGAGTATTTTTGGCTGCAGATTTTTCCCATTCAGCACATTGAACATATCATGTCATTTACATCTTGGTTGCCAAGTTTCTGTGAAAAGATCTGTTCCTAATCTTATCTGTCTTCCCTTAGAAGTTAGGAACTACTTTTGTGTTGCTTGTAGAATTTCTTTCATCTCTTTATTTTTCAAATTTAACTAGGATATGTCTTGGTGTTGGCCTGCATTCATTGATTTTGATGGGCGTTCTCTATGCCTCCTGAATTTGGATGTCTGTTTCCAGATTAGGGAAGTCTTTACCTACAATTTCCTCAGATAAATTTTCTGCCTCCTTTTCTCTCTTCTTTTTCTGGGACTTTTATGATATGAATGTTATATAAGGAACTCTCACTGAGTTCCTTAAGTCTATATTCGTGATCTAATATTTTTCTTTCTCTTTTCTTTCCTGCTTCATTATTTTCCATAATTTTATCTTTTTTTAAAATTTTCATTTATTTATGATAGTCACAGAGAGAGAGAGAGAGAGAGAGAGAGAGACAGAGGCAGAGACACAGGCAGAAGGAGAAGCAGGCTCCATGCACTGGGAGCCCAACATGGGATTCGATCTCGGGTCTCCAGGATCATGCCCTGGGCCAAAGGCAGGTGCTAAACTGCTGCGCCACCCAGGGATCCCCATAATTTTATCTTCTATGTCATTTATTTGTTCATCAGCTTCCATCCTTGTGGTCACTAAAGACAACTTTGAATCTCAGTTATTGCATTTTTCATTTTGGCCTGACTAGTTTTTAAGTCTCTTATCTCTGCAGTAAGGGATACTCTGATGTCTTCTATGCTTTTATCAACCCAGCTAGTGTCCTTAATGATTGTTGCTTTAAATTCTGGATCAGGCATATTATTTATATCAGCTTTGATTAAATCCCTAGACATGACTTTTTCTTGTTCTTTCTTTTGGGTTGAATTCCTCTGTTTTGGCATTTTGTCTAGGTCTATTGTCTTCTTCTGTGTATTAGGACAGTCTGTTATGTTTCCTGCTCCTGAGAGTAATGGCTTTATGAAGAAGAGCCATATACTGTCCAAGACCTTGTGCCCTAGGAAGGATCTCTGGCGTATGCTAAGTACACTCTGCTGCTGTATTTTAGCCACTTTTTCCCTCACATGAGTCCTCTGTAGAGTTTTTCCTTGCCTGCAGTGGGGGAGTATTTGGATCTTGGCCAGAGTGCAGCAAATTTTAACTAGGAGTGCTCTGGTCTGCTTGTAAAGAGACCTGATGCTATCTCCACTAGAGCTGAAGCTTTGCAGGACTCTTTGGTTAGTAGACAAGGTGCATGCAGTGGCTTTGTGCTGGTTTTCTGGGTGAGGGGCAGAAAAACTGCACTGGTTCTTAGGCACACTTGCCCAGGAAGCACCTGCAGAATGCAGGGGGCAGGGCTTGTGTAAGTGCTTTAGGCCTCCAGTGTTGATTCTTCACTGCTTACTTAAGTTAGTTTATGCTGAGGGACAGGGGAGAGAAATAGCACCAATCCCATTTCTTATTCCTGGAGAAGGGAGTTCACACCTGCTGCTATCCAGGAAGCAGAAGAATGAACAATCCCAGAAGAATGAACAATCTCCCCTTGTGTGTCTCATGTATCCCTCCACTGAGTTTAAGACTCCAAACGTTAGGGACCTGGTGTGGCACAGATCAATGCCAGTCTTCTTAGGAAGGGTCTCATGTGCCAGGACTTATGTAGGTTTATCGTAGAAGGCACCAAAGTGCAGGTGCATGGAGTACAGCCCAGAAAAGGGCCAGTGTCCAGGTTAGCCACCCTCAGTAGGCATCTCTGTGCCGAGGGTGAGGGACGGGGGAGAGTAATGGCTCTTGCCAGCTCTTTTGTCCCTGGAGCGGCAATGCCACCTCTCCCTGATGCACTCCAAGAAGAGAGAATTGTCCCTGCCAGTGCATCCCGGGGGATCCTCAGATCACACTGTCTGCTCCCAAGCCTTTGCCCTTCACTTTAGCACCACACCGCCCTCAGGGCTCCACATCAGTCACACCACCAAATTCTTAAAACTCCAGTCTTCGGGCCTCACTGGCTGTGAAAATTCATGAAAATGAAAATGAATCCATCTCATTTTTCCAGTCAATGGCTTTGGAGAAGTGTTTTCCTTGTGGATCTCCTGTGAGCTCCCATGTCTCTCTTTCTCCCTTCCCCTTCCCTCTGCAGCACCTGTGATCCATTTCTCCCTCAAATTATATCTAAGCACCTCCACCTTCCACGATGTGACCTTTCCTCTCCGTCTAGTTGTGCAGTTTGTTCTGTCAGTACTCAGATAAATTCCTTGGGTATTCATAATAATTTGATATTTCTCTAGTTGTGTTCAAGGGAGGAGGCGAGCCTAGGGTCCTCCCACTCCTTTGCCATCTTAGCTCCTCTCTCCCTCCATGAAATCATTTATAAATGGATTTTAAGTAGCCATTGCGCAGAGGACATGTTCCTTAGGAGGCTTTTGTGTGTGTGTGTGTGAGCTATTTGATGCCGACTAAGAAAAACATCTCATTAGAAGATTTATACAAATCAGCATCTATGTGTATTCATGGCTTAATTACATTTATAATTTACCTATATAACATTCTTGTGAATCATCTATGTAAAGAGTTCTAAGGTTGAGGCGCTTACTACTGTGTAAAATGAGTAAACTGACTGTTAAACCACTCCTAATGATAGCTCTCTCTCTGTACTCATATTCCAGGAAGTGAGAGAGAAGAGAGAAACAGCAAAAGTCAGTGTGTTCTTTCTTTTCTCTTCATTCCTTTGTCCCTGTTTTCTTCCATTTTTTTCTTTAATTCTTTCATTCTTTTCATTTCCTTCTTTTTTCCTACTTTCCTTTCTTACCTCCTGCTCCACTCCTAAGCAGGTGGCTATAGGTCAATTAATAAATAAGGACTCCAGGTGCCATCTTGAAGCCTGAAGCAAAAGAGCCAAACCTAAGTTTAAAATTCTTAAAGGTCTCTCAAAAAAAAAAAAAAAATCTTAAAGGTCTCTCAATTAAAAAAAAATTCAACCAGCTTTGTTGAATTTTTCATTTAATACAGACTTGAAATGAAAACTAGAAGCACATTTGTAGACGTTGGTAAAGTGAAAAATTTAGAGAAAGATACCAAATACATTTTGTCATTTGTATTTCTTTAAAATTTTTATTTAAGTTGCAGCTTATATTTAAATGTGCTGTCATTAATAATTATATGTAGACTGGTTTTTGTGTTATCTCTAAAATTGAAAAGAAAATTGGAAAATTCTCTACGCTGTCAATCATTCCTATAAGTGGCTGAACATTTGAGACCAGAGCTATCAGGAATGTGCAATTACTTGTAGCTACTGGCAACGTTTCCTAAAGAAAAGAAACACTGGTACTAATTTTGCACTCAGCAAAAATAACAACTATCTCTTGGACTAATGAAATGCTAAGGTTCTTTCTGGCTTTGTTAAGTATACCTTTTTATTTGCCTTAAATCTGATATATTAAAAGTTTGAGAAGCACTCTCTTAAGCCTACCAGTCAAACAACTCTAGTATTTTTCATATCTGCAAAATCTCATTCAAAACAATTAAAATATAGGGTTTTTTTTCCCTGCATTTTCCTAATTCTGTTGAATTCTGGCATCCAGAAAATGTATAAAGAGTACAACTCTGGATCTGCTTAGTTTCAATGCTCTTTTTGTCTTGACTCCAGTAAGTGGTTTTACTCAGCATATTAATAAATAGGATAAAAATAATTTCATCCAGGGACTCCTGGGTGGCTCAGTGGTTGAGCGTCTGCCTTTGGCTTAGGTCGTGATCCTAGGGGTCCTGGGATGGAGTCTCCCATCAGGTTCACCACAGGGAGCCTGCTTCTTTCTTTGCCTATGTCTCTGCTTCTCTCTGTCTCTCATGAAAAATAAGTAAAATCTTAAAAAAAAAAAAAGTAATTTAATCTCCATAAACTGTCATTAACAGGCCACTGTCAACTTGGAACACATGCTCATGGAATGTGTCCTGTGTCCTGTTTTATAGGAAGTTATCTTTTGCTGATATGACTTACTGAAAACATTATTAATAAAGTTACAGATAGTATCAACTTACTTGCCTTGTTTTAGAAGTGGCAGGAATTCAGAATGCCATTGTAAGACATAAAAGCAGTCAGAAATAAGGGAAGTTCACATCATTGCAACATCTGTGCTATGCAGGTGTCCACACTTCATAGTATTACTTTAGTTTGTTATTTGGAGACTCTACAAGCAGCCTTTTTTGAAGTGGTAATATAAATCTACCTTTCAACCCAATCAAAGCTTCATTCCAACAAAAAAGATAAACATTGTAACAGGCCATTTTTCTAAATGTATTTGCTAATTTTTTATTTTGTTTCAATGTTTTAAAACTGAAATAACAGTCTATTATAGGGTATGATTAAGAAAACAGTTAATTCATATTCATTCTCTGACAAGATTCCTTATAAGTGACAGAAATTTATGAACCTGCTTCAGACTATGCATATACATTTAAAAGGCTGGAATAAAGTAGAAAACATCTCCAATTTAAAAAAAACTGAAAAAAAAAACCTGTTTAGTTTTAGGACCTTTGAGATTTATAAGCAATGTTCAAAGACATCATCATTGTGAAAGAGTCAAGAAATTCAGTCATTTAACAACTTGAAAATCTAAAATGGCCTTGATCATTTATATATTTTTAGTATATTTTCTTTTTATCAAAGTCTAAGTGAAGAGTTTATCATAAATATAATAAACAACAGCAAACAGAATGGGTTCAAGAATAAGCCCATACTTATTAACATATTCAACCAGTTTTTTTATGGTTTTTCCACAAGCTAACGGCCACTAATACCCACTAACTTGTATTATGCTTTCCAAACCCTCTCTTTTATTATCCCTTATTCTCTTGAAGGATTAAAACCTCACCTCACTTCTTTTCCCAATCCTGCCTCCACCCCAGTTCTAATATCATTTTTTTCCTCTTTCTACAAATATGCAAATAAGTGCACTCTTTCCCAGATAAATGCAGAAAATTAGCATTAACAAGGAAACTCTAAAGTATAAAAGCAAAGTGATCCAACATGTATGATTTATTTATTAACTATTTAAAGAGGATTAATTTAAAAAAATAGTAATGCTTCCCAATACATGAGATCCTACTGTACTAAGACATAAGTGTTGGGAGAACTGCTCACAAGCATGTATCCCTCTTCCCCTTTTGTATTAACATGCCTTGTAGCTAATAAGCTTCAGAGCAGTTCTTCAGAACAATTTCAAATTGTCTCCCAGGCCATACTCCTCAGGAACACAACAAAAAAAGCATTTACTAACCTCTTTAAGACTGGCTTTCTTCCAAGTCGACACCACTTTCCTAAGAGGGGCATCCAACTTAAGACCATAAATTCCACTTGCATATGGTTATTACTCATGGTTTTCTTTCTTTTTCAAACCTCCATTTCTCCTGCCTCTAAACACTGATACTTGCTAAATGTCTTACTAATTTGGACAAGGCATTTAAAATGAAAAATCACCTTCCTCCAAAATGCTGAGCATATCTTCTCTGGAAATATATTTATTTTCTATTGAAGTAGTCATAGACTGGAATAACAAACACGAAGTATAACCAAAGTCATTACTATAACTTAGTCTGTTTAGGTATAGAGAATCAAGAAGAAAGGTCTAGTGAAAGGTTGAAGGATGGTTCGTGCGCTGCTTAATTAGGAGTTGGAAGAAAGGTACCTGCAGAAATAGAGTTGTCCCATGAAAGATATAGGAAGGCCCAAGCTCCATCTTTGTGGAAAGAGGCTCTCTTTCTGAAGTCTTTGGTCTGCAGTAACAAATAGTATTCATCTGCTTATTACTGTTTGCCTATATTATGATGTACCCCCTCCCCAATATACCACAGTATATCTCAGATTCAACAATACAATATTCCTAAATTCCTGAAACAATGTGAAATACTTTCGTCCCTGTAACCAGCCAAGTAAATCATGAAATATAAATCAAGGGTTTCTGTTCTTGGTTCAATGTGAAAATTAATCCATTGCACCGAAGGAAACTGAAAACAAAACTAACCTAGGAGTGCCATCTAGTGGAAAGATCTACTATGACCACACCAGGCTGTTTCCTTCCACAGGCTTTTCTTTAAAAAATGAAGATTGGGGAGTATGCTGTCCTGCAAAGGAAAGTTCTAGCTAATAATTGGCAATTAAGGAAAGAAGTTGAAACCTGATAATTATTGCCTTCTCTCTTCCCTCACAGAAAACCTATTATCCAGCTTAGAGTCTATGGAGGAGGAAAAGAGGGAGGCCTGTTGTGTTATCTCAGGAGAGTTGTACATACTATGCCTGACACAGGGTGAGAAGGGCCACACATCTCATATTCCAGGGGAAAGCACATTCATTGGGGTAATGACTGTGAGACAGAAAAAAATGGCAAAGAAAATAGGCCGGAGTTGATAAAAAGTGCAGCTTTCCCTCAAGAGGATTTGACAGTGGTACAGATGACTGCAGTAAAGTCCATTTAAATAATGGCTGCTACAGGGGATCCCTGGGTGGCTCAGTGGTTTAGCACTGCCTTCAGCCCAAGGCATGATCCTGGAGACCCTGGATGGAGTCCCACGTCCGGCTCTGCATGGAGCCTGCTTCTCCCTCTGCCTGGGTCTCTGCCTCTCTCTCTGTGTGTTTCTCTCATGAATAAATAAATAAATAATCTTTAAAAAAAAAATAAAATAATGGCTGCTATGGAACAGACAAGAGAAAGGAAACCCTAATGGGAGCTTGGAAGTTCAATGACTGCCCTGAGAGGGAGTGGGGAGGGAGCCACTGAGAAAAAGATATTTGAAATCCCATATATACAGCAAACATTCTTGTATGGGGGAGGCGTTTGGCAATCCCTGGTGTTTCTAACTGTAATTTGGAGCTTTATTTACATAAGTGCCTATATTTCCTAAATAAAGTTGAGTGCCTTGAAAAATAAGTGTGAGGCTTTTGCAAGCACTTTACTTACCTAAACTTGATCCAGACAGGTGGGCAAAGGAGAATCTCTCACCACTCCATAAATGGGTTCCACAAGGAAATAAAGCCCAAATTGTAGTACATTCACATTTCACCATAGTGCCCTTATTAGAAATTTGAGATTTTAAACCCTAACTGTTAAGGCTTGGGCGGTTGATCTGGGGGTAGAACCCTGGGATTTGTATTTTAAAAATCACTCCTATTCTGATGCATGTGGTCTGGGACTACAATTTGAGAATTACTTCCTGCTGAGCTAAGGGCAAGTGAGTTAGGTTTACTACCTCAGGAGTAAACAAAGTCAAGCTGAGGGATAAGAAAGTGTAGTTTTTGCTACTGTTGTTACCTAGAAGTTCTAGACGACTTTAAGACTACACGAGGACCAATTCATCCCAGTTTGCTGGGGATTTTCACAATTTTAGAACCCCCAAAGACTCATCAGTCCCAAGAAAATTGTGACAGCTGGTCACCCCACTGAAAAAACCTTCTATAAAGTGTTGTGTACAGTTGTAGCTTCCAGAGCAAGCTGAGTAAAGAACGAGTGGGCTTCCTGGGGGTAATCTGGACTGAAAATCCAGCTACTAGGGAATCACTATTAGGAATACTACCAGGAGGTGTAGTGTAGGCCCCACTAAAGCAGCTACCTGTGCCACAATAGGGAAGAGGCAGTTATTCAGAAGGGCTTATGGACTGGAGTTACCACAGTAGATAATCTGTCCTGCTAGAAGAAACATTTTTCAAGCTTTTGTAGTCTTTATTTCCCAACTGAACAAATAAACTGACAATAAAAGGAAAGGAGAAGAGGGAAAAGTGAATTTGGCACATCTTGCTATCAGGAAAGCTATGTCCATTTGAATAATGTAAGACTGAACTTAGTGTGAAGTCTTCTGAAGCCTTCAGTTCCACCAACATGTAAGTCCATTACATCCCAAGGACAGTATATCTCCTCATTTGAGTTTTTAGTATAATTCTTCCGAATGAAAAAGAATATATCCTTTTGGGAAACCTGGTTGAGTTTTAAGATCCAATAACTCAAACAGGTTCTATAGACCTTGAAATTTTGACCTAGCTCTGAAATGGTCAACGAAAGGATAGAATACAGGCTTACACAGGGATAGAGGTGGTTGACTTTGTCCAAACACAGAAAATATGATCACAAATTTTGTAAAATTATAAATTACATCTATTTGAAGTTATACGTGTTGGTAACAATGATTTCAATTTCATTGAGGGAAACCAGGTCTACTTTCTTGAATCAAAATCCAGGAAGTTGACTAAAAGAATCTCATTTCAGAAGACCACCAACCTTTCCTATTTTTGTCTTCAAAAGACCAAGTTTTCTTAAGATCTGTCCAAGCATAAGGTATTCCCTTGTCTGCACCAATGGAAATTGAATGAACTTGAATGGGTGTCACAGAAACAACCAGCTGCTCGCCCAAATCCATGAATGTCTCTTCTTTCCAGACACAAATCCTGAGAATGTTTTCCTGCTTCACTTGTACTTAAGTATGGCCATCTGACCGATGAGCCAATGGAAGGCAAGCAGAAATGGTATGCACTACGCTCAAGACTGGTCTATGAAAATCTACCACACATTCTCCTAAAGCCACCACACTTTTCCCTTCAAGCTGACAAGGATGGTGGCTCAACGGATATCCTTGAAAACATCTGTTGAAGATGACAGAACATCCACTGGGGAGCCTACATGACTGCTGAGGAAGACATTTGGTCCAATTCCCACCTAACAGGTAATCTATGTGAGCAATTTAAAAAAAAAAAAACTATTTTGTAAGAGCCATTATATGATTTGGAAAGTGTTAGCAAAGTTCCATTATCTTCACTAATTTAATAAGCAAAACCCCAGGATAGCCTGCATTATAGAGCTACTGTTTCTAGGGCTTGCTATAAAAGAAGGTATCCAAGGAGATGGGCCCGCACTAGGGCAGATGGCCCCTGTGCTATGCCCTCACATCACCTCAACGCAAAAGTACTTCCTCAAAGGCAGTCCATTTCCCAGCAAGTGTTAAGTGTGAAGGGATATTATAGCTGGCAAGCAGCATTTTTCTAATTCATTTTTGCGATAGGTAATAAACGTTATGAGCTCATAGTAAAAAATAAATAAATAAATTACATGTGAAGAGGAATGTGTCATGCTGCTACTTAACATTTCCTTTATCTCTCCAAGTTGAAATTTTGATCAAACATAAGTTTTGAGTTAGAAGTCATTTGAGAGGCTTCTGAATGTTGAATCCATATTTTAAAAAGTCCATATGTCTCCTAAGGACCAATAAAGTGGAGAGTGGGTCAGATGTGCCAAAAGCTTCTGGAAAGGAAACCCCTTAAGTGGGGGAAGTGTTGCTAATAAGCGCAAAGGTTACCTTTTATGGAGTATACACAGTTACGGTCACAGTTTTAAGTTTCGTTCAAGCAGCATTGCCAAGATTAAAGTTTATAATTAAATCCTCATTTTACAGAGATGTCAGTTAGTTTATTCAGTGGTTTTATGATTTAATTAATGACTAAGACAACTTATTTTAAGCATGAGTAGTTTTAATAGTAAAGTATAGTTTAGATTACTAACTTGATGTTCCAGAGGGAGTGCTCCCTTGTGAAAGGGCATTTCCCTCTAAAACTTCCTTATGTACAAACCTGTTCTCTCTCCAAAGAGTGCATTTTAGGACTCAGCCACGTGGTTTCCACACAACTGTCTTAACAGCAGCTGCTTCCCAACCTCCTATCCACCAAACACATTTTAAGTTTTTATAGACTTCTTCTGTATTTGTGGTGAGGCCAGAGAGAGGCAAAACTCCTACACATGTGTTGACAAAGATGTACTCTGTCTAATGAACACAGGGACTACTGCTTGTCACAATTTCATGACCAAACAAACCTGAATAAGAATTAAGTAATGGACCAGGGAAATAAAAAGCAGATCATAAAAGATGCAGAAAGTTTTGTTACACTGAGCTCTGGTCTTTGTGGCCTCGCTGAAAGATTCATTTTGGTGGAGAAGAGAGAGTTCTTGTCACATACAGAGGACTGCTTTATCCTACTGCCAAGGAAAGCAAAAGGAAGAGAGGTAATGGGCCTGATTAATAAGGATCAGTATGTCAGACATAGAGGAGAGTATGAGAGTCATCAAAAAATGTTATGATCTAGTATTTGGTCAAAACTCAACACAAAAGATTACAGAATTCTCCAACAAAGTTTATATTGGGTATATAAAGACTTCATAATAAAAACCCCTGAAAACAGACATCTCCCTAATGTCCTGATGTAAACTATGAACCTCGGGTGATTGTAATGTGTCAATAGAGATTCAGCAATTATAACAAAAGTACTACTGTGGTGGGGGATGTTGATAATGGGGAAGCTATGCATGTGTGGCAGCAGGGGGTAAATGGGAAATCTCTTTATCTTCTTAGTTTTGCTGTAAACCTAAAACTACTCCTAAAAGAATAGTCTTTAATTAAAAAAAAAAAAAAACCAGATATCTGCAAAATCTATAGTTGGTATTAGGGTACCCCCTGACACACACAGAGGGAAAGAAAGGAGAGGGGGTGTGCACATATGACAGCTCCATGGCTCAGACTGGGCTGGCACATGTGGAGGATATATATCCAAGTATGAGCCTGATTTTCAATAAGCCTCTACCAACCTGGGAAACAAGACTCACACAATGAGACAATAAAATAAACCAGAAAGTATTATGTGACTAAATATCAGAACCAAATTGCTGGGGTGCCTGGGTGGCTCAGTTGGTTAAGCATCTGCCTTCAGCTCAGGTCATGATCTCAGGGTCCTGGGATTGGGTTCAAAATGGGGTTCTCTGCTCAGCAGGGAACCTGCTTCTCCCTCTCCCTCGACAGCTCCCCCTGCTTTTGCTCTCTTGCACTCTCTCTCAAAAAATAAAATAAAATAAAATAAAATAAAATAAAATAAAATAAAATAAAATCTTAAAAAAAACTGGAGAAAGATCATGATCATGTGATATAAAATTTGGAAATGTAAATTCTAATCTTAATTGTGCACCCACTAGTCAGCCAACACTGACAAATTCACTTAAACTCTTTAGGCCTCACCAAAAGATTGAATTACATGATCTCTAAGAGTTCTTCTATCTCTAAATTCTTGGACTTTAATTTTAAAGATAATCAGACTAAAAAAAAAAAATAGAATAGAATAAAATAAAATAAAATAAATAAAGATAATCAGACTAGGATAAGAATAAATGTGTTCTCAGAGGACATTTAGAGAAAACAAGACTTGAAATGAGGCTTAACGCAAAAGTAGATTCCAGAAAGTGTCCAAGGAGGACAAGGAAGGCATCCAAACATGGAAAAATCTAACAGAAAATAAAAATCTAATACAGTGAATGACATGGCATGTTCATTTAAACCTGATAACTCATCTGCATGCAGAAGGACCATATCAGAGGCAGCCGCCAAATGAGATCATGAGGTGTTTTGAAAATGAAAACAAGTATCTTTAATAAACAATAGGAAAGATACAATTAAAGGATAAAAGAGAAAGAACTAAGTGTTAAGGAAGTAGTTATATGAATGATATATAACAGAATCATACAGGGAATCTGTATACAGGGAATCAAAATGATACTTTAACAGACTGGGGATATTGACAGAGTAGCTGGTCAGATCGTAGGTTTTGAATAAGAATATAATTATGTCCAACAAATTGAGGTATACTGGTTCTAAGCTGCTCCCAAGGTTTAAAAAGGCGGGGGGATTTAAGGCTGTTCTGTGATTGCTGATTTTGTGAATTATTATTAGTTTTTTAAGATTTTATTTATTTATTCATGAGAGACACAGAGAGAGAGAGAGAGGCAGAGACATAGGCAGAGGGAGAACCAGGTTCCCTGTGGGAAGCCTGATGCCAGACTTGATCCCAGGACCCTGGGATCACCATCTAAGCCAAAGGCACTCACTGAGCCACGCAGATGTCCCTGATTTTGTAAATTAAGAAAAGACTCATAAACAGCACACTTCTGCCCTCCCCCACCTGCATCCACACACAAAAGTAGGCACAGGGAAGACCACTGCTATTTCCAATATCAGGGAGAGATGATGAAATAAAATAATTATCTGCATTTTCTAAATGTTTACAGGTAATGTACATTATTGTAACAAAAAATAAAAGTAACTTTAAAAAGTATTTCACATAGTCACTACTTAAAATGTTGAAATACATGAGACTATTGGTAGCCAGATCATGCAGAAATATTTTGTCTTGTCATCCATAGTCTCATCTTAAAAATCTTCCAATTACCTACAGCTTCAAGTATGAAAGGATCACTTTAGGTATTAGGGAAGAGAAGACGAGGATGTTCCTGTCATTATGGCATAGAAATTGATAAAAGTTTGGCCCATTCAGACACAGTTCCGTGGAAAATGTCATGTTTGTGTACAGCCTGCGGAAACAATAAGAAACAAGCAATACAGGAAATAAAGTTAATCTTACATAGAGGAGCTAAGAGGAAATTTAAGAACATAGCACTTCCTCTACGTGAAAAATTGCTAAGCCAAAACTGGTTAATAGCAGTTGCATTCTGTAGAAAGGAAGCAACAATACACTTAAATTGTTTCATGCTATTAAGTTAAACATAAGGAAGGTTCACTTATTCAACACATTGTTTCCGAATACAGGAAAGAAATACAACACATGGGGAAGTTATGCAATAAGTTTTCATAGCCACATTCAGAGATGGCAAAGTAAGTCTTCTCTGAGATGTGTGCCTGTCAAATATAAAATGACTTAATAGTCTTCAGACATTTGGATAAGAAATACTGTAACAGAAACCAAAGAAAGGGTGACAGGTTGTAAAGAATTACAAATGAATATTGGCGTCATTATTATACTCAAAACGCTTCCCTCTAAGAAAGTGACAGTTTGTGTTGATCTCATGATAAAAAATCTAAACAATGCAGAGAAAAAGTTTAATTAAATTTAATAAAACTGTACTTTAACTGTAAACAAACCACCCAGATTACCACTATCTAGAAACAACCATTTTTTTTCATTATTAGGTCAACACTGTTATAAATATAAATTTATAAATATATATTTATATTAGCTTTATTGAAGTATAATTAACACAATAAACTGTACTTATTTAAAATACACAATGTGATGAGTGAGTTTGATAAAGGAAATAACCATGGAATTGTCTCTTTTGGGACTAATGGATATATTTATTATTTTGTTCATTTAACAGACAAAGGTTTTTTAAAAAATAAATATTAAATCATTTTAGCATTCTTAAAACCCTACAAGGTTGGTGTTAATTTTATCCCCACTTAAAAATAGGAAAACTACGGCATAATTGGGTTATGTAAATTTCCAAGGTAAGACTACCAGTAACTGTCAATCTGAATCTGAGCCAAGCATTCTGGAATATAAGATCTAAATGTACTGATAGAAGTGGTGGGTAGAACTCCTTGTGTAAAAAATTAAATCACATAATAGTTATATTTTAAATTAAAAGTAATTTATTTTATTTTACTTGGATTTAAAAAAAACAATTGAAAAGGAAGGAGTGATTGAACTTTAAATAAATTTTTCTTCACAACTAAAGATATTATTTCTACAAAAGTTTACAAAAATAAATTCTTATAAATGGTAACAGAAAAAAGGGAAATTGTGTCATTGATTTGGTTTATTTAACCTCCCTTAAGGATAGATATTATTTAACTCTCATGGAAAGACCATGGAAGGTACTGGCTGGGCATACTATCACTATCTGAGAAATTTTCTCTCTCTGAAAGTGAGCTTAACTGTAAAATAGTAAGAGAGAGAGAGAGGAGGGGAAAGGGAGAGGGTGAGAGAGAGTGGAAGTGAGAATCAGGGAGAGAGAGACTCAGAAAGGGAGAGGGAGAGGGAAAGAAAGGGGAAGGAAGGGAGAGACCATAAGGAGGGATGCATAAGCAGAAAGTTTTAAGTGTAAGTGGTTGAAACCAAAGGGAACATTTAGCAATGTCTGGAGATAGTTTTGGTTGTCATAACTTGAGAACTATTTGTGGTATTTAGCAGGCAGAGGGCAGGGATGCTGCTAAACATCCCTATAATGTATAGAACAGCCTCCTTCCAACAACAAACAATATTTCATTCCCCAAAGCCAATGATACCTTACTCAGCTGAGTATGTCCTGAGGGAGAAGTTCTAAGTGACTCAAAGCTCTGGGCAGGACAGGACACAGCAAGAACACTTGGGTGGTGGTAGCGGTAACAGTAAAACCCAAAGCAGAGGGTAACTTAGCGGTTACCTACAGTGGCAGAGATCTTGTAGAGAAAAACAGAAACCGACTTTTAAGAAGAAAATAGAGGTTGTCAGAGAAAAACCGATTATCCTGGACCTTGAG
This sequence comes from Vulpes lagopus, assembly GCF_018345385.1. Taxonomy (NCBI): domain Eukaryota; kingdom Metazoa; phylum Chordata; class Mammalia; order Carnivora; family Canidae; genus Vulpes; species Vulpes lagopus. Next base: position 37,259,246 of record NC_054846.1, read on the forward strand.
TCACATTCTCTCCCCAACACCTGATGGGACATGTTTCCTGCTTTATCACAGATGAACCTGAAAAATAAACTTCTCTCACCTGCTACACTCTAAGTATGACTTTACTTTTTTGAAAATGGCAAGAGCTTAAAAGAATCTCCAAGTTGATGAATTATATATTATAGTCCTATGATCTTCACTATTGAATATATACAGTATAGAATATATTCTAACAAAGTGTTTCACCCAAATCATTCATTCATTTCTTCAAAATGTATTCAAGTTGTTTATATTGCTGCTCCCCTGTACACAGTAAAATTAACCTTATAGTACTGGCTGTCTGATCCTTAAGTAGGATTTTCAGTAACTACTGAGTTAAAACAATTCAGATTACTTAATATTAAGACAAAGGTTACCATCTCTCCTACTATTATTCTAGTTTTTTTTTATTATTCTAGTTTTATTAAAGAATGAGTCATACAATAAAATTCTTTACAATTCCCCCAAAGAAATTATTACTACTGTCTTGATATAATATTTTTCTATTAGAAAATTATAATAAATATCCATACTTTGAGGTAACCCGGGTGGCTCAGCAGTTTAGCACCACCTTCAGCCCAGGCTGTGATCCTGGAGTCCCGGAATCAAGTCCCATGTCAGGCTCCCTGCATGGAGCCTGCTTCTCCCTCTGCCTGTGTCTCTGCCATTCTCTCTCTCTCTCTCTGTGTGTCTCACGAATAAATAAATAAAATCTTTTAAAAATATATCCATACTTTTATTAAGGGATCAGTTTTTTGACATTTTTGAAAGCCTGCAATGAAATTTCACAATATACATAAAATGCTTCAACAATCTCCATTCTCCCTTTGAATACAACTTCCATGTTTATTTATGATTATCTATGATATAGTTATTTCAAATACATCTGAAATTATAATTTAGCATAAATTTCATTTTATTAACATAACATTAATAAAATTTTATTTTATTACTAACAAAGTCCATAATGTATCAACTATAACCCACCCATCATTACTCCAAACACTGTGACACATGAATAAAGCACCGCCACTGATTGCTACACTGGAGATAGAAAATAAGGACCAACTGCTACTAGGAGAAGACTTGGCAAAACATTAATTGTCGCAGGGATGCCAACCTATGGTCTGAGAGGACTTTCAAATTTAGAAAAGAAGTAAAAATCTAAGTAGTATTAGGATGTCAACAGAGAGTGCAGATATAGCTCTAAAAATATCAAGAGAAATGTTGGAGATGGGGGATTGAGGAGCAGCCTGTGTGCATTATAGGCCTAATTTGAGAGTTAAAGAATAAGGTCATGAGAGAAGATTTTTCATTTCTTCATGACTCTATTCCTCTAGGGTTCATTTTTGTGTCCTATAGAACCCACAGGAAGAATTATATAGATTATTCTATGATTTTAGTCACAGGAAAATTGTATCTTATTCAGATTATTTGGCAAGTTACAAGGAAAGGAATTCTGGCTATTATGTTTTTGGACTGTTACTCCAGAATTTTATAGCCCAGCCCCTCCCCCAGTCCTCCTGTCCGCTTCTGCTCCCTCGCTCCCTTTGCTTCTTATATATATACAGACATAGACACACAGACACACTTTATTTTTTTCAAGAACTCAGATTTTTCTCAGTGAAAGAAAATTATTCAGTGTGTTCGAAGCAATTGTCAGGCAATCATGTTATTTAAAATACTTCAGAAGGTGCTTTCCTGAACAACTTAACAATTTAGGAGAAAACCCTAATTTCAAGCCCCAAATTAAACTCCTAAAGTTCTAAAAGACTTCAATCATATCCAGAAAGAGTATAATTCTTCTTTATTTGCAATAGAGATTTTTAAGGAAGGCAGATTTTGTACATTTGTCTTCCTATATCCTGTAGAATGAATTAACTTGATATGTCAAGTTAGGGCCAAGCCCAGCTGCCCAGACCTCTGCCCTTTGTATTTCTACATTTAATGACACAACATTGTAGTTATATGTGCTGTAAATGTGATTTTGACTATCCAGTGGGGGGAGGGGTACTTTGAATATTCCAAAGAGGGGGAAATTACTTTAATGTTTCTTTATATCTAGCACTCGCTTTTAATTTATTGTCCATTATGGGACGCCTGAGTGGCTCATTGGTTGAGCGCCTCCCTTCGGCCCAGGGCATAATCCTGGAGTCCCGGGATCGAGTCCCACATTGGGCTCCCTGCGTGGAGCCTGCTTCTCCCTCTGCCTGTGTCTCTGCTTCTCTCTCTCTGTCTCTCATGAATAAATAAAATCTTTAAAAAAATTTATTGTCCATTAAAAAATTAATCAATTTTGGACTCTCTTCAACAACTTTTCTTGAGCAGTGAGTGTGGGGACTGGTCCTGCGCTCAATGCTTCACATGAGAAAATATAATCAGCGCTTATTGCTAGAGGCAAATTTCTGTTACAAAGATGAAAGGGCAGAGCCCAACACTTTCTGTTTATTTGTTATTATTAGAACATGAAGAAACACTGATTTACTAATTTGTATCTTAAGACTATAATCGAGTAGGAGTGATGCTTATTCTCAGCATGCAATAAGGCATCACTGTAACAGTGGATGAAACAGCAGAGATATGGAACATCCCTGGCAGTCAGCATGAAAACTTTCACCAGTTCTGGGGCCCCACCCAAGTAACTGTGAAGAGAAGCCTCTGGTCCTGTAATATAACTGGTATTATCAACTCAAGCTCGTTAACTAATTTGGACTCATTTTGAGCTCCTGGTACACAATCTATCACATCTAATATTTTATATAGAGAAAAACACATATATAATACAAACAACATTTATAAACAATATGCTGGGAAAAAACAACATGCTTTGAAATAATTATTTATAACGTGCAATAGTAACTTTGAAGATGAAGTAATTAAGTCTTTCCAGTAGAAAAAAATGGTGGCATAGGGAAGATGAATTTGATTTTGGTCTGCTTTGGAAAAATGAGTCATTCAGACAAAAGAAGAGAAGAACACATTCAACTCATTGAAAAGAACTTAATTTACATATTCATTCCCAAATATTTTTTTGAGCACTTTCCAGAAGGCAAGCACTATACTTGAAGAGATACAGCAATATAAAGTCCCCTCAAGGAGCTTAAATTTCAGTGATGGAAAACAAAGAATGAACTAATGAACAAAAACATAGTATGTTAGTTGGTGAGAAGTGCCATGAAGTGACAAGAAGTAAAACAAAACGCTAAGAAGTAAAGAGTGCCATAGGGAGGATTGATCTTTTCGACAGTGTGGCTAAGGAAGGCTCCTCTAATAAGGTAACATCTGAGAAGGTACCTGAAGTGAGAAGTCTGTGTGCAGATAGTATATGTGTGAGAAATGCATTCAAGGAGAACAGTAGGGTAAATGTGCAAAGACCCAGAGGTGGGAACATGTTTAGGCATGTTTGAAGAACAGATTGAACAAAATCATAAATAACGTATCAGTTTAGTCTGGCTAAAGAGTGGTCAAGATAGACTGGAAGTAAGGCTAGTAAAGTTAGATTTCAGATAGATTGTGTAGCATCTCCTATAAAAGGGATATGATCTTTGCCTTAGAAAGAAAATAAGTGGTAATGGTGTAGACAATCAATTCACCTGAAATGGAGAGACTAAACCTGAGGCTAGTAAAATGGCCCAGGTAAGAGAAGATAAGGGCCTGAGGTCAGACAGTGGCATGGGATGGAGAGACGGAAAGATGGTCATGAATTCAACTTGCAAGATGAAAAAGAAAGATTCAAAGAGGCTCTAAAATTTTTAGCTTCCACAACTGGGTGAATGACACTATCTACAAAAGTGTTAGTTAGTAGAGGACAATCACACTTGAACAGAAAATAATGAATTACCTTGCACACAGTGAATCTGAGGGGCCAAAGGGACATCCAGAGAGAGCTATTAAGTAGGCAACAGAATGCCTACAAGTAAAAATAATAAAAAATTAAATGCTTATTTTAGTAATCAGTGCAGTGCAAAAGATATAAACACATATGAAGAAATAGACATGACCAATAAACAAGTAAAAGTTTCATACTATTCATGAACTCTCAGTCCCAGTTCAGCAATGAACTGAGAATGTTTGGTAAGCAAACATGGCAGCCTCATCCCAGCCTTTCAGGCTATGCTGAATCTAGACCTTACCTCTTTCTGTCATTGAAGTTGCCATCTCTCCAAGATACATGTTGATATCCAGCATTTCTCAAGCATTCTATTATTTGCCTCTCCATCTACCACTAAAGAGATTCTTCAATCAGTATCCACCCCCCACTTAGGGAACAGACAAGATAGGGATTATAAATGCTTATACTTCAAAAATTTCATTCCTCCCAAATTTTATCCCTCCCAAAAGCCATCTCAGGAGATGGTATAGAAACAGTAGCTCTGAAAAAAACAGAAGACAAATGAGCTATATTTTAAGTACTGCTTTTAGATTCATCTTGTATCATTCAAGAAATCTTAGATTTTTCTTTTTGACTGATTGCCATTAGATATACAACTAGTGCCTGAGCCTCTCTTAAATTAGATTCTTGGAAACTGAATAAATGCAAATAGTAACTTACAGTGAAAACACTTCAATTCTAGATCTTTGGTGAGGTTTACTTTGAAACCTCTTGAGGACACTTATCTGACATCTTTTAACTTAATCATTAGATTGAAATGTCACAGAAGAGGTCAGAGAAATAGAGAATGACTTTCTACAGCAATTCTGTGCTTTAAAATAGCAAACATGAAAATCATTTGTGTAAGTGAAAAATAAGACAGTAATCATTTTGTGACCTTTTCAGAAATAAGTCATGGTTAAATCCATTTGCCTGATTTGCCCAATATACTTGCTGCATCATGGTACTAAAGGTGTAATTGTGCCACCAGGCTTGTTAAAAATGTATTGAAGTAATTTGTCTTAAATGTTATCCTATGTCAAGTTTTCTGCCATTTTCTGCGTATTATTCATCTTGCTATTCCTTTAAAAATTAATTTGACTGTTCTAGGACAGAAAACAGCATGTAGGCTCAAGTGGCAATGAGTATTATCAGCAACAACACTGTTGTAACTTCACATTCTCCATATTGGAATTAAGATGAAAAAAAAAAAAAGATGAAAAATCACATCTGAAAAATAAGAGCATAGCTGCCATCAAGAAAAGTCAGAAATGCATTTCTATCCAAACATATGATTAAGACACCTATAATTATGGATTTCCATGACACATCTGAAAATAACAAAACTCTGTTGAAAGGGGAAGCATAATAACCAATGTCTCAATTACTTTATTGCTCCAACATGAGGGTAAGAGCTCATATTTGCAGATTGCATTTTTTAAGCAGCTTCAAGAGAGAACTCTGAGTGGCAGGTGGACAAATGAGGTGGCTCAGAATCTACAGGGTGGGGGAGGGGTAAACCTCAACCCCATTTGGCTATATTAACAGGGTCCTTGCATATAAATTTGCCCAGCACAGTGCTTGGTATATAGCTGATGCTTAATAAATGTCAAGTGAATATGTTAATTCATAATGCATATATAAAATATTAAATATATTAATATCTCTATATTAATATAAATATTGAGCCTAATACATAGATGTATATAATTTCAGTTACTCTTTGGTAGTAACCAGCAACTTTCTTATTTTCTGAATCTTTGCTCTATCAATTTTAATTTGATCTAGATTTTTATATACTGGGAATTTTACATAGAAATGTAGCCACCATAGTGCTATAAATCATGGTGTTCTATAAAGTCCACAAAACTCTCCTTATCCAAATGATCTCAATTTATTAACCAAAACATTTGTGTCCATTCTTTATTGCATTTGTTCAGTGTTTCTCCATGTTTATATCTACTTTTCCCCTCCTTATACCATTCCTCAATGCTTTCTCTGTTAAAATAAGGTGGAATGTAAGGCAGGTTTGCTGAATTTAATTAATGCAAAGGAAACGGCTATCCTAGCAAAAGAAACAAAGTAAAAGCTTTCAGAAATCCCTCAACTGGTGAATGAGACTTTCATTTCAAGGTGTAGAGGCTAGGAATCCTGCAGGAGGAAAGCAATCCATTCAGAGATAAATTACTTGAAAATAATTAAATTACTGCATTACTTAAATAAAATTTTAAAGATCTATTTATAACTCAAATGATAGAAGTCATTCATTTTTAAAATTTCAATTTAAAAAATATAGCAAAAACTGAAATTTCTGGAATGATTAGGATATGGATACACTGAATATAATATCAAATAATCAGAATATAACTTTATATTAAACTTTAAGTAACAAATTTATATATTATTTTCATTCAGAAAACATTCTGTGGTCTTTCAGAGTTAAAGGCCATATATACACATAATGTCAGATCTTATATTTTTGTACTTGAGACAGAATACTTAAAATCCATGAAAACCTAAAATCTTAGAACTATCTGAACCCTGAACTTTCACTGAATTCAAATCTTTTATTTTATAGACTCAAAGTACCCTGAGAATTGACAATGTCAAAAAGTTGGTGAAAGGCAAAAGTTAAATTCAGAAAACCATTATGATCAGGAGATTAAATAAACAACTGGTATTCCCTAAACTAGTTCAAAGTCTGTGATTATATATGCTGTAAAGGCAACACTGTAATGTGGCAAGGTCAAAGGATTTACAGTCAAGTCTTGGACCTTTATCACATTTGAATTTTGTGAGTAAATAGTCTAATATTTTTTGAATATTGGTTTCAATTTTCAGTGTATTTTTGTAGCCTGTTTTATTTTAAAAATATGAGGCATTTTAGAAAAAAAAATACATAGTAAGCAAGAGCAGTTTTTCCCTAATTTCCTTAGTTTGCAAATTTTCCAACCTATAAAGTTGAAAGAACCCCAAATGCTTTAATCTAGGTTCAACAGTGGTTAACAGTTGCTTCACAGATGTAAATGTAGGGAAGATATAAGTATAGGTATACAGACAGATATAGACATAGATACAGATAGATTTGTCTTTTTTTTTCCAGAAAAAACTGAGAGTAAACCGCAGACACAGACAGACTTTATCCTTAATTACTTAAGGATATTTAGCCATTATCTCTAAAGAACAAGGACATTGTCCTATATGGCCACAAAACACATTATCATTATTACACCCAAGAAATTTAACACTACTGCAATAATTATCATCTTACCTAAAAAAACTCCCCAAGTAGTTTACAGTGTTTTTTTCTCCTCTGATCAAAGATCAACTAAAAAATGAAATACTGGGATGCCTGAGTGGCTCAGCAATTGGGCATCTGCCTTCGGCTCAGGGCGAGATCCTGAAGTCCTGGGGTCAAGTCCCACATTGGGTCCCTGCATGGAGCCTGCTTCTCCCTCTGCCTCTGCCTCTGATGGCCTCTTTCTCTGTGTCTCTCATGAAAAAATTAAAAATCTAGGTCTTAAAAAAATTAAATACTACATTTAGTTGTCTCTTTAGCTCATTTCATCTACAACAGCTTTCTTATTTTATATTTTATGGAATTCATATTTTTAGAGTCTCAGCCAGTTGTATTATGAATACCTTGTAGATGGGTTTAATTATTTTTTTCATGATTATATTCAGGTTAAATATTTATGTCAACAATACTATTTTTAGGTGATATTGTGTCCTCCCTACTGCATCATCTCAGGAGGCATATAATTTAGGTTTGTACCATTTTTGATTACCTTAAACTTGATCATTTGCTCAAGGGGATGCCTACTAGATTTCTCCATTCTCAAGGTACTTTATTATCTTTGTAATTTATATGTTATCAGTGGTGATGCTTTCTGACCATGTGATCATGTTACAAAACAACTCTAAAACCAAGAGCTTTAATATGTATTAATGATCTTCACCTGAATCAGTTACTAAAGTGATAGCTACAAAATGGTAACTTTCTAATTCTACCATTCTATCTAATTTATTATATTTCTCTATAATTCATTGGTTTCATTATTCTTTTACTTTTCAATCCATCCCATATTTGGACAGTCTACCAGAACGGCACCTCCATCTTTTCCACAAGACCCATCTTTAAGTTCTTTAGTTTCTGGCACAAAAGTATGTTTCAGGTTCACCTATCCCTTTCCTTCTCCAAAACTGAAATGGTGCTTTCCTGGTTCCTTTGAATGGACATGATTTTAGAAACCAAGATCAGGGGGTAGAGAAGAAGGTGCTTACTGCTACTTAGATTTCACTGCTTTTACATCTTTTGTAGATCGAGCTTAACAGCTGGAGATTTTAAGAGAAACAGCAACGCACCTGCACTGATTATTCAGATTGTATTTTTTTATATATTTTTTTGAAATTTAGAAACAAATTTTATTTAAGATCTGAAATACAATTCCTAAAATATCAACTTCTCCAGAAAACCGTGGCTACACAATAATGCATTGCCTCTATCATGTTAGAACGTGCATTAGACTCAAATACAAAAACCATGAAACAAATCACCATCCTTCAACAATTTGAGCAAAGATAGAATGCCTAAGGAACAACATAGATGGACTTGCAGAGGATGGGCTGTTTTACTTCAAGCACCATAAAAAAAAGAGCACAAATGCATGGGTTTTCAGGTATATACATTAAGTTGAACCTTTGGCACTACGAATCAGGGCATTTTGTCATATAGCATTAACACATATTAGAAAATTGTGTAGTGTCAAAGTGATAGAACCACCAGCATTCAAGCAATGTTGTCAACTACACAATAAAATGTTCTACTGAATGTTTCTTCTTTGTCTAATTACTGTGTACACTGGTAGCAACTTTGAAATGAGAAAAGGAGCTTGTACTCCTTTCATTTTCTGTTTAAAAACACAACAGAAAACAAACTGAAACATAAGCCCTGTTCTGTTATACATTAACAATTTTAAAGAACATCAATTATACAAGAAAAAGACTAAGAACGAAAAGAGTGTTTACAGATACCAGACATAACAGTGAGTGGGTCAGTAGACCCTCACAGGGCTTTGAGGTGGTACTCAGCGAAGCCACTTTGTAATCACTGGCAGTAAACAGAGATGTAGCATTCTTTGCCAGATATTTTAGGAAATCATGCAAATAGCCCAACAATAATGCAAGGCTCTCTTCATCAAGGGATATATATATATATGACTTCATACTTATGGTTATATATATTTTATGTATCTACGTGAGCTCATACTTACAGCTCCAATTAAAATCTATCACCAGAGATTTCTTTCTCAAACTTTCCACACTCCAAATTTGTACCTCACTTTCCTCACAGTGGAAATATTGGCTCACAACAGCATCTATATATTTACTCATTTGTTTTATCCTACAATTCACCAGAAATTAAACATCACTACACCAGAGGTGCCTGGGTGGCTCAGCTGGTTAGGCGTCCAACTCAGGATTTTCACCTAGGTCATGACCTCAGGGTCCTGGAATTCATTGAGCCCCATGTCTGGCTTCGTGCTGGGCATGGAGCCTGCTTAAGATTCTTTCTCTTTCTCTCTCTCTTTCTGCCCCTCCCCTGCCCTCTTTCTCTCTGAAAGAAAAAAGAATGAATCACTACACCAATGCTACCAACAACAAACCTAAAGTTCAAAATTCTCTTGAAGTTGTTTATGTGAGTATAATCAAGATATTGTTCAAAATCTAGCTGATAAAAAAAAAAAAATCTAGCTGATAGATTCTTATGATAAGTTGTCAACTTGATATAATGTTATATTCACTGATTTTTAATTTTAGGATTTTCCTTGTTTATCCCTTTAGTTTTTGTAATACAGAAAATTTTTGCATAGTTCAAAATCAAAACTTTATAAAAAGGTATATTCAAAGGAGTCTTACCTCTTTCCCTTTCCCTTCCACTATTCTCTTGGCAAGTATTCATTCATTTCTGGTATATCTGAGTGGAGTTCTTTTTTGTGATAAGAGCCAAGATTAGTTGTCTGATGCTTGGCAAATTATATGTTTGTTTTAATTTATAAAAGATACCCCTCTTATTAAAAAAATACATTAGATGATCTAACGAAATATACCCCTATTGCCTTGTTTAAAGAATAAAATTAAAGTGAAAGGATAAGAATTATGGAATTTGTATCCTAACACAGTACTTTAAATGTTTTATATGCTCATTTACACAAAGTAAACTTTCTTGCACACTCTATTTTTTTTGACAAAATGTGGAATTCCTGAAGCAATTTGAAAAACAATAGCCTAAGCAAATATTTTGATTCATAAGTAGCTACTCTATACTTACTACTTCATTGCTATAATTTATCAATTTTATTGTTCCTTAAACTTTAGTAAATGGTAAATTCACTTAGGGTAGTAAGTTTCCTCAGGGCAGTAATAATGGTTTATATATTTTTCTGGTTTCTCACTGGGTCTGATATAATTATGCATATACAGAAAATGTTTTTTAATGCTATATGAGGAATGCATAAGTGAATTAATGAGTTTCCAGGAAGCAGTCAAAGGTAGAATTTACATTCTTTAATAAATTATATGTATAAGCATACATAATCATCTCCTCTATTTTAAAAAGTTACTAATTATATAACCTCCTTAGAAGATTTGTGAGATAATTTATTGAATTGATATTTATTTGAATTATCCAAGTTGGTTTTGTCAGCTATTTTGGCACCCAGTAGATATAACATTATATGAATACACTCAGAAATCTGTGTGAGTTTTCAAAATATTGGTAAATAATTTCAGAATTAAACTCCCTTGTTATATAGAAAAAAGTATTTTCACATAGATTTTCTTTAAAAAGTTGTATAATATTATCCACAAGATGGTGCTGTCTTCCCACCAGCAAGCCTATAAATTGTCCTATGGGATATATATACAGCCATAAAATACAGTATATTGGATAGAGAGGAAAATAGTTTCCTATTTGAACAGAAAACACATAAATGCCTCTCAAACTGTTCCTAAAGTCTGTTTTCCTCAGCTATTCTTATTAGAACTTAAGTCTGTTTCCTAATGCTTCAGCCTCATGTTATGTTTCACATAAATGTGTTACCTCAAACTCGGCATTGATCTTCATCATAGCCCTCACTCAAATCTGTGTCACCAAACAATTTTGCATTCAATCTGTCAAGATTTCCTGTTCACTCTACTTTCTTTTTTTTTAAAATTTTTTTATTTATTTATGATAGTCACAGAGAGAGAGAGAGAGGCAGAGACATAGGCAGAGGGAGAAGCAGGCTCCATGCACCAGGAGCCCGACATGGGATTCGATCCCGGGTCTCCAGGATCGCGCCCTGGGCCAAAGGCAGGCACCAAACTGCTGCGCCACCCAGAGATCCCTCACTCTACTTTCATTGTATTTCAAAACCATCCCTCCTGCTATTAGCTTATTCTTTAGCAACCATCACCTCACCACTGGTCTTGCTTTAGCCCTCATTTTTCCCACCATTTTTTCTTGACCTACAGATTATATTCTAATCACTACTTAGACCATGTCACTGTCCTGCTCAAAATCTGCAAAGGCTCCTCATCTCACTTAGAGTAAAAGCCAATCCTGGTTCCTGGTTTCCCCTCGAGTGTCAACTCCTACCATTTGCTCCTCTTCCTTGACTCCAGCCTCACTGGCTTCCTTGCTTTTCTCTAAACACAGGAGACATACACCGGTCATGCACCTCTGCTCTAGTTCTTCTCTTTACTTGGAATGCTATTTCACAAATGATTCCTTACCTACTGCCACATTTTCAAGTTTCTGTTCAAATGGCACCTTCTCAATGAAACCTCACCTGTCCCATCCATATTTCAGTACTTTCACGCCACTTACTCTCCAGCTCACTATATAGATACTTACTTATAATTGTTAACAACTGACTCCCTGCTCCATGAGTTTAATGGATTTAAACTCAAAGTCCAGACTAGTGGTATTAGTAGGTACTCAATAAATATCTGAATGAATTAATTATACTACAAGCATTAATCAGTGTTCAATCAAAACACATTTGATTTGCAGTTTGACGAGGATTTTGATTAGAACTATGAAAAAAGATGTCAATTATACTGCATAATTGGTATCAATCTCAATTCAAAAGATACAACCCATAATATAAAACATATTGGCAATAAATGATGAAACAATAAGCAAAATAGACATCTCTAAAGTCTGCCAAAGCTCACTTGACATTACATGCTATAATTTGATGTAAGACTTCCTTCTGTGAAGAAGAATTAGGATAATGCAGTGAACCAAACCAGGTTTCCTAGAATGTGTATTTTTATAACGTAAGTCTATCTGTCGCATAAATGCATATACTAACTTTTATACTTGATTTCACTCTTTGGGTTCACGTGAGAAATGCTCTAATGTGGCTTTTATGCCCAGTCTGTATATGTGCAATTGTGGTAGAATCAGATGTGGGTAAAAGAGTCAGTTTGTCTGATTCAGTAAGACATCCCAGTGAGAAGTTGATCCAGGGTATGCAGATTTCTAACATTTACACCAAAATGGGGTCAGGGATTCCAAAACAAAACAACTTCTGGTCACACTCATTTCTGTCATAGTCTTTTAGTTATGATTTGAAGTAAAGCTATATGTTCCATCAGTTTGACTATTTTTCTTAGTTTTACTAACTACTTTGGCTAAACACATGTGTTATTAGTAGGTTATTTGACTAAATTGAAAAATAAGTACTTAGTAAGCTCCAAAATTAGTTAAAATGTCAAAACTGATTAGGTAGACTAGTGCAAGACTCTTTATGAAAATCTGTGTTCCCATTCTATGAATAGATACTTAAGTTGCCAAAGCATGGAACTTTGCTTGTAACACTGTCCCTCCATTCCCATAATCATGGTGACTGCTTTCACTATAATCATTACCATGCTCTATTTCAAATATTTTCAAAAGCAGAGTAAAGTGATTGAATGATTTTATCAAATATTATCTCATACTTTTTGTATATGTTTGCTACTTACATTTTTAACCCATGAAAGCTCTTTAAAGAAATATAAAATCCAAAAAAAAATCATTTGAGTCTGTTTCATTTCTGATTTTTAATGAGCCTATGCCACTAGTTTATAAATTTCAAACTTTCGAATTTATTGTTCAAAAGAGAGAGAAAGGACAGAAAGATGGAAGAATTGAAGAAACTTAAGTTTAGCAATGTTATTGACAGATGATGGTTGAGGTTCAGTGAATAAGGTTAATTCATAGCACTTTGCCTTTGAGATGACATTCTCTGATCAAGTCCTGTTGTTTTATAGGAATTAGCTCTCTACTTATTATCGTATAGGCAATTCCTCATTCTAACACCTGAAATAAACATTTCCTAGTATAAAAATTTTACTCAATGGTAAATTTTTTATTAGTTTTCACCACATCTACTTTTCCTCTCTTTCCTCTGCATAGATGATGATTTGTTAAGCAATGTGACAGAATTGAAAGAACAAATGGGCATGGTCTCTACTATAAGCAAGTTTAGGATCTCTGGGGGAGACAGCTGATTTTTTGTTTGTTTGTTTATCAACCTAATCACAACAAATGTCTTGGAGGAACAGAGCAGAGGGCAGTAAAGGGGTGTGACCTAACCTGGGAATTTAGGGAGGGCTGGAAAGGGATATTTGAGTAAGAGCTGATACTTGATGTTTGAGGCTGGGATCAAGAGCAATTATGAAGGACTTAACCTTTGCAAAGATGGACAACTTCCTACAGAAATATATCTAAAATGACATCACTGTCTGGATCATAAGAACACAGATACATTTGTAAGCAACATTTTATAATTGCCAACAACTTGATCCAGGGAATGAGTACTCAAACTTAACATTTTTGTTAAGGGGGTGGTGGGCAGCTTATTTTCAAGCTTGTAAATATAAGTCTAAAGTTGGAAACAAGCATGAGCACAGAAAATTAATTCTCTTCCACTAAGTGAAAAAAAAAAGTCAAGAAACTGCACATTTGGCAGGAAAATTCTAAACAGCCTACAAGTGCCAATATCAGAAGAACAATCTTTACACTATGTAGAAAATTGCTAGTTAATCCTTCTCCAAAAATTTAATTTTATAAAATGAAAGCAAGTTCTATGTTTTAGCTATAGTAATGAGTACATACATAGTTCACTCAGATTGTTGGAAAATGTAAGCAAGATTTCAAACTATTTCAAACAGATTTAAACTATAATCTTCCTAATATACTACTTAATCTCTTACATTTATAGATTTATTTAGGCTTTCTAAAGCATTTTATATACATTATCTCATTTGATGCTAATAGATAAAATATACATAGATATATAACTATAATAAAAATGTAAAACCTGTGACAATTCCACAACCCTCAAAATTAAATATAAATAGAAAAGAAACCCAGTCTGTCTGGGGCCAGAGTAAGTGAAACAAATCAGATTTAGGATATTGTAAATGGCAAAAGAACACTGAAGCAAAGAAAATAAGAACTGGAAAGAGCCTTTACAGATATAGTTGAAACTCCCCAAATATAAAAATGACCATAATAACTTCATATAGTTTCTAAGGCATTTTTAAAATATGCATGAGACTTTCAGAGTACAGGTCATAAGTGGTACATGGGCATAAGATAATCCTTTTTCTGGGCCTGCATCCTAGAAGCAAATGACACAATAACAAGGCTTTCTCCCTGCTGTCCATAAACTGTCATCTAAATGCACTGAATCCTATAAGCCCTTAATTAAAAACAGGACAATACAATGGTATTTTATTTTTTAAATGTTATTTATTTATTTTAAGTAATCTCTACGCCCCACAATGGTATTTTAAATTTAGGGCCAGATTGTTATCCCACCCTCAAGTCTTTCTGAGATTTCATTGCAAATAGTTTCCCCAAACTGATCACCTTATTTCTACCCTTAATCTCTTCTTCATTCTATTTCCAATGCAGCAGTTGGAATCATACTGATACCTTATTCAGATCATTCAAGGTCATACAAGAAGTGTGGCCTCACTATATCCTATACATCTTACTGCTGTCTATCCTGCTCACTCCTCTCTATCTGGGGGGGGGGGGGGGGAACCTTACCACTATTCCCCTAAGGACAAGGCTGCCTGTGTTATGTTGTGGAATCCAATGCAAAATAAAAATGCAGATCCTCTGAAATGTATTAAGAATATCAAGATGGCATGGTACTTGCCATGGGTACTTGCCAGAGCACAGATATATACCCATGAAGCCAGCCCTGATTAAGGGGTTTGAATTTACAGCGCCTACTACCAAGACACCCTTCCTCCTGTGTTTTCAACTATTCCCTACATATTTTTCTCTCACACCTATTCCCTGAACCTTCAGTCCTTCCTTGAAATATCACATTCTCAAGCCTTGCTGCCTATTTCATTTAATCTTGTAACACACACACTTATTTTTGTCCATAGTTCATAGTGCTATACAGAACATGATATATTTTACTTATTCAACCTAATTTCTGCCTTCCCTCATTAGAATAAAATTTACAAGAATGGTTTGCTATTTTTTTTAAATTTTCATTACTCTATCCTTTGCATTTAGAACAGTGACAAGTACTCAATAAATGTGTTGAAAGAACAAATGGATCAATGAATGAATGAGAATTATGATTAGCTTTCAGCAATAAAATGCTAAACAACTGTGTGTGGATAAACCACAGGCTGAATTTCAGTCCCTTTAACAAAGGAAGAATCTCAGGAATTACTTTAGAGCACTCTGAGGTAGCCCAACATGAACTTCTTTATAGGTCATTAACTAAAATCTGTTGGTAAATTGTGGAGCTAAAGAAAGGACTCAGAAATTCTCAGGTAAAATGTGGTTACTAGCACACTAGCTCTGTCTTCCTCACCTCTAATGGCAGAATAGAGGCTGCCTTCCTCCTCCAGCCTCTACCCTGCTCTACAGGCCTGGTATATGAGATCTGAGACCCTGAATATGGATCTTCTTCCTCCAGCCTTTCAGGTAAGTTTGGAGGGTAGGCAGCATGAGGCAAATTCACTGTTTTTCTTTTGTTCATTTTCTGTAAGTCTGATTTTTCTCTCTAAACATTCACTTGGTTAAGAGATACAGAACCTGTTCTCTATATTAGTTTGAGAATTAGAAATTTAGGTTTAATCAGATTATTGCAAGTACAGGGACTCAGATCTGGTTCTTCTTCATACACAGGAGTGCATAAATACAGTTGTCTAGCTTCTTCCTCAAGTATTTCACTAACTCAAAATCATCTGAGCATATCTTTTGACATACAGTAAAAGGAACTTAGTCTCTCTATAACTTCTGTTAACCCTATATCAGCCCTCTTGACCATATACTAGATGGCATTACAAATTTCTGGAGACAGCTGTCTTCCTAGAATCTGATTATTCTTGTTTTATTTTCCAACTAAACAGGAGTAAATATCTGAGTTCAAAGATCAC
The DNA here is from genome assembly GCF_018345385.1 of Vulpes lagopus. Lineage (NCBI taxonomy): Eukaryota > Metazoa > Chordata > Mammalia > Carnivora > Canidae > Vulpes > Vulpes lagopus. The sequence goes on from NC_054846.1 coordinate 37,275,585, forward strand.
TGGAAGTCTGTGCAGAGCGAGAATATGTGCCATAATGCTCTGAGAAAGTAAGTAGGAAAGAAAACATACTATCAATATAATGGAATGGTTTATCCATGTTAAGTGCATATAGCACATCTGAGGTTTGTGGTGATGGACAAGTGAAAAGGCAGCACCAGTGTGCCTGAGTGTATGTGTATCATGAATTTGTGTGTGTGTGTGTGTGTGTGTTGCAGTGCATGTGGATTATGGTTGTTTTTTTCCTCCGCTCCCACAATGCTTGTATGCAATGGAATCAGATTATAGTTATAGGGGATGATCTTAACCAGGAACCACAGAATGTAAAGTGTGTAAGAAATAAGGGTATGATGGGTAATGACAACTGAAAGACTATTTGGATTGGAGGTGCCAAAATATATTTAACAAGAGAATACAGCATAGGTCAGAGAAAAGAGTGCTTGAAATCATTATATCAGAGTTTACAATGTTGGTGATAACTACCTGAGATATGCCTTCAGGTTTTCACAAATTAAGGCTGTTGTAAATTAAGATCTTGTATACAGTTTTCAATCAACAAGAAATCTGTCCAGTTTTAACATCTATCATCTATAGCTTTCTGTAATTTATGTGTAAACATGTTTGAAGACAATGTTATCAAAGGATAAAATTAGTATATATTTTATAAGAATTCTTCTGAAATAGTATGTCTATCAAGAAAAGAAAATGATCTTAGTTTTGCATAATTCTGTTGAGACAATTCTCCTCAGGTCCCTTGGCATTTCTTCACATCTTGCAAGAGAGGCAATAACTTCCTTTCTTCCTGGTCTTTTCAAGAATGTTCCTAGAGCAAACAGCTTCAGAAGACAGCAACAGTGTCTCAAGAGCAAAGGGCTACTGCCCTGACTAAAAGATTCTATTTTTAGGCATTATCTGGCCCTCTTCTTCACTCAATGCAGAGCAAATTGATACAAAGCAACATGGTAATACACTCACTATCTGCTCTACTATCAATAATTTTCTCGGTCTCTGGCCCAGGAGTCTTCTCTCTCCTGCCAGCATCTATATGCGGTTGAGGCAGTCTAATCTAACTTTAGACCTAAAGTTAGACTAACCTGTTAGTTTGCAAGTAGGCTAAAATCTCAGATCCACTGAGATTCTTGATAAACTTTATTCCAAGTGATTTTAATGTTTCCTAGTGATCAATGATTACTAATTACTATAATTCCCAGTAAATATTTTAGAAATTTACCAAGTATTGATGTCAAATTTGTAACACTAAAGTTATTGCCATGAATTCCTCTCCATTTTGTTAATTTCTTTATCTCTAACTTCCTTTCAGGATTGCCCTAATTTCCATGATGTCTCATTCATAAATTTCATAGACCTGAGTCACATTTTAAAATGTGACTCATTTGTCCTAGAAAACATGAAATCCTGTAAGGGCACCCTATAGGTTTTGACTGATATTTTTTTTCCTAACAAACTCCTAATTGATTTTACTTTTCAATTCTCCTTATCTACATTTTCCCTATTCTTTTCTATTTCCAGAAGAGTAATCCTTGATAGGAAAATAGAGACGAATTATTCTAATTTTTAAACTTTATCTATTCTGTGCATCTCTTTTGTAGCTGTTTTACAATCCTTCTTAGATAAACCCTTTTAAAATCCAAGTTATAATAAAATTGAATAGAAGCATTTACTTCTTTAGATCTATCCAATTTTCTTTTGATTTGAATAACGATCTAATTCAACAGTATTTAGTGTTTATTGCACAAGATGCTATATTTGATGTTGTGGGGGGCAGAGAAGGATAAAATCAAGTTAAAATATAGTGAGGGCAACGAAGTAAATACTCAGTAAACTCTAACCCAAAACAGAGTAAGATAAGTATATAATACCCTTCTGGTATCAGAACACAGATATGGTAACTGTGTTTTTGAAGACCCCCTCATCTCTTTTCATCCATTTTCCCTTTAAAAGCCTCAAGCCATTTGTTCAAACTTCTTTTATCTGGACTTTCTGGAAATCCTATTTTTTTAAATCAGATATTCATTTCTAAGGAACCCTTCTTTGACTAGACTCAACTCACATGATTTGGTAAATTTCCCTTAAGACTCTGCTAAATTCGGGCAGCCTGGGTGGTTCAGCAGTTTAGCGCCTGCCTTCAGCCCAGGGCGTGATCCTGGAGACCCAGGATCGAGTCCCACGTCGGGCTCCCTGCATGGAGCCTACTTCTCCCTCTGCCTGTGTCTCTGCCTCTCTCTCTCTGTCTCTCATGAATAAATAAAATCTTAAAAAATAAGACTGCTAAATTCTAGTTCACCACCAAGTCCTTATTATTCAAAATTAAGTTCAGAGGGATCCCTGGGTGGTGCAGCGGTTCGGCGCCTGCCTTTGGCCCAGGGCGCGATCCTGGAGACCCGGGATCGAATCCCACATCGGGCTCCCGGTGCATGGAGCCTGCTTCTCCCTCTGCCTGTGTCTCTGCCTCTCTCTCTCTCTCTCTGTAACTATCATAAATAAATAATAATAAAAAAAATTTAAAAAAAATTAAGTTCAGAGGCAGATTGTCCTAGAGAAAATGTATGAGCTTGAATGCTCAGCAAACTTGTATGTCTATCCCACATTTGCCTTGAAACCACAGAATGATCTTTTCTTGCTTATCTTATTGGGAAGATAGTCATTCATTCAAAAATTATTTATTGAGTGTCTTACCATGTGCCAGTTACTATTCTTCATGATAGGGATAGAGCTGGAAACAAGATCAGCAAAATACAGGGCCATAAAACTTGCTTATAATTATTATCTTAATTTGTGTTTTGTCTTAATCTATTGAAGATGTTTGCATTTCTTCTCATACTAGGAAAAAGTAGGTCAGACATGGATAAGGTGAGAAGGAACCATAATCAGTACATTGCTAGCAGGAAAACAGAATGGAGTTTACATTAAAAAATAAAAAGTAATAAGCAAATAAGAAAATTCTACATAGTTGTAAGTGTTGAATGAATAAAGTACAAGATATTAAATACTTCTGTTCTTCAAAACATATCATTAAGACAATGAAGAATAAAGCAGGGAAGAAAGAAATATTATAGATCAGGATAGGTATTCTACAACTGCACTGCAGAATAGAACATGCTGAGGGCTCCTGGGGGTTAAGTCGGGTAAGCGTCCAACTCTTGATTTTGGCTCAGGTCAAGATCTCAGGGTGGTGAGATCCACCCTTGCATCAGGCTTCACTCAGTCCAGAGTCTGCTTGAGATTCTTTTTCTCCCTCTCTGCCCATCCCACTGTCCCCCTCTAAATAAATACATAAAACCTGAATTTAAAAAAAAATCTGCAATGTCTGTAATTGCACTGTCGAATAGGGTAGCTATTAACCCTATGTGAATACTGAACATTTAACATATGACTATATGACTGAGAAATCAAGTTTTAAATTTAAATTCTAACCAAGATGCCTGGATGGCTCAGCGGTTGAGTGTCTGCCTTCAGCTCAGGGCATGATCCTAGGATCAAGTCCCACATCAGGCTCCGTGCATGGAGCCTGCGTCTGTCTCCCTCTGCCTATGTCTCTGACTCTCTCTGTCTCTCATGAATAAATAAAATCTTAAAAAAAAATATTGACTTGGGACGCCTGGGTGGCTCAGCAGTTGGGTGCCTGCTCCTGGCTTGGGCGTGATCCGCAGTCTCAGGATCGAGTCCCCCGTCAGGCTCCCTGTCTGGAGTCTGCTTCTCCCTCTGCCTACGTCTCTGCCTTTATCTCTCTGTGTCTTTCATGAATAAATAAAATCTTTAAAAAATTAAAAAAAATTTTTTTTACCTTTAGCCATTTAAAATTTGAATATAAATAACACACATGTGGAGCAGCCCAAGTGGCTCAGCAGTTTAGTGCTGCCTTCGCTCCGGGATGTGATCCTGGAGTCCCGCATCAGGTTCCCTGCATGGAGCCCGCTTCTCCCTCTGCCTGTGTTGTCTCTCTGCCTCTCTCTCTCTTTCTCTGTCTCTCTCTGCGTGTCCGAGTAAATAAATAAAAATCTAGAAAAAAAATTAACACACATGTGACTACCATCCTGGAGAGTGCATTTCTAGAAGTTTTAGAGACTTATTTATAGTTACTTGGATAATTAGAACCCAGGCCTCCTGATTCCAAAGCCAATCTTTTTTGATACCACAGTAAATGTTTAACAGAAGCCAGTTTTGAAGGTAACAACAGAAGACTGAAATAACTTATAAGAAATAAGTTTGTGGGGATCCCTGGGTGGCGCAGCGGTTTGGCGCCTGCCTTTGGCTCAGGGCGCGATACTGGAGACCTGGGATCGAATCCCACATCGGGCTCCCGGTGCATGGAGCCTGCTTCTCCCTCTGCCTGTGTCTCTGCCTGTGTGTGTGTGTGTGTGTGTGTGTGTGTGTGTGTCTATCATAAATAAAAATTAAAAAAAAAAAAAGAAAGAAAGAAGTTTGTAGGGCAGTCCTGGTGGCTCAGGGTTTTAGCACCGCCTTCAGTCCAGAGCCTGACCCTGGGGACCTGGGATCGAGTCCCACATCAGGCTTCCTGCGTGGGGCCTGCTTCTCCTTCTGCCTGTGTCTCTCTCAGTGTCTCTCATGAGTAAATAAATAAAATCTTTTTTTTAAGTTTGTATTTAATTCATTTTATTTTTATTTTACCTCTATTCGTGTTAATAATTTCATTAATTATGATAGCTGAAATAGCTAAAAAATTTTCATGAAATTTTTTCACCAAATTTATAAATCTTACTTCCTTAAGACAGACATCATGAAATAGCAAGAAGAAGAAAAATTAAATTGAAGATTAAACGTTGTGGAATTTTTTTTTTAAACTTTTGGTTAAAAGTTGTGTGTTTGTGTGTGTGTGTGTGAGAGAGAGAGAGAGAGAGCAAGCCTGTGTGCGTATGTGTGCATGTGCACATGTGTTTTAATTTGTCCAAGTTTGTGGAAACCAATTTGTAAATACACTTGGTATACAAATTTATTTGACGTGTTTTAAGAAACAAGAAAGGGTATTCTATTATAAAAATCTCTCTCCACCAGACCAGGATCACTATCATTGATCTTCACCATAAATCTTTATTTGCATCAGCATTGCCATTAGTAAACAGCAGCCAGATTAATCAATTTCAGAATGAGAGGCCTATTTTTTAAAATCAAAACCTTGTTAGCAATAGAAAGGCTGAGTAATCTATCTTGGTCCAGGAGAGGCAGAGAGAAGAAAATCACTGTAGGAGTTAACATCACAGAGAAATAAAGATTTTAGAGGAATATGAAATTAGAGAAAAGACTGACTCTCAGAAAAACAAATCTAGAGGAATCTCATAGCTATGAAGAAGATATTAGTTTTTGCAAAAAAAAAAAGATAAAAGTAGTTCAGATTATTTCTTTTTAATTCAAAGGTAACGGTGACCTTGGATACATCTAATCTTTCACTATGCTGTACTTTGTTCGTGATACTTATCCCAACCTTAAAATTTGTTTGAATAATGTGTTTTTGTTTAGAGTTTGTTTCTCCTGAGAAACTAAGCTCCATGAGGGCACCGTTCTTGTCTCTTTTATTCACTATTGTAATATCACCACCAAAAAATCCCTGTCATAGAGTAGGTATTCAATAAATATTTGCTGAGTAAATGAATGAACAATGAATTATTAACTGCATAAGTCTTAGTTCAGTGTGTCTTATAATCAGTCTATGCAGTGCCATGCAGAGGTAGGTTTTTTTAAATGTTTATTCTTGATGACAATAGCTATCACCTATCGAGAAGTTTGCATAGGCCAGACCATTAAGTTCCTCATACATTTGCTATAACTTAATATTCAAAAGCACCCTTTTGAGTTATGGTTATGCAGACTACTATTCCCATCTTCTAAGGTAGGTAAAAGACATACAAGAATATTAAGTAAATAACCCAAGGTCACATAATCAATAAACATCAAGATTCTATCCCAGGTCCATTTAATACCTGTGTTTTTGTGTGATCAGCTCTATTGCATGTGATGTGCAAACAAGGCCGGGGAAAGAAAATATCATTATCAAAAACTACATCACCTACTTCAATATTTTGCATATAGCTGGCTCTGGTTAGTGAGAAAATATGTATGATTGAGCAAAGGTCATATGACTAGGTCCTAAAGGTAGCAAGAGAGTTTGGCCCTAATGTATACGCTACATATACCAGTAACGCTGTTCGTTCTGTAGCCAAGAGAGACCTATAAAATAAGATCTGCAGAGCCGATATGCAGAAAGCATAAATCTCTACATAAGATCTCCTATTTTCTGTAGATGGCCCATGTGGCACGCAATAACGGATTATCATCAAACTAAAATGAATGTAGCATACAGCCCCAAAAATTCAATTCCCAGAAAGCATGAGAATGGTTTGTAAGAGCTGTTAATAATGGGCCATAACACAAAACTATTAAGTAAAATGGTATTTTTCTGGAATTTTGAAAGATATTTAGGACTGGAACTATATTTTCCTTAAAAACTAAAAGAAATTGGGGGAAAAAAAACTTAACTGCAGGGAAATTTTCATGGTCATTTGGCCAATCAATTTATACATTGAGTAGAAAATATTTATTCTCAAAAAATTTTAGTTTACCAGCATAAACCATTTCCATGGCTCAAAAGTTTCTACGTGGTCTCTGCAATGTGGAATTATTATTGACCACTCAGCAGGTAGTACAGGTACAGTCTGAGTGACATCTGACACGATGAACTCGTAACCCGATTAGAAGAGTAGTAGTTCTGAATTAAGCTACCCTTAAAACAGTTTAAAAATAGATTTGCAGTTTCCAGCGCCTGAGCTGTCTTCACTAGCATGGCCTGTGTGCGCCACCCAGTGGAAAAAGCAAAGAGCCTTCAAAGCTTTAAAACGTTAATTCTCCTTAAAGTCCAAGATCCATTCTTTAAATATATAACCTCGTGAGCATCTGGATTAAATCTCATAATGGGAGAACGCAGATTTTGTATTTTCTTCTGCAGCCTGGGAAGCCAGTAGGACACTGTGTGGGCACTCTAGAGGATACTTCTCCATGCACTTCTGCATGCAGCAGCCATATGGTTAGAATCAGCGGGTTCACCCAGTGCCAGTTTACAACAATGGGCGTGTATATGAATAACATGCAGGCAATCAGGGCAGCTCTGGGTTTCATAGCCTCCCTTTGTATAGGGTGCTTTTTTACACCTCATGGAAAAGGTAAGCCGGACAAGGGCTAATATTTTTCTCCCCAGTGAAGGCAGCGGGACTTCTGCTAAAGTGATGTCAGAGTTTCCATTTCGGCTCCATTTTTTCAATGCTTTGCCCTTTGCCGAAAACATTAACTCCATGAAAAAAATATATATATTATTTAGTTATATTGCATCTCAGTCCAGGAGAATTTTCTTCTTCTTTAAATAAATGGTCTTGAAAATAAATTAGATCAAACATAATAAAATCCTGTTTTTAGAGGAGGTGAGACTTTACGGGGGGGAGGGGGGATAAAGGAATTTTTCTTTCTCAACTACTATGTGTTTTCTTTCCAATGTCTTAGAAAATAGCAGGAGTCATCACAATATAGAATTGATCTTGCCCTATCAGACCTGATTCCCTGCCCTCAGGAGATTATTATAAAGCTACAAAAGGACTTTAGTCTGTAAAAACCAGCTCAAAGCTACACTTTCCAGTTCTACCCTCCTGACACAAACAAATCATTTAGAAAATATGTTTGAACAGACAGACATTCCCCCTGTCCACATTAGCCTGTCTGGTGGCACTCCCCCTCTCAAAGTCACCACCTAGACTGAGGTTCCCGGGGTAAGGCCTGTCCCCATGCAGTACCTGTTACCATGATTTAAAAAAGGAAGGGGGACACTTTATCTTCCCTGTTGTCAAAAAAGTTCTAGTTCTACGAACATAATTCATTTGTGGGCAAAAAAATTTTAAAGATGGAGAAAACTCAGCTGTCTGATGGTGGCCATAGTTCTCTTTTGTGTGATCCACAATGTGTGTAGAAGGGAGGGGTGGGGGAGCCTCAGATCTCTGCCTCTGGAGGGAGGGGAAGAGAAGAGAAGAGAAGAGAAGAGAAGAGAAGAGAAGAGAAGAGAAGAGAAGAGAAGAGAAGAGAAGAGAAGAGAAAAAAGAAAAGAGAAAGAAAAGAAAAGAAAGAAAACCTGTGAATTTAGTATTAGGTTAAAAAATGTGTATGTTTGGCATGAAAGCTGCTCTTTAACTTGTGAAAACCTTTTTTTATTGAAAAAGGTTTTTATTGATTTTTTTTTTAAATCAGTGTTTTTTTTTTTTTTTCAATTGAAGGACTTATAGAAAGGGCTTCCATGATATTCTGAGTGGATTTATTTCAACTTTTATGTAAAAAAAAAAAAAAAAAGAATATGTGCCATATGTTTAACTTGTTTTCTAGTATTAGGGCCATGCCACAAGCAGGCAAAAATGATTACATTCTAAGAATCATGTCTCACCCAATCACACCTCAACCTCAAGAGGACCAAAGTACCTAACATAAATTTAAATTTCCTGAGTTGTGAAGAATGTGAACTCTGGTGTCATCCGTATTTTTTCCTCAAGTCTCTCTCTATTTCCTTGCACCCACCAACGAGGCTTATAGATGCCTGGCATTTCTTAAAATGTGTTTTGTATTTTCACATCATTTACTTTTCTCATCTTTGTAAGAAATGCAGGCCCTAAATAATTGTACCGGGGATCAGAAGAATGAAGGCTATCCAGGAAGGTGGATCCAAGGCTTCAGATGCAGGGCAGAGAGTTAGGATACAAGACTTATTATCATCTCCCTGAACCTCAGACGTTATCAGTCTGCAGGCGAAACTTAATCCTGAACATAAATTGCATTTCCTAAAAAAACATCATCTTGCCTTAAGACACCAACCTCCCTGATTACACGGAATGTCTGTGTTTACACGTTTGTGCGGAGCATGCTGACTGTATTAGTGTCCTAGGAAACAAACCGTGTGCTGCTCACAGACCTGCTGCAAGCACTGAGGAGAGAGAGAAAAAGAAATTTTGAAATCAGACTCCCGATCTCTAACTCCTTTCAAATTCCTGAAGTACATTAGCTTTACTACTGCATGATGTGCACGGTAGTATTTCTTCTAATGAAATCTGACTAAAAGTTTAAATGAGTTTAATGCATGAAATGTATAAATAAAATGTGGCCTTGATTAAATTTAGACTTGATACATAACTTAAATGGGTAGCACAAGAACAGCTTTGGTATCATGTGTCCAGACTATTTTGGGCTCTGCAAAAGCAGTTTGGATTTTTATCAGTGAGTGCAGGGCGCTTTCTATCAGGAGCACAGTATCTGTTCAGAGCTGAAATATGCAAAAGTGCTGTGGAGGAAATAGTGTAATTGAAAAAGAGGTAAGAGTGAGAAAAGAAACCAAGTATTAGGAGACCGCAGAATGGAATTTGCAAAGAGCAGCTCATGTAGGTTAAGAGATTTCAGTTAGAGTTTCTTCTGATGTCTCTTAGTTTTAGGACTTTAGGAATATATCTTAATTTCATGGAGCCTCAGTTTCCCTCATTTGTACAAGTGGATCAAGATGCCTTATCTGCCTACCTCCTGGTTTGCTGGACAGATCAGAAGGAGATATAACAAACACAAAAGGTCTCTGTGTATATACCAGAGCTTCACAAATCTAAGGCATGGTTATAACAGACTTTCTTAACTACAGAAATTTCCTATTCACATCGGAGAATTACAAAAAAAAAATACTCTTTCCAGCTAACATCTAATGTATATAACCCATTATATGTAATGGGTAGGTTAAAGTTATTAGGAAGGGAAAAATGAGCTTAAAAAAAAAAAGCTCTCAGGGAAAAACACCACAGCTATACAGGAAACTTTGTAAAGTAGTAATAAAGTGTATGGCCTTTGAAGTCACACATCCTCTGCTTCAACCCTTCCTCTGTTACTTCCTAGTTTGAAGAAATCTAGCTATACGATTGAGCAAGTGACCATCACTTCATAAACTGCTTTCTTATCACTTTGAAAACAGAGATGATAATACCTGCTTAGTAGTTTTGCTGGGACAATTAGATATGATGTATGTTCATGCCTGGTATTTAATAAGTTTTCCAAAAACTCTACTTTCTTTATTTCCATGTTCTATATACCATGGGAAGGCCATCATACGCACTTCAAGGAGATCACGTCCATACATGTATAGAAATTATTCCACTCCCAAAGAAAGTCAGAGTTACTCTTCACCATCATTTCAAAAATGAAAAGCCAATGCCAAAGTTACGGAAGTGAAAAACAAAAATAGATGAAAAGTCACTGAAACATAAGGATGGAGGACAGAGTGATGGAAAGGTCTCATAAGCCTCCTCAGCGGGAATGTTTGATGATTCTAGGTGAAACCACAGCCAAAGTCTTTTTCTTTTTTTTTTTTTTTAATATTGCACAATGCCACTCAGTTTCAGGCACTCAAAAGAATGAAATCAGGTGAGTTTGAGCCAATTTTGCCTTTCATTTTTCAAATTTGTTTATTACTTTACTTAAACCACAACATTCTGAGATCTCACAAGAAAATCTGTTTCTGTAAAATTTTCAGCCTGATTTCCAAACCAGAAAAGAGGTTCAAATAAACTTGGGCCCAATTCCAAAAAAGCATCTGAGATTCTGGATGTTTATTTGAAGCAATCTGGACTCCTGACCTTTTGAGGTTCACCCGCCACCAATAAAGAGCCTACAATGAATTTACTGTGCAAGGATCTAGTGCCTCAGCGTCTGGATGGATAAAAATCCCATTGGTCTTAAGGAAAGTTGTTTCCGAACACATGTGGTGGAATCAAGCCTTCAGCAGATATACTGATACCCTCCTTTTAGGAAAAATGTACCAGCCAATCAGGATCCTAGCTCAGAAAAAAAAATCTGTAAATAGCTTATTTATTCAATATGCTTTATGAGTTTAAAAAATTTTCCTAGGTTGACACCATTAAGAAGAGACTCTTGTTGGAGTAGGCAAAGGGTGTAGTATTTCCTGGAGCACTATAGAAAAATTCAGACCAAACTGCTCTCTACATACAGAGCTGCCTTTAACACCAATGTAAGACTTTAGAAAGGATGCCAATCCTCCCCAAGTTCTTGAGCCCTTTCAAAAACTGAATTCTACCACTTTTGAAACGATGAACACTGAGAAATTGGATTTGAAACCACAGCATTAAATGCTTAAAATCCGATCCTTCTGTCAGGACCTGGGATAAATTAAACTGATGTACATTATTTTTAAGAAAGGAAAAAAATATGGGAAGTGGATTTTGAAGCCTGAAGGCATAGAACAAAACAAGTTATGCAGGTGATACAAACCATCTTACTTAGTTCATTCCCATAATGGCTTTCTACTTCCATATGGTGGCCCATACTGGAAATAATTCTTAGGAAAACACGTTTATATGTGATAAATAAAACATTATTTTAGAGGTTTCTGTTTTTATTTTCAGAGTAGGCTACTTTTTTCTTCAGTGTTCGAACTGCTGTTTAAGTCTTGTTTTGTTTTTACCTTGGTGTTTGAGTTTATTATTTCAAGCAAATAATACGTAGAGAGTGCTAGGGAATGTGTATATAAGTGATAAGGGTATAAGGTGAACAGCTATCAAGTGTTTCCATCACATGAATTCAATGCAGCTGGATGATATGTATTAGGATTTAATCAAAGCCTCAGGAATTTAAACACAAAATGGGTTGAGTTTCGCTTTAGCATATTTTAAACTTATTAAACTTGTTACTTTATTAATATTTTATTAGTAAATTTTATTAATCTCTGACTCAAATAGTAGCATTAGCCTAAAGATACACACATTGTTAGGAGCAAAAGCCTCTATTTTTATTGACTGTTGTCAGGGGTAGAGTCTGACTTGGTAACAGGAACAAAACTGATTAAAAGCTTCCCAATTTAGAGAAATCTTTTTAAAAGGTATTTCCTGACAATGATTCAGGCAGTAATAGGGCAAGTTCAAACATCAGAAGAGACTGAGCTATAGATAACCATCGCCCAATATTTTTATTTGAATTTCAAAAATCTGACAATTGAAGCCTACTGCCTGTATTTCTGCCAAAGATCCTGGATTTTTTTTTTCCATCACAGATCACTCTGACATCAAGGAGAAACTTATTTTCAGATCCTGGACATTTGTAAGGTAGGAATTAGAAGAAAGATGTCTAGCAAGGTTTATTTTAGAAAAGATGCATTTGTACATACATACTAATATTACTATTAAAAGTAGCATGCTTTGTCAATAAAATTAAAATTGTTAAAGCAAACTTTAGCTTTAGTGTGGGTTTTTAAGGTTTCCATGAATTTCATTTCCTTATATTGTTAAATAATTAAAACATAAATTGTGCGTTATAGACTTAAAATTAGGCATCATAGACCATAGACCTGAGGGTCTCTGCGGGCTATAGAATATTCAAGACAAGATATATACAAACTGAATTGGAGACATTGAATAATACCAACTTAGAAAAATGAGATGAAGTAGAATTCATGAAATACATAATATTTGAGACAACAAAACCTTCAAAACTTCACTGAGTATTTTATTTACCATTTTCACATAGATCTTCTTCTATTTTTTTTTCCCAAGAATATTTCCAGAACAAGGCCCAAATATCAGAGGTAGAACAAATGAATGCTTACTAGCATACTACCAGCTGGTTGAGGCCAGGAGGCTGCCACTCCCATGTAACCTCCTGTTTCATTTTGCATTCCATACAACTTCATTAGATTTTAGAGCATCACAAGTGAGCAGAAAACATACTCCTGACACAATACAACATGCAACCCCCCTAATTTTGTAATTTTATTTTATTGTTTTTTACATCTGATCTTAAACAGTTCATGCGAACTAAAGCAAAAAGGGAGCTTCCTGTGAATTCAACCTCTGTGTGCAGTCGCCAAATAGTCCTAATCATTCAAGATATCGAATCCTCAGCCTCAGGACTTGGACCATAAAGTGCTAACGGTGTTGGTATGTTTTTTTTTTTTTTTTCTCCACATCACTTCATTTAGTTGGTTTTGAGATTCAGATGAAAGTCAAGGAATGCTGCAAATATGAGGGCTGCAATCACTAGTGTTAGGACCAGGTCATTCCTAGCAGAGGATGTGTTCTGGGATTTGCTAGACTCTCCACTCTTATATATACTGCAACTCAGTTTGAAGGGTACACTTTTTAAAAGGGAGCTTGTTTATCTGTATGTCTATCCTCTCTCTCACAAGTGAAGATGGAGATTTTAAGTTAACCTTTGCTAATTTACTTTGCTATTTTTTGCTATCTAATTTTGCAGTCTACTAGGTATATTGAAACTTAAAAAAATAAACATGCTAAGCTACAAATGAAAATTCTCATTTTTTTCTCATATATGTAATAAAGTTCATACAGAGGGGATCCTTTGCTAAGATAACTAATACCCACCTGTCATTGCCCACTGCCAGCCAGTTGAGTATCTGCTATATGAGAAAATGTATTTGAGTCCATTATATATTAAAATCGTGTGATAACAATTTCCATTATTTAAATAGTTTATAATGAAGAATGGCCTACCAATGACTTTCTTCGACACTTTTTCCCCAAAAAAATAATTCTCAAATTTGTTTCTTTAGGAGCACTTAAACAATTTAGTCTTCGTCTGAATATTTTTTTTCTCCATTGAATTTATGGCGAAAAAAGAGGCAGATAAGTCATCAGCTGAATACTATGGTTTTACACAGATAAAAATTTATCCCATGAATTCACAAACGGCTGCTTCGTACTGGATTAACACCTCACACAGTGGGTTTTGTCGACAGAACTCTTAGCTGAGGGAAAAACTATTTGTGTACTGTCACAGTTTTTATCCAAAAGGGACTCAGAGTACTTTTCAAATTAAACACTACCATTAAGTTGAAACAGAGCCACCCTGGAGAGACTTCATGGTCTGTCAATCACTGCATGGCCACTACACAGCTGATGGGGGAACAGCATATTTTTGGCAACATGGTAAAACCCTTTTCATACCAAAAATACAGTGGTGTCTTTGATCTCATAGAGGGAAGGCAAGACTTGTTGGCTTTTTCCTCATGGATTCATCCAAAAATCCACAAGACCAAATCCATTACTCATACAAAACTCTTGCTGGAGTTGACCACATGACATAGAAAAGAGACCTTTTCAGAAACATTCAGTAGGGAATTTTTCTCTCATGCTAAAGTTTGCAAAATTCCTGAGAGATTTTTTTTTTTTTTACTGGAAAATAACTCTCATCAAAATCTATGTTCATCTGTTATCCCAAATGCCAGCTTCCAATTGAAATCCTTGCTATTTTGTTAATAGCACTCATTTGTTTTATGTTTTTGGGGGGTGTCTTTGTGTCTGTGTGTCTGTGTGTGTAATAAGTTGGGAATTCCTGAGAAGTTAAGAAAGTACTTTTAAAAGCCAGGTCTTAATTTGTCAATTCTTTATTAAGAGTTAAATAAGAATACTAAGGTCTTTCTAACTTACTGTGATTTTTCAATAGGATTTTAATTCTTTTAATTTCCAATTTCTAATGAGAAACATAGTAATTCTCTTATTTGTAGTTCTCTCAATTACTGAAATAAGGTCATAGAATGAATACTTCAAAACTGTTATATACAGTTGCAGTATTTCCTGAGTTTGGCCTTTGTTCAGATTGACTCTGGATCCCCAGTGTCCCGGATGAAAGTGAAATAAAATTTCTTGAGCATATAGTATGTGCCGAGAACTCTGCTAGGAACACCGTTTTTTTTTTTTCATCTCATTTACTCATCATAACAATAATGTGGGTGTTACAGTGGGCTGTAGGATTGTTCTCAATGATTCACTGCCTTCCCTATGAGACGATGCTTTCTGCTTCATTCACATAAGGCTTTATGTGACATCCCCCCGTGGGCCATTTAAAAGTCAGTGAGAGCGATGCATGAACCATACAAGCAGACCCTGTTAGAGTCATCCTATGGTTTCTGCATCTCCTTTCCCTCTGTCTTGAATAAACAAGTGCTGAATGGGGAGGCTCCTTCTGCCAAAAGAAAGAAAACAGGCAGCAGAGCTATGCCTGACCTGAAAGGATCTGCAATCCAAGCAAGAAATGAACCTTTGTTGTGAGCCATTCAAATTTTAGTAATGTTTGTTACCCCTGTATACCTTAACAGAATGCAGGTAAGTATCAATAATATTCATTTTGCAGAGGAATGCATTGAGGATCAGCATAATTAGGTATGCCAAATAAAACAAAAAGTAAACTAACCGTCAAGAAATGAATTCAGAGTTGCCCAACTCCATACCCTATATTCTACCTTAGAGTACTTTAGAAGGTCAAAATGCATGCCAACTCATTATCCAGAAAATTCCTAATTCAACCAGATAATCAAAGAGGATGATCTGTTAACCAACTGAATCACATAAATCTTTCTGGGTAGGCTCTTACCAATACTAGACCATTAGTTTGAAAAAAAAAAAAAAACTCATTTTTTTTCTTTTAATTGCACATTTTTCCTCTGCTTATATTTCTTCCAAGATTAATATATTTTTTCAATATTTTCAATGTTCGAATCTCAATTCTGTTTAGTGGGTTCAAATTCCTCCTCAGCCACGTTAGGTATATTGCCTTGAACAAGTCACTCAAATCTCTGAGCTGCAATCTTTGGTGAATATAATGGGAAAATCACTGTCACAGGCTTTCTGCGAGAATAATCTATAAATGAATGTTGGCACAGCAGGCACAGAGCAAACATTAAATCTGTTTCTAGTATCCTATCTCTCCTTTTGGCTAGGCAACTCCTGTCTAGAATAGCTGGCAAAGGGTCATTGATAGATGGATTGGTAAAATGTTCAAATAGCATTTTTGAAACCAACCCAGCAAAGACAATAATTTGCTTGACCTTGGTTCTCCTCACCTATACCTTTTAACCTTTAGTTTTCTCCAAAAAGACAAATGACTTTGTTTTTCTAATGGGCTTTTTCTAGGTTATTTTATAACAGCAGTGAATGTGGCAATATTTTTTGTTTCCATTAAATCAAAAACATCAGATTGTCTATATTAGATTCATTGGGTATTACTGTCTTTTTATTCCAACACAAGCTATAGCCCTAAGCACAAAATACTATAATGTTTTTTAACCAGGTTTATTTAATCTTATTATCAACCAGAATTTGAGAGGTAATTATTTGTTCACTTTCAGCATTGTAAAAATATAACATCAGGGTGACAGATCCAGCCTCCATTTAATGTTAAACTGTTTATCCTTACGTTAAATTTTGGTATCAGTCACTAACTAAGTCTTAGGTCATATCAACAAAATCCTAATTTTATGAGAACCATAAAAAAGGAGAGACTTCAAGTTCAAAAACTGGATTGATTGCATCAATTACTAGAACCTTAAGTTTCAATTTTCCTTTCCGCCAAATGGATAAAACAATTTATCTTTGTGGTATATACATACTTTTGAATTTCAAAGGAGAAAGCATTAGAAAAACATACTGTAAGTTGTAAGAGTGATATTAAAGTATTGGGAATTTTTGCTATTTGTACCTAAGGTAATAAAAAAAATTCCAGCATTTTCTTCCTATGCTATAATGTCATCTTAGGCAGTTCAGGAAACTTCAATTTAATACTTTTAACATATATGTGTAAATAATTAAAAAATGTAGTTACATATATAACTATATATGCATGAAGTATGCTTTTTTAAACTATGTGTTTTTAATTTGCAAGAAAGTGAACTGTTTTCCACATTTACTTAAATCACATTAATAGATTGGCACCAGAATTACTTAATGATTTTGATCCACCTAGAAAAGATAAGCACATTTAATGAAAGAGGAGATTTTAAAATATAATTGAGTAAGGCAATCCCATATTACAACTTTTGGTTGTAAATCTCACCAAAAACAAAAGCAAAAAAACAAAAACAAAAACAAAAACCAAAAACAAAAACAAAAAACAGTTTTGCTGACCCTTTCCATGTAGTTCAATTTTACCTTTTCATTCTAAGATGTACATATTATGTTCAATTTCCTCTTCCGTTCTCTAATTCAGTGTCCAGGTTATTTTCATTTCTGTAACTCATCACTATTTATCAGGTATTATTAGTGCTAGAATTTTCTGCTCCAACAAATGTGAAACAAATTTAAAACCAAAGGAGCTGATCTTGAAGTAATCCTAGAAGAAAACGTGGTTTTCAAATTCTCCACAGCCTGCACAATAAATTAGGCTGAGTACAGAGAGACTTTTCACAGAGAAATGCCACAACATGTGTAGAAAACATAGATATTTGCCTGGGTGCTCATGTTTCTAGATTGTTTTTCCTCTAACACTACCAAAATGATACTTGACTTGACCTGAGCACTTTCAACAAATGGTAAATAACCAGATGCCCACTTGTCCCCTCCCTTTTTGTGTCTTTGTTACCAGATATTGTTAGCTGATTTCTGCATTATTTTTTCACATGCTTGTAATAATGCATAATCACATCCCTTTAGTTGTTGTTTTTCTTAATGATTTAACTTAAGTGGTTTCAAGTATAAACTCACCATCAAAAAAAAAAAAATGTACTTCTGTTACTATTTGTTAGAGTCCACCATGTTGGAATTCACCGTTTAATTATCACAGAAACTTGCCTTTGTGGTTGTTCAAAATGAAAGCAGCAGAGTTCATAATCTTGGCTCACCATGCTATCTGTCCATGGTCTTTGAAAGATGGCATATTTTCAAATATCCCAGACTGGCTCAAAATGCTGTCATATGTCACATTGGATTACCTTAGCCAGCTTGTGTTATGTTACATCAAGGATGTGACTAACATCAACCACATGTAATGCAGCAGAGCAGTGCTATCCGCCAGATAAATTTCAAAATGGCACGGTTTTTAGTAACCAGGATTTAGAAATTTCTGGTCATTAAGGAAAAAAAAAAAGAGAGAGAGAGATCTTTAAATTTTAAAAGGGGTTTCTATTTTTTTCACCCTCACTTTCAAAGGAGTTAGCAGTTATAGGCAAATTACAACTCACCATACTGAGTATTCCAAATCAAAGTTAAGCAGCAAAGAAACTCTGAAATGTATAATATTAAGAGCATTCCAGAGTAGAGTCTAGTGAAAGTTAAATGCAAGTACTTTAGAAAACCCTATTCAACTGAATATTTGTACATGAAGAAAATAACTTTAATTTAAAAAGGAGCAAATGTTGCATAATATAACCATACTTCAGGTTAATACTAGTTTCAGTTTGTAAAATAATTATATATTTGTATATTATTTAGGAAACAAAGGAAATATTTACCAATAAAATAATCAAAAGAATTCAAATATTTCAAACAGACATAATCTAAATTTATACAAGTTGATTAATAAAAATTATGTATTGAAAATACATAACATATAACAAATAATGTTGGTATATATGATTCAATATTCTATCAACCTTCAAAGATACAAAGATTCTCCAACCCCCCAGGGGATGATTTATAATGTCTGGAGATATTTTTCGTTATCATGACTAGGGGGCTGCTACTAGCATCTGGTGGGTAGAAGCTAGAGATGATCTGAACCTACAATGCACAGTAGATCCTGTACAACAAAGAATTATTGGCCTAAAATATCAACAGTGCCAAGGTTGAGAAACTTCAGTTTAAGCTACATATTGATTATGCATTAACATTTTTACTATAAATATTTCCTTTGAATCTTTTTGTGATCTAAACATTCAAATGTCTATATACTTACATGGCCATCTCCACACACGAGTCACTCAAACTCAACTCATCACAAACTGCTCAAATTCTCTCCTACGAGTCTTTAACTCCAATCATAGCAACTGGTGTCACCACCCACTATGTAGGGTAGGTCACAAAGTTTACAAGCCATACTGCCCAGAATCATCCTTCATCTTGCCCTCAGCCATATACCCCACCTATTACTAAGTTCTCCATTTCTATGGCCTAAATATTCTTAATCACCTCAATTTCTCTCTAATGCCAAACACCTTGTGGGAACTACCACCACTTCTACTTTAATTTCTTTAACAGCCCACCACCTGGACTTACCACATCTATTCTTACATTTCTCCAATCCAGTTGCCAAAATGCATCTAGAGTGATTTTTTTTGAAAGCTCAGATCTAATCTTGTATCATCTTCTATTATATACATTCTTCCAATATAACTACTGGTAAACACTGAGAAAGGCTTTTCCTGCTTTGGTCCCTGCTTACTCCTCAGCTTCATTTCATGCCACTTGCCTCCTCTGGTTCTCAGTAGAACCACCTTAACTCTACCTTTCCTCACATTTCTCCTTTAAATAGTTGCATGCTTCAAACCTACTTCACTAATTTCACGATACACATTATCTTTCAATAAATATTCTTAATCTTTAGTTATTTTAAACTAATCTTTGTAATAACCCACAAACTTAGCTTAAAATGTTAGAATTTATCACCATCCCTTTTATCCAATGTCTTATTCGTTCCTAAGCTCAGCTTTTTAAAACGTATCTTCATGTCTTTTTCTAAATGAAGCATATACTATATTTTCCAGGTAACTACACATATAAACATGTCTTTTTATTGCTTATACATTAGTCCAGTGATCCAATTGTTGGTCACAAGATTTATTTTTTCCCTTTTCCTTCCTGGTATTTAGTACTACAGAGACATGTGAGACCGCAATATTTTGGAGGGGGGGTAAGATAACATTTATTCCCATTTCTCGGGAATTATTCAATGTAATTAGGGGCACCTAGGTGGCTCAGTTGGATAAGCATCTGCCTTCGACTCAGGCCATCATCCTGGTGTCCTGGGATAGAGCCCCACATTGGGCTCCCTGCTCAATGGGGAGTCTGCTTCTCCCTTTGCCCTCTCCCCCTGCTCACATACTCTCTCAAAATAAATAAATAAAATCTTTAAAAAAATTATTTGACGTAATTAAAAAGCATTTTTGTAATATATATCTAGGTTGTATGTTCTATGTAATATTAAAACTGACAATAAGAGTATTATTATTAATTGAGCCCTTAGTATGAGTCAGACACTGAGTTAAGTGCTATATACCTAGCATTAAACTTCACTGTTGCCAGGGGAGCAGAAATGTTATCCCTATTTCACATATGGGAGAACTGGAACTTAAAAGGTTAAGTAATATTCCCAAGGTTATGCAAATCAGGCTTAGGTAAGGCCATATGACTAATTTTGGTGAGCAAAATGGTGATAAAAGGGATTTGTCACTTTGGGGACAAGACCAAAAAGGGTGTATTTTTTTTTTCTACCCTCTTTTCCATTAATTCACCACTTGGATGTTGCTATTCAAGGTAACTGTGGAAGCCATCATCAAAGATGGCAGAGTCTCGATCAACCTGGGTCCTTGAATGTACTGAATGGAACAGACGTCCTCCTCAGGCCCAATCAGAAATATCTACACTGGATTGTTAGGTGAGTGACATATAAATTTGTATTGTGCTAAGCTACTAAACCTTTGCAATTTGTTTTGTGTTTCTTTCTAAACATTTACTAATGCAGTCAAAAAGATGAAAAGCTACGCATTTAAACTTTTCTAGGAAAAAGAGGATATTCAGTAAATGGTATTTTAGTATGTGTTAAAGGAAAATACTCCATGTAGAAAATTAGTTGTTGGACTGCCACTGGTAAGGTATCTGCAGTGAATAGTTTTCCTAGTGATAGTATAGATATAACAACACAATGTCTAACTACAAAGATTACAAATGCAAATGATTTTCAGTGTTAACAAGTATATTCATAGCTAATTATCTGAAAGTCAAAATGTGTTAATGGAAAGTTGATTGGAAAAAATATTTCTGTAACCAGCGGACACTTTGCAGTATTCACAAATACACTATTCTTCATCAGAAAACTTAAAGTGCTTACACTCTCTGACCTCAATTTCAATTTTGGTGATCTACCCAAAACAAATTATACTAAACCCATTAAAAAGTCATACACAAAAATATCTCAGTTATAAGTTTGGTTCATTAAAAACTGGAAACAAACTACATGTCCAGTAAAAGGCACATACTTGGTAAATTCTAGCACATAATATGCTTAAATATTATCTGGAAATTTGTTGTTCATAAGAATATTTAGTGTAACTATAAAACAATTTAACCTTCATTTTGGGTTATGAGTCAGGTAACTGATGGTGTCCACTTTGGCAACTAATACGCTGAGAGCCAAAATTTGGACCTGCTTCTGGTAGGTGCGGGATTTTGTAGCACATGTTTTTATGGTTTTAATTTCCACCCGGCATATTCTCATTTTTAATCCTTATTTTACTTTCTATTTTTTTTTTTTTGCTTATTTTGAATTAATTTTACACAACTCTATTGTTGCATCCCAGTAGTACCTAAAGCTCACTGCACTTATCATATGCTAGGACTGTACCAGGCAGTTAAAATATGAATCAATGACTCCTCTTAATTGCCCTAAGAGGTATGCAGGATTATAGTAGTATCCATATTGTACAAATAAGGAAACAGGAAAGAGTAGTCATCTGACCAAGTTCACACAGCTAAAGAGAGGCCACACTGCAAATATAGGCAATGCGGCTTCATATTTAAAGCTCACAAAGGCTATGCTTGTGTCTTAGTAAGTCACCCTAAAATATTTTTGGAGTAAGCTAAAATACAAACACATTATCCATTAAATAAATAGGCTTATTAAATGCTATCAATTAAATAATTAGGTTTTAAAATGGTTTTAAAATTTAAAAAATATAAAGGTTTTAAAATTAAAATATATATATATATATATATTTTTGAAACTAGAAAATAGCTACATTTTAAAATGAGAATCTACAGCAAGGGAAGCTTTTCCCATCCACAAAGGGAAAAGGCAATCTACCAAATGGGAGGAAATATTTGCAAATAATATATCTGATAAAGGGTAGTAACATGCAAAATCTAGGGAGCATTCATACAACTCAATAGCAAAAACATACACAGTCCAATTAAACGTAGCAGAGGATCAGACATTTTTCCAAAGAAGACCTATGGCCAATGGACACAGGATAATGGGCTCGACATCACCAACCATCAGGGAAATGCAAATCAACCACAAGGAGAGAACACCACACAGCTCTTAGTGGTTCCTCTCAAAAAGACAAGAAATTTGACAAGTAGTGGCGAGGAGGCAGAGAAGAGGAAACACCTGTGCACTGTTGGTGGCAATGTAAATAGGGGCAGTCCCTGAAGGAAAATAGTGTGGAGGCTCCTTAAAAAAATTAAAATAGGGGGGATCCCCGGGTGGCTCAGCGGTTTGGCGCCTGCCTTCAGGCCAGGACGTGATCCTGGGGTCCCAGGATTGAGTCCCACGTCGGGCTCCTGCATGGAGCCTGCTTCTTCCTCTGCCTCTCTCTGTGTCTCTCATGAATAAATGAAGAAAATCTTTTTAAAAAAATTAAAATAGAACTGTCATATGATCCTGCAATTCTGTTTCTGGGCACCCACCTGAAGAAAACATAAACACGTAGCACAAGATACACGCAGCCCCCAGGTTCGCGGCAGCATTATTTACCACAGCCGAGAGATGGAAACGGCCTACGTGTTCACTGACAGAGAAACAAATAAAGACGAGGCGTGTGTGCACACGCGCGTGCGCACAGGCAGGAATATTATTCAGCCATAAAAAAAAGAACATTTCGCCTTTTGTGACAAAAACCGATGGACCTTGAGGGCACCGCACTAAGTGAAGTAGGTCAAAAAAAGCAAATACCATAGGATCTCACTCACACTTAAGACTCTCAAGAGAAAGCGCAGCTCACAGACACACGGAACAGGTGGGTGGCTGAGGGGAGGCAGGTGTGAGGGGACAAGAGGTCCCAAATTCCAGATGTAAACCAAGTAAGTCCTGAGGATGCAATGCGCCATATGGCGACCGCAGTGAATTACACTATATGACGTATTTCAAAGTCTTCAGCGTTTTCATCAGAACAAAACGATTGTATCTGTGTAAGGTGATAGACGTTAACCAGACTTATTGTAGCATTTTTACTATACGCAAATACCGAGTCGTTACCTCCACGCCTAAAACCAACACAATGTTTTACGTCACTACAGCTCAATTCAGGAAAATGGGCTCGTCTCACAGACCTGAGACGTCCAGGTGATGCACGCAAAGATGTACCTGCATCCGGGGCCCTGTCTGAATCCGTCGCTCGGGTTTTCTCCTCTCTCCGCAGGTTTCCTCGTCAGCCAACGGCCCCCGCCCTCAAGGCGGCAACGGCAATTCAAGGCACCTTCCGGCTTCCGGCTTCCGGCTTCCGGCCCAGCCGGCTCGCTGGCTCAGCCAACTGGAGCAGCCTTCCGGTGCAGCCCCCCAGGCCCTGGGAAAAGCTCTCATTGGTAAGTGCAGGGTCACGTGCTCCACCCCCTGGACCAGTCACTACAGGCCCATTGGCCAAGCCAGGGTCTAAGCCCCACCCTTAGATTCTGGTCCCCCTGAGCCTGCCAAGACTGGACGTGGGGACCGAGTGGGTTTCAAGAAATATAAAAGGATATTGGAGCAGTTAAAATCACAGATGTACATAACACCCTGAAGCTCCCTAGCCTACTCCCACTAATGTTTCTGAAAATAAAGTAAAACATAAAATATGAATCTCATTCATTAATCCCATAGTCTATATGGCTCTATACATTTTTCTGCTAAGATTTACTCTTTTTTATAAGATTCATTCATTCATTCATTCATGAGAGTCAGAGAGAGAGGCAGAGATATAGGCAGAAGGAGGAAAAGCAGGCTCCCCGCCGGGATCCCGGTGCAGGACTCGATCCCAGGACCCAGGATCAGACCCTGAGCCCAAGGCAGACGCTCGACAACTGAGCCACCCAGGCATCCCATAGTTACTATTTTTTTTTTACTCTACTAGCAGAAAAGAGAAATATGTACAATTCTTAAAAACTTGATCTAATGTTAATTGAAACCTCAACTGTTTTTTCCTCTTGAAAGAGAATGGCTTAAAAGTTCTTTATAAATTACATTTGCACACAAATCACCTGGGCTATCTGTTAATGTGCAGATTTTTTTAAAATTTTATTTATTTATTCATGAGAGACACACACAGAGAGAGAGAGAGAGAGAGAGAGAGAGAGAGAGAGGGAGGGAGAGGCAGAAGCAGGCTCCGGAGCCCGACGTAGGACTCGATCCGGGGTCTCCTGGGTCATGCCCTGGGCCAAAGCCAGGCGCTAAACCACTGAGCCCCCGGGCTGCCCCTAGTGCACAGATCTTTTTTCTTTTTTTAATTTACTTTTTATTGGTGTTCAATTTGCCATCATATAGAATAACACCCAGTGCTCATCCCGTCAAGTGCCCCCCTCAGTGCCCCTCATCCAGTCACCCCCACCCCCGCCCATCTCCCCTTCCCCCACCCCTAGTTCATTTCCCAGAGCTAGGAGTCTTTCATGTTCTGTCTCCCTTTCTGATATTTCCCACTCATTTTTTCTCCTTTCCCCGTTATTCCCTTTCACTATTTTTTATATTCCCCAAATGAATGAGACCATGTAATGTTTGTCCTTCTCTGATTGACTTACTTCACTCAGCATAATACCCTCCAGGTCCATCCACCTTGAAGCACATGGGGGGTATTTGTCGTTTCTAATGGCTGGAGAATATTCCATTGTATACATAGACCACAGCTTCTTTATCCATGCAGATCTTGATCCAATACGTCTGTGTTTTGCAGCCTGAGATCCTGCATCTCTAACAAGCTCACGGGTTGATGGCCACAGGAGACTAGCAAGACTTCAAACAAGTAAAGGAGGCTTTGGATGAAATTGTAGCACTTTTTCAATTGATTACACTAGTATAATACCTGAAAGGCTTAATGAAAATTTCCAAAATACTACTTTTAGAGCCCAATACTACTGTTAGGCCTAGGAATAGCCACATTAAGAAACGGGGATAGTTACATTCTTGTGTGGGATAGGAAGAAATATTCCTTGAAATGAAATGAAGCGCATATTGATTATTGAGTTAGTACCATTTTTGCTTCTTATTTGTGTTAATTCATTGTGCATTTAGATTTCGTTTATTTACTGCAATTAATTATTTTAACCAAGGATATGCCTTGCTTGCAAACTGTGGATCTTAGAATCCATGAACCCCTTCTTCTGGGCAATGCATAAGATCTAGGAAGCTTGCATGAAGAATTTCGCCAGCAAATGTGTTGTTTATTGTCTAAAATGGGATATAGCCAATTTTTATTTGTTTACATCTTTATTTTTAGTGATGAAGGCAAGACACCAACCCTGAACACAGACAACCTGGATTCAAATCTTACCTACACTTGCTTATAGCTGTGATGCTTAGGACAAACCACTACATAGCCACAATATTATCTATAAATGCATTTGGTGAAGAGTAAAAGTGCTTAAGACAGTAATGGTGCTTTATCAGCACTACATGTGTTAATTATTATTTTTCTCCTTGCAATTAAAAAATAGTTTCTCCTTGCAATTAAAAAATGCTTGATACTAGTTGGTAATTAATCATTGAATGGTATAGGCTCAGTTTAAGCAAACATAGTAACATTGATTGAATCGAGAGAATTAGCTCTTATCTTTTGGCAATTATAAATTATAGCTGAGGTTACTGCTTAAACACTAAACACTAACTAGTATTCACAGCAGGGGAGAATAGTTAGCAAAATCTCCAATTAGGGTTTTGTTTATACTTCCACTGGGAGGGATGATTTGTTAGTTTGAAAGAGACCCTTTGTGTTGATTACAGGTGTCAGCACATCCAAGTTTTGGCTGTGCTTGAATACCTGCTGTGAGATGCAAGACACATGAAAATCAAGCCTAATTGTTTTAATTCAAACATATTTTCATTTGCAACTGTGTTGATTGTCCTAACCCAGACTGGGTAATTTATGTGAAACAAAACTTTAAAATCAATGTTTTTTAACAACATGAATAATTTGACCTAAATCAATGAATTTCCTTGTTGCTTTTTTGCTACTTAAAAAAATCTGATGTTTAGCAATTAAACACCAACAGATGTATTGCATTCATCTCTTATATAAATAAGGTATGAGTTTAATTTTATCTTTGGAAGGGACTAGAATGTACATGTGCTTGTCAGCATGATCAGAATATTTTGAAGTCAAAGAATTCAGGAATAAATAAATCAGACTCAGGTGGAAGTACATAAAAATATTGCTAAAAATGGACTAAGTTAGAAATTGATGCCATCTTATACTCCCCCACATGCAGTTTTTATTTTTGGATGTGAATGTGGGGATGGCTTTAGGGGCAGATGGATGACTACCTTCATGAAAAAGGAAACTAGATTGTAATACTTTCAGATGTGCTGATACTATGAAATCCCCAAAAAGTGATTATAGAGGAATGGATAGTCTTAAAGTGATTCTACAAATATATATACAATTATGTTCCTTTTATAATCTCATAATATGCTTAAGGTATTTAATATATCAGGGACCTTTTTTTATAACTGGCTCCTTAAGATTGATTTAACACCAAATAACAAAATGACCCAAGTATTTTCTACCTTATGAGAGTGATACAAGCTATTAGTTAATGCTACTATTTCATTGAATGACTAGGAACAGAAAGCATTAGATAAGTGGAGAAAAAATTCAATAAAAATAATAAGTATGTCAAACTAATATTTTTCTTTTTTTAACTTTCAAAAAAGATGTCTGTTTTATCAACTTTAACTTTTAGCGACTCTTAGCTCAGACTGTAATGAAACAAACAACCCCGGATTGTCTTCTCTGCTGAGGTTAATTTGAATCAGAACAGAGTATTTACCTTTTCTTGGAGTTTGTGTGATTCAAGGTTAGTCTATTTTGGAAAGGCTGAGTGAGGTGATCTTAATCCTGCTCTGAAGCTCATTAATTGGAAGCAGGACCACATTGCAATCACCTTTTCTAAACTGAAGGGACAAATTAAGAATTTAAATGAGGTGAAAAGTCTAAAGCAAGGTTCTCCTAGTGGCTTCTTCTGTTTATACAGTTACACTCTAAATATAAAGCTGACACCATTCGTGTTAAATTTCACTAGGTAACTGATAAGCTAGAGCAGAGAGTACATTGTCACTCTGGGTAGTCTTGTCAGTCACTCTAAGAGACCTCATAAATCAGGATTGAGAATTGCCGCTTATATTTGCAAAACCCTTTTTAAATCAGTGGGTGAATGGATAGATGCATAGTCAAAGAGATACTTATATGAGTTAATTATTTCCTTTAATTGTGCCTCAGTATCACCATCAGATCTTGAAGATTTTAGATATTATTTAAGTTTCTCCTAATGAATGAATCTACACTGACATTTTGCTATAAATATCTGGAATGTATAACATTCCTCATAATTGTGCAACTAACCACAATGTCATCACCTTGTACCATTTCAGTCTATGAAATGACTGAAATGAAAACCAAACTGCAGATTAAAGTGAGTTGGAAAATGGAATGAGATTCTTGCACCAGTATTTTAATCCTTGTCTATATTTTTAAGCTCTCACTTAACCATCAAATATTTTCTCATCAGCTACAACCGGCCAGTAAGTTTCTCAAACTAACCAGGAGTTAGTTACAAAGTGACTTTTCAGCATGTTTCAGCAGTACAAAAGAATAATTCCAGTGCAAAGCATTGTTCATCATCTATATTCAATATATATTTTGATGTAGAAAAACACCAATAACTTATATACTGAAGCATCTCGAGAACAGCTAGGAAGTACAGGAGGACAACCTCGTTCTTCTGAGGGGACAGTATGGTATGGCAAAAGGAGCAGGGTCCCTGACATGTGAAATCTAATCTTTGCCCTGCAACTAGCCAGTTGGAGATACACAACAAGCATGCAACTGGGGCCACCTGGCCCCTGCTGTTTCAGGTACAAAATGAGGATGATAGATGACCTCTTTTGTCCCTTCTATCTTGATTCTATGGGAACATAAAGGTTCAATAATTTAGGCATGAACAGGGAAGTCAGAATCATAACCCCATGCCTTTACATTTGTTCTCAAAATTCCCAAACACCAGTATGCACAAACTATCTGCAAACTTACCCTCTTCTACCATCTTCTGTCCCTTTCAGCTAGAGCATAATATAGAGTTTGTAAATTGCATGCAATATTATGTAAGATTATGATACATGCTTACATGTGCTTTGGGGAGTGAGGGCCAAAGAGTTCTGTTCAATTTTCAAAGGAATCCATGACCCAAAAAAGATTAAGAATCCTTATTCCAATGTCTATCCCTGGTCCATCTATGTGGTCTAGCCATTGTATAATCCCATATCCTCCTATAGTTTCAAATATTCTCTTTAAATTTAAATCCCCATAAAATAAAGCTTTGGAGTCAGGAAGAATCGGATTCAAATCTCCTCCTACAGTTTCAAATATTCTCTTTAAATTTAAATCCCCATAAAATAAAGTTTTCGAGTCAGGAAGAATCAGATTCAACTTCCAACCCTATAATTTACCAGATATGAAACTTAGAAACTTCATTTAGGTCACATGGTCCTCATTTTCAATATACAGACCGCTCTTTGAAATGTTGAATATCCATTTAAGTATTTTTGAACACCTAGTGTGTGTCAGTGGTAGAATTGAGAGGCTTGTTTCTTTTGTTGTTGTTTTGTTTGATCTCTTTGTATATAAATTGGTTAAGCCAAGATTCTTTGATCAGGTGACATTTGAGCAAGACCTAGAGATAAAGAAGGGGTGAACTTTGGAAATGTAAGAGAGAAGAGCATTCCAATTCAAAGAAATTCAAAGATACAGCAAGTGTAAATGCCCGAAGGGTGAAGTCTGCTTGGTGAGTTCCAGAAATAGTAAGAAATGTATCCCTGATTGGAACAAAAGAAGTTAGATGGGGTTAAAGAGATCATTACACATTTTGGTAAAGTAATTTTGGCTTTTTTATTCTGAGGATTACTAGCAGAAGAACAGCATGATCTGACACATGTTTTAAAGGAACAACTCTGTTAAATGGATTATAGGCTGAAACAGGGCAAGAGTGAAAGGAGACAATCTGAGGAACAATGTATTAATCCAAGTGAGCCTCAATGTTGCTTTTTACCAGGATAGTAGAGTAAATGTGGTAAGAAATGGATGAATTCTAGATATGCTTTGAAGGGAGAGCTTACTGCATTTATTTATGGATTGGATAAAAAGAGTGAGAGAAGAAAATAAGTATAGAATGGTTTCTTTTTGTTTTGTTTTGCCTTAGTAATTGAATGGATGGAGTTGCCATTTTCTGAGATATGCAAGAACAGAAGGAAATGTGGGTGAGGAAAGTAAAATCAAGATTTGCCTTTGCCTATGTTGAAGTCAAGATATCTATTAGACATGCAAAGTTCTGGGAAAGTCCAGCCCAGTCCATTTATGTTGGTGTCTTCAACATAAAGATTGTGCTTCAAGGCAAGATTGGATGCAAGATCTCTTAGGGAATGAGAATAGATAGTTAGGGGATCCCTGCGTGGCGCAGTGGTTTAGCGCCTGCCTTTGGCCCAGGGCGCGATCCTGGAGACCCGGGATCAAATCCCACATCGGGCTCCCGGTGCATGGAGCCTGCTTCTCCCTCTGCCTAAGTCTCTGCCTCTCTCTCTGTGTGTGTGACTATCATAAAAAAAAAAAAAGAGAGAGAGAGAGAGAATAGATAGAGGAAAAAAGAAAGTCAGAGACTGAGCCTTGGCTCATTCTCATCTTTAGAGGTTAGGGATGTGAGTTAAAACCAATCAAGAAGACAGAAAAGTGCCCCAGTAAGATATAGTGAGAATCTACATGAGCTAATGGGCATGTAAAATTGTTGGGCTTTTTTTTTTTAACAATTGTATATCATCAACCATCAATAAATAGCATATCTTTTATTCATAGTAGACCTCTCTAGCCTTAGACTTAGCCTAAATCCTTAGTATTAAATACGTATATACATACACACATACATAGAATTCTTAGTACGAATTGCCTAGTGGTCTTTTGGATCTAATCATTCCACTCACTAGTTCTTCAAAATCAACATGTCTACACTGAGTTTAATCATCTTTCCTAGAAACCAGATGATCCAACTGTGTGCTTTACTTGGTTTTGAGGATCAATGTTTTCCGGACTAGGTAAGATAAAAGATTTTTCATGTTTACTTTGTGGCTTTGCTTAAGTACAGAATGTCATGAACCTGCTTTCTGAAACATGATTCTATTAACACAAATCTAAACCTCTTAATCATTCAAACCCCTTGATGACTGGCACCTTTTCCAGATCACCCCATATTCCTACTTGCTTTTGAGACTAGCCTGCTCTGGTCAACAACAGTAAGTTTGTGGGAACTGTTTTCAGGTACGCAACCTCGAGAGAGGAATGTATTGTTGAGATTACCTGGACCATATACATGACTAATCGCAGTTAGGGCCTCCATATGAATATTTAAGATTCTGCAGGTGGGTGTGGAGATCTACTGGTCTTGCGACTACTGGAGATCAGCCTCTTGTAGTAGTTACCTTGCTAATTAAACCTGCTGTCCACTGACCTGTAGTGGTTGGCCTTGTTCAGTCTCTCCTTGCCCTCCAACAACAATGGCCAGTTTCAGAGTTCATCCAGGGAGCCCCCAAGGTTGTGAGCCAACACTGAGCTCCAGAAGCTGTTCCTCTCACTCCTACTGGAACAGCGTGCCCTCACCTACCTTGGGTTTAGTGCTGCCTGATTCAAATCGATGTTTGCTCAAATAAACATGAAAATCTCAATGTCCTTCAGTTTATCTTTTAATGCTTCCACCCCTAACATCTTTCCCAAGTGCTTTTGTAAAAAATTACTTCAATATTTGTTGTACTGTCTTCACTCCACACCAACAACCTTATTTTACAAAATGAAGAGCTAATGCCCCACCAGTTTAAATCATCTGCTCATGGGCTACATAGTGACTGTGGTAGAAATATGAGAGTTATGTTCAATTTACTTTTTCTCTCCATAGCAGCACACCACATTAAATATAGATATTAAGTAATTGTATGTTTGATTAACAGAGAATATTATTTAATGGAATAGTGTTTGACTTTACAGTATCCCAAACCAATAATTCTGTGAGTTCTTGAGAAAGGAGGGTACAGATTGTCGAATTATGTCAACAAATATAAACACTTAACCCAGTTTCTCCCTAAGAAACCCAGTAGCATCTACTTTGTAAATCACTTGCATTATGATATCACCTTCTAATTTTAAAAAAAAAGCTTTCTTTTTAAAAAAAAAAAGCTTTATTGAGGTATAACTAACTTAGAACAAACTGCACATATTTAAAATATGCCATTTGGTAAGTTTTTATGTATGTTTACTCACAAGAAACTATCACCAAAGTGAAAATCATGAGTATACCCAGGACCCTGAGACTTTCCTCAAATCTCCTTTGCAATGCTTTTCTCTAACCCTTTCCTCAACTTTCCATCCTCACCTCACCCCAACTGAGCAACTACACATGAGGCTACTTTCTGTCACTCCAGAAGTTTGCATTTTAAGAGTTTTAAGTGTATCTTAATATCAAATTAAAACTGACCCAGATAGCATGTACTAGGTTTTGTCTGGCTGCTTTCACTTAACATAATTATTTTGAGATTCATTTACATTATTGCATTTCTCCATAGTTCATTCTTTTGCATTGCTGTAAGTAAATATTCCATTGTGTTGGGTATTCCACAGTTTGCTTATCCATTCATCTGTTGATAGACATTTGGGTTGTTTCCTGTTTGATGTTATTAAAGCTGTTATGAACATTCATGTACAAGTTTTTGTGTGGATGTGTGCTTGAGTAACTATGCAGGAGGGGAATGGCCAGGTGATATAAGTATATGCTTAACTCTTTTTTTTTTAATTTTTATTTATTTATGATAGTCACAGAGAGAGAGAGAGGCAGAGACACAGGCAGAGGGAGAAGCAGGCTCCATGCACCGGGAGCCCGACGTGGGATTCGATCCTGGGTCTCCAGGATCGCGCCCTGGGCCAAAGGCAGGCGCCAAACCGCTGCGCCACCCAGGGATCCCAGTATATGCTTAACTCTTTAAGAAATTGCCAAACTATCTTCCAAAGGTTTTGTACTATTTTGCTTTCCCATCAGCAATATGTGGGAGTTCTAGTTTTCCACATCCTTGCCTTGACTGATTTGGTTTGCTTAGCCTTTTAAATTCTAACCATTCTTAGAGGTGGTTGACCTTCAAATTTTAAAACACATATGTACCAAGCATAGGCAGGAGAAATACAAAGTTTAATAACATATGCCCTTTCTTTCACAGATGTAGCAGTTGATGAGAAAATAAATACTCAACCACATAATTTTAGTAGAGTGTGGTAAATTGTTTAACATAGGTGTGTAGAAATTATTTTTCTTAAAGATTTTATGTATCTATTTGAGAGAGAGCACAGGGGGAGGGGCAGAGGAGAAGAGAGAGAGAGGAAGAAGCAGACTCCTTGCTAAGCATGGAGCCAGTGCAGGGCTCAATCCCATGCCCCCGAGATCATGATCTGAGCTGGAACCAAAAGGCAGATGCTCAACTGACTGAGCCACCCAGGCGCCCCTGGAAATTCTTTTAACAATATAGGGAAGTGAAGTCAAGGAAAGATGAGAGAAGATTTTTATGGATTTGCCATTTGAAAGACTTTCTCATTACCCAACTAAAAAGGCAGGAAAGAAAAACAGAAAAGATCGTGGCATTTACAGACATAGGGAGATATGTATGGATAGTGCGTGAGTGGTGGGAACATAACTGGCCAAAAAGGGCAGGGAGTGGATTTTAAAGGAATGTTTCTGCCATGCTAAGGGGGTCAAATATTTTCAGGCTGGGGACAGGCATCTCCAGATCTGTGCTTTTGAAAACAAAACAAACAAACGAACAACAGAGCTCTGAAGAATGGGCTAGAGAAGAGACTGTGAATAGAAAGAGACTTAGGAGGCTAATCAAAGAAAAAGATGAGGACCTAGATTTATGTTTTAGTTTCCAAATAAACAAAACTTCAACATGATATATTTTTGAGAAATAAAAATCTCTCTCTCTCTCTCTCTCTCTGTGTATGTGTGTGTGTGTGTGTGTGTGTGTGTGTGTGTGTGTGTGTTTCTTTCCCCCCTTCCTGTTTGTGAGGACACTGATTTCCCAGAAGACCAAACTCTTTATTATACATTTATGATGGAATCCCTTGAGAAGGAAAGTTTTTGAATCCTTAGCATCTATTTATTCTCTTAGAGATTTCAACTGCTATTTAGTATTTTAATAAGAGAAAACCCACAAAACTCAAAACTCTTAACACAAGCCTTTAGAGGATTTACAGAGGGTTTTCATTAAACTACACATGTCTTACCAAGCAGCACCACATTCTCTTCGGTAACTCCATTAAGTAGGAATAATTATTCTTGCAGTATATTTGAGAGTTCCATAGGGCAAAAGCCACAGCATATGGTTTTGACTCTGATAACTCCCCTTAATAATGAAAAAAAAAGTTTAAGTTAAAGTGGTGTATGGTATAAATTTATAAGTAATATTAGTGCCTGGGGTATATGAAAATTCTATCATTTATGGCTAAAAATTGCAAAAAGTACGTTTCCACAAATTTTATTTTTCCGTAAGAATGAGCAGTAATTTCACAGTATAATAAAATGGCTACATATATGTGTTTCCAAATCCATCTTAATATGTCCCTTATTCTAGAGCAAGCTGAAACATATTTCAACTCTTCATTTACATGCATTCTGAAGTGTGTCATAAACATAATTCTAAAAATGCTTCCCATACATTGGATAGATCGCCCTGCAGCAATGATCACTAACTTATTTTGGTATAGGAAAGAATAATTACTTGCATCTTTTTACATACAAAAACTGAACAAATCTTCAGGGAACAACTGAGTTTCTACAGTGTACAAGACAAGTTATTAACCAAACAGAGCCGGGTCCTAACTTCTTAATACTTACATGATTATTAGCTCATCTTTATTGCACTCTCTAGCATTAAGTTTCTTTAATACCTCTACCTCAGTGTTTCTCAAAATTGGCACTATTGAAAATTACCGAAAATGTCTCCAGACATTACCAAATGTCCCCATGGAGAACAAAATCAACCCTCATTAAAAATCATTGCTCCATTCAAACATGAACAGAGAGCTGTGTTTTTCACTTTAAATAATGGTGTTTTGAAAAATAGTTAGGGACTAAAAGGTCCAGCATGAGGAATGCAAAATAAAAAAAAATATTTAACTAAATTTAAATCTGCTATTTTTAAATGATAAGCAAAATCTTAGTAAAGTGTAAAATAAAATTTCATTACGTTGATCCTTCATAACATGTCAATACTCCCTAATATCTTGGTATCTTATGTTACATAACCCAAACAGTTAGATGACTGAGCAGTCCATTTTTCATATGGCAATGTAGTAGTAGAAGGTTCATGTGTAGTAGGTTCTCTTTTGAAATATAATCTTTTACATTATAGTTTAAAAATGTGCATTTATTTAAAGTATCTTCTAAAATTCTATAGTAGCTCAACAAGTGAAAATCAAAGCACTAAATGAACATGAACTGTTATAAAATGCAAAGTGGCTATAATCAACATTAAAATTATTGTATTAAATGTAATCAAATTAAGACAGATTGTGAGTAATCATACATAATAAAGATAATAAAAATTTGTCAATTCTGATAGAAGAACCAACTCATTTTTTCAAGCATTGAGTCTAGCTTTATATTGGTGGAAAACACACAGCTCTGGGATTTTAACATAACACGTTTCAAAATACTCATAAGATTTTCAAACATCAGGTAAGTGTTTCTGAAAACTGAATATAAATTAGTTAAATGAACTCAAATTATGCAACTTTTCAGTAGCTAAAGTAAGAAGCCCATAGGAAAGGAAGATTCAGAAAATAGAAATTACGTTCTGCAATTCAAAATAGAACATACTTTTTCTTTTTTTATATAAATTTATTTTTTATTGGTGCTCAATTTGCCAACATATAGAATAACACCCAGTGCTCATCCCATCAAGTGCCCCCCTCAGTGCCTGTCACCCAGTCACCCCCACCCCCACCCACCTCCCTTTCTACCACCCCTAGTTCGTTTCCCAGAGTTAGGAGTCTCTCATGTCAAAATAGAACATACTTTTTCACTCACATTTTCCCCATCCTTCTAAAAGTTAATTACAGTACAGATCTACTTTTGTTATGTAGGCAAAGTAGAATATTTTTAATTTCATTTTAAACTATCTAGTTTATATTTCCATCTTTCTCTTTAAAGTGAAGTCTATTTTGAAACCAGGAGTTGTTTGAATTAATTCTTCCATTATGTGCTAATACAAAATCAAAGTCAGTGGATAATTCAGTTTTACCAACGGACTAGCTGATAACCATTCCCTCTCGTCTTCCTACGAAAATTGATCTCTAGTTATTGACTCAGAAGCAATCTCCGTTTACCTCAATGGGCTAAGATGATCACCAAGATCCAACAGCCAAGAAGAAAATAAGGCATCATCATTTACCCCCTTTGGCCTGAAAGAGGTCCCTGGCATAGTGCAGTAAGAGAAATCCACCACTGTGGATTCAAGAACTCTTGAGGACATGTGTGCAAATCAGTCTTCATAGAAAATACATGTGCATCATTCTAATACTCCTACTATCTTACGTGGCCAATGGACGGAGGGACGAGATGGGGAAACTGACAAGCAGTTTGTTCTCTGGCCCATTTTGCTTTGGCAATTGTGTAATTCTATAGCTATCATTTACTCTAAAATAAGGAGATATGACCACGGCAGTTTTATGGCACTGCGCTGTATTCCCAAACTGGATAGACTTTTGTTGATTGAAAAGACACTGATAAGACTATATGTTATTAATCATTACTCTGTGTTCCTTTTTTCCTAGTCCCTGAAAAGAAGGTTCTGATATTTCATATTCATATTCTTTCAGGTATTTTGTAAGGGTGAGAAGGTTCGCACTGGTTAAAACAATTACTCCTACCTAGTGATACCCTACACTTGCAAACATATACGGAAGCATTTTTTTTATGTCAATGTCTACCTACATCCCTGTTAATTAGCAAAAAAGAATAAATTATTGATTAACAGGGCCACTTAGTGTAGCAAAATAAATAGGAACTTTTCTGTTGGAAAACCTTTGGTTCAGACCCTGCCTCCCCTACTTAGTCAATATATTGACTTCTGTGGGTCTTTATTATTTGCAAGTGAGAACAATATCTTATGCTTCAGTTGTTAGAATTAGTGGAATCAGCCCCAATTATTATATTATTATCAGAGTGATCATAGCAGTTATTATTAATACATATTATTATAAGTCATGATTTGTTATTGAAGATGTATTTGTGGAAGTAAAAATTACTCTATAATGATCAAAGAAGATTTCAGGAAGGACACACAGCTTGTAGATATGACAGATTGGGAAGTAGAGGAAAAACGGCATCTCAGGAGGCTAAGGCAAGGTGATATTGACAGTACACACAAAAGACAGATTAAAAAATCGGGAGGACTTTATCAGGGTTCCACTACACACAGGAAGCCCTGTCTATTGCAGGTTGTCTTACAGAGTCTACCCTACAGCAATAAGAGAGTGATTATAAATCTACCTCGACTACTCTTCTCTTATCATCTGTTCTCTACAAAGCAAAAAGAGGGATCTTTTTTATAAAAACATAAATGAAATTGTATTATCCTCTCCTTAAAATCTTTCAATGGCAGGGGCACCTGGGTGGCTCAGTGGTTGAGTGTCTGCTTTTCAGCTCAGGTCATGATCCTGGGGGTTTTGGAATCAAGTCCCACATCGGGCTCCCTGATGGAGCCTGCTTCTTCCTCTGCCTGTGTCTCTGCCTCTCTCTCTGTGTGAGGCATGAATCAATAAGTAAAATCTTTATTTTATTTTTTAAATAAAATCTTTAAAAAACAATCTTTCAATGGTATTCCATCACAGCTAAAAAAAAAAAAAAAAAAAGCCAACCTCCTTGCCCCAGCCTATGAGGTAATATGTGAGAGGGAGGCAAGGCCTCTCTTCTTATGGCTTCTACAAGGTCACACTGGACTCTAGCCATAGGTAGCTTCATTTCAGTTCCTCAAACACATACTCCCTCAGGGGTTCTGCATGTGCTATCTGGAATTTTCTATACAGAGAGTCCAGTACTGGTGCCATTTTGTCACTTCCACAAGTGGCGGTAGGAAGGGCTTATTATTTCTTAATATTCTTATTATTTTCAATTATTTCATCATTATCATTTTTATTACTTTATTATTTTCACTTATTTATGATCCATTTCATATCATTAAATACTCCGCTCCCTGAGAATGGGCTCATGCCTACCTTCTTTATTGCTAACTCTCAGGACCTAGCATGATGCTTCATAAGTGGTAGCATAAGGGCTCACTAAATATTCATTGTAGGAAGAAATGAATGAACAAAAGCCATGAGTGAGTAGGAACTTTTTTTTTTAATTGAAGTCATCGGTGGTGAAGAGGGGTACAAAGTATGTTGCTGGTTCTTTTTATGTGTCTGGGAGGATTTTTAAAACACAGCAAGGTATTTTATACTTCTATTATTTGTTTCTAGCGTGTTTGGTCCTCCAAATATAAAGAGGGAATGCTAACAACAAACTTATGGAGGCAATAATTTGTATTATTTAGTTCTTGGAGCTTCACCAACATTTTTAGATATTCACACCCAGAACATTTAGATCTATTTACAATGTACTGTATTTTTTTACATGATTAGTCAAATACTGAAGGGATGGATACAAAGATAGAACCAACAGTTAAAATAAACAACCACCAAAAATCCATAAATTGAGGACTATTTCATTGGTAGAAAGCAACAGCATAACTTGTATTACTTAAAGAGAAATGTGTCTTATTAAAAAACCTATAACTCACTTCCTTTGTGACATTAACTGCGAAGAGCTTTATTTCAGCACATGTGTACAACACCCTCTAATTCACAAATCCTGTTCAGTTTAATAGAAAAGAAGGTTTTGAACTGTGTAGTTATGAATGGGTGTTCTTTCTTCAGCTATCTCTTGTTTGATTATCTTAAATTGGGGTTACTGTAACAACTGAAAACGTGACAGGATAGGATCTTTGTTCTTACAGCACAGGACTGTTTAATTTAACCGTATAGCTTTGACACATCATTTTACTGCTTTGAAGCAAGAAGTAAGTGGAGCCCGTTAAAAAAAATAGAAGTTAACTTGTAGTAATAAAGTGAGGAAGAAATTTTTTGAATTATTCTGTCCTTTCGGCCTGTCTATCCTCACGTCATCACATTTTCAGGAAGAGGAATTGGCTGAAAGCTGGCTCCAACTAAATCCTTTCTAGTAGTGTTTCTCTGAAGGCCTGGAAAGTGACAATTCCTATCAAGCAGCTGTTTTTTTCTTCCCTTGCCAGACTCTGGGGCAATCATATTAAGCTGAGAAAAACCACAACTCAATCGTTGGTCTTCCACTTAATTTTTCATACAAATTTAAGGTCAGACTGTGGCCTAGCAACCAGCGAGGTGCTTACAACACAGAAGAAGTTGCACACTGTGCAGCTATTCAGGATATCACAGCCATCCTACCTGACAATTAAGAGAGTGCTTTCAAGATGCTAGCAGAGATGGAATTCATGCAGTGGTGTGTTTTGAGGACTGTAGAATGCTTATAAGAAGTTAGTTTTTATGTCCCATGGATTATAAAGTATTGTCAGTAAGCAGAATTGAAAAGTTTGAATAAGTTTTTGTAAAAACATATATTCCTTTTACAAACATCAGGGATTGCAATTAAATAAACTACTATAAATAATTATAGGTAAATTGTAGATATTTTTATGTAAATAAGAAGATAACAGAGGGAGAACTATGTATATTCTTGAATACGAAGTGTCCATTAAAAACAAATTATCATGTTGTTCCTGTTTTTTTATTTGCTGAAGCATATGATTATTGTTTTTAAGTAATTGAATAAAAGTAATCATTATGTTATACAATCTTTTTTTTTTTCAGGAAAAATCTGGTACTTTCTTAGATTTTCGATAGAACCTTGAATACTTTGATTTTTTTTTTAACCTGATAACTCCTGTTCCAGTTACTCATGTGGAGGGAAATGCAAATATTAAACTACATTTGTTATGAGTCAGCTCTTAACTCACTCTTAAGTCTTTTGGTTAACATCTTCTATGAATTGACCATGTGATGCCTGATAGCATCCTGAACCCTATGTTTTTCTGATGACTAGATTGGCCTTTCAGTAACATTTGCTCATCATCAATATTCTATGAATGAGGTGACGTTTCATTGGAAGGAACAGATTGAAAACTTGTGTCTCCTATTTTGTCACATCTGGGTGAAACTTCCAATGCAATGTTTTACTTTCTTTTAATCTTACAAAGACATGTTAAAATTGAAGGACTGACCCTGTGTTCAAAGTTATTGTCAGAAACAGTGAAGTCATAGGCTCCTGTTTTTAATAATCCCTCACAAAACACAGAGCATCATTAATCATAAATGACTGCAGATTTTCTAGATCCTGGCATTGCTATGAGGCCTGAGCATTTTTAAGTGTCTTAT
The DNA here is from genome assembly GCF_018345385.1 of Vulpes lagopus. Classification (NCBI taxonomy): domain Eukaryota; kingdom Metazoa; phylum Chordata; class Mammalia; order Carnivora; family Canidae; genus Vulpes; species Vulpes lagopus. Next base: position 37,315,120 of record NC_054846.1, read on the forward strand.
AAATTCGAGCAGACAACAGCCTCATGACATTGCATAAAAATTTGTCCGTGATGTAAAGATGAAACAACAGTTGAAAGTATTAAAGTACTTAGAAACCGAAGATAGTTTTATTGCATTTCAATAAATTATAAGTCTAATTTTCAATTACTTGCAGTTTCTATGTTTCATTAACATGTCAATCAATCAACAACTATTTATTGAGTGACTACAATGTGTTCAGCACCATTAAACACTGTAGGGAATACAGAGCCTTATGAGAAATTTATTCATTTGTGAAAAATATTCAGCATCTGAGTGCAAGGCTCTATCCCAAGTGCTTTAGAAGTATTCTGGGCTTTGTAAAGATGAGGATGAGATTTCTTTCTTCAAGAAACCTACATCCAGCTAGGAGGTAAAATTTTTACACATAAAATGTAAGAAGAATACTGAATAAATGAAACATACTGAAGTTTAGACAAAGAAACTCTCCCTGGGCTCCTATTTTCAGGGAATATTTCTTGCTTGAGTTGGCAGACAACTTTGGTTTTCAGGTTAGGATTCAGACAAGAGGAGAATGCTATGATCTGAATGTTTGTGTCTCCCCCCAAAATTCCTATGAAATCCTAGCATTCAAGGTGATAGAATTAGGAGGTGAGACCTCTGGGGACTGATTAGCTCATGAGGACTGCACACTCATGAATAGGATTAGCCCTCTTATCAAAGATACTCTGGAGAGCTCACTGGCCCATTCTACCATGGGAAGACAATGGGAAAAGGGTATCAGCTATGACTAGAAGAAGAGTCTTCACCAGAACACAACCATGCTGGTGACTTGATCTTGGATTTCCCAGCATCCAGAACTTTGAGAAATAAATTTCTTTTTTTATAAGCTGCCCAATCTGTGGTATTTTCACAGCCCAAACAGACTAAAACAATGAACCTGTGTGTTAGAGAAATAACACAGGCAAGGGGCATACATGTAAAAGCTGTGTGTCAGGAAAAAGTGAATAGATCAGTTTTACTAAGGTGAATTATATGAAAAAAGTAAGCCTGACGAAAATATCCCAGAAATTTGATTTGTATAGTGCCTATTTAGCTCAGTTTGACTATGCATAAGACATATGACTGGATTCCATAAGGAGTGAAAAATGGAAGAGAGAGAGAGTGTGCCTTCTCACAGAACTTTTCATCAAGCATTAGGGAGATAAATAAAGAACTCTGACAAATGTTGGAAAGAAATATAAAAACAGTGCTATAACTATGTAGGGCAGAAACAAGTTACATGTGACCTGAGAGGTCCTGGAACTTTTAATAAAGGTGCCATGGGAGCAAAGGCTTAGAGAACATAAAGAGTACTGATGAGCAGAACTAGATCATGATGTATGGGCACAGGGAAGAGAGAAAAATGAAAGGTAGACCATGAAAGAGTGCATATTCACTTTAATTTGAATATATACACATGAAGAAGAAGTGCTAGAAATAAAGTTCTATACAGCAGTCTGTTGGCAAATGTTTAACAATCAGCTTTCTAAAAAAAATACACACGTATATGTTAATACATATATTTAAAGATTTTATTTACTTTTTTATTTGAGAGAGAGAGAGGGTGAGAACAAGTGGAGGGGTAGAGAGAGAAGGAGAAAAAGACTCTATGCTGAGCACCGAGCCCCATGTGGGCTTGATCTCACCTCCCTGAGATCCTGACCTGTGCCAAAATTAAGTCTGGTGCTTAACTGACTGAGACGCCGAGGCACCCCATGCATTTATACAAAAATATACTTGAATTTATAATAAATTTTACTGATGCAAAAGATATGTAACTCACAATTTTATAAATAATAATAAAATACAAAATATTTTTTCTTTTTTTAAAGATTTTATTTATTTATTCATGAGAGAAACAGAGAGGGGAGGGGCAGAGATTCAGGCAGAGGGAGAATCAGGCTCCATGCAGGGAGCCTGATGTGGGACTTGATCCGGGGTCTCCAGGATCATGCCCTGGGAGGAAGGGGGCGCTAAACCCCTTCTCAGCTAAACTGAGCTACCCGGGCTGCCCAATACAAAATATTTTTTATTAAATTTCCACATAGCCCAATGATTTTCAGAATGCTCTCATTAATTTTTGCTGCACTCTTATATCCAGAGGCAAACCGTAGTTGCAATTGACAATCCAGTGTAATTCAAATATGAATACTGGTTGATATTTTTGCTAACATTACTTAGTAAAATGAATTAAAACAATAAAGATGAATGTCAACTTTCATTTATTTGTTAATGACATGAGAAAACTTTTTTGTTGTATCAAATAGTAGCTTTTGAATACTGAAATAATATTTTCTCAATTTGTTATGATATTCACAACTTGAGAGCTGCAGACATGACACATATTTAAGTTTGAACTACATTATTATCATTCTTTTCTAGGACTTCCTCAAGTCCTAGGCCAGGGGTCAGCAGAGTACAGTCCATGGGCCAAATCTGGTCTACCATGCATTTTTGTAAATAAAGTTTTATAGGAATACAAGCCTTTCCATTTGTTTCCCTATTATCTTTAGTTTCTGCTATAATGGCAACCCCTGGTCAGTAAATGTTTCCTTAAAGGGCTAGATAGTAAATATTGGGAGCCAACTATCTCTGTTAGAACTAGTCTCTGCCTAAAGACACCTATAGCCTGAAAATAAAAGGTTGGAGAACCATTTACTATTCAAATGGTCCTCAAAAGAAAGCAGGGGTAGCCATCCTCATATCAAATAAATTAAAGTTTATCCCAAAGACTGTAGTAAGAGATGAAGAGGGACACTGTATCATACTTAAAGGATCTATTCAACAAGAGGACCTAGCAATCATGAATATTTGTGCCCCTAATGTGAGCTGCCAAGTATATCAGTCAATTAATAACTAAAGTTAAGACATACTTAGATAACAATACACTTATACTGGGAGACTTGAACATGGCACTTTCTGTAATTGACAGGTCTTCTAAGCACAGCATCTCCAAAGAAACAAGAGGTTTAAATGATACACTGGGTCAGATGGATTTCACAGATATTTATGGAACTTTACATCCAAACGCAACTGAATACACATTCTTCTCAAATGCACATGGAACTTTGTCCAGAACAGACCACATACTGGGTCACAAATCAGGTCTTAACCAATACCAAAAGATTGGGATTGTCCCCTGTATATTTTCAGACCATAATGCTTTGAAACTAGAACTAAATCACAAGAAGAAATTTGGAAGGGATTCAAACAGATGGAGGTTAAAGACCATCCTGCTACAAGATGAAAGGGTCAAACTAGGAAATTAGAGAAGAATTAAAAAGATTCATGTAAACTAATGATAATGAAGATACAAGTGTTCAAAATCTTTGGGATACAGCAAAAGCAGTCCTGAGAGGGAAATACATCACAATATAAGCATCCATCCAAAAACTGGAAAAAACTCAAATACAAAAGCTAACCTTGCACCTAAAGGAGCTGGAGAAAAAACAGCAAATAAAACCTCCACCCAGCAGAAGAAGAGAGTTAATAAAGATTCGAGCAGAACTCAATGAAATAGAGACCAGAAGAACTGTGGAACAGATCAACAAAACCAGGAGTTGAAAGAATTAATAAGATAGAAAAACCATTAGCCAGCCTTATAAAAAGAAGAGAGAAAAGACTCAAATTAATAAAATCATGAATGAAAAAAGAGAAATCACCACCAATATTAAGGAAATACAAACAATTTTAAAAACTTATTATGAGAAGCTATACGTCAATAAATTAGATAATCTAGAAGAAATGGATGCATTTCTGAAAAACTACAAACTACCAAAACTGGAACAGGAGGAAATAGAAAACCTGAGCAGGCCAATAAGCAGGGAGGAAATTGAAGCAGTCATCAAAAACCTCCCAAGACACAAAGGTCCAGGGCCAGATGGCTTCCCAGGGGAATTCTATCAAATGTTTAAAGAAGAAACAATACCTATTCTACTAAAGCTGTTTGGAAAGATAGACAGAGATGGAATACTTCCAAACTCATTCTATGAGGCCAGCATCACCTGAATTCCAAAACCAGACAAAGACCCCACCAAAAAGGAGAATTATAGACCAATATCCCTGATGAACACAGATGCAAAAATTCTCAACAAGATACTAGCCAATAGGATCCAACAATACATTAAGAAGATTATTCACCATGACCAAGTGGGATTTATCCCTGGGATGCAAGCCTGGTTCAACACTCATAAAGCAATCAATGTGATAGATCATATCAACAAGAGAAAAAACAAGAACCATATGATCCTCTTAATAGATGCAGAGAAAGCATTTGACAAAATACAGCATCTATTCCTGATCAAAACTCTTCAGAGTGTAGGGATAGAGGGAACATTCCTCAGCATCTTAAAAACCATCTACGAAAAGCCCACAGCAAATATAATTCTCGATGGGGAAACACTGGGAGCCTTTCCCCTAAGATCAGGAACATGACAGGGATGTCCACTCTCACCACTGCTATTCAACATAGTACTAGAAGTCCTAGCCTCAGCAATCAGGCAACAAAAAGAAATAAAAGGCATTCAAATTGGCAAAGAGGAAGTCAAACTCTCCCTCTTCACAGACGACATGATACTGTACATAGAAAACCCAAAACACTCCACCCCAAGATTGCTACAACTCATACAGCAAATCGGCAGTGTGGCAGGATACAAAATTAATGCCCAGAAATCAATGGCATTTCTATACACTAACAATGAGACTGAAGAAAGAGAAATTAAGGAGTCAATCCCATTTACATTTGCACCCAAAAGCATAAGATACCTAGGAATAAACCTAACCAAAGAGGTAAGGATCTATACCCTAAAAACTATAGAACACTTCTGAAAGAAATTGAGGAAGACACAAAGAGATGGAAAAATATTCCACGCTCATGGATTGGAAGAAGTAATATTGTGAAAATGTCTATCCTACCCAGGGCAATTTATACATTTAATGCAATCCCTATCAAAATACCATGGACTTTCTTCAGAGAGTTGAAACAAATCATCTTAAGATTTGTGTGGAATCAGAAAAGACCTCGAATAGCCTGGGGAATATTAAAAAAGAAAACCAGAGCTGGGGGCATCACAATGCCAGATTTCAGGTTGTACTACAAAGCTGTGGTCATCAAGACGGTGTGGTAAAAAAAAAAACAACAAAAACAGACACATAGATCAATGGAACAGAATAGAGAATCCAAAAGTGGACCCCCAACTCTATGGTCAACTAATATTCGACAAAGCAGGAAAGACTATCCACTGGAAAAAGGACAGTCTCTTCAATAAATGGTGCTGGGAAAATTGGACATTCACATGCAGAAGAATGAAACTAGACCATTCTCTTACACCATACACAAAGATAAACTCAAATGGATGAAAGACCTAAATGTGAGACAAGAATTCATCAAAATCCTAGAGGAGAACACAGGCAACACCCTTTTTGAACTTGGCCACAGCAACTTCTTGCAAGATACATCCATAAAGGCAAGGGAAACAAAAGCAAAAATGAACAATTGGGACTTAATCAAGATAAAAAGCTTCTGTCCAGCAAAAGAAACAGTCAACAAAACTAAAAGACAACCTACAGAATGGGAGAAGATATTTGCAAATGACATATCAAATAAAGGGCTAGTATCCAAGATCTACAAAGAATTTATGAAACTCAACAGCAAAGAAACAAACAATCCAATCATGAAATGGGCAAAAGACATGAAGAGAAATCTCACAGAGGAAGACATAGAGCACGGCCAACAAGCACATGAGACAATTCTCCACAACACTGGCCATCAGGGAAATACAAATCAAAACCACAATGAGATACCACCTCACACCAGTGAGAATGGGGAAAATTAACAAGACAGGAAACAAATGTTGGAGAGGATGTGAAGAAAGGGGAACCCTCTTACACTGTTGGTGGGAATGTGAACTGGTGCAGCCACTCTGGAAAACTATGTGGAGGTTCCTCAAAGAGGTAAAAATAGATCTGCCCTACAACCCAGCAATTGAACTGCTGGGGATTTACCCCAAAGATACAGATGCAGTGAAACGCTGAAACACCTGCACCCAATATTTATAGCAGCAATGTCCACAGTAGCCAAACTGTGGAAGGAACCTCAGTGTCCATCAAAAGATGAATGGATAAAGAAGATGTGGTCTATGTACACAATGGAATATTCCTCAGCCATTAGAAATGACAAATACCCACCATTTGCTTCGACATGGATGGAACTGGAGGGTATTATGCTGAGTGAAATAAGTCAATTGGAGAAGGACAAACATGATATGGTCTCATTCATTTGGGGAATATAAATAATAGTGAAAGGGAATAGAAGGGAAGGGAGAGAAAATGAGTGAAAATATCAGTGAGGGTGACAACACATGAGAGACACCTAACTCTGGGAAATGAACAAGGGGTAGTGGAAGGGGAGGTGGGCAGGGGGTTGGGGTGACTGGGTGATGGGCACTGAGGTGGTACTTGGTGGCATGAGCACTGGTTGCTATGCTATATATTGGCAAATTGAACTCTAATTAAAAAAAAAGAAAGAACTAGTCTCTGTATCAAGTATACATAAATAAATAAATAAATAAATAAATAAATAAATAAATAGTCTAGATGATTAAACAAACAAAAAACTACTATACTCTCCACTACTGTGCAAAAGCACTCAGGCACTCCACAAAAGAGCCTGTCTGAAATCTAATACGAAACAGACAGCTGGTCACCAGGCCATAATTTGCTGACCCTGGCTCCAAACACTCAAGAAAATAATTCATCTTAATCCCCAATTTGCAATGTTTTCCAATTTCCATGGTGTAAATATTCCCATAATAGTGATTCAATCTTCCAAGGTCACATTCTGAATGTTATTACCATTATACCATTAGCATACCATTATACCATTATAGCATACCATTATAGAGTGTTTCCATCATTAGGTACAATATATGTAAGGAACCTCAAAATCATAGTTGTAATATATATTAAAATGATCAAAAAGTGAGGAGTTTTGAGTATTTATTGTCTATTTTATTACCTTTGTTTTTAATACAATTTTTAATTATAGGTTTATACAATATAGTTCTTTATAATGACTGTGTTTGACAATTTGCTCACAAAATTCCTGAAAACTTAACATTCACTCTTGGGTGCTGGTGCACCCAAGCTATCTCCATTGGCAAAAATATAGATAGAATACATTATGAAGGGTCCTGAATGCCAAACTCGAGACAGAAATATAATTCACTAGGAAACATAGTATTAGAAGAGTTTTTAAATTGTGAATCACATGATTATGCCCATGCTTTAATGAAGATTTATCTGGAAGCAGTGTGAAGGAAAAATTAAACTGGAGACAAGTTGAAGAATGGGATACCAGGTTGGGAAGTTCTTAGAGTGGTGTCACCGATGTGATGAGAAAATAACCTGTAGTGGAGACAGTAGGAATAAAAAGTAGCAGACTAAGGTATACAAGGACAGAAAAATAGAAGTGCTACATTGTGGCCATTGCTTGGATCTGGAGAAGGCAGTTAAAGATGTTAATGATGACTTTAATTCCAAGATTGTTGATCATGTAAAAATTTATAAAAATTATATAAAAATTACTTTCTAGTATATTTGATGATCAAAAATTTTGATTATTGGTGCTCCATCATAAAATAAGTAACTGAGATAAATTTGAGCAAGTTACTATCTCTTTCTGGGCTGTAGTTTTCTCAAATTGTAAATAAAGATTGTAGTAGTATCTCACTAGTAACATCACCAATAGATTATGAATTTTAAATGTGACTATTCATATAAAACACCAAGAACAGTGCTTGGCAGAAAATGAGTCATCAATAAAATGTTATAAATTAATTTTTTATTAGTAGAAATAAATTTAAATTCAAATGGAATATTCAAGAACTAAGCCTTCTCCCACTTACATCAATGGACAGATCGTCCAAACAGAAAATAAAGAAGGAAACAGTGGTTTTGAATAACACAGTGGACCAGATGGATTTAACAGATATATTCAGAACATTCCATCCTAAAATAGCAGAATACACATTCTTCTAAAGTACACAGGGAACATTCTCCAGAATAGATCACATATCAGGCCATGAAACAAGTCTCAAAAAATTCAGAAAGATCGAAGCCATACCATACATGTTTTCTGACCACAATGATATGAAACTAGAAATTAACCACAAGAAAAAGTCTGGAAAGAGCACAACTACATAGAGGTTAAATAACATGCTGCTTAAACTATGAATGGCTCAACCAAGGAATCAAAAAAGAAATAAAAATTTCATGTAAACAAATGAAAGTGAAAACACAATGGTTCAAAATCTTTGGGATGCAGTAAAAGTGGTTCTAAATGGGAAGTTTTGTAGGAATGTAGGCCTACCTCAAGAAGTAAGAAAAATCTCAAATTAGCAGACTAACTTTACACCTAGAGGAGCTAGTAAAAAGAAGACCAAACAAAACCCAAACCCAGCAAGAGAAAGAAAATAATAAAGGGTACAGCAGAAATAAATGATATAGAAACTAAAAAAAAAACAATAAAATAGATCAATGAAACCAGAAGCTGGTTCTGTGAAAAGACCAATGAAATTGATAAACCTCTAGCCAGACTCAGAAACAGAGAGAGAGAGAGAGAGAGAGAGAGAGAGAGAGTCCAAATAAACTAATGAATCACTGATAAAAGAAAAGAAATAACAACACCACAAAAATATAAATAATTATAACAGAATATTATGAAAACCTATATGCCAACAAATTGGATAACCTAGAAGAAAGAGATAAATCCCTAGAAACATATAACTTACCAAAACTAAAGCAGGAAGAAATAGAAAATTTGAACAGACCAATTACCAGCCAAGAAATTGAATCAGTAATAAAAAAAGAAAATCCTCCAAAACAGAAGTCCGGGACCAGTTAGCTTCATAAGGCAAATTCTACAAAGCATTTAAAGAAAAATTAATACTCATTTTTCTTGAACTATTCCAAAAAAAATATACAAGAGGCAGGAAAACCTTCAAATTCATTCCATATGACAAGTGTCGCCCTGATACCAAAACCATAAAAAGACTCCATTAAAAAAATGAACTACAGGTTAGTATCTCTCATGACCATAGAAGTAAAAATCCTCAACAAAATATTAGCAAATTGAATCCAACAATACATATAAAAAATCATATACTGAGATCAAGTGGGATTTATTTCCGAGATGCAGGAGTGGTTCAATATTCACAAAACAATCAAATGATAAGTCACATCAATAAGAGAAAGGATAATAACCATGATCATTTCAATAGGTACAGAAAAAACATTTGATAAAGTACAACATCCTTCATGATAAAAAATAAAATCCTCTGCAAAGTAGGTCTAAACAGAACATACCTTAGTATAATAAAGGCCAAAAAACTCACAGCCAATATCATACTCAACAGTGAAAAACTGAGAGCCTTTTTCCTAAAGTCAGAAATAAGACAAGGATGTCCACTCAACACTTTTATTCAACAGAGTACTGAAGGTCCTAGACACAGCAATTAGACAAGAGAGAAATAAAAGGCATCCAAATTAATAAGAAGTAAAACTCCCACTATTTGCAGATGACATGATACTATATACAGAAAACCTAAAAGAAAGATATAGATGCAGTGAAAAACCGAGACACCTGCACCCCAATGTTTATAGCAGTAATGTCCACAGTAGCCAAACTCTGGAAGGAGCCTTGGTGTCCATCAACAGAGGAATGGATAAAGAAGCTGTGGTCTATGTATACAATGAAATATTACTCAGCCATTAGAAACGACAAATACCCACCATTTGCTTCAATGTGGATGGAACTGGAGGGTATTATGCTGAGTGTAGTAAGTCAATTGAAGAAGGACAAACATTATATGGTTTCACTCATACGGGGAATATAAAAAATAGTGAAAGGGAATAAAGGGGAAAGGAGAGAAAATGAGTGAGAAATATCAGTGAGGGAGACAGAACATGAGAGACTCCTAACTCTGGGAAACAAACAGGGGATGGTGGAAGGGGAGGTGGGCGGGGGGACAGGATGATTGGGTGACGGGCACTGAGGGGGGCACTTGACGGGATGAGCACTGGGTGTTATAGTATATGTTGGCAAACCGAACTCCAATAAAAAAATATACAAAAAAAAAAATAAGAAAGACTCTACAAAACCAAAATAACAAAAAAACAAAAAATCTACTAGAACTGATAAATGAATTCAGTAAAGTTGCAGGATACAAAATCAATGTATAGAAATCTGTTGCATTCCTAATACACTACTAATGAAGTAGCAGAAAGTGAAATTAAGAAAACAATCCCATTTACAATTGCATGAGAAACAGTAAAATATCTAGGAGTAAACATTGAAAGAGGAGAAAGACCTGTAACTCTGAAAACTATGAAACACTGATGAAAAAAATTCAAGATGATGCAAATAAATAGGCTTTCCATGCTAATGGATTGAAAGAACAAATATTGTTAAAAAAAATTGATACTATCCAAAGCAATCCACATATATAGTGCAATCTCTTCCAAAATACCAACGGCATTTTCCTCAGAACTGGAAAAACAATCCTAAAATGTGTATGGAACCACAAAAGACCTTGAATAACCAAAGAAATCTTGAAATAGAAAAACAAAATTGAAGGTATCACAATTCCAGACTTAAAGTTACATTACAAAGGGGTAGTAATTAAAACAGTATGGTACTGGCATGAAAATAGACACAGATCAATAGAATAGAATAGAAAAACCAGAAATAAACCCACAATTGTATGGTCAATCTTTAACAAAGAAGAAATGAATATACAACGGGAGAAAAGAGTCTCTTCAACAAATGGTGTTGGGAAAACTAGACAGCCACATGCAAAAGAATGAAACTGGACCACTTTCACCATACACAAAAATAAACTCAAAGTGGATTAAAGATGTGAGACCTTAAAACCATAAAAATCCTTAAAGAGATCACAGGCAGTGATTTCTCTGACATCAACCATAGCAACATTTTTCTAGATATGTCTCCTAAACCAAGGGAAACAAAAGCAAATGTAAACTATTAAGACTACATCAAAATAAAAGTTTTTCTGCACAGTGAAGGAAACAATCAACAAAATTAAAAGTCAACTTACAGAATGGGAGAAGTTACTTGCAAATGACATATCTGATAAAGATCTAATATCCAAAATATATAAAGAACTGATACAGCTCAATGCCAAAGAAACAAAAAAATCAATTAAAAAAATGGGTGAAGACATGAATGGCATTTCTCAAAAGAAGACCTACGGATGGCCAACAGAAACATAAAGATGCTCAACATCACTCAAGATCAGGGAAATGCAAGTCAAAACTGCAATGTGAGACCACCTCACACCTATCAGAATGGCTAAAATCAAAAACACAAGAAATGAGAAGTATTAACAAGGAGGTAGAGAAAAAGGACACTTCTTGTACTATTGGTGGGAATGCAAATTGGTGCAGCCACTGTGGAAAACAGTATGGAGTTTCCTCAAAAAAGTTAAAAATAGAACTAGCCCCAATTCAGGAATACCACTGTGGGTATTTACCCCCCAAAATACAAAAAAAAAACCCACTAATTCTAAGGGACATATGTACTTTTATATTTATTGCAGCATTGTTTACAATAGCAAAATATGGAAGCATCCCAAGGGGCAATCCATAGATGAATGGATACCGAAGAGGTGATATGTATGCAATGGGATATTATTCAGCCATAAAAAAAAATGAATGGAACCTTGCCATTTGCAACAACATGGATAGAGCTAGAGAGCATAATGCTAAGTGAAATAAGTAAGTCAGAGAAAGACACATATCATATGATCTCACTTATATGTGAAATTTAGGAAACAAAACAAATGAGCAAAGGAAAAAAAGAGAGGGGGAAACCAAGAAATACTCTTAACTGTAGAGAACAAAACTGATGGTTAGCAGGGGAGGGATGAGAGGGGAAATGAGTGAAATAGGTGATAGAGATTAAAGACTACATTCATCATGATGAACAAATAAAATAAAATAAATGAATAAAATAAGATCTATTTTGAAAAAAATGAACTGAACCTTCTTTGAAATTTTAGTAGCTAATAATCCAGAATGTATAATGTATACTTTTCCTGTATAAATATAGGTTATTTTAAAATAGAAAAGTCAAGAAATACTTTGTATTTGTAACTATCACTGTCCCTATAGGAACTATTTACCAGTATTTCTCAAATTTGGTGTGTTTTTTATTTGTTTTATTTCTACTATGGTTCAGGTCTAAGCATTTCACCATCACCCTTGTCCATTGTAACTCAAGTGTCATTTAATAATATACCTTTGAGCTTCCAGATACATGGTATTCTAAAAAACACATTTTATTGTGTTAAGGTAGGACAATATATTCTGTAGAATGCTAATTCCTTGGAATTTGTTTAATATTGACTTGTGATCTAGAATTTGATCAATTTTTGTCAATGTCTCATACATTCCTTAAAAGAATGTACACTCATTTTTCATTGAGTTCTGAGTTCTTTATGCATTTATTGGTTCAGATTTACAATTAAGTTATATGATATTCTGTAACTGCTTATTATCTAGCATCTGAGATATGTGTGTAAATATTTCAAGCTACAATTGTTGATTTACATATTTTCTCCTTGCAATTATCAGTAATTTGTAAAGAAAAAGGGCATCTGTACCTGGAATTGTTTATTGTTTATTATTAATACATCTAAAATATATGAGATTTGGTAGCAGTATACAATATCCCTTGTTAAAAAACATGGTGTGGTGGGGCACCTGGGTGGCTCAGTCAGTTGAGTGTCTCACTCTTGATTTTCACTCAGGTCATGATCTCCGGTCATAAGATCAAGCCCCACACTGGGCTCCATATTGGGCATGCAGCCTGCTTAAGATGCACTCTCTCCCTATCCCTCTGCCCTTCTCCCCAGAAAAACCTGTTGTGGCTGGGGAAGTCACCTGTGTTCCTTTTTCTTGTCTCACACTGTGATTTGCAGCCCTGAACCCCTCTTTAGAATAGGTAGTCATTTACTCTGATGCTGAGGATATTGATAGTTGATAGATCTCAACTGAAGTTCCTCTCTGAAAAATGGTCTCCAGTGAAGGGAATCACACACCAGGTTCTGTCCCGCAGTCTACATCTAATGGCTCATCAATATGGACATTTAAAGACCAAGTCCCTTATATCAAGGAAGGATGGCTCTGCAGAGTCATACCGCCTCTAGGGCATCCTATGAACTAGGACATTTGTTACAACTCCATCCCAGTTAAACTCCTCCTTTTGCCTAGCCCTATCCCCTTCTCTCCCTCAGAGAAGATAATCCCAGAGCACTCTCCCAAAATTGCCTACACACAAATAACCATTCCAGTCTCCTTCCTGGGGACAATTTAACTGTAAACACCACACTTGCACTTATGAGATTGAGTGTTTTAAGAAATAAATGTTGAATGGCATGATAGTTCTTGCAACATGAAGTTCAATATATCTTTCTAGGGTGGTGTCAGCTCCTAAGGAAGCCACCCTGACACAGAAGATATAAAATATACAGCAATACAATAGAAAAAGAAAAGAGTATTAAAAATTAAAGGATTTGGGGGCTGGATAGAGAGTTCATAAAAGATATATAAAAGCTGCTGAGAAACAAGTTGAAAGGGGAGTCAGTCAGAGTAGAAACAAAAGTTTGTTCCTAACAAGATTAATAAGTTTTAGTAGCAAAATCTAAGAGTGATGGCAAAAGTGAAGGAAAGACACTTCAAATACATAAAAAATAGAGAGGTAAGGAGGAAAGCTATATATTAATATGTTGCAAAGAAATCTTAATACCAATGAAGACTTCAGAGTGAATCAAACTATTCACATGACCAGCTCCTCAATCTTCATCTCTCACCTCCAATTTCCTTCCTCAGGGAATTCCTTGATTACCCAATCAAAAGTAGGTCTGCCTATTACTTTGTATCTCAGTACCCAATACAGTTCAGAATAGCACTTATCACAACTTTTAACTCATTATTTGAGTATTTTTTTAGTCTTTCATTTTCTAAGTGACCAGACCTCCATAAGGGAAGAAGCACAATCTTTCTCACTGACCATGATCTCTAGGGTGTCTAGGACTGACCAAGCACAAAGAGGAGAAAACATGTATCAAAAGAACACAGGAGATCTTTATAATAATGTACTGTGTAGTTTCATCTCTATGCAATAAGACTTTGAAAACAGAATGTTTATTAGAGTTGGAAGCTGAAATCTTTTAAGTCTTACAGGTCACCATTTCCTATTGAATTCACAGATAACTATTAATGTATAATTTGTGACTGGCACCATACTAGGAATGGAGATCAATAATAATAATCACAAAGTAATTATACATTGTTAAGAACTTATAGCCTGTTAGGTCAGGCAATAGACTTACAGGAAACAAATTGAAAATAGTAAAGACAGATAAAAATCGCATGGGCAAATGAATTCATTTATTCAACAGTTGTTGAGGTGAACTTAAGTGCCAAACTTTAAGAGCTGTGGGTCATCATTTCTACTCAGTGAATAAATTGAAAGGTGAGGAATGGCAAGTTCCCAGATGGCTTTAGTTTGGTTTGGCTCTGAAACACAAATACTGTACTCTTTAAGGGAAAAATGATATTTCAGCATTTTGTTCCCATGGAAAAAAAAAACCTGAAGAATTGTAAATCTTCGAAGAGGAAGTTAATTTTCACCAAACTTTTAGTCTCAGTTCCAAAGGGCTAAAATAAATCCATTTATGTTTGGATAAACACTATGACTATTTCAATTTCCAATAAATGACAACTGATTTTAAGTTTTTTTAAAGTTTTGTCCCTTAAAAATTATTTAAATGAAATAGCTGTTTTGTAGGCAAGTTACTGATGTACAGTAGCCAAAGCACATAAATACTGGCTTTCTCTCTTTTTTGAGCTGCCAGTTCAATTACATAAATTATCTAAGTTTTCTAAAGTGTACATTGGAAGATACTTCCTAAACTATTCTGAAGCATGTATAGACTTAAAGTTTATCAATAAGTGTCTTATTTTTTAATATATCAAGATGACAGGAGTCTCCATGAAGAAGTACACAGGTACATAAAATAATTTCATATGGTTATATATGTGAACTATAATGAACTTAATTAGATATATTTTTAAGCTACTTTTGTTTGTTTTGTTCCACTTTTTAGACAGGAGATGGGAGGGGTGGAAGGAGATTGAAAATCTTAAGCAGGCTCTATGCCCAGTGCAGAGCCCGACATGGGGCTTGATCTCACAACTTTGACATCCTGACCTGAGCCAAAATCAAGAATTGGATGCTTAACTGACTGAACCACCCAGGTATCCCAGAAATCTACTTTTGAATAAAAGATAAATAACAACTTTTCCACTGCAGTGCATGTGTTAATTTGCTTTTAGCATATATCTTGAAGATTTAATTAGTTTTTTTGATTTAATTAGTTTTAATTAATTTATGTCTTTATTTTTTTGTTTTAATGAAGCCATTCTAACATCAAATATTTAAAAATACCTTCTCTTACTTATTAAAGGTATGCAAATATTTTTAATGAAGGGGTACATTTGAATGATTATTTCATACATCAGTCAAAAACCTGTAATCTTTAATCTCATAACTGTTTAATATTTTCCACTGGACTGTCATAGAAAAATGCCAACAAATGATCAATATATATTCCCTGGAAGAGCACTTGAAGTCAAAGAATCTTTCAGCATTTAAAGCCAAGATTCTTGTTTGTGCTATCTGTGATGAGGATTGATATTTTTAAGATGATAGTCATTCATGCTTCTTCCAGCATCTGTAAATTTCCATTCACTAGGATGATTAACAAGTATCAAAGAGTTTCCCTGGGGAGCAGGCCAAAGTTGGTATCTGCTTTCTGTCTAAGATGATGAGGTCGATGCCAAAAAAGTACAGAATTATTGAGGCAAGGTTTTGGCTACTCACACTTCAACATTTATTTGCTTTCCATGTTTAAATGTATGCTACAATAGAAGCCAACCATTTTCTAACTTTTATAGCACAGTCAAATCAGGTCAGAGAGAAGCTAGAACAAAAATTTCCATATACTGCATGTTCATTATATAACCAGAACTGTGTTTGCTTTTTTCTTCATAGTAGGCCAGGGAAGTAAGCGCAATTATGAAAAGACCAGAGAAATTAAAGAAGTGAGAAAATCTCCATGTTTAGAGGTGGAGCCAGGATGGTAAATGCGGAAGCTCTTCTGACATTATCATTGCCCTCCTGCCCGCTATCCCCACTTCACTCTTAAACACATAGAAATCATCTGCTAATAGTTTCTCCAAATAAATCCATCCCTGTCAAATATAGAAATTTTACTGAAAGTTTTAAAAATTTATACATTAAAAGAAAAAATTAAAGAGTTACAAAACGGCCCTAAATATGAGAAAAACTCACTATAATAAATTTCGTTAGAATGAAAAGTTGTCACAAAGCATTTGGAAGATATAATCCAACATAACAACATGAAGAGCATCACAAACAACCAAAAATACTTTAATGCAGCAATTGCCGATATGATGAAAGACCAGAAATACAAGAACTCAGAATAGTTATACAAGGTGAAGTAGGTAACAAGTAAACAATAGGAGAGAATAAGTGGAACCCGGGAGAAAATCAAAGTAAAATGGTGAAAATTTTTCAGACACAAAGGCTTAAAGTATAGAAATAAGAAGAGAAAGTAGATACTAGAGAAGCCATATATACATATATATGATAGAAGAAATGATAAATATAAAAGACAAGAAAAGGTAATGCATTGTATATATAATTGAAATTCCTGGAGGAGAAACTGAAACCAACAAAAAAGTTCAATATATAACTGAAGAAATTTTTCAGAAATAGAAGAACCATCAATGCTTCCATACATTGAAAGATGAGACGTTGTGTGCCAAGGAAACCTTATTCAGAGCAATAAGACATCTCTTTGTGAAGTTTTTGGACTTTGAAATTTAAAAGCCAGGCAAAAACAATCATGTCACATACATGAGAAAGAAGATAAAGCTAGTGTCAGAATTTTCACACAACATTTCACAAAAAACATATTCACATTACCTCAAACTCTCCCTCAGGTGTCAAGACTAAAAGCAAATGGTTCCAAGCCTGACATTCCAAAAAAAGTGGTTCAACTGGGAGCTATATCTTTTTTTAGGGCTGATCCTTGGGAGTCACATAGTATCACTTTGGCCATATTCTACTGATGGAAGCAGTCAAAAGATCCATTGAGATTTAAAGGGAGGAAACAGATTCCATTTCTCACAGCCAGGAATGTCAAAGTTACTGTCACGGATTAAACCATGTTCCACCAAAATTCAACAATCACTAGGACCTCAGAATATGACCGTGTTTGGAGAAGGGGTCTTTAAAGGGGTATTAATTGGGATTAAATGAGGTCATGAGGGAAGGCCCTAAACCAACCTCAATGGTCTCCTTATTAAAAAGAGGAAATTAGGTAAAAGACCATGTGAAGGTAGAAGAAGACAGCCATCTACAAGCCAAGGAGAGAAGCCTTAGAACAAATCAGCCCTGGGCGCCTGAGTGGCTTTGGCGGTGGAGCCGCTGATACTGGATTCCAGCTCCTGTCTGGATCCCAACGTCCTGCGATGCAGCCCCCGCCCGCATCATATTCTGTGCTCAGTGGGGAGGCTGTTTGAGGTTTCTCTCTCCCCTCTCCCTCTGCGCATCACTCTCTCTTTCTGTCCCTCAAATACATAAATAAATCTTAAAAAGAAGAACAAGAACAACAAGAAGAAAAAAAAGAAAAAGAACAAGAAAGAGAAGGAGAAGAAGAAGGAGGAGGAGGAGAAGGAAGAGGGGGAGGAGAAGATGAAGAAGAAATCACCCCTGCCAACACCTCCATCTAGTACTTCTGGTCTCCAGAATTGTGAGCCAATACATTTCTGTTGTTTAATCCACCAAGCCTGTGGTACTTTGTTCTGGCGAACTAATTCAGTCACATTGTAATGAAGAGTATGTGGGATAGAAGATCATCATCATTTGGAAAATGCGATTTTCCAGAACCAAAATTCAGAAACAACCACCAAAAAAAAAAAAAAAAAAAAAAAAATCCAAACATTTTGAGTACAAAAATACCAAGGTTTCTGCATAGTGAAAAAAAAAAATGATCAGAAACAAAATCAGAAGACACATGGAAAGCAGAGAGAATAATTGGAACTCACATCACATATGAAGGGCTCATCTCATTATTAAATAAATCTCTGAAAGCAAATAGACAAG
This sequence comes from Vulpes lagopus, assembly GCF_018345385.1. Lineage (NCBI taxonomy): Eukaryota > Metazoa > Chordata > Mammalia > Carnivora > Canidae > Vulpes > Vulpes lagopus. The sequence goes on from NC_054846.1 coordinate 37,333,415, forward strand.
AGACATGAATTCATATTTAGCCCTCAAAAATACAAATGACCCTTAAGCATATTAAATGATGCTCTACCTTAATTATAGTATGACAAAATAGAAATTAAATAATTTTCTAACTATAATGTTAGCAGAATTCAAAGCTTGAAAACATTCTGTTGTCAAAGCTACAGTGAAATAGGCTGTGGTAGTGGAGCATGTGATTTCTGTGGAGAGCAAATGGGTGCTAACAAAACTGCTGTATTCACACTTTGATCTCTAATCTTTGGAATCTATCTTACAAATAAGCAGGCACCTTTATGAGATGACACACATATGAGCTTATTCATTGTGTCATTTTATTTGTAATAGCGGAAGTTTTAAAACAATACATTTATCCAAATTTAGGGTATGAAACAAGCCACATAGTATATACACTCAATGGAACATTACACATCTTTAAAAAAGAATAAAGTCACCCCTTATATACTAATGTGGAAAGAAATACATGATATATTTTTAAGTTTAAAAAAATAAAGCATAGACTGCATATATTGTGTTATATTTTGTGTAAGAAAAGGGGATAAGTAAAACATATATGTATTTTAGTTTTCTTGCCTGTCTGTGAAGAAAAAAACACTGGAAGCATAAACAAGAATCTAAGAAAGCGCGTAATCAGAGTGATGGACAAAAATAAGGATGGAAGAAAAAACACAAATGTAATATTTTTGCATTTTTCTGATTTTTGAAGCATATGAATAATCAATTTTAAAATTATTTAAGTAGTTAATATTAAATTTAATTATTTAATATTATTTACATTATTTAATTTTTAATTAAAATTTATAAAGATTGAGAGACAACACCATGAGAATTTTCTACTCTAAATGCTATGAAATTTAAAAATTTTGTAAGAAAAATGTGTTTTTTGTACAAATAAGTACAGAAAAGACTATCTTAAACAAATATAGGGCTTCTTTACATCTAGGTTTTTCAGAGAATTTTGTATGATAATTATCATTGTTAGTAACCAATAGGTAATTAATATTTGACAGCATTTGCCAAATATATTCAAATTTACTTTTTTCTCTCTTTCTGAAAATATCTATTAATAGCTTGAGAAATTCTATTCTATGTATTAAAATGGCATCTTAATAAAATGTCCAACCAGGCAGTAACCTTGGAATGATAAATTTTTGTGGTTATTTACTTAAATTGAAGGTTAAATATTGTGGTATTCCTTCAACATGTCCTTGGTAGAATTTTATAAACTGTCCAATAAAAATAATGGGTCACTTTTAAAGCCCCTGGTCTAGAAATAAGTTGCTTTCTACATTATGCTTGGTTTTTACCCCTGTTATTACTTCCTAGAAATAAGGCCTCATGCTAAGCCTCTTACAGACGTGCTGTTCTTTTAAAGAATGAGGGGGTGAGGAGGTATCACAGAGCTATAGAGGAGGTGGGGTCCACTTTTGGTTAAAGTGATCAGAAAAAGATTATGGGAGGGAATGCAACCCAGCCCTTGACCTAGTATAAAGAGTGAAGGATTTGAAAACGTCATTCCCAACAAAATGATGAGAACTCTGAGAAACACAATTCTGACTTAGCTAAGGTGACACCAAACAGTCACAGAAAGGGTCTCTTTTGGAAATCTTTATCAAGAATTCTGCAAATAAAAAATCTTAAAAAAAAATGGGGGGACACCTGGGTGGCTCAGTGGTTGAGCATCTCTGTCTAGCTCAGGGTGTGATCCCAAGGCCCTGGGATCGAGTCCCACATCAGGCTCCCTGCAGGGAGCCTGCTTCTCCCTCTGCCTGTGTCTCTGCCTCTCTCTCTGTATCTCTTATGAATAAATGAATTAAAAATCTAACAAAAAAACAAAAAACAAACAAACAAAAAACTCTGCTGGTCTGGGGCGCCTGGGGGGCTCAGTCGGTTAAGTGTCTGCCTTCGGCTCAGGTCAAGATCTCAGGGCCCTGGGTCAGAGGCCCGAGTGGGGCTCCCTGCTCAGCAGGGAGTCTGTTTTTCCCTCTCCCTTTGCCCCTTCTCCCACCCTGTGTGTGTGCTTGCTCTCTTTCTAGCATTCTCTCTCTCTCTCTCAAATAAATAAAATTAAAAAAAAAAAAAAAAAAGAATTCTGTTTGTCATTTTTTTCTTTCCTTGAGCCAGAGCCACACTGTCTCACTTACTATAGCTTCCTACTAAGTTCCAACACCGGCTATGGCAAGTCCTCATTCTTGGTTTTCCTTAGAAATCTCGTGGCTGATCTTGGGCATTTACTCTACCACAAAAATTTTATCAAACTCCATGAAATTTTTTTTCAATTATTCAGCTGAGTAGCTTTTAGCCAAAGATTTTTTTCTGGGACTTATGTACTATGTTTTAAGGGCTGCCCTCAGTAATAACCAATACATAATACGGGATGGCATTGTGAGAAGAGTCATAGACCTTTCCTCACTCTGTATTTTCTATCCAGGTGAGATTGGTTGGGTGAAGGGGTCTTTAAACTCTCTGAACTTCGATTTTTTTGTTTTGTTTTGTTTTGTTTTGTTTTTGTTTTTGTTTTTTGAACTTCTGATTTTTGAATTATAAAATATGCATAAGTAGTACTTATCTCATATGGTTGCTTTGAGGATTAAAGGTATAAAAGGAAGTTTGGGAGTTTTTCTAGTATATATTCAATATGTTAAAAGCACTGTGGAAAGATAATAATACAAAGACATACAGGAGGCAGTTTCTCAGTTCAGAAGCATATAATTTAGTAAAGAACCAAAGCATAAACAAGAGCAAACTTAAAGTCTAATATAGGAACTGAAGGATAACAGAAACTGAAATGATTTCAGAAGACATAATAATTTCCCATACCGAATGAGTATTATAATCTCAAATTAGATTTATAATTAAGGTAGCTATGCATAAATCCTCATTCATTTAGAAGTAAATGCCCTTGGAATTCATTTAGAAGTAAATGTCCTTGGCATCTAAATCCATGGAAAATTGACTTTTCAATCTCAGGCAGTAATTGGCCACCAAAGAAAAATATACAATTCCGCTTTCAGAAAATCCTAATGAATTGTGAAGCCCGATCAAACCCATCATTTAGTCAATTTTCAGGATTGTTGCTCTGAGTATAATTTTATAGTCTTGTCAAATCTGAAGTGAAATAAATTATTATTGAGTACAGCAACAATTTTCTCGAGAATGATTTGGATTTGATGCTCACACTGATTGAATTAATGAATCCCTTGGCACAGCCAGAGTATCTCCAAACAAACTCAGAAGAAACTATTATTCTTGAATCCCAGTCTTTTTAAAATAGCTGGTCATAGCAGCAAAGGTTTCACCACTTCTATTTTCTTGAAAGATTAGCAGTCTGTTAGATGCTGACTAACCTGAATCGAGCGTGGATGGGAGGTTTTATCTTGTACCTTATCTAATGAGAGAGCCTGCTGTGTTGTCTTGGGTTGTCTGGCAAAGAGGGAGGTGTCAAATATTTGTCTGTGACCTAATTCTGGGCTCGGCAGTCACTAAAGTTCTTCTTGGATTCCCTAGCAGGCTTAGTTAGAGAGGGCCTATCATGGATTCTTAACTCTCTAGGAAAACATTAAAAAGTGGCTTCTAATTAGCCTCATGCAATGGTAAAAGATTAACCAGAGAGGGTGTATCTTGACAGAAAAGTGTTAAATTAGAAACTTCCTACAATAATCTGTGTAAGATTCTTTTAAATGAACTATGCAGTTTAAACTTAACAGATTATTTTAGATATTACAGCTCACCAAAAGTTTTACTAATTATATGTTTTAAATACACACAGAGTAATAGCACCATCTTTTTTTTTTTTTTTTTTTTTTGGTCTGTTCAGGACTCTATTTGGTAAACATAATTTGATAACCATGAAATTTTAAACTGCATTACATCATAGTTCTAAATAAACTAACAATCGTTCTTCATTTTGTTTAACAAAGAGCTCTGTGCTAAGCACTGGAAATATAAAAATGGATAAGGCAATATCTGTGCTCCTTACAAATATCGGTCAAGTAGAGAAAAATATAAGTAGGTTTTTAAAACTCTGTAGGATTGCTCAAGTGGCAAAGAAAAGCATAAACTGAGAGAGGGTATGACAGCAGGCAGGAGAACACTGAGAAGCTGAGAGGCCCACAGCCAGATAGAGAGGATGAAGTCCTAGAGGACGGCACCAGTGATAAGCCAGGTGATAACTCTTGAAGGTATTGAATGCTAGTGCCTACGAGGACAGCAAGAGCTCACACTTACTCGGTGCTCACTCTTTGCCAGATCATATTTGATAGACTTTATTCATAACACGTTTAAAGCTCAGAACAACCCCCCAGGAATTCATTCAATTATTACCCCCACTTTATGGATGAAAAAACTAACACACTGGGCTGTCCAGTGTCTCCCCTGAGGTCACACCAATAGTAACTAGAGGACCTGTTGGGCTAGAATTCAAACAAGGGTTCCTGAGTCTGCTTTTATAACCAGGAAACCTTAGGGGATAAAGAATAACATGGGTACCAGAATTCTCTCTTATGACTGCATGATGTCATGCTAGTATTGAAAATAAACATGAGAGGAGAATGAGCCATTTGGTGGTGGTGGTGTGGGTAATTTTTATTTATGTCTATGTTGAATTTGAGGGTCTTGCAGGAGATCTAAATGGAGTAGGCTGCTGTTAGAAATAGGGATCTGGAACTGGGTTGAAAATTAGAGATAGGGGGGCACTTGGGTGGCTCAGTGGGTTAAGCATCTGCCTTCTACAGAGGTCATGATGCCAATGTCTAGCTCCTTGCTCAGCAGGAAGTCTGCACCTCCCTCTCCCTCTGACTCTTCCCCCCTTCTTGTGCTCTTGATCATTCTCTCTCTCTCTCTCTCTCAAATGAATAAATGAAAAATCTTTGAAAAAAAAAGAAAATTAGAAATTTGGAGGACATTGTTCTGAAGTCATAAAATCACCCAAGAGTGAGTCAAATCAGAGAATATCCCAGAATGTGGCTGTGGAGTAAATCAATATTTAATGCACAGGCAGAGGAAGGTGAGCCAGCAAAGAATTCTGAATCAAAACATGCAAAGAAGAGAGAAAAGAAAGATTTCAAATATCTGGCAGAGGGCGAATTCCAGAGAGTGTGAAGATCAAGCAGAGGTCAAGTAAGTAGTCAAGGAATGAAAAGTAATAATTCAATATGGTATTTAAGAAGTTGTAAGAAAAAAAAAAAAAAAAAAAAAAGAAGTTGTAAGAGCAATTTCAGGTAAAAGATGAGGAGAAAATTCAGATTTTAGTTGCCTAAGTGGAAATTCTAAATATCTAGGTAAGTAACCAAATGCTTAACATGGCACAGGTAACTGGCCAATTGCTTTACATGATGATAAAGAGGTTAAAAAATAAATACAGAAAGTTAAGTGATCTTTTCAGTGCTTTATGTCAAGTACCCCATCTTGTTCATGGATTTCTATGCTCATCTCTGCTACTTCTACCAGCACTTTGTACCTTTCTTGAATCAAAATATTAGTTCATCAAGCACCTGTGTCAAATTATACAAACACTTGAACAATCAGAAATGATGTTGCAGTAAAAAAAAAAAAAAAAAAAAAGAAAAGAAAAAAGAAAACAAAACAGAAAAAGAAAATAAAAAGCACTATTAAACTCATGAAGAAAACTACAAGTATAAATTTAAGCAAGCCAGTTAGGTGATATTTAAAAGCACTGTATTCATTCAAACCAGATCATTTGTCTCTATATACACTCTGAGTCATGAGGCATCACTAAATGTTAGAAAGGGGTGGAAATTCAAAAGATAAGACAACTAAGGCCTTTGGAGTTAAAATAATGTGCCGGAAGTCACACAGCTAACAGTGATCGAATGCAAATCAGAACACGTCTCCTAATCGCAACTGGAGTGTCTTTTGGCTACACTATACTGTGTCCTTATAAACTTTGTAGTCTAAGTAATTTGCACTTGCACCCAAAAACCCTTATATACCTGAATGAACCAATTACATTAAGTATTTATACATAGATTGATAAATAAGTTGAAGTTTAATTGTGTGTGACTGGACATATTCCTAAATATGTTGCAACTTTTTCATAATTATTCTTGTATCTGGTAGGTAAAGCATCTGCTAACTAATGGAAAGACTAATTTTCAAAGAGAATGTCTATTTCCAAGGAGTGTGCAAAAAGATGAATCATCACTGTCAGTTACCATTAGTTTCTTGACATTTTGGCAAAGTGATTATCCTCCCCAAACAGTGAGGAAAAGCTGCCAAAGAATAATGCTCAGAAGGATGTAATTTTTTTCCTCCTTGTTAATGTAAATATGCCAATGTGTAGATGTTACACTCCTTCATAATGTGTTGTCTGAGTACTTTTAAGTTCTTTTTAAAAGGGGAGGGCATAACTTAAGTTTAGGGAAACTGGTATTTTATTCAAACCTTTGCTTTCTGATAAAGGAAACCAGGAGATTGAATCCAAAATTTTAAACATTTAGGTTTTTGGAAAAGTGATATTGCTCTACAAGTAAAATGTTGCCTATAACCATATACGACTATGTTAATTAGTCCAGAGAACTAACCAGATATTTCTGTTCTGTATATTTGTCTGTAAATGTATTCTACTTCAATTAAAAGCTTCCTTCTTAAAATAGAAATATGCAGAAACCATTATAATTGCTATGACCAAAGTCTATATTTTTAAGTCATGATTGTAAAAAGTCATAAATCAAAATTGAAACATTTTTATTCCTTAAATGCAAGAGAAATTTTTGAAATTAAAAAACATCTATAGATAAGCATACTCGTATTTTATGTAGGTAAAGAAAATGGAACTTTTTTTGCTGAAAATATATTCCATGTTGCTCATTACAATCTCTTAGATTGACAATAAGCATAGGGTACATAGACACAAATCACTGTGGAGGATTAGGTTTAGCAGTTAGTAAAATTAATTGTCAGAAATGACTGGGGAGGGATCTCAAAAATAAGGAATTCCAAATGAATATCAATTATTAAAATGACCAATAGGTAATACTTATAAAGGTCAGAGCTCAGCCTTATCACAAACAAGAATCTATAATGGAATTTGGCAGTTAGAATCTCTCAGTGATCCCATAATTTTAAAATGTCAAGTTGGAAATTTTCACTACAGAATAAGCTCCTCAAGAGAAAGGACAATGAAATATAAGGTCTTTTTTAATTGGCTACTTTCACCTATCTCCACATAGCAAGCACTCAATCAATGTTTGTTGAATAAGTAAATGATTACTGAACCCTCCTTGGCCCAAACTACTGCCCTCGAAATGTTTTATTTCTTCCTTTAGAAATTCTAATAAGCTATTTCTCAGAGGCATTGGTATTCCTAATATGCTCATTGAAACAATGCTGAGGGTGGCAAGTTACTGGAAAAATGCAAGCCTACTTCATGCTGATGTCTTACCCCACTGAGTTTAGGGGAGATGTTCCAGGATGTCTCTTTTCATCAGCATGTTTTCAAGATAAAAGGAATGAGGAGAGATCAAGAGAAATGAGAAATATCAGCGTGTTGAAGGCACATATCTGTGATATATGGCAACAACCGAACAAGCCCCACGAGAATTAGAGAGCTTGGTACTAACCTAACAAGAGTGTTCCCTGAAATAAGGTCCCAAGAGTTGTCCAGATGTTTCTCTAGAGTCCTTAGAGTTATTTTTGTTACTGTTGTTGTTTGCTTGTTTCTCTCATGATATTTTTTGCTTTCCCCAAATCTCTACTTCCCCATTTTGAGTGACCTAACATGCCATAATTCCTGCCCACTTCTCCTTCTCCCCTCTCCCCCACCTCCCAAAGAATAACCAGTACCTTCCATTGGGAGCTTCTAGTTAGTAAATGTCATCTTTTGAATGGGGAAAAAAATGTTTCATTACCAAACACATTGTAAATATATCTCCATGTGAAGCAAACCATGTCAAATGCATTATCAGCTAAGAATTTTTTTTTTTCTCCATGGTAACTTGAAACCAAAGTCAGATCTGGCTGCAGCACAGAGATCTAGTTTTCCTTAACCCAAAAATGTGTAGTAGTTGAATTCCGCAGAAGGATTTGGCAATGCAGTAATACGTTTCTAACCAGGGCCTAATTTCTTGCTATTACCAGTGGTTTATGGTCAAAGCGTTCCAGTCAGCAGATTGTAAAAGACATTTGGGACAGTGGCTCACTCAGTGCCAAACTGGAATTGAAATTTCATTCCTGGTAGCCTATCTACACACATCTCTAAAGGCATCCTAGTTCTGGTACCCGGAGAGACACAAAGCGGGAGTCAGAGTAGAAAAGCAACCTGATTCGTGGTTGGTTTTCAAACTGGCTTTCTCCTCTACTTGAGCAAACTAACCAACATACAATCAGAGTGAGTGCTGCCTGGAGAAGAAAGCGAAATTGAAGCTATCTTACAGTGCAGGAAACTAAAAAATGTAATGTTCACAAACCATTTTTAAAGCCTATCATTTGGGCTAAAATGACTCACAGAGTGATGGGCCTTTCATGCAGCTGAGCATTGATCTTCCCCCTTTCCTCTTAGTTTCTTGAGGCCTCCGACAGCTAGTCTGCTGGACTGTGGCTTGAAGTATCTGTTCATTCATTTCTTTTGAAAGCACTTATGGCGAGGCAGCCTGTCAGGAGCCCGGCATGGTGCTAGACTCCAGGGGGTTCCTGACCGCCCCCCACCATCCTGGCCCTCCACCAGCCACTTATTACCAACTTCAGAGTGAATTAATAGCAAGACTTTGGAGTGGAGTAAGTGCTGGGATACAAGAAAATCAGGGTGCGCTGAGAGGTGAGGAATAAAAGTGTATAAAGCCCAATCCATGACATCAGAGAAGGTTTCCTGGGCAGAATAGGCCTGCGTCTTAAAGAACAGAACAGACTCTTATATGGTAACTATTCTATAACTAGCAGCTATTATTGTTATTATTATTATTCTATCATTCACACATACGGAAGATAATCATTCATTTCTAATTCCAATACTTCATTGCACAGGAACGGCGAGTACTATAGTGGGTACACATTATTTTTTATTTTTTATTTTTTAATTTTTTTTATTTATTTATGATAGTCACAGAGAGAGAGAGAGAGAGAGAGAGAGAGGCAGAGACATAGGCAGAGGGAGAAGTAGGCTCCATGCACTGGGAGCCCGACGTGGGATTCGATCCCGGGTCTCCAGGATCGCGCCCTGGGCCAAAGGCAGGCGCCAAACCGCTGCGCCACCCAGGGATCCCCACATTATTTTTTAGAAGTTAGCAAATGGAAAGTGCAGAGTAACAGGTCAGATAAACTTTACTGTGAAAATCAGTGGTCTTCGAAAGCTGCCAATATCACAGTAAAGCACTCTCTTTCTTTGGGTGATCTATACCAACTGTCCTAAAAAGTCAAGTTGAATTATGATTATAAATAGTGCTGCAAAGAGACAGCTTTGGCTGGTTCACTCTAGACTTAACTTGTCCCTAGCACGTGGACCTCATAGGTCCTAAACTGGGATCCCCTTATATAAGAGAAATGTCAACCATGGAAAAGAAAGGAAGCTAGAATCATAACTCAGAGTATCATGCCAGTGTTTAGCAAGCTGTGACCCAAGGGCAAAATTCAACCCACTGCCTGTTGTTGAAAATAGTTTTATTGGAAAAGACACACTAGTTTAATGGGTGCTTTCATAACTACAGGAGCAGAGTTGAGTATTTGGGACAAAGACTTTATGGCCCTCGAAGCCATCTGACTCTTTCTCTCTCTCTTTTTTTAAAAGATTTATTTATTTGTTTCATAAAGAGAGAGCGCATGCAAATGTGGGGAGGGACAAAAAGGGAGAGCGCCTAGCATGCAGCCCTGACTCGGACCTCCATCTCTCCACCCAGACATCATGACCTGAGTCAAAACCAAGAGTCAGAAGCTCAACTGACTGAGCCACCCAGCAGCCCCTGCTATCAGACTCTTTAAAAATAATGTTTTTTGGGGGGTGCCTGGGTGGCTCAGTGGTTGTGCCTGCCTTTGGCTCAGGTGGTGATCCTGGGATTCTGGGGTCGAGTCCCACATCAGGCTCCCTGTAGGGAGCCTGCTTCTCCCTCTGCCTGTGTCTCTCATGAATGAATAAATAAATAAAATCTTAAAAAAGCCAAAACCATTGTTTTCTGAACTTTCTGTTAGACTATTAAAGTAATTCATAGCAGGTTGCACACTTCAATCACTTCTTTCCCACACCCAAGAAAGGAAACCAACACTAATGCTTTTATCTCTAAGTGTCCACGTGTAAGTGGCCTATTTGAAATTATTATTGAGTCATTTCATATTTGTACTGTATTGAGTTGTTTAAAAATTATAATTCTTTTCTTGTTCTGATGAATTTGCTTCTCAATTTATTATTCATAAACCTGCCAGGTAGTATATGCCTATTCTTTTTCTTTAAGTTTGTAATCTCCCTTTTGTCCTATGAAATTCAATTTTACCTTAAATATGACCTTCATTGACACATGTGGGAAAAGTACTAGGTGGAATGCTTATGACTAATGTTATCTAATATGAATCCAGACCAGTCAAGTGTATACGAAAACAGAGAGATCACAGGTTTATTATTTCAGTCCTGGCCTAGAGTTTCATAGCCATTACATATCTAAAATGCTGAATAACTGCTCACGTACCTTCACTGTACATCATCCGGATTGGAGGCAGTATAGAGGTGGAGGGAGGAGACTCCTGAGTTTATAGGATTTAAAGATTATTTTGATGGTGGACCACAATATGCCCCCGGGAGAGATGGAAAGCAGAACTCTGCTACTTACAGACCTAAAGCATTGGTGGGTCACACAGGGTTGCACCTGGGGTCAGGGTGATGGCAATTAGGAGTTGTAAGGAGGCGGCTTATGTAAGGCAAGTGGGGTGAGTCAGGCTTCCCAGGCTCCCTGAGGATTGGCTAATTTGAATAATTTCACCTCCTTCACCAAAAGGCTCTGGTCCTGGTTGTCCAGCACCTGGCTCTAGGGTGACTAGCGCTGGTGCAGAGGTCCTGAGTAGGCAACCCCAAAAATGGAACGTGGTTGATATATGGACTTAATCAGCTTAATTAAGCTTAATTACCTTCTTAATCAGCTTAATTAAGAAGGTAACTAACCAGCCTCTAGTTCAGGGTCAAGACAACAATTCACTCCGGCTACAGTCCTTGCTAATGATTTGATGCCAAGCAAGTTACTCAACCACTTTTGGCCTTCGTTTGCAGATCTTTTAAAATAGACAAAGAATGCCCACCTTCAGGGCCTGTTGTATGATGAAACCAGAGATCCATGTCAGGAGTGTGGCCCAGCACCTGGCCCACAATGAGCAATAATGCTGTGCATTATTATCAAGGCCACTTCTATATTTGATACACAGTATTATAGTCTTTTACACTAGAATACTATTACACAAAATGAGCTTCAGTGTAGGTTTTATTATTATTATTTTTATCTGTGCGTCTTTAAATATAGGAAGCCAAATATACCTAGGCTGCCTGTGATGTCTAAACTCATTTTTCTTATAACAGCTTTTTCTCAAACTATTCTAATGATAATATATTGCTCACCACTGAATCGGTTCTACAGTGAATCCAAACCAGTAGGCTATAATTTTGAAAATCACAGCTCAAATAAAATGGCTTTTTATTGATTTTTTAAAAAGAAAAAGCATCATAGAATTTTAATTTTCTGCAATACCCATAGTAAACTAGGGTTTAACAATAGCCTACAGCATCTTTTTAAACTTAAAGATCTATTGATTTGTTCACTTGCTCTTTTATTATAGAAAACAAAAACTCTAAATTTCATCTGAAGATTCTGAAGACAAGTCTTTAGCTGAACACCTGCAGATATTATCAGTTCTTTCTATATTTTCTAACTGTGCTGTTAAATTGCCAGACCTTCATCCATTAACCATATTTAAAAGATAATTTATTACAGAACATTAAATAATTTTGGAAAAAGCAAACCTAGAGTTATAAGTGTGATATAGGAAATTTGAGAAATTTATGGAATTATATGAAATCTCTGTATCTAAATGGAATAGTAACATCTTTGATTTTAGTGTTCTAACTGCATTGCTCCCAAACACTTTAAAATTTTTTTGTAATAAAGAAGCAAGAGTGTCCACCATGAGATTGTGCAATAGGGCCCAACATGTATAACTTGGTTTAGAAAACTTCGTCTGCTCCAGTGGCTAAGTCTCAGCACATGGGTTTTATGTGATGCATCCAAACAAATTTTAAATAAAAATGATCTGGGAACACCTGGGTGGATCACTGGTTGAGCATCTGCCTTTGGCTCAGATCATGATCCCAGGGTCCTGGGATTGAGTCCCGCATCAGGCTCCGCACAGGGAGCCTGCTTCTCCCTCTGCCTATCTCTGCGTCTCTCTGTGTCTATCATAAATAAATAAATAGAATCTCTTAAATAAATAAATAAATGAAAAATGATCTGTTTTCACATATTTATTACTGTGGCATCCAATCAAGTATATTGGTAACGTGAATCCACAACATTTGTGATGATGTAGACCTTTCTTCACCGTTTTATTAAATGTCTTATGTAACAATATTTATAAAACATTTTGTCACATTTATTTAATTTTCATTAAACATTCCTTTGTGAGCATAAATGACTATAATTATTAAATAATTAAGTGATGCTTCTATGTTTATCTATAACTTTTAATCTAAGATCATTCAATTTGCAATTTAATATCTATAATAGAATATTAAAAATACACAATACAAACTATATATATAAACACATAAACAAGCCATACAATGCAAAAGCAAAGAGCGTCAGAATCATTCAGCACCGAACACAGCAATAGATACTACTGTTTATAAATCTATAGCACTCAAAGTCCGCATGTAGAGACATGAAGTATTCTATAATTCAGAGATGTGTGACCTGTCATTGATTCTATAGGATCAGGGAAACATAAATCTGTCCTTAGCAATGATTTGCCTTAAAAGCTGGGGTCTTAAAAGCTGGGGTCTAGATAACCATCCTACTTCCTTATCTCTTTTAGACCAGATCCTGGGTTTTTTGTAGAAATGTATCTGATCAAGTGCTTAGGAAAATTTCTGAAATTTTAAAAGCTGTCTCTTACTATTTTGTCGGAGAACAAGCACTTGTAGGAAGAAGATTTGCAGAAGAAAAATTTATTTTCAGCATCCTGCTGGCAGAAAGAAAAACTCGAGTCAGCCCCACCCTGAATATTTGGATAAACATTCTTAGAGACTGGCCAAAATTAACCTCGTGTTCCTGGATTGCCGAATTTATTTCGTGACCCATCAATTGGCTCTGCGTCAGGATTGGCTGCCAATCTAGCTCGTTACTCATTCTCAGAAAAAAATGAACTTTTGATTTTGACATAACCTTTATTTTGATTTGGAAAATATGAAAATGGGAATGTGATGAAATTAGATTTCTTCGCAACAGTAATTTTCATTATGCAAAACCTATTTTTAGTTCATTGGACTAAATGATTTTGCACTGAAGCAATAATCACAATATATACAAAGAATATTATTTCCCGTAAGTAATAAGCGACCATTACAGGAAGTCATCTTGTGTTTACTATGAGAAGCAGTTTTCATCCTGAAGCTGTCATTTATATTTTCCCAGGTCAATTTTCGTACTGACGCAATTTTGTTCATTGTTTATCATTTTACACCCTATCACCTTTGCATTGTTCCCAGCCAGTTATGCTTTAACATCCCAAAATCAAGGGCTTAAATTAGAAAATGGGATAAAATGGGATTTTTCTTAGTTTTTGGATGTCTCTTAATTTTTTACTACCTTGATTCTTTTGTGTCTGCTTTGATACATTTCAATCTATCTTGACACAACTTCAAAAGAATATTTGAAAAAAAATCTAGTGTAACAATAACAACAAAAATGATGACTTGCAAGCCTACCCCAAAATTTGGTTGAGCAAACTTTCTTTTTAACGGATCGAATTTCCAAATGAATGTATCTACTAGTAAATGTGTCTTTGAAAATCCACATGATCTATTTCCAACACTTATCATTTTTTAAAAATTATGATAAAAATTATATAACTATCAAGAATAAACACAATGCTAAAGTTTCAACAAATGCTTCAATTTTCATATAACTCATAGCAGTATCACAGGAGACAGTCGCTAATGGCTTGAGTACTTTTTTCAGAGACAGTCACTGTTAAAACAGAATAGCATGTTTTTTACTGATTAAAGCAACATAAAGCTATATAATCTATATTTATTAGTATGATTGTGTAAATGGAGACAAAGCAAAATCAGCTTCTCATTCTTTATGCAGATTAGGTTTTCATAATGTATCAGGTAAGAAGCTTTCAGCTCTAAGTAGGTCAAAACTAACAGAGGCCTAAAGCCTTGCTGCTGAAGGACCCTAGACTTTAGACCTATAGCATCAGCCTCATCTGGGAGCATGTAGATTTACTGAACTATAACCTTAAATTTAAGAAGATTCCCAGGTGATTCAGATGCACATTACAGTTGGAGAATCACTAGCCTAATCCAGAGAATATTTCGTTATTTCACAGAAGTGGAAAGTAGTTTCCAGCTCCCCAGGCAGCATCTCTGTATTTTTCTTGGCTTTCCACTCATGTTCCAAAAAAGGCTGCCACAGCTCTGAACGTCATGTCTTCATGTAACTTTGTTCAAAGACAAGAAGGGCAGTTGCTCTTTTGGTGTCTCTCTTTTGTCAGGGAGGAAAATCTTTCACCAAAGCCCCAACCAAACCTCTTTCGGTGTTATTGGCCCCTGCCTGGTGAGTCCATTAGCAGGGAGGATGAAATTGTCAAGATTCCCTGAGACTGACCAACATTCATTCTGAAGCTAAAATAGGGGCAGCTTTCCTGGGCACACAATCACACAGAGACTCTGCTACTGAGAAAGGGGTGGGAGGAGCAGGGTACCAGAGGGGCATCAACAATGACTACCAAGGGATGCCTGGGTGGTTCAGTGGTTGAGCGTCTACCTTGGGCTCAGGGCATGATCCTGGGGTCCTGGGATCGAGTCCTGCATCGGGCTCCCTGAGGAAAGCCTGCTTCTCCCTCTGCCTGTCTCTACCTCTCTCTCTGTGTCTTTCATGAATAAATAAAGAAAATCTTAAAAAAAAAAAAAAAGCAATGACTGCCAAAACTATTGCTGCTTTCTGCTTCTCTATCCAGACGTGTCTTTAAAGAGATATTATGAGAGTTTCAAATGATACCACAGGAATCCATTTCTATGATAATGACTGTAATCTGAATGTCAAATAAGTCTTCCTAAGACTATAATAATGCATTGTCTCTTTTTATGACCATTTTGTAAACAAAATATGGTACACAATATGAATGGGTAGAAGGTGTGCTTTTTTTGCACTGTTGTCCATAGACTGAACAAATAAGAGTAAGTATGTTCTCAGGTTTAGCTGGAAGACAGGACACAATGAGTGAGATAACAGGATGTTTGTGTTAAGCTCCATTCTCTGTGTCTTAAAACACATAAAAGAGTTTGACGTAACTCAGTGTTTAAAGCACTTGAATTATAGTGAAATGAGTTAACAGAATTAATTTAGTTAACAAATATTGAGCACTTACCAGTGTGTACCAGACATTATTTTAATTGTGGATATACAGAGATTAATGGAATAGACAAGATTAGGGAACATGTAACTAAATGAAAAGATAGAATAAATAACATCCCCCCCCAAAAAAATCAGAAAATAATTATCAAAAGAAAAGAAAAGGTGATATACATGAAAATAACAGTGCTGATGTAAGGAATAGACTTAATCAGATAAGAGAATTAGGGAAAGTTTTTACAAAATGACATTGAAGCTAAACATTAAACAGAAGGGCCTGCAAGCCACACCACTTGTTTTTGTACCCTTGAGCTAAGAGTGTTTTTTCTACATTAAAAAAAAATTTAGAAGAAGAATTGCATATGAAAATTATATAAAACTCAAATTTTAGTGTCAAATAAAATTTTATTGGGACAAAATCGTCCATATTTGTTTAGAGCTTTCACTCTCCAATGGCTGAATTGAATAGTTGTGATGGAGACTGTAAGACCCAAAAGACTAAACACATTTACTACCTAGTCTTATGCAGACCTTTGCCCATCCTTGACGTACAGATCAGCAGAACTCAGCCTTACGAAGAGGCAGGGACAAAGCTTTCCAGGCAGAGGGAGCAATATGCACAGAAGTTCTAAAATTAAACAAAGCCAAGTGGCAGAGCCACAGTGACAAGTGGGAACACAGAAGGAAATTGAGTAGGAGAGATAGTCAGGGGCCAGTTCATATAAGGTTCCCAGGTCAACCACCTGTGTTAAGTGCAAAGGGAAACCCATGATGGATTTCAAGCAAGGAATTACTTGATTGCTTACATTTTTAAAAAGATCACCCTGGCTTCTATGTGGAAATTATTAGAAGAGATAAATCCAAATGCAAAGCTACTTACTGGCATAAGCCATGCAAGAAGCCACCATGGTTTGGTTAATGAACTGCTTGTTCCAAATCCTTGTTATTCCCAAGACATTCAAGCATTTGAATGTGCCTCCTTAAATAAATAGGCCATAGGCCGGCTCAGTTTTGGAGAACTCATGTAGTGGGTTGCCTATGATAAAAGTTAGAAATCAGGCATGGGTAGGAGGACCATGTTACATACCATGTGATATGTTAGGGTAGTCAGCTGTTAACCCAAACAGGAATAAAAAGTAGACAAAGTATATGTGATTATTTTTTTATATAATATGCTCTGAACTTTATATAACTGTGCCAGGTTGCATTTGAGATTAAGCATTTCTTTCTTTCTTTCTTTCTTTCTTTCTTTCTTTCTTTCTTTCTTTCTTTCTTTCTTCTTTCTTTCTTTCCTTTCTTTCTTTCAGAAAGAGAGAGAAAAAAAGGGAAAGAGGGTGGGTGTGAGCAGGAGGGAGACAAGGAGGAAAGGGAAGAAGAAAACTTCCAGTATGCCCTCTTTGGAACTCCAGTCAACTTCTTTGCCATGTGCCTGATTCTAGCTATGCTTCAAACAGTGAAATAAATTGATTATTTTTATGATACTTCATAGGGAGAAAACAAAACCCAAAACAATGAAGTTTAATAAATCATTTGCCAAAGGGCTGTGTCAATTGCATCTCTGGCTCATTTTCTTACCGTGTACTTGTGAGAATTTCACTCTGAGGATGCACTTGTTTGGTGTACAGAATGCTGGAATTCTCACTCCCTTCCTGTTGAATGGAGACTGGTTAAAAACTATTTAACTGAGAAAAAAAATAACTATCTAACTGGCTGGAATTTAAATAAGAACTTGGAAGAAAAAAAGCAGGTGAAATGATCACAGCCAATCTTACAAGTGGAGTCGCTCCTAACAGCTTCTCCACAGCAAAACAATATATCAGGGCCAACTCCCAATGGCCCTCTAGTAGGAATGCTTAGGAAAACTGAATTGATAGTAACAGCGCATTCAGCACATCCTATAGATGTTTATTTTCATTGTTGTTAATACACTGGGCACGCAGTCAAAGTTAACGGCCAATGCATGTGAAGTTTAGGACTTCCAGCAGAATGTAAAAGAGGTTAATTGATTTATACTAACACAGATAAAGGGGCTTTTGTGCAGTTGAGAATTGGCTAAAGCAAATTTGTCTAAGCATGATTCTACCCAGGAAAGACATTAAACATGAAATGTCAGGGTTAGATTCTGAATGTGAATTGAGAAAAAATTTTCGTATTTCAACATAATAAAAAGTACTGGATTAAGAGTCAGGAATCTAGAATTCCACTCTATAATTTGTTAATCATGTGACCTTGAAAAGGTTATTTTAAATACCTTTAGCCTCAAATTTTTCAATAAGAAAGCGGGTAAAATTATTTTATCTGTTTCATTTATAATTATCTACTGTAGCTAAATGAGATAATGACTGAGAACATACTTTGAAAATTGCCCATATGATTTTTCTAAACGAACTCATTACATGAGCCCTAGAGTCAATATAGTTACAAATCTGTGAGGAAAAAAAAAAAGTCAAACTATTCTGAGCATAAATAAGGTACAAAAGTCACTGAAATATTTCCATGGGTGTCTGAGGAAGGTAAGAGGAGTCCGAGGAATATAAATCATCTTCTACCTACACCATCACTGTTTCTTCTCATGTTGACTTCAGAGTTGGAAAGGTTGTCTCATCTCTGAGTTAAGCTCAGCTCCCAGACATAAGACAGATGAAGCAGGTTATCAGCAACTAGTTTGGGGAGGCCAGCTTCTAACTTTTCAGTTTACAATAGGATCTTTTCAAAATTCCACTATAAATCTGGACACATGAGTCTCGTGTGACTTTTCTTTTTCATGTAACTCCTATTTTCAAGCATATCTATGGGGTGGGGAGTGGAGATTAAAAATATCATTTTGTAATGTACTGTGGCCCTTTGTACCCCATCAGGAGCAAAGGATAGAATAGATTGCTGAAACCAAACCTATGTAAAAAAAATCCGGAGTTTTAGCCAGAAGCTAAAACACTCTCTTACAAACAGTAATCGCAAATCTTTTCTAAGGTGACCAGGGTTATAAAGAAAATGGAAACCCTTCCTCTTAAAAGACCATAAGAAATAAAGTGTTATCTTTCCAGCTGAGTTGGTTGTGACCTTAGAGCTGGCAGCAATGGAAAAATCATGTTGAGCTTTAATATGTTCCTCACATGGTAGTTTTTCCAAAGGAATAAATGTGTATGGGATTTTGATGACCTCATATGAGATATAGAGGTGTTACATTAGAGTGGAAGACCAGAAAACCTTCACTGGAAATCTTTTTCATGCAGGCTGCTAAAGATATTGCCCACACCATATAAATTATAACAAGTTTTTCAAATTTATAGCTGCCGGCTTCTCACTAAAGCTAAAGCCAGCATGGCTATAGGATTTTTGCTGTGTTGACCTCCAATAGCAGTGAAAACAAGGCATGAATATTGACTTTAAGGGGAAGGGAACAGGAAGTATTTTTTTAGTGAGATTATCCTCCAGGGGTATCAAATAGTGAAGAAGCAGCACACACATACTGAAGCTACATCTATAAATAAAAAGCTCCTCTGGGACAAAACAAGTAGATGATTAAGTATTTGAAAAACATAAAGCAGACACACGTAACAGAGTCATTAAATGAAAAGAAAATTACACAGACTGGAATAACAATAAGCCGAGATAGGCTTGTCTAGCCTAGATACAAACGGTAGTGAAAGTCTGGAAGCATTTATCCTTCCTTTGATTAATTTTTACCTATCAGCACATTCTTAAAAAGACTCTTCTGAAGCCATTTCTTGAGGCAAACGCTAGAATCTTGAAACACATATGCCAACTTCAGAAAAATTAGCTTTCCCAAAAAGTCTAACCATTTAAAAGAATTAACAGTAGTTTTAAAGGATAATACAAGTAGTTTATACATATTTGACGTACATGTATATATGAAATGTGTATATATTTATAAATAAGTAAGTCCAGAATGTTATGTACATATATACACATAAATATACACATATATGCATATGAATTTTACAAATATATTCATGAAATGTGTACATATTTATATATAATATAGATCCACAATGTTACATGCATATACACAGATAAATATACACATACAAGCATATGGATTTTACAAAAAAATTCAAAACCATCATGCACACTTCTTCATGAGCAGCTAACAAATATAGTCATGGCTGTGGACTTATGGACACATCTTAAATGTTTGAATTTTCCCAACTTGGTCCTTGTGTTGGTAATGCTCAATGTAATGGTCAAATATAGTTCCCTCGACCACTGTAATAATAGCAATAGGGTAAGAAAAAGAATATTAAACCAGATAAGTATCCTTTTGAAGAATATAGCTCTGTTACTCTAAAAATGCAATGGAACCATCTTAATACTTGAGGAAAATGGTGACTAGCGTAACTTCCAAGGCATATGTTTCAAGGGATGACTCCAAGAGAGCTGCTTTCACTTATTTACCCTGTGCTTATGGACTTAATTCACACTTTTTTCCCCTGTTAACTTGAGTTAGTCTATGGGAAAACCTGTAACACATATACCTCTCACTACTTGAAAAATGATTTGTTTTAAATTATAAAGGAATTATGGCTTTGCTTTTACATTGCACCGCTATTGTGTTTGTTGGTGTGTTTACCAGTTTTAACCAGTTAAAAGAAACACCAAGAGTGTAACTGGAAGATTCTTCTTATTTTTGCACTCTAGCCTTTAGATCTCTATTTGCTTGATGTTTTTGAGCTTTAGTTTCTTTCCTCTTATTTATGATCTTGAACTCATATTTTCCTACCTCCTTTGGGGACGTGTACCATTAATCATGCAGTTTCTCGCTTTTATCGTCAGAATCTTTCCTTCAACTGCTTCCCTCCCATGCGCTCTCATAAATATGCTTATATGTTTCCGTTGCTGAAAACATACAAACCACACACACACATACACAGTCACACACTGACAAACTTTCCCTTGATCTTATCTCCCCATAACCTACCATTCTTTCTCTACTTCAACAACCTCCTATTCGTTCAGTTCTTCAAGAACTCTATTGTCTCAAAAGCATTTTGCTATTACATGGTAATGCGAAACAGTTCATAGCCAATGACCCAGAATTCTACTCTGAGGTAAATGCCCCAGAAATTCTCACACGTGAGCAATAGGTAAGGTACAAGAATTTGTAGAGATAGGTCATGGTCTCAGGGTCCTGAGATCAAGCCCTACGTTGAGCTCCATGCTCAGCAGGGAGTCTGCTGAAGTTTCTCTTCCTCTCCCTCTGCCCCTCATGTCTGTCTGTCTTTCTTTCTCTCTCCAAAATAAATAAATAAACTGTATAAAGAAAGAATTTGTAGAGCTGTATTGTTGGTGAAGCAAATTTCTGAAAACAATAAGAAAAGATGCCTGATAGGCGGATCCATAAATTTTTATATCTTTTACATTGGACAACTATTCAGCAGTGATAATGAATTTACCCCAGCTACCAGGATAAGCATGGATGGATCTTAAAACATCATGTTGAATGAAACAAGGAAAATCATAAAATAATACATGTAATAAGATTCCATTTACACAAAATTCAGATACTAATAAAATTTAACAATGCATGAATTAGACATATTCACATATGTTAGTAATATAAAGCAAAACAAGTAACATGCACTAAATTCATAATAATAACTATATATTCACTATATATATATATATATATATATATATATATATATTCCCACTTCTACATGTTGAAGAAAGAAAGAAGGATACACAAGAATAGGAACACAGAATGCTTTAATATGATTGGTATTATTCTGTTTCTTACATGAAGTGGTAAATCCAGAAAGTTACATCTAAATTTCCATGGGTATGACATATCCTACAGTTTAAAAGCTCTATCATCTCTCTTGTTTCTATCCTTTTACATTCCTCTCATCCAGTAACATTCTTTCCCCATTTTTATGCCCACTAACCACCCCCCAGCCCCAGTGTTTGCTGGCGACCTCCCCCTCATATTCCCCTTCTCATCTTAGTTGTCTCTTTCCCAAAGAGGTCTTCCTTGATCTAAAGTAGGTCAGCTCCTGCTCCTTTGTTATAGCAGCTCCTGTCATCTTGTGCTTACATCCTCTTAATACCCAGCTTACTCATTAAATCCCTGTTTTCTCCACCAGGCACTAAACTCCACTGGGAAACACAGTGGAGTTAGCACAGCACTGATGCAAAATGGATAATCCATAAATAACTCTTGAATTGCATTATTCTCTTTGTGGCGAAACTTAGAAGGGCAGTTGATCATCATTGTGAAAGCTTCCTCAGGTTGAATTTACTCTTCATTATTCTAAACTATGACTTCCATGCCCACAAATCTGTGGCATTTGCTCTCCAAGAGGTCGCCAGCGACCTTGTGGCAGTCTCTAGTTAGTGCCCATCCTTAAACAATTTGTCCCTTCTGGATATTTGATACTCCTAAAGAGAACATTCTATAATTTTGCTTAACCATGACTGAATGTTTTGTATGTGTCAGGAACTGTGAAAATGCCCCCCTAGATCAGCACATTCACAATTGTTCTTTTACATCTCTGACTATTCTCCTTCTTCCTTAAGTTCCATGTGCTCTCTTGTTTTCTCCAAGGATTGTTCCTCTCCCTTGACTCTTCCTATTGGATATGACTGTCCCCTTAGTTAAGCAGATCATCATCTTTAAAATTATTACAATATCCGTCTTCTTGCTCCCTTCCTCTAGTTACTCCTGCACCAGCACACTTCCCAACACTCACCTTTCTTTTTATTTCTTTTTAAGAGTTTTATTTTATTTATTTGACAGAGAGAGAAAGAGAGAGAGAGAGCATGAGCAGCGGGAAGGGCAGAGGGAGAAGCAGGCTCCCCATGATCAAGGAGCCCGATGCTGGGCTCGATCCCAGGACCCTAAGATCATGATCTGAGACTAAAGCAGATGCTTAACCAACTGAGCCACCCACGTGCCCCCACCACTCACCCTTAAAGAAGAAGAAAAAAGAGGAAATCCACTGTTATTCCTTGCTTTGAAATTTGTAATTTCCCCTTATTAGTCATAGGCTACAGCTTAAATTCATTAGTCCAAACCATAAGGCTCTTCACAACATCTGACAAATTCCTCTCAGCCTCCTTCAGGTACGCTTCTTTGTGCCCCACGCTCCAACCACTCCAAATGAAGTGACTTTTAAAAAAATGCATCCTATACTTACACATGGGGCTCTACTCACATTACACCTTATACTAAGAGTTCCTTTTACTCTACTGCCTTACTCAGAAAATTCCAACATCAAAGATTCTAAATTAGGGGAAAGAGGATGTCAGAAAATCATTTTGAAAATCTGATAAAAAAAAAAGATATTGGACCCTTTGTCAGATGAATGTATACCTACATACATAATTTTACATAGAATTTCATGGATTTTGCTCTGTCTTATTCATTTTAATGAATGAAAATGAGTTAGAAGAGTTGAATGGGAAAATACTATGTAAATATGAGATACTCTTCTTCCTTCCCCTGAGATAGAAAAATTTTGCTCTGCACTTTATGGACTATATATATAGAACCCAGATGAAATAGTTTTCAATAAATTTTGAACAAATATGCAATGTTATCAGGTTGGTTATTCTTTACAAAGAGTTGATACAGTAGTCTCTATCTTGGCCCACAGTATATCAAGCAGTTGGGTATTCCATGAAATGATATGCACATTCCCTAAAGTTAAATTGGAGCATCCTAGTAGTAGTAAGGGTCAGAAGAGAATTACCTGAGCAAAACAGTAATGTAGGAGATTATGATTACGGTTAAGACTACACAATTCTTATAAGTCATTATCTCTAAACAATCTCTAGCCTCCTGTTCAACAAAGAAAACTTCCACGAACGTGTCGTATGCATGCTAGGCAGTATACTAGACGTTACCACACACCTAATAATAAAAATGATCTCTGATCTTGAGGTTTCATTATCTGAAGAATTACAGTACCTTTATATATAGCTCCCCATGAGATACTTACATGAATGATTTATTCCTCACATCCAGACATAAGGCTAAACCTGAGTTTCAAGGAGACAGGCTGGTGCTACATACAGTCTGAGCTTGATCACTATCGACATCTCTGATTACCTAGATGAGTTTGAAAAGCAAAAAAGGAAATCACAGAAGTGCTAGCATGGACATAATAAAACCTGATGGTAAACAACAAATATATATATATATATTTTCAGTAAAAGCGTGGCATGGAATTATCAATCTTAGTCATAAAAACAAGCTACTCATGATTTTGCTGCATGGGAAGTCATGAGGTCTGAACAATCCGATTAACTGGTTTCAAGTGAAGGTAACTGTTAAGTCTGAGCCATACAGGCAGTTCTGTGATATCCTATAGCAGCATTTTAAAAGACATATCCTGAGGACATGTCTTTTAAAGTGCTGAGCATATTTTGAAGGAAAAGGACTCACCGCTGGGCAATTGAACCACAGAACTTTTACTCTATCTCAAAGGAAATGCGTATTCCCTGAAACTGAAGTTTGAAACATATAGTTTTTTAAGCGAGACTTTACATTTTCGTTGATACTTTGCATAACACAAAAAGCAATCCGATGTGCACAAACATTTTAAAAGGGAGGTTACAGAGGAATAAAAAAAACAATGAAACAGCTAAAAAACATGTGGTGTCCCTGGAAAGCAATATTTAGATGTCTACTGGCTTTTTTAGATGTCCACAAGCAACTCAAAATTTCTGAAAGTCTTGTTTTGTGTTTATAATTTCCTAAAAGTTAACAAGCAACAATCAGCTTCACACAAAGCCTTTTACAGCATATTGAATATGCTCAGAACAGAAAAAAAATTTCTCATCATTATTTTTAGTCACATCTACCACCAAAAAGAAATACTGTATGAGTGAGTGTATAGTCACAGAATTCAAAAAGTGACCTCTCAGAGCATTAATTTTTTTCAAAACCATAGAAAATATCTTCTAGATAGTAACATATTTAAGCTTTTCTGAAAAAAAAAAACCTTAAATATAATCTAGTTTCAGTTGTAGTACATACACTAACAATAAATAGGTAGATTAAAGGAAGAAACAAGTAAAGCATAGCTTAATATTTTAAATAATTAGGAGGCCTTCAAATTTACAAAATATGTGCAGTTCTATTTCACTCATTTAACTTTTACAATCTCAATTTTACCAATGAGAAAAGTAGACAAACCTTGAAGCAATTGAATTCAAGCCCAGATTATTTTCTAATCATCAGAGTTTGGGTCTTAATGTGTAAAGTCTCCAACTCTTAACCCATCTAGCAGAGTAACTGTCTGAAAATCTCATCAAGAAGGGGAAAATATCTATCTTTAGAAAAGAAAAAAAGTCAAAACGAACAACCCGTGAGGTGAGAACAAGTCATCTAAAGTAATTTGCAAGAACCGAGAACATGGTACACTCTACGTTATCCTGTAAGCCTTATGTAGGCATGATATTGCTGTCATTTAATCTCAGTAAATACACATCATTAAAAGAAGCATAGCTTTTTCAAGCTAACCTTTTCTTTTTAAAAATGTAAATTAAGAATGGGGAAGTTGAAAAACTAAATTTAGCAAGATGTTGCCATTCTCTTGAGTACCATTAAACTGAGGATAACAACTCTGAATTTGATCATCTCACAAGTAGTTCTCTTACCTAAGAGACACATGGTCTAAATCAGTAGCTCTTAATGCACATGCCAGAGGAGAGACCCAGGAGACCCCTCCACCTGCCAAGTTACCTACAGCTGCTGTGCCACCCTGCCTCTCCAGTCTGAGTCCGTTATGGGGGAGACCTGACTTCCTCTGATAGGCAAGAGGTTAGCCACCTCAAAATCTTTTGAAAGAAACCAGCAGTTCACGCTTTGAGCAGACATCCTGCCTCCTTCTTTTCCTTTAGCCATCTTCAGATCATCAAAATAAGCAAACCTGGGTGTGGACATTCAGCCTTAATTCTGATAGTTCATCAGAGTCATAACTGAGCGAGTTTTATGATAGTTTTTGAGAGACCAAATATTTTCAAAAGATGCATAAGTTAGACACTAGGTTTGCAGGTTAAAAAACTATAATTATTAGGTAGAAAATCAGGAACTCAAGGAGGTTTTTTTATTTGGGAGGAAGGTTATTCCATCTGTCCACAAAGAGTGCTACAAAGTGCCAAAGATTAATATGATTAAAAATGGATTTATTAACCATTTTTTCTTAAAACACATTGTAGACTTGCATAGAGTAAGCTTAAAGGCTCAGCGATGATTTTACCAGAGTGAAAAAAAAGTTTTAAAGACAGCAAAACAGAATTCAGCATTTAATAA
Organism: Vulpes lagopus; assembly: GCF_018345385.1. Classification (NCBI taxonomy): domain Eukaryota; kingdom Metazoa; phylum Chordata; class Mammalia; order Carnivora; family Canidae; genus Vulpes; species Vulpes lagopus. The sequence continues at coordinate 37,359,269 of NC_054846.1, forward strand.
AGGTTATCACATAGTGGATGTCATATAACTATCTGTTAGATGACTTGGTGAAACTATTTCACTGTAATTTGAACAATTATGAGAATAATGTTGATGAGTTTTTAAAATTTTATCCACCACACATTTATTGGTGCCAGCTAGGTATAACTCAATCAACATATATTATAACTGGTGAAAATTCAAAGTAATATTAAAAATAGTGAATTTTCCAAGGAACCTGCATTCTGATGTTTTCATTTTTCTATTATGGGATGGGTTTCAGTCACAACTGCAAGGAAATTGTAGCAAGTAGCACCAAGAAACCTGTAATAGTCTGAGACTTAGAGAAAGAGGTTACTGGAGAAATTAAGGTATCCATGTTTTAAAAGCATGTTTATTATTCATTATATATTATGTAATATGTTATGATGTATTTTGTATGATGATTTAAAATTTTTAACATATTTAATCTCTGAAAGTTATTTTTGCAAAAATATTTTTGCTGTTAGATGGATAATGGTATTTTAAGTAAAATTATAGCAGAGCAGTTATTACTTGAAAAAATACACATTTTAGATTAAATAGCATGTTAGAAAAATACAAGTCAACAAAATGGCATATTATTGATTTCTTGTGGTGATTTTTACAGAAGATAACCATTTTATATTTCTGATTGCCATTATTATTCTCCGTGAGCCCTTGCTGAAATGTCTTTACATATAAGATGTGTTAAAACCGTATTTTTTTTTTTTTGTTAAAACCGTATTAAAGAAGTTAGTCAATTATAGATAATCCATTGGCTAAATGAGGTTTCTATCAATGAACGAAAGTGGTAGCTGCTTGAAATAGGGCTGTAGATTGAATCTATTCATGACAATGTGTTCCCTATTGACTGGTGCTTGGGGAACTTGATGATTTGGTTTTAATTTAGGAACTGTAGTTAGTGTCCGAAACTCTACTTGAAATTTCTTTTATTAGTCTTTTTCACAAGGGAGCCAAACTGTTACTTCCTCATAACTGCCCTGCAATTTTCAGGGATTACTCTAAGTGTGAATTGTCAAGTATCCCTTCCAGCTGCCTCCTGTCAGGCTATAATCCCATACTGAGCCTTGTCAGAGGTCACTGAGCTCTTGACTAATACACTTCATTAGGGAAGGAAAGCAGAATGTCTCCAGGACACAAATGGCAGGAGACATACAGCAGAACCGGGCATTACTGAAGAATAAAATTACACTAAACTTTAAATCCATGAACTTTTAAAAGTCCTTTTTGGTACCCAATAATTCAGGACAGAAGTTACTATATCCAAGGTTTAAAATCACTCGGCATTTTTTTTGATTGTCTGATAAATTTGAGAATTAAAACATTCGAGCCATTAATAATGATGAGTGAAGTGTTGTTAAGAAAAAGACTTATACCAGCGAATCTGTTCCTTTTTCACAACTGCCACCTTAAATCAACATGAGGGATATTTAAATTTTCACTCTTTCCTGATATTTAATATGTCGTTGCATTTTTTTAAGCCTTTGAAATCCTTTATATTAAAATCTACTTTTAGTGAAGGTAGAAACCTGCAAATATAGAAAGTGGTAAATTTTTAAATTTCAAAAAACGTACCTTGTGGAATCCTTTGATGCATGAACATCTGGTTGTCTCAATAAGATGTAATTAGAAGATACATTTACCCACCATTTTGCAATTCACTGGTTTAAGAATCACTCTTTAAGCAAACCACTGAGTATTGTTCTCTATTTGATCTTGATGCTGAAGTTTCTTTATTATTGTGGTTTAGCCTTATAGGAATGATCTTGAAAGACTACTCTTTAGCTAGAAAGATACAAATGTTTGCTATGAAACATGCTAAGAAATACTTTCTTGTATTTCTATTGCCAAATTTAAATAATCTTAACAAAGATAGGGAAAAATATCTGTCTACTAAACCATTTTATGTATAATAAGCTAAAAAAATCCTTTATTCCTACATAGGATCAATTGTTTTTTTTTAAAGTGTCAAAACTTGTAACCACACCTGTCAGAACTACAGAATTAAGCTATATTGTTGAGAAATGTAAAAGGAAATAACCAATATCTCACTGTCATACTCTCTCAACTGACAAGTTATTACTTTGAGAAAGGCTTCTTTCCTTTAGGAGATGATTTACTTTGTCATTTTAATAGAAAATATTATTTTCTTTTAAAAATAAAAAGATAAAATACATCAAAACATGTTGCAAAAATTTAAGAAGCTGTATATTGAAAGGTAATGTTTTGCTTGTCCACTTGAAATGATTAGAGTCTGCAAGTTTTTTTTTTTTTTTGAGACAATGAACTAATTGATTCCACATCTGTCATAAGGAGTTACCTTTGTAGGGAGTTAAAGTGATGCATGTTCCCCACCCCAGCCCTGTTTTTTTTGTTTTGTTTTGTTTTCAGAATGAATATGAAAATATGAACCATTTAAAGTAGCTCTACCATTGGTATGTTTTCATCACTTTTATTTTCTCTTCTTTGCTTTTTATTAATTTTCCCTCTAAAACCCTATTATCTTCTTCTGCTTCCATTTCCTCTGAAATGAACATCGTGATTAAATTTACTATGGTAAAATAGGTAAAAAATTGTGGCATAGTTTCACTAATATGCATTACGTTCTGGTCAAAGAAATCTGGAAGTGCACAATTATTTTTCAATCAAGGTTTTAAAAGTAATTTAGCAAATCAGAGCTTAATGTAAGATTCACTGATTTCTCATAATTACTTGAAGTTCTTTCTGACTTAGAAAAAGTCATAAGCTGATACCATGAAGTTCTAAATGCATTCTCTTTTCAGTGTTTTGGACCCAGTTAGGTACCCTTAGGCACGGAGAATTATTTCAAGACATTTTGATATGGCCTCACAATTTCTTTTTCACCAGAGTTTCCAGTCACCTGTTGGACCTCCATGGCAGTGGAACTGAAAAAAGTTTTTTTCTAAAATCCCCAGCTTGCAAATTAGGGATCAGGAGTAAGCTCTTCTCAACAGAGGGCTCATGGGTCTGGAATTTAATTAAAGTTCTTCTAGTGGTCTGAAATATTCTCAGCTTTTTCTTCTTTGATCTACTTCTGGGATTTAATTTGAAATTTAAAATTTCATTCGAGGAAATTCTTCAGTATCACATTTGAAAATTAGTTATGTTTATACTAAAGATATAAAACTATAAGAAATATAGAATTTGAAAGTGCAATGTATAATTAAAATACTAAAAAGAAGACTATGTTGCAATGTTATCTGTATAGAGATATTAGAATATAGACTTTCTAGTGCATTATTAGTTGCAGCCCAAGAAATTTCTAAATTTGTAGCAAGGTGGATCCCAATTCCATCTGGAATTCATTCTCATTGAAATAACCCAGGGAGATGTTTTCTTAGACATCCCAAATATAAAATAATAATTTCGTATTATTAGATTTAAATAGATTGTAGTCTTGGAGCTATTTTCTATTTTCTTAGTAGATTAATATACTTCCATAGTGAAAGAAAATGAGGGATCAGGAAAACATGTATTATAAAGAATGAGGAAATTGGAGTTATTTCACTAGGATTAAGGAAGACTTGAAGGCCAGGAAGACTGGCATGAAAGCTTTCTTCAGTATTTGAATGGCTGTTACAGAGAAAATATATGTCCTTTCTGTCTGGCACGAATATGTGGAACTAGTATTAATGTGTAGAGGTCTGATAAATAGGCATTTTGATTCAATTTAAAAGATTAGAATTATCTAATACAGAGAAAGTCTCAAAAAGTAGTGAAGTGGTCTCTATAATGGTTCAAGAACCTGGGTAGCAGTCAATCAAGAATCTACAAATATATTTCTGCAATGGGAGAAAGCTGAGATCATATAGCCCCTAAGATCTTGTTCAACCCTGAAATTCTTTGCTTCTTATGTTTAGATAGATACACAGTGAAATAATACAAACTAGCAATGGTGGGCTGGGAAACAACAACAACAACTCTGTAAGTTGGTTCTGTACCTATTATTTGCTAGAAGTTTGAATTGAAAATCTGAAGAATATAACACAAATAAAGAAAAATGTTTCATAAGAAATTTTAAAATGATAAATTGGAAATGAGCATGTATATTTTGACTTTTAAAAATATCACTTGCTGGTCCATTTTTTCTTTCCTTTTTTTAATCCGGGTTGGGGCAGGGAAAATATAAAATGAGGCTGGAACATTTTCATATACCAGGAAGCAAGGAGGTGCTTCATAAATGATTGAGGACATGTCAAAAGAATACAGAAGCCAGCTTGACTGGGGCTACCGTTAGCCAAATTGGTGACAATATAAGCATCAAAATAGTTGAATAAAACCAAATTATACCACATTGGAAAATATAAGAAACTCTGAAACCATATTGTTATCGATAAAAAGATGAATTAATTGAAAGTTTGTTGAGGAATAGGATATTGACATAGTATGTAGAAAATATTAACTATAAAAGGCAAAAGATTAATTTTGCAGTAGAGAAGTCTACCTTAATCAAGTGATCAAAATGAGTATGATCAGCATGGAACTAGTTGAAATCATGGACCTAGTTGAAATCATGGACCATATTGACAGGATGTAATAATTAGAATGTGCTGATGTCAATGATGCATAACCTGAATCCAGTCATTGGGAAACTTTAGATAAGCCCAATTTGAGAGGCACTTCAACAAAATAAATGACTTGTAATCTTCCAAAGTGTCATAAGAGTTGAGAAGCTATCCCATCTTGAAAAAGACTAAAGTGAAATGACAACCAAATATACGCATGATTCTGAACTGGATTCTTGTGCTAATGAACATTGCTGGGACAACTAGTGAAATTGAATGGTGTCTGAGGTCAATGTGTCAATGTTAATTTCCTAGTAGTGATGCTTGTACTGTGGTTATATGTGATAATGTTGGTAATGGATATACACTAAAGAATTTGAGGGTGTTGGGGCATCATCTTGACACTATGTACTTAAATAGTTCAGAAAAAACATTCTACATGCTGTGTACTTTCAATTTTTTTATAGGTTTGTGATCATCCAGATGATATACATAATATTTAATCACCATATTAATATAATTTAACTTTGAGCTTTAGACATGTAAGGGTTGCTATTGATTAAGGCTATCTAATAACATAGATTTGTTATTAGTGAACTTAACGTGTTTCAAAGTTTTTCAGCCAAGGATCAATGACGATTCTTTATCATTGTAATTATTTTAAAAGAATCTTTTGTGTTAACAAGAGATTTTTGGATAAAGCAGGGAACAGGAGGGCCTAAGAGTATTCTTGTGGTATAATACAAATATTACCACTAACTAGATTGTTAGTCTCAAGCATATCAGTTAGCTGCTGTGCATAATTCTTTCCATACTTTAAATGGACCTAATAATTCCAATCTAGCACAGGCTCTTATATGGATTAAGTACGTCATCCATCCCATCAAACAGCCCCAGTATAATGCCTACCACATAGTTGATATCCACCTATCCTTTCCATCCATTCACCAAATATTTATTGAGTAGTGTTTGGGATCCTGCATAAACTATGCACTAGGACTACACAGATTAATAACACACATCTGTATCTCAAGAATTTCATAATCTAGGGGATTCCTGGGTGGCTCAGCGGTTTAGCGCCTGCCTTCGGCCCAGGGTGTGATCCTGGAGACCCAGGATCAAGTCTCCTATCAGTCTCTCTGCTTGGAGCCTGCTTCTCCCTCTGCCTGTGTCTCTGCCCCCCACCTCTCTGTGTGTCTCTCATGAATAAATAAATAAAATCTTAAAAAAATAATTTCATAATCTAGTAGGTAAAATGCACACACAAATGAGGATACATAGAGATAAATAAAATGAAAGAGGAATGTAACAGAATATCATGGAAGAATAGACTAGAGATACTGAATAAATCCATTTCCCTTTGGAAGAAAGGTCAGAATAAATAAAACCACTGCTCAATTCCAATTCTAATATTAAGTATCAATTCTTTTCTTTTATTAGGTAATTGTAGGAAAATATGCTTGAGAGAAGATTACATATGAGAAGGCTGTTGTATCAAATAATAGTCTTCACTCACCAACATAATTTGGGGCTCAGGATATCTGAAGAGGGCTGTCTCCATCTATTGTGCTTAAAGTAAAACAACCACATTTACTATTCATTGAAGACTTACTACGTACAGATAATGCGTTCAGCATTTTACATGTATAACTTATTCAATCCTCACAATGATCCATTGAGGCAGATCCCATCAGCCTGTGCACTTTATAGGTTCTAAATTTTTCTACCTACACGTACTCACATACTAATGTTATCTAATCTTATTCTTTTAAATACTATCTATATGTTGAACTGACTTCCTTATTTGTATTTCCAGTTCAGATCTTTCTATCTGAATTTAACATTCATGAATCTTTCTGCCTAGGATACATAATAGACTTTTCAAACCTAGCAAAATGAACTAGCTTTTATCTTTATTCAGCAAAAGGTGCTCCACAGCCTTTGCCTATTAGTGAATGTTAACCACCCTTCTGCTTAATCGGGTCAAAAATTGTTGAGTTTTTCATAACTATCTTCTCTCATTCTCCTCATTCTGCGATCCACTCAAAACCTACTAACTCGATTTTTAAAAATATATTTCCAGGACTGACCTCTTATTGTATCATCCTTGTTACCATATGGTCAAAGCTTCTTAAAGTTAGCTAAATTTTTGCAATATCTCCTAATTAGTCTCATGCTTCTGACCTTACCCCATTTCCATCTATTCTTAATACAGCGATCAAAGTGATCCTGTGAAAATCTAAGTCGTATCAGGTCACATTTATGCTCAAAGCATTTTCATTGCTTCCCAACACAATCAAATAAAACCAAAGTCCCAGAAATGATCCAGAAGATCCTAAGGGGACTATAACTTCTCCACTTTCCTCTTAGCTGAGAATTTTTTCACTTGCTGTTTCCTTCTTAGAAAGCTCTTTTTCCAGTATTTGTAGAATCTTCTTTGTCTCCTTTTAAGGAGATTTTCTCAAATATTATATCCTCAATGAGGTCTTTCCGGATGTTCTTGTTAAAAATTCATACCCATTTATCCCTATAGTCCTTATCTGTCTTCCTTATTTTCTCATTTTTCCTCAGAAAATTTTACTAACATTCTACATATTTTTGTTATTGTTGTCTATTGTCCTCTTTCTCCCTCTAGAATGTAAGCACAATGGCAAGAAGTAACTTCTGTCTATGTTATTCATTACTTTTTCCTGAGCACACAATACAGCATAGGAACATATTAGGTACTCAATAAACATTTCTCAAATGCTTTAACAAACATGAACAAACATGCCGCATAAAGCAAGGGGCAGTACCAGGGCTGAAACCCAGTAGTCTGGTTACAGACTGTGCTCTGTAATTCAGAGATTACCTTTAGCTCACCGCCACCTCAATCCTGAATACCCATTCTTCCCACCACTCTCAACTCTGACCACATGTGCAAATTGATAGACACAAATTATTGTTGTTACAGAAGATGTGGTTTAAGAAAGGATATATTCCTGGAGGAATTTAGAAGATGTAAAATAGAGGAATTTAGAAGATGTAAAATAGGGAGATCCTTGATTGTAGAAGGTCAAGTCCTGACAAAACTTCATATGGTTCTAGAGTCAGAGCCTGAAATACAGCTATTAAATCCAGTAAATGGTTTCTAAGCACTAGAAAGTTTTATGTTTTACAGATTATTTGTAACACACACACACACACACACACACACACACCTCACCACTCCTCTTCCCCCTAAATTGGCACTGATATTCCATAATATTCTACTCCCTAAACATAGACACACCTGCATAGGTTAGTATGAAAGCCAAGTTGACAGCATGTTTTATGCATTGGCTTATTTCTTGGCCAAAGATTTGTTTTCTGTCATGAAGACCAGGCTTTGGAGCTGTTTTTAATGCAACATAATAGAATACATATAGAGAGATCTCAGCCAACTTAAAAAGTTTATATTGAACACCTCCTCTATCCAAGGTGCAATGAGCTAGAAAGAAGGATAAAACAAGCTGTGTCAAGAAGTGGTTTGTAGTTTGGATGAGGAGAGAAAATTAATACATAGGTAAAATAATTATCAAAAAACTAAGAGATGAATTCTATCCTGACTGGAGAGAATTAAACTAAAAAGATGAAACTATGCAACAAAGTAGTTATGGAAGGCTCTGTGAAAGAATGAAAAGGAACACTTAGTAAGCACCTGCTATGTGCCAGGTGCTTTGCATAGATTGCCTCACTTAATCATCATACTAACCATATGGGGTCTGAATTATTATGTTATTTTTATAGGTGAGGAAATTGCATTGAGGTCAGTCCAGCAAGAATTTATTGCAACTTTATTGCAATCATTTTATATCTTCAGCCAGGAACACAATGCCATGCTTGGCTGAAGATACAAAATGATTGCTTTCTACCCTTTATGAAATTTTGATCTCGGTTGAGGAGGTTGGTAACAAGATAGGTGAATGTAATTTCAATTTAATGTTGAACCATACTAATAGGACTAAGCTTACATTCTGTGGAAACAAGAAGCTTCTACCCAAAAACATGGGTCCCAAGGTGGTTTTTTGGAAAGTGGTAATGCCCGTGCTGAATCTTGATTAATGACAATGGTGAAACTGATTTTCCAGACAGAGAGGATTGCAAGGACAAAGCCACAGAGTTCTAATTCAGTATGGCATGCGTGTTAGTCAAAATCCTGCTGTTACAACAACAAACCCAAAAATATATATTGGCTCAAACCTAATAGAAGTTAAGTTTTCTCATGCTTGTACTATCAAAGCAAGTTCTCCTGATGTCAAAAAGATTCCTCATAAAGTGACCCAGGATCCTTCCATATTAAATCTCCACCACCATCAATGTGTGGCAAGGTCTTCAAGCTTCTTGGCATCAGGTTGAAAGAAGGAGAAGAGAACCTATAAGAGGTTTTCATGCACCAGTCCTTGAAGTAGTTGAACTCACTTCCATTTACCTGTAACACCGTGACTTGGACACTCCTATCTGCAAGGAACACTGGGAAGTTTATTCCATCTTTTTACACAGAAAGGAAAGCGATTGTCTTCACGAATACATAGTGTGTCTGTCATTGTGTATGAATTCTGTTGTTGCTGCAGGATAAGGCTCAATGAGAAAGAAACAGTCCCATCACAGAGAACTATTTATTTCATAATAAAGAACTTCTAAAATATTCATTTTCTAGGAATAAATATGTAGATAGGTGATAGTTAAAACCAAGCTGCTAGATACGCACTTAAAAAGTGTGAGGAAAATATAGAAGACAGCATCCTTGGAATTACAAAAATTTAAGAAACAATCAGAGGAAAAATCTTAGGAGTATTAATTAGGAATAGATGAGCAGAGCGGTATCAGGAAACTAGTATCAAGGTTAGAACTCAAGCTTATGAACAGAATAAGGATGAAAATAAGTTACCAGTAGATTCTAACACAGGACAAAGGTTTTTATAATTGAATGAACATAAATTGTTTGAATGGGAAAGAGGTATTATGCCAGAAAAGAAATTGGAAATGGAAGAGAGAATATCATCTTGGAGCATTCTATTTCAAAATACCAGTGATGTTCTGGGGCTCATCTGCTGTGAAGTTTTGATGATAAATTGTGTTCTGGACCCAATTCCATTGAGTGTGGTGCTATGTGGTTGACCTCACTAACAAGCAATGCTCTGGACACCAGTGGAGTGTCCTAAAATTCAACTCAATTCTGACATTATCCACCCAGAGATAGCATCAGATTCCACAGGTTAAGGGTTCAATCCCCCAAGACTGCTACCTGCCCCCAACTTCAGACGCCAGCCACAAACCCAGGTTGTTACATGTACTTAGACTTGCTATAAATTAGAGGTTCTTGAGATCCCCTCACCAGGTTCAATTAATTTGAATTAATTAATTAATTAATCTAGTGGATCATGGAACTCAGAGAAACATTTGTCTTACTAGATTACCAGTGTATGATAAAAATATATAACTCAGGAACAGCCAGAAGGAAGAGATGCATAGAGTAAAGTACAAGGAAAGAGTACAGAGCTTTCCTGCCCAATCCAGGCATACTATTCTTCTGGCATCTCCATGTGTTCACCAAGTGGAAGCTCCCTGAATGCTGGCCTTTTAGGTAGAAGCTTCATTACTTAGTTATGATTGACTAAATCCTTGGCCACTGGCAATTAATTCAACCTCTAATCCCTCTCCCCTCTTGGAGGTTGGAGATGAGGTTGGGGGCGGAGGCGGCAATTCTGAAAGTTCCAACTCTCTAATCTTAAACTTGGTTCCTCTGGCAACCAGTCCCCATCGTTAGGGTACCTGAGGGCTTTTCAAAAGTCACCTCATTAATACAACAAAAGACACCTTTACTGCTCTTATCACAGGAAATTCCAAGAGTTTTAGGAGTTTCAGAAGGGGGTTGAAGATCTATCACATATTTCTTATTAGTAAAGCACAATACCACAGATATCAAGTTCAAACTGATTTTTTTGTACTTCTCTCCTGACTCTTGTCTATAGAATTCCATTGTTTTTTGTTGATACCCTCACTTTCTCTTTGCAGTATGACTTACTCCATGGATACATCCACTGATTCTTCTTGTTTGAAAAATGCACCATGATTCCTCTCTTTGGAATATTTTTCTTCCAAACTTCTTGGGAAATAACATTTTGTTCCACTTGAAGGATGACAAACATCAAGATGGGATTTCTATGGGAAGAGGTGCAAGGCCATTAACTGTGAAATCAGAACAGTATGAAAGTTCTCTTCATCCATCAGTGCCTCCTATTCACTGGGTTGACTTTGCATTATTTCCTTCACATGCACAACTCTTTATGTTATGTTAAAGAAACAGATAACAGACCCAAAATGGAGTCAGGCGGGCTAAATCCACATTACCTAACTTAATTGTAGTTTCAACTTCTCCCAGGAATGTAATCTTAAAATCCAGTAAATCTGGTTGGTAATATGCACTCCTGGGTGCTTAGTTGGTTAAGTATCTCCATTGGGCTCATGTCATGATCCAGGGATCCTGAGATGGAGCCCCATGCGTAGGGCTCCCCACTCAGCAGGGAGTCTGCTTCTCTCTATTCTCTCTCTCTCTCTCTCTCTCTCTCTCTCTCGGATAAATAAAATATTTTTTTAAAAAATCTGGTCTGGGGAATCTCTGGGTGGCGCAGCGGTTTGGCGCCTGCCTTTGGCCCAGGGCGCGATCCTGGGGACCCGGAATCGAATCCCACATCGGGCTCCCGGTGCATGGAGCCTGCTTCTCCCTCTGCCTGTGTCTCTGCCCACTCCCTCTCTCTCTCTGACTATCATAAATAAATAAAAATTTTAAAAAAATTTAAAAAATCTGGTCTGTACTAGTGAGGTAATCCACCTGATAGTCCCTCACCATCCTCTAAAAAAGGATGAGGTACTCCATTCTTTCCTTGTCCCTGCCTACAGTTCTATGAAAATTTCCCATTTCTTTTTTAAAGATTTTACCTATTCTTTTAGAAAGAGAGAGAGTGAGCACACATATAAGCAGGGGGAGAAATGGAAAGAGAAAAAATCTCACTGAGCATGCTATCCGGTCTGGAGCTCCAGCCCAGGACCTTGAGATCATGGCCTGAGTGAATTCAAGAGTCAGATGCCTAACCATTGACTGAGCCACCCAATCACCCTGAAAGTCTCCCATTTTGTTCAGATCTTCTGTGCTCCTTTCTGTCTAGGAAAAGATGGGATACTACTCAACTCATGAATCACTAAATAAAGCCAATAAGATCTTTAAAGTTTACTCAGTTGAATTTTGTTTTTTGACATACTGCTGTCACAGTCTTCAATTTACATAGCAAAGAGAGAAACTCGAGAATTGAACCCACTTGCTGAGGACCATAGCTAATATAATGACAAACTGGATTTCCATCCATAATTATTTCAATAAAAATTCAGTTCATTCCACTGCTCCATTCTATGTTGGTCCATAGAATGAAGTAAATAGGAAGGAAATTATATTTCATAAGCAATTATTAATATGATTCTTATAAAGTGGCATTTTTCAATAAAAAGAAGGTCTTACATATATTTTTCTATAATAAAAGTCATACCATAGCATTTTTAATACTGGGTAGTTTTATTTAACTAGTTAAGTACAGTGTGCTTCTCACGTGCTGTCTGCTTGATGAAGATATGACACAGTTTTCACTTTTACTACCTCAGTAAGTTTAGCATTTAGTAACTAAACATAATATATGGAAAAGCACCTTAAACTTTATGTACTATTAAAAAGATATAAGCTGGAACATACTTTGAAATATTCCCCATAAGTTAGTAGCATATGATCCTACTAGACTATATACACTTTGTAATTCCTGTAATTATATAAAATGTGCAAAATATAATGGTGAATCTCTGACTTCAATATTGCTCAAATGTACCATATCTCTTTCTAAATGAAGTGTTTCCTCTATAAATGTAAACTGCTCCATTTTTTCATGTTTTCCTCATTTTCAGAGATTTTCCTGCAATTTCACTTCAAGGATTAATGCAAGTGCAGCTGTGGTTTTTAAGAGGTGTTTACACCACTTCTTGTACATAGTTCATCCATCATTTTCTACACACATATTTCAAGAATTAAAATCAGAATGACAGTGGCAAATGCATTTGACACGAAGGCGACTCCAGAAATGCAAGATACATAAAGACAAGTCGACATCAACCAAATCAAAGCATAAACATGAAGAATATCTCCATATGACATTTTGCCCAAATAAATGTAAAGATGTTTAAGATTTTAGTTTTCATGTTTAACATTGAATAAAAACTGTATGTTGAAAAGGTGATATTAAAAAGGAATGAAATACAAAAACAAAAGATGAACTTCTCTTTTCATAAGTCAGTTTGCAATGATTTGACATTCCTACATCCCATCCTTTGATTCAAGAGGATATTTTCAGAGAATAGAACATTTCATGCTCCAAGTTTTTCAAAAAAACTTCGTTGAGTGTCTTTGGTACCCACAGAATAATACTAGACTACATTACTGCAGCATTCCTCATGATTGGGTGTGAATTTTTATATCAGACTCATCTCTTGTCCTTTCCCTACGGTGGAACCACCATCATATTTAATATGCCCCCAAACATAGTGTGTACATTCAAATTATCCACATATGATGTATGAGCAAAGCATAGACCCAGCACCAACAACAAACACATTTTTTATTAAAATCTTCAGAGATGTCTATAATCCCCTTCAATGCTTATCTACCTACTGGCCATGCTTCAAACCTCAGCTTAAACACAGTCTCTATCTGAAGCCATTCTATTAAGTGCAGGCCTACCTGCTTACTCCTCTTCTAACTGCGATCACACTTTCATCATATCTCTAATGTAATGCATTATGCATTGCATTGAAAGTTTATGGCTTCATGTCTATGTCTCTGGTTGGACTATGAGTCTTACGTAAATGGAGATTATATCTTATTCTTCAGATCCCTAGAGATCAACACAGTACTAATTCTTAATTAAAGTACTAATTCTTAATTAAAAATCTGAGATTTTTCTTGGTGAAATCCAAAACTCTTTTAGATTTTAGAAAAAGAATAGGGACTTTACAATGTGTAATCTATAAGACCACAGTCAGGTACTAGGGACTGCAGCTTCTAATCACCTGTAATTACCATAATAATATTTCTGCAGCGAAACATAATGCGGCAATCATTAGTGCTATTTACCAATAAAATTTCCAGTTCTCTTCCCTGCCAAAGGTAGAATAGTATTATACTTTCTGTGGTTGAGAGGAGCCATGTGGCCAGTTCTCTTTGTGAGTGGAAGGGTATGTGTCATTTCTAAGTCAAGTAATAATTTTAATGGGAGATCCTCTCCAGCCCTCTACCCTCCTGGCATGACAGCCAGCAGTATTTGGGATCGTATGTGCTCTCTAAGTTCAGGTTCTTGAGTGACTATAGTCAAATCCTAGTGGACATGTTGTTTTAAACCACTGTATTTGGAAGTTGTTTATAATTGCAGCAAAACCTAGTCCTGTCTAACAGATATACACTTAAGTATTCATACTTAGTGGACAAAAAATGACTATAGATATCATACTATTTTAGGTCATGTTTTGTAATCAAATAATTTATTTAGTCATATCAGGTTTGTCTACCAAATAAGTCACAAAAATCTTCCATTTTCAGGGTTCATGATTTTAGAATAATGAATAAGGAACTGTAAGCCAGTATAAGCCAGTATAGCAGAAAACATTAAAAAGAAGGGGGAAATCTCTGAAAACATTAAAAGGAAAGGAGAAAATTAAGAACACAGAGACATAAACTTTTTGATATTTTATGTGATTCTTTTATAAGAATTATACATGAAAATGCTAAGAAAAATAAAATACAGAAGGTCCACCAATACTGATTTTTGGTTTTATTTTTATGCTTATCTTGACTTGGAGAATAAAGAAAAAAACATTAGATTCATATATAACAAAAGAATGTCATTTTCATGAGGAAAATTTCCCACTTTTCTGATTTTTGTATATATAAGATAAAAATAGAAATCATTGTTCTTCTCTCTATATAATTTTATTAGACAAATGTCTTGAGTACCCCCTATGCATATGCATTTATTTACTTATGTGCAGTGGACACACAATATTACATTAGTTTCCAGTGTAAACATAGTGATTAGACAAGTCTATACAAGCCTGTCACCATACCACACTATTCTAATATCATTGGCTATATTCCCTATGCTGTAACTTTTATCCCTGTGACTTATTCATGCCATAGCTAATAGCCTCTATCTCCTACTCCTCATAGTAAGTACTATTTTTAGAACTTTACATGTATTAACATATAGAAGCATAAAAATTAGTTTGTGGGGTATTGTTAGGCCAATTTAATAATATTGGGCAATGAAATGAAAGCAAAAAGGAAACCAACTTGTCTAAGATCACAAAGTTGGTAAGTAGATCATATCTAGGCAGTCTGACCTCAGAACTTGTGCTCTTAACAACTACGCTATGGAAATGATACAACTCTCAACTGAAGGAAACCAAAAATGCCCACAAATATTTCTTTTGCTCCATTTATCATTGGTATTATTTTTTCACTACTTTAATCATATTCAATTACTAAAATTCTATTCGAGTTCTTTGATCCTGAGTGTTTGATTACAAAATCTTTAATAGGATCTGTATCAGGAAAATTACTTTGTGTTACAATATGATATTAGCATTGTCTTAAGATACTATTTCTATATTATTGATCCATATTTTGTTTGCCAGCCATTAAATACAAAGTACATGTTTTCAGAAAACATGTCACAGGTGAGCATCTTTCTGTTTCAAAATGTCTGTCAAGATCCAGTAATTACCACTGAATGCATAATAATAAAAGTATTACTAGCTACCATTTATTGAGTATATAATATTTGCCAGATGTAATAGTAGTCATTTTGTATTCATTACATCACTTAGTACATCCAAAAATCTTTCAAGTTTTGCATTCCTAATTTTATTTTACAGAAGAGGAAACTGATAGCATAGATTAAGTAATTTACTCAGAAGTAGAACTGGAATTCCAAATGAGATCAGCCTACCTTCAAAGCCTATGCTCTTTACTCTGTAGGACATCAGATATTTGGATGGCTACTTCACAAGTAAATAAACTAAAAATAATTCCACATGGGTTTGGAGGGGTTTGGCTTTTATTGATTTATTTATCTTTGTATCTCAAGAAAAATACCATAGCAATTGATATAAAAAGAAAATGCATTCCAGTTTAGTATGCATTTCAAAAATGAACAAATTAGTGAATATTCCTCTCACGGGAAGCTCTAACAAGTCAAGTCAATTTATATGGTACGGTGACACATAAACCCAGAATCTGTAGTTTGGTCTCTTTAGAAGTTCATTTTATTTAATTTAAATTTACCATGGGGTATCTCAAAGAGGTATAATAATTTCTTCAGCTACAAACCAGGAACTTTTCATTTCAAAAGGTAGCCCATATTGATATTTCTTGTACAAAGAAATCTGATCTCCATAGCACTTTTTAGGGAGGGTATATTTCGATGTGTATTCTCTGTAGACCATCAGCATCAACCAGCCCCAGTACATGTGGCACTTTAAAGAGCTTTGATGAACTTCAGTTAAAAGGATATATATATATATATATATATATATATATATATATATATATATATATATACCATACATTTCACAATTCAAATGCAAAGATAGTTTGTAGGGAATATGATTACACCTCTACCAAGAGATCTATTTCTAATAAATTATGGTAGTTATTTATTACCAGATACTGCCTAGTTTTCCTTAAAAATAACTCCTCTTAAGCAATCAACTTCAGAAACACTCATGTCTAAGAGAACACCAGAAGCAGCATAAATCCGCTAAAAGAGCAATAAAATACCTTTCCAAGGAAACCAAATCCAGATTCCATACCATAATTCAGGCAGCACGGCCCATCATAAACAAAAATTCATTATGCCTGCTGTGTGGAAAAATTTTAAGCAAGAAGAAATAAACAGAGAATGTTTTAACAAATCATATTAGCCAAATGAAAGAGAGAGAGAGAGAGAGAGAGAGAGAGAGAGAGAGGATAAAGCCACAATTCTGAATGAGTCTGCCAATAAAGCTTAAAGCTGAGCCAAAATTTGGAAGAAATCTAAACATAGCCAGACCAAGTTTGAGTCTTCCTAAGATATTATATTCTGGGTTTTTCCTTTCAACTATTTCCTTTAGGTTTAAGGGAAAGCCTTGACCAGATCTAGAGATGTGATATTGAATGCACACAGACTGCATCCAAACCTAAATTGAGGATGCAATCGAGTAAAATTTACAGACATGAAACAGAGCATCATTCCCATAAAGGAATTATAAAGTGCATCAGGAGAGGATAAAATGTTTCTTTCTGGTTTTAGAATTTGCTTTAAAAAAAATCTGAAAATGCTTGTTTGTAATCCAGTCTTCCATTAATGTGCAAAGCCATAAGTACGTGCAGTATGTATATTCCTCAGAAGTTTAGCATCATATTGCACTTTGTTATGGCCATGTAATAAACCGCCCAGTCTGCGTAGCCAGATACAATCAAAATCCTCTCTGTTTGACATAACACACACAATGGCAACTGGCTGCCTGAGAAAATCCAAGGAAAAATGAAAATCCTCATCCTTAAATAAAATCTGTCATTTGTAAAACAAGGTAAGTGTTTGGTTCTTTTCCATCCCAGTGCTAGAGACCAGTGCCCTCTGCCTCATGAAATCAGGCAGATATAAACTGACTTCACAGTATGGATGAGAAGTTCTTCATGTGTTTCTTGGTGTCCCACAACGATGATGTTGGGAGAAAGGGAATGAATAAAGGTGGTGTTGGGGAGAGAGGAAGAGGTAAAAAACGAAAAGAAAATACCTTACAGGAGCCAGAAGAAAATGTCATCTCTGCTGGGGACTTTGTGAAGTTAGGCACATCTTTCCTTCTTGGGGAATGTTTCAGATCTGTATTCAGGAGTAATCCAGGCTGCAGTGTCAGGCTAAATGTGTCTTTGTGAATTATCCTGAGATCTTAGCCACCATTTTACTGCTGGAGAAAATAAAAGGGTCTGCTAAATTCCGATCAACCAAATTAGGAAGGAATTTTTAGGATACAATGCCTTTGGAAGTTGTAGTTTACTCATATAAAGTGGGAAGCCTTGAACCAAATACTATCCCCGTCTCAGCCACAGCAATTGGAGTGGCTCTTACTATATTTGTAATAGAGACATATAAAATTAGGAACCAAATAGATTAATCATTTGAAAATAATAATTGATCAGATAATTCTATACAATCAGTATCATATTCTTTTTTTTTTTTTTAAGAATTCACAGCTTTATTCTGAATAAGCACAAAGATCAGAGTGTCCCATTCTTCTTAAGTATAGACTTCTTTTTTTAAGGATCTCTCAGATACTGAATTCTCTCTTCATGGATAAATTTCTGAATTAGATGCTTGCTTTGAAACAATCTGTGTTCTTCGTACGCTGCCTACCTACATAGACTCGAGTGATCTTCAAGAAAGGAAGAGATCACAGAGGAAATGAAAGGAAGACGTGTAGCACATCTTGCTTGCACACCCTCATCATTCAGTATCTTAAGGCAACTTCCTCTCCTGTTGTCCCCTTTCCTCACTTTTCCCTTTTATATCTCTGCGCCTCCTCCGTTTTATCTAAGTCATCGCTGTCCAATCTCCCTTCCTGAAGAAGAAGAAAGAGGGTGATGGTAGATGGAGGGAGAGTACAGAAGGGAGAGGCTCCATGAGGACCACAAGGCAGTGAGAAAACGATCTGAGGGTCAGAGTGAGGAAGCCCTGTAGTGACACACAGGTGTCATCCAGGCAGGTAACAACTGTGTATCTCCATGTGTTCATTACGGCCTTCATCCTCAATTGAGAGGCAGTATTATCTGGTCAGTTTTCAAAGAAGATAATTTAAAAAAAATCTCTGAGTCCTATGTTTAATGAATGCCTAGTTTCATTCTCTTCTTCAATGCCCAGAAGAAAAACTAATTCGTTGAAATAAAGGTTTGTTTGCCCTCTCTCTTTTGCCCTTTTAATAAAATGAGCGTGTGTTTGTGTGTTTATGTATGTAAATCGTGAAGAAGAAACAATGGGTCTACAGTGAACAACTAGACTGAAAAAATTAGATTCACTAAACTTAATATACAGTTGATCCATAAATATTATAGGACACGGCTTGTGAACATTTTTTTTTATAATTAAATCCAGCCCTATTCTGACACACAAGTTTGGAAGATTATTGAATTCAGTAAAAAAAAAAAAAAAAAAAAAAAGTTAGGAAACTTGTTTATTGATACTGAATAAACAAAGACGTTTATTTGCCTAAACTTTTAAAAAAAATTAGTTTCCATTTTGAAAAAATGCTAAAAGAAATACATTCGTTACTATGAAGTTATGACTAATTAGAATTTTCTTTTCAGGTCTTAAAATAAAATCCCAGGAAACAAATAGGCCATTTTTTATTTTCATGACATCTACTATTTCACATCCTTTAAATGCTATCAGAGTAAAAATTATAGCAATGAATCTGTTTCAGACTAATGGTTAAATATTCTAGTTTAAATAGATATTCTTTCTTCTATGTGCTTTTCAATAAAAGCTTTCCTTATACCATACTCAGGGCTGACAACTTCTAGTTAATTTACTGAAACTGAAATGTCCATATTTATATTACCAATAAATCATTTATGCCTTCACGGGCACAGAAACAAATATTTTGCTGTTTGATTATACATGTTTAGGATTCACAACTTTTCAATTTAGCCATATTACACTAGAGAATTAAGTGATATCCTTATAAGTATATACAACATGGAACTACTGATAAAAGTAAGGACTTATTCAGAATTAAGAATTAAAAAGGAAGATGGGGTCTACTTCTTGAATATGCCGTTTTACTAAATAATCTACAATATTTTTTACTTTTAGGCATCCTGTTTGGGGAAAAATGTTTGGTTTTTATGCTTTGCAAATCATATACATGGCTATTGCTTTAACATCTAATGTGAAATCAGATTACTGAAAAGATAATAATTATATTGAACAAATGTTTTATATAACAAAAGTTGAAAATTCTTTAGCTATTTATTCACTTTAAGTTACACAGGTATATTGTTCAATCTGTCCTAAGAATAAAAACCTGGCTTGGTCAAATGAATTACATAATTATTCCAATTTGATATCTTACCCTGTTTGAGAGAGTAAAAGCATTATGATTTTAAAAATTCACGAGCATTGGAAAAAGCTTATATTTACATTTTGGCTAAATGGCCGCACTTCTAATATTAAGACTTAAACTTTGCATTTTCTACGTAATTGGTAGCACAATTATTAGTCTAATTTTTAAAAGTAGTTATTTTTGGTAGCATAAAATATCTTCATTTACAAAATTAGAACATACACATAAGCAAAAAGATCTATTTCTTACGTTGTATTTATTTATTTGAGAGAGTGGGTATGAAAGCATGAGTGGGGCTCATGAGAGAGAGAGAGGGCAGAGGGGGAGAGAGAAAGAGAGAGAGAGAGAGGGAGAGAGGCAGAGAGAGAATCCTCAAGCAAACATCTTGCTGAGCGCAGAGCCCCAGGTGGGCTCCATCCCAGGACCCTGGGATCAGGACCCGAGCCGAAGCAGGACGCTCAAGTGATGAAGCCACCCAGGAGCCCCAAGCAAAAAGATATTTAAATTACCAGACAATACATGGAGAATGAGATACAAAGGTGTAGATGTAGTTGTGCATGAAGTCCAGTGTTCATGGTTTCCCAGCCAGGGGCACAAACATAAACACGTGACCCCACTAAAACATTCATTCACATACATATTTCTTTCCTCTTTCCCTCTTCTTTCTGGTTTTTCTTCTGCCTGCAAATATGCTTATGTGGTATAGAGAGACAAAGGCATAAATAAATTTTTAAATGGTTTTATTTGTCAAAGTACGGTAGTACCTAGATAGATTTAGTAAATTTTAGAAGCTGCAAAGCGGAAGCATATAAACAGATAAGGAGGATTTGTATCATTTTGTTATATCTATATCCATAGGTATACTATATATACATTTATATACATAGACATGCACAGAGCACATGTTACCAATTAAGAGTTACATAAACTTAAATCTAAGTAAAAGCTTCAAAGCATGTTGGCCTATAAAAAATGTATATTGCCTTTAACTCAATGAAAAAAAATTAAAAATTCTTTCCATAAATAAGCACAAGAATTCCTCTAAATTTACTTATTTTTCCTATAGGTCTATATAGTCAGGGAGAGGAATAGGGAAAATGAACTATTTTGCCACAAATGATCTTATAGAAGACCTCACAGTTCCATAGTGACTATTTTTCTTTGAAATTGCATATCATATTTCCTGATGCCATTTGTTTATAAAGTCTTTTTATTTTGGCTGGTGTTAACACAAAATTTTGATTTTGAAAATTAGGATGCAAGCACTCACCTCTTCATAGAATGTATACCTACCTACGCACCTAAATAAAAGACTCGGAAATACCTACAATTATTGCTTAAAATCCATGTCTGAAGAATGTATAATCTAGCAGAGGAAACATTTGCATGTTCAGCTAACGATACTCATGAAGTAATGGGGGTCTGATCAAAGTGCAGCGGAAGTACCCAGGAGAGAGTGATGATTTCCAACTGGGTAGTTGAAAGCCCGACACTTCACAGATACCTTCCTTAGGAAATAATAGCAGCAGATTTCAAAGAAAATGTCATAACCTGAAGTTTACAAAAATGTCAGGGAACCATGGCATGTCATAGAAACAGGACGCAGAGTGATGCTATCTAGTCATAGAAACCAGTTTGATGTTTTGACTGGTTTAATCAGTCAGGACTGGGGAAAAAAAGAAGGGTGTATTCCATGATTGATGTGACTGGTACAGAAAAAACAATCACACTTGTTTGTGTCTGTAAAGAACCAGTGTGCCTATGTATACACGTTGCACAAGCAAAAAAAAAAAAAAAAAAAAAAAGACACGTGGGTACTGGAAGTGACTGTGCTAAATGTATTTTATGATCAAGTGGTTCTCTTTACCCTGTAATGACTGAAGAATGAGGAAAGCAAATGGAGAAATAGAGTTATTAGTGCTAAGGAAATATAGGGAAGAATTACATGGAGTCAGTGATAGAGAACTAGAGGGTCAAAGGCTGAAAGGAAAGCAAGATTTGACAAAGTGGAGAGAAAAAAGGGAAGAAAGAAGAAAAGGGAGGGGAAAGCATGTGTATGGATCACTTTCCAACAAAGCTGGGGATGAAACATCTGTAGGTCCTGTTGGCAGGGAGGTGGGAGGACAGTTGAGCTTAGGCACCTGGACAACACGACTCACACCAAAATGCTTACTGTGATTGGGTTTATCCAGGAAAATTTCAGTTGATTTACGTGTGTCTAATAGCCTTTGGTGATGCAGGGTGTATTTTAACTGTCCTAAAATTCCTGTTGCAATTGTCCACTGAATGCACCCCTGTATATTGAATAAAAATGAAACAAAGGTATTTATTAAAATAATTTGAAGGAAGCTCTTTTACCCTAAATTTGTTTTCTTTTGGCTTAGGATAATAAACCAGGAAAGACAACTGTCATTTTAACAAGCTAGTGAATAGTATTTAGCAAGTCAGCTTCAGTCCCATGACACTTCTCTATTATTGCTATTTGCTCAGTGTGGCATCCTCAAGAGCTCTACCTGTGTCCACAAATGAGCTTCAGAAACTTTTGGTATTTTTGTTTATTTTGGTGTAAAAATACATTTAATGTAATAGTCACTAAATTATAGTATGTGTTATCTCTCAGGGCTATTTTTTACTTTATAAGCTACTCTACTACATAGTCAAGTAAAATATCAAGCTTTACAATTTATGGAGCCCTCCTCAAAGAACAGTACTTATGCCATTTTGGACGGTATTTCGGAGACACACTAACCACAAACAGTACAAGTCTCTTCTTGCTTGGACCTGGTCAGATTCAAATGGGCACACAGAACTCCCAACTGAAGAGCAGAGATGTGGAATAGTAACTACTCTTTTGCAATTTAGTTCTCTTTAAAATGTACAAAACCCATTTCCCTTAAGGAGCAGAAATAGAGGAACACCTGGTTGGCTTAGTTGGTTAAGCGTCTATCTTCAGCCCAGGTCATGATCCCAGGTCCTGGGGTCATGCTGAATTGGGGTCCCTGCTGGTGGGGAGCCTGCTTCTCCCTCTCCTTCTGCCCCTGGCTCATGCTCTTTCTCACTCCCTATCTCAAATGAATAAATAAAATCTTTGAGGAAAAAATAGAAATGGAATTATTGTGAAAAGATACATATAGTTTATATACAGTTAGAGATATATGACATATATATCACATATATATGTATTATATATGTAGTTCAACTGCCTTGTGGAAGAATTTCAAATAATAAATACAGAAGAAATGAGGGAAATAGAAAATTACCATTAGAACACCACAGTGATAATTACTGCAGGCAAGATGCACTAGTGAATTCTATAATTAATAAGTAAAGCTTTAGTGAAAAACAGGATATTTGCATAGCTTCAAAGTATCTCCCCCAAGGACCTACTAATTCTGTGGCAGTTTTGATGTATTCCACAAATTATCCTATACTCTTCCCTCCAGGGAGAAAAGCTGAATTCCCCTTCCAAATAAAGTATGGAATAGGAAAAAATAGTAACTTTACAGAGCAGAAACTATGTAGCATCTTAGGCGAGTGATCAAGGCTAACATGGCTAGTGGTGAACCATGTTGATATGATGTACCCCCTAATATGATATAATGAGAATGGCTTTCACCTCTTCAGGTGTTCTTTCTGGAAATCCACAACCCCACTCTCATCATAAGAAAGAAAGCAAAGCAAAGCAAAGCAAAGCAAAGCAAAGCAAAGCAAAGCAAAGAAAAGAAAAGAAAAGAAAAGAAAAGAAAAGAAAAGAAAAGACAAACTCAAATTGAGGGCTATTCCACAAAGCACTTGCGTCTAGGACTTCTCAAAAATTTCAAGAATGTAAAAAATACAGGAAGACTGAGAAAATGCCACAGGTAAGAGAAGACTAACGAGATGGGACGAGGTGCAATGCAGTATCCTGGATGGGAAACCAAAGCAGAAAAAATGGGCATCGGTGGGGAATCTGAGGACATCTGACGAGCTTAGTTAACAATATCGCACCAGTGTTAGTAGGCCCGTTTGGTAAATGTACCTGGTTATGACCGATGGAAAGTGTAGAGGAAGGTAGGTCAAGGATATGAGAGAGTTCCATGTACTATCTTTGCAATTCTTCTACCAATCTAACATTATTTCCAAATAAAAATTAAATAAAAGGCCAAAGTTCTTACAATAGCTGGTAAGTACCTGGGTGATCTGGCCCCATTACCCATATGATCGCACATCTCCACAATGTTCTTCACACAACGGGGACAACCAGGGCCTGACAGTTACCTCTAGTGTGGCAGCACCTGCCTCCCAATATCCCCTTCACCTCTTCTGTGGCTCCATGGAGAAGATTCCTTGGAATCTTTTTTTTTTTTTTTAAGGTCTTGATTTTTAGATAATCTCTACACCCAACGTGGAGCTCGAACTTACAACCCTGAGATCAAGCGTCCCATGCTCCACTAACCACGCTAGTCAAGCGCCCCTCCATGAGGCTTTTTTTTATCATCTCAGTTTAACTCTCTTCTACTCCAGTGACTTTCTATTGCCCTTTCCCTCTTCGCTTTTTTGACTTAGCATTCATCATTTCTAACCTCCTTTGTTTTTATTTATTCCTTTAAAATAGAATTTCTGTCTATGAGGACAGAGGACTTTATCCATTTTGTTCATTGCTGTAGGCCAAGCACCTAGAACACTGTTTTGTAGCAATGAACACATATTTGTTGGTTGAATGAATTCTTTAAATATTGTATTTCTGCTATGTTCCAGGTGCTGTGAACAAAACAGACATTATCTAGAACATCAAGTGAGAAAGGCTAGAGATGTTAGTGGATACCAGGTCCCAGAAGGCCTTGCCAGACACGTTACAGGATTGGGACTCTAATCAGAGGCACCTGAAGACACTGATGAGTTTCAGGCAGTGACTTGATCACTGAGTGATCACAATAGATGTGAGTTTTACACTCTATTGTGGTACAGAGATGAGCTATGGGCCTGGATGGATAAGACTAGACACAGAAGTACGGTGATCCACGCGGACGTGGGGAATAGATTGTTTATTCCAAGGTGGAGGAAGTTTCCCTTTTTATCTTGCTTTACTTGGACTATTGAGGAACAGCCTTTTCTTCAAACTAATGTTAGTCATTAACTCATGAAAGGATTAATGAGAAAGAGCTCTCTTTTATTCTCCTTCTCTCCCATGTTCTTAACCTGCACGCATGCAACCACACACGGACACATTTATACAAATCACACTGAGATCTACTTTTAAATCGGTGTTGTTCAAGTAGGGATTGTGGTCTTTATTTGAGGGAATTCTGCAAGGTACTGACACACATGTATTTACATGATAATGAAACCAGTTTTTTTTGTAGATACATGAGCTTTCTTAAAAGCTGAAGTTTGGGACCCCTGGGTGGCCCAGTGGTTGAGCATCTGCCTTTGGCTCAGGTCGTGATCTTGGGGTCCAGGGATCCAGTCCCACATCAGTCTCCCTGCGGGAGCCTGCTTCTCCTTCTGCCTATGTCTCCGCCTCTCTCTGTGTGTCTCTCATGAACAAATAAATACTTAAATAAAAATAAAAATAAATAAAAAGCTAAAGTTTATCTATCCCTGCCAACTGAGAATCTGTTTTAAATGTTTTTAAAGTGCCATGATTTTCTCATTCACTCAAGATCAATTTAATGCAATTGACATTACATGAAACT
The DNA here is from genome assembly GCF_018345385.1 of Vulpes lagopus. Taxonomy (NCBI): domain Eukaryota; kingdom Metazoa; phylum Chordata; class Mammalia; order Carnivora; family Canidae; genus Vulpes; species Vulpes lagopus. The sequence continues at coordinate 37,384,701 of NC_054846.1, forward strand.
TTCTTTTAAACTTATGTTCAGAGTTAAACGGTAAGCCCCTTGAGGCCAGAGTCTATGTCTAAGAATGTTCTCGTGTATATCCTCCACAAGACTTCACATGCTGCTTGACAGAAAGTATATGTACAGAGTTGATGAAGAACTATATTACCCATGCATGGCATTTGACTAAAATTAATTCCACAATTTTTATTGAGCACTTCTCATGGACCATTCATTATGTAATGTATTGCTGCCCATTGGAAGCTCAAAGAAGAGCAAAGGAATACACATTTTTTACATGCTGTTTGTAAATCCTATGGCCATATTTAATTCAACTGATTATTTTGTTAGAAATTGATATCTAGATGCCAATACACAGTAGGTAATTTTTGGTGGCACATAGATTGGAAGCTAATACCATTAACATCACAAATGAAGAACATTCTTTTCTCTTCCTTTCTTTCTTTCTTTCTACACTCTTGCTTTCATGAAATCCTTCTTCACCATCTCCCGGGCCTCCAGGGCTCTCCTGCTGCTAAAGCTCCATAATGAGGTGTCTGAGCAAGCGATAATCCCCAGAGGTCCTCAATGTTCCAAAATCCCCTCTCTCCTTTCCCCCTCGACAATGAAAACTTGAGACCAGTATTTTGGAAAAGCATTTCTGGAAGGCTGCCAACCCTTGCCCTGGACCTTAGTGAGACTTGATTTTCATTCCATTCCTGTGACCTTCCTTCTTCTTCAAAAAAAGCCACACAATAGTGGAAGGTTTTTTAGAGGTGGGAGCATTGGTGGCAAAGACAATAGAAAAAAAAAAGACTTAAAATTATTTAACAGAAACCAAAAGAGAAAGCAAGAGACTTCGATGTGTTTAACACTTACTGGTCTCTTCTTTCAAGGGCCATGTTATGTGCACTTATGATTAATTGCATATTTGCACTTTCAGAGAGAGAAAGTGCAAATAAATGAACCTTGATACTTTGCTTTCATTTTTGCCATGTCGGTTTCCTATCACATTAACTATACATTTGTTTTTTTCATCTCTTATTCTTTATGGCACTGAAAGACAGAATTATCAGCACACAATAGTTTGATTCACACTGAAATGACCTGGAGAATGCCCCAGAAACAAATAGGCCTACGGCTGTGCCACAAAGGGGAATTCAAGATATCCAGGAGATTCCCTGCTTCAATCACCACGTCACCATGCAGTGCATAGTGCGCTTACACTACTTATTTTGTATCCTGGGTAATAAGACCTCATAGTTAGGTTGCTGAATGAGGGACTACTTAACACATCTTGCGGGAAGTTTTTATAGTCAGCGCCACTTAGCCAGTCTCCTATGAGTCCTAAGAGTATCTTAAATGCTTGTATTCAAAGTTCAAAAAAGTGATTAAAGACATGGAGGCAGTTTCTCTGAAACTTGTACCCAAACAGCCATGGAAATCAACATGGCTGGCACTTCAAAACATATGTTAAAAACGAAAGGTTAGTTAAAGGTCAAGGGGGGGTGACAATTTACCTTATGTCCTCTCAAAATGGTTCACAATCAAAAGTACCTTGTTTTCAAGGTTACCTAATTTTCTCCCTCTATCAATGAAATCAAAAGTCATAATCCTGAGGAGATCTCTTCCTCCTCAAGGCAGGAAGCTTCCACACCATGCCACTCATGTATTCCTTGCAATTGATTAAGATCGTCTTAGATGTGGGGAAGCTGTTTCTGATCCCCTTATCACAGTGTAAAGTAAAACATGCTTGACTGGTTAATAAAAATGAAAGATGAAATTACAAAGAGGAAAAGTTCACTTGAAAATCCAAACAAAGACTAAAGGCCTTTGGTCACACCCAAGAAAGTCAGACAAGCACATTTTAGAAATTGGGGGTTAAAGTCTCTCTGGCAAAATATTTCTAATTTACCATTAGTTATGAATATAACTGAGAAAAAGGGCACTCCGTATTAGCTGTCTGAATTCAAATACATAAAACAAAACCAAAAAAAGCAAATGTTTTCCAGGTTTAAGTTCCACAGTCTAGGTATGCAATTGCCAAAGGCATCTGTAAAAGCAATTTTTTCATATGTACAGGGAACATTAAATGAGTTCACTGTACTTCATACATTATTAATATGTATGATTTTAACTTCCTCTATCATAAATCACCATTCATTCTCTATATTTTTTCCACTTATAATATAATCCATTTTGGACATTGCACAAGTAGTCATTTCTCTAAGGTTTTGCTAAAACAATTAGAGAGAATCATAGAACCTTAGATTTTCAATGGATCTTAAGGGTCGGCTAGATTATGCCCTCATTTTAAGCGGAGGAATCCAAGACACAGAAATTAAGGTCAGAGTCATGTCAGAACCGGTTTCCCAACAATACTCTCTCCTTGGGAGACCATATAGACCATAATGGTAACATGTGTTGTTTTGTGGAGTCAGGTTGCCAGAGTTTGAATCCTGGCTCTACCATCGACTAGCTGTGTTATTTTGGATAAATACTTAATCTCTCTCAACCTCAGTTTCCTCATCTATAAACCGGGTATAATAATTAGAGCTGCCTTATGGGAGTGATTTTGAAAGTTGGTGATGAAGTGCTTAGTGGAATAATAATTTACTATATTGACCTTAGTGATATATCAACTGTTATTAATAATCTCACCTGCATCTGGGCTGTGGGAGTTGGAACCAAAATTTTCTCCAAGGGAAATCTGCTTGAAAGGGAGGTTGTTTGAAATCAAGCAACAACCAAGACATATTTTTAGTTTCTGCTTTCCAAAGCCTCTGAGGAGAGTGTCTGAGATCACTAAATGTCCATTTTTTAATATCCATCTATATTACCCAGTCATTTAATAGGACATTGCATTAAAAAATTGTGAGATCTTTAATGACAATCAATGTACACATATGAAAAAATAATGGAAGACATTAAAAACCAATTATGGGATCTAAAGAACATTAAACATATACAATTTCATTATGGCTTTCAGAAGCTTACTGGCTGAAGATTGAACTATTTGGGTTTTCAACAGGAAGAAAATCTTTTCTTGACACTTGTTTTTATGGAAGGAGATGCACCAACTTATAGCTGGCACTTGCTATATCACTGTGAATATATTTTCTTAAAGCATACTCCTCTCTGTGGTTGAAATGTTCACAAGAGGCTCCTTTGGTTTTTCAAGCCTCACATAAATGGAGCCATTTCAGGACGTTGTTAAGCACTTAGAAAAAGTTTGCAGTGTGGTTCCTTTTAGTGTTAGGAAATTCTTGGTGTTACCCTGACCTCAAGTGGTTTCTTTCCTAATGTTTTTAGCAGAAAAAAAAAATCGTATTACACCAAACCTATTTTATTATTGATATAGTTTGTGAATTAGATAGAAAATATTATCAAGTTTGAATTGCTGGAGATTTTTCTTAAAATCGAAAACAGAATTGCTAAGAAGAACATTTTGCCCTTTGGGAGTCAGCCTACTCTGTTTTGGTTCTACTTCTGCTGACCTCTTCACCCAGTCAAAAACTCTATGTTTTCATTGCTCTCAACCTACTTTTGGTGCTTCTCCTTACTTTGGTAGTTTCACACAGTTTTTACATTTATTTTCCCAGTATTTAGTCCCTCAGTGTCCTGGGCAAAGTAGATATCTTTTCTCAGCCTCAGTTTCTTTCACAAGAAAAGAGGTTAAGCATACCTACAACATGTTCGGAGATCTATCCAAACTAGGACATTATGATAGCATAGTGCTGCTTAAGAATGCAGGCTCACAGGCCAGATAGAGATCATTTCTTTTTTTGGGGGGGAGGTGGAGTGTGATGGGAGGGGGCAGAAAGAGGGGGAGAGAGAGAATCCCAAGCAGACCCCACACCCCGCATGGAGCCCCACACTGGGGCTTGATTCCATGACCCTGAGATCATGACCTGAGCTGAAAACAAGAGTCAGCTGTGTAACCCACTGAGCCCCCAGGTGTCCCAGATAGAGATCATTTTAAAGCCAATCTCAGAGCTATTTACTGTATTTCTGAGTAAGTCACTTGAACTTGCATCATCTGTAAAATGGATATACATAGTGAGATCGCCCTCTAAGAGTTATTGAGACAATTAAAAGAAGTAATGTGAACAGACAGCAGTGTATAGCACACTAAATGCTCAAAAATACTAGCTCCTGTCACTATCATCACATAAAGCAACTGGCATAGTACTTGCATTTGTGGTTAAACAAATGGAAATTATTATTATCAAATATTAGTGCTACGGTATATAACAATGATAGGAACAAACTCATACTTACTTCTAGGTTGTTAGGTGATGTTCCACCTTTCAGAATCAGAACAATATATATTAAGCCTCTGGTAATACTCAACCTCATTCAAATAATGGAGGTAAGTATGATGTGGGGAGGTAGGGCCCTCAAACTACAGCTCACAGGTGGCTGAGTACTCTGATCACACACCAGGCTTTGCCTTGACTATTGCCTATGGGGGGTGAAGGGCTCCAGCCGTATCACATGTGCTTTTCATTAGTGAGAATTGTATCTTACCTTTGAAGTTCTTGTTTTAAAATCCAATAATACTAAATATTCAGTGATCTGAATTACATATAACTGCTCTAGGATTTTCCATAGCTCCTTATGGGCTTACCGATTTCTGTGTCAAATACAAATTTTATTTTATATACACTAAATCCTCGAGACATTTATTTTGGAAACTTTTCGGAGCTCTAGTTCAAAACAGATGAATGTGACCTAATAAAGCTGGTTCTATTAGATAAGTTATATAATCACATCTCTGAGTCAGGCATTCCAAAAAGCCTGTTTTTTAACAACAAAATCTGGTCAATATATTCATTTACCCAGAGGAGAGTATCAAAGTCTACATTAGTATTTCCAAATTAGGTGATAACTAACAAAAAGACTCTATGATTAGTTAGACTAGCAATATCCCCCATATTATATATCACCTCCCGAAGATTCACTATTTACATGTTAAAAGTTCTGAGAATTCCTAGAGGATAGAGACCTATTCAAAGTTGTTCTACCCAGCTGAAAAGCAAACTTAAACATATGTCTGCATTTGAAGAACACCTACTATCAGCATGGGGAATTAGTGTTCCTTGAAACCTGTAGAGAACAAATATCAATATAGATGACTAACATTGAAAATAATGATTTTTCCCCTTACCTGAGGTAAATGAGCATATATTTGGCACCTCACCTATCACTTCCAGCTTCTGGAAAGGAGAGGAGCCCACCATCTTGCTGCTGTCTAGATGAGTTACAGACTTAATGGCCTACCATTGCATCGTGCATACTTTTGTCTTTCTGGTTAAAGGGCCTGAGGCCGGGCAGGAATTATTATTATTATTATTATGTAATTTCACAAAATTCTAAACCAAGAACTTCAAAGTTAAATACAAAAAGCAATTTCTACTAGATATATCAACATTAGGTGTGAAATATATCTTAGTAGTACAAACAGCCAATAGCAACTACAATGACAAAGAGAATTAAATGTGTTGAATCCATTCATTTAAAAATACTTAATAAACATTTGTTGAGCACCAAGCATTCATTGGATGTCTAGGTGCTGGAACCAGGCTGCTGGAAAAGATACAATTTCTGTCCTTAAGGATGGTTGGCAGAGACAGATGTATTCCATGAATAATGGACAGGAAGTGAATACTCTGATGGGGTACACATAGGAGGCTGTGGGAGAGGATCAGAGGGGTAATTAGCCCAATCTTAGGTGATGAGTTTACAGACAAGGCTACCCCAGGACATAGGATTGCCAGAAAAAATGGAGGACACACAGCTACATTAGAATTTTTTTTATAAACAATGAATAATTCCTTAATATAAGTACAATCATGCAGTATTTTAACTAGATGTCCTGTATTTTTATTTGCTAAATCTGGCGACTCTCCTCATGCAGACATGATGTTTAAGTTACAGTCTGAGGGAAAAGAGTCAGATAAAGAAACAGAAAAGACCAACAGTGGCAAATGGACCCATGTGTGGGAAGATGCAGATTTAAGCATAGGCAGTGCCCTGGAGAAGTACAAACAGGTCATTAGGGCAGAATCTGAGATTTGGCTGGATTGGGGAGTTGTAAACATATTTTGGAATGTCTGCTTTCTTTAGCGGCAATGAGGAGCCATGAGATGGTTTTATGTCTAGTGTTATCAGATTTGTACTTAAGAAGAACAGTTCGGAATAGAGCCAGACTGGATGCAAGAAACCCATTAAGAAAGTATTGTTAGTAAACTTTCTGAAAAGTGTTGGTGCTTGAATTAATATGATGACTATAAGGATGAAGAGATATTATGATTTCAAAATATATTTAGAAATTAGTGTAATGGTTGAAGGTTCCTATCTTGAAGTCCAGTTGCACTGCTCCTTATGAGCTTTGTGTGGTAACACATCACAGGGGTGAAAAATAAAGATGTTTCAGTCTATTTATACAAGTAGAGTTGTCTCTGAACTCAGGTTCTCACTATTAATATAATCCTAAATATAGAACAGGATTACTGTAGTATTACATTAAGTAATACAAGTGAAGTGCTTAGCACAGGATTATGAGAGAAAGGAGAATAAAGAATGAAACTCAGGCCTCCAGCGGGGATGTTAGAATAATAGATGAAAATCAGAAATAGTCTGGAAATAGACACACACAAATGTAGTCATCTGACCTTTGACAAAGGAGCAAAGGGTATTCAAGAATAGTCTTTTCAACAAATGATGTTGGGAGAAGTGGACATCAACATGCAAAAAAAAGTGAATCTAGACATAGATATTTATACTTTTTATAAAAATTAACTCAAAATGGACCAAAGACCTAAAGGTAAACAACAAAACTCTAAAACTCCTTGGAGATAATATAGGAGAAAATTTAGGTGGCCTTGGGTTTGGTAATAACATTTTAGATATACCAAAAGCATGATTCACGAGAGAAAAATAAGTTAGACTTCATTAAACTTAAACATTTCTCTCTGTGAAAGACACTGTCAGGGCCATATAATAAGGAGAAAAAATCTTTATGAAACACATGTATGATAAAGGATTTGTATCTAAAATATACAAAAAATTATTAAAACTCAACAACTAAAAAAAAATCCAATTTCAAAAATGAGGAAAAGATCTGAACAGACATCTCGCCAAAGAAGATATACAGATGGCAAATAAGCATATGAAAATTGGGCAGCCCGGGTGGCTCAGCAAGTTTAGCACCGCCTTCAGCCCAGGGCTTGATCCTGGAGACCTGGGATCGAGTCCCATGTCGGGCTCCCTGCATGGAGCCTGCTTCTCCATCTGCCTGTGTCTTTGCCTCTCTCTCTCTCTCTCTCTCTCTCTCTGTGTGTGTGTGTGTGTGTTTCATGAATAAATAAATAAAATCTTAAAAAAAAGAAAATATTCTCAACATCAAATTAGTGAGTCGCAAATTAAAGCAATGAGTTACCCCCATGTACCTATGAGAATGGCCAAAACTCAGAATACTGACAACATTCCATGCTGTGAGAATGTGGAGCAATGGGAACCTCTGCAGAGCAATGGGAATGGAACCTCTGCTCATTGCTGGTGGGAATGTAAAGTAACATACTCATTTTGGAAGATGGTTTGGCAATTTCTTTTTTTTTTTTAAGATTTTATTTATTTATTCGTGAAAGACACATACAGAGAGAAATAGAGACAGAGACACAGGGAGAGGGAGAAGCAGGCTTCCCTGCAAGGAGCCTGATGTGGGACTTGATCCCGGGACTCCAGGATCACACCCTGGGCCGAAGGCAGGCGCTAAACTGCTGAGCCACCCAGGGATCCCCCAGTTTGGCAATTTCTTACAAAACTAAACATACTCTTACTATACAATCCAGCAATCATGCTCCATGGTATTTACCCAAATGACTTGAATATTTATATCCACATAAAAATCTTTACATGAATGCTTACAACAACTTTTTCATAATTGCCAAGACTTAGAAGCAATTAAGATGTCCTTTACCAGGTGAATGAATTCAGAGTGTGACATCCATTCAATATTATTTATTAAAACAAAGAAATGAGCCATCAAACCACACATAAGAAAAAGACCCTGGAGGAAACAGATGCACATAGTTAAATGAAAGAAACCAAACTAAGAAGGTACATACTGTATAATTATCTATATGACATTCTGGAAAAGGCCTAACTATGGAGACACTGAAAAGATCAGTGATTGCCAGTGGTTAGGATGGAGGGAGGGATTTTAAGGGATTTTAAGGCGGCTGAACTATTCTGTATACTACTGTAACGGTAGATACACTTGTGGAAACTCCTAGTATGTACAACGCAAAGAGTAAAACTTAACATAAACTGTGGATTTTAGTTAATAATAATATATCTAAACTGACATCAATTTTAAACCATCTATCACACTCATGCAAGATGATGTTAATAATAGGAAGGGGTGCGTAGGAACCCTGAACTTTCCTCTCAACTTTTCTGTGAACCTAAAAGTGCTTTTAAAAAGAAATTCTATTGAGGCATCTGAGTGGCTCAGTCAGTTAAGCATCTGACTTTGACTCAGGTCATGATCTTGGGGTCCTGGGATTGAACCCCATGTCGGGCTCCCTGTTCCGTGGGGAGTCTGCTTCTCTCCCCCTCTCTCTGCCCCTTCCCCACTCTCTCTCAGATAAATAAATAAAATCTTTTAGAAATACATTAATTATATATGCAATTGTATATATTAAATATAATATTAAATATTTATTATATATAACATACCTATCTATCTACTTATACATATAAAAGCAGAAGTGGGTTGGGATTTCACTCTCAGTTTGAGCGTCCCTGTGTCCTTGTGGAGTGTGGTGGTAGATGATCAGATACATAGCTCTGCTCCTCAGGAGGGAGGTCTAGAAGGTGATCAAGGGATCTGCAAAGAATAGTGATGGTGAGGAAGGAAGAGGACAGAGGAGAGCACCCCGAATCACACTTCTGCATGGTGGGAGAGTAGGCTGGGGCAAGGAGGGAGAAGGAATAGGATGACTGGGTGCATGTGGTGCCGCAGAAGCCAACAGGGAAGGCTCCCTGAGCAGGAAGGAGTAGTAGAGTCACAAGTGCCAGATGAACCTGCGGATTTGTACTCATTTCCTCAGGCTGCTGTTAACAAAGCACCACACGCTGGGTGGCTTAAAACAGCTGGAATATAAAAAATAAAATAAAATAAAAAATAAAAACAGCTGGAATGTATGGAGTCTTGGCGTGTTGGTGTACTGGTGTCAATGGGCATTGCAGGCCTGGGGGCCTGAGGGAGCACCTGCCCCATGCCTCTCTCCTAGTTTTGGGGGTGGTTGGCAGTCATTGGTGTTTCTTGCCTTGTGGACACCCCGCTCCACAGTTTGCCTTCATCATTGCGTGATATCCTCCCCCTGTCTGCCTACCTGCAAATTTCTCTCTTAAGAACAGCAGCCATTGGATTAAGATCCATCCTAAACCCAGTATAACCTTGTCTAAGCTTGGTTAGGTCCACAAAGACCCTGTTTCCAAATTAGGCCACATCCACGGGCACCCAGCGTTAGGCCTTAAAGGAGGACACAATTCAACGGAAAACAGAATGGATCAGAAGAACTGAGAAGCCACCATTGGATTTGGGTTGGTAATCTTGAAAAAAAAAGTGATTTTCATGAACTGATAGAACTCAAGCCCCTTTTGTGGAGGTTTGAATATTCAGTGAGGGGCAAATGACAAAGTGGAGATATTGGGGGCAGATATACCTTCATGCAACATCTCGGGGCAAATCTGGAAGCCGTAAAGAGGCATGAAGATTTTTTGGCCAAGTTTAATTATTATTATTTTTTTAACAAATGAGATGGCTGAAAGGAGAAATTTAAACATACAGAAGATGGCAGGAAAACCACGACAGGATCAGAAGGGATACAAGACAGAGTTGGGAAATATCAGGAAGGGAGACAGAACATAAAGACTCCTAACTCGGGGAAACGAACGAGGGGTGGTGGAAGGGGAGGAGGGCGGGTGTTGGAGGGGAATGGGTGACGGGCACTGAGGTGGACACTTGACGGGATGAGCACTGGGTGTTTTTCTGTATGTTGGTAAATGAACACCAATAAAAATTAATTTAAAAAAAATAAAATAAAAATAAAATGAATAAATGAATTTTTAAAAATGGAAAAAAAAAAAAGAGAATCAGAATTAGAAAGAGAATCTCTTCCCTGAAAATAAATCAGAAGAAAAGAAAAAAAAAAACACTTATTGCTAAAGATATAGTTTGGCAAGAAATCGACAGTTCCCTTAAAGAGGCCTTCCCCCCACGCCCCTTTTTTCTTGTGAAGAAGGTACAGTGAGATGGGCGAGCATTAAGGTGAAAGATTTGAAGTGTAGACAAGCTTGGGAGTGTGTACGGTGGAAAACAGGAAGCAGGACTGACTACTCGGCCAAGCAAACCTCCCTTTGGGACCGAAGACACACATTTTTAGTGGAGATAATATACATTCTTTTAATGGAGCTAATCTGCACGCATTCCTCTTTAGCGAGTTCATTACCCAGGTGGAGGCAGGTGTGATGAAAGGAAGACAGCAGGCCTTTGAAGGTATTGGCCAAAGTGTAGTTGAAAGGATGGCCTGTGAGGTGTAAGAGGGAGAGGACAGGAAGTAGATATGGACCAGAGTGTCAGGGAAAACGTGCTACGATCAAGGGACAGAGGACTTGATGAGGTTGGATAATAGGCAGCACATTGAGGAACCTAAGTCAGAAGGTTCGAATGGTGGAGGGGGGATTGCAGGAGGACGGCAGGCCGGGCTCCCAGCTGTCCACGATGACACAACTGAGTGCCAATTGGGGACACAATTGTGGGTGAGCTGCCACCAGGGATGGAGACACCCAGAGTAAGGAGGAGGCAAGAGTTACTGCATTGATGCAGCAAGACACTGAGCAAGTCAAATTCTGCTTGTTCAAGTTTTTAAAGTACTCTAGTATTTTCCACATCAGCCAGAAATAAAATAGAGCTGGACGATGTTAAGAAAATGTTTGTTTTAACAATATGCAGCGTCCTGCTGCTAAGCAAGGCTGTGAGTTGGGGAATCTTCTGCCTGGCATCCTCTCCTTCCTCTTCTTTGCTGCCCCTAACAGACCAACACGGCCCCTCCCTCCGAGGTCCGCTTTGCTGTCCTCGACTTTACCAAGCCCCTAAGGTTCTGTAGGTTTCTGATTGGAATTTATCAGTTTCTACACCTTGGGTTTTCAAGTCTTTTCTTTTAAAAATGTTGAAATGTTGACTTACTTAGATGGATGAGTAATTCAGGTTGATAAATTGGGAGAGGGCAAAGCAGAGGGGGCACAACTAGGTCAAAAATCTGGGCCAGTCTCCAGCCTACCACCTGCTAGCTGTGTGACATGAGGGAATCGTCATCCCTCTCTCTGCTTCAGTTTTCTTATCTGAAAAAGGAAATAAGAGGACCTGCTCATGTGTCACATAGTAAACACTGTCTAAGTGTTTGATAAATAAAATTAGTGTTAATGAATTTACGTTCTTCCCCCACATACACCTGCTAGGACTCCTGGGTACAATACTCTCGCTATGGAAGAGAACTCTAGTGGAGGGCGTTTCACACCAGTGAGCATGACTGAAGATCCTCTCTCTCCCCAAATCACATCGGTGTAGACATCTTTTACACCTGTGCAGTGCCATCTACTGGTAAATAGTAATAGTAGTAGTAATAATAATAATAATAATATGAACTTAATATTTCCCTCCATAATAAATTTTGTGAAGCTTCTGAATCTTTAAAAATGCACTGACATCTCTGATCTTTTGCTAGTCTGATATCCTCCCCCCTTACCTATATTTTGTTTTTCCAAAGTAGATTTTGCCAAATAAAGCATAAAATAAGCAAAAGGCATGCACAAAAGTTTTAGAAGGAACGCCTTCCTAAAAACGCCTTGAACGGACTATAGCATTTGCGGGGTGAAACAGCTTTTAATCTGTATCCAGGTGTCTACATTGCTGAATGGTTTACAAACTCAGACAGAAAGACAAATGAAATAGCAAGACCAAAGTACTGCAGGTCCACGGTAGATGAGCAGCCTTTATGTGGTTTATCAGCTGGGTTTACTCAAGATTGTGTCAATCACTTTAATAGCATTGGCTGAGCGTGCCCTCTGAGGACAGCAAGGAAGCTGCTTTTTCACTATTCTTGTCATCCCAGCTATTGGTAGCAGCTCTTTCCCTGAATATCACCCAGGACTTGAGACTTGAAGAATGGGTTTTAGAGAGGAATGGGCTCTGGGAAAGAGGAAAACAGATAAAAGAAGAATAAGGAAGAGATAAGGAGCGGGGGAGGGGGACAGAAACTAGGGAAAAGAGATCATGAATTAGGAACCCAATAGATTAGTGACTTGAAGAGAAAGAGGCAAAGCACGATCCATCTTCTCCTTAGATATTATAAATTGTCCCCCAGTGGAGTTTTCCACCATCTTATCTAGATTCTCATGCTTTTCTCTAGTTTTGGTTTACACATTGCCATCAAGTTGATCTTACGAATCTCTTTAATAATTTCTGATCAATATGACTTAATAATTGATCATTGACATGACAGCTGGGGTTAAATCCATATGATTTTTTTTTTAAGTGTCCATGAAATTCTCTTTGCATGGAAAGGCTTAAGTTAGAGATGATTTCTGATCCGGCAGTTTGGATTCTTTTCAGGTGATGAGATTCCACTGTCTTTGCAGCATAGCTGTGAGCACGTTAAGAAAAACAAAAACAAAAACAAAAACAAAAAAAAAAACCCACATTTCTGTCGGAGGACTAGAATAAAGGCAATCTGCCTCAAAGGGGTTTGTTTGTTAATTGCTTTGGTCTACTTTACAAGGTCAAATCCATTCTCCCAATGACGAATCTCATCTGTTCTGGCAGAGAAAGAAATGTTTTCTTTCACTTCTACGTGTGGCAAGAGCTCATTCATCTCAGTAAGTTCTGAAGAGAAATCTAGCTACATCAGAGAGAGGAGGATTCAAAGGGCAACCGATGGCCAGGAAGATATATGGAATTCACTTTCCTGAGACAGACATTCAAATGGTACCAAGTGATAGAAAACAGCTCTATATTTCAGCGTGATGTGTGTTCGCTCCTGATGATTAAACCCTGTGAGCCATCTGCGTTTAATGGGTTAGAACTACTTTGTAGCTGCAGTTTTTTCCTTCCACTGCTCTCTTATTTATTTGAGAGGAGACCCAACTCCACTCTTTAAAAGTTAAGCATGTAGGAAACCCTGCCAAGAGAATCAGAAAGCAAAGGCAAATTTATAGCCTAGTGTTGTTTTAAGCATTTAGTAGTATAAATAAGAAGTGTAGATAAATGTGTACAAGTAGACGCATAAGTGACCCTCTGTTTATCTCAGTTACATTATTTGCCTAAATTCCAGAGCAGAATTAACCCAATTAGTTTATATAACGGCTAATGCTGTCCTTCAGCCGAGCTATTAGGGATGTGCATGGCTGATGCTAGGTGGGGGATGGGGTTGTTGTATGTGAAAGTCAAGCCTTGGGGACTGTGACTTGTATCCAGCATGCAGATCAAAATCAGAATCCAGTGTAGAAATTATTGTACCGCAAGGGGATGTACACGGTTGGTGTTATTAATGCAATTAAATCAGACTTCTGTTTAAAAGGCCAACGATGATAATGGCTTTCTCGAAGTAGTGCTGTCTGACTCGAGACGTGTCACATTTTACTAACATCTCATTATTTTTCTCTGACTTACCAAAGTTGGCAGCCATAAGCACTCAATAAATATTTGCTGAATTGAATTGAACTCTGAGAACTGCGAGGTGAGGTGGCACTAATCATCAGTGACACGTCTGGGATCAGAATCTTGATTCTCTTCTGCTAAATTGGTAGTGATCTCAGCCAAAGCCAATCAAAAGATTTCACGACCTTAAACCTAAGGAACTTGTGCATCGTTTTACAAAAAGCTCATCTGAGTCACCTAAGAGCCTGGCAACTCCTCTCTTGCCATTTATTTTCATTCTTTTTTTTTTTTTTTAAATCATTATTCTTTTCACTCGTAATACATTCACTAATTTAAGGGTTTACCCTCTGACTAACATCTAGCTACATAGCTCTCTTCCTAGGTCTTCACAATTTTCTTCTAAGGTATTTCTCCAAATTATCTTTTCCAGCCCCCCCCCCCGCCCCCCCGCCATTTGAAACAGAAAACGTATCTAAGGGGCGAGCTGTCTTAGGGTTTTAAAAACATCGATCAATTTCACAGCTGGGAAAAGAGGGATCAAGATAAGAGAGCAATTCTTCCCTTAAACCTCTGTTTATAGAATTTAGGCAAGAGTTTTGTATGAAGTGAGACAAACTTTGACCATACTGAGGCAGACAAAGAGTTAAATTAAAGACACAAAAGCAACCCCCAGCTGCAGCTTCTTTTTTCCTTTTCTCTTTCATGAAGTGGGGAGTATTTTTCCTGCAATGACCTCAGAATCTTCTGTCTTTTTCTTGGTCAGAGATCAAGGGGTATACCAGGGTGAAACCCTCTTCTAACTGAACTTTTCTATCAGCTTTTTGCAGATGTGTATTTTGAAGCTGCACTTGCATTTTTTCCATGTTTTCTGTTATATATTTACAGAGAAAGCTTAGTAAAATATGTATGCTATATTTTCATGAGAGGCAAGTTTCAGCAAGTGTCATCCATCCAACTAAACTGAATATCCCCTGAACACAAAGGCCATGGCTTGCATTTATTCACAACCTCCACTTAGGAATATTATGAATTTGACACACATTCACTGAATTATTTGAGAGCAGAAACTTGTAAAACATTATTTTTTAAAAATTTCTTAAACATTATTGAATAAAACAAATTATTTCTCTGCTGAATCTGAGCACTTTGGTTTAATTAACAAACTGATAATAATAAAATAAGGATAAATATTTAAAAGTACAGAAAAAATTGTGGTATATAAACCAAAAAATTGCAAATATTTTAATTAGCATCAACATAGCTTTTCAAAATTGATTTGAGTTCTCTTTCAGAGGAAAAAAGGTAAAATGATACATTCGTGTAAGTTCCTACTCATCTTTCTTTTTTTTTAAGGATTTTATTTTTAAATAATCTCTCCACCCAACATGGGACTCAGACACACAACCCCAACATCAAGAGTTGCATGGTCTACTCACTGAGCCAGCCAAGCACCCCCTACTCATCTTTCAGTATCTGACTCAAGACACCTCTTCTCTGCAGCTTTCTATGACTTAAAAAGGGTTGAACTAACTGCTCACTTACCTGTTTTCCAATAGTATTTTGCAGAAGCCACTTCCACGTCATGTTATAGGTCTTTATCATAGCTTTTCACCTCCTCAGCCAGCATGTTAGTTTCTCTAAGGTCTTGGCACAAAGGGGGTTCTCATAATTTTGTTTGTTAATTGAATAAAAGTGAATTTAAAGATTAAAAAAATGAAGGAAGAAAAACCTTAACATTGACTCAATAGGAGGAAAAATTGGCGTCTAAAAAAGGTATGTAATTTAAGCACCTCATAGACTACAATAAACTATTTTTAAATGCAGATTTCAATTATTTTTTCTTCATAGCTCATAGGAAAGTCTATGGGATAAGAAGGCAGGAGGAGAGTCTTTGGATTTAGAAATTTCTTATATTCTCTGACTTTATACCTCATCTGTGAAATGCAGATGATAATAAGGCCCATTGTCACAAAACTGTGAAAGTCACAAGAGAAAATGAATGTGAAAGTGCCTTGTTAGCTTAAAGCCTTATGTAAGTTTTTCACTTAACTATGAGAAAACTGGGGATCCCTGGGTGGCTCAGCAGTT
Source organism: Vulpes lagopus (assembly GCF_018345385.1). Lineage (NCBI taxonomy): Eukaryota > Metazoa > Chordata > Mammalia > Carnivora > Canidae > Vulpes > Vulpes lagopus. Next base: position 37,400,497 of record NC_054846.1, read on the forward strand.
TGGTGCCTGCCTTCTGCCCAGGGTGTCATCCTGGAGACCCAGGATCGAGTCCCACCTCAGGCTTCCCGCATGGAGCCTGCTTCTCCCTCTGCCTGTGTCTCTGCCTCTCTATGTGTGTGTCTTTCATGAATAAATAAATAAAATCTTTAAAAACAACAACAATAAAAAAAAAAAAAACAATGAGAAAACTAAGGCCCAGAGGAATTGAATGACTGGCCTACAGCTTTAAAGCTAAAAAGTGGTAGAACTAGAAATCCTAAGGCCATACTCTTTCCATGACATTACCAAACACTTCTCTATCTCTTCAAAAGCCTAGTTTCAACCTGTTTGGGTGGCTCAGTCAGTTAGACTCTTGATTTTGGCTCATGTCATGATCTCAGATCTCAGGGACCTGGGATCAAGCCCTGCCTTGGGCTCTGCACTCAGTGGGGAGTCTGCTTGAGACTCTCTCTCTCTCTCTCTCTCTCTCTCTCTCTCTCTGCCGTCTTTCTTGCTCACATGCTCTCCTCGCTCTTTCTCTTATAAAAAAATAAATCTTAAAAAAAAAAAGGCCTCATTCCTACCTAGTGCATTCTAGCTTCTCAGTGATCCTCATTAAAATGCCTCATTCATTCATTCGACAATGAATACTGTAGGGCTTCCTGCTTAAAAAAAACCCATTCTCTTTCAATCCTACCCTCTGCTTGTAAGAGATAATCTGGTAAATTATTATGTACCTGATTTTACTCCTTCTGTAACATATGACCAGCCTCTAGGGTGAAAAATTACTCGATACGGGAAGTGACAGTGGCACCTAAAAGGGGTTTCTTAATCCTTTCTGCTCCTTGGACCCCTTTGGCAGTTTAATGGTCTCGGGAACCCCTTCTTAGAGAATGCATTTTAGTAAATAAAACATATAGGCTTAAGAAGAAAACCAGTTGTATTGAAATAAAGGTGTCCAAATATTTGCAAAACAAATTTGTAATATCTGTGCATCTTTACTGATAGATTAAGAAGACCCAGCAACAGAGCTAAAAATTCCTTAATGAAACTGTCCTAATTAAGAGATAAACTTGAAGTGTAATTATTTCAAGGTATCTATATTAACTCTAATGTAATATGCAAACATCTGTTCCTTTATTGGGTGACAAAATCACAGGTACTGCTAATACTACTGAGATTTGTTGTCCATATTCAAAAATAAAGGAAAGTGCCACGTTTCTTTCTAGGGGTTAGTGAAACTTGAGGGTCTATTTCCCCATCTCAATATGTGGACCGTCTCTGACTCCTGTCCAGAGATACATCCTCCTCTATCTCCACTCCCACCTAAGTTATGAATCTGCTCTAGTGATTTGGGGAGATTTTAAGCATCTGAATCTTTTTATGTCCACCAGTTGGACAGCATAAATAGCCTGTAGGGGGCTCCTTTAGCCTTCTAGTAAAAACTTGTCAAGTTTTGACAATGCTGGTGATTATTATGAATTATTCTCTTAAGTCTTTAATATGTACGTTAAGGTAAACCAGAGAAAATATTACAAGTGTATATTATGTAAAGATGCATGAAAAACTTCAGTAAGTAATGTCTCTAAAGTCAGACATGCTATAAAATAATGTCATGATGAAGTACTCAAGTGAAGTCATTTAACTGCTGCTGGAACTTACAGAATGTTTCAATTCTCCTGTTTTATGCAGTAAAACTGAAGAATTAGCTAGCCTTCGTCTTGAAAACTTGCTCACGATTTTTGCAATATATTTCTAGGAGGAATAATGACAATATGCTCATTTGCAGAGGAGAGTTATCAAAACAAATAAAAAATCCTGTTTGAGCATTTTCTATATGCTGGAAAACCAAAAACACATTTAATCTGTTTTTGAGGATCCCTGCCATAAATGAGGACTCTACTGCTAGGCATTTCACTTGTGATTTCGTTTTCATTTGCATCATTAGTGACATTGCTTCCTGGCTTGTCTAATATATATGTAATGAGACTTAGACACTACGAACAAAAGTACTATTTAATATAGGATTTTCTTAAGTAGAGTCCCTTACAAAAAGCCATAGTTTCTTCAATGCAAAATACGAATAACTAGAAGGAAATAATGTCTGCTGAAATTTTAGATGCCTAATGTCTTAAAGCAGAAATGGTTGAAAGTTAGCAATTATGTTTTAAATAATAAACACACATCTTTACATTTCAGAGAAAAAAGGAGTTAGCCCAAATAGGATTCTAAAAATAAGACCATTCCTAGATTTCTCCTAAAATAAATGGCAGCAAATAAAAAATGGCTAAATTAATTAAAAATTATATCTAATAATTACTCATCATTTATAATTCTCTTTGATTTAAATATTGAAAAACAAAGGTCATTAAGTTTGGAAAAGTATTTAAATCTTTCAAGGAGCTTAAGCAAACACTGTAGTCCATCTTCCCACTTCTTTTTTAGCCAATTGTTTAGCTGCTGAGAGACTAAAACGACAGCACTATATTGAAAAGAGCATTAAATAAAATGTAGGGAGGTGATATATGAATTGAACCATGAAGGTCAAATAAGCAGCCAGTATTTGAGACAAGAAAGCAAAGATACTACAAGGAACAATAACATATCATCTTTGTAAGAAGAGTGTTAAATGCATAGGTATGCCCCTTCCTCCCTTCCTCAGAGGTAAAAAAAAAAAAAATCAACAGTCTACTGAAACAACGAAGTTAATATGCTCTAGTAATTTATATACTCAATTTCATGAGTTTCCTCAAAGTTATATAGGTTAAGTAACTGTTATTCTTTTGAGATACGTTGTCAAGACTGAAGGCAAAGGTTATAGTAGCTTTCTTTTTCTGATTTCATGAGAGGGTTATATAAAAAGGAAATAATCACTATATAACATTCTCAAGGAAATTATGTCTCTTCAAAAATCCACAAACCATTTTCTGAAATTTCATCTTATGTTTATGAAAGAAACTACAAAACTTACCTAATTCTCCAATAAATTTACCTCCTGTCATGAAGACCAAATCTTAACCAAATCGCTCAGGAGAAAGAGCACAAGAATCGTCCCTTAAACCATCTGTGCAAGAAAAATGTGTAGAAGGGGCAAATAGGCGATGAGAATGGCATGGAAACAAATGTCCAAGTGGATCAACTATTTCGTGGGCCAAAACTCTCAGGGAGCAATACTGTTAATAATTTGAGCCCAAACAGAAGTAAATCAAAACCCTCCCTAGTTTTTCCTCTCTTAAGTGTGTAAGTTCAAAACATTTTATTTTTATTTTAAAGATTTTATTCGTTTGTTTATCTCTCTGAGAGAAAAAGAGAGAGTAGGGGGAGAAGTAGAGGGAAATGGACAAGCAGACTCCACACTGAGTGCAGAACCCAACCCGGGGCTTGATCCTACAGCCTTGAGATCACCAACTGAGCTAAAATCAAGAGTCAGATGCTTAACCAACTGAGCTACACAGGCGCTCCTAAGTTCAATGTTTTTGTGAGTGATCTGAATTCTAGCATATGAAACTTAGTTTAACCTAAGTTCAGAAATAGCAAGAGAAAATTCAGGAAGTGCATTCTACACACTCTTTGTTTTAGCTTTATCTTATCCTATTGCATGAAAAGTTCATTTTGTTATATCTTAGTAATTTAAATATGTAGTAAAATCCAGCCAGTGAAAGAGAAAGGTCAGAATAACACAAAAAATTGCATTAAATTCTTACTGCCTTCATAAAATGCAAGGCATGCCTGAGGATGCAAACTTTATGGATGCATTTGTCCAGGAAGATTGTGAACTCACAGAGGACAAAACCATGGATCTATTATCTATTTTATCATCCCCAAAAGTACTTCACACCCTGGAGAATGTTTTTAAAATGTGCTGATTGAATTGAATTTATACAAAGCCCTGCAGATGTAGAGCAATCAAAAAATGTTGTTAAAATGGAAAAAAAAAAAGGATCTACAGAAGCTCCAATTATTAGAATATAATGATTAAAAAAAACAGTAGGAAAGAAAACTGAAAGATGAAGTGAAATTCAAACATGATTCAAAAATGAGTTTTATCTCTCATTTTAAAACTATAATGTATTAGCCAAGGGACATTAAAATTCCAATTATGAAAGCAGAAGAAAATGAACATGAACACTACTAATTTGGGAATTTTTAAAAAGAAAATCGTACATTTTCATTCTAAGTTTTAGTTCACAACTATATCTATTGAGCAGATATACGAATATATTAAAAGAACTCATTCTGTTTTGAAACATGAAGGATATTTAACAGCTGCCTAAACAATCCTTTAACAAGAGCTCCTGCATGTAAGCAAAATTCTCAGGGCCAAAGTTGAACAAGTTTGTCCTGGGAAGAAAACTAAAAAGAGAGAACACAAAAGTAATAAAGGATAGAGTTATTATGAAGTCAAGGAATGTTTGTTTAGGACATCACTCATCTCCATCATCTGCTTGATTTTAAAGTTTTATTACAGAAGATGTCTAACTGCCATAAATATTTTCCCTACTAGGAAGAGACACTGAATTTACGTGTTTTTTCTGAAATTTAATTTTAAAAATTCATTTATTCCTGTCCGTTAGGCTTTAGGGATTCCAAGCATATCCCTAAAAGGCTGTAGGAACCACAAGGAAGATTCTAAGGGAGTACAAAGAGCAGGCCTTGCTCTGATCCAAGCCATGGGAGCCATCTTCATTTCAATTAATTTACTTTGCCTTTATGAATTAAGAGTCTTTTAAGGAGGTTGACATTTCACTCATCTGAAAAAGCTTGGAATGTGACAGGGGAAAGGGAGGAGAAGTAAATCAAAGGGGTTAGCAATTTTCCAGATGCAATGTATTTTTCTTTTCTTTTCCACCAGAAATTTTAGAGAGCCTTCTGACATTTTAATTCCCTATGCAAAACCACAGTAGCAAAAAAATGCTTACAGCTTATATATCAAAAAACAAACACGCACACATGTGCACTTGCATAAGCCCATGAAATAAATATAAATTCAGATCTGCTGCTCTTTTAGCTGAAAATGTTTCATAATATAACAAAGCATAATAATGTTACATGTCAAAAAAGTTTCTTTAGTGTATTTATTAGATGTTTGTGTGTACAGTTCAATCAACACCATTTTAATTTAAAAGCAGCAGCAGGTTTTGCAGCTTACTTTTTTCCTAGTGATACGAAGTCAATGAGGTGAGTCAGTGTTGATTTTTTTCCACTGAGTTGGTGCTGTTTCACTGAAAAGATAGCATTTATAAAAAACTGTTCTCATGACTGTATTTTAAATCACACCAGAATATTTCAGTTATCACCTTTAGCCACATGGTTTCAGGAAACTATGCCCAAATATATCATGCAAATGCTGGTCATTTTAGAAGAGTTCTATTTCAGGGGAGTGGAAATTCACTAAAACATCTAAATGTAAAAAATCTTAGAGGCCTGAAGACAGATTCTCAGCAACAGGGGATATGTCCATTGTGTCCTGGAGCCAGAGAGGGAAAAATAATAGTCAACTCCCCAAAACACCCTGCTTCGATATTTACCTGACAGCTTTGGTATCTTGACATTTTCCCCAGCGCATTTCCTCCTTTATCAGGTATTATTTTACAAGGGATTTCTTGTTATACAGAACTGACATAAATCAATCTATAACAGAGGAATTTGTTTAATACATTTATTCTTTTAAGAAGTTGCATGATCGTATTTCATCGACTCGTACAATAGAAAAAAATTTACTACTAAAACAGAGTTTGTGGAGACGGATGGATGGTAAATCTATTTAGTCTTTTCAGAGGTTCATTCTTAGATTTTAATGTTAAATAATAACAACTATTCATTTAAAGCTGGTCTCACTGTATATCTTGACCTTTAGCAATTCCACACACAGCAGCTTATTGTGGTATCCTTTAAATATGAGAAATAGAATGTTTTACTTTGCCATTGAAAGAAAAATAAAAGAGTACTGTATGTTACATGGCCCATGAAATATTGGCAGTGTGCTCCTTGGCTTTCATTCGAAGAACTGCGATACTGGAAGACCTCCTTTCAAATTCTGGCTTTGTTTCAAATGCGTGTCCATTGGTAGCCCCAGTAAGAAGAGAGTCAGTGAAAAAATTGTTGAGGGGCACGTGGCTGAACTGGTTCTGGTGGTTTGAAAACCCTGTGTAACTGGAATCTGTCCGAGGCGAGTGAGAATAAGGTGTCATACAGGAGGAAGTGTCACGTGGTAACATGCATGAAGTAACCACAGAACCACCACTCGCATTTCCTGCCCACAAATTGTTCTGAATCTGGAATATATAAGACAACAAATATTACATTTACGCATTTCACTTTTGTTCCCTTACGTTTGTTAAACAGTGTTTACTAAATTTTGTCAACTATTCATTGTTTGCTCCCATTGGGTGGTCTGTAATTACATTCCGAGTACATAAAGTGATTACTAAAAAATAATTATTTGAAGGATCCTTCCAATCTGTTATACTGCAATAGTTCACCAAAACCCACGTACTTGACCACATAAAATACTCAAAACATGTCAATCTCCTGAGTATTCTTTTTATAGTCGTGATTGTTAAAGTGAAATCTAGAAAATCTGGTCATGATTCATGACAAATTCATGTGTTTAGAAAAACAGTTCAAAATACCGTTTTAGGTTTATATATAGTTTTCATCCTTCTAAACAAAATGACACAAACGCATTTTTTAAAGTTTTATAGTTGGACTCAATGTGGCGATTTTGGTTGGAAACTATTCCTGATATGAGGCTATTACCTTTGTCGATATTTGTAATCAAACTCATTATTAGAAATGTTTGCCCTTTGATTGCTTTTTATTTCTTATAGTCTTAAATACAGAGGTCTGTGAATATGAGCAATATATACATATTTTAAACATTTTTCTGTGCCTTATGTATGATACAGTGAGGTTGCAACAGAATTATGACATGTAAAACATTTTAAAATTCTAAAACATGACCTTATCAAATAATGGAAGTACAGCTGAGAAAAGCCTGCTAGTATTAGCAAAAATATCTTATGGGTATAATTAAAGTACTATATAACATCTTACATAAGATTGAAAACTAGGTTGTCACTTGTGCCCAGGAAATTCACATTTCTTAGTATTAAATCTCTATAGGAAACAACAAACAGAAATTTCTCTAAAGTTTCTAGCACATAAAGGAGACACTAAGTAGAATTTGTACAATAGGAGTTTTAAATAGGAGGGATCTTAAACCAGCTATTTAAACATGGAAAGAAAACAGTGCTCACATGCATTACTGAGAAACATCGAGAAAAATCACACAAACAGCAGGAACCTGGGAAAACTGTTGGATGGTATAATATGAAGGACAGTTCGAGCCTTAGAAGACAAAATTTAAAAACTGTATGCTTTTGCAATATTAATACAACAGATCTGAACTAGAACAGAGCAGGAATACCTATGTTTATCCCCTCTGGCTCCCTTTTTAAAAATCGTAATAATTAGAATCATTGATTGTTTTTAACACATACACAATGTTTGCTTATATTTACTTTTTCGTAAGAATTCCAGTCTACCACATATAGCCTCTGGTGTAGTCTCACAACACCCATACTTAAATCCTGCCTTTTAAGACAAATTATTTTCAATTAATAGCATAAAATGTTAATGAATCTTCTACATTATACTGGTAGAGATATTACTCTGTCACTCAAGAAGAGACCGCTTAACCAGTTTCAAACATAAGGAAAAACTGAAACAACTAATTTCATCTGTTAGTTGGGGCTTCAGAGATTGGCACGATGCTCACTTCAGTGTTATTTTAGAAAATAGTCATTTATATAGATATCTTTATAAACTGCTTTAAATATATTAAATCTGTGAGACATTTCTACAGATATATATATATATATATATATATATATATATATATAAAATGATTTGCACATTCTATTAATCTTTAAGCCATCATGGGCTATGTTGTTCTAATTTTGGCTGGTTCTAACTAAATGCATCCCACTTGAGCCAAAATATGATGACTGGTGCCACTGATTGCTGAGTTATGTATCTCAAACCAACAAGAGGGACTGTTAATGTCATTACTCTGTCAACCTAGCTCTTCTAACTTGATCTGGGTGATTTTCCTCTGACATTTAATCAAACATTGTGCTACACTGCAAAAACCACAGTCACATGTCTGACAAAAGGGCTTTCAGGAAATGAAAGTGAACTTGCTTGCTTATTTTTGAAAAAATAAATGAAAGGCAAAATAGCGGTAGAGAAAGATTATTTACAGTTTAAGTTTGTTAAAGGATTCCTCAATTTATACATAGCATTGCTGAAATTTATTATTAAAATCATCTACTCATATTCCAAATGCATAGAAATATATTTACTAAGTAGGCAAAAAGAAAAAAAAAAAAGAAAAGAAGGTCAAGACAAGGAAAGTGATCTATGAATACAAATTAAGAAAGATTTTTCTCTTTAAAATAATTCACATTAATCTACCTATAAGTTGAAAATAAATTCTTCAGTTTCTATGGCATGAACAAATTTTTTTCATGAAAAAATATTTTTATTTTGGCCAAAACGTCTTATCTGGACATGATCAAACAAGATGAATGTGCTACTTTTGGTGAAATAATTTCTAGCATATAGAAAGAAATGTTTTCCAAAAAGAAGAGACGGGTAAAGCAAGTTACTGCAGCAATATTTTAGTTGGATTTGAGAAAATACCATGGGCATCCCAAGGGTAGTGACACTGTCACACGTTTCTACTGATATGTCCTATTTCCTGATCTCTATCTTCTCCACCTCATATCTTTTTTTCATTTAAAATATTCCTGACATGTCTTCATTTCACTTTAGGGTTTTAGTTGGTTTTGATATTGAAAGTTTAGATGCAAATCATAAAAGACAATATCCCCAGTGAATTGAGGTTTTGTTTCCTCTGAAGCGTTCCCTTGGGATGATTAAACATCTGATGACAACAATCAAAACAATGCTCATGATAGCTAATGGTTATCAGTTATTCACCATATACATGTTATTAAATGCACTGTGCAGACTTCTAATCATTTCAACACACTAAAAGATGCTTCTTTGCTTTCAGTATCCACATTTTGTAAATGGTAAAACTATAGAGCAGGGAGCTTAAAACCTTCTCCAAGATGTGTAACTTCAATGTTAGAGGTCAAATCTGAACGCAGGCAATCTTAAGAAATGCTACAATGATACAAAAACTAGTTGTTATAAACTGAAATCATCCTAACTTTGTGTGGGTTTGTAGGCTCTGTTCTCTGAAAACGAAATCCCTGATGCTTGCTCATAAGCTTTTCCTCATCCTTCAGCCTAACACAATACATGATAAGCATTTAATACAATTTCATTAAATGATCGAAAAATCTCTGAACAGTCTGAAATTCAAACTGATCCATCTTGCAGGTGTAATCAAAATTTTATGGACAATTTATGGTAATATATCTAAATTTTGTTTCATGATTTGAGCTCTATAATCACTACTATGTATAATCTTGACAATTATGAAAATTCCATCCCAGACACTGTATTTCCCGAGGTAGTTTTATTTTCCTATTACATACTTATTCTTCATCACAGATACATCTTGTTGGAGATTCTGACTCATTAAGCGTGGGGTGTGGCTTATGGGATCTGTATTAAAATAATGGCAATGATAATAATACAGGAATTCTGAAAATCATCTGGGATTAGGAAGCATTATTGAAGCTCCACTTCCCTCCAAATGCAAAAACCCCTTGTACACACACGTTCAATTACATTTAGTTCTTGTGATAAGAAGCTCAGCTCTTCAAAAATTTTTCATTCCTTTTTGGACAGTTCTATAAAAACGTGAGCTGTTATCTTCCTCTACCACTTCTATTTCTGGTCTTTAAAATGATACAGAAGCTGGCATTCTTCTTACATGTGAAAATCTTCAAGTATCTTAGGCAATTATTGCACATGTCTCTTTTCTTCAGCATTTCTCAAGGCAGTATTTGATCAAACAGCAGCTTGTGGTTTAATAAATCTACTGCTGTCAAGGTGGGCTCAGTCTATGGGCCCTCCATCCCTCCACCAATTCAGTGGTTATTTTCAAACTCTGTGCTCGAATCTACAAGCCATATTGTCTAAAACTACAGATTTGTTAGCAGAGAAGCCACATAAAAATCTTGCTGACTCATTAGAAGAAATATTGTATTTGCTGTTAGATTTTGGAATGAAAGAGTACTTTTTTTTTTCCCCCAAATAGGATCACTACTTTTTTTTTTTTTTTTTTACTATTTCAGAGACACCTACGATGGTAGAAGCCCAGCACCAAATAAATTTTAGGGGTTTTTTTTTTGTGTGTGTGGGCCTCTAACTGTATATTAAAGAGCTTCACAACCAGGAACACTCTTATTAAGTAATACCCACATCCTCCTTTCCTGTGTGCCAAAAAAAAAAAAAAAAGGACTGCCTTTACATTTTTTCTTCTTTATTGTATAAAAAGGAGTAGAAAATCTAAAAACATTCCATGTTTTAATGTGCTTTGCAATGTTTTAAAAAAAATTCTAGGGGTACGTTCAAAGCATTGTCCAGGGAACTTAGCCAACTGCATCCCGTTAGCACGAATGCAGGTTCAGCTGACTTACCACACTCCACTTTGAATGTTTGCCCCTTAATGTTTTCCTAATCAAATGAAAAGTTAGCACTTAATTATTCCATGACTATGAATTTAGGAGGAAAGTTGTTTTTTGTCTGATTCCTTCCAAAAAGAAATTAAATTTATTTAACACTCATTTTTCCCCCAAGGAATTAAAAGTAATATATAGGAAGGAAAGGGTCAATATATATGCGTATTTTACACACACGCGCGCGCGCACACACACACACACACACACACACACACACAGAGTTCTTCACTGTGGGTATATATTCACCATGCGTTGAAATTATATGGTAAATAATGAAATTATAAATCTCATTTACCTCCACCTTAGAAACTTGATACAGATATATTCTTTGTAAAACCAAAACTGCAAAGAAATTTTTAGAATACTAACCCTACCTAGTGTATATTTCTAATATATTTGCAGATTTTATTATAGTAAGCAACTTCTCGTACTTTTAAAAAACCTTTGAAAAGAAATACAAGTTTGTTAGTCTTTGAATTAGTTGTAAAGTATCATGATGTATAAAAAACAAATACTTTCATGACAGCATTATATATTCTATATCCTAATGTTAGTGCTATTTAGAAGACAGTATTCTATGAACTTTAATCTGGATTTAATAGAAACACTGAATACCATGAAATCAATGAGTAACAATCATTCCTTAATTTTGAAGCAACTCTAAAACTAAGTATTTTTCTATGAAAGCAAGTTTATATGGCCTTCCTCCTCCACTATACATAGATTGCTTTTACCTGCCACCAAAGTCCATATGTATACACACCACAAACACGTGAACAGCCAACACACACATACTACCCTCACACCATATGCCTACACACTTCCCTGTGGGAGTTAAAAGTTGCTTTAAAAAGACACAGATTAGGGATTTACCAAGAGGTATTTGTAATGTTTTAGCAATAGCTTCTTTGCTTTAAAATCCAAAAGCTGATTTTTGTTTTTCCTCTTTGAGAGAATGTTTACAACTATTGACCACTTTGTATATTATTCAATACTTACTACATAGTTTTATTACCACATTATTACTTACATAATTTTCCAGATTTTTTATATGGTCTCTTAAAAAAATGCAAACATGAGTTTCCACAAAAGCAGTTTAGTTTTTTAAGAGGCTATTATATATTTTACTAGCATATCCCTCCCTTTAAAATTTATGGTGATAAAATGTCAGTAAGAATCATACACTTAGTAACTTGTATATATTTTTTAGATGTTGACTAATTTTAGGGTCCCATTAACTTTTCTAGTAACTACAACAATAAGTTGCTGGCAGGGAGAAAGAATATAAATGCTTTTCTAAATAATGAATAGTGAGTAAGTCTCACTTGCTACCAGAGAATAAGTGAGTAAGTCTCAAATACTGATACTGTCCATCTGGGGAAAAAAAAATCCCAACTTAAATTAATTACCTAGTGAAAAGATTATTAACCTGAGCATATTTAGGTACTACCTAAAACAGAAATGAGGGTATATTTTCATCAGTGCCTACTTTATAGCTGTAACTTACACATAAAAAAGATTTTTTTGGGGAATCAATTTACATTTCAAAAATTTCAAAGGTATACTTTGTCAACATAGTGTATCATTAAGCTGAAACGATTAGATATTACTTATCAGGAAAGGGTCATATGTTAAATATTGATTGCTACTTTGAGTTTTTTAAAATAACATTCCATCTTACAAATGTGTACAGAGATTTGGAACAAGGAAGAATGGATTTTCCACTAAAAAAATAAGATATAATAATCATATGAGACTAAAAACCTGAGAAAAAACCGCTTTACAGAAAAATAAGTGTATATATCTTTTTAGTGCAGAAATTAAAAACACAACCCTCAGAAGAAATGTTAATGTCTGGAAATTTTCAGAATGACATCATATAAATGTGTTTAAATTTTGCATTATTTAAATAGTATTTGAAATATGTGCTCCAAGTCAAAGATGTAAGAAACATTAAGGACATTTTTTCCTCTTCCTTTAGGATTAGATGTGTTCTTAAGCTATATGGTAATTATGATCATTAAAAAGATTTAGAGGAGATCTCACTCTATATGTCTTAAAAGGACACTTTTCAAGTCAACTCACTTAAGTAGGGAATAAAATAACAGCACTTAAGATTTCCTATTTTACTTATTCAGCAACAATGATCAACATGGAACATTTTCCAATTAATTGTCACATTATTTTTCATGTATTTTAATACAGGCATGATAGCCATTGTTGACAGTGCTTGATTCATTTTTAATGACACAAACCCTCAAAAAAAAAATCCACAATTACAAGAAACAAAGATTAAAATATAAATGACGTTTTCCTTGTGAATGAGTAACTTAAAATACAAATCAAGTATGCAAATACTTCCATCTGCACAGAATATTTTTAAATTTAGAGATTTCATGAGGCTTAATAAATATGGAAAGCATAAAACTCTGGGTTAAAATATATCGTAGGTTCACACTAACAATAACAGTGTGTGCTGGTTTTAACCTACGAGTCTGTTCTCACGGACTTCTCAAGTTTAATTTCCCCTCTGGTTCTCCATCCTCTGTAAGGTAGTTTTTTAAAATATATTTTTAATTTATTTTTACTTTTTTATTGGAGTTCGATTTGCCAACATACAGCATAACACCCAGTGCTCATCCCGTCTAGTAGATAGTTTTTATTCATATAAGCAACAATAGCACTCTTCAATGATTTAGATTTACATTTTTTCTTATTATTTAGTTTGGTAATCTACTCAATTTCTTATTTATCCTTTCCTTTTAAAAATATAAAATACTCATGACCAATTCAGTTAAATTCAATGCTTTAACAGCAATCACCTATTAAAAGTAAAAAAAAAGAAAATCTGCCAAATTAGTATTACTGTGTAAAGTCATTAAGTCATATTAAAACTTAAATACCATGTTTTTCAAAAAACATGCCCAAATTCATTCATAATCTAAAATATTAATGCATTTTGCTTCTTTTACAGGGTATTTTTTAAATCTCTGTAAAGTGTCTGTATTTTCAACAAAATTAAAATTTTTCCCTCTTTGTGTCTAGCTGCATCTTAACTTGACTGATGCTGACAATACCTGCCTCATGCTACATATCACTTATTTTTAATATGTACTTATACACCTATGTGAAATATTCTTCATACAAATTGTTATACAACCCGTATACATTTTAATTTTTTTTCATTCTTAGACATTTAATTAAATAAGCAATTTTCTATCAATATGACTTGATCTAATGATGTTAATATTTTTGTCCCTCCATTCTTCACAAGAGAGGTTTCACTGTATCACTATGTGACCATTTCACTGGCTGTTTCATAGATATGAGAATATTTATTATATAATGTCTCAATTATAGCTATATTAATAACGTTTTTAAAAAGATTTTGTTATTTATTTACTATTTTAGATGCCTTTATTTATTTTTTTTCAGATGCCTTTAAATTGCTAAACCACAGTGGTTGAGGGAGACAAGTTCCATATTATTTATTTAGTTTAAGTGAAGGTAAGCTTCAAGATGAGTACAGAGACTGATGCTACAAGAAGGGCAGAATGAACAGTATTTTTCCCAATCACTATTTTATAGAAACTTTAACATTTCCTTTAAAACACTGCATAATTACAATGTTTGAAGGAGAATTTGTTAAACTGGAAGTGTTGTACAGCTATCACCTGGGTCTTAAATTATTCCAATGACTAAAAATTATTTATAACTTGAATCCAACTCCAAGTGGCATTTATTTGTTAAGTCATCAATTAAGCAACAGAAAGCAAGACACTGCAGGGGTCCCCTTGTATATAATGTAAACATAGATTTAGTTATGATTCTCACTATACACTAAGTAAAAGCCCATGGAAAATTTTGGTGGGAAAAAAAAGCTTCAAAACCTTTAAAGCTTCAAACCTTTAAAATTTTTTTGATGAAAATATTTTCTTCATGAGAAAATAATTTTGGTGGGTTAAGAGTATACTCAAACATCCCTCAAATTACCATATTTGATTTTCCTAATTTAAAGAGGAAAGCACATTTAACTAAATTTGATCTTTCCCTAGATCCTTAAATAGTGAATTTACTAAAAAATTGGATTAGTTTAAATGCTACAAAAACAAAACATTCACACCACTTAGCTAGCTCGCTACTATAGAATCAATAATGAGTGACTGGCTATTATAGAACTGTTACTATTTATTGAGCACTCGTTATGTACTAGGCAACGTCCTAAGTACTCTGCAGAAACTATTGTGTCTAATCTTCACAAACATCATGTGAACTTTTATGCTCATTTTGTAACTGAGGAGAAATATGCCAAGAGGTTCATTTACTTGCCAAAGGTCTAAAATCTATTAAGCAGCAGATTCAGACTCATTTGAACCCAGAACCCCCTGGCTATGAAGCCCATAGTCAAATATTAACACCTAGCCCTCCTCCAGCCCCATGACTTAGCTCCACAGATGTTTGGAAATCAATTTAATCCTCTCAATAACAGAAAAGGTACTAGGATGATGATCACACCACCAACTCCAGCACCAATAATACCTCCATTTTACAAATAAAGAATCTGAAGATCCCAGGAAGTCAGAAGATTTACCCACGTCACCCAGCAAATAAATGATAACGTTAATGCACATGGGATCTGAGCCAAACCTAAGGGCATGAAACTAGACTTTCTAGTAAGAACGAAGGCTGGCTATAATCCTCCAGAAAATGTTTATACCTGGAAAACTATTTTATTCAACAAAACAATTATTTAAAGAAATGCTTTGATGTCCATAAATTAGAAATAAATTAAAATCTACTGTTGATAGATGCTTGCTTTTGCAATTCGAAGACAAAATTATGTAGGTTTTCTTTTGGTCTGCTGGGTGTAGATTCTATCAAGAAGTGTCTGCAGAATTTGGTACAAATATTACCTAGTTTGTCATCTGCCCAAAAAGTAAGAAATTTTGCCTGAATCATTTATAAAACCCCCGGGCCTCAAACAGTACTTAACCTGTATTTGTTGAATTAAATGCAAATAGCTTTGGAAGAAAAAAAAATTAAGCCGAAAACACTGTGCAAAACCTTCCTAATCTATTCCTTTCAACAGAGGAAGAAATTGAGATTCGGAGAGGCAAAGTTAACGCTGAGGACCCCAGAGATGGTTAATAGCAGAGATCCAGGAATCAGCTATTTAACTGAAGTCTGAGTAATCTGGGGGTTCATAACGTATTCCAGAACGTTGAAGCAAGACTCCTTTTTTCACACCTATTTGGTGTATACATACTTTGTTTAATACGGTTGTAATACGAAGTAAGAACTGACTCCTCTTTTTGAACCATAAATACTTTATGTTGTAAAGGGGGGAGCTGACATTGTATACAGTCCACCACCATGTCAATGAGAATTGTGCTGACTGAAGGAGAACTGAAGGAAGGTTTCCTGGAGGAAATACAGTTTAGGTGAGGAAAGGGAACTGAAAATGGAGTCAGCGTCGCGCAAGGAATAGATGTGATACGTGACTGTTGTTTAAAGTGTCATGTCATGGAGAACATTAGGCAGTCAAGTAGTTTCATTTAGCTAAATCATAGTGTTGCCAAATGACAATGGATATGGTGAGCCAAAATAAAGGGCTTTTTATAAACAGATACTATTTTTCAGTACATCAAAATATACTGCCCTAGGGACACCCGGGTGGCTCGGCGGTTGAGCATCTGTGTTTGGCTCAGGGCATGACCCCGGGGTCCTGGGATCGAATCCCCACATCAGACTCCCTGCACGGAGCCTGCTTCTCCCTCTGCCTGTGTCTGCCTCTCTCTTGGTGTTTCTGATAAATAAATAAATAAACAAACAAACAAACAAATAAATAAAATCTTTAAAAAATATATACTTCCTTAAAGTATATTACTACTGACATCACGCCTCTCCCTGTTTGCTATCCAACATGATATCAGATGTCACATGTGAGCAAGCTTAAAAAAGAATACCTGAAAGCAATCGAAAAAGTGTCTATGCTTTTAAAATGCTTTATATCACTATTTTATACATTTGAAAAATGAAAGCATTTTTGCTTTCCAAAGTGACTTGGTGTTTTAGGGTCAACATTGAAATATTTCATGGCTCAGTGGCGCTGCGTAAAGAGCTCTGAACCCCTGCTCTTCAATTCCGTGAGTTAATGGCTGTAAGAAAGAAGCCTGGCTTAAAATAAGCCTTCAACTGGTAAGTATTAATTTTACCAGTAGGGCTGTTGTTACTATTTTGTAATGAGAGCAATGGAAGCAAAGTAGTTAGAACACTTTAGAAAACATTAATTACTACTCATAAATAAACTTATTATATGTTATACAGAGATACCTTTATAATTGGTAAGATCATTATTCACATTTGAGAAGACCTGAGGAGATCGTTTTCTCAACCATTTCTGTTTTTCATGTATTTCTGTATATGCTTTTGCTTTCCTGCCAAACTTTTCATTCTTTATTTCTGTCCTGTTTCTAGTTTTCTAGTTTCCAACTTTTTGGTAATTAATTTTTTTTTTTTCTGTAATTAGTAACAGTAACCAAGCTCAGTGTCTTGCTGCACTGAGTTGTCAGATTCTATTTTGGTCCCCATTTTTCTGATTATAATTTCTATTTTCAAGACACATGCTTAAAAAAAAGTTTCCTTTAGGCTGAAGCTTGAGAGACATGATCTTGGCACAACTATTTCTTCAAAATAAAAAAGTCCACCACACATTTTTAAGTTAAAATGGAATTTTACTGCCTTTATCCCTACAGTGGGGAGTGGGAGACACTTGATTTCAGTATTTTTGGCAACCAAATAGTTAATGAATTACCAATACAGAAAATTAGTATGGATTTTACAGTATTGATTTTTAGGATTGTTGATGAATTACACCATCAAAATAACTTCAAAAACACAAACTTCAACATGTGATGTCCGTGTTGCCATACTTAAATTAAGAGTTGACATCACCAATGGACATAGCTTTGGAGAAGCCACAGGGAGAATTAGTGCAACATTCCCATGATTCCTGAGGGGAAATTTTTAAAATTAATCCTCTGTTGGAGTGAAAAAAGACTATCAAATGTGTAATTTGATTGGACCATCTCCCTTCCTGCTTGCGCGACCTTACTAGGTTACCTCAGCATGCTGAATGACAGTGTCTAAAGCTATGAGGCACAGTAACACAATGGCAAGACAATCCTAGGAACAAAGCATGACTAAGAGTATATTAAGTTACATGAAGCCTTATAAAGAGCTTAGTTTGTGCCAGGCACTATTCTAAATGTTTTATGTTGCACCGAAGAAGAAAGGGAAGTTCGAGATAAAGCAACCACCAGCAAGGCACAGAGAAGTGGGGAAACACAGACACACACACAACTGGAAATGGGGTCTCCGAGGAAAGGAATGAAGACTGAAGTAAATGCAGCAAGAGAAGGAGATGGTAGTCAAGGGTGGTGGAGCACACTCGACTAGGAAGACTGTAAAAAGTCCATTTGAAAAGAATTCATTAATTTGTAACTTTACTATCTGTACATTCATCACAGTGAGGTAGTTCAAAATTACATAAAGTACATGCCAGCATACGTCATCTGTCTGTCTCTACTGTTTTCATCATTGTTCCACTTGCTCTTAGTTTCTGCTCCCCTGAACTGAGCTGCAGACTTGTACGGTGCAACCTTAAGCCTTCCGCTCCTTTGGTATTCATTTATCAATCATTCAATCCTTTCAACACAGTCGTTGGGAGAGCCAGTGTGCTGTAAGGGCTAAGACCTTGCACTTGGGAGCCAGACTGCCTGTGATGAAATCTCGGCTTTGCCACTAGTGAAAGTGAGAAAATCTCTGCCCTCTCTGTGCCTCAGTTTCCTCACACGGAAAACGAGGACAATTAATTAACGACACCTAGTGCATAAGGTTGTCGTAAGGATGAAATGAGGTACCATGTGTAACCTGCTCAGAACACTGACTGATATAAGGGCCATGGCTGGGTCAACAGGTAAGAAATCCACTGCAGGGCCTGCTTCCATGGAGCTTGTAGCCTACCAGGGAAACTTCCTCATGGCACTTTGTTCAGAACTCAACTAGGACACTCAAAACTATCCGGTGAATAAAAGCTCATTGGCCCTACAATGGTAAGTAACAGAGTACATACATGCTTTTAAACTGGAGAAAAAATTTTAAAAATAAAGGAACTATTTTACTATAAATTTTTAAAAGTAAGAAAAACAAGGTTGTTCTGATGGCAGGTATGGACATTTATTTATTCAAAAGGTACCATCGTCTTCTAGTGAACTGCAGTAGGGAGGCTTAGCTGTAGCAGCATATAAGCCCCTCGTGGGCTGTCCTATAGGAGGAACCAATTCCTTCCATAACTCCCATGGGTCTCGTTTCCTAACGTTTAAAAGGACTGAACTAAGGTGATCTTATCTGGAAGGGTGGAGGTCTCAAAATAGGTTTTTAAGAATCATCAAAAGCATCAGAATACAAGGATGCACAAAATTAAAGGACTAAATTCATGCTCACAGGGTATGAACCTACAGTTGAAGAAAATGAGTACCCTTAAGTCTGGCGTTGTGACGATTTGGTTCCTGGACTATCAAGGTAGTCCCCCAGCATATGTGTTATTTATTTTCAAAATGGTCTGTAACAATGCATATCCTTAAACAGTAAGGAGTAAAATAACAAATATCATGTTCCTTATAATACAAGTGTTCTGTATCCTGTATCAAAGGCAGATCCAAATATTGGAACTCAGTAATAGGGAAAACTAATGCCCAATTAAAAAGATAATATGCATTTTATCTACATGCATTACAAAGTCTGAAAAAGAAAAAAAAAGCCTCTAAATTAAAAGGAAAAAATTAAGAAAAATAAGTGCTCTTTAAAATGAGATGAGAGCTCCCATTATAAAGGCGTGGATGCGTTTTTTTTTAATGTGATCAATTTTTTTAAATGATGTCCAGTACTAATCCTATGTATGTTTTAAGTAACAAAGGGCTAAATGTTTCCTTGAAACAACGAGTAATTTCAAAGCTGAAAAGACAACATAGGAAAAGAGATATTTTTAAGTGGAACTGAAGGTTTCATAAACCACACTGGACAGTAGGTTAGGGGATGGAGGTTCGTAAGACATTAGCCACAGGGACAGCACGCCAAGCAAAGCTTTTTTTTTATTTTTAAAAGTTAACGAAACAAGCCTGAATAGTTAAAATGTAGACTAGTTAAAAGACTCAGACTGTGCATGATGCTACTTCAGCTGTTGCCGTGTATAATGAGGAAGGGACCCGGAAATATTTTTGAACGAATGGCTCCAAAAGAAAATAAAAACAAAATAAACATTTCGGTAAAATAAACATCTAACAAACATGCAAAAAGTCTTCTGGAGGTTCAAGTTTCCATTCTCGATTATTGTGTTGGGTATAATAAAGCCAATAATAATAGCCCTTTTAAGAATATACAAACCACATCTATTTTTCGCCATCAGTATTCTGTGAAGTTAACCATACCTGTGGATAGCTGTCAGTCCTCGGCAAAACCGATATGTCATAGGTGGCAGCAAAATGGCTTTTAGCTTGTTGTATTTGGCCATAGCGTTCTCTTTTTCTCCACTTGGCCCTTCGATTTTGAAACCAAACCTAATTTTTTTAAAAAGTAGAATTTTAGCTGAGGAATATTTGAAAATGCAATGGTCATGTTAAAAGACACAGATCAGAAAGGGCCAACCAGGCCAATCACATCACTAAGAAAGAAATTTAGGTCAGAAAAGTATCCACGAGTTTTACTTTCTATTTTACCCTGGTAAGTGGCATGTCCATGAGGTACTATAAATTAATAGAAAGGGACGGAATACTTCAAAAATTATTTAATGTGTCTCAGTATCTGGGTTTTTCTTTTCTTTCATTTTGGAAAATAAAAAGGAATTAGATTACATGACTTTGAAGACTCCTTATGTCTCCAAATTATCATAGATAGCCCTCCTCTCAGAGAATGCTGCAAATCTGGAAGACATTCATAACTTTTTAGTTTGGGGTTATGCACATAACATTAACCCAGCCAAACTATAACCAAATTAATATCTGGGTCTGTCAAAACAATTATCTTTAAAACATGTCACAGAGTGAAGACTCTGCTGGGTTGTACCCATACTTAGATAATCTTAGAAAAATTTAAACGCAATGATTACATCCAAAACATATGGCACTGGCAGAAATATCATGATTATTTAGAAACTGAAAATATTAAGATCACATATCATATTGAGCATGATAAAGACTATAGGTAAAATGGAACCATCTGAAATTAAACTCTGGTTTTAAAATATACAAATGTCCTTATTACACAAATTACACCACTTATAATATTTATCCTCCCTTATAGAAAATGCTCAGAAACCTCCAAATCATTTCTCCAATTCAAGCAACATACAGGTAATATAAATAATAAAAGAAATGAGGAGGTATAACCAAGTGTCAAGAAAGCCTATGGGCTACTACAATCTCTACAGGTTCACTAAACTGTCATCCAGATTTCTCTAATTCTATATTAATAATATTTGCATAACAACCATCTTCCTCAGAGAGATAAATAATTACTAATTCACACCTGAATTAGCTCTCCAGAATCTTCACTTTAATATTTTAATGAATTAAAGGGAGAGACAATACATTACATTCACTATAAATCATTTGTTATTTTTGAGTAGACATTTCACAAGTAGCTTTCAGGAAGCTCTTCGAGTATTTACAAAACTATGTTCAGGGCACAAAATACTTACAAAAGAAGCTAGAAATTACATACAAAAGTGCAGACTGTTAAAACTGCTAAAATTTACTCGAAATTTTTCTTTTTTTTCATATTCAGTTGTAATCTTCTATACCTTTACCATCACACTTATGGATCCATATTGAGCCTCAGTTCAGTGCGCAAGCATGGACTGCAAATGTAAGGTTGCGCTTTAAAGAGTTTCCAGCAATTAAAATAAGGCGACGAGAGCTACTTGTTCAGTACGATTTCTTAGAACTCTGTTGGTAAAGGTGTATTACACAGGATGCCCAGGGCTCAAACCAACATTGACAACAACACAAAACCTATTTTCTTCCCGTCTTCTCAGGCACTAGGAGCATAGTAAGGGAATTTAATAGTGAGTTGTTGTTTTAATTTTTTTTCATTAAGAAAAAAAGATCGTTAGGTGTGAATTACCACTCTGATGTGAAAGCAGGAAAGAGAAAACCTGAGTCCATTAGGTTCGGGCTGGTTCTCTGGGCATGTTTTTAGACAAAAAGTATTCAGCGGTTGATGAAATGTTAAGGGGAAAATATCCATTGTGCACAGCTGATCATCCCGTATGTAAACATATTTTTCTATGGCTACAAGTATAACTAATTAAAATATATGAACACAAGGCAAACACACACACACACACACACACACACTCGCGGGGACTGGTGTTAACACCTTCTAAAATTCTTCATTAGCATCAACGTTCTGTATATTTACTTCCTGAACTAAGATAAAGTAACTATTTGCCTCCACAAGCTAAGGAAAAATCCTGCTGCTTGGTATTCCTGCATCACCAAATGTCGCCTTTAATCATGTAAAGGCCTTACAATAGTTTAATCTTCAGAAGTAGTACTACTACTTCAGAACAAAATTTTTCACTGTCTTATTAACTTCCCTATGATACTGCATGGGAACTGCAAAATTCAATATTCTGATATTTAGCACAGTGAAAACACACAAAGAAACGGGCCATTCCCTGAAACTGTTGTTACTAGAGAACTGATAAATGTAGTTTGAGAATACCAACTCTAGTAAAAATAAAATATGCCTCAGAGGTAGACTTTTAACCTCATATAACTCTTTTTTTCAAATAATTTTAATAGTATATTGTATCATCCAATTTGATAGCCTGAATGAAACTCATAAATATAATTTAGTATATATATCTGAAAATTACTTCAAGATCATTATCCCTATTGCCTCTACAAAAAAAAAAAAAAAAGACAAAAGCTATCTACATTTAAAAATTAAAATGGAATGGCAAGGCAACTATTAGAGCTAGAAAGGTTGTAGGTGAGGTACCTAATCTTTCCTCATGCATAGTGAAAATCAGTCATGGCATACACCACAATTGGGACATGTGTGAAATTGGTTCATTTTTGTTTGTTTTATTATAACCCCAACCTCAATAAAATTATAGATCTATGGGCCATTACACAAATGGCTTACCAATACTTGCTATATAACCTAAAAAGAACCTTAATAGCTGATAAAATAAAAATAAAATAAAATACATGTGTTAGTAAGGAGATAGCTAGGATTCTGCTACCTGTCCTTTGAAAATCACTTTTCTAAAATTAGAGATACTTATGCTTATCCTGTTTCTTTAAAAAACGATTGCCAATTTATATGCCTACCTAATAAGTCAAGTGTTCTTTTATGTTTCTTCGGTGTGAAGGATTAAATCCTTTGCAAGGAAGAAGAACTTTTAGTAGACCTCCATGCATATAGAATCAGTTCCTTCTTTTGTCTTTTGTGGCAAAACGAAACCATTGAATGATCCCAACAGTATCCCCCCCCACCTCCCCCAACCCCCCTCCACCCAAGGCCCCCCTTGGCTCCTACCTGGACCCTGGCCTCCGTGAGCTCTGTCCTCAGAGCAAGCTGTTCTCTGACATAGACATCCGGGTAGTGGGTTTTCTGAAAAACCTTCTCCAGTTCCTCCAGCTGAAGGCTGGTGAAGGTGGTTCGGTGTCTCCGCTTCTTACTGCTGGACACGTTGCTGTCACATTTATCCCCAAGTTCATCCAGGTCTCCCTTTTCTGGCATCCCTTTCCCGGGCGACATGCGGAGGCTGTTGCAGTTGTCCAGGGCCCTGTTCAGCTCCGTGTGGAGCGGCTGGCCTTCCACTTTCGTGATGCCATAGTTCACTGTACCCAGAGGGGGAAACAACACTTCTCAGGACTGTGAACCGAGCCGGCGAGGCACCTAAGCCCAACTACTGCAGGGCCCGAGCATCAGGAAAGCGGGCTGTTAACGACTCCCTGTGCCACTATTCATTCAATCATCGCGTTGTGTACCATTATTAATCCACTTTGGGCAGGTTTGAAACCATTTAAAAATGTGTACGTGGAACTCCTATAAACGTGCCACGTCTTACGGGTTCTACCTTACGGGGCTGATGCAGAGCTTATAAATGGAACTTATCAGCAAATTAGGTGATCGGATTAAAAGATGCTCTAGATTTAAGAAAAAAATAAGTGAGCACAATTTTTGAAAAGCGAACCACATTTAACGTAAGAGATGGGTACGTATGTACTCACAGCAGGCAAAATCGGGCTAATTAGGTGGCCCCGGGAAAGGTGATTTCAATTTTAAATAATATCTGTAAACCCAAATCCAAACTCTTCCCCAAAGTTATTTTCCTGCTCCACACGAAACGTATGGACTACAGATTTAAGATACGTTTTTGTTTCTATAGTATTTTGAATATTTTGAGTGTTAATTCATGGCTGCTTTTTAACCTTTTTTTTGTTGTTGTTCAAAAAAGTGACCTACTAAATTAAAAAATGACTGTCATATCGGTTTCTGGAAGTACTTCTTCTAGAACAGAAGGATTTAAGTAAACTTCATTAGCGTAAAAACTCATTTGCAGCTCTTTCGAAATAGGTCGTATTTATCTTTAGCTCATGGAACATGTTCTAAGACAGAAAGCCTTATTCTTCCCTAAAGCAGAGAAATTAAAACATCTATGAAAAGATCGCAAAAGATGTCATCTTCCATTCTGTTTAGGGTTGTTTTACTTTCAGTGATTTCCTCCAGATTTGATTGCATGCTTGCAGTATGATATAAAACAAAAACGTATCCTATGGTGCCACACACACACACACACACACACACACAAATGCAGTGGATGCACATCATGAAATTGGAAAGAGTTTTTAAAAATGTAAAGCGAAGCGAGCCAGAACAGTAATTTCCAAGGAACTGCCATACTTTCTTTCCTTTTGATCTGTTCTTAAATTCTCATAACCTATTTTAGCAACTGCTCTAATGAGTATGCAAATGTTTTGAGCTTTAAGACCTATAATAACTTAGATGCTTTATATCTTGTAAGCAAAAGAGCTGATGTGAAACCAGATATAAAAGAAGAGCCAGGACTGATTAACAATAGGGTTTTGTCTTGGGCAGAGTTAAATGGGGGAACTTCGGTAATTAGGGATGGGGGAGGGAAAGCAGTGGTGAGGCTAAGGGCATCTCAGGAGAAAGACAGGAGCTTTCCTAAATTTAGCCAACTGCTGCCTCCGTTCATCTTACTTATTACTTTCCTATTAAAACTCATCCGAAAAGTGTGATGTTCCTTCCCAAGTTGTTAAGGTATAATAATAATAATTAAAAAAAAAGATCACCTATTTCTCTTCCTGTTTTGGATTCCCGACAATTTAAAATAGGATATAGTCCTACGGAGAGCAGTTCACACAAGACAGCAGAGAATCGCTTTTTGTTTTAAAATCCCGCCCATTCAAATAACTTCACGTATATACATTTAAGAATGCCAGAAATAAGGACCCTGAAGTCTGAAATACCACCAGAAAAGCCAAAAGAGCTAGCATATTAAAAATAAAAAATTCATCGCGTGTGTCTTTCGAAATAAACGACCGAAACGATTTAGCTGATTTTTCTCTCGTTCCCGTCTATGTTCTTGGTTCAACCTTGCGAGTCAAAAGTAATTTGCAACGTTGAATAAGTCAAATACACGAGATGGCGTTCTTTTTTTTTTTTTTTTTTTTTTTTTTTTAGTCACTGTGTACAAAGTACTTGGAAAATGCGCTCCTAGGAGCCAGTACCTTGCCAGATTTTGACCCTCTGCACTAAAACAGGGGGCGGGAGGCTTGTTGTAAATATTTCACACTTAATTCGTTTGTTATTTTAAAGCAACCCGCTCCTTACAGCTTAACTGTGCAATATATACAATGATAAGGAAAAGTCCTCTTGGAACTGTAAACTTGCTCTAGCTGTCGCGATCTGGAAGAAAAAAAATAGGTTTGTCTTGGGTTACAAGATAGAAGAGATAGATGGCTTGTTTTGATAACACTCTGACTTTGAGATACTTGGCCGCTCAAAGTTGAAGGTTTCACCCAGAAGCCTTCGGAGAGGGGGTTCTGGGGTGGGAGGGGGGTGCTTTTCCCGTGCGGTCAGAAACACAGAAAAAAAAAAAAAGATAAAAGAGGATTCGGGAGTTGAGTGCTTCCACGGGAGATTCTTTACCCGAAGCTCTTGAGAAGGATTTGGCATTTAGGGGAAAAAAAAAATTGGGTGTTGCGCTGCAAACCCAAGCAACCAGCAATCCCAGCTGCACACGAGCTGCTCTTAGAACCTTGCAGCTTCCCAAAGAAAGACTCCCGCTACGTCCTGGACAGCTTTTTTTTTTTTTTTACAAAGAGGTTTTTTGGGTTTTGTTTTGTTTTTTGGGGTTTCTGTTTGTTTGTCTCCACCGGGAGGAGCTCCGACTTTCGGAGCCGCGACAGCGGGGACGCGGGCTAGCGGGCTGCGGCGACCGCGGCGGGGCCGGGGCGAGGGGTGCGCGCCCCCAGGCTCGGCCCGCGCAGCCCCGGGACCAGGGCGCCGAGCCCCTCCCGCGGCCCCCGCCCAGGCCCGGCGCGTCCCCGCACCCCGGGGCTTGCAGAGGGGAGGCGAGGGGGAGGCGAGGGGAGGGGAGGCGAGGGGAGGGGAGGGGAGGGAGGGCGCGCGGCCCGGCCGCCGACTCACCGCCGCCCTCCTGGCAGGGCGAGGCTCGCTCCAGGCGCACGTGATGCTCGGCGCGGGGCAGCGGCCCGAAGGCCTGCGCGCATTTGCCCGCCGCCGCTTTGCCGTAAAAGGGCTCATTGTCCAGCGTCTCCATAACGTGCTCCAGCGCGCCGCCGGCGCCCATGTAGAAGTCCCCGCTTTTACCCGGCGGGCTCTTGAGCGCGAACTTCTCGCTCAGAAACTCCATAGTCCCGGCGGGGCGGTCGCGGGGCGGCAGGCCCGAGGGCGCCGGGGGGCGGGGGGGCGCGCGGGCGGGCGCGGCGGGAGCGGGCGCCGCGGCGGGGGGCTGCCCGGCTCCGAGCCCTCCGCTGCGTCCCGGCTGCGGCGCGGGCATCCGAGGTCGCTTTTATATCTTGAAACTCAGCTGGGCGCTCCGGGCAACCTCCCAGCTCTAATGAATATGAAAATAGGCAGGCGAGTAACTCCACCCCGGGGCCCCCTCCGCCCCCACCCCCCCCACCCCCCCGCCCCCCCACCCCCGCCTCCCCGGGCAGGGCGCGCCCGGGCCTGGCTTAGGCAGCCCCGAGTGCCGTTCCAGGCCGGTGCCGGGAGCGCCGAGGCCGCGGCCCCCAGAAGCCTCGTCGCCGCGACAGCCCACGGGCGCCTCGGAGGAGCGGGTGAGATCGCGGAGCGCTGAAGCCTCCGCCCGGCGCCCGGTCCGCCCCCGCGCCCCCGCCCCGCCCCGCCGGCCACTCACAGCCGGAGAGATTTAGAGGCGTCTTAAGAACTTGAAAGGAAGTTATTACTCCAAAGAGCTTTTATTTCATCCGTAAATCGTTTATGTGGAAGGTCCACGTTAAGCCGGATCCCCAGAAGCCAGCTCCAGCGCAGCCCGGGACTGGGGAGCGGGGGGGGGCTCCCGCCTCTGGCCCCGCGCCCCCGCGCCCCCCGCGCCCCCCGCGCCCCCGCGCCCCCGCGCCCCCGCCGCCTGGCCCGGCCGAGCTTTCTGGAAGGCCGCGCGTGCGAAGGGTGGGAGCCAGAGGCCCTGCCGGCGTCAGGCCCCTGCCAGTCCGTCTCCTCCTCCTCCTCCTCCTCCTCCTCCTCCTCCCGCTCCCCTCGGGCCACGGTCGTCTCGCTCCTTCCAGAGGCTTCTAGGAAAACCCGCTAGGAGCGGGGCCTCCTCCCCGGGCCCGGGGCGCAGGCCACACGGAGGCCGCTACACAAAGGGGCTTATGAGAGGGGGAGGCCTCCAGCGCGGTTTGGCAACAAATCCTTTGCGAGGGCGGCGGCGGCGGGGGCGCACGAGGCGGCGGGGGCGCGGGGGGCTCCCTGCGGGCAGGGCAGCGCCGCGGCCTCGGGTGGACCCGGGCCTCCGCCGCGTCTAAGGGCGCTTGCGCTCGGAGCCCCGGGCGCCCGGAGCAGCCGTTCGCAGCGGGCTCCGGACCTGGCGGGCTTGCTGCGAAGCTCGCACGGTCTGGGGACCACGGCCGGCAGCCCCGCCCCGGGCGGACTCTGTGCCAGGGTCCCCGACGGCCTTCGCAGCGCGCCTCGGGCACGCGGGGCAGCCGCGGCTCCGAGAGCGGGAAGGCCGGGCCCGGCTCCGGCGGGCGCCCCCGGGGACCCCCCCCAGCCTGAAGCCCCCTCGGCCGCCCCCAAATGCCCCGGGGACCACCCCCGCCCGCAGCCTCGGAGGAACCGCCCCGCAGCGCACCTCTGGGCTGCTGGGCGGGCCGCGAACCCCGGGGCCGGGCGGAGGAGCCCTGGCGCCCCGGGACGCCTCCGCAACGGGCTGGGGCCTCGAGCGCGCTCGGCTCCCGGGGAGCTGACCCCGTTCCTGCACCCACTGCGCTCCCGCAGCGCGCGCCCCGCACCTCCCAGCCCGGCGGGGCGGCGGGAGCGCGACCTGAGCCGTCCTGGGGGGCGCGGTCAGGGCACAAGGTACCCCCGGGGGACTGCGCCCCGAGGACGGAGCCAGACTCCACGGAGACGCGGGGCCCGCCCTGGCACCGTCGGCTGGAGGGGGTGCGGGGGGGCACCCCGGGCGTGCGGACCCCCATCAAGGCCGAGGAGCCCCCAAGCCTTGCAGGGCACCTCCGGGCGGGTGCCCGCGCCGCCCCTGCCGCAAAGCCGGGGGCCACTTAGCCGCCCATCCCCATCCCCATCTCTACGCGGCCTGACGGTCTTGTGCTCTCTCCTACCCCCCCCCCCCCTTACCTTCAGAGATAGTCTGCAAGAGTGACTTTCTGTAGTAAAGAAGGAGAGGGGGAGAGAGATGGCCATTGAATAGGTTTTTAAACATTTCGCAGCAGCAAGAATGACGCCTCGCGGCCTCGGAGATACGCGAACAACCCCTAGCTCTGAGCTCAGTTACGAGGTACCGCGCTGTCAGCCTGTTTATAAATATGCGTCTTAAGGACCCTAAATTTCCTGAAAAACATGCGATGTAGCTTAAATGAAAGACATATGAAGCCAGCTCCGGAGTACTTGTCCACCGCGGAAGGGCCAGCTCAGGGAGGAAAAACTACGGGGGAGCCCGGGAGCCCAGCCGCCTAGTAAACCGGCCCTGACCCACACCCAAACCCAGTTTTGGTGGTGGTGGTGGTTGGAGGGATGGGTGGGTGCAAGGTGTCACCAGCCACCCTTCACATCCCCGGAGCCTCCTGCAAATGCAGATCTATTTCACGGGAAGGCTGTGTGTTTGGGGACACGTAACCGCTTGTGCCCCTAACAGAGGGAACAGCTAATGGCAAACTCCCATAACGAATGCTTAATCCGCAGTTTTTGGCAAGAGGTTGGGTGTCTGGTTGCCAAAAGCTGTATTAAATAGATGTGGAGAGGCTGAGATGGAGTTTAGGGTAATGACACAGCTCCCACCATGGGAGCTTTGATAACACGCTTAAAATAAGCCTCGTGAAAATAATACCAATTACATGATTTCTGGAAGTCGCAAGAAGAGAGACCAAATCGGATTGGAGGCTATCTCGCCTTCGGTGAGACCTACCTGGGCTTTTTCTTCCTTGATGTTTTGAGGATAACTTTCTTGGAAATTGACTGTAGCACTTGGATAAATACTTTCTACCCAAACCTGGCATAGCTCTACCCTCCTCCGTAAGCTTTTAAAACCTCCCCTAAATCTTCCTTCCTCGTCCCAACCCTCTCCAGTTCCAACCAGTCAGCCCGGCCAGGGCCCCAGGGGTCAAGGTTCTGAGGAACCATCCGCTGGCAAGTAAGACCCAGTTTGTTAAGTCAGGGTCTGAGATTTTATCTCAGCAGGTTCAGTCCGTCGTGCCCCCCAGGCTACCGCTCCCTCCCTTCTCTGCTCCATCTTCCTATTTTGTCTTTGGAGGATGCTGTTGATCTCTTTCTAGACTCTGAGCCTGGGTTCTAAACTCGAGATCCCGGATCCCTGGGTGGCGCAGCGGTTTGGCGCCTGCCTTTGGCCCAGGGCGCGATCCTGGAGACCCGGGATCGAATCCCACGTCGGGCTCCCGGTGCATGGAGCCAGCTTCTCCCTTTGCCTGTGTCTCTGCCTCTCTCTCTCTCTCTCTCTGTGCCTGTGTGTGACTATCATAAATTAAAAATAATAATAATAAACTCGAGATCCTGCTCCCCATCTTTCCCGTCGGTCAAGAAATCCACCCGGAATAAAGCTGCGGGGCCTCCTTTTCTCCTCTGCTTCCTTCAAACCTGAACCTTCTCAGGGGGCATCAGGGCTTGCGAGAGGTGCTGGAAGGGCGCTGAGAGGTGGTAGGAGAGGGGCAGGGAGCGGGGGGTGGGGGGCAAGTTTCTTTTAAAGCCTCGCAAAATTTGGGACATCTTAGGATCCCAGCACCTTCAGGTCTCTGGGTGCTGTGAAGACACACAAGTGTCCTCACTTGGCTTTGATGGGGATGAAGTGCCTGGTGGGTGGGGTGGGTGGGGAGGGTGGGGAGGGGCGTCAGTAAGGAATGCGCCCTAGTGCCCTAGTCCCGAAAGCAAAAGGGTGGTGAGCACCCAGTGGATTCAAGTCTCAGCCTCTTGGTGAACTTGGTTCTCTCCTCCTTCCTCTGGCACCTCACTTGCAAACGGTGGGGAGGGGGGTGCCTGTATGGTGAAGTGACTCCGATGATGATGCTCGGATTTGAAGTTACATCTAACATTCCTGCAATCAGTCTGTGGTTGTTGCTGTTGTTGTCAGGTGCCAACTGACGACAGTTGGCAAACAGTAATTTGGGATGGGTTGTTTTTAAAATGTTCTTTACTTAACTCCCTTTAGAGCCTAGAATTAAAGTAATTGGATAAACTAAAACTGGTTGAGAAGCCCACGGAGGTGACTATTTGACTCCTCCAGACAGGGACACACACGTGTAAATTCAGATAAGCTAAGAGGTTGGCTCTCAGCCTGACATACTTTACTTTATATATATATATATATATACACATGTATATATAATATACATATTATACACATATATACATATTATATATTATATAATATATGTAAAATAACTGATATAAATACTTGTTAATATAATTAATATATAATTATATATACATATATAATATATAAAATAATTGATATAAATATTAATTATTAATATATGTTATATATATAAAATTCTCATGGTCGAAAAAGCTGCATTTAATGTTCCCCTCCCCCATGAGAATATATTCTGGGAAATGAAATATATTTTGAGTTCATACATCAAAGCAGCCATTGAAGCCATGTGTTGGACCACTCTAGTTCCTTTCCTTCCCAGCTTCTTGAAGGAGAAGTCACACTTCTAGAATAAGAGCGGGAATGTCAAGATAGTATTGCAAGGACTTGAGTCTCAGCACTTTCTTTTCTGTGGTGAGAGTTTGAGACACATTACTAAGTACAGCGAGGAAAAAACGCGGGCGGAATCATATGACCTATGCCAAATGCAGAAAAGCAGGGGTCCGGAGAGGGGAGGAAAGGCTGGGTGGAGGAGGGAAAACTCATGAAAAAGTACTCGAATAATTGGATGTCATGTACGATGGCAAGAAGCCAGGTGGCCTCGTGCTCGTGTGTGCTCTGCTGCTGTTTCTCTTTGCTGGCTTCCCCTGCAGCCTTCCCACAGCTCCACAGACATAACAGATCCAGAAATACATTTTGCATCAAAGCAGCTCAAGAGGTTTCCCCCCAAATAAAAATACATACACACACACGAAGAACTCTTTAAGTGTTTCTTTTACATACATGTGCCAATGCATCATCATAGACTCAAGAAAACACACCTACAGGCTCATGTATGACTGTCAGGTTTTTGAGGCTTCTGTATTTCAATTTTAAAAAACAGTTACTCGAATTTTAATCCATCCTGTCAGTCTGTCAAGTGTCCTGTTACAAGCTCTCATCCAGGATAGATTAAATTTACCTGCAATTTCACTAGTAATACTAAATATCATGGTCGTTCAGAAACTCGCATGATTCCTCAAAGAGCTATGCTTGCCTTTGAATTTCAACTTGTTTCAGAGTTTTTCACATAGTTGCCCTCTTAACTAGAGAAGTGGATTTGACTTCTGTTCTCCTAAAGGCTCCAAATTAAATCTAAAAATCTAAGAGCATTTTTTTCCCTCCCGTGGAAATATGTGGCCTTATCTAACATACGTCATGGTTTACATTTACTATGAAGTCGTTTACATCTACTACAGAAGTGCATTTTACAAATACAAAAACTCATTAATTCAACCGCGATAACCTAGTCACCTCTGTTATTCGCGATGGCTGTCTTCGTTGCTTCAGGAGTTTTAGGTGAAATACAGAATCATTAAAGTAAGATCTATGGGGATCCCTGGGTGGCTCAGTGGTTCAGTGCCTGCCTTGGCCCAGGGCGGGATCCTGGAGTCCCGGGATCAGTCCCCGCTGGGGCTCCCTGCAGGGAGCCTGCTCTCCCTCTGCCTGTGTCTCTGCCTCTCTCTATCTCTCATGAATAAGTAAATAAAGTCTTTTTTTAAAAAATAAGAATAAAGATCTATGACGCGTACACCTTTAAAAAGTTTATGATGACATGAAGCTGGAGTTCATTCATAAACTCAGATTTTACTCGCAATTAACCGTTTACCTGGAGCATGTCTTCCACTATTATGAGATAATTGTTTAAAGTTCTATCCATGGGTATTTTTAGATCCTCCCCCCCCCCCAGCTGATTATGTAGCTAAGTCTTTTTTTTTTTTTTTTTGTATATTTTTAAAATTGGAGTTCGATTTGCCAACCTGTAGGCTAACACCCAGGGCTGGCGGTCAAGTGCCCCCTGTGGCTGAGTCGGAAAGGCAGGGCTGCTCCTCTTGCAGCAGGTTGTGCACACCCACCCACCCGCGCATTGTGTTCACGTTTCAGGTAAAAACTCAGAGAATGTCTCAGTATAGACAGAGGCAAAATAGCAGGACGGGTGTCCTCCTCGGCGCCCGAATTAGAAGACCGAAGTGTGGGAGTCCGCGGTCCTGAAGCCAACCCACCAGGCTACGATTCACGGACGGAGTCAGGGCCAAGATCCAAAGAGAAAGCAGCGACCCCGGGGCCTGGCCCCGCCTGGGCCTCCACGGCGCCCCCCCCCGCCCCGCGGCCCCGGGCGAGGCCCCAGGGTTTGCGGGGACCCGAGCGGCGCGCTGGGAAGGCACCGCCGCGAGCCGCCCCCGTAAGCCTCGCGCTTCCGAAGTTGGACGGAGCGGAGGAAACACGAACGCGTCCCCGACAGCCGGCCGCGGCGCCCCGCTCTCCCGGAGCCACGGGGGACCCCAGGTGCGCCCTCGGCTCCCCGCAGCCCCGCAGCCCCGCAGCCCCGCGGTTCCCGCCGCCGTCCTGCCGAGTCCTGCCGAGTCCTGCCGAGGGCCGAGGGCCGTTTCCCTGGCGAAGGGCCCGCAAGCAGATTTCCGGGACCGGGTGCCCCGGGGTGGGGGGGAGGGGGGCTCGCGGGTCGCCCCCCACCCCGGGAGCGGAGTCCGGGAGGGGAGTCGGGGCGCCTCCGTGGGCGGGGGGGGGGAGAGACCCCGCCTGATGTGACCTCGGGGCGGGGGGGGGACCCCGCCTGATGTGACCTCGGGGCGGGGGGGGGGACCCCGCCTGACGTGACCTCGGGGCGGGGGTGGGACCCCGCCTGATGTGACCTAGGGTAGCAGAGGGGGGGACCCCGCCTGATGTGACCTGGGGCGGGGGTGGGACCCCGCCTGATGTGACCTGGGGCGGGGGGGGGGACCCCGCCTGATGTGACCTGGAGGGGAGGGGGGACCCCGCCTGATGTGACCTGGGGCAGGGGTGGGACCCCGCCTGATGTGACCTAGGGTAGCAGAGGGGGGGACCCCGCCTGATGTGACCTGGGGCGGGGGGGGGACCCCGCCTGATGTGACCTGGGGCGGGGGGGGGACCCCGCCTGATGTGACCTGGGGCGGGGGGGGGACCCCGCCTGATGTGACCTAGGGTAGCAGAGGGGGGGACCCCGCCTGATGTGACCTGGGGCGGGGGGGGGCACCCCGCCTGATGTGACCTAGGGTAGCAGAGGGGGGGACCCCGCCTGATGTGACTTCGGGGCGGGGGGGGGGGACCCCGCCTGATGCGACCTGGGGGCCGCGCGGTCACCCAGGCCCGGGACGACGCTGTGGCCGCGGGGGAGCGGGCCGGGGAGTCTCGGAGCCGAGAGGGCGCAGCGTCGCTTCTCCCGTGAACCTCGAGCCTCCACGACGATGGCGAGAGGCCGGTGGTTAACCGAGTTGCTGCTAATATTTCACCCGTGGTGCTTTCCCTCCTTTAAAGTCTAACTCTTGGGAAAACAACGTATTTTAAGCTTTCCATCCAAATAT
This sequence comes from Vulpes lagopus, assembly GCF_018345385.1. Lineage (NCBI taxonomy): Eukaryota > Metazoa > Chordata > Mammalia > Carnivora > Canidae > Vulpes > Vulpes lagopus. The sequence goes on from NC_054846.1 coordinate 37,434,666, forward strand.
TGATATTGGCAAATGGATCCCGCCCCCGTCCCCCGGTGAGGACAGGGCCCCTCTGTTCCCGAGCCGCGCTCGGCGCTCACCGCCCGCGGGCTGCGCGGTCCCGGCCACGGCAGGCCCGGCGCGCTCCGGACGCCCGCGGCTCGCTCCCCGCCCGCTGCCCGCTGCCCGCCGCCCGCTCCTCGCCCGCTCCCCGCCCGCTCCCCGCCCGCTGCCCGCTCCCCGCCCGCCGCCCGCCGCCCGCCCGCCGCCCGCCCGCCGCCCGCCGCCCGCTCTCCGCTGCCCGCCGCCCGCCCGCCGCCCGCCCGCCGCCCGCTGCCCGCCGCCCCCGCCGCCCGCCCGCCGCCCGCCGCCCGCTCCCCGCCCGCTGCCCGCTCTCCGCCGCCCGCTCCCCGCCCGCTCCCCGCTCCTCGCCCGCTCCTCGCCCGCTCCCCGCTCCCCGCCCGCCGCCCGCCGCCCGCCGCCCGCCTCTCCCCGCCTCTCCCCGCGCGGGAGCCGCGCTGCGGGAAGACCCAACCGCGGGCAACGGCCTAGGCGCCAAGACCTCGTTTGACGCGAGGCATTGCCCCGCGGTGGCTGGAGTTTTAAGACCCACGTCCAGGGCAGCGGGTCCCCAGACAGGAATCCCGGGACCTCCGCGGATTACGTCATTTCTCGCTTTCCCTACATCACAGGGACCTTTGTGCAATTAAACACTTTCCTGCCCTCGCAGTTTGCCGTCCTAGATCACAGAACCTCACGACTGCATAATTTATTCATAAAGTTCAAGGATAACAAGCAGTTAAAATCCAGTGCTATCCTTTCAGATACTTAAGGGAACATTTTTTTTCAGGTTATCAAAAAGAAAAAAAAGAAAAGAAAAGAAAAGAAAAAGAGATGGCTTCAACCAGTTCATTGAAATTGGATTCTTTGCAAGATCTCAACCACTTGTGCAACACCAAAACCAAAATACACACACACACACACACACACACGTTTAAAATAGAATTTATTTGAGAAGAAATCTCTTTAATGCAGTTACTTTTAAGGGGTCCAAATATTTCCAATAAAGTTAATTTCTGGTTACATTAATGAAATTATTTCTTCTGTGCTATGTTTGATTCACATGTGCTACTTTTGGACAAAGGGGTTTGCAATCATCCTTTTGCCACATTAAGAATCGGTGCTCCCTTCAGCAGCACATATATGCTGCATTAAGGATTGTTTAATACTTGAATTAAGCAAAATCTAAGTAATTGATTCTTATTTTAAGAATGTCCTTTAATTCTGCATTCTAAAGTTAATACAACTTTGAGTACTAACTTAGAGTTTAAAAATACAAATCTTGACAGAATTAAAAGAAACTATCAGTGCAGTCTTTATTTTTCATGAAGTAAAATAGATCTATGAGCAATGTTTCATTTAAAGCTTCTTTGGGAAAAAAATAAAGCTTCTTTGGGTATCTCTAACTGCTGAGTTAGAATTGAGGCAAATGGTATAGGATGGAGGGGCTTCTCTAAAGTATCTCATGCAGCTTTTTTTTAGTTCCAGCAGTAAACACTATAATCTTATAAACTATTTAAAAATTTCCTTCAAGTGTTATTAAGGGTGGACCTTAATTCTGTTCAATATTTTCTCCAAAATCTCAAATACAGATATCACACTTAGAAGTTTTATAGAGTAGCTATTCTTAGGGGGGATAAAGACTTCAAATACAAGAAAAATTGGCAGGCAAATGTTTTTGGAGAAAGTGGAATGATGGAATTAAACCAATGGAGACAAATATGAAGTTTCAAATGAAGATTTAAAAATAAATACAGAAGAGGGGAAGCAAAGCTAATAAGGGTCCATACAATAAAGATCTGAGCATATTTTGAGTCTACAGCATGATTTAGTTGCTAAGGTAGTTAAAACACACTTCACTTACATTAGCAGAATTGAAGCATCATACATCCAGAAAGATTAATCTTCACTATATGCTCTGTTATGCAGAAATCTAGAGAACTGAGAAGTGCTCTGGAAACTATTTTTACTAACCAAGAGAAATTGATCATTTTGAGCTTTTCTAGTATACAGTTGATGAGTCAAAGAGGATTTGGAAAGGCTGTCATGCAAAGAATGGTTAAAGGAGTTAATGATTTTTAGCTAAGAGAAGATATGCAAAAGACCTATCACGTTTATTCAGTGTGGCCCCTGCGGTGGAACTAGATGGATTGGCTTCAGATAGAAACCAGTTTTTTTAGTATTAAAAAAAAAAAAAAGTTTTAACATTGAAAGTTCTCTGTGACTAAAGTGAGCTGATTCTCAAAGCTGCATGCTCTGGGCAAGGGATTTGACAGAGGTAAGCCTGTGTTGTACAAATCTCTCGCAAATCAAAGCTTTCAGACTGCGTCCTTCACAGTTACCATAGCATTACCTCTCTGAAGTTTCCTTCGTCAAAAAATTACTGTACTATTAATATCCAAATTAGGATTAATTTTCTCTAAGGAAAAAAATAACTTTTTCCATATTTTGCCTTAATTAGGAGCTGAAATTAAAAGCAAATGTTGTCTGTCAAACTATCATTGTATCCTTCTGGCCTGCCTATATTTTTATTATTTAGATAACTTTTTCAATTACCTATCGGTGGCACCTTTGGGTAGCTGGTAACACAGTCTCTGCAATAGCGTATGTGTGCATATCTTTTTCGTGTAGGCAAATACGGAGTAGGTTGGGACTCAAATGGTTTGGGTCCACCTGGACCACCTGCCCCTTGTGTGGTGCTGAGAAGGTACGTAACCATTTATGATTCAGTATCATCTTCTATAAAATGGGGCTAGGACTAGTGCCTACCTCAAGAAATGAGAGTAAATAAAAGGACTGAATGCATGTAGAAGACTCAGGGACAGTGCCTGGCCATATTATGAGCACTATGTGTTTACTGTTATGATTTTTAAAATTCAGAATGGGAAAGCACTTAAGATGATGGACATAGTAAAAAATAAACAAGTGGTGCTATGGAATGAAAAGTGACTTTAAAAAAATTCAACTATTTAAAATAAGAAAATGAAATATATAATTACAATTTAAGAAAGATCACACCTGAGAAACAAATCTCCATGAGAATTCTATGTCCCGACATGTGTGTACTAGTTTGAGGTAAGTGTGTTTGCTGCAAACTATAATTCAGTCAGGTTGTAAACATAGGTATTATTACCTCTAACAGGTTTTCCAAGATTTTTATGACTTGGGAGGCTGGGGACCTGTTACTAACCATCATTCTGTATAACCTAAAACAAATACAGTTACTTATGTAAGTCTCAGCTTCTCTTGTTAAAATACTCCCATTGAAAGCCATCTATTGAAAAAAGATCATATTATTTTTTAGAAATACAATTCTTATCAATTAAATAAACTACATGGCTTCTAGAAGGCTACTATGGACTGAACGTTTGTATCTTCTCGAAATCCATATGTTGAAACCTTAATCCCCAATGTGATAGTATTTAGAGGTGGGGCCTTTGGGAGGTGATTGGGGTTATATTTTTGGTCATGAGAGTGGAGGCTTCATGAGGAGATTCACGCCCTTATAAAGGGATAAAGAGATGGGAGGTCTCACCCTCTGCCATGAGAGAATATGGCAAGAAGATGGCCACCTGTAAACCAGGAAGAGGCCCCTTGACCATGTTAGCACCCTGATCTCAGAATTGAAGACTGCAGAACTGTGAGAAATAAATGCTCGTTGTGAGAAATAAATGCTCGTTGTTTAAGCCACCCACACCATGGTATCCTGTTGTAGCAACCCAAGCCAACTGAGACAGAGGCCTTAACAATCCTTTGATTCTAATAGATTCCAATTATAGAAATTCTAGCTTTTTCTAGCCATTATGAGACTTAGAAGACTCAGCATCATGTTCCTGAAGGCTTCATAACACTTCCGCTGGAGTAGAGCGGCTTGTTTAGGGTATCACCGTCTGTATCCATGGCCTTGCAGGGGAAGCATTTACACAGAGTTCAGCCCATGTCTGTACTTGGAAGCAGCTTCACTTAGAATTTGAGAATATCAGCATATGTAAAACCAACTCTCAACAGACTTTGATGCGAGTAATTTTACTGTTATTTCATATTTGAATCAAATTCAATTTCCCACTGATCATGTCCATTTTTATTTTGAGATTATGCCAGCAATTATTGGTAATAATAGCATTGCCTTCTTATTTTTGAAAACCATCACCTAGCAGTTTTCTGCCTAAAGGCTGTAGGCAGGACAGATCTCAGAGTACTTTATCCAATCCTACTTCCCAATTACATTTCCCAGTAATTCTCTATCTCTCTCACCAGGCTCCTTCTGTTTTGTTTGTTTGTTTGTTTGTTTTGTTTTGTTTATGATTTTATTTATTTATTCATGAGAGATAGATAGAGAGAGAGAGAGGCAGAGACATAGGCAGAGAGAGAAACAGGCTCCCCGTGGGAAGCCTGATGCTGGACTCGATCCCAGGACCCCGGGATCATGACTGGAGCCAAGGCAGACGCTCAACCACTGAGCCACCCAGGCGTTCTTAGGCTGTGTCCGTTCTGTCCAATAATCCAGTCTCTGGATTGTTCTCTCCGTTCCCTGGACATGTCACTGCTAGCTGTGTCCAGGTATTTTATTTGCCTAAAATGCTTTCCTTAATATCAATTCATCTTTCGAGATCAATTAAATAGAATGTGAAAACACCCTTTCCATGTCTATTCTCATTTGAAACTAATACTTCCCATGCTCCAAACATTTTCTAACCCTTTTGGGATGCTAAAATAGAAGTTCCTGTTAGTGTTTATTGGATTTAGGCTAACATTCATCTTTTAAAGTTAGACTATATTTATGAAGATTAAAAAAAAGTTTCTTGTTGATCAAAAAATGAATAAAGATTAAGAAAGGAATAAAATCGGGGCAGCCCCGATGGCGCAGCGGTTTAGCGCTGCCTGTAGCAGGGGGTGTGATCCTGGAGACCCAGGATCGAGTCCCATGTTGGGCTCCCCGTGAGGAGCCTGCTTCTCCCTCTGCCTCTCTCTCTCTCTCTCTCTCTCTCTCTCTCTAATATGCTTTTCTTTGTCTCCCTAGAGAGACAATGAGCCAATATTTCCCTTTGAAGGGGAGGGGATGAGAAGTGAAGAAATATGAGAGAAGTGGAGACTCTGCACCAGGCTAGCTAATTACCTGGCATCCACTTTGGGACCTGGTAGTAGAAACATTTTATGGGTCCATTTGGGAGTTTAGAGCACTGCCTACCGAGTTCTGGTGCTGGCATTTTAACCTATAGAAATATGTGCTTTACTTGTCCATGTGAAAAGCAAGCTACATGCTATTAGAAATGTATGCATTTTACATTTCCAAAATATTCTGTATACTTTCAATGGAGGATGCTCAATATGTATGTGTTTTTTTTACAATATGTATGTATATGTGAAGCATTCAATTCTACCGTCATTCTGAGTCAAATTTAGAGAAGTCAGTTTTAAAGATCTTTTAAAATATTTTCCATCATTTCATAGAAATACTTGCTAAATAAGGTATGCAGAATCGATCCAATTTTTGGCTTAATTTTGGAAGATGAGTTTGGAAAGATTTTCTTTGCCAAGTCATTTATTGAGTGCTTATGATACATAACGTACTGAGCCAGGGGCTCTTCATATACTTGGTCTCTTGACCTCATAGCACCATAGGAGTTATAATCCTAATTTAATGGTAAGCAAGCAGGCTCACAGAGTTTGCAATTGTCTAAGATGACACATAAGAGTGAGGATTAGAACATAGGACAGATTACAAAACTCTCTCTCTCTCTCTCTCTATATATATATATATATATATATATACTCTTTACTTTTTTACATATATATGCATATATATACATATATATATATACATATACATATATATGTGTATATATATTCTCTTTACTTTTGTCCAGGTGCCTCATTCCAAAGCATGTACTGAGCAGAACAAAATTGCTGTGCTGATTTCTTACTTTCTTCTATGTATTTTACTGAGTTATTCTAAATGTTGGATTCATATCAAAGTTAGTAGAAAGTCCACGGCTAGACAAAATCTGAATGATTCAGAGAGATGAGAAACAGATCCATCCTTACCATGTCTATGAGACATATCAGTCAGAAATCATCTTATATTTATACCATTTTATTGTTCCCCAAACACGTAATTTTAGGGGTTAGGGCAGCTGAAGTTTTTGTCCCTGTAAGATAGTGTGTCCTTGCAGTTCCATTTGATAAAAGAAATAGGTGGCGGATATTGGGTTAAATAAAATGCACTAATTTTATCAATTTCTTTTTACATTTGTAACATGGCTACCAGAAAATTTAAAATTATATATGTGGCTCATTATATTTGTACTGTACAAATGCTGATCTAGAACGAGTCTATGAGGATTCTGAAACAAGTGTGAAGCTTCTATTACAGCTTTTGCAAGAGAAAATTATTTTTAGGAAATGCCAATGACATTAAAAAAAAAAAAAGTTTTACATTTACTCACCTGGTTACCACTGGTAGATGCATTCAGGCTTCCAGAAAGAAAGCATAGGCTTGAAGTGGTTTCTCCCCTTTGCTTTTGCATTGGAGATGTGGTTATACCAATACCTAAAATGTAAGGAATGCTACGAAGATTACACTCAGTCATGGTAAAAATCAACCTTGAAATAAAAAGGAACCCTTTACCTGTTGTAATTATTAATTGGATTAGTTCACTTTTCTCAAAGGCTCCCTAGAAGGGATCTTCCCTGGCACCTTGGCCAGCTACTGCCTGAAGGCAAAGATGACAGACAAGTACCAGAGAGGCCCTTACTCTCGAAACAGCACAGCTAAAGGCGGCTAAGCAGACTTTTCCAGTTGGCGCATTCTCTCCTGCTGCTCCACGAGAGCATGCTGCCCCCTGCCTTCTGCTTCCCTGAGCTCTGGAGTTCTCATGATCCCCTCTCCAGGTTGCCATTCCAGACCTACTAGGCAGGTGGTGGTGGGGGGCGGGGGCTCTGGCTCTAAAGTGCTGGCAGGGGTATGTCATAAATGACAAGTCACATGAAATGTTTCACTTCAGTTTTTGACTTGGGTAAAATTCTGGCTCCTAGGAACAGTAGGTGAACCGCATACTATTTGGATGGGAAGGAAAAATGGTGGTCAGACAGGACCACATAAAGCCCATGTTGATTATATGCTTTTTAGAAGCTGTAAACATGCTATGTGCTGTTTTCAAATAAATCATATTCGGTTATGCAACTGTTAGCGGTTTTCATGTTTTGTGTATTAGATTAAAATTGGGTTTATAATACAGTAAGATGCCAAATATAACATTGTTCCCATGGAAAGGCCTTATTTATGTCCATTCAAATCATGCCATTTGAAAATTAACAGCTATCCATACGTCAAGTCTGAGATAACATAGACTACAAGGTGAGTGCTAATTTTGTTTCTTGCCACCAGTAACATAAAAGACCTTTACTTGACGTTATAAGATGGGCTTTTATTAAAAACAAATACAAACAAAATGAAATATATATATATGTTAATTTTAATGAAATTAAATTCAATTACACCATTTTAGAGTCTAGAACCACAATTTAATTTTCCTTTTTATTTTTATTTTTTTTAATTTTTTTATTGGAGTTCAATTTGCCAACATATAGCATATAACACCCAGTGCTCATCCTGCCAAGTGCCCCCCTCAGTGCCCATCACCCAGTCACCCCAACCCCCCACCCACCTCCCCTTCCACTACCTCTTGTTCATTTCCCAGAGTTCGGTGTCTCTCATGTTTTGTCAGCCTCACTTAATTTTCCTTTTTATTTCATAATACTCTCTAGGGTTAGCAGAATCAATTATCTGTTTTCTTACAAATTAACATTTTTGTGCCCTGTTTTCTGGGGTCACTATCTTTTATCTACCATCTCACCAATTATTCTCTGCATCTATAACACTCTACCTAATAGCCTTCAGATCAGTGCCATCCAGCAGAAATAGAACATTCAATATCGATGTAATTTCAAATATTTCCAGTACTCACATCTTAAAAAAATATATATATATTTCGATGATACTTTTTATTTAGGGCAAAATACTATTAGTTCAACATAATCAATATAAAATTATCGGGCAATTTTGCATTCTCTTTTCATACTAAATGTTTGAAATCTGCTGTGTATTTTATATTTACATCATCTCTCAATTCAAACTAACTGTATTGAAAGTACCAGGTAGCTACATGTGTCTAGGGGCTAATGTTCTAGATACCTTAGGTCTAGATTATATATAGCTCTTTAGCTTCTAGAAAGAGGCTTTCTCTGAATCTCTTAACCATCAATGACAAAAACAGCTGCATCTGGGTAAGCAAAGATATCATGGTAGATAATGGATTGCATCTGTATGGAAAAAGACAGAATAACATCTCTTATTAGTGATGAGTTAGAAATTCGCCCTGACAACCATTATTCCATAGAATGATTAGGGATCTTCTTCCACTAAATTAGAGTCTATTCACTTGATAACTCACTTTCTCCCAGTAGAGTCATGAAAACCATAAATTCAGATGCTGAATTATTTTCTGGGCCTTAAAGATGATAGAAACGGCATTTGGTACAAAATACGATAATAAAGGAAATAGTAAGGGGAGACCTTACCAGCTTATTTTCCTTTTCAAAAGAATAGACAAAAAATGTTTCTCTTTTCTAAGAAACGTATTATAGTCACTTTGGTTATAGCATACTACCAGTAAAGTATTGTCAAAATACATAGCACATGTTTAATTGTATTAGTCTGAACTTTGGCTCAATGTTACCTAGATTTTGAGAAAAATGTGAGAATATGAGTAAATTATGAGCAACCAAGAGAAAATCATGACAAAGGCCAATTCAATAACAGCATAATCAAAATGTGGAACATCCAAAGCTACTTATGCTGATGCTAGGAGGTTTAGAATTACAGAGATCTCTTAAAACACTGCTATTTATTGTTCATTTGCAACTTTAACTTAAAAACCTTTTAATCCCTGTCTGTGCCTTCCAACTTATTCTTTCTGGTTAAAATGCATTATCCCTTGTTTTCTCAAAAAAAAAAAAAAAAAAAAAAAACCCAAAACTAATTTCCAGGAATTTTGGTGTATTCTCCCTTTTGCCTTTAAGGCAGAGCATTGCCTTGAACAGTGCTTTGGCTTTTGTTCTACTATTCTGACTTTTTTGTTTTTTAACGTGGTGGCTGTAACTTTAATTAATTTATGAGCACAATAAGTAATGAGGTTTTGGAATGCTTCTCAAAATACCTAAAAAGCTCTCTTATAATGCACTATGTGCACAAAGATGTTGTTGGCAGACTGGACCTTGGGAAAATGACACCTCCATAAACCATAGAGTTAACTCTCATATCAAGACATTCTGGAATCTCCAAACACTGCCAAACACATCCACCAGCCTTTTCTGTGATCAGGGATTCACTTTGCCATTCTCACTGGAAATGCCTGGTAATTATGATAGCACTGGGGAAGGGGACAGTTAGGAAGGTGAGAATTGAGTTGGGGAGGGTTCAGGAAAGACAAAATGTCACTTGGAGTTGTGCATTTGAATAGTAACATTGCCTGGGTCCCTTGCTATCAATCCAAAATTCAGTCAACTAAGTGACAACATAGGCTCACATTTTTGCCTTCCCAAATCTTAAAGACAAATATTGGCCTTAATGGCTCCCCCGCAAGGCAGCAGGAGAAAAGAGTATCTCTTGGTTTGATTTCTTTCAGGTTCTATTCAACTTTTTAAATTAAAAAAAATTACATTATTTAAAAAAAGGATTCGATTTTAAAATTTACCTTTTCTATTTTCATAAAGGCAAATAAGCTAGTGGTAGAAATGATGCTTGAACTTGGATTTTGTAAATGAACATTTGAAGCCCAGACACAATAAACAACACTACAAAGAACTTCCAATTTAACAACATAATTTGGAAAGTATTTTATTGACATCTTCATCAGTCATCACCTACAAATTTAAGAAGCATCAGCACCCATCATCTTCCTCAGAATTAATATTTTGAAACAATTTACACAAATCACAGAATAAGGAAACTATAGACTAAATTATTTTTAGGCACGAAAGCAGTTTAATCATAAACATCTCACTTCTCATACTAACTTTTTCATTTCATTGATTTGAGCATATGAACCATAAAACCCCATCAATTTCAGCTCTGATGTGGTTTTCTCTTGCAGGGTTCACAGTAAGTTGTGATAAAATATTTTCCATCATTACATTATGCTGGTCTGTGGGTGCTCTTATTAGAAAGATGACATAACAGCATGTTCATAAAGCAACTACACATGGAGCTTACGTTCCAAAGCTCAATTTCTAGGCCACAGCATATGAATATCTGTTTTCTTTGATTGACAGCTCAAGCTTCATTAACATTTCTATCTCAATCATGTTAAGAGAGATTTATAGGTTTGAAATGCAATAGAGCTCCAGAAGTAGGTAGGGGGTACAAACAAAATAAGTGCATCTTTAAATCTGCTTAGCCATTTTTAGATGAAATCCTTCAATAAAGAGTAGGAAAAGCAAAGGGAAAAAAACTAAAGTTCACTAAATCCTATTACACAACAACACCCTGGGAAGTCACTGGAGAACTTAGCGTGGTGAAAAAAGCTCCAAACTCAGGAAGGTAAAAGATCCTAAGGAGCATGAAAGGTGAATACAGTATTTTGAACATTGTATTTACTAAGACATCATAGAATATTAACCACAAAAAGTAAGAACTTAATAAAACTGGTCTGTGGCTTTAGAAAATAGATTAATATTACAAAATTTTAAGATGGAGATGTGAAAAGTTTTTAAAAATAATTTTGAGGCAACTTAACTGAAATTAAAATAAGAGTATATGATAATATAAATATTTAAACTGATATTTCATTTTAGTTTAAGCACAAAGTATATTTTCTTAAAATAACTCTATTTAAGATGACTTAAAGTAAAAGAAAAGGCCATTTTCATTGTCTACTCTAAATATCTTCTGGATGAATTTATCTTTCAAATGCCCAATGATAATAGTCAAATAAAATTTATCAATGTATTAATTATTCATTAATACTATGAGCAGGGTCAATAAATTGCAGCTATATTCTCTTACAATATGTGTATGGTATTACAACTTATTATGGTATGAAAACCATCTTTAATACATATGTCATAAAATCTTTAAACAAAAGAAGAAATTGGATAGGCAAATTCCATTACAATATTTTAAGAATTAATTCTGGAGGCCGTTCCTCATAAACATAGGAACAATAGCAAAACTGTGTTTTACAGATGGGAAATCAGATAACTCCATCAGCAAACAAAATTGTGGAATATGTATAATAATACAAATTAAATACAGTACTCTAAAACCTTTTATTCAATTGGTAACATGACCAGATACCCATAGATCTCTGGAGAAAACCGTGTGCCATATGTTTTGAATGCTGAAGCTTGAAGAATTAGTTTGAGGTTTTCGCCTTCTTTTTGCCACTTCCCCATCCACCACTGAGTTGTACAGGATAGTCACGGAATGATATACGTTCTTTCTTAGAAGGTCTTGTATTTGTTATCACTGGAGCAAGTATTCCCTTAATTGAAAAACCTAGACAGTGATATTAAATGGACACTTTCACTTAACTCTACCCGAGTAAAATTATATTTTAAAGTAAGAAATATATTTGTCAACAACACTTATTTGAGAATTGTATGATCTTTGAATTTAAAAAAAAGCATATTTAGTATCTTTTTTTTGTTTGCAAAATAAAGTTTGGTATAACATACATTTTGTTCAAAAAAAAGGAAATGATTGAAAAAAATAAATAGGTATGTTTTCTTCTATCTACAAGTCAAGACTATCTACAGGTAGTTCAAGACTGAGATGATACATCTTCCTAGTTTTTAGGTATCTAAATTTGTTTTTATTTTCAAAGCTTAAACGTTTATAATTGTGTTTTCATAAAAGAATATGTTATAATTAGTTTTAGAGATAGTTCTGTTAAGGACTTCTTCAAAAAAAAAAAATTCTTGTTAAAACAGAAAACGTATTAGGTCTAGAATCAAAAAATATCCGTGGGTTCTAGTCTGGCAGCTTTGTGACTCTAAACAGGTTATGACCTTTCTAAACCTTCGTTTTATAAATGAGGGAAACAATCTGTGCATTACAGGATTATTGTGAAGATTACCTTTCTGATTATACTGCAATGGTGGTAAGAACTATGAGAATGCTTTGTAAAGAGATGCTATAAAATGGGAGAAATTATTATAGTCAACAATTTAGAATTTATCCAGAAAAAAGTATCAAAAATTGTTAGAAGCTAAAAATAAATAGTAGCTTAAAGAATAGGACAGTGGATTAGGAATGTTTTACTCAGCAAGACCCCAGAATGCCATATCAAAAATACTATTTAAGAATTATAATCATCTGCTTTAAATCTCCTGAAGATTAAGCAAGCACAGGGTCCTATCTGTGGGGGAAGCAGTCTGAAAAGCAGCAGAGTGAGGAATTCCAGAGCTCCCTTAGGCTGGAGGCAAAGGTTCAAACCACGTGACTCTCCATTGTGATGCTATTGTGCTTTAAATGTTTAGGAGGAGAAATGCCTAATTAAACAAACAAACAAACAAACAAACAAACATTATGCTTTTCCAACTGAAACTTAAAATATTTTTTTAAATGTGTCTAAACAGAAAGGTCAGGGAACACTAGACCATTTGTGGAAATTTGCCTTAATTTCAAATTTGGTCCAGCATGATGGTAGATATTGATTGTAAAAGCCCATTTTATATTTAAAAAGCTTTTTTATTTATTTTATTTTATTTTTTTTTTTAAAAAGTTTTTATTTATTTATTCATGAGAGACACAGAGAGAGAGAGAGGCAGAGACATAGGCAGAGGGAGAAGCAGGCTCCATGCACCGGGAGCCTGATGTGGGATTCGATCCCGGGTCTCCAGGATCGCGCCCTGGGCCAAAGGCAAGCGCCAAACCACTGCGCCACCCAGGGATCCCTATTTATTTTATTTTTAAAAAGATTTTATTTATTTATTCATGAGAGACACAGAGAGAGAGAGAGGCAGAGACATAGGCAGAGGGAGAAGCAGGCTCCATGCAGGAAGCCCCATGCAGGACTCCATCCCTACTCCAGGGATCATGCCCCCAGCCAAAGGCAGACACTTAACCGCTGAGCCACTCATGCGTCCCTAAAAGCTTTTTAAAAACAGTATTGCCTTCTGGATTTTTATACTAAAACTGTGATTAAGAAAATAATTTCAAAGTAGTTAATGAACCTCCTGAAAGGTAGCATATTTTACTTTTTAATCTACAAAAAGAATATTACTGAAAGGCAGGAAAGGAAAAGCCATGGATTTAAGGAGGGGTGTACCCTCCTTAAACAGAGAGAGTACCTCTGGCTACAGGTACAAGTCTGTAATGGAGTTGGAGATAGAACATAGCTCACGAGTTTAGAGACCTTCACAGATGGCTTCACTCAAAGGCAGTCAAAGGCAGAGGGACCAACAGCCATACCAGGTAAAGTTGGCTTCCAAGTGCCAGCCAGATTTGGCCTGCGAGAAGCTATTCCCTGGAAATCCGTCAGTAGCACTTGTGAAGCTTCACGAACTCTTTCAAGCAACAGGAATATTATGAATGCAGAAAAGCAAGAATTTCCTTTTTTTTTTTTAATTAAGAATTTCCTAATGATAAAATAGTGGCCTAAAAGGTGTAAGAACGTGTCCTAAAAGCTTATCATCTTCCTACTTGCTAGTTACATGTGGAAAAAAAATATTTTCCAGATAACAGAATGGAAATTCTCTTTGGTCTATTTTGGAAAACAGCAACAGTAACAGCAAAATCTCACCTTGCCCCAGCAGTAAAAATTCTTCAATGAATAAACTATTTCCTGGATAGCAAGTGTGTACTTAGGAGAACACATAATTTGAGGAGAAAGCTGGGGTGAAGGGGTGGGGCAGCAGAGAGGTCCAAGAACCGAAGAGCTGCTTCAACACATTTAGAATTCAGATATATTTATATAAGACAAAAACACCGATCAATAAAAGAGTAAGCCGATTTCCACATATGCCTGACACAGATGTGTCCTTCCAACAGAGTAAGCTAAATCAAGTTCCTTGTAAGCATTATTCAAGATAATATGTACCAGTAAGTATTTTAAAATATAATCCAATAATAGTTCATTATTGGTTAATATTTTCTATGAGAGTATCTTAATAGTATAAAGATGTATTATTTAATAGCTTTACTATTAATATAAACTTTTTATCAAAGATAACAAATTATATGTGAGGGAGACGCTTTCTGCACAAAGTATTGAAATATTTATAATTTTGTACACTTCTAAAATAATTATTTCAAAACGAAATCAATTGAATTGCATTAAAACATGGCTTCTCTTTAGACCAAATCCCCCATTCTTAACAGAGTATCTGCATTCTGAAGGATTTTTCTATTGACTAAAAATTTACTGTATGTACAATTTTTCCCCAATATTGTTCTGTTGTCTTTATTATTTTGAAGCTGTTGATGAATCTTCCAGTCTTTTTGTACTTACAATGTAATCCTATATTTAAAGGGCAGTTTGTAAATTTTTCAATTGTTTACTGTACTCCCTTCAGGAAATAACTTGAAAAATATATAGTCTGCTATTTTAAAACACCTTCATAGTAATTTTGAGGTAAATTTTCAGTTGAATGAAAATGCTATAGGAAGTTGGTCTTTAAAATCACATAGATACTTGCATATACATATAGTTTTTTAAAAACATATCTTTGATGTAATTAAAAGCTTGCATTTTATTGTTTTGCTACTTGTAAATAAATAATTCAGGCAGTAATCAATATAGCTTATTCTCTCATTGCATTTAGTGAGAGTCTTTTTGTTGACACTTAAATTCTTGAACCACAAGATACATGGAACGTAAATTGAGGTGTAAAACAACACATCTATCAAGAAACCACATATTGATATTTATTGTAAAGCTATTACTTTGTCCTGTAACTACTTTAGAAATGGAAAAAAGAAAATAAGCAATTTAATACAGTCAATGTATAATCATTCTAAAATTACTTACCCCCATGAACATACAATAGCGAGAGAATCTTGCCTCAAAAAATTGACATTAGAGCTAGACCTACTGATGGGCTCCTGGAATAAAAAAAATTATGACTAAAGGAACTTTAATAGTGTTTGTCTCTTTCCTGCAACATTATTCTTATAGATTTTATGTTTCTTTAACAACAGTCTGTGCATATTTGCAGGTGATCATACAAATTATCCAATCAGTTTCTTACATATATGCTGAAAGTATGTCTAGATAAATATGCTCTATCTTCCAATAAGTCACTTCTTTGCCACATAATCTGTGTTCTGCTAAAGATTTGTTCTGGTCCTTTAAAAAATTTTTTTGGTTAAATCCTTGGTTCTTTAACAAATGTCAAGGTCTATATATGCTGTGTTTTGATAAGTAATTTAATATGTAAAATGCTTTGAATGACTCTCCTGGTATGTATAAAAAAAACTTCGTTAAACCGGTCAAAATAGAAATTTCATGATGTATAGTAATACGTCATTGGATTTTCATCGATACACCCAACACGATGTGTCTGGATATAGAAATCCTTTCAAAGCCCTTCCCATATTGTATTGCTTAACAGCAGATACAGCACAAGTAAAGCATGGAGAAAAAAAAATTCAACATTTTAATGAAAGTGACCAGAACAAATTTTTAGCAGCAAAGCGTTTATATCAATTTAAGTGCTGTGAATGAGTTACACTGGGTATGTTTGAGGTTGAGGGAGTTATTACAGTGTTCAAATAACAGTTGCTTTTTTAAGGTCATTGCTATGTCCTACCTTGGATTATAATGATATTTAGAGTGAACTTCACTTAGATAGTTCAAAGTCTAACATTGAGAATGAAAACTAAACAAATAACAGGTTGTCTCTATTGTATTCAGATTGCCTCAATAAATCATGGTGATTTTGCTTTCAAGCTTTTTCAGTGACTAACATTTTTTTAGTTATCTCAAGTTGCTTTCAAGCTTTTTCAGTGACTAAAATTGTTTTCTATAACTTATAAAAATATTAACGAAATTTCTGTTTCTTAACATTTCAGTTGGACAATGACATTTACAATGATTCTTCATACCCAGTATTTAAGAGACATATTACTAAGAAAATCAGTTAGGTTTGGTACATTTGATACAATATATCCACAATATTTGTTATTATTGGTAAAAATCATGATGTATATTATTTCTAAGTCAGACACATATAATTTGCCTTGGCTACATATATTTATTTGAAAAACAATTCCTAATGAGCATAGAAACTAATGTATATCAAATAGAGTGAGGAATCTTATTTTGATAGATATTGTATATATTTTTGTGTTTGTATTTTGCCTATTTCTTGACCCTTTATAAATAGCTACCCTTAATATTTAATCTAGAATTTTTAAGGCCCCCTTATTGTTTGCACTGTTTGCCAGGTTTTACTATTTGTAACACACTATTGTGTTAATTTCTTCTTGAAGATACCTTGTGTGTCTTGGCACAAAGATGGCTAGAATATTTTTAGCTAGATGCTAAAAATATTGTCATTTCTATAAATTCTGTAGTTCTCATTTTAACATTATTCAATATTATTTTTATTTATTTTTTCCCTAGAGGGTTTTTAAAAAAAGATTTTACTTACTTATTCATGAGAGACCCGGAGAGAGAGAGGCAGAGATACGGGCAGAGGGAGAAGCAGGCTCCCAGTGAGGAGCCCGATGCAGGACCTGATCCTGGACCCCAGGATCATATCCTGAGCCAAAGGCTCAACTGCTGAGCCACCCAGGCGTCCCTCTAGAGGAATTTTTTGAGTGACTTATTTTGATTGTAAAATATAAAAAGGTTTTGTGAAATTTTTTTTTTAAGAACTAGGTTTGCTTTTGGTCATGTGGCCCTTAAATTAACGAAAACTCTTCATTTTATTCTATGTAACTATGCCCAATTTGTTGGCTTCCCACTAAACTAATAGTTAGCGAGTGTTTAAATTTCCAAATCGACTAGGAAATAAAAATTGTAACTCGCTGAGGAGTTAACAGTTTACAAGCTACCCAGCTCCCCATTTTCTCCTGCACACAATTGTTTCTAAAAATCAAGTTATATGTCCCTTTACTCTTGTCAGTTCAGGTAAGGTCTATTCCCAATTCCTTTAATCATTTTTTTTTCATTGTTCTCTTCAGGACTCTATTCAGTTTTATGACATTTACAACCACGTGTCCATATTGCTTGCAAATAAAGAACAATGATTCTAATAATTGAGAGTATTTCCTACCCTTAATAGACAGGTAAATTCCTTTGAAATAACCTAGTTTCTAATAAAGCACTCTATTTTAATTTCTGATAATCTTACCCTCACTTTCCCATGTTAACTAACTTAGTCAAAGTAAACATTTAGCAAAAATATGTATTTTAAGTAAATCTTGAAACGTTTATCAGTAAGCAGTTATCCTTTGGGATTTAATTTTTTTTTTATTTTTAATTTATGATAGTCACACAGAGAGGGAGAGAGAGAGAGAGAGGCAGAGACACAGGCAGAGGGAGAAGCAGGCTCCATGCACCGGGAGCCCGACGTGGGATTCGATCCCAGGTCTCCAGGATCGCGCCTTGGGCCAAGGCAGGCGCCAAACCGCTGCGCCACCCAGGGATCCTTCCTTTGTAATTTAAACATTTAAAAACCACATTGGATTTTTGAGATCACATGGGGCCTTTGAAAGCTTTAATTTAAAATCTTCCATTTAGGGGCACCTGATGGCTCAGACGGCTGAGGATCCCACTCTTGATTTCCACTCAAGTCGTGATCTCAGGATCCTGTGATTGTGGCCCACCTCGGGCTTGGTGCTTAGTGAGGAGTCTGCTTGGATTCTCTCTCCCTCTGCCCTTCCACACTACTCTTCCTCCCCTGAGCTCTCTCTCTCTCTTTCTCAAATAAATACATAAATCTTAAAATGATCCTTTTATTTACACATTCATTCACCATGTATTTATTTACTGCTATTTTATAGCAGGCACTGTTCTAGTCAGCCTTGCTGTGGACCCTCCCTGTCAATTTTCTTCCATGTGCCAAATAACATTAGTAACTATCACACTGTAGTTGCTTTCCATTTTACTCTATTCTAGTAATTCCATCTTTACAGCCCTCATATGGAACTTGTATAAAACAAATACTTATTTCCACATTCTCAGATAGTGAAGACTTGTGGATAGATTTCCCAAAAACTTTTCATGGAAACTTTCATTATCCCTTTTCATGCTTATTAGTTCTTAGCAGGGAGACATTTGGCAACAATAAACATGACTAGCCTGAGGATTTATTATATTATTGCACTTCAGTTTCATTCACTTGACAAATGCATTTCACATTTGACCATGCCCATTTATTTACTCACCACATTAGCTAGTGTAAGAAATTGGTTTGAAAGCAACAACAATAACAACCCTCCCCCCAAAATTCAGAGTATAGTAGTTTATTCTAAAAAAGGAAATGAACATGAAGGGAAGGCATAAGAACTAGTATACTATAGTCAGAAACTTGATGCCTTAATCTATTATCAATAGAGCATACGTGGATCCTGTCCTCAAAAATATTAAAAATGTGTGGGTTTTTGTTTGTTTCTTTACAAAGAATAAGTATAGTTGACATATGTACAAACTAGTTTTCTCATACAAGTACATTGAAATTTGTTATTCTCTGGATAACGTCAGCTGCTGGTCAAACTACTGTTTTAGATCTGTAAACACTGTTTTGTGGTTACTAATAACTTACATTTAACTGTGTCTGGAATCCTTGACTGTTGACTGTTTCATTAAATTGTCTTAGATTTTAGAAACAGGCAGTATCAACTTGTTAAAGAACATTAAATCAACAGCTATCTATTATGTGCCTACTTTGTACTAGACTTTTGATACATATGTATTAGATGATTCCACCAACCATGTAAACATGGTATAATAGTAATTAATTTTGATTATCTAATTCTGGTTGTGGGACTATTTTAAGGGTTAAAGTGTTAATGTGTTTGTTTGATTAATTGACAAGGTTCAGGAACAAAATATCAAGACCTAACAAATTTATTTTTAAAGCTTCTGCCAAAAAATTTGAGACCAAGAAAGGTCAGAGTTAATGGCTTAAACAAAAATAAAAAAAAACCTTAAAGTTTACAATTTTGCATTGTTAGAGACCGACTCTTGCTGAACAAAATTTTTTTTTTAAATTCCATGTGATTTAGCTCTAGCTTCTCTATTGATGTACTACTTTAAATCAAACACTTTGGATTAAAAAAAGATGAGAAGCAAAGCCAGATTTCCTAGAGAGAACCAAAAAAGTTTAACAGTTTATAATTATAAACTCTTATCTTTACCTTTCTTTATCTGGGCAAAAAATATAACATGTATAGTGGGATGGAAGTTTGAATCATTTAAATGGGTAATATGACAATTTTTAGTTCTTGTACAATGAATTTTTGCAACAATTGGCATACACAATGGTATCATGGAATTATTTTATTAGAAGATTTTGTAGATAGAACACGACCACTTATGCCATTTGGTACGGCAGCTAATTAAAAGTATTACCATAGTTGACATACTTAACAACTCTTCATTATGCATTTAGCATCAACAAGATTTTTGCTTGAGTACAGTTATATTACTTTTTACTCTCAAAACTATTACAAGTATTACATGTTAGTGCTCATATTTTCTCATCACCCACGTGCTCTTCAATTCTCTGTCATTGTCAGCCCGCTCATAACTTGCCTGAAAATGTGACGTTGCAGGGATTTAAGCGTTCACTACACCCCAGGACCCTAATCAGCACTTTATTTTCACCCACTCTTTCAATCCTAATTACAACTCTATGAGATACACATCATCTTCATTTTAAAGATGGGGGAAACTGAGGTAAGGCTGTTAAACTATTTGCCCAAAGGTAAGTGATAATAGCACAGGTGAAACTCAGCTTCAAGTGACCAAGATTTATTGTAAAGAGGACAATATTGTGTTCAATAGTCAGAAATAAAGGATTCCTCTAACGTAACAGTACCATAAAGAAAATCAAATGTGAGATGTAAATCTGTTTTTTCATGCCTTGGAATGGAAAGAACTGCCCATTTCCTGGAAATAGGCCTATGAAACTAAAAATGAATAATATGTATCAATGGAAAACAACACAATCTTCAATGTCTGTAAGTGAGGAAATACATGAAATACATTTCTATACCTGTATCCATATCTATGCCCACCTATATATATTTATATGCTCTCATATCTCCGAACATGATTTTTAAAATTTAATAATTACTGAAAGTTTTTTTCAGACTTTCTTACCCTTTTCTTATGTCACTCTTTATTCCTCAAGGCCTTTGTAAATGAGTTGTGACCAGACTTTTTGAAGTTGTTCAAAGAATACTCCCATAATTGAGTTGATTTTGGCTGTGTTACATGAGCACATGCTTTAATAAAGTAATATTAATGAGTAGTGTCTCCTTTGAACTTTGCAAAATTTGATATAGAATACTAGAGACTATGTGTTTTTTTCAAGATGAAATATATCAGAATGATGGAACTATGTAGATTTTTTTTAAAGGGCAGGTACAAGTAAAACCAATATGCTAATTAGTGGGCAATTGAACCAAAACTCAATTTATTCTTTTTATGCGTAGTTTCAGTTTATGCAAAAAATATAAAAATAGGTACATGATTAAATGTAACTTTTACTCACCTTTGCCCACTCTATGTGACAGAAAATTAAGTTACATGTGAAACATTTCTAGACATCCAGTGAGAAAATCCACTGACTTGTAAATTTAAGTTACACAATAAAAGGGGACCCTAGGATGTAGCAGAGCTGCCAAAGAGGTCAAAATGCTAATTGGAAATCTTGGGGCCTTGAAAAAGGAAAAATTTGATGGAGATAAGGGGTTCAGAGTGGGTTGCAGAAGGCTTGCAAAGCATCAAGGTGACAACACGGGGAGGTAAATCCACCAACGAAGCATCAGTGAAATAAGATCATTTATTACTATACTTACAGCTATTACTTCTGCAGTTTCATAGTTTGAAAATCATGCCTGTAACTAAATGGAAATGGTAATATGAAAAAAAAAAGAAATGGTAATATGTCAAGAACTAGGAGGTAAACTTCTCTGTTATCTACCCATCTACCTATCTACTTATCTTTTTTTGATCTGGTATTTTATGTAAAATTCAAATTTTAGATCTTTAGATCTAAAGAAGACACTTGGTAATATGAAAATGTTACATAATTGTGGTTTTCTCTTCACTTAACAATATGACTCTGTGATGGAAATGCTATTATTCTGGCTGGCAGGGGACAAAAAAAGTATGAATACCTTCACCTTCTTTGTGCTGGAAAACGCTCCCTAAATGGTTTTGAACAGGATCTAGCCCATTACTAGAACTATAATTCCCTAACAATTCCCAGGGGCCCCTCGTTTTGAGGGCACTGAGTGACCTCCATTGTGTAGTCTATTTCAGGGTATTCTCTTCAATTCGGAAGAGTCTTTTTGGAGAATATAATTATCTTTCTCAGCCAATCAAGTTTTCTTACTGGAGGAATGGAGGATGACAGCTGGTAACCACAGATATGGGTCCTCTCACCTTAAAAATTAACACTGCAATTCATTAACACATCTTTGCATTGGATCAAGTTGGTTAAGTCATTAATAATTTCAGAGAAAAAACAAAGCCATTTCACATAAGAGATACTGCTTATATTCTTGAAATACCAAAATAATGACACTTTTAATTTTTGAAAATAAATTTAAGTTCTAATATTTTTTCTCTTTCAAGTTTTAATTTATTTATTTAAAAAATTTTTTATTATTATTATTTATTTATGATAGTCACAGAGAGAGGGAGAGAGGCAGAGACACAGGCAGAGGGAGAAGCAGGCTCCATGCACCGGGAGCCCAATGTGGGATTCGATCCCGGGTCTCCAGGATCGCGCCCTGGGCCAAAGGCAGGCGCCGAACCGCTGCACCACCCAGGGATCCCTCAAGTTTTAATTTAAATTGCAGCTCATGAACATACAGTGTAATATTAGTTTCAGGTGTAGAATTTAGTAATTCATCATTCACATACAATACCCAGTGCTCATCACAAGTGCCCTCCTTCATCCCATCACTCATAGTGCATCCCTCTGCCCATCTTCCCTCCAGCTACCCTGAGTTTGTTCTCTGCAGTTATTGTTTGTTTTCTGGTTTGCCTCTTTTCTCCCCGTGTTCCTGTACGTGGTGTTTATAGCAACATTATGAACAATAGCCAAATTATGGAAAGAGCCCAAATGACCACCGACTGGTGAATGGGTAAAGAAGATGTGGTATATACCTACAATGGGATATTACTCAGCAATAAAAAAAGACTGAAATTTTGCCATTTGCAATGATGTGGATTGTAGCTAGAGCATATTATGCTAAGTAAAATAAGTCAGCCAGAGAAAGACAAATACCATATGATTTTACTCATATGTGGAATCAAAGCTCTACTTTTTAAAACATTTGCAACATTTACTATATTAAGGATAATTATAAAAGAGGCTGACTTGTATTTTTAAAAAGTTTAGAATTTTGATATTTAATTGAATTTGAATTGAATTTGAAATTGTCCCTATAACATAGAATCACACCTAATATATATTAAGTGCTCAATAAATGCTCATTGAATAAGACCACCACAAATAACTTCCAAGGTATAATTCATTCAAAGTGAATTTAAAATATTATTAATATTAGCCTCATCTTCAAAAAGAGGACCCTTAAAAAAAAGAGAGAGTGCCTCTCTTTGCTTCCAATTTTGGCCCATAAATATACTAGAGTTCTCTCCAAAACATACTTCAGGAGAGACTATAGGCCTGGTTCTTACTTATATTCTGAGTGAGAATAATCAGATTTAAAAGCAAGGCCACCTTGCACACAGTCTTATAAATTGAAAAACTGAAATTTCTCTTAAAGAAGACAGCTGCCTGTTATTCCTTTGCTTTTCCCACCACAGCATTTTACATTTATACAAAACACCATAGGTTTTACTAATTGCTTTCAGGGTAACCTGTTCATTAAACTACCTTATAGCTGTATGTCTACACCTAGTTTCCTCTGTAGTGTCTTCAACATTAAATTTACAAACAACTTTTTTCTAAAAGGTTAACATTTAGCTAAGGATTATGCTAAAGATTATGTCCAAGTACACCCTATGAAATGTCGACTGGGTTCTTAGTAGAAAGTTTTGTTTCTTCTCGTTTAAAAAAAAATGTATCAAGACATCAAGATACCTACTAAGTATTTATAGTAGAATATTCTTAAGCCAAATTTGTATAATATGTATCAGAGTCACATTTCAGAGTTAGAGAGTTTCAGAATCATGTTTAGCTTTTTAAAATTCAAATTGCTTTTATGAAATAAAAGTCATTTCTCATAGATGATGGGGTTTTCTAATCTTTACTTGGAAAACATTTAAAGGAAAGTTTTTTTTTTTTTTTTTTCCATTCCGGTTGACTATGCTCAGCTAAAGTAATTAGAGAAATTTGAAAACATTTGAAATCAGAATCAGAAGTATTATTGTGTGGAGAAAATTTTCAACTATAAACATTATTTTCATGCTATAAAATATTAGAAATAATAGCCTCTGTTGCTTTTTAATTGGAAATTTTCACATACAAGTTTTATTGTTCTATTTGCAGAATTCCAGAATTCTAAAGCTATTAGGACTCTTGGATCTCCTTTATGTTTGTTTTTTATTTTTCTCCTCCTTTCTCATATGAGAGCAAAACTACATATTTATATACTTATCTAATTTTCCACGATATTTTCTAAATGAACAAACCAAACCTGAAATATCTCATCCGAGCTCACAAAAATGTTACGTGTGAGAAATGGGATTCAGATTCAGATCTGCCTTACTCCAAATTTCTTTCCCTTATTCTAGGTCACCTTTTACCTGCTAAATTTACAAAGGAGTTATAAATGACTTAACCAAAGTCACAAGCTGATGAGGAGCCACTGCAAGATTAGAAATCTGTTTTCCAGTCTCTTCTTACCAATGCCACACTCTCTCCCACGGTGTTTAAAAATGCAACTGGCATATTAATCATCTCTTAGCTCTGGACTTCATAATTCGTTTCATGAGGACTATGCTATGCCTTATTAAAGTCATTCCTGGGGTACCTGGGTAGCTCAGTTGGTTAAGTGTTGGGACTCTTGGTTTCTGTTCAGGTTGTGATCTCACTGAGGGTGAGATCGAGCCCCCAGTAGGCCTCCGCATTCAGCGGGGAGTCTACTCGAAGATTCTCTCCCTCTGTCCCTCCCCTCATGTTCTGTCTCAAATAAATAAATACATAAATAAATATTTTTTAAAAATAATCAAGTCATTCCCTAGTTAATTATTTTCCCTAGTTAATGACATGATTTTATAGGCTGGAAGTAGAAGAAAGAGGAAAAACTTAGAAGAAAGAGAAATACAATGATGGGATGACATTCTCTTAACAATTTGAAATCTTTGTATGCTTTTCCTCAATTCTTCACAATTTGCCTCACCCAAGCATATTTCCTAGTCTTAGATGCCATGAGTAAAATAACATTAAGCCAAAAAAAAAAAAAATAACATTAAGCCTTAATTTGGTCCATGCTGTGACTCTCTTTTAAAAAGAAGAATAGTGAGGGATGCCTGGGTGGCTCAGTGGTTGAGTGTGTGACTTTGGCTCAGGGCGTGATCCAGGGTCCAGGGATAGAGTCCTGCATCGGGCTCCCTGCGGTGAGCCTGCTTCTCCCTCTGCTTATGTCTCTGCCTCCCTCTCTGTGTCACTCATGAATAAATAAAATCTTAAATAAAATAAATAAAATGAATAAAATAAAAAAGAAAAGTGTGTACAATTTACTTTTGTAAAGATTTTAAAAATATATTTACTTATAAAATTATACAATTTTATATATATAAAATTAACACATACATAAGTTCTATCCAGAGAGTAGGAGTTTAGTGCATACATATGTCAGTTATCAATTCACAAGCAATGAATACGCCCTTCATTATATGTTTTGTGATAAAAGGATTTCTTCAAGCCTTTCTGCTTTAAAGTGAGAAAAACGTTAAGCTTTCTCAATAGAGGGTGCTGAAGGGACACTGCTCTAAGAAGGGGTTTTGTAATTTCTGGCATAGGTGGGGATAGGGTTGGCCTTGTGGGTTTCATGAGCTCTGATGCAGCCCCCCTGAGCTCCAGTCCCATTACATGATCCCTCCGCAGCCCTGCAGCTTCAGCCTAGCAATAACCTGTGTCCTATCCTCTCCACAGGGAAACCAAAACCTGCTGAACCCTCTGCCTTACCAGGACCCATTCTCACTGCATGCCTTTTTCTTTGTCATCAACTGCTCATTATTTGGCCCCTGTCCCCACTCCAGGGAATTGCCTATTGTTTGCCCAGTAACTTCAGATCAGTAACTCCAGACCAGGGAACTTGTCTATGTAGTGGCTAAACCACACCTTCTCCAATGAGCTCTGAACCCACAAACAGCCTCAGTCCTAGGGTACAGGGTACCATATACAGTTTCTTTGTATTTCATAGCTGATATGGATAATACTTTAGTATAAATAATAATACTTAAACTTTCCCTGTTTAACCTTCTGTGTGATAGCTGTCTTCTGATTGGACCCAGATGGTTACAGCACATATTTATATAAATTATAAACTCCATGCAGGCCAGAGATATACTGGTGTTGCTCAGCACTCTCTCATCTGTGTGATGCACTGAGCTTTTAAGAGGACCCTGCAAATATTTTTGAAGGAACAAATGAGAGTATTTGCTTCAAGTAGATTGGATCCATAGGAATCTGACTCTCATGATTGGTTGTTTGAAAGATTCACCTGGAAAAAAACCCTTACTGTTTGGAGAGATTGAACATACAAGGATTATAGATAGATCAGTTGCTCTTAGAAGCTTTGGCTGATATAGATGAATGTCTACCAAACTAGTAAATCTTTCACCATCTTTTTTGTCAGTACAGCCTGCCTCCCACTATGGAGCAGTAAAATGTCAAATATTCTCTTTCTGGCTCTTATCTGACATTCTCTGCTCCATTGTGGAGCATATTCATGGATCCACCCACCCATCCATCTGTTAATTCGCTCATCTGTTAATTCGCCCATCCATCCATCCATCCATCCATCCATCCATCCATCCATCCATCCATCTGTTAATTCGCTCATTACATACACATTACAGGGCCTACATGCCAGGGAGCTGTTCTAGGTACTAGGTACTAAATACTACATTAAATTCTCTGCCCTCCTGGAACATACATGCTAGCAGAGGAGAAGGAGAATAAACAACATAAAATATTAGTATGACACTGTTGTGGCCAAGAAAATCTGAAAGGAAGTCTGATTAGTTCATCATACGTTTTGTGATAAAAGGATTTCTGATTAGTTTTTCCCCCTGCTGGAGACCAAGCCCTTCAAAATTCTATCTTCATGTTGATTGAATTCCATAATAGAGGGCTATTTATATCACAACCATTCTTTAAAAATAGTAACTGTCTATTAATAAAGTAAATCCCAGAATAGCTGGCAAAAAGCACTCTTCTAAGATTTTCTTTTTTCCCCCACCATTTTTATTAAGACATTTTCTAGAGCAGTGTCAGGTTCACAGCAAAATTGAGGGGAGGATACAGACACTCTCCATATACTTTGTCCCCACACATGCAGCCTCTTCATTATCAATATCCCCCCATTCCCTTTGTTATAACTGATGAACCTAAACTGACACAAAATAATCACCCAAAGTCCATAGTTTATACTCCAATTCACTTTTTTTTTTTCCAATTCACTCTTGATTTTGCACAATTTGTGGGTTTAGGAAAAAAAAGGGGGGAATGAATGATATGTATCATCACTACTGTATCCTACAGAGTATTTTCATTGCCCCCCCCCAATCCCTATGCTCAATCTATTCATTTCCTCTTCCCCCCTCCCCAACCCCTGGCAACCTGTGATATTTTTCAAAGTTTTGCCTTTTCAAAAACATCACAGAGATGGAATCATACAGCATGTAGCCTTTTAGATCAGCTTCTTTCACTTTCTAATATGCATTTAAATTTCCTCTGTGTCTTTTCATGGCTTAATAGATCATTTATTTTTCACACTAAATAACATTCTATTATCTGGATGTATCACAGATTATTTAGACATTCACCTATTAAAGGACATTTTGGTTGCCTCCAAGTTTTGGTGGTTACAAGTAAAGCTGCTACAAACATCCACGTTTTTGTGTGGACATAAGTATTCAATTCCTTTGGGAAAATACAAAGAAGCAGGTCTACTGGATCACATGGTAATAGACTGTTCAGTTTCACAAGAAGTCACCAGAATTTTTTCCAAAGTGGCTGTACCATTTTGCATTTCCACTAGCCATGAATGAGTGCCCCCACTGCTCCACATCCCTGCTACCACTTGGTACTGTCAGTGTTCTGGGTTTTGGCCATGCTGATAGGTATGTAGTGGTATCTCATTGTTTTTTTTTTAATATTTTTTTAAATTTTTTAATTTATTTATGATACTCACAGAGACTGAGACTGGCAGAGGAAGAAGCAGGCTCCACGCACCGGGAGCCCGACGTGGGATCCGATCCCCGATCTCCAGGATCGCGCCCTGGGCCAAAGGCAGGCGCCAAACCGCTGCACCACCCAGGGATCCCGTATCTCATTGTTTTAATTGGCATTTCCCTTTATAGTTAGTATTAAAGGGAATTTGCTCTTTATTTTCCTTTAATACTGTATTGGTTCTTCTAGGGCTGTACTTGTCCATTTTTGTTCTTTTTTAATGGCCTGTATAGCACTTTGTATATTGTAGGTATATACTTGCTTGGATCATGATGCCTGCTTTTTATATAATGATCCACAGATATATGCAATAATATTTAAGTGTTTACTGAATTAGGGGTTACAGATGCATATTATGTAAATATACTATAGTTATGTACAAATTAGATATCCCTATACATGTGCCTCTATACATACAGACATACACGAATATACAAGATGCTGATATTTATTTGAAAATTTAAAATTATGTTAATGGAATGTGCTTAGAGTAAATTTGGAGTAAACTTTAATAGTAATCCTTGGAATCTACTTTTGCTTGAATGACCACCTTTAGTCTCAATCTGCCTGTATTATTAGGTATTGACACTTGGTGAACTATTTCACTTTTTACTTTTGATAACTGAAAATATTCTTTTTTTGATAAGAAGTGTAAAATCATTTTGTCAATATATTGGAGGCATTGTAGAATGTTAAGTCTGACTCAAAATACATTTGTTAATCTGATCTAAAACACTGAGAAACACCAAGGTATTTTTAGAAATTGTTCATTACTCATTATCAGTAGGAAAGTCCAATTCTTCCACTTTACATTCAAGCTTAACTGAAACTAGGCTTCATTTTTAATCCAGTCTTATTTTGCATACTCTGGTATGTGCAATGTGCAAATTTGCATACTCTGGTCTGGACATACTCCTAATTGTTCAACAAAAATATATTCATATTTTTATCCTTTGCTTTTTGTTAAAATGGCTTTCTTCCACTTCTTTCCTTAACCCCAAATGTCATTCCAGGTGCAAATCAAATATTTTGCCTTTGAGAAGACTTTCTCATGCAATTTACATTAGCCGCTTCACTTGTAAAATAAATATGTTTTTCTGTATTTATAATATTCAGAACCATATTTTTTTTTCCTTTTTTTTCAGAACCATATTAAAAGGGCTTATAGTTCAAGAGAATTTAGATATCCTTAAAGGAGAAATTGACTTTGGGCTGATTATACACTATATCAGGGGTTCTGTGGATTCCCAATCCCTAGCTAACTCCAAAAATGGTGTATGTCCTAGAACGCACAGAAATGATTAGGAGTAGGCAACTGGGAACCTAAACTATGCATATAGTAAGCAGTGATCTTTTAGTAAATGGCTTCTGAATGAATAAATAAGAACTACATATGTTCTATTATTACAATTAAGCGATTATATTTTAGTGCATGGAGGAATCAAAAGCAAGATAGCACTGGGTTTGGAATAAGAAAAGGTAGGTTCAAGTTGCTGCTTTTCCTTGCTAAGTTTTTTGGGTCACAAACAAGCTAAATAAACTCTGAGTCTTATTTATATTAGCTGTTAAAGAAAAATAATCAGTATAAATAAGAAAGATAATTAAGGGGTGCCTGGGTGGCTCAGTCAGTTAAGTGTCTGCCTTTGGCCCAGGTCATGATCCCAGAGTCCTGGGATCAAGCCCCACATTGGGTTCCCTGGTCAGCAGGGAGTCTGCTTCTCCTCCTTCTGCCTATAACTCCTGCTTTTGCTCTCCTGCTCTCTCTTTCTCTCAAGGAAATAAATAAAATCTTAAAGATAATTAAAATAAATTAGAAAAGCTATAAATTGTTATATCAATAAAATTATTATTATTGTAATGCATCCTTTAAGAATTAAATGGAAAAATTAATTGAGAAAACCAAAACCATCTAAGGAAATCAAATGTTTTGTATAAATATTGTCTAAATTAGGAAATGCATTTGCGTACTCATTTTATAAATGGCATTTTAAAAATAAGAATGTGGCCTCTTTCATCTTTTCTTAAACCATAAGGTAGATTAGAAGGTCATGTATAAGGAAGAAGTAAGACATAAAAGGAAAAGGAAGAGAACTAGGAAACTCTCTAAGACAGTATGGCTTGAGGTGACTGGCATGATGCTGAAAGTACACTGGTTCTGGAATTATTTGACACACAAAGAAGAAAGACAATTCTACTTTGAAATTATTTAAAATTATGAAACAGCAACATAAAATATAAAACAAAAGTAATATAAACAAGTATTTACTATATGCTGGTCAATGTACTATATGCTTTACCTATATTTTTACTCATTTCTTCCTCACCAAAATTCTATGATATGGACTTTATTATTCCCATTTTACAGATAGTTAACTTGGGTGTTAAGATCATACAACTTATGCGTAATGGTAGAACTGAGATTTAAACCTGGCTTTATCTGATTCTATAAAATACGTTATGAATATTATAGCAATATAGAAAGAAATATCTTAGAAAAGTTCAAGGGCTGAGAGAGTTTTATAACTGCAGCCCATAAACTACTCTAGATTTGGCTTGCAAAGCTAAGAGAAATACTTTAGTTTTAATAAGGTGACAAGTTTTTTAAGAGAGAGAAAAAGCTGGAGGAAAAAGAGCTTTCAAAATACCAAAGCTGTACATGGTTGGCTCAGGGCCATAGAGGCCTAGGACCCAAGGATTTTGATGGTTAAAGATTTCTATGGATATTAGGCTACCCCAAGTTTTTTAGTTAAGTAACTATTAATAATAGGTTTCTTATAAGCTGAGCTAGTTAGCTCGTGTGTCTAGATACTAGTGACCTTAATATCTTACTTCAAACGATTCTTCTTTTATGGCTATGTGTAGGTAGCAATCATAAAGACTTTTATTACGCTCTTGTTTTGTGCCAGATATTGTTTTAAATGCTCTACATTTTATCCTAACACCAACTCCTCAAGGTAGGGACAGTACTTGATATTCCCATTTTAAAGTGTATTTTATTCATAATCATGCTGTTGGATAAAAACTCTATTTTTCTAAAACGGTTTGTCAGTAAACCAACATTGTAAATTGTCAGTGAACAGATTTAATGATTAGTAGAGTTTATTATAATGTCATTACTGACAACCAATTGGAATCAGTGAGGATAACTCAATTACAGTTCCTTAGAGAATGAGCTGTTGGGTCATTATATCCTATGTCTGATAGTAATAGAACACTGTATAGTAACTCTACAGGAATTAAAATTTAAAACGAAAATAAGACTACAAAAAATTAACTCTGTATAATGATCTTGTATTCTCTAAAATCTATGATTTGACATGACATAAGTGTAAGATAAGGCTTGTGCATTTTAGGATAGTTGCTGATTTTTATTGAGCTATATAAAACTGTTTTAATAGGTGAAACATTATAAATAGAAACTTTGATATTCTGTAATGTGACAGGGTAATTTGTTTTTACACTGCTTCAAAGTGATATGATTTCATAATATGCAATGCTTTAAATGAAGATAGCATTATTCATTATGTGTGACACAGGCGATTACTTCTGAAATACATATATTTTGGAAGTTGATATAATTAATAAATTATGTTAAAATACAAAAATTTTATATTCGGTCAATAATTTTACTTAGTGAATAAATCACAAACTCTTTCTTAACCATATTGACTAGAGCAATTAAAAAAATTATTTACCTATTTGGGGAGAGTGAGCACCAGCAGGGGGAGGGGCAGAGCAGGGGGGCAGGGGGAAGCAGACTCTCACTCAGCAGGGAGCCAGATGCGGGGCTCAACCCCAGGACCCTGGGCTCATGACCTGAGCTGAAGGCAGACACTTAACCGACTGAGTCACCAAGGCGTCCCTAGAGGATCCTTTTGTGACCAGATTCTATAATCAAGTAAAGAAAATTCAAGCAGCTAAGAACTTTGAAGCCTGGAAATGTTTTTAATTTACATATATTAAAATCACTGTTTCAAAACAAAATTAAAATTTATCAAAATGAACTTGCATATATTAGTGGATTTGAATGACTAATGAACATGCTTGGATAAAAAGTGAGAGAGGATCATTTTTAAGTTTTCATTTATCTGTAGAGCATCAATCTGGATGATTGAATTTTTTACATTCAATCAAATATTGACTTTGTATGTATAAAACTATACTATTGATAGGTAATAAAGCTTTTTAAAAAAAGAATACTTACAATAAAGTGTAAGTTAATATGTGGATTTTTGAGGTTCGCTATACTTTGGGGAAATCAACAAAATATGATATCCAATAAAACATCTTTTATACTAATATACCAAAACATTTTAGAAGACATTTCAAAACCTCTAGGGTATTCGAAGAGTTTGAAAAAAATTAGACTCTATTACCACAAGATACAAATATTTTTAAATGTTTATTTTTTTCAGAGTTAATAACTGCAATGCAAATCTTGTTGAAATCGTATTAAAAGTAACAGATGTGTGTGACAAGTTTATAAGTGTAACGGATCATCATTAATAAACTGTCATCTATTCAACAGAAATAGTTTTTAAAGCATTGTTTTGACAGTAAAGTATTATCACCTAAAATCTGCTATTTAAGAAGTTTCCTTTAAAAGTTAAGGTTACCTACAGCATCGATCAAATCAATGACAAAAGGCCAAAATATACTAGTTTGATATATAAATCCAACTTTTTACAGTTGGCCAAAAAGTTCTTTTAGAATTAAATGATCAAATAATTCAATATAATTCATGGGTGAGTCTGAGTCTCAGAGTATGATTAAAGTAAAAATTGATGCTGTTAATTTTAGAAATAATTTAATGTGATTTATATCAAAAGAAGACGTTTAAAAGAAAGAAAAAGTTCAAATACACACTTTCGGGCAGTTCTGGTTGCTGGCATCCTACCCCTTATCTAAGAAAGAATGCTTGTTGGCATCATGTTCCATCAATTCATTTGTGATTTCTAAATTAACTCTGAAGGAAACCACAACTTACTTGAAGATCCCGCTGAGTGTCTGTGTGCCTGATTTTTTTTTTCTCTCTTCACAGACAAAGCACTTCCACTGGTCATGGAAAAAAGGTCTAAATCCGTGTCTTCTCTGCTTACAAGTCTTGCCTGGGAGCAATGGGAGGGAATGTATACAATCATGAAACAAAATATGGCATTTTCTGAATGCAGCTCACATTACCCCAAATAAACAAACAGGCTCTGTCAAACAACCTTCTTCAAAATGATACCACAATCCTTTACTGCTGTCCAGGCAGAACAAATGCACTATGTCAAAGCATTTTTTGCAAATAAGAGCCGATTTTAAAATTGAGGTTTGCTATTTGAGTCTGTACAACAAAAGAAAACATTTGAGTACAGTAATTTTGATGAAAATCAATCTTAAAGGCAACTGATGAAACTTTAAACAGCTTAACATCACTTATTTACCAAGTATATTATTTAATTCTTCATTGAATGTTAGAAATGTCATAGTGGATTATTTTCTGCAATATTTATATTTTACCAGTTATAAGTACTCATTTTCTCAACAGTATTCCTCAAATGCCTTTCATCCCATATTCATTTGCTACAAAGTCACAAAAGAGCTTTACCTTCTCATCAAAACCATTATTAATATAAAAATATTTTACAGTAAGTCTAATTTTAAGGGTGGTGGTAAATAGAAATTTCAAGACATACTATTTTAAGGACATAGGATTAAATTAATCACTTCTAAAATTACCGATCTGAACTTTTATTACTACCTTGGACTGAACCTAACAGTTGAAAGAGTCACTTCTTGCTATTTATAAAATATTATTTTACATAATGTCTAATGACATTAAGTACCAATTTATCAGGATTCAACTCTGGAGAAAGGGAAAATGCCATGATGGAAAGCAAAGCAGCCTCAAAATAACTGGGATTTAACCCAAACCACAGGATGCTTGAAATCCTGTGAGAAAGCATTGTCTTAATGTTCAATGTGAGAAAAATTGAAATAGCGCAAAATAAAACCATAAAACCATCACTGGGCTTAAAGAGCTATCCCCATATTAAGGGCTACAAAAATCTCGTGAAAACACAATCTGAAGATCATTCTCTTTCAAATTCAGATCTTTGCCCTTCTCCTTTACATCTCGATTCCCAAATTCTTCCCACTGTCACAAGCATGAACTTCTCATTATTAAGTAAGCACGTTTGCTATTGATGAACTCAGAATAAAAGCCATGTTATGGGGCAGCCTGGATGGCTCAGTGGTTTAGCGCTGGCTTCAGCCCAGGGTGTGATCCTGGAGACCTGGGATCGAGTCCCATGTCGAGCTCCCTGCATGGAACCTGCTTGTGTCTCTGCCTCTGTGTGTTTCTCATGAATAAATAAATAAAATCTTAAAAAAAAAAAAAAGAAACCATTCTATGTCACTTGTTGATGTACCTGCCTAAGTGATACAAGTGTATTGTCAAAGGACCTCAGTAGAAAACAGTTTCAAAATGAAATAAATAACAGTTGGCTTCCAGTTTATACTTGTGATTGGTATGAAAAATGTTATACATTCTTTCTGAACTTTATTTCAATTAGTGTACGAACGCACACATCTAATATTTCCATTAGCAAAGCTCCATCAATACTAAGACTTAAAAAGAACCAGTCAAAAGTAAGGGGGAAATGCCAAAGCAATATTACAGTTTTGGTGAGATCAGTTACAAAACAAGGAAAAACATCTTAACAACACAGAGACCCTCCTGGCTAGCTAAAGAGGCTCTAACTACAAGACTCAAGATTTTAAAATCAGATTTTATTTGCTTCAATTTGATGATATAATATCACCACACCTATTTAAAAGTAAAATTCCCACCCATTTCCAAATTTGATAATACCTACATGTCAAGAAAATATTTGTGAACACGTCTTCCAAAAATCTCATTACCATCGAACCATTGACACCCAAAAGATGTCTTCTGATATAGAAAGTAATTAATATCAGTTACTAATTAGGCCAGATTATAATAGGCAATCAAATTTAGAAGTGGAACTTAACAAGAATACACAATTTTACAATGGTGCCACCTGACAGCTTAAATGCAAATCTAGGTATTTTATAAAGGAGTTAGTTATAGGTCAGTAGTGCATCTGACATAGTCACATGTGCATTAATTAGTATTCCAATTCTATTTCTGAAAACACTGGCTTTCAAATTGAACATTAGTCTTCCTTTTATTGCTAAGATGAATTTTCTTTATGATTTCTCTTTTTTTTCTATAGCATGAAAAAAGGATATACTTAAAAGCTGAATATGACTGACCATACTTTTAGCACTCATTCTACCAAACAAAAAAATGTATGCTTAATTCTAAAACATTGTAATATTAAATATTTTCTATGGTTATACCACAATAAATAGTTCTGAGTCAATGTTAGACAAGAATATTCTTATTGCAATTCAACAGCAAATATTTTTTAAATAGTAATTTTGCAAAATTCTCATACATCTTTGTTTTCTGAACTGGTGACTTTGTGGCCCCCAGGTGCAAGGTCTGTAATATTTCCCCTCATATTTTCATAGTGAAATGAGGAACATGAATTTTTGAACATGACTTCTAAGCATCTGGATCCCGATTCACCTCCAACCCACGCAAATTACTTAAAAATACAGAATCTCTGTCATTTAATAAAGAACAGGGAATTCCTCTTCTGCTTTTTTCATAAATAAGATTTTACTAAACACTTATTTTTGGAATTTTAGAAGTTTATACCAAATAGCACACATAAAAAGAAATACCTATTTCCTTATTGTTGAGATTTTTAAAAAAGAAAATTTACAAAGCAAAGTTCATTTATAAGCTATCTTATAAAAGTATTCACAAAATTTTAGAGTATTGTTTTCAAAATTAATGTCAGTGGTATCTCTTTTCTGCAACTTGCTTGTTTTCACTGTACAGTACATTTGTGGGCTCTAGATTTAATTCATTCTTTTTACCCCTCCATTTATAATTCATCATCATCATCATCATTGTATAAACCCCTATACTCATATGTGTGAGCATTGGAAGGTACTTTTTTAAAAAAGATTTTGTTTATTTATTCATGAGAGACACACAGAGAAGCAGAGACACAGGCCAAGGGAGAAGCAGGCTCCCTGCAGGGAGCCCGATGCGGGACTGGATCCCAGGTCTCCAGGATCACGCCCTGTACCGAAGGCAGATGCTTAACCGCTGAGCCACCCAGGTGCCCCTGGAGGGTACTTTAAATCTTTTATCGAGCTCTAATTTACATTCAATGAAATGCATAGATCTTAAACATGAAATTCAATCATTTTCAAAATTTTTATTTTGAAGTAACTTAAAATTCCTACAGAAGTTGCAAAACTTGGTACTGAGAGTTCCCTGTATAACTTCCAGCCAGCTTGCCCCATGATACCTATGTAACCAAAGTGTGGTTCATAAAACCAGGAAATCTCATTGGTGCTCTACCATTACTAAACCACAGACCTTATTAAGACCTCACCAGTTTTCACATGCACTATTTTTCTGGTTTGTTTATACTTTAAGACATTTTATCATACATATAAATTCATGTACCACAACCAGGATACAGAGCTATTCCATTTTTCCCAATAAACTCCCCTGCTCTCCTCTTAGTCATATCCCTCTCTTCCTAACCTTATCACGGACAACCTCTCAAATGTTCTCCGTCACTATATTTTGTGAATGTCATGTAAATGAAATCAGACCATATATAACCTTTTCAGATTGTCTTTTTTTTCACTCAGCATAATGTTCTTGAGATCCATCAAAGTCTTTATATGTATCAGGGGTCTGTTCTAGTTTGTTGCTTTTTATTTCTTTTTATTGTATGTCCATTCATATGGGCCACCATTTATTTATCCTTTCAATCGCTTGAATAAAATTTGGCCTGTTTCCAACTTTTGGTTATTAAGCATAAAACTACTGTGAACATTTATGTACAGGATTGTGAATGAGCATAAGTGTGTTTCTCTAGGAAAAATTCCCAAGAGCAGAACTGTTGAGTCATAGAGGTGTGTGTATTTAACTTTATAAGAAATTAATGGTTTTTTTTTCAAGTGCCTGTGCCATTCTCAGCAGCAATGCATGAGAGATCCAGCTGTTCCGCATACTTGTCAGCACTTAGTATTGTCAGTATTTTATTTTAATCACTCTAATAGGTGTATATTGATATTATATAGTAGCTTTAACAATTTTCCTAGTGATTAATAATGTGTAAGATCTTTTCATGTGCATATTTCTCTCTGGATAGTCTCTTAGGTGAAGTATTTACTCAAGCACTTTGTTCATTTTCTAATTGCACTGCTTGATTTAATTATTTTTTAAAGATGACTACTGTGATGGTTATTTTCATGTGTCACCTTGACTGGGCCACAGGGTACTGAGGTATTTGGCTCAACATTATCTGGGTGTGTCTGTGAGAGTTTCTGATGAGATTAGCGTGAATTGGTAGACTAAGGATACCATATTGCCCTCTCTGGCATCACCTAATCCACTGAGGGCCTAAATTGAACAAAAAGGTGGAGGAAGGGAGAATTCACCCTCTCTGTTTGACGGATGAAGCTGGAACACACATCTTTGGTCTTAACACTGGAACTTACACATTAGCGCTTCTGGTTCTCAGGCCTTCAGACTTGGACTGGATCCTACACTATCAGCTGTTTGGGTTATCAGGCACTTAGTCTTAGACTAGAACCTATACCACTGGTTCTCAGGGCTTCACATTCAGACTGGAATTACACCACCAGGGTCTCCAGGGTCTCCTGGGTCTCCAGCTTGCATATTACAGGACTTCATAGCCTCCATAATCAAATGAGCCAATTTCTTATAATAAATAATACATACTTTCTTAAAATAAATATATCTATACAATATCTTTTTGTATGTGTATATAGATATATATCTTCCTCTTGATTCTATAGATAGAGACCAGAGGGCCAATGTTGCCAGTTTCAGGCCAAGTCTGAAAATCTTGAAATAAGGTAGTTTGACTCTTCTTATATTGTGTTTCAAGATCGCACTGGCCATTCTAGGCTCTATATACATATATAAAGAGATTTTATATATTAGATATAGTTAAATACAGACACAGATATAGATATCCTACTGCTTAAGTTTCTCTAGTGATCCCTGACTAACATAACTACAAATGGCTCCTTTGTACCTCTTTCCAGTAATTTATCGTCAGAAGCAACACTGTTCTGATTTCTTTTACAATGGAGAGGTTGGTTTTCTCTGCTCTTGAACTTAATATAAATATAATCATACAGTCTGTGCTCTTTTGTGTCTGGCTTCTCTCACTCACTGTATTGTTTTTGGTATTCACTTACATTGCTGAATGTATCAAGAGCTCGTTTCTGAGAAGGTATGCCATTGTAAGAATATACCACAGTTTATCCATTCTGCTGTTGATAAACATTTATGTTGTTTGCATTTTCTTGGTTTTTATCAATAGAACTGCAATGTAATTTTCATACAGGTTTTTATGAAGACACGTGTTTCCATTTCCTTTCAGTAAACATGTAGGAGTGGAATTAATGGGTCATAGAGTAGGAGTACATATAATTTTATAAAGTGTCTATTTTCCTAAATGGTTTTTATCATTTTTCACTCTACCAGTAATGCATGAAGAGTTCTAGTTTTTCCATTTCTTTGTCCACATTTGTGCTTTCTGGTTTTTAAATTTTAACCATTCTAGTGTTGCATAGTAGTGTTTCATTGTTGTTTTAATTTAAATTAGTGTGCTTTTTAACGATTCAAATATCTTCCTTTGTGGAGTCTCTCAAAGCTTCACCATTTTTAAATAACTTGAGATATTTGTCTTTATATTATTGATTGTGGGAGTTTTTCTATATATTTCTGATACAAGGCCCTTATATTAGATGTATACATTTGGGGGAGGTGTTATTTGCACATGGGAGGCTGTGGAGGACAGAGAGAGGGAGGTAGAAGGGAGAGAAAAAGAGAAGGAAGGAGAAAGAGAAAGAAAATACATTTTTTTCTCTCAGGATGTGATTTGACTTTTCATTTATTTTTGTTTTCTGAATTGTACCTATGTACAAATGCTTTAAATATGAAGTACAATTTATCTTTTTTGATTTATGCTTTTTATGTTCTATCTAAAATTTTTTTTGCCTATCCAAGGTTTTATATTGCTGTTTTCTTTGAGAAGTTTTAGAATTTAAGCATTTACATTTAGGTCCATAATTCATCTCAAATTTATTTTTAAGATGTAAAGTAGGAATCAAAATAGACTTTTTTCCCTATATATTTCCCTATATATAGATATATACTTTTTTCCATATATATATATATATATATATATATATATATATATACAGTTGTCCAGCACTATTTGTTGAAACAAAATATTCTCTCCCTCTTTTAATTAGTACCTTTAAGGAAAATTAACTCTCTACGTGTGGTATTATTTTTTATTAATTCATTTTTATGTCTTTATGCACATAACATATAGTTTTGGTTACTGAGGCTTTATAGCAAGTCTTAAGTCTTGAGATCAGGTAGTGAGAGTTTTTTTCAAGATTGTGTAGACTATTCTAGCTTTTTTACATTTCCATATGCATTTTAAAATTTGTCCATTTCTATTAAATGCTTTCTAAGAGTCATTAAATTTACAGATCATTGAGAATTGACATCTTTACAGTTTGAGTCTATTCATGAGTATATCTCTTTGATTTTTTAAAACAATATTTGGTAATTATCATTACAGGAGCCTTGCACATATTAATGTTAATATTTATCCTAAAATATTTTGTTTATTACATTTTGGTGAATAGAATTTTTTTTTTAAATCTTTTTTTTTTTTTTAAGAATTTTATTTTATTTATGATAGTCACAGAGAGAGAGAGGCAGAGACACAGGCAGAGGGAGGAGAAGCAGGCTCCATGCACCGGGAGCCCGACGTGGGATTCGATCCCGGGTCTCCAGGATCGCGCCCTGGGCCAAAGGAAGGCGCCAAACCGCTGCGCCACCCAGGGATCCCTGAATAGAATATTTTTAATTAAAGTTTACTAAAGTTTGTTGCTAATATATGATAGGGTGTACAAAGACCTAGTTTAATAAATTCTGATAGATTTCTTTCCATAATGACTGTACGAGCTTTGACTTTCACTAGACATACATCAGCGTTTCCACATTATTGAAAGCACTTTGCATTACCCAATTTTTCTAATTTTTGCCATTCTGATGAGGATAGTCATGTGACTTCTTAGTTTTAATTTTTATTCCTCTGGTCATGTAACTGAGCATCTCTTTATATACATTTATGCATTAGTCAGATCCCTATAA
Organism: Vulpes lagopus; assembly: GCF_018345385.1. Classification (NCBI taxonomy): domain Eukaryota; kingdom Metazoa; phylum Chordata; class Mammalia; order Carnivora; family Canidae; genus Vulpes; species Vulpes lagopus. The sequence goes on from NC_054846.1 coordinate 37,474,633, forward strand.
ACTGTCTCTGTGTTTTTTCTATTGTATTTATATTTCCTTTTCATTAGATTACCTGACTTTATAATTATATTTGCAGAAGTTCTTTTCAAATCTAGATATTGGGCAACCCGGGTAGCCCAGCGGTTTAGCATCGCCTTCAGCCCAGGGTGTGATCCTGGAGACTCAGGATTGAGTCCCACGTGGGGCTCTCTGCATGGAGCCTGCCTCTCCTTCTGCCTGTGTCTCTGCCTCTCTCTCTCTGTGTCTCTCATGAATAAATAAATACAATATTTAAAATAAAATAAAATAAAATAAAATAAATCTAGATATTAAGCTATTATTAGTTTTAGGCACTGAAAGTAATTTGCCTGTGTCTATAATCTGTTAACCTTTTCTATAAAATCCTTCATAGGAAGTTAATATTTAATTTAAAAGTCAAGTCAATCAAAAATTTTTGCCATATAATTTATATTATTTGTATCTTTTAAAAGAGTATTTCTTTACTGTTAAGTTGCAAATATATTCTCAATTATTTTATTTGATCAGTTTTACAACTGTATTTTTCACATTTGAGTCTTCAAACCTTCTAAATTCCATTTGACTATAGTGTGCATGAGTTATATACAGTCCTGCTTTTCAATGCTAGTTTACTGAATTCTATTTACCAAACAATTTGACCTTTCCTACTTTTGTTACATATCATATTCCAATATAGTCACAGGTCTAGTTTTGAACAACTGTTCATATCCATTGGTCTACTTATCTGTACCACAATGTTTAGTTTTATACTAAATCTTTAAATCTTACCATGTAAATTGGCTCTGCTCTTACAGAGTGGACTTAGATGATATTAGGTTCTTATTCACCAATACACATTTTAGAAAGATTTTTCAGGTTCCTAAAAAAACAGCTGTAATTTTGGTTGGAATTAGGTTTTACTTTATATGCTAAGTTGCTGCATCTATGAACAATAAACTTACTGAGTAGAGTGAATATTACCATGTGCCATTCAGACACTTTTAACAACTGAATCAGATTCCCCCAGCTGCTGAGAAAGTTGATGTCTAATGGCTCTTAGCTGAATAATTCTCTGGAAATCGTCCTTAGCTAAAGATTGCAGTTGTGCCTAAACCACACTGTCTCCTGAGGAATTTCAGGAGCATAAAGTCTGAGCTTGCCTCAGCTGGGACAACTTAAAAAAGCCTTTACATCACTAGAGCTTACTTCCATTGCTGCAACCCTATTGCATTTTACCTTTTCCCTCTGCCCAATTATCCTTCTTTCACCCCTCAAAAGAACTGTGTATGAAAGCCTTTTCCAATGAATGTCTTGCACTCAAATATGAGAATCTCAGACTATGTTTCCTGGAGAACCTGAACCATGACTGTCTCCTTCAGAAAAATCCTGGAGTTTAGGGGATAAATATAATCAGCAATACAATTGTCTAGATCTATGGCATGTCTTTTGATATATATTTGGTAATAATTAAAATGATACCTTATTTTCATTTTTCTCATTCCTGTCTGCCTCATAAAATATTTTGATCTTATTTGGAAGACAGAGATGTTATTTATTAGCTTCTCCAAAACCCAGAATTTGAATGTTTTATTATATCTTATTCTTATTCTTGAAGGTTAGTGAAGAGTATTCTGGATAATATTCAGATCTCTACTATTAAGAAGTAACTCCACTGTCTTTTGGTATGCATTGTTTTTCTGCCATAATGTCAACTGTCAATATAATCATTATTCCTTTGTAGATAATCTTTCAATTCACTAAGTCTCTTTTTTTGTGGTGTCCAGTGCATAGTTTATTGGAATGGTAATATCTTATAGAGACAGAATTTATAGTATGCTGATTTGCATATTCATAAGTGTTCTAAATAAAAATGTGATCACTTTGTTTCATAATTTTCTGTCCTTTCACTATGGATATTTTCCTTATTTCTTGGAGGAAAAGTGGAAGCAGTTACTGTTTTGATTTTTTTTAAATTTTCCTTTCAGTTATGGCCTTGTCCTAGTTGTGCAACTATCTGCCTTCAGTTTCTCAACACGTTTCCAAGACTCTGAAAGATTTCTACTCCAGGTCTTCAATTAGTCCAGTGTCATTTTGACATGAGTTCTTATTCACTTCTATCTCCATTTCATCCCCCCCCCCCGAAAAAAGAAATGAAAACTTACTTCTATTACCATTTATCCTGTTTATTTTTTATTTACCCGTACCTCTTCAATATCAAAAAAGTGTTTATCATTGCTATGAATTAGTCATATATTTGAATATAGTATAATACAGTGGGATACAGAAGGAGATTAATGTCAGAGCATTCATTTCATAGAAGCTTTTTTTTTTTTTTTTTTGAGTAGGCTCCATGCCCAATATGGAACCCAGTGTGAGTCTTGAGCATTTGACCCTGAGATCAAGACCTGAGCTGAGATCAAGAGTCAGATCTTAACCGACTGAGCCATCCAGGTGGCTCACAGAACCATTTTGATTAGTAATCTACCCAACCTGTTTTCATTCATTTTTAGCAGCAAAAGAATTCAATGTAATATCAGTTTCTTTATCCTGCCATTCCTTGGGACTTTAATAATCCTCATTTTTGCTTCATAGTGGCAACTCAACAATCTATGTGCAATTGTTAGTAATATGCCTGTTTATATTAGGTGTTCATAGTTTGAAATACCAATTTTCCTAGGGCAATCTACATGTCACTCTGCCAGAGGAGTCTGTATTGAAATGCAAGGAAATATTTGCTTACTGATTATTTCAAATCTGTACATAGATTCTATAAATATTTTCATAAACACATTAATTTTAGCTAATACTCTAATTTTGCTCCCTTTTCAGGAAAACTCCTTGAATGAACTGCTCATAAGAATGATGAATATGACTGTTCTGGATACCATCATACCAGGTCCCATTAGAAAGTGCATTATCTTTTTATAATGCTAAGTTCTACGTGGCAAGCTAAATTATAATCTGTTTCCTTGGTGAATGTAGAATCTGAGTAAGAAGTATTAATTGGTTGATATCACCAGAAGGTGTCATAAAGTTAGGGTCACCTGAGGCATCCATTTTCACCTGCCAAGGAGGCCGCACACTTCTGTCATTCGTTAGGGCACCCGCTTCTCTGGAAATTTCTGGAAACACACTGAAAATTTCTTGTTTTGTGGGCTCCATTTTTCTAAACTCCACATTGGCCATTCTCCTTCTGTTAATATAGTCTTCCTTCTAATAGCATATAGTACAATTTAGCAATGCACATACAGTTATCCTGTCTAGAGTCTTACACTCTGGTCACCATGTTTAAAACTTGTTTGTTCCTAAAGCTCCAATGATTTATACTTTATGACTTACAGTGATTGCAGTCACAATTACTTGTTAATTTTTATCTGCTTTGATCTTCTAACTTGTGAGGGTACTTTATATTTCCCTTAGTATCCTACTATTTTAAAATATTCAAGTAAATGAAGCCATTATGCAATTCCTGTTCAAAGTAATTATTTTAAATATGGTAGCATGCTAATATTTTTAAATCTACCATATAGAATCAATATTTTAAAGTACTATCAGATTCTAAAGTTATATTACAAGTCAAGAAAACATGTTGTTATTACAGGTTATTATTTTAACATATAGTATTTTGAGATTATCCCAAATAGAGTTATGATATTTTATTAATTTACACTAATTATGCACATATTTTAAAGTGCCTTTTACTGAGGACCAGTATCTACAACATTTTTCTGTAACTTTAAACACATTTCTTACCACAAGCTGAACTCTTCCACCATTAAGTACATCTGGGTCTAACTCAGGCAAGAAGTGATTGCTGCATAATGACAAAAACCAAAAATTATATTATTATATAAATGTAGAGGAAGAATATGAAAGAAATGCCCAGTGAAGGTTTGGGAGAAATGAGTAATCTACAAAATGGAAATAATAGTGTTATTAAATTAGAGTATAGGCAAAGATACATACAAATTTACCTTTCCATAGTCATTTGAAAATTCAATTTAACATAAAATTTAAATTTCTAAATAATATTCAAAACCACTGTTCCTTACCAAACAGAATACCAAGAGCAAAAATTTGAAACTACCAATGACAGTTAATAAATGATAGAACATATGAATATTTTACTTACATTTACTCATATATCTTGTTTTATGAGAAAAGCAAAGCTTCCTTTTTTTTTATAAAGATTTTATTTATTTATTTATTCATGAGAGACACAGAGAGAGGCGGAAACATAGGCAGAGGGAGAAGCAGGCTCCCCAAACGGAGCCTGATGCGGGGACTCGATCCCGATCCCAGAACTGGGATCACGCCCTGAGCCAAAGGCAGATAGACGCCCAAGCCCTGAGCCACCCAGGGGTCCCCAAAGCAAAGCTCCCTATTTTAAAATACCTATAGTGTGCCAAACATTATACTAATGCTCACCATTAATTTCTGTTTAAAACTAGAACATTGACATTTAGCTTTTCATCTGTTCTTGAAAATACGTTTTCTTAAAACATCGCCACTTACTCTTTTATGTATTTTCAGAAGAGAAAGTACATGAACAATTGCCTGTTGCATCATATGTTTAAATCCAACTTATTTAAGTGTAAGGGATATTGTTAAAGTTTTAGGTATATCTAAAATACATCCTGAAACAATTTGCTTATATTTTTCACGTTATCTATCCTAATGCTTTTAAATCCCTGAGCAAGACCTTTTATATTTGGTTAAGATAGATGGTAAACTATGGTTATATTATATTTGTTTATAGTTCTAAGGATGTCATTTGATGAATTACACTAAATTGACTCATACAAACATAAAAGAAATTTGTGCTTGTATTAATTCGAATACTTAGTAAAATTAAAAAAGTTCTCAAATGTTGACTGCTTTATTCCTACTTTCTTTGCTCACAATGAAAAAGGACAAAATAATCCAAATTATAAAGTGTTGTTTCAATTTCACTTTCAGTCTTCACTTCCTTTTCCATATTTTTAAAGAAATTACATGGGTAGAATTGACCACATATGAAAGTGTACATTTATTTATATCATAAAAAATTTCATATTTTACATATCTTAACTGGCTTGTAAATTGTCTTAACCCTTATAATCACAGGATTTTATTTGTTAGACATTTAAAACATTTCCAAAGCATTACCTACATTTAGATTCAATATTGATTTATATATTTAGTGTTTATAACAGCATTTTTAAAATTATTTTGTGGACATATGCAGCTAAAACGAGTCTCAAAAATTTATATCAAAAATATTATTGTCTTTGGACTTCCATTTCCCTAAAACTTTGGTTCAATAGTTATGCATATATATGCTTTTTATCACATTGCTATGGGCTGAATTTGTTTCATCGGAATTGATAATGTTTATGTTCTAACTCTCAATACCACATAATGTGATGTATTTGAAATAAAGCCTTGAAAGAGGTAATTAAAGTAAAATGAGGTCATATGGGTAGGCTCTAATCCAAGATGACCAGTGTCCTTATAAGGACAGGAGATTAAAAAATAGGCAACAGAGATGGAAGGATGATTGTGTGAGGGCACAGGAGAAGGTGGCTATTTGCAAACCATGAAGACACTCCTCCAAAGACACCAAACTTGCTGACTCCTTGATCTTGAGCTTGTAGTCTCCAGAACTGTGAGAAAATACATCTCCACTGTTTAATCTATGGTATTTTGTTATGGTGGACATGGCAAACTAATACATACATTAGTGTAACAAAAATTAATTGATTACCTATTAGATTCGAGCTGCCTTGTTTGTTACTAAAGGATATAAATATTTAATATCCTCAAACTTGTGAGCTCACCTCCATCTTGTAAGATAGATAGATAAGATATTATCATTTCACTATAAAGGAGAGGAAACTGAAGCATGGAGACATCATTGGAAATTATTAATACATGACTGGTAAAATGGCAGTACCAGTGTTGAATTATAATTTTAACTGGCAAATGTTAATGATAGACATGATACAAAATATAATATAACCATCAATACATATGATATTTATAAACAGTTAATGGATACCATGCATTTTACTTTATAAAGAAGAATCATTTCTGTGGTTCATCTGTTGGTAGTAAGCATTACAGAAACAGAATTCTCAAACACTTTAGGGTGAAAAATATAAAGAGTGATTACATCTATTCTATAGAAGAGGCCTTTTATAACCTGGCAACGGGTGTATTGGCCTTTAGCTATAAAGTCATGTTTGTTTTAGCACAATGAACCTAGGTTTCACTTTTCAAGATGTGTTTACAATGCAAAAATCTAATTTAAAGGAAATGACCTCACCATTTCATATCTCTGGAATTAGTTGTTTCACGAATCCCAACCTGTGTGTGAAGCCATTGGTATGTGTATTCTTTACTCCTTTCTAATTTTTCATTTGTAGTGGCATCCTTGTAGGTAAGTTCTTCTTCCTTACCTGGGGAAAAATATGGGTTACTTAAGGAGATCAAAAGGCTAGGCAAACAATTTTATCAAAAGAAAGAAAAAAAGACTAATTCATGGAAGCTTAAATGTCTGTAAGAAAAAAGTCAGTCACTTATAGATTAAGTAATTTTTCTGCTTGTGTTTCAAACTAATCTATTTTGAAAAATAAAAAAAGGTTCAATGTGGGGGGTCCCTGGGTGGCTCAGCGGTTGAGCTCCTGCATTCAGCCCAGGGCGTGATCCTGGAGTCCTGGAATCGAGTCCCACATCGGGCTCCCTGCATGGAGTCTGCTTCTTCCTCTGCCTGTGTTTCTGCCTCTCATTTGCTCAGCGGTTGCTGAGCCATCCAGGGATCCCCTGTTCAGGCTTATTTTAAAGTCCAGCTGTTCTTACACTAATCTTATACAATAGAATTCATAAATTATATTAAGGATATTTGAAACATAGTCTTAATCCTGTATATGAAACCAAGCTTGGTTTGTGTAAGCTAATCAAGTATTTTAAGCTAGGAATAAAATTATATAAGGTTTAGGGAACTTGTGGCTCATGCCATAGTAGCTATTTCAAAAAAGGAGGTGGGGAAGCCTACCAATATAAATGGATATGGGGAATACGCAAGAGGAGAAATACAAGGGAAGAATACAAGTAACAAATATGAGTAAAAAAAAAAAAAAAGGAAAAAAGAAAATTAAAAATCCAACTCTTATATTTAAATGTAAAATTTATACATTTGCATAATAAAAATCCAACCCTATATTTAAATTTACGCATTTTTATAAATTTTTAAAAAAATATATGTTACTACTATGACAATGCCATGCATTTCAGAATTACACCAAAGACCTGCTGTTTTCGAGCCTTCTTCCATGGACTAAATCTTTTGTGGAACCATTATCAGGTTTAGGGACTTACTGGCTTTGTTGGATTGATTGACAGTACCCTGGAGAAAGGTACCTCTTGAAAACTAACTCATGATAATCCAACTAACGAGAATCCTACAATTTAAAACCTAATGTTTAAAATATTAATTTATTAATTCTTTCACTATAGATCTTTGTGCACAGAAACGTCACCTTATATTTGCAAATTGTTTGGAAAACAAATGAAGCATGGTGCAAGGCCTACTTTGAACACTTGGTGCATGTACTACACACAATCATACATATACAGACATGGTTAGCATTTGTCATTCTGCACATGTTGGGCATGATACATCTACCATGCACAACTTTTCCCTTAAAAACTGCTGCTGAAATTAGTGAAATGACTTTAGTTCAAAGAGACACTGTAGCCAGTTCTTAGGAAAGCTAAAAAGCAGGATAAAGCAGGATGTTTATTTCCCTAGACTCCATGTTAACTTGGCAAAGTTAACTTGCTGTCACTTCTCATGCCAGGTTGTGTTTCAAAACAGCCCCAGCCCTTGCACCCTGAGCTTAAGCCGACCCCTCCAAAGAGCAGATATATTTGGAGGAACAATTGCTTCACATGCGAGGACTGACCACGGAATCCTAAGTGGCTGTAGAGTATACAGAAACTAGAAGAAAGACTTTAAAAAAGGGAACCTTTGGAATTGCCACTTCCAGTTACTGCACAGCATTAAATCTTTTCTCTGGCAGAGTCCCAGCCTTTTATCAGCTTTTCTTGGTTGACCAGACCAGATGTTGCACCCACAAATGCAGTGACAGAAACTAGTGAGGACTCAGTGACCATCGATAATCAACTGAGCCCATAGCTAGAATCTTATCTACTCTTGATATGTAGAGAACCCTTTGTGATCCTTTTGTAATTATACTTTTAGCTAAAAATAAAAATTATCTGTGTCTTTCTCTTTTTAAAAATAATGGCAGATCATTCCAATAGTCACTTGTTAAAGTACTCATTTTGGAAAGTTTTCCTCAGCTCTACAATAGCACTCCATAAACCTTAAGTGGTTTTACATCAGAGTTCAGCTAAGAATTCCTGAGTAAAGACGAGAGATTTCACTGTAAGGGTCCAGTTCATATTAACTATTTTAACCCTAAGGCATAGATTGGTAGATTGGCGTGTGCTCAGTGTAATAAACAACAAGCATACTGGTGAAGTTGGCTGGATGTACTTGAAGATACTGTAATTTACATACTGAAGAAATTGATTCTGTGTTGGCTAAACCATTTCGAGATTACTCCTGTCATTGAGAAGAAAAAAATGTTAACCCTTTTACACTCACAGAGGAAGTTCTGTTTTTAGCATCTCACATAGGAAGAATAATGGTGATTTGAATTATTTAATGGACCCTTGTCATTAGTTAGGCTGTCGAGTAAAACCTTTCAGTTGTAGAAGAGGCATCTTTCTGCCTGCAGAACTCAAAATGCTTTGCTTGCTATCCTTTCATATTTTTCTGGGTCTTGCTTCATGAATTTATATATCATAACCTAAGAAAAAAAGGTCTTTCCTTTGATTCCTGCTGTCCCCTCGTTACTGCTGTCTGCACATGCTCCTTTCCCTCGAAACACAAATGTGAGTAATTTTATTTAAACAAATTGTTAAACGTTTTTTTTAATATAAAGGAATACATTCTTATTATAGATAATTTAGAAAATACAAAAAAGTAAAAAGTAAAAAAAAATCCATGAAAGTTCCACTATACAAAGATAACCACTGGAATATTTTTAAGGCATTTCCTCATAGTTCTTTTTTTAATAGATTTTTTTGTTTACATAAAATTGTATGTATTCTATACATCCGACATTTCTGTATTATAACAAATGCATTCTAGGTAATGGAAATCTCATCCTAAACATAATTTTAGGGGTTATACACTATGATGTACCAACTTGTTGCATGATAAGTTTCTAATGATCTATTTAATTGATTTGTTTTTCAGGTGGAATTAAAGATAACATCTTTAAAACTATGAATATTTTGAGGAGCTCTATATTGTCAAATAGCTGTAATAGCTTTCATCAATTTACCACAGACTATATGAGATTACTCATTTCACTGAGTCCTTGGTCAACACTGGGATATAAAATATTTTAAAGTTCTTGATAATATGACAAAAATATTGTCTAATATGGTCTTAATTTATACATCTTTACTGCTAGTAAGATTGAATGTTATTCCACAATTACTAATTAATTATAAATCAAATAGTGTAAAATACTTTCTTGTTCTCCCCAGTTCTGCTGGATCCTAGTATTTCCCTTTCTGCTTTTAAATGGTCATTTGTAATTCTTTATCTGTTATCACTGGTGCAAATATTTTCTCTTGGCTATTGTTTGATTTTAGTTTCTAGTGTACTTTCCAAAGGAGCAACTTTCTCAGCATACCAATTTATTTGTTAAATATCTTTTAAACTACAAGTCATTTTCCCCTCATAATTTTTAGGTTCATGTCTCCCAATTCAATAAATTCATATAAAATAAGATACAAGTTTTCAGGGACAAATTCTATAGTCTTTTAATACCTTCCCTTTCACTCTAAAAGATGTTGGTTAACAAAATTCTTTTAAGAGAATTCTATTCCTTGTTTCTATTTCTTCATTTTCCATTCCCACCTTAATTTATTGCAATCTGATTTTGTCAAATTGAAATGGATGTTACTAAGAACTAACAAACATATTTATTTCATCTTAATTGACCTCTCCACTGAATTCAACTACAGAGGCCATTTCTTTTGTCCCTTTTCTGCAGGATGTTGAATCAACCTTGACTACTCACGCCTTAAAGTACCCACATCTAATCAGAAGATAGATCTAGTCTACCTGCTGGGTATCTCACTAATAACTGGCTCCTCCTTTCTATCCCCACTACCCATTTCACTTCAGGCTCCATTTTGAGCAGGAGTGAGTAGGCTTGTATGTGGTGATGTAAGTCCAAAGGTATCTTTCTGACCTATCACAGTGGAAGAGGCACCCCTTCTCCTAAGCACAGTGTCTTCAACTCTGCTCTGGATCCCAACCCTTTCATATAATCCAGGATCTTGTATCCATCAATATTTTCTTTTCTTCCATATTTCCAGCATCTGTCAAAAATGGCTCTTACCTTCCCCTCTAGCTGCTCTTTTCTCTCCTTCTGTAATCAGATACACTTCTTGAAATAATAGATAAAGACCAGTCCTTGTTGATTTATTACAATTCATGTTTCAGCTCACTGCAAGATACTTCTTGACACCATTTCACTGGAACTGTTCACACCAAGATCACTAACATTGCAAAATCGTTGGAACTTTTTGAAGTTATTATCTTATTGACTCCTCTATAATATTATACACTGTTGTGCATTCCTCCCCTCTTAAAAGTCTTATTTCCTTTAGATTTTGTTTCGTTACTCTCCTTGTTTTTTCTCTGACCTTTTGCCTAAACCCCAATCTCCTTCAAGGGCTCCTCTTTCCTTGACATCCCTTCTAATCTCAGGATTCTTCTCTGGGGTTCAATCCTGGCCCGATTCACTCTTTCCTGTATAGGATATTCATTCAAGTTCTTCAATCACTTTCATTATCTCCTTTTGAAACATGTATCCACCCAAAGCTTTGCCACTTAAGACACCCTACAGATAATTTAAACTGAGTATGTAAAAAAGCTGAACTCCTGTATTATCTTACTTTTCCTAAGGTCCCATAGTGATACTACCTTTGTCAATGTATAAGACAGAAACTAGAGTCTTCTACTGAACCAGCATTCATCCTTATTCTACAACTGCAAATTTTGCATCCTAAATTCTTTTCAATCTCAAATTTCCTGGATTTTTGTTGTTGCTATTTTATTTCATGCTACCATCATTTCTTCTGAATTACTGTAAGACCCCTCTCACTGGTCTTTTTTTCTTTTCCTTTCTTTTCTTTTCCCTTTGGTCTTGCTCCTGTGTACATATCTCCATACTGCAAATGGCCTTGTTGAAATACAAATTCAATTGCACTGCTTCATAGGTTAAACTCATGGTTCATCAGTGCCTTTGGATAATGTTTTTTTTTTTTTCTTTTCCTTTGCATGGCATACAAGCCATGCATATACCTTCTGACACATCCATTAGATTCTTGCCTCAGTCATTCAAATATGTCAGAATTACTCAGAACGGTCTTTTTTGGCTGTAGACCTATGCTTCAGATTACTTACTTTGCCAATGTTTTTATTTTTTTATTTTTATTTTTTTTTGCTTCATGTCTTCAGGTCTCAGTTTAGAGATTACATTCTTTGAGGTAAGTCCTTGATCTTTCAACACTGCATTCCTTATTCAAATTAAGTTGGTGATGTCTTCCAAAGGTTCCTATAGACAGTCCATAATAGCATTTATTACATTTTACTTTATTCATGTGTCAGTTTTGCCTACTATATATAATCTCTTTAAGGATTGCACAGTAGGATGGTGCTTAATAATTTTGTGAAATAATGGAATAATTGTCATAGTTGCTTAATGATCTGTCAGTGCCCTGACAAATGTAGAGCTGGAATTTAGATTTTCAGTATGTAGACAAACCTATGCATTGTGGAGGATACTACATTCCTTTACATAATCAACTTAATCATTATGATAGAAACTTCACCTCTGAAAGTCATAACTAATTTGGGATAAAAATTGACAACCAAAGAAGGCAAATTAAAAAACAAAATAGAAAACTACTCCATCATATAAGGCTACTTTATAAAATGTCCACAGTGTATGAAATCCTGGAGGAAAGCAGTTCAGCTTTAAGAAGTTCACTGAAAGAAATGCAGTCTTTTTTGAAATTAATGGAAATATTCTTTTCTTCATGAAAAACAAAATAAGTGTTCATTAAACCCATATGCTTCAAATAAATGTTTTCTAAATTTTCAGTATAGCATAAATATCCTACACAGAGGGAGATTAAGATTCAATTATCATTTGGGACACACACAAAAAGCTAATTATTTATATTTTAAATACATATGGCAACTTTCCCATGACTATTTTCTTTTCCCTTAATGGCCTTTCTTAGTAATATAATAAAAACGTATTCTTGGTTTCATGGATAGAGATGAGTTCATCTCTTTACCAAAAGCTTTTGGAGGACATAGTTGCATGATGAGCAAAATACTATGTGCAATGGAAATATTTTTGGTAACGTTGATAAATGGCTGATTCTACATATCTCATGCTGGAAACGCTAAAAATATGTTTCCATTTTAAAGTATAAGTGGTCTGTACATGTTTATTAAAGGAATTATTGCATCATACTTCACAAATAAAGCACAAATAAAATTGGAGTTTGGCATAAATGTTATACTAACAGAATTTTAAATTCATTAACATCTGTATAAATACTTGTTGATAGGGTGTTTATGGCTTCTTCCTTAACCAATCCAATCTGTTGTTGTAAAGTAGACAGCATTGGCATGAAACCAGTAACTCTAAGATCCATTTGTGTGCGACAAGCAACATTCCTATTCTTTTAAAATATATTTAAATATATATGTAATTGATCACTAAGGAAAATGACTTCATGAATAAAGGATTGTTGTTGCCAAACGTTAAAAACAGAAATTTTGGGAATAGAGCCAAAGCTGTATGTAAGGGTCAAAGGCTAACTGCAGTACTGATCACTCCTTTACATATTTCACTATATTTTATGGGAGGGAAGCTAAAAAAAAAGTACTAGAATGAAAAATACTTGGTAGTTTCTGACATTTAAATTAATTTTCAAAATCTGTCTGTTTGGGGGTTGGGTGGTACATAAAGTAGACGAATGACCTTTAGGAAAGCAAAGGAAAAGTCTTTTGTATTCAACTCATATATATAATTCTACCCGAAATGATATGTTTTGCCATTTGTATTGGTCAGTTGAATTTAATCTCCTCAATAACCTTATAGTGGAGTACAAACACTACATAAAGTGTGGTTCTTTAGTTTCTTCTGTGAGAACCACGTTAAGTCAAGACAATTGCAGGTTGTTAAAGTCATATTGTCATGTGTATTAGTCATATTAATGTATAATGTGTCTCCAAGTTTGCTATTAACTAGGGCCAGGACTAGGGTTAAGTGAAGTGGGGAAATGAAATACTTTACAAAATTTACACAAAATTTAAGGGGTGACAAAAATCTCAGGAATCAGGCGAATAATATTTGAATGTAATATTTTAAAATAAAAGTTCATGCAAAAATCCATGATAAACACAATATAAAAGTTTTAAGTGACAGGATCAGTAAAGTGCTATGCCAAGCTGTATTAGAACCTGAGGTAAGGGAAATATCAGTAATACTGATCCTTCACAGTCAAGGCATTGGTAGATTTACTTTTTCCTAAATAATAATAAGTGTTAATAGGATATTATTTTTAGAACTACCCAGTAGCCATTGTCTAAGATTGTTTTCTACATTTCCAATCACTCTGACACACTACTTAATTTTTTCACTAGAAAAGCCCCTGGAATTGTGACATATGAGAAATTAATTATAGGATAAATTAATTCAGTCTATATAGGAGAGTCTACACCTTAGTCATCTATCTGTTTAGGATCTATCTTGCACGTAATTAGTTGGCTTTTTTTAACTTGTGTAATTTTGGGGAAATTATCTATCTTCTCTCTACCTCGTTTTTTTTCTCTTTTTTTCTCTTAAAATGTCTAGAATAATTCCAAACCCCAGAACACATATAATGCCTAACATATAGTAAGAATTTTTTAAAAGATTTTATTTATTCATGAGAGACAGCGAAAGGCAGAGACATAGACAGAGGGAGAAGCAGGCTCCTTGTGGGGAGCCTGATACTGGACTCGATCCAACCCCGGGATCACAACCTGAACCTAAGGCAGATGCTCAACCACTGAGTCACCCAGGCGCCCCTATAGTAAGGATTTAATAAGTATAGCCATTTTGCTATTTTTAAAATTAAATGAGCTCTATTATGCATAGCCTTAATGCTATCTCAGTTGCCTTGGACCAAGACTTAGCTATTCTGGAGGTGAGACTATCTGTAGGAATCTCTAAACACAGGCCAAGATCAAGGTTCCAGGGGGTCACTGGAAAGATCCCAAGAGTAACCACAAAACTAGACAGAACAATTTTCTGGGAGAGTCCAGGAAGTCTTCGTTCAAAGAATTCTAAATCTATAACAGGTATTTTTAAAAATGTATTTTATTTCATAATATATGAGGATTTCTGTGTGTCTTTAATAAAGAAAAGTTAATTTCCAAAAGATAACAAGGATACAGAGTCCTAATTGATTTCAAGTTATTTCAAATAATTTTTAGCAATTGCTCAGTAATAACCATGAAGGAGGGTCCATTGACATGATTCTCTCCTGTTTCACTCTCTCAATTTAATTACTCTTGGAAAATATTCCCCTATCCAATCTAGACTCCCTCAGGGAGTGTTAATATAGTAGGTCATCCAAACTAGGGCCCACCCAATAGAATGGAGAGGCTGATGATGTAAGTAGGTTGGCTTTCAAAATAACATGATCATAGTGCCCATATAAGTATTACTGCCACCTGTGTTTTGTTTGTTTGTTTGTGTAGTTGGACTTCAGGTTCTTGCTATATTTAAAAGCTTTTGCTCTGGTAAAAAGACATCTCTAATTCTACTCATTTATGTATATTTATTAATTGAGGGCCAAGTATACAGGTGATTTCCTTTATTAATTTTATTTCAAAAGAAGTTAGTAAGTGGTATTATATTGATACACTAATGATAGAGGCTTGATGGATCCAATTAAGCATTTTTGGTATCATTGCAATCATTGTTTTTATAGCAACAAGACAACAATACTTATCACACGTTTATACATTCATAATACATTTCCCATTGACTATTAATTTTCTGCCTCTGATGATTTCTCTACCTGTCAAGAATACAGATATACTTCTGTCACAGACCCGGCTGGTATCACATAAAATACTGAATATATTTTAAATTTTGTTTGTGTTATAAAACCAATAGTAAGCATAAATAATTTTCTTTCACAGTTTTTTTAGGAGGGTGGGAAGGGCAGAGGAAGAGGGAGACTCAAGCCGGCTCCACACCCAGCATGGAGCCCAACTCCAGGCTTGATTTCACAACCTGAGATCATGACCTGAGCTGAAATCAAGAGTCTTTGCTTAACAGACTGTGCCACCCAGGTGATCTTCTTTCATAATTTGACAAACATATTAGAGATCAATAAACCTGGTCCCAAACTTATTGTTTTCCATGGGTAATCATTTAAATGAGTATTCCTATAGATTGAAGATTTTAGAGTTTTCTAAGTGTATACTTTATTAATGCAGACTTTTTCATTATATTTTGTTTAGAAAGATTTTAATCTTATGTAGCAGAAGTTCATTTGTAAGTGAATCAGGGCCTCCATTCATTGATTCCACTTTTAATTGAAAAGATAGGTAAAAGTATTATTGAACTACTTATACTCTAGTGAGGAAAAAAGTAAAGACAGGCATTACCAGTCTTCCCCACAAAATTAATTTTGGCTTTAAACTAATTATATACATGATTTGGGGAAGCTTTTTTTTTTTTTTTTGGAGGGGAAGTAAGGGACGGGGTTTGGAACTGGATGGGACTTTAATTGGTCAAGTCACTTTGCTTATCAGAGATAATTTTGTCATTCATCAACATTAGAAAAGAAAGAAATATATGGAACACTTTATGAATTTGCATGTCATCCTTGTTCAAGGCCATGCTAATTTTCTCTATATGTTTCAATTTTAGTATATGTTTTGCCAGGTGAGCACTAAAAGCTCTTTTTATCATTTTTATTTTGTTGTGATATATACAATGTATACAAAATGTTGCATATAGCAGGCATTTACAATTTCTAGATTTATAAGATTATGTTACATAATTTATGCATAAATTGTTTAAAATTATATAAATAAGAATATAAATATATATTCCATGTGACCTCTGATCATTAAAAAAAATAGAACACTGCTTGTATATGAGAAGTCCTGCTCCAAAGTCTCTTCTTTTAGGGATAACCACTATGCTAAAGTTTATGACTTTCTTGGTTTCCTTTATAATTTTTACTACCAATATATTAAGCAAGCTTTGCTTGCTACAATTCTGAAGGTATTCTTTTCTTTTAAGATTTTTAAATTTATTTATTCATGAGAGACAGAGAGACAGAGAGAGAGAAAAAGAGAGAGGCAGAGACACGGGAAGAGGGAGAAGCAGGCTCCATGCAGGGAGCCTGATGTGGGATTTGATCCTGGGACTCCAGGATCATACCCTGGGCCGAAGGCAGGTACTAAACTGCTGAGCCACCCAGGGATCCCCTGTAGGTATTCTTTTTTGTTCATTTGTTCAATATTGTTTGTGAGATTCATCTATGTTGCTGTGTATAGATGCAGTTCATTACTTTCCAACACCATACTATATTCTACTGTATGATGTATTACAGTTTATCCATTCCATTGTTGTTGGACACATGGGCTGTTTCCAACTTTGGACTATTAAGAAAAACACAACTCTGACTATCCTTGTACAAGTTCCCGTAGGGCAAGCATTTAGGAATGTAATTGAAGGATCATATGAAATGTGTATCTTCAAGCCCACCGCATGTAAAAGTGCTTTCCAAATGGTTGTACCAGATTGTATTTCAATCAGCAAAATATAAGTCTTATTGGCTATTTATTTTCTAACAGTTTTGTTAGGGTTTTTTTTTTTTTTTACTTTGCAGATTTAATTTGTATTTCACTGCTATAAAATAGATTAGACCTCTTTTTATATGTTCACAAATTATGTGGATTTCTTCTTTTGTGAAAAATATGTTAAAGCTTCTTGTTTATTTTGCCTATTAGGCTATTTGACTTTAAGGAATTATTTATATATCCTGGATATGAGAACTTTGTTGGTTATATGTTTGGCAAATACCTTCTCCATCTCTGTGGATTATTATTTCACTACTATTATGACATTTTTGGATTTAGATATATTCTTAATTTTAATGGAAATATATATATCAAGATGACCAGTACTTTTAAAGAAATAATTCCATATCCAATGTTATATTCTTTCACATTGTCTTCCGTGTTATGCTTTTGCTTCTTACATTTAGGTCTTTAATGTGAATATAATAATTTTTTTAAGTATAGATAATGGTTTAAGTAAGATTTATTGAAAGTCTACCAATTTCCCACTGATTTAGAATACTGTCTTACAATATCAATTAAGCATATATGCATGGGCCTCCATCAGTTGTCGTTTTCTATACTATTTTACTTTACCTACCTTATCTGATCCTAGAATTACTAACCATCCCATCCTATCTCATCTCATCCATCCCATTCCATCCATACCATTCAATACCATACCACACCACAATATATTCACTGTCTCATTTGTGTCAGCTCTATAATATGTTTATTAATAATAGATTATGGCATTTGACAAGTTCTCCCAATTTATTCATCCTTGTTGAGTGTCTTCTGGCTACTTGCAGATTTTGATTTTCTATACAAATTTTAGATTCTGCTTGTCAGTGCCCAGAAACACCTCTTGTTTCATTGAGATTTCATAGTATCCACTGCTAATTTTGGAATAATTTAAATCCTTGAAATTTAGTCTTTCAATTCATAAATTTATTTATAGTTTTTCTTTAACATTCTTGATAGTGTTTTACAATTTCCCTGATAAAGTCTTGCACATTTTTTGTAGACACACTCTTTGGTACATGATTTTAAAAATACTTTCACATCTATATCCATTCATCAGAAAATGGACATTTGGGAGAGAGGGAAATAAGCCATAAGTGAGTCTCAGTGACAGAGAACAAACTGAGGTGGGTGGGAAATGGATATTAAAGGCGGCACTTGTGATGAGCACTGAGTGTTGTACGTAAGTGATGATTCACTGAATTTTACCCCAGAAACCAATATCACACTGTATATTAACTAACAAAATTAAAATAAAAAAAAAACTGTCACAGGTCTAATTTTTTTTTTCCTTCTTTGTTTCTTGCCTCTAATGTTAGGTTTAAGATGAAAGTTAAGGTTAGTTTTGGTATCATATTTTTCTAGGAAATGATCATCTAAATTTTCAAATGTACTTCCAGAGGGTTTTTCACAATATTCTCTTACTATATACAGTTTTAGTCTGTATATTTTGTCATCCTGCCTCATTTTAATTTCTGATACTGGTTATTTGTGCTTTCTCTTTGGTTTTCATAATCAGACTTGCCAGGAATCCAAAAAATTTCCTTCAAAAACTTATCTTTATTGATGAATTGTTTTACTTTAACATTTTTCATTAGCTATTTCTTTTATATACAATCATAGTTTTATTACTCAGTTGTTTTTAAAAATATTTATGATTTTTGACTCACGAATTTTTCAGATGTTTCCTAATTTCCAAGAAAATAAAGATTATCTAGTTATCTTCATTTATCATTCATTTATAGTTTATTAGCATTATGTTCAGAAAACCTACTGCACATGACTTCAATCCTCAAGTAGTTTTTGAAATCTGATTTAAGACTAGGATAAGTTAAAGTTTTGGAAATGTCTTATGTGTGCTTGAAGGTCATGTGCATCCCCTGGTCATTGTTCTATATGTGTCCTTTAAGCAAATGTTATTAAATTGATTTATCGAACCATGTCTTTATTGAGTTTTTGAGTGCCTGTCCTATAAATTACTAAGAAAAATATAATAAAGTTCTCAATATAATTTGGAATTTTTGACTTCTCTTTGGTACTTCCTTAATCTTTGTCTTATATTACTTGAAAAATAATAACATTCCATTTTTAGAGCATTTTTAGGTTTAAAACAAAATTTGAAGATATAGAGATTTCTCTACATACTCTCTTCCTTTACATTTTTAAAGTCTCTCCCATTTCCACTCCCCACCACAGTGGTACATTTGTTACAATCTATGAGTTGTCTTCTCATTCTCTTTATGTTGTCTTCAGCAGAACACAAATTTTTAAGTTTATTGAGGTTCAATTTACCAATTATTTCTTTCATGCATTGTGCCACTGGTGTTGTGTCTAAAAAGTCATAGCTATGCCCAAGGTCACCTAGATCTAGATTTCCTTCTATGTTATAGTTGAGTCTTAGGATTTTGCATTTTACATTTAGCTTTGTGATCCATTTTGAATTAAATTTTGTGAGTTGGGGATCCCTGGGTGGTGCAGCAGTTTGGCGCCTGCCTTTGGCCCAGGGCGCGATCCTGGAGACCCGGGATCGAATCCCACGTCAGGCTCCCGGTGCATGGAGCCTGCTTCTCCCTCTGCCTATGTCTCTGCCTCTCTCTCTCTCTGCCTCTCTCTCTCTCTCTCTCTCTGTCTCTCTGTGTGACTATCATTAAAAAAAAATTTTTTTTGTGAGTTGTATACTGTCTGTCTGTGTCTATATTCATTTTTCCTCAAATATGTGTCGGTCCTCTTGTTCTAGCACCATTTATTGAAAAGATAGTCTTTGCTCTGTTATATTATCTTCTCTCCTTTGTCAAGGATCAGTTGACCATATTTGTGTGGGTCTATTTCTGGGCTGTCTATATTCCGTTCCATCAACCTGTTTGTTTATTCTCTTGCCAATACCACACTGTTTTGGTTACTGTAGGCTTATAGTAAATCTTGAAGAATTGTCAGATCTCTAAATTTGTCCTTTTCCTTCAATATTGTGTTGGCTATCATGGGTATTTTGCCTCTTTATATAAATTTTAGAATCAGTTTGTTAATATCCACAAAATGACTTGCTGGGATTTCATTTAATCTATAGATCAAATTAAGAAGCACTGAAATCTTGCCAATATTGCATTTTTCTATCCATGAACGTAGAATATTTATAAATTTATTGCATTCTTTATTTCATGAAAGTTTTGTAGTAGCTTTTCTCTTATAGATCTTATACATATTTTGTTAGATTTATACCTAAGCATTTAATTTGGGGGTGGCAATGTAAATGGTTTTGCATTTTTAACTTCAAATTTTACTTGTTCATTACTAATATATAGAAAAAAGATTGGATCTTGTATATTAACCCTACATCCTGAAACTTTGCTATAATTACTTTAGTTTCAGAAGTTTTCTTGTTGGTTCTTTCAAATTTTCTATATAGATAATCATATAATCTGAAAACCAAAAAAATTCATATCTTTCTATTCTGTATGCCTTTTATTTCCTTTTCTTGTATATTACATCATTAGGATTTCCAGTACAAGGTTGAAAAAAAGTGGTCAGAGGCAATTCCCTGTTTTGTAACTTATCTTAGTGGGAAAGCTTTGAACTTCTTACCATTTACAATGATGTTAACTGTAGGGTTGTTGTAGAAATTCTTTATCAAAGAAGTTCCCCTCTATTCCTGGTTTATTGAATTTTTATCATGAATGGTGGGTTTTGTGAAATGCTTTTTTTCTTCGATAGATATCATGTGAGTTGACTTTTCTAACCTGTTGATGTGATGGACACACTAATTTTTGACTTCTTTAAAAGATTTTTTATTTATTTGAGAGAGCGAGTGAGAGTGAGAGAGCAGGAGCAGGGGAAGGAGGAAGGGCAAAGAGAGAAATGAACTCTCTGATGAGCAGGGAGCCCAATGTGGGGCTCAATCTCAGGACCTCAGGATCATGACCTGAGCCAAAGGCAGATGCTTAACTGATTAAGCTACTGATGTGCCCCATGATTTTTGAATGTTTAATCAGCTTTACATACATGGGATAAATCCCAGTTGTTCATTATGTAATATAATGTGTATAATTCTCTTTGTAAATTGTTGGGATTTGATTTGCTAATATTTTATTGAGTATTTTCTGTATCATGTTATTAAAAGTCTGTAGTTTTCTTGTATAGTCTTTGTCTTTCTTTAGCATTAGGTTAATTCTGGCCTTACAGAATGAATTAGAAAATATTCCTTCTGCTTCTATCCTTCAAAAGAGATTATAGAGAATTTGTATAACTTATTTCTCAAAGGTTTGATAGGATCCACCTTTTGGGCCTGGCATTTTCCATTTTAGAAGGGGATTACTTTTTGACTCAATTTTATTTAATAGATTTAATTTCTTCCTTAATTCTTTTTTTTTCTTTTGCTAACTTTTGATTTAATTTACTCTACTTTTTCAAGTTTACTAAGGTAGAAACTTAGATGACTGATTTTACATCTTTCTTTCTTTATAATACATGCACTTTGGCTATAAATTTCCCTCTAAACACATATTTTTCTGCATTTCACACATTTTATAAATAGTGTTTTCATTTCATTTTCATTGAATTCAAAAGTTCCATTAAGTTCAAAATATATATATTTTTAATTTCTCATAGTTTAGTAATGCTTTAATTTCCTCCTAAAGCCTGCTTTTCCTTACATTAATATGAGGATGCCAGCTTTCTGGTATCTGGACTATTTTTCCTATCTTTTTGCTTTCAAACGTATTGCACCTTTAGAATTTAAGTCTGGCCCTTGAATTAAAAAAAATCTAGAATTTTTATCTGTTATTTAACTATTTACATGTAACATAAGTATCAGTATATTTGAATTTGTATACACACAATACACACACACACACATATATATATGTATATATATATATATATATATATATGATTTGAGTGTGTATATTTTGTGCTTTCTATTTGCCTGGATACACTATGATCTTTTCTTTCATTCTTTTTTTTTTCTTTTCTTTTCTTTCTTTCTTTCTTTCTTTCTTTCTTTCTTTCTTTCTCTTTCTTTCTTTCTTTCTTTTCTTTTTTTTTAGGGAGAGAGGTGGGGGAAGCGCAGAAGGAGAGAGAGGGAATATTAATCAGGCTCCATGGCCAGAGTAGAGCCCGATGAGGGGCTTAATCTCATGACCCTGAGATCATGACCTGAGCCAAAATAAAGATTTGGATGCTTAACTGACTGAGATACCCAGGCAATCCAATACACACTAGTTTTTTCTTTACTTTCTTGGCTTTGTTTTGGATTGAGTGCTTCTTTTTTTTATTGTTCTGTTTTGTTTTTTTTTCCTTCTAGTGTGGAGATAACATTGTTTGCATGTATTCATTTTAGTTTTTACCCAGGATATCAAAATACATGTGATTAACACAATCTAAAATTAACCAATTTCCTCCTCCTCCTAGGGAATATAAGAATCATAGAATATTTTATCTCAATTTAACTCCATTTTAACTTATTATATAAATATTTATCTGATTTTACTTGTGACATTTAATTTCACTAGATGTGATTATTGCTATTCATACTGTCCATTTGCTTGATTTTAACCACATATTTTCTATTTTTTATTTTTTTCTATCTTCTTGCCACATGGATCTTTCATCTGGGATTTTCTTGTGAAAAGGACTGTCTCTTTAAATAAGTTTCTTTAGTAAGTGTCTACTAGTAGCAAACTCAGTTTTTCTCAATATGAAAATGTCTGTGGTGAGATCTGCTGGGAAGATGGAGGAGATGAAGGACCCTAAACTCAACTCCTCCCATGGATACAACTAGATAATACCCATAATCAATGTAAAAACCCAGAAAATCACCCAAAGACTGACAGAACAAACTCCAAAACTAAAGGCAGGGAAGAGGCCACATCAAAGAAGGAAGGAAAAGTGAAGACACAGTGAGAGGGAAACAGACTTTGGATGTCCCCAGTAGGGAGGGAGTTGGTGGTGTGGAGAAAGATGGAAAACAGGCTCTCAGACTCTCACACCAGGGAGCCAACAAACAGGGAAGACAAATCTCCATAATATTTGCCTTTGAAAGTGAGAGGGGCTGAATTTTGAGAGTTCTTAAAACCAATGGGACTTAAAGCTTTGAATTAAAAAAAATCTGTTTGTCTCTGTTCTAGGAGAATACAGTCTGAGTGGAGCCTCCACACTTAAAGAGACAGCATGACAAACAGCCCTGAATCCAATCATGAATTGGGCAAAAGACATGAAGAGAAATCTCACAGAGGAAGACATAGACATGGCCAACATGCACATGAGAAAATGGTCTGCATCACTTGCCATCAGGGAAATACAAATCAAAACCACAATGAGATACCACCTCACACCAGTGAGAATGGGGAAAATTAACAAGGCAGGAAACCACAAATGTTGGAGAGGATGCAGAGAAAAGGGAACCCTCTTACACTGTTGGTGGGAATGTGAACTGGTGCAGCCACTCTGGAAAACTTTGTGGAGGTTCCTCAAAGAGTTAAAAATAGACCTGCCCTATGACCCAGCAATTACACTGTCGGGGATTTACCCCAAAGATACAGATGCAATGAAACGCCAGGACACCTGCACCCCGATGTTTCTAGCAGCAATGTCCCCAATAGTCAAACTGTGGAAGGAGCCTCGGTGTCCAACGAAAGATGAATGGATAAAGAAGATGAGGTCTGTGTATACAAAGGAATATTACTCAGCTATTAGAAATGACAAATACCCACCATTTGCTTCGATGTGGATGGAACTGGAGGGTATTATGCTGAGTGAAGTAAGTCAATCAGAGAAGGACAAACAGTATATGTTCTCATTCATTTGGGAAATATAAATAATAGTGAAAGGGAATATAAGGGAAGGGAGAAGAAATGTGTGGGAAATATCAGAAAAGGAGACAGAACATAAAGACTCCTAACTCTGGGAAACGAACTAGGGGTGGTGGAAGGGGAGGAGGGCGGGGGGTGGGGGTGAATGGGTGACGGGCACTGGGGGGGCACTTGACGGGATGAGCACTGGGTGTTATTCTGTATGTTGGCAAATTGAACACCAATAAAAAATAAATTTATTATATATATTAAAAAAAAAAAAAAACAAACAGCCCTTGCGGTTACGGTGTTGACCCAGCATTTGAAAAAGACCAGGGGCTGATGGGAGGGAGAGTGAGTTGCTCATCTCAAAGTGTGGCTCAAAAAGACAAGAATCCTAGGGAGACCCCTCCAGGAACAAAGGAGCTAGAAGGTGTAACATCCCTCCCCAACCCCTCCAGGATAAACAACAGCTACCTGTGAGAACTGGCATGGTTCCAACACTCAGTACCTAACTTGCCTTCCCCTATGCTTAAGTAGATCACCCTTCCCAGTCATGCTCTCCTGAGTCCCAGTGCTGCAGGTCTCTCCT
The DNA here is from genome assembly GCF_018345385.1 of Vulpes lagopus. Classification (NCBI taxonomy): domain Eukaryota; kingdom Metazoa; phylum Chordata; class Mammalia; order Carnivora; family Canidae; genus Vulpes; species Vulpes lagopus. The sequence goes on from NC_054846.1 coordinate 37,499,030, forward strand.
TCAGAAGACCAGTGCAAACCCTGTCAACACCACATAACCCTGACCCACAATGTTGTGCAGGACCTCAGTTCCAGAGGTGGCAGGGGCAGATCTTTCACAGGCAGATGACCACATACCTTGCTGGCCATAAGAGGCAAAATGAGCCACTGTAGGTGACTGGATTAAAGGAAAAAGAGGCCAAGATTCAACAGAAGAATACATTCAACACACAAAGGAGACATTCCCTGCAGCACCAGGCCCTGGTGCAGGGCACTATAGGACCTCTTCTTCATAAGCGTATTATCAGTAAGAGCAAGAGAAGTAGTTGACTTTCCTAATACACAGAAATAGACACAAAAAATCAGACAAAATGAGAAGACAGGGAAACTTCTCTTGAATGAAAGAACAGTACCAAACCACATCCAGAGACCAAATCAAAATGGATATAAGTAGTATGCCTAATAGGGAACTTAAAGTAATGATTATAAAGATACTCATTGGACTGGAGAGAAGAGTGGATGGCATAAGTGAATCCCTTAACATAGAGATTTAAAAAAAGAATCAGAGATGAAAAACATGCTAAATGAAATTAAAAATATACTTGATGAAATAAATAGCAGCCTTGATGAAACAAAGGAATGAACTAATGACCTGGAAGACAGAGTAATGAAAAGTAACAAAGCTGAGCAAAGGAGTGGAAAGAATATTATGCAAATTGAGAATAGTCTTAGGGAACTCAATGACTCCATCAAGTATAATAATATCTGAATTTTTGGGATCTCAGCAGAAGAGAGAGATAAGGGAGTAGAAAATTTTTTTGAAGAAATAATAGTTGAGAATCTCCCTAATCTGGGAAAGGAAACAGATATCTGGGGGAGTAGAAAATTTTTTTTGAAGAAATAATAGTTGAGAATCTCCCTAATCTGGGAAAGGAAACAGATATCTGGGGGATCAGGCACAGAGATCCCCCAGAAATACAACCAAAGGAGGGCCACACCAAAACACATAGAAATTAAAATGGCAAAAAGTAGTGATAAAGAAAAAAATGTAAAAGCAGCAAGAAAAAAGAAGACAGTTAAATATAAGGGGAAACCGCACGAGGTGAAGGTGATAAGTAGATTTTTCAGTAGAAACTGCTGGCCAGAAGAAAGTGACATGATATATTCAAAGTGCTGAAAGCAAAAAATCTAAGGCAAGAATATTCTATCCAGCAAGTCTATCATTTAGAATAGAAGGAGAGGTAAAGATTTTCTTATGCAAACAAGAACAAGAAGTTCATGACACCTAACAAGAAATATTAAAGGAGACCCTGAATAGAAAGGAAGACTGTGAGAGTATGAAAAATAAAAAGTAAAAATAAAAAGAGCACAGAAGCAGTAAAAAAAAATATTTCTTTAAAAATTACTCATGGGGGGATCCCTGGGTGGCTCAGCGGTTTAGTGTCTGCCTTCAGCCCAGGGTGTGATCCTGGAGTCCCGGGATCGAATTCCGCATCGGGCTCCCTGCATGGAGCCTGCTTCTCCCTCTGCCTGTGTCTCTGTCTCTGTCTCTCTCATGAATAAATAAAATCTTTAAAAAAATTAGTCATGGGATTCATAAAATGAAAGGGTGCAAAATATGACATCATGTACCTAAGATATGGGTGAGGCAGAAGAATAAAGAATGAGTTTAAACTTAAGCAATCATCAACTTAATATAGACTACTTCTATATGAAAGAAGATGCTATATGCAAACCTAGTGGTAACCACAAATAAAAAACCAGTAATAGATATGCAAAGAATAAAGAGAAAGGAATCTAAGTATGTCACTAGAGAAACCCAACAAACCATGAAAGAGGGCAAGAGAAGAAACGAAACAGAAAAATCTATAGAAACAACCACAAAAAAAGTAAAAAGAAAAAAAAAGGCAATACATACACATATCTAGCAATAGTTACTTTGAATGTATATGGACTAAATGCTCTAATCAAAAGACATATGGTGACAGATTAGGGGGAAAATCGACCTATCTATATACTACCTACAAGAAATTTAGACTGAAAGACATCTGCTGATTGAAAGTGAGGGTATGGAAAAACATTTATCATGCAAATGGATGCCAAAATAAAGCCGGCATAGCAATACTTATATTGGACAAAATAGACTTACAACAAAGACTGTAACAAGAGACCAAAGGACATGACATAATAATAAAGGGGACAATCCAACAAGAGGATATAACAAGGGTAAATATAAATGCACCCACCATGGGAGCACTCAGATACAAAAGATGGTTAATAGAAACATAAAAAAATAATTTATACTAGTACAATAATACTAGAGGACTTTAACACCCCACTTACATTAATGGACAGATCATCCAAATAGAAAAATCAACAAGGAAACAGTGGCTCTGAAAGACACACAGGACCAGATGGATTTAACAGACATATTCAGAATATTCCATCCTAAAACAGCAGAATGTACATTCTTTTCAAGGGCACAAGGAATATTCTCCAGAACAGATCACATATCAGGCCAAAAACAAGTTAAATTAAAAAAAAAAATAGAAGTAATACTATGCATCTTTCCTGACCACAATGATATGAAACTAGAAATTAAACACAAGAAAAACATATATAAAGAGTACAAATACATAGAGGTTAAATAACATTCTATTAAACAATGAGTGGGTCAACCAAGTAATCAAAGAAATTAAAAAATTACATGAAAATGAAAACAAAATGGTCCAAAATCTTTGAGATGCAGCAAAAGTGGTTCTAAGTGGGAAGCTTATGGGAGTAGACTACCATACCTACCTCAAACAGCAAGAAAAATCTCAAATAAAAGTTAGTTTAACCTAACTTTACACCTAAAAGAACTAGAAAAAGAAGAAAAACAAAACTCAACTCAGCAAAAGGAAATATTTAATAAATATTAGAGCAGAAATAAATGATAAAGCAACTAAAAAAAAAACCCAATAGAACAGATCAATGAAACTAGGAGCTGGTCCAATGAAAATTGATCAACCTCCAGTCAGATTCATCAAAAAGAAAAAAGAGAGAGAGAGAGGGCCCAAATAATCAAAATTACCAATGAAAGAAAAAAATAGCAACCAACACCACGTAAATACAAACACAATTGTAACAAAATATTATAACAATCTATATGCCAACAAATTGGACAACCTAGAAGAAATGGATAAATTCCTAGAAACATATAACCTACCAAAACTAAAGCAAAAATAAATAGAAAATTTGAACAGACCAATCACTAGCAATGAAATGTAATCAGTTACCAAAACCTCCCAAAAACAACAACAAAAAATCCAGGACCAGATGGCCTCACAGTCAAATTCTACCAAACATTTAAAGTAGAGTTAGTATCCATTCTTCTCAAACTATTCCAAAAGATAGAAGAGGAAAGAAAACCTCCATATTGTATGAGGCCTATGTCATCTGGATACCAAAACCAAATAAAGACACAATAATAAAAAAAGGGTACTACAGGCCAATAGCTCTTATGAATATAGATGCAACAATCCTCAACAAAATATTAACAAACCAAATGCAATAATACATTTAAAAAATTATATGCCAAAATCAAGTGGGATTTATTCCCAGGAAGCAAGAATGGTTCAATATTCATAAATCAATCAATGTAATATGTCACATTAATAAGAGAAAGAATAAAAACTATATGATCACACTTTGCTACTTTATCTGTTTTTTACCACAGACAGGGAACTTTATATTTAGTTTTAAATCTTGTATGGACTGAGGAAGGAGGGGCAGGATGGCGGAAGAGTAGGGTCCCCAAATCACCTGTCCCCACCAAATTACCTAGATAACCTTCAAATCGTCCTGAAAATCTACGAATTCAGCCTGAGATTTAAAGAGAGAACAGCTGAAACCCTACAGTGAGAAGAGTTCGCGCTTCTATCAAGGTACGAAGACGGGGAAAAAGAAATAAAGACACAAAAGGCCTCCAAGGGGGAGGGGCCCCGCGAGGAGCCGGGCTGAGGCCGGGGCGAGTGTCCCCAGGACAGGAGAGCCCCGTCCCGGAGGAGCAGGAGCTGCACCAACCTTCCTGGGCGGAAAGGCCTCGCAGGGAGGTGAAGCAGGACCCAGGAGGGCGGGGATGCCCTCGGGCTCCCTGGGACACTAACAGGCACCTGCGCCCCAGGAGAGTGCACCGAGCTCCCTAAGGGCTGCAGCGCTCGGCGGGACCCGGAGCAGCTCGGAGGGGCTCGGGCGGCGGCTCCGCGGAGGGGGCTGTGGGGCGGGAGCGCGAATCCACCAGCGCCGGCTCCGGGGCACAGGGCGCCGGGACACAGCCCAGGATCCGGCCTCCCCTGGGACAGGCAGAGGCTGGGAGGGCCCAGGACAGCAAGGACGCTCCTGCCCGGAGCTGAGCAGAGCAGTGGCCCCGCCCCGGAGCCCCCAGGCCCTGCAGACGGAGAGCCCCGGAGCTACTGCGGGAGCTGCCTCTAGGGCTGCAGAGCTGCCGCCACCACTGCGGTTGTTCCTACTGGGGCCTCACGGGGTAAACAACCCCCACTGAGCCCTGCACCAGGCAGGGGCAGAGCAGCTCCCCCAAGTGCTAACACCTGAGAATCAGCACAGCAGGCCCCTCCCCCAGAAGACCAGCGACACCGACCAGTTCCAGGGGAAGTCAAGGGACTTAAAGTACACAGAATCAGAAGATACTCCCCCGTGGTATTTTTGTGTTTTTTTTTTTGTGTGTGTGTGGTTTTTTTTTTTTTTTTGCCTTTTGATTTCTGATTGCTTCCCCCACCCTTTTTTTTTCCTTTCTTTCTTTTTCTTTCTCTTTTCTTCTCTTTTTTTTCTTCCTTTTTTCTTTTTTCTTTTTCTCTTTTCTTTCATTTTCTCTCTCTCTTTTTCTCCTTTTCCCAATACAACTTGTTTTTGGCCACTCTGCACTGAGCAAAATGACTAGAAGGAAAACCTCACCTCAAAAGAAAGAAACAGAAACAGTCCTCTCTCCCACAGAGTCACAAAATCTGGATTACAATTCAATGTCAGAAAGCCAATTCAGAAGCACTATAATACAGCTACTGGGGGCTCTAGAAAAAAAGCATAAAGGACTCAAGAGACTTCATGACTGCAGAATTTAGATCTAATCAGGCAGAAATTAAAAATCAATTGAATGAGATGCAATCCAAACTAGAAGTCCTAACGACGAGGGTTAACGAAGTGGAAGAACGAGTGAGTGACATAGAAGACAAGTTGATGGCAAAGAGGGAAACTGAGGAAAAAAGAGACAGACAATTAAAAGACAGATTAAGGGAAATAAATGACAGCCTGAGGAAGAAAAACCTACATTTAATTGGGGTTCCCGAGGGCGCCGAAAGGGCCAGAGGGCCAGAATACGTATTTGAACAAATCCTAGCTGAAAACTTTCCTAATCTGGGAAGGGAAACAGGCATTAAGATCCAGGAAATAGAGAGATCCCCACCTAAAATCAACAAAAACCGTTCAACACCTCGACATTTAATAGTGAAGCTTGCAAATTCCAAAGATAAGGAGAAGATCCTTAAAGCAGCAAGAGAAAAAAAGTCCCTGACTTTTATGGGGAGGAATATTAGGGTAACAGCAGACCTCTCCACAGAGACCTGGCAGGCCAGAAAGGGCTGGCAGGATATATTCAGGGTCCTAAATGAGAAGAACATGCAACCAAGAATACTCTATCCAGCAAGGCTCTCATTCAAAAAGGAAGGAGAGATAAAGAGCTTCCAAGACAGTCAGGAACTGAAAGAATATGTGACCTCCAAACCAGCTCTGCAAGACATTTTAAGGGGGACTCTTAAACTTCCCCTTTAAGAAGTTCAGTGGAACAATCCACAAAAACAAGGACTGAATAGATATCATGATGACACTAAACTCATATCTGTCAATAGTAACTCTGAATGTGAACGGGCTTAATGACCCCATCAAAAGGCGCAGGGTTTCAGACTGGATAAAAAAGCAGGACCCATCTATTTGCTGTCTACAAGAGACTCATTTTAGACAGGACACCTACAACCTGAAAAGAAAGGGTTGGAGAACCATTTACCATTCAAATGGCCCTCAAAAGAAAGCAGGGGTAGCCATCCTCATATCAGATAAATTAAAATTTACCCCGAAGACTATAGTGAGAGATGAAGAGGGACACTATATCATACTCAAAGGATGTATCCAACAAGAGGTCTTAACAATCCTCAATATTTATGCCCCGAATGTGGGAGCTGCCAAATATTTAAACCAATTAATAACCAAACTGAAGAAATACTTAGATAATAATACACTTATACTTGGTGACTTCAATCGAGCTCTTTCTACCCTTATAGGTCTTCTAAGCACAACATCTCCAAAGAAACGAGAGCTTTAAATGATACACTGGACCAGATGGATTTCACAGATATCTACAGAACTTTACATCCAAACTCAACTGAATACACATTCTTCTCCAGTGCACATGGAACTTTCTCCAGAATAGACCACATACTGGGTCACAAATCGGGTCTGAACCGATACCAAAAGATCGGGATAGTCCCCTGTATATTCTCAGACCATAATGCCTTGAAATTAGAACTTAATCACAACAAGAAGTTTGGAAGGACCACAAATACGTGGAGGTTAAGGACCATCCTGCTAAAAGATGAAAAGGTCAACCAGGAAATTAAGGAAAAATTAAAAAGATTCGTGGAAACTAATGATAATGAAGATACAAGTGTTCAAAATCTTTGGGATGCAGCAAAAGCAGTCCTGAGGGGGAAATACATCGCAATACAAGCATCCATTCAAAATCTGGAAAGAACTCAAATACAAAAGCTAACCTTACACATAAAGGAGCTAGAGAAAAAGCAGCAAATGGACCCCACACCCAGCAGAAGAAGAGAGTTAATTAAAATTCGAGCAGAACTCAAGGAAATCGAAACCAAAAGAACTGTGGAACAGATCAACAGAACCAGGAGTTGGTTCTTTGAAAGAATTAATAAGATAGATAAACCATTAGCCAACCTTATTAAAAAGAAGAGAGAGAAGACTCAAATTAATAAAATGATGAATGAGAAAGGGGACATCACTACCAACACCAAGGAAATACAAACGATTTTAAAAACATATTATGAACAGCTGTACGCCAATAAATTAGGCAATCTAGAAGAAATGGACGCATTCCTGGAAAGCCACAAACTACCAAAACTGGAGCAGGAAGAAATAGAAAACCTGAACAGGCCAATAACCAGGGAGGAAATTGAAGCAGTCATCAAAAACCTCCCAAGACACAAGAGTCCAGGGCCAGATGGCTTCCCAGGGGAATTCTATCAAACGTTTAAAGAAGAAATCATACCTATTCTACTAAAGCTGTTTGGAAAGATAGAAAGAGATGGAGTACTTCCAAATTCGTTCTATGAGGCCAGCATCACCTTAATTCCGAAACCAGACAAAGACCCCACCAAGGAGGAGAATTACAGACCAATATCCCTGATGAATATGGATGCAAAAATTCTCAACAAGATACTAGCCAATAGGATCCAACAACACATTAAGAAAATTATTCACCATGACCAAGTAGGATTTATCCCCGGGACACAAGGCTGGTTCAACACTCGTAAAACAATCAATGTGATTCATCATATTAGCAAGAGAAAAACCAAGAACCATATGATCCTCTCCTTAGATGCAGAGAAAGCATTTGACAAAATACAGCATCCATTCCTGATCAAAACACTTCAGAGTGTTGGGATAGAGGGAACATTCCTCGACATCTTAAAAGCCATCTACGAAAAGCCCACAGCAAATATCATTCTCAATGGGGAAGCACTGGGAGCCTTTCCCCTAAGATCAGGAACAAGACAGGGATGTCCACTCTCACCACTGCTGTTCAACATAGTTCTGGAAGTCCTCGCCTCAGCAATCAGACAACAAAAAGACATTAAAGGCATTCAAATTGGCAAAGAAGAAGTCAAACTCTCCCTCTTCGCCGATGACATGATACTCTACATAGAAAACCCAAAAGCCTCCACCCCAAGATTGCTAGAACTCATACAGCAATTTGGTAGTGTGGCAGGATACAAAATCAATGCCCAGAAATCAATGGCATTTCTATACACTAACAATGAGACTGAAGAAAGAGAAATTAAGGAGTCAACCCCATTTACAATTGCACCCAAAAGCATAAGATACCTAGGAATAAACCTAACCAAAGAGGTAAAGGATCTATACCCTAAAAACTATAGAACACTTCTGAAAGAAATTGAGGAAGACACAAAGAGATGGAAAAATATTCCATGCTCATGGATTGGCAGAAGTAATATTGTGAAAATGTCAATGTTACCCAGGGCAATTTATACGTTTAATGCAATCCCTATCAAAATACCATGGACTTTCTTCAGAGAGTTAGAACAAATTATTTTAAGATTTGTGTGGAATCAGAAAAGACCCCGAATAGCCAGGGGAATTTTAAAAAAGAAAACCATATCTGGGGGCATCACAATGCCAGATTTCAGGTTGTACTACAAAGCTGTGGTCATCAAGACAGTGTGGTACTGGCACAAAAACAGACACATAGATCAATGGAACAGAATAGAGAACCCAGAAGTGGACCCTGAACTTTATGGTCAACTAATATTCGATAAAGGAGGAAAGACTATCCTTTGGAAGAAAGACAGTCTCTTCAATAAATGGTGGTTTCCAAAATCTATAAAGAACTTATTAAACTCAACACCAAAGAAACAAACAATCCAATCATGAAATGGGCAAAAGACATGAAGAGAAATCTCACAGAGGAAGACATGGACATGGCCAACATGCACATGAGAAAATGCTCTGCATCACTCGCCATCAGGGAAATACAAATCAAAACCACAATGAGATACCCCCTCACACCAGTGAGAATGGGGAAAATTAACAAGGCAGGAAACAACAAATGTTGGAGAGGATGCGGAGAAAAGGGAACCCTCTTACACTGTTGGTGGGAATGGGAACTGGTGCAGCCACTCTGGAAAACTGTGTGGAGGTTCCTCAAAGAGTTAAAAATAGACCTGCCCTACGACCCAGCAATTGCACTGTTGGGGATTTACCCCAAAGATTCAGATGCAATGAAACGCCGGGACACCTGCACCCCGATGTTTCTAGCAGCAATGTCCACAATAGCCAAACTGTGGAAGGAGCCTCGGTGTCCATTGAAAGATGAATGGATAAAGAAGATGTGGTTTATGTATACAATGGAATATTCCTCAGCCATTAGAAACGACAAATACCCACCATTTGCTTCAACGTGGATGGAACTGGAGGGTATTATGCTGAGTGAAGTAAGTCAATTGGAGAAGGACAAACAGTGTATGTTCTCATTCATTTGGGGAATATAAATAATAGTAAAAGGGAATATAAAGGAAGGGAGAAGAAATGTGTGGGAAATATCAGGAAGGGAGACAGAACATAAAGACTCCTAACTCTGGGAAATGAACTAGGGTTGGTGGAAGGGGAGGAGGGCGGGGGGTGAGGGGGAATGGGTGACGGGCACTGAGGGGGACACTTGACGGGATGAGCACTGGGTGTTATTCTGTATGTTGGTAAATTGAACACCAAAAACATTAATTTATTTAAAAAATAAATCTTGTATGATGAGAATAGACATAAATCTTTGCAATAAACACACATCTCACTTAGGGTTTTCTAAATCCCACAGTCAGTATTTGTGGGATAAATTAAATTACAAAAAATCACTTGCTGAATATCAGCTACAAGGAGAAGTATAGTCTCTTAGAAGAATCAGTTCCAAATGCTATATTAATAGTGCTTGCTTCAGGAGCACTTATACTAAAATTGGAATGATAAAATTAGCACAAAGACACTACATGCTATATTAATAATTCCCAAATAATTCCCAAATACTGATTTTAACAACAGTCAAATGTAATTTCACACAAACCACAGCTATGCCATTTTGCCTTACTAATTGATGTGTCCCTCCCCCCAAATTATTTGTTAAGATAAAATTCTGTAAATCAAGCATTTTCTTATCAATTTTTGGGACAGAAGTGAGGTGTAAAGTCATAAGTCCTAATTAATAAAATTTTTGTTATATTGTTATTTTGGAGTTCTCATCATTTCCTCTGAACTGTCTTTATTACCTGTAGTTTCTAGCACTTCTAATTCCTCTGCCCCAATAGAGATTTATAGACCAACATTTAATGGGCCCCCCTAGGTTAATTCCTAGTCCCTTCCTTCTGGGGCTTCCCCTTTCCCTCCACATACACGTAGTATAGAGAGTCCCAGTGGGCATATTTACCAAAGAGTCATAGTTGATGGGACCAGGGGTGGGAAGCATACTCCCCAAAAGGGTCACATAGGGTAACCCAATCTCTTGGTCTGGGGGAATGGGTAGAGATGAAACTGGAATTGATTCATTCTGTTGCTCTGATGGCTGGAGCATTAACATCTAAATTTGGAATTGTCGGGAATAGTATTTTTAACCCTGTGGCCTGGGAAGCAGAGAAGCAGTCAACAATGAGAGGGAAGAATAAAGCCAGAGACAAGTGAGAAAGAAATTCTGAGAGAATACAAGGCTCTAACTCTCTTGCTTCCTACAGTTCAATTGCAGCTCTATTAGCCCTACCCCCATTTTTAATTATGCTAGTTCACAGAGGCTACCGTAATTGCAGTCCCCAAATTCCTAGATTTGTATTATTAGGGAGACAATGTCTATATCTCTGATATCCAGGTATCTGTGATTTCTAGCACATAGATTTCTACTCCCTGAACATTAACATTTGAATATAGTTATAGAGACCTGTAATAGAAGAATATAAAATTTTCATCTCTTAGATTACCTTTGATGTAATGAAGCTCCAGTTAGATATGTTGAGTACTTTGTTTAAAGAGATCAAATCTATAACCTACCCAATAACATTCTAGAGCTCTTACCAAGTGTCAGGGCTTCTTCCAAATATGTTAGATGTATTATCTCAGTTAATCCCCACAACCATTCAGTGAAGTAGTACAGTTACAACCAGGGATGAGAAAAGGGAGGCACAGCAAGAGGTTAGTGGCTTGCCCACAAGTAGGAATGCTGGGTCAGGTCAGGCATTCAGACCTGGTGGCCTGACCAAGGCATTTTTGTTTTGGTTTCTTTGGATCAGTAAATTTCTCCCATTTATGTATTTAACTATTTTTAGTTGAAGTATAGTTGACATATCCTATTATATTCATTTCTGATGCATAACATAGTAATTCAGCAATTATACACATTATAAAATGCTCACCATAATAAGTGTAGCTACCATCTATCACCAAAGTTATTACAATCTTATTAATTATATTCCCTATGTTGTACTTTACATCCTCATGACTTTTTATTATATATGAAATTTGTACCTCTTAATCCTTTTCACCTATTTATACATCTCCTCTTTGGCAACCACTAGTCCATTCTCTGTATTTATGAGTCTGTTTCTGTTTTATTTATTTGTTTGTTCATTTGTTTTTCAGATTCATATATAAGTGAAATTATTTAGTATTTGTCTTTCTCTTTCTGACCTATTTAGCTTAGCATGATGCCCTTTAGGTCCAGCAAGATTTCATGAATGAAATCATGAATGGCAAGATTGTACTTTTTTTATGAGTAATATTACACTGTATATTTATATACCACACCTTTTTACATTCATCTATCAGTGGACACTTGGGTTGCTTTTGTATCTTGGCTATTATAAATAATGCTATCAGGATGCAAATAAATATAAAATATGATCTTTTGAATAGATGTAGAAAAATTTTTTACCAAGTATAACATTCATTCATATAAAATGTTTTGCAAAGTAGATCTAGAAGGAACATATCTCAATATAATAAAGGCCTTATATGAGAAACCCACAGCTAATACCATTCTTTATTTTTAAAGATTTTATTTATTCATTCATGAGAGACACAAAGAGAGAGAGAGAGTCAGAGACACGGGCAGAAGGAGAAGCAGGCTCCATGCTGGGAGCCTGATGTGGGACTCGATCCTGGGATTCCAGGATCACACCCTGGGCTGAAGGCGGGCGCTAACTGTGAAGCCGCCCAGGGATCCCACCAACACCATTCTCTAAGGTGAAAAATGAGAACTTTTCCCCAAAGGTCAGGAACAAGACAGGGATGTCCACTCTCACTGCTTGCATTCAACATAGTACTGGAAATCCTAGACACAGCAGTTAGACAACATAAAGAAATAAATGGCATCTAAATTGGTAAGGAAGAAGGAAAACTCTCAACATATACAGGTGACATATTACATATAGAAAACTCTAAAGACTCCACCAAAACTACAAGAACTGATAAATGAATTCAGTAAAGTCACAGGATAGAAAAACCAATGTACAGAACTCTGTTGCATTCCTAATACACTAATAATGAAGTAACAGAAAGTGAAATTGAGGAAACTATCCCATTTACAATTGTACCAAAAACAATAAATAAATAAAATATCTAGGAATAAACAATGAAAATCATGGATTGAAATAACAAATATTGCTAAAATATTCATCTACCCAAAGCAATCTACACATTTATTGCAATCGCTTCCAAAATACCAGCAGCATTTTTCACAGGACTAGAAAAACAGTCCTATAATTTATATGGAACCACAAAGGACCTCAAATACCCAAAACAATTTTGAAAATGTAAAACAAAACTGGTGACATTACAATTTCAGATGTAAAGTTATATTAAAAAGCAGTAGTAATTAAAACAGTATGGTACTGGCACAAAAAGACATATAGATCAACAGAACAGAATAGAGAGCCCAGAAATAAAGCCACAGTTATATGGTCAATTAATCTTCGACAAAGGAGGAATGAAAATACAATGGGAAAAAGACAGTCTCTTTAACAACTGGTATTGGGAAAACTGGACAGCCACATGCAAAAGAATGAAACTGGACCTCTTTATACAAAACATACACTCAAAGTGGATTAAAGAGTTAAATGAGAGACCTGAAACCATAAAAATCCTTGAAGAGAGCACAGGCAGTAATCTCTCTGACATCAGCTATAGCAACATTTTTAAGATATATCTTGTAAGGCAAGGGAAATAGAAGCAAAAATAAGCTATTGGGACTACATCAAAATAAAAAGTTTCTGTACAGTGAAGGAAACAACAAAACCAAAAGGCAACCTACTAAATGGGAGATGATATTTGCAAGTGACATATCTGATAAAGTGCTAGTATCCAAAATATATAAAGAACGGATACAACTCAATACCCAAAACCCAAATAATTCAATTAAAAATGGGCAGAAGGCATGAAGTGACATATCTCTGAAGAAGACATATAGTTGGCCAACAGAGACATGAAAAGATGCTCAACATCACTTATCATCAGGGAAACACAAATCAAAACTACAATGTATATCACTTCACACTTGTCAGAATGCCTAAAATCAAAAACACAAGAGACAGGAAGTGTTAGCAAGGAGGTGGAGAAAAAAGGAACCTTTTCGCACTGTTGGTGGGAATGCAAATTGGTGCAGCCATTGTGGAAAACAGTATGGAGGTACTTCAAAAAATTAAAAATAGAACCACCATATGATCCCACTGGAATCACATTACTTGAGTATTTACTCCCAAAATACAAAAACTCTAAATCAAAGGGACACATGCACCCTAGGTTTATTGCAGCATTATTTACAATAGCCAAACTGTGGAAGCATCCTAAGTGTTCATCGATGGATGAATGGGTAAAGAAAATGTTGTACACACATACAATGGACTATTATTCAGCTATAGAAAAGAATGGAATCTTGCCATTTGCAACAACATAGATACAGCTAGAGAGGATAATACCAAATGAGATAGATCAGTCAGAGAAATACAAATACCATATGATCTCACTCACATATGTGATTTAAGAAACAAAACACATGAGCAAAGGAAAAGAGAGAGAGAGAGAGAGAGAGAAACCAAGAAACAGACTCTTAACTATAGAGAACAAATTGATGGTGACCAAAGGGTAGGTGGTTGGGGGGATGAGGGAAATAGGAGATGGGGATTAAAGAACATACTTATGATGGAAAAAAATGAAATGAAAAATAAGTAAAAATATACAAAAAAGCCTTGAAAACAATAAACAGAAAAGTCAATATTTACACTTGTACCTAAAAAAAAAAAAAAGGAAAGAAAGAAAATGTCTATATTTTGTTCCTATTCTGGTGAATATTGGTTGACAGTGACTTTCATTCAGCAACTTTCATTCACTTTCAGACAAGTGAAGATCCCTGACCCTCTTCTGCTTTCTCTCGTTGGTTTTAAGGCATCAGGGGTAAATCTAACTGAAACTTCATTGATCACATGTGTCCTCTTTTTCTCAGTAAGACATTTTCTTTTCTGCTGTATAAAGTTCTACTTGGATGAGTAGCTCTGGATTTTTAAAAATTTATCCTGCTTATGATTCAATTTCTTGAATTGTAATGTTTGTTATCCAGCTGAGAACATTTTCAGTCATTATCTTCCTGGATATGGCCATTGCCTCATTCTCTCTTGCTTCTCTCCTCCTGGAATTCTATTTAGACATAATTAAACCTTCTCTTTCTCTCTATATATTTTTATTTCCTATTTTTTTCATTTATTGGCTTCTCTCCTCTAGATTCTAGATGTTTTCTCACATTTTTCCAAGTTCATTATTTCTTCAGCTTTGTCTGATCTGCAGGTCAACCCATATTATAGATTTTAATCTCAAATATTTTATTTTTCTTTTTCAAAATTTATGTCCAGTTTTATCAAACTGGCTCCCTTGCAGATATTTCCAAGACAGTTTTTACTCCTTAAAGTAAGCATATTTATCTTATAATAATTGTCTAATAGAATTAATATAAATTATTTGTATATTTTTTGTGATTTCTATTGTTTTTATTGGTTTGACTCATGGTGTCTTATTTTATTATAGATAAAAATATATTTTTCCAGGGATGATATCTTCTCAAGTCTGTCATGTATGTAGAGGTACTATCAGATTGGAATCAGGTTCCAATAAATTCATATGTGTGATTGTTTTTAAATTATAGTCTTTATATATATAGCATATATATATTAATATATAAATTATAGAATAAAAATGTATAGTCTTTTTATATATAAAATTATCTATTTCTATTTCCCCACATGTAAATTCTATACCATTTTTTTTAGTCCTCTAATTCTTTCACTTTCTTCTATCTAAATTTATTCCAATATCATAAAACTCATATAAACACTTATTTGCCCAATGGTGGTTTTGTACTTTAAGTTTTAACAATTTTTTATCTTCTGTTTTCTGTGTAAGAATACTAGCCATAGATGGCTTTCCATGTATTTCACTAAGTTGGAAAAATAGATTATTAAAAAACATTGCCTATCTTTTCTGAATGATGCAAATTTAACATAGGTTGGTGTGATGGAGAGAGAATTGAATTACAAATCACTTCAAATCTTGGTTTCATCAATTGTAAAGTGGGAATAATACAAGTCTTGCCAATCTGTGAGGCAAACTTATAAAACCATTTGTGTACTTAAATAAGAAACTACTATAATGTTCTTGTTTCTAGTGGATGCAAACCTTAGAAATGGCAATTTCGATTTTTGAGAAAGATCTGTGTGGTTTCAAGACTTTTTTCTCTCTCTGTAATAGAAAATTACATGTTTCCTGGGATAAGGTTTGTTTGGGCTAATTCACATAACACCTCTCTTAAAATCATAGCCACAACCAGGCAAATTTGACACATTATTACAGCCCTAAAATTTTTAAGGTAGTATTTTTTAACACTATAGTTAATAAGCAAGAAGTACACACTCATGGTTATTGACAGTATTCCACAAAACCAAGCAAGAAGATAGATGGAATAAAGTTCGCAATCGCAATTCATTTTTTTTCCTTAAATTGTGGTATTAGTTTTCTATGTCAAGAACTGAGGATTTTTGAGATTTGCTCATAGTTTCAGGTAGAAGGCTAACCTGACACTGTTTCATAAATGTTGGCAGAAGAGACAAGACTCCTAGGTCCAGGAAAAAGGCTTTATTATTCAGAGCATAGCAAGCAGTGTGAGTGTTGGCATATTTGTGGTGGTTCCCTTTGCCCCTCAATTTCCACAAGCGTGAAATGAAGGAAGTCCAGGTAGATGCTAAGCTCACGGTAGGTTTTTGTCTCAGCTGAGACATCCTAAGCTTAGGGAGCTCAAGTTATCTTATCAGTTACAAATTAGCCGGTTGTTGTACTGATGAGAAAAAGCTACCTGGACAGCAAGCAAATCTGCCCTTTGCTTCAGAGGAGACACCATCTTTATCTTGTATGGCTGTTTGGTATATAAACATTTTTGAAAAGACAGTCTGGAACCAACGAGTAGTTTAGTGCCACACTTCCGGGACATTCAGAAGTGCAGATCTTTCCCAGAACACTACCACTGGTCAGTTTTGAATGTGAAGCTAATAAAGCCCCCTTTTTCCTTCTATTAGAATTCAGACTGAAGTAACCCCACAAAAAATAGTTAATCTAACCAAAATATTATGTCCTATTAATGTTTATGATTTTTAGCGTTCAATTTGTAAAATTTTTCTCTTTATAAAACTGTTTTCCTAATTTGAAAAGGAAACAAGTAAGCCAAGCCATTTACATTTAAGTTTAGGAGAAAACAAAAAAAGGAAAAGAAAAAATCAACAAGTTCTACCATCTTCAGGTTGAAATATGCTATTTTATAATTTTTTGGAGGACAGAAACATAAATATCTGAAAACTATTTGAGTTTTTCAGTGAGTATAGATATGAGAAGTATGCTTTAAATAATCAGAAATTTACATATTCTCCAAATGTGTAAAAAAAAACTATTATTCAGAAAGTATTCCCATAATAAAAGTACAGTGTTACAGAATACTGTGATTTTTTTTTTTTTACCAATTCCTACATCATCTTTATGGCCAGCATGCTTATTGTGCTTTTCCATAATTTAAAATCTGAATAGATTTAGTAGAGATTTACAAATTCCTCTGAGACCAGATATGGAAAACTTTATTTCAAAATTATTCCTTATTTTCCAAAAGTTATCCACAAGAGAAAAGGAAATTCCGTGTTATTTATTACAGCTGGTATATTAAGAACATTTTAAAATGTCATTCATTTCCATATTCAGAAATATGACATTAAAAAGTATTTTGTGGGAAAATATGGCTTCCTGATGAAATGGAAACACTGTGGGCTTTGGAGTCATCCAGAGGTAGGTTCAAATTCATATTATTCTTACATAAGCTCAAAACTTCAGCTTCATTTTCCAAAAAAAAAAAAAAAAAAAAAAGAGGGGGGGGGATAATTATATTTTTCTTATGAGGATGTTGTGAACATGCAATGAAATACATAAAGTCACTAGATAGTATTCTGGTTGTTCAACAAATAGCATTCTTTTCTCCTTTCTCCTGAGGCAGCTATCCCAAAATATGAAGACTAAATCTTAGACATTAATTCTTTGGGTATAGAGAGTTACTAGGGCTCCTTATGACATTGTCTAATTACTAGTCTAAGGATAGGGAATTGGTCTTCATATATTTAATTAGCTCTACTGAAAGATAAACTCACAAATGAAAATGCAGTTCTTTCATAATAAAGAGAAAACAATCACTTTCTTTCTTCCAAATAAGAAAACTGAGATTCAGAAAAGTTGTGATTTACCCAGGATGCAACAGCTGTTAGTGACAAATTAGGATGCTTCTTCTAAGTCTAACTTGTGCCCTTTTCCTTGTATTGTGACTACTCAGACAATTGCTGAGCTTCAAGTTCTTTGAGATCACAGCTGAGTATGTTCCACATTCACAGAGGTCAAGAACACTCATTCATATATTCTTTTGAGTTGTGGAGCCAGAAGACAGAATTTCTTAACTCTCTACAGAAAAATGCAGGTACTTTAGGTCATGTGAGTCTTGAGTAAATCTCAGGTTTATGACATCAGGTAACAATTCAAAATAGGGGTGCTTGGGTGGCACAGTCAGTTAAGCATCCCAATGACTCTTGATTTCGGCTCAGGCCATGATGTCAAGGTCCTGAGATTGATCCCCAAGTCAGGTTCTGGGCTTGGCACGGAGCCTGCTTAAGATTCTTGTTTTCCCTCTCCCTTCCTCTCTTTCTCCTTCTCTAAAAACAAAAAAACAAAAAACAAACAAAAACAAAAAATAAAAACAAACAAACAAAATAGAATGTGCTGGCTTTGGAATTTAATAGATAAATGTACAGATAATGCATAAGAACAGTACACCAGGTCCAATAATTTTTTTCTTCAGTTAATCTAATTTTATGTTTAATCTACCTATTTACATAAATTATAGTTAATTTTTATGATTTTATCAGTCAAATTTCATCCAGAATTTCTATCCAGTTTTTTTGAAGCTCCCTAATTTTACCAATCTTTTATTGATTCATTAGATTTTCAAATCCATTTTCAGGTATAGAAGTGCCAAATATTTTATGTACTTCATCAAATTAAAGGTGACTATTTTTATTTACATTCTTTGGATATCTGATAAATCTACTACCTGCATAGTTTAAATGGACAAATTTTGTAGTTTGTTTTTTTCTGTTGATTCTCACTCTAGTAACTTATTACCCAAGGTGTTTAGTGATTTTGTTATTGTTTTAGTTTATGTTCTTTAGACCTATATTAATGAAAATTTTTAGAGGTCTGAGTTTAAACTATCCAACTCAGAAAGATTTCTGACTGTTTCCGCCAGAAGCAGGGTACATTCCTGCTTACCTGGGGTAAGATAAGGGTACATTCTTCCTTACCCTGAAAAGATAACATTTAAGCAATTACTTGCTACACCTATACATTTGTATTTTCTTCCTTTTTATAATTTTTAGCTTTTTATCTTTTATAAAAGTTGTATAAATATATATTATTAACGTGTACAGTCTGATGATTTGATACACATATATGAAGTGAAATGATTACTACAGGCAAGTTAATTAACATATCATATTGTCGCATAGTTCTTTTGTGTGTGTGGGCGTTGAAAGCACCTGAAATCTACTCTCTTGGCAAATTTTCAGTATTCGATACAGCATTATCAATTTTAGTTATCACACTGTACATTAGATCTGTAAACTTATTCATCCTTATATTCATGTTTTCTTGTCATTTCTGACTTCTGAGGAATTCTCTACCTTTATTTATTAATTATTATTAATTTTATTACTTAAAATTTATTTCAAAACACTTTGGAGAATTGTTGCTACTTAACTTCAAGACTTACTATAAAGCTACAGTAACCAAGACAGTGTGGTATTGGTAAAAGAACAGGCAAATAGATCAATGGAACAAAAGAGACTCCACAAAATATAGACAATTGGTCTATGATAAAAGAACAAAAGCAATACAAAGGAGAAAAAAATAAGTCTTTTCAACTATTTGTACTAAGACAACTGGACATCCACATGAATGAGACAGACAGAGAGAGAAAGAGAAGGAGAGTGAGAGAGAGACAGAGACAGAGAATCTTAACACAGACCCCACATTTCCATAAAAATTAACTAAAAATGGGTCATAGACATAAATGCTAAATGCAAAATTAAAAAAAAAGTTCTAGAAGATAACAGAGTAAAACATTTAGGTGATCTTGGGTTTGGGTGATGACTGTGCAGATAAAAAATAATGCAGAAAATGAAGAGTAAAAAACGTCTGCTTTGTGAAAGGCACTGTCAAAGGCATGAGAATACAAGCCTCATACTGGGAGAAGATATTTGCAAAAGACATATGATAAAGGACGATTAACTTAAATATAAAAAGAATTCCTAAAGGACGATTAACTGAAATATAAAAAGAATTCTTAAAGTTTGAGAACAACCTGATTTTAAAAATGGGTATAAATTTAAAACATTGAGATAACACTATATTCCTATCAGAATTGCCAAAATCCCCAACACTGACAACACCAAACTGGTGAGAATGTGGGGCAACAGAACCCTTATTCATCGCTGACAAGAATGCAAAATGGCAGACACTTTGGGTAGACAGCTTGGCTGTTTCTTTCAAAACAAGACATTCCTACCACATAATCCAGCAATCACTCTCTTTGGCATTTACTCCAGAAGTTGAAAGCTTAAGTCTATTCAAAACCTGTACATGGTTGTTTACAGCAGTTTTATTGATAATCGCCAGAACTTGGAAGCAACCAAGATGCCCTTTAGTAGGTGGATGGCATGCATTCTATTTGTTTCCAACCATGTGACATTCTGGAGAAGCCAACACTATAAAATAAAAAGATCAGTATTTCTTAAGGCAGGGAGATAAAGAGGTGGAACACAGAGAGTTTTAAGAGCAGTGTATCTGTCCTGTGGGACATCGTAATGATGGATACATGTAAAAATACAGGGTTTTTGTTGTTGTTGTTGTTGTTTGTTTCTACATTTCCTGCTATCTTTCTGAAGCTCCATAGTATTGGAAAGACATACTTTTAAAATTCTCAATAGTATGAAATCATAATCCATATAATTGTGTTATTTTGCTTTTCAGTACTTTTTTCAGTCTTCAATTATTCCTACTTTATCTTTACTCATCTGCTATTTTTAGCATCTATCTAAAAATAGATCTTTACCCCAACTATCTTTACCCATCTTTACCTCAACTATCTCTATTCTCTTCTCTATTTTTCTCAGTGTTAATATTATGGCAAGAATACTGACAAAAGGGAATCCCTGGGTGGCTTAGCGGTTTACTGCCTGCCTTCGGCCCAGGGTGTGATCCTGGAGTCCCGGGATCGAGTCCCACATCAGGCTCCCTGCATGGAGCCTGCTTCTCTCTCTGTCTGTGTCTCTGCCTCTCTCTGTGTCTCTCATGAATAAATAAATAAAATCATTAAAAAAAAAAAAGAATACAGACAACATCTCTGGCAACTGAAAGAAGCTGAGGTAGAGCAAATGTCAGAACTGTCAGGAAAGTGTTGATATTCGGCACGTCCCCTCACTCTACCAAATCTAGTCATTTGCTTTTTCTTAACATCATCTGTAGACCCCAAGCTAACTATTCTTAGATATGAGCTACTTCACTAACAGGAAGCATACCCTGGCATTCCATGGCTGAGGGAAAGCCTTTGAATTAGTTGTCTATCTTTTACCGAGATTTTGCCTATTTTAACTTGAACTTTTCATCTCACAAATTTTGTGCCTGTGCTTGCTTGGATTGGAGATTCTCCACCTTGTTCTCTCTCTATTATTTAGGGTATCAGCTCCAAATAGGTTTGCTGTGCTGAGTCTTATTTCTCCATATATAAAATTGGGGCATCACAGCAATTCCTTTTCCTTAGAATTGAATCATATTTTTAAGAATGATGTGTACTTGGTATGATAATAACAATTTTTAAGCTTTATGCTATGGGCACTGACTGAAAGAACACTGGCTTTGAACTGGAGGAGAGTACTGGAGAGTCCCTACTATGCAGGCCATTAACCCTATAATTAATAAATATCATAGGCGGGGGATCGTTGGGTGGCTCAGTAGTTTAGTGCCTGCCTTCGGCCCAAGGCATGACCCTGGAGTCCTGGGATCGAGTCCCATGTCGGGCTCCCTGCATGGAGCCTGCTTCTCTCTCTACCTGTGTCTCTGCCTCGCTCTCTCTCTCTGTGTCTCTCACGAATAAATAAATTAAAAAAAAACTTAAAAAAATATCATAGGCTTGGGAGAGGATTTCCAGGGAAGAAACTAAAGCAGTAGTGGGTGGCAGTAGTGAGAAGAGGCTCAAGGAAGTAGCTATTTACCAATCAGATAAGACGTATTTCAGTATTTTAACAACTGTTTCCATCATACTCACTACGTCAGTCTCATGTGAGCTATTAAAATGCTCTCCAGAATTTAGAGTACTTTATTATTTCGGAGTATGTGTGATGGTTTGGATCTTGTGGGAAAATGACAATTGAAGGTATTTGTAGCATGTGTCAGTCAACACCTGGCTGACAGCAACTTCTACATTTCCGTTTATTATGAGATGCATTCTAAGTTCAGAGACTTTAAAAGGTGAAAAAATGGATATGTTGGAATCAATGAAATTCTAAATAAGCTAATATTTTTATTAGCATACTGTCTGCTTTAATATGACATGTAATTTTCATTAAATCAATATTAGATCATTAAATAATCCTACCCAGAACAAGAACTATGCTACATGATTTTTTATTAGTACTGTAATATGAACTTGGTACATTTTATGTGAATTGCTTTATTTTTTTTATTGCCAACTATTGCCAGGCATTATTCTAAGAGTTGAGGATCTAGCAGTGAACTAACAGTCTTGAATTTCAGCATACAGAATAAAGACATTTTAATCACAGTTATTAAACATACACCCCCACATATGATAAGCACTAAGGACGTATCAGTCAGTCCTAGGTCCAATGGGAATATATCAGAAGGGAATTATTCTTTGGTAAAAGCTAATCAGGTACACTTCTTTACATTGTGCTTTGAAAAGCCTGAAAGCTTTTCAAATGCATCTTAGTGGCTGCTATGGGAAGTAGCCAAGAGATCAGACCCACTTCCTAAACCAGAGCAGATGTACTCTTAGCTGTTCTACACACTATATTGAATTCGGGGTAATATTTCATTTGAAGAAAGAAGTTTTCTGCTAAAATATAAAGTTTGAAAACCATAGATCTGGTGGACAAAGCACTAATCTCAGCATGAAAATGTTTAAATTAAATTTCCAACTCTACTGCCCATTTATAATTTGACTTCAAATAACCAAACCACGTCTAAACACATGACTGACAAACAAATGATTCCGAATGATTCTGATCCTAGCTTTCAGTTAAACTGTGAAGAAAGCTATGTAAATTATTCTATTTGGGCTGCTGTGCATGGAACAGCCTTCAGCCCATGCTGTGATTATAAGAATTCTAAAGCTATCCTGTATCCATTATATGTAGGGATAGTCATGCTTTTCTCTCCTTTAGGAGGCATATAAAAAAATATCACCATAATAATAATGATTACAATATGGTACTGAGAGTTGTGACATGCCCTTCACATTAATTTTCATTTAATCTCTATAAAACTCTTGAGTGATGCTCCCCATTATCAAAGTGAAAAAAAGGAGGTTCAGAGAATTAGGTAGTTTGCTCATGGTGACAACGGTGAAACTGTAACTTAAAGTCAGTGGTTTCTCTCCTCTAATCCTTATTCTCTCTACACTATGCCATGCTACTTCTCTCTATTAATTTTCTCTACCCTAGACATGGTTGGAGGAGGGAGATGGGGGATGAGAAGCCGTGTGTATTTCTCTGAGCTGGACAAAGGTATAGACATAAAACCAGAACAATAAACCTGCTTGAAACTAAATGAGCATTTGTTCTGAAAATTAATAGATCACACAGACTTATCTGAAAAAAATGTATTCATTTTGCACATTTCACTAGGTGTGAAACACTCCTTTTAAAGTACTCAGGTGTATATACACAAAATAACAGTTATATATCATAAATGGATAGACAGCATATGTTAACTCGGAATAAAGGGCTGACACGCAGGCAGATCAACCTTCCTGGCTAAGAACCAGGAGTTACGCTTGTTACACAGAACTCTCAAGAGTACCATGCAATCAGAGGTCACAATCGAGGCAACAGAAGCAATGTCACCATATCAGAGAATGGGCCAATTCAGATCTGCTCCTTGACAGTCACTGAGGTCAAGGCTTGCGGCAAATAATTGTATTAAACAGGAATATTCCCTGCACACTTTTAGAATTGTCATCTGAACAAACAAGTCCAGGTCATCTGTAGGTTAAATCTGAGTTCTTTTTCCTGGTACTTAGAGCTTACTTTCTAGTCTTAATCCCTTACAGTTTTTAAATTTACAACTGTAATTTCCTTTAGATCAAGTAAAAACTTAATTTTTTGTTTTCTGACCTTAACAACAAACCTTCATTTAAATGTATGCATTTGTTATTTAACTCATTTTATTTGCTCTCAAATGTAATTTTAAAATTCTGACTATAGTGATAATAAATTTAAACTTCATATTGTTAATGTATAAAGTATATTACACTTAAATAACAAGAAAAATAGTCTCATATTCAAACTGAATAATCTTAAATTTTGGCAGTAAATTACCATTTATGTGTCACTGCATGTACCTTATACAAAAGAAAGTAAATTCAGAATAGTAATTTTGGATAAAAGATGCAAAATTTACAAATGGTAATTAACATATAAAAGGTATACTAATAAATAAGTAGCTAAGACATGCATTTAAATCAAATATGGAAAATTAAATACATATAGGATAGTATTGCATTCAGATTTATATGAGATACATGGTGTCTAAGTATTAGTTTACATTTTCCAGGAATTTGGAGTTTATGAATTATTAGTATCACTTAAGATGATAATTTGTCCTTAAGAAAGGACAAATCACATTTGCAAATTTACTTTACTTTTAATTTTAGTCCATACTTCTAATTTAATAAATGTTTAAAACATTTTTAGTCAGGCTACCATTTTAGTTATTGCTTTATTTAAATAAAAACCCTTGAGAAATTATTTTTACTATGTTTTTACCTCTTTACATATTTTCCACAAATCATGCTTGAAAAATCATACATTCTAGAGCTCTCTTTTTGTTTACACAGATTCCAAGAGGTAAGAAAATCAAGGGTTTGATGATTGATATTATTGTACTTTAATTTGTATTTCATTCTTGAAAATTCTTATATTTAATACTTAAATTATACACACCCCCAAATTTGCACACACATACACACAATTCCATGACATGTTCCCAAATAAAACATACAATGAACCAAATTATAAAACTGAAAGATTAAAACTGATAATATTTCAATCTTCAACTGAATTAGTGAACCTCAGGTTTTTCATGGCTGTATAATTAGTATATTAACAATAGAAAAGTGTGCTCCTTAAGAGTAATATAACACGTTATATTCTAAAAGAAGAGCTGGGATAATACTCTTCTCACTGTTCAATCAACCCTATAGCATTTAGTTGCTTCATTTATAATGATTCTTTAGAATGTGTGAGATCAAAACTGAAAATTTATATTGTTTGATAAACTGTATGATCCCTGTAAGAAGTGTAAATCTCAGCTTAAGTAGCTCAGACCAAGTGTCAATTTCGGAGGCTTTTCTCAATATTTACTTTTTAAAAATCATATTTTTAAGTTTAGTTCTAGTATATTTTTAATTCATAAGTTTATTAACTGTACAAGAGGAGAAAGTATCAAATGTATGTTAAACATAAAAGCTGTTATTTTAAGGAAACACTTCTTGACCTCATTAAAATAATTAACATTTCATAACATTATATTTCACATCCAAGTTATGGAAAAGCAAAAAAAAATTATCAAAACAAACTATAGTCAATTACATTTTCAGATCAGCAAAATGCACTTGTAAGAGTCTTCCTTCCCCTAATCCAATTGCCAAAGGCATTTTAGCAGCTCAGATAGGTGAGCAGAAACATTCCTGCCATACTTTCTGAAATGTATTTAGTTTTTTGAAAATCTTTTATGATTTTCTCATTTCTGTAGCTTTAAATCCTAATAAAAACAGAAGATTACACTCATACATACACACATACACACACACTCCACGCATGCAAATCTAATTGGAGTTAATTTTTAACATGACCATTCTCAAACTATCCTGATGAGTTATAGAAATAATATCATTTGCATTTTATTTACTTAATTGCTTATTTTATAATCTGAATACCTCAAAGGAATAGAAAGTGATATTGTGCTATGATCTTTTGGAGACGGCTCATGATTTTCCATCCTAAAGGGCAATAAAATCAATGGTTTTGACAGTTTTAAACATGATGAACAAATAGAAGGTAACACATTTTGATTCTCTCATACTTAAGATACGTAATTCCACTTTAAAAGGCAGAGTTTTAGTCAAACTGTCTTCTACTCCTTTAATTCTATGGCATTTGACTTGTTTCTAAAATTATCTGAGTTTCGCACTCTAAGACCTGGGTCACAACCTTATTTAGGGACAGGAAATAGTTATCAGGTCACTGAGTGGTCAAATGAAAAAGGATTTGAAATGCTTCAGCACTTAGGACCCTATTCATTGAAATGATTGACTCCTATGTTGTTTAAAGGTTGACGTTTCTTTACTGGAATTAGTCAACTTATGCCTACATGATTACAGAAATTTTAAGAAAAATCTGTAGAGTATAAACAGAAAGATTATGAGTGTAAGAGTGTACACGAAAAGCCTTATACATCTACAAAAAAGGAATAGTCATTAGGGTATGCACAGATATTTTACTTAAAAACTAATCTGAGTCCAGGGCTAATATAACTCCATTGGCAGGAGGGTGCTGTAAAACTGGGGGTAAACCCAGTAACCTAAGTTACTTTTCTATGTTATTTTTCTTCTAAAGCACACTTAAAAACTTGCCATCCAAGTTTGCAGCATAGTTTACTGACATACAGAATCAAATCGTATAATTACTCCTATGTAATAGTGATTAACCCAAGCCCGTGATGTTTTCCTCTTTTATAATTCACCTGATATTACTGCAAATGAACACAATCTATTGCTGACGATGCAAATAGGCAAAATGGGAAGAAGCTGGTTCAAAATGAGTAAATATTACATTTGAGTCATTTAGCACTAGATCAGTTTCCCTATAGTTGATGATCATTACCGGAAATCAAAATTATCATTTTGCATGGTTTCCAAGGCCTTTAGTTGTTAGGGATTTTAGGCAAAGAGAAGATTGTGGCAGGAAAAACATATATTTTAAAAATGTATGAAAAGTGGTAGATGAGAATTAAACCAAAGGATTGCTTGAGAAATTCACTTTCAAATGCTCAGAAGCTTAAGAATAGGACATTATGAAAACTCTACCAAAGAAAGGTATTCCATATTTACATAACTTTTATATATGATCACTAAAACTGAAGAAGTTGATGTTTTCTTCCACAAATGTTAAAGGAAGCAATCCTATCACTGGCAGACAGAAAGTTGGAGAATTAGGCACAGATTTTATTTTTAAGTTTTATTTTATAATAAGAAACTGGGCTATTAAAACTATGTAACCGAAGCTGGAGTGCGTGCACTGGAAGGCCCCTGCAGTCTTTTACAACTTTTCGGAGGCCTGGGTTGTGAACTGGGTTTGCACTCTGCCAGCAGAGCAGCTCTGACCCATGGAGAGCACTCCTTCAGATCAACACTGCCTCGGGCCTTTCTGCTTTCTCCAAGAAGTCTTACATTTCAGGCATCAAGTTGAATTTCTTCTGGAGATGATTAACCCAAACCCATGACAGATTTTTTCCAAGATATCCAACCCCTTATGTTTATTTTATCCTGGCTCTTTTTTGGATGTACTGGACACAAGTAACTTACTCATTTTACATGTTAAAGGGCTGGTGGAGAGCCATTAATTCCCTTAAAAAATGAGAAAATACTTCACTGTGCTGGGCTCTTATTGTGAGAACTCACATTAAATACATGATTTAAAATTTTAAGAAAGGTGTTTCTCCTCTACTATAGAATTTTTAAAAGCATTTCATCACATCCCAAGATAGGGATCTTAGACTTTTTGGGAAATGCATTCTCGTGGTGTATTAAAAAACATAATGTTAGAAGGATCAGTTACTGTTTCCATAAGCCCGTTTGTAGGGGGTTTCAACTAACCTAAATCTTGGCACACACAATTTTAGTTAATAGTCAAACAAAAATATATAAAAGGGTCTATTCTCCTTCTTATGTACCAACCCCCGTCATTGTTTCTGTTTCTACATTTTCTTATTATTATGGGTGAGATGAGTTGTAGGAAAATAACTCAGGTGTTTTTACATATTTCTCACAGGAACATATTTTAAACTCAGAGGTGATTGGATGACATTTTTAGAGATGACTATTAGTATTTTTTAAACAAGAACATTTTTCCTTCTTTGAAGAAACAGTGCAAAAGGGTAAGATTTTTATAGATTTTTGTTTTTGGAGAACAAACTCAAATGTCTTAAGACCTAAGTTTCCAAATGAGATTGCACTGGTGATAATTCAAGTTAAAATTAAAATATTTTAAACATTAAAATATTCAAAAGTATAAATTAATAACATATACACATAGCAACAGAAAAACTCAGTAATATATTTAAATATTTACTCTCCTACAATTAATAGAAATATCAAAGAAAAAACACATAAAATTAAATTTAAGGGATAAAGTATCTGTTAAGACAAAAATTTAAGGAAAAATGTATAAATTCCAATTTAATATTGCATGCCAAAAATAACTCATTTTATCAGATGGAAATTTATATATATATATATATGTACATATACATGAGAATGCAAACAAGTACAACATGAAATTGGAAAGCAGCTTCAAGGTATACCCCAGCACAAACACAAATAATCCCATTTAAACATAAGCATGTCATTCATAAGTGGCAATTCTGGGACACCTGCACCTTTGAGCTTGATAAAAACTTTGAGTTTAGCATTTAGGCGGTGATAAAATGTCTCTGTGGTAAATAAGTTTTAATTTCTTAAAATTAAGTCTAAATATTACTTATGATAGCAATTCACCTAATTAATTTGTAAATAGTAGTTGATATGATCTTTTCTCTTTAAATAGGAAAATCTCATATACATCTTAAGTCACTGATGCAAACAAAGAATGACAGGATATAATTTAGAAAACTCTAAGGGATAATTTTATTTCTATGTAATATCGATGGCACCTCAAAATTGTCAAAAATTATAAATCTTCCAATCACAAGAATTACAGAAAACCAATTCACTGCTTCACCTCAGTAATTCCAAGAGTGTAGGTTTCTTCTATTCTTCTTGAATAAAGTTGCAAAATAATTTTATCTTTACAAAACATATATCAATATCTGAGTCAAAATATTTTATCTCCAAGTGGGGGATAAAAACTAAGTTAATTTTTATAATTAGATTTATTACTGGAATGTTTAAAGATATCAGTTTCTTCTTTAATTCATGCTTCAATGGGCTACTTAAGTTCAAGACCTTATACAGAGTGAAGAAAAGAAATGACAAGAGATAGCATATACATTGGGGGTGGAAGGTTAATGCCAGAAGTGTGACTGATTGATTGATTGACATTACTTTTTAAAGTCTGGATTAAAGCTGCCTATCAAGTTTGTCCAGCTAAAATTTAGAGTAAAATGAATCATTGACCAGAATTTGTGTCTAGTCTATCCACCCAAGTATATGCATTTACCTTCACCTGGAAAATCCCTTTCCATGTAAAAATGATCAGCTAAGCAGAATAATAAATTTCCCCCATACACATACACCATATTTTAAGGTATAATGTTTCAAAATGTATCCAGTTACTATAATCAAATTCTAAATTGTACAAATTTCATTGTAAATGGCTACTCTTCCTGGTAACAACTGCAGTTAAAATGTATTGAGCTTACTATGCATTAGGTACTATTGCCAGCATTTTACACATACTGATCAATTTACTCTCACAGATATGCATCATTTTACATCATTATGCCAATTTCATAAATAAGGAAAAACACAGAAAGGTTAAGTATATGACAAAGTCATATTTTTAGCAAGGGATGGAGTTGGGGTTTAAACCTAGATGGTCCGGCTCCATAGCTATCTTAACCATCAGGTTGAGTATCATTTTATAATTAAAATAATGACTTTGAAAACTCCTGTAGGAGGTAGTGAAGCTTTAGGGAAAATACATGGGATCCCAGAATTCTATTAAACTACTATAAAAATTCTACTAAACTACTATAAAAACTCAACAGAAAATGTAATCATTTAGTTTTCTAGAAACATAAAAACATACCTTGACTTTAACATATTACTCATCTCTATCCTTCCAGAAAATGTTTTAAAAACTATGAAGCTTTAAAATGAAGGGATACTGTTTATAATGATGAAATTTTTCAAGATCCAAAACCTCACAGCTGGTGAAGCTTAAGTCGGAAATGATTAAATGAATTCCAAAGTTCACTAAATAGATCCAAAGGGTGCCTGAGACAGTGGGACCTAAAGCCTGAATATGAACACTGAATGAGTTGTAAGTTTAAGTTGGGAAGAGGCCAATATCTGACTTTGAGTAATAGCAATTGGCAGGAAGAGTGTTTCTGAGAATCCAAAGATATTTTTTTTAAGTCAGAACTGTTTATTAATTCAACAAATACTTATTGAGTGCCTAGTAAAAATGAGTCTAATACTGTTGCTAGGTTTTGGGGATGGGAAGAAACAGAAATATGACTAAGACTGGATCCATGACCTTGGAAAGATTTATAGTCAGGGGAGGAAATAGATAAAAACATATAGTATAGGACGGTATTAAACAAACATAGGCAAAGGCCTACAGGAGATGGCGTACAGATGAAATGAAGTGTATCTGGGTCGTGAAGGATAAGTAGAAATCTGAAGCTGCAAAGCTGAGAGGAAACATTGGGGATATATAGTGTAGATACAGTTACAGAAATAGTTCAATATGGTTAGAGGATATTTTAGGAAGTGGGGAGATGATACAAGGTGGTGCTGGAAAGGTAGGCTGGAAACTGTATATAAAGGCATTGTATGCTTAGGATTTTGAAATTTATTCTAATGGAAACAGAAAGGTATTACAAGATTTTAAACAGAGGTGTGCTGTACACAGAATTATAGTTCAGAAAGACGTTACAGAACAAACACAGATGACAGCATTTACAATTCTGAAAGACGTGCGGATATTAGAAGGCAGTCTGTTACCATTTTTCAATAGACATTGAAGGCAGTGGCTGATATGGGGTGGTGCTTATATTTAACAAATAAGAGGAACAGAATAAGTATGATTCTGATTTTTCTAGGTTACTTGAGTGAATCGCTGATGATGCTATCAGTGGAGATGGAATACAAAGAATCAAACAAGTGCACAGAGTGGAATGAATTTAATACACTTCATGTTAGACCTGTTGGGTTTGAAGTGCCTAGAAAACTCAAGAGAGGGAAGGATGGGGACATTTAGTTGTCATTGCCCCTAAACATAAGCTACATGAGAAGATTAGGTAACATCTTGATCGTCTCATCGTGCCGCCACTGGAATAGGTCTGATTTGTACTTTGATGATGTTAGCTTTTGCATGTTTACGTAAGTGTAAGATCTCACAAAGTAAACAGTGGCTATACAAGTAAATAAATATGTGGATTGAATATACAATAAGGTCAGAGACAAAATTCCATTGGATACTGATATTTAAGGGACAGGAATAGGTACAGATGATAACTAAAGGGAGTGGCCAAATAAACAGGAGGTCCAGGAGAGAGTGGGGGATGAAGATGAAAGGGGAGAAGAGAAGTTCCGGGAAAAGAAATCCCTGAAGAAAGGGCAAGTAAAATGAAGGCAGAAAAGAGGTTCTTGAGGTTAGCAATGAAGAGGTAAACACTAGTTGCTGTAAGGAATGTAGTTTGACAATGACGGGATACACAGTCTACATGAGATCAATTTCAGGTTGGTTTTTTTGTTGTTGTTGTTGTTAGTCTCTCACTACACTGGACTTCCGAAGCAGGAACTGATTTTTACTTATGCTTCCAGGCTCAGGTACAACGAAAGACAGTGGAAGTTCAAAGACGTTTATTGAAGAAATAAAAAAGGCAGAGTAATTAGAAGTGATTAGACTGCCTGCGGAGGTTGCTGAGGGAAATAGAGATGGATGGGGCGGTAGCCTGAAGAGGAGGGTAGCATCACATTGTCAGTGGCAGCCCCGCAGCCTGTGGGATGCTGATTTCATCAAGTTAGGAGACAGAAGTCTAAGAAACAAAAGACAGGAGATGACTAACCATGCAGAGTATCATGGGATCACGCAAAATAACATCCAAAGCAAGGAGGGACGGTTTAGCCTTGGAAAAGCAATGGGAAACCATTTATTAAGGGAGAGAGCAAGTTGCAGTGAAAGTTTGGAAATTGCTCATGGAAATAAAACTAGTGACCTGCCACATAATGAGCACTGGGCTAAACAGTGATTTCACTCCTTCCAACTACTCTGCAGGATAGGTATTACTCTTCTCACTCAACAGATGAGAAGCAAGTTAAACATTCCCAGACCTGTGGTCACTGTTTCTTTGCTTTTTCCCCCTCACCCCTGCTTGCCCATTGTGTTTACTTTGGTCCATGCTGGACTGCTGCAGTGACCTTTTAACTGGACTTATCATGTTCACTCTTATTTCCTTTCTATCTGTTACCCACAACACATGTTCCACCACCATTTGAAGAATAAATCTGACCATTTCATCTTTTGCTTCCATTGACTGTTGTTCTTGGAATACAGAAAAACCAAATCCTCAACGTGGATGAAAAGGGATAGACTAACATCACTCCATTGCCAACCCCATTTACTCTTTGTTCTCTGGCCATACCAGCCTTCCTTCAGTTCTCTGAGTGGTATAGGCTGTTCTTGTCTTCAAAGTCTTTCAGTAGGCCCACACCTGGGCCTGGAAGACTTGTTATGTACAACTTCTCTCTTTCCTTAGCTGCTCCTACCTGAACTTCAGATTCAGTGTCATTTCCCTTATCTGATTGGTTTAGATTCATAAAGAGAGCACCCCTTACTTTTCCTCCATAGAACTTTATTCAGTTGTGTCATTATATACTTTCGTGAATATTTATAAATAACCCCTGCTCCCACCTCTGCTGGATAGTGAACTCTATTACTCATGGTCTGTGGTTATTTTATTCATCACTGTATCTTCATCTCTTTGCACAATGCCAAGTTCATGGTGGATATTCAGTAAATATATATATATTGGTAGATTAAATAGGGAATATAAGGAATTAAGTCTTCTTTCCCACATTCTAAAAGCTAGGTCATTCTAGTATCTTCTAAACATTTTTTATTCAATGTATCCAATGACTTATATGGTATATATTATTCGCTCCAGTTGATTAATGAGAAAATTTAGTATAGAAAGGGTAAGTATCTTCACCAAAATTACACAAATTTGGGCTGGGATCCAAACTCAGTTCTATCTAATTCCAAGCTAGTGTATGTGTTTCTACTGGGATGAAGAAAGCAAAAATAGAAACAGATGCATGTAAGACTCATAACACAAACAAACAAACAAAACTAGGGAAATGATTCGATGCAGAGTTACGAAAAACAAAGCATAAATGTTACTGGTACCCATTTATAAATATTTTAAACTAAACAGAAATTACTATCCTTGTTAGACTTCCTGGTGTAAGTCAATATTCATTTAGATTTAGCTACAGTACATATTCATCTTTCTTTGCTCTGCATTTCATCTGGAATCCTTTTCTTATTGCCTAACAAATGACCATTAGTATTTATTTTGGACTTGGTCTGTTGGCGAAGAATTCTGCTTTGTTTATTTAAAAATTCTTGTTTTACCTTAATATGCTTTAATTTATTAGCTTTTTATTAAAAATAAGACCCTTTAGTGGATGTTTTAAAAAATATCTTAATCATTAAGAAAAAGCATCAAGATTATATATGACATGTTTTTAAGAATGGAAAATGGTTATCCTCAACTCTGCCCCTCCCCATCCCCAATTTACACTTCTTTTTTTTTTTTTAAGATTTTATTTATTTATTCATGAAAGAGACAGAGAGAGAGAGGCAGGGACACAGGCAGAGGGAGAAGCAGGCTCCATGCAGGGAGCCCAATGTGGGACTCTATCCTGGGTCTCCAGGATCACACCCTGGGCTGAAGGCGGCACTAAACCGTTGAGCCACCTGGGCTGCCCCCCAATTTACACTCTTAAAGGCAACCCTATTCAACCATCTTTGTCATTTCTTTCACTATTGGCCTGCAAGTATCTTGATGTCTTTATTTTAGTATTTTCATATTATCTATTGACTCCACTATATGAAAGATAAAGACTTAGCACTTTTACAACATTTCTACCATACACATATATATCTCTTCTTCTCATTTCTTAAAAATCCCTGTGATTCAGTGTTTATCTTTTTTTTAAAGATTGTTTTAATTTATTTATTCATGAGAGACACACAGAGAGAGGCAGAGACACAGGCAGAGGAAGAAGTAGGCTCCCTGCAAGGAACCTGATGTGGGACTTAATCCTAGAACCCCAGGATCATGCCCTGAGCCAAAGGCAGACACTCAACCACTGAGCCACCCAGGCATCATGGTGTTTATCTTTTTAAGACATATAAATATCATTTACAGCTCGGCCATATAGGGTACTTGAAAAGAAGCATTAATAGTTTGCTCTATGGTTTTCCCCTAGATGCAGGTAGGTATGAGAATTTGATCTTCATGTCAAGAAATTGTTAGAATTTAATCTATACAATATGCAAGAACAATGAGAATTCAGCTGTATCAGACCAAACACTTTTACTCATTGTTGAGATTGTTTATTGGGCAATAAGCAAGTAGTATGAATGAAATGCAACTGAACCAGAAAATTGGGAATGAGCTATATACCCCTCAGTGGACTAGGTTACTAGTTGACAAGACTACGTGACATTATAAAAGCTGTTGGGATCCTTAGAGCTGATGGCTTCCCTTAGTTGAAGTTGTCCACACACTTACAGCCTCGTCTGTCATGCCCACGTATTTCCTAAGTGAAGTAGGACTAGGACACCAGACTGCCCAGGTCATCACAATGTCCTCTCTCCACTAAGCATGCTTTGTGGTTTCCTCTCCTTTGTCCATCCTTAAAGCTAAGTAAATTTAGGGTCATATAAAGCCTATTGTGTTTCACGAATTCGTGTTCACTTGAACTCTGAACAAACAGCTGCTCATAGAAAAAAGTGGCACAGCCGTTACAGATAACATTTCATGTCTTGTGCAATTTTTTGTTTTCTCATATTTAGTTCTCAATTTTTTTACATTTAATTAGTTTCCCGTGTATGTACTCTAGGTAGTTTCCAAATTCTCTATTAGAAGGCTGCATCTACTATACATACAGGCATTAGTATTCTATACACATATCTGTAGGTCACTCCAAAACTCTTCCTGAATTGTGTATCTCCTTTCAAATATGTTTGAGTACAGAAGACAATCAGGAAGATTTTTTTTTTTTTTTCTCAGAGAGATGATTCATGACGTTTTCTTTCGTCTTGGGAGTATTCATTCTCTCAACCTCTGTATGATGTCATCCTGGGATCTCTCCTCACCATCACTGTAAATATTCCTTTGTCTCTTTCCTCACTAGATCTCATGTATTCTTTTTTTGTGTTTGACCCCCTTCATTTTTGTGTAGCAGCTCCTCCAGTACTTATCGAGCAAGTTTGCAAGGGAGATAAACTAAGACTTGGCACATTTTCTATTTTTAAATTTTATTAATAGTTTGTATGTTTACAGAATTCTAGGTTGGAAATAACTTTTTTCTAAGAATGTTGAACATACTGTTCCATTATCTTCTGGATTCTGAGATTAACTTTGGGAATCCAATGCCTTTTAAATAACTGATTCATTGCCTGTGACCTGTTTTCTTTCTGGAGGACTCTTAGGCTCTCATCATCTTCCACCCTTTTATGACATTTTTCAAATACATACCAAACAGATGTTGGCTGTTTTTGTTTGTTTGTTTGTTTTGTTTTGTTTTTAAGATTCTATTTATTTATTCAGGAGAGACACAGAGAGAGAGAGGCAGAGACATAGGCAGAGGGAGAAGCAGGCTCCTTGCAGGGAGCCCAGCCCGATGTGGGACTCGATCCCCAGGCCCCGAGATCATGCCCTGAGCTGCCAAAGGCAGACGTTCAACCACTGAGCCACTCTTTAGTCCCCCAAACAGATGAGTTTATTTTCATTCCTTTTTCTGACATTCAAGGGCTCTCTTGATCTAGAAACTGGTATCCTTTAGTTTGGGGAATTTTTTGGAATGATTTCTCTGATCATTTCTTTCAACCTACTTGTTGTTGAATGTTGTCTCTTTTTGGATTCCCTATTATTTATCAAGGGTTGGACCTCTTGGAATAAGTCTCATCTCTACATTTTCTCTCATGTTTCACATCACTTTGTATTTTTGCTCCAGTTTCTGGGAAATTTCTTTAACACTATCTTCTAACACTATCTTCTAATCTTCTGCCAAGTTTTCATTTCTGATATCATGTTTTTATTTTCAAAAAGATATTTTTGGTTCTCCAACCTCTCTTTCTTATTATAGCATCTCACTCTTATTTCATGCATGCAATCTTTT
Source organism: Vulpes lagopus (assembly GCF_018345385.1). Taxonomy (NCBI): domain Eukaryota; kingdom Metazoa; phylum Chordata; class Mammalia; order Carnivora; family Canidae; genus Vulpes; species Vulpes lagopus. Next base: position 37,535,120 of record NC_054846.1, read on the forward strand.
CTTATGTCAATGATGATATTCACGATCTATTTGAAGAATTTTTTCACCTACTATAGCATCTGTTCTGCTGATCCAGTGTCTGTTCAAGTTGATTATTACATTTGTCAGTTTCTTTCTCTATCTTTCATGTTTTAAATTTGCTTCAGATCCTCATTTGTGTGCTTTTGTTTTATTTTATTTTTTAAAAGATTTTGTTTATTTATTTGAGAGAGGTTGTGAGATAGAGTGAGCATGAGCAGAGGAGGCGCAGAGGGAGAAACACACTCCCCGCCCAGCAGGGAGCCAGATGTGGGACTTGATCCCAGGACTCTCGGCCAAAGGCAGACGCTTAACCAACGGAGTCACCCAGGTGTCTTGTGTGCTTATATTTTAGAGTAGGAGTCTTTAAAGTTGACAGGAAACTCTACACCAGTGAATGAGGCCTCTTTTGAAAGTTTCACTTTTAAGATGACTTATTTCAGTTCTATATTGGAAATACCTGATGTCAATATTTAAATGTTTCCTCTTGGACCAATAAGAATCTCCAGAAACACTCTTATAATATCTTTCCTGGAGGTTGGAGGTATGGCGCAATGGAATGAATGCTTGCATCTCCCTAAAATGCCTATGTTGAAACTCTAACTCCCTAAGTGGTGCTATTAAGAGTGAGGTCTTGGTAGGTAATTCGGGTTAATTTAAGTCATGAGGATGGAGCCCTCATGATGGGATTGGTGGCTATAAGAAGAAGAAAGAGATCTCTTCTCTCCACATTCAAGAGCCAAGGGAAAGCCATGTGTGTATATAATAAGAAAGTGACCATATGTAAGCCAGAAAGAGAGCTCTAAGGAAGTACATCAGCTAGTGTCTTGATTTTGGACTTTCCAACCTCCAGAACTTTAAGAAATAAACTTCTGTTTTTTAAACCACCCAGTGTATGGTATTTTCTCATGGCCACTTGAACTGACTAAAAAATATGATTGTCAGAATTCTGAGAGCTGAGTAGGAGAAAGGGTTGAGGCTTTAGCATTTAGACTTACATTTATTCTTAGTTTTAGAAAGGTGTCAAGGATGTTCCTGAGTCATAGATTCTGTGACTATCTAAAAAAAAATCCTTTATCCTATCTAAAAAAATTAAAGAATTTTGCACAGGTAACCCAGATCTCTTCACACTACTTCCATTGGGACTGAGGCCATCAATTCCTAAAACTTTGAAAGTTTGAAATAGTTCTCATATTTCATTGCTGGTTTAAGCTTTTGTTTTCTATTACTCATATATTTGTGTTCTAGCCTAAAAAATTATGTTGCTGTTGCCCCTTCTTTATATTCCTATATTTGTTAGTATGTGTCTTAAAAAAGTCTTCACAGTTTTAGTGAGGGTTTTCAGATCCATTATCTTTAGCTAGGAGGCCTTATATTATCATTTAATTCTCAAAATATCATGAGAAGTAAAATCTGGTATTCCCAGTTATAGATGAGAAAACAAAGATATGAATCACACAGCTACTGAGTATCTACACACAATTCAAACTTGAAATCTACTGTTAATGTCATCTCATGTAGTCTTCTTTAGAAGACTCTGTTCTTGATGATGAACTTTCTAAGGTATTGTAATAATTATCTGAAACCTTGATAGGATTATTGGCAATCTTGAAAATAAAGAAATTTTCCTATGTAGCAAGTGGGTGGGCATCTAATATAGGTGGGAAGAGAGATTTTTTTTTTTTCATGGAGCAAGGGACAACACAGAATTTTTTAAAAAAGGCTGCCATAGGCTTCTTCTCCCAGAACCATTATCTTTTCCCTCTTCCTTTGTGAAGTTTAGCTCTGGAATCCAGGTGTTTTTCTCCTTCTTCCTTGTGGCTAAACAGAGAAGCAGCAGGTAGGGAACCTGGATGGCATGAGTGCCTTACTTTCGTTTTTGAAAATGAAAACTTTGCTGGATACAGACTTTCATGGTGGAACCTATTTTTTTCAGTACTTTAAAGATACCATTACATTGTGTATTAGTTAGCTTGGGCTGCCATAACAAAATACCACAGACTGGATGCTTCAACAACAGAAATTTATTTTCTCATGATTCTGGAGGCTGGAAGTCTGAGATCAGAGTGCTAGCAAGTTTAGTCCCGAAGATGCCTTTCCTTAACTTGCAGATGGCCATCTCACTGTGTCCTGACATGGGCTTTTCTCCGTGAGCATATACTCTTGATGTCTCTTTCTCTTCTGATAAGTATACCAGTCCTATTAGATTAGGGACCCACTCATTAGACCTCCTTTAATCTTAATTATCTCCTTAAAAGTTTTATCTCCAAGTATAATCAGAGGTTTGGGTCTTTCAACCTGTGAATTTGGGGAGGGGCACACTACATAACAATTGTCTTATGGATTTCAGGATTTCTATTTAGAAGCCAGCTTCATTATTCATCATTATGGCTCCTTTGAATAATAATAAACTTTTTTCTCTGGCTCTTTAAAAAAAAAGTGTTTTCTCTCTCTCTCTCTCTCTCTCTCACTCTCTCTCTTTTAAGCAATTTTACCATGATGTGCTGCAGTGTGGTTTTCCTTGTATGTATATATGTTCTGTGGTTTATGGAGTTTCTTAAATCCATAACTTGAAGTTTTTCATCACTTTCAGTAAATTCTCAACCATTAACTTTTCAGATATTACTCCTACACTCTTCTCTCTCGCCACTTCTTGGATTATAATTATGTATGTGTGAGACATTTTGCTGTATCTCGCATGTCTCTTTTCTGTATTTTCCATTCTCTTTTATTTCATGCTTCAATTTAGATTTTTTTTTCAGATCTTTCTCCTGTCTAGTAGTGCTTTCCTCAGTTTTGATTAATCTGTAGTTAAATCTATCCATTGAGTTCTTAATTTCAGTTGTTGTGCTTTTAAGTTATAGATTTTCCTTTTGGATATTTTTAGGTTTAGTATCTATTAAAATGCTCAATTTCTGTTATATCCTTAAAGTTATTGTGTATATTTCTTTAAAAATACCCATTATCTGAAATCTCATTGGCTCTATTTTTGTCTATTTTTTCTCATGGTATTCAATGATGTTTCATCTCCTTCTATGCCTATTTTTTTAATTGTGTGCCAAATACTGCCTAGGAAAAAAATGTAGAGATAATATGAAGCTTGAGTTGATGTTATCTATTCTTGGAGATGGTTTATGTTTGTTTCTGGCAAGAGCTAGTAGAAAGTCAATTTATAATTCACCTACACTTGTGACATTATCAAAAGCTTTGCTCATCTACTCAGTCTTTGTATTTCCTTCTTGATTTATAATTCTCTACTTCCTTGTTAATTCCCCAATGACTTCAATTAGATCCTTTAAAAATAATTTTTCTAAGTTTTAAAGCTGTTCTCTGAGGAGAATTGGAGTACAAAGACTCCTATTACCAGAAGTGGAAGTCCTCTTGTATTTTTTAATGGAAAATGTAAAATCTCATAGCCTACATATCATGGTTCATTTCAAGATCTCTAAGAGTTCTGAAATCCCTTCCCATTTTTATTATTTATTTTTTTAATCTTTATTTTTATTATTTATTTTTTCTTTAAAAAATATTTTTATTGGAGTTCAATTTTCCAACATATAGTATAACTCCTAGTGCTCATCCTGTCAACTGCCCCCTCAGTGCCCATCACCCAGTCACCCCATACCCTCACCCACCTCCCCTTCCACTACCCCTTGTTTGTTTCCCAGAGTTAGAAGTCTCTCATGTTTTGTCACCCTCTCTAATTTTTCCCACTCATTTTCTCTCCTATCTCCTATGATCCCTTTCACTATTTTTTATATTCCCCATATGAGTGAAATCATATAATGATTGTCCTTTTCCAATTGACTTACTTCACTCAGCGTAATACCCTCCAAGCAGCTCCATCCATGTCAAAGCAAATGGTGTGTATTTGTCATTTCTAATGGCTGAGTAATATTCCATTGTGTGTATGTGTGTGTGTGTGTGTGTGTGTGTGTGTGTATCTTCCTTATCCATTCATCTTTCTATGGACACTGAGGTTCCTTCCACAGTTTGGCTATTGTGGACATTGCTGCTATAAACATTGGGGTGCAGATGTCTTGGCTTTTCACTGCATCTGTATCTTTGGGGTAAACTCAACACAGTACTAGAAGCCCTAGCCTTGGCAACCAGACAACAAAAAGAAATAAAAGGCATTCAAACTGGCAAAGAAGAAGTCAAACTCTCCCTCTTTGCAGATGAGATGATACTGTACATAGAAAACCCAAAAGACTCCACCCCAAGATTGCTAGAACTCATACAGCAATTCAGCAGTGTGGCAGGATACAAAATCAATGCCCAGAAATCAGTGGCATTACTATACACTAAAAATGAGACTGAAGAAAGAGAAATTAAAGAATCAATCCCACTTACAATTGCATCCAAAAGCATAAGATACCTAGGAATAAACCTAACTAAAGAGGTAAAGGATCTATACCTTGAAACTACAGAACACTTCTGAAAGAAATTGAGGAAGATACAAAGAGATGGAAAAATATTCCATGCTCATGGATTGGCAGAATTAATATTGTGAAAATGTCTATGCTACCCGGGGCAATGTACATGTTCAATGCAATCCCTATCAAAATACCATGGACTTTCTTCACAGAGTTGGAACAAATAATCTTAAGATTTGCGTGGAATCCAAAAGACCCCAAATAGCCAGGGGAATATTGAAAAAGAAGACCAAATCTAGGGGCATCACAATGCTGGATTTCAAGTTGTACTACAAACCCATTTTTAGTTTTTTAAGGATTATTTATCTTAGATAGAGAGTGTGCCTGTGAATGCATGCACACAGGTGGGAGGAGGGCATGGAGTGACAAGCAGATTCCCTGCTGAGCATGAGTAGGACCTGGGGCTCCATCTTATCACCCTGTGATCATGACCTGAGCAGAAATCAAGAGTTTGAGGCTTAACTGACTAAGCCACCCAGGTAACTTTCCCATTTTTAAAATCATATATGCACCATATATACATGTATACACACATGACACGTATTAAAACCATAGTATTAAAGAACTTTCATTAAGTTGTTAGGAGTTAATATTACAGATGAAATTTCTGCAATTTTCGCATGCAAATGGCCAAAATGACCTGTGATTTGAGTATGACCAGATTTTTTCTTTTTTCTTTTCTTTTTTTTAAAGTGTATATATATAAATATGTAAAACATATATACAGAAGATGTATACACACACACTATAGAATACAGAATGTTCTCTTTTGGTTGAATTTGGGGGGAAAGCAGAAAAATAAAACTATTTACATAAAGAAGTTTGGATAAAGAAGAGTTTAAGCAGCTCCTCTCTGACCTGGGATTACCATTTCCTGAATCCACCTTATCCACAGATAATTAAAAAAAAATAGTTTGTTTCATTCTTTACTGGATAGGATTCCTAATCAGATTTGTTTTCTGTAGAAAATCAAAATGATTCTGAACCTTATATTTAAAAATAGCAAGATAGCATCTAAAATATATTTAGAGAGTTTTAATTATAAGCATGTCACATACACATATTTTCTTTCTTATTCAATATTTATCGAGTACTAAATATATACCTGGCTCTACTCTAAGTGCTAAAGATATAACTGAATAAGATCTGTCTGACAAGAACCATGTCAGACAGAACTTATGAAGTCCCTTCATGAAACTTACATTCTATTAGTGGAAAAATAACATATAAGATAACATATAGCAGTTTATTTTGTTTAAGATTTTATTTATTTATTTGAGAGAGAGAGGTGGAGAGGGAGAAACAGACCCCCTGTTGAGCAGAGAGCCTGACACAGGGCTCCATGCCAGGGCCTTGAGATCAGGGCCTGAACCAAAGGCAGACGCTTAACCAACTGCCCCATAAGTAACAATTTAAATTAATAAATAGGACAATGCAGATAAATACCATGAATGGAGCAGGTGCTGTGTGATTGAGTAACCAAGTAGAGAGGAAAAAGCTACTTAGGCTGTGTTATAAGAGAAGGCTCTCTCATGGGACTAGAAACACAAACTAAACAATGAGAGAATATTTGTGCAAAGTGTGGAGGGCAGAGTTTCCAGGCAAAACAATGAAGTACAAAAGCCTCAAGGCAAAAACATTTCTTATCATATTTGAGGAACTGAGAAGGGATCTGACATTTACAGTCAGGTGAGCCATGATATGGAGGATAGCTTTTGTTCTAAGAGCAATGAGAGGTCATGGAAAGATTTTAGATATTTAGTTATATAAAAAGCTACCATATTAAATTTTTTAAAAGAGGTTAAAATATAGCTCTTGATCTTCCATTATCTCTAAGTTGGGCTTCCCACTTACTTTTCAATTTTATTTATGTTTGCTGTTGACTTTCTCCAAGTCCTTTTTTATTGGTCAATGAGAGAAAAAAATGTTCATACAAAAACTAGAGAAGATTTTGCTAATTGGTCTTTAATTCTTTGTAAGTGCAGGCAGATCTTCACTTTTCTAATAAGAAAAAGTTTTGTTTCCTACATCAAAATGTTGTTGTGAGGATTTCATTACTTGTTATAGATAAAATACATTGAACAATGCCACATACAAGTGGTGGCAAACAAGAGTAAAGAGACTATTATATCATATTACATTTTATCATATGATGGATAAAATTTTATTCAAGGTACTGTGGGAGCACAGTGAGCAGTGTTCCAAACTAGAATCAAAAAAGTTTTCTTAAAAGATTACTGTCTGAAATGACAGGTATTAGCTAAGTGAAGAGATCTCCTGCAATGCATAGAATAGTGAATCTACTTCATCATAGGAAGCAGTATATTCAAAGACATTATATAAGCATTTTGAAGCTCCATCTGTATTTGAAACTATTTAAAGGTATTGTCTTTTGTGTTTTTATTCACCAAGAAAGTTTATGAAGCATCAATATGCATTAGGTATTATCGTAAGGGCCATTAATACTAAGGAGATACATAGAGCTTAAAATTTAGCAGGAAAACAATAATTCAAAGTATAGTTGTTACAAACTGAGATACTGATGGACAGATCACATTTTATGAATATTCATACCCTTGTCTACTTTGACTAATATTGAGTTTTGTTTAGTAGAAATAAGATTGCAAATCAATGACTTTAGAGCATGACTTCAGGTATTTTTTGGCTGCTTGCATTTATTTTACCAGTCCTTAATATTTAATCACATTGGTGCTATTAGCAATTCCTCTATGCAGCATTGGAAATACAAGACCTACTTTAACACAGTCTACATCATGTGACTCTGTGCCCTAAGCTGGTATTAAAAGGAAGAAAGCTGGAGAAGAAAATGCTTGTAATCATACAATAAAGAATACCACAAAGGAAGATGGTTTGATTAGAAATGCTCTGTAGAAAAAAAATCATAAAAGTTAAACATCTTTCAATGTCTTCAATGCTCAAAAATTTAATACAAAAATATTTTAACATCTATGATGTAAAAGGACATATGGTATGTGTAAATCTTCAGTTTTATAAGAGGAGAAATAGAAAGCATGCTAGTGATGACAGCACCAGACTGAGAATTAAGAAAACCTGACATTAAAATCAAGTAAAATGTCCCAGGGAATGGAAGAACTAAGACAAAACTTGCCTCTCTGAGAAGGTTGTTGGGCAAAATCCAATTTTTTTTTCCCCCTGGCTTGTCTAGCTTCCTTCCTTGGCTAAAGCCAAAAGTCTGAATTTGGCATTAGTTTAGAAGTAGCAAATCTTAAAATTTCAGAATAGGGCAAGAAAGTCATTTAATTTATGCATAAATAATATGAAGAGTAAATGAAGCAAAAATATAGCGTCAGCTTTTGAACTGTGTGGAGATGTTCTCATCTATCTGAAAATTAAAATAGGTGATTGAAAGTGAGTTCACCCTTAGAGCTAATAGATTTGGTCCTTAGCAATGTAAGGTCATAATAATAATAATAATAATAATAATAATAATAATAATATTGAGGTAAGGTAGGAGCTAATTACAAGGCACAAATCAGATATTCATCGCCATGTTGGTACCAAATTGTTTCTTAATTTATATCAATGCAAGCTATGAGAAAGTAATAAAGAACAAAATTGATTATCAGTTTCCCAGAGTTTTACCTAACCTATTAATTAGTCTTTTTTTTTTTCTTAAATATTTAGTTCTAAGTTGTATATACATTTTAGGGTTATCCAAGAACTGTCACTCTTCAATGTCTGCATTTTGTTTGATTTTTGCTAGCATTGTTTTGATGGAGAAATTATCTCCATTCCCTTTTAGCCACTTACTCTCTGTATGACCTTGGGCAGATCACTTATCAAACTCTCAAAATCAGTTTCCTCATGTGACAGTTACAATACCTTCCTTCAGGTTTTTGAGAAGATTGAGTCAGAGAATTTAAAACTCTTAGCACTGCACCCAGCAAGAAGTACAATAAATACTACCAACTGCAAACAAGGGGAAAAAAAATAAAGCTATACTTTTAAAATGACTGCTGCCAATGATTACAAGTTTTGAGGGTTTAACTATGTATTCATACTGTGGGTTTCCGGCATTTCACAAGTAGGAACTCATGTAATCCCCAGCAACTAGGTACTATTAGTATCCAATTTTACATGTGAAAAATAATTCTAAGCAGGGCAGTTAAATAATGTCCCCAAGGCCACACAGCCAATAAATGGAATCAAGATTCAGTCTGGGTTAGACTAACTCAGGAATCTAGACTTAGATCCATTATGCTAAGCTTCTTTTCATACCAGTGATAGCTATAGAAGAGTAATGTCAGGGTTCTAAATTGAGCATTTCAACATAAAAAAGGAAACATGGTGGGAGATCTTTGAGGTAATAATCAGGAACGTGTTTCAAATTCTAACGCAAAATCAGATATTGAAAGCAAAGGAGAAATTATGGGTGATACAGGATAACCAAAACAGTTATCTAACATTAAATAAATTATGAATAACAAATCAAGTAAGCCAATGCTGAACCTGTAAAGTCCTCAGACTACTGATACCTAACACACAGCACAGCATATGTATGAGGTTATACTGGGAGCAGATGTGGTCAAAGGTTTCCCAGCCTTCATTAGGCTAAAGCTCAAAATCTGGCAGTTAGACATAAATTGTCAACATTTAGTGAACGTTGTAAAATAGAAAGATATTCACAGAACTAGAAGAAACAATCCTAAAATGTGTATGGCACCATAAAACAAAACAAAACAAAACAAAACAAAACAAAAAACAAAAACAAAAACCAAACAGCCAAAATAATCTTGTAAAGGAAACAAAGCTGGAGGCATCACAATTCTGGACTTGGAGTGATATTACAAAGCTGGTAGTCATCAAGACAGTATGGTACTGGCACAAAAACAGAACAGACACATGGATCAATGGAACAGAAAAGAAAACCCAGAAATGGACCACAACTATTCAGTCAATTAATCTTTGACAAAGCAGGAAAGAACAGTCAATGGGAAAAAGTCTCTTCAACAAACATGTTGGGAAAACTGGCCAGCAATACGCAGAAGAATGAAACCGGACCACTTTTTTTTTACACCATGCACAAAAATAAATTCACAATGGATGAAAGACCTAAATTCAAGACAGAAAATCATCAAAATCCTAAAGGAGAACATAGGCAGCAACCTCTTTAACATTGGCTGTAGCAACTTCTTACTAGACATGTGTCAGGAGGCAAGGGGAACAAAAGCAAAAAATAAACTATTAGGACTTCATCAAAATAAAAAGCTTCTGCGCAGTGAAGGAAACAATCAACAAAACTAAAAGGCAACCCCCCCCACCACACACACACACAAAAAAAAAACCTAAAAGGCAACCTACAGAATGGGAAAAGATATTTGCAAATGACATATCAGATAAAGGGTTAGTATCCAAAATCTATACTGGGCACCTGGGTGGCTCAACGGGTTAGGAGTCTGCCTTTAGCTCAGGTCCTGATCAGGTCATAGGGTTGAGCTCTGTATGGTATGATACATGGAGCCCCATGGTGTTGGGCTCCAGCTCATCAGGGAGGTCTGTTTCTCCCTCTCTGTCTGCCCCTCACCGAGGCTCATGCATATGCTCTTACTTTCAAATACAACCTTAAGAAAATCTATAAAGAACTTAACAACCTCAACACGTAAAAAACAAACAATCCAGTTAAGAAATGGGCAGAAGAAATGATTAGACATTTTTCCAAAAAAGACAACCAAATGGCCAACAGACACATGAAAAGATGTTCACTATTACTCATTATCAAGGAAATACAAATCAAAACCACGATGAGGGACACCTGGGTGGCTCAGCAGTTGAGCGCCTGCCTTCAGCCCAGGGCGTGATCCTGGAGACCCTGGATGAGTCCCACACCAGGCTCCCTGCATGGAGCCTGCTTCTCCCTCTGCCTGTGTCTCTGCCTCTCTCTCTCTGTGTCTCTCATGAATAAATAAATAAAATCTTAAAAAAAAAAACACAAAAAACAAAACCACAATGAGATACCTCATCTCACATCTGTCAGATGTAGGTAAGGATGGGGAGAACGGGGAACCCTCTTATACTGTTGACAGGATTGCAAACTGGTACAGCTACTGTGGAAAAAAGTACAGAGGTTCCTCAGAAAGTTAAAAATAGAACTACCCTAAGACCCAGCAATTATACTACTAGGTATTTATCTAAAGGATACAAAAATACCGATTCGAAGGGACATGGACCCCAATATCTTTAGCAGTTATTATCAACAATAGCCAAATTGTGGAAAGAGCCCAAAAGTCCATTGACTGATGAATGGATAAACAAGATATCCATTCTAAGGTATTCATTCAAAGAGGATGTGGTATATATACAATGGCATTATTACTCAGTCATCAGAAAAAAAATGAATTCTTAGCATTTGCAACATTGTAGACGGAACTAGAATGTAATACACTAAGCAAAACAAGTCAGTCAGAGAAAGACAAATAGCATATGATTTCACTCATATGTGGAATTTAAGAAGCAAAACAGATGAACATAGGGAAAGGGGAAAAAGTTAGGGAAGCAAACCATAAGAGACTCTTAACTATAGAGAACAAAACTGATTGTTGCTGGAGGGGAGTGGGTGGGGGGATGGCCTAGATGAGTGATGGGTTTTAAGGAGGGCACTTGTGATGAGCACTGAGTGTTACATGTAAGTGATGAATCACTAAATTCTATTCCTGAAACCAATATTCCACTACATGTTAACTAACTAGAGTTAAAAACCTGAAACAAAAGAAAGATATTTTGTAAAACATGGACTATTAAAAGGGAATAATTCTTTACCTTATATCATTTAATATAATTTGGTATTCATTAAATATTCATTAAATTTAACATTTCTTTGCCTAATAGAGGATATGCACCATCCTCTCTGTCCTGCTAGTGACATTCAGAAAAAAGCAGCAATAGTAATAAAAGAATTTTAGTACAATTTATAAGAGAAATCTTGGAAACCCCCATAAATAATATTACAAAGTAAAGAAGAAAATATTTTAAATTCAACTTTAAAAAAATCAGACAATATTATTATAAAATAAGTGGGAATTATAGAGAGAAATGATATGATAGTCATATCATCTAATGCCAACAAAACCAAGGAAATAACACAACAGTGCTGGCATGCCACTGTGCTGAGATGCTGTTACATATAGAATCATTCAGCCTAAACCTACAATGAAGTTTAATTCTGGTCTCCCTCACTTTTGGTGGAGTAAGATGCCCAACTATTAATTTTATTTGGATTTTTTAGAGGAAGAGTTCTTCCAATATTCTACAATGAGATTGTGGTGATAGTTGTATAACTGCAAAATTTTTTTAAAGATTTTATCTATTCATGAGAGACACAGAGAGAGAGAGGCAGAGACATAGATAGAGGGAGAAGCAGGCTCCATGCAGGGAGCCTGACGTGGAACTTGATCCTCAGACCCGGGATCATGCCCTAAGCTGAAGGCAGATGCTCACTGCGAGCCACCCACGTGACCCTAACTGCAAATATACTGAAATTAATGGACATGTACTCTTAAATCTGGTATGTTTTATATAATTCATGTATCTCAAAAGACCTGATTTTAAAATGTGCCCTCTACTGGGAACCTGGGGTGAGTCAGGCTACTAATGTGGAAGTCTACGGGTCTTCCTGGCCAGTTACAAAACAGTGTGAGTCTAGGAGGCTTGTTAGGCCAGCAGCAGGTGAGGACACCACAGGATTCAACCTGGCCAACAAGCCAACAATGATCAAATTAACTTTGCCTCACTCTTTTCCTCTAAAAAAAAAAAAAGAAAAAGAAGACAGGAATAAACATACTGGCTGAAGAAAAAACGTTCTTCAATGTACAACTGTTTTTGCCTAACCCATTTCTTCAAAACAAAAATAAAAACAAACCCACCAATCCTGAAAATAACTATCAGTCACTAGAGTATCTGGTACACACATAGTGACCATTAAGTGAAATTAATGAAATGTAAATGTACTTGAGGTTGCAGGGGAAAAAGGAAACTAAACCAAACACAATTCATATAGGGGAAAGTAAACAAAAACATATAACTTCATATCATGAAGCACAGAAATGTTTCATGTTCTACAGGCCACTCTATTTCTACTGCTAACTGAACTATTCCTATTATATTTTATATTAGTACACAAATCCATAAGTATACCATATAAGCATATATACTATTCTAGATGACAACATGTCTTCACATTTCACAGAACAAGAGATAATGCAGTAGAACATGCTCGGACAGACTTCTCCCTTCTAATGCTGAGATGCATGCTAATTTAAAGGGCAAAAATGCCCCCTTTATCTTTCTTACTAGGCAATGTCTTTGTAAAGTAACAATCCTTCTATTTAATAGATAATATCTTTGGAATTGTTATTGATTTTAGGAGACTTCTGACTCTTACAGTGAATTGGTGAAATTAAGATTGTAATAAGATAATTAAGTGATTAGAATCCAAGCTTTATTTTCTATTGAAAACATATTTTAATTGTATTAAAATACGACTTGATAAGTTTTTTTTTTTTTAAATACTGTTTTTTGACACCTTCAATGGCTACCAAATTTTTAAAATGTTTTTCTCTGGAAAATTTTTAATATTAAAAAAAATTGACTGATAGAGTAAACCTCCATATACCATCATCTATTGATCCAACAATTTCAATACTTTGCTATGCTTTTTTTACCTATCTTCTTATGTATATATTTATTACTATATGCCTTAAAGAAAATTCTATACCCCATGTCTTCCATTGCTACATATTTAAAAGGCATCTCTAGAAAATTATAAAACTGATGTTAGTCAAATTTTTCTTTAGTTTGAGACATTACTAAATAGAAATGTAAATCAAAGTATCTATTTGCAATCATACTAAAATAATGTTTAAATGTTAAGATTTTATTTAAAAGACAAAGTATTTAAAATTCTAAGTGGCCCACTTCCATTCAAATATATTTTTTCCTATTATAAATTATCATCCAAAAGTATAGACAAAATTATGAACATTTAACTATTAAAGAAAAAGCAATGGCAAACTTATAAGTCATGTTTGTTTCTCTATTATATTTAAATATTTGTTTGATAATATAAGTCCAAAATTTTTCCAAATGCTGAAATAAGAAATATAATCTGCCCTTTAAATGTATAAATCCTTTACCCCAAAATGAGTAGGGCAAGCTTCACATATAGTAAAATATTTAAAATTCCAGAGTTTAACTTATAATATATAATGCAATTTGTGTATACTGGCAGTAAAGTAAATATGTTAGAATATCATTTCCATGTGGGTTCACTTCCATTGATATAGGCTAATATTATCAGTCAGTGTAAAATTTAAGCAAAATTAGTTATACCAATGAAACAGCTTTATAAGACTTTTACATAAAAATATATGAAATTTAAAGTTAAAGAAGCACTGATACAAATACTATACTACTGTGCCAATGATTCAACACACTAAATTAGTATTTTAGCGCTAAGAACCACATTTTGACTTTTATTTAATTATATTTCATATATGATTTTTTTACATGTGTACTGTACGACCACTGAGGATTTTAAAATTTTATTTTAAATACAATTTTCCATCTTCATCTTTATTTCCTACAAATCCTTCTATTTATTTTTTAAACTTTTTATTTTAATTCGTTAGTTAATATATAGTGTTATATTAGTTTCAGGTATACAATATAGTGATTCAACAATTCCATACTCCATTTTTATCTTTTTTGGCTTTCTATGTATCTGTGATTAAACCATACCTTCAAAGTAATCATCTCTTCTGGGCTGTGCCATCTTTGGTGATTTTGCAACAGAAGTTTCATTTTCATTATTTTTGAATAATGCTAGGCAAACAATGGGATATAGACAAAAAAGACAATAAGACAAAAGTTAAGGTCTGGCTCATTCCTTCTCTGAAGTGGCTATATTTTTTTACAATAGTATTAAAAAATACCCACTCTGTAAGGCACTGTGAAACTGGTAATGACATATTTTTGAAAGTTTCATAATATAAAATGGTAACAAATCATTTATATATCTTTGGTTATCTGATTAATAATACGTAACACAAAGCACAGAAATACTAATAATGTGAAAAAATTACATTAAAATTTTCTAGTTATGGTATCATCTCTTTATTTGAGGAATTGCCTTACTATTTATTATTTTAGCTCCTTTCTTATATTCTCAATATTTCTGCTGGAATAAAGTAAAATTTCCACAATAGCATGGTTAGGTAAAAGGGATTATTATAGGAAAAACCATAGGCCCTACTTTTCTCTCTTTTGCATATGAGGACTGGGATATAGGAGATGTAAGCAATACAACTGATAGGATGAGACATAGAAAAAAGATCATTTTATTCATTGTACAGATAAATGAATGGTTTCTCTTTTATCTTCATGTATTAGATATCAAAGAAATTATAAAAATTCTATATTCACTTTATAGCCAAGAGCATTGTAAATCTATTTATTTTACGAAATAAACAGGATGGTTGTAAACACAGAGCCCTATAATTTATTGGTAATGGGGGATTTGTGCAGTTGTAATTTTTGCTTGTTGAAGAACTGTAAGAGAAAAAAATAATGATGTAAGTAAGAAGGGTAGAATAAAGAGCGGAAAATTATGCATTTAAAGTAGGTTAACATAAAGCCACAAGTAAAGGCAGGATACATTTTCTTAATATCTTATATCATCTTGTAAAAAGAGACTAATAATCTTTGATTAATTGCTAATGCAATGTATAATTGCATATTCTAAATGGAAAAGTAGGATTTTAATAATGTAATGCCCAAATTAAATATTTTAATTAAATGCTAAGGTAGTATATTTTTTAGAATGTTAATTAGAAAAACAGAATAGTAGTTGCAGAATATTTTTCAAGCATGTGGAAACTAAAGATTTCCATTAATCTAGCAATAATTTATTCTTTTAAGCATGATTTACATGGTTCACAGAGATGATATTTCTCAAGATTAAGGAGATATTAGTCAATATTTGGGCATATCTCATAATTAGGTGTGACCTAAGATATTATGGAGTTGGGTACTTCTATATGAATTCAACATGAATTATCAATAAGAATAACAAATTTTTAAAAACTAAAACCTTGTGTATATATATTTAATACAATATATATTATACATCATCTAAGCCATTTACAGAAAAATATACTGACACATCAAAAGGAGCATTAGTCAGGGAAGACAGGTTACCATGGGCTTCTTATTTTGTATGATACTTTATAACAACTGATCTTTCTAAACATTCTGCTCTTCTTGCTTTTCTATTTGATCTATGTATTTCCTGTGCAAAAACATTACAATTCAACAGACTTGAGTGAGACCCAAGCCCCAACTTTTACTAGTTGTATGACTCTGGAGAAATTGCTATTACTCTCTGCCCTTCCCCTGTCTGTCCAAGAGAAATAATATTGACTGTGAAATACTACAGTGAGAAATAATGAAATAATGTGTGTAAAGCATTGAGACTCATGTCTACATCAGTGTAGGTGCTCAACAAATGGCAGCTAGTAAATATATAATAACAACATAAATAACAATAAAATATCCAACATGGAAATTGTATTGTTGGAGAAGATTTTAAATCCTCCATAGAGGATTATCAAGATTAAGTAATACATATAAATTATTTAGAAGAGTTGTCTAGCTCAATTTACTCAAAAAGATAATTTTATTCATCAAGGGCACATAAAGAATACTATATTTTCAATATCCTTTTATTCTAAAACATTATGATGTTTTAGAATAAACCTTAATTTATTTAAATCTTACACTCATGTAAACTGCAAAGGGATAATGATAAGAGGCAAGAAACATAGTAATTGTAGATGGGGAAAAAAATCACTTGAGTTTGATATCCCTGGAAACATCACTGTGAAATAAGATACTACTCCTACCCTCAAAAAATACAAAGTCAAGTAGGAAAGCCAAGGTACAAGTTTATTGTAAAGAGTAAAGCTTATGGTAGCTTTTTCTTGCACTATAAAATCAGCTTTGTACATTGAAATCTACTCCTTTGAGATCATCAGTGGCAGGTCTATGTTGCTGTTTTTAAAATCTTTTATTTCCCAGTATGACTTGTCAATGTCTGGGAAATAGGTTTTAAATACATTTTAATAAAATATTTAAAGAAACCCATAAGGAATCTGAGTTTCTAATATGCATGTAGCTCTGTACTTCATTATTTCATTTAAGTAACACAATTTTATTTGGACATTAGAATATCCTTAAAATTATTTAATCCCCTCTATAATCCTTTTTCAGTTTCTATAGTTCTAATCTTAGCTCACTAATTGATAATCTTGTTAACTTCATACATGAAACCCTGCTTATTATCAATTTTACATATACAAGTACATATAAGTACAGCAGTACTGTAAAATATGTTTTAAGGCTAAATGACTGCTTTATCTCTATTTTATTTATTTTATTTTATTTATTTTTAGGAGGGCAAGGGCAGAAGGAGAGGGAGAGAGGGAATCTTAAGCAGGCCCCATGCCCAGTGTGGAGCTCAACGTGAAGCTTGATCTCACAACCCTGAGATTATGACCTGAGCTGAAATCAGAAGTTGGATGCTTAACCAACTGAGCTACCTAGGTGCCCCTGTATCATTTATAAGGAGTATTATTTACTAATTTAAATTTGCCTTCCCAAATAGAAACATATATTTAAATGACTGTATTATACACATCCAGTCATACACATACACACAGTCAAATGTATTCAGTGACTTTTATCTAATTTATTGCTGACTCAGTTACTAGTTATTTATTGAACATCTACCATATGCCAAGCATGGTATTAGGTTCTGGGAATTCAGCAGGGAATAAAGAGAGTCTCGGGCCTCCAGGATTTCACAATTCAAATAGACTTTATTATTGTCTTGTTGAGAACACACAACAAAGGAACATTTGATCAAATTCCTTATAAATTCTTTTTGGAAATCACTGAAGCAAAATAAATCATCAACAAACTTCGTTTTGTCACACTTTTGCCTATATATTTTTCCCTTTTGATCCTTAACATTCATTCCTTAGTTATCTTATCATTTTGCAACCTGATCTCTTTGCTATAGCCCATGAAGCGCTCAATTCACATTAAAAAGTTAGCCTAGAGGACGCCTGAGTGGCTCAGTGGTGGAGCATCTGTCTTTGGTTCAGGGCGTGATCCCAGAGTTCTGGGATCAAGTCCCACATCGGGCTTCCCTCAGGGAGCCTGCTTCTCCCTCTGCCTGTGTCTCTGCCTCTCTCTCTCTCTCTGTGTCTCTCATGAATAAATAAATAAAATCTTTTTTAAAAAAGCCTATTTTCTACCTGCTTAATTCTTGACTATAACTAAATGTTACCAACGCAATCTCAAGCTATTTTCATTATTGAAATAAAATCAGCAAGTATTTATTGAATGCTTAATATGTACTTGACAGTATGAGAGGTCTTACAAACAGCTACAAGATGATTCTTACATCTTACTGTGGCCCTACCTTTATAACTAAATTAACCTTGTTTGCTTCATCCTACTCTTTCTTCTCTCTATGAAATTTTGAGATGTGACATGCATTAAGTACGATAGATGTTGGAAAACCACATTATGTTTTTGTCCTTATGTATTTAGCGCTTAAACTTATCATTTGCTCTTTTTTATTTATATATATCTATTTTTAATCATTTGCTCTCTACACAAACCCCTATACTCAGAATCCATCCTCTCTAAGGCGTGCTCTGCATCAACAGGAAGCACTTACTCTCTTCCCCGATCCTGCTCAATCTTGCTACCAATTATGCTCAGTACTTTTAGGTTATTGACTTAGGTTTTCAATAAATCAACAACTCTCATCTTGCACATGATGCTCTCCAACTGCAGTTATAAACCCTAAACTTCCCTAGGTATCTGCTAAATTCCAACACAGATCACCAAATTCTAAAGCTACTTTTGTGCATGAGACAACAATAAAAAATAAAGACAAACAAAAACCCATAAGAACAAGAGCAGTCATTACCTGTTTGTTCTTATGCCCATCATATTTATTAACCAATAACTTACTAGGTATAACAATAATCAGAACCGAAACTCAAACTGAGTAAATATAACTCCTCAAAATTTTAGATTTCATCTTATGGCTTTCAACCAATTCCCCTTTCCATTTCCCATCCTATTCCTGCTTTTTCTATTTAAAGCAGATGGCCTCATTTATCCCAAAAGAAGTCATCATTACTGAGTCTCTCCTGAGGGTTGCCTGTACTGTGTATTTCCTTGGCCTCTTCCTTCTTTACTAATCAGCAAACTCAGTGGTATTCTTCCTCTATTGGCAACTTTCTTTAAACTATTAACTCCAGGGATCCCTGGGTGGCGCAGTGGTTTAGCGCCTGCCTTTGGCCCAGGGTGCGATACTGGAGACCCGGGATCGAATCCCACGTCGGGCTCCCGGTGCATGGAGCCTGCTTCTCCCTCTGTCTATGTCTCTGCCTCTCTCTCTCCCTCTCTCTGTGACTATCATAAATAAATTTAAAAAATTATTAACTCCATGCCTTTTGCCCTATTTTAACTCTCACCTTAAATCAGATATTGTAGACTCATATCCCTTGGTTAATAAATACATGTACAATATACAAACAAGAAGTATATATATTTGCTACTGAGCAACTTGTGCTAAGGGTTTTCGTGGTAGAAATTTGAGTTAAAAGCTTCTATAACCTGTGCACTTATGCCTTACCTCTTTGAGGATTACTGCTTTGTTTAGACTGGAGGATGTAATTAATTCCATTTAATTAAAAGTTTTTATTCTTTGTTGCTCCACCTACCACCTTCCCTACCTCCACAGAGATGGCTAGTTTCCAGCAGTTTTATGGACAATGTTGCCCTCTGGTGGCTAAAGATTTTCAAGTTGGCAGGTTATCCATGTAGGATAAGAGATCAATCAATTGATCTCCATGTATATTTGAAAATTAATAGTAAGTGTTCAGGTGTTTAACAGAATTTAAGTATCTAAAACATAATTTTAATTTATTATTACATAAAAGTTTAAAATTATGGCCATTATTTTAGGCAGATTTAAATAAGTTAATAGCTTATCACAGACTGATTGAATTGTAAACTGGAAAGGTACTAGAAGGTTCTTTCTCTATAAGGAGAAAACCAGAGGCACAGAATATTAAATGATTAAATGATTCATTCACAAAGTGATATAAGTGCTACATTATTAACTTAATAGAAGATTAAAGTATCATAGTTGGAGAGGATCCCAGTGACCTTCTTTGTCATGACTTCATCCTTAATCTTACCTTGAATATTTCTATTCTGAATATCTGTTGTGAGGGGGCAGTAGAGAAAAAGAATGAGGAGAATTTAAAGGTTTTACATTTCAGAATTCAAATTTTAAAGAAAAAATTGCTTTTATTTAATGAATGTAATAATATTTTGATTAAACAAAAGCAAAATAAAAGCTTAACAGAGATATAAGACCTCCTACAGTAGTAAGAATGCAATTTGGTTTGCAATTATGTAATTGGTGTAATGACCACCATAAAAAATTATACAATTGCCATTTTGGATTTTTACCTGACAGACCACACTTAATGACTACTGTCAAGTGTTAAATTTAAGAGGTGGTTGCTAACTTGTATGTCTGGCTGTCCTTTTACATTTTTTACCCTACCATGCCACCTTGTGACAGATAAAAACAGGCTTAATTTTTGCCTGATGATAATTATATCAAATTTTTGACCATTAAAACAAAGGTCTTTATGTATGACCATAGATTCCTTATTAAAACTTTTGCCAAAAATAGTATTTACTGTGCTGATTTATTAAAAATGAATTTAACAACAATAAAAATTCCTTAGTTATAAGAATTAGCTAGAAAGACCTACATATTTCCAGAGACAGATTTTAACAAGATAAATTTTATTTTAGGTTCACTATCAGAAACTACTGAAACGTTGCAAATATCTTTAAAAAATAGATTTTAAACATAAATAAGTAATAGTTATTTGTTAAACATTGGCTGAATCGGTACTTAGGCCTCTTCTGGTATTTGAACTTCCCGTAGGAGCCTCAGAAACTTACTGCTCTCAAAACAGCTATTAAAAAAAATTTGTTGATATTATTGAAGATGAATAAAAATATACATCAAAGCAATAAAAATAGTTTATCAAACCACCCTGACTTACTGTACTGGATTCTACTTCCCCAGGACTGAAAGAAAGTCTCACTATTAGGAAGAGTCTGGAGTCACTAACCACTACATAGTACTCCATTCACTGAGTTCTGATGAACTTCATAGGAGTTTACAACTCAGGAGTGTGGGAGGCAGAAAGCAAGTTGAACGGAGTGCATATTTATATTTTCTTTAAAAGTGCTTAAAATTTCAATCTTTCAAAGCTGATAAACTTTTAGTATACAACAAAAAATACTACAGCTATCTCAAAAAGGTAAAAGGGATCACTAATTTAATACTAAAAAAGGAAAGTTGAACATTTGTGAATATAAAAATAATCATCAGAAATTTACCAATAAAGTGTTGTACCAAGAAATATCAGTTATTCCTTGGATACCAATGGCAGTTTGGTTATTTTTATTTTTAAAAAAATGTATATACAAAATTAGAGTTCTACTATGGAATTAAGGATTTAAAATAATAAATGGGAAAATTAATAAAGAAAAAATAATCTTCTGACTCCTTTGTATACTTATATAAGCTAGAACTATAAGATAGATATAGATTCTTTGCTTTTCTCAGGACTAATGGCACTCTTATAAAAACATTTCACTGACGTTAAAATGATTATTAAAGAAGCTGATAAACAAGAAAAACTAAAAACAGCATATAAAAAGAGGTCACATTACTTATTTTAAACCAATGAGTTCATGAGTAAATATTTATAAGGTTGTAACTAAATGCTAAGTTATATACAATATGCAAATAATTTTGAGTAGTTTTAATTATAAAGTCATAATATTCTGCTATTTCTTGCCTATAAACCACTCCACTATTACGTAATGATACTAAAAGGATTAGAGGTATCCACAGAAAGAAATTAAAGAATCAAGTGGGGTAGAAGAAAGGATGCCTCTGAACATTTCCCAAGTTCTGCATAATGGTGAAGATATAAGTTGTATTTCTTTTTCAGTGTCAAGTTGTGAAGACCTCATAGCTAATATTCATGAAACTAACAAATTTATAGAAATAATTTGTTGAATAATCAAGCAATTTAAAAACACACAAAAGAATAAGCACATGAAGCAGACATTCTTTAGAATCAACATCTTCCAAAATGTACCAACTTAGAAACAAATTACAACATAATTCTTAGTGCACAATAGATAGAATAATCAATAACAAAGTAGTAAGAGGAGAAAGTGAAAATAGCATTTAAGCTTGTAACAAATCATTTAACATAATAACATAATTTTCGCTGTTACCTTATTTCAGTTTTCAGTATTATTACCTTAGACATATCTGTGCATTTCATTTCTGTTCTTATTAAATATTATTAAATATGACTTGGTCTTTTAATATTTTAAAATAATTTATCTTCAATATCAGACACAATTATCCAAAGGGCATTCATCACCCACCTAATTTTTTCCTTAATTTCTTTGATTTCATCTTCTGTGCTCTCTTCAACATTTGCTGAGCAGTAGCAATATCCTTAAAACCCCTATTAATATTAAAAGATTAAATTTAATAAAGACAACACAAATATCGAGACCGTATTTACTTATGCATGTAAACATACATATCTGAATTATATTATACTAAAACAAATTTAGATTCCCATGTAAGAATCTGTAATTTAAGATATACAGTTTCTTATAAACTAAAAATTCCTAAAGTCTTGAATAACATCCTGAATATTTAAAAATTTCTCGATTTCTTAATATTTTAGTGTAAAATAGACCACATACCATTCTTTTGAAATTTTTTCTTCTTTTTTAGTTTTTAGCAAGCTCTTTCTGCTGGTCTTTGATTCAGGTGTCCGGGAGAAAGTCCTATTTTCTGATCTGGCAATAGAAAAAAACTACACTAACTGAATCAACATACATCTATCAGCACTTTTTAAAACTACAAGCTGTTTATGTTGTCTCATACTTGGAAATAAAATCCATTTAAGTTACAGAAAAACTTTATCTTGAAAAGTAATAAAAGTCTGCCATTAATTTAAAATGTTTACATTTCAATTACTTGAAGCATATTTCAATCCTTTTGTCGAAAGAAATGCAGCACTGGAATTTTTATTCTAATCCTTATCTCTACCTATATAGTAATATTTAAAAGATCACATTTACAACAATTAATGACATTATTTCACTGACACTTAACTTTTGTCGTTGCTTTAATGAAGCTACCTCACACATTTTATTTTATTGAAAACCCCATAAAGTCTATACATTTATAACACTAAATGCTTTTCCATCCTCTAAACAAGTAAATTCGTACCTAATTTTCATCATTTTATTACTTTTTAATAAGTGTAATATTCTCATCATGGGTTGATCCTCTAAAAGAGTAGTTTAGCTTACCTGCTATTGAACTGTGCATGTTCTGATGAAAACAAATTTTCATTCTCATTACATAGCCATGCTTGAGCTGGATGACTTGGTACATTCAGTGAA
The DNA here is from genome assembly GCF_018345385.1 of Vulpes lagopus. NCBI lineage: Eukaryota > Metazoa > Chordata > Mammalia > Carnivora > Canidae > Vulpes > Vulpes lagopus. Next base: position 37,558,225 of record NC_054846.1, read on the forward strand.
GTTTCATCATATTTTAAGGTTTCAGAGAACTTATCAGGAAAATAATGTATATTAAGTATAAAATAAATTGAAAAATTCTAGCATTTATATCATATTACTTTCCATGCATATTACTGAGTAGCCTCCCCAGGGAAACACATATAACTGAAAATTATAATAAAATTAAATTTATTAATACACATCTAAATGTCTTTATTGTAGTGGTGAGGGATATGCTTTCTGGTATTGTTTGCATATACAGAATGATTAATTGCAAAAATCTTAAAAAATATCAGAAAACAAAAACTTCAAAGATTATCAAATAAATAACAGATATTGCAGCCCACTGACCTCCGACTGAGAATCTTCAGCTGTTGCCCTCTTAATGCATATTTTTGTATTTTTAAAGTGCTGTCAACTAGTGATTTTAGTCTGCTGCCAAATATGCAGCTGAAGTGTATCACTTTTTTTTGCTACTGTGAAATAAAGTGTTGAAAGAAATCCAAAATAAAGAAAAAAATTAGGAGCAAATGAAAGAAAAGCTATATGAAAAATTACATCTGGGGATGAGGAGGAAGTCAGAGGCTTCTAAAAGTAATTGTGTTTTTCAAGTCAATAAATTGTATTATTAATCACTGCAGCACGGCATAACCTTAAAAAATGAGCAAAGATGGAGCACTAAGAGATTTCCATGACATGTTACCTTTGGCCGGTGCAGCTGGTTTGGGAGAAGCAGTGTTTGTGAAGGGAAGCGGGTGGAATCTAAAGCTAGCCATTCTTTCTCTAAGGCAGCCTGCACAAATAATAAACATTAATGTACATAATTCAGTTTGCATAACTTTTACAAAGAATCTCTTAAATTGCCTTTTATACTACGAATGTTAAGAGAATATATCAGAATTTTCATTTACAGGAAAGTGTGCTACTTGCTATTGTGAGATGTCTTACGTCTGTTTAATGCAAACATTGTAAAAAAATAGGAGACTTTTCATCCCTCAGTGGGATAAAGTGAGAATTTGAGTCCTCAAGTGTTCCAAAAATAAGAGATGCAGATTGTTCAATGTATTTAACTGTTTGATAACCATGATTCTGTGTCAACTCAAGATGTAGATGAGGGAAATAATCTTTTATTTCTTTATAATGCAAAATTTTATTTTTTTCTACCAAAAATCATTATTGAAAATTTATGGTACTTTAACACATTATTCTCATAAACCCTGTCTATAAGACAGCTTTTAATTTTTTCAAAAATTTCACAAACTTTCCGAATAGATGGAAAAATGAATTTTGTGGCAACATAAAAATCATGGATCCTAATAATATAGGCTCTAATTCAAGTGTGCAAATGATAAAAAAAAAATAAATTTTGAAGTGACACTATTATAAATCCCTTCACTCTTTATCTTTAAAACATCCTTATTCCATTTACATAATTACCAAATTTATTTTATCTTTTGATATGGAACTATACCAAGAATGTTATTATTACATCATTTAGGATATAATTATCTAATTTTTTTTTTGCCTGGATTTTCTAATATGGTGTAGAATAATCCTCTGTGGTTCATAGTGTTTTTGAATCTTTCAAAAAAAGATCAGCATGCTTATGAATTTGATTTTTAAAAGGTTCTAAAATAATTAAACATGTTATTTTTATTTTTTTAAGATTTATTTTTTATTTTATTTATTCTTTTAGATTTTATTTGTTTATTTTATTTATTTAAGAGACAGTGAGTGCACACATGAGCAGGGGGAGGGAGATCTGCTTTCCCTGGAGCATGACCCAGGGCTTGATCCCAGGACCCTAGGATCATGAACTGAGCCAAAGGCAGATGCTTAACAGACTGAGCCACCCAGGCACCCTTTTTCAAAGACTTATTTATTTATGAGAGAGAGAGAGAGAGAGAGAGCACAAGGGGAGGGGCAGAGGGAAATCTCAAGCTGATTCCGCACTAAGCAGGAGCACGATATGGAGCTCAATCTCATGACCCTGAGATCATGACCTGAGACAAAACCAAGAGTTGGACACTTAACCAATTGTGTCATCTAGGTGCCCCAATAATTACACATTTATGATTTATAAACAGGAATGATTCTATTCTGAGGAGAACTAAATACAATTTCCACTTATACAATTCCAGTGTTTCTTGACTATCTCTTGAAAGATCAATGGGAAAGAAAGACTAAGACATCCTGACTATAGGTTAGCAGTGTAATGACAGACTTTTACTTCTAGAACTTAGTCTTAGAATACCTATTTAAATTCATGTCATTTGAATATATGCAAATAAGATACCTCTACTCAGCAGTTTGATAGGTACATTGTCCATTTTTTTCTAGGCAGACATTATTAACATATATATCACAGTTATATATCAGTTATATATGTTTTAAGAATACATATTTGGTTTAAAAAGTGCTATTTGATGCAAATAGGATTCAGGGCTCAGATTTTTTAATCCTTTCTTTTGTATGACAAGTAAAGAAAAATCCAGTTCTACCCCCAGGAAGGATCAAGGCCCATGGCATATCAGCAGCTATCATCAAATTTGTATTCTTACTCTGGTGAAAACTATTAAAGTGAAGAGAAAAATGTGAAAATACGGAGACAATATGATAAAAAGCAATGTGCCAGAGGATTCTGAGAAGATGGTGGAGTAGGAAGAACTGGGAACCTGTCTTCCAACCTAGAAAATGATTACACTGGCAAAATCCATCTGTTAAAACTGTTTTGGAACTCTGGAGTCTATGGAAGGCTAATAACTTCCAGGGGAAAACTTAGATGGTAAATAGTGGTTAGTTTTAGTCAATTTCAGCTTTAGTCCAGAAGCAGATATTCTCTATCCCCAGACCCTGAGGTAGGCAGCTATTCATGTGTTTTAGGAGTAGCTTGCACATAGCTTGTAGAGCCAGCGTACATAATGAGAATTCTGTCCTCCAAATAATGTGATTTGTGCATTGATCTTGATTACTTTTTATCACAGAGGTGCAAAGAGGTAGGGGTCCTTGTACTTCCCCTACTGTTGCAAGCCTCTGCTCTACTAGCTAAGTGATTTCCAGGGGATTCAATGGGCTAGTGTCCTTCCCCACCATTCATTTTTCTCTTTTTCATCTTTTGGAAGCCAGATATCAGACTAAGATGCTCATTTAAAAAAAATGGCTAGACTATTCAAAAGCATTACCATAAATGTGGGAAATTAGAAAGTCAACATATATATCCAGGGAAAGGCACAGGCTCAGAAAAGACCTGATAGGACCTTAAATTTATAACTCAGCTGATCCTCAGCATAGAGACAGTCTACAATAATATAAAAACAAAAACAATAAAAGAAAAACAAAATCCCAGCAAACCCTGGGAAAGAGAATCTAATTTCTAGAATTACTATAATTTCTACATTCAATGTCCAACTGTAAATTTAAATAGTCATAAGCCATCCAAAGAAACAGAAAATTTTATGGCTGATTCAAAGGAAAAAATAAATAAATCAACCAAGACTATCCCTAAAAAAATACCTGATGGCAGATTTACTAGACAAAGATTTTAATTTTTTTAAAAAGATTTTATTTATGTCTCATGAGAGACAGAGAGAGAGAGAGAGAGAGAGAGAGAGAGAGAGAGGCAGAGACATAGGCAGAGGAAGAAGCAGCCTCCATGCAGGGAGCCTGACATGGGACTCGATCCCAATCACGGCCTGAGCCAAAGGTAGAACTCTCAACTACTGATCCACCCAGGCATCCTGACAAAGATTCCTAAATAATTGTTTTGAAGACACACAAATAACTAAAAGGAGAAAAAAGGATGCATAAACAAAATGGAAATATCAATAAAGAGATAGCAAGTCTAAAGAGAAATCAAGAAGAAATTTTGAAGCTGAGAAGTACAGTAGCTGAAATGAAATATTCACTAGCGGGGTTCACTAGAGAGATCTGTCTCTGAGTTGACAGATAAAAGAATTAGTGAACTTGAAGAAAGGACAATGTAAATTATCTGAGTCTGAGGAATAGAAAAAAAGAATATTAAAGAAAAGTGAATAGAACCTAAGGGACCTGTGATGCAGTATCAAGCAGGCCAACATATGTATTATGGAAGTTATAGAAGGAGCAGAGAGAAAGAAAGAAGCAAAGAGCATATCTGAAGAAATAATGGCTGAAATTTTCCCAACTTCAATGACAGATCTTAATATAAACATCCAAGAAACTCAATGAATTTGAAATACACAGAGGAAGACATAGACATGGCCAACATGCACATGAGAAAATGCTCTGCATCACTTGCCATCAGGGAAATACAAATCAAAACCACAATGAGATACCACCTCACATCAGTGAGAATGGGGAAAATTAACAAGGCAGGAAACCACAAATGTTGGAGAGGATGCGGAGAAAAGGGAACCCTCTTACACTGTTGGTGGGAATGTGAACTGGTGCAGCCACTCTGGAAAACTGTGTGGAGGTTCCTCAAAGAGTTAAAAATAGACCTGCCCTACGACCCAGCAATTGCACTGTTGGGGATTTACCCCAAAGATTCAGATGCAATGAAACGTCGGGACACCTGCACCCTGATGTTTCTAGCAGCAATGGCCACAATAGCCAAACTGTGGAAGGAGCCACGATGTCCATCGAAAGATGAAAGGATAAAGAAGATGTGGTTTATGTATACAATGGAATATTACTCAGCAATTAGAAACGACAAATACCCACCATTTGCTTCAACGTGGATGGAACTGGAGGGTATTATGCTGAGTGAAATAAGTCAATCGGAGAAGGACAAACAGTGTATGTTCTCATTCATTTGGGGAATATAAATAATAGTGAAAGGGAAAATAAGGGAAGGGAGAAGAAATGTGTGGGAAATATCAGAAAGGGAGACAGAATATAAAGACTCCTAACTCTGGGAAACGAACTAGGGGTGGTGGAAGGGGAGGAGGGCGGGGGTTGGGGGTGAATGCATGATGGGCACTGCGGGGGGGGGGGGCACTTGACAGGATGAGCACTGGGTGTTATTCTGTATGTTGGTAAATTGAACACCAATAAAAAATAAATTTATTAAAAAAAAGAAAAAAGAAAAGCACAGAACCAGCCATCCTAAGCTTGTATCAGAGATGTAAAGATTAATTAGACATGGATTCTTATGTTAAAAAGTTGTAGTATAGTAGAAGAAATAAAGTATGACAAGTTATGCAGTGATTAGTGCCCCTATAAAGGTAAAGAGAAAATTGCATTGGAAAAGGGAAAAGAGGGGGGAGGGGCAAGATGGTGGAAGAGTAGGGTCCCCAAGTCACCTGTCCTCAACAAATTACCTAGAAAACCATCCAATCATCCTGAAAATCTACGAATTCGGCCTGAGATTTAAAGAGAGACCAGCTGGAACGCTACAGTGAGAAGAGTTCGCGCTTCTATCAAGGTAGGAAGACGGGGGGAAAAAGATAAAGAAACAAAAGGCCTCCAAGGGGGAGGGGCCCCGCGAGGAGCCGGGCTGAGGCCGGGGCGAGTGTCCCCAGGACAGGAGAGCCCCGTCCCGGAGGAGCAGGAGCTGCACCAACCTTCCCGCGGAAAGGCCTCCCGGGGAATTGGAGCAGGATCCCCAGAAAGGCGGGGACGCCCTCGGGCTCCCTGGGACACTAACAGGCACCTGCGCCCCGGGAGAGTGCGCCGAGCTCCCTAAGGGCTGCAGCGCTCGGCGGGACCCGGAGCAGCTCGGAGGGGCTCGGGCGGCGGCTCCGCAGAGGGGGCTGCGGGGCGGGAGCGCGAATCCAACAGCGCAGGCCCCGGAGCACAGGGCGACGGGACACAGCCCAGGATCCGGACTCCCCCGGGACCTGCAGAGGCCGGGAGGGCCCAGGACAGCGAGGACGCTCCTGCCTGGAACTGAGCAGATCAGCGGCCCCGCCCGGGAGCCCCCAGGCCCTGCAGATGGAGAGCCCCGGAGCTACTGCGGGAGCTGACTCCAGGGTCCCAGAGCTGCCCCCGCCACTGTGGCTTCCTCCCGGGGCCTCACGGGGTGAACACCCCCCACTGAGCCCTGCACCAGGCAGGGGCAGAGCAGCTCCCCCAAGTGCTAACACCTGAGAATCAGCACAGCAGGCCCCTCCCCCAGAAGACCAGCGACACGGACCAGTTCCAGGGGAAGTCAAGGGACTTAAAGTATACAGAATCAGAAGATACTCCCCCGTGCTTTTTTTGTTTTTTTTTTTGTTGTTGTTGTTTTTGTTTTGTTTTGTGCTTTTTTTTCTTTCTTTCTTCTTGATTTCTGATTGCTTCCCCCACCCCACCCCCCCTTTTTTTTCTTTTTTCTCCTTTCTTTCTTTTTCTTTCTTTTTCTTCTCTTTCCCCCCCTTTTTTTTTCTTTCTCTTTTTTCTTTTTCTCTTTTCTTTCCTTCTCTCTCTTTTTCTCCTTTTCCCAATACAACTTGTTTTTGGCCACTCTGCACTGAGCAAAATGACTAGAAGGAAAACCTCACCTCAAAAAAAAGAATCAGAAACAGCCCTCTCTCCCACAGAGTTACAAAATATGGATTACAATTCAATGTCAGAGAGCCAATTCAGAAGCACTATTATACAGCTACTGGTGGCTCTAGAAAAAACCATAAAGGACTCAAGAGACTTCATGACTGCAGAATTTAGATCCAATCAGGCAGAAATTAAAAATCAATTAAATGAGATGCAATCCAAGCTAGAAGTCCTAATGATGAGGGTTAACGAGGTGGAAGAACGAGTCAGTGACATAGAAGACAAGTTGATGGCAAAGAGGGAAACTGAGGAAAAAAGAGACAAGCAATTAAAAGATCATGAGGATAGATTAAGGGAAATAAATGACAGCCTGAGGAAGAAAAACCTACGTTTAATTGGGGTTCCTGAGGGCACGGAAAGGGCCAGAGGGCCAGAATATGTATTTGAACAAATCCTAGCTGAAAACTTTCCTAATCTGGGAAGGGAAACAGGCATTCAGATCCAGGAAATAGAGAGATCCCCCCCTAAAATCAACAAAAAACGTTCAACACCTCGACATTTAATAGTGAAGCTTGCAAATTCCAAAGATAAGGAGAAGATCCTTAAAGCAGCAAGAGAAAAAAAGTCCCTGACTTTTATGGGGAGGAATATTAGGGTAACAGCAGACCTCTCCACAGAGACCTGGCAGGCCAGAAAGAGCTGGCAGGATATATTCAGGGTCCTAAATGAAAAGAACATGCAACCAAGAATACTCTATCCAGCAAGGCTTGCATTCAAAATGGAAGGAGAGATAAAGAGCTTCCAAGACAGGCAGGAACTGAAAGAATATGTAACCTCCAAACCAGCTCTGCAAGAAATTTTAAGGGGGACTCTTAAAATTCCCCTTTAAGAAGAAGTTCAGTGGAACAATCCACAAAAACAAGGACTGAATAGATATGATGACACTAAACTCATATCTCTCAATAGTAACTCTGAACGTGAACGGGCTTAATGACCCCATCAAAAGGCGCAGGGTTTCAGACTGGATAAAAAAGCAGGACCCACCTATTTGCTGTCTACAAGAGACTCATTTTAGACAGAAGGACACCTACAACCTGAAAATAAAAGGTTGGAGAACCATTTACCATTCAAATGGTCCTCAAAAGAAAGCAGGGGTAGCCATCCTTATATCAGATAAATTAAAATTTACCCCGAAGACTATAGTGAGAGATGAAGAGGGACACTATCTCATACTCAAAGGATCTATCCAACAAGAGGACTTAACAATCCTCAATATATATGCCCCGAATGTGGGAGCTGCCAAATATTTAAACCAATGAATAACCAAACTGAAGAAATACTTTGATAATAATACACTTATACTTGGTGACTTCAATCTAGCTCTCTCTATACTAGATAGGTCTTCTAAGCACAACATCTCCAAAGAAACGAGAGCTTTAAATGATACACTGGACCAGATGGATTTCACAGATATCTACAGAACTTTACATCCAAACTCAACTGAATACACATTCTTCTCCAGTGCACATGGAACTTTCTCCAGAATAGACCACATACTGGGTCACAAATCGGGTCTGAACCGATACCAAAAGATCGGGATAGTCCCCTGTATATTCTCAGACCATAATGCCTTGAAATTAGAACTAAATCACAACAAGAAGTTTGGAAGGACCTCAAACACGTGGAGGTTAAGGACCATCCTGCTAAAAGATGAAAGGGTCATCCAGGAAATTAAGGAAGAATTGAAAAGATTCATGGAAACTAATGAGAATGAAGATACAAGTGTTCAAAATCTTTGGGATGCAGCAAAAGCAGTCCTGAGGGGGAAATACATCGCTATACAAACATCCATTCAAAATCTGGAAAGAACTCAAATTCAAAAGCTCACCTTACACATAAAGGAGCTAGAGAAAAAGCAGCAAATGGACCCCACCCCCAGCAGAAGAAGAGAGTTAATTAAAATTCGAGCAGAACTAAATGAAATCGAAACCAAAAGAACTGTGAAACAGATCAACAGAACCAGGAGTTGGTTCTTTGAAAGAATTAATAAGATAGATAAACCATTAGCCAACCTTATTAAAAAGAAGAGAGAGAAGACTCAAATTAATAAAATCATGAATGAGAAAGGAGAGATCACTACCAACATCAAGGAAATACAAACGATCTTAAAAACATATTATGAACAGCTATACGCCAATAAATTAGGCAATCTAGAAGAAATGGACGCATTCCTGGAAAGCCACAAACTACCAAAACTGGAGCAGGAAGTAATAGAAAACCTGAACAGGCCAATAACCAGGGAGGAAATTGAAGCAGTCATCAAAAACCTCCCAAGACACAAGAGTCCAGGGCCAGATGGCTTCCCAGGGGAATTCTATCAAACGTTTAAAGAAGAAATCATACCTATTCTACTAAAGCTGTTTGGAAAGATAGAAAGAGATGGAGTACTTCCAAATTCGTTCTATGAGGCCAGCATCACCTTAATTCCGAAACCAGACAAAGACCCCACCAAAAAGGAGAATTACAGACCAATATCCCTGATGAACATGGATGCAAAAATTCTCAACAAGATACTAGCCAATAGGATCCAACAACACATTAAGAAAATTATTCACCATGACCAAGTAGGATTTATCCCCGGGACACAAGGCTGGTTCAACTCTCGTAAAACAATCAATGTGATTCATCATATCAGCAAGAGAAAAACCAAGAACCATATGATCCTCTCATTAGATGCAGAGAAAGCATTTGACAAAATACAGCATCCATTCCTGATCAAAACACTTCAGAGTGTTGGGATAGAGGGAACTTTCCTCGACATCTTAAAAGCCATTTACGAAAAGCCCACAGCAAATATCATTCTCAATGGGGAAGCACTGGGAGCCTTTCCCCTAAGATCAGGAACAAGACAGGGATGTCCACTCTCACCACTGCTGTTCAACATAGTTCTGGAAGTCCTCGCCTCAGCAATCAGACAACAAAAAGACATTAAAGGCATTCAAATTGGCAAAGAAGAAGTCAAACTCTCCCTCTTCGCCGATGACATGATACTCTACATAGAAAACCCAAAAGCCTCCACCCCAAGATTGCTAGAACTCATACAGCAATTTGGTAGCGTGGCAGGATACAAAATCAATGCCCAGAAATCAATGGCATTTCTATACACTAACAATGAGACTGAAGAAAGAGAAATTAAGGAGTCAATCCCATTTACAATTGCACCCAAAAGCATAAGATACCTAGGAATAAACCTAACCAAAGAGGTAAAAGATCTATACCCTAAAAACTATAGAACACTTCTGAAAGAAATTGAGGAAGACACAAAGAGATGGAAAAATATTCCATGCTCATGGATTGGCAGAATTAATATTGTAAAAATGTCAATGTTACCCAGGGCAATTTACACGTTTAATGCAATCCCTATCAAAATACCATGGACTTTCTTCAGAGAGTTAGAACAAATTATTTTAAGATTTGTGTGGAATCAGAAAAGACCCCGAATAGCCAGGGGAATTTTAAAAAAGAAAACCACAGCTGGGGGCATCACAATGCCAGATTTCAGGTTGTACTACAAAGCTGTGGTCATCAAGACAGTGTGGTACTGGCACAAAAACAGACACATAGATCAATGGAACAGAATAGAGAACCCAGAAGTGGACCCTGAAATGTATGGTCATCTAATATTCGATAAAGGAGGAAAGACTATCCATTGGAAGAAAGACAGTCTCTTCAATAAATGGTGCTGGGAAAATTGGACATCCACATGCAGAAGAATGAAACTGGACCACTCTCTTTCACCATACACAAATATCAACTCAAAATGGATGAGAGATCTAAATGTGAGACAAGAGTCCATCAAAATCATAGAAGAGAACACAGGCAACACCCTCTTTGAACTCGGCCACAGTAACTTCTTGCAAGACACATCCACAAAGGCAAAAGAAACAAAAGCAAAAATGAACTATTGGGACTTCATCAAGATAAGAAGCTTTTGCACAGCAAAGGATACAGTCAACAAAACTAAAAGACAACCTACAGAATGGGAGAAGATATTTGCAAATGACGTATCAGATAAAGGGCTAGTTTCCAAAATCTATAAAGAACTTATTAAACTCAACACCAAAGAAACAAACAATCCAATCATGAAATGGGCAAAAGACATGAAGAGAAATCTCACAGAGGAAGACATGGACATGGCCAACATGCACATGAGAAAATGCTCTGCATCACTTGCCATCAGGGAAATACAAATCAAAACCACAATGAGATACCACCTCACACCAGTGAGAATGGGGAAAATTAACAAGGCAGGAAACAACAAATGTTGGAGAGGATGCGGAGAAAAGGGAACCCTCTTACACTGTTGGTGGGAATGTGAACTGGTGCAGCCACTCTGGAAAACTGTGTGGAGGTTCCTCAAAGAGTTAAAAATAGACCTGCCCTACGACCCAGCAATTGCACTGTTGGGGATTTACCCCAAAGATTCAGATGCAATGAAACGTCGGGACACCTGCACCCTGATGTTTCTAGCAGCAATGGCCACAATAGCCAAACTGTGGAAGGAGCCTCGGTGTCCATCGAAAGATGAATGGATAAAGAAGATGTGGTTTATGTATACAATGGAATATTCCTCAGCAATTAGAAACGACAAATACCCACCATTTGCTTCAACGTGGATGGAACTGGAGGGTATTATGCTGAGTGAAATAAGTCAATCGGAGAAGGACAAACAGTGTATGTTCTCATTCATTTGGGGAATATGAATAATAGTGAAAGGGAATATAAAGGAAGGGAAAAGAAATGTTGGGAAATATCAGGAAGGGAGACAGAACATAAAGACTCCTAACTCGGGGAAACGAACTAGGGGTGGTGGAAGGGGAGGAGGGTGGGTGTTGGAGGGGAATGGGTGACGGGCACTGAGGTGGACACTTGACGGGATGAGCACTGGGTGTTTTTCTGTATGTTGGTAAATTGAACACCAATAAAAATTAATTAAAAAAACAACAAACAAAACAAAACAAAACAAAACAAACAAAAAAACAAAAAAAAAATAAAAAAAAGACTTGTTCAATAAAAAAAAAAAAAGAAAAGGGAAAAGAGCAAGAGGAGAAGAGGCTCATTAGGAAGGCAGATTTTGGGAGAACAGAAATCATTTGCACTGTGCCATGAAGAATTGGTACAACTTATATATACACAATACGGAGTGAAAGCCATTCAAGGAGAGAGAACAGCAATAGCACAGAAATGTAAAAAACAACAACAACAACAACAACAAAAAAAACAGTATCTGCAAGGATCGTCTAATGCTATGCAATAGCTTATCTTGCAAACAGGAAATCTTGTAATCTTGTAAAGAAGGAAAGAATGGAAAATAAGGGAAAAAAAAACATTTGTTAGAGGTAAATTATAGCCTCTGATAATTATCTTGGCAATTGATAACAGTAATGTAAATTAAGTCAATGTCAGTGGGAATGGAGAACAAAATATAGATTCAAGAAGTATTCCCAGGTGGGCGGGGGTGGGGTGGGGGTGACTGGATGACAGGCACTGATGGGATGGGTGGGCACTTGATGGGATGAGCACTGGGTGATATTCTATATGTTGGCAAATTGAACACCGATAAAAAATAAATTTATAAAAAAAAAAAGGAAATACAATGAACTCAGAGACCCAAACCGAGACCCATAATCAAACTTTCAAAAGCCAAAGTGAGAAACTTGAAAGAAGCCAATGAGAAGCAACTTGTCACATACAATGAATCCTCATAAGACATTAGCAGATTTCTTATGAGAAACTCTGAAGTCCTGAAGGCAGTGAGCTGATATATTCAAAGTGCAGCAAGTTAAAAAAAACAAAACTGGGCAGTCCCAATGGCCCAGCGGTTTGGCACCACCTTCTGGCCTGGGTATGATCCTGGAGACCCAGGATCGAGTCCCACGTCGGGCTCCCTGCATGGAGACTGCTTCTCCCTCTGCCTGTGTCTTTGCCTCTCTCTCTCTGTGTTTCTGTCATGAATAAATAAATAAAATCTTTAAAAAAAAGAAAAAACAAAATGAAAAACACAGTAAACCAAGATTTTTTTTAAAAAATTATTAATTTATTCATGAGAGAGATGCAAAGACATAGGCAGAGAGGGAAGCAGGCTCTGTGTGGGTAGCCTGATGCAGAACTTGATCCCAGGACCCCGGGACCACGACGTGAGCCAAAGGCAGATGCTCAATCACTGAACCACTCAGGTGCCCCAAACAAGATTCTTATATTGTCGAAACCGTCCTTCAAAATCAAGAGAAAAATTAAAACAGTCTCAGATCAACAAAAGCTGAGAGAGTTTATTACCTCTAGATCTGCCCTGAAAGAAATGCTAAAGGGAGTCCTGCAGGTTGAAATGAAGAGACTAGATAGCAGTTTGAAGTCATGAAAAAAACCAAAGATCTCAGTAAAGATAAATACATGGGAAATTCTAAAAGCTAGTATTATTGTAATGGCAGTTCGTAACTCTGCTTTTTGTCTCCTACATGATTTAAGGAGACTAATACATAAAAATAATTATTAGTTTAAAAGCTAGTATTATTGTAACTTTGGCTTATAACTCCATATTTAATTTCCTACATAATTTAAGATACTGATGCATTTAAAGGAATTATTGGTTTATGTTTATAAAGAGGTAATTTTGTGATATCAACAACTGAAAGAGGTAGAGATGGAGCTGTAAAAAAGCGTTTTGGGATACTATTGAAGTTAGAGGGTATAAATTCAAACTGGAGTGTTATAACTCCAGTGGGATTGAGGAGTTATTGTTTAATAACTATATAGTTTCAGTTTTACAGGATGAAGAAAGTTCTGGATATGGATTACATGGTGGTGATGGTTAACACAACTTTATGAATGTATTTAATACCACTGAATGTACACTTAAAAATTAAGACGGTAAATTTTATGTGTATCTTGCTACAATAAAAAATTGGAAGAAAATTTAAAGAATAATGTGTCACTTGAGGACCGATTATGGAAAGGGTCAGTGTTGGTAGACAAGGAGAGTTATTTATACACTCTTGTGTAAACACACATACACAGACACACAGACATGCACACATTTTTTTCCTTTTTTTAAATTTTTAATTTTTTTATTTTTTCTTTTAAACACCTGCCAACCACCTCCTATTTTATATTCTCTAGAACTCCAGCTATTTTCTTTCTACAGAAGGACAAAGACTCAGAAAGAGTGATTTCTTTGCCATATCATATACATGTTAATGAAGTCTCTTTCTCAAAGAAGTTATACCAAGTCTGGGAAAAATTTAGTCTTTAAATTGACATCTAGAAATGCAGAAAACTTTGAAAATAGTTTTTATTGTTTTTTTTTTCAATGCAAGGTCACAAACTTTCATAAGATTCCGGAACAATTATTTAACCACTATCTCAGAAATTTCTAGAAACATAGAGAAGGCTTAGTATAAAATGTTAAAGATACTTTTAGTAATTATACAATCACAACCAAAAAATGTTACTAAGACTACTGATTTATGTGAGTTCAAGCTTATTAATATCAAGTATATTTGGCAGTACTTTGAATGTTGGAAAAAATCTCAAAATGTCAGGAGGAATTGGCCAAGATTATAAATATACTACTGTTTTAAAAATGTATATTAATATATCATGCTTACCACTGGACATTTATACAAATTATAGTTATTGCTTAAGAAAACCTTCTGTTCGGATATTCTTTAACTTACAACAGAGGATCTGGAAAGCTTTCTGCTTATTAGAAGACTACTAGCAAATTTACTTACATATTAAAAATGAACTTGAACTTATAAATCTGTAACTTTGTGTTCACAATATAACATTTGATCAGATATACATGTATTTGGCTTTTGATCAGAGAAGAAATCATTATTTTACAATCTAATTTTGAGAATCTAGAATATAAGGCTATCAGGAAGGAGGGCTACAAATAACATTCGTGTTTATTTGGGTGTATATATGCAAAATTTTTCAGGCCATCTATCTGATTTTATTTGATGCATGAAACTAGGATCAGACTTGTCCTAAGACACAAGTCAGTTAGAACTGAACAAGTCCTAGAAATGCTACAAGTCATGACTTGATGTTGTTCTTCCTCCGTTCACTATCCCCTCCCCATCCCAACACTTTTCTCCTCTTCTGCCCAAGTTGCCTCTTACTATCCCCAGTATAGTTCTTTCTAATACTTCCTGATAACTTTTGGAGCATCTTAGAATCCTTAGAGTTTGGAAACTTGGCATGTTATGAATCTCAAATCTCACTTTCTAAACTGTCTTCTCCCGGGCACCTAGGTGGCTCAGTCAATTAAGCATCTGACTTTGGCTCAAGTCATGATATCAGGGTCCTGGGATCAACCCCATATCAGGCTCTGTGCTCAGCAGGGAGTCTGCTTGAGATTTTCTCTTCCTTTCCCTCTGCCTCTCCCCTGGTTTGTGCTCTCTCTGTCAAATAAATAAATAAAATCTTAGAAATAAATAAATAAAAATAAATAAATAAATAAATAAATAAATAAATAAATAAATAAACCATCTCCTCCATCCCCAATGCAAAAGCATGGTGGCTCATAGTTTTGGAATTGCTGTCATATGCCATATGTACCTCTTTTTATCAAACAAAATGTAACTTTAGTCTTTTCCTTTGTCTATAATTTAGATAGCACTTGTTTATTTTCCAACAATGTACTGGAATATGTAATACTCTTGAAGTTAATTTGAGATTTGAGGTAGGGATCAAACATGAACTCCAGAGCTAAAAGTTGCCCAGCTTGACACATTTGCCTCCTTCTCAAAAATTATTCCTGCTAACTTACTGAATTTTACTTGGGTCTGAGACAAAAACAAATCCAAATTTGACTGTTGTGGTTGGTTTTCTAG
Source organism: Vulpes lagopus (assembly GCF_018345385.1). Lineage (NCBI taxonomy): Eukaryota > Metazoa > Chordata > Mammalia > Carnivora > Canidae > Vulpes > Vulpes lagopus. The sequence continues at coordinate 37,573,551 of NC_054846.1, forward strand.
ATAATTTTATATTAGCTTTTCTCGTTTTCTCTAGATTTAGGGACTCATAAAAGGACTTGTAATATTTAAATTTAAAGATATTTTTCCCTTTTTTACATGTTGGCTTCTAACCAGTATTAAGTAACAGAGAAAATAAACCTTGTTAAGTTAAATCAAGTATATTACTTTATAATTTAAAAGTAAAAAAAATCACACTAAAATTACACTGTAATTTAAAAGCTGCAAAACAAAAGTGCCACTGTAGGTCACTATGCCATATTAGACTTAATATATCTACTATTGAAATATTTATTTGTTATTACAGACACATTATGGGGAATATATTTATTTGTTATTACAGATATTATATGGGAAATATTTCCCCCTAAAGGAAATTGAGACCTAGGTTTATTAAAACTTCATTAAAACTACTGATCTTTAAAAAGATCACTTTACTCTGTGGATTCAAGGTCCAAAAAATGTTTTATTCATCACTGTTTCTGAGGTTCATCATTATGAGTAATATAAAATAGATGTTTAATGTTGGGAGACAATACTCCAAGGGTCTCCGTTTCTGCATGTTTTGTGACAGCTTTCTTTCCAGACTATGTATTCAAGGATCTTTATATAGCTAACACCATGGGAAGATAGTGAGTGTTTTACTCTGTGCTAGAGGGCACTATGCTACCCCAGACTCATGGGGTATAAGCCACATTCATTCAACTGATGGAGTTTAGACATGATTCACAGTGGAGGAGGCACTAAAGTTATTTTTTTTTAAATTTTTTAAAATTTATTTATGATAGTCACAGAGAGACACACACAGAGAGAGGCAGAGACACAGGCAGAGGGAGAAGAAGGCTCCACGCACCGGGAGCCCGACATGGGATTCGATCCCGGGTCTCCAGGATCGCGCCCTGGGCCAAAGGCAGGCGCTAAACCGCTGTGCTCCCAGGGATCCCCTAAAGTTATTTTTTTTAAAGATTTTATTTATTTACTCATGAGACACACACACACACACACACACACACAGAGGGGCAGAGACACAGGCAGAGGGAGAAGCAGGCTCCATGCAGGGAGCCCGATGTGGGACTTGATCCTAGGATTTCAGGATCATGCCCGGGCCTGAAGGCAGGTGCCAAACTGCTAAGCCACCATGTAGAATATGTGTAGGAAAGAAACCTAGAATCAAAGGGCAATAGGAACTCCTAGAGTCCTAAAAGCCAAGAAGAAACTTCTTCAGTAACTTTATGCTGTGGAAAAAGGTATTAGAATTGAGGGAAAAGCAAGGTGAGGATGACCTGGTAAACACGCCACTTTTTGTTAAGACACTATATTAGCTTAACCTCCAAGAGAAACCAGAAATATCATTAGCCCTATTAGGGCTTTATTAAAGTTTGAAAACAAGCCTCAAAAGAATCTCTGCCCATGTGCTATCTGCCTGCAAAATTAAAATTAAATTCTCTTTAGAAAAAGAAAACATCTTGCAGGGTCTTTACATTTTTTCCATATATGTCTGAAACTTAATCAAAGGTTGAATGCTAAAAAAGAGAATTGGTTTCCTCAAAATGCAAGAGATATACAGTCAATGGAAATAAACCTACAAGTGATCCATATGTTGCAATTAACTGAAAAAGTCTTGAAAATATAGGAAATGATAGAAAACTTCAGCATAACCAGAATTTACAATAAATAATCAAGTAAATATTCTAGGTCTAAAAATGCAATAACTAAAATTAAGAATTCAAAATATAGGCTAAAATGATTAGATAGCTTAAGAGAGATGATTAGTAAACTACAAGATAGGTCAGTAGAAAACATTCATATTAAAACAGAGAAGCAAAAAAAGAATAATTCAAAAGAGAGTCTAAGTAACACATATAAAATGGTGAGAAATTCTAAATGTATATTTTGGGAACCATTTTACCTCAAAGAGAGAAATAATAAAACAGACTATATGTGTAAAATAACTGGTCAAGAAATTTCCAAAATTGATGAAAGACATAAATCACAGATTCAAGAAGCCATATGACCTCCTTACTACAAGCAGAGTAAATACAAATAAAATCATAGCAATGATGAAAAACAGAGAAAATGAACCTTAAAAGTAGTATTGGAAAAAAAAATAAAAATAAAATAAAAGTAGTCTTGGGAATGGGAGTGGGAGGATATCTTTAGAGAAGGAAAAAACACGACTTATTACTGACTTTTCAACAGAGTCCATGAAAGTCAGAAGCTAATGAAATAGCATCTTTAAATACCAAAACTTTACCTAGAATTCTATACCTAGAGAAAATATCCTTCAAAATTTAAAGTAAGAGAACAGTTCAACCAATAAAACAACTCACCTGAAGTTAAATAATTACTAAAGAAAATCCTTCAGGGGAAGGAAAATAAAACCAGATGGAAGCATGTTAATCCAAGAAGAAATGAAGCATATAGAAAAACATAACCACAAACTAACAAGCTAATGAAGGAGGGAAGGAGAAAAACAAACAAAAAACCTGATTCATATAAGAGAAGGCAATAAAAAATGAAAAAAGGACTATAGAACACATAGGACAAAGATGGTATTTATAAACCCACTTATATATTAAAATAAAATAATCTGAATATGTCAATGAAAAAAATGTCAGAATAGAATATAAAAATAAACAAAATCCAGTTATATGCTCTTATAAGAGTCACACTTTAAATATAAAACACAGAAATGTTGAATGGGAATGGTTAGAAAAATATATACTACTATAAAATTACCATCAAAAGAAAGCTGTAGTTATGAAAATACTAGGAAGTGGCCACTAAGGCATTTAGTTAAAGAGGGAAACTAGATTTTGATGTCAAGGTTATGCTGGCTTTGAGCATTTAATTGTGAAGTGTTTCCCCTATTTTTGTTTTCTGGAAGAGTTTGATGTGAAATTGATTTTTTTGTTTCTTGGAAGTGTGTCTCAACATATAATCTATTTGGGGAAATGTTCCATGTGTACTTGAAAGGAGTGTTAAGTATGTTGCTATTAAGGTCTCAGTTACTTCAGGCTTATTTATTGTGTTTTTTAAAAAAATTGGGCAACCCAGGTGGCTCAGTGGTTTAGTGCTGCCTTCATCCCAGGGCCTGATCCTGGGGACCTGGGATCGAGTCCCACATCAGGTTCCCTGCATGGAGCCTGCTTCTCCCTCCGCCTGTGTCTGCCTCTCTCTCTCTCTCTGTGTGTCTCTCATGAATAAAAAAAATATTAAAAAAAAAAATCTCCTTAGTCCTTAGTGATTTTGAGGGGAGGGATTCTATCAGTTATTGTCAGAAAAATAATAGTATCTCCTACTATGATTGTGGGTTTTTTTAAATGAGCTTTAGTTCTGTCAAATTTTGCCTTGTACTTTGAATCTACATTATTAGGACGTACATATTTTGTATAGTTAAGACATTATATCATTGACCCTTTCATCATAATAAGATTTCCTTTAACTTTAATTATTCTCAGATGACATGATTGTATATACAGAATACAAAAGACTTTAAAGATAACCTACTAAAACTAATAAACTTTCAACAAAGTGGCTGAATATGAGGTCAATATACAAAAATAAATACATTATCAGAAAATATCAATTACCTAGAAATAAATCTAACCAAAAATGTACAAGACCACCACAAAGAAAACTACAGAGCATTGTGGACAGAAATTTTAAATGGCTTACACAAATGGTAGGACAGTCTATGTTCATGGATTTAAAAAATTCATAGTCTAATAATTCATTCATTCATTCAATGTTCATTTGATCCAAGGGAACATAACCCTTTCCTCATACTATACACAAAAATTAATTCCAGATGCATCTGGACTTAAATGCTGAAAGTTAATAAAGTTTCTAGAATATCTTAATAATCTAAGAGTAAGCAAAGATTTCTTACAGGTCACAAAAATTAAAATTTTTGTTTTTAATTTGTGTTAGAAACATTCTGTTCATTAAAATTAATGAGAAAGACAGTGGAAAGGTAAACTCCAGAGGTTAAGCAGGATATTTTCAAGGGAAAACAGAGTGGTATTCAGAATATATAAAGAACTTCTACAAGTCAATATGAAAAAAAATACACAACTCAATGGAAAAATATGCAAACACTTGATCATGTCATAAAACTGACTAAATGGCCAGGAGGCACACTAAAAGGTATTCAACATTATTAATTATGACAGAAATGCAAATTAAAACAATAAGATACCACTACAAACTTACTGGAATAAAAGAAAAAGACATGAAAGTACAAAGTCCTGGTGAAGATTAAGCTTCTCTGAAATCCTCATATTTTGCTGATAGGACTGATATAATTAATTTAGAATAACATTATGCACTATCTACTAAACCTAGATAAAAGTTAAGGCTCAGAAATCCTATTCCTAAAAGAAGGTGAATATGCACGTCGAAAGACATGCCCAAGAATGTTCATAGTGTTTAAGCATAATAGGTAATACTAGAAATAACAACAACTATCTTCCAATAGTAGAATATACTTTTAAAAGGTGGTATATTGTAAATAATAGATAAAAAGTGGTATTTTCAAAAGAGTGGTATATATACAATGACATTCAACAACATAGATAAACCTCACAGACATACTATTAGGTGAAAGAAGAGTACATACTACATTATTCCACTTCTAGGAAGTTCAAATATGAGGGAAACTAATCTCTAACAATGGAGATATGAATACTACAGATGCATGAGGAAGTCTGGGGGTGTTCATATGTTCTACATCTTCATCTGAATGCTATTTATGTGTTTGTAACTGTCTGAAGAGGAGAAAGCAAAGAGAGGTAAACCAGAATGTGAAAGGCAAATGCTCTATACAATAAAACAGTGCTCAATTTGGTTGAGGCCTATGGAACCCACAGAAAACTAGTGGTATAGATGACTGTATAATGTGCTACCTTACTATGGAATTCCTAAATAACAATTTAAAGAGGGTGGTCTCATTTTTCTAGGCAACAAAAAACTATAAAATAAAGTTAAGCAGAGCATAAATAGGCTCAGAGTTATATTTAATGAAGGATAACTGATAAAACATTATATAAATCTAGTCAGAGAGCACCCAGAAACTCTTGTAAATATTCCATGACCACGTTTACACACTATACACACTATAGAGTAGATAAGATATTAAGAAATTAGAAGTATACTTTTTCAAGTGTAACATAGCATTAAGAGGATAAAAATCTTAGAAATGGATTTAGCTCCAAAATAGTATGCTAAAAAAATTTTAAGACCAGTATTTATATTTTATAGTTGGTACTTACTTCATCAAATGTAAAATCCTCTAAGTTAATTTCTTCATATTCTTCTTCAGATTCTTCATTCTTAATAGCCTCTAAAGCTGTTGTCAGTTTCTTTCTCAAAAGAAAGCCCTTCCAAACTGCCTAAACAAAAATTTAAAGCATGTTATACAAGGTTATAGATCAAACTACAAACCAGATTCTCTGTGTTATCCCATTAGGAAGATAAAACATCTAAGACCTTAGTTTAATGGCTCAATAATCTGTTTTTTGAACTTTATGTGACACTTAAAACTGTAAGATAAATTAAACAACTGCATATGTCTAAAGTTCTGAATCTCAGGAGACTTTTCTTGTGGTAAGCAGAAAAGAATCTTTAAAACTCCCTCAACTGCACATGTAGGTCAACCAATCAATTATCTGACAATTCCACCAGGACCTGTTCTAAACTAAAAGAAAGAGATACAAAGGAAAACCAATTTTTCTAATTTTCAAATAATTATGTATAAAATAAACTAACACATTTAGGAAAATTTCAACGTATACAAATGGCCGTATTAGAGAAGTACTATCCTGGCCCATAACTATTAACTAATTTCATTTTAAAATAAACTAAGTACATAAAATAGAATTAAAATCATTCAGATTCCTCAGTAATGTTGGAGTAGAGAAAGCTTTCCTAACCATTACTCCAAGAACACAGCAGCTTTTAGAGACTAAGAGCTAGTGAGTGAGCTCCAGGATACAATAAGTATAAAAAAATAAGTATGTATTGCATGCTACCATTTATCTATGAAAGACTGTATATAAATATATAATAAACATATAAATTATAGAAACATATATATTTAAATATATATGTGGCTTCTAATATTTAAAAGGTAAAAGTATAACTTATGAAATTACATTTAAAAATTATTAAGTATAGAGGCAGAAAATAGGATAGAAGATTCAGCAACAGAGGCCAGAATTCTCTGAATATACTTTTCTTAGATTTTACTTTGGAATTGTGCAAACCTGTGCAAATGCTTAAGATAATTATAAAACAAACAAATATGAAATAAAAAGGAATTCCTGAAGAAATGAAAAAATATGTTTTCATGCTATGGGCATACGCACACACAGAAGTTATTTAAAGTGACTTTAAAATAGATTTGTTTGACTATATTCTTAGTGAAATATACTCAAAAGACAAATTTAATTACAAAAGATAACTTAAATGTTTTCATAATCATATTGTTAGTAACAATAATATTGGTATTGCTATTACAGAAAACATATATCTTGAGAAGTGGAATATATAGACAATAGCCAGACTATATATGACAATAGAAGTCACTCACAACCTCATAAGCAACCAGCTTAGAAAGCTAAACCACAACCTCAGCAGCAATTAGCCAAAAATGATCAAGACTTGGTCAATCCATGACTGTCTGCCTCCTTTTTTTGTCCCTACTTCTAACTCAGGACCAACCAGAGATCACCAAATATGCTTCCCAACCAATCACAGAATATGCCCGACTTCTAGCTGTCCACTTTCTATCTTCCCCATTCCAAAACCTTCAGTTAGACCATATCTGGAGACCTTTCTCTCTCTCTCTCTCTCTCTCTCTCTCTCTTTCTCCACTCTAAAGATTTCCTATTCCCTTTCCTGCCATTGAGCCTATGCTAAAGGCAAGTGATGGTAGCTGACTTCCTTGCTACAGTACTCTCTGAATAAATAGCATAGCTTGTGTTGTTTTCTCATTTGTATGATTTTTGTTAATTTCCACTATGTATGTGCACGTGTACACACACACACACGCATACACACAAGGGGAAGTGAAAAGGGGAAGAAAAAAAAAAAGAACAATTATATTAATGTCATTCATTGGAACCAAAACTTTCCATAGAAGAAAAGAAATACAAATATAAAATCAAGTAAGTAAAAATCCTGAAGTCCTAAATTTAATTTTATAATATCAGTATGAACCTATGATACATTTTTTCTTTAAGATATGTATTTGTAAACTCACTACAATGAAAAGTTTCTAAAAACAATGACCATACCAGTAGCAACAACACTCCTAATACCCCTAATGCATACCTAAAATCCAGACTGGTCTCTAAGTATTATTCCCACTAAAGGAATCAAAGATCTTTGGAGCAATGACTGAGTCCAGGCCTGGGGCAAAATGTATACAAAATGAACCCAAAACATCAAACCACATTGAAAAGCAAGGGAAATTTTAAAAAACACTGAATTGTGTCACAAAAGCCTAACTGAAGCTATCTTGGCCAAATTAAGGGACAATTTGAGCACCAATAAGAATAAGACTGCAATGGAATTAAATATATCATATATTTTTAAAGTTTATGTGTACATTACGATAGAACGTATCATGGTGACCTCTGAAGGATGCTAAGAAACCTCATTAATCTAAAAACTGGTAAAAAAAAAAAAAAAGTCATCTAGAAATTAATCTGCCTTTCCAGGATAAACTGTACCTCAAGGTAACTAAATAGTCAATTAAACAATGTTTCTCTTTACTGACATATTTTATTTAATAAATGAAGCAATTATATGTAGAGTACTAATATTTTGCAAACTATTAATACAAGAATTGATCTAGGCAATGATTATCAGTGGTCACTAATATTCCAAAAAGAGAGGCAACTAGATATTATGTACTTCCTCACTGTAATACACACCACCACTTAAGAAATATTCTTGATAAAAAGTCAAATGATGCAAATCATATCAAATTTTAAAACCTACCATCAACTTACAGAAAATAAGGGAGCAAGAAATATGTAAGTGATACAATGGGAATGCATCTGGCAAAATTCAGAAAGTAGAAAACTATAGGACAAAAGACCTGGTTTCCTTAGTAAATAAACTGCAAAGAAAAAAGAGAGGAGGTTGCTATATATTTAAAAGACTTAACATTTAAACTGAAGGCAGAATGACGACCTTACCTATTTTTTGATCAAGAAAAATCTGTAAATGAACATTTGTAAAACAGCAAAGAAATTTGAATATTGATTTGATATTTGGTGATAGTGAAAAATAATTTTCAATTTTTAGTTTGGTAATACTTAAAACAATAGGTCTTACAGAAATTCAGACTGAGATATTTATAAAAGAAAGATATCTGGGATGTGTTTCAAATTATCTAGTTATGAGTGGAAAGAGGTAGGTTGGTTATAGAAGATATCAAGGTGATGTGCAGAACTAGGGAAAAGAAGGTCTAAAGAGAACTCTTTAATTCAGGCCTTCAATGACAAGGATTGGCTCGGTGTGGTTCACAATGGATCCAGCCCCATTCATCAGGGATAGGACTTCTATAAAGCTCTAAAATACAATACACAGTGTGTGTCTTTCTGGTGTGAAACAGATATTTCCCCCCTGAAATCTACCATAGGGCCAGTGATTCAAGTTCCAGCCATCTCTGTCCAGTATATGAGAAATAATGGTAACATATAAAATGTTTGGATTCTTCTTCTAAGCTTATCTCTTTCTGTCAAGGTTTCAACTTTTCCCCAGTAAACTAATCCCCATCTATGATTAATTCATCATTCATTTCTCACAAATTCAAATTAATTTCCTGGGTGGCAATTCTGCTTATATTAGACATATATGACATCTTTTTTTTTCCTCCAACTATGACCAACTCTCACATCCAGAACATACTATATATTTGTTTCCTGTTAAAATCCTTCACACTTTCCCAGCCATTTTCATTCTATATTCTCTGGTTGTTATGGTAGCCCAGTTGCACTATAACTTCTCATTATTCCAGTAACATGAAATTCTAGGTTCTTTTATATCCACTATCCTACCTAGAATTCCATTCTCTTACATATTTACAATGGACCCTATCTATTTCTCAAGGTATATCCATCCTATGTCCTTTATGTTAGTTGGGGAAAGCTAAGTACCATAACAAAAATATCCAAAGATGTGTAATAACTCAAAAAACAATAGCTTATTTCTTAATCACCTAACAAACACTGAGAGACTGACAAAGATAATGGGGCAGCACTTTAACATAAAGTGTTTGAGGTACCCAGACTTTGCCGACCCTACATTCCAAGAATGCCTCAGGAGCTGTCTTCATTTCAGCCAACGGGAAAGGGAAATGAATATGAAGGAATGTCCGTGGCAGACATGGAAGTGGTGCATGTATCTTTCATTCACATTGTATTGGCTAGAACTCAGAAAAAGGGCCATGCTAAAGCGCAAGGGAAGGTGGGATATCTAGAGTGGCTGTATGGTTGGAAGAGGAGGAGAATGTGAGGTTTGGTGAACAGAGAGCAGTCTCTACAACATCCATCGTAAAATTTCCATTTTGCCCCTTCTAAAGCCCAGGTTCTTTCTACTATATCATGCTCTGCTCTCCAGGATGGTTAGGCAGTACTAGAATTCAAATTTTAATATGAATAGTTTAAGAAACTCGGTGATTGTACTCAGCAGAAAAGAAAATAAAACTGAAATGACTTTGATGATTTTAAGTACCATGACGTACAACAAAAGAGACTTGTTCTAAGTAACAGAGAAAGGCTGGATTATGCTTACTTTTGTCACAGATACACAGAAGCTCAACCAAAAACATTCAGCAGAGATGTCAGTCACTGAACTAGATTGTTTCACAAAGCAGTGAACTTCTCCTTACTGAAGAGAATGAAGCAAAAGTTTAATATCCATGTACCATTAATGCTGGAAAAATGTTGCTCATCAACTGATAACAGGAGGGAGTTTGCTCTGCATGATCTACTTATTCCTCATGTAGCAGAGCAATATTTTGAGATAGTAACTGGAGTTTTTTCTTTTCTTCAGTTTCCTTGAATCCATTGTTCTACCTCGACTCCCACCACCATTCAGGCATTAGTAACATCTTTGCCTGTGCATTGCCTTTAGGAGTACAGTTGAGACAAATTAAGTCAACTGAAATACTGAATATACTCATTAGAACTATAGCAAAGATAATTTTGAAAACTATGGGTTTAATAGGGAAAGCCAGCAACTTAATTTTAAGGCTAATCTTCCAGTTGCTTCTGGCAATGCCTTGGAGGCATCCTTGACTTCTCATAATCTCTCCTATCCCACATCCCCCATGAACTGATATTATCAGCTCTACCTTCAAAGTATACCTCAAAATAAACCAACATATATTCTGGAATATGATTTTCTTACCACTTGTACTGCAACACTCTGATCCTTGCCACCATCACCCATTGTCTGCGTTACTATAATAGCTCCTAACTGATTTTTCTGCTTCAACTTCTGCCTTCTTACAGTATAATCACAACATGAACTTGACCATGTGAGTCCACTGTTCAGAGTCCTGTAATATCTTTCTATATCATTCAGGGTAAGAACCAAAGTCATTTTTTAAAGATTTTGTTTATTCATTCATGAGACACACGCACACACACACACACACAGAGGGAGAGAGAGAGAGAGAGAGAGAGAGAGAGAAAGAGAGAGAGAGAGGCAGAGACCCAAGCAGAGGGAGAAGCAGGCTCCATGCAGGGAGCCTGACATGGGACTCGATCCCGGGACTCCAGGATCATGCCTTGGGCCAAAGGCAGGTGCCAACCCGCTGAGCCACCCAGGGATCCCCAAGAACCAAAGTCTTTACCATGACTTATGATTTGTAAGTGTTACCCTTCTCCCCTCCATCACTGTCCAGTCATACTGGCTTCTTGCTGCTCTTGGAACACTGCAGTTTGCTCCTAAATCAGATCTTCTACTGCCTGGAATGTTCTTCCCCCAGATACCCAATGGCTTAATCTCTCACTGCAATGTCACCTTTCCTGGTCTTCCACCTCTATCATATCTGAAATGATAAACTTTTCCTTGATACTCCTATCCTGCTTTTCCTGTTTCACATTTCCTTTTAATACTTACCACTATCTAATGTACTTATTTACTAACCATTCATCCCAACAGAATATGAACTAGTAAGATTTTTGTGTCAAGAAGTATTTATTGAATGAATGAATAAAGGGAAACAATTTTTGGTTACTATCTTCCATTTCAGGCACAGTACCATGAATTTCTACAGACCTTATTTTATGTGTTTATTTAGTTTATATTTATATATTTGTTTACTTCTGTCTCTTCCATCAGAATGTAAACTCCAGGAGGGCAGAGAACTTGTATGGTTTGGTTTGTTTATAGTTATAGGTCCTGAGCCCAGAACAGTGCTTGACAAGTAGTAGGTTCTAAAAAATTTTTGACAAATAAATAAATAAAAAGATGAATGTGACACTGAACTTCATTTCAAAATCTGATCTTGGTGAGGCTGAATCAAGTCTATTCACTATCTACTTTCTGAATGTTTAATCTGAATGTGTATTTGAACGACTTTAACAATTATTTTAGTAGATTTTTAAACATGCTTCTAAAAAGACCTGTGGATTGGACCAAATGAGTTACTATGGCTAATCAAATGTTAGCAGATGTGGCAAATGACATATCTGAGCAGAACTTTAAATATGATTGTGTGGGTCAGTCTGGCCCTTGGTCATGAGAACAGTATTTCCAAATTGTAGACACTCATACAGGCAACCTGCGGCCTACATATCACCTGAGTAAGAAATAAATCCAGCAGTTGTAAATCACTAAGACTTGGGGGTTGTCTGTTATACAGAAAAACCCAGTGAAAGATGACAAATACATCTCTCAGGACTATTTCACCACAAGATTACAACTAACCTGAATAAGAATAGCAGCCTTTTTCCTCTGTTCTTGGATAGTCACAGTATTTTCTCTTTTTTCTTTCTTTAAAATAGTGTTATTCTTGATGACGTTAAAATTTGGCTGGGATGCCAGGGGTCCCACTGCAGCAGCAGTATGCAGCCTTGTAGAGAAATGAATAGGTCTGCGCACGATGTAACCACGCCAGTATGACTGGATTACTATAGCCGCCATTCTATTAAGAAAAGAAAACATGTTTGGTACCCATAAAAACACAGTTGTAGATGAGAGGTCCTCATAAACTAGTTTTGTAAACATGAAGTGCATAAAGTATTAATTAATAATAAGAATGTCTTTTACTTAACTATAGGCACATAGGTAAAAATAGTGTGGAAAACCTTCAGATCTGAAGGACAGAAATCGGCCAGTAACTTAGAGAGGGACGTGAGGACAAGAGGGGTTTTGCTTGTTTCTTTTAAGGAAGGAAATAATATCAAGATTTTGTATGATAATGGAGTATGTTGATCAAGTAGAAAGGGGAGAAAAGTGATGATGTTGATAAAAGGGGGCAAGTAGAGGATCCGATGCTGAGTTGGCAAGGGAGGATGTGATCCTGTTCACAGTGGAGACACTAGACTTGGGAGAAGAGGGAGCCCCCCTCCCTTCACTGTAAGAGAAAGGACCCATCAGGTCCACTTCCCTCCCTGCCCATAACAAATCCTTATTTTTTTTATTGGAGTTCAATTTGCCAACATATAGTATATCACCCAGTGCTCATCCCGTCAAGTGCCCCCCTCAGTGCCCGTCACCAGTCACCCCAAGCCCCCTGCCCACCTCCCCTTCCACAACCCCTTGTTCATTTCCCAGAGTTAGGTGTCTCTCATCATAACAAATACTTAAGTCATACTCTTACAAGCCCAGTAGTGAAGTCTAATTTCTTCCCAGCCTGTATCTATTTGCCAATTTCAGGGGCTGAATCAACCAATGCTGCATTTTCTCCATATCCCCTTAGGCTGCCCAGCAACAGTAGTAAAATTTGAATAGCAATGTATGCTGATAGTGAGTAGGTTATCGATATGCTTAATCTCTTAATTTTTCCTAATTGGATTATATTTTCCTTTCTCCAGATAGATTATTTAAGGAATATTATCAAGGTACAGAATATAGTCAAAATGCTAATTATTCTGTCTTAATTTCTCTTCAGATTCCAGAGTACAGTTTAAAAGGCATATAATGTTGGCAAATTGAATTTACATAAAAAATAAAAAATAAATAAAAAAATTAAAAAGGCATATAAAGATATGGTTCTTGCATATACTCCTTCCCCTGTATTTTTTAAAACAGTTTTCAATAATTTTATAATTGTTGGGAATTAAAATGAAATTTTCTCTTTCCTCATACTAGTAAGTTTAAGGCAAAGTAGCATTGAGTGATAAACTCTGCCAGACATGGCCATAATTTTTTTTTTCTCATAGCAATATACTTATTGGAAATTAGAAAGGACTGATGTAAACATTTTTATTGTTATTTTCCTTTATTGTCATGACTATTGCTATCATCATCGTAATGCTCAAAGCCTATAGATTGAGAGTCTTCAATCTATTTTGCTATGAATAGAAAGTTACAGCTAATGGATAATACTTCTGGCCTAAAGTACTTGATAAACTATCATTGATAAGCTACTTGAACTCCAAATGCTTAGAAAAAATAATCACATTCCAACAAATTATTTCCTCCTCATAGTGTAAATTTTGCTATGGGTTTAATTTGCATTCGGTTGTCCAATCATCAGTTTATTCCTTCATCTTCTGAACAGAAACAAGTTAGGAAATTTTAAAGTACTCTAATAGGTATTTTGGCTGATAAATAATATGAAAATTGGTAACAAGTGAAAGGCTTGTAAGAAAATTCATAAGAAAACTCAGAGACAGCATCTTATATCTCTCTATAAATGCATACAAGTTTCACTGACTGTAAACTGCACATTTCTTCTCAACCAGTCATTGAATGAATGAATTCCTCAGCCCACTATCATCAAAATCTCCTAAGGGATACGACAACAAGAAAAGGTAGATGAGGGATATTTTCCTCAGTTACACTAACATGAGGACTGCTTTTTTACATTGAATGAAGTGAAAGCAGGTAAAGAAGAGGACTTCTGGGCTTCCTGAATGTAGGGTGTTCTCCATGTTAAGAAGAACATCTCCTGTTATAACTATTATCATCATCATCATCACCATCAACTTTTTTTCGTTTTTAGCAAAAATCATAATGCTAAGAATAAGAACACGTGTAAATCATGTTTATGGAACACCTATACAACTGACAGTGAATCTTCCAAAATCACTGAATGGTAAGGCTCAGCAAGTGGGTACATTTTCTTTTCCTGTTTTTCTTTCAGTCTTTGGTTTGTCTATATTTTCAGTGCTTCATTCTTCGTTTTATCATCACTTAGTTATTCTACTGATCATGAATAAGAAGTTCTAAATGTTGTTTATATGAAATTGCAATAGGCAGTGTCTGGAGTATTGGAGTTGATGGGGTTCAGAATATGCCACTCTGAAATGTGCCACATTGGCACACTGAATATTTTAAGCTGCAGGAATTTGAGAAATGTCATGTCCAGGAAGGACTTTTTGACCGCCCCCAGAAACAAGCCATAAGACCCTCCTATGAAAGGTATCTTCCCTATATCCCAAGAAAAGATCTATTCTTATCTGAAGATGAAGGGATGACAAGAAGACTCTGAAAAACAGGCCTTGATAAATTTCCTAGGTTACTATGCTTCGCTCATACTCTTTCCCCTGATCATATTTTCCATGACCTTCTACTTTTCATGAAACCTAATATAAAAATGCTTAGGTTTAACTATTTCTTTAGGTCTTTATTTCTTTATGAAGACTCCCATGTCATGTAAAATTTATATTAAATACATTTCCAAGCTTTTCTTTTTTAATCTAACTTTTATTACAGGGATTTCAGCTGAGAATTTAGAAGGGTAGAAATAAAAGCTATTTTTTCCTTCCCTACAGAGCAAAAGTAATTGATTAAATAAATTGATGAAATATAAATTAGGAAGTGTTAGAGTCACTTTCAATAAAATTTAATTTTTTTTCATTAGGGAATACATATTAGTGTCAGCATATCAAACTTTTTAACATAGCTTTCGGAAAAGAAGTCGCCATTCACACTGACAACTTCTAAAAGAATAAAGACCAGGAAAAATAAGAATAGCTACTGTGATACTCTGCATTCTGCCCTATTCAGCACCTGTTATTACAGGAGAAGCTGAATTTAACCATTTTTAATTTTGTTGGCTTGACACTGAGGATAAAAGTAAAAAAAAAAAAAGAAAAAAAATTAACAAGCCAAAGTAGAAAGTAATCTTGATTGTTGAATAAAAAATTAAAGCCATTAGCTTTTTAATTTTTTTAAAGATTTGTTTATTTTATTTGAGAAAGAGAGCATGTGAGCATGGAGAGAAACAGAGAGAGAGAAAGAGAGAGAATCCTCCAGTAGACTCCTTACTGAGCAGGGAGCCTGATGCAAGGCTAGATCCCAGGACCCCAAGATCACGACCTGAAGCAAAATCAAGAGTAGGATGCTCAACTGACTGAGCTACCCAGGCACCTACCATATGCTTTTTAAAAATATTTCACAGTTGGGTGAACCATAAAAGGAGGGTACTTGTGATGAGCACTAGGTGTTGTACATAAGTTATGAATCACTAAATCCTACACCTGAAACTAATATTATGCTGTATGTTAACTAACTGGAATTTAAATAAAAGTTGAAAGAAAAAAATAAATAAAAGTACTTAATAGTTGGAAGGGGTTTATGTGATTAATCTTAAGAATATTGCCATATTTTATAGATTGTTATACCAAAGAAAATTATAGAACATACATTCAAATTTTTGCATAGATGCTTATTAAATAGTTTCTAAATCAATAAAAAAATAAATGGTGCATGAACAGGTATGTTTTAAAAAATTAAATTACCTGATTATTCAGCATTTTCTCTATATTATTTTTAGAATAGCAAGGTATTTTATTTCTTCTTAAAAATTCATTTTAATTGTTTAAAGATTTGAAGAAAAAATAATTTTACATGTACTAATTTTCAATTAAACATTAGTCAATAAAATCAGAGCCTACCAAAATTCAATAAAATTAATCTGTACTATAATAATTTGTACACATCATAAAAACATAATTCAGGGAATTACTTTAAAATACAATAGTGATATAAATCTTTTACCAAATTATCACTTGGTAACATTGACTGAGACTATCCATAAAAAAATAAAGAATATACAACTGTATAAAAATGATCTATAAATCTTACACTTTTTTATGATGTTCAATATTCTGGCACTTCCTCAGCAGAGAACTTGTCATTATTGTTTCCATGAATGGTATTCTTTTTATGGGGATACTGTTTGATTTGCTGTCTTCTTTCTGTTGGTCTACTATTTCTTCCTGATTTCGTCCTTCTGTATCTTCATGTAAGGAGTTGGTTAATGTGGAATGACTGGAATCAGAGTTCATCCATTTCTCAGAAGTATCTGGTGAGCCCAGTTTATATATGTCTGCACAAGAGTGGAGAACTCTATTTTGCAATATGCTATCATTATTTGTAAGGGCCAAATGATTTTGCTGGGCTTCTGATTCTTCTCTTTGGGTGATACTTACATTCCCATGTTCATGTGAATATCGATATTCATTACTAAGTGTCATTAATTTCTTAAAATACTGGCAGAGATTTTCTGCAGCATCCAATGTGACAAAATTCCTAAACAAATAATGAAGACATTTAATAATAAGAATTAAATCAGCAAAAGTTAAAATTTGTAAAAGTTTTGGAAATTTCCCTTGTATGGTTGACATGAAAATTAAGCCTTACTACAACATTTATTAAAAATTTTATTTCTTGTTGTTTATATAGAAATTTATCTCATTTCTAACAAAATTTGAAAATATTTGTTTAGCTAATTTAGATCCATCAATCCAGACAAAATGTCTGGAAGTTTTAGAACCATTTTTATTCTAGGTATTTTTGGTACAATTGAATGAGAAAAATCCATGCTTTTACTACCATAAACATGAGAAATCCTGGCTGCCTAAATTTGGAGAAGTTATTTATGAAACAAAGTTAAAAGTACTTTCTACATTGACTCTTGCTATGCAAAATATTTGTATTGGACTTTTAAACAAAGAACTTATATTATGGGAAAGTTTGCATTCCCCTTTTTCTCTGGAAAAAGAATCCATTGCAAAGAGAATTCAAATGCTTTAAGGCATAAATGGTGATTCTCTTGAACAACGTCGAATTTTTCTCTTATTGAGGTTATGGCTTATGTAATTAATCAAACTTTCTGTTTGCCAGATTTGAGGATCTCAATAGCAAATGTAAAGGACTTTGTATCTGTATGAAACTTTTTCTTGGCTACATTTTATTTATCTTCCCCTATTTGTTTTATTTTTTAATAATTTATTTACTTCAAATGTGTATTTTCTGATTGTATTTAATATATAGCCACAACATCTTATTTTTTTTCCTGAAACATGCAGGATGTAAATAAATATAAAGCCTTCAACCATACCATACAAAATGAAAGCTATATTTCCTAAAATATAGAGATAAACAGTGCTGTGTTCACAAAGGTATTATTAGCCATTATCCTAGGCTCCTCCAATATATTTTTTATATTTTATATTTCATTCATTTTGGTGACTACTAATGGCAGAAAAGTTTCGGTTCAATATTGGAATTTTAAGTACTTATGATTGGTGTTAAATTCAATACCATTTATCATTAATATAAAATATAGTCTATTTTCCATTATCAATGCCAAAATGAAACAAGCTGCAAAGAGAAGAGATTATACAGAGAAACTGAGAAATCTACATTTCAATATGAGGGATATCAGGGTCACCTTTATATACAAAAATTGCATATTATCACACATATGCAAAGAGATACAAGTTTGGTTTTTCACAAAGATAAGTATAAATAACCTTAGTATTTCTTAAAAGTAAACATTAATTATCTGTAACAATTGGAATTATTTTTAAAGTTCTGAGATTTGTTTTTAATCTGAATAGACTATATTCAAAAATATTTAGATAGAAGGGATCCCTGGGTGGCGCAGCGGTTTGGCGCCTGCCTTTGGCCCAGGGCGCGATCCTGGAGACCCGGGATCGAGTCCCACGTCGGGCTCCCGGTGCATGGAGCCTGCTTCTCCCTCTGCCTGTGTCTCTGCCCCCTTCTCTCTCTCTGTGTGTGTGACTATCATAAATGAATAAAAATTAAAAAAAAATTAGATAGAAAACAAATCATATATAGATGTGCATGTATGAATATGCAAAGAACAATAATTTATGATTATAATTTAATGATTAACTTTAGGAATTTTACATATTACAGTTATAATTCAGTTAAAATGGAAAATCATCATAAGTGAAAAATGAAATCGTTTTCCTTTTTCATTTGTGTTTTCTGGAGCAATGCAAATTAGAAAATACAGTTTTAGAAAGATCGATTATAATTCATTCATACTAACACACTCTGAATTTGGGATGGGGAATGGGAAGTTCTCTTTCTTTTATAACTTAGCGTCTGTTCTTCTGAATATGTATATGTGTTGACTGCTTTTCTCTACTGTGGTCTCCTAAATTTAATATATAAATATAACACATGTACAATAAAACTTAATACAGAATAAAGGTCATATGTATTATAAAACTTGCCTTATTCCATTGTAACTGTTTGTTTCATTTTCTCTTATATTGATCTGTGAATTGAGTATAAAGTGTAATACTTAGCTTATTTGTGTGTCTTACCTACAATAACTGTCAAATAAATTTGAGTGATTAATTGAATGACTTACTGAATAGATTATTGTCTTGAAACTATCCTCATGATTTCATTTATTTTATCTAATATTTTAGCACTTAAATTATATCTTAAATTATGTTTTTTAAAGAAGAATATCCCTGAAACACATAGTCCTAATCCAAAAAAAGTAACATTACATTAATCAGAGTATTTCTTAATGATTACATAATTTGCATTAATTCTCTAAATTATGACAAGGGGAAGAGAACAGTCTTACCTTCTCCCAGTAATATAGCTTTCAGTTAGTGAGTTGAATTCTTGAATCTGAGACTGACAAAATACCACAAAACGTCCTAATTCAGGTTGATAGTATTCTTCAGTGTGCCATTCTGAGTAAGGGTTTAGTATTTCACCATTGAGGATTCTTAGAGCTGGTAACATTTTCAGGAGAGATTGCCTATTGAAAGCAGGAAAAAACTTAATAATCTTGAAAAGGAGAGTTTATACCTAAAATAACCATATACCTTTTACTTAAACAATATTAAGTGCAGAGTATATCTCAGAAAATGCCATTATTGATTTTGTAGAGAAAATATCATTAAATTTGTTTAAAAAATTTATGGTATCATGTCATATACAAAGTTAGGTTTTAGAGACTTGACAAACACTTAACGGTTTTCCTCTATAATACAAGTGGTAAATTTAAGAAGCTGGAAACTTGAGGTGGGAGTAAATAAAAAGCTACAATATATAAAGAATAACATCAGATACATCCTTTTAAAAAGATGATAATATAATTATATTACTAAAATTAGCTGTTTATTTCAGAAATAGAGGTCAATTAATTGTTTCTCTTGATAAAACATACTTAAGAATAGAGCCAAAACAAGACCAGTAAGAGATCACCCTGTTTATCAGGATCTGAAAAATATAAACTTATATTTGTTTCTGAATCTTGCTAAAGATTATAATAATAAAATCTTTGAGGTATGAGCAAAAGTCTGTATCAATTTAAAAGTCTAATGCTGTGAAAAACCAAGCCAGACAGCAAGAGCTGTCCACCAAACCTAGCCATTTAATAAGTACTTCCCAACCTTTCATAGGGGTACTCTGGGATTCTTTTACAAGGCCACTAATGGTCACAGGAGTAAAATGGACTTCTTAAATGAATAAAACCCCTTATTTAAAAACTAACATTTCCTATGAGGAAAAGTACAAACTGCTACAAGATATCAAAGAACTAAATAAATAGAGAGGTCTCCAATGAAGATATCTTCAGAGATAAGAAATTCAATATTGTCAAGAAATGAATTCTTCTCAATCTGATCTATAGATTAAATGCATGCAATCCTACTAAAAATACCATCAAGGTATTTTGTGTATGTCAACAGACTGACCTTAAAGTTTATAAAAAGATGGAAAAATCCAAGAATAACCAATTCCATATTGAAAAAGAACAAAATTAGAAGACTAACACTTTTGACTTCAAGATTTACTGTGAACCTCCAGTAATCAAGACAGTATGGTACTGGCAAAAGAACACACAAATAGATCAGTGGAACAGAATAGAGAGCCCAGGAGTAGAACACCATAAATAGAATAAACTAATCTTTGACAAATAAGCAAAGGCAATACAATGGAGCACAGGTAAATGATGTTGAACAATTAGATAGATATCTACAAGCAAAAATGTGAATCTAGACACAAACTTTGTACCCTTCACAAAATTTAACTCAAAATGAGTCACAGACCTAAATATAAAATGCAGAATTATAATACTCCTAGAAGATAACACAGGAGAAAATCTAGATGACATTGGGTATAATGATGATTTTTTAGATATTACACCTAAGACACAACTCTTGAAAGAAATAACTGATAAGCTGGATTTCATTAAATTTAAAAACTTCTGCTCTGTGAAATGTCAAGAGAAGGTGAAGACAAGCCATAAAATGGGAAAAATATCTGATCAAGCGTTCTTATAAAAATATAAAAAGAAATCTTAAGACTCAACAATAAGAAAATAAACATACTAATTAAAAAATGGGCTGACACCTCACCAAAGAAGATATACAGATGGCAAGTAAGCATATGAAAGATGTTCAACATTATTTGTCATTAGAGTATTGTAAATTAAAATAACAAGATACTAAACAAACAGTAAGATACAATAACAAGATACTATTATCCATATATTAGAATGTCCAATCCAAAAAGCAGACAATTTCAAATGCTGGTGAAGATGTGAAGAAACAAAAACTCTCTTAAAGAAACAGAAACTCTTGTGAAGAAAAGGAAACTCATTCATTGCTGGTGGAAATGCAGAATCAGTGTAGCTACTTTGGAAGGCAGGTTGGTATGTTGCAAAAGTAAGCATACTTTTACTCTAATTCAGCAATGTGCTGAATTATCCAAATGAATTAAATGGATTTATCCAAATGAATTAAAAATGATGTCTGCACCAAAATCCCCACACAGATGTTAACAGCAGGTTTATTTGCAATTGCCAAAACCCAGAAACAACCAAAATGTCTTCAGTAGGTAAAGGATAAGTAAACTGTGTTATATCCATACAAAGGAAAATTATTTAGCACTAAAGAAATGAACTATTAAGCCATGAATAGACATGGACAAATCTTAAATGCATATTACTAAGCAAAAACAAAAACAAAAACAAAACACAATCTGATAGGGCTACATACTGTATGATTCCAACTTCATGAAATTCTTGAAAAAAGGAAAACTATGAAGACAGTAAAAAGATCTATGTTTGCCAAGTATTAAGGTGGAGGATAGGATGAACAGGCAAAGCATACAGCATTTTTAGGGCAGTGAAGCTGTTTTATATAAAACTACTACATAATGGATACATGTCATTATACATTTGTCAAAACCCATAGAATACACAATACCAAGAGTAAACCCTAAAGTAAAGTATAGACTTCAGGTGATGTGTTGATGTAGTTTTATCAATCATAATAAGTATACTAATTTAGTGCAGGATGTTGATAGTAGGGAAGGTTGTCCATATGTGGGGACAGTGTGTAGGTGATATTCTCTATATTTTCTGCTTAATTTTGCTAACATAACCCTCTCTAAAAAATATGAAACATGCAGGATGTTAGGGCAGCCCAGGTGGCCCAGAGGTTTAGCACCACCTTCAGCCCAGGGCCTGATCCTGGGGACCTGGGATCGAGTTTCTCCCTCTGCCTCTCTTTCTCTCTCTGTGTCTCTCATGAATAAATAAATAAAATCTTTTAAAAAATGAAGTTTTTAAATTAAAAAACAAAACAAACAAACACAGTTCCTAAAAACTAAATGAAGGATGGCAAGATAAGATTACTAAAATGCAAAAGTTTAAGAAGGAAAACCCCAGTCAGTTATTTCTTCTACCTAGATGATAGTCAGGGTCAATATCTCCATTTATACAAACACAGTTGTAAAGTATAATTTTATATATTAACATAAATACATATAATTTATATTTTATATATTTATGTATAATTTATATATAAATAAAGGAAGTGGGGTCTATTAAGGGACAAATGCCAATGGTCAATAAAGTCATAACACATTGCTACATATAGTTATGATCTTAATAGTCTTAGGTTTAATAAAAGATAACCACGAGAGGTATAAATACATCTCCTTCAATTAAAACACAGAAAGAAAAGAAGAATCCTACAGTTTTTCATTTATTGGGGACACATGATTAATTTACCACCCTCACCTCCCTTTACTCTCTGAAAAATAATACCTTTTTTTCTTATAGGTATTTAAGTAAGGAAAGAGGGAACACAAATAGATTTTGTTCTTCAAGATAATTTTCAGATGTTTTACAATGTTTAAGAGTGTAAACTAGTTAAGAAAACTTGGGTTTATCACTCATTTGACTAAGATCAAATGAAAATTTAGGCCTATGTATTTTAAACTTTCTTAAGGCTTTTCTTAGGCTTGAAGCTACCAATATTTCTCATATCATAAAAAGCCACACTTACCACAAAAGGTTAAATAAGTAGCATATATTTGTGTTTCTGTTTTGATTCATTTTTAGATGTGGTTCAAAAGCAGAATGCTAATTAAGATAATAGCTATTCATCACAGGGGTGATGAAGTAACCAGAGGTAATTACATAGGTACAATATTAAATATAACATAAAATTTTTGACTGAGGCTATCATCAAAGCAAGGAAAGGTTAATCTCTGAAAATGAAGCTGGTAATAATTAAAATATAACAGAGAGATTAACTATCCATATTCTATCCAATCAAATTATTTTTACTTTACTAATGAAGCTACTTCGCATTCTAAATATCTCTCAAAGTATCCAGTCAACTTTTCTTCAAGACATGACTGTAATGTCAAAATAACTTATTTATAGCTATAAAATGACAGATATGAAATAAAGATGTGATATTTTTTTGAAATGTGATAATAAAGGGCATTAAAAGTTAAAACTGTAAAGGTGTTCATACATCCTAAAAGAGATGCTCTAATCTTATTAATGATCTTATTTCTTTAGATCATATCTTCTAAAATACAGAAAAGTAAACATAAGGCTTCAATAACGATGAAACTAGCCTTAGATAATCCAACAGTTCTAATTTTTTGGGGTACCAAGCCAATTTCTGTCTGATATCTTGGTCTCCAGAGTGGACCTGACCAGAGAAGGAAATGAGGTACGCTAATAGCAGGCTTTGGTCTTTGAATAGTTATATCTTAGAAGGAAAATTAGATAAATCAGATTTTCTTATTGTAAATTGGACATCTTCAGAGTTAGGTAAGGCTGATTTGTTTATTTCTATTGTACAGTCATTTCTGGTTAAACAAAACAGTAAGCTGTTGGACCTAAACAACTTTTCAACAGGATCTTGGACCTACAGTGATAGTGCAGATGAAGTAACACTTAAGACTTGAAGAGCTATCTTTCAGGTCTCATTTTGTCTAATTGAGGAGGTGTCAACAAAAGGAAGAAAATACTCATGCTGTTATCATGAGAGCCACAGCATCTCATGTCTCTATTTTTTATCTTAGTTACTCTCTAAATCCACAGGGATGGAAATTCAAGGCTAGATCCTTCTATGTGTGTCTTTAACCCTGAAGGGCAGTGTCTCTGAAAAGAATGTCCTTGAACTACTGTTATCAGTAGTACCTGGGATGCTTTTTAATTTTTTAAATTTTACTTTAATTTATTGCAATATATTATTTTGATCAAAGTATATAAAGAAAATTTGACCTCATACAGATATGGTGTTGGAAAGTGGAAGAGTATTATTTTGGGGGCTGGAAGAGAATTTTAGTAGCCCTTTCAGATCATTGAAGATATTCTTTTGTGCCACTACACCAAAACTTAACAAGTAGTAGTTTATTAAAGGTTAGTTGCAATGTGGTACCTGAAACCATACTGATGAATATTTTGCACCCCGTTATCTTACAGTCCATTGGTTGGTTTATCCTAAATTTTGAACCCATCTTCGATGCATGCATGCATGATTTTGACCCCATAAGCCCCCTGAAAGGGTCCTGGGATCTCGAAGGAGTCTTCATGTTTTTCCTTTTTTCCCCCCAATTATTGCTTATTTTTAAAATTTAAGTTCAATTGCTTAACATACAGCATATTATTAGTTTCAAGGTAGAGTCCAGTGAGTCATCAATCTTATACAACACCCAATGGTCATTCCAGCACATGCCCTCTTTAATGTCCATCACCCAGTTACACCATCCACTACCCCCCTCCCCTCTAGTGACCCTCAGTTTGTTTCCTATGATTAAGAGTCTCTTATGGTTTGTCTCCCTCTCTGATCTTGTCTTATTTCTCCCTCCCTTCTGCATGCTCCTTTATTTTGTTTCTTAAATTCCACATATGAGTGAAATCATATGATAATTGTCTTTCTTTGACTGGCTTATTTTGCTTAGCATAATATCCTCTAGTTCCTTTTTTTTTTTTTTTTTTTTAATATCCTATAGTTCCATCCACTCCTTGCCACTGGCAAGATGTCTTTTCTTTCTCCCTCTTTCTCTCTCCCTTTCTTTCTTTCTTTCTTTCTTTCTTTCTTTCTTTCTTTCTTTCTTTCTTTCTTTCTTTCTCTTTTCTTTCTTTCTTTCTTTCTTTCTTTCTTTCTTTCTTTCTTTCTTTCTTTCTTTCTTTCTTTCTTTCTTTCTTTCTTCTCCTTCCTTCCTTCCTTCCTTCCTTCCTTCCTTCCTTCCTTCCTTCCTTCCTTCCTTTTATGACTGAGTAGTAGATTCAGTTATCCCAAAGATGGTGGGTTCTGGGGAATTTCATTTTTAAAATAGAGCCTTTCTTATGTACCTTAAAGAATTAAGAACCACTGCATTGGGAAGAAAATAGACTACAACAGAGTTGTGAGTTGTAATAAAATCAGAGATGGGGGGGTGCCTGGGTGGCTCAGGTGGTTAGGGTTATGCATTTGACTCTTAGCTATCAGGTCATGATCTGAAACTAAGCCCCTTATCAGGCTCTAGGCTCAGCAGAAGTCCACTTCCCCTCTCCCTTTCCTGCTGTCCCCCTCCTCCCCTGTCTTGTGCATATGCCCACATGTGCTTTCTCCTCTTTGTCTCTCAAATAAATAAATCTTTAAAATGTATATATATAAAATAAATCAGAGATGTTCTGGGTTACACTTAGAAAAACAACTCTGTAGTTCTAATCATTTGGAAATTGTCCTACTTAAAAGTTTGTAGCATGCCCTGTATGTCAGAGAATTTGCTAAAATAAGAGATACTACAGGCCTGGACAGTTATATTCCAACAATCTATTTACTGATTAACATTACCATTGGTTTTACATAAATGGTATGAAAGATTCTTAGAAAAGTATTCTTGTAACACTGAAGTTACAGAGTGCATATTGAACCAGCTTTCTATTCAGAAAAAACTAGTGACAGGGGCGCTTAGGTAGCTCAGTCACTTAAGCATCTGCCTTCAGCTCATGTTGTGATCCCAGGGTCCTCGGATGGAGCCCCGCCTCTGTCTCCCTGCTCAGCTGTGAGTCTGCTTCTCCTTCTTCCTCTGCCCCTCCCCCTGCTTGTGCGCTCTCTCTCATTCTCTCTGTCAGATAAATAAAATCTTTAAAAAAAAAAAAAGAATTGATGACAAAATGAAGAGCCATTTTAACTAAATAATTTAATATAATCCTAGAAGTAAAAATAAAAGAATTTGCTTTATCAGATTAATGTAAAGATCAATACTTTACCACCAGTATATTATATTTAATAAAACAACTCTTTATGCTCTGGACAATGAAAATAATGAAAAATAAATATATGCAAATGTAATACAGGCTATTAGGTTTGTTTCTAGATATTGCAAGTGGCACTATGTGGAAGTTGTTTGGATGTTAACCAACCAGATTAGCAAGGGGCAAAATGATAATTTTGTCATCAAATACTATATTTTGGACATGGTGATTGACATAGATATCACCATGTACAATAGTGTAGCTAGCTACACGTAATTATAGAGAATGTGGATCTACAGTCTTGAATTTTTACATCAAAAATATTTTGATATTACATTTGTCACCTTTATATAAAAAGAGATTCCAAACAGTTGGAGTGAGAATATTTGAAACTTCTTTGGATATAAAAGTTCAGTTTGTTTGGCTTTTTTTATTTTTTATTTTTTCATTTTTTTTATTTGTTTATTTTTTGTGGAGGTCCAGGTGCGCCAGTGCACTGGGAGCCCCCTTTGGCTTTTAAAGAGCATGACAATATCTTGAAGTTTTGATTTATATGAAAAACATCCAGATTAGATTCAGTGTTTTATGTTAAACACTGTTCTTATTTATTTATTTATTTATTTATCTATTTATTTATTTATTTATTTATTTAAAGGAATGGTTCTCAGATCTGTATAAATTAGCAGTGCAATGAGCTGGCCTTAAGTGCAAATGCAGCCTTATGAGAGTCTATGATGAATATAGTAGATAGTACTGTAACAAGTTGATTCATGTTGGAAATGAAGTATAAGGATACTGTGAGATCTCAGCATTAGTTTTTCCAGCTGGGTTCCTCCGGGCCAAGGGCTGAATCAATATTTCATTTAGTGAAAACTTCCTGGTGAATATTCTGTCGCTTAAGAGGCTCTATTAATCATTAATGAATGAATCACATTCCCAAAGGAGATTCCAAGCTGAGTCTGTAGATTAAGTTTAAAAAGAGGTTTTTTTTTTTTTTTTTTTTTTTTTAGCACATCAGTTTTGTTCATGTTATCACTGGCCAGACATGAAAGTAAGAAGCCAATTGGGAAAATCTATAACTAATCCCTTTGTTGGTATCAAGGGGTTATGTAAAGTTCATTGGAACACACTGCTTAAAGTTTGACTTGATCTTTTCATTAACGATTCCATATTTTATAGATTACTAGATTTTAAACCCTTTAGATAACTGAATCTCTTCTTGAAGTTATGAGAGGAGAGCTGTACTAGGCCAACTGATCAAAGTGAAATTTGATAAGCAAAGTTTTCAAGTTGCTATTAATCTAGTCCGGTAAAGTTCATTTAAACATAGAGATTATAATAACTAAATAAGTGTACATGTTTATAATATAAATACCGTATTTTTCTTTCAATATTATGTTTAATTAAATATTTTCTTTAAAACTGTAAAATATGATACTTAGTAGTAGGGTAGTGGTAAAATGTGAATATTTATCTTTATATATTTAAATAGATTTATATCAATATTTTTTACTGTGAGCTTATTTTATTCAACAAACTAAGTATTTATTGTTCATGCAAAAAAACATAAGTAAACTCAAAGATTATTTGGGACACAGGTTTATTTCTAGTTATTGCAACTGGCAACATGGCAGCTATTTGAATGGAAATTTAGATCAGCAAGAGAATCCATGTTTATTTGCACAATGTCTAATTGAAAAACCATGTCCCCTAAAGAGCTTGCTCTGTAAATTGGGCACAACCACCTATTTTTGTTTGTTATCATATATCTGGTCTGTATAGTTACTGAGGAAAATGAAGATATCCACCTAAAAACAACCCATTGGGTATTTTCCTTATAAATAATAGCATGTGCCAAGCAGAGCCTTTTGGACACTCCACTTTTATGTAGTAAGTTTCACTCTAAGTTTTGCTTTCTAAAAATGAGGACCCAAAGGAGTGCCTGGTTAGCTCAGTCAGCTGAGCATTTGACTCTTGATTTCAGCTAAGGTCATGATCAGAGTCCTGAGATCGAGTCCTAAATTAGGTTCTGTGCTCAGTGTGGACTCTGCTTGTCCCTTTTCTTCTGCTCCTCCCCCAGCTCATCTATGTTTTTTCTCTCTCTCAAATAAATAAATAAATAAACAGATAAATAAATAAATAAAATAATAAAAATGAATAAAAATGAGGACCCCAAACCTAGGAAATAGTGTTTTGAACCTCAGTGTAAGGAGGGACGCCTGGGTGGCTCAGTGGTTGAGTGTCTGCCTTTGGCTCAGGGCATGATCCCAGGGTCTGGGATTGGGGCTTGCATCAATAATAAGATCAATTGTTAATTTATAGGTAATAATACTTTCAATCACTAAAGTAAAATTTAAAAAATTCAATAGAAACTCAGAGGGCCTGAAATAAATTTTTTCAACCTTTGACACGTTGTACTGTAAAATTCTATAAGGTATTCCTTCAATAAATAATTTTGGTCATCTATGACATATACATATATATCATATACATATGTATCATATATACACACACAGCTTATTTGGTTACCTAGGAAAATAAAAATATCTATGTAAGAACAACCCATCAGATATTTTCATTATAAATAATATCACCTGGGCAGCCCAGGTGGCTCAGCGGTTTAGCGCTGTCTTCTGCCCAGGGCGTGATCCTGGAGAACTGGGATCGAGTCACACGTCGGGTTCCCTGCATGGAGCCTGCTTCTCCCTCTGCTTGTGTCTGTTCCTCTCTTTCTCTCTCTGTGCCTCTCATGAATAAATAAATAAAATATTTTTAAAAAAATATCACCTGCCAAGCAGAGCCTTTTAGACATAATTACTCTTCTTTTTGTAAAGAAGGTAACTCACATTAAAGTCACTCTTCCAGTTCTAAACTAGAAAGATCTGTACAATAATCTGGGACTACTTCCACTACTTAATTTTAGCCACTTTTTAATGCCTGGACCCTCTAATAACATTTAATTTGGCCATTTTCCCTAATCTTTTATTACTTCACTCCTGAAAAAAAGTTTCCCAAATCCTATTTTCCTTTTCATACAACTATTCAAAAATTCTCTATAGCTTCTTAAAAATAATGGCTAATATTTATCAACTGTGCTATATGCTAGGCACAAATATAAAATGCTTTTATGGATTAACATATTTAGTCCTCACAAAGACTGCTGGCCTACTCTGATGCTGATGTTCTTCTCTACATGTTCTGGCCTCTTTTGCAATTAGTTTGGCCTTATGACTGGTTACAGCCAGTAGAAAATGTGACAAGTGATCAATGCCACTTTTTTTTTTTTAAGATTTATCTATTTATTCATGAGAGACAGAGAGACAGAGACATAGGCAGAGGGAGAAGCAGGCTCCCAGTGAGGGGGCTGATCCTGGATCCCAGGATCCTGCCCTGAGCTGAAGGCAGACAGACGCTCAACTGCTGAGCCACCCAGGTGTCTCTCAATGCCACTTTTGAGAGCAGAGTTGTTAAATATCAGTTGTTCTTTCCTTGTGGTTTCTTCCCATCTCTCTCACCAGAATCTACTACCTAAAACAGTCATACTATATTGAAGTCATACGACACAGAGCCACAAAATGGAAGTATCCTGAGTTTCTGAGTCTGCTTACATTAGACAGGCTGAACTCATCACATCAGACTCAATATAAACAAAAAATAAACTTCTATTGTATTAAACGACATAGATTTCTGGGTTTGTTATGTAGTACAACCTATATTACCTTAATGAATAAATCCTGAGGTAGCTATTATTATTATATCCATTCTATAGATAAAGACACTGAGACATAGCTAGATAAGTAACTTGTACAAGGCAAACAGCTGGGAAGTGGTGGAACTAGACATGCACCTGAGCAGTTTACTCACAAGGTCTATACATATATGTAGCATCCTACAGGCTCTCTCCATGACCGCTGGATAAAGGAGACCTTTAGCACACGAGGCCCTTTACAATTTGTTAGCAATAGATCATGTGAAACAGTTAAGCATAGTATTTAAATTCCAGGCTTTAGAACTCAAATCCCTTCGTTGACACTTACATCATAACTGGGCAAATTACAAGGAATCCAAGCTTTAGTAAATACCTCTGTAAAATCAGAATGATAATTATAGAACCCAACTCAGAGTTGCTGTGGAGTAATATGTGGATATATCGCCCATTCTCTGACCCACTGTAAATGTACACACTTGACTTCTTACTTCCTTCCAAAGGTACTACATCCACCTTACATCTAAATAGACCAAAACCTAACCTTGCCTATCATATTTCCTCCTTTTTGTAGATATTTTCTCCATAAGAAATGCTTTTGTTTTTTCCTTTTAACTTGATTTTAAACCTTACCAAACTTTTGAGGTTTAACCCAAAGTTTGCCTCTTCGGGAATGATAGTTTTTCCTGGACACACTAAATTAAGGTGGGATTTCTAAAGCATATCTGTTGCCTACAGTAGTCATCTGACACTGGTATTAGGTACTGAAATCTAACAGTTAAAGAGCACAAACTGAAGCTTGATTACATCAAATCCCGGCTCTTCCACTAGCTAGCTGTGCAACCTTGGGCATGTTATTTAGCCTTTATATGATTGTTCCCCCACCTGTAAAATGTGAATAATAGGTAGCAATTTCATTAGGCATATTGTGAATATTAAATGAGAGAACAATGCTGGATACAAAGGAAACACCATGACAGCATTTGCTATCACTATTAGCTGTCATGGCTATCATTTCTGCATATATTTTATATCCCTATCAAGATTATAAACATGCTTTGAAATCCCAGAGTGCACAGAATTTCCTTTAGAGTGTCTAAAATGTTAGGACATTGGCTGGAGGTAGTAATCATACATTAAATATTTGGTGATGTAATAAGAGCCCATAGTGTGGTTAGCCTTGACATGGAAAATAATAGATTTCTGAATGTTTACCATGTTCCATGAATTGTTACCAACAAAACATGTGTATTATATTCAATTATCATTACTACCCCATAAAATAGGTACTATTATGATCCTCATTTTACCAGTGAGGATTCAGACACATAGGAAAGTTGTTACTTATCATATCATACAGTATGGGGCAGGAACAGTTTAAAAACACAGTGATTTCCAAACATTAGTGTGCATCAAATCATTCAAAAGGCTTGTTGAAACACCAATTTACTAAACATCATCCCCTAGTTTCTGATTAAGTGAGTATGGGCAGTGTCCAAAATTTTGCATTTCTAACAAGTGTCCAAGTGATGGTGAAGTTGCTTGTCTAGGGAAACATCTTTGAAAACCACTTCACTGGGTTGTAGTCTTTCCTCTTTACTAACAGCTTAAATTGCACCTGGAAATAGATGTTTCTAAAGTAGAAATTGACAAGTTCTATTCTAAAACATGTAAAAACATACCAATTTCCTTAAAAAACAGTATAACTTCAGAAATTTATGTGGAAACTGAGCTTTAAAGAAAATATAAAACTAGATTTTCTAGCAAAGATAATAACTCTTCTGTGATACACAGGCTATCAACAAGTAGCAAATTACACAGTTATTTGACTTGGTATAAAAATGCTATTTATTAACCAAAGATCAATTAACAAATTCATAATAATCAATATGTGTAGAAAAAGAGTGTCAGAGGTTTGCAATGGGCTCAGACAAGGGAGGGAAAGAGACTACCTCCTAGATATTCTTATGTTGTTTACAAGTGGATATAGTTAGATAGAGAAATTTTAAACATCACCAGATTATTGATTCTTCTGTAAGATACATTCCTTTGGAAGTCATCAGAACCAGGATCTTCCTGGCTATGGCCACACATCACAGGAATGTCAAATCACGACAAAGACTCAACTGCTTCTTCCCTAGGATCAGATGTCACAACAACTTTCTTTTCAATTATACATTCCTCCTTGTCTATATTTGATTCATAAATGTTGTATTTTCACTATCTAATCAAATCGATAGGATTTACAGATTTGATCCAAAGTCTGATGATTCTGAAGTAAGTTTCCCCACCTGAATTTCAGTACCTATTTTCCTTTCTCTGTACTTAGTGTGTTGTCAAACTTATCTTGCAAAATTAGGCTATAGGCCCTGTCTAGTCTTAGCTTGTTCTATCTTGATGTGCCCATGACTTGACATGATATAAATGTCAAATGTACAATAAATCATGTTAGACTATCTTACAAATGCATGCTGCTGGACATAAAGAGAGACAAAAGTTTAGGTCAGAATCATCAGCAATATTAGAAAACTGGACATATGCAAAGTCTTTCAGAATTCTGGGATTTAATTCACTTGGACCTGGGTAAATGATTAATGATCTGAGGATGTATGAGAGAAAACCACTTAAGGCCAAAGGCAAGAATTAGGGGGAAGTAAAAGATAGAAAAATTATTGGAACCCATATAGGGCTGGAAGTAATTCATATCAGCCAAAGTTGAAAGGGTATTTTAGGTACCAGAGAGAAAACTCAGAAATTTGGTGCCATAGCAGTAAAGCTAAATTGGCAATAGACTAAACATTTCTTTGAGACATCCCTAACAGAACTTAAAAGCAAGCTTTAAAAGCATCTCACCAATTTTAAGTAACTTATTAGCTGCACATCAGAAATAAAATAGATGTTGCCTAAAGAAAAAGAACCAAATTAAGAAGTCAACAGCATAAAATTTGAGGTGTCCAGAATACAATAAAAATTGATCCAGTATGCAAGAATCGGGTATATATGACCCAGAATTGGGGGGATCAACAGAAATAGACCCCCAAATGATACAAATGATGAAACTAGCAGACAAGGATTTTGAAACAGCTATTATAAATATTCTCCATATGTTCAAGAAGATTCAGGAAAATACAAGCATGATTTGGAGAGAAATGGCAAATGTTAAAAAAAAATGAAACTTCTAGAGATGAAAAACATAGTATCTGAACTCTGAACTGATAAAGTCTGGATGGGATTAACATCAAAATAAATGTATAAGAAGAAAATATCAGAGAACTTGAAGATATGGCAATAACTATTTAGAGTGAAGTACAGGCAGAAAAAAAGTATAAAATACATAAAAGAACAGATCAATAGCAACTTCTAGAATATATCAAGTGATTTAATATTGGTGAAACTGGCATCCTAGTAAGACAAGACAGGAAGGAGGCAGACAAAATATGTGAAAAAATAATGGCCATTTTTTTTAAATTTTATGGAAACCTCTAATTCATCAGATTCAAGATGAGTAAATCTATATAAAACCACAGAAAAACACATTATAATAAAATTACTGAAAACCACTTATAAAGAGAAAATATTAGGAGTGCATGACTTAGTTAAGTATGTCTTCAGCTCAGGTCATGATCCCAGGTTCTGGGATTGAGCCAAGAGAAAAAATATTAGAAGTCTCCTAAGAGAGTGTTGGTAGACTTTTCATCAGATAACAATGAAAGCCATAAAAGAGCGGAGAGGTATTTTTAAAGCCTGGGAGAGGCAACTGACTGCAAAGGGGCATGAGGTAATTTTTAAGGTGATTAAAATGTTTAATATCTTGATTGTGGTAGTTTACACCATATTCATACTCATAAACAAAACTGTTTGTGGGATGAAAATTATCTCAAAAAAGCTCATGCAAAAAAATGCTGGTCATTTTAGGGGGGGGGAATGGTGTTAGCATAATATGAGAATTCAGGTTAGAAAAACTTTTTTAAAGAAGAAAATTCATTCTAAAAAATTACAAAATATTTTTCTTCTATTATATCTAGGTACTGCAATATTTCAAAGAGAAGCATTAATTCACATATGCTTATAATTCATACTTTAACAGACGCCAAATATCTCTTTTAAATGTGTTTTCTAGAAATACAAGCCCCAAGTTAACATCATACAAAAACTGTCATATAATCAACGATATGGATCAAAATAATTATTTTAAATTTGTATTAGTTCATACATGTACAAAATTATTTGAGGTTGAAGACAGTTTTTAAACTAATATTGCAAAAATTTCTTGTTTTGAATAGCATTTAAATTATTTTTATTGACTTTTCCTAAGCAATTAATATGCACAGAACAATTTTCATCAAATTGCGTTTTCTGCAACTATAATAAAGTATATAATAGGGTGCAAGAAGGTTTTTTACCTCCAGTCTATTTCTTGAAGAAGTGGGTTTCCAGTGAGAGACAATTCATGGAGAGAATAGCATGCATCAAACCATCTAATGGCACTTGTAAGATCTATAGAAAATAAATAATAATAATCATTATGAAAGCTAATACATAGAAAAAAATAATCATAAATAAATGACCATTTATTTATTGGTTAGATATTAAGGAAAGCAACAAAATTATTTATTTTGCAGAACACAGTATGCCTTTAAAAAGGGATTATATTAAAAACACAGACTTTGCTGTTAGAAGATATATTTCTCCCATTTAGCAGCTTTGTGAACTTCTGTAAACCATGCAATTACTCTGTGATTCAGGCTTGTACCTATCTTATTAGATCATGGTTAAATGAAGTAATATGTGTAAAGGGCTTAGAACAGTTTGTGCCAGATTGTTAGGACAAAATCTAAAGAAGTGAAATTAAAGTAATAAGTGGTAATGTTGAACACATACCTAAATAGAATTACACAGACCTATTTTACTTTCAAAAGTAAGAATAGTAGGATTTATCCAGGTTACATTGCAGAGTTAGTTGTATTGAATTGCTCTCCCACAGAAAACTATCACAAAACTGGACAATACATATGAAGCACTTGTTTTTAAACCTGACTCTAAGAGATGGGAGACATATATGGTAAGTCTACAATCATAGTGGTTTTCTGTCTGAAAGCAGTTTACCACTTCAGAGCAATAGAGACCAAATTAAGAAGCTCTTTTGATGAATGAAGAGGCAAAGATGAGAACGAAAGCTGGAATTTATGATGAAAAGTACAAGAAGGAACTGTTGTGAGGAAGGAACTGGGGGAAGAAGTCTGTGTGAAGATTCACCACAGGTCCATGGACAAGTATGAGGGGTTACATACACAACCTAGCAGAGATCACCAGCTGTAGGGCTAAAAGCTGAATGACAACAATAAGTTCATGAAGCAGTAAGACATAGGGGTCTCTGCCCAGCCAAAATGAGACCTAACTGAATATCTTATAGATGGAGCTACAATCCAGAGAGACGATGCAGTAGGAGTGAATACAATGCCCTGGGGTAAGGACACACAGTAAGAACTGAAAACTAAAATGGCTTGTACTAAGAGAGAATGAAACTGAAGATAGGAAAAAAAAATCCATAAATACTTTAACTGCCAGCCAGAACTGAACTTAACTGCCTTTAAAAGGAAAACAATGATTTCCAGACTTGTATACTGTATTATGTACAATATTCAACATACAGTTAAAAATTACTGAACGTATCAGGGCACCTGAATAACTCAGTTGGTTAAGCATCTGCCTTTGGCTCGGGTCATATCTCATGGTCCTGGGATCAGCTCCACATCAGGCTCCCAGTTCATCAGGGAATCTGCTTCTCCCTCTCTCTCTGCCCAGCCCCCACCCCACCCCATTCATGCTCTCTCTCTCTCTTTGTCAAATAAATAAATAAAAGTCTTCAAAAATGATGTAGACATATCAACAAAACAGATTTTGAGACAAACACACTAAAAAAAACCTGTAATACGAGACAAAGAAGAGTGTTACATAATCATAAAAGGGAGACAGAACATAAAGACTCCTAACTCGGGGAAACGAACTAGGGGTGGTGGAAGGGGAGGAGGGCGGGTGTTGGAGGGGAAGGGGTGACGGGCACTGAGGTGGACACTTGATGGGATGAGCACTGGGTGTTTTTCTGTATGTTGGTAAATTGAACACCAATAAAAATTAATTAAAAAAAAATCATAAAAGGGATCAATCCAACATGAGGGTATAACATTGTAAATATTTACACAGCTAATGCAGGAGCACCTAAATACTTAACGTAAATATTAACAGCCTTAAAAGAAGAAGTAGACAGCAACACAATAATCATAGGGGACTTTAATATTCCACTTACATCAATGAACAGATTATCCAGATAGAAAATCAAGAAGAAAACATGTCTTAGACAATATATTAGACCAGATGGATTTAAGAGATATTTATAGAATATTCCACCCCAAAGCAACAGAATAAGCATTCTTCTCAAGTGCACATGAAACATTGTCCAAAGTTGATCATATGCTAGGCAATAAAACAGGTCTTAATAAATTTAAGACTGAAATCATATCAAGCATATTTTCCAGTATAATGGTATGAAATTAGAAATAAATTTAAAAAAGAAAATTAAAAGTCACAAATATGTGGAGATTAAACAACATGCTACCAAACAACCAATGCTTCAAAGAAGAAATCAAGAGAAATTTTTTAAAAAGCCTTGAGACAAATGAAAATGGACATATAACATATCAAAATTTAGGAGAAGCAGCAAAAGTAGTTCTAAGAGGAAGTTCACAGGGATAAATGCCTACCTCAAGAAATAAGAAAAGTCTCAAATAAACAACCTAACTTTATACCCCAAGGAACCAGAAAAAGAAGAACAAATGAAGTACAATGTTATTAGAAGGAATAAAATAATAACAAAGATTGAAGCAAAAATAAATGAAATAAAGACTAAAAAGAGAAGAGAAAAGATCAATAAACCTAAGAATTGGTTCTTCGAAAAAATAAAGTTGGCAAACTTTAGCTAGACTCAGAAAAAAATAAAAAAAGACTCAAATATATAGAATTAAAAAATAAAAGAACTGTTACAACTTCTTCCATAGAAATACAAGGGATCATACACTGCTAGGAACATTTATATGCCAACAAATTGGGATAACCTAGAAAAAAATGGGTACATTCCTAGAAACATACAACCAAGATTGAATCATGATGAAGTAGAAAATCTGAACAGATAAATTACAAGTTATTCAATTATTGATTGAATCAATAATCAAAACCTCCCAAGGAACAAAAGTCTAAGATCAGATGGTTTCGCTGGTGAATTCTGAAAAACATCCACAGAAGAATTAATACTAATCCTTCTCAATCTCTTCCAGAAAGAAGAGCAAGAACTCTTCCAAATCCACATTATGAAGTCAGCATTACCCTGATACCCAAACTAGATAAGAACACGACAACAATATTATAACCCAATATTCTTGTTAAACATAGATACAAAAAATTCTCGGCAAAATATTAGAAAACTAAATTCAATAATATGTTAAAAATTCATATACCATGACTAAATGGGATATATCAACATCCACAAGTCAATCAGTGTAATATACCACGTTAACAAAATTAAGGATAAAAATCATATGATATCTCAAGTGATACAGAAAGAGCATTTGACAAAATTCAAAATCCACTTATGATAAAAATGCTCAACAAAGTGGGTGAATGTACCTGAACATAATAAAGGCCATATATTTTCGGACAACCCAACAGCTAACATCATCCTCAATGATGGAAAGGTGAAGCTTTTCCTCTAGAAGGTCAGAAATAAGACAAGGATGCCTACTCTCACAACTTTATGTGACATAGTTTTGGAAGTCCTAGCTAGAGCAAGAAAATAAAATAAGAGCCATCCAAATTGGAAAGGAAGAAGTAAAACCGTAGCTATTTAGAGATGACATGATATATAGAAAACCCTAAAGACTCAATCAAAAAACTATTAGAACTAATAAACAAATTCACTAAAGTGGCAGGATACACAATCAATACACAAAACTCTGTTGGGTTTCTTTACATTAATAATGAGCCATCAGAAAATGAAACTAAGAAAACAAGCCCATCAAAAGATTAAAATACCTAGAAATAAATTTAACAAAAGAGGTGAAAGGCCTGTATATTGAAAACTGCAAGAAACTAATGAAAGGAATTGAGGAAGGCAAATAATGGAAAGAAATGCCATGCACTAGATTGGAAGAATCAATACTGTTAAAATGTCCATACCACCAAAAGCAAATATACAGATCCAATGCAATCCTTATCAAAATTTCAATGGCATTTTTCACTGAAATAGAACAAACAATCCTAAAATTTATATAGACTCACAAAAGACTCTGCAGACCCAAAGCAATCTTGAGAAAGAACAAAGTTGGAGGCATCATGCTCCTCGATTTCAAACTATATTACAAAGCCATAGTAACTAAAAAACAGACATAGAGATCAATAGATCAGAGACCTCAGAAATAAACCTATGCTTATATGTTTAATCAATTTATGACAAGGGAGCCAAGAATATACAATGGGGAAAGAACAGTCTCTTCAATAAGTGGTGTTGGGAAGTCACATAACAAGAAATGAAAGTTGACCATTGTCTTACACCATACACAGAAATTAACTCAAAATGAAGACTTGAATGTAAGACCTAAAACCATAAGACTCATAGAAGAAAATATAGGTGGTAAACTCCTTGACAAGGGCCTTGATTCTTTTTAATCTAACACCAAAAGATAAAGCAACATAGGCAAAATAAAGAAGTGGAGCCTTATCAAACTCAAAGCTTCTGTATAGCAAAGGAAACCATGAACAAATGAACCCATTGAATGGGATAACATATTTGCAAATCACATGTCTGATAAGGATCTAATATGCAAAATTTATAAAGAACTCATACAACTCAATAGTAAAAATCTGATCTGATTAAAAAACAGGCAGATCTGAAAAGACATTTTTCTTTTAAAAAAAATTATTTATTTATTCATAAAAGCACAGAGAGAGAGGCAGAGACATAAGCAGAGGGAGAGTCAGGCTTCCTGCAAGGAGCCTGGTGCCTGATCCTGATCCCAGCATCACAAGACCATGCCCTGAGCCAAAGGCAGACACTCAACCACTGAGCTACCCAGGTGCCCCTGAATAGACATTTTTCCAAAGAAGACATACAGATGGCCAACAGACACATGAAAGGATGCTCAACATCATTAATCATCAGGGAGATACAACTCAAAATCACAACAGGAAATCACTTCACATCCATTAAAATAGTTATTATAAAAAAAAAGTCAAGAAATAATAAGTTTGGGCAAGGATGTGGAGAGAAGGCAACCCTCTCACATGGTTGGTGGGAATGTAAACTGGCATAGCCACTATGGAAAACAGTATGGAGGTTCTTCAAAAAATTAAAAATAGAGCAACCTTATGATCTAGCAATTCCACTTCAGGATAATTTATTTAAAGAAAAAACCTCACTGACTTGAAAAGATATATGCACCTCCATATTCACTCATTAAGCGTTATTTACAATAGCAAAGATATGGATACAACCTAGGTGCCCACCTGATGTGAGAATGGATAAAATAACCATGGTATTTAGATGTATAATGGAATATTATGTAGCCATAAAAAGGAATGAAACCTTGCCATTTGTGACAACATGGATGGATCTCAAGGGCATTATGCTAAGTGGTATAAGTCAGAAAAACATAAATGCTATATTATCTCTCTCATGTGTGGGGTGTAAAATAAAAACAAAAACAAAAAACAAGCCCAGAGCTTAGATGAAATGTTTGTTTGTTTAAATAAATTGGGAAAAAAAAACCACAATCCTTTGCAAGATTTATGTTTATCATGTAAATGCCCGTCTAACTCTAGAAGCAAAAGGTAACATTTTAGTACCAAATAGAACTACTTAGAGAAAAATGAGTCTATAGGATTAGAATTTGGAAGAAAAGTTCTAGTTCTAGTTAATATTGTATGTCCCCAGTTATATAGGAATTACCACAGATTCTTGCAACCAGAGAACCTTTGAACTAAAAGTACTCTGTCTCCTTTGCTATGGTACTTGAACTATCTACCTATACTCTCTGGAACTGTGCTATGTATATAACTGTACAGATCTGTTTGAGAGATTTCTTGTTTTGGTTATTTCAAAGTTTTCCCAGTGATCTGCTAACAGAGCACATGATCTGTTAAGCAGATCATAAAGGTGCCCTTGGTAATATGGCTGTTTTTGTTTTCTAATATATTTTCTCATTTTCAAAAATACTACCACCATCACTTGACTTGACTGTTGCCTCTTGGAAACTAATTTTGTCCAGAGATAAAAGCAAAGGCCTTGAGGAAAAATGTATTTGGGACCTAGCAGCCTGATCTGTGAAGACCAGGAGGCCAAGGCAACTGCCAGGGAATAATAGGAAGGAGATGCGGATATAACAGAAGCCAAGATCAGAGAGGAATCTGTTATTCAAATGCTTGTGTATGCACTGAATATCTCTAGGGTGCATTGACCAGCTAGTAACTTTGGCTGCTGCTGGGGAAACAAAGCTAAGGACACTTTTTTCTCCTTTCTCCTGAATTCCTTTTTGAACCTTTAGAATCTTGATCCATGTGCTGCTTTCCCAAAATTTTCAATTAAATGCACCATCTCATAATACTTACTAAACATATAAAGAAATAGGAAAGTATGATCTATCATTTAGATCAGTTAATAGAGAAAACATGTTAATAGAAACTCATCCCAAAGTAAGTCAAAGGTAAATCAAATATTTTGACAGACACCAAATAATTCAATGATGAAAAAAACTTGTTCAACAAATGCTGCTGGAATAACTGGATATCCATATTAAAATCTGAACTCATCCTCTACTTCATGCCATTCACAAAAAATAATTTGATATAGGCCATTGACAGACCTAAAGGTAAAAACTAAAAGTACAAAATTTCTCTAAGAAAAAAAAAATTCTCTAAGAACCAAGAAAATATATAAAATCATCTTCTCAAATTGAAAGGTGGAAAAATATTACACAGGACACAGAACAAAACTATTAAAAATAATAAATTTCATCAAAATTTAAACTTCCACTCATCTGAAAATACCATTAATAAAATTCATGGTTAAAGAAAAGACCAGGAGAAAATATCACAAAAAATTACATCCAGACCATATAAAGAAGTTATACATATCAATAAGAAAAAGGGAAATAACTGATAAAAATGGTAAGACTTTTGAATAGACACAAAAGAATGTACAAAAATCATCAATAAATAAGAATGTAAAAAGGCTTAATATCATCATTCATGAGGGAAATGTAAACTAAAACCACAATGAGATAATGCAAATGGAATATTAAACATACTCCAGATATTAAACATCCTCTAGAATCCTCCCTATATTAGAAAGAAAGAGACATTCTTATCAAAAGTATATGAAGTAGAAGGCAAGAGAAATATATACCAACTTGCAAAAAAAATTACACGTTGCATTCTTTGCTTCTAATTCTGTCTTATGTCAATTTCTTAGGCCTACAGGGAATTTTTTCCTCCTCTACCTCTTATTGTATAGATAATGTTATTTGTAAGTACCACTAATACATCTATCCAAAACAACTCTCTAACACATTTGGTAAAGACATTCAAAACCCCATTATATACTTTAAAAAAATTATATATTGTTCTAAACTTACCAGAAAGACAATTGTTGCTGACATCTAGTTTTTCCAAAGAAACAAAATGAAAAAGTGGTATGATTTTTGTCAAGCTGAAAACAAAGAAATAAAATTCATAAAAATTTTAAATTGGAATGTCCTTATTATTGATGTAACTATGTAATAATGTATTTATATAATTCAAATATTTGGTGACATGCAATGAAATATAGTTATATATACAGTTGTATGTGTATAAAATATAATATTAACAGTACTAATTAAAAATGTAGTAATTATAAAATTCCAAGTATTTATTCTATAATGGAAGATTTATATTCATTTCTAAAGAGAAATTGCCATGGATTGTCAATTTCAATGACAAATATCAGAGTTTAATATGTACTTGCTATTTAAATAAAAATAAGGGGATTTTTTGTTGTTATTGTTTTTGTTTTGTTTTGGTGTAAGGTCAAATTTACAGAGAATTTATATTATCTACATAATTTTTCCTGGCTCAAACACATAACTTAAACCATTAAGAGGTAAAAATATAAAAAAAAATTTCACTTCTGACAGCACAACAAATTAGAGTTACTAGTTTTGTTTTTAATTAAAACATTGTTTTTGTTTACCAGATTGAAAGTATTATAAGTATTCTAAATATCCAAAGTTACACTAAGAATATTTCTAAGTTCAAAATATGCTTCTAAGGAAGATAATAATAGAACATTATATATATATATGTAAATGTATATATAAAATAA
Source organism: Vulpes lagopus (assembly GCF_018345385.1). Taxonomy (NCBI): domain Eukaryota; kingdom Metazoa; phylum Chordata; class Mammalia; order Carnivora; family Canidae; genus Vulpes; species Vulpes lagopus. The sequence continues at coordinate 37,615,635 of NC_054846.1, forward strand.
GCTTAAGTTTGGCAGAATAATGTAATATTTAAAATTAATACATATTATTAATGCTTACATATTCAAATGAAATTTCCTCCTGCTTTTTAAAGTTTCTATTATTTTCTAAGATATAATTGTTGTTAAGGACTCCAAAACAAGCATGGGATATAAGTGATATTCAAAATAGTTACATCATTGGAAACAAAATCCATGAAGGGAAAATTAATTTAGTTTGATTTGCATTTCCAACTAAGACAAATCTACACTTATTCTGTAATATAGTATCATGTTACCGTAGCTATTTGGAAATGAAAATTAAACCAGCTCTTCCAAATCTTTAAACAACAACAGAAAAATTCCTTTGCTTCAAATATAATCTCATTACAAACACAAATCTCCTGAACCAACCCCCCCCCCCCCATAAATGCTGGAAATCCACACAGTTCAAAATATGCCTCAACTAACAGAATATTTCTAGTACAAAAGAAAAAAAAAGGCATGCATTTATTTCTACTTCTTTTGCTTTCTTGTTTTTTATACTGTCCTTCCAGTTGTCCTGGCACACATTTTTACCTCTTTATTTCTACCATCTCCCTGTCATGAAAAAAAAAATCTATTATTCTAGGGTCAGACGCTTATAGAATAATACTGTGACTGGAAAGCCTCATGGGGTTTGGCACAAAACTAACCCTTGTCCTAACCTTGACTCCTTTCTTGTAATATTCTGTTCTGCATTAGCAGAGAGACAGAAGATACTACAAATGAAAAAAAACAGACTAAATAATGAGGTTGGAAATGGTTCTGACTGTAGCTAAACCTAAATACAATAGTATTACTTATATCAAACCTACACAACACGACTTCTTAAATATAATTCCTAGGATGAAAAAAAATCCAAAGTAATAAAGGAAAAAGTAATAAAATATTGGCCATTGCATTTATATATACTTCATTATTTGTACATACATTCCTAAATAGTAAAATTTACTGAAATATTACATGTACACTGAGAGGGAAGGAAGGAAGGAAGGAAGGAAGGAAGGAAGGAAGGAAGGAAGGAAGGAAGGAAGGAAGGAAAACTTAAAACTTTGTTGATACATAATTAATGGATTCAAGTTCTAGTTTGATGATTTTCTTACTCAGGCACGTTTTGGATCATTATTAATATTACAAATAGAAATTTAAGTTCTTTAATATAATTCTAATAAATATATTTATCAACAAGAAAATTCTTGTTTTGTAGCTTTAACTAATTTATAATTCTACATCTTTGTCCTTCTACTAAAAGGGTTTGAAAGATAAACGGACGAGTTTTCCCATTTTTTCAGACTATTTCATATTTTTAAAAAATAAGTTATATGGCAAAGTATAGGTAACATATATGTTATATGAAGGCATCCAGTAAAATAACCAATGACATATTAGAATTAAAAATAAAATAATTTTTTCCCAAAAATTATGCAAGCAAAGAAATATTTGGTTTGACAGAATATTTTTGTAATATTAAAATTTTATCTTTTCGGATAACCATGCTTTTAGAATCATTTTTTTTCTTTTTAAAAAATTTTAATTAAGAAAACTGGCTATTCATTCACCTTTATGACTATTCATTAGGATGGTAGAAACCTAATAGTACAATTCTTTTTTTAAACCTCTAGAACTTTTCCTTTTACTGACATTCTGTGTATATTTTTTCCAAGAAAATTCAAACCAGAAAGACAAAGGACATTAGTGAAAACCTAATACCATTTGACCTTGTCACATTAGCCCTGGGCATAAAAAAGATATAAATTTCAAAGACGACAAAAAGCAAAAGATTTGTACAATGAGCAGCCAATGGGTAATAGTTTCCACTTTCTGCTCCTACTTAGAGTCTCACTGGAAGTAGAAAGACATGAGCCGAGAGTCTTCCAGTTAGGACTCCACTGAGTCAAACTTAAAACAGTCATATGTCCTAATGAAAATTTAAAACAGAAGTCAAGATGAAACATGTATTTCAAACAATTGTACTAAGTATCATTCTTTATTGTATTTCATTTGTTGGAGAAAAAAAAACATATGGACACATAATTTCTTCCTTGTGGTAAAAATATTTATCAAAAATTAAAAGAAAAATATATACAATTTAAAAGACATACCAATCACAAATCCAAATATCACATTTATAAAACCCTTCTGAGGCCTGCAAAATGTATTGACATTTATCCTCCTTTTGGATCACCACTGGAATCCCATCAAATAGGAAAGGTAGGTAGGTATTAGTATTCCTTTTACACAGAGGGAAAAAAAAAAAAAAAAAGAACAGGCTTGGGTAGTAAGAAGAGAGTTGCTCAAGGTCAACTGATAGGTAAATTTTAGGTTCAGAATTCATACCCAGATGTGCTGATCCTGAGTTTTACCAAAACTGATATAGTTCTGAAAAAGTCAATGTACATGTAAAAGCTTAATGTAAGATGGATAATTCCTATAGTTAATGGAAGTAGCCTATTATGAAAAATTCTAAGCATTTTATACTATGATTTTAGGAAATAATTTTATTATTCTCTATGTCCATTTCTATCAATTGCATTTCCCTGATATCTTTCGGTCTTTCCCTTTTGTTCTTTTAGAAATGATAGAAGGTTAATGTGCAAGAACTTTGAGAGATTGCAAAGAATATACTCAAATATAAGTGACAGTATTATTAAAAAATAAAAAAAGCATGCATTATATAACAAAGTACTTTTTTATACAGTTAAGTTCAAAAGATTATTTTATTCTTGAGGGTTTTAAAAATAATTTTTAGAAAAGATTTATTGCTTTATTTGGAAGAGCAAGAGAGTGGACAGGGTAGGGAAAGGGGCAGAGGGAGAGAGAGGCTCCAGCAGACTCTGTGCTGAGCAAGGAGCCCCATGCAGGATCCTCGGATGATCTCAAGATACTGAGATAACAACCTGAGCTGAAACCAAGAGTTGGACGCTTAACCAATTGCACTAACAAGGCACCCCTTCTTAAGAGTTTTTTTTTATGATGAGGACATATATTACTCAGTTCTATGTCCCCCAAAATAGCAAACACCATCTCAACATTCAAATTTTATAAGGTTAAGCAAACAAATTTATAAATAAGGATTATTTGGATTAAGCACTCCAATTATTATTATCAAACCTAATAAATGTCTAGTAATCTAGTATATAATTCCTAGTCATATCAGATTGATATGGAAAATAAGTTATACCAGATTGATAGGGTAAAAGTCCATCAATTAGTATTAATTTTAACTTTTAAAAATGGATGATTTCTTTGATAGTTTAAATTGTCCAAAGAAATTAAAGGCACTATTTCTAAAAAAATGTTATTGACTTGAATATTTTCTAATCTCTTTTAATGTTATTTTGCTCATTAATGTGGTTTGAGATCCACTTCCATAAAATGTATGAGGTATGTCAATTACTGAGTGATTTATTGCATATGCACAAAGCACAGCTGAGCATTCTATTGACATTGTGTTTCTTACCTGGAAAATATTGTGAGAAGATCTAACGAGTTTGTAGATGCCCCAAATGATTTAAACAGTGTTATCTGATAGAACTTGCTCTATAATAAATGCCACTTTAAAACCAAATCAACTTTCATATATTAGATCTGATTAAAATAATTTGAGGGAATTTTTGAACACAGATTCAGTTTTTGATTTGTCAAATGCTGGAATAGTTTTAACAGGTGGAAGTGAAATCATTTGGGACATATACACTCAAAGGATCAGCACCATTGTGCAGAGAATGTGAAAAAATGTTATGGTTCTTTTAGGAAAAGAATATGTATTAAAATTGGGTTGTACTTGTTCACTTGTTCTGCAAGAGTTGTGTAACTCAAAAAAAGCAATTTCTTGTTAAACGTGGTTTCTTTCCTCTACTCAATGTGCCTTTGATGAACAAATTAATCATATTAAAGTGAATAGGTCTCAATGAAATATTAAGCAGAGGGAGACATTGTGCTCCTGTTTTGGTTTTAGACAGTTATTCTCTGCAAAGATCCAGATGTTTGGTGGTTTCAAATGGATCTTCTGTGTCAGGTACCCATCTCGATTTAATGTTAAGGTATTTTTTTAAGTGTTACTTTATATCCTTAGGGAAATCAAATTTAAATCAATCTTAACAGTTACAAAAAGACATGCAAGTTGAGAGCAGATTAAAAATCATTCTTCCAGGACTTAATAAGTACCACTTGAGAGAATGAGACATCCTTCTGAATTAAATTAACTTCCTCCTGCATTTTCTAAGGACTATATTCTTTACAAATATAAACAAATCTGCTCTAGGAGATTTCTACAAGTATGTCTTTGAGAAGAAACAAAATGGGTAGTATAAGTAACAATTAAAATGCTACTAAAAAAGTTAAATTTCTAATTTCTATACTAATTTATTGTGACACACTTTCACTAAATTGCTGGTAAAAGTTAACATTTCTACGTGTTATAAACATCATGCATTTACTTTAAGCAATCATTCAATGCATTTAGTGCTTATGATGCGGTTTGTTTTTACCTGTTTTGAGAGATAGTCAGGTTTTGTAGTAAAGGCAACCAATATGAAGAAAGCTCTTCCACGGTTGAAATGCTGTTATCATCCAAGTGCAATTCTCTTAGTAGGACATGATTCTCCAAGGATGGAAGCTATATTTAAATTTGGGTCATTAGCTTATATTTAGTAAACTATTTTTCTCATTCAATAAAATTTAAAAGCATAAAATCTAAAACTAACAAGAGGTATATTCTGTTAAACTACATATCATAAGTCAAAGTATAATGAGAATTTTAGTATCATAAAATTTCTAAGAATTAAATTCACAATTAGAAATTTTTAAATAAAAGTTACTTTATGATAAATTTTAACTAGAATTTCATAACTGATACATTTGGCCCCATTTATATACTGAAATATAACTGAAAAGTTATGATTTATTTTAGTGTTCTGAAAAACTTAGGTTAAATTAGATTTCTTTACAAAATATTCTATGTTGAATATTTTTTAAATAGAAGTATGTAACAGTTTTAAGTAAACTGGAAATCACATATGGATGGCAAGCAAAAAACAAAGAAAAATTAATCAAAATTGCTTTTAAAATGTGCAGTTGATTTTTCTATCAAAAGAAAAATGCTGCATTAATCACAGAAGCCAATAATTCAAATAAATTACCTCACTTAGATAATTTCCCTGTAACTTCAGCACTTGAAGCAATCCACAGTTTTCAATACCTTCAACTTTAGTAAGATGATTATGTGAGCAATCCAGGTATACAATGGTAGGAGTATCACAAAGACCTTTTGTACTAATTAGCCGATTGTGGTCCACAATTAATTGCTGAAGATTTTTCAAAGATTCTAAACCACCTGGAAGAAAAATTTTCCAAAATCACTAGTATCATACATTCTTCCAGATACTAAAAATTCTGAAAAATTGCACTTTTATATCTCCCAATATTTCTAATCACAAGTGAAGATTTAGCCCATATTCCTGTGAAATTTTGTGTAAGTATAAAATGTATTTTTTAAAATTTGTATATACAAGATATTTTGTTGAGTGACATTGTTATATAGCAATTGAAAACTGAACAAAATACTAAAAATATTTGGGCATTGAATGTTTTATTTTCAAATGACAATGAACAAGGGAGGGCTTGTGGGTTTTTTTTTTTTGTGTATTTGTATTTGTATTTGTTTTTAAAAATCATTCTCAACTCAGTTTCAGGTTTTTGAAGTTTGAATCCTTAGGTTTGAATATTTAACACTGGAATGCCATTTTCCTACCATTGAGATAGCTATCTTGGATTCCCATGTGAAGTAGGTGCAACCATATCAACAACAATGAAATATCAGCATATTCTTCAGGTATTTCAAGATTGTCACAAGTACACTTTTTGCCCAGATAAAGTTATAACAAATATGATACTATTTAAAAAATAACAGAGGAATCTTAGACTATAGCTCCACACTCATAAGGAAAAAACTGAGAAGGTTATTCAGATAAGCCATCAGGAATTAGCACTGAGAAGAAATGCTGAGAAAGTCTGTTAATGTTTCATGGAAGATATTAAAAATCTATAAAATGTTACTTAGACTGAATATTGGACTAGATATTAGATATGATCTCTCTAGGTACCATCCTATTATATGAAATAGGCAGTTGTAAAAAATAGAAATATGGTTTAAGGTCTAAAGTAAGTATTGGTAAGCAGAATGTCTTCAGTAAGTATTGTACATATGGGAGTCATTGAGGCTAGACCTTGGAGAAAGAATAAAGCCTCATTGTGATTTTCTTGTCAAGCCCCAAATATTTCATTCAATTAAATATTGGAATAGACATGAGTTTTTTGACCAAAAAAAGGTTATTTGATAATAAACTGAAAGATAATCTTGAAAGAAATGTAATTATGCATAAAAATAATATCTGGAACTTATGTAGTAAATTTATCCTGGAGAAATTTAAAGCATTAACTCAAGGTTTGCTCTTGTGACTGTATATTGTAATTTATAGAAGGAAAGGGCACACAGGCTACTTGTATCAAAATGGAGAAATAAAATAAGATTCACATGAAAACTTAATTCCACATCACATTTTAAAATGTAGATAATGTAATAGAATTGAGTGTATTATACAAATATTTCATAGAGGTACATTTAAAGAAAAACTATATTTCAAAATTGCAGTGTTTCTAATAGTTTGAATAAAAAAACATTATGGATGATTATTTCTTACAAAAAGGAACACATTTTTATGCTAAAGAGTAAATTTTCTTCTAATGATAAATTATATATTATCTAGGAAAACAAGGGAAAATCGTAGAAGACCCACAGAAGAAGAAAGAGACTTAAATTTAAATTTAGGCAGTAGTTTTAGATTTTTATTTTATTTTTAAAAAATATTTTATTTATTCATGAGAAACACAGAAAAAGAGGCAGAGACATAGGCAGAGGGAGAAGCAGGCTCCATGCAGGGAGCCCAATGTGGGACTGGATCCCAGAACCCCAGGATCACCCTCTGAGCTGAAGGCAGACATTCAACCACTGAGCATCCTATTTTTACATTTTTAAGTTCTTATCTAGGATTAATGTACTAGTATTTTCCTGTAATGTAAAATAGCAAGTATAACTTAGAAAAAATTGTCATCTGATATTGAGTGAATTGTTCTGCCTTATAAGATAGTTGACTATGTTTAAATAATAGACCAATTATACATCATGAATTCTAAGGTATTAAAATAGTATTTACATATAATAATAAATATATATTAGCTAAAATGTAATTTAAAGATTGCTGAAAAAGAAAATATTTTGGAATTTAATATGTCTTATGATCATACCTAATGAACATCAATTAGCCCACTGAAGCAGTTTAAAGGCCTTCAAGGCAGAAGGAAATGCTAATGAAAATTTGTAGTTGTGTAAAATAAAATGTCCTTTTTCAAATATTTAAACATCTTAAGCAATCTTCCATATATTAAGCAATCTTCCATATATTAAGCTTCCATAAGCTTAATATTTTTAAAAGTCATGAATATTGCCTTTAAGTTTTTCAGAGCTATTCAGAAATAGAATATTCTATTAACTCATTTAGAGTTGGGAATGCATTTGTGAAACTTCTCAAAGGTCACGAAGAAGAGAAACAAGAATGAAACACCAAGTCACACACTGAGGAAAGCTAAAGGATTTGGCATAAGAAGCTCAAAGAAAATAGCAGATAAAGCAGCAGAGCAATTGGGAGAGAACAAGAGGAAAAGGCAGGCAAACAATTCTGTGACGATGGCAGTAGTTAGTAAAAATAAAATAAAGCAATTTACATTTTACAATTACCAAAGGCATTTTTATTTACACTAAATTATATATGGCCAACAGAGTGCCAAGATATATGAAGAGGCCACTGCCTTGGCAGTCATGAAGTAGTGAAGACTTTTGTTAGAGGCAACACACAGGATGGAGGCCACAGTGCAGTAGAAGTAGGGACAAGGGATGTAGACTACATTTTAAATATTTGATTATGGAGAGAAGATCCTCTACAGTCCTTAAAATGGCCCACAAAACTCTATCTTGAACTCATCCTCTACTACTGTCCCCTTCTCTTAGTTGATCCTAGCATGTTAACCTCATTGCTGTCCCTCAAATATGCCACACACACACTTCTACTTTAGGGCAGTCTGTCTATGTAAAATCCAGTATCAGTGTGTGACATGTTAGGCTAGGAAAAATTAAGGAAACCTTATCAGCTAATTTCAAATATTAAGACACCATTATTTTCAGCCAATATACAGAGAAGGTATAATTACTTTACTCAACAGATTTCAATTCGGTAGAATTACCATGATTTCAAGTCTCAGATATTGAAGAATATTTGACAAAGCATTTCTTCTTCTAGGAATCCATTACATAATAAAACACATAACTATAAAGTAAAATGTAGAGAGATTCCTTTCTGTGTTATTTAAAACAAAGAAATGGAGACAAGTTAAATATTAGTAAGGGACTAGTTAAATTATGAGCATCTATAAAATGAACACACATAATCTTTAATATGAAGTAGTCTGACATTGAGGGATGTCCATAATCTATTACTGTGTATAAAACCTAATTTATATACATAGGCTTTTAGCTATTGAGAGAGTCCAAATACAAATCTACACACCTATAATTGTATTGTATAGAACAAAATCTTGTTTGATTCATAAAGAACTGTAAACAGTGGTCACTCTTACAAAATAAGAAAGAGAAGGGGTAAACAGGATGTTTTATTGCTAATATTATATAACTCTCTATTTAAAAAATAAAATGAGAATGTGCTTCTTGCATAATATATATTTAAAAACAATCTATTTTGAAAAAAATCAGAACAAGTTTTGAATACAAGTGCTATTTTGTATTTAATCCTGACTACCACCACTACCAACAATGATTGTTGACCTGAAGAAAAACTTGGGAAAACCTGATACTGCTATTCATCAAAAGGGCTTATTATACAGCCAAAGCAAGGGAACTCTCTAAAGAGATAAGAGATAAGAAGGCATATCTCTTAGGTTTTAAGAAGAAAGTTTTAAAGGAAATTCACTGAAATAGTAAACAGAGACGGTAAAATCTCTAAAACACTGACCTAAATGTAAAAGTGAGGGAGAATGTGCATTTTTATATATATATATTAATTTATATACAAATTTATATATATAAATTTTATATACATATATAAAATATATACATATATACATACATATATAAAATTTATATATATATATAAAATGGACGCCTGGGTGGCTCAGCGGTTGAGCATCTGCGTTTGGCTCAGGGCATGATCCCAGGATCCGGGATCGAGTCCCACATTGGGTTCCCTGCAGGGAGCCTGCTTCTCCCTCTGCCTATGTCTCTACCTCTGTGTTTCTCATGAATAAATAATTTTTTTTAAAAAAATAAATATATAATCTAAAATTATATATAAAATTAAATATAATCTAAAATATATATTATATAATCTAAAAATTAGCTTAATGACAAAAAAAAGGCATTCAAAAAATAATTGGAACTGAGGGCTGTCAACAAATGAATGAGCTTAGAAGTATATCTTTCAGCCTCATTGAGCCTTGAGATGATAGTAGTCCTGGTTGACAGCTTGACTGCAACCTCTTAAGAGATCCTGAGACACAACCACCCAGTTAAGCCACTCCCAGATTCCTGATCCACAGAAAATATTTAAAAAATAAATGTTTGTGGTTTTAAACTGCTGTTTTAGGGTACTAGCTTCACAACAATATATAACTAATACAGTAAGGATTCTATTCTGAGGAAAATATGAGAAAGAAAAAATATGCTGAAAATGTTTGGGGCTATAGAAGGATATTCAAAGAAATTTAATGTAACAAGAATTCAAAGATATTAAAACAACAGATGTGGGTAAACAAATGGACCAAAATAACACCATGACAGAACTAATAAATAATTTAGAAACAACATTGTACAGAACAGAGAGTTGAAGTTTTAATTGCTCACAGAAAGATCATCACACTGAGAATAAAATATGAAGAAAGCCAAAAATAAAAAGACATAGATTAAATTAATTAAATGATAATAGACATGAATGATAAACTCAATCAAAATATGGATCATCCATGACAAATAGAATCAAAATAAAAAAGTTTTCAAATATATAAAAACAAATTTTTTTTTCTGGAACAAAAAATAACTTAATCTGTAGTTTGAAAGGGGCATTGCATTCCAAAACAAATTTATGTGGATTTATTGACTATTAGATGTTTCTTGGTTGAGTTACTGATCAAGAACAAGGAAAATGGTACTCAGGTATCCACACAGAACTCAGTCATGAGGAGAGAAAATCAAATTAGCTTCTAACTTGCAATAGCAGCAGACAATATCATGTATACAGTGAAGCAATGTCACAAAAGCACCAAGTGAAAGTGTTACCTAAAAATAGAAAACACAGCTTTATTCTCATTCAAGAAGGCAACTGACAGATATTCCAAAAGTGAAAGAATTCAGGGATTACAGGGTCCATCTTCCTTTGAAAAATAAGATTAAAAAGAGCTAATGAACTAGGTAATCCAGACAAGCAGAGGATGAAAGGAACAGTTGTAAAAAGGAACTGGTACTGACCCCTTGTCATATAGAGCTAACACCACTAAAGAATATAGACACAGAGTCATAAATCCTGTTGTGAATAATAAAAATGGTGAGGGGAAAAGAAGACTGGAACAAGTATAAATATTCTAATTTATTTTATTTTCTTAAGGGGGACTTACTATTGTCTAAAATACATGAAATCAAAAGCACATGTTTTATAATTTACTAAACAACAAAGAAGATATAATGGACAAAACCGGAAGGGGGAGATGGAAGTGTAAATGAGATAATTTTATCATGTCTAGCCAGGAAGCTAGAGGAAGCCAGTCTAAAATTTTGAAGTGAAAACATTTTCATGTAATCTCTTGCTCTATTGTTCAACAATGCTTTTGAGTTTTTAAGTATGTCCCATCTTAGTAAACTGTTTGTAGAAAAATGGACTGAAAAGGAATATTCCCAGCCAGTAATTAACATAGGAATGATTTTTTTATTCATAAAATTATTTTATATATATTAATATATTTCAACAATTGCTTACTTCATAAATTATGGTACTTTTCAAATATTCAAATTGGTGTTCAACTTCAGTAGTGGTTAAAGTTATATCTGCGTCATCTCAAAAGCAGCACTACAATGTTAACTGTTTCTTTAATATTAATATAAATTACATGTCTAGAGCTCATCTCTTTATGTGTACTATAATAATGACAGGTATTATTAAACTTTTTCTAGTGCTTAAATAAACTTTGTTTAATTAATTACCTAAACTTTTTAAAATTAAATTTTGCCCCAAGTACACTTATTTATTTAGGAAAAGTAAGCATGATTGGCTGAAGAGTTACCATGTTCACTTCAAGTGATTTCTATTTTGATTATCCTTTCATATAAATGCCTCCTCTGTATAGAAGGACATTTTGTTCACCTTTTGATATTAGTTATTCCTCAAAGATTTTTGGATTTCTATTTAGATGTGAATTATGTTTATTATAGTTTTATTTTCCTAATAGTGGCATAGTGAAAAAAATTTTGTAATTTTTTGAAATAAGAGGCAGAGTATCCTATATATTAACACACATAAGTCATTTACATTCTCATTTCTACTAAAAATATCAAAAATCTATTTTTTCAAAAATAGCTTGACTTGTAATATAAATTCATCAGGGACTCATTCTACTAGTTTTGGCCCTGTGTTGTGCTGTGTCCACATGGAAATAGAAAAATAATATAGACAGAATCTCTGCTCAAATATCTCTTACTTGATCAATTCAACTACAACTTTTTAAAAATTATAATGTAAAAATGCTAACTATATCATGAAGTGAATAAATTACAAAACAATACTATTATTATAGTAGTGATTATTTAAATGGCAGAAAGCAATCTGAAAAGACACAGCAATTATACAAGAAAATAAAATAAAAGACATCCAAATTGGAAAAGGAAATAAAGCTACCACCATTTGCAGAACACAGTATCATAGAGAGAACCCTAATGACTCTACCAAATAACTGTTAGAACTAACAAATAAATGAGTAAAGTTAGTAGGATACAAAATCAATATATAGAAATCTGTGGCATTTCTATATACTAACAATGAAATATCAGAAAGAAAAAGTAAGAAAATAATACCATTTATACTTACATTAAAAAATAAAATAAAATACCAAAGAATAAATTTAATCAAGGAAGTGAAAGATCTATATATTAAAAACTACAAGACACTAATAAAAGGAATTGATGAAGGCACAAATAAATGGAAAAATATTCTGTACTTAGAATGTCCATGTCCAGATCAATCCACATATCCAATGCAATCCCTTAAAAATTCCAATGGCGTTTTTCACAGAAATAGGACAAATAATTCTAAAATTTGTATAGATCCACAAATGACCCTGAATGCAATTTCAAGAAAAAACAAAATTGGAGACTATCACACACTATCAATTTCAAGAAAAAACTAAATTGGAGACTATCACACACTACCATACAACTCATTAGCAAAAGTCCAATCTGATTAAATAAGGGGCAAAAGATCTGAATAGACATTTTTCCAAAGAAGACATACAGATGGCCAACAGGGATATGAAAAGATGCTCAACATCATTAATCATTAACCATCAGGGGGATACAACTCAAAATCACAAGAGGATATCACTTCACATCTGTTAAAATAGCTATTATCAGAAAGACAAAAAATAACAAGTGTTGGCAAGGATGTGGAGAGAAGGCAACCCTCTCACACAGCTGGTGGGACTGTAAACTGGCACAGCCACTATGGAAAACAGTATGGAGGTTCTTCAAAAAATTAAAAATAGAGCAACCTTATGATCTAGCAATTACACTTCAGGATAATTTATTTAAAGAAAAAAAACCTCATTGACTTGAAAAGATATATGTACCTTCATGTTCACTCATTACACCATTATTTACAATAGCAAAGATATGGATACAACCTAAGTGCCCGCTGATGAGACAATGGATAAAATAATCATGGTATTTAGATGTATAATGGAATATTATGCAGCCATAAAAAGGAATGAAACCTTGCCATTTGTGACAACATGGATGGATCTCAAGGGCATTATGTTAAATGGAATAAGTCAGAAAAAGATAAATGCCATATGATCACTCTCATATGTGGGATCAAAAAAAAAAAAACTAAACAAACAAACCAAAACACAACTCATACATGCAGAGAACAGTTAAGTGGTTATCAGAGAAAAAGGGGATGGGAGGGCAAATTGGGTAAAGGAGGCCAATTGTATAATAATGATAACTAGATGTACTATTGTGATCACTTTTAGTGTATGTATACAAAAATCAAATTATGTCGTATCCCTGAAACAAATATATATCAATTTTATCTCAAAAAAGAAAATATCAAAACACACATACACACACAAAGGAAAGTTTTAAAAAGTGTGTGAATCTAAATGATATCTATATTATAAAATAATACTGTCTTAAGCTATTCCAAACACACACACACACACACACACACACACACACACTAAAATTCATGACAATAATAGCATATTAAGTTGGGAGTAAATTAAGTTTAAATTTTCTAAGACTCTAGAACTGCTTTGAAAAAGTACCAAATAAATTTAGATTTGGTAAATCAGAAGGCATGCTGTATCTATAGCAAACCAAAAGAAGAGTAAAATAATATATAACTGGTAAGAGAAAGGGAAAATGAAATAGTTTAAAACCTCAACTATACCAGAAAGAGGCAAGAAAAGAGAAAAAACAGAACAGGTAAAACAAATAGAATCAAATAGTAATGCAGTAGATTTAAACTCATATATTAATAATTGCACTTACTTATTAATTAATTAGTTATTAGAGACCAAAGGCTAGAAACAAAGCTAAAATTTGTCAGGCAGCCTAGATAACAGAAGCAAACAATAACAGAAGCAACACAGTTTCACATGACATAAAAGAGACATACCAAAAATAGAATACGTAGAAATATTTTAAGTAAGAGGATAGAAAAAGATATGTACACACTAAATCAATGATTCTCCAAGTGTGGTCCAGTGACCAACCTCCTACAGACACTTTTAAAGGTTCCACGGAGTCAGAACTATTTCATAATAATTTTAAAATGTTATTTGCCTTTTTCGCTCTCATTTGCGCAAGAGCTTATAATGCAGTTTTCCAGAGGCTACATGAGGTGTGATATTGTGGCAAATTGAATGCAGAAGGAAATACGGAAATCCATCTGTCTTGTGTTAAGCTAGACATTAAAGAGATTTGCAAATATGTGTAACAATAACCCTCTTCTCACCATAACTTTTGGTTAAAAACTACATTTATTATTTATAAAACTGCTATTAATAGAAAAGCTTTATTTTCTTAAGCTCTGAATGAATTAATAAATAAAAACAAAAATCTTCTCTATTTTTTTCTTTATAGTAAACACTGATAGATATAACCTGCATAAATGAAAGTTGTTTGAGGCGGGTACCCAATAATTTTTACAAGCATAAAAGCCTCTGGTGTCTGAAAGAAAGCTAGTTTGGTATATCAGACACAGAGACAAAGGGAGAAAGCTTTACTACAGATGAAAAGGGACATCTAAAAGTGATAAAATTGGTCAATTTAAAAGAAATGTATAACAATTATAAATTTATATAAAACAAATATCATGGCCTCAAGAACAGTTAAAACAAAAAAATAGGCTCTAAGAACAAAGATCTACAACCTGCAATCATCATGGGAATCATGTATATAGCCTTTTCTCTATGACTATGCTAATAACACTGTCAGTAGAGCATGTTGATTGCAGGCAGTACAGCATCATAAAAAATGAATAGACTCTGAGGCAGGCAGTCCATGAATTTCAGGCCTATTCCAAAACTGGCTGTGTGAATATAAACAAGTTGCTTAACTTCTCTGAGCCTTTGTTCCTTTATTTGTGGAGTGAAGGTGTTTTTGTGTTACTGGGAGGATTTAAAACAATCTTTTACAATAGCTTGTACAACACTGTCACATATTGGGCACTAAAAATGATAACTACTATTGTTTCCTAACAATTATCTTCAATGAAAAGTAGTTTAAAAACTCTCAACTGTTGTGACCAAATCAGGCTTCAAAGAGATTGTTTGAGCTAAACGTTGAAGAAGAAATAGGATATTAATACACACTTTTGAAAACTCTATATACAATTGATTAAGCAGGTAATTTGATCCAGGCAATGCATTTGGCTCAAAAGAGGGAATCTAGATGGAAAGGAAGTTAGAGAAGTTGCCACCCTTCCTCTTTTAATATTACAAATTCTTTACTATCAAATGAAGGATAGTAACAGCGAAATAAACTTAGAGCAAGTCTTACCTTAGAATACCATTACTTTCTCAACAATTCAAAGAAAATGATTCTCTCCCAGTCAACATTTCTGTTTCATCCACTCTCCATCCCAAACAAAACAAAACAGTAGCCACAAAAATATTTAAGAGTTTCTTGCAAATGATGTAAATATAACAAATATAAAGTATCACTTAAATATTCTTGAGTCCACTGCTTCAATATATTTTTTATTAACTCTTTAAAAGTTTCCAACATCCCACAAAATAGAACTGAAGCCAAGTGTGTTTATCCGTCAAAGGGCCCTTGCCCATGGCAAAATTAGCATTTGGCTATACTTGCTACAAATATCTATTTCAAAGAATTCCTCCCACAGAAATGAGCCAATGGTCTAATAAAACATTCCTGCCACAGGGGGAGAAAATTTCTCCTATAAGGAAGAGCAAAACTAAAGATGTTAAATTAGGCTGGAGGTTTTCACTCAATAAGTGTTTGGTAAACGTCTACTTCCTTTAGCTGCTCAATGATTGCTATGTTTGACAGTTACATACAAATATGCTGAGTTGCACTCAAGATTTTTAATTTCAAGGCAAAAGTTCTTCAGATCATACATATTGTGTGGAAACAGGAGTGAGAAGAATTGGATTCTAGCCCCACCTCTGGTAGGAGTTTGATGAAAATTACGTGGGTCTATTTTTTCATCTGTAAACTTAAGAAGCCTAAATTAGCAGATTTGTAAAATCCCTTTTAGCTTTGTACTGGGCATTGTTGCATATCAAAACTAAAGAGTAAACCAGCACCACCTAGTGGAATACAAGAAATTCACCAAGTATACAATAGTGAAAAGCATTTCTACAAGGAAAATAATCCAGAGCTTTATTTTACATTACTTCATTATTTTTTTCTAATGTTGCAAAGACAACATTGAGCAACAAGAATTAACCAGGAACATTTCTCCTAGAAGCCAAGACAGTAATCAAGCTGATATGAAAATGTGGCATTATTTCAATATCTTTCATACTTATAATATTAGTGTCACTTTTCCAGAAAGCAGTATTATCTGAAAATAAAGCATCAGGAGAAAAAAAGTCTTCTAATACTTCTATTTACAATGATATTTCCTAGGAATGTGTCACTTGAAATTTATTTATTAACAAATTAATTCCTGGCATTAAAGAAACATGTTTTTCCAGATTAAAGTTTTCTTCACACAGCAGAGATAGAAGCTTCAAAAATGAGAAAACAAAGATAATTATTTGCTCTTACACATTAACATCACATTTATTTTCATTTTTACTCAATATTCAATAAATGAAATACAATTTATTCCATTTTATTTCTGTGTAATAATCTAGATAATCTTGGTGAAAGTCAGGATACTCCTTTGTTTTGCTTATTGCTGCATCCTCAGCAATATTCTAGTACCATGTTCTAGTGCCTAGGAAGGGCTTACACATAGAAGGTGCCCAAGAAATTTTCTCATTAAGAAATGTATTAATCAATAAACCTTAAAATCATTACATTCTCAACATAGTATTAATATACTCTAATAAAATACTAATAATCTTAAATGTTAAATACATATTTATTAGAGAGGAAGTGGAATGAGGCAATTAAAAAATTAGATACTATGGATAGACTGCTGAGTTTCAAATGCTGACTTTATCATTTACTAACTGTGTGATCTCAGATAATATACTTAACCTTTCTGTGCCTCAACTATTACCTGAGGAGGGTAAAAATTAACAGTAACTAACTCCTAGCATTTATATAGAAAGCAAATGAGTTAAATGTATAAAGCACATAAAAATGTTTAAAGAAGTTATCTATTACTATATTTATTATATTAAGTTGCATTTTTTCTGTAAATAAAATTTATAAAACAACTTTGTCATATGGCATGAATTTTTTCAAATTAATTTATTTTCAGAATATTTCCCTTAGAAAAATCAATGAAGTCCAACATAAAAATGGAAGAAACAAAGAAAACTAGCTTATAAATTATAAATCACCTATTTTTCATTTGCTTTGGCTATTCATTTAAAAACTAAGTCAAAAATACAACCTCAAAATATGAAAAATTTCCCACAGATATTCAACATCTATTCAAGGAATGTTTTTCCATATTCTGGAAAACAAAATGTTTTACCAATTTTACCTGAGGCTTATTTATGGGAAATTTCAAGCAAAAAAAGCAAGAAATATCATAATGATATCATGACCTTAAAAGTTAAACTGGAAATCACCAAAATTAAATCGAGTTACAAAAGATAGTACAGGAAAAAAAATCAACTTCCAGGGGAAAAAACAAAACAAAACATTTTAGATTAATAAAAAGCATAATAAAATCTGTTGTCTGATTAAAATAAATCCATATTTAAAATTGTCAATTAAAGTGAGCTTAATAAATTTAAACAATTATTTTGACATTCAAAATATTCAAGAATAGCTCCAGATCAAATCAAAGTATTCTATAATCAAAAACTTGCTACCCAAATAGAACAAATTATAGAAAATAACATTAAAATATCATATGGTAGTCTTTACACTAGCCACAGCTCACAATATGTTTAAACATTAATGGCAATAACAAAAATACATTATTAACTTTATAACTTTCAATTTATAGAATTACATTTTAAGCTGTTATTTTTAAAAAGTATACTTTACATTGTTTCTATTTCTGTAAGCAGTTTCATTAGAATGGAAAGCACTTAGCATAAATAATTTCAAATGAATTGCCTTAAACAGATTGATACAGTTCTTATTCTCATTCACTTACACGTAATGAAATTCAAAGAAAAATGCACATTAGTGTTTTCTAATAAAAAAGTAATTAAAGCTAACCTTACACATTTAACTACTGTAATAACTACAGCTTAATAAGAATTAGGAACAAATTTAACTTGAAACTACAAACGTATAATACATGGTATGGCTTCCAATTTTATTTCACCTCCTTAAGAAATATTGTAGCATGGAATAGTAACCTATTAACTTATAAACACAAATATATCTTTGTGCCCCTTCATAAGAGTTCTTAGCATCAATACATCATTGAAAGACAAAATCTATGCTTTCCCCTAAGCTCAACCAGAATCTCTGTAAGTAGTTCCTGAAGATGAAAAACAGACTCCAAACGGTCTTCAGAAAATCTACTTTTTCATGTATACTCTTCTCACACTCAATAAATACAGTGTTTTCATTGTACCCAACAGACAGCAAAGATGTCTTTTACCTTGTTTGCTCTGTACTACATAAAGATACCTCAAGCACATCAATTAATACTATGGCAGTTTCCACATAAATCTTGCAGATATCCTATCCCAGGAAATCCACTGGTTACAAGAAATCCCATACAGCCCTGCTGGCAATGAAAATGAAGTGAATGGGAGTTAAAGCATTTCTTCTTACAAACAGCCTTTTTCTTTTTTTTAAAGCTTGCCTCAGTGTATGCCAATATAGCAACATACATTATCAATGCACTTGCCTTCATTCCAACAACAACAAAATTATTTCTGTGTTTTTTAAACTAAAAATTTAAGATAAAAAGTTGTATCAAAAGTATCACTATTTCCATATGGGAGAAAATATGAGTAGTCCCAAAAGCAAGCAGCACAGACACACAGGCAAATAAACACATTAAAGAATATTATACATTATATTTTCAAAAGTGTGCCTTGAAATGTCTGTAAAAGCTTGCTTTGTGTAAACAACTATATTTTTCCCATATTAAAAAAAGATCAGAGATGACAGTAACTGCCTTGATCCAACTCTCCTCATATCTCCTTTAGAAATTCATAAGGAGCAACAAATAAATAAAAATACCCCAATCTATCCTTCCAGTGTAAATAAGAGATGAAGAAATTACAAGTTGAATTTTTTCTAAATAGGGTAATAACTATCCATGACCAACACAATCCAGGCTACTGGTACAGAGGGAATCCTACACAAACTGGATGGGTAAGTAATAAATGGAGATGCTCCAGTGATAGAAGAACCCATGTATTATCAACAAGGCCTCTTTCCAGAAAGTGAAAGCATCATCCCAAGTGGTATGACAGTACTAACAGCAAGAATGAAAGTTGAATTACAAATACAAATGGCCATGCTCTATATGAAACAAAAACATTTAAAATTGGATCAAATAATAAAACCCAAGTCTATGCTGTATACAAGTACATGCCTAAAACCAAGTGTTTCTAAAGTGTCAATTTTTTAAATGGCTACATAGGCAAATACAAACAAAAAGAAAATGCTGTCAGACAAGGTAGGATTTAGTCTCAGAATGGTAAAGAGACAAAGAACCATACATTTCAAGGCTAAAATTCACAATAAAGATAACACAGCTAAGAATATCTACAAAACAGCATGGAGCAACACTCAAAAATGGAAACAAAAGGATATACAAAAAGAAATAGGCTGATTAATCATAAACAAATTTGTACTAGCTCAGCTCAAGTCTATGGTAGGTCAAGTAAATATAGATCTAAAACAAATGATCCCTAAGGTAGATCATAAAGATAAAAATAAAAACTCTAAAATAAATAAATAAATAAATAAATAAATAAATAAATAAATACTCTATATTCCAATTAAAAACACAATGACCTCTTTTCAAGTACACATGAAACATTCCTGAAAATTGACCACATATTAGAAAATCTCAATAAGTTGCCAAAAGCAGAAACGGCACACAGGTAATTCTCTCATTATAATGCAATAAACTAAAAAGAATAAGAACAACAACACAAAATGGTCTTACCATACAGAAATTTTAAATCTTAGCTACAAGGCAAAATACGTCATAAAATTGTAGAACTGACAAAAATACAGAAATACAAGCAGTGCTCACAGAAAAATTCATAGACTTAAGTATTCATGTCACGGAATAAAGAATAACTGAATTAAAATATTTAACTCAGAAATAGAAAAGAACAAAACAAGAAAAGATAAGTGGAAGAAACTAGGATTAACGTGTATTAGTGGTAGGAGTGCAAAATGGTATAGCCCATAAAATGTTCCTGGCACTATCTTCCTAAATTACAGATGTCCTTCATGCTGGCAATATATATTGCAGAAAATTAATCTAAAGATATAACTGATAAAGTATGGAAAATGTAAGTATCAGAGTAGTTATTATAGCAAATGTGGAAGACTGGGAACCACCCAATGTCCATCAACCAGGAACCAGTGGAATAAAACCTGGTCCATCCACAAAACTGAAGACTATGAAACCATGGGAAACGAATTCTCTGAACTCCATATCATGTTAAGTGAAAAAAAAAGCAAGATAAAGGACGGTACTTAAAATATTCTATATTTTTGAAAGGATTAGTATATATACATATATACTAGTATATACGTGTTTATTTCTTTTTTTTAATAATATTTTTTTAAAGATTTTATTTATTCATAGAGATGCAGAGAGAGAGAGAGAGAGAGAGAGAGAGAGGGAGAGACACAGGCAGAGGGAGAAGCAGGCTCCACGCAGAGCGCCTGACGTGGGACTCGATCCAGGGTCTCCAGATCACGCCCTGGGCTGCAGGCGGCGCTAAACCGCTGCGCCACCAGGGCTGCCCATATGTGTTTATTTCTATGTACATGCATACACATAAGGGATACACATATTATTATATACACATATAGATGTTACGTGTGCATATATACAAAAACACCTATATATATAAAAGTAAGGCAGCCCCGGTGGCTCAGCGGTTTAGCGCCACCTTCAGCCCAGAGTGTGGTCCTGGAGTCCTGGTATCGAGTCCCCTGTCGGGCTCCCTGCATGGAGCCTGCTCTTCCCTCTGCCTGTGTCTCTTCCTGTCTCTCTCTCTGTCTCTCATGAATAAGTAAATAAAATCTTTAAAAAATAAAATAAAATAAAAAGTACATCAGATTGAGGAGGGCATGTGATGTGTTGAGCACTGGGTGTTATATGCAACTGATAAATCATTGAACACTACATCTAAAATGAATGATGTACTATATGTCAGCTATTCAAATTTAAATAGAAGAAAAAATAAAATACGGGCGCCTGGGTGGCTCAGCGGTTGAGCGTCTGCCTTTGGCTCAGAGCGTGATCCTGGAGTCCCAGGATCGAGTCCCACATTGGGCTTCCTGCATGAAGCCCACTTCTCCCTCTGCTTATGTCTCTGCCTCTCTCTCTGTGCCTCTCATCAATAAATAAATCTTTAAAAAAAAGAAAAGTATATCAGAGAACAAAGTGATAAGGGCAGGGATGAAAGATCAATCTCTTTGAGTAATGCCCTTTTCAATGCAGTTCGGTTTTGAAACATATATCTGTTTTACATACCAAAAATAAAATTCAATCAAATGGGAAAAATGAACTTACTTCCACTACTGCATTTCCTCCCATCCCACTTCCTGAAATTTCACTCTAGACCTTATTTCCTAATGATTTTGGGATGTAGGAGGTGGTACGGATAGTGCCTTTTAGGGATCCAAAGATTTAAACTATTAGTATTGTACCAGAGTAAGATTTTTATCTAGTTCCTGATTTTTATCTAGTTTTTTAAGCAATCCTTGATTATTCATTAGCCATTTATTTAAGCCCCTATCAATTCCCTTGAGAATCTCACAAGTGTAAATAAAAAATAACAGAGAGCTTTAAGCCAGGTAGTAAAAAATATGAAATTTTTATTTTAGAATAATCACACTACTAACAATATAAAAGTAAGTTGGAGTTTCAGGAGGAAGAAAAGGAAAATTGGATAGTAAAACGTGAAAGCATGAACAGAACACTTTCACAAAATTTGACAGCAAAGGGTAAAAGAGATGGGACAATGGTAGAAGTAGAAAGTGTTTGACATAAGACAGCTGATAAATGATAGAATAAAATATCAGTATAAAAATAGTCACAAAACTGACAATTATGTTTATAGAAAATGAAAGGAATGGTCCTAAATAAGAAAAGACTTTTTCACTGCTGAATTATACGGATTATAAAGATGAGGGTGGAAACAGATATAGATAAATAGGGATATAGATGTACAAATGGAGAGATGGTAAAGATTAAGTAGATTCAAACCGATGAATTCTTTCTTTCATGTGGTGGTTGCTTTATCTAAAAAAGGAAAGGTTAATACAAGCAGTGTACATAGGCAAGGAAAGGAGTAATGACAGGGATTTTTAGGAAACAGTTATGACAGCTGCTAAGTACAGAAAGTCTAGGATCCATAAAAATATGATGGCATCAAACGAGGGTATTATATTCCCCAGTAGAGCTCAAATCACTACTTGTTAGAAAAAAAGGAATAGGTAAATGATTATACTAATTTAAGAAGCCACTGATAACTGGCCATTTGCCAGTGGTAGAAGCGTATTTCCTTTATATATTAAAAATAATCCCATTTCCTTCATGCATTTGGATAAAAGCTTAAATAAGCATGGCATAAATAAAATAAGCAAATTAGTAATGGCAGCATATTCTTGAAAAGGAATAAATGAAACAAGATGTAATAATGAAAAATAATTGTCAATATATTCAAATTCCCTAGTTCTTACCAATTCGAGTGATTTTATTATGTGAGAGTTCAAGATTTTGGATATTAGTGCAGCCATCGAAACCATGAAAAGAAGTCAGTTGATTTTTATTAAGAAGAACAACACAGAGATTTTCCAAATTTTCACAACTGATAGTCTCAATACGGTTTTCCTAAAACAAAAAACAAATGTAAGTAGCTTTATTTCAATGGCTTATTAATGGAACATGAAAGCTTACAAAAAAGAGGAAGGATAAATATGATCTCCAAGTAAATAACCCAATGTCTAACTTTTAAGACAAAAAGGCAGAGTGTTATACTATCTAGATGAAAATATTAAGTAACCTAATAAATAACCAACTGATTAAATATTTCTTAATCTTTTGAATACAGAAAATACAGAGGATCATGTTATAAAATATTTCAAACAATCTAAATGAACAAAAATGAACATGAGGTCATAGTTCTTTTAAAACTGTTAAAGAAAAAACGCTGAAAAAGCTGAAATCCTACTTCCCCTCCTCAGTCCCTTTTGCTCCCTTCCTCTCCAAAGAACACCAATACTGGGGATTAGATATGTTATCTCATGAATAGGTTTACACTTGTCCTACACATACACATCTTTGCAATACATAATATTGGATTCAGTGTCAAGATCATGTGTGTAGGATATAACAACTATTTTATTTTTTAAGACCTGAGAAAAATAAATGGGCTTTTAAGAATCTTAAGTGTGTAGTCCCACAGATTTGCTCTCAAAAATATTTATAAGTATAGCCTTTGTCTAATGGAAGGAACCTACTAAGAAGCGTAAGAAATGCACAAAGTTTTAAAAGAAAATCATGCTCATGGAAACACTGTGTGAACTGAAAAGAATATAAGTCAAGTGAAAAGAAGCTTTTAGCCCCCCACTCCCACCCCACTCCATCTTCTATGGGAAAGAAACAGGCTCAGAAAAATTCTCAGCTGCAAATAGCACTGCTTATGGAAAAAAGAAGTATGCCTTGAGAATGTCAAAACCCCAGTGGGCAGAACCAAGAGTCATAGAAAACCATTTTCATGGAGCAGAACTGAGCCCTTATTAAGGAAATGATGATATGTGCTCAGCTATGGAATAGGGATGCTATGGGCTTCTTGTTTTCTTTCATTTTGAATGAGAATAGCTATTGTAATTAATCAAGGCTATCTCACCACTATATATCAGTGTGTGTGTGGGGGGCGAGGGGACAGGAAGAGAGGAGATAACTTTTCATTTTATCTCACAGATCTGTGGGTTGAAAGAACTCTATCTGAGCAGATCATCTCTACTTGGATCTGATTTAGATGAGAAAACTTGGCGCGTTAAGTCTAAGCTTGATGCCACAAGATGATGAAACTCTGGGATCTCTGGGACATGAATGTATTTTGAATGTGGGAAGGATGTGACTTCTAGGGGCCAGGGGGTAGACTATGGTAGATTGTTACTTGGATAGGACCCAATAAACCTCACAACCCAATATTCACACATCCGCTCAGTCCCCTCTCACAGAAATTCAGGCTTGGCCAATAGAATGAATAATAGCTAGCATGGTGTCAGCAGATGCTTAATAAACTCTTGCATACTGGAGCTTGTCTTTTTAGAATGCTCACTCTTGGGATTGGGCCACTCTAGAGAAGCCCCCAAATGGAAAACACACACACACACACACACACACACACACACACACACACACGGAGAGAAAGAGAGATTGAAATCCCAAACTCCCAAGGCACCAGACAAATAAGAAAGGCATTTTGGACATTCTAGCCCCTGCTTCAAATTACACAAGAGACCCCGTCAACAAAACATGAAGCAGAACACCCAGACAAGCCTGGCCTCAGTTCACAGCCAGCCCACAGAACCATGAGCAAATAAAATAGTAGTTGTTTTAATTTATTAAGTAATGTCATTTGTCATACAGCAAATAGTAAAAAAACACAATAGCTATATCATCTGCAAATACAGATAAGTGATTTTCCTAATTATCTTTCCTCGATAGTTTTCACAAATTTTCTTTGACCCTTGATATCTTTAGATATCAGAACCTGAGTTACAAGGTATTATAGTAAATATTTCTTCAAAATTGTCATTGCCGAAATATAAACATAAATCTATTTTCTATTTTATAATAGGATAAATAATGAGAACAGAGGACATACCTGGGCATCAATGTGCTTCAGTTTTTTACAGTTACTCAGGCTGTGCAAAGAAATTAATCCACAGCGTTGAAGAGACAGAAACTGAAGATTTGGACACTCTGCTAGTGTGGAGAGACTACAACCTGGCAAATCTTGAAATGTAACTGTTGTAACCTATAATATTCAGAAAATTGGAGTACATAACATTATCTAACAATAATAAATATAAACTATATTATATTAGCTTTGCAAAATTGCTTTTAAATACTCCTCAAAAAAACTAATGATATGTATTGAAAATCTCATTTGTTAACAATGCACTTTCAATTAAGCTATCTGGGCCTCCTTTGTCCTCACATAAAAAGGAAAAATATTGTAATCATCCATGACCAATTCAAGTTCAAAAGTCATGTGCATAAAAGCAATAATAATATCATCTACTAGCTCACTCCCTGATTTTTCACTAAATTCACTTTCTGAGTGAATTATTTTGGCACTATTTTCAAGACTGTACTACATAGATGTTTAAGATCTGTATTTGACAGTATCTCCTAGGGGTACTGCCACAATAGATCAGGGGATAGATTCTGGGTCCAACCTGCCATGCTTCAACTAGAATGGCTCAACTATCTTCCACAAACAAAGAAAGTTTGAGAAGTTATAGAACCTGTAATAAATATGACCATGCAATAATAATTAAACCATGTAATAAAAATAGCTATTACATGTCTGCTGAATCATAAAGGTATGAATTATTCCTTACTGTTGAATAATGTAATATACCCAGGGCAATAGAATCTATGATACAACATAGCGTGAATGGCATTTTTTTCTGTATTTTCAAACATTTTGAAGACCACACATTTATGAGATTTCTTAATAATCTCTTAAGTATTAATTTCTTAATACTTTACAAAGCTTTTTCCTTAAAGAATTATTCTATCATTTTGGTTTTAGTTTTTTAACTAAAGAAAATTCAGTATCAAAGAATGTACTCAACTTTATGGTATGTATGCTAAGGACTACATTTACAGTGCATAAGAATATGTCAGACAACAGGAATATTTTCAGGATTACTGAAAGTACTCTACTTATTAAACCCAAGAGCTCTCACATAAAAAAAATGACAGAAAAATAAATATAGTATGTTGGTTCTTCACTATAATTGAGTTCATGCACTGAAATGACTATATATGTTAAATCATTTT
This sequence comes from Vulpes lagopus, assembly GCF_018345385.1. Taxonomy (NCBI): domain Eukaryota; kingdom Metazoa; phylum Chordata; class Mammalia; order Carnivora; family Canidae; genus Vulpes; species Vulpes lagopus. Next base: position 37,641,887 of record NC_054846.1, read on the forward strand.
ATAGTAAGAATACTTTCATATTGTCATATCAAAAATCCTAAGGCCAGGTTTCTCACGTACTGAAAAACAAGTTTAATATTATTAGCTTTATAGAAAGAGTCTAGTATATATCATCCTGAAAACAGAAATTTAAAAACTGTTCTACTGAAATTGAAAGCATTATTGCTTCAGAAAAAGCTAGAAAAAGTATGAGAGCTTTAAGTACAGTAACTCTTCTTTGTATGGTACATTTCCTGTGCATTAAATGAAACCAAAAGTTTTAAATTTACATATTTATGTAAGTGAATGGGAAGACCATATGTTCATGAAGATATAAAGAAGGGATTAAGTCCACTCGCTTTAAGTAGCAATACTAATAATATTTTTCAAACTTCAGGTGAATAAGTTTCTTATTTCATAATTAAGTCAGGAATTTCTCAGTTATTCATGGAAAAAAATTTATATTTTATGGTTTTTCAGAAAGAAAAATATTCATCCATTTGTGTCGAGAAAACCACTGTGTCTTACCCATTTTATTTGTCCACAAAGAGAATCTATAAATTCTGTAACTGGGAAGCTAGCTGTATACTAAAAAGTGAACACACTAGAACTAAGTACTTAAAAATCAAAAACTCCACAACTGCAGCTTTATAGTAAGAAATATTCCTCTGTCTTCTAATTTATGTTATCCTGCCTGATGTAATCATATGCTGCTTACAATCACCTACGTAAACTGTTAGGCTCTAGTTTTTATGATGTGGTAATTTCTCTAGTTTAGTTTAATTACAAAATAGGGGGGCAGCCTGGGTGGCTCAACGGTTTAGCACCGCCTTCAGCCCAGGGCGTGATCCTGGAGACCTGGGATCGAGTCCCGTGTTGGGCTCCCTGCATGGAGCCTGCTTCTCCCTCTGCCTGTGTCTCTGCCTCTCTCTCTCTATCTCTCATGAATAAATAAATAAAATCTTTAAAAAAATAATTATAATATAGGAGTGATACCTCATTGATGATATCTACTTTTGAATATGAGGCATTTCATAATATTTCCTCCTCCCTTTTATGGATTATTTTTAAAATTTCCTTATGATATGGTAATTTATTATTTATCCTACCCTAGGTTTTTCCAAATATATGAGATCAAAATAAATTTTAATATTAATCATTATTGATACATGTATGGCAATAATCATATAAATAAAACTGCTTTATGCTTCAAATATTAAGGTCAATATAGAATTAGTACTCATAGGTGTTCATCACTGCATGGTCAGCCTGAAAAAGAGTAACTAGAGCATAGCAGTTGTTCACTGAGTATTTCAGAAATAAATGAATGAAATATTTTTTGCTGTGGCAAAAAAATATAGCATTCATGATTTCTTTCCTTAATAAAGAGTAATATAAAGATATTTCAAAAACTAATATTTTCAGGCTCTCATAACTTGAAAATGAATTGTTCTACCTACAGAACTTATGACTCACTCATTATATTTTAATAAAAGATAACAAATCAATTTTCTACTTAATATCTACATTCCCCTAAATTCTTGACAGATCCTGATACATAAAATGACCTAAAATAGGTATATAATTGTAGAGATTTCACTTTCAATTATTCTAGAATTCAACACGTCTACTTATGGTAGACTGTAATTACAGAAATAGTGAAAGCAGTGAATCTTCTTGGTTTTGCTTTTTTGCAGAACATCTGTTCAGTGATAAAAACTTAAATCTCTTTAATCTGAATAAATAATATCATTTTAAAAATCAGGTGCAAAGAGACTGAATCTGAGATATGATTACTGGATTAAATGAAGCAGAATTTAACTTCTAGTAGCTCATGTACCATTACAACACCAGTTTATTACAGTTAGCTTTGTATAAGGGACACGACATTCCATCTAAAAGTTAATCAACAGCTAAAATGTTATCGTTCATGCCATGTTATAAAGCCATATAAAAAATCCTTTTAGTTTAGTACTTGTTTTTATGATTAAAGTACATTATCATTAGTAGTAAGATACCAAAAATAGAAATGAATTAGAACACTAAAACTAGAAAAAAAACCTATATGTTAGTTATCAATAATCTTTGCTTCAGGTCCAAGTTTGACAATAACTATTATATATAGTAGGAGCCCTAGACTATATTCTTCATACATGTTATTTTAAAACACAACAATCCTATCCAATAGATACTACTCTTCCCAGTTTAAAGAAGGCTCAGAAAGGTCACGCACCACACCCAAGGTCATACAGCCAGTAAATGGCAGAAATAAAATCAGGACCCTGATCTTACTTGATATAGAGTTTGTTAGTACTTTATTGAATTATATTCGAATAATTTTACATTAATTTCCTTTTTAATACATTATATCTAAACTGTGTAGCTAGCAGTCACATGGACATAAGATTAACATTCAGTTGGACTTACTTATTCATCGATTTATCCATCCTCCCACTCATCCACCTCACAGTCAAGTCATGAAAACTGCTATTGCCTAACAATATGTAAAGAAGTATAGAAAATAGGCAGGCCCGATTTCATGTGCTGAAGGCTGAAAGTGAGAGATTAATATAAGCAAAATGAATTCATCACTGGGTGAAATTCTAGAGGAGTAAACTTTCATCTTCTAAAGGTCTTCTCTAGAAAGACTTTCCAAAGATAGCAAGTGGGTGATCAAGGTCAAGATCAAGATCAAGATCAAGATATGAAGCTAAGAGATTAGAAAATCAAAGAAGAGAGTCATAGGTTAGTAGCAGTAGCGAATAAAGACACCAGCATAAACCACCTCCCAGAGTCATTACAAGAGGGCATTTATAACACTTCTGCATTTAGAGGCACATTCCTAAATATTTTTCAACTTTATACTGTATGCTTGATGCTTCAAAGAAAAATTAAATATTTGAGATTGTTGCTTGAGCAGTGGTCAAGAGAATTACAATGTCCTTTACATTTCTAATCCTATTAATCCATGGCTGGGCACCACCAGCATTGTCTAGGGGCCCTGCAAAAAGGCAGAACATCGGTGTGCCTGGGTGGCTCAGCCGGTGAAGCAATTGCCTTCAGCTCAGGTCATGATCTCAGGGTCCTGGGATGGAGCTCTGCATGGAGCCCTGCATCAGATCTGCAATAAGCAGAACGTCTGCTTCTCTCTCCCTGCTCATTCTCATTCTCTCTCTCCTTTCTTATATAAAGTAAAATCTTAAAAAAAAAAAAAAAAAAAAAAAGCAGAACATCGAGACTGGTTACCAGACCCAATGAATCAGAATTAGCATTTTAACAAATTCCCAGGTGATCTGTATGCACAATACAGTTTCAGAAGACCTGCTCTAAGAAGCAAAAGGAGTAATCCTTACTTTATATATATTCACAAGAGTTTCACAAAAGGAACATAGTGGATAGGAAAAGAAACACCAAGGAGACACGTGCACACATCTTAACTTCCTTGGTGCTCTTCTCATTGAACAGAGCAGATGAAAGAGAAGGCACTGCTGTTTTTCTACTTTCAGCTTACTTTAGAAATAAGTACACGATAGGCATGAAGTTGTCACTCGTTCCTAACTCAAACAGATATACATAAGAAAAATTACCCAAAATAAAAGTTAGTAGCTAAAGTTATCAATTCAGAAAGGCTGCACCAACACCTTAGGGAAGTAGAAAAATGAATGATTCCAGAGATAACCTAGCCAAAGAAAATATTAATAGAAGAGCTAACGAGAGACTCTCTATGTACTTCTACAGATCTGATGGATATGAAAAATACGTTGTCTAGGAAAGAAAGGAACTTCAGAGATGCCTGGGTAGCTCAGTGGTTGAGTGTCTGCCTTTGGCTCAGGTTGTGATCCCGGAATCCTGGGATCGAGTCCCACATCAGGCTCACTGGAAGGAGCCTGCTTCTCCCTCTGCCTGTGTCTCTGCCTCTTTCTCTGTGTCTCTCATGAATAAATAAATAAAATCCTTTAAAAAAGAAAGAGAGAGAGGAACTTCAAAGTGGTTTTTGTTCCTTAGACTGCTTTTTCACACCCCAAGATCTTTTTAAAGCCCACTATCTTATTATCCTTTTAGAGCACACCCTGAAATTTTATTTACAGCAATTATCAAAATCTGTAGTAATGTATTTATCAGTACATTTATTGGTTTAAAGCCACTTTGTGGGCAGCCCCAGTGGCTCAGCAGTTTAGCGCCGCCTTCAGCCCAGGGCCTGATCCTGGAGACCTGGGATCGAGTCCCACATCAGGCTCCCTGCATGGAGCCTGCTTCTCCCTCTGCCTGTGTCTCTGCCTCTCTCTCTCTCTCTCTCTCTCATTAATAAATAAATAAAATCTTAAAAAAAAAGCCTTTTGTATATCAAAGTCAGCTCCATAACGTCAAGGACTGAGGTTTCTTTCTGTCTCTTTAGTCCAACAACAAATATTGATCAATCATATTGGACAGATAAATATTTGCTGAGTGAATACATTTAAAAATCCACATATATTAACATGAATGTTTCTTTTCCTAGGCATCTGTCTATATCAAAAAATCTAAATAAATTCTATTGAATACATTTCAGTTTCAGGACCTAGCCAGATACATGTATTTTAATCATAAGTCCTTTCTAGTATCATGCTACTTGAGATATTCTCTCCTGTTCTTCTACACATGTATTAGTTTCTTTTTTATTAAGATTTTATTTATTTGTGAGAGAGAATGAGAGGGCATGAATCGGGGGAGGGGCAAATGGAGAGGGACAAACAGGGAGCCTAACTGGAGGTTCAATGCCCCTTTTTGTATTTACTTGAGAGAGAGAGAGAGAGAGAGAGAGAGAGAGCGCACGAGCAGGGGGCGGGACAGAGGGAGAAGCAGGTACCACTGAGAAGGGAGCCAGATGCGGACCCTGGGTTCATGACCTGAGCCAAAGGCAAGCACTAAAGGGACTGAGACACCCAGGTGCCTCCTACTGATATTTTTAAAGTTATATTTTAGAGAACCAATTGTAATTAAATATGAAAAAGGACACTGAGATCATGACCTGAACCCAAGACAGACACTTAACAGGCTGAGCCACCCAGCGCCCGTTAGTTTCTATCTTTTTTTTTTTTTTTTTTTTTTTTTAATTTTTATTTATTTATGATAGGCACACAGTGAGAGAGAGAGAGAGAGGCAGAGACACAGGCAGAGGGAGAAGCAGGCTCCATGCACCGGGAGCCTGATGTGGGATTCGATCCCGGGTCTCCAGGATCGCGCCCTGGGCCAAAGGCAGGCGCTAAACCACTGCGCCACCCAGGGATCCCCGTTAGTTTCTATCTTAATTTTAGTTGAAAATATAGGCTTTATAAACATAAACGATTCATAGCAGTTGGTGATTATTATTTCATATTTCAGGCCTATATGCACTGTGTTTATATAGCACATGACTAACTATGTTTCCACATAGAAATTCTAGAGTCTTCTATGGTAAGCCCTTCTTTCACAGCCCTTGTCAGGTACAGAGAAATCCACTACATTCCAAAAGGTGCCAGTAGGTGGTGTTGTGCCCAAGACTATAGCAAATTAACTGAATGTCAATTTAGGAATTTCCTACTCTAATTCAACACTAAATTCCCAGATTTTTCCACTCTTAGAAGCTTAATAATGGCTACAGGACCCTTGAACATGGCTTCAAGATATAAATCAAAGCTTTTTGTAGTGCTACACTGAGGGAGAAAATACCTTGAATAATTTTAATCAAGGAGATCTTTTAAATACATCCCCTCTCAAATGGGGCAATAATTCATCAGCAATTAAGACACAAAATTCCTGGATACAAAATATGTCTTCTACTGATATTTTTTCTACTGATATTTTTATGAAAGAATAATTTTTTAAAGATTTTATTTACTTGAGAGAGAGAGAGAGAGAGAGAGAGCGCACGAGCAGGGGGCGGGACAGAGGGAGAAGCAGGTACCACTGAGAAGGGAGCCAGATGCGGATCCTGGGTTCATGACCTGAGCCAAAGGCAAGCACTAAAGGGACTGAGACACCCAGGTGCCCCCTACTGATATTTTTAAAGTTATATTTTAGAGAACCAATTGTAATTAAATATGAAAAAGTATTATAAAGTTATAAAGTACCTGTTGTAGAGTATTCCAAGAGCCACATCGAAGAATTTCTAGGGTATTCAAAGGAGGCATCATGTTGACTGGGCATTTTACAGGTCTCTTCATTTTAACAATTTTCTTTTGTTGATTTTGTTTGAAAATTTCAAACCAAGGTTTAAATGATTTTATCCAAGCTAGCCTCTTTTCTTCAATAGAAGATAGAAGTGTTGGCTTTGGTAAAGAAGAGGTCACAATACTTTCACATTCACCTTTATTTTCATCACATTCTTTTGAGGTTTCTTTAGGTTGAGACTTAAGAGAGTTTATTCCTTTAAAAACTAAGGAGTTTTTTGCATTACAACTACCCATGTCTTCACAAAGAGCATTTCTATCTAAAATATAATCTTGCTCGTTTATTTTGCCTTCTATATTTATCATGGAATCACTACTGTTAAAAATCACAGCACTATTCAGAGTATTGCCTTTTGGGTTCTTCTCAGTTTCTTTGGATTTTAAGTCAATTTCTTTTTCTTGTATTACCTTTTCTCCTATAATTTCAGGATTTTCTAATTTTAGTGATTGTTGCTTCATTGAAATCACTGGAATATTATTCTCTTCATATAACGTTCCATTCTCTTCTGATATCTCTTCTTTTTCTTTTTGTATCTTACTCTGTTGACTATCTTTGATTATTTTCTGTGCTTCAATGTTTTTCACCTTGTTAATTTCTTGATTATATCCTAATATTACTATGTGGGTGTCTTGTCTCATATTCTCATTTATGGCAGGTTTCACATTTGCCCCTTTTTGTACTTGAGACTTTAATTCCTGCAGCTGAAACTGTTCTTTCACATTTTCTTTTAGATCTGGGTTTTCCAATTCAGTTTTTTTGTCTATATTTTCACATTTTCTTTCTTCCTTGACAATTTTTTCGGAGCATTGTTGTTTTGCCAAGTTCTCATTTTTTACTTCAATTTCTACCAAAATTGCCTGGTTTGTAGTAGAATCTTTTGATTGCATTTGTACTGATTCTTTTAATACAAGCTGCCTACCTACATCTTCTCTCTTATCTGATTTTTCAAGTAACCGGGGGCGAACATCTTCCCACTTCTTTGACTTTTCATCCCCTACCATTTTGGCAATATCATCCTTATTCTTTGATGTATCTTCAACAATTAAACTTTTGATATTATATTCACCTTTCTTTAATGCTCTACTTATTATTGCCTGTTTGCTTGCATCTTCTCTTAATCTTAATTTTTCTTTGTTTAGCAGTTGCTCTTTTTCTCTTCTCATGATGTTCTTTTTTTCTTCATATTCTTTTTCTCTCCTCCTCCTTTCCTCCTGCTTCTGCTTTTTTATCTCTTCTTCTATCTTTTGTTCCTCCTCCAATCTTTTTCGTTTTTCCTCTTCCATCTGTCGTATTTTTGCTTCCTTTTCTTTCCACTCTTGTGCTTTCCTTTTCTTACTTTCTATTCGTTCTTTTATGAGGGGAGCATATTTTTGGAAGGCCACAAATGCTTTATATTTAGCTTGGATTGTTACAGCTGCATTATGCTGCAGTTTTAATAAGCGCATTTTTTCTTTTTCTTGTAGATCTTTAAATCTTGTTCTTTCTTCTTCCATTTGTAAATGCAAGTTTTTAATAAATTCCTAAAGTAAGTAAAGGGGAAAGGAGAGAAAATGAGTAGGAAATATCAGTGAGGGAGACAGAACATGAGAGACTCCTAACTCTGGGAAATGAACAAGGGGTAGTGGAAAGGGAGTTGGGAGGAGGGTTGGGGTGACTGGGTGACGGACACTGAGGGGGGCACTTGACGGGATGAGCACTGGGTGTTATGCTATATGTTGGCAAATTGAACTCCAATAAAAAATATACTAAAATAAACAAACAAACTCCTAAAGTAAGATAAATAGTCAACATAAAGATATTATTACAATAACATCTAAAATATAGGCTAAAAACAAGTAATAAAATTGAATCAAGATGAAGTTACTATAAAATTCACTTCAAAGAAGTAAAGCTATTTCTTTTAAAGTATATTAATCTTTTAAAATATTTGAGAGTTTTGATCATGTTAGTAAGTTGATATTCTAATATTATAGCTATAATAAGCCACTCAGATGTAAATTGAGGAATTCCTTTAAGATAGAGAAAAAGCAAGAGAAACCACAAGCCAAAATTTGTGTAGGAGAAAAGGACTTCAAACTTTCTGAGATAGGAGTTCTGATAAAGGAGACTCCCAGAGCCAGCACAGAGACTGCAAAAGCAATAGACTTGGTGAGATTTATGATACCATGAAGGCAAGGTAAAACATACATATGAGCAATATGAAGAACTAGCCTAGTCACACATTTTATCCTTTCTCAAGTATTAAGAGAGCTGATAAGCATATATTGCATTAAATTAGATCATTTGGAGTTAGGTGAGAAAAATATCATTATCACTAGAGTCCTAAAATAAAAGTAAACAGATCAATAAAATTCATCAAGAAAAAATAAAATAAAATTCAGCAAGTATTTGAGGAAAATCTTAAAAAACTATAGAATTATAATTTTATATAAGCATATTCACTCACTAAACCAGTTTATTTTAATTTTAGGACATTATATTTCAAAGAGAATTTCTGATGATAATTTTTAAAGCTTTAATAAATTAAATCCTATATAAGGTAGGCAATATTATTTTAAAATGTCCATTTCAGAGGCAACTGGGTGGCTCAGTGGTTGAGCATCTGCCTTTGGCTCAGGTTATAATCCGGAGGTCCTGGGATCGAGTCCTGCATCAGGCTCCACACAGGGAGTCTATTTCTCCCTCTACCTGTCTCTGCCATTCTCTGTCTCTCATGAATAAATAAAATCTTTTAAAAAATGTCCATTTCAAGTATAATAATTTATTTCAAAAAAGAATGATTATTGTGATGATCAAGAACAAGAAATAGATACCTCATGTTGTTTAAATTTCTCTTTCCATATTTTCTCTTCTTTAATGAGTTCATCATTCATCTTCTCCTGTTCTTGCTGAACATATGGTAATATTAAGTTATTATATTCAAATATCAAATAACATTATGTTCATTATATTCAATTCTTACAACCTATATTTGTAAAAACATATTTAAAGTTAATAACTCACCCAATGATTCTCTGTTTTTAGTACTGGGATAACAACTTTAATCTCAATATAAAGTATCACATAAATGATATCTAGTGTTCCCATTTTGAGCACATAAAGATGTTTGCAACCTGGGAATGTTATTTGAGAATGTTTATTCACATAATAAAATGCATTGGCTAGATATGCTGTTGGCAATGCAAAAATTACAAATAATATTTGCAAGATGAGTTTTGCATTACAATTTTTCTTTCCACACCATCCCAATTTAACTCACATAATCCAACATTTCAGTGGATAGTGATTTTCTTGATTAGTATCTATTTTGTGAAGGATCTGCAGAATAAACAAGATCTTTTCCTCTAAAATTTTACCTTTCATATGGGAACTCTATTGCAAGTTTGCATATTACCTCAAATTTAGCAGGGTAAATTTATCACAAGAGAAGACTATCAAGGATCACAGTAGAAAAGGTGCTATAACTAGAAGATCATGAAAAGCTGCACATAGAAGATTGTATTGAAGGCATTTATTAAATGTTTTCAACTAGGAAAATGATTGTAGCTCTGTTTTTAGGAAAATTAAAAGCCTACATTAAAGTTAAAGACAGAAAGCCAAGGAGTCACTAAAGAGATCAATGAGGTAGGTATTAGACAAGCCCATGTAAGAATCAAGGAGGGCTTTCTGTAGATAGAGTGGCCTGAGAACAGATACAAAGACAATGTCAACCTGAAATTGCTACAAATGGCCAACTGTCTGAAATAAAGGAAATGGGAATATTTCTTTGGACATAATCTTATAGGATGAGAATTAAGCAGAGAAATAAATCCTTCTGACAGCACTATGGTGAGTGAGTTTGTGGAATACAAGACCAAAAGTAGAGAGATCAACTAGAGACTTTAGTGAGTAAGCCAAGCTAGGACATGCTAAACTACAGAATAACAGTAAACAGGTGAGTGGATGAGAAGATGGATAATATAACTATTAGAGGGAAGAGCTGAAGATGGTCCTTATCTTTCTACCTTTCTAGTGTAGCTCATCAAAATAACAAGTACCAAAGGAGAAGCACAATTTAGAAAGACAATGCCCTCAGTTCTAGACACATTAATTTCTGAGTGTCAAGTACCTATAGGAGAGTTATGTAGTTCATTTTTTTGTTATAAATATAGATTTGTAAAGAGAAAGTTTGGACTAAACAGGGAATCTGGGAACTCTATATTCACAATGGGCACCACTATTAGAAAATAACCAATCAAGAGCATACAGGTCATACTACTGATTGGATCTGTGCTGTCATCTTCATATATGAAGGGTAGCAAATGAAAACATTAACTGGTAAAATAAATATTTCAAAGCTCTAAGATAATAATTCTTCATATAGAAGTGTCCTTTTGTCCACAGATGAAATACAGCTATAGAAGTTGACATATCAAATACCCTCTTTAACATCAAAGTAACATAACATCATGGAAAAACAAATAAATAGATGTACTTCACAAATATGAACTATGTAGTCTCTTCTGTTTGTAATATATGCCATAAAAGTAATTATATCTATTAATCTTTTAAATTATCTAAATCATACACAGGACATCTTGATTTTAACTGAAGACATGAATTAAATTATGTTTCATGTATGAGATCTGAACATTAAAACATAAGATAGTAATACTTAAAAAAAATATAGATTTGTTTCTGAACGGCTATGGTTGTAACTATTATCGAGAAAGTATATGAAGGACAAAAAGGACAAAGGAAGAAATCCTTAATAGTACCATATTTAAGAAGAGAGAGAGAGACAGAGACAGAGAAGGCTAGAATGGATATAAAGGAGGAACTGCCAAACATATAAGCAGAGAATCAAGGTGGTGTATTCACAGAGAAGTCAAGGAAAAGAGAAATGGTTAACAATCAAATTCTTATTGGCATAAAATGCTACAGAGGACACTCTAAAAACTGAAAAAGAATATGTGAGTATGGAAACTTATAAATCACTGGTTATTTTTGTCAAGAGCAGTTTCATTTAGTCAAATGGTGGTGATATATACCTAGTAGGTTTGGGATTCAACGAGAGATGAAGACATAAATGTAGCAAAAATTACCCTTTAGGAGGCCTATGATAAGTAGAGCTAAGAAGCAGCTAAAGTAAGACTTTGAACAAAGGTAATCTCATGATTTTTCTTTTGTTTTGTTTCTAGGATGGGAAAACTGAATTTGCTTATAAACAACAAGAGGAAGTTGACAGGAGTGTTTCAGCATACAAACTAAAACAAACAAAAAAGTAGGGGTAAACTGAAAAATAATAGAATGTGGAGCAGAATGGGGAAAGCTAACCTTTAGCAGAAGAAACCTTTCCTACTGAGTGTGGAACAAGGACAAGAAAAAAAAAAGCGAAGTGAATACAGAGGTTGGTGCAAACTAGATAAGAGGATTAAGAAGAAGTTCGCAATTGATGCAAAAATGTTATGTGATCACTTGCCAATAATGAGGAGGGAGAACTTAGGTAGAACTCTTTAGGAAAGAAATTTACAATAGCTATTTGGGAGAATGGAACAGGAAGCTAACAAAGGACACAGAAAAGAACTATTAAAAGTAAGTAAATTACAAATTTACAATCCGTCTTTATAAAGTTATGGCATGATCCCATTGGTAACGTTTTCAGCCCTAAGGCATGACAAAGCATACATTTAATGAAATCTTAAAGTATTTTAAACTATAATTTTATGATAAAGCACAAATTACTAGTTCAGAAACTAAGAATTCTTTGAAGGTGAGGCCCAGGTATTGGATCTCTTTTGTCATCTAAGCACATAGCTGAATGCTTTGCCATTGAGGTAGTCCATGTTTTTGTTTGTTTGTTTGTTTTAAAGCAATTAAAAATGGTAGTTTAGGTGAACAGAATTTAAAAGTCAGATGTTTTCTTAGCCTGAAAACACCACTACTAATCAATAGCAATGATGCATTTAAACATAAGACGGCACTACTACAATAATCTATATTATATTAAAGCCATTCTAGGGTAAAGCTTCTGACTTTTGGAAATAACCACTTAATCTGGTCTGTGGAAAGGAAAATATAACAAAAGGAAAGTTAATGATCTATAGTTCACACTACTAGAAAAAGCCACAGGCAAACTAGGTCTAATGTATAATTGCTTATATATATAATCAGGAAATGAAATGTACTCAACATGGACAGTGAGAATACACTGGACTGCCTCTGTGATCACATGTCAATGTTCTCTATATGCAACACTCAAAATTAGTAAATGTGGGTAATATGTAAGACCGAGAAGTCACTCCTGCTTGTTATCTACACATTCTAAGGATCCTGATGGCCATAAAGTGAGGTCCTAAAAATCCACCAGTTTCTCAATATACCACTACCATGATCTAGGGATGTGGACCACCTGGGGTAGGGTTAGGAGGCAACAAAAACAAAAACAAAAACTCCTTTATACCAAAAAATTTCTAGTCCCAGGAATTTGCTCAATTGTGGGAGCAAGGCACAGAGCATTAACTCCATGGGTGAACTGCTACAACCAATTATGTTTTATGTAATTGCTATACATTAGACCACATATCAAGGACATTTCATGATCTAGAAAATTCTGTTGCATTCTTATATGATTAGAAGAGTATGAAAAAGCAACAGTTCATGTGTAAATATCAGCCTTTCTAGGACAATCTTCGTAATTTAATTGACCCTAGGGGCCCTGGAGATCCAAAGAAGCATCTGAAATTTCAATGAATTTTAATAAGTTTTAAATAAATTAATTTAATTAATTTAAATAAATTTATAAAATTAAATTTAAATAAAATTTTGAATTCCAATAAATTCAATGAAAACTAATCAGGAAGTCCATAGAAATAGTTACTACAGTCAATTGCTGCAATTATCAGGAGAACTTGGGATGCCTGGGCGGCTTAGCGGTTAAGTGCCTGCCTTTGGCCCAGGGTGTGTTCCTGGAGTCCTGGGATCAAGTCCCACATCAGGCTCCCTGCATGAAGCCTGCTTCTCCCTCTGCCTGTGTCTCCGATTCTTTGTGTCTCTCATGAATAAATAAATAAAATCTTTAAAAAGCGGGGGTGGGGGGAGCCCCGGTGGCTCAGCAAGCAGTTTAGCACAACCTTCAGCCTAGGGCATGATCCTGGAGATCAGGGATCAAGTCCCACATCGGGCTCCCTGCATGGAGCCTGCTTCTCCTTCTGCCTGTGTCTCTGCCTCTCTCTCTCTCTCTCTCTCTGTGTGTCTCTCCATGAATAAATGAATAAAATCTTTAAAAAAGGGAGTACTTAAACCCCATAGAATAGAGCTCAATCCATACCATAATCTAAAAGCATCAGTACTATTCAGAAGTAGTTACCAATTCAAAAAGTGTATTAAAAAAGCCCAGATATCCATTGACAGATGAATGTGTGTATATGTACATATATGTATATATTGTATATTGCATATACTGTATATATTATATATTGTGTATATTGTGTATAACATACATATATATGTGTGTGTGTGTGTATATATATATATATATATATACATACAATGGAATATTACTAAACCTTCAAAAGAATGAAATCTTGTCATTTGCAACAACATGGATGGAACTAGAGGATACTATGCTGAGCAAAATAAGTGGGTCAGAGAAAAATATATTATTTCACTTATATATGGAATTTAAGAAACAAAACAGATGAACACAGAGGAAGGAAAGGAAAAATAAAATAAGATGAAAACAGAGAGGGAAGCAAATCATAAGAAACTCCTAACTATAGGAAACCAACGGAGGGTTGCTGGAGGGGAAGTGGGTGGGGGATGGGGTAATTGAGTGATGGGCGTTAAGGAGGGCACTTGAAGTCATGAGCACTGGGTGTTATATGCAACTGATGAATCACTAAATTCTACCTCTGAAACTAATAATACAGTGTATGTTAACTAAACCAAATTCAAAGTAAAAAAAAATTTTAAAGAAAAAAATGTATAAAAAACAAAAAAAAAATTAAAATACCCTTTACCTTCTGAATATTCTCTAATTTCTTCTTTTCAACTTCAAATTGTTTCATCCAGCAATGTCTCTTTTCTTCTTCTTCTTGAAATTGCGTTTCTTCTCTATCTCTTTGAGCTTTGAGAGTTTCTTTTTCCTGGTCTTCCAGTTCTTTCTGTTTGTCTTGCCAAGCCTCAAAAGACTGCCTACATCTTTCTTCCACTTCACAGTATCCAAAATTTATATCAGCATCATCTGTATTCATGAAGAGAAATATTATTATTCTTTTTTTTTTTATTCATAGAGACACACAGAGAGAGAGAGAGAGAGAGATAGGCAGAGGGAGAAGCAGGCAGAGGGAGAAGCAGGCAGAGGGAGAAGCAGGCTCCATACAAAAAGCCTGATGTGGGACTCGATCCCGGGTCTCCAGGATCATGCCCTGGGCTGAAGGTGGCACTAAACCACTGACCCACCTGGGCTGCCCAAATATTATTATTCTTAAAAGCAAATCTCTCCAGATGCCTGGGTGGCTCAGTCTGCCTTTAGCCCAGGGCATGACCCCTGGAGTTCCAGGATTGAGTCCCCTATCGGGCTTCCTGCATGGAGCCTGCTTCTCTCTCTGCCTGTGTCTCTGTCTCTCTCTCTCTGTGTGTCTCTTATGAATAAATAAATAAAACCTTATCAAAAAAAAACCTCTCAAAAGTGACCTAATATAAAGTATAAAAGTAATTTTGAAGTGAAGAAATAAGGGCAATCTATTACGAAAGTAAAAATGATAATATGCAAAAAAAATACATGTTTGAATACACATAAAAATTCTGTTGCAGTCATATGCAGGGAAGTTCTATTGTAGTCATATACAAGGAAGTTCGTCAATAAAGAAATCACAACTTGACTTAAACTATACCACAAAATTTAATAAAAAATGTGTGTGTGTGTGTGTGTGTGTGTGTGTGTGTGTTGTAGCTAAGGGAATATAGTTAAAGGATACTTAAAAATCCAAGGCTGGGAGCACCCGGGTGGCTCAGTCAGTTAAGTATCTAATTCTTTATTTTTTTAATTTTTTTTATTTTTAGTATCTAATTCTTGATTCTTGGTTTTGGCTCAGGTTATGATCTCAGTGTTCTGGGATGATGCCCCACCTCAGGCTCTCTACTTGGCAGGGACTCTGCTTCTCTCCCTCTCTCTCTGCCCCTCCCCCTGCTCTCTCTCTCTTTCCCTAAAATAAATAAGTAAATCTAAAAAAAAAAAAAAATCCAAGGCTGAGCATATATGTTTCAGCCATCTCTCTATATATACATATTGATTTTAAATTTAAATAATTTAAAAAAATTTTGAACCCAGTTAATGTAGGAGGCATAAAAAACTATGAAAATATGAAATTAAACAAGTACAGTAAAGGCATAGTAATTTTCAAATATCATGATTATATTTTTCTAAATGCTAAAAGAAAACTGTCCAATTTTTTTTCAGATAACTATGGTCAATCACATAAAAATAATCAAAAATATCATTGAGCAGTTTGGCTCACCCGTCAAAACATGTTCATCCATAGGCAAATCATAAGAACCAGGCTCTGGAATAGAATCAGGACTATCACAATGGATTTTACTCCTCAGAAATTCTTCTTTTTCTATTTCAGATAACATCTAAGAGGTTAAAAGAGTACCAATAATTAAGAAAGAGTAAAGAAAGAGTAAAGCAATCATTTAAAAATATGTCAAGTTTATGTACACATATCTAAGCCTTTATTTACTTTGAATCTCTCTCAAATACAACTCTATAGCACACCAAAAGTATTATTCCCATAAGATTATTTTTCACCATCCTTGTTTTTCAGAAAAACAATGATTTTCTAATCACTCTCTGATATTTATCGGTAGTATTCAAATATACTACTTAAAAATCTAAAATGGCCAAGTATGGAAATAAAAGGTACAGCATTGGGACATAGTCAATGATACTGTAATAGCCTTGTATGGTGACAGATGGTAGCTACACTTGTAGTGAGCATAGCATGATGTATGGAGATGTTTTATTACCATGCTGTATACCTGAAGCTAATGTAAAATTGTGTCAACTATATTCAAATAAAAACAAAAAAAAATGCTTGAAAATCATTTCGAAGCATCTATACTAATGTTTGTGTTATTCCTAATACATTTCCATATTTCTTAATGATCTAATAAGTGATTGCTCATATATATAAATGGCTAATATCTATGTTTAAAAAAGAGAATTATTCTCTAATTTAACCTGAATTATGCAAAAGTCATAATGTTGATGAATACTTTTCCAAGACTTCTACCTAATTCTAGTTGGAAAGATAGAGGATCTCTATTTCAATGAAGTAGCATTATGATAATTCAAAATTAAATATTTCAAATCTGTTACCAAGAAAGAGAGTAAGAGACATATATATATACATATATATATTTGCGTGTATATACATATATATATTTATATGCAATTTTCAAATTATGTTAAACATCTTAGGAAGCAGGAGTTATGTAAAATTAGAGATAGCTGGTAAAATGAGAAGTAAAATGAGTCCAAGATGATGAACCTGTAGAAGAAATTTCTCAAATATATTTCTGGAGGTTTTAACCAAAAATGCTAGGCTCTCCTTTACTCTTACTTCTATAGGAGTGTTTATATTTAATTTCTTTAAACTAACAAGATGTTCTATTTGAAAATTTCCATGGGATATTTAAAGTCTACTAGGAACATAGTAGATTCCTAAGCAGGGTAATAAACATTATATTCATTGTTTCCCTTGGAGATTTTAGGGAAAAATATCACATAATATAGTTCTACTGTTTTATCTACATGCATTTTAAATTTCCAAGTACTGATGATTCAGATCACTATTTCTAATATTTTTTTAAATTGAAATTTGAGTTGTTACATATTACATGTCAGAGTAAACCATAAAGCCAAAAGTGATTTGCTTAAAAATAATTACTTTTTATATTTTTAAATTGGTTAACTTTATCTTTTTTTTTTTAAAGATTCATTTATTTATTTGAGAGAGAGAGAGAGAGAGAGAGAGAAAGAGAGAGAAAGAGTGCACACACCAGGAGGAGGGGCAAAGGGAGAAAGAATATTAAGCAAACTCCATGCTGACATGGGGCTCCATCCCAGGTCTGAGATCATGACCTGGGCCAAAACCAAGAGTCACTGAGTCAGACGCTTTAAAGGACTCTGCTACCCAGCCGTCCCAATCAGTGAACTGTCATCCTTCAAAAGAGGCAAATGTAAATTTCTAACTGTAATATTCAGTACTTTCAGTCAAAAATTGATCATATACCTTTATTAACTGTTCCGGATTTTCTTTATGTTCAGTTGATAATTCTATCCTTAAGTGCATGTGATTATTAGGAACTCTATAACTATAGTCTAGAGGGGAAAAAATGTTATAGCTTTAAATATTAGGGTAGGGTAAAACATATTAAAATCTCAAATTCTTTCATTATACTTTAATCTCAAATTCTATTATAGTATATTCTTGGTCAGTGACTCAAAACAATAGGAAAATAATGAAAAATAAAGAACAGAGAAAACCTGTAATGTTTGTTCTAAAAATAAAAGTGACAAATTTATAAAGCACTCTCTTGATCATCTTTCATATTCTAGACTGAAGTTGATACTGCAGTGACACCTTGATTAGAAATCAATAAAGGTTCAATTCTACTGCCACAAACTAGCAATAAACACAGTTTAATAAAAGTATGTTTATTTTAAAAGATTATAATTACTAACATGAATGAAGTTAGCTTTCATTCCTGATTTTATGAGTTTTTGTTGAATTTTATTGTCTTTTTATCCTCTGTGCAGATGCAGTTATTTTTTTTCCGTATTTAACCAATCTGCTCTTTCATGGTAATCTTCATTAACAGTAAACTATTGTTCACGGATGACTATCTTGCTGGTAACTAACTACTCACACCTATTTTTTCAGACATTACAGATTTTCTTCTTCAACACCTATTCACAGCTTCACCAGCCTGCTTTCCCATGTGAGGGGGTTGAAAAGCAAAAATAACATTCTCCAGATTCCTTTGAAGCTAGGTTTCTAAGGGTGATTTAGGTTCTGCCAGTTGGAATTCCAATCCACTAAAGACCTCAGATAACATCTAACTGTGAATGCATACAGAAATTCAAGCAAGCATTGCCTAGCTAAGCTCAGGCAACCTACAGAACCATAAGAATATGGTTATTTTAAACCACTCAGTTTGTTTTTCAGCAATAAATAACCAAAACTTCTACCTCTACCAATAAAAACAAACACACAAACATCCCCAAAACCCTTTTGCTTAAATCAGCTGAAATAGTTTCTGTCTACAACTAAGAGCCCTAACCAATATATCTACATTTGTAAGTGAAATTAGCCTCTGGTTACTTTTGTGTGTATGCTATGCTTGTACAGATTTATATTTGTATTTGAAATATGCAAATTTTTATAAATGAAATAGTATATAATCTGCAGATTTGTTTATCCTTTATGGATTGTAAGATTTCAACTGTAAAACCATACTCATTTCTTTTTTTCCTTTTCTTAAAACTCATACTAATTTCTAAGGACATTTGAGAAGGAAACTTTTTCCACTTTCTTGCAAGATTTTTTTTTTTTTTTTTAATTTTTATTTATTCATGATAGTCACAGAGAGAGAGAGAGGGGCAGAGACACAGGCAGAGGAAGAAGCAGGCTCCATGCACCGGGAGCCCGACGTGGGACTCGATCCCGGGTCTCCAGGATCGCGCCCTGGGCCAAAGGCAGGCGCCAAACCGCTGCGCCACCCAGGGATCCCTCTTGCAAGATTATTGATGTAATCATGTTTCCCACTTTTTTGAAGCAATTTTGATAATTTGAATTTTCTTCAAAAAATATTCTATTGAGACTAACAAACTTATTTGATCAGAACTATACAGGAGATTTCATAATCTCTAAACCACTGCTAGACTCATAGTTATATAACTTTTCATGTAACTAATTTTTTACAATGTGTTTCCTTTTATTTTTTCTTAATTAGGCTATATAATTGCCAATATATCTATAATATATTTTCATTGTATAAACTTTAATAAATATATACAAAATCCCCTATAACTCAACTACAGATAATCACTGCCAAAACTTGAAGCATCTACATAAAGTAAGTCTCTATATATCCATTCACACAAGTGCTCAGAACAAAAGTCTTGGAGTCAATTTCCTCTCCTCATTTTGTGTCAATCCATCCTTTTGGATCTTTTGGTTCTTTTTACTTTAAAAATGGTTTCTAGAATATGCTTATTTTTCATCATTTCCACTCCAATCACTCTCATCTCTAACCATACTATTACAACAGTCTTGTAGTAGACTCTTGCTACCTCAGGTTATCTTTTTTATGTAATCACTAGAATAATTGCCTCAAAAATGTGTCAGATACCATCACTCCTTATGCAAAAAACCTTCAATACACAGAGTAGAATTCAAAGTCCAGATCATGATCTATAAGAGCTCTATATGATCTGAGCCCCAGATGATCTGTGCCTTGGCCTTCACAGAGCCTTCTTTCTGGAACACTGGCTCTCTAGATATCCATGTGGCTCATCTTCTCATTTGCTGAGACATCCATGTGGTTTTCCTTCTCAGTCATTGCTCAGATATCACCTCCTGAGAGAGGACTTCCCTGACTTACCCTATCTAAAACAGCAACCTCCAATCTCTATCCCCTATCTTAATTTTTTTCCTTCATAGACGTAATCGTTATTAAAATATTACATATTTATTTGTTTATAGTCTATCTCTCCACACTGGATAATTAGAATAGGAAAGCAGACTTTTGCCTATTTTGTTCTCTGTTATATTCTCAGTGGCTGAAACAGGTCCTTTCACACAATAATATTTGTTGAATGAATGCCTATGAATACCCACATTGTAATATGTACCCATATTTGCATAAATGAAACTGATTTTTATAATAACTTTAAATGCTATATCATGAATATTTTTATTTCATTAAATATTATCTAAGCCATCTTTTCTAATGAATGTTGTTGGACACACTGAGAACCGTTGAACATTTAGGCTGCTGTGATTTTTCATTATAAACCAAGCCATGATTAATTCTAATTAAATCTTTGATCATTCTATTATTCTTAGAATAATTCCAAGAAGTAAATTTGGTCAGTTAAAGCAAATAAAAATTGTTAGTTTTCTGGGCAGCCCAGGTGGCTCAGCGGTTTAGCGCCACCTTCAGCCCAGGACGTGATCCTGGAGACCTGGGATGGAGTCCCACATCAGGCTCCCTGCATGGAGCCTGCTTCTCCTTCTGCCAGTGTTTCTGCCTTTCTGCCTCTCTCTCTCTCTCTCTCTCTCTCTCTGTCTCTCATGAATAAATAAATAAAATCTTTTAAAAAATTGTTAGTTTTCTGGTGTAAATTATGTTTTTCTCAAAAGATGTATAAACTAATACTTCTAAAATATTCCTGTCACTAATTTCCTTGTCCTTAATGCAAAGTAAGGATGACTCTGGAACAACATGAGGGTTATGAGTGACAACTCCCCACGTAGTCAAAAATCTGCATATAACTTTCGATTGCCCAAAACACATCTACTAACAGCCTGTTGTAGACCAGAGGCTTACTAATAACATAAACAGTCTATTAATATATATTATGTATGTATTATATACTGTATTCTTACAATAAGGAAAGTTAGAGAAATAAAAATGTTAAGAAAATCACACAAAAGAGAAAATCTATTTACAATACTGTACTATAAAAAATCTGCACATAAATTACCTGTGCAGTTCAAACCAACTGTGTTGTTCAAGAATCAACTGTAGTAGAATGTCTGGTTTTAATTAGGGCTGGTAAAACCAACTGTTGGTGGCTAGTATTTATTGGACATGTAAAGAAAGTAGTAAGGAAAATAAAATAAATGGATTATAATAAATTTAACAATCCAGTATATTATAAATATTATAGTTGGGAGAAATGCACATACATGTATATAACAGCAGATAATAAAAACTTCAAGCAGTATAATTTTCTAAGTTATAAATTATTCATGCTTACAAAAAACTTATCTGTCAAACAGATAAAAACTATACTTACTTAAAATATCAGTATCTTCCAAGTCCTGAAGAATGAGCTCTTCAACAGTTTTACTCTTATTCTTTATGATGTTAATGCAGTGAAGAACTGACTCAGGTAATTCATCTAAATCCTAAAATTTAAAAAAAAAAATAAAACAAACTGTTAAGTTATTTATTAAAACCATATATCAAAAATTTGATAAAAGTTTTGACACATCAAAACTTTGAGCAAACGTGTAAATGAGCTCAAACAACTATATTTGATTAAAATATGCTTTTTATTTTCAGATGATTATGAAATACATCCATGATTCTATTGGATTTCATATGCAAATGAAGAATTACAGAATTTTTTGTCTCACTTGAATTAGCTACGGATAAGAAGACATAATAATGTAAAAACTTTAACCTTCCAAAAGTAATATATAGGTTATTGCAGTCCTAATTAAAAGTCAAAGTATAATTACCTTTTGAAACTTAGCAAGTGAGGATTTTTTTGGAAAATGCTTTGTGGAGAAGGTTTTGAAAAAGTAAAACAAGGAATCTGACATGTTTGATACTTAATAAAAAACTACAAAACAGCAAAAATTAACAGAATAATGGAAAAGAATAGACAGCCTTGGATAGATTATATGTATAAACAACTAAACATATACAAAAGCTAAGATGAATCAATTAAGAGGTAGATTATATGCCAAGTGACATTAATAATATTAACTAAATATGTGCAGGAAAACTTCTATTTAGATCTATGTTTTATAACATACGTGAAAATAAATTCCCATTAGTTGAAGGATTTTGATATAAAAGAATGAATCTATGAATACATTTTCTAAGCACATAAACATTGAGGGAAATACACAAATGAAAAAATAATAGATTTGATTTCCAAAAAATAACTACTTCTATAGGTCTACAGATTTCATAATAATTTTGCTTTCCATATATATCTAATAACATTGGAAAGCTCATGATTTAAGTTTAAAAAAACCAGGATACAAATAAATAATTCTATGTGTAATATAATCCCAATTTTGCAAAGAAATGAACATATATACATGACTTCTTTTTATAAAGATTTATTTATTTATTCATGAGAAACACAGACAGAGAAGCAGAGACATAGGCAGAGGGAGAAGTAGACTCTCCAGAGAGAGCCGGATGAGGGACTCATCTTGGATCTCGGGATCACACCCTGAGCAGAAAGCAGACACTCAACTGCTGACCAACCTATGCATCCCTGACTTCTATCTTCAATGTACTTTCGATATTTAAATATCTAATAATATGCATTTTTAAAAAGTGATCCTAAGTTTAAAAAATGAGATAACTATGAAAAATACACTGAGAAAAGTTTAATATTTCTCCTGCAAAGTTAATTCCAGTTAAAAGGTTCTTGAAAGCCCAGCATTTAACACTTACTGTATCACTATTATCACTCTGGGTGTCTGATTTTGAATCACTATCAACATCATCTTTTTCTAATGAAGAAATGCTGATTTTATCCAATTCAGCTTCTATTTCTTCTTTGAGCTTTTTATCATCATCATCATTTTCCATCATCCTTCATAATAAACAAAGAACCATTTTAAGAAAATTGAAGAGGCTAAAATGAATAAAATCTATGGGTTTTTAAAAGTGTGATACCAATCTGACACATTCTGTGTAAATATGTTTTCACCTAGGACATTTTTATCATATCTTAGTTGTACCATATATTAAAGAAGATTGTTTTTTCTCTCCATTAACTTATTATGTCTCTACGTTTGACTATAACATGATCAACTCTAATAATACTCTCTCATTCTCTAAGGGGAAAGTCACATTAAATGGCCTGTCTTAGCTTCCTGAACCAAGAAATGTCATAGTAAAATTCATCCTCGTGGAATAATTGCTTCTGAACAGCTTGAATATTCAGATTAGAAACCTCATAAGAAAAAAAAAAAAGGAATACTCATTAGGGAACAACCTAAGTCTATACATGGGACAACATATTGGTTAGTTTTAACTCATTAGCTCAAGTTGTCAATTTTACTAGAGATAGCCACATGTGTTTAGCAACAATATATTGTAATAATGGATAATATATGGCTTATAAGATCACTATTTATATTATTTAAATCTTTAATGCTTGTGATAGGTATCAATCAAGCAGTACATTACAGAATATCTTTACATAATCATTACCATCATCAACTGGCTTCCATGTATTGAGCACCTGTGACAAGCCAGGCACTAGAAGACACTTTGTAAGATTGATAATCATCAGAGAAAATTAACAGATATAACGTCATTATAGTCATTGTATTGATAAGAAAACCAAAGTTTGTAGTGTCTACTTAACTGCATGTAGTCATTATGCTAATAATTAATGGGGACAGGGCCCTACTTGAGAGATCCTGCACCCAAAGCCAGTGCTCTCCCCACTATGAAATGATCTCTAAACTTAGTCAAGCTCTTGATCTGCCCGGCAATCCTTTAGAATATTCCCTGATCCAACAGTCTTCAAATTGCGATGTTAACTCATAGCGGATCAAGAAATTAATTCAGTGGCGTTTCATCATAAAGTTTTAATGATGGAATAGGATAGAGAAGATTAGAGTAGGTCAGAAAAGAAACTATAAATGTACCATATATGTTAAAGATAAAAAAATTCATTTTAAAAAAGCTTTTGTTTCATTTGTAAGTGGGCATATATGTACTCATGTGTGCTGGGCTGCAGTGTAATGTGTAAACTGGTTTCTTTTAATGTGGGTCTTGGTTTAAGAAAACAAATTTGAAAATCACTGCACTTGTCAATTCTTATTTTCCAGACTATTCCAAACTTTCATTCTTTCCTCAAGTCCCTGAGCTTTCCAGTACTATCTTCTTGATTCTTCTTTCTTTCCTACCGGCCTGCCTGCTTTCCTTTCTCTTTTCCTTCTTTCATTCATCTCAGAATCAGCTTTTTGGGAGCCAACCAGATACATTAACATCAGTGCTGGGGGCTATATTGATTAAATAAGACAAGTAGCCTGTGTTCATAGTTTATAGTCTAGTTAACAAAGAAAATGAGATACCCTCATTTTCCTATTTCTTTTCCCAAAATCTTGTCATATTCATCTTACTTAGAAAGTAACCCCTCCCTAATAAGTGTAATTTTCTGCCTATTCTCTGAAACTGACAATTTTTCACCATTAAACTGTGCTCTACCCACTATTCTTGCTGTTTACCCCCTGCCATACATCTTTTTATCCTACTTGTCTCTCTTCTCCATGTAAACACAATCAGTTCACTCCCATCCAAAAAAAAAAAAAAAGAAAGAAAGAAAAAAAGAAAAGAAAAACACCTGTGCCTGTCTTTCCTCTAGTTGTATCACATCTTTCTTTCACATATAAATAATGGACTGATTTCCTTGTATTGCCTACACTCTTGGACATTTATCCCAGAGAAATGAAAATTGATGTTCATGCTAAAAGTTGTACATGAATATTCACAACAGGTTTATTCATGATGGCCTCAAACTGGAGACAACCAAAATGCCCCTAAGTAGGTGAATGGTTAAACCAATTCTAGTACATCCATACCATGTCATACTACTCATCAATAAAAGGAATGGATATTGATGTGTGTCACAACTCCAACAAATCTCCATGAATCTCTGGGGAACTATGTTGAGAAAAAGCCCAAACCAAAAGTTTGGTTAACCAAACTGGCCACCCTCCTGTAGCCCGTTCTGAGCCCCTCACCTCTCAATCCTGATGGTGCCTTCATTCCCTCCAGGCCCTGCCCTGCCCTCTGTTCCCTCAGGAGGGTAGATCTCAACCTTCCTCCTTGTGCTGTTCCCCGCACCGTCCCCCCCACTGTTACGGGGAGCTAAATTATCTATATTTTGTAGAGAGAAGTTTATATTTGTAGGGGATGTAGGGGCCCAGGCTGGGTCCTTGTCTCTGTGTATAAATTGTACAGACCGTGAAAAAAAAAAAAAAAAAAAAAAACCAAACCAAAAGTTTGGTTAATTAATGAATGTTAAATGACATTCATATGACTTTTTTGAAATGATAAAATGACAAAATTTTATAAGTGGAGGACCGATTAGTGTATTCCAGAAGTCAGGGGTGGATGGAGTTGGAAGAAGGTGGTCATGGTAATAAAAGGGTAACATGAAAGAGTCTTGTAGCATTGGAGCTGCTCAGTATCTTGACTGGAGTAGTAGATAAGTGACGATATTCAGATGATAAAAATTGTATATAATATGTACAAATGAGTACAAGTAAAACTGAGGAAATCTAAATAAGATTAGCAACAAGATGTTACCATTGGGAGATACTGGGCAGGGTGCAACCGATATTGCTGCATTGTTTCTTAAAACTATGTGTTAATCTACAATCGTTTCAATAAAAAAAATTAATTGAAAAATCCCACATACTCACTAAATAAAGTTAAATAGATTATGATGGATTCATGGAATGGAATACTATACAAGTCCTTTTAAAAATGGGGATATTTGCTGTGCTCCTGTGGAGAGGTAGAAAAGAAGAAATAATTGAAAAAAACAGCACATGGTAGAAAACTATTCAGGGTAACGTCTCTTTTGTGTAACTACACACACACACACACACACACTCTCTCTCTCTCTCTCTTTTTAAACATAGAAAAACGTTCTGGGAGAAGTTGGGGAACTTTTAATTTTAATTTCATACCTTTATGCGGAGTGATTTAAAAAAAAACGTGAATATGTACTACTCTTGTCATCCTAAAAACTAGTTTTAAAACAAATTTTATGGAAAATAAACAAATAAAACAAATTTTACCCATATCTTCCTCCTGCAAAGGAAAACAAAGCCAGAAACAGAACCAGTGTTAAGATGCTATCCTGTTATTAAACTTAAGGTGCAATTCAAAAGATCTGCTAGGTGGAAATCAGATATATATATATTTAATGTAGCTATAGAGCAGAATGTGAGGGACACAAACTTTATGGAGAAAGAAAGGCAGGAGAATAAAGGTAATGGAACTTAAGATGCAATTTGAAAGATCTGCTAGGTGGAAATTAGATTTTTTTTTAAAAATGTAACTATAAAGCAAAATGCGAGAGACACAAACTTTATGGAGAAAGAAAGGCAGGAGAATAAAGGTAATGGAACTTAAGGTACAATTCAAAAGATCTGCTAGGTGGAAATTAGATTTTTTTTAAAAAATGTACCTATAAAGCAAAATGCGAGGGACACAAACTTTATGGAGAAAGAAAGGCAGGAGAATAAAGGTAATAAAGGTAAAAGTCATTTCCATCGTGTCCCTCTCGGCTCTTCAAATGGCCCTTTACATCGGCCCTGTCCAACCACATGTCCAACCACATATGTGATCTCAAATTTTCCAGTAGCAATTTGTTTTAAAAAGAGTAACGGGTGAAATTAGCTTTCATAATATACTTACTATTATAATACTATCTCAAAAAATATAATAATGATAAATGTATACTATTTTAAAAGGATACTTTTATTTGACCCCGTATACCCAAAATATCATTGCATCGCGCAGTCAGCATCAAAGTCATTAATTATGAAGATCGAGGCAAAGAGACTGGTCTCGCATCCTCTACACTAATTCTTCAAATTGCGACGCGTGCTTGACGCCCAGCAGCTTTGGAGCTGGAGCCGCTGCATTTGCAGCCCTCGGCGGCCCCCTGGCGGCCACAGGCCGCGGAGGTCACTGCCGCCCGGGAAATCCCCCGCCGCACGCGCGCTGCGGGAGACTTCAAGGGGACCGAGTAATAAAGCTGCCCAAAGTGGGAAGTCTTAAGGAGCTCGCCTTGCAAACTGTAGCTCTCCAAGCTCTAAACATAAGGGAAGGAAATTACTTGAGAGGGTGACTATGAACCATAAAAGGGAGGCGGCGGCGGGGGAGGGGGTAGGAGGAGGGGGAGGAGGGGAGTGGAGGGAGAGACGAAAGGAACCATCACTTAGGGAGGGGCAACAACGGCCGCCACCGGGAGCTCCCCAGACCGCCGGGGTGGGTCTCCTAGTTTTGGGGGAGCTAACTAACACCTGCCAAACCGAAGCAGCCCAGGGATCCGCGGCGCCCCGCCCGCTGGCCCGAAGGCCTGGCCTGGGCAGACACGGGCTCGGTCCGGGCCCCCCGCGCCTCCAAGCCCAGCCCCGAGGGGCCCCGGCTCACCCACCAGCCGCCGAACCCCGGGGTTCGGTTGGAAGACGGCGCCCAGACGCTCCAAACAAACCGTAACCACGGCAACAGCCAATCCCAGGGCAGAGGGGCGGCTCCCTTCTGACCGGTGCCTCAGTAGGACAAACTACCTCCGCTCCAAAGTGCCCCGAACGCCGCAGCTCAGGAGCTGCCCCGAGGAGCTTGACCTTTTTTTTTTTTTTTTCCAGATTATACTTTGATGTTCAAATGCTTTGGGAAAGGATTTAATAAAGAAACGGCATGTTGCCAGCGTTGCCCAAATCGAGGTAGGCTTACCTTTTTTTTTTTTTTTTCTGATCTATTATATTTGTTACAACTAAGTAATAAGTATTACTTAGTAATAAGTTAGTGTTACTTAGTAACTGATTAGGAAGAAGGCACAACTAATTGTGAGTTATTACAACTTGCAACTAGCTCCAGTTCAGTTGACCACGTAAACACTTCGTTCCACCAAACTTTAAGCTTGAACAGTGACTTGCGGGAAGGGAAGTTAATAGTTTGCAAGGGAAACCAATAAATGGTTTGCTTTCAGAGACAGCTGTTTATTTTTTATTTTTTTTATTATTTATTTATTTATTTATTTTTAGCTTTTTATTTTTTAAAAGACAAATGAATTGATTATCACCCCATGCCTATGAAAAACCTCCCAAGTGTATGGGGTAAGAATTTTTAAAAATTATTATTTTTTGGATTTTTAAAATTTTTTTCTAAAATATGTTTTATGGTAAAAGATTGACAGTAACACCTACTGGTTTAATATAAAATTTGAATATATACTATTTTTCTAAAATATGTTTTATGGTAAAAGATTGACAGTAACACCTACTGGTTTAATATAAAATTTGAATATATACTATATTTGATATATAAGTCAATATATTTGATATATAGGAATATATATTATATTTGATATATAAGAATATATTATATTTGAATATATATATTTGAATATAATTATATTTGATATATAAGTATATATCATGCTCTTTAATTTTGACTTAAAAATTTATCTAAGTTCCTTTTTTTGTGGTACAAAATGTGAAATATATTTTAGTTAATAACAGGTATTTCTTACTCTTAATTTTTTTTCAAGTTTGCAAAGTGTGAAATTCCAGGAGGAAGTTGCTAAGCATAATAGTAACAGATATCTGACATACAATAGAGTAAAAACAAACATTTCCATTGAACCTTTGAAAGAAAATAGACTATTTCCTGGTAACAATTAACATTGCATCAACATAAGAATTAATAATAGTGAGAAATAAGTAGAGTTTTGATATTAAAAAAAAAACACATGTTAGTGCCTCACTCAAAGACAATGATTTTTAAAAATAAACGACTTCTGGTTTCAAATTTAATTAAAATGTAGGATATTTTCATTATCAAAGCTTATGCTGAAGTGCCATTTTTTTTCTTTTTTTTAGTTTAGTTTTGTTGCAAATGTATAGACTATTCAAACTTTTTGTTTAAAATGCTCAGGCTCGGGCCTCCTGGGTGACTCAGTCAGTTGAGGGCCCAACTCTTAGTTTTGGCTTAGGTCATCATCCCAGGGTAATGATCTCAGGCTGGGGCCCCATGTGGGAGTCCCCGCTCAGCAAAGAGTCTGCTTGAGATTCTTCTCTCCCTCTCTGTCTTCCCTTCCCCCTCAAATAAATAAATCAATCTTAAAAAAATAAAATGTTCAGCCAAAAAACTAAATAAGTAAATAAAATAAGTAAGTAAAATGCTGGGGCTATTATGTTGAAATTCACACATAAAATTCTTAAGATTAATTTTATTTATAATTATGAAACTATACAGATTTTTTCTATGGTGTCAAAACTCTGTAGGCATCAATTAGTAATTAATTAACTTCCAGAACTAATTTTAAACAGCTATTTTAGTATTCAGCTTTTTTTGAACATAGTCTAAATTACTTTTTTTCCTTAAATCTTACCTTGTCAAACAAATTTATAGCATAAAAGAAAAATTTTTAAAGTTCTACAGACAATCTATGGTGCATGTTACTACATCTCTTATATTCTTATGTTATTTTTTACTTGGGAGGAAAACTGACAACTCTATCAATTAGTCATAACTTAGCTATCACTAATTAATATTACTAATTAAAGAACAAAATACAACACTTACCTCAAAGTTATAGATTATAAGTCAGTTTAACTTGAAACTGTTAACTGTGCAGCATGTAGCATAGATTTACTTAATTGAAATCTTCTAGAAATTATAACCTAAAATTAAGTATGTTAGTTTTCCATAATGTTTTAACAGAGTAGGGTTTTTTTCTTTTTATTAAGTAGTTTAGTGAATTTTTTTATCTTATTTTGAAAATTATCTGCAGGTCTGGTTGGTTTATAGCCTATTGACCTAACACAATATATTTTCCTTAGAGAGCATGTAAAATTTATTGAAGACATACATGAAAGGGTGAAAGATAACTATTTATTCCTCTGACATCTGAGAAGAATAGGATTTCTTTGAAAATGTTTTTTTGAGTAGTGAGATTACTTTAACTTAAAAACATTGTTCAACAGTTGTCTTATAAAGCAGTAATATAATTTAAATATCCCAGAGTATCATAGTGAAGCTCAAATAGCTGCCTAGCTATTGTTTTATTTTCTTGAGGATGACTATTGCATAATAATATTTTTAATAGGTGACCTATAGTGTCGGATTCTTAGACTTCTGCTTCTCTTTTTCCATTTAACGCCTGTCCCAAACTCTCAAGGTCCTTCTCCAACCCTCTTTGTGCCTCTGCAGCTGACATAAGGACCAATTTGAGTCCATCACTTTCCTACCATTCCCATCCCATTTCCCAAGCTCATGTGCACTTCTCTTGTATAAGATTACTGTACTATCACAAGATTAATAGGTAATATTTCGCCAGGTACTGAACTGAGTGCATTCCAAACATGATCTTTTCTAATTTGACTTCCACACTGATGACAGAAATATGGTTCTCCATTATCTGTAAAAGAATAAAAGCAAATCCTTAGCAAAGCATACTTGATCTTTCACAATCTTTACTGAGTCTACTTCTCTCTAGTCTTATTTTTCATCTCTTGCCATTTTGACCCACACTCCCATGCCCATCACTACAAAGCTTGTGAACACAGTATTCCATGTGTTGTGAAATCTTATGTCTACCCCATTTCTGTCTGACTAGGTCCTTCTTAAGCATCCTTCAAGGATTATGTCAAATTTGCCTTCTCTCTGAAACTTCTCAGTTCCCCTTATTCCTTGTCCCCACACCCCCAACACATAATTCAGAGTGGGCAACAGATTTTAATATTTGACTCCTTGACAGGCTGTTTATTCATTTTTGTGTCTCCATCTCCTGGCACTTAGAAGGAATTTAAAAACAATAACAAAAAGTAATTTGGCTATTATTTAACTAGCGAAAAATGGCACCTGTGGATAGTTGAATCATTATAAATTGTCCTTTCCTACATTATTTGTACTATCAAAAAATATCTCTGTTATTGGACCATTAATTACCTAATCAGGAAATGAACAAAAGAAATGCCACACTGGGACCTTATTTGATTGAGTTAAAAACAAATTCTTTGTCTATAACAAAAACAACAAACCAAAACAAAACATAGTTTCCACACTACAAATATTTAAATAGGAACTGAATGAACTTACTGTGTATCTTTGTGTTAGCACGTCTTTTATTTTCAGTGATGTTGTTTCCAGTAAGTGGTACTTGTGATGGGAAAGATCAGCACATGACCATCTCCTCTTCTGGTTCTGTGCAAATATGGCTATGTACTTCCTTGACTTGTTGCTTAGACACCCTGTTTGTTGTGTTCCAACTCTTTAACCTGAATCCTTCCAATGGTCCGAATGTTTGTATTACCTCAAAATTCACATGATTGAATCTTTATACCCTATGTGATGGTATTAGAAGATGGGACATTTAAGGGGTAATTAGGCCATTAGGGGGGATCCCTCCTGCATAGGATTAGTGCTCTTATAAATGAGATCCCACAGAGCTCCTTAGCCCCTTTCACCATAGGAAGATATGGGAAGAAGTTTGAAGCTTGGAAGAAGGCTCTTACCCATGCATGCTGACACCTTGATTTCAGACTTCTAGCCTCCAGAACTGTAAGACATAAATTTCTGTTGTTTATAAGCATCCTAGTCTGTGGTATTTTGGTATAGCAGCTAAACGGACTAAAACACTGCTGTTTTGAAGTTACCATGAACAGTCTTCTTACCAAGTAGGCTGACTTTGAGAGTATTGAGTTCTTACCCTTTTTGACCTCTATATCATACAACACTATTTTAGAAAATGATTTATTGATTTCCATGAGATCATGCTTTTATTACATCCTCATTTCATAGAAGTCTGCATTAGAAAATTAAAATTCCTAATTACGTCATTCTTTACTATCAAACACGTGCTCACTTTTTTCTACAGTCGATCCCCTCCCTTTCATTCATTTCCATGACATGAGCTCCTTCCAAATTTGCATAACCTATGCTATCTGTTTAGCTGCACTCCATTTCCAGTGCTTAACCACAAAGATATCTTTTGCCAATTTAAATTCACTTATTAAACATGAAATATGTAGGGTTTTTTTTTCATTTTTCCCTCAAATTTTCTATTGCTAGTGATCATCATTTTTTTTTAATTTTTCTATTCCTAAAGGAATCCTTCTGATTATGCTTGATTCTTTCTTTTCCAAATTAAGGAATATTGAAACTGCATCCAAGTGCTCTTTTACTTTCTCTAATTATCTCTTACAATACCCTTTCCTAACTGTTGGGCATTTTGTTTGGTTCTTCTCACCCTAGTTCACTTCTTTCCTTCATCTTGGGCACATAGTTGATTCCACCTCTGGCTGAGACCTGCCGTCTGATTTAGTATGTGCCAATGGAATATGAGCTGAAGGGAAGCATGCAACTTTCACCTTACTTGCTTAAAATATGCTGGCCCGAGTTTACTCATCCCCCTTTCCTTTCTGGTGGCTATACAGGATGACACCATGAGGAAATTTGGGAGCCAGATATGGAATAGGCTGAAACAAGTCCCTAAGATGATCTAGAAAAGAACCAATTACCTACCTTGGATGGAAAGAGAAATAAGCTTCAGTTTATGTTTGCATTTGGATCCTTTGATTAAGCATGTTATCCCTGATTCTAACATGCTAATTATTGCCAAATCAACAGTCAAGTCTACGCCTCACAGTACTTCACACCAGAGTCATGGCAGTGTTCTTGTTCATGAGTCTACTTTTTCTTATGCATTCACAGAGGCCTAGGACGTTGGCCCTGAGAACTTGTGTAGGCTATAGGAGAGGATCACAACTTTCTCATAGGCAGAAGTGAAAATAGAATTGAAGCCAGAATTATGTATCTCCAGCATCTTAGGGAGAAACTGAAATAAAAATAAGGCAGTCTTTCTAATTGATTGTTCCATCCAAACAGGCCAGACACTGGAGGAATCTAAGAATAAGACTGGAGGGCAGAGCCTGGAGAAACCAAATGGCAGTAGGAGACTTCAAAGCAGAGAGTAGAAGACAAAGCCTAGAGAGACTCCTTCTTCAGCTAGGAAGGAGAACAATGGCACTTTAGGGAGGAATGTGGCCTTGGGTCAGAGTAGAGAGGGGAAGTGCATTGACTAGCCTCAGCATCTCTTATTTCTCCACTTTCCAGAGCATCCTTCAGTTCAACAAACAGATCTTTCCAGCTAGAGACAAATAACTTCAAATTAGTCTTATTAAATCTGTTTTCGTCATGTCAGTTATGCATTGCATGATTAAAACACTATAAACTACAATACTTTGTAAAATATGGTACTGGCTAGAACTGAAACATTGTAGGAAGAAATAAAACCCAGAAACATGCTCAGGAGAGTTAAAAACCTTCGTATCTCATAAAGCACCCCAAAACCAATGATGTAAGTGTTGATTTTCCCATAAAAGTTTTAAGAACTAAATTAAATAATTTTTAATTAACACAACCTTAAGTTGGTGTGTTTCCTTCTATTGTATACCAAACTAAATTACTCACTAGTTAAATAATCTAAATCATCTCCTCAGTTATTCATTCAACAAATATCTATTGAGTAGCTCTCTGTGTGGTACACTCTGGGATTATAATGGCACACAGATCTACTCTCTCCACTAATAGAGCTCAGAGTTTACAAGGAAAGAAAAGACACGTGAAGAGAAAATAGAGCAGCAACAAAATGAGGTTAAGCAAAGGATTCCAAGGTGAGACCTCAATGAGGAGTCGACATTATTATTCTGGAAAAAGAGGAGGGACAGTCAGAGGTGAAAGAAAGCTTTCCAGCAAGGAGAACAAGGCATGTGAAGACTAGAAACAAGGTAAAATATTTAACTTTCTGAAAACTGCAAGAAGTTTAGTAAAGTGGCTACTGGCATATTATTCAAATGGCTTCTTGGTCTCAGCTGCCTACTGCAGATAGAGAAGACAGGCCCAGTTTCAAGATATCTTCAACATGTCCTTATATTCGGGAGGGAGAAGGGGAATGTTATATTGACAACTGCTATCAGAGGAAAAATGTGCAAAAAAAAAAATGACATGAGTAGTCAGGATTATTTAAAGTTGTAACTGTGGTGACTATTTATAGTAAAAATTGTGGTTATCTTTTCAGAAACACCAATATCTGGAGAGAAAAAGAATGTCAAGAAAAAACAAAACATTAATTTTTAAATACTTTCTTAATCTCATTAATGGAGCGTTCTTGGTAAGAGTCTTTATTTCGTAAAGAAAATTTAATGCATTTTTATTGGCAATCACCAAGAATATAAGCACTGATTATCCTTCCTGTAGGTTCTTGGACTTCTTCTCATGGGATTTGGTGCATGGCTGTTATTAGATAGAAATAATTTTTTCACAGCTTTGGGTATGTATCTGTTTTTCTTTTGCTCTCTAAGTGAAGCCTGGCATTCCATTTTAAATAATTGGTTATGTGGTTTATTCAGCAGGTGGCAGTATTTCTCCAAAATTCATTTATATTGCTCAAGAATGGAAGATTGTGAATTGTTCTAATACACTCTGGATGAAAAGATAATGGAGATCAACATAGTGCTTAAGTTAAATCATTTCTTTTTTCTTAATTTTTATTTATTTATGATAGTCACAGAGAGAGAGAGGGGCAGAGACACAGGCAGAGGGAGAAGCAGGCTCCATGCACCGGGAGCCAGATGTGGGATTCAATCCCAGGTCTCCAGGATCGCGCCCTGGGCCAAAGGCAGGCGCCAAACCGCTGCGCCACCCAGGATCCCTAAATCATCTCTTTTAAAACTTAATTACTCTCACCGTTACGTGTTACAAAAAAAAAAATAAAATTATCCTAATATAAATGAAATAGTTGGATGCATTTAACTGAATTAAAAAACCCTTTGTTTTACCATTTTGTAGTATGCCTTGGTCACTATGGACTGAAGTTTAATGACGAAGTGTTGTTTTCATATACGTGTCCTTGGTAGTAGGGAAGGAAGCCACATTTCAAGTGCTCAGTAGCCGTATGTGGCTATTGGGTATTAGCTATGCAATTAGGCAATGCAGATTTAGTTTATTTCCACTACTCAGTAAGTTCTATTAGACAGCATCATTAAATATATAACACAAGGCATGCATACTTTAGAAGCAACATTTCTTAGTGGACTTCAAGGAAGAAAAAATACATTTGCAGGGAAAACAAAAGCTAAATGAAAAGGTTTCATAGGTAATGAAGTGCTACAAAATATTGAGTAATTTAGTTAAACTTTCAGCTACACTTGAAGTGTCTGATCTTTATTCTCTTCTGTTTCTATATGTTGATTATGGGAAAGTGTCCATGATGGCTGAGTGCATTAGTGGTTTGCTCAGAGTACATGGGTGTGTGGCGATCATATGACAGCCTTTCTTTTCTTTTCTTCCCCAGAAGAATGGCAATAATAGCTTCCAGTTATTTAATGTTGACTATGTGCCAGCACTGGGCTTAGCACTTCCCATACAGTATATAATTTAATAGTGTTGTAGTTAGGGTAGAGCAAAAGTCATTTTCTTTTTTTCTTTCCCTCCATTATAGAATTGAAAGATGATTCTCACTAACCTTACTGTACTTGCTTGTGGGGGCGGGGGGATGGAGACCCTAAACAGATAATCCGAAACTTATTCTTTAAGTTTTGGGGGTTTTTTAAATTATGTATTTAAACATTAAGTGAAATCTCAGTTAAGGTTTTAAGGCATGGGCCTGAAAATAACCAGTTTGTGGCAAGAAACTGGTTGGTTCCTCCTCTCTCTTTTATCTGCAACTTTCAGTGAACCTACTTCTTAAAAATGACTCTGCCTTCACCTCTCCATTTGTAAGAACCACCATGCCACCTAAGGGTCCCACCTTCCTCCGCTTGTGTTCTGACCTCCTTTCTCAGTTATCTTCCAAATGTCACTAAAATAATCTAAGATGATCATCTATCCACATAATATTAAACACTTTTTTTCTGGCTCCCCACTGCAATCTTTTATTCACATGGCAAATATTTATAGAGCCCATTCTACATGTTAGACACAATCCCATGAGCTGAGGATGCTGTACTGTACAAGGAAGACAAATGTGTCCTCAGGGAGCTTAATTCCAGTAAGGAAGACTGGATAAGAGTACACAAAGTGGGCATAATTTGGCCCCTGTAATCCTGCCCACTTTCACTGGCTTCAAACCCTAAAGTGCCAGCAAAGCTGAGTGTCCAACACACACCATGCTTTTCTGTGTCTCAGAACGCCTGTATCATTCCAGCCAAGATATTTTCAATTTCCATCATTTAAAGCCCAAGCACAGTGCTGCCTTCTCCAGCAATCTTGCCTCCCTAAGCTCTCCACCCTCCTCCCCCTACTGGATTAGGTGCTCTTGTACCCAGTGGTGTGTTGGTAGACATTTAACAACTGGTTCTGGGATACAAAGTCTAGATTTATGGTATTTACCTATTTCTGTGGTTTAAATACGTAATGCCATGGTGGCTGATTTCACAGTGCCAACATGAATTGAGTTGGCTTATGGAGTTTTTGAAAATGTAACAGTGTTTATGAGCCAGAACAAACTGGCTCCAGCACACCACTGTTCTCCCATAAAATCTAGGTATATTTAATTTATTTTCTCCTTCTTCTTTTTTTTTTTTTAACAAATATTTGTTAGGAACTCAGTGTTCTACACTCTGTATCATAACACTAAGCATTTAACAGTCTGTTGACTATGTAAATATATGTGGTCTCTAACACAGAGAGCTCAGTCTCGATGGAGAGAGAATAAAATATAGTTTAATCAGGTCATTTTACCAATAAACTCAGAGTTTCATATAAGAGAAACATAACCCACACATATTAGACACTCAAATTTTTTATGAATAAATTCATAAATGTTTTGGATGTTCATTAAGCATAGAAGAGTTTACCTCAGGAAAAAAAAATCTGCTTTCATAGAAGACAATGAAGATAAGGTGAAGGTAAAGAGATCTTCTGAAATGAAAACATTTTCTATCATGTCATTAAAGGAAGAAAAGTTGTTGCCAAGACTAAATAAGAGGGTGCCAGAATGAAGTTTAAAAAAAAGGGACACACTTGGGGCACCTGGGTGGCTCAGTGGTTGAGCGGCTGACTTTGATAAACACCACTTAATAATAATTTATTTTGTGGTTTCCACAGATGAAGATAATCATTCAATAGTATATGTTTTTCAAATTTTTATTGGAATTGGATCTGCTATTGTTCTTCTTTGCCTCTTGGGTTATTTGGGAATTCACAATGAAATCAGGTGGCTCCTACTTCTGGTATGTATTTCATTTTAGCCTGAATGAATTTGTATCTTTGATTTTGAGTGTCTATGTTACACAAATGAGCAATACTGATGTACTCCACCGTAACATTGCAGTGTAGTGTGCCCTAGGGAAGAAGGTAAATGAAGCATTTCCCCTCAAGAAACTTCCCCTCAAGAATGTTCTTAGTGAGTTTTTCATGGATCAAATCTGGAACTCTGCACCTACACACTTAGATATTACTTTTCGACACAGAGTCAATAGGAACCCAAATCCTAGGGTTGCCTAGGATAACCAAACTTAACCAAACTTAAGAATCTAAAGACTGAAATCCAAATAAACTGTTAATGTCAATAAGCAATGTGGGTTAGCAAGGAAAAGAGAACATGTCCAGGACTCAGCAGTTTTCTCCCTGTGGGAATGCCGTGTGGGAAGCTAACTTAAAAGTGAAGTCACGATTTATTATTGAACAAAGAGAAATATAACTGCTGAGAGGACCAGACTCTGGCATCTGGCTTGCACACTATGTCTCCCTAGCCATATAACATGAAAAGGTAAATTATAATTAGAAATATAGACCTAATATGGACCATTTACCAGGCCCGTGGTAGGTATAGATCACAATGCGCAGACTCAGATGAAATATAGCTTTTTAACGTTTTCTTTTTTTTTTTTTCTGTGTGTCATGAAACACACAGAGATACACAGAGAGAGACAGAGCCATAGGCAGAGGGAGAAGCAGGCTCTCCACAGGAAGGCTGATGTGATGTGGGACTTGATCCCAAGATCCCAGGATCACACCCTGAGCTGAAGGCAGATGCTCAACCACTGAGCCACCCAGGTGTCCTGGAACCTTTATTATTTGAATATTCCCTCTGGCAGAGGCTCTTTGGGCAAAGCTGGAAGCCACACTTCCTTTTCCCTCTGGGGTCTTAGCACTCACTGGAGTAATGCCAGGAAGCCCAATGCTAGACTCTGCTGCTCTGGGAGTGTTCAGGCCTCCAGGATCTGTCTCAGACTCTTGTTAGTCTAAAAAGAGATCTCACTTTCTCTTCTCAACTCCTACCTTTCTCTTGTTCCAGAACATTTAGCATAATTTTCTCATTGGGCTTCTAATTTTGGATCTGGAAACCAGGACAGAAATGGCTTACAGGAAAATTTTTATTTTTCTCCTTGCCATAAATTTCCCTTTAGGCAAAAGGAGTACAGAGCCTGATACTGGTATAAAATGGGAGATGAGTAAGGAAAGGGGAAACTAGAGGGAGAAAAACAAACATCTTCTAAGTTCTGCTTTATGGAATTCAAGTATGAATGGACGGTGACTGAGCATAGACCCCATCGCAAGGAATGTACATAATACCAGGACCTGAAGCTAAAACACCACACTCTTGTCTGGACACTCGGATGAAGGGCACTGCTACTTTTTGCAATCAGGCCACTTTTTCTATTCTCCTCTGAATTTACCAATATTTTTCTGATGGATACATTTTTCCTTTAACCATGTTAATTCACATAGTCAAGTTATGGGCAAATTTTATAGGTCTAAGCACTATTCTTTGTCCTAAAGGTGATTTTGCAGACCCTTACTCCAATTGAATAGATATTAGTCTTGCAGTTTAACTCTTCAGGGTGGTTTATTGTGGTCTTTTAAATTATATATATATATATATATATATATATATATATATATACACACACACACACACATATATATATACACACACATACATATATATACATATATATGTATATTTTTTTTTTTTTTGAGTGAGAGCATGAGTGGGATGGGGAGGGGCAGAGAGATAGAGAAGGAGACTCCCCACTGAGCAGGGAACTGGACACTAGGGCAGGGTGGGGGGGTGGGGAGAGGGAACTATCACTTCCTGTGTGTACCTTAAGATTGTATATTTCCTATGATATGCCTTGTCCCATCATTGAAGCATCTAAAATACATATTAGAAACACAGTTGCCATCTCTGTTTTTCTTTTGTTTCAGTACACAGCACTGTTAATGTGGGCCTTTGGTGTTCAGGTTGTGTTTTCAGCATTCATCATCATAAAGAAAAAGGAGGTATGGAAATATCACCTTTTTACTTGAAATCTAAAGAAAATTGGGTATCTTAAATTACTGAGACCTATGAGCCTATATTAAGAGAAAAGGTAAATGTCTTTGGGAGTGGGGGAGATTTGTTGAAGTACTACAGAATTCTATAAGGAAAGGGCCAAGGGTCAGAATGGAAAGATGGGATAGAGAAATTTGTCTTCAACTCAGCGGAAGATTGAGAATGTTGTAAATAACAAAGAACATGGGGAAAGAGGAGGTGATACTGAGTATAGGGAATCCAAAACTGGTCCCAGCCAACTGTGGCTACCACGAGTGACTCAATTCTATTTTTCTATGTAAACTGACTATATATATATATTCTACTTCTTTAGTCTTGTACAAATTTGAAATTTTGTGATTTTATTTAAATGAGATGAACCAGGGATCCTGGGTGGCTTAGTTGGTTAAGCATCCAACTCTTGATTTAAACTCGGATTATGATCATAGGTCCTGAGATCAAGCCCCACATTGAGCTCCCCACTGAATAAAGAGTCCGCTTGAAGATTCTTTCCCTCTGCCCCTCCCTGCACAATCCCTCAAATAAATTAAAAAGTCTTTAAAATAACAATAAATAAATGCATAAATAAGTACATAAATAAGTGAGATTAACTGAATAATTCCTGTATTTTGCACAGGTATGGTCATGAGTGATATAATTAATCACAATAAGATTTATATTTATCAAATTAAGTTAAAAAATAATATATTACCTGAAAAAAACCTTTTGGAAACAAAGCTTACCCAGTAAGGTCAATGATTACTTTCAATTTTTATTCTTTTTTTTTTTTTTAATTTTTATTTATTTATGATAGTCACACACAGAGAGAGAGAGAGGCAGAGACACAGGCAGAGGGAGAAACAGGCTCCATGCACCGGGAGCCCGACGTGGGATTCGATCCCGGGTCTCCAGGATCGCGCCCTGGGCCAAAGGCAAGCGCCAAACCACTATGCCACCCAGGGATCCCTACTTTCAATTTTTAAAGAAATGTCATTGTTTCAGTGTAGTCACAGTCTGTCTTTTTTTTTTTCTTCAATATTTTATTTATTCATGAAAGACACAGAGAAAGACAGAGACAGAGACAGAGACACAGGCAGAAGGAGAAGCCCCTGTGGGGAGCCTGATGCAGGACTTGATCCCAGGATCTGGGATCACACCCTGAGCCAAAGGCAGACACTCAACCGCTGAGCCACCCAGGCGTCCCACAGTCTGTCTTCTTGTGTCATGGGAGATTGTCCTGTAGTGAAAGAGCCTGGACTTGAAGTCATAGAGATCTACAGATGACTAGTGCTCAGCAAGCTACTTCACAGCCCAAAGCCTATGTCTTCATCTGTACAATATGGTTCCTACTTTCCTCCTGTATAGAGTGACATCAACTGACGACTTAAACAGTTTCTTTTATAGACTAGCTACTTCATTTGCTCTCCTTTGCTTGGCATCTATCCTGGATATCTAACCACCCAGGACTTACTGTTAATGATCTGACATTTAGCACTAAAATTTCTGTGTATGTGTGTATGTGTGTGTGTGTGTGTCAATACAGAGTGTGAGTTCTATAAAGCTATGCTTATGACAAAGCACTTCATCCCAACTTATCAGCCTCTCACTTGAGGATCTGATGATAGAACTTGAATATAACACTTCAGGATCTTTAGCGCATAAATTTAGTTTATCAGTGTTGTTCATATTCACTTAAGAGTTATTCACATACTCATCTCTACTTAATTTAAGAAACAGAATGACCGTTTGAGAATAATTACCATGTGCCTGAGACTGTGATAAGCACTCTATAGGCATTATAGTTTTGATCCTCACAACCTCCAGAGATGCATTGGTTAGTCCTACTTTCTAGAACAGGAAACTGAGGATTTGAGAGAAGAGATACTTGCTAAAATATATCATGGCCAAATGATAGAGCCTGAATTCAAACACTTATTTACTGAACCTAGAGCAAACAGCTTTGTTCACGTTGATTTTTCTTCTACATTCATATTTAATTAAGCTCTTAGGAGCCTCTAAATCTTTTATGGTACTTACAGCACCCAACAATG
Source organism: Vulpes lagopus (assembly GCF_018345385.1). Lineage (NCBI taxonomy): Eukaryota > Metazoa > Chordata > Mammalia > Carnivora > Canidae > Vulpes > Vulpes lagopus. Next base: position 37,683,209 of record NC_054846.1, read on the forward strand.
TGGGAGGTACACTAGGGCTTCAAAGGATGTCAGAATAAATAAGTGTGAGGGAATTTCATTTATATAGCAGTCACAGAGATTATATATGAAACTCTTATGTACTAAGATGTGATTTATATGCACTCTGGATCTCCCAAATAATGCTTTAAAATATTTTATTTATTTGAGAGAGGAGAGACGGGGAGAGAGAGAGAGAGAGAGAGAGAGAGAGAGAGAGAGCATGAGTCGGGAGAGGAGCACCGGGAGAGGGAGAAGCAGGGTCCCTGCTAAGCAGGGAGCTCTATGCCCCAGGGTCATGACCAGAGCCCAAGGCAGATGCTAAACCAACTGAGTTGCCCAGGTGTCCCACTGAATAATGCTTTAGAAGGTAAATAAGAACATAAATCTTCCCCTTCCCCACAATATAAAATGGGAAAACGTTTTCTATTCTAAATAAAAATTGACTTAGAGAAAAAGTTAAATAAATAACTTAGAAATTTAGATAACACTGCATTATTCTAATCTTCTTAAATGGATTAGAGCATAGATATATAAGTTAACTACATAAGAGTTTAACTTGTACACATGGTTCAATTGTTGTAGTATTTCCACCAGTAATTTCATTTTCATTATTCAAAGACAGCATAATACAATGAGAAACCAGTAGCCTAGAGTTCAAATGAATCATATTGAGAAGTCCCAGCTCTTCATCGTCATTCATGTAAACAAAGCAAATAACTAAATTATCTGAGTATCTAGCTCTTTGTTCATAGTACTATCTGTTCTTTTTACCTTTAACTTTAGCTATGAAAGTCATATAAACTTCTAAATATTTAAGTAAGTTACTATTAAAATCTACCTCTGCAATATCTATATTTTGAAATAGTAGTTTCCCCCCAGACTTTTTTTTTTTAAGATTTTATTTATTTATTCATGAGAGACAGAGAGAGAGGCAGAGACACAGGCAGAGAGAGAAGCAGGCTCCATGCAGGGAACCCGATGTGGGACTCAATCCCAGGTCTCCAGGATCACACCCTGGGCTGCAGGCGGCACTAAACCGATGAGCCACCTGGGCTACCTGCCCCCCAGACTTTCAAATCTGATTGTTTTTGTTACAGTATTTTGAAAGGATAATTTTTCAATGAAAGTCATAATTCTTGTATAAATATACAGTAGGCATAGGTCAACGATTTTATTTAGGATCTTGATTAATGTAGGAACCGGTAAGAAATCAAAACCAGTTTGAAAGAGTGTCCAAAGGCCGTTTCTTAATATATACAAAATGTGGTTGGTAGGGGAGATACCAACTGCACCCCACCAGGAAAAATTCATTTGTGTTCCTCTGACAAAGAGTCAGTTGTCTAACTATAACTTCCTACAACTTACAAAGTTGTGAAGTAAGCTAAAAACTAAAACAGGTATATGCTCCCATAGAATAAGACTCTGAAGTTATACTAAAGAAAGCCCAGTTTCCACTGAATAGATGCTCAGTAATCCTTTTTGGTCCATTTCAAAGTTTTTCAGTTTTTTCTGAGGGTACAAGAAGAAAAACAGAATCCTTAGACATTCAGGAGAATAGCCCATAACTCTCTCCCTAATCATAAAACAAGTCTCCTATATTCCTCCTGTAGATCATAATGCAAAAAACCAAATGCCTCAGCACTTTCTGAGATTGCTAAAAATGTTATAAAGAAGAAAAAGAAAACACAGAGCAAACTGACTAAAATACTCCTTTATTAGGAACCATAAGGAACGTTTCTTCCAGATTTTGACTCTATTTTTCTTTCCAAGTTTTATTTAAATTCCAGTGTCATATTAGTTTCAGGTATAGAATTTAGTGATTATGTACACAGTGGGATATTACTCAGCCATAAAAAGGATAAAATCTTGCCATTTGCAAGGGCTAGAGGGTATTATGCTAAGCCAAGTAAAATAAGTCAGTCAGATAAAGACAAATACCATGTGATTTCAGATTTTGACTTTTGATGCAATTTTCAACAGGTTCACCAAGCATGGCATGATAAAATTGACTTAATCATTAGTGAGTATGGATCTAAAGATATGCCTGAAGACATACCCAAGTGGACTGTTCTGAATGCTTTACAGAAAACAGTAAGAAAAAAATAACATAAAACTAAAAATCAGATGCCAAACCTGGTCCCTGTGGGTAAGGAGGAGACAGGGAAGGGCAGGAGATAGGGTCAGAGGAATGAAAGGTTCTTGTATTTCTTCCCCCCAAAACTGGGTGGAATAGCACTGTTCCCACTTACAGATCTTGACTTTTATCCTCCTTTTATAACTTAAATCTCCTATTCTTGGTTAATTGATGTGCATTTTAACCTGGTTTCACCTGTAACAGTGGTTTTCTCCCAAGTGGGGTAATCTTCCCTGCTGCACCTGTGGGAGAGAAGTCTGAGCACAGCGCTTGCTAGCACCAGAGAAGCATAGTGGTTACCATTTGAGGTATCCATTTGCCGCATATGAGCTTTCTGACCCTGGACAAGTACCTTTATTAATTTCAAGTTTCATATTAGTAAAATGGACAGAATAACCCTTACCTCTGGTTGGCAGGAATAAATGAAGTAATATATAGAATGTATAGAAAGCCTTGGATCTGGAACTAATACTTGTTAGCTAACATTATTAGGATTATTATTCTACAGTTCAAATATATCTAGGCAGGGCATAAGAATGGGTATTTTCACTCAAATGGTTTATATAGATCAGCAGCTGGAACATAGTAAATGCTTGATAAAGAAAACAGCAAGCATTGGCATAGCACCAGACCTTTCTGGAAACACTTTGCCTGTATTATTAACTCACTTAATCCTTCAAACCCAATGAAGAACTATTATCCTCATTTTATAGATAAAGGACAGTGAAATTTAGTAACTAACCCAGAGTCACACAGCTAATTAGTTGGTAGAGCCAGGATTCAATTCCAGAAAATGTTGCACTAGATGTTATACTCTTAACTATTATACTAGGTGCCCCACATAAAATATTATTTTTGGTGTATTATTAGCAGCAATGCATTTTAGGAAAATTGAAACATAATTATAGATGCTCTTACTAGTCTTGTTTTTTCTCAGATATATGTGACATGTATGTATTACTTTATTAGATTGCATTAGGGCTGATGGCAGAGAATCAAACCTTCCTATGGAGATAAATTGATAAACAAGATAGCAGTTTAATCTATGACATCAGTATTATTAATAAAAATCTAGTTTATAGTTCCCAGGCACTGGTATAATTGAGATAGCACATATAGCTTTGATCAAACTCATTCTCAAAACCCAAACTCTAAAGCATCATTTAGTCATGCAACATTTCCAAAATTGTTGGTACATACTGTGACATAGGCAGTACTGATGCTGTAACTTTCAATAACAAGTTTAGAAGCAATGAAATATTCATTCCAACTTTGTCTTAAATTCTTGATGACAAATAGATAAGCTGATTCTTTTACATCCTCCCAATTCCACTTGACAGGATTAGAAATGAGGTGTTTCTTAGATGTTTTATCGCTTCTGTGGCTATTTGCCTTACCAACTTTTTTGGTTCTCCGTGGCCATTTTTTTACACAATGCAAAACTTGAAAGTTAACATCTTACATTGAGTCTAAGAGAGTAAAAAGAACCCCGTGTCTCTTTACATATATTAAATACACATAGCAGCATTTGGGGGCTAAATATAAAAAGAGCTGCTATAATGAGGAGGAAGATATGGCTGCTGTGATCTCTCTTCTGTCTTCTGGCTCAAACATAGTTGGTAGCCTCAGTAAATCAGGCATTTCTTCCATCCTGGGTTCCTTTAATGATAAATTCTTATCTAACAATTTCATGCTAACATAGCCCACTTACATTTAAAGATCTTTAGTTCTGGCTAACATTAACAAGAGTAGCCACGAAGTAATGGATTAAACCAACAAAAGTATACTTATATTTGTAATTTACTACATTCCAATGGAGAATAATAACTTTTCTTCATAAAAACTACTTTAATGTGCATGGGAATCATAATTAACTGCATTTTGAATATTTTATAGTAAAATTCATAGAATTTCTTTTTTTTAGTTGCAGTGTTGTGGCCAGTACAATTATACAGATTGGATAAAGAACAAAAATAAAGAAAATTCAGAACAGGTGCCATGTTCTTGCACAAATTCTACACTAAGGAAATGGTTTTGTGATGAGCCACTGAATTCAACTTACCTAGAGGTAAAGATAAGGCTCTCTCCAAGTGTTTACGGTGTCTTTTCTATTTTTTCAAGTCAACTTAGAATTCTGAGCAAAGTTTTATATAAAACAATGTTATTTATAGTGATTAGGTTATTAAGTTACTTTATGAAACTGAACTCATAATTAGATGAATAATTATTATTTCAGGTATATAGTAAACAAATTAAATAAACTTTCTGGGAGTATGTCATCCAAGTGCTCCTGGAACTTGGGATACCATCAACCTTTCTCTCCAATCCTCTTTCCTGAATCCCTGCAGATTGGCAAATCTCTTTTGGCAAATTTCTGGTCTATAGCGTTGGTAAGGGAGCTGCAGTACCAGAGGTAAAGAGGTATAAGGATTGGCAGAAACTAAAGGGAAGGGAGCCCAGCAATGACACAAGCGGTGTTCAGGTAAATGCAGCAGAAGCAAGAGTAGGGGTTCATCTGCTGCTTACATGTATGGGATATTGATAAATGAGATTTTCACTGCAATAACTTCTAATACTTTATATAGTTTATATGCTGATGTTATTCTAATCATAAGATGCATTTTTCAGTTACATAACTCATTCACAGATAAATAGAGCATTATGTTTTTTAAAAAGCTTCTCCTATTTGGGAAATAATCATTTTAGGTTGTATTACGTACCTTGCTGTATTACAGTAATTTGCAGAAAATTAAATCCCTCTCTAAACTTGATAAATTTCTGATTTTGGGTCACCTGGTTGGCTCAGTCGATGGAGTATGCAATTCTTGATCTCAAGTTTGTATGTTTGAGCCCCACATTGGGTGTAGAGATTACTTAAAATTAATTTTTTTTAAAAAAAAATCCTGAATTCAGTTTTATGACAGCATCTTAGCAGCTTTAAAAATAGTAACTGAGATGTCCTGCTGTCATATGAAGTTCTCTGGACTAAAAAGTATAGTCTCCAGTTACACATTGACTTGCTTTTTAGACTCTGGTAAATCACTCTCATATTTCTTCTTTGTAATAGAATTATATATAAGACCATTTCTGGGAAGCCTGGGTGGCTCAGCGATTGAGCATTTGCCTTTGGCCTATGTTATGATCCCAGGGTCCTGGGATCGAGTCTCACATTGGGCTCCCTGTGAAAAGCCTGCTTCTCTCTCTGCCTATGTCTCTGCTTCTCTCTGTGTGTCTCTCATGAATAAATTAACAAAATCTTAAAAAAAAAAAAAATACCATTACCATCTCCAAGTCAATCTAAATAACTTTTTTTCCTTAGGGTTGTGAAAATAAAATCAACACATGGTATAGTGATAATGCTTTAACATTAATTGGCATTAACTTTGGACTTTTGGCTTCAGAGGTAAGCTTTTGTTCATATGTTTAAGGATAAAATGCATTAAATAGAAACCATACATAACAAACTGCAGATGGAGTCCTAATCAGACAAATTAGTACAATAAGAGTCAGGATCTTGAAACTATTCATATTCAGGAGAGATATAGATCTTAACTGGAGGTAATATACCTAAGTCAGCCAAATGACCAGTTTAATAAATGGTCATCTTGGAAGTTAGTGATTTCATTGCTTTGTGATAAATATAAAAAACACTTCATATCTTAGCTGTGGGAGCCCATGTCAGGCAGTCTTCATGTTGGAAAACTTTGGTAATCTAGACCCATGTTTTACATTCGTAAATATACTATTCACTCATATACTCATTCATTCATTCATTCATTCATTCATTCAATAAATTTGGAGGAAGGGAGAACATTTACTGTCAGGTACTGTGCTAGCTGTTAGAGATACAATGGGAAGCAAAACAGACACACTCCATGACTTGCAGGGTGCCAGATGCAGAATTGAGATTCAGAAGCAGAACTTCATTCTCCAGTCTCAGTGAAGACTGATGAAAGCAGGGAATACTATAGATATGAAGAAACTGTGAGAGTGAATACATTATTACAGTGTAGACTATAACATTGCAATGAATATATAATGCATGGTTTGATCAGAACAGGATACTGTGTTTAATTCTATGTTGATCCACAATGGCATTGACCTAAGGTTCCATAAATTCCCTTCAACTGGTAATAGAGTCTCAGAATAGTGATTAAAACATTCTCATCTGCATTAATACCATTCTTTTGAAATGTTTATTCTCCATTGTGTTCATGCTGAGGTATTTAAGACAAGACAATGCAAGATAGTACCTAGGGTCCATTTTATTATCTACCCTTTGTACACCATCTTCAACGATACTAGCACAAAAAGAAGAGGTTTTGTAGGACTAATGACATAGATGATGAACTAAAACGAGATGAGCAGTTCAAGACATTTAGTCCAATGATAGCCCATGTAATTAAAATGGAACTGTCTATTAGTTAGTCCTTCTATAAATGAACTTGGACAGCTGGGTTGCTCTAGAAGACTCTTTTTGCAGACTTCTTATTCACAACCGTATGTAACTTCCTCCAAAATTTTTCCACCCTCTCTGATCCCTTTTCCCTAAACAGCATGCATTTAAGTGATCGTAAGTGTTAACCTGGCAAATTGCTCTTGTTGATTATATTTTGATCTTTTGTCATTTCCTTTTCTTCCAGGTTTTGCAAATCTTATTAACTGTTTCTCTCTTCAGACACATCAAGAATAGAATATACACAGAAGTGTGATCCTTGGATTTTAATTTGCCCAGAAGAAACCAGCTAATTCTCAAAATAATCACATAATGTTATTTTACTCCCCACCCCAAAAAAGGTTTTGAATTACATTAGTTAAGTTTAGGACTTATTCAAATCAATGATTATATGTAATATAGAATTATTGAATATTATTATAAATCACTCCATGAAATTATTATTAATTTTGTTTTTCAAAATAGCAAATTCTGCAGTTCAGAATTTTACCTTGAGTTATTTTCTGAATTCGGAGGATATCATCATATATACTGAATTCAAAATGTGATGGAGTATCGTTACATGTTTTGAGTTTCTTATATAGAAAAGTATACCTACATTCTGTTCAGAAAACCCTAATTAAGTAAGCAATTATAACATGTACCTTACATTTGCAAATTTTAAGAAAACAACACTGATTTGGGTGAGATTTAAAAGAAAGATTGAAAATCTTCATGACAGTGACTTCTGTACTGAATTAATCATCTATTTCTGTCTTCTGATTAATATTCAACAGTGGATAATAAACTCAAAATTTTAGAGATTTGGGTATACTTCAGTGGAAGTAATAAAATATTAAAATTACAATGTATTTTGAACTGTAGCAAAAATGTCTTAAAAGATCACTCAATTCCATACTCAACTGGTTCCTCGTTTTCCTTAAATTTTGTTCAGTGCATGCATACACAATTCCCTGAAGGATATAAACATAACCTACCATTCTATTTTCCTAAAAATGATGTTGTGAGAACAGAAAAAAAAATCCTTTGACAAATAAAAAGTGCTGTATAAATGTGAAGAATTATCATATCATTGTTGTCTTTTATAGCAAAAATACTGCCTTGACCTTGAGGAAATGAAGAAGGATCCATTAGCTGTATATCCTGCATTGCTCTTGCCCCAATAGAAGGCTCACTAATTCAATCATATATCTTTTCATCCATCTGTTCAGTACACTGCAGATTTCAGAGACCTATGAACTTTTTAAAAGACAGTGCAATAGGAAACAGAATAACCATGTTCTCTAAAGCAGCCTATAAACACACATGCCTTCATTTCTTTAAGAAAGATTCTTTGGGGAATTTTTTACACTTTATTTCTATTTATTTTAAAAATTTTATTGATTTTAATTCCAGTATAATTAACATACAGTGTTATGTTGGTTTCAGGTGTACAATCTAGTGATTCAGCACTTCCATACATTACTCACAGCTCCCCAGGATAAGGGTAGTCTCTATCTGTCACTGAGGCTCTTTGCAACTCCAAAGCCTCACTCAGTGCTTGACCAGGTAGGTGGCCAACACATGCTAATGAATTTTAATGAGTCAGATTATTCAGCATGCTATCAGATAAAACTCAGCTGCCCTTTTAGATTGTCTTACTCTGACTGTATTCAATGGTTTTGATTTCATTTGGCTATCATAAATATAATCTGTCCAAACTTGTTTAGTAAACAGTAGCTGCCAGCTCAATTAGTCACTGCCACCCACATCTCATTTCTCCAGCAACCGGAATAAGAGGCGTTGGCAAAATTTTTTCTAAAAGGATTTCATTGAAACACATTTTTAATAGAATATTGCAGCAGAAATACTATCAGGCAGGCCTAAGTGTTTGTTGAATGTTTGCAATATTTGTGTAATATTTTTATACCTTTGTTTTCTTTTTCTGATTTTAGAGGAGTATTTCTTCAGCATGAGAGTCCTTGGCAAAAGGAAAACACAAAAATCTAATCTGTTCACTACCATGATATAAGGCTGAAAAAAAAATAAATAAATAAAAATAAATTTTAGGAGCACCTGTATGGCTCAGTCAGTTAAACATCTGCCTTTAGCTCAGGTCATGATCCACAGTAGGGAGTCTTCTCCCTCTCCCCCTGCCTCTACCCCTCTACCCTCACTCATGCTATCTCTCACTTTTGCACACACTCTCTCTCAAATAAATAAAAATATCTTTAAAAAATGTTTTTAAATAAATTTTTAAAAACCTATTTTACACCACCTGTTATTTATCATTGTTTAGTCTCTGTTAATTATTTACCTTCTGTATCCCTTTTTATCTTTGAAGTGACCCATTAGATGAAAGAGAATAATGGCATATTTGTAGTAAATCTATAAATATTTATTGAGTAATAATGGATTTTTAACCTTATACAAATGATAAAACCTGAGAGAACAGAAGCTAATACTTGACAAATTAGATTATAGAGGTCAACAATTTGCTAGTATTCAGAATATTTGGAAGAGTAAAAAGAAGTGTTTTTGTACCAGAGCTTTATAATATGAAAACAGAGTATATAATCATTTTTTTAATTCTAAAACTTATTGCATTCAAGTACAATAGATAGTTCTCTGGATGTCTGAAAATATTTATGAAATGAAATATACAGAATCGCTGATTTACTTCATTGATAGTTCATTACAGTTTGTTAACAATTCTAACAGTTCTTTACAATAACAAGTTATAATAGAGAAAAAAGTGTGAGAGATACTGGACACCAGCATGTCTAGAATATCTACAATATTTTAAGAAAATTCAGAATTTGTTAAATATTTGTGTAAATAGCACTTAAATTATCATATGTGGTGGAATTAGAAGATATTGTGTGAAAAAAATGAGTCATTATGTGATTAATTTTCTAAGGTCTAGACACATTAAAATGTGGGAAAATCAGATTTTGTAATTAATATTCTAATGTAAGTTGTTTACTATTTTTCACTTTATTTCACTCAAGAGGAAATGGTAATTCTTTTTTCATTTTGTAATGTATTGCTATAACTATTAAGATTCCAAAGAGTAGGAAGTATTAGGAAATATTTAAACAATAAAATCAGATTTAAGAGAAATTAAGGAGTCAATCCCATTTACAATTGCACCCAAAAGCATAAGATACCTAGGAATAAACCTAACCAAAGAGGTAAAAGATCTATACCCTAAAAACTATAGAACACTTCTGAAAGAAATTGAGGAAGACACAAAGAGATGGAAAAATATTCCATGCTCATGGATTGGCAGAATTAATATTGTAAAAATGTCAATGTTACCCAGGGCAATTTACACGTTTAATGCAATCCCTATCAAAATACCATGGACTTTCTTCAGAGAGTTAGAACAAATTATTTTAAGATTTGTGTGGAATCAGAAAAGACCCCGAATAGCCAGGGGAATTTTAAAAAAGAAAACCATAGCTGGGGGCATCACAAAGCCAGATTTCAGGTTGTACTACAAAGCTGTGGTCATCAAGACAGTGTGGTACTGGCACAAAAACAGACACATAGATCAATGGAACAGAATAGAGAACCCAGAAGTGGACCCTGAAATGTATGGTCATCTAATATTCGATAAAGGAGGAAAGACTATCCATTGGAAGAAAGACAGTCTCTTCAATAAATGGTGCTGGGAAAATTGGACATCCACATGCAGAAGAATGAAACTGGACCACTCTCTTTCACCATACACAAAGATAAACTCAAAATGGATGAGAGATCTAAATGTGAGACAAGAGTCCATCAAAATCATAGAAGAGAACACAGGCAACACCCTTTTTGAGCTCGGCCACAGTAACTTCTTGCAAGATACATCCACGAAGGCAAAAGAAACAAAAGCAAAAATGAACTATTGGGACTTCATCAAGATAAGAAGCTTTTGCACAGCAAAGGATACAGTCAACAAAACTAAAAGACAACCTACAGAATGGGAGAAGATATTTGCAAATGACATATCAGATAAAGGGCTAGTTTCCAAAATCTATAAAGAACTTATTAAACTCAACACCAAAGAAACAAACAATCCAATCATGAAATGGGCAAAAGACATGAAGAGAAATCTCACAGACGAAGACATGGACATGGCCAACAAGCACATGAGAAAATGCTCTGCATCACTTGCCATCAGGGAAATACAAATCAAAACCACAATGAGACACCACCTCACACCCGTGAGAATGGGGAAAATTAACAAGGCAGGAAACAACAAATGTTGGAGAGGATGCGGAGAAAAGGGAACCCTCTTACACTGTTGGTGGGAATGTGAACTGGTGCAGCCACTCTGGAAAACTGTGTGGAGGTTCCTCAAAGAGTTAAAAATAGACCTGCCCTACGACCCAGCAATTGCACTGTTGGGGATTTACCCCAAAGATTCAGATGCAATGAAACGTCGGGACACCTGCACCCCGATGTTTCTAGCAGCAATGGCCACAATAGCCAAACTGTGGAAGGAGCCTCGGTGTCCATCGAAAGATGAATGGATAAAGAAGATGTGGTTTATGTATACAATGGAATATTACTCAGCAATTAGAAACGACAAATACCCACCATTTGCTTCAACGTGGATGGAACTGGAGGGTATTATGCTGAGTGAAATAAGTCAATCGGAGAAGGACAAACAGTGTATGTTCTCATTCATTTGGGGAATATGAATAATAGTGAAAGGGAATATAAAGGAAGGGAAAAGAAATGTTGGGAAATATCAGGAAGGGAGACAGAACATAAAGACTCCTAACTCGGGGAAACGAACTAGGGGTGGTGGAAGGGGAGGAGGGCGGGTGTTGGAGGGGAATGGGTGTCGGGCGCTGAGGTGGACACTTGACGGGATGAGCACTGGGTGTTTTTCTGTATGTTGGTAAATTGAACACCAATAAAAATTAATTAAAAAAAAATAAAAAAATAAAATCAGATTTAACAACAAAATCAGCAGTTTTCAGATTGTATTGAATATACCACTATCTAGTGTTTCTAAATACTAGCAAATGAAAAATGTAGCATGACACGAGCTACATTTAAACCAATTTAAACCAATCGAGATAATAAGAATTTCTTCTGTATTAAAAAATGCAACAGTTGTGAAAGGTCTAGAATGATTCTACAACAAAGTTTGGCAAACATTACCAACAACTTCAAAGTGAAGTATAAACAAAACAGTCATAACATTGGGAAGGTTATTTTTTTAAGTCTGTATGATTTGAAGACACTGATTTTTAGTGTTTATTTGTATGTCTATTGGTGTGTGGCTTTTTCAGGTGTAAAATTTTTCTTTTAAATCCAATCTGCTTGGATTGCTATGAGATGCCTGAAACTACATTTAAAAAAATAATTCTTTCTAAACAGAAAAACAGATAACCCTGAATCCCATGACACCAATTTATTATAGATTTATATTATAAATTTACAGTATCGTGTATTCATCCATATTTATTAAAAACATTACCAGCATCGTTTTTCCATCTTTCAGTTTTAGTCCATTTCAAAGTCAACCAATTCCTTTTCTATAATATCTCTGATATTTCTCTTCCATCTACCAGATGTAGATTTGCCATCAGAAAATTCAGGCTTTCAGAAGCCCAACCTATCTTTGTTTTGTCTAATTTAAATCCAAGATCCCCAATATCACAACCATTGCTGGGTGGTCCCTCCCATTCCCTAGGCCTCTATGGGGAGATTCATGTGTTGCCCAAAGGATGAAAAAAAACATCTGGGTCTCCTTTAGGCCTGTACAACCATCACTCCATAAACATTTAAGATGGGGATAGGCTAAGGTTTGCCCAATTCACTTGAGCCACTCTCTTTTGCAAGACTTGCAAGAATGTCTTGCATTATACTTTAAGATGTGAGGGTGTTTTACAGGTAATTTGCTCTCTGCTCACTGTAGTCTACATGTAGGCCAGCTTTGTGATTTGGTATCTCCATCATTTCACAAGCATACATCAAATATGAATTTACTTAAAGAATACAGATGCTTCTTTCACTTGAGATCCCAGACTCAGAATAAAAGGCAATATTCTTTCCTTATAAAGAACACTTTTCTGGAGACCTCTGTGCAGAAAAGAGTTAGCATAACAAGCCGGAGATGGCATGTCCTTAGAAAATCCTGCTTGCAAGGTTACCTTTGGCTTGCACCTGGGGACTAGGCTGGCAAACCGATATAAAGATTCCTTTAAATGATAAGAGTGGTGCATTGTGCAAATAATGTAGTATATGCTGAACACTTGCTCTGGGATTCTAGAATTTAGATGCAGAATGTGTCTATGTGGCGAGTCCCCAGTTTGAACCTTGGATGTTGAACATCTGATGAGCTTCCCTGGTAAAAAACAAACTAACAAAAAACTTCGTACATGTTTGTCACAACCCAATGCTGGAGAGATGAGGTGTGTTTTTTGTGATTCAGGTAGGGGACTCTGGAAAGTTGGTGCCTCGTTTCCTCCAAACTTATGTCCCCGGCCTCCTTCCCCCTTGAGAACTCTGCTTTTTGTATCTTTCCCACTGTAACAAAGTGTAGCTGTGGGGAAAATTAGGTACTGAGGCCATGTATTTATTTATTGAATAAATAATAAGGCCATTTATTGAATCACCGAACCTAGCTCGGTCTTGGTGAACCTCAACACCCTCCCCAAAAAGGAGACTTCTATTTTACCAAAGGGCTCGAGGCCACCTGAGATCTAGGAATGATGCTGTTACGACAAGAAATGTATTACCTTCATCCAAAATATTTGCTTTGTATATTTATTCTGGCAGCTGGTGTCATTACTAGTGTACAACCATCTTTCATTGCCAGTCATATAAACCACCAAAAAAGAAGTCACTCAATCAGTCTGAGCTCACCGCATTCTTCAAATAAGTTCTTCTGCTCTTCTCCATGTCTCTGTCCATTACCTTGAGTGCCTGCCTCCCATTGGCAGAAGCCTAATGTCTTTGAGGACCACAGAGAGACAGGAGTGGGGTGGTTAATGCATGATTTTGGAATCAGATGGTCGAGGCTCACATCCTGCCAGATACTAGCTATAACCTTGAGCAAGTTAATGTTCCTTTCTGTAGCTTAGTTTCCTTATTTGAATGCATATAGTTAAAAAGTAAAACTACAAAAAAGTGGTACTACTCTGTTAGGATTAAATATCTCAACATTTGTAGAGTCTTTAAAACTGTACATAACACATTGTAAATGAACATTATTTGTGTATTTGTGAAATAAATAAATGACCCTGGCTTTGTAATTACTCTGAAGAATATATTCTACTGGCTTCCTAATTGCTCTGAGGAATGTACATGGTGTGCCCCTGGCTGAGATTGATGGAGCTGGCGTGACAGGGTAGACATTGAGAGGAAAGAGTGTTTTCATGTTTCATTGCTAAGTCACTGAACTGGCTTTCTTGTCTTCTGCAGTAGTAGATAGAATTAGGTAAATTGTTCTGTTCCTAATTTCAGGAATGCCTTGGGCGGGGCCGGGGGGGGGGCACTATTTTAAAAGCTCCGGAATAATTTTACATGAAAATCTGACACTACCAATAACTTCAAAATTAATTGTGAAAAAATAGTCATAGAATTAAGAAGATTGCTTTTCAAGTCTGAAAGATATTGAAGATAAAAACTGAATTTTAGTGTTTGCTTTTGGTTCTATCATGCTTTGACTTTGAGTCATAAATTTTTTTCTCCTAAATACAACCAACTAGAGTGGTTGAGCCTCTTGGCCCTCTGATCTCAGAAGACTTGAGGTGAGATTAGAAAAATATCTTGGCATCTGCGCTACACTGTTTGCCACCCTGCCCACGGGTCCCATAAAATCAGCTCTTCTACCTTTGCAGTTTTTCTAGTTTCTCATTACCTCCATGTCCCTACTATCACAGCCACCTCTTGTCCTCACTGCCTTTTTAAATTTAATTAGGTTCATGATTCATTAGTAATTTCTTTACAATCATTCTTTTTTTCCCCCTTAATCTCAGTTCCCAAGTCTATGCTGGCTTCGGTGTAATCAAAGTTTGCTGGAGGAGGTATCATAATGGCACCAAACACTATAAAATCGTAAACACTGACATCAAATCAGCACTCAGTACTTTCTGGAAATGCTAGTGGTTTTCCAGTAAATTCTCTCTCTCATGAGGAATATGATCCTGGGTGTGGTATTATGGATTGGAGAAGTGAGCAAGTACTCTTTCAGTAACTATAAAAATGTTCATAAATAATGAACCTGTAAATACATGTTCCTTATTTATGACTTTAGCACAAGCCCATCTTAATTCCTAGACCAGCATGTTATGGCAGAAAAAAAAAAAAAAAAAACCGGACCAGGAATTAAATCACCTGAAACTGAGCTCTGGATCTACTTCAGAGAGACTCTGGAGTCTCATAATCACTTGAGCCTCAGTAGCTCCTTTCCCCCCCAAACTACCTCTGCTGACCTTGACAGCAAGCAAAATACCTTGCTCACACTCTGTGCCTGTTACAGAATGAGGTGCAGAAGGGAATTCGTGTCTAGCTGCCTTCATGTGACACTGTCATCCTCTTGTTTGTCTCTTCCTCCAACTGTGAACTGTGAACAACTGTTGCTCCAACTTAGAAGCTGTTGAAATAGAGCCCTCCTCCATCAAATTATCTCTCAAAGCTTCCAGGCATTCCTTAAAGCTCTTCTGGAACTCTAGCTATGCCTTACTGAAGAAAAGATTAAGGGAATTTTTTTTTTATTAAATACTAATGGATTAAACTTCTGTTTGAGGTACAATATTTTCTGAGTGTTTGTAAAGGCCCTGAAATTTCATTATGGTGTTATGCTGTTGTTCCATTTCAACCAAATGGTCTGGAACTAAGTGGGTGTACTGTAATTCAACTGTGTCACTGGCTACCTAAAGTTAGCAAAGACCTCACAAGTTTAAGGACAGAGTTCCTCAAAAGATTGATCTGACTTCAGATGCTGGCCACAGTTAAAGAGATCACCAAGGGGCTTCCCACACTTCTGACTGAATGGCTGTAAATTTGAAAGTTCCCACGACCCCCTCAGGTTCAGTAATTTTCTAGAATGACTCACAGAACTCACAAAAGTACTGTACTTATGATTAGGTCTTATTATGAGAGATACAAATTGGGAGGACCAGTCAATGAAGAGGCACAGAGGGTACGTCTGGGAAGGAGCAGACAGCCGTGTCCTCTGCCTGTGGAATCGGGGCGCAATCACCTGGCCAGCACATTGCTGTAGTCACAAAATAGAAACTCCAACAGAATTTTGGCGCCCAGAATTTTTATTGCAGTTTCAGGACCTAAGCGTGATTGATTAAATCATTGGCCACCTCGTTGAACTCAAACTGCAGCCTCCCTCCCATCCTGGGAGGTCAAGGACTTGGGCTGCTATATCATGTGGCTCAATGCTCAAGCCCTTTAATCACATGCTTGGTCTTTTTCTTAAGTGGCTTGCCCAATCCTAAATCCTCTAGTTAGCATAAACTAGAGGCCCCCAGTGAGTCACCTCATTAGTATAACCATCAGGGTCCATGATGAATAACAAAGAACTCCTATCACAGAGGAAATCCCAGGGAATTTAGCTTCCCTTTTAGGAACCAGAGGAAAAATAAAACAGTCAAATTCTTTCCAAGCACAGCCACATAGTTTTTATTACTAATAGATGTATCAATAAACAGATGGAATATGTAGATGTATGAGCCTAATACAGACAGAACATGGTATTTCCTACTATTTATTGGCTGGCGATTTGTATACATCCAAGTGCCTTGGTTCCCAGCTCCATCGCACATGAGTCCTTGTCGACAACCGTCCAGGAATGAGGGCAAGGGAATGAGGAAAAGAAAGAAGACATAGACAGATTGGGAGCAGGAGGGACATATGGCCGGATTCAGCCACAATGCCAACTTTATTTGTATTATTCACTCTTTTATAAAGCAGGGTTGTATAACAAGCAGGATATCTTAAGCTTAGTTCTCCAGACATGTCCTTTCACAATAGATAGCAATAGTATGCGCCCTTGAATAGATAGCAATAGTATGCGTCCTTGAGCCACAATCCTTTAACAACAAGCGTGAGACAGGTGGGCCGTGGTTGGAAGAGTCAACAGAGAGCCATTGCTCGATCCATTAACCCCTTCCTGGCACGCGGCCCCCAACAAGTCCGGACACCTCTTTGTAGACTGAAAGAAAGCCAGCCTCAAAGCAGGTTAGTAAACGCTTTATTCCTTGTCATACTGTGGACTATGGCCCAGAAGACAATCTTTTAGATTGCTCTGCAGAACAGCTTGGAAGCTTGTTAGCAACACGGATTATATATATATATATATATATATATATATATATATAGAGAGAGAGAGAGAGAGAGAGAGAGAGAGAGAGAAAGGGGGTATACATACTTACAAGCAATTGTCCAAATACTTGTGTGTCACAAGGTGTAATTCATTTGGATGTAAAAATTAAGATTTACTGATTTCCACATAGACAGGAGAAAGATCTTTAGGCCAATCTTTATACATTATGTTTCTACTATTTCTGATTGTTCAAAAATATTGCCTGCATGCCTCTGCTTAACTGGTTTTCCCGTTCTTCCTGTTTTTGATATTTCCTTGAGGTCACTGGAGATGGTCACAGAAGGCTGGCACCAGTCACCCACTGCACGTTTAGTGTACATCCTGAGGCAATTACTTAAATTCAGTGCCTCAGTTTTGTCACTGGTAGATGGTAAAAAATAAAATCTACCTTATTGTAAAGTATGTGTTAACTATTTGAGTCCCCTGCTCATGTTTATGCT
Organism: Vulpes lagopus; assembly: GCF_018345385.1. Taxonomy (NCBI): domain Eukaryota; kingdom Metazoa; phylum Chordata; class Mammalia; order Carnivora; family Canidae; genus Vulpes; species Vulpes lagopus. Next base: position 37,700,566 of record NC_054846.1, read on the forward strand.
CTGCATGTCACAGACTTGGTCTCGTTCATTTTTATATTCTCTCTAGTGAAGAACCCCCCCCCCCCGCCGAGAAAATGTAGAACCAGACCTAACCCAGAGGCAGTCCACACCCAGGTGCCATTCCCCAACTTAAGCAACGAAAAACGTTCTGTGGTTTTTCCAAGATAAGACCCCCCCCCCCGCCCTGACTGGAAAGTCGCTGAACATGTTGACCTTCAAATAGACCAATCATGTCATAACCCCTATGCTATGCTGATCCCGCGGTTTTTGCCTTTAAAAGATGCCTGTAATTGCCAATGGGGCTCTTCCACCTCTGAGGCGAGAGCCCGTTTGCGCAAACGTTCAACAAAACCCTCTTGCTAGTTGCATCTGCCTGTCTGGGGTCTGAGTCTCTGGGGCGTCCACCGGGACACGTTGGCCCCCCATGAGCCAGGGTCCAACATCTGGGGGCTCGTCCGGGATCCGAGACGCCCCCAGGCTCAATCCTGAGACCGGTAGGAGGTAAGACCGAGCTCGCTAGTGTCATATCTGTCTCCTCCGTTTGTCTGACTGGCCGGGTCCGAATTGTGCCTGCAGGACTAACGTCTGTTTTTAGACCAGCGGGGGAGGCAGACGTGCCCTGAAACCCCTGGTCCCGCTCCGGAGTCTGACTCCGGAGTAATCTGGAAGAAGGAGGGAGCAGACAGCCGAGTCCTCTGCCTAGTTTCTAGGGAGAGAAACTCCCTCCTCTTCAGGGAGGGTCGTTGTTCGGGACCGCTCCCGTCCGAATCTGCATTCCTGGTCTGTAACCGCTCTCCGCCGCGCGGCCAGTCCTGTCATTCGTGTGCATCTGTCTGTTCTGTGTCTTTCTCCCTGTCCTCTTCCTCACCGCCCACCTCTTCTCTACACCCATGGGGCAGACTGTAACCACCCCCTTAAGCCTCGCTCTAGATCACTGGAGAGAAGTCGCCGGCCGGGCACACAACCTTTGGGTCGTAGCCAGAAGACGAAGATGGGTCACCTCCTGCTCCTCAGAGTGGCCGGCTTTCAACGTCGGGTGGCCCAGGAATGGAACTTTTAATATTGACATTATCTTGCAGGTGAAGGCCCCGGTCTTTCAGCCAGGACCCCATGGGCACCCTGATCCGGTGCCGTACATCATAGTATGGGAGGATCTCGCTAAAAACCCACCCCCTGGATAAAATGTTTCACCCCTTCTCAGGGGGAACCGGGCCCGAGACCCCCAACCCCTCCCTGCTTCACTCCCCTTATTCCCCTTCCTTCCTTCCTCCACCTCTACCCTTTGCCCCCTAAAATTTCCTGAACCAAAACCTAAGGAGCCGCCTGTACTCCCAGGGGACCAGGACAGTCTTGTTCTCTTGGACTCCCCCCCTCCCTTATGCCCAACCCCCAACGCCCCACCCGGAGGCCCCTACCCCTCCCTCCGCTCCCTCAGCTCCCTCCCCCGACTCTACTGGGGTAGAGAGGGAACCCCTCGCTTCACCCCCGCTCTCCAGTCGCCTCCGTTTTCCAGGAGAGCGCGGGGGAGAGTCGGAAGACGTCTGGCCCTCCCAGGCACGTCCCCTCCGCCTCCGATCAGTAGGCGGCCAGACGCAATCCTGGCCGTTCTCTGCCTCTGACCTTTACAACTGGAAAACTCATAACCCCACGTTCTCCCAAGACCCCCAGGCGCTAACCGGGTTAATTGAGTCAATTCTGTTGACCCACCAGCCACCTGGGATGACTGCCAACAGCTCCTGCAGACCCTCCTCACCACGGAGGAGACAGAGCGTCTACCTCGAAGCACGGAAGAACGTCCGGGGGCGGATGGGAGGCCGCCCCAGCTGCCTAATGAAATCGAGGACGTTTTCCCCTTGGTTCGCTGACCTGGGACTAGGACACTGTTGCTGGTAGGGAGCGGCTCCGTCTCTATTGCCAGGTACTCCTAGCGGGTCTCAAAGGGGCAAGGCGACGCCCCACCAATTTGGCAAAGGTACGTGCTATAGTGCAGGGGAAAGATGAGGCGCCGGCAGGTTTTCTGGAAAGATCAATGGAGGGCTACCGTATGTACACCCCCTTTGACCCCTTGGCCGAAGATCGACAACCAGATGTAATCATGTCCTTCATCGGACAGTCGGCCTCGGGTATTCGTAATAAGTTACAACGGTTGGAGGGACGTCAGGGATACACCTTACAGGGCTTAGTCAAAGAGGCAGAAAAGATTTTTTTTTTTTTTTAAATTTTTATTTATGATAGTCACACAGAGAGAGAGAGAGAGAGGCAGAGACACAGGCAGAGGGAGAAGCAGGCTCCATGCACCGGGAGCCTGACGTGGGATTCGATCCCGGGTCCCCAGGATCGCGCCCTGGGCCAAAGGCAGGCGCCAAACCGCTGCGCCACCCAGGGATCCCCCCAGAAAAGATTTTTAACAAGAGAGAGACCCCAGAGGAAAGGGAGGAAAGGATAAATTGGAAATTACATTGCGCATACAGACCCCAGAGCTCAGGACAGGTAGAAAGAATAAACAGAACAATTAAAGAGACCCTAACCAGATTGACATTGGAGACTGGCACTAGAGACTGGGTCCAACTCCTCCCCATGGTCCTGTTCCGAGTCCGGAACACTCCCGCTCGCCATGGGCTAACTCCTTACGAGATTGTCTATGGAGGTCCCCCACCGGTGACGGACTTGCTAGACTCTGCTATTGACCCTCTTGCTGATACTCCCGGTTTACAGGACCGGCTAAAGGCGCTCCAGATTATCCAGGGCCAGATCTGGAAACCCCTTGCAGCTGTCTACTGCCCTGGAGGCGCAACCGACCCACACCCGTTCCAGGCCAGTGACTCCGTCCACGTCAGGAGACATCAGTCCAGGACCCTTGAGCCCCGCTGGAAGGGCCCATACACTGTACTACTAACCATCCCAACCGCCCTAAAAGTAGACGGCATTGCTGCTTGGGTCCACGCCTCACACGCAAGCGCGCCCCATCAACGAGCACCGCTGACGCCAGCCAGGAAGGACCGGGCGAGCCACCCCAATGGAAGCTCCACCGCACCCAAAACCCGCTCAAGATAAGACTTTCAAAAATTGTTCAATGACAATTGTTATATTCCTACCTCTCCTAGCGCTTTTCACCCCCGCCAAAGGTAACCCTCATGCCCCCAAAAGGTTAACCTGGCAGGTACTAACGTCTGGGGGTGACGAGGTCTGGTCCACAACTAAGACTGCTCCCGTGGGAACCTGGTGGCCTAACCTATATCCTGACCTATGCAAGCTAACCATAGGGGCCCCCAGCCCATGGGACCTAGAGGGATACTTTGACACCTCTAGGGCCCCCAACCGAGAAAGCCCCCCAGGGCGACTGGGATTAGACCCATGGGGGGGATGTGGCACGCCTGACAGAAGGGCCATGCTAAGCACTCTTCCCTTCTATGTCTGTCCCGGGTACCACAGAGATCGCAGGCTAAATCCCACCTGTGGAGGGGGGGAACACTTCTATTGTAAAAATTGGGGGTGTGAGACTACGGGAGACACAGGATGGAGGCCCTCCTCCTCCTGGGATTACATCACTGTCAAGGCTAACTATACTCACCCGGCGTTTAACAAATGGAAAACCCTTAATCATGGGTCCTGCCAAGGGTGGTGTCATCCCCTACAGATATCCTTCACAGAACCCGGAAAAAGGGCTACTAACTGGGCCAATGGATACTCATGGGGACTCAGGTTATACAAAGAAAGAACAGATGATGGTTTTACATTCAGAATTAAACTAAAAATAGAATCCCCAGACCCCCTGGCGATCGGGCCCAACACGGTCCTTGGGGAGTCAAAGAGCTCCTGCTAAACCAACAGCCCCGGCCCCAGCCGCAGGGAGCGCCACACCCGCCAACTCCACGGTCACTCCAACCCGTCGGTCGTCACCCAACACGGGACAATGCCACCCAACCTCATCACAGGGGCATTCTTGGCCCTTAATCAGACCAGTCCCGACATAACTAAATCCTGCTGGCTCTGCCTTGCATCCGCCCCCCCCTCTTATTATGAGGTAATTGCTACTCCCTGGGACCTATAACAACACCACTAGCACTCAGGGATGCACGCCCAACTCCCAACCACAACTTACCCTTACAGAAGTTTCAGGACAAGGAACCTGCATATGAACACCCCCCCCCCCCGGGGTTACCAGGGACTCTGCAATACTACTGCCCCGATTTTAGGGACTGACTCTTACCTGGTGCCCCAGCTGGGAACCTGGTGGGCATGCAACAAAGGCCTCACCCCCTGTGTATCTGCTCAGGTTCTAAATAACTCAAACGACTTCTGTGTCATGGTGCAGATCATGCCTAGGGTGTTCTATCACCCTGCCGAAACTCTAGAAAATCAGTATGATGGACATCCCACCCGTTTTCGGCACGAGCCTGTCTCCCTAACCCTAGCCGTTATGCTGGGACTAGGGGTCGCTACTGGGGTGGGTACTGGCGCAGCTGCACTGATCCAGGGCTCACGACGTTATATAGAACTCCAGGCAGCTGTAGATGAGGATCTACGGGCACTAGAGCAGTCCGTTTCTAAGTTAGAACAGTCCCTCACCTCACTTTCAGAAGTAGGACTTCAAAACAGGAGAGGCTTGGATTTACTACTCCTGAAAGAGGGAGGCCTGTGTGCGGCCCTGGGAGAGGAATGCTGTTTCTATGCAGACCACTCTGGAGTCATCAGGGACTCCATGGCCAAACTCAGGGAAAGGCTAAATAAAAGACAAAGGGACCGGGAGGCCCAGCAGGGCTGGTTTGAAGGCTGGTTTAACCAGTCTCCCTGGATGACCACCCTAATCTCTACCATTATGGGCCCTCTAGTTATCCTGCTCCTGCTGCTAACTTTCGGCCCCTGCATCCTCAACCGGCTGCTCCAGTTCATCCGAGAAAGATTGTCCATTACCCAAGCTCTGGTACTAACTCAACAATATCGGGCCCTCCAAACTGAAGAAATAAAGGTTCCCTAAGATTTTAAGGTTAAAATCAGCCCAAACAAAGAGGAGGGAATGAAGAAACCCGACCCCCCATGAAAATGTAGAACCAGGCCTAACCCAGAGGCAGTCCACACCCAGGTGCCTTCCTGGAACTTAAGCAAGGAAAAATGTTCTGTGGTTTTTCCGAGATAAGAACCCCCCCCCCGCCCCCCCCACACCCTGACTGGAAAGTCCCTGAACATGCTCATATTGACCTTCAAATAGACCAATCATGTATGCTATGCTAATCCCGCGGTTTTTGCCTTTAAAAGATGCCTGTAGTTGCCAATCAGGGCTCTTCCACCTCGGAGGCGGAGAGCCCGTTTGCGCAAACGTTCAATAAAACCCTCTTGCTAGTTGCATCTGTCTGTCTGGGGTCTGAGTCTCTGGGCGTCCACCAGGACAGGTTGGCTCCCGTGAGCCAGGGTCCAACACTAGTGCCTTGCAGGTGGGAGGTCACAAGTGCATGTTCCAGGGATTTTCATGGATTCTGAACCCAAGGATATTCCAACTATTTTGTGCTTCAGTTACTTGAGTTATCTCCATTTGGGCCAAAGTAGAAACACTTGGGAATTACAGGAAATTTTAACAGAATTCTGTCCCAAAGCAGAGAAAGGAAAATCCAATTCAAACTGACTAAGACAAAATCAAGAATGAACTGCCCCAGCCAGTGAGCAGTCCCGGGATAGTTCTGCCTTCTGGTGTGCTTTGGTCCAAGGTTGAAATGTTACTCAATTCATGCCTTGGAGGATGCCTGGGTGGCTCAGCGGTTAAGCATCTGCTTAAGGCGTGATTCTGGAGTTCTGGGTTCAAGTCCCACATCAGCCTCCTTGCATGGAGCCTGCTTCTCCCTCTGCCTAGGTCTCTGCCTCTCTTGTTCTGTGTCTCTCATGAATGAATAAATAAAATCTTTAAAAAAACTTCATGTCTTGGTTCTCTTTCCCTGAGGTATCTCTATCCCCAGCTTCCATTGATGGCTTCTGAGCTTGAAGTTTTTCCTGTTGGTCCCAAGATGGCTGCAGAGAGACCTTAAGTCTTAAGGAGGTTTTTATTTTGTTTTTTGTTTTTTTGTTTGTTTGTTTTTTTGATTTTGGAGAAGGTTGAAAGAGCTTTTCTTTTTTAGAAGCTTCAAAGATTAGGTAAGTACTGGCTCAGACTGGATCATCTGCCCATCCTGGAATTAATTACTTAGTTTGGTAGAGAATGGAATGTAAGGTTAGTTTTAGGCAATCAGACACTACCCTTAGAATTGGGCATCCAAGTTAAGCTTATCCAAGCCAAATTCAGTAAAACTGCAAAGTATGATTCCCCTTTTGCTTGTCTTACATTGTAGAAACCCATGTACACTGTGAAAGCAGCCTACAAATTTCCTTTTCAACCACTCTCTTGTAAATGCTAGATTCATCCTTTTATCAGGGAGACTTTAATACTTCCCAGTGTTCTTGTCTCCTTCCTTCCTTTCTTTCCTTCCTTCCTTCTTACTTTTTTTATTTGCTTACTTCATTTTTCCCACCTCTGCGTTGACTAACTTCCCTTTATTTCTTCCTGCATCTTTCACCCTTATTCCCTTTAGTTATATCTTGCTTCAACTGCATTTTTGGAAATTTTGGCCATTAATCAGGGAACAGAATGAATGACCAACAGATAATTATTGATCATAGAGTTGATCCTTTTTGCCCAGGAGTAATGTAATAGGAGATGAGTTGCCTTCTGGGAGAATTCTTCAATTGGCTATATCTTTATTTCAAGGAACACAGATGGAACCAGTAGCAAAACGTTTTATCATGGCCCCCAATTTTTTTTTTTTTAATTGGACTGCCAATATCCAGGGAAGAGAGTATTCCTGGAACTTGAATGCCCATGTCTCACAGCACATCTTGCTACATCTTCCAAAGATGAATCAGTCTCTTTAGTAGCCTGAGACTAGGATTCACAGTTCTCCTTTGGCATGACATTTACAAAAGCATTTAGTTTAAATATGCAGTTGTTTTTCAGTGTAAACACTTTCTGCCCTATATCCTTTCTTCTCTATAGCTTCTTCAGCTGGGGAGGAAATGCTACCATGGCAACATGTCAGTTCTTTATGGTTTAAATTGTCTACTCAAAAGCATTTAAAATATTCAGACCAAATTACAGTGAAGTTCAGAGGCAGTACAGGTATATTCAGCATTTTTTTCTCACAGAATTATTTGTAGAAATTCATGAATTTCTATTAAATTTAATTGTAGCCTCGTGTGAAAAAATAAGCACATTTTAAATATCACTGAAAGTTCTATCTCTTTTGATGAATATCTTTCGCAAGAAAAGAAACCCTCTCCAAAACAGTTTTATGAATCTTGTCCAAATGAAGTGACATTTGATACACCATTTTTCAAACTTAAATTTTCTAGCTAAAAAGTATCAGTTTCTTTGGCCTCTTGACTTTCATTTTATGTTCATCAATGACCTGAGGAATTGTCTTATCTTAATCTTTTTTTTTCTTTTTTTGTGGGGGAGAGACAGAGGAAGGAGAGAGAGAATTCTAAGCAGGCTCCCTACCCAGCACAGAGCCCACACAGCGCTCAATCTCATGACTCTTGATCATGACTTGAGCTGAAATCAAGAGTCAGATGCTTAACCAACTGAGCCACCCAGGTGCCTCAAGAAATGCAATTTTAAAACTTCACAGGAGTTAAAATATACTCTGAGATATGTTTAGATGCGTTTGGCTTGCCTGTTATGTGATTTATCCATACTATATCCCATACACTTCCATTTCTATCCTCCATGTCTTTTAGGGGTTTTTACAAGTAACTTTTAAAACATTACATTAATGTGATGCCTAGGTGGCTCAGCAGTTGAGCGTCTGCCTTTGGCTCAGGTCATGATCCTGGGGTCCTGGGATCAAGTCCCACATTAGGCTCCCTGCGAGGAGCCTGCTTCTCTCTCTGCCTTTGTCTCTGCCTCTCTCTGTGTCTCTCTCATGAATAAGTATATAAACTATATTTAAAAAAAAATAAACAGTACATTATTGTTTTCCTGCTGCCTTTTGAAATAATTATTCGATCTGACATTCTTGTTCACTAATTCCTTCTTGCATGGCATCCACATTATTATTTTTCACACGGATTGTGTTTCTTATTTTGATTTCTAGTTCTGCTCTTTTCCATTTGCACATTTCCTTTAAACAACCAGTATCTTCCCTTTTACCATTAAAGTTGGAAGCAATGACCTGGAGCAGAAATTGTCCAAGATGATAAATCAGGAAGCATAAGAGATTTGCTCTATAGAATATCAGGAACTAAGAATAAACAACAGTCGTTCTTTGCATTCTACTCTGAGTGTCATCCACTTAAATCTCATTAAAGTCACCATAGCAGGCAAGTACTAGGGCCTGGCTTTTGTCCCTTTCTCATATTCATTACCAAAAAGAGTAACTGATGCCTTCTTAAATAATGTGACCTCATAGGCAAAAATAACCAGAAATTTTTTAAAAAGTATAATTACCTCAATGAAAAAGAAAAAAAAAAAAAAAAACAAGAAAAGCTGAACATTTTTTGCCATCTGAGGCAGTATTATCAGAACAGATAAATGAAGAATTCAAAATAAATTTGATAAATATACCTAAGGAGGCAAAAGTATAAGGATAACTTGAAACTAGAAGAAAATATCCCCTCAAAATTCCAAGTTAAGGTATATTACATAAAGTGTGAAAAATATGGTCTTTGAAATGAAGAATCAATTGATGAAAAAGCAAGATATATGTTGCTGAAGAATGAAGTAGAGAATTGGAATGTTCAGATTCAGGAACTCCCTGAGGAAGGAGAAGGGAATACTATATGAGAGAAAAGCTGAGAAATACAGAAGGTAAAGCTAGAAGGGTCAACATCAGAAAATAGACAGACCCAGAAAAATGAAAGAAGAAACTAAAGAATAAAATATCTAAAATTTAAAATGTTTATTTGGTGCCAAACAAAAATGTAACAATTGAAAGGGTTGAGATAAACTTTCATAATTTGCAGAAGATATGATCACCTACTTAAAAAAAAAACACACACACAACAGAAGCAATGGCAATACTTTTAGAATAAAATAGTTGAGGTACTTGTCTAGATGTGAAATTGGCACTGTTTGCTTCACCAATAATAACATTAGAAAATTTAATAAAAATGAGATAATCTTTATTAATACTAAAATAATTATAAAGCACAATTAAAATAAAATAATTCAGAATGCACAAAAACTCCACAAAGAAAATGTAAAATTGTTTTTAAAAAGGGGACATAGAAGATATTTTGAGAATTAGAAAGAATTACATAGTCTTGGCCAGAATAATATTTTATTGATTCTTCACAACTGAATTCATCCATTTAATATAATTTCAATAAAAATTTCAGTTGAATAATTTGAAGAATAAAATTAGGTTGCTCCAAAATTTATGTGGAAGAACAAAGGTTATTGAATGCCTAAGTCAACCACAAAAAAGACAAGATTAAGGGTTTACATTTCCAGATACTTCAATCATAAAAAAAGCCAAAATAGAAAGAAAAAGAACAGATAGTTGTAGCATAATGAAAAAAATATAACACTTTAAAGAACAGCATGCTCAGAAACAGATCAGTATATATATGCACATTGAATAAGTGATCAATTTAATACCACATATCAATGTCAAATATGTGAATATTTAGTGGAGATCCTGGGAAAAATGACTTGTTAGATGGTGAAAAATAAAAGGGTCCCTAACTAACTCTACATACAAAGATGAAAGTCAGATAGAATAAGATCCTAGTTATAAAAAATAAACCTATAAAGTTAATAAAATAAAGTATCTTCATGACCTAGAAGTTAAGGAAGACTTCTTAAATACAAACCATCTGGGAAAAATTGAATACATAAAAATTTAGTTTCTCTGATTAAAGGACTCTATAGACAAAGTTAACAGATTACAGTTGGAAGAAGATATCTGTAATGTTTAAAACTAATAAGGGTTTAATAGCTATAAAGACGGGGGATGGGGGACTGGGTGACGGGCACTGAGGGGGGCACTTGACGGGATGAGCACTGGGTGTTATGCTATATGTTGTCAAATTGAACTCCAATAAAAAATATACAAAAAAGAGCTATAAAGAAATGCTGACAAATTTACAATTAAAAAAAAGAGAAATCCCAATGAAAAATAATAGACAAAAATATATTCAAGCAATTTACAGAAAAGGAAACCCCAAGGGCCATCACCATATGCAGAGATGTTAAAACTTATTAGAAAAGACAAAACACATACACACGCACACCAGGAATGTATATTTAAATAGCAACAAAATATTACATTAGCATATTGGCTTAGTGAAAAGTGAAGACTGGATAAGGGCCAACTTGGTAGCAATAAAAAGATACGGTACTTCTACTGGAGAACAGACTTGGGTAGACTTTCTGGAGAATAGTCTGGCATTACCTAATCAAATGCGGTATACATATGCTCTCTGACTTTGCAGTTCTATAAATATTACAGAGAAATTCACATGTCTCTAAGCTATTTATAGAACTGCAAAGTCATAGAGTATAGATATAGATATATAATTCACATGTAAGCACATGGTGACATTAGCACGATGTCCCGTCTCAGCATGGACAAGGCCCCTGGAGAGTTGGAGACAAGCTATGTGTCCATCATTTGAAACCAAAAAGGCAAATGTCATGGATGCACACCTTAGAATACCATGCACCAGTTAAAAATAATGCATTAGATAAATGATTCACAATCCTACTGGACCCAATACCACTTTTTATAACAAATGTTTGTAACGCTTTAAAAAGAAAGAGAGAGAGAGAGAGAGAGAGAGAAAAGAAGGAAGAGAACTCACCTATGTGAAAATTATATATTATGCCTTAGCTGCAAAATAAAGAAGAAATAACAGGAAAGTAATTATGATAAAATAATATGCATTTCAAAATGAAAATGCTTGTGCTTGACAGCAAGAGAAGACATAACAAAGTAGTCAGATGTTTGCAATTACTGTGAATGTGATGGATGCAAATGCACACTGATAGGCTTGTTGCATCGATAACTCAAACACCATGGACAGCACTGCCATGAGAATTTTACAAAACAGTGACCAAATCTTGGTAAATCCTAACCAACACAATTACAGTCTTGCTTTGATGTGTGTGGTAGTAGCATTCCTGGAAAAAATAGAGCAGTTTATATTAAAACTTTTTTAATATAAAATCTTATAAATAAATAATCTTTTATAAATAAAAGATCATGAAGTGGGGGGAGGGGCAGAGGAAAAGGGAAAAACAGACTCCCTTACTGAGCAGGGAGCCCGATGCATGGCTTGCTCTGAGTCCTGGACCCTGCCATCATGACCAGAGCCAAAGGCAGATGTTCAAGCTTATTTTAAAACTTGGTTATTTTCTGGCTCAGATAATTATGAAAAAAGGGACATTCAAGAGTAGTATAGGACCTAGTTTCTGTGGGTTGTCCTAACACTATATGCCATCTGTCATTCCTGAACCCTATCAACTAAAAGCTAAATTATGGTCCATTCAACTATTAGGACACTATTACCACAGGTTTTCCAAGTACTTCCTAGGAGGTAGAATGACATCATTGAGAATCATGGCTGGATTTTAAAAATACAAGGTTGAATTTAAAAATAAACAAACAGAATGAAGTATATAACACAACACCACTTACGTAAATTGCAAATAGATGCTCACAAATAACAAAACTTTTTTTTTTTCAGGAACAGAAATAATATTGGGGAAGAGAATGGAATGAATAAATGAATGGATGAGTAGATATCAACAAATTCACCAAATAACAGAAATACATACAATCCTTTATAAAAAAATTAGTTCATAGTAAGGGCAATATTCTTACTGTAGAAGGTATAAAACTAGCAATATTTCCATTTATTCAACCTGAAAGAAAAGGAAAAACAGAATGCTAAAATAAAGAAATAAAAATATATATATATATATTAGTCACTGCTACAGACTGAATTGTGTCCCCCCCCCCAAATTCATATATTGAAGCTCTAATCCCTAAAGTGACTATATTTGGAGAGAAGGCCTTTAAAGAAATAATTAAGGTAAATGAGGTTTTAAGAGTGGAGCCCTAATCCAATTTCTTAGTGCATTTGAGCTGCTATAACAAAATATCCCAAACCGGAAGGCTTATAAAACAATAGAAATTTATTTCTCACAGTTCTGGAGGTCGGAAAGTCCAAGATCAAGAAATTAAAATAAAAATCAACTATAAAATTTTTTGTAACATTAAAGTCCTAAAGAAACATAACAGCATTCTCAAAAACTTTGAAAAGGTTAACCTTACTTTGTTTTATTCTATCAAATATTAGAACTTTATGGTCTGGATTAATGTCAGAAACTCTGTTAAAAGTCTCATGCTCTTTAGGCTTCTGGGTGGTTCAGCGATTGAGTGTCTGCCTTTGGCTCAGGTCATGACCCTAGGGCCCTACAATAGGGTCCTACATCAAGCTCCCCACGGGGAGCCTGCTTTTCCCTCCGTCTCTGCCTCTGCCTCTCTGTGTCTCTCATGAATAAATAAATAAAATCTTAAAAAAAAAAGTCTCATGCTTTTTAAAAGCACTAATTTTTTTTTTTCTTTTTGAAAACAAAGAGAAAAAAGGAGATTACATTTTCCTTAACTGGAAAAAAAAAGAACCCACCCACCACCCACAAATTATCTACTATATTTGTCTTTGTGCATGTTCTTTTGTATCTTTTTGTCTGTATTTTATTTTTTGCCATGTTTCTCTTGACATATTGCTCTCACTAGATGAAAGAAAGCAAGATGTCATACATAACATATTCTTTGTGGATTCTTATAATACTGAAAAGAAATTGAGAATTATTTCTGATTTCCTCTTCCTTAAGCTCATAACAACCTTTTGCTATCCCTGCCTCTGGATCTTCCCAGGCTGAACCCCTAAACTGAGCTTTATTTATACTTTATTCCCCATTTAGAGCAAAAGCTCAGCATCGTTAAAAGACATTTGAAGAAATAAACTCCAAAACATTTTTTCTCAGAGTCACAAACCGGCAGTTTTCAGAATAAATAAAATGTGGGCAAACAGCTACAGATTATCAGCACCTCTAGAACCTGTGGATATCAAATGGATTGGGCTTTGCCAAATTGTGGTAGAGACCAAAGTTAGTGACTCTAATTCTTTTCCTCGCTTCTATATAAGCTTTAGCTGGTGTGTTTGGAAGATATGAAATGAAGATTGCACATGTAAGCACTGTTTGTTTCACACTTACAATAGGAATGAGTAATATCAATAGACATAATTGAACACTGAACCCAAATTCTAGTTTTATGCACACTCTGTGTGTACATACATTTATTAAAATAATTATTTTATATTAAAAATATTTGATATATTTGATAGAGTGAGCAAGAGAGAGAGACGGAGCGGCGGGAGGAGCAGAGAGAGAAACAGACCCCCCACTGAACAGGGAGCCTGACATGGGGCTCCATCCTAGGATTCCAAGATCATGACCCCAGCCAAAGCAGACATCTAATCAGCTGAGCCATCGAGGTGCCTCTAGAATAATTATTTTAAAACCTTAAACTGTGAAAAAGAAGTGGTAGTGCTCAAGTTTAGTACACAAACACCATTTTATATGTGAACTTTCAGCTTTTTACACATTTTAAAATTTGTTCCTAAGATTTTAGGAGTTTATTTCATGTTTTCAAAGATGTTTTTAACGATGTTTCCTAATTTGCACATTTGTTAATAGCAATGTAGCATTAGTGAGCTATTATGTACTCTCAAGAAAAAAAATAAACATCTAGTTTGAATAATGACTGCATATGTGTAAATGAGGTGCAAAAAATTAGAATATTTTCAGTACTCTATTTCTTGAATATTCTTCAACTATAATTCTACAAATTATCTTATTAAATTTTCACAGCAAACTCTTCTGGTATGTACCCTATCTACAGATGTAGAAATTGAGGCAGAGGGCCATGAGATAACTTAAACAACAACTTGGAATTAGGAAGAGAAAAGATCTGGGATTTGAACAAGCATTCTGGCTATGGGGGTAAGTTCCTTGCTCTGAGGATTGTAACCAGCCAGAGACACTGGTCATAGGACTAGTCAACTAAAATTTGAGAAACACTGTAGCAAACTGTCAAGTGTACAAAAGCTTAGCTTCTCATGAACAAGGTAAATGAAAGGTTTTGAAAGGTTATACCGAAATTCATTCATTTCTAATGCCATGGAAATACTATACTAGTGAATGCTAATGCTGTTTACCTGGTACAAGCAGAGATGACATACTTTTTTTTTTTTTAAGAGATGACATACTTTTGTTGTAAAGATTATATTCACATTGATGTGAGTTGCAAGTTGGAGAAGTTTGTTCAAAAAAGAAGCTTCAGATTATGACTTTTTAAAAGGCTTATTTATTTGAGAGAGAGCTAAAAAGAGAGGGAGAGAGCCCATGTGCTTTGGGGAGGGGCAGAGGGATAGGGAGAGAATCTCAGTCGGACTTTCCGCTAAGAGCAGAGCCCAAATGCGGTGCTTAATCTCATGACCCCAGCTGAAATCAAGAGTTAGATGCTTAACAGACTAAGCCACCCAGGCGCCCCTGATTATGACATTTTTTTTTTTTTTTGATTATGACATTTTTAAAGAACAAATTAGAGGCTGATGGCTAGGGCACCATGTCAAGCAAACAAAAGCAATTAGATTTAGGACTTGGACTTAAAGCAGGATCATGTTTAATCAGAATTCACCATAATCACAAGCATGAGATAGAATAAGCAATCCTTTATAAATTGGTATAACATTAAAATATTCCTTTGAACTACTTCTTTGTAGCATATTAGATATTTGAGTCAGATCTTTGGTTTAAGAAAATAGATATTTGAATTAGTATTTCAAGTAAGAATTCAAGCATCTTAATTTTTTATTCGGGATAAAATCTTAAATATTTTGCTAATTCTTATCAAAAGCTTGTTTGTATGTAAAAGATGCAATCTTCTGTCTTAAATGTACCAAATATATATATTAATCCAAATTACCAAAGATCTATACCTTTATCAATTTGGAATCTCACAGAGTGATGTTTATTAAATAGGGTTTTGATATTAGTTCATACATAGGCACTGAGAAATGATCAATAAGCAATTGTGCAAAATGCAATGTGTATTTTTTATAATTTTTTTAATATCTTGAAGAACTGAAGGTTCCAAAAGAAATTTCTCTCAAATCTCAAAGCCAGGAAGGATAGATAGATATAGATATAGATATAGATATATAGATTGATATCTTTATATGTGTTTATATATATAATACTCATATGGTAATATTCAGTGTTGTTCTTAATTCTAAATCTTAAATTCTTACTTATGAAACTTACCTTTTTTTTTTTTTTTTTTTTTTTACTTACCTACTTTTTTTTATTTTTTACTATGGTTCCTCTGCTTCCTCTTCATTGAATCCTTTCTGTACTAAAGTGTAGGCAATGCATCTAGGAAAAAGACACTCCAAAAAAAAAAAAAAAGAGGTAAATAAGATAAATGCTTATTTCTCTCTTACCTAGCTTGTCTGGGGATGAACTGCACAGCATTTCTGATCCATTTACAGACCCGGGTTCCCTTCATCCTGTTCTCTTCCTCATGGTGGATGAAGTCACCACAGCTTCCACATTCCAGCCTGTAGGAGGAGGGGAAGGACAGACGTGGAGAGCACAAGATGCCATTTTAAGCAAGACTTATTGAGAAGGAGGTCGCAGAAATCCCTTTCACTTGAACACCATTGGTCACAGCTTAGTCATTGGCCACGGTTGGCTGCTAGGGAAGCTGAGAAACATAGTCTTCAGCTGAGTCTCCAGGTGCTAAAACTATATCTGTGGATAAAAAGAGTAACTTTCCGGGGCCAATTAAAGTGGGTCTGCCACACTTTCATCAACCCTTAAGCCTGTGCAAGTGCTCCTACCTTAAAAACCACAACAAAGAAAAATTGAACAGAAACACATAAAACACTTGCCTTTTCCCTAGCTTCTAGCTATGGCCTCACTTCATTGTTCTTCCTGTTTGTAGCCAATCTTCTTAAGTGTCGTTTCCAACCAGTCTCTATTTTCATACCTCTTTCACTTTCCTAAAGCTGTCTGGCATCACCCTTCTCCTCCTACTTTATAAAACCAAAATGTCTCCTTCCATAGCTTGTAATGATATATTTAGGTGTGATTACCTTAACCATTCACTGAAATATAATTATGGGGCCAGAGTTCCAGGCAGTGAGTTACAGCAATGATATTCTTACTGGGGTGACAGAAAATAAAATACTTGATTAATGCTGTAGTTCACCATTTCGGTGAGGACTAAGACGGCGGGGCATGGGAATTCCATGAGGCCATGATTGTATGAGGCAAGACAGAAGCTACAAGGGTTGATGCTTGATTTAATTTGTCATTTTGCCTGGGCCATGAGATGCTAGTTATCTGGTTAAACATTCTTTCTGGGTGTGTCCAAGAGAGTGTTTCTGGAAGAGATTAGCATTTGAATTGGTGGACTAAATAAATATCCCCCAGAAGGTGGGTGGGCATCCTGAAATCTCTTGAAGGTCTGAATAGAACAAAAAAAGTTGAGGAAGGTTGAATTTGCTCTCTACCTGCCTGTTGAGCTGAGACATACTGTTCTCCTGGCCCCCAGTGCTCCTGGTGCTCAGGTCTTTAGATTCAGACTGGAATCTATATCACTAAGCCCTCCTGGGTCCCCAGCATGCAAAGCACAGGTTGTGGGACATCTCAGCCAACAGGATAGATAGATTGATTGATAGATGATAGATAGATAGATCAATCGATCGGTCGATCTCCTATTGACTTTATTTCTCTGGAGAACCCTGACTAGTATATAAGGCAACAAGTAAGTCTGCTTTCCCTCCATTGTAGGTCTAATGCCTACTATACTTGTCTGCATGTACAGAGGAGGTGCTGAATAATTATATTGAAATAATTAGAGAATTAAAACTAATGATGTATTTATCTTACTGGTTTGACTTTTTGGAAACTCAGAGTTCAAATGTACTGCCCACCTCTTGCAATTGTACAAGACCTTATGATATTAAATGCACATGCACAGAGACTTCTTTCTGTCTAAGCAGCTTAGTGGCAAGCAAGGGTATGGTATAAGGCTTGGTATAAGGGTGAAAATACAGACTCAATTCTTCAGTAATAGCCTTGGATGGGTCACTTAAGCTATTAAAGTCTCAATGTTCTCATCTATAAAATGGGTACAATACCATGTACGTCACACTGCTTTTGCAGTATGAGATCTTATACAGAAACCTAAATATCACGAGTGCTCAGCATTTGTTGGTTCTTCTATCAAGCGGACTATTTCGTAAGTGTGAAGTGCCTGTATTTCCTCTCCTCTTTAAACATAAGATAGTAAAAGTGAAGGTATTTTCTCTTTTGAGGTTTGTTCTTTTCACCATAGTTCTCTTCACAGTATCATTCTCTTTACAGTAGAGTATCAGATGCATTGAAACGTATATGGAAGGATTACAAGGCACAGAAGCCTATTTCTCTACGTGAGAGGCATCTAACACTGGTCCTTAGGTTGTTACATCTGCATTTTTTTTCTTTCTGATAAAGATATATAGCCAGAATTTCTTAATAGAGTAAATTGAGTTTATCATGTGCACTATGGAATCTTCTCTCCCATAGTTTTATTGTTTCAAATAAAAAAAAAAGATTACATTTGAAAACATCTTATGGTTTTGTGTTTGGCATGATTATATTATATATTATAATAACATATTATAATATTATTCATTATGTATTTTATTATATTATTACATATGTTATATATATTATATGTATGTATATATATATATATATATGTTATCCATCCACATGATCTCAGGGTTCTATTTAATTTAAGCTGTTCTATGAACACCAGAAAAAGAATCTCCTCTGAAAATGTATTTCTCTAGTTTTCTTTAAATGAGCATGGTTATTGTTACTAGAATCCTCAATCTTATTCCTAACTGTGATGGTAACCGAGGAAGGTTTTGTGATTCTAGAACTATCCCTTTACATATCAAGCATCAGAATACAGTTTAGTCTTATTGACTAAGTATAAATTATAAAATCGTGATGACAAAGAAATAAAATGATCACATTTGTTCTACATGTACATAATTTTTTTTACAAGTACATAATTTGAATTCAACTCTACAATAATCTGTGGAAAGCATATCCCTTTATGTTGCCATGGTCTCTCACTCCAGTTTTCTCTGCTTGTTTTCTTTACTCCTTACTTCTCTTCACAGTCTGCATTATCATTGCAATAACACTTGAGAACTCCAGTTGTCTGGATCAATATTTCTGTCTGTTTCATTTTGCTTAAATCCTTCCACACACTGTTGCAGGCCAGCAGAGTCACATAAGCACAGTCACATGCTTTTCCGTTGCTAAGGGCAACACCACAGATGGCAAAAACTGGCTATTATACGTCACATGTTACACACACAAACACATGATGGTTTGAAACAGCTTAAACCATTCAAAGGCGGTTTGCCTCTAAGGGTTAGGATTTTATATGCTATATGATTATATGACCTTTCAAACACAGAGCTGAATCCAGTTAAATAGATTTCCTCCTCGTTGTTATGGAATCAGTTAATTGCCTTTATGATTAGCCTGAACCTCATTTCAAAGACAATAAGAAATAAATAAAAAATCATAAAATTCAAGGTCATGTATAAAAAGGATATGGTCAAGTTTATATTACATTTGAATTTCTAATTTCCGTATGTCTGCATAGTCCATTGTGCATCCTGTCTTCCTCCTGATTTTACTTTGACTAAATGTGTTTCAGTCTTGGGGGTCTCACATATCTTTAAAAAACACTTCCTAATTAAGATCTAGACATAGATATACAAAAATATAAATATAGGCAAGTAGGTGACTTTTGATAGAAGTATATAAATACATAAAATAATATAAAATATTAATAAATTATAAATCCGTGTGGTTTTTTTCACAGAGGAAAAAAAAAAGAAACATTATTTCACGGATCAGTGTGATTCTCAGTGCTTGGCTTTGTCTGGATTTTGTTCTTTCAGAACAGCTGTCAATCATTTTGGTGAACAAAATTGAACAAATTATCTTTGAAAAATCTGAAGGTGATTTTCATGCAATGAAAGTTGAGTCTCAAGTCTCTATGGACAAAGAATTGAAAAGCTGAAGCAATTATTCAGCTAATTAAAGTGAGAGTGTTGGAGCACATGACCTAATCTAACTCACCGAGGTATTATTGTGTTTTCATGTGGCTGTTGCAGATAGGAATTAATAATGCTATGAAAATGTTAATCATCTAAACCCTCTAAATATTGGAGGGCACAAAAAGTGACTTTGTTTTTTGGTGCCATTTATCTCTCTCTGTTTTACCTCTGGGTTCTCCATTTCTTGGTAAAGTCAAAAGGAGATGAATTTAAGTTAGAAATTGGGATTTGAATTTCTACTCTCCCACTGACAGCAATATGATTTTAGATTTCACTTAACCTCTCTGAGTCTCAATTTCCTTGTATGTAAATTTGAAAAATAATACATGGGCTTGGAAACTTACTTGTAAGTACATTTTTAAATAATACATTTTTAAATACACCTCTGTTATTGTCTGGTACTGGCTTACTGTTTTTGGACTTTAACAGAGATAATGCCGATTCAGAGAAAAATGGGATTATATCAAAACAGAAAAAAAAAAAAACAAATAGAAAGTCAGAAATTAACAATAATAATGTAATCTAACTTTTGAGATAAAAATATTGCCTAATAGTATAATTTGAAATAATACCTAACAGATAAATTTGCTTATTTATTTGCCACTACACATAGTGAGATTTATCTCAAGATATAGCAAGGGTATTTTAAATAAGGATACAATAAAATTTTCAATTATATATTTATGAAAAATAATATTATCATTCAGAACTCTCTTAGAAAACATGCTTTTATCTTCTCTTGCCTACCCAGATATCATTTTTCTCATATCATGGGTCCCTTACTAAAATTAAGAAAATTAACTATTTAATGATATTCATTTTACTAATTAGGATTGTTTTACTAATTAGGCTTGTTTTTACTAATTAGGCTTGTTTTAGCTAGTTGAATTGCTAGTAATGGGAACAAAATAGATGTTTAAATATTCAATTTCCGTTACATAGATAAGAATCATATTTCTGAGAGACATAATGGTCTTAGGCGATCACCTAGCTCTGTCATATACTGCAAATATTATCAATCACATGTTATAAATAAGACACTCTGAACAAGATTGCAAAGTAATTTGGTTCCAGATAAAACCTTTAATGAAATAGGATTATAATTTATGTTTTTTTTTTTTTTATAATTTGCATGACATTTCAATGAAACTGACTTTTTCCCATAGGATTGTTTTCCCTTAAAAATAGATGATTTTAACTTGCTTCTTTGTTTAGCTTCTATGTTGTTGTTTTTTTTAACTTTTTTTATTTATTCATGAGAGATGCAGAGAGCAGAGATACAGGCAGAGGGAGAAGCAGGCTCCATGCAGGGAGCCTGATGAAGGACTAGGTCCCCGGACCCTCCAGGATCACGCCCTGAGCCAAGGCAGATGCTCAACCACTGAGTCACCCAGATGCCTCTGTTTGACTCCTTTGTTATTTTAACTAAGCTACCTATAACATCACTGAGTTTCATATGTTTTCCTTAAGAAATGATCTTGCTTTCTCTCAAAGAAAACAAAACCAAAAACACAGATTTCAGTTAGAGATGTTAGTTTTAGATACCTGGACCCTGTGCAGCTACCTAAACTGAGTGTAAACTGTGGAGGTGCAAAGACTTTACCACACTCTTGTTTGGTAATTACCCTTTAGAGAGTCTAGCTTCTGCCAGGGACTCTTTGGATTTCCCTATTTTGTCTTAGACTAACTTACACCCAATTGTAGCCTCTTCAATAGTTTGCACTATCAGTCCACTTTGACTACATATTTTACGGGCTTTAGTGCACTCAACTAGAGACTTGGGTGAAGGAGCGGGTAGCAGTCCTCGGCCCTCCCCTCTCCTACCTCCAAAACACACAAGTACTCTCCCCTCCCAACTGTGAGCTTGACCATTGTCTCTTACTCCTACAGGTCCCTCCTAAAGTGCTTAATTCTTCAGTTCTGAAGAGCAAATAGGTACTCTTTGGCTCCTGAGCTCAGGTTAGCATTCCGACACCCCACAAGGAACTCAGCAACTAGGGCCAGGAGATCATACGACTACACTGTTTCAAAAGAAAGATTCACACTGTATCTATATACTACAAAGAAACTCTTCCTCATGAGGTAGATGTAAGTGGCAGGAAGGGCAAGCTCCAACCTGAGGCACAGTAGGACTGGGATAAATGCACACCCAGAGATGCTGAATAATTTGGCAGTTGTTAACTGATGCTGATTTTAGTTTCCACTTGAGATTTGTGGAAATGAGGCTAGCCCCTGGCATTTCTGTTCCAGATGAAGATATGCTTCATTATGGCAGTGAGAAGGGACCAGATCTGACCTGTGTCCTAATTGGGTTAGTTGCAACTAAATAATTCAGATTTAACTATATTTTTGTTTTAAATTTTAATTTTGGATTTTCCTTGACCTTATTACGTACTCTTCAATGCCTCTTTATCTCACTGAGCTGTTCCTTAAACGAATTGGTAGATGGGACAATAAGAAACAGCTACTAATACTTGCCATTATGTAAGAGAAAATGGCAATTTTTGAATTAAATCAATCTCTTAATTTGAATTGCATTCAAACAAATGATTTTTCTGCATTAACAGATTTCTGGAAAGAAATGGTCTTGCTTTCTGTCAAAGAAAAACACAAATTTCAGTGAAGAGTGTTAGTTTTAAATACCTGGCAACTGGTTAAACTGAGAACATCGTCCATACTAATCACTTGATTATTAATCAATCCCCAGTTGACCAGAAGAGATATTTTTATTCTCTTTCTTTTATCTTCCCTCAGTATCAAATTTTGTTTTGACTACCTGTCCTTC
Source organism: Vulpes lagopus (assembly GCF_018345385.1). Classification (NCBI taxonomy): domain Eukaryota; kingdom Metazoa; phylum Chordata; class Mammalia; order Carnivora; family Canidae; genus Vulpes; species Vulpes lagopus. The sequence goes on from NC_054846.1 coordinate 37,722,584, forward strand.
AGTTTCTTTTGAAAGGTCAGAATTGTGACTCTTCAACTACACATTTATCTCAACTGCAATATATTTAATGTGTGCTGTTTGGCAAAACTGCTCTCTGCTATAGAGATTATAGAGAAGTATAGAGCATGGTCTTTGGCCTGAAAAAGATGAAATATACTTAGGGGAATAAAAATTAACCCCAGGGATAATTTGGAGAATAACAATGAAGGACTGTATCCATAGAATAAATCAGGCTTTCCTTTTTTCCCCCCCAGGCCACAAAATATTATTGAGCTTCTTGTTTTGCAAGACATTCTACTTGATACTTGATACAGACGTCCTTGCTCTTGTGAGACACAGCACATGTTAAACAAATAACTGTAAGAATCAGGCAGTGACTAAAATGATCGTAAGCACTGTGGAGGAAAAGTATCATGCTGTAAACCTCATAAAAGAAAGCGAACCTAGTTCAGAGAGTTGAGAAGCATGCTCTGAGGGAGTTACATTTAAGTTGGCAACAGCAGGAGGAATAGGATTGGGTGCTGGGAAGAGAGTAACACAGAGGAAGAAGGATATCAGAAAGTGCTGATGAGGAAGAAATAAGTTGAAGGGTATTTGAGGATGACAGTAACCAAGGCTGTGGGAAGGGGAAGTAGTGAAAGATGATGATGAAAAGCAGCCAGTACCTTTAGGATGTTGTAGGCCACACAAGCAGTTTTTGATTCTATCCTAAGTGCCATAAAAATCTATTGATAGAATTTTAAACAAGGGTAAGAACTGTGATCAGATTTGCCTTTTAAAAATGTCACTATGGGACACCTGGGTGGCTGAGTGGTTGAGCGCCTCCCTTCAGCCCAGGGCATGATCCTGGAGTCCCCAGATCAAGTCCGGCATCAGGCTCCCTGCATAGAGCCTGCTTCTCCCTCTGCCTGTGTCTCTGCCTCTCTGTGTGTCTCTCATGAATAAATAAATAAAATCTTAAAAAAAAAAATGTCACTATGACTACTGAAAGACAAATTACAGGTAGCGAAGGGGATTTTCATAGTCTAGGTAGTACAGAATAAAATTGTGGTCTGGGTTAGTGGCAATGTTGGTTCAGGCAAGTAAAGGAATTTCAATTGTATTTATGCAGTAAGATTAAGAGTACAGTTGACTCTTGGGGTGCTTGTGTGGCTCAGTTGGTTAAGCATCTGACTCTTGATTTCAGCTCAGGTCATGATCTCAGGGTCCTGGAATATTGCCCCACATTGGGCTCAGTGCTGGGTGTGGAGTCTATTTAAGATTCACAATTCAAATCCATGTCATTCAAGGGTCAATTGTACTTGTACTGTACTTTATGGATCGACTATGTAAGGTAAAGAAGAGGAAAGTGTCAGCAAGGCTCCCAGATTTCTTGCAGGAGCACATAGGTAGAATGATGAAAAAGTAAACAGAAACTCCACCAGGAAAGATTCATGTAAACTAGGGTAACTGGATAAGATCCGTGCAGGGTATGAGTCAGGAGTGATAGGTTTCAGATGGGTAAGAGAGGCAGGAGCCATTAGGGAAGGATATCTTTGCACACCCTTGGTAGGGATGGACACATTATTGGTGTTGAGGATGGTGATACTTAGTCATAGGCTTAGGTAGGTAGAGAAATTAGAATCCCTGAATGTCAGTCTTCATTCTGTAGGGGAATGAGCCATTTACAATTTGGACAAGCAAATGACATATTAATTATATTTCTCTTGAAATGAGTCAGAGGGTATTTGGAATTGGGAGAGGCTGCAGACAAAAACACTAAGTAAAAAACTGTGCCAGAATGAATAAGCAAAAGACAAAGCCTCCAGTAAGAAAAAAATTCATTTTTAAAACCATGCTTTAAATTCATTTTAAAAAAATTTTTATTTTGTGTTTTTTTTAATAATTAGAAACAGAGCAACAGTAAATCGTACTTTTAAAAGCTATTACATTAGTTCAGTACAAGATCATTGAATGAGGCTGGTGAGAATGAGAATAAAGAGAGAAAGATATGAGAAAGTTTTGAGAGAAAAACTAAGAACAGACTAGAGTTAGCATGTGGATGATGAGAAAATAGTGGAGCTATGATTAAAGTAGGAAAGTCGCATGACTTTTTGAAAAATTCAGTGTTGGGAACGTTTAAAGAAAATATTCAGTACTCTCTATAGAAGAAATAAGACTATTGCTAAGGGAAAAGGTCAAATGGATAAATTCACAGAAAAGAACACATAGAAGACTGAGGACGGGATCCAAGGTTTTACTGGTCCGATGCTTGCTTTTAGCATTTCAATAATGAGATAATAGGATTTGTATTTAAAGTCAGTAACTAGAAGAATAATGTTTCTTGACAGCTGCATATACACTCACTGGATGAGATTATAAATTAACTTGCTTAAAGCTATTTACTTTAGTTATGTCTGGGCACTGTGGTTTTACTTAGGAGACATGCCAGACGTAATTTACATTATGTAGGTATTAAGGGAAAATCTTGTGATGCTGCTGGCTTATGTTTCAGAAAAAAAGAAAGGGAGGGAGGGACAGAGAGAGAGAGAGAGAGAGAATTTTTTAAATTACTCATTCAACCGGTTTTATTTTGGATTAATTAATTTCAGAAACTAATATTTTATTACTGTACTTTAGATGAAAGACATGAAGAGTATTAACTGGAGAAAATCTGCTAGCTTCGGTTCAATATATGACACGCCATAAAATTTATCCCTAGAACTTGTTTTCGTAAAGTTCATTATTTAAAATATTTCAAATCAAATATAAGTGACCTATCTACACAGCATTGAGGATTTTAAAGGAAAATTGTTTTAAATTGTTTCTAGCATAAATGCTGTATTATTTATTTGCAGAATAATGATAAACTGAAGATTTGTTCTTCCTCTACTAGAAGAACTACCATCTGATCCAACAATTCCACTTCTAGGTATTTATCCAAAGATAATAAAAACACTAATTCAAAAAGACATATGCACCCTTATGTTCATTGCAGCATTATTTACAGTAGCCAAGATACGGAAGCAGCCTAAATGCCCATAAATACCTGAGCAGATAAAGAAGGTATGATGTGTCTATATACTATGGAATATTACCACGCGATAAAATAGAATGAAATCTTGCCATTTGTGACATGGTTGGACCCAAAGGGTGCCATGCTAAGTGAAATAAGACAGAGAAAGACAAATGGTACATGATTTCATTTATATGTGGAATCTAAAAACCAAAACAAACAGATGAAACAAAACAGAGCACAGACTCAAACACAGAAAACAAACTGATGGTTGCCAGAGGGGAGGTAGGTGAGAGATGGACAAAATGGGTGAAAAGGATAAAAGTACCTCTTCTGGTTATAAAATAAGAGACATGAATCTAATGTACAGCTTAGGGAATAGAGTCAACAATATTTTAACAACTTGGTATGGTGACAGGTAGTGACTAGATTTATTGTGGTGACCATTTCATAATGTATGTAAATATTAAATCACTACTGTGAATACAATGCAGTATGTCAATTATTCTTGAATAAAAAGAAAAAAGGATGGACTACCTTTTAGGATAAAATATCAGAAATAGATTTGAAAAAGAAAGAATATAAGGAAAGGAAAAGACAATACTTTGCCTCTCCTTATTAAATATTGATAAGGAATTGCTGAATAAATAACTATTGAATGAATGAATGCATGTCCTATCATCTGTGTCATCTCAATAAGAGGCACACAACAAAGCTATAAATATTCATATTGTTTGAATTTGTACAATACATGAGCCATGATAGTATTCCCACCTCAAACCAGACTTTTTTTCCCTAAAGTCATTTTGAAAATGATCAAGCTTAAAGAAAATCAGCTTATAGTAGATAAACATGTACCAACCACCCAGATTCTACGATTAACTTTTTCTCTACTTGCTGGATAACCTTATTTTCTATCCGTCCCACTATCCACTTATCAATCCATCTTATTTTTTGATACTTTTTCAAATAACTTGCAGATATCAGTACATATCCCCAAATTTTTAAGTATGTGTGATACTAACTGGAGTTTAATATTTTACAGATTTTTTTTTTCCTTTTGAGCTCAATTTTACATACAATGAAATGCAAAAACCTTGAGTGTACCATTCAGGAAGTTCAGGTGCAAACACGTGCAACTTCAAATTTCTATCAAGATACAGATTATTGAAACCCCAGAAATTTCTTTCATACCCTTTCTCCATGCATTCCCACCAACGCAGAAACAACTATTTCTTTTTTTCTGCATAGATTAGTTTCTCCTCTTCTGGAACTTCATATAGCTTATACAGTATATAGTTTTTCTCATAAAATTTCTTTCCCTGAGCTCTCTGTGTTTGAGATTTCTCCATATTGTTGCTTTCCTATTCATTGTTGAGTAGTAAGCAGTCCTCCATATGAGTAAGCCACAGTTTATCCATTTTCTTGGTGGGCATCCGGGCTCTTTCTAGTTTTGAGCTACTATAAATAAGTTGCTATAAACATTTGTGTGTGTGTGTGTGTGTGTGTGTGTGTGTGAACATGTGCTTTCACTCCTCATGAGTAAATTCTGTGCTACAGGGTAGGTGTATGCTTAATTTTAGAACTATTGCCAAACCAGTTTTCAAAGTGATTATAACAATTTCCACTCCCACCAGTAATACATGAGCACCCGGCTGGATCTGCGTTCTCATCCACATTTGAAGCTGTCAGTTTTCTTTCAGTGTTAGATATTCTGATAAATATAAGTTTTTTTTATTTTTTTTTATTTATTTTTTTTTAATTTTTTTTTTTTTTTAAGTTTTTTTTAAATGATGCTTATATTTCTGAGCTTTTCATTTATAGATCACAGAAGTAATGTTTCATTCTGGTTAGGAAGAACTCCAAATACATAATTCTATGAAACGGATTCTTTTTCCTTTTTCTTATTGCCCCCATCTGCAAGATACGACAGCAAGTTTTAGAGACTTGCTCTAAGAATCGCACAGGAGCATAGGATAAGGAGTTCTAAGTAAGGCTGCCCCAGCTCAGTCTCGAGACTCTGTTGGAAGTCCAGATGGGAGCCCAGAAGATTTGTGAGCTCCATTGAGGCCTCTCCCCTGCTGTCCTCAACACCATCACTGTCCAGCAAAAGAGTGGGAGCCCAGAATACTGCATGTTCCTGGCAAAAGCCTCTTTCTTCCCTTTGCTGAGTTGTATTCACATCCTTGCCATCACTATCTGCGTGAAGTTGGTCAGAATTCATTTTGTTATGCCCTAAACATGGGATTACTTCTGTCAAGGGAATTGAGGACATCCAGATCATTCCTCTTCTTCTGGGTACAAGTCCCTTTGTCATTCTATTGGCAGTGGGGCAACTATAAGACATTATACATATTTTATTTGTTTGGGTTCTGCCACTAGGATATAAGCTCCACGATGGTAGAGATTTTTTTTTTTCAGTTTTTGTTCACTGTCATATACTTAGCACTTAGAATACCTGAAACATAGTGCGTGCTTAATAATCATCTGTTGAAGGATAAATTTCCTTTGATAAGGAAGTTTCATGTCCTGAAATGGGAAAAACTAAATCCTACATATAAATGAGAGAAGCAAACATACAAGTTTTTAAAGGACTTGCTGTAGTTCATACAAGTTACTCACTACAGTATCGAACCTCTGACTAGTCTCCTAACTAACTGAATCTTAGTCTCAAAGTTGAAATATTTTTAGATGTCCACCTTCCCACCTCATACAGAGGTAAATTCTCCTATGTATTTCATATGCCAGCTTTTGATTGACATTTCTAGTGATAAAGAGACAGTCAACAGTTAAAATAATATTTTTCTTGTCTTGACTCCCATTCTTTTCAGTGTTCTATACTATTAACGTATGTACTCATCACAATGAACTTAACAAGTAGGCATTATTAATATCAGCCAGATAAGAACACTTTATAGAAGAAGAAACTGCAGCTATAAACGTTAGGTTGGAATTTGAAGCTGAGGAGTGTAGTTCCAGAGTCTTTAACTATTACACTATGCTGCTTGTCAGACACCCAAGTAAGACAGATATGCTGAACAATTTCAAAGGGGGTACAACCAAATACCAGTTCTATGAGTCTTGAACCCCCTAATTCACTTGGGTAAATAGACACAAAAGGACTGAAGAACTGGATACTGCCTAGAATCTTCCCCGGGGAGGTGGGTGGGGGTACTCCTTCTTTCTCTCAAGCCAAGACAAAGAGGCTTCAATGGATCTCTCAGAAAACTTACTTGTCCCCTAAACTTGGGAAAGTATGGTGGATTTGTTCCAGACTCTCAGGTGCGAATCTAAATGGCAGAGATGGGCCAGGCAGCTGCTCCAAAGGCAAGGGTAAAAGGATTTTGCCACTAGTTAGCATCAACTTTCCTTTCACACTACTTATAAAAGCAAATACTTTGGAGTGTTCCCTGAGGGCCTCATGGGTTACATCTAGAAGAGAGCAAGTAGGCAGAGAGATAATCTTGGGCCTTGGCCAGTAAGACTGTTTTAGAGGAGCAGAAGAACATTAGTGTTGGGTAGCAAATATCACTATATTCTAAGGGGTTGCAAGAGTAAGCAAGAAGTCACAAGAGAGTAGAGAGAAGCATTAAGCGGGATGAGGGAACTGCATATGAACAGGGAGCCTCTGAAGAATGCCCACTCTCACTTTCCAGCCTCCCCTATTTCAATTCTGAGAATCAGAGCTGTAATAAAAGGAGAGTTAGAAGCCTAAGTCAAAAGGCGACTGACTATACCCTTGAATGAAATCAACAGCCTTGACTTGTACACAGGAGCAGCTGTTCTAAATATTGAATCGATGTTGCTCTTTTGTGATTTAAAGAAGCCAAGGAAATTTTAATTACCTAAGAATAAGGTGTAAAATCATGAGCCTGCCCACATTTTTATCTAGAGGCAGGAAAGAACTCCCCCACAGAAGCAAAAACAAATCTGCTTTCTGATTACATTTCCTGACACCCACTTATTCAATGTACTGGTTATAAGGAAGGACCTCAAAAATCCAGGATTCCTGAGGTCATGATCCAGTCCTTTCTACTACTGATGTGGTAGAGCTCTATCACAGCACCAAGATTTCAGAGCAGATTAATAGTTTTTCACCTTTTTATTATAGAAATACAAGCTTGTTAATTACTTTTCTTCTATGATTCGAGGAGAGGATTGCACTCAGACATATGTGAACTGACACCATATTTTTAAAGTAGTTTTTGGATTGTGTATTCTTGGTGGTTAGGAGTTGTTTTGTTTTGTTTTGAAGTAAAGCAGTTTTCAGTCTATGCTTTCAGAATTTTTCTCCTCTACCAATATTTGTTATCTTTGGAACATAGAGATAAAATTTAATGCTAATGATTAGGCATTAAATGATGAACAGGATTTGCTGCCAAATGTGTTTTAAATCAGACAATGTTGTCAACTAAACCTCACCAGATGATTGTTCTGATTTATTAAACTTATCTCTCTGTGTATGAAATAAGAGTTGAAAAAATACAAAGTACGTCCAACATTTCCAAATTGGATTCAGAGAGAAATAATCTATGAAATAGGTATATAAATGGATGGGTGGATGGATGGATGGATGGGTGGATGAACAGACAGAGATAAAATACTAAGTTTTTGATAGCATAGGCTTGATGAAGGAGGGTCATTTAGAGTAGATTTGATCTCTCTCGTGAATAAATAAAATCTTAAAAAAAAAACTAGAGTAGGTTTGATCTAATTAGCAAGACCTACCAGGAGGTAGCAGAGAAATCTAAAATGTATAGCCTCCCATCACAAATTATAGCTGCTCTAATTATTATTCCATCTATCTAGGATGGATGATGTCTTAATCTCTATCTTATTCCTCTCTATGATGGAGAAGATGATGATTTTTTTTTTCCACATCACATCTCTGTAAAGTATGTCAGTTCAAAAAGGAAGAATGCCTGTGCCCACAAGAGTCTTCCATTGCAGCATCAAGCCAAATTAGCATGGGTTGAGGTTTGTTATGTATGCGATAATGGGATTCCCAGCTTTTCTTTACCTTTTCCAAGCAACCAATAAATCCCATTCTCCATTTTTTTTGTTGTGAAAATACAGAGATTAATACTGGATAGTATTTCAGTTCATCAAATAAGTGAGCCAGGATGAGTTGCAATATCCTGTTTAAAAATCACAGAAATAATTTCAGAAAGCATTCAATGACTATCTCCAGATCATCAATAATCTGGGTGTATCAATATTTATCCAGAAGAACATAGAAGGAAGTGGCTAGTTTCCAAAAATAGCACAAAACAATTCCAAAGTCGCCAACAATATATGAAGGAAGGGATGCTCTGGGACTTGTCAACCCTGTAGTTTAACAAGGCCACTTGCCGGCCCACTTACTTCTCCTTCCTTATCTTAGAGCACTGATACCCAGACCAAAGAAGTTTAGGTAGATCTGTTGAAAGAGAGAGGGGGCACATGGAGAAGCAATAAAGAACCAGACATTCAGTAACAGCCACTATTTCACTGTAACTATGTGAATAGTCTAAGCAAGATCAGTAGGGAAAGTTCACCTATGGGCCCCAATCAACCCATAGAATCTGAGATATAACAAAATGATTGTCACATTAAGCCACTATAATTGGGGCTGGCTTGTTACACAGCAACAGATAACTGAAAGAATAAGATCCCCTAAATCTTGTCCTCCCTTAAATATGTTGAATTTCAGTTTCTTTTTTCAAGCAAACAAATAAGCAAATCTACTACTATTAAGGCATTGAAATTACTTTTTAAATTGGTTCTTGACTTTTTACCCCACACATGACATGTCATCTATCTAGAAAACATATCACATGAAAAGTCCCAACCCAGACACACCATGACAGAATGGACTACACTATTCCCTTCCCCTGAGAGGCAAATAACAAAATTAATGAACTACACAACCACTCCAATTACAAATGTTGCTATCCAAACAAGGCCTTGTAGAAAGCCAGCGCAGTGACAAGAGATAGCCAAAATAGACTGAGCCCATTTGTTTTGAGATTCTGTGCCAGAATTAAAATGGTAATACTGTGTGGTTACATTTTGTGCAGATTTGAATCTTAAAACTGTGAGCTGGTGAGATGTAAAATACTAACTCTTACTTTATGATATAAATCTTAGAAATAAAAAGGAATCTTAAGAATCACAGGGTTTCAGAGGCTACTAGCTATTATTTACAAACTGAGTTTACATTTTTAAAAAGATTTATTTATTTGAAAGAGAGAGAGAGCGCGCGCTGACATGCTTACAGGAGCACACAAATAGGGAGGGGGTGTGGGGAACAGGGATAGGGAGAGAGAGAATCGCAAGCAGACTTCCCCCTGAGGGGGGCTTGATCCAGGGTCCCTTGAGATCAGGACCTGAGCCCCAATCACCAGTCAGAGGCTTAACCAACTGAGCCACACAGGTGCCCCAGCAAACCGAGTTTATGTTACTGTCACATGATAGTTATACTAGCGGGTAAACAGAAAGACCAAGTATAATCTAGAATTAACTGAGTTTTCAATTTTGAAGGCTGTGAGGAGTAAGATGTTTTACATACAATGTCACTGCCCAGAGTGTTTCAATCTATGCTACCTAAGGTGGATGTGGAGATGAGTGAAGAGGAGAAGCAGCTTTCAACACATTTTTTGAAGACTTAAGAACTCTGTCTACAGAAGCAAAACACCAACATTTAAAGGGCTCTCTTAGGATTCAGGAGATCGGAGTGGACTCTAAATCTAAATCTGCCACTTACCAAATGAGTGATGTCAGATACCTTACTTAGCTTCTCCTTAAGTAGTTCAATGAGGGGATTTATCTATTCTATTCCATTTATTTATTCACTAGTGAACTTTTTTTGAGTGTCTACAATGAGCCAGGCACTCTACAATGAGAATATAAACATGAATATATTGCAATTGTTGGTATAATAGGACTGATAACACTTTATAGGGAACAGGAATTGTGTATAATAATCTCCAGAGTATACTTTAGCTTGAAAACTTTGTAATTTGGATTCCCCTTGATGTTCCAACACAAACTAAAATTCAAAATGAAAAAGATAAGCTGAACGCTAATTTTATTTCTGTTACAACCCTGAAGCTATTAAGGAAGTAAAACACTTTTCAAAAAAAGGCTCTTTGCTTTGATAGCATAATAGCACCCCTATATAGTTTTGTAATATTCAATGAAATGTTCCATAAACTACAATATAATCACCATGCAAAGATATATTTATCTTGTAATATTCTGTTGACATGAAGAAAGTCCTTCATTTAAGTGTTAAGAAATTGAATGGATAAATTGAAGCACTATAATAATATTAAAATTCCTTGTACTTTTGCAAGACTGAAAAATCAGTTCTCATTCCTTTTTTATCGAATCTAAATGAAACGATGTCTTGGGGATTTATGAGAAGTGGGAGAAGCCTTGGAGAGAATTTGTCATATTTTCAGGATTTCACAGTAGGGTCTTCAGATTACCTGCCTCAAAAGTCTTTAGGGATTGGACACCAGGGCGGCTTAGTGGTTGAGCATCCGCCTTCGGCTCAGGTCATGATCCCAGAGCCCTGGTATTGAGTCCCAATTGGGCTCCCTGCATGGAGCCTGCTTCTCCCTCTGCCTGTGTCTCTGCCTCTCTGTGTCTCTCATGAATAAATAAATACAATCTTTAAAAAAATCTCTAGGAGTTTATTAATAAAAGCAAATTCAGAGAATTGCCCAGTCCTAGTGAAAGAGAATTTTTAAGGCAGGTCTTGGGATTCTTCATGCTAATAAGCTCCCATTTGGTTCATACACACCCCAGTTCATGAGTTACATGTTGTATTCCTGCCAGATAGAAAACTGAGACACTGAGAAATTAAGTGACTTATTATTACTAGTTGTCTAATAAAGTTCTTCCTAAAAGCCAAAGAGAGCAAGAGTGGCATTTGTGAATAGGTTCTACGGTGGAAAGCAAGAAAAAGAAAAAAGATGTGAGAAAGATTGAGAGCATTTTTCCCAGTCTGCTTTTTCCATGTTTGGATCTATGATGAGTATATTTATTCCTTTCTATCCCACTGAGAACATTCCTTCAGCTGTTCACTATTCAACGGGAATTTTAAATGCTGTTGACCTAAAGTCTGCTTCAAATCATTTGACAAGTAAGACAAGTAAAGTCACAATAACTCTATTCTCTCAGAATCATGTCAAGCTTAATACATATTCAAGACAGAGTAGAAGGGAGAAAAACTTTTCCCGCACAAACAACAGAATATATTTAACATCACCTGTGTCTCATAGATAGTCTGGGTGATACAGAATGCTCTTATTAAAACTATACCGACACGAGTAGTTGTAGTTCGTAATCCTCCATCTTCAGATAGGTATTTTATTGTTTAGAAGCAAATATATAATTGAGTAAAATACCTTGGTCTTTAAAACTTAAACTATGAAATCACCATCGACCACAAATAAACTCCCTAGGTTTGCCTTAGTCTGTGCTATCCTTACATTTAATTAGTAAGAAAGACATATGCACTTCATATACCAGATAGATACATAACTGGTGTTTAATGATTGTTTAAGCCATAAATCATGCTTTGTTCAAGGAGATTTTGAATAGGTACAAGATTGTATATGTATATGTTTTATTATGTGTAAATAAAACATTTTAAGATAGCTAATATATTTATTCGTGTATGCCCTACTATTAATGTATGAAGAATGAAGAGTATTTCGTAGATATCTATGCATATGTTTTATTATCTCAAATATATTTCTTTGTGGGAAAATAGAATTGTAAAAGTCTTGTCCTTTGGAAACCAATCTCCTGAGAACATGGTGCCAGATATTTACAACACTTTCTTTAAGAATGAAGAAAACAGAGACCCATTTTAAAATTAGCTTTGGGGCAACTGTTACTTGGACAAAGAACACTGGTGTTAGTAAGATCGTCCTGTCTGGATTAAGGTTGTATGCCACACTGCTGGTAGAAATTAATTTTTATTAGATATTGAATTCTTGATGAAGTTTTAACTTGTCAAGAGTTGTAAGCTTATAAATGTGTGTATATGGTGAAATTTTATTCAATTAAGCCTCATAATGCTCTAGGTATTTTACTGTTCTGAAAAGGAGATCTCTGAACATGTTGTTTCCTGTACCCACAGGCTAATCCTCAAAGTGTACATTCATAACTGAACATTAATCTACGATTTTAAAATAAATCCTGTGGCATTTACAAGTCAAACATGTATTATTTCCTATACAACACAGCTTTTTATGTTGACATTTTTTTGAGTATAAAATGGAATTAAGGGCTTTTCATGTCCTTATTCTTAAAGATGTCAAGAAATCTCACATTTAACAAGATTACCAATGGAAATAAACTAGAAGTGCAGTGTTGATGCATATGCACTTCTAAAGAATCAATGTAATGCTCTAGTACACTCCAAACTACATGTTCCTGTAAATATCTTATATTTAAAGACAAACTTACTTAGAGGACTTTTATTCATCTCTCTTGACATAAAAGCATGTCACTGCAACTTAATAATAAAGCAATAGGTAATCTTTTTATGTTACCCATTTATTTGTTTAAATTTTTAAAAAGATTTTATTTATTTATTCATGAGAGACACAGAGAGAGAGGCAGAGGCACAGGCAGAGGGAGAAGCAGGCTCCATGCAAGGAGCCCAATGCAGGACTCGATCCCCGGACTCCAGGATCACACCCTGGGCCAAAGGCAGGCACTCAACCACTGAGCCACCCAGGCGTCCCTATGCTACCTATTTATTTAACCATGAGATTTCACAGAAAGCTAGTCAGGATATTGAACCATAAACCTTAACTAAAAATGGGAGAATATTTGGCACAAACACTGAAAAAATAATAATTATGTTATAATCCTTACGGGAATGGATATTACCTTATGCTGGAAACCACCTTCTTACCTAGTATTGTAAAAATCAAACTTGTTGATGAAGTCCTAAAGAAGTGGTATTACTACTTATATGTATTGAAAGGCTGCTACATTTCCCACACTCTGCTAACACTTAAAATATTTTTGTTGTTTGTCTTATTTAACCTCGCAGCAGCCCTGTGAGTTAGCTGTGTCACAACTGAAAAAAAATTGCGCTAAAATGGATAAAAGTAAGTAACTACTTAAAGGGGTACAGTTGATGTGAGGTAAATCTACAACTTTAAATCTGAGCCTGTTTCCAAATTTTAATGCTTAAAATAGAAGCATTAGCTTTTAAGGAAATCATTTTGAATTGTAAAGATCTGTTCTAGGTAGGTATGTCTCCAGGAAAATGCCTTTGTTATTACACCCATGAAAATTATGTTGGCTGAAAGTAAATTATAGTTTCAGTCACAGCATACAAGTGAGGCAGCAGATTATCACAGTGGCTGGACCTCTGTTTAGAATATACATTTTTGAGTCTGATAAGCTGGGTTAAGATCCCAGCCTTGCTGTTTACTAGCTGTGTGACCTTGAGCACATTACTAGTATCTCCATACCTTCGTTATAATATCTGCGAAATGGACATATTAAGAATATCAATACTCATATAGAGGATTGAGTTCATGTATATCAAGTTCAGTGCCTATGGGTAGTAAACGGGATGCACACGTGAACTACCGTTCGATCACACCAAATATTCGTGGTTCATGATCATGACATTATAGAGACAGGTACCAAGTGTCATATTTGGAGAGGAGACGAAGGAAATCTGGAATTAAGAAGGAGAATATGTACCTTTAGCTAATCATTGAGATAAAAGTGAACAGACTCATAAAAATAAGAGCTGATTATGGCATTTATATTTAACCTAGAATAAATTAACTTATTCAACAAGTATTTACAGAATGAATTGTGCATACCAGGCATTATGTTAGACATAAGAGATGTTAGAGTAAAGGAAAAAGGCACTACTCCTGAAAAAGAAGAAAATCTTGACATATGCGACAACATGAATGAATCCAGAGGACATTATGCTACGTGAAATTAGCCAATCGCAGAAGGACACATCCTGTGTGATTCCATTTGTGTGAGGTTTCTAAAATAGTCAAACTCATTTTTTTTAAAAAAATAATATAATGGTTGCTAGGAGCTAGGGGAAGGATATGAAGCAGGACTTGTTCAAAGGGTATAAACTTATGTAAAATGAATAAGTTCTAGAGATATGCTATACGACATCGTTGTGCATAGTTAATAAGACTGTGTGTTGCATACTTCTATTTTCTAAGATGGTAGATATCATGTTAGGTGTTTTTCCTATAGTCTAAATATATTTTTTCATGTAAAAAGAGGCACTATCCCTGCCCTTTTAAGGCTTACAATTCAGATTTGTACCAATAACAAATGAAGCTCAAATCAAATGACCTTGCTTAGTGCAGCTATGAAACTGAGATTCATTGTAGTCTCCCAAATCTGTTCAGCATAAATAATGTCTATTGAAATAACTTATTACTGCAGCATTATATACAGAAAAAAAATCCTCTGGATAAGCCTTAATGTCAGTGAATGTAGCACAGATTTATGTGAATATAAATCCCTCATTAGATTTAGGAGGAAAAGAAGAGTAAACTTCTGTACAAAGTGTAGATTTAGGCAAGTAGCAATTGGCAGCAAGGTAAAAAAATATTATAAGGGGCATGGTCAAATGCCTAATGTTCTTTTATTTTCATCCTTACTTTAAAATGATACCTAATTTCCTATAAATTAGGATTTTCTTATAGAGTAAAATTATATAATTACAATAATTTCAATCACTTCTATAGAAAAAAGTCAAGCTGCATTAAGTAGATTTTTTTAAAGTTTTAGCAATTAGCAACTTAGAAGAGAAAGTCAGCAGAAACTGACTCTAAATATTGGAAACAACAAGGTTGGTTGGTTGGTACTATCAAATTAGACTAGAAAGACCATTAAAAAAGGAGTTTCATTGATTGTTGTTTGACTTTTAGATTGTAAGAAATCTGTTAAGGATCGTCAGTGTTCATCAAATATCAATGTGTCCTGCTTTATTTCAGAGACCTCACATGTCTAGCTGGGTAAAGGTGGTGACTTAACCACCAATTTATTGCAAGAGGAAGTGAAGATATGGGTCGCTCTGCTTTAAGGCAGCTGAGAGTGTGTGGGTCTCTTCAACTCTTTTCTTCTCTGTGTAGCTGGAAACAATTTGAAGAAGATGGAGTTGCAAGATGGAAACAATCTAGATTGTTCAGTCATTAGTTAGAACAAAGTTCTTGTAGAAGAGCCACCTGAGTCACGCTAGATGTGATGTGAATGAGAAATAAACCTTTTGTGGTAAGCCTCTAAAATTTGGGGGTGGTCTGTTGCAGAAACTGGCATTAATTACTTTGGCTAATATATAGGATTATTATCACTTATTTTGGTCTAAATCTCAAGATTCCCCTGGGGAAAACTTTTATGCCTTTTTGATTATAACTTCCTTCCTAGCCTTTGTGTTACCACTGCTGCATGTTTTCTTTATATCATTGTTGTTAATCAGTAGGTAGACTCTGACCTTTTGTGCTTGATGATTGTTACCGAGTGGCTTCCTCTGCCCCCCCCCCAAAATTCTGTGCTTTCCCTAATAAGCTCCAGAAGGAAATGGAGCTCTGATGACATCATATAGGGTTTTATTTTATTCATTATCTCTAGAGTTCAGCACCATCTCATTTAGAATTCTTGATTTATGTATGTGCTCTGCAAATAGTATTCCCCACTCATTTCAGTTCCTTTATCCCCCCCAACATCAAAAAAAAAACCCGAAGAAATTCATAATCTATCAATGCAATCTAAAATTTTATCTAGTCCAGCACATTTAATGCCATGATCACCGAAATACTCTTCTAATTGACCCCAGAAGCTACACAAAGATTTTCCATCTTGACCTAATTATGGCCACAGGAAAGATTCAAACCATCTAGAGAAAGGATATAGCATCTATGTTTACATCCAATTCCCACTGGAGATAAAGTAGATAAAAGGAATAGAAACCAGCCCTTCAAACTGGATGGAACACAGTATTTCTGGAATGGTGCAATAAAGACAATAAAAATCCACTTCTCCATAAGAGCTATGAGAAACTGTAGATAATTGGCAACAATCACTTTCTCAGAATTACAGAAATTAACCAAAGGCTTATGGTAATCTGAGGAGAAATGAGAGAATCTTGATTAAAAACAGTGAGCTTTACAGTATTTTAACTTGCCCTTGCCCAACTCCATGATAGTCTTGAAAACTAGCAGCTTCCCAACCACGATGGTAGCTGTTAAAACCAACAACTTGACACACTGGAATTTGGCAGACCAGGTGTGGGGCACCGCAAAACTTCTCATCCCCTGAGAACAGTTGCAAGTGTACCCGTCTGGTAGCTCCCAGAAAAACAAAACAAAACAAAACACCCTATTAATAAGACTTGGGGAAGAAATCTTAAAATTTATATTGTCCCATCACAAATTAGAGCTGCTGTAGTTGGCCTTCCATTTAAGGAGGATGATGTCTAAAATCCCACCCTATTCCTCTAAATCTCCCTCAGATGGAAAAGGTCATGACCTTTTCTATCTTCCTGCATCGCATCTCTGTAAGGTAAGTCAATTCAGCGAGGAAGAATGCCTGTACGGAGGGAGATATCAGATGGGATATGTACTTAGTGAGGTCTTCTAGTTCTCCTGGTCATGCCTGGTCCTGTGGTTGGCAACAGTACTCTCCATGGCTGGCACTGAGACAGAGGGAGTAAATTTCATGTGCAAAAATGCAGGAAACAAAAGTCTTCCAATCCATAAAGCAAAGGAAAGCAATCCATAAAGCATTAGCTTCCAATCCTCCCTGTAAGCTAGTCTTGTCTGGAGTGGTTGGCTCCCCATTGGTGACTATCTTCAAAAAAAATGTTTGATGATAATTTGGTATCATAATTCCAGATTTTAGAAAGTCCTGAGGGTGGGCCTAGCCAGTTATATCCTTAACCAATTCGCCCTGATGTTCTCAAATACTTAACTTACAGAGTTGCCAAAACTGGCTCTAACAAATCACGCCATTTGGATCTAAAATGTGAATTTCAGACGTATTTTCTAAAAATGTACCTTCAGCCATCTTGCTGTGTCTTCTGCAGGTTACACTACCATCATTAAGCATCACCCACAGGCAGTGCATCATAGCTTCTGTCTGTCTGTGGGCATCTAGTCTCTGACTTGCCCGGAGAGACTAAGGGCCACAGTCTAACTAGAACCTGCAAAGCACATCCAGATCTGAACCAATCCTGATTCCTAGAACACTCGCTGGTTATATTTATGCAGTATTGTGATTAACATAGACCAGTGATTCTCAATCATGGCCACACAGCATGACCAGATAAACAAACAAGTACTCACTGGAGGCCATAGAAGCGAACCTCTAACATAGTTTTAAGAACCTTCCTGTTTATTCTAGTGCACTGGCAGCATTGAGGAGTGGCTTGGACTAATCAGAGCACAGAACTGAGATTCATCTTACAAACCATGGGGGCTAACATTTTGGAAAGAAAGTTATGGATAATTAGGGGAACCATGATGTCCAATACAGTAATATTGCTGTTAAAAAAAAAAATCCTTGCTTTAGGATTGAAAAAGGATTGCCTAACTGCTCAGCCAGTTCAGTGGGTGGCCTCTTGATTTCGGCTGGGTCATGATCTCAAGGTCCTGGGCTGATGCCTCGCACATGGCTCTGTGTTCAGCAAGCAGTCTGCTTGAGGTTTCTCTCTCTCTCTCTAAGCACCCCCGACCCTAATCTCACAGGTGCACACTCTCTCTAAAGAAGTAAATACATTAAAAAAAATTCCTTGCTTTAATAGTATTTACCCAGAGAAATAATTGAAAAAATAATCCAAATAAAATATTCCTTTCCATTTCTTTCTCATCAGTAATTCCTATTCCATCTTGTTCAATTGTTTTTGTTCTTAAATTTTCATTTTCTAACCTTATGTTCCCTGAGTATCCTTACACACAGGAAATTGACACAGTACTTGTATGTCGTAGGACCTCTGATTTGTGGATGAAATAAACATTCATGGGGTTTTTCAGGAAAGTCACCAGTGTTTTCCTTTCTGGAAAATTCTTCTCATAAGTAAGGTTTTGGAAAACTTAGGTTTATAATTTGGGAACTATATGTATAATTATGGGCATTGCATTAGATAATGGAATAATGCCTCTTTCTACTATAGTCAAACATCATTTTTATCTTAAATTTTTATAAAATCACCTCAGTTCAAACCTGACAAAAATTGCTTTAATATATTCCTAAACATACATTGTGAAGCAGATATCTGTTAAAATAATATTGTGTGAATTTTGTATTAAATGAAATAGATAATTGTAAAGTTTTCACTTTACTGTCCTCATTTAATTTCAGTGACTTAAGTAATTATATAATTTATGTGGAAATTTTTTTCAATTTTAATAGAGGCAAAATTATAAAATGCTTATTTTAAGAGTGCAGTTTATAATAGAAAGAAATTACTTTTGGCCATAACCCAATGTCAAATTGGGGAAACAATAAACTAAAGCATATTGAACATAAATATTTGAATTTATGAATTCAATATTAGAATTTGAATATCTAAATGTTAATTCCATTCTCTTTTTTATACTAAAGAGTTATGAAATTAACCATTTTGATTACTTGTCATCAGTATTTTATGACTATAAAATGTTAGCAATTTCATAGTTGGTAATATAAAAAGAAGATTCCACTATTTTGAAGGAATCTTGTTTGTAAGAATTAATTTAAGGGATGTCTGGGTGGCTCTGTCAGTTAAATGTCTGTCTGTGGCTCAGTTCATGATCTCAGGGTCCTGGGATCGTGCCCCATGTCAGCAGAGAACCTGCTTGTCCTTCTCTTCCTGTGCACTATGACTCTCTCTCTCTCAAATATATAAATAAATAAAATCTTTAAAGGAAGAATTAATTTAATTTCTCAGAATTGTTGAAATTAATTTAAATTTAAGTTTTATCATATTAAGGAAAATGTAGAAACATTTCCTGTCTGTGTATGTGTGTGTGTGTATGCTTGTGTGTGTGGTATGGATGTATCATTTTAAATTTTATTTATATATTATTGCTTTCTCCTTTTTTTTATCAAACTATCCACTTTTGGGAAATAAAATGTCTTTCTTTTTGACTTTGTACTCACAAGTTTCATCCAGTAATTACTTAAGTCATTAAAAATCCTCAGCAACACAGTTTTGAAATAAGTTTCTGAAACCATTATTTTTAAGATGCATATCATGTGGCATTGGTAGAGCCAGAAAAACTTAACATTCATTATATTATAGACTTTTGAAGAAATCTACACATTTCATGTGAAAAGCAACTCATTATATACTACTTATCTAAATTATCCTATTCTAAATAGATTAATTTATAAGTCATGGTCTCTTGACACTTCTCGGGGATTTAAAACCACTCTCCACAAAAATGTATTCTTTTAAAAACATACATTTCTATTTCTAGAATTGCTCTATTATCTGAATTGTAAGTGGGGCATAAAAAAGATGATTTGCATAGATAATTTTCACCTCCATCAGAGAACTATAAAGATATTGCATTTGGACCCTACAGTCCTAGAGGTTAGGGACTCTAATTTTATGTTTTGTTCTCAATATCCATTATGGTTTATAGTTCTTTCCAAAATGCTTAAAGGAGGGATAAAGTGTGTGTGTGTGGGGGACTAGTAGAGGGATGGAGAAAGGGAAGGAAGAAAAGAGAGAAGGAAAGAAGGAAGACAGGAAGGCAGGAAAGCAAGAAGGAAGGAAGGAACTTAATTACTTCTCCACATGTATCTATGCTTCCCTCAAGCCCGAAATATCATTCTTACTCATCTATAACTACTGGTATCCTATTTATTGCTTGAGATCATGTTCAAATTTGACTGCTTATATGATTCTCCTGATCATTCACAAGTAGACATCTTGTCTAAGCTTACCTCTGTGTAGACTTCATTCCCGGGCAGCCTCTCTCGGTTCTTAGCACCTTCAAGTTTACATCTAGGAAGCTTATGCCATCCCTAGAAGAAGAGACAGAAAGAGAGCATCTCTCTCCCTCAGCACCTATGTCAAACCCTAAAAAAGAGCACCAATCTGCTAGAGGAATGAAATCATTTTGTTTTGGTTTTGGTCTGGATCACATGCTCACCTCTGTAATGGGAGGTAGGGCTACATAATGGGCCACTTTACCAGAATCTTGTGGTGTAAGAAATGAACGTGTCTCTCAACATTCTACTGTGGCATTAATGCTAACAATAGACAGAAAATAAGATGCCCACCATATACTGCATTCCTTTTTTTTTTTTTTTAATTTATCTACGATAGTCACACACACACACACACACACACACACACACAGAGGCAGAGACACAGGCTCCATGCACCGGGAGCCCTAAGCGGGATTCGATCCCGGGTCTCCAGCGTCGCCCCAGGCCAAAGGCAGGCGCCAAACCGCTGCGCCACCCAGGGATCCCATATACTGCATTCCTTAAAAACAATTCAATGTCGGGGATATAGAAGGGAATGAATAGATATGAGCTTAATAGGTAAATTAAAGAAATGCATTTCTATTACATAAATAATAGCTTTGCAATATTAGGTATACACTAAGCTGGAAAAAGGAGGCATGTCTTGAAGGAAAGAAAACCACACCATAAAAAAAAAAAAAGAAAATCACACCATAAAGTTTGAGCATTTCAATTCAGTTAGAAATCTTAATTTTCTTTCACATAAGTGCCTTGTAATAGGATATAGATATTAGACTCATTTTACTTACCCAAGGCTTTCTTAATCTTTCCAAATTTTTTTTTCTTTCCAAATTTTGATTGAACTTTTTGAACTTGTACAGATTTTCCTGGAAGTATGATTTGTATTTTAATAATGTGTGCCAGATATGGTGGGTTGAGTTATAAGTTAATTAACATCAAAAGAAAAGACAGTTACAAAATTAAAAAAAAGTATCAGCACAATATGACAAACACAACATTGCTCCATTTTAAATCTACATTAACTTTACTGCAGTAATATTTTTTACCTCTTCTTGTAGTCAGTCACTTCGAATGCAAAATACAATACAAATGGCATAAACACGGAAAAATCACTGTATGGATCTAATCACTTCAATCGGTTTTATGTATGATCATTTGATCATTTGTAATTTTTGATTATACAAAGTATTCTATTAGTACTAACATCCTTATCAGTGGACTTTTAACTTATTGAAGAGTGGTTTAATTTTCAAAGCAAAAATTACAATTATATTTGTCAATCTTTTGAGGTTGTATCAGGAAGGATATTATGTATTCATGGTTTCCAAGGCCTCTGGTTACTGCCAGCATCTGTGTATAGACCCAACACATTTGGCTGCTGAAAAAATACAAAACTGGATTAAGGTGCCAACAGTGGGCCATTTAACTATGCTTGGAAAGCTCAGCTACAAATAATTGTGGTGAAAAACACTAGATTGTATTGTTAATAAATCCATCCTTTTCAAGGGTACTGAACTTGGTAAGACATTTGTAGCAATTTTTTGACCCACCCTGAGTACTCATCAATTACCTAATTAGTTTCCACCAAACATCATTTACAAGCTTTAATTTCTAATGGACAATACATATCCCTACCAGAGTGACATCTATGTATGTGCAGAAATGTTTCCAAAGAATTGTTGGGTATACGGGAAGACCTGCACATTTTTCAAATACTGACTTGAGGGCTGGTAACAAAGCTGGATTTCATAATACCAATCTTTTACGATTGTATTGCCCATGTAAGTAGCATCTCTATGTTGCTAGCTTTTTATTTCCTATCTACAAATAATCTGTGTATAAAATCATATTCAGTGTCTAGTTTTAAGTAATAATATTGTTGGTAATAGGATTGTAAAATTAGGCTACCATTTGAGTTTAGAAAATAAGGCGAGGAACCCAGAATATACAGGGATTCCTTTTGAAATTTGGTGGTGGGTGATGAGAATTACAGATACAAATACAGATTTTAGAAATCAAGATATTAACAGAAGAAAGAAAATGAAATCACAGAATCCAGATGCACTATTATGTTGATCAGTGAAACTGGCTTTTTAACAATCCTGTCTTCTGTTTTCATTTCCAGCCACGTGTCCATAATCACAGAACATTGTTTTCAATTCCAAAAACCAAGGTGGGTACTTGTAAGGGTGAAAAGAAAAGATGTGCTGGTATTTGCTGTACCTTAATTATGGATCCATATATGTCTTCCAGTGAATTAAAAGTAGGTTGAAGTCATAACTGCTACCAATTTTATAAATAGTTTCCAAATTAAACCAGTATAGAATAAATTTTCTTTTAGGGTTTTTTCTAGACCTACCTCCTCTGTCAACTCCTCAGGTTGATATTATCATCCAGCTATAGATTTTGTAGATCATTTTGCATTCTAAACTAACTTTATTATTTATATTAAAATTAGTCTGTAACTTAGGAATATTAAGATTTTTCCCCCAAATTGAAAATACAGGGCTTTGAGAAATTATTTCCTTAAACTTATCTCTACCTGCCCCTAACTCCCCCCTTGCTCCCAGACAAATCACTACAATAACTAGAGAAACCTTCTGGCCTAGGAATAAACATTCTATTTTCATCATTTTTTTTTTTTTTTTTTTTTTGCCGATACGATCTGATGAACTTAAAACCACTTCTCAGTGGCAGATGAATTACTTTAAGAGTAAGAAATGGTTGAAATATTGTCAGGCAATAACTACGGGATCATTTCTCAACAGGTCAAGATACATAAATCTGAACCAACGGACCAATGTGTTAAGTCTGTACGATAACAAAAATGTGATGCACCGAAATAAGTCAATACATAAAGAGCACTAGGATTGACTTTTATTGTACTATCATTGGGTTTCTTTATATTTCTCTTTCCACCTGAAATAATAAAAATCTAGGCGATTCAGGTATCAATTTCACTTTCTCATGAATAGAAAGATTAATATGTACCTTTTGGAGTAACAACAGATTTTCTTTACCTCATTGAGTACTCCACCATTTGGAAACTGTAAGTACTTCATGGTGTACTTAGTAACTACTTCACTTGGAAACAAAGATACATAGTTTCCTGGCTTGGAGTTGTGAAGGAAAGTTAGATAAGTGTTGATAGTTTTGGAAAGTGGTTCCAGGTGAAGAGATCATAGAAGTTAGCTGTCTACAACATATTTCAAGGTTGTAAGCTTGAAAAATAAGTTAGTTCACATTCTCTAGGATCTCATTCTCTAAGGTATACTTCCTGTTTTAAAAAGTAATCTTAATGTACTAATGTAGTTTGTTTTCTATGAGTCTAACATAAAACCATGAATTAGTTTAGGTCAGGAGATCTGGCGAACTAGCTCTTCTTGAGAGGTAAATGGTAAGTGTAGATGCTTAAAAAGCCTTTCTGTTGGCACAAACAACTTATGAAATGGTCAAATTGAACTTATTTTAATCAATGAGTGTTTATCAAGCAGCTAGGAGATACCAATATTGTGAAAGATAATGGAAATACAAATGAGTGTTGCATCTTCTAGTCTCAAGGTGCTCCAGCCAGGAAGAGACATAGGAAAATCAGCAAACGTTTAAATGTGTTACGATGAATGCAAAATAAAGACTTTTAAATGCAATTGTAGGAGTGTAAGAAGAAATGAGTGACTCTGGGGCCTCAGAGAAGGCTTCATAAAATGTAGACATAAGAAAATTTTAAAGGATAAACAGAGTTTACTAGAGGGAAAAAGTTGCAATTGTATTCTAGGCAAGGAAAACAGTGTAAGCAAAGATTCACAGTATGAAAAGCGTGGTTTTGTTTTGAAAGGGGATATAAGGGTTTCCATGTTGTTGAACCAAAAAGGAGCACAGTCCTTAGGAAGGCCAGATGGTTGATTTTAGAAAAACAGAATGTGATGGAGGAATACGAAAGGTAAAGTTAGGCAAGGACTTGTAGTCACTGGTAGGAGGAGAGGGCATTGGAGGGTTTTAAGCACACAGATATACTTAGATGTGTATTCCAGAAATGCCATAGTGACATCAGCAAGGAAAATCTGGTTTACAAATGCATATTCTTAGGTAATTTTAAGACAAAGAAGTTATCACAAAATCAAAATCATAAAATACTCAGAATATGGCACAGATTGAACCAAATTTAGTGAACATTAACTCTTTAGTTCCAGAGGGGAGAATTTTTTGGTCTATTTCTTCTATGGAATTTTTGTTTATATTTGGGAAATTAGCATATTGTACTCTAACTTTGTCTTTATCTTTTCCTCTCTTAATAGTGGGTGATTTTTTTCTCTTTTTAAGCAAGGGCTATATTTTATATTTACTCTGTTAAACAATATATTGAATATATTCAATGAAATATATTCATAAAATTCAGTAACTATTGAATGAATGAATGAATGAATGAATGAATCAGTCAAAGATCTAGTCAGCTACCCATATGTAGCAGTTGTATCCAACACCTCGTTTTGTTCTGAAGAACATGCTCAGCATTTGACCATGTGGTGATTCTTCACTCAATGTCAAAACTCTATGCTGTTTTTGCATCTATTTTACATCCCTACCTTGCATACACAGGTAGGCAAAGAAACAACATTTGAGGACTTATAAATATTTTTATGAAAATAAATGAGATTAGTTATAAAGTTATTTGCTACACTGGCATTCCAATATGTTTTTTTTTCTACAAGGGAAAAAATACAGATTGGGTTAACAGCAGCATGAATTTCACATAATTCAGCTTGTATCCTTAATCATATACCCATATGTATATCCTTACAAGGAAACAAATACTGAAGTGCCAGCACCAAGGAAAGGGGAATGGGAATAAAACAGGTATGCAGAGATCTGTTTTCATCAAAGGAGAGAAGCTATTCAGTCTTTTCCTTCCATAAACTTACATAAGGTGTCTCCTCTCTGAAAGTGGTCCAAAGCCCAGCCTTTGATCTGTCTGTTGGAAAACCAAAATAATAATTTATCTAATGTAGCATCACAAGAGATATTTCTTTTTGAATAGTAATTAGAATAATTAGACTATAACTTTGAACTTCTATATTTGATCAATAGTAATGAAGAGAAGCTCATTGATAATTTTTCTATTATCTCTTGCTTTTTCTACATGCATTGGTGGAAATGTTTATGTCTTTCAAGAAAAAGTTTATAATTGGAAATGAGAGAATAATTAAAAAAAATAAACAAAATCCAAACATAATATAAGTAGCTTCCGTTTTAATAGAAATTGACATTTTCAGGGGGAGAAAAACCCACAAACCCTAGTAATTCCTATTTGTTTACAGTCTTTAATTATTTACATTACACATTTTTATTAAATGCACACTGTGAATCCTGCATTGCTCTATGTGCTTGAGATATATCAGCTGGAAATATAAAGAATCTTACCTTCATGGGCTTAAAGAAAAATACAATAAACATAGCAAAGAAATAATTATAGCTAATGAGAACACAATAAATGCTATGGAAAAAGAATAATTAGAACAGGGTAGGGAAAATTGAGAGTGCTAGAGCTGAGTGATGGGATGAAAGTTTTAAAGATATGATGAAGAATACTTGAATAGAGTTTGAGATGAGGACATTGGCTTGCAGATATTTGGAATGAAAGTGTTTCAAGCAGAGGGAACAGCCACTGCAAAGTCCCTGCTAAGGGTAAAACATGCCTAGGGTGTTTGAGAACAAGAGGGAAGACAAGGTGGCAGATGCTGTGGTAGCAAAAGGGATGAACAGAATTGCGTGTAAGTTCAGGGATGTTCAAGCAGTGTGTTCAGGGATGGAGAACAGATCATGGAAGACCTTGTAGGCCATTTTATGGAATTTTACTGTACTCTGAATGAAGTGAGGAGCTGCTGCAGATTTTTAAGAATGGGAATGACAGCTTAGGACTTCTTTTTCCAAGTATTATTTTGGCTGCTATTAGAAATGAAGCTAGAGGGCCAGGGCAAGATTAGGTCAACCAGTTAGAAGGTTATTGGAGTAGTATAGGTGAGAGATAGATGATGGTTCACACCAGGAAGATGGAAGTTTAGAAGATAGAAGTAGCCAGTTTCTAGAAATATTTTGAAGGTGTATTACTATTTTAATTTGATTTAATTTGTTTAATTTGTTCTTGTATAAACTCAGCAAGAGACAAAAGCCTTAAAATGGTTATGTAATGCTAAAATATTCCCTTAAAATGTTGCATTTACTGTTTCTTTGAAGTATACTTCTATTATCTCACATGTGGATGGTGAATTGCTTGAGTGAATGATGTGAATCTTAAGTATCACTCTGCCTTAACTGTACAAACAAAGTACTCAGTAAGCATTCTTCAGTGAAGACTTTTCTTAAGTGAAGACTTGAGAAAGCTTTCTGAAAATCTCCAGTTTTGCATAGTTCTCTTGCTTATTAAGTCTTCTGTAATTGTAAAAAACATTATGCAAGATCTAAGGATATGTTTTATGGCAACAAATACTCATTGTTTTAATAAAATATTGTGGTTACAAAGGTTAATTCACTTAATCTTTTCATCAATTATAATATTCTTCTGGTGATAGAATTTAATATTCTTTGTATTTTTGGTGCAAATATACAATCAAGAAAGAAACACTACCAGTGAAGGAGAAGCATAAAAAAGAAAGAGTAAATATTAGTGGAAGTTCAAATTTCCCCCTTGAAAGAGTTGTATATTTATGTTAATGAAATATTCTTGGTAACAGTTAATACAGTATGCTTGGATATAACTCTTGTCATAAAGATATGAAAATTAGTGCAATAAACATAATTTATCTTTTAGTATTTACTGTTTTTAAAGTTACATTATTCTTTAGGACAAAATAAACAGAAATGTCCAATAACCTCCATAATGTAAGCTATATAACAAGACATTATATTATAATAAAATATCGCTTTCAAATCTGACCACAAATTGAAAACACATATCCTGTCTTTACCCCCTACATAGGGCAATACACATTTTAACCTGGATCCAGGAGAATACACATTGTCCTAAAGGAAAAAAAATATTCAACATAATGTGTAATTTGAATTTTTAAGATGAAAGTTAATTTAACTGTGCTCACCTAATTTTTGTATTTTGTTATTTTGATCTCAAGCCCATAAAATCAGGGAAGGTAACTAATCCAAGAATTTGAAGGATATGAGGCATTATGCAGAAAGTATATCTGACATAACATGTTTAATCACTAGAGAAGAGAAGAGAAGAGAAGAGAAGAGAAGAGAAGAGAAGAGAAGAGAAGAGAAGAGAAGAGAAGAGAAGAGAAGAGAATAATCTTGCTTGCATTGTTGGGATAACAACACTTTGCCTCTATAAGCTCAGCCTACAACAACCTTTACATTTATATTTAAATTTCAATGTGATTGAAACCAGAGTTTTTCTTGTTAAAAAATGAGCACAACATTAATAACTGTTAATGATAGATTGGAGATATTTAGGGCATGGGACAAAATGATTAATGACAAGTTTTTGTAGAACTTCATGTAACACAAGTAGTTCAGTTTAAAAATACTTCTGAAGCATCTGCTCTTTCACAATCTGAGTTCATTGGATAATTTTGTGATTTTTTTCTCTTCTAAAAAGTCACCTTTAGTAGCCTTCACAGAATGGATAATAGCATTATGCAAATCACAAAGCTATTTTAGCAGCGTTCTTATGTGGTAGAGGTGTGTGTGTGTGTGTGTGTGTGTGTGTGTGTGTGTGTGTTAAAATTTGAAAGCAAAAAAAAATCTGAGTTTTATAAATAAAGATATTTTAATCTTTGAGTATTTTACTATCTAGTGGAAAATAACTCAACTAGAGCCACATGGAGATGTTTCAACATTCTTAACTTAGAAATAAAAGATAGACTTCAAAATAAAATCTGAAGCACCCATTGATTCCAGTTTATCATGAAAAGTGTTTAAATGCACATTTATACCCAGGCAGCAAGCCAATTCATTAAGCTTATATGATTCTTATACTAAGTTTATATGATTCCTTATCTGTAATAATACTTTCATCTGAGAATAGATCAATTTAGTTGCAGGATGTGCACATTTGTCAGGTAACCTTTCCTTATAACTTCTCATCTTCACTGAGAATGAAAATCATCCATAAGAGAAATCCTTAGAAATTTGGATCTGTACTTCTACTCAAATTGCATAGAACATCTTTCATGCCTGCAGATATTTTTACATCTAAGACAGCCTGCAGTTCTGCTTGGCAACATGAAACTTGTTTCACAAATTTCTCAGCAGCTGGTATGATAATGAGCCAGTTTTTATGTAAATTAGTGATCTTCCTAATCAATTTTTAACTACAGAATTGAGATTTTAAAAATTTTTGAGTAAATTTTTCAATGGTAAAACACTTTATCAAATCTATTTATTTAGCTTGTTTTTCATTCAGTCTCTAATTTTAATAAATGTTTCTATGAAACAGAAAAAAAATTTTCTGCCAGAACTATAGTTGTCAAACGTGTGATATATTAAAGGCACTTTTTATCTTTTCTTTTAATTAATGTTATTATAAAATAGTGCATTTTTACTAATTAAATATAGCGAAGTTGACATATTCTTTCACGGCCACTTTAAAAGCAGTATATTTACATCAATCATTTCTTTAGAAAAAGTACTGCAAAATAAAAATGCTACTTTTGATGCTGCAGCTAATTATTCTTTTTGATTGCCTGAGCCAACGTTTTCAAACCACAAACTAAGCAACTATTAAATGTTATACAGTTATTGACAAAGTGCAAATTACTTTATTATTATCCCATGAAATGTCCATTCTTTTGAGACTAAAGAGTAATACTACTCATGGGCTTATCATTCTCTGACTGTATTTTTGCGCACATGGACCTACTTTCCCAATTTAATACCTTGGAGTACAGTAGTGTTCTCAGAGATGATGGGGAAAATGTACTCGACCTTTAGCATAGAACAGAGAATAAAGTTTATTGTTATATTTATATTTTATCTAAATGGTATACATCTTTCTGTAAAACACAATTGGTTGTACCTATGAATTCAGTTATTTCTAAAGTACTTAGAGATAACTTTTGACTCTAAAAATTGAAAGATAAAGATTTATCTTTGATTCAATAACATAGACACTTCAAATATGCACTGAGCATATTGTGAAATACTAAAATTCTAAATTATATAGGAACATTTTATTCACATCAATTTAAATAATTAAATGAATTCCTAATATTCAAAGATGAGGTTTTTTTTTTTAAAGACCATGGATTTGACTGATATTTTTGGTAGGTATTATTTTTAAAAATCTGCACTTCAACTTTGTAGGTTTAGGTACGGAATAACATGTAGGTTGCCACAATCAAAATATGCTAGCATTGAAAACCAAAACAAATAATTATTTTCTTAATGACACTATCATGTATTTTTGCACTTGTTCTCAAATTCAAGATCCATTTTATGTCCAAATGTTACTTCCTTTGCCTCTGAAATCTAGAATTCAGAATGCCTAGAAAGAACAAACTAGATTCTTAATATATATTTAGCAATTAAATGAATGAAAATAGTTTCCTTGTCATTGTACTAACAGTGCAGTCTTTAATTTTTATTGATTTTAAGTTTTGTATGTGTCAGTTTGGTGTATAGAAAATGTGTATTTTATTTTTTTCAGCTTTATTGACATCAATTTCCCTGATGAACATAAATGCAAGAAATCTCCCCAAAATACTAGCAAACTGAATCCAACCGCATCTTAAAAGGATCACGTCCCATAATTAACAGTAATTGATCTTTGGGATGCAAGAATGTTTCAACAAATGCAAATCAATAAAGGTGATAAACGACATTAATAGAGTGAAGCATAAATATCATTTCATACCATCATCTCAATAGATGCAGAAAAAGCCCTTGACAAAATTCAACATTCATTTATGACAAAAACTCTAAACAAATTAGGTATGGAAGGAATATACACCAAATAAGAAAGGCTGTATATGACCAACCAACAGCTAACATCATATTCAATGGTAAAAAGCTGAAAGCTTTTCCTCTAAGCTTTTCCTCTTACCACTTCTATTCAATATAGTACTGGCAATTCAGGTCCGAGCAATTAGGAAGAATAAATAAATAAATAAATAAATGGCATCCAAATAGGAAAGGAAGGATTTAAGCTGTCTCTATTTTTAAATGAAATGACCTTATATAAGGAAAACCCTGAAGATTCCACCAAAAAAGCTATTAGAATTAATAAATGAATTGAGTAAAGTTGTGGGACATAAAATCAACATATGAAAATCAGTTGTGTTTATGTACACTAATAACAAAGTATCCAAAAAAGAAACAATCTCGTTTATAATAGCTTCAAAAACCAAACAAAACCAAATAAAAAATTTAGGAATAAAATTAACCAAGCAAGTGAACATTGGAAAACTGTCATTGATGAAAGAAATTAAAAGAACAAGGCTGGTGCACCTGGGAGGCTCAGTGGTTGAACATCTGCCTTTGGCTCAGGTCATCATCCTGAGGTCCTGGGATGGAGTCCTGCATCCGGCTCCCTGCAGGGAACCTGCTTCTCCCTCTCCCTATGTTTCTGACTCTCTCTGTGTCTTAAATAAATAAATAAATAAACAAACAAACAAACAAACAAATAAATAAATAACAGAGCTAAATGAAAAGATATTCCATGACCGTGAATTGGAATTGGAAGTAATATTGTTAAAATGTCGATACCAGGGATCCCTGGGTGGCGCAGCGGTTTGGCGCCTGCCTTTGGCCCAGGGCGCGATCCTGGAGCCCCGGGATCGAATCCCACGTCGGGCTCCCGGTGCATGGAGCCTGCTTCTCCCTCTGCCTATGTCTCTGCCTCTCTCTCTCTCTGTGTGACTATCATAAAAAAAAAAAAAAAAAAAAAAAAGTCGATACCACACGATGCATTCTTTAAGACAAATTATTGTTACCTCCTTGGCACTTATGAAAATTGATGCAGGTTCCTAGTTTCAAAGCCATCCACCTCTCTGTGTCGACTAACAGAAAGCCAGCCTCAAAACAAGTTAGCAAATGCTACATTTGTTGTGTGACTAAGGAATGAATGTAGCCCAGAGACAGACTTTCAGGTTGCTCTGAAGAACTGCTCTGCAGCTTGTTAGCTGTAACGGGTCATATACACAAAAAAGGAAAAGAAATGTACATGCTTGCAAGTCGTTCTCACAAGGTATAATTTGTTCAGTTGTAAAAATTAAGGTTGACTGATTTCCACATGGACATGTGAAAGACCCTTAGGTCATTTAATACATTCTGTTTTTAGTCATATCTGATTATTCAAAAATATTGCTTTCAATGCTCCACATAACTGATTGTCCAGTTCTTCCTGTTTTTGATAGCTCTTTGAGGTCACTTGAGATGGTCGCAGAAAGCTGACATCGGCCACCTATGCAATTTTAGGGGACACCTTTGCAAACCCTGAAGAAAAGGGCTCAGTGCTCAGTAAGCCTGTAGGTTTTTAACCCAGGCAACATGTCATAAACTTTCCACAGCAAGCCTTAATAGAAATGGAATGCCTAACAAACTGCCTCTTCACTACGCTGACTCAAGGGCTGCGCAAGGCTACACCTACAAGTGGAAGGTCTTTAAAACATGCCTTTAGGCAAGATTAGAATCATTAGGAACTGAGAAATTGAGCTACCTAGGGGACAGCTGGATGGGGAAATAGGTGTGAAACAAGAGAGAGAAATCTAGCTACAGAAAATACCTTAGATTACTTAAATGTTTGGGTTGTGTTAGATTATTGTTCATAATATTCAGGACTTTCCTTAACCTTATGGGAGAAATATACTTCCCTGTCCCATTATATGGGACTTGGCCAAGTGACTTGCTTTGGCTGATAGAATGTGGGAAGTTTTGATAGTGTGCTAGTTCTAATTCTGGCTTTAAGAGGCATGAGTTTTCTATTGGGCCATTTTGCACTCCTGCCTTTTTGCCATAAGAAGACCATGCCTTGGAAGTTAATGGTTTAAGGTGGGTGAGAGACGTGTGGAGCAGCACTGAATAAAGCTTAGAACCAATAGAGCCAAGTCAGTCTCTCTAAGGCAATTCCCAAGCACCTCATAGATACGTGATGAGGACAATAATTGTAGTTTTAAGCCACTGAATTTGGGAATGATTTGCTTTTGCAACATTATTGTACCAATGACCAATTTACTCAGTACTCCTCACTTATCCTTGAATTAGCACCATCTTTTAATTGAATTGGCCCAGTCCCTCTCACTTCCTCCTGTCATACTATTATTTTGAATTATAACTATTATCTTTCCTTTCATAATTAGAAATTGACAGATCTGTACACGTAGGTGGGGAGGGACAATCAAATGGTATTCCCCAGCATTATCAAATACAGAAAGAATCTAAAGATTGGGGGAGGCGAAGAAGAATTTAATTTAAGAAACTACCTGACTGGGTTGGAAATATAATTTTCAAGTATTACTCACAAGAGAAGTATGTGCAAATAACTAAAAGATTACAATATGACAATTAGAGTAAGGGCGTGTGGAAATAATAGAAGGGAAAAATTGCTGTTAGAGTCTTTATTAGACTATAGATTCTCTTCTGACTCACTCATATTTTACACATATTCCCAAATCCTTACAGGCATTACACTAGATGGCATAACACTAGATGAACATATTATTAAATATGATTGCATACTGCTGTTTCTTGAAAGATATGCTATTATATCTCCCTATACTTTTAAGTTCTGCAAATTAGTTTGGCTTAAGTCCAAAAGAACACCAATACTTATACATTATTTAATTTAAAAAACCCTAAAATTAATTTTTAAATCCCTGAATATTATTATTTTCAAGGGAAATATGACCTTCTTGGCTTTATTTCCCACAATAAACAAAGCTATTCTAAGAAATTATTTGACAGAACATATAAATGTAATTGGACTATAGTATATCAACTTAGAATTAAAATTGCTCTGTTTATTACAGAGTAGTTTACAGTTTTTTTTTTTAATGTAGAAACCTGGAATAATTAAACTCTATTACTTTTAGAACTTTTTATAATAAAATACTTGTTATTGTAACAGAACTACTGTGTTTCCTGGAAGGTAGGTCTTCAAAACAGTCTGCTTTCAGCTTCTTAGCCCTAACTTAGTTGTCTTATTTTTGTATTTTTATTTTTTTTTAAGATTTATTTATGTAAGAGAGAGTGAGAACGAGAGATCACAGAGGAAGAGGGAGAAGCAGACTCTCTCGGAGCAGGGAGCCCAATGAGGGGCTCAATCCCAGGACTCCAAGACCATGACTTGAGCAGAAGAGAGACGCTCACTGACTGAGTCACCCAGGTGCCCCTTGATTGACTTTTAAACTCTCTGTTGTGGTGAAGCTCAGTATCAATTTCCCGATTATTTAGGTTGTGGCTAATAGTAAGCCCTTACTCTCCTACAGTAAACTGTGTCTAATTAACCACAAAATCTTTTGCAATTGTTCTTTTCAGTATTTCTTAGAGATGTTCTTCCCTTCCCAGACCTTTAGCACTTCTTAAAGCACTGCAAAGACCATTGTGATGCTTGCATATGCTTAGCATTCAGCAAATGTTTACTGTAAAGAATGAGTGAATGAATAAATAATTATTCTTTCCCCCAAAAGACTCTTATAATTTCCAATTTTTTAATGTTCTTAAGCCATAAATCTTAAGCACTGTGATCAAGCAGTTCACCAAGACATGACTTAATTACCTTTGCAATCTCATCTCTTAACTGTACCAGACCCTATCTCAGTTCCCTCTCCTGAGTAAACTTCATTTGCACAACGACATGCTTTTGCTAATGTTTTCTTGATCTGAAATATTTTTCCCCGAATTTCCTATCTGGAAAAGTCCCATTTTTCATGCAAATTTCATTTCACCTCTATTGCATAATAATTAAGAACACAGACTTTGAAGTCCGATTTCTCTGGAAAATGTTATTCAGTTTCCTATAAACTGAACATATATCTACTACATGGCACAGGAAGTTCACTCCTAGGAACTTACCCAAGAGAAATAAAAAAAATATATCAGTGAAAAGAAGTTTGAAAGAATATTTATAGCAATGTAATCATAATAGCCCAAACTGGAAGTAGCCCAGGTATCCATCAATAGGAATAAGGATAAAGATTGTATATTTATATTCATACAAAAGAATACTACTCAATAATAAAAAGGAGTGAACTACTACCACTACATGGATGAATTTTAAAGGTATTATTCTGAATTAAAGAAGACAAGAAAATAGACTATGGTTTCATTTATATGAAGCTTTAGAGAAGTAAAAACTGAGCTCACTGCAATTGTCAGAATGTCATATGAGTAAAAAAATGCTTGTTGTAAGCAGCTGTAATTCTTGGGTAGTTAGTTGTACAGCAAGTTTGACTAATAAAAGCATAACTACGAAACATATTTTTAAAGTATAATATGATATTATGCCCAATTCTAGGTTTGGCATTTGGTTGAAATAAAGAATAGGCTCTGAAAAAATGTTTTTTTTTTTTTCTAAAATGACTAAAAAGGAAGAAGAAAACCTAAAAAGGCAGATTTTTTAGAAGCTCTTGGAAAAAAACATGAATTACCTCTGAAAGATTACTAGGCCCAGATGGTTTTGCAAGCTAATTCATTTCAACCTTTTAAAGAAGAGATACTTCCAAGAAGATATATACACACTAGTCAACAGTTTAGTAAAACGAAATCTTCCCAATTCAATTTGTAAAGTCAGCACAGGATAAAAACACTGAAAATATCACACACACACACACACACACACACACACACACACAACTCATTTAAAGCTAGAGATGTTAGGAGGTAGGTTGGCTGTCGTCAGTTCAATGCCATCATTACTTCCCTCTAAGGTGGGCACACCTTTTTTTTTTTTTTAGCAGTTAAACTTTTATTTTACTTTTTAAAATTTTTATTTACATTTTGGTTTTTCTTTTCTACAAAAGGCAGATAATGATTGTTGATCTGCAGTTGTTGTGTTGTGCATGCCCCATAGGGGCCAAAGTAGGAAGCTAGGGCATGTGTGCTGAGAAGGCTTTCCACGGGATGGCTGAAGGACCTCCAAACCTCACTAGAGAGCACCCCTAGGCTAAGAATACCCTTCTTTGAAAACTGTGAGGGTTTGTCAATAAAAGGAACACATGTAATTTGGAGAACAGAAGTGAAGTGGAAGT
Organism: Vulpes lagopus; assembly: GCF_018345385.1. NCBI lineage: Eukaryota > Metazoa > Chordata > Mammalia > Carnivora > Canidae > Vulpes > Vulpes lagopus. Next base: position 37,757,756 of record NC_054846.1, read on the forward strand.
CACCACTCTCACAAGATCACATGGCCAGACACAGTGGCTTCTTGGGATTCACTGTAGTCTTGGAAATCTCCACCAGCTACACTGCTTCAGGCTACATTGTTAGTGATCTCTAGCTGCATTGATCTTGACCTTTACTTCCCTTTTCTAATTCCTTCTACATTTTCTAACTTTGATTTCCTATATTAAATTCTTATTCCTGCACATTTACAATGGTCCTGCTTTGCTGACCAACAAGACTGATAAGAATGTTCGTACTAGAGTGGTTCTAAGGGAAAAGAATCTTAAGGAAGAGAGTCTGGAATTGATTCTAGAATGTGCTTATATTTTTTTAAATTATTTTTAAAGGCTTCATGAAATTCCTGTAATGGGTAAAAGAGCTTCTGATAGTCTCTCTAATATGAGGAAAGGGACTGAAGAACAATGACAAAACTGAGTGAGAACTATGAATAGTATGAATTCAAACTATAGGGGTTTACAAATTTACAATATTTGATATTTGATCTAGATTTTGATTGTTTTTGCCCATGAATGATGTAGCCCCTCTCTCACTACAAGCTTTTCTCCTTTATCTCTCATTCTCTTACAGTGTGACTTTTTTTTTTTTTTTTTTACAGTGTGTAACTTTGCCTGTGTTTGTGTGTTTGTTTTGGGATTCCTCATACAAAAGAGATTGTCATAATCATTTTTTAAAAAAATTTACAAAGTTGCTATTGGAAAGCTAGGATAATTCTTTCTAGAAGATTGTTATAATGCGACTTTACTTATCCCTCCTGCAACTCGGGAAAGAAGTATTGTAGAAATCCTGGGTTAGCCATCGACCTCTCTTGGTGGTGGTGGTGGGGGGTGGCCACCTATATTTCAGACACTGGCTGGCTCACCAATTCAACTGTTGATTTGAAACCTCAAGAACTCCCCAGGTGAAATCTGAAACTAGGCAGAGTCCACAGAGGGCAAGGAGAGACCCAAGAAAGAGGCAGACCATTCCAGATTGGTAGTGCCAGGTTTAATAAGCAAGGAAACTTACATATGAGGCTTGTTTGAGGCTGCTACAAGATGAGTAAATATCTCTACTTGCCCATCAGCTTCCTAAAAATTGCTATAGAGGCCTTAGTGGGGTTCATTTTTGTAAATATCCAGATGTTCTTAACAACACATTACTCTCCCAAGGTTGCATTCTTGAAATGTCTCCAGCTATGGGAACGGTAAGAGGAATACACATTCTAAGGACAGGGTTGGAGGTTAAGGAGCCTCTGATTGCCTGGGTGCAGCTCATGGGTCAACCAGCAGTCACATCCTTTTGTTGACCTCTTCCAACACCAAGTTTCTAGAATCTAATGTAACTATACTGCCTGTAGAAGGTATATTCATACCATGCTTTGTGTGGGTTCTTCTATTAGCCCATATTTTTGGCTACATTCATGCTCCTTTTCTGTTAATAGTGTCTTCTTTCACTGGGAGAAATTTCTTCTACTCAATGTGATCATTATGGAACTATGAATCTCATTTTCAGAGCTATGTTAGTTGGTTCAGATATCAGAACATGACCCAGAATAACCGAACAAAAATAAATAAAATACACATTAAAAAAATCTAGTTGGAGTAGGATTATACAATCATATGGACACTAAAGTTTATGCTACATATTTGAAGATTTAAAATCCATAATTAGTGAGCTTAATCTAACAAATTAAACATATGCACTCTTTTGAGTTTAACATAAATGATTTTTTAAAAAATGAACAAATGCTAGACCACAAAAAGTCTCAAGAATTCCAAAAGAATTGATATTACAAAGATCAAGTTATCTCACTACAATATCAACATAAATGATCAGCAGTAGAAATAAAATTTAAAATTGTGCTTATAAATTATGCAACTAGGAATTGAAATTATTTAAAAGGATCACTTAATTAATTTGTAGTTTGTAACTAATGCTGTGCTAGAAGAGTAAATTATAATACCAAAGCAATATAATAGCAGTTGTTCAAATCCAAAAGCTAGAAAAGACAACTAAAATTATAAATGAGAAAAGAAATTCACAAGAAAGCAAGAAATGCATCACTAACAATATCAAAAATTGATTCTTTGAAAAGACTAATAGACAAATGTTTAGCAAGACTAATAGAAAAGAAAGAGGTAAGATCAAAATAAACAGCATTATGGAAAAGTGTGTGTGTCTACAAATATAATCTAGAATTTAAAATAAAATAGTACTAACAAATTTATTGCAACACTCTAAAAATTAAATGAACAATTAGAAAAAAGGAACTACCAAAATTCACTCAATTAAGAAATAGTTACTTTAAATAGACTAATAGAAAGTCAATGAATATTGAAGTATCTCTATGTACTCCTCCCTTCCTACTTTCTTCAAATTCCCAGGCAAGTAATAAACAAATTCTATCTTCTGTAACAGTGTTTGAGAGATTAGGAGTGTAAACTATGGATCTCGTTTTATAATGCTCTAGTAACCTGGATTTTTTTTTAAAGATTTATTTATTTATTTATCTATCTATCTATTTATTTATTTATTATTTATTTATTTATGATAGACACACACAGAGAGAGAGAGAGAGAGAGAGAGAGAGAGAGAGGTAGAGACACAGGCAGAGGGAGAAGCAGGCTCCATGCCAGGAGCCTGACGTGGGACTCGATCCCGCGACTCCAGGATCGCGCCCTGGACCAAAGGCAGGCGTTAAACTGCTGAGCCACCCAGGGATCCCCCTGGATTTTAAGGAAATGTAAGGGAAACATAAACAAATCACAAATAATTTCATTTTGTATATAGATATAAAACTAAAAAATATGAAAAGTTGGATCCATCAATTTAAATAAAAAATAATAGTATATCATAGTCCAGTGGGATTTATTCCAGAAATTAAAGCATGTGTGAACATCAAAAAATATGAATATAAATTTTATAACAGAAATTAAAGTTTAAAAACCATAAACTCGCCGTTATAGCCTAAGGCAAGAATTTGCTACCTCTGGGTCTCTTCTTTGTTCTTCAAACATACAGAGCAAACTCCTCTTAGGGTGTTTTCAGCAACTGACTTCTCTGCCTGGAACATGCCAGGCTAACTTTTGCAAGTCCTTTAAGTCACCGTACCAGTAAAATCTCAGAGGCTTATTCTGACAACTCCATTTACACTTGTAGTGCAGCCTCCTTCTCCTGAATCTTCTAACTCCCTTAGCCTACTTTATCTTTTTAAAAAATTTTATAGCACTTAGCTCTTTTAAACATATTATATTGATTTACTTATTACATTTACTGTAAAGTTTTTGCCTTCTCTTGCCCCACTCTGCTGGATTATAAATTCTATGAGGTTAGGGATATTTGTCTAATGTTTTTACTGATATATTTTAAGCATCCAGGACTGTGCCTGCTATACAGTAAATATCCAATAAATATTTGCTGAATGAAATAGTTCATGATTTAAAAACTCAGTAAATTAGTAATGATATTTCCTTAATATCAGAAATAACATATCCAAAAACACACATTAATCTGAATAAACAGTTTTCAGTTATCACCACTGTTGAGCTGCACCAGTGGAAGGAATATTGAAATATTTTCTTTTTTAAAAAAGATTTTATTTGTTTATTCATGAGACACAGAGAGAGAGAGAGATAGAGAGAGAGAGAGAGAGGCAGAGACACAGGCAGAGGGAGAAGCAGGCTCCATGCAGGGAACCCGATGCAGGACTCGATCCCAGGACTCCAGGATCATGCCCTGGGCCAAAGGCAGACGCCAAACCGCTGAGCCACCCAGGGGTGCCCCGAAATATTTTCATACTACTGGAAAAATAGCTGTTCCCTAAGTCCCCCAGGTGCTTCCTTTCTGCTACCTTAGTCACCCTGGCTCCCTTCCTGGGATGCTGGTTCTCTCTATGCTCGATTTCCTTAGAGTTTTAGTTACAGAAAATTAAATATTTTAAATATTTTTAACATGACCATTATTTAAACCAAACCTGAAAGAAAATAGGGATTGAAATCACTTGAGAGTATGAGAAAAAAAAAAAAAAAAGACATAAGGACCAAGGACAGAGCCCCAAAGCCATTAACATTTAGAAAGAGAAGAATAAGAGAAGATGGATAGAGTTACTAGAGATGTCAGTGAAAACTGTAAGCATTTATTTTGATGCAAATCAAAAGAAAAATAACTTTTTATTTGTCCTGTTTTCCTCAAATTATTGTTGAAACAACATTGTGAGTTTCGAACCATACCTACTGACTTGATTGCTTTGACATTTGTCAATTCAATTAACCCATCCTCTACCTATAGGGAGATCAAATGATAGAGTTACTTGTCTTGCTTCTACATCTTAGCCCTTCATTGGTCAAGAAGATGTAGGATGAATAGGGTTTTCACTAGGTACTTTGGGGTTGTGCAGACTTTGGTGTCGTAAAAATTTGAAACTGTATTTCAAATAACCTTTAACATGGACAATAAATAATATAATAACATTTTCTATCAGAATAAAAAAAGAATTTCCACAATATACTATATGTATAACAAAGAGGAGAATGAATTAACATAATCTCCTGGTGTGAATTTATTTAAATATTTTCCTTTAGTACTGTGATTTTTAAATCTTTTTTTTTTTTTTTTTGGTAAATCTTTGCATTATTATTATGAACTCTGGTGCTTTATATTTGGGAGTTTTTGCATAATGTTGTCATTTTGAGGGATTTGGTGTTTCAAAATAGGTTATCAGATTCAGAAAGTGATTCAGATAGGGGCAGGTATTTATTTAATGGTACCTAACAGATAAGATGATTTCTGGCTGCAAGTCTGAACAACCACAGCCTCATTTTTTTTTCTTCTGCATGTGTGGCTAATAACACTACCTACTGCATAGGGTTGGTATAAGAATTAGGAAAAATAAGGCGTTTAAATTATTCTGCACCTTGCCAAGGCACATACCTAACTTTGAATCAATATTTGCTAATATTAAATACAGTGTGGCCAAAACAGACTAGCCTCCCTTTCCTTGGAGGTTGAACTCTTCAAACTCCAGCTCTTCCCCTTCTGGCTTTTCGCCCCCACACCAGCAGCATGTGATCATTTTTCCCTGTGTGATAAAGAAAACCCTCAATAATTGTTACCTAAAAGATATTCGTGATTGGACATTAGGTCACTGAAGGGTCTTTACTGTTAAAATTAAAAATACACTTTTACCTCTGTGACTAGAGTTTCTATATTCTCCTTTTGGGATCTTCCCAGCCCCCAATCCACTTCTTATTTTCAAAGGTGAATAGCCCTTGTGTTAATTCTACATTTTCCTCCCGTTAAAATTTATACGTTCATTAAAAGTTTACAAGATGGCATGAAAAACTGTGAACTCTGAAGCCAGTCAGATCTAGGTAAAAATGTCCATTCTGTCATTGAACTAGCTGTTTGGCTTTTTGTAAGCTTTTTTTTCTTGAGTATCACCTCTGTCTAATCTCTAAAGTCACCTCATTAATTAATTGGGAAGCTTAAATGAGCTATTGTAATGCTCTAGGTATTGAGTGGGGAACTCAATATCTATGTTCTCTTATTTCTTCTTATTGGCTTTAAGACATGAATTCATATTAGTCATTTTTGGGGGTATCACTCCACACATATTTTGTGACCTGCAGCTTTGTACATGTATTTGAAGTAGGTGTCAAATGTCAGTGAACAAGTGTGAGGAGGGAATACTTGTAGGCAAGTAGGCCTCCTTTGGACCACCATAAACCATTCTTGTGAGCATACAGAAAACCTTCCCACAGATAAACCTAATCCTGATTATGGAGGACACAGCTCTACTTATTTAAATTCTTCTCAGTTGTTATTAGTATTGTTTCTACTGTATATCAACTTCAGTATATAAAATGATATATTTGCCTGTCACCAGTTATGTGAAGTAAAAAAACAAAATATACCCTGTGTTCTGCATGAAGTTTATTGGAACGATTTTTTACTTTCTTCCTCTGGAAGAAATATGTCTTTCTTTATCCTGAGTCTTTATTTGCTCAGGGCAGGGGAGAGGCATCCGGGGAATCAAATCTAATTTAATTAAAAATATATATATTTTAAAGGTGAGATTGGAAGAGACTGAGAAAAAAAGCTCTCTAGGCTGTAGTAAAAGCTAAGGATTAGTTGCAATGTTCTGACCTGAAAGTGAGGTCTTGTGATTTCTTTCCATTTTTTTTTTTTTTTTTAAACTGCATGAGAAACCTATCTGCAATGGCCTGGTTGTTTAATTCAGTCTTAATTGGACACAAACTGTCAAAATGCGAGGGATTGCTGGAAGGCCTAAAAGTGCGCAAAGGTATTTTGTGATGGAAACAGTCACCGTCTGCAGGTGAACAGGGCCCCTGAAGCTCCCCTCCTTTGTTTCAGGCTGACTCCGCATTGCTTTGAAATTTTGAAAGGACCTAAAAGAGTTTCAGGGACGCGGCGCTTAACCTTTGGAGCACACGCTCCGTTGTGGGGCAAGGCTCAGCCATTTTCAGGGCTGAGAAGGAGAAGGCGAAGCTCTGGGCTCAGGGCTGGGCGCCGGGGATCCCGCACGTGGCGCGGCCGTGTGGAGGTCTCGGCGGCCTCCGCGCCCCACGGGGAGCCCTCGCGGGGGACCGGGCGAGGCGGGGCGCCCGGGGCGGGGAGGGGCGGGGGGCCGCCGCCCAGGGGGTGACCGGCCGGCGGGGAGCGCCGGCGGCGGCAGAGGGCGCCTGGGGTCCAGGCCGCCCCGGGGCGCAGGGCGCGCAGCTGGCGGCCGCGGCGCGGGCGGGCCGGGCACGTGGGCGCCTCCGTCACACCCGCGCTCACACCCGCGCGCACGCAGCCGCGCGCCGGCAGCTCGCGCCCGGGCCCCGCCGACACGCAGGCGCCGCCGCCCCCCGCCCCCGCCCGCCCGCGGCAGCGACCCCCCGGCTCCCCGCCCCGGGCCCGCCCCTCCGGCCTCGCTGCTGCAGCTGCCCGAGCCGACGCGGCGGCAGGTGCGCGGTGGAGCCCGCGAACGGTAGGGACGCGCCCGGGCTGCCGAGGGCCCGGGGCTGGGCCGGGCGGGGCTCCCCGGCGGCCGCCCCGGGGTGGGGGGGACGGGGCCCGGGCGGGACTCGGGGGCCCCCGCGGGGCGGGAGGGGGCAGCTGCGAGGCTCGGAGCGCGAAGTGGGGCCGGGCGGGCGACCTCCAGGCTGCGTCCCGCACCTGTGCCCGATGCGGGGCGGGGGGTGTTGGCGAGCAGGGGCAGCGCACGGGTCGGGACGAGCCGCCGGCCTCCCCTCTGGCCGCGGGCTCGCCCCCGGGCCCCCCAGACCTGGGCGCTCCAGGTGGAGCCCGGGCGGGCTGCAGGGGTGCGGCCCGAGCCGCGCGGTCCGAGGGGAAAGTTGGTAGGGTCGGGGCAGCCCGGCGCCCGCAGCCCCAGGGGAGCCGGCGGGGGGCAGCGGGCCCGCCCCTCCTGCCTCCGGAGGCCGCGTCCGCCCGGGACCCCCGCCCCCCGTCGCCCGAGGCGTCCTGCGGGAAACGGTCGGTACGTGGGCCGCGGGGCGCCGAGGCACGTGGCCCGGGGCGAGCTGGGGCTGAGGGTCTCGGGAGCGCGGCGGGGATGGGCGGAGCTCGGGCCGGGCCCGGGGGGCCACAGCACCCGCCCGGCCGGGACCGCGCCTCGCAGCCGCGGGGGCCGCGGGTCGCCCCCCGGGCCGGCAGCTCGCTCCCCGCGCTCCGCGTCCTTCGCTCCGAGGCAGCGGCTGGAGTAAGACGGGGCGGGGCCCGCGCCGTGACGTCAGCAGTGTTTGGGTGCTTATGCAAATGAGGCTGCGGCCGCCGCTCGCGGGCGGGCGGGCGGGGCTCGGGGCGCGGGGCGCTGGGCTCGGTCGGCGCGGTCCGCGGGTCCCAGGCGTTGGCGCTCCCACCGGCGGCCCAGCGCCTCGTCGTCCAGTTTGCGGAGCTGCTCTGCACCTGCCACCGCCGGGAACAGGTTTGCTTTAGGAAGTAGCATCCTCTGACCGAGCGACCCCAGCACCACCCCCCCCCCCCGCCTCCTTTCCGCAGGACACACAGCGAGTGGGCTTCCAGGTCCGACTAGTGCAGTGGGTTCCTCGTGGGTGCCCGCTGGGGGGCCCGGTGGCCCGGGAAGGGTATGCGTCTCATTGAGGTCGGGGGGTTTTGATCATCAGAATTGTCATGTTGTATTTTTTGTGGCCGCGTGATCAGGGACCCATGGCGATTTATTGGAGTCAAGTGTATTGTTGAGTTCATGGACCGCTTTCCTGCACGCGAGACATTCAGGAAGGCAAGAATTCACACTTTTTTTTTTTTAAGATTATTTATTTATTAGAGACAGAGAGAGAGAGGCAGAGACTCAGGCAGAGGGAGAAGCAGGCTCCAATCAGGGAGCCCGATGCGGACTGGATCCCGGCTCTCCAGGGTCACGCCCTGGGCTGGAGGCAGATGCTCAACCGCTGGGCCACCCGGGGATTCCCCGAATTCACACTATTTTGAAAGGAAGATGATCTCTTACGGTGTGTTCTTTTTTTTTTTCTTTCTTTCCTGATTGCACGTGGTATTCTTGGTTCAAGAATTACTTTATACTCCCAATACATGTCATCTCAAGATGTAACATTTTATTTATTTATTTATTTGAGATTTTATTTATCTATTCATGAGACACAGAAAGAGAGGCAGAGACACAGGCAGAGGGAGGAGCAGGCTCCACGCAGGGAGCCCGACATGGGGCTCGATCCCGGGTCTCCAGGGTCAGGCCCTGGGCCGCTGAGCCACCCGGGCTGCCCAAGATGTAATATTTTAATGGCATTAAGAAAGATATTTATACATGTCTCTGGAAAATGCATGCTCTGTCACCGAATAATAACGTAAATAAGAGATCCGTCTGTTCAGGCTGTTGTAGCAAAATACCATAAACTGGATGCTTCATAAACAACAGAAATTCGTTTCTCATCGTTCTGCAGGCTGAGAAATCCAAGGCACCAGCAGATTTGGTGTCTGGTGAGAGCCTGCTTCCTGCTTCATAGATGATGATGTCTTTTGCTGTGTCCTCACATGTTGGAAGGGACTAGTTGGCTTTCTGGGATTATATTTATTACCTCCAAAAGTCCCCATCTCCTAATACCATCCTCTTGGGGTTAGAATTTCAATATATAAATTTGGAGTGGAGAACACAAACATTCAAGCCATAGCAAGTAGAACATTTTTTTTATGGGCTAATAGCTATTTGAAATACCAGTAATCAAATGAGATGCCTTACTTGTCAGTCATTAAAATAAGTTAGAATAATTACTAAAACCTAAACTCTGCATTTATAATCATTAATTTCCCCAGTGATCAGAGTTCAAATTTTGCTGTGTGCATGTTAGAAAATGTGCTTGTCCAGTCATAAAATAAAACTTGGGTATGAATAGGAAGAGATTTGCATTCTGTTGAACTCTGGGGTTACCCAGGTAGAAAAAAAAATCACTGATTCACAATGATAGACCTGAAAGAGACCTTGCTGATTATCAAAAGCCCTGAAAACTTTCACTTCTCAATTTATTTCTCAACTTCTTTTGGGTAGTGTGTTGACTGTTTGTTACTATATACATAGGCATGATCGTGTATTTTAATATATTCTATGCAGAGTAAATTAAAATTCTTTCTGAACAAGATTCCGTGGGCACGGTCTAATACATGAAAACATTTAAAGTTACATGCCAGGAGGAATCTTTATATTTATTTCCAATTTCTCTTGTAACTTAAAATAAGTCCTAACTACTACTCTTCTGCATGCATTTAGTAAATTTTTAATGAGTTTATCTACTTAAATATTAACTTTGGCCAATAATGATTTTCTGATATTTCTCTGTGAATAACTAGTCCCAGAGACAGGATTACAGGATTGTTGTAAATGTACAGTATCACTTGGTATAGAACTGTTTTCAGTTTATTTCACTTTATTTCCTTGTGATTAATGCACAAAGGTATCCTTTCACATAAGATTCATTGATTGTGGGACGCCTGGGTGGCTCAGTGGTCGAGTGTCTGCTTTTGGCTCAGGGCGTGATCCCAGAATCTGGGCATCGAGTCCCACATCTGGCTTCCTGCATGGAGCCTCCTTCTCCCTCTGCCTCTGTCTCTGCCTCGCTCTCTCTCTCTGTATCTCTCATGAATAAATAAATAAATAATAATAAATAAATAAATAAATATTTTTTTTTAAAAAAAAAGATTCATCGATTATCTTTGAATTAAGTGTTTACACTGGAAGCTTTTTCACCTAACAGATTGGCAAAGATCAAAAATTACTACATTGAAGAAGGCAGAGGGAAACAGGTACTCTCATACATTGCTTATTGTGGTCCAAGTTGAGACTTTTATAAAGGGCCACTCAGCAGTATTTACCAAATCTATAGAAGCACATAATCTTTGATCAAGTAGTTCCACTGCTAGGAATTTATTTTACAGATATGCAAATGCCAGGTATACAAAGTCAGTTGCTTGAACACTGAAGCAGATTATCGGAAATGACCTAAATATATACTTATACCGTGGCCTATCATATTATTAAGACAAGATGAAACTAATAACCACCCCCCAACAAATAATTGTATTGAGAGCAAGTTTTTTAAGTGAAAAGCCAAATGCAGAGTTATGCATATAGTGACAGTTGTGTAACAAGAAACAGGTTGGGTGGGTGGGGCGAAAACACATACCAGTTTGGGGAGAAAACATATATTAGCTTGACTATACATACAACAGTACCTGTTGGATGACTTACAGATATGCTGAGGGACAGAGTGGGAAGATAACTTTTCGCTCTATGCTCTTTAATACTGTATTATTTACTGAAAATATAGATTAAAATATATTCTAAAGTGAAGATGATAGCAAATACCCTTGGGAGAACAGCATCCAGGCATCAGATGCTGTAGAATGAGTAAGGTATAAAAGTCAAGGGCTTTATGGTTTTTTGCGGTTTCTGATTTTACAAGAAAGTTTCTACTTCCAGTTTCTTAGCAATAACATTATATTAGAGCAGCAGATGAGATTTAGTGGATTCACTAAATTTAGCCAGTTTTATCATTATAAAAGTGCAAAAAGATTTAGTGAGTTGACAGCTTTTAAAAAAATTTTGAGATGTTACAGATTCACATGTAGTTGTTGGGAAATAATACAGAGAGCTTTTGTGTGCTCTTCAGGCAGTTTCCTGAAAATGTAACCTTTTGCAAAACCATTACAGTGTCATCATCAGAATATTGACGTTGATAAAGTCAAGTTTCAGAACAATTCCCTCACTGTAAAAATCCCTGTGTTGCCCTTTATAACCACAGCCACATCACTCTGTCCTTCATATTATTTTTGTATTTCAAGAAATCAAAATGGAATCATGTAATATGCAGCATTTTGAAACTGGCTTTTCCCACTCAGCATAGTTGTCTATAAATTCATCCAAGTTGTGTGTATCAGTAGTTTATTTTTGTGTGTATCAGTAGTTTATTTTTGAGTAGCACTCCGTGGCACGGATTTACCAGTTTGTTTAACCATTAGTCCATTGAAAGACATCTGGGTCATTTCCAGTTTAGGGTTATTATGAATAAAGCTGCTGTAGATACTCATTTACAGGTTTTATGGAACATAAATTCTCATTTCTCCAGGGTAAATGCTCAGGAGTGTAATTGCTGGGTTATATTGTAGTTACATGTTTAGTTTTCCAGAGCGCTGTACCATTTCACATTCTTACCAGCAATGTATGAATGATCCAGTTTCTCTGTATCCTTGCCAGAATTTTGTTGTCACTGTATTTTAGCCATTTTGAGAGGTATGCATGACATCTCATTGTAGTTTTAATTGGCATTTCCTTAGTGGGTAATAACGTTGAACCTCATTACATGGCGCTCATTTGTCATCCTCACATCATATTCAATTGAAATGTCCCTGTATATTTTTTTACTCATTTTAAAATTGGTTTTAATTGTTGAGTTTTATACATTTTTTATGGATCCTAAATACCAGCCCTTTCCCAGACATGTGGTCTGCAAATATTTTTCTTCCAGTCTCTAGCTCATTATTTCATCCCCTTAACAGGTTCTTTCATAAAGCAAAAGTTTTTAATTTTGAAGTTCAGTTTACCAGATTTCACATTAGTGGATTTTGCTTTTGATGTCGTATCTAAGGACTCTGCTTAACCCTGTATCTCAAAGATTTTCTCCAATGATTTATTTTTGAAAGTTTTATAGTTTTATGTCTTACATTTAAATCCATGATCCAGTTTGAGTTAATTGTCGTGTAAGGTGTGAGATTTAGGTTGAGATCATATTTTTGCCTAGAGCTATCCAGTTATTTCAGAACCATTTGTTGAAAGGGGTGTCATTTTTTTCTCCATTGAAATAACCTTTGCACCTTTGTCAAAAATCAGTTGGGTGTATTTTTTGAGGGTTTATTTATGAATACTCTCTTCTGTTTCATTAATCTATGTATCTATCCTGCTAACTTCACACAATTTTCATTACTGTAGGTACAAAATAAGTCTTAAGATCAGGTAGAATGATTCAATTCATTCTTCTGTTCTAAATGATTGTTGCTGTTTTAGTTCTCTACCTTTTAATATAAGTTTTGGAATAATTTATCTATAAATTATTTTTCTGGGATTTTATAGGTATTACATTAAACTTGTATATCAATTTTGAGATAATTTACATATTTACTATGTTAGTCTTCCAAACCATGAACATGGTAGTTATGTCTGTTTATGTATTTAGATCTTTTTTGATTGTTTTCATCAGCACTTTATATTTTTCAGCATAAAAGTACTATCGATGTTTTGTAGATTCCTTGGCATTTTCAATATAGACAACCAGAATGTCTGCAAATACGGAAAATTTCTTTCTTTATTTCCAATATTTATGCTTTATATTTCCTTTTCTTTCCTTATTGCACTAGCTAGAACTTTCAGTACTCTGCTCACTCTCTTAAAAGTATGAGAACGGGAATTCTTGTTTCTGATCTTAAGACAAAAGCATTCAGTCTTTCATTGATAAGTAATATCAACTGTATGTTTTTTGCAGATGATTTTTATCAAATTGATAAAATTTAATTTCATTCCTAGTTGGGGTTTTTTGGGGCAATTTTTAAATTACAAATGCCTTTTCTTTTTTTCTTTTTTACAAATGCCTTTTCTGAATCGATTGATATAATCATGATTTTTTTCTTTAGCCTGTGGTTATGGTATATTGCATTATTGATTTTTGAATACTGAACCAGCCTTGTACACCTAGAACAAAGCCCATTTGGTCATGGTATATAATTCCTGTGATATATTACTGAGTTCTGTTTTCTAATATTGTGTTGAGGAATTTTGTGCCCATATTTATAAGGGATATAGATTTATAGGTTTTGGTATTCTTTTTCCTTGGTACTGTCTTCAGAGTATCAGAGTAATACTAGTTTCATTAGATGAATTGTGCAGTGTTCCACTATCTTCTATTATGTAGGAGAGATTGTGCGGAGCTGGTATTAATTCTTTAAATGTTTACTAGGATTCCCCAGTGAAACCAGCTAGGCTTAGAGATTTCTTTAGTGAGAATTTTAAATGATGTTCATTTAAGTTCCTTAACAGATGTAGAGCTATTACATGATCTGTTTGATATTGGGTAAGTTGTGGGAGTTTGTATTTTTCAAGAAATTTGTCCATTTCATCTAGGTTGTTAATTTATGTGTTTAGAGTGTTTTGCTATTATTACCTTATGATCATTTTGATGTCTGTGAGTTTTGTTGTGATAATCCCTGGTGCATTTCTGACATACAAATGCCTAAAATAAAAGACTGACCACATGGAACTTTACAAAAGGATGACTAAATGTGTCTTTCAAGGTTAATATTTATCTTATGCTTAAAAGAAAATCACTGCATGGATTTAAAAATCTAAACAGCACCCCTTTTGCATAGGTCTAGCCCTGTTGTGAACAATTCCTTGGACAATATTCTAAATTTCAGTAGTTAAATATTTATACTTTTGGTTAAATTCAATGAATTTAACTGAAATTGAATACTTCAATAATTGAATAATTTAATTGACAAATTGAATAATTTGTCTCCCCCACAGGCAAATATTTCAGTTTTCCATTGATACATAACAAATCTTCTCCACCACTGTTGTTTTTTTTTTTTTTCAGTAGGTTCAAAACAAATGGTGTGAACCATTTTAAAATGGTTTATTGAGCCCCTGTACCCTCTCTTGCCTTTCTGGTATTGTAATAATTTAAAACAATGATGAATTATTATTTCTTATTATTCTGTGTGTGGCTGGGCTGTGGGTACCTCATCAGCTCCAGTTGGTATGGTTAGCAGTTGGACTGGGACTAGAATGTCAGTGCCTTTGTTCTTATGCCTAGGGCTTCAGCTAAATGCCTGGAACAGTTGGTGGCTGGCTAAGGTGCTCCCTCTCTTTCCATGTGGGATTTCTAGCAGGGCAGATAGACTTTTCTATATAGTGTCTGAATTCCAAAAGGATGAAAACTGAAACTGTCAGGCTTCTTTAGTCCTAGCCTTGGAACTTGCCCTGTCACTTCTTTTGGCCTTCCCCTGGTCAAAGCAAGTTCAGGTAATTCCAGAATTCAAATTCAAGTTCAAGTGCAGCCCAGAATTAAGAGAACAGGAAATAGATTCCACTTCCTGATGGGTAGAGTAGCAAACATGTACAGCATTGGGAGGAATTGTAAATGTTCTTTTTGTAAACAATCTACTATGGGAAATAACTAAAGATCATACTTGACATTTTATGATGATAACGACTAAAACATGTTTATTGCCTCCAAATTCATTTTTCATGACATAACTCAAAAATATAGATAAATGGAGTTTAATGTTATATGCCTATCATCAGCTAATAATAGCTCCTAAAATAGGTCTATCTACTGTCTTGGTACTTGTGAATGTTACCTTATTTAGAAAAAGAGTCTTGACAGACATAATCCTCTGATGAAGAGATTATTCTGATATATCCAGATGGGCCCTATATCACCATGTCCATATATGAAAGAGTCAAAGGAATATCAGATACACACAGATGAGGAGGAGGGACTGGAGTTAGAGATGGGAGGGATGTGGCTCTAAGTGAAGACCTGCTGGCAGCCTCCAGAAACTAGAAAAGGCAAGGAACAGATTGTCTCCTAGTTCCTCTTGAGGGAGAGACCTGACCACACCTTGATTCTGGTTTATTAAAAATTATTTTGGATCTCTGGTTTCCAGAGCCTTGAAAAAATTCATTTGTGCAATGTGAAACCACTAAATTTAAAGTTATTTGTTACAGAATTCTTAGGAAATGAATACAATGTCTAAACCTGAGGTGTTCTCATTATATTAACAAAATTTTAAGAATTTAAAAGAATTTCTTGTCTATTTTAAAAATGTTTAAAGGACTTCCTGAAATACTTTGTTAAGGGACGCCTGGGTGGCTCAGTGGTTGAGTGTCTGCCTTCCGCCCAGGGCGTGATCCTGGAGACCCTTGATCGAGTCCCGCGTCCGGCTCCCAGCCTGGAGCCTGCTTCTCCCTCTGCCTGTGTCTCTGCCTCTCTCTCTCTCTCTGTCTCTCATGAGTAAATATATAAAGTCTTAAAAAAAAAAAAAAAGAAATACTTTAAGATTTTGAATCTCTTAGTTCAGTCTCTTGGTTCATAGAAGTCAATGAAAGATACATCTCACTTTATGGATATTACTTTATAATTATAATTTTGAAATAATTGCAAGTTCATAGGAAGGTACAAAGGGAAGTCCTGTGCACTCTTCACCTAGACCTAGCCTCTGTCATTTTACAATCTTATATAGACATACAGTACAATATCAAAACCAGCATATTGATATTGGTGTAATCCAGAGTTTTTCAGATTATGCAGTTATTTTCTCTGCCTATGTGTGTATATGGGTATAGTTCTTTGTAGTTTTATCAAATGTGTAGTTTCATGTAATCCTTAACCATAATGAACATACTAAACTGTACCATCTCACGAGATTCCGTTGTCCATTATAGCACACTCACCTGCCCTTCCCTACCCTAACTCCTAGCAACCACTGTTCTGTGGTTCATCTATATCATTATGTTATTTCACAAATGTTCTATAAATGGAATTATGCAATATGCATCCCTGTGAAATTGGCTTTTTTCCCCATGTGGCATCATTTCCTTGAGGTTCGTCCAAGTTATTGCAAGTATCAATAATTCTTTCCTTTTTAATTGCTGATATTACATGATATGGAGGAAATACAACTTGTTTTACCATTCACCCCCTGAAAGACATTCAGTTTCAGGCTATTTTAAGTAAAGTTGGTATGAACATTTATGTATAAGTTCCTGCTTGAAAATAAGTTTTTATTTTTCTGGGATTTATGTCTAAGAGTGCAAATTGGTGGTCAGTGTAATAACTCTGTTATTAGTGCTAAAAGGAACTACCAGCTGTATTTTAGAGTGGCTGTACTATTTTATATTTCTACCAGAAATATATGATTGATCTAGTTTTTTTTCATCCTCACCAACTTTTGTTGTCTTTACTTTTTAAGACTTGTTTTTAAAAACATGTTAGCCATCCTCATAGGCGTGTTATAGTCTACCTAAAATATATAAAGTGTAAATTGTGACATTATATTGTCATTTGTAAAAAAAAAATTCTCTCCTTTTGATTGACTCTGTGAATTTTATTATTTTTTTCTCAGTGCAAACATTTTATGTGAAGGGGATATAATTTGCAAAAGAAATGTTTAAGTTGAATTTTATATTGTTGAAGTTTTAGATGTGTCATTTTTTTCTTGAGTCTTGCTATATGGTTTAACATTTTGTTTTTATTCAGACAGCCTTTATTTTTTTACCCTGTGTGTTAGAATTAGAAAAATATGTTTCATTTGAATCTACTATAAAGTTCAGATTCACTGTTCATGATTGGTTCATATTTGAAGAAAATTTTATTCAGTAAAATTTATAATTGTCCAAGTCAGGGAGATAATTTGCTGTACTTCTAGTTCTTTATTATAGAATATTAAACTTTTGGCATGTACCAATAATTAGCCAGCGCAAGCATGTCTATTTGAATCCCTTCTCATCTCTAAGATGCAAGTGCCTGTCTGTTATTTTAGGTCTTTGCATATTTTCACTGGAAATGTTAATTAGAATTTAAAACAGTTTCAAAAGAAGTTGTAACAGTAGTTTAAGAACTAAGAAGTCTTGAAAGATAGAATAAGAATTGCACAATATTTTAATTACATAGTGAAAATATTAGCAAGATTAATTAAGACAAAGCAGAGAAAACACCTATTGTCAATATCAGGAATAAAAAATGTGATATAACTACAAATCCTACAACTATTAAAAAAAACTACGGAATATTATGAACTGCTTTCTACAAACAAAATTTGACAATTTAAGTGAAATGTGTTTGAAAAACACAACTTACTAAAACTAATATAAGAAAAAAGGAAATTCAGTAGCTATATATCAATGACACAAAGTGCATTTTTTAATAAATTGTATTTTTAATTAAACATATTCTCTGAAAGAAAACTCCAGGCCCAGATGGCTTCATTGGTGAGTGCTGCCAAACATTTAAGGAAGAAGTAAAACTAATTCTACATGTATTTTCTCAGAAAATAAATGAGAGACCATTTTAAAATTCCATATATGAGTCCACCAAAACCAGAGAAGCAAAATACAAGAAAAAATTATATATCCACGTTCCTATGAATAATGTTGAAAAAATCCTTATCAAGATATTAGCAAATTGATTCCAGTAATATATTAAAAAGGTAATAGATCTCGATCAGTGGCATTTATTTCATAATGAAAGATTAGTCTAAAATACAAAATCAATTGATGTTATATTGTGTATCAGTAGATTAAGAAGTTATATGATTGGCGCACCTGGGTGGCTCAGTTGGTTAAGCATCTGCCTTTGGCTCAGATCATGATCCTGGAATCCTGGGATTGAGTCCCAGGATTCAGCCCAGGTCATCAGCATCATCTGTGTTCCCTGCTCAGCGGGAGGTCTGCTTCTCCCTTTCCCTATGCTCCTCCCTGCTCTTGCTCACTAGCTTTCTCTCGCTCTTTTACTCCCTCTCTCAAATAGATAAAACCTCTAAAAAAAAAAAAGAGATGTTATATGATTATCTCAATAAAGGTAGAAAATTATGTGCCAAATTCAACAATTAATCAGAATTAAAAAAAAAATAAGACCCTCTCTGAACTAGGAATAAAAAGAAACTTCCCTAAACTGACAAAAGACAACTATGAAAGAAATCCATAGCTAATATTGTACTTAGTAAAATAGTGTGTTCCCATTAGCATCAGGGCATTGATGAAGGTATCTCTCTTAATGCTCCTATTCAAAATTTTAGTGGATGCCCAAGCCAGTAGGTAAGTCAAGAAAAAGAAATGAAAGGTAAACAATTAGAGAGAGCTTAAACTTTATTTACCTTTGACGTACTGTGTATATAAAAATCCTAAAACACCATAAGCTCAAATTATCAATGTTGCACAATAGGAAGCTTGTGTTAAAAAATCAACTTTTTTTTTTCCAGAGAGAAGTTAAAGAGATATAAGTAAATGAAGAGATATACCAAGTTCATAGATTAGAAAGCTCAAATTGTTAAGATGTCAATGCTCCCCAAATGGATTTATAGAATCAATACAATCCTAGTTAAAATTCTAGCAGGCTCTTTCTTTGGGGTAGAAATTAACAAGCTAACTTCAAAACTTATCTGAAAAGGCAAGGAAACAATCTCAAAAAAGAAAAAAAAAATTAAAAAGGTTAGGGTTGAGAAGCACTGAGTTAGAAATTTATTATGTTGATTTAAAAATATTTTGAATCTAGTTTTAAGTTTTTCAAAATAGATTTTTTTCTGAAAACTTGCATATGAATACAATTAAAGCAATACAAAAATGGGAGAATGAGAAAAATGTAAATATAAGTCCAAATTAAGTAATGTAATGTTCCCAACATTTTAAGTGTATGTTAAATCCTTTTATAGTAAATGAATGGAAAGATACCAATTGTTTTACATTGATTGGAGCCATGTTATTTAGGATTCTTTGTTTGCAAGCTGCAGAAATTGATGCCTGGCTAAGAGGCAAAAATAAAATAAATATTGGCAAGGTTCGGGCTCAAAGGAACAATGGGGTGCTTGGCAATGAGATGGAAAAGGGCAAGAATGAAAACAGTTCTTAAAGCTAGGAACCAGAATCCATGACTACGGTGGTAGTAGTTAGAGCCTGGGCATAATACCTTTGGAATTGAGTGAGATGCCAACCTTTTGATCTCTTTGTTCCCGTCCTCAGGATTCAGAATCCAGGGAGGGGAGTGCTAACTGGACAAGTGTAGAAGATTATTTGCAAAGAAGGTGGAAGTAGTTTTCTTTTCTCTCTACTCATATGTTTTAGAATTTGATTTTGTTGCTCCTTCCATCAAAAGGTAGAGGTTAGCCCCTCTAATCAACCTGGACTTAGCTGTGTGACTTGCTTTGGGCCGTGAAACATGAGCAGATGCTACACAGAGGCTTCATTGGCACTTGCATGTTGGGCTTCTTTTGGCTAGAGTTAGAGCTCTGAGCTTATACTGTGAACAAGTTGAAGCTAGCATTTTGGAGAGATTACATTTGGAAGAATCAAAGTGCTCTGGCTGGGCAGCCCGGGTGGCTCAGCAGTTTAGCGCTGCCTTCAGCCCAGGGCATGATCCTGGGGCCCTGGGATCGAGTCCCATATCGGGCTTCCTGCATGGAGCCTGCTTCTCCCTCTGCCTGTGTCTCTGCCTCTCTCTCTGTTTCTCTCATGAATAAATAAATAAAATAAAAAAAGAAAGAAAGAAAAGCTCTACTTATAAAAAACAAAAAACAACAACAAAGAAGTGCTCTGGCTGATAGGCTTCCTCCTGCCAGAATGTGAGTGAGACCATCCTAGACCATCCTTCTCCACTTGAGTTGATAGATGACTATAGTGGAGACGTGACCTGAGTCAAGACCAGCAAAACAACTGATTGTGTAAGCCTAGTTCAAATTGCAAACACACAGAATCATAAGCAAATAAGACATTTGTTTGCTAAGCCACTAAAGTTTGAGGTAACTTATTATATAGCAACAAAAAAATGGCATTAGGAAAAAAAAAGTGATGTTAAAATGATTTGAACGTATGGCATTGGCTCTAGACTTATATTATCCTTAATAATTTGCAATAAGCCAGTTATAACAGAATATAGCTATAAGAGGGACGATAATCATAATAACAAAAGAAGACATATATTGAGTTCTTTCAATGTGTTGCATTTATCCAAGCACTTTATTATTAGATAACAAAGTAACTTAGCCAAGGTCATAAAACCATAAGTGATAGAGCTAGGATTTGAACTCCGTCTGTTTCTAGAAACTAAATATAAGTGTTTGGCATCAATATATGTCTCCTCACAGCAAGAAATGTTAATTTCTACAAGATATCAATAAAAATAAACAAGAAGGATTACATGAAAATATGAAGAGATTGGGGTCATTATCTTTTTTTTTTACTATGTATTTTATAGTTAGTATCCTAAATTGCTTCCTGATATGAAATATGAGGATATTCTCATGCTTTTATTTCTTTCTAATCTTCTCCTGTTCCAATTCCTGATTTTGTTTTCTGAATTTTAATTTATATTTTTCATCTAAACATAATTCATATAGATTTTAAAGCTTATTTTCTGTTTAAATTAGTGTTCACTTCTATCCATTAACATGACTTCTCTGTTAATGAGGTCTTTACCTTTTTTCTCTCTTACTTGGCCAAATTTCATGATCATGTAACCTGTTTTTCTCCCTCCCCAAGAGGGATCATCAGATCTCTTACAGACAAGAATATTTGCCTGTGGCTTTTATAATTGGAATACAAAATACTTGAGTATAAAAATCGGAGATTGAGTATTTTTTTCCTCTTAAATTTTTTTTAGCAGTTATGAAACATACTGAGAAGTCTTTTTATTCCCCCTTTCTACTTCTGCTTGAAATCCCTAGGAATCTTTATCCCAGTATTTTTTGTTTTAATTTTTATTTATTTATGATAGTCACACACAGAGAGAGAGAGAGGCAGAGACATAGGCAGAGGGAGAAGCAGGCTCCATGCACCGGCCGGGAGCCCGACGTGGGATTCGATTCTGGGTCTCCAGGATCGCGCCCTGGGCCAAAGGCAGGCGCTAAACCACTGCGCCACCCAGGGATCCCTATCCCAGTATTTTTTAGGGTTGACACCTCTGTATTACTACTATTTGAAAATATGAATCTGAGCAAAACTTCTGTTAATTTATCTTTCAGTATTTTGTGTTATATTAATTCTGTTTTCTTGCCTTCCTTTCAGAGGCTGCATAAAGCCAAAAGGAAAGATATAAATTGAGTTTCTGAATGAATTTGTAAAAAACAATTTTTTTAAGTTTGTTGGATCACCTTTATCTGGTCTCTGTTTCCATTAGCTTTTCTCTGAATTACTTTAAGATATTTGACTCTTTTCATTCTTTTTGAGAAGCTTCCGTAAGTCTGTTCTCTAAGTCAATGGATGTACTTGTGGCAGCCTTTATTTGTTTCTAATGTACCTTTTATCCCTATACTGAATTTCCCATCTCTTATCTGTATTCAGTATTCATCTATTTAACTTTTTTCTTCCCAATCATTTTTTTATATCTTTTCTTTGAGTTTTTAAAATTTCTTTTAATATTTATTTATCTATTTTAAAAAATTTATTTATTCATTCATAAGAGACACAGAGAAAGAGAGGCAGAGACATAGGCAAAGGGAGAAGCAGGCTCCATGCAGGGAGCCCGATGAGGGACTTGATCCCGGGACCCTGGGGATCACGCCCTGAGCCTAAGGCAGATGCTCAACCATTGAGCCACCCAGGTGTCTGATTTTTTTTTTTTTCAAAAGGAACTTCGTTTTATCTTTATTTTGTTGAATCTCTGAGTTTTCTTAAATAATATACTTGAAGCTCTAGAGCACTCTGTTTCCTGATATATATTTTCTACATTTGTTTCTTCCCCTGTCAACTACTCCCACTCCATCTCCCTGGTTCTATATAAAACCCTATCATTCTTGGTAATTACTTATTTTTAAATGGGTAGAGTTCTATCTTGTCATACTATTTGATAAAGAAATTAGTGCCATACAAATGGAGTCTATATCAAGTGGTCTGAAGAACTCCACATTTTCAATTCAAATTTATTTTCTGAAACAGTGGTTGTCAAATTTTTTCAATACAGTCAGTAAATATTTTAAACTTTGCAGTCTGTACAAATTGACTCTGCTGTTGCAGCACAAAATTAGCTATAGAAAAATATGTAAATGCGTGGTTGTGGCTATGTTCCAATATAAATTTATTTATAAAATCACACAATGGGTTGTAGTTGACCCATGGGTAATATTTTGTTGACCTCGATCTTGAATATCTGTTGCTCAGGGGTAGATGGGAGGCCTTTACCAGGTAATGATGTAGACTGCCAATGAAACTCCTAAGTGCAGTCAAAGTGCAGTAGATGATAGCTTCTTTCTATTGCATGAATGGCTGGTGCTAACTTGGCAGAGGCTGTGCAGTTACTTGAAACTGATTATCCTACTGCCCATGACCTGCAGATTGCTGACACTTTATGACCTTCCACCTCACCTCCTTCCTGGACATTCCCGCTTCATTTCTTTTCCCAGATGTAGCAATGATCAATATACTTTTTGGCAATAGTCAGCCTCGCTTTTCATTCTCTTTTTAACCTATATTTATGGTCTACTTTTATGAACTAAGTTCTTCAAGTAAGCTTTTGGCGTGATAAAACATGTTATCTCTTAGAAAAGTTGGGTCTTAAAGATGTGAAAATAATTTGGCTTCCAATTGTTGTCTTATATACAATGGATTTTACATCCATTGAAATGCATTCAGAAACTCAGTTTATATCTTTACTCTTGGCTTTATGAAGCCTCTGAAAGGAAAGTCTCTGACTCAATAAATCTAGGGCCTTAGGATAAAAAAATCAAAAACCCAAAAAACAACCAAATGTGTAATAGTGCAGAATACTTATAGTTATCATACAATATTAATGTGTCCTACTTTTTGGAGCTCATTCATTGGACAGATAAGTTTAAACCTTGAGAATGCGAGATGAGTAAGATAAAATCATTTTCTAAGCAGAGTTTATGGCCTAGTGAAGAAGAGAGCACGAAATAAATGCAACAACTTTAGCTTCCTTTTAAAATATGTTTAATTTTATAAACGTTGCCCAGGATTATTGTATTATATAATCTGTATATATAGATATGTTTTATATATTAAATATATTGCAGGCATTTATATTATATCATTGTATTTCAATTTTGTTTACACTTGACATTGATTTTTTTTCATGGAAGATATGAACTTTGGGTTGTTTGATAGAAAATTTTATTTTATTTTTTTTAAGATTTGTTGACTTATTTCAGAAAGAGAGCACAGGGGGAAAGGGACAGAGGGAATCTTAAGCAGACTCTATGTGGAGTATGGAGCCCCATGTGGGGCTAGATCTCACTACCCTGAGATTAGGACCTGAGCCAAAACCCAGAGTTTAACTGACTGTGCCATCCAGGGGCCCCAGTCTGATAGAAACTTTTAAATGTAAACTTTGCCAAAGGATAGCATATGTACATTTGTATAATTATTCATTAAATGTGTAAAAAAATATTCAGCAGTGTCCAAAATTGTTTTTTTCATTTTGATATTTTGTGTATTTTTTTTCTGCAAAGACTAGATATTTATAGAAGAAATACTACAATTTGTGAGACAATGAATTTGCGGGAGGCTCATGAGTGAACCCTGTCTTTTAAATTTTTTCTTCTGAAATTGTGGATGTCTTCACCTTAATAATATTCTAAACTTTGATGTATTCCTTATCTTTCTATTTATATGGAAAAAGCAAAAAGAATAGCTAACAAACCTTACTTTATTGAGAAAACTAAGGTTAAGAATTATTCTATTACTATAAGTTATACAACTAATAAATGAAAGAACTAGAAGTCTCAAGTTTGTTAGATTAGAGCCAATGCTTTTATCTATGTATCAGTTAAATTACTGTGCTAATAACTTATCTTTAGATAATTCAACAAGTGTAGATCTCTACATAATTCATGTCTCACAAATCACATTCCTATATGTCAGATTGTTTTCTTCCAGCAAAAAATATGTGGAAAATTAGCTTATTTCAGTTTTTCAATGGTTCTATTTATTCATTTACTCCCCTAATATTTACTGATCTCTCAGAGAAAAGAAAGCAAATTAAACAGACATGATCCACAACCTCTTGAAACTATTTCCACATCAAAAACTTGGTGATGTCTTTACAATAGTCACTATAAAAAGTTGCTCATTTATTCTAGAGATGTGTCTATTATTTAAATATTTTCTTTTTTTAAATACATTTATTTTTTATTGGTGTTCAATTTACCAACATACAGAATAACACCCAGAGCTCATCCCGTCAAGTGCCCCCCTCAGTGCCCGTCACCCATTCCCCCCCACCCTATTTAAATATTTTCAATGGTAGTTTTTCAGAATTTCCTTCACAGTCTAACTCTTAATCCTCACTAAATCCAAAATGAGGGTTTGCTGTTATTTTAATTTGGAAAGAACTAAACACCTCCAAACCTAAAGGCAACAAATAAGTTACATGGTCAAGTTAATGAGTTCCTGTTTTTCTTTTTCATTGAGTCACCAAGCACCCTGTCTTGTTCATTAAGATTATGAATTAAATTATGATGGGCTAATTATCTGACTTTGAATGTAAATCTAACACAGTTCTATCAAAGAATTCCATTTTTTTCTAGAAATAAATGACAAAATTCTTGGTAGATTATTTCTAAAGCCTCCCAACCCAGCTTTGAAGAGAAACATTCATATGTTCAATCACTTTGTATTTTTATTTTTTTAAAGATTTATTTATTTATTCATGAGAGAGAGGGAGAGAGAGAGGCAGAGATACAGGCAGAGGGAGAAGCAGGCTTCATGCAGGGAGCCCGACGCGGGACTTGATTCTGGGACCCCAGGATCATGCCCTGGGCGGAAGGCAGAGGCTCAACTGCTGAGCCACCCTGGCTGCCCAATCACTTTTTAAAATTGACAATGTCATTGGTTTATAAATACACCCTATACACTTACTTGGTTTGTATTTGAACAGAGAAAAGGATATGAGATATAATGTAAAAAGAAATAAAGGGAAAAATGTCAAGTGGTGGCAGTGTGTTTTTTGGGTCATTTGAGAGAATGTTTACACAAATAATAATAGTTGCCACCTCTTGCATCTGTTTATGCTATTCCTTACATTTGGTGTGGCCTCACTCCATCCCTGCCCAACTATAATGCCACTTTTGTACAACATTCCTGATGTCTCCTATCTTAATGGTGTTGGGTAATATAAATTATATAATGTAGTGTAATTATTTGGGAGGCGCCTTTCTCCCTGTTAGACAAAAGCTCCTTTAAAGTAGATATCATATGATTCATTACTGTTTATATCTCTGTATTTTATCCATATTACAATTAATATCAAGTGAGTGAATGATAAATATGTGTACAGAAGAGATTGTGTATAAGACACTTACAGGATGGCATGTAATTGTAATTCTGTAAGGAATAAAATAAGAGACGTGCATTAGTCAGAGAGGTAAAAAGGAAGAATTAAGAGAGAGAGTCACAAAATTTTAATTACTAACAAATAGCATAGTTTTGCATTGGAGTATACCTGGGATCAAATTAGATTTTGCAAGAAGGAAGAAGTTAGTTAAAAGAAAGTGTGTCTGAAGCACATGTGTACTTTACAATTTTTCCACTTCTGGTAATTATTAAGCTCTGAAGGGACAAGGGCAATCAGATGTCTTATACTTTACAGAAAGAGTTATCATAAAAATTATTAATAAAGAGTCTTCAGTATTTTAAATATTTTCCCCCATTAATATTATTGTTTTTCAACTTAAAATTTTACAGGTATCCATTGGATATTGGACATACAGATCCAGGATTCATTAAGACTCTGTCACCTTGAACCAAGGATTTATATGATACCTTCCTCCATCTTTTATTCATATCAATTAACATATTTCAAAAAAGAATTAGCAAATTTACCTTAAGGATATTTTTAAAAAATAATAGTAGTAATACCCACACTTTCCAATGCCGAAGAATAGCAAGGTGGTAAAAAGAGAATTAGATGATGAAGTTATTGAGTCTGTCAAAGACCTTCTTTCCAATGAAGACTCAGCTGATGATGCTTTTAAGAAGAGTGAACTGATTGTTGATGTTCAGGAAGAGAAAGATATCGATGTTGAAGAAGAATCCGAAGTCGAAGATGAAAGACCAGCTTGGAATAGCAAGCTACAATACCTCTTGGCCCAAATTGGATATTCTGTAGGTTTAGGAAATGTGTGGCGATTCCCATACCTATGTCAGAAGAATGGAGGTGGTAAGTTTTGGGTTTTTTTTATTTTTTTATTTTTTGTGTTTGTTGTTGTTGTTAAGTGACACATTGCTGAGTAAATTGCAACTGCCTGTCTCAAGTAGCCCATATTGTTGCTGCAGTCTCATTATTTCAGAAACTATGAATTCCATTGTAAAGCCAGAGAGACTCCTTTGTTGCAAGTGAGCGCAACTCTGTTTTCAGATTAGGTTTCCATAGGAGCTAATGGCTTATTACGAATACTCAAAGATTACTTAAGGATAGTACATTCTCAAATTTTTTCTGTGGGTGCTATTAAACATCACTAAATTCCTGACCTTTCTAACGTTAGAGGCATCCCTTATGCCTGTCAGTTACTCTTCGGAGAAAAACCTAAAGTTTCTCATATAAGACAGTACTGGTGAAAGAAGTCAGAAAGAATGTTCTCTCCACAATTTATTAATTCTGAATTTTGAATTATTTCACTTTTCAAAAGAAAATTACATATAATTTACAATAATTATGGTGTTCAAATGCTGCCCAGAATTTTGTAGATCCCAGTAGAAGGGATTTAATCATATAATTAATGTAATACCAGACATTCTTCATCCTTAGATATTATATATATTTGGTTTCTAATGCTACAGTATTTGGGGGGCAAAGTTTAGTTTCAAAGAAAACTTTAAGGAAATTAGCATCCTTAATATAATTTCATTTTTCTTTTTAAGATTTTATTTATTTATCTGAGGGAGGGTGGAGGGAGAGGGAGAGAGAGCATGAGCAGGGGATTGGGGCAGAAGGAGAGATCCAAGCAGTGTCCCCACTGAGCAGGGAGCTTGACAAAGTAGGACTCCATCCCAGGACCCTGGGATCATGACGCTTAACCACCTGAGCCACCAAGACACCTCCGTCCTTAATTTTAAACAAATATATCTCCATCAACATAATATTCTACCTTTTTGTATTTGTGTACATACTCAATAAGGGTTGTTTAACAAAAATTATCTTACAGATCAATTTAAAAAGTATAAACAAAGGAATGTATTGTTCATGTTGGGATGCAAGTTCTTTTTTTTTTTTTAAGATTTTATTTATTTATTCATGAGAGACACCAAGAGAGGGAGAGAGGCAGAGACACAGGCAGAGGAAGAAGCAGGCTCCATGCAGGGAGCTTGACATGGGACTTGATCCCAGGTCTCCAGGATCATGCCCTGGGCTGAAGGCAGGCGCTAAACCACTGAGCCACCAGGGCTGCCCTGCAAGTGCTATAGTACATCAAAGACAGGTAATGTTAACTAACATTTGAGTTGAAACTTTATTACATGGCGACTATTAAAATAAATGTGGTTAAAAACCAAATATTATATTAGCTGCATATCAGCGCACAAAGGGTAGAAAGAATGTTTTGGGATTTGATTCCAGTTTGTGATAGTTTTGTTGATTGGATGAAAATATGGTATTTATACTTGATGTACAAATCAAATGAAATAATAAAATCATATGTGAAATTTCTTTTTTCGATTATAAGATAAAAAGCTAAGGTGTCCTGATAACCAGATATATTTAAGATCTTGCTTAGTTAATTCAGCTAGGCACATAACGACTGGTGTAGAAATAGTTGCCCGTTGGACAAATCTGCCTGAGAGGTAATTATCAATGTAGCAAGTCCATGATACACTGCAGAGCACGCCACTGAAACTGTAAGCTCCTTAGCTAGTCATTAACACCACATATGCATTATTTGTCAAATAAGTTATACTTATTTGACTTGACTAGTTATACTACCTGCTTTTTGTTTTTCATGAGCCATCCCATTTGCCAAGACTAGCAGAAGATGAATTCTGATCTTTAAGCCTTTCATCTTGTGAACCTCACTCACCACACTGTTGAGAAAGAAGGCTGTCTTGGCTAAAGTCATGTTGCTTTCCATTTAATACCATTTTCGTTTTGGCAGAGAACTCAAAGGATTTCATATTTAGAAATTAGTATAAGAAATAGTGAAAGGGATTATAGGGGAAAGGAGGGAAAATGAATGGGAAATATTAGAGAGGGTGACAAAACACGATAGACTCCTAACTCTGGGTAAAGCACAAAGGGTAGTGGAAGGGGAGGCGGGCAGGGGGATGGGGTAACTGGGTGACTGACAGTGAGGGGGGCACTTGATGGGACGAGCACTGGATGCTATACTATATGTTGGCAAATCTAACTCCAATTAAATAAAAATAGAAATTAGTTATTAGAAAAATGTGCTCCTCCTCCTTATTTTCATTTTTTTAATTTTTTTTAAATTTTTATTTATTTATGATAGTCAGAGAGAGAGAGAGAGAGAGAGAGAGAGAGGCAGAGACACAGGCAGAGGGAGAAGCAGGCTCCATGCACCGGGAGCCTGACGTGGGATTCGATCCCGGATCTCCAGGATCGCGCCCTGGGCCAAAGGCAGGCGCTAAACCGCTGTGCCACCCAGGGATCCCTCCTCCTTATTTTCAAATGCAAAAAGAGTCAAAATGCTGTTCCTACTATTGTTTCCTTTGTTCTAATCACAAATACTAGACAGTGATATTACAAAATGCCAATGGACTTTATCGTGTCTAAATGACTGCCAGGGTACAAAAGGCTATACCCAACATGCAGCGTAGCGTTGAGCTTTTGGGATATTTGAGTGGTGTATTCGCCTGTCTAGTCAAACAGCCTCAGACAACCTGAATCTCACTCATTTGTCACTTGAGGCACTTCATGAATAATAGAACTAAAAAGTAACAGACCCAACATAAGATGATTTGTCTGAAGATATTAAACTTAAAGAAAAATGGTGATGCTTAATAAGTAGTGTAATATAGAAGCTTCCAGCTCAGGTCTTTCTTTCTTTCTTTATTTATTTATTTATTTATTTATTTATTTATTTTATTTGTTTTATTTTTATTTTTTAATTTAATTTAATTTTATTATTTTTAATATATATATATATATATATATATATTTTTTTTTTTACCAGCTCAGGTTTTGAAGTCAATTTGGCCTTGAAGCCTGGCTCTTTCCCACACTAGCCATGTGACCTTTTACAAGTTAGCTTACTTTTTCTAGTTTAGTTCCTGCATCTGTAAAATGATGATAATGATACCCCATTGGATTCTTGTAAGGAATACATGGATAACTATGCATATCAGGCTTAGAAATGTGCCTGGCAAATAGTAAATGCTCAGTTTTGTGTTAGTTATGATGTTTCTATTTATTTAGTTATAACTATTATTAATATGGGGGCTAATGTGAGTAATGTGAGTTAGAAGTATCTAATAGCATGTCATGCACACATAACTGAGGAAAGATTCCCAAGGAGTCCAGTTTTAATTCATTTTCCCTGTCATTCACACATACACAAACTCATCCACATTCTAGGATTAGGTGCATGTGTTAAAATGCACTTTCAGTTCTTTGGGAAACATTTTAAGGTCATTAGCACCTGAATGTTACTAATCATTTTAGTATTAGATAGTTGATAATTCTGTTTTATGAGCTCACGCATCCATGCTTTACATTATGTATCCATTTGTAGAATCAACTCAAATCCAAAAGACTGCAAATCAGTCATAAGAAAGTAGAGATTTTCTATGGACCACAATATTAGGGAAATTCTTGTTTATGGTCATAATTTCAGAAGTGTACAAAGATACTGAGATAAATCTCAGAATCTATTCAAAGCCATCAAACACTTCTTTTTTAAAAAATGGGAGAATACAACAAATGGCCTCTTATGGCATTGACACCATCAATTGCATGATTGCCTTGACAGTATCTGATTGGACAAAGCTCCAGATAGGAAATTTGAATGTAGGAAGTTCATTCTAGAGGTTATTTAATGAATAGTTTGCATATGTGTTCTTATGTAGAAATGAATACGTTTCACATTTAACTTTATCAGTTAATAAAGCCTGATACTAACATTGTGAAACTATTTTAAAATAACTGGTCATATGTCTTAATTCGAGGTTTAGCTATAATTTTCTAAAGTATGAAAATCTTACCACAAGGATAATATACATTTGCACATGTATTTTCAATAGGTATTAAATATCTTAGTTTCTCACTCAACTTCACTGCCCCTTCACAGAATTTTGAAAAATAAAAAATTCCTTTTGGGGTGCTTGGGTGGTGATACACTAATTTTGAATTAGTGTATAGAATCAGTTGGTTAAGCTTCTGACTTGATTTTGACTCAGATTATGATCTCAGGGTTGTGAGATTGAGCCCCATGATAGGCTCTACACTAGGCATGGATCCTGCTTAAGATTCTCTCCCTCCTTCTCTCTCTGCCCCTCCCCTGCCCTTAGCCTGTGTGCCCACATTCTCTCTATCTCTCTCTTAAAAAAAAAAAAAAAGGGAAACAAAAATTCCTTAAATATACTTTTTAAATGAAGTATTTATGAGAAAAAATGATATTTGTCTGATGTAAAAGTTCTTTTTCTTTTCCTATTTTTTTTTCCTTTTCAGTCTAAGCTGCCATTTCTTCTCCCCTGTTGTTATTTAGGGGAAAAAAGTCAGCTTTAATACTATAAAATTTCATTCATTCTAATTAAACTGATTTGGAATGCATGTTTAGTTGAGTTTGAATGAGATTTAATAAATTACTTCATGAGCATCATATGAATAAGAATTCCAGGAGTTTGTGAAGCCTACGTGAGAAAATAATTAACTTTGAGAAATCAGTTATTTTTATGGAAAATGAAGGTCTACCCTTCCAATAAAATGAAACTAAAACTTTACATTCTTACTTTTACGATAATTTTTTTTTATCAGAAACTCTTTGTAGCTGTCAAATCCAGATTTCAAATACTAGAAGGTTTAAAATGATGAAATTGCATATTCTTTCAAGTCCTTTATAATTACACTATAATAGAAGTTCAAATACTGTCTTTTATGAGATATTCAAAATTAGTGTATTCTCTACTGTGACTTTTGAAAATATGATCTATTTTATTTGTTCTTGTCTCTGTAGGTGCATATCTTTTGCCATATTTAATACTGCTTCTGGTAATAGGTATTCCCCTTTTTTTCCTGGAACTTGCTGTGGGTCAGAGAATCCGGCGAGGAAGCATTGGTGTATGGAATTACATAAGCCCTAAACTGGGTGGCATTGGATTTGCAAGTTGTGTAGTAAGTTTCCTGGTATGGTATATGTTATATAATTTTTACAGGGTTTGTCATTGTATAGTTTGCATTTAAATGAAACCCTTGAGTGTGTATTTCTATTCAACTCTTAATTGTGTTAAAAAAACACGATTAGTTTGCACTAATACACTTTCAAAGCTGTAAATATTAATATAGTTCAATCTTGATAATGCATGTTCCTAAGACCTAAGAGAGACATCTTCTTAGAAAAGATAATGTGTTTCAAATAAAAATGAAATGGGGAGGGTTTTTTAACATGTTAAATGGGGCTTTATGCATTTCATCTCATTTCAAAGGAAGGGGCATAGGAAGCATAATGTAATCGCACTATTTTGTTTTGCAGGTGTGCTTTTTTGTGGGTCTCTACTACAATGTCATCATTGGCTGGAGTTTGTTCTATTTTTCTCAATCTTTTCAGCAGCCTCTACCTTGGGATCAATGTCCTTTGGTGAAAAATGCTTCACACACTTGTAAGACATGTATCATGCAGTGTTTTGTTTTTTTTTTTTTTGTATATAAAAATCATAAAGTTGCTAAGGGCATGATATTTTGAGATTTTTTTTCTTTTCTGAAAATAATATAGAAAAATCTTGCAAAATTGTCCTAGCAAGCTTTCTTCACTTTTAGGATTGGCATACTTAGAGCAAAGACCTTTGGCACCATCTAATTTTACTAGCTCTTCCCAAGTTATTTTATCATGCCCCACAACATTATGGTAAAATATTACAACCCTTCAGTTGTTAACTTTGACAATTTTTTATTTTGTACACCTTTCTTGATGCCTAATATTTTGATTAAAATAAATAAAATACAACTTCCGGCTATAAAACGAGTAAGTTATGGAGATGAAAAGTACAGCATAAGGAAGATGGTCAATAATACTGTAATAATTATATGGTGACACATGGTAACTAACTACACCTATTGTGGTGAGCATTGTGTCATGTACAGAATTGTACAATCATTATATTGTACATCGAAATGAATAACATTGTATGTCAACTATACTTCAGTCACACAAATTGTTTTTAAAAGGACCTACAGGTAGTCATAAAGGAGAGAAAAATAAAAGTAACATAAAAATTAGGGCAAAAGAATTAGGATTGAAGTAATTGTTTTTATATCTTTAGTTCTGTTTAGTTTTGTTTAGTTTTTCAATCATTTATGTTTAAATTCTAGAACGTAAACAAAGGAGAAGTCCCTCTAGTACTGTTGTCCAGTAAACATCGAATGCAACACATATATGTAGTCTAAAATTTACTACTAGCCACACTGAAACAAGTAAGAAATAGGTGAACTATTTTTTCCAAAATATTAACATTTCAACAAATAATTAATAGAAAAATTAGTAATGCCCTAATTTACATTATTTAATTGCACTACGTCTCTAAAATCTTCAGGTATTTTGTATTTATAGCACATGCCACTTTAGACTAGCTTCATTTCAAAAGTCACATCTGACCAGCGGCTAGCATATTTGACAGCTCTGTCCCAGGAAGTCAGTCAGATAATTCTGGGCATTGAAGGGGCTATAAACCTGATGTGTTTTAACTACTTTGATAAAAAGCTTACATATTCCTATTTCAGCGATGTGTAATAAAAAATATCAACAAGAATACATGTCTGTGGATTTTTCACAATTTTGCACAGTTGAGTTTTCATGGTGAACTTAAATGCTTCTGTAGAATAGTGTACTTTTCTATGAAATATTAAGAACTCATTTATAGGCTTACTGGGAGCAGAACAATAACCCAATTACTCTTCCTACTCTGAAATGATTGTATTACCTTTCTTTCCATAGTTGTAGAGCCAGAATGTGAAAAAAGTTCTGCCACCACCTATTACTGGTACAGAGAAACCCTGAATATTTCCAGTTCCATTTCTGAAAGTGGGGGCTTAAACTGGAAGATGACCGTCTGCTTGCTGGCTGCCTGGGCTGTGGTTTGCTTGGCTATGATCAAAGGCATTCAATCTTCTGGAAAAGTTAGTATGTTAGAGTCCCTCCTGACTCTGCTCCTCACCACTCCTGCGTGTGATGCCCGCCTCAAGCTCTGCTATAAATGTCTGTGGGCAAACTACAAGTACCGTGTCATTCTAGGTAGTTAAATAAAGATTGGTGGAAAGTAGTGCTTTTGAAAGTGTGTTTAAAGAAAGAACATAAGTAAGGACGTGTTTTGTAGTGAAATCTAAAGTCACTTATAATCTTTCCTTGTTTCACCCAAGACATTTTTTGAAATTCTGTGTCATTACCTAAAAGACCTTCATTTTTGCTGTTCTTTCCCTTGACCCTTAGTTCACCAAAGATGAGGGTGAAACATAAATAACAGGACAGTGAGTCATACAGATCAGGGGATGAGCACCTCATACTCAGACTTGAGAGTGCAGCCCTGCTCTGTTCTGAGGCTGTAGAGCTGGGTCTGAGGCAGCTGGCAAGGGCCTGGGGGTTAGCTCAGCTGGGGGACAGGTGGTGGGGTGGGCAGGGAGGCCACTCTAATGTGAGGCTTTGCAGGTTAGAGAGAGGAATTCACACTTTATTGCAACTGTATGAAAAAAATCCCTGGAGTAGGAATAAGATAACATGAGTGGTAGCCTGGAAACTAGGAGAATATTACCAGTAGTGTAGGGCTGCTTCTAGATGTTTGACTTCAGCACCTAGATGGATGGTGAGGCTATTTGCTGAGACAGAGACAGGTAGGGACATCTTTGCGGGAAAGTCAGAAGCTCTTTTCTGGACCTGAAATGTTTTAGAGACCTGTTAGGCTTCCACATGGAGATGTCAAGGAAGCAGCAAACGTCTGGTCAGGACAATTGCTTTTCTACAAGAAACATTCACTTAACTTTAAACTGAACACTAGTGAAGCAGAAAGTAAAACCTTGACATTAATTAGAGTCTTAGGAGACTTAACAGGGGCTGCCCTCTACTTCAGAAGCTTTACAGAATTATAATGGAATTTTGATTAATGAAGAAAAAAAAAGGACTTGTTTTTACTGTTGCTGTGACCTAAAACAATAAAAGTAGAAATTTGTTAGGGAGATGGTAGCCATTATTTCTCTTAAAGATTGCTTGTTTTGTGAACTATAAGAAATAAACACTATTCAAGTTACATCATGCCTGTGGACTATTTTAAAGGAGTATAAGTAAGGGAGATTCCCTATTTCTTATTATATCTCAAATGGCACCTTAAATAAGTCACATTGCATTAAGACTAATAAGACATTCTAGTATGATGGTTATACAAGGTATTAATAGTACTATTAATCATGCTATAAAAACAGAGACTGTCCGAGTATAGAACAGAACACATAATCTTAACTATAGAAAGGAATATGGTTGTTAATATGTCTCACCTATATTTATTTTTTTCTTTGTAGGTCATGTATTTTAGTTCTCTTTTCCCATATGTCGTACTTATATGCTTCCTAGTCAGAGTGTTCTTTTTAAATGGTTCAATTGATGGCATCCGCCACATGTTTACCCCTAAGGTATGTATTGCATTTCTATTTATGGCTTATGATTGTAAAATCATTTTGTTTACTGTTAAAATGTACCCACAGTTAGATTTAAGGGATAATTGTCCTAAACATATGTATACCAACCTTTTAAATTACAGCTGTTACATTAAACAGCCTAGAAAAACCAGGGCTTTTATATATCTATAATTATATCCATCTATTTCTAATTTTAAATGTTCCATTTTAGTTCTAGAGTAAGGCAGTCACTATGTGAACTTTAAAAATTCCCCTTTTTATAGTAAACTAACTTCTCATTTTTTTACACTGTTAAATTTTGGGACTTTTTAATCTTTTTTTTTAAAGATTTTATTTATTTATTTGAAAGAGAGAGAATGCAAGCAGGGGGAGGTGCAGAGGGAGGAGCAGAGGGAGCAGGACAAGCAGACTCCATGCTGGGGATGGAGCCTACCACAGGGCTCAATCCCACAACCCTGAGATGATGACCTGAGCCAAAATCAAGAGTCCGACATGTAACCAACTGATCCACTTGGGCACCCGAGGACTTTTCCGTCTCTTCTCTACTTTCTTCTCTATCTATGTCAGTGGTTCTTAACCTTTTGTAATTGACCCCTTTGGAAACAAAAAAATCCCACAACGATAATAACATCTTCTTACCAGAGAAACATAATGAACATATTAATTTGTTTAACATCTCAGAAGATTGACAGATCATCTAAAATCCATGAATCCAGGCAAAGAAGGCTTCTGTACTCTAAATCCTGTCTCCTCAGAGAATATCAGTGTTCTTATTTTGAGGTTTTGTACCTCCTAGAATAATATTTATAGTGGTGAGTTTGGGGATTTTTGTAACCTTTATAAATGCATTTACATTTCAGTAAAATTCTCATTTGGGTCAATAGAAGGCTCAGCATTTATGTTCTCTGATTCATCTTAGAATTGAACTCAATACTGAGCACATTGAACCTATTTACTTAATCCTGTGGACTTGATATAGTGATTTGTCAGGAAACAAAAACAAGTTTTGAGGTACATATACATTTTAGTTTTTCAATGAAATGAAGTTAACACTTCATTATTAGTTTGCTAACACTATCATAGGTAGACATGGAGTTATAAAGATAAAATTTCAAAATTAGTTCAGAATTGGAAGTTATCTGAAGAGTGAATGAGCAGCCAGCATCCTGCTGCGGGATTTGGGCAGAAATTATCTTCCTTGGAATTCTTTGTCACTCCTGGCAGCTGCCCTGATACTATGTAAAAGACACTGTGTTCTTTGGGTATCAGGTTCCAGCTTGGTATTCATTCTCTAAGTAGCAAAAATGCTGCCATTGGTATCTGATTTTCTTAACTAATTCAAGAGTCCTGGTTAGCATGTAGAGTTGTTGGAACTCCCCAGTGAATACCTAGTTAAGATTTATAGATTCCAGTTGCATTACAATTTAAATCAGTTTCAAATGGGCCATATTTACTGACCAAAAATATTAATCTTGTAATATTTTTAAAAAGATTTCTGAGAAAAAGATTCTGAGCTTCGAGTAACAACCTTTGGTTTGAACTTCTTTATATAAGTTGGCAATTCCCCATGACAAAATTCTAAATATTTGATTTAAAAAGAAATCTTGGAATTAAACTACTTTGGTATGACATTTTTACTTGGCTCTGAATTTAAAACTGTCGTTATTGACATTATAAACAAGACGAGGAATCACTATTAAAATATAGCTAACTCTTCAGGTCACTTTTCATTGACTGTAGATAAAATTCTGTATTAGGTCACTGCAAGGTATGTCAGTTAATATAATAATGATTCGTTGTCAATTACTTTTTAATTTACGTTGTTCATCCCAGGGAGAAAGTAAAGAATACCAACTATTCCCAAAACAGTGAATGGAGATTTAGTTCCTGACTTGGAAGTAAGCTGAATGTCTTTAGTAAATAGGCATTGCCTGCCATC
Organism: Vulpes lagopus; assembly: GCF_018345385.1. Taxonomy (NCBI): domain Eukaryota; kingdom Metazoa; phylum Chordata; class Mammalia; order Carnivora; family Canidae; genus Vulpes; species Vulpes lagopus. The sequence goes on from NC_054846.1 coordinate 37,794,741, forward strand.
TAGTGGGTAAAGTAGAGACAGAAAGTCAGGTGTATTCATCTTCAGTGTTAATGACAGGATGGTAATGTAGCAAAGATTAATAAACAATATGCACATTTTAATTAAATCTTAATAAATTATAGATCTGTATTTTTTAAATGTTTTTAAGATATTTATTTATTCATGAGAGACGAGAGAGAGAGAGAGAGAGAGAGAGAGAGAGAGGCAGAGACACAGGCAGAGGGAGAAGTAGGCTCCATGCAGGGAGCCTGAGGTGGGACTCGATCCCAGGTCTCCAGGATCGTGCCCTGGGTCTAAGGCAGGTGCTAAACTGCTGAGCCACCCCAGTATCCCAATAAATTATAGATCTAATCACGATTAAGCTTCATCAGAATATTATACCTATATCCTATTTCAATAGTAATAGCAAAAATTAATTGGACAATAAATCCTCATATTTGAGAAAATCTGCATTTTGGAATCTACTTTGGTTCATATTCCGACTCTTCCCCAGAACTGCCATGTAACCTTAGTCAGGGTACTTAACCTTTTTAAGATTCAGATAATAGCAAGCAATAAATTTCATGGATTGTCCTGAAGATTGAATGACATAATCCATACAAAGTGCTTATCAATGTTCCTACCAATACAGTCCATGTATGTCAATAGTTATTGAGCTCTTAGGGTTTGGTAGGGAATATGACAGAGTGGTATAAGCCTTGTTACTCCCATCTTCGGTTGAAGAAGCTGAAACTGAGGGAGGGCAGCCACTTACTCTAGATTGCACTATTTTTGGATTATTAAATGGCAAAATCAGGGTCTGAAACTGACTGTGGAACTCATGTTCTTAGCCATATTTGATGTTGCTCCCAATGAAGGCAATTTCATTGCAATAGTAAAAGGAGATAAAATACCAACTTAAACACTGTTATTATTGAAATCAAATTTAACTCTTTATTGACATCTGTGTCAGATATGGCTAATATTAATTGTTCCGTTTAAAAGATTTGATTAAAAATAAATAAATAAAAGATTTGGTTATACGCAGTGATAATTGTCCCAGAAGCATAGCAGAGTTACTTGAAATAAATGTTCAGCACAGGTTCAGAACTTTAGAATATTGGCTCTGAAAGGGTCTCTGAGACGATGTAGTTGAATTGCTTCAATTTTCAGAGAGGCTTTCAGGAAACTTTTGAAAGAAATACATATGTAAATATGCAAAGTACAAATAGTCAACTCTCCGAAGTTTATAATCTGCTTATTATCTGCCCTGACTATTAGACTACCACAAGAAGACACAAAACTCAAGGTATTAGTTAAATCATTAGACTATGTTGGTAGTTAATTTATTTTGCTTTGTAAAGAAAACAAAGACTTAGGTAAGAGATGATTGAAGATAGTTAATTTCAAATACTCCTTTTGATTTGTCTTAAAAATAACCTAAAAATTTCTATAATGTAGAAATGTAGAAAGTGTAGAAAATCTCTATGTGAGTAAAATCTCCATCTACACACTTGATTGTCTATGATTTTTCTTATTCATATTTCTTGTTTCACTGCTAAGTGAAAACTTTGTTATTCTACTAAGAACAGATTATTCCTCCAGTTTAAATAACCTTTGGGTGCATAAATATCATTATGATGTATTTAAATGATAGAACTAATTCCATGTAGATTATTCTGAAATACTGTTTTGCAGCTGACTTCTCTTATGTTTAATTTTAAACAGCTTGAAATGATGCTGGAGCCCAGGGTCTGGAGAGAAGCTGCTACTCAGGTGTTCTTTGCCTTAGGTCTGGGATTTGGTGGTGTCATCGCCTTTTCAAGTTACAACAAAAGAGACAACAACTGCCACTTTGATGCTGTCCTGGTGTCCTTCGTTAATTTTTTTACATCTGTCCTGGCAACACTGGTGGTGTTTGCAGTTCTGGGCTTCAAAGCAAATGTTATAAATGAGAAATGCATAACAGAGTATGGATATTAATTTCCTTTAGCTTTTGATGACATAATTATATACAAAGTATACCCCCAAACCCAAAAGTCTTATTCATTATGTTGTTCTATTTTTCAGAAACTCGAAAATTATCATAAAACTTTTGAAAATGGGCAACATTAGTCAGGATATTATTCCTCGTCATATCAACCTTTCAGCTGTTACTGCAGAAGATTATCGTTTAGTTTATGATATCATTCAGAAAGTGAAAGAAGAAGAATTTCCTGCTCTTCATCTCAATTCCTGTAAAATTGAAGATGAACTAAATAAAGTGAGTAGGCTCTGTTTAAGCAATACAGTAATTATCATTCAGTGAAATTTGCATTATCTGTAAGACTTCTTTTAGGAAAATGACCCTTAAAATGCCAGCAGAAGATTATGCTCTTTCAAAACTCACCTTTTTTATTTCGGAGAACATACTTTCTTTTTTTCTAAGTTTTTATCTTAGTTAACTTGTAGAATTTAGGGAATGAAACAAACAAGCAAAGGGAAAAAATAAGACAGAGAGAAATCAAAAGATCATACTTTTTGAAATTACATAGGTTTGCTTTACTTTAAAAAGCAATCTCATTGATTAAGCCACAAAAATTAAAACTATGGGGGATGGGATCCCTGGGTGGCTCAGTGGTTTGGCGCCTGCCTTTGGCCCAGGGCGTGATCTTGGAGTCCTGGGATCGAGTCCCACGTCGGGCTCCCTGCATGGAGCCTGCTTCTCCCTCTGCCTGTGTCTCTGCCTCTCTTTCTTTCTCTCTCTCTCTGTGTCTCATGAATAAATAAATAAAATCTTAAAAGAATTAAAACTATGAATATAAATTGACTTTCATCATAGAAAATGAAATTAGATACTTTTCCTGGTATAATGTTTAATACAAAATTTGAATTATGACTGTCATTTATTTATTGCATGATTGGACACATAATTGATATTCAGCCATTTATGTTTAACAAGTCATGAAAAAGTCCTTTCCTTTAGCTACTGTCATTTAAGAAACATGAAACATGTGAATATTAATAAGTATCATTGTGTTTGTTGCCCTTTCCCTGTATTGCCAAAAAAGGAAAATGTAATGGAGAATTTGACCATTAATCCCTCTCAGTAAGATAGCTAACACTACACATGAGACTAAACATAAAGAATGATGTGCAGGAAGTTCTGGATGGAGCCATCATTTGCATAAAAATCTTGAGCTCTGTAAAGAAAGATTTAATTACTAAGTTACCCTTAAAAGTTTTTGTTTTTGTTTTTTTTCCTTTTTTAATTCTTGCCTGTTGTTTTTATGAGGTAACACAATCAACTTTTGTTTAGAGGCACAGTTTCTTAGGAGACAGCATGATATCAGCCTATCTATTTCCAGAAACCCCCAAGCATTATTCAGTTTTCCCTCCCCTATGTAACTGATATATTTAGCCATCCGGTAATATTGCTCAGTACTAATGTTGCTAATTTATGTATTTTACAGGCAGTTCAGGGAACTGGCTTAGCTTTCATTGCCTTTACAGAAGCAATGACACATTTCCCTGCATCCCCCTTCTGGTCAGTGATGTTCTTCTTCATGCTGGTAAACCTAGGGCTTGGCAGCATGTTTGGGACCATTGAAGGGATCATCACACCCTTTGTGGACACTTTCAAAGCGAGGAAAGAAATTCTTACTGGTGAGTTTTTAAGTGTTTGTCTTTTCATTGAACTGGCACAGGCCATTTTACTCTTGGTGAGAGGTCAGAGATGGAAATAGGGAAGTGTTTTATTAATGCCCATTCATGAATATGTGTTATTATTGTTATTTTATTTATATGTTTATATACAATGCAAATGATAGATTTAATGTAGATTATACTATTAGTGATTACTTATTATATTACTTTTTATTAATAATAGTATCACTATCATGAATTACTGGCACTAGAATAAAGTCATAGAATGTTCATGTATAATTTTTAAGTGAGACAAGTAATTATTTTTAAAAGTTGAGATCCAGTATTCCTTTTCCAAAAAAGTGCATAGTTGAAATTGATAAACCTAAATTCAGTTCATATAAAATATCTCTTGTAGCCTGCTAGTAGTTAATATCTCTGAGTAGGAAAGAAAATAAAATAATTTGTCAATATTGATGGTTATTAATAAGTAAAGTCTGTAAGCAATTTTTAAAGTACGAGTTTTGTACTGCATCATCTTTGCATTTGAAGGATTTAAAGGATGTAAGAGAAATTATAAGAGATACAGGAGATACAGAAGAGCCTTGTCTCCAAAAATAATAGTACCAGTAACTAAAACCAAGTTGGGCACATAAGACTTACACCATGTAATACACTGATAGATAACATAGTACCCTAATAGCATCTTAACGTGTTACAAGAATCAAGAAGCTGCAAGGTTCACCTAAATATATATTAGAACTATCAGTAAAAGAGATGGCAGTTGAATTGGAAAGGGAAAGAGTCTTCTAGGGGTCAGAGGATAGCTTTAGTAATAGCTTTTTTTTTTTTTTTTTTTTTTTTTTTTTTTTTTTTAGTAATAGCTTTAGCTTAGCATATATAAACAGAGATAAAGGGAATAGTTAAGGAAGCCAGCCAGACCAGAGTCCAGACCAGAATCCAACAGTGTTTTAAGTAAGGCAAAAACAAATTGGAAAAAAATATGATATTGAGTGCTGGGCAATAATATATAAGCTCCTCAAAGTTCTTTTTTTTTTTTTTTGCTCTGGAAGATTAGTAATAGCTTGTGTGTAAATAATTCTCAAATATGTATCTTTATCGCTCACTGCTCTGTTAAGTTGGTGTGTATGTATGTAAAACAGTTTCAAAAGTTTGTTAAATACTTTCGTCTCAACATCCTCAACTCAACTGAACCTAAATGAGAAACTTCCTTATCATATCCCACAAGGCAGCCTCTTCTTCTGAAGTTTCTATTCCGTTCAAGGATATCAATATCCTTCTTGATGCGTGTACTAAATAACATCTTTGTTGCTTTCCTCATGCTTGCCCCATGTCTAAACCCTTCTGTGTAAGAGGGCTTGAAAAATTAAGGGAAAATCAACAGTGTAGAAGGAAAAAACGCACAGGGTATTATTTGGTGAACCCACTGGAGAACCTGTTTGGTGCCACGCAGAGGGGAATGTCCTCTGTTTTTCCGTTATCTGTCTTTCGGGATCATACCTATATTTAAAGTCATATTTCACCTTGATGAACTGTTCCTCCATCATCTTTGCCAGATGTGCTTTTGTCTTCTCTGACAGTATGGTAGGACTTAGATAAGTAAATTACTTATGATCTTTTCCAATCAAATCTGCAGCAAAACTCTTACTATCTGTACCACCTACAATACGCTTTCTTCATATTTACTATGTAACATGGTGGAAGTTGGTGCCCTGCTACTTCCATCCTGAGACTCTGAGTACTGCGTACTGTGACAAGCATTTAAATATTTCCATATGTGATAGGCCCCAAGTAAAGTTACTTTGCCTTCCCTACATTATATGTTGACATATACTATTCACTTATGTGTGATGTAACTCACACTACTAGCTTAAGAGGTGGAGGAGATGACTTCACTTAACCCATGCTTAGTGGAGATTGTCAGGGAACCCCCACGTGAGTGAACCCAAGGATGTTGTTTTCTCCCCTCCTGAACTGAAGTACCTGCTTTACTACTCTTTTTTTTTAAAAAGATTTTATTTATTTATTTATGAAAGAAGAGAGAGACAGAGAGAGAGAGAGAGAGAGGCACAGGGAAAAGCAGGCTCCATGCAGGAGCCCAATGTGGGACTTGATCACGGGACTCCAGCATCACGCCCTGGGCCAAAGGCAGGCGCTAAACCACTGAGCCACTCAGGGATCCCCTCTGCTTTACTACTTTTACTCACCTCTACTAACAGGTGGTTGAGGAATAGAACACAGTCATCTTTTGTATTTGACAACATCTCAACTGAAGTGCATGAGAGAATAGAGTCTAACATAAATATGGGAATATTATATGGATTCCAGAAATCTCTTTAAGCTTGTACATTAATAGTAACTGGTCAAAAGTTACTGTCTACAGTGATTCATATTAAATCTGGGGCTAAGTCCAAGTCACTAACTGCCCATGTATTATATTCCAAAGTATCAGGAAAAGTGTTGCCTCTTTTTATCATTGACAAGTTATAAAAGTGAAGACAACATTGTTTGAATGTAAGAACTCATAATTAAATTTAAAAGACTTGACTGAATAAAAGCTTAGTTTTTGAATCTATTTCTTTTGTACAGTTGCCTGTTGTCTTCTGGCATTTTGTATTGGCCTGATATTTGTGCAACGCTCTGGAAATTACTTCGTTACAATGTTTGATGATTATTCTGCTACGCTGCCTCTGCTAATTATAGTTATTTTGGAGAATATTGCTGTATCCTGTGTTTATGGCATAGATAAGTAAGTATATTTGCTTTTATGCATTCATTTTTCATCTCTATTTTGGAAAAAACAATTGTCAATGTCTATTTCATCTATATGAGGAGGGAAATGAGTAGAGGGAAAAATTCTTTGCAGCAAAGTCAAATGTTTTGCAGGCTCTTCTTCATTCAGTCATTTTAACAAAGTATAGTCTCCTATTAGGTGATTAGCTAGAATTGTGTAGGCAGTAAGATAATCTAGGATTCTGGAGCTTTGATTTAATCCTAGTTATCAAATAGTAACTGCCAGGATCTGGGGAGTAGTGGCTATGCTCCAAAAACCTTGTTATTTTAGGTTATTATTGCCCACATTTCACATTTCTCAGGCTTATGAGACATCACCGGACCAGCTCATCACCTACCTGGGCGGAGGCACACCTGGGGTCCATAGCTGTCTCTGCTGAGCTTTAAACTTCCCAATTACTTTACTAATCTGTTTTGTGGGAGGAATTTTATTTTACTATGCTACATAATGCCTTATTTTATTATACTACATAGTGTCCTAAGTAGCAGGTCAGTTTTGGAAAATGATGTATCTTGCTCTGAGGCGTATGTGGCATTTGCTCTGCACAAACTTCATATTCATGCGGAGTCACTATTTGAACCGCTAGATGCCTAAGCCTCTAGATTATATGCCTGCTAGATGTGGAAAGTATATATACTTGGCATGAAAAGAGGCATTAACGTAATCTCAGAAGAAAAAGGTTACCGGAGGTTTTGTACAATATTTTTTTAAAGTTGTTGTCTTTAGCTAACATATATGGACTTCAGCAAGCTTATTAGAGGTCTGTGTAAAGTAGGGGTGAGTTTGTTGCACGAAGACCAGAGTGCTCTTAAACAATGTAGGGAATATTATTGGCCTTGAATGGGTTTCATGACAACACTTAGAGAATGTTTTTATTAGTGTTAAACCCTCCAGGTAAGGAAGGGCGGGGGACCTACTTTTAATAATCATCTACTATACGTCAATACTAGTGATAGCTGTCTGGCATGCATTAAATAAAATAAAAATAAAATACCCTGTGGTAACTAATATTATCCATATTACAGGTGGAAAATTGGCCTTACTTGAACAGGAGAATCAGTATGTTAGCTATTGAGCCAGGACTGTTATTTAGACCTTAAATGCAGCATTAGCTTTCTCTATACTCTACCCCCAACTCCTAACTTGCACTGTGTTGGAATAGGATATCATTAGTGGGCTTATCTGTGGATCGATAAGATCATAATTTAGACTTCCATTTATATAGTTTGTCATTTACAATAGGCATAGTACAAAATTCTCTTTTTAGTAGTTAGTGTCCCTAAATAATAATAGTTAATAACAGCAGGAGAAATGATACCATGATTAATAGTAGTTATTAACCTGATATCTATTAAATTTCTACTATATGTGCACCTGTTAAATTCCTACTGTATGTGAGGTAGTGTGCTCTGCATACATTGCCCACGAGCATAACAATAACCTCCTAAGATAGAAATCTCTTTCTTAAAAATGCCAAAAAATGCTCTGCCATTTTTTAGTGTATATCTTAGTGTCTAAAAATGCAGGAAAATTCATTTCAATGGAATGCGGTTAAATCTTTGGGAAAAAAAAATTTTTAAAAGGAAAGGAGCAGAATAAATCCCTACAGACAACAAAAGCATACAAGCAAAATAGGTGAAAAACTAACTACATTTCAAAATGAGTTGAAATAAATTTTCCAAAAAGAAAAAGAATAGCATATATCAGTTATTTAAAAATCAAGAAGTATGATAATTAAGAAAAGGAAGATTTGAAAACAGGTAGTAGAACTCAGGAAGTAATTGTGAATAATAATATTCAGAAGTGATGATCAAATTAAAAAGAACACAAAAGCAATAAGCACCATATCTAGTTCTACAAGAATTAGAAGGAATATTTTTTTTTAAATCAGGAAGAAATAACAAAGGAGCTAAGGAAAAGAATAGGGACAAGTATTAAACAAAGATGACTCCACATGTGTAATGTGTACAATAAAGTCCTCTAAAAGCAGTGGCCAGAATAATACTAAACCTGTAATTCAAGAAACTTGCCTAAAATAAGAGACAACCTGAATGTTGAAGGGGCACATGATATATTTAGAAAAATAGACATAATGGCCAAAACAGGATATAGTCTAGGCTCTTACTTTAAGACAAAAAACAAACAAACAAAAGAAGAAGAAGAAAAAAAAAGCCATCTGGGCAAAAACAATAACCAACAAGCCAGTCAAAGTTGTTTATAAGAGAAAAATCTGATAGTCAACAAATTTCCTGTAACAATATTATGAGTTAAAATATTTACAATCTCAAGGAAGGAAAACCTAAGCCACAAATTTATTTATTTATTTATTTATTTATTTATTTATTTATTTATTTATTTATTATTTAAAAAGATTTTACTTGTTTATTCATCACACACACACACACACACACACACACACAGAGGCAGAGACACAGGCAGAGGGAGAAGCAGGCAGGGAGCCCGACGCAGGGAGCCCGATGTGGGACTCGATCCTAGGACTCTAGGATCACACCTTGAGCTGAAGGCAGACGCTCAACCGCTGAGCCACCCAGGCGTCCCAAGCCACAGATTTTTTAAACCAGCAAAACGCACATTCAAGTATAGTGACTATATAGCCACTTATGAACAAGAACTTAGGGAATATAGTTACTATGATCTCTCTTTGAAGAATCTACTAGATAACCATCTTAACACAAACAAAACTCTACAGAAACATTGGTACGAGCACTGGTGGGTGAGCGTTAATTATCGCTAGATAAATGTCGAGGGATGTAGACTACTATGTGATGATTATATGCTTTGACAGTTTAACATCATATACCTAACAGGGTAAACTCTATTTCACATAAATGATACCGTGATAACCTTACTTAAAACAACAACTCAAGTCTAATGGTTATCAGGTCTAAGTGGTAATTTATAGGAAATAAGAGGATCAGTTGCACGTGTGAAGCAACACTGTGTAGATATAATCAGCAAAATCCAGACGTGAGATTACTATGAGATAGAGCGTCCAGCTGATTGAACAAAAAATTGGAAGAAACAAAAAGAAGTAGGAAGAACCTGGAGAAGAAAAATGGGTTTGAGAAACACATTAGCCAGTTGCAATGTGTGGACCTTCTTTCAATTCAGACTATGAAAAGAAGTGAAAGATTAGGTTATATAATTAGGTTAGATTATGTGAAATATTAGGTTATATAAACACTGATTGGCTATTGGATGATATTAAATATTGCTAAATAAAAAAAGAGATAAGGAATTTTTAATGTATTGCAGATACTGTATTTATTATAGAATAGAAAGTCATCAATGAGGACTTTTCAGGAATTGGTTTAAGAGGGCCTTTGCTAAAAAAAAAAAATAGAGGGCTTTTGCTACACAAAATATAAATGTTTCTAATTAATAAGTCATCCCCCAATACGATTTTTGATTCAGCATAAAATGTCACAGGGTATCATAGCTAAACCTTTGTCAAACTGTTGATATAATGCACCTTTTTAAAGTATAGGAATATTAACGTGAGGCATATTTAAATGCTTTCTTTTTATTTAGGTTTATGGAAGACCTGAAAGACATGATGGGCTTTGCTCCCAACAGATATTACTACTATATGTGGAAATACATTTCTCCCCTGATGCTATTGTCACTGCTAACGGCGAGCATTGTGAATATGGGCTTAAGTCCCCCTGGCTATAATGCATGGATTGAAGAGAAGGTAAAATACACATTAAGGAAATTAGATGAAAAATATATGTAAAACATTATTTTAGGGGTTTTTGTCTTTTGCTTTCTTCACAGTGTATTTTGCTGTTTAGTGAATGATGTTGTTTCTATGTAAGGATCTTGAGATTTGTCTTTTGTTTGGCCCCAAACATGTATGGTTTTGTTACACATTGTAGGTTTTTTTAATATCCGAGAAATGCTGACTTGGTCCTCACTAAAGTATCTGTGTTTATGTCTCCATAGGTGACCCAATAATTATGGGGCCTTTGATTCTAGAAAACGTATTGCCCAAACCACCAGGAATATTTTTATATAAATGTATCATATCATATCCCAGATACTGTGTAACAAGAAAATATGAATTAGTCATTGAAGATATAATCGAAATATATATTGAAGGAAAGTTTTATTATTAGTGCTTTATATTAGCAATGGCTGTTTCACCGTCTGTTTTCAAGGTGCATTAGCCACATAACAATAAAGATACATGTTAATTGTCATAAAATCAGAAGGCTTGTTTTTCAGAGCTACCTCTGACCTTTAACTATCCCATGGTCAATACTCTATATAACAACAACTAAGTTCATGACTGGGGCATTCATAAGTCTGTGAACCCTTACTAATACCCTTGGGGCCAGAGGTGCTTTAAAACTTAGATTTTCAGATTTCATTTTTAGTTTTTTTTAAAGATTTTTATTTATTCATGAGAGACACAGAATGAGGCAGAGAAGCAGGCTCTATACAGGGAGCCCATCATGGGACTTGATCCTGGGTCTTCAGGATCAGGCCCTGGGCTGAAGGTGGCGCTAAACCGCTGGGCCACCCGGGTTGTCCAGATTTTCAGATTTTAGAAAGACAATGTGGCACATGTAACTTAACAACTGAGAGTAATGCTGATTTATTATTTCTCAGGGTCCTGCAGGTGAGCCGCATGGTTCTTCTCTAGGGCTTACTTGAGCTAACTCATACAGTTGATTAAACTTGAAGAGCTGGTCTCTCTATGTAATCTTTCATTCTTGGCTTCTTTCTAGCATAATGGACTCAGGGCAGCATCCTAAGAAACAGGCAGAAATTGCAAGGCCAGTAAAGCATAGCCTTGGAAGTTGATTGATGTCACTTCCACACCATTTTGTTGGTCAAAGCATGTCACAAGACTCTTTGCCTACAGACCTGAGACAAATGCATTTTTTTTTCACATACTTGCAAGAAGATTATCAATGATGATTTTTTTTTTTTTTTTGGCTTTCACAGGCATCTGAAGAATTTCTAAGCTATCCAACATGGGGACTGGTTGTCTGTATCTCGCTGATGGTCCTGGCAGTACTGCCCATCCCAGCTGTCTTTATCATTCGTCGCTGCAACGTGATAGACAATAGTTCTGGTAATTTAGCATCTGTGACCTATAAGAGAGGAAGGGTTCTGAAAGAGCCTGTAAACTTAGAGGGAGATGACGCAAGCCTCATTCATGGAAAGATATCCAGCGAGATGTCATCTCCAAGTTTTGGTAAAAATATTTATCGAAAACAGAGTGGATCACCAACTCTGGACACTGCTCCCAATGGACGATATGGAATCGGGTACTTGATGGCAGACATGCCAGATATGCCAGAATCTGACTTGTAGCTGGGAGGAAAACATCAGTGGGTTCCAGTTGGTTCATTTTTATCAATGAACATTGGCTCTACTAAGAGAAGCATTAGGCTTCATTTATCAGAGGGCGATCTCAGGTGTTCCTTGGCTGTGATCTTTAATCCTTAAGTATATGTAACTTCAACTAGAGCATTCCTTCGGATTCTTTGGTTTACATTTGCGCAGAAAGGAGTTACAGACAAAGCCGATAGTGACTGAGGTCCATGTGTGTCAGAATTTTTAAAAATACTTTTGGTGTTTTTTTCAAGCATTTCTAACTCAAAACAAAACAAAAAACAGATGTTACCTCAGTTTCTGATAATTTCTGGTATTGGCAATCCAAGAATGGTATGATTTAAAATTTATAAGTTTGCCTTCAGGGTAATGCCCAGTATTACAATGAGCAGTTCTGTAAGTTGGTGCCTCTAAGCACATTTCCATGAATATATTGTGTTGGTAGGCTGTACTTATTTTGGTAGCACTGATACCTTCTTAGGCTATTAACTGAAGAATACTGCAAAATATTTTCTTATGTAATGGCTGTATAGAGCAATAGTATCAAAGAATAAGGAGGCACTAATGCTGGATGACAGTTTAGATTCAGAGGTGACTGGGGATCATGTGTGTGACGGTTGTATATTTTGTGTAAAATATATGTGTGAAAATGATCTAAGAACGAGTCACTCAGCACTCTCAAGAATTATGCAGATTCTGCATTTTCCTATGCCGTGTGCCTAAAAACCTACTTGATATTTATTGTGGTTTCAAGATTACTCATAGTATATTTATATATACTTGCAATGTATATAGATGTATATTATACATCTACGTACTGATTTGAAAACTTGAAGCAAGATGGCATTTTATTTCATATCTTTCTGTTTTGCTTCTGTTTTATGCAAATATAAATCCTTTTTTAAGTGATTGTTAAGATTGTATGGCATTACATTTTAAGCTGCAAATAAATGAAGTTAAACATGATGCTTGTTCTCCATCCTGATTTTTCTTGAACTGGATTATCCTGCATTTCAGTCAGCGCTTAGGCATTTCGTAATACTTAATCATCGCATTCCAAGAGGGATTCATAGGTTGATTAATAGAGTTACCCCACTTCAGAGACAAAGGAAAAATAGTGTACTATGGTTAAATGGCGTCCTAATGTAGTCTCATGATTCTTGAAAAAGTAATCTCCTAGGAGACCATGGGTGCAGTTGACTGCTTGTGGGGTCAGTACTGTCTCCAAAGTGTGAGAAATTATGATTACTTTTTTTAATGAAACTGTTGCATCTATGAAAGTGGATAAAGTATAGCTCCACTGAGTGCCATCTCACTAAAAGGCTTCTATTAATAACTGTTTTGCTGCTATCTTAGTCATGTTTAAATAATCGCAATGAATACAACAGCAAAATGGGGGAGGTAGTACAAACACCAGACCCATCAATGTCTTTTTGGCCAAATATGTTTGGCCTGCTAGACCTATGTTATCAGACTACCTCACAGTATTTAAAATATAATTCCACTGGTGACTAAAACTTGTGATTTTTGTTTTTACACACTCATTAATATTTTATATCACTTTAAAATTTAAAAATATTAATTGGCAGACAATATATGTACATTTTACAGAACTCAAAATTTTTAACAATGCAATATGGAGTAAACTTCCCTCCCAACACTTCTCCTAGCCACCCAGTTCCATCCTTAAAGGCAACCACCATTACCGGTTTCTTATGTATCCTTTTGGAGATGCTCTATGCATACACATCTTTTGTTCTGCCTTCTGGATCTTACTTATTTCTATGAATAGTTTATTCTGGACAGTGTTTCATGTGAAGGCACATCTGCCTCATTATTTCAGAAGTTGAAGAAATACATCTATGTTTTGGGTTGAAGCAATATTTTTATAGGCTTCCTCAATATTGAGAAGTTTGTAGCAAACACTGACTTTGTCTGCTGGCCTGTAGCTATCATGACTATGCACTGTCAGATGGCACCATCCCTCTTTGCCCACTCTCTTGCCATGGCGTCTTAATCTACACATTGGATACCTGCCTTCCAATGGTGAATTGATGTCCTCCCTTCTATTTACACAGTAAAGTGCAGGGATGCTGTACGATGGAAGAGAATCCAAACTGTTTCTAGTACTCTCACTTGGCAGATGAGGCAACTAGACAGTGAAAAGAACAGGATGGCCTCTCCTTTCTGCTTCTTTTATTCAGTCAGTTCTTCAGTTGTTAGTGTATTTACACATTTGCTTCCCTTTAACTGAGCATCCCTCCACCAAGAATCTACCCTATTCTTAGTACTAAGCCAAAGCACTATTGTAATTAGTGTGAACTATCCATTTTTTACTCTATTTTCTTCTCTTTGTCAGGGAGACCCCTTTCCTGCTCTTTCCCAGATGTGTAGTATTTAATCAGTAAACAGTAGTGCATATGAGCTATACCTGTTTTCGTAGTACTTTTACACCACTTTTGTAAACTCTGGCCTAAATTGTACCTGGATATAACACCGTCAAGTATTGTCTACCCTCAAATGGAAAGAAGGCTGGGGAGTGTGAAAGTAGGGCTAACAGAGTATTCACAGTGGGTAAAAGGGAAGAAGTACTTGGTATTAGGTGTTAGAAACATAAGGAGGAAGTCTAGCAGTTTGGTGCAACGAAATCATGGGATGTAATCTTATGAAAGTATTTTTTGCATTTCCATGTGTTTATGTGTATGTGCATTTTTTAAAAGAAGAAGGTACTTTCATTATTGAATTTTAGATGGGCAAGTGATCCCAGAAAACTTAAGATTAAGAGGTAAAGTGTTTCTTAACTGTAATTATGCTTTAGATTTACTTGTGACCTTTTTAGAGACATATTTCTGACCTATTAAATGTGAATTATTTTAGGATTGGATGCAGGACATGACTGGCTTTTTTTTTTAAACTTATTCTAATGTGCATTCTTGGTTAGGAACCGTGGGTTTGAAGGAGATGAAAAGGACAAGTAAATGTGAATTCTAATTGTCTTCAATCAAGCAGATGGAAATGAAGATGCTATAACTGTGATAACTGGAGAGGAAAATAATTTAGGTGGATAGAAGTTGGAAATCATAATCTAAAAAATGCTTTGAAGAGTAAAATATTTCTCCTTTTGAATTTATTCTGGTTACTGTTGCCTGAACACTCCCCCCAAAGATCCATATCTATGTTCATTGTATATGAATTAAATCAATACCAATTACATGGATTTTCCCATAAATGTTAGTTGTAAATCTTTTGAGCCATAAAGTTTTGATGGAAAACGTAAAACTCTAGAAAACTATTGGAAATATTAAAGATAACACTTTCCATAAGCTAGTCATTACTGAGCATAGCATATTTTACTTTTATAACTAACACTGAAATAAAGTGTTTCATATGTTGTTTTGCCTCAAATGACTGACTTTAAAATTGGCTTATTGTCTCCTTATTTGGCCATATGTTCGCATCTAAAGCACTGCCTAGAGAGTGCCTATCATGCAAAGGTAAGAAGAGAAAAAAAGACCGGGACGATATCTTGTCCTGAATTTAATGACCTTTGGATTCTGCTATTGCTTTAACACACCTGTCATTCTCAAAATCATCCTCAGAATACACACAGAGACCACCACCATGACCATCAATAACAACAACAAAAAAAACCGACTTGATTTTAAAAAAATATTTTTTTGAAAGAGAGAGAGAGGGAGAGGGAACAAGCACAAGTGGGCCAGAGATGGGGTGTATGTAGAGGCAGAGGGAGAAGCATACTTTCTGCTGAGTAGGGAGTCCCATTGGGACTCTATCCCAGGACCCTGGAATTATGACCTGATCCAAAAGCAGATGCTTAACTGACTGAGCCACACACGCACTTCCAAAACACCTGATTTATAAGAATAGCAAAAAACAAGCCCTGTGGTACCCATGCAATGCTGCGTGTGGTGCCATGTAAATACAAAGAACCCTGTAGATTAATAGTGGTATCCAGCTGCTATTCTTTCTCCCCATTTACCTCTTCAGAATATATTCATATGTTGTATAGGAAGGAAGATCACGATTTTAGAAGAGTGGCATTTATGTGTCTGAGAATACAATTTTCTTGAGAAAAAGCCATTAAATAGTTGCAAAAATATGTATTTTACTGTTCTTTAAAGGGATGCTTATACAAAGTAAAAAAGCAGAACACAGTACTTTAATGTATGCCAATTTGAAAAGATTGAGTAAAGCTTAACATGGTAGCAATGTGGCATTCATTTGATCTGCTTATCACTGGCATTCACCCACATTATTGACCAGGTCAACAGAATTCATGCATGCAGGTGCCTGGCCTATATTCATTTTCCCTAGAAAAACAGTATCTCTGTTTTGTCAGGATTATGCTTTTTCCCTCTTCATTTTAAAGTTTTACTTTAATTAGAATAAATATTAAAAGGATCAATCTGAAAACACTTGGGGTCAGTTAAGTCAATATCTGGCACAATTGAACAAAGAAGACACCCTGTCCGAGCAAGAGGGGATCTGGATGGCCCCCCTGTCTCTCTGCTTAACTAATCAAACCGAAGTTTATTCATTATATAGTTTTTATTTATTTACATTTTCCTTATATAGTTTTTAAATACAATTTTTTGGTACAACCAACCATTCAGTTCAGCGTTTTATAAATAATCATATGAGGGTGAATCATCTCAAACCTTTTTTTCTGGGTTGCTATATGAAGTAATGCAATATCGATGCAGACGACCAAACTAACCAACCAGTCATTTCAAATAAGAACCTCTAATCCCTATTTCCTTAGCCAAGTGAGGTCATTGATAAACTGGATTCTAAGACTTACATTCAATAGAATTAAGTCTAATTATTTACATAATGCACTTTATCATGATGTGGAATTTATGATCTATTTTATGTTTTTACTATTTAACTTGTAACTCATAATCATTAAAAATAGAGGGCATTTTCTCATCCAAAACTCACTCTTAATTTTTTCCCACTTCTTTTTTTTATTTTTATTTTTTAATAA
Source organism: Vulpes lagopus (assembly GCF_018345385.1). Classification (NCBI taxonomy): domain Eukaryota; kingdom Metazoa; phylum Chordata; class Mammalia; order Carnivora; family Canidae; genus Vulpes; species Vulpes lagopus. The sequence goes on from NC_054846.1 coordinate 37,811,534, forward strand.
TAAATTTATTTTTTATTGGTGTTCAATTTTTTTCCCACTTCTTGATAAAATATTTATATTCAAACGAATCCCAATCCAAACAAGCAGATTAAGGTGCCTTCCTCTTGAATTTTACAGATAAATTACAATAGGAAAAGAGCACACCCCTTTTGCCATCATTTTATGGTTAATTTACCTTCTGTATTGTTTTAGAAAACACAGTAGTCTATATCCTAAACTTGAATTTTTCAAAGTTTTTAGGTTTTTGCATTTCTAACTGTTCCAAATAAGGCTTTTTAAAACTGATTCTCTATTTTTAGGCAGAGTAAGCAAAAACGCCTTTAGAATGGGAGAGACAGAAGCACCACTTTTTTTTTTTTTTTTTGTATTCTTACCACAAAAGTAAACTTTCTAATGCAGATAGTGCTGACAATTGCTAGTTCAGAGATTTTGCCACTATTAAATGAAAAAGTACCTGGAATTTCACAAGTAGTTAGTCTCAGGGGAATTGAATGCCTGTGTATGATTAAGGCACAAGCATTTCTTCATTATGATCAAATAATTTCAGGGAATGTCAAGGGCATAAAGGAAGTTCTTGTAATGGGGATAAAATATTTTTGGCACAAAACAGTCCTGTTTCTGAATAAAAACAATGCTGATAATTATTTGACAACAGTCTGAAAAGAGTTCTGAATCTCTGTCTTTACATCACTGTCTCAGTCATCAGAGAGGAAAGTAATTGATCTGTGAATGAGTCTTTGTCTTTTAATAGGGGAAAAAAGTATCACCTATGTGATATTAAAGAAAGAGAATCAGCCACTCTGGTCTGTTCAGAGAAAGCAGGGAGATATTTCCAGCAGAAGAGCTTCCTGGTGTGCCCTAGATGAATGAACAGGCTGTAGGACTTCCCTTTCTCTTCCCAGGCTGTGATGCTCGCCACTGATCAGCCAGGCATGGCAGCGGTGTCTGCTCTTATTGATTAACTCTCGAGGCTGACTTGGAGCCTTGTGCTGTCCAGGTTTCAGATTTGTCCAGCTGGTTCCACACAAAGGAAATACTGGGAGCTGTCGCATTAGAATGTAGCCACAACAGCAGCCCCGTCTTAAAACCTTGCATGGCAACTAATTGCAAGCAGGGTTATTGACTAGCATAGCCTATGGAAATTCTGGAAGCAGCTCCCACAAGTCACTCATGTTTTATGAAGCACAACATATCTTAGGCAATGTGGATTGGAAAGTCTAGAGACTCAGCTACTGAAAATTAGAGTTCAAAATGTTGAAAGAGGGAAGGGCTAACATTCCAGGTAAGAGCTCTGATATGGAGGCCTGGGCAACTAGGTATAGAGGACTTACCTATCGCATCCCTTTAATGAACACCACTTAAGCGGGGTATTTACAGGTATTCATTGACTTACAAAGGGGCTACATCCTAATAAACTGGTTGTGAGCTGAAAATGTCATGTCAAAAATATATCTAACCCACTCAACATGATAGGCAAGCCCAGCCCTACTGACACTGCTCAGAACACTTACATTAGCCTACAGTTGGGCAAAATCACCTAACACAGTCTATAATAAAGTATTTAATGTCTCGTGTAGTTTACTGAACACTGAAAGTGAAAAACAGCATGGCTGTAGGCGTACAGAGTGGTTGTGGGTGGTTGTTTACCCCCATGATCACGTGGCTGACCACTGCCTAGCATCGCAGGGACAACATGATGTCATACATCACTAGCCTGGAAAAAGCTCAAAAATAGAAGTACGGTTTCTACTGAATGCATACAGCTTTTGCATCATCATAAAGTCAAACCATCATAATTTGAACCCACATAAGTCAAACCATCATTAAGCCAGGGACAATCTGTACTGTTTTCACTGAGCCTTAAAGCCAACCAGGTTTTCCTCAGGTCTTTCCTCCTACTTGTCAAGTTTGCGGCTCTACTGTCCTTCCTGCTCTCTTCTATCCTCTTTTCCTTAACACTTACCCATCAGTCAGGGAATAGATAATTAGAAAAGTTTTAGGTTTATTTATTTATTTATTTATTTATTTATTTATTTATTTAGTAAGTTTTAGGCTTTAGCTCCACTCCCAGGAGCAGCTATAGTTTGTTAGCAAATACAGTATTTTTTTTTTTTTTTAATTAGTCTCCATGCCCAGCTCAGAGCGCAAGGTGGGGCTAAACCCATGATCCTAAGATCAAGACTGGAGCTGAGACCAAGAATTGGGTGCTTAGCTGACTGAGCCACTCAGGTGCCCTTACCAGCAAGTACAGTCTTATTTAGCATTTTAAGATTTTACTTATTTATTCACGAGAAACACACAGAGAGGCAGAGACACAGGCAGAGGGAGAAGCAGGTTTGAGCCTGACGTGGGACTGGATCCTGGGACTCCCAGGATCATTCCCTGAGCTGAAGGCAGATGCTTAGCCACTGAGCCATCCAGGTGTCCTGCAAGTACAGTCTTCAATCAGTTCACACCTTTAATCCACAGTGTCTGGGAGGCAGTATATAGGACTTCTTTTCAACTCCACTGCCTCCCCCCTTCTATCCAACTAAAGCAGCTTCCCTTTTTTTTTTTTTTCTGTTTTCAGGTTGAGTAACATTTTGTTAAAAAATGAATTCCAAGTTTACAAGAGGCTATATGCAAATTATATACATAATAAGAGAGAACACTTTGGTCCCGGAGTCAGATTTATTTTTTTTCTTATCACCAGTTCTACTACTTATTACTACATAACTCCACAACTCATCAAGCCAATCTGCACCTTGGTTCCCTTATTTCTAAAGTGGGATTGATAATAGTATCTACCACGTGTAGTTATGAAAATTAAAGACGATAATGAGATGCAATGTGCAGCACAGTTGCTGGCCCAGATGAAGCAATCATTATATTCAGGCATTCTTCAAAGGCTGAAGATGATCCTTATGAACTTGAGGCTTTTGAGAATCCCTAAAAATCAAGCCATATATTAAGTATTTCCCTATTTTTCCTGTGTGTAATACTAGCCTTGAGATGCCAAGGCAAATAAAGCCTGTTTGTTTAGACATGGCCAACGCATTACATACTTCTGTTGCACTCCAAATACATTTCCCAAGCCTATGCCATGTGTAAATGCAGCCACATTGTGGAGATACAGGGTAAATTATAAGATCCAACCAATGAATGCAGAGCTGGAGATGGAAGATGTGGCCTAAAAATTGAGTCAGAATCTAAAAAATTGGGAGCTAAGTATCAAAGGGAAAAATGATGTGTGAGGTATCAACATTTTGTGAGTGGGGATACCAAAATCCCCTTCAACCAGGAGTAGCAATGGTTTTTTTCTATTGGCTTAAAACCAGATCAGTGCCAACCCTCCCTGCCTTCTTTCAGCATAAATACAGCCAGATGACAGATACACGTATGGAGAGCAAGATGGATGGTGGAGGTGACAGACTCAGATACTTCAAGTTAAACAAATTTTATAATCTAGAGAGCAGGAGGGAATGTTAGGGACTGGACTACATGTCTAAATTGATTCAAAATGGTAGTTAAAAAGCAAACAAACGAGGATTCAGATGTGATAATGAAATACCACGTGTCTGGGGGCCAGATTCTTCACACAGGCTGCCAGTTTATCACCACACCCATGCACAATATCTCATCTGTGTCCAGCTAAACTCTTGAGAATCATCTGGCCAGGGAATATTTCTTCAAACACTATTATCTTGGCAAGCTAAGAAGACACTAGACTTATGAAACCTTACAAGTGCTTGGATAATTGCATTTCCCTAAATAGAGAGCCATATAGAAAATTCAGGGAGGGGAAAATACTCTGTGAAAATGCCTTGCAAAATATAATGATGGCTTTCTCTCCCAAGGCAGCTGCCTATCGCTTGGTGAATTCTGTAGTGCTCTGTTGGGCTCCTGGTATGAAGGCTGCATGAAGGAAGAAGTAGGAGGGAGAGTATATTCATTTTCCAGAGCTGCCAAAACAAAGTACCACAGACGAGGTGGCTTAGAGTAACAGAAATGCATTCTCTCACAGATCTGGAAGCTCCAACTCTGAAGGTTCTAGAGAAGAGTCTGTCCCATGCCTTTTCCTTGGTTCTGGTGGTGTTGGGCAATGCTGGGTGCTCCTGGACAAAGATGCATCACTGTAATATCTGTCTTCTCCATCACATGATGTTCCCCCTTAATATGTCTCTGTATCTTCTCTTCCTATAAGAATACCAGTCCTATTGGATTAGGGCCCACCCTGATTCAAGAATACCTCCTCTTAACTTGATTTGATCTTTGAAAACCTTATTTCTAAATAAGGTCACATTGATAGGCGCCAGGGGTTAGTACTTCAACATGTATTTTTGGGAGACGCAATTTAACCCACCACAGAGAAGGTTGAGCTGTGTTCATTTATGTTCAGCTTCCCTGGTGAAATATAAATCTAACACTGTTATGAGTAATAATAGAATATAGATTTTACTGTTTTCCTTCATATTTCTGGAGGAAAATTCAGAAAACTGAAACAGTTAACTGTGTAATTCTGGTCTGATCACTCTCTCAAAAGTCCTTCTAAGGCCTTGTATTTCTTTTAGGATAAATTACAAACTGCTTCAGATGGTAGATCTGATTTTTCATAAGTTTCTTTCTTACCACCGGCTCATCTTTTTCCTAGCACGTTCCACACCCCAGTCATATACGATCACTATATTTATGCTTCTTTGAATGTTCTAAATTCCTTCTAGCCCATTCCTTTGCACATATTGTTGTGTGTCCAGATTGCTCTCCATTCCTCCCCATTCCTCCCTTTGTCTTTGGCTAGAATCTACATATCTTTCAATTCTCAGTTTAGAAAACATTTTCCTTTCCACATTTTCCTTTGTGGATTTGTTTGCCCTGTTTACCCTTGGAACAGCGCTCATGACATTATATTCAAATTCTCTGTTTCCCACATTAGCTTATAAATTCCCCAAGGTTAGATGTTTGTTTTATTCAAAATTATATTTCCTGGAGTCACATAGTGCTTGGCACAGACTCAACAGGCACATTTTTTTTTCCTTTTTAAAGGAAAGAGGAATAGGAGAGAAGTAGACATTGAAAGAGGAAGAAGCATTAGAGGAGAATAAATATATATCTTAATGCCCACACTCTTATTAAATAGGATCAACTAGTTGACCCATTCAATTTGTTCAAACTCATTAAAATGATCTAAACAGAGATGAGCTGACAATCTCTGGGTTCTTTTCAGGGATCACTGATAAATAGATCATTTTAGATCTTTATATAACTTATCTCAATCATAGAGAACCAGTAGAGTTTTGGAGTTCAACACAGGGAACCAAGTTGCCAGGGTTTAAATGCCAGCTCTGCTACTTAGTACCCAAGTGACCATGAGTAATTCACATCTCCTTGCTTCCTTTTCCTCACCTGTAAATTAAGGATGATAATGAGTGATAGTGAGTTATATATTTAGGAATGCTTTGTATCTAGAACAATGCATATCAAAAAGTACGCAGTGATAATTATTACTTTCAACATTTTCTTATTTTATCTAGTTTTTCCACCTGGATGGCTAGTAAGCCATCTTAACCAGCCAGCATTTAAACATTAAAATAAATATTTTCAGCCACCCTCAAAATTAGATGGGGAAATATTATACTTCAGTTTTCCATTAAATATAATACTATAATTCTGATACAAATTCGAAGGACACTATGTGAAAAGGAAATTTGTAGAAATTTGACATTGATTAGCTCAAGGGAGAAAAATTATACAAATAAAGTTTTTAAAATGTGTTGTGGCCAGGAAATTAATAAACTAAATGAATAGAATAGAGCATAATGAATTGAATCATATTTTAAAAATATTTTTTATTTCTACTTCAAAAGAGTAAAATCACTGACTGTCATTCAAGTATATTCCATAAGAGGGCAGTAGCACATTTCCATATCAATAGGTTTTCAAATAATTTCATTCATATTATGTCCAAGTAAATTGACAGTAATAATTGGTGCTTTTGAAGGCGTATATTTATGTAAAAATCTTACTTTTTATGGGTTAAAACTTTATATTTTGGTCTTTTACCTTGCAAATTTAAAAGAAAAAAATTTAATTCTATGTAAAAATAAAACCTTTTTAAAAATATAAAAAGATTAACAAATTGATTCTTAAAAACAAAATACAAATAAACAATAATTAAAAAATCTTGTTTTCCTAAATAAAATCAAATCATCAAGAAAAGTGACATAATGTATTGATATCCCAATAACAATTCTGGGTGTTAATAAATATTTTGAAAACACTTTTTAAAGGTAAAATATAAGAAAAAGAGTTTAAATAGACAAGTTTCCATCCTTGTTTAGATATTTAATGTGTGTGTTTTAGTGTGTAGAATGCCATGAATCATTGAAAATAAATAGTACCTCTTTGTAATAGATAGCCTAGCAAAATAAACTTATTCACATTATTTTGTATAATGTGCTGACAGGTATGTAGCATTGATGTAGATTTATAATGCTTCTTTAAAGTTGTATAGCTAGTTTAGTGGTAGCTGTGTAGGATATGATTTGGGGGTTACATATTCTTGAAGAACACAAATCTGGAGTGTTAATGCTAATATTAAGAAAATTGAACTTGGTGTTAGTAACAATACTACCCAAAATATATTGCAGCAACAAAAACTAACATTTTTTGACTAAGGGCTTGCTACATGCCACATAAAGCTCACAGCAGCATTTTATATTTCTGATCTCATTTATTTTTCACGATGTCTATATGAATTAGCCATCTTAATGCTACGATCACCGTTTTATAATTGTGGATTAAAATCCGTTGCCCAAGTTCACAATACAGGTAAGTGTTAGAATCAGGTCTCCAGGAGCCTGAGACTTTAACCAGTTCGCTGGAATAAAGCATCAGAGATTTGACACATTTTTTTTTAAATAAGAGATTATGAAAACTAGATAGGTGACCTTTTTATACTTTTACTGATGACCAGTGTGTCCCTGTGTGAAAAGGATAGTGGCATTTGAGTTAATACCTAAGAATGATACTGAAATGGTTAAAAGACATGGTGAGATTCCCTCCTTCTTTCTCTCCCCCCCACGTCACCCCCCCCCCCCCCCCCGTTTCCCTTTCTTAGACATTGAGCTTATGCCAAGCCTGCTGGAGGATTGGTAAATACAATATAAGGAGGAGGAGAAAATAAGCTTATAAATACAGGATAATGGGAATAAAGTTCCATGCTATTAAAAATGAAGTTACCAGCATAGAAAGGAAGGCTGGAATTGTAGGTAGCAGTGTGAAGTGAGGATTTAAAAAAATACATTGTAGAGAAGTAGGTGTAGAAATAGTTTTAGATGCATATATGTATATATACACATATATACGTATGTGCACATATATGTGCATGTGTGTATATACACATGAATTTCCCAATAGTTTCCACTGACCCGCCAATGAATAATGATGTTCCAATTGAAAAGAGCACAACTAGCACCCAGACCCTGGTTTATAAATACTATTCTCCATTAAAATGAACCAGAGGATCTTGAAGAAGTGGCTGATTCCAAGGATTGAGCAGGGCAAAAGCAAGATGAGCTCAGGACAACTTGTTGGGCTAGGAACAAGGAGGTGCTCCAAGAATGATGTAGATGAGTCAGAAGGATACAGCAATCCCTTTGGAGAGGCTTCCAGTGACCAGATAAGGGAGAATTTGAGTGTCAAACAAATATCAATAGTAATAATTGTCAACATTTTGAGTAACACAGAAATTCAAATTGCATATATACAAAAAAATTATGTATTAAATTGAAGGGACAAGTTTTTTTTTTTTTTAAAGATTTTATTTATTTATTCGTGAGAGAGAGAGAGGCAGAGACACAGGCAGAGGGAGAAGCAGGCTCCATGCAGGGAGCCCGACGTGGGACTCGATCCTGGGACTCCAGGATCACACCCTGAGCTGAAGGCAGGCGCTAAACCACTGAGCCACCCAGGGATCCCCAACAAGTTCTTTAAGTAGAATGCTAACTACTATGTGTGAAAGGAATGCTGGAATTGGAACATCAGCATTTGGCAATCATACAAATAATTCATATGAGAATCATAAATAGATACAAACATTAATGAGGAATGAGATATTTATAGAATCTCAAAGCACTCTTCTACAAAATAATTAAAGTTATTATTAATAAATACATTAAGTAATGAACTCTATAATGGAGAAATCTGTCACTATCTGAACCAAATTGTAAAAGCTAGCATCATCAGGAATACAATTGGCCATGGTGTACTTTCTAATACAATGTATTAAGGAGAACACAAATCAATATAAAACATTGTACGAAGTAGCTGGCCTGCATTCATTAAGCCTGTCAAAGACATGAAATACAAGGAGAGCCTGAGGAACTGTTCCAGATTTGGAGAGTCTAATGAGACATGTCCATTAAGTATATCATAACATTCTGGATTGGATCTCAGTCCTTTACAGTGTATTAGTAGGATAATCAGTGAAATTTGAATGGGGTTTGTGAATTAGATGGTAATATTTAATCAATTTTAGTCAATGGTAATGTCCCGATTGTAATGACTTTACTATGCTTATGAAGGCGAGTGCTCTAATCTACAGAAAAAGGCATATGGAAGCTCTTAATACTATCCAGCAACTTTTATGTAAATTTGAAATTACTTCAAAAGAAAAAGTAAACAAAAACAACAACAACAAAAACCCACCAAAAACCACTAGGAAATAATTTACCAGGGAGGAAGAACAGCAAATGCCAGACACTAGAGCAGAGAAGGGAGGTAGAGACAGGACGGCAGGATGGCCGAGTGTGCTGAGGGAAAGCATGTGATATGTACCAGGTAAGGCTCGGCAATTATGCAGAAGTTCTGTCTTGCAAGACTATGCTGGACAGAGGCATTTGGGTTTTATCATAAAAGAAAGACGAAGCCCTGAAAGTGTATCATAGGTAATTGTCATGATCTGATTTGTGTTTTAAAACCATACTCTGTGCTGAGTGTGAATTGGCTTGTTGATGGCAGGGTGGGAGGAGAAGTGTAGAAGCAGGAGTAAGGAGGCAGGTCTGTGGGAGATGATGATTGTCTACCCGATGTGACTGTAAGGTTGACGAAAAAGGAGTAGACTTTAGGTTAATATTTTGGATTTGGAAGCTACAGCTACAGGCTTATCTATTGAATGGAAGGATTAAGAATGACCCTAGGGTTCTCTGTAAAATAGGGAGCATGTAAATTACACTCTTTTGGTAGGTCTCAAAGTACGTGCATAGCCTAGGGTCTTGCATACAGGAAATATTCCCGTGTGTTTCCTATGTTTACTGATAATTTTATATCACTTGAAAATAATCAGAAAGGTAGATGTAATTATAGAATAATGCCTCAATAGTGAATGTTTTATGAAGAAATTATACAGGCTTTTTACCTTGAAAATTTTTTAAGTGCTAATGTAAGCTATCGATATGATTGCCTCTATTATTCTGTGACATTTTATGTCATTTGATAACGATTCCATAATGGTTCAGAACGCCCACCCTTTAGTTGCTACTTGATAGTTCCTAGAATTACAATATGGTAGCATTAAAAGTATTTTTTGAAATGACTAATAAAAAAAATACTGTGTTTCAGTATTTTCTGACAAATGATTATCTGATCCATCTCTAAGGATCCAGGTACTAGAAATCTGCATGAATTTCAAAGATTAATCAACAAATATTGATCTCTGTTTCCTTCTTTTGTGCCTCTTTGTGCTTCATCCATTTCTATCGCATGGTTTATGTGGACAGAAGTGTGGGATAGAATGGTATATCAGTCAGAGGTCATTCTAGATTAATGTGACACAGAAAAGACATTTAAATGGATAACTGGAGACTTTCTAAATGACTAGGATATGGAGGGCAGAAAAAGCACTTTCAGGAAATAGAGAAATAATGGTAGAACTGGAAAATCATCACCCATGATCTCAGCTGCTTATAGTACTCATGTGGGTTATTTTCAGTACTCCTGGAAGCCTCTGGAAGCTCCCATTAATGATCCTAAAGGAATAGAACACTGATTTGGTAATAAGAAAAATTCCAATGGCTGCTGAAAATACTCTTCATCTGCTGCTCCTACTGATGCCCACATACCTATTTGCAGCTGCCGAAGAATATTCCCTTTTTTTCACCTCCACCTCCCAGCTGATGAAGAAGTCTGGGAAGTATGGCTTTTGGCTTTCTTGCCCAGTAGCCTTTGGGGGAGGTTTGAAGGATGAACGGTGCTAAGAATCAGTAAATGATATGTATCACAGGTGGATTGATGTTACTCTTTCTTTGAGCTCAATATTCAAATTAATGGCTTGTTATTTTTCCACACCTGCTATTAAAGTCAGTTAAAAGTGAATGTTTTGTTTGTAGTTCTCCAGAATCCCTTAAATCAATACAATGAAAAAGCAAAATGAGGAACTAGGGAATATCTAATCAGGATTACTCAGATTTTTATCATGATGGCAAAGTTAATTTAGTCACTTTTTTGTTATACTTTGGCACACATTTATGGGGAACAAACAACGGAATGTCAAACTCGAAGCCATTAATGAATCTGATAATTCAGTTCCAAGAAGAGCACTTGGTTTAATGACAATTTAGATAATTAACTTGGTAGATAAATTTTATTCAGTTGCCAGATATTTATCGAGCACTTAAATGTATCTGAAACTCTATTAGGTTTTGGAGACACAAAATTTAATAGGCAATGATCTTTATCTATTACACATTCCCAATGCCCTTTACTTAATGTCAGGATCTCAGCTGGTTGAAGTTCTCTAGCTGCTAGTGACCTAAATGTTTGTTTCTGAAGGGTCTGAGTCATGAGTGGACCTGCCTCATTTGTCTGTTTTTCCTAATTTGTTTGTTTTGCTTGACTATTTGTTTGTTTTGCTCTAATTTTCAATTATCTTTACTGATTGGAATGGAAGCAATGAAAAGTAACCCTGGAAAAGCCCAGAGATTCCAGAGAAAGTTCTCTTTCCTCCACTGTATAACAGCAACCACAATTTGTTAGTTAGGATCCATCTCCTGGCCGGTATACTACCCTCTTTACCTCTTTCATGGAGGGCATGGGGAGTGCAAACTGGCCAGGTTTCAGCTTCCAGGACTACGAAAGCAGTGGTGAATTGGAGCAGGTGGAGATGGACTCTCAAGAATTGATTATGTGTGCTATTTCTCACTTTATATTCAGTAACACAACCTTGGAAGCTTGAAATCAGCCTTTGGAAGTATTTTTGCCACAGTAATCAGGAAATACAACAAAACAGAGCCTGTAGAGTTTACCATTTCAGGACTTACTACAAAGCAAGTACTATAGCAGCCGTGCCTGTTTTCCTTAGCATGTTGTGTGTGCACACTAATCACCTTGCCTCCCATTTTTTTTATTCTTTTTTTAAATTCTTTTTTTTAAATAAATTTATTTTTTATTGGTGTTCAATTTGCCAGAATATATAAAATAACACCCAGTGCTCATCCCATCAAGTGTCCTCCTCAGTGCCCATCACCCAGTCACCCCCACTCCCTACCCACATCCCCTTCCACTACCCCTAGTTCGTTTCCCAGAGTTAGGAGTCTTTCATGTTCTGTCTCCCTTTCTGATATTTCCCACTCATTTGTTCTCCTTTCCCCTTTATTCCCTTTCACTATTTTTTTATATTCCCCAAATGAATGAGACCATATAATGTTTGTCCTTCTGCGATTGACTTATTTCACTCAGCATAATACCCTCCAGTTCCATCCACGTTGAAGCAAATGGTGGGTATTTGTCATTTCTAATGGCTGAGTAATATTCCATTGTATACATAAACCACATCTTCTTTATCCATTCATCTTTCGATGGACACCGAGGCTCCTTCCACAGTTTGGCTATTGTGGACATTGCTACTATAAACATCGGGGTGCAGGAGTCCCGGCGTTTCATTGCATCTGTATCTTTGGGGTAAATCCCCAGCAGTGCAATTGCTGGGTCGTATATTGCCTCTTATTCTTATTCTTATCTTTCTTATTTTATTAAGGATTGTGTGGCTAAGTTTATGATATGGTTTTTATTTTTATTTTTTTAAATAAATTAATTTTTTATTGGTGTTCAATTTACCAACATACAGAATAACACCCAGTGCTCATCCTGTCAAGTGCCCCCCTCAGTGCCCGTCACCCAGTCACCCCCATCCCCCGCCCTCCTCCCCTTCCACCACCCCTAGTTCGTTTCCCCAAGTTAGGAGTCTTTTTCTTCTCCCTTCCCTTATATTCCCTTTCACTGTTATTTATATTCCCCAAATGAATGAGAACATACACTGTTTGTCCTTCTCCAATTGACTTACTTCACTCAGCATAATACCTTCCAGTTCCATCCACGTTGAAGCAAATGGTGGGTATTCATCGTTTCTAATGGCTCAGGAATATTCCATTGTATACATAGACCACATCTTCTTTATCCATTCATCTTTCGATGGACACTGAGGCTCCTTCCACAGTTTGGCTATTGTGGACATTGCTACAATAAACATTGGGGTGCAGGTGTCCCGGCGTTTCATTGCATCTGAATCTTTGGGGTAAATCCCCAACAGTGCAATTGCTGGATCATAGGGCAGGTCTATTTTTAACTGTTTGAGGAACCTCCACACAGTTTTCCAGAGTGGCTGCACCAGTTCACATTCCCACCAACAGTGTAAGAGGGTTCCCTTTTCTCCGCATCCTCTCTAACACTTGTGGTTTCCTGCCTTGTTAATTTTCCCCATTCTCACTGGTGTGAGGTGGTATCTCATTGTGGTTTTGATTTGTATTTCCCTGATGGCAAGTGATGCAGAGCTTTTTCTCATGTGCTTGTTGGCCATGTCCATGTCTTCCTCTGTGAGATTTCTCTTCATGTCTTTTGCCCATTTCATGATTGGATCGTTTGTTTCTTTGGTGTTGAGTTTAAGAAGTTCTTTATAGATCCTGGAAACTAGCCCTTTATCTGATATGTCATTTGCAAATATCTTCTCCCATTCTGTAGGTTGTCTTTTAGTTTTGTTGACTGTATCCTTTGCTGTGCAAAAGCTTCTTATCTTGATGAAGTCCCAATAGTTCATTTTTGCTTTTGTTTCTTTTGCCTTTGTGGATGTACCTTGCAAGAAGTTACTGTGGCTGAGTTCAAAAAGGGTGTTGCCTGTGTTCTCCTCTAGGATTTTGATGGAATCTTGTCTCACATTTAGATCTCTCATCCATTTTGAGTTTATCTTTGTGTATGGTGCAAGAGAGTGGTCTAGTTTCATGCTTCTGCACGTGGATGTCCAATTTTCCCAGCACCATTTATTGAAGAGACTGTCTTCCTCCCAATGGATAGTCTTTCCTCCTTTATTGAATATTAGTTGACCATAAAGTTGAGGGTCCACTTCTGGGTTCTCTATTCTGTTCCATTGATCTACGTGTCTGTTTTTGTGCCAGTACCACACTGTCTTGATGACCACAGCTTTGTAGTACAACCTGAAATCTGGCATTGTGATGCCCCCAGATATGGAACTGATATGGTTTTCTTTTTAAAATTCCCCTGGCTATTCAGGGTCTTTTCTGATTCCACACAAATCTTAAAGTAATTTGTTCTAGCTCTCTGAAGAAAGTCCATGGTATTTTGATAGGGATTGCATTAAATGTGTAAATTGCCCTTGGTAACATTGACATTTTCACAATATTACTTCTGCCAATCCATGAGCATGGAGTATTTTTCCATCTCTTTGTGTCTTCCTCAATTTCTTTCAGAAGTATTCTATAGTTTTTAGGGTATAGATCCTTTACCTCTTTGGTTAAGTTTATTCCTAGGTATCTTATGCTTTTGGGTGCAATTGTAAATGGGGTTGACTCCTTAATTTCTCTTTCTTCACTCTCATTGTTAGTGTATAGAAATGCCATTGATTTCTGGGCATTGATTTTGTACCCTTCCATGCTACCAAATTGCTGTATGAGTTCTAGCAATCTTGGGGTGGAGGCTTTTGGGTTTTCTATGTAGAGTAGCATGTCATCGGCAAAGAGGGAGAGTTTGACATCTTCTTTGCCAATTTGAATGCCTTTATTGTCTTTTTGTTGTCTGATTGCTGAGGCGAGGACTTCCAGTACTATGTTGAATAGCAATGGTGAGAGTGGACATCCCTGTCTTGTTCCTGATCTTAGGGGAAAGGCTCCCAGTGCTTCCCCATTGAGAATGATATTTGCTGTGGGCTTTTCGTAGATGGCTTTTAAGATGTCGAGGAATGTTCCCTCTATCCCTACACTCTGAAGAGTTTTGATCAGGAATGGATGCTGTATTTTGTCAAATGCTTTCTCTGCATTAATGAGAGGATCATATGGTTCTTGGTTTTTCTCTTGTTGATATGATGAATCACACTGATTGTTTTACGAGTGTTGAACCAGCCTTGTGTCCCAGGGATAAATCCTACTTTGTCATGGTGAATAATTTTCTTAATGTACTGTTGTATCCTATTGGCTAGTATCTTGTTGAGAATTTTTGCCTCCATGTTCATCAGGGATATTGGTCTGTAATTCTCCTTTTTGGTGGGTTCTTTGTCTGGTTTTGGGATTAAGGTGATGCTGGCCTCATAGAATGAATTTGGAAGTACTCCATCTCTTTCTATCTTTCCAAAAAGCTTTAGTAGAATAGGTATGGTTTCTTCTTTAAACGTTTGATAGAATTCCCCTGGGAAGCCATCTGGCCCTAGACTCTTGTGTCTTGGGAGGTTTTTGATGACTGCTTCAATTTCTTCCCTGGTTATTGGCCTGTCCAGGTTTTCTCTTTCTTCCTGTTCCAGTTTTGGTAGTTTGTGACTTTCCAGGAATGCGTCCATTTCTTCTAGATTGCCTAATTTATTGGCATATAGCTGTTCATAATATGTTTTTAAAATTGTTTGTATTTCCTTGGTGTTGGGAGTGAGCTCTCCTTTCTCATTCATGATTTTATTAATTTGAGTCTTCTCTCTCTTCTTTTTAATAAGGTTGGCTCATGGTTTATCTATCTTATTAATTCTTTCAAAGAACCAACTCCTGGTTCTGTTGATCTGTTCCACAGTTCTTCTGGACTCGATTTCGTTGAGTTCTGCTTGAATTTTAATTAACTCTTTTCTTCTGCTGGGTGTAGGATCTCTCTGCTGTTTTTTCTCTAGGTCCTTTATGTGTAAGGTTAGCTTTTGTATTTGAGTTCTTTCCAGTTTTTGAATGGATGCTTGTATTGCGATGTATTTCCCCCTCAGGACTGCTTTTGCTGCGTCCCAAAGATTTTGAACGGTTGTATCTTCACTCTCATTAGTTTCCATGAATCTTTTTAAGTCTTCCTTAATTTCCTGGTTGACCTTTTCATCTTTTAGCAGGATGGTCCTTAACCTCCACGTGTTTGTGGTCCTTCCAAACTTCTTGTTGTGATTAAATTCTAATTTCAAGGCATTATGGTCTGAGAATATACAGGGGACTATCCCGATCTTTTGGTATCGGTTCAGACCCGATTTGTGACCTAGTATGTGGTCTATTCTGGAGAAAGTTCCATGTGCACTTGAGAAGAATGTGTATTCAGTTGAGTTTGGATGTAAAGTTCTGTAGATATCTGTGAAATCCATCTGGTCCAGTGTATCATTTATAGCTCTCATTTCTTTGGAGATGTTGTGCTTAGAAGACCTATCGAGTATAGAAAGAGCTAGATTGAAGTCACCAAGTATAAGTGTATTATTATCTAAGTATTTCTTCACTTTGGTTATTAATTGATTGACATATTTGGCAGCTCCCTCATTCGGGGCATATATATTGAGGATTGTTAAGTCCTCTTGCTGGATAGATCCTTTAAGTATGAGATAGTGTCCCTCTTCATCTCTCACTACAGTCTTCAGGGTAAATTTTAGTTTATCTGATATAAGGATGGCTACCCCTGCTTTCTTTTGAGGACCATTTGAATGGTAAATGGTTCTCCAACCTTTTATTTTCAGGTTGTAGGTGTCCTTCTGTCTAAAATGAGTCTCTTGTAGACAGCAAATAGATGGGTCTTGTTTTTTTATCCAGTCTGAAACCCTGCGCCTTTTGGTGGGGTCATTAAGCCCGTTCACGTTCAGAGTTATATTGACAGATATGAGTTTAGTGTCATCATGATATCTATTCAGTCCTTGTTTTTGTGGATTGTTCCACTGAACTTCTTCTTAAAGGGGAATTTTAAGTGTTCCCCTTAAAATTTCTTGCAGAGCTGGTTTGGAGGTCACATATTCTTTTAGTTCCTGCCTGTCTTGGAAGCTCTTTATCTCTCCTTCCATTTTGAATGAGAGCCTTGCTGGATAAAGTATTCTCGGTTGCATGTTCTTCTCATTTAGGACCCTGAATATATCCTGCCAGCCCTTTCTGGCCTGCCAGGTCTCTGTGGAGAGGTCTGCTGTTACCCTAATATTCCTCCCCATAAAAGTCAGGGATTTCTTGTCTCTTGCTGCTTTAAGGATCTTCTCTTTATCTTTGGAATTTGCAAGCTTCACTATTAAATGTCGAGGTGTTGAACGTTTTTTTTTTTTATTTTAGGGGGGGATCTCTCTATTTCCTGGATCTGAATGTCTGTTTCCCTTCCGAGATTAGGAAAGTTTTCAGCTAGGATTTGTTCAAATATATATTCTGGCCCTCTGGCCCTTTCGGCGCCCTTGGGAACCCCAATTAAACGTAGGTTTTTCTTCCTCAGGCTGTCGTTTATTTCCCTTAATCTGTCTTCATGGTCTCTTAATTGTCTGTCTCTTTTTTCCTCAGTTTCTCTCTTTGCCATCAACTTGTCTTCTATGTCACTCACTCGTTCTTCCACCTCGTTAACCCTCGTCGTTAGGTTTCTGGTTTGGATTGCATCTCATTCAATTGCTTTTTAATTTCTGCCTGATTGGATCTAAATTCTGCAGTCATGAAGTCTCTTGAGTCCTTTATGGTTTTTTCTAGAGCCACCAGTAGCTGTATAATAGTGCTTCTGAATTGGCTTTCTGACATTGAATTGTAATCCAGATTTTGTAACTCTGTGGGAGAGAGGACTGTTTCTGATTCTTTCTTTTGAGGTGAGGTTTTCCTTCTAGTATTTTGCTCAGTGCAGAGTGGCCAAAAACAAGTTGTATTGGGAACAGGAGCAAAAGAGAGGAGAGAAAGAAGGAAAGAAAAGAGAAAAAGAAAAAAGAAAAAAAGAAAAAGAGGAAAAAAGAAGAAAAAGAGAAAGAAAAAGAAAGAAAGGGGAAAAAAAGGATGGGGGAAGCAAACAGAATTCAAAAAGAAAAAAAAATACCACGGGGGAGTATCCTCTGATTCTGTATACTTTAAGTCCCTTGACTTCCCCTGGACCTGGTCCCTCTCTCTGATCTTCTGGGGGAGGGGCCTGCTGTGCTGATTTTCAGGTGTTAGCACTTGGGGGAGCTGCTCTGCCCCTGCCTGGTGCAGGGCTCAGTGGGGGGTGTTCACCCCGTGAGGCCCCAGGAGGAACAACCCCAGTGGCGGGGCCAGCTCTGGAGCCCTGGAGTCAGCTCCCGCAGTCACTCCGGGGCTCTCCGTCTGCAGGGCCTGGGGGCTCCGGGGCGGGGCCGCTGATCTGCTCAGCTCCAGGCAGGGGCGTCCTTGCTGTCCTGGGCCCTCCCGGCCTCTGCCTGTCCCCGGGGGAGGCCGGATCCTGGGCTGTGTCCCGGCGCCCTGTGCTCCGGGGCGTGCGCTGGTGGATTCGCGCTCCCGCCCCGCAGCCCCCTCCGCGGAGCCGCCGCCCGAGCCCCTCCGAGCTGCTCCGGGTCCCGCCGAGCGCTGCAGCCCTTAGGGAGCTCGGCGCACTGTCCCCGGGCGCAGGTGCCTGTTAGTGTCCCCGGGAGCCCGAGGGCATCCCCGCCCTCCTGGGTCCTGCTCTAACTCCCTGCGAGCCCCTTTCCGCCCGGGAAGGTTGGTGCAGCTCCTGCTCCTCCGGGTCGGGGCTCTACTGTCCTGGGGACACTCGCCCCGGCCTCAGCCCGGCTCCTCGCGGGGCCTCTTCCCCTTGGAGGCCTTTTGTGTCTTTATTCCCCGCCCCCCTTCCCGTCTTCCTACCTTGATAGAAGCACGAACTCTTCTCACTGTAGCGTTCCAGCTGTTCTCTCTTTAAATCTCAGGCCGAATTTGTAGATTTTCAGGATGATTTGAAGGTTATCTAGGTAATTTGGTGGGGACAGGTGATTTGGGGACCCTACTCTTCCACCATCCTGCCCCTCCTCTGATATGGTTTTTAGATTATGGAATATACAGGTAAGAACAGAATATGGGGAGTAATTACAATATCCAGTGGTAGTTGCTATGACCAATTGGATTTGTGTCACCCTTTTTAGAGAGTAGATGAGAACATCTTTATTGTATAAAAGATAATTGAATACTTTTAGGTGAGAGCATAACATTGTTATTGTAGTTATGTGGTGTTCTGGTGTATGGTGAGAGGGTATACAGGTGATGAGTAGCAGAAGGAATTGACCATGCTGGTAATCAATCTATTTTCTCTCATCTCCAAACCCATCCTTTCATTCTGTGCTCTGGGATGGCAGGCTGTTTCTGGCAGTGCTTCCACAGCAATAGCTTCTCAGTCTGGGAACAGAACTTAATTCAAGATTTTAGCTTTTTTTTGTTTTTTTTGTTTTTGTTTTTGTTTTTAACCTATTTCCCAAAACAGTTTCATTACATCTCCTCAGAAGTACAAGTTCCAGCTGAATAGAGCTCTTCCCTTAGAAATCTGGGCTCCATCGTTGCAAAGCACTGGCTCTGAGATCCTGCTGTGCCAAGTGTCAGCCAGGCAGTATCTTCTATTGCAGGCCAGGGGTCCTAGATCTGCTGAGACCCTCCATCAGGCCAGATGCACTATTTACTTTTTAAGAGGACTGAGAGTTCTACAGAAATTCTTCTCCAAGATTCTAAGTTCTAATCCTTTCAACCTTTTCCCCTTCCCCCACCCTAATAATGGTAGCTGCTATTGTTGATAGTGCTGCTATTAACATTGGGGTTCATGTGCCCCTTTGAATGCCTTTTATTTATTTATTTTTAAATATTTTATTTATGAGAGAGAGAGAGGTTGAGAGAGAGAGAGAGAGAAGAGAGAGAGGCAGAGACACAGGCAGAGGGAAAAGTAGGCTCCATGCAGAGCCTGATGTGGGACTCGATCCTGGGTCTCCAGGCTCAGGCCCCAGGCTGAAGGCGGCGCTAAACCACTGAGCCACCTGGGCTGCCTTTAAAAAACAAAAACAAAAACAAAAACAAAAAAAGAACTTTTGAGCTGCCCAAATCTCTTCAACCAATTCTCTTTATTAAATTCTATTACATTAATAAGTGTGGCTTCTGTTTTCTTAAATATACTTTTGTTAATGACACTTGCCATCAACCAATGCATCTAGAAAAATTTTGGAAGTACAGAGTGGAACATATTTGCTTATTCCACTCCATGATTCTTCACAGTTGCAAGACGGAAGATCAAGTTATTGTACATATCTATACATCTTTCTGTTGCACATGTTTAGGCCCCTAGGAGTCTTAGACAGTGGCACAGACAACAGTGATCAAAAAGAAGAAGAAAGATATCTGTGATAGAATAAATAGTTCAACATAATCAAGCTTTATGGGATAGAAAAAGAAAATGATATGGAAATGAAGGCATTGGAGAAGCAGATGACTAAAGAAAGGAGACAAAGAGATGGAAATAGATAAAATGGGGATTTAACAAAAAAGACAATATTCCTATATTTCAATTTGGGGGAACAATTCTAAAGCTATTATGAAGGCCAATATAAAATAAACATGAAAAGACATTTTGCCATACTACCGTATGTTAGCACCATCACTTCATGAAGTAAAAAATTTTAATACAAATGATGGATTAAAATACTATCAAAATCAAAGTCAGTCCTTCCTTTGAAATGACAGTACCTTATCAGTCAAAATAGACATGAACAGACATATTACAGACACTCCTCATAGATCATTCTTCTCTACGATATTCGGGAACAAAAGTAGCTATATGTTTGGCTAATTGGATTAGTTGAAAGCAGACTTCTTTCATGTTCCTTCTCAATTCTCCTACTGCTAAAGAGACTACCACTATTGCAACTTCTTTGCTGATTATGGTTGAAAATTTCTGGATCATTGACCTCCCTAGAAAGATGCTACAATTGCCTCTAAGACATATTGATACGCAAAAGGTCAAACTTTGTTGTGCTATATCTTTGTGGTCCTCATTAAAGGCTACATGTTTATAAGACTCTACTGAAAAATTGGAGGTAACTAGGAAATTTAAGCATAGAAGAAAAATATGAAACTGCACAGTGACTATGGCTTCTATAGTATAATGTGGAAAAAAGTACTGTAATAGGATCATTGTTTTAGACAGGGTTAAAATCAAAGATAGTAATATTTCCTGGGATAAAAGACAATGAATTTTTAAATTATGTAGTTTTGAAGTACATGTAAGGAGAATAAAAGGATAAAATAAACACTCACATATTCCATTCACCCAAATTGAATATTTTGAAGGATTGACTTATCTTGCTTGTTTTAGTCTACAACTTTTTTCTGCAGTATTTAATTAATTAATTAATTAATTAATTAAAGAAAAAAGAGCAGGGGGAGGAGGGGCAGAAGGAGAGAATCTCAAGCAGACTTCTTGCTGAGCATGGAGTCTAATGCAGGGCTCATCCCAGGACCCTGAGGTCATGACCTGAGCTGAAATCACAAGTCAGATGTTTAACCAACTAAGCTACCCAGGGCCAGTTTTCCAAGAGTATTTTAAAGCCAATTTCAGCCATTATATAATTTTATTTTTATTTTTAATAGAAACTTTAGACAGAGGCAGAGACCAATCCACTGTGCTTCTATAATTTACCCTTCCTCCCACTACACACACATACACATAGTTTATTAAACACATTCAGGTTCTATTCCCTATGTTTCAGCCCTTAGTCTTAATACAAATTAGTCTTTCTCTTCTTCCTCCTTTTCTGAAACTCTGAGGAGTTCTAGGCTTCCCATAGTGGGTTTTTGCTTACAACCAAGCGACAGTTACAAAATATAGAGAGATTTTGGCCCCTTTTATTATTCTTGGGCAAAAACAATGGGTCATGATAAAAGGGAATCATAATTCTATCACCTCATTTGAGATAGGGTTAGTGAACAGGTGATCCCTTTCTGTTCTCCAAAAACATTAAAATAGCAAGCAATCAATACTTGTAGCTTGTATTATTATCAATGTACCTTCTGCAAAAGTTTATGCAGATATTAAGGTCAATTGTCAGCAATCAAAAGACGAATCCCAGCTGTATTGTGAGAAGAGGGAAAAAAACATATTTTCTTTTATGATGAGTGTTAGGAAATCCCCCATACTCTTATAAATTATTTAACTAAGGGATTTCCAAAGCATCTGGTCCCTTGTGGACTGACTCTCAGGACCTAGCCATGCTCTACTGTTTCAAAGCCTGCTTGCTTGTCCACCTCCTGAGAAATACGCCCCTTTAAGTTACCAGAGTTCCATTTCCTCTACCTTAGAAAACTCCATCCATAATTGTAGAGTTGAATCTCATTCTAAAATGAGTTTTGCCCCTCCGTTAGCACAGACTGACGTGTGGTTGTTAACGGATAATTCATGTAAAATGTTTCCATAGCCACAAACTCACACCTGACAAATAAATTCAGGATCATTATGGTCCAGGTTCATATTAAATATATGATATTCTTTGCAGGGTGCTTCGTCTATCATGCAGATGCTAACATGTTCTCACCCACACCCATGCCCCTCCTCCCAATTACAGAGGGCTATGGATCAATGGGAAATAGTGCTAATTGATGTGCACTTTTCAAGTCTCGGTCCCTTGTGGATACCTTCTTCTACAAGAACTCCTTTGGGAAGAAAAAAAATACCCTAGATTAGACAGAAGCAGATTGGTGCAGATGAATGGAGTAGGATAAGGATTCATTATCCTCCTGTCCATAGCAATAGGCAGCAATGGACCTAACAATGGACTGACCGCCGCAGTGGGTCAAGAAAAAGAAAAAGGAGAGGGTGAGCACTCAGTTACACACATACTCATGCATTATCCTTATTTTCCCACCTTACTGTGGATCAGAGAAGACTACATCTTAGATCGACAGAAGTACGAAACGTTCGCCCTTAGTATTAAAATTGGATGTGCGATAGTATGACGTTAATTCATGACCATGAAAGTCTTTAATAAATATTAGTTTATGCCTTTATAATAATAGTTTTCAAACTTGACTGTGATTAAAATTACTTCAGAGGCTTATGTTTAAATCGCAGCTTTCTGGGCCCCAGAAATTCGGATTCAAGAAGTCTGAGAGGAACACAGTAATCAGCATAATTTTTAACCAATATCTCTGGGGATCTGGATGCAAATGATCTTCATTCACTGTGAGAAATATTTTGTCCCAGAGTGTAAACATATAAAATCAACTTCAGTAATTGAGAGAAGAAAATGATGTAGTGAGTATGTATCAGGTTCTGCTAACTCAGATGCACGAATTATCTCACTTTACTTCATACTCTCAGGGCTAGCACATGTGAAACATCCCATGGTCCAAAGGATCTTGCTCCCTTAGATCCACTGAACAGCCTTTAGCTTATTCTCTACCCCCACAAAGACCCTTTCCTTGCTTCTGTTCTTCCTCAAAACTTAGGTATTTTTTAAAAGACTTTATTTATTTATTTTGAAAGAGAGAGAGAAGTAAAGAGAGAGCAGGTGCAGGGAGAAGAAGAGAGGGAGGTTAAAAGGAAGAGCAGACTCTGAGCTCTGCAGAACCTGACTCAGGGCTCCATCCCCACCTCCCACAACTGGAGGTCCAGACCTGAGCCAAAACCAGGAGGGACACTTAACAGATTAAGCCCCCCAGATCCCCCAAGCCTTAAGTCTTTAAACTCCCAATAAACTAAAATTTCTGTGTGAGATGAGTAGGGCAGATTGGCTACAAACAATTTTTGGTTTGCTTCTGAGGCAGAGGACCCCAAAGTTATAACTTGATAAAGGGGAATTAACAAGAATAAAAATGCATAACCTATCGAATTACTAAATTATCTTGTCCCCTGAGTAAATTTACTGCTATTGATATTTTTGATGATTATGACAGTGTTCAGACCATCCACAATTCCCGTTGGCATATTAAATTTTTTTTTCTAATTATGGAAGCAATTTATATACATTATACAGAAATTTGGGAAATACTGAAAAATCGTAAAAGTAAATCATTCATAATTCCAGCAACCAGAAAATAATCTAGAAAAATTGTTAATAAGCTTTTTGTAAGCATCCCTAAAATCCCTACACCAAACACTTTATTTCTTTGTTTCCTAAGCAGAATCCTGAAATAACCATACATGAAGCAATCTCATAGGAAAAACCAGTAAAAATAAATATGACATAATGGAGTGTGGAAAATAATAATTGCAGAGATATTTACTTGAGGTTTTCTTCTTGCCTGAAATCATTCCTTTTGCCACAAGACACTGGCATGAGTGCCCAGTTGCACTTAGTGGTCACTATGGTTGATCTCGGAGATAATAAATGGTTTAAAGCAAGTTAAATAGTTTATAGAAAAAATGTAATTTATCTAAATTTTCAAGTAAAGACAGCACTCAGGTACAATATTGGTAGGTTACTAGGCAGTAGTTACATATTATCTGTTTTGTTGTTGTTGTTGTTGTTGTTGTTGTTATTGGTGGTGGTTTGTTTTCTCCTTGACCTGATCCTGTACATTTGCATCTTTTGGCACAGATACTACATTATATGTAGACTAGTCCCACCCAAGGCTCTTGAGGAGTTTAAAATTTTTCTCCATTTCTAGGAACTTTACAGATTCAGAATCTCTTGCGATTAACTTTTTGAATTCTGCATTTTTATTAAATAACATGAGTAATTCCAGTCTGTGGCCAAGTTTGAGAACTACTGAAATAGGGCAAAAGAAGTGATTCTCTTTAAAAATAGTTCTTCAAGGGATGCCTGGGTGGCTCAGTGTGTTAAGAGTCTGCCTTCAGCTCAGATCATGATCCCTGAGGTCCTGGGATAGAGCCCCCCCTTGCATTGGGCTCCCTGCTCAGTGGGGAGTCTGCTTCTCCCTCTGCAATCCCCCCCACTTGTGCTCTCTGGCTGTTTCTCTCTGTCAAATAAATAAACAAAATCTTTAAAAAAATTAATATAGTCTTCAACATATTTGAACTTCCTTTCAGAATCTTTTTCCACAGATGACATCCTTTTGATTGCAAGTGACTCAGTCAAATGTGTGTATTTCTGGTCTTGCAGTAGCTTTATTTTGAAGAAAGATCTGATAATAGCATTTAGAACTGAAAAAAATAGGCAATCATTAATTAGGCCCTTTTCTTTCCAATTTCCTTGAAACCCAAGAAAAGAGATACAACCCATGCTTTTCTTTTACCGAGATAATCCAGAAAAAAATTTTGCCTAAATTATTCAAACTACCTTAGTACCATATTGAAAACTGCTCATTTTATTCTAATTTCTGTTATTATGAAGTGTATTAGGCTTTCTGGTGGTTTTAGTTAAAATAAAAACAGTTTAACTATAATAAATAATCTCTGTAACTCTAAAAATGGAAGAATTTGTGGCATTTCCTTTTGCATCTTTGCCAATAGATCAAATTACAGATAATATGCATCTTTTTATCTTTTCATGCCCTTATACCACTGGGTCTTTGGGAGATGTGGAAGGTGCTGGACAAAGGAGTTAATTCAGGATTGTGCACATTCTAATGAATAATGAGTTAATAAATGGTTAAAGAGTCTGTTTTTCTGAGGCAATCCTAAGGTTTCACCCTAAATTCACAGAACTATAGTGTAGCTGAAATGAAATATTGTCTATAAAAACTCTCTACAAGGACAGAAAAATTTATTGTTTTCAAGAAATGCTTTTTACATGTGGTATATTTTATGTGACAAAGTTTTAAATCAAGTTTGCCTTTATAAGGTGCGGGCCAGTTTTAAAAATTTGTAACAGCATTCTTATGTTTCTTGCAAGATAATTTATGCACTTTGCTCTTCTGAATCAGTTACTTATTTTGATGATTTGTGGCTCAATTAACAATCTTTCATCATTAGAGGTGACCCTACCAACAAGCCATAGCCTTTATTGTACTATATAGAATTGGGTGGGGATCCCTGGGTGGCGCAACGGTTTGGCGCCTGCCTTTGGCCCAGGGCGTGATCCTGGAGACCCGGGATCGAATCCCACATCAGGCTCCCGGTGCATGGAGCCTGCTTCTTCCTCAGCCTGTGTCTCTGCCTCTCTCTCTCTCTCTCTCTCTCTCTCTGTGACTATCATAAATAAATTAAAAAAAAAAAAAAGAATGTTTAAAAAAAAAAAAAAAAGAATTGGGTGATTTAACAAATCAGCCTTGCCCTTTTTTTTTTTTTTTTAAATATATTTTTTTAAATTTTTATTTATTTATGATAGTCACAGAGAGAGAGAGAGAGGCAGAGACACAGGCAGAGGGAGAAGCAGGCTCCATGCACCGGGAGCCCGATGTGGGATTCGATCCTGGGTCTCCAGGATCGTGCCCTGGGCCAAAGGCAGGCGCCAAACCGCTGCGCCACCCAGGGATCCCCAGCCTTGCCCTTTTTTAAACTGAAATTTCTCCCTTGTCATAAAATGTGGACTCTAAATGACGAAGAAACACCTTCAGTTTCAAAATTAAATATCAAATAGACTAACCAGTTTTTCAACCGGCTGTCAGTGCAGAAACAAATGTGAGGCATTGGGAATGGCCTTAATTCATTGTTAACCATGGCCAATATCACAGGAGGCTACTTCTGCAATATTCTTACTCTCAGATGTGGTGTTAAATATGGAATTATAAGTCCTGTTTGCCATGAACCTAAAGAAAAAGATATTCTCTGATATATTTTTTTCATCTCTTGATGGTCATTTTGAGGTTCGTGAGATATCACTGTGACAGCTGTGGACATTAGTGGGGATATGTATATATGGTTTTGATGTTTATTTATTTTTGCTGAATACATCACTGCAATTAACATAGCATATATAGAAATATATACATAAGAATATATATATATATATATATATATATATATATATATATATAATGAAGAAACCCTAAATACCTTTCCTTCAATTCATTTGTTTAATTTAAAATATTTTATTTCAATTATAGGCTGTTGTTTATTTTTAAAAACATAGGTGAGAAAAATTCCGAATGTGTAAGTACAATACTTTGCACTTAATGTAAAGAGAGAAAAGGACAAAATGAAAAGAAGTTACGTTGTTCACCAGATCCTGAGAAATATACTCCCTAAATATTTTTTCTGTATGAATTTGATCATTTTCTAATTTCAAACATGCAAAAGAGCCCACTCATACTTCCAAGCTTGAAGAGAAAAAACCGATTTCAAGAAAGCTTCAGAGAAACTTTTAAAAAATGTTTCACCAATGAATTAACAAATAATTATGTAATTATGATATCAAATTGCATAGAATTAGTATGATAGATTTCTGGCCATGTAACTATTTTTTTTTTTCACATAAACTATTTAACAAATTGTTTCCAGATTATAAAAATAATGTGAGAAAGGATAATAGATTTACATAAGACTTTCCATGAAGCGTTTCTATTGGGGAGATTATTTTATTTTATTGGCTTACATTTCCTTCCATCTAAGAAACAGGTTTGAATACTTGGGCAAACATACTCAGACTATGTGAGAAAAAATTGATTTAAAGAAGTGTATCTTGAACTTGAATGTCCGACGAATCTCTTGAGAAGTTTGTTAAAATATAACTCTTGATTCCACAGTTATCTGATGAGGTCTGAGATTCTGTGTATCTAATATGCTCCCAGATAATGCTATTAATCCTCAAACTATGGTCTGAGGAGCTAGGATTTAAAAAGCAGTGGATCCTATACCTGAGTGTTGAAGTCACCTTGGGAGGTTTTCAACTAAGAGAGGCCAGGGTTATAGACCAAATCCTCACCTAAGTGAGACTTTGACATGTGTACAGTTAATAAGCTCCACCAGTGATTCTGAGTCTCAGCCAGAGTGCTGAACCACTGACTTAGAGGATGCCTTTCTCTGCTGAGAGTGCGCATGGGCACAGGTGTGTGTTGGGAGGAGTGTGGGTGGGGATTTGGAATGAAAGTTTTTAAGAAGTCAAGAGAGAGAAGGTGAATTTCATTCTGAGCAGCTGCATCTCTTGCTTTCAGAGCTTTTTTTTCTTCCCAGAGAAGCACTTGTGAGGCAAAATCAATTTGATACATAGTCACAGCCTCATTATTCATAAGGAAGTGCAAAGATTCGTAAATCATCTCCTAATTCTCTGCCCTCTGCAAATCTTCTCCTGTCATACTGGCTCCCTTGCTATTTCTTGCCATTTTTCCCCTAAACAAACCACCCCCAAATTTTGCACTAGCTGTTTTTCAGCCCGGAATACTCTTACCCCAAATACCCGATGGCAGATCTTTTACCTTTTTCAAGTACTTGGTCAAATACTGTCTCCTCAATAAGTCTTCCTGACCACCCTACTCAAATGACAACTTCCTACCAGCTCCTCTGATCCACCTTATTTACATTACTTTTCTATAGCACATACCACATTCTATCATATGACTTATTTATTATGTTGCTTCTCATTTCTTGGTTCTCACCCCTCTTCTCCGCCATCACTGTAAGATAGTGCCAGACTGCTGGAAAATTTCTATCCCATAGTATGTGTTTCATAATTGAATAAATGCTTATTAATTCAAGTAACACTTGAGAGAGATCTGTAACTGTTCCAGTAAAAGAAGCTCTCATCTTCAAACTTCTATCCTCAACACTCTATTACAGTAGCCTATCACATTTCTTTATTTTACATTCCTCATTTCCTTTCTCTTTATCAATCTCTCCCCCCATACACATACACAATTTTTATTTGTTTTTGAGTTTATTAGAATATACATTTTTTAAGGATAGTGTAGTTTTTCAGAGGTATGTACTAAGCAAACATAACACCTCCTAGCACAGAATAGATGGGTAATAAATATTTGTTGTCTCTTTAAATAATATAAGTGGGGGGAGTTTAAAGATATTTTAGCTTTTCTGCATTGCTATAATGTAACGAATGATTTCTGTTTTATGTTTCTCTGGAGAGAAAAACATTGCCCAACATTGATGGCTGAGTTAGTGCTCTTTTCTCCAAGTGAGCAAGGGCAAACAAATCAGACATTTATTCCCAACATTTATGCTATGATCTTTTCCCAAGCAAGTTTAGAGTATGGTTGTGTCTAATGGGTTGGCTTGTCAAAAAACATCCAGGTATTCAGATTCCTCCTCTCCCACCATCCAATTTTTTTTTTCTCCAAAAGATGTATATCCAGAGTTCTGCTTATGAGGAACTTGTACTGCAGAAAGTCTGGCTCTGCTCAAGGCAAATTCACACAGCTGGCTAAAGTAATCATATGATGGGATGCTGTTTTTGTACTTAATATACTTGTGGTCTATCAAGAGCTCGCTATTTCATAGTTGTTTACTTTTGATCCAATGAGGTCTATATTTTCCATTATATAGCATTTCCGCAACCCCATAGCTCAAGAGATTGCCCATACTGACATGGCCTACATGAGGCATTGATGCATGGTTTTGCTAAACAGACTGGAAACTGGTGTTTCTATGTTGTTTTCTGACCTAGGTCATCCAGTTGTGTTGATTTATTTACATAGTTTGTGGCACAGGAGACCATGCTCAAAGGATCCAAAGATAAATGTGCACTTGTTGTTTCTGTTGATTCAGCTACAAAAACAAGTAGGTATAGGAAAGAAAAGAGGCTCCAATTTCAACTTCAAAACCTCATCGTATCGTGTTCTAAAATTATAGTAACGATTAAATCAAAGTAGTCATTTTAGAGTTGACAAGAGCTAAATACAGGCCATTTTGGGTCTCTTGCTAAGTCTCTTGCCAAACATGTACTATTTACTTTATTCAGTCATTCATCTATTAATTCACTCAAGAATTATTATTGAATCCTGCAATGTACACAATGTTGTGCAAGGCACTTAGTGACATATTTTCAACAATCCTAGTTATGTAAATATGAAAAAAATCCAGAAGAGAAAAAAAATTGAAGTAATGATTGAAGTAATAGATTTAAAACCTTCCGTAAGAATACTCTATCTTTCTTTCAAAATAGACCTTGCTGGTCCATTAAACAATTGTCTAAGTGATTAGTTCCTAGAGAACAGAAAGGGATCAATCTTCAAGCAAATTCTCATTACTAAGAAATATTTTCACTGTTTTCTGAGTGGTGATGGTGCTCGGGTACTTCTCCCCGAGTAAAACTAACCTTAATATAAGGTCTTTAAAAATATCATATTAGCTGCTGAGAGCCAAGCAGAAGTTGGAGTTTTGTGGAGCAGGTTTCTGGTTCTCACTATCATTTTGCACTGCTAGCATTCAGGGCCTTCCATCAGAGTTCTAGAAGTCCTGGAATGGTGGAGAGAGTATCATACACAAACATAATTTTACTGTATCCTAATGACTTTTAAACGTGTACCTAGTCAATTTTGCAGATGAAAAACTCACTTATAATTGCTTGAGACTAGAACCTTCCTGTATGTTACATATAAACAAAAAAATTTGTTTTTGTTATTTTAATTTGCATTGAATTTGTAGAAGTGGAATTATTATTAAAAAATCAAGGGAAAATTATACACTTTTCTGTTTTAGAGTTTACCAAGAGTATGTCATACTGTGTGGGATAAAATAAATAATAATAAGTCCAGTAATAATATTTAAGATAATATAAACAGTACAGGTCAACATCTGTGGTCATGAGTCCACTGTTAATCTACATTCAGTCTCAACTCATCCACTACTTCATATCATTTAATGTGGACTTCCATACTATGTAGCATTAACACAGAGAAAGAAAGCAGAGTTTTATTATACATTTTCATTATAAATTATTTTATTTTTACTTTTCAAATGCTGAAATTCACACATTAGATTATTTTTTTATAGGCAAGTAGTTATTTATCTATGAATTTAATTTCAGGAAAAATGGGGTATTAGAAAATTATAAAAAGAATTTTGTACATATCTGAAAAACTTGAAAACTACAGTAGAGTCAAAAATATTTTTAAAAGTTACATTTTTTTTGTTTTTTTATTTTTATTTTATTTTTTTTAAAGTTACATTTATTTTTAATTAAAATTATTTGAAAGTCCACATCCTGCTATACATAAAATCTGGTAAGGAATAGATAAAATATATACAGGTATGGTAATAAATTATGACAAAATACAATATGTGGCATCATAAAGAAGAAAACATGGCTGGTAAGAGAAGAAGCAGGCCTTGACAGATGAGTAGAGTTAACCAGCAAAGCTGGGAAGAAGATGAGGGAACATGAGGAAAGGTCACACATAAGACAAAATAAAGGACATATTTAGAAAAAGGTAAATGGTCCCAATTTTGGAGGGAAGTTACCTTGGTAGATAAACACTCTTAATTTATTTTCTGTTGGGATCCGTGGGTGGTTCAGTGTTTGAGCGTCTGCCTTCAGTTCAGGTCATGATCCTGAGGTCCTGGGATCGAGTCCCACATCAAGCTCCCTGCATGGAGACTGCTTCTCCCTCTGCCTGTGTCTCTGCCTCTCTCCGTGTGTCCCTCATGAATAAATAAATAACATCTTAAAAAAATTATTTAACGTGAAGTTTCTTGAAGAACACAAATCATAGGCAGGAATAACATTTGGAGTTTCTCATGTAGGAAAGAAATGAATGAATGAAAAGGAAAAGATTGAGAAAAGCCTACCAGAAACAAGTTACACCAAAGCCAATGGAACTAAACTAAGTGGAAAATGAGCACATTATCATATTTTTAAAATTTAAGATAATTTGCATATTTTTAAAACATAGAAATAATTGGATTGCATTTTAAATAATTGCATATGATTCAAATTCCAGACCAATGGGATGAGTAGCAGCCCCTATATTTCAATTCAGTATCTACTGGATTTGTGACTAGACTCAAAACATATTTCTGAAACCCCAATTCATCTGGCTTCCATCACCCTGGTCTGGACTATGTAGAGGCTATGAGACAGTCTGGCTGACCCAAACAGAAACCATCTATGATCTGGCCACATTTATAAGAGTTGAGTCATTAGTGGTGAGAGTACAGACTTGGAGGCTGTGGGAGGCAGGATAATGTCTTTGCAGAAATGTTGATGTCCAAAACCCCAGAACTTGTGAAGATGTTACGTGGCAAAGGAGAAATAAGGTTGCAGATAGAAATAAGGTTGCTAATTGACTGGCTTGAAAATAGTGAGATTATCCTGGGGTTTCCAGGTGAGCCCAGTATAATCACAGAGGCCCTTATGTCAGAAAAGGAAGGGAGAGAAGATAGAATTAGAAGCTGTGGTCAAGGCTCAGGTTGGATGAGATGTGATGTGGGAAAGACTGGAGACTAATCTGGACCCAGAATGTTTGGGTTTAAATCTGAGAAATGCCCCCACAGTAACTGTGGGACTTTGGACAAGTTGCTAAACTTCTCTTTTCTTCCATTTCTCATCTATAAAATAGAGATGATGGGGGGTGCCTGGGTGGCTCAGTTGGTTAAGCGTCTGCCTTTGGCTCATGATCTCAGGCAATAACTATTTTTGTTCACTGTTGTATCCCTCACATCTACAGTTGTGCCTAGAATAGAGTGGAACTCAACCGATATTTGCAAACCGATTAATAAATATATTAATCCAGTTAACGTTGGAGCTTTTACATTGCCTTGTTTCCAAATTTCAACACGATTTCTTTAGCATCAGATTGCCATAGTCCAAGGGTCTGCTAAATTGATCCATGAAATCCCTCCCCACCCATCACTGATTCCTGTGTTACTGCTGCTGCTTTATGCTCTCTTGGCCTCTTCACTTTGAGCTCTGCTTTTACTTGACTGTAATTGCTATGCACTGCACTCTACATCTGCCATTTAATAAGCTATGCTTTACTTTTTGACCACCTGGTCTCCTAAAATCTGTCAGGCTTCATGATTTTCCTTTTATCTTTGCCACCAGGTTTATAAGGCTCAGAGGCTATGCATTAACCATTGGGCAATCGATTGGGATTGGGCAGTGCTTACCCAAACACACACGGGGACATCCATTTCCAGACTTCCACAATCTGTACTACCTGCATTTTTGTTATCAACTCAAAGGGATATTTTACCTCACACTGCTAGCTTAGAGGGGGGTGGATAAATTTCCACATAGAGTTCTACAAGGAACAGCTTCTCCTCAGATAAATCACTATTGGTTTTCTAGTCTCTTTCAGCATTTCATCTTCAAGGTGAAGGAGAATGACTATAAACTTTCGGTCCAACATGATGAATTAGAACCCAAGCTCTAGCAGGTGTTAGATCAGGCCATTTGAGCTTATCTTCATTGGAACTGAAAGCGCTTTCTTGGGCTGGATCTGCTTCTCTCACCCCCACTTTCCATCTCCCTTTACTAGTTAATTCTTGATGATGGTTTGCCTTTCAGCTCAATCATCATTTATTCCTGAATATCATCCCTAAATGTCCAACTTTGGTCAGTTAACCCTTTATATATCTCACGTGGCCTGTGTCAGCTTGCCTATTTGTGGGTTTATTTGATTGGTATCTCTTCCTCAGCTATGAAGCTTCACTCACTATTGTATTTGAGCACAAATAACAAATAATAAAAACAAAGTCAATACTGAAGAACTATTAGTTTTCTTTATTTTCCTCTCTATCACAGAATTTATCATGATGTGTAAATACACTTTGTCTGATTCCTCTTCTAAACTATAAATTTGGGGAGCACAGACTCTGGTTCTATTTCCTAAGA
The DNA here is from genome assembly GCF_018345385.1 of Vulpes lagopus. Classification (NCBI taxonomy): domain Eukaryota; kingdom Metazoa; phylum Chordata; class Mammalia; order Carnivora; family Canidae; genus Vulpes; species Vulpes lagopus. The sequence goes on from NC_054846.1 coordinate 37,844,349, forward strand.
GTTAGTGTAGTTCTACAAACATTACAGGCACTCAAAACCATTTGTTAAATGACTGGCTAAATGAAATTTATGGATTTTCCTCAGTAAATGTCCTTTGCTAACACCAAAATTCTTTCCAAGTACCTCCTCAGTCTATTCAAGAGAAACGTTTACTTCCCTCCCTCTTCACTCCGTTGAGGTTCCCATGGCTGTTGCTTCTAAGGCTCCCTAGAACCCAGGGGACAATGTTGGGCTTAGAGAAGCCTCTCTACATCTTAGATCTTAACATGAAATTCCCAGCTCCTAATTAAACCCTACCATCAAGCAAGCCTACTTTGAAACTTCCCTTCTATTATTTTTTAAAAGTTGAGACATTCTTCCCAGACATTCTTCAGGCTTCCTCCTCAGAGATTCAAAGCACAGGAACTGCTTGTTCTTTTTTATTTTGCCAGGTACATAATAGGCTCACAAATTATTTCATTGAATAAACAGATGAAGGACCCATACATAACCACGAAAATAGAACCCAAAATAGTCACTAGACAGAGAACCAAATGGAATTAGAATTTCATCAATCATTATATAGATTAGAGAAGCCTAACACTACTTTAGTTATGGTCAGTTCCAGGCAATAATACATTTGCCATGGGTTGGGAAAATCATAAATTGAATCTAAACACACAGGATTTTTATTTAGTCATATCCATCAGTGTATGGAGTAGGTATTAAATAGAATTTCTGAATCCCTGGTCAAGGTTAAATATTTCATTAAAATTTACCCCGAAGACTATAGTGAGAGATGAAGAGGGACACTATCTCATACTCAAAGGATCTATCCAACAAGAGGACTTAACACTCCTCAATATATATGCCCCGAATGTGGGAGCTGCCAAATATTTAAACCAATTAATAACCAAACTCAAGAAATACCTTGATAATAATACACTTATACTTGGTGACTTCAATCTAGCTCTTTCTACCCTGGATAGGTCTTCTAAGCACAACATCTCCAAAGAAACGAGAGCTTTAAATGATACACTGGACCAGATGGATTTCACAGATATCTACAGAACTTTACATCCAAACTCAACTGAATACACATTCTTCTCAAGTGCACATGGAACTTTCTCCAGAATAGACCACATACTGGGTCACAAATCGGGTCTGAACCGATACCAAAAGATCGGGATAGTCCCCTGTATATTCTCAGACCATAATGCCTTGAAATTAGAACTTAATCACAACAAGAAATATGGAAGGACCACAAACACGTGGAGGTTAAGGACCATCCTGCTAAAAGATGAAAAGGTCAACCAGGAAATTAAGGAAGAATTAAAAAGATTCATGGAAACTAATGAAAATGAAGATACAACCGTTCAAAATCTTTGGGATGCAGCAAAAGCAGTCCTGAGGGGGAAATACATCGCAATACAAGCATACATTCAAAAACTGGAAAGATCTCAAATTCAAAAGCTCACCTTACACATAAAGGAACTAGAGAAAAAGCAACAAATAGACCCCACCCCCAGCAGAAGAAGAGAGTTAATTAAAATTCGAGCAGAACTCAATGATATCGAGACCAAAAGAACTGTGGAACAGATCAACAGAACCAGGAGTTGGTTCTTTGAAAGAATTAATAAGATAGATAAACCATTAGCCAACCTTATTAAAAAGAAGAGAGAGAAGACTCAAATTAATAAAATCATGAATGAGGGATCCCTGGGTGGCGCAGCGGTTTGGCGCCTGCCTTTGGCCCAGGGCGCGATCCTGGAGACCCGGGATCGAATCCCACGTCAGGCTCCCGGCGCATGGAGCCTGCTTCTCCCTCTGCCTGTGTCTCTGCCTCTCTCTCTTTCTCTCTGTATGACTATCATAAATAAATAAAATTAAAAAAAAAAAAAAAAAAGAAAAAAAAATTCTATAAAAAAAAAAAAAAAAATAAAATAAAATCATGAATGAGAAAGGGGACATCACTACCAACACCAAGGAAATACAAACGATTTTAAAAACATATTATGAACAGCTGTACGCCAATAAATTAGGAAATCTAGAAGAAATGGACGCATTCCTGGAAAGCCACAAACTACCAAAACTGGAGCAGGAAGAAATAGAAAACCTGAACAGGCCAATAACCAGGGAGGAAATTGAAGCAGTCATCAAAAACCTCCCAAGACACAAGAGTCCAGGGCCAGATGGCTTCCCAGGGGAATTCTATCAAACGTTTAAAGAAGAAATCATACCTATTCTACTAAAGCTGTTTGGAAAGATAGAAAGAGATGGAGTACTTCCAAATTCGTTCTACGAGGCCAGCATCACCTTAATTCCGAAACCAGACAAAGACCCCACCAAAAAGGAGAATTACAGACCAATATCCCTGATGAACATGGATGCAAAAATTCTCAACAAGATACTAGCCAATAGGATCCAACAACACATTAAGAAAATTATTCACCATGACCAAGTAGGATTTATCCCTGGGACACAAGGCTGGTTCAACACTCGTAAAACCATCAATGTGATTCATCATATCAGCAAGAGAAAAACCAAGAACCATATGATACTCTCATTAGATGCAGAGAAAGCATTTGACAAAATACAGCATCCATTCCTGATCAAAACCCTTCAGAGTGTTGGGATAGAGGGAACTTTCCTCGACATCTTAAAAGCCATCTACGAAAAGCCCACAGCAAATATCATTCTCAATGGGGAAGCACTGGGAGCCTTTCCCCTAAGATCAGGAACAAGACAGGGATGTCCACTCTCACCACTGCTGTTCAACATAGTTCTGGAAGTCCTAGCCTCAGCAATCAGACAACAAAAAGACATTAAAGGCATTCAAATTGGCAAAGAAGAAGTCAAACTCTCCCTCTTCGCCGATGACATGATACTCTACATAGAAAACCCAAAAGCCTCCACCCCAAGATTGCTAGAACTCATACAGCAATTTGGTAGCGTGGCAGGATACAAAATCAATGCCCAGAAATCAATGGCATTTCTATACACTAACAATGAGACTGAAGAAAGAGAAATTAAGGAGTCAATCCCATTTACAATTGCACCCAAAAGCATAAGATACCTAGGAATAAACCTAACCAAAGAGGTAAAAGATCTATACCCTAAAAACTATAGAACACTTCTGAAAGAAATTGAGGAAGACACAAAGAGATGGAAAAATATTCCATGCTCATGGATTGGCAGAATTAATATTGTAAAAATGTCAATGTTACCCAGGGCAATTTATACGTTTAATGCAATCCCTATCAAAATACCATGGACTTTCTTCAGAGAGTTAGAACAAATTATTTTAAGATTTGTGTGGAATCAGAAAAGACCCCGAATAGCCAGGGGAATTTTAAAAAAGAAAACCTTAGCTGGGGGCATCACAATGCCAGATTTCAGGTTGTATTACAAAGCTGTGGTCATCAAGACAGTGTGGTACTGGCACAAAAACAGACACATAGATCAATGGAACAGAATAGAGAACCCAGAAGTGGACCCTGAAATGTACGGCCATCTAATATTCGATAAAGGAGGAAAGACTATCCATTGGAAGAAAGACAGTCTCTTCAATAAATGGTGCTGGGAAAATTGGACATCCACATGCAGAAGAATGAAACTGGACCACTCTCTTTCACCATACACAAAGATAAACTCAAAATGGATGAGAGATCTAAATGTGAGACAAGATTCCATCAAAATCCTAGAGGAGAACACAGGCAACACCCTTTTTGAACTTGGCCACAGTAACTTCTTGCAAGATACATCCACGAAGGCAAAAGAAACAAAAGCAAAAATGAACTATTGGGACTTCATCAAGATAAGAAGCTTTTGCACAGCAAAGGATACAGTCAACAAAACTAAAAGACAACCTACAGAATGGGAGAAGATATTTGCAAATGACATATCAGATAAAGGGCTAGTTTCCAAAATCTATAAAGAACTTATTAAACTCAACCCCAAAGAAACAAACAATCCAATCATGAAATGGGCAAAAGACATGAAGAGAAATCTCACAGAGGAAGACATGGACATGGCCAACAAGCACATGAGAAAATGCTCTGCATCACTTGCCATCAGGGAAATACAAATCAAAACCACAATGAGATACCACCTCACACCAGTGAGAATGGGGAAAATTAACAAGGCAGGAAACAACAAATGTTGGAGAGGATGCGGAGAAAAGGGAACCCTCTTACACTGTTGGTGGGAATGTGAACTGGTGCAGCCACTCTGGAAAACTGTGTGGAGGTTCCTCAAAGAGTTAAAAATAGACCTGCCCTACGACCCAGCAATTGCACTGTTGGGGATTTACCCCAAAGATTCAGATGCAATGAAACGTCGGGACACCTGCACCCCGATGTTTCTATCAGCAATGGCCACAATAGCCAAACTGTGGAAGGAGCCTCAGTGTCCATCGAAAGATGAATGGATAAAGAAGATGTGGTTTATGTATACAATGGAATATTCCTCAGCAATTAGAAACGACAAATACCCACCATTTGCTTCAACGTGGATGGAACTGGAGGGTATTATGCTGAGTGAAATAAGTCAATCGGAGAAGGACAAACAGTGTATGTTCTCATTCATTTGGGGAATATGAATAATAGTGAAAGGGAATATAAAGGAAGGGAAAAGAAATGTTGGGAAATATCAGGAAGGGAGACAGAACATAAAGACTCCTAACTCGGGGAAACGAACTAGGGGTGGTGGAAGGGGAGGAGGGCGGGTGTTGGAGGGGAATGGGTGACGGGCACTGAGGTGGACACTTGACGGGATGAGCACTGGGTGTTTTTCTGTATGTTGGTAAATTAAACACCAATAAAAGTTAATTAAAAAAAAAAAAAAAGGTTAAATATTTCATTTAACAAAGCTTCCAAATGCATAGAAAAGATAACTTGCTATAAAATTCAACATATAATGACAGTTACACAAGTTACATACAAGCAGGATTACCCAAATTTATTGTGAATTATTTTTAGAACAGAAAATCATGTGAGAATATTATTAATAACATTTTTGAAGAAAGCATATGTACCCACTCTTTTTAAAAATTTTAATATATTTCATTTAAATTCAATTAAATAATATATAGTGTATTATTAGCTTCAGAGGTAGAGTTCAGTGATTCATCGATTGTACATAATACCCAGTAGTCATTACATCACATGCCCTCCTTAATGCCCATCAGCCAGTTACCCCATCCCCTACCCAACTCCTTTGAACAGCCCTAAATTTGTTTCTTATAGTTGAGTCTATTATTGTTTGTCTCCCTTTCTGTTTTTCATCTTATTTAATTTTTCTCTCCATTCCTCTATGATCTGTTTCATTTCTTAAGTTCCACATATAAGTGAAATCATATGATAATTGCCTTCCTCTGATTGACTTTTTTGTTAGCATAATACTACTAGTTCCAACCACGTCAAAACCACAATGAGATACCACCTCACACCAGTCAGAATGGCTAAAATTAACAAGTCGGGAAATCACATATGTTGGCAAGGATGCTAAAAAGGGGAACCCTCTTACACTGCTGGTGAGAAGGCAAGCTAGTATACCCACTCTGGAAAACAGTATGGAGATTCCTCAAAAAGTTGAAAATAGAGCTACCGTATGACTCAGTAATTGCACTACTGGGTATTTACCCAAGAGATACAAACATAGTGATCTGAAGGGGCACCTGCACCCCAATGTTTTCAGCAGCAATGTCCACAATAGGCAAACTATGAAAAGAGGCCAGATGTCCATCGACAGATGAATGGATAAAGAAGATGTGATATATATACACAATGGAATATCACTCAGCCATTAAAAATCAAAATTTACCATTTGTAGCAACTTGGATATATACCCACTCTTAATAATATCTTTAGTCACAGATTTTCAAGTTTTTAATTTTTTGGTTGTTAAAAAAGTTTTGTTTTCCTTTTCTCAGTGCAAGCACAAAACATCATACCAATAATCTTTAAGGATTGACTAATCTCTTTTGATTTTTAAAAAGATTTACTTATTTATTTGAGAGAGAGAGAGAGAGAGAGAGAGAGAGAGAGGATGAGTGGGAGGGGCAGAGGAAGAGGGACAGAAAATTTCAAGTAGACTTCATGCCGAGCATGGGGCCCAATGTGGGACTTGACAGGAGACCCAGACCCTGAGATCACGACCTGAGCTGAAGCTGAATCAGATACTTAACAGACAGTACTAACCAGGCTCCCCAATGTTTTTTGATTTTTAAATCTAAAGCTAGTCACTCAAGTGTGTACTTTGATTGAGGAAATGGAATATAAAGGAAATGTGCTTACTGTTATCATCAAAGATGAAGAGTCACAGGGTTCTAAAATATATAATTCAGGTGAAACTTTGAAGAAGCCAAAGACACAGAGAAAGGCATGAGATATTAAGTTCCTCTTCTCCTTACCTCTCTAGAGGAGAAATAACAGAAAAGTTGCAAAATCTTGTTCTTCTGGATTACCTGTAGAGAAACAAGAAAGTAAGGTTGCAATGATAAGCATTGCACAGTCTCTGAGGTGAGTCATTCTGGAATCTGTATCCTAGAAAAATGGCTCTAAAGGATTGGTAATGAAAAAGTGACACACAGAACTTACCTCTCCTTTCTACTTTACCTCCATCCTGAAATTTTAATCCAGTAGCCTTTACATGACTTCTAGGCAGATGTATTTTGAAAACAAAACAAAACCTCCCTTGATTCTGTTATTTCTCCACTCTTATCCTTCTCCCTCTTGGTTTCAAAGATCACATGCCAATAAGACGAGAAACGATTGATAAGAAAATACTCAATTCATAATAGTCATAATTTTAAATTTCAATCCCCCTTGTTTGTATATTTTATACAAATAATTGTAACAGTTATAATACAGGAAGCACTGCTGTAAGAATTTTACACACACTAACTTTACAATAAACCTATAAGATAACATTACTATCCCCATCATATAGGTAAAAAGCTTTGACATAAGGAAGTTAATTTGCTGAAGCATTTGGAGACAGGATTTGAACTGAAAATGTCTGGCCTCAGAACTTATCATCTTTAGCAGCATAGAACACTCTATAGATGTATAGCATATGCAATAATATTGGTTAGTCTAGTTTTTAATTAAAATGCAGAGACTTTTTCTAATTTTCAATAACAATGATAATATTTCGGCTACTATAAAAGAAAGAAAATAAAGAGAAAATACAATTACTTTCATTTTTGTTTTTGGAAGTTTTTATCCTATAATTTTTCTTTGCTATATTGTTCTTATCTAAAAATCATACTGAAGAATGAAGCTAAATCATTTATTACATAGTTTATCTACTTTAGGTAATGGAATCCAGGGCAAGTCCATAAATCAAATGCAGACAGTAGTTAGTTGGAAATTTTAGGAGCATATAAATGCCAGGATTTTGTGTGTGTATGTGTGTGTGTGTGAGAGCCAAATATCTCTGTAGGTCTTTCAAAATGGAACACTTTTTGTTTTTATTGTTTTTATTATTTGATTAGGGTTATTCATTTTTATAAATTTAAGATAGAAAATTCCATTCAATTCTCTTAGGATTAGGAATGAAGCCTTCTTTAACATCATAGGCTTAAAAAAAATCACAGTATATTTTAACTTCATTCCAAATCTATCTAAACAACAAGTTCTTATAGAAAAAAGAACAAACAGAGTCTGTTTTTTATTTAAGTTATATACATGAGACCAGGGAAATCAATATGCTATAATAAAGATGAAGTTTGGAAAACAATGAATTGTCAAATGATATACTTTCCTCTTTCTAGAGAGCATATCTTTACAGTGTCAACTTCCAACTTGTATTTTTTGGAAGTGGTATATTTCAAGCACCATTTATTTCAACTTGCTACAGACCATTTACCTTAAATTTCATTTGGTGGATAGCTTTTAAGCTTATATTCTAGCCAATTTAGTCCTAATTATTTTTTTCCAAATTTAACTACAGTTAGCTATCTGTTTAAGAACTTGTATCAACTGGACTTCACATTCAAGTGCCCTGTGATGGGCCTTTACTTTGGGATAAATGTGTTCTGGAATGTTCTTTCCCCCTTGTAACTTGGATTTGACTTCACTGTGGCAAAGCTGGTTCTTATTTGGTTTTCATTTATTTGCATTTCATTATTTTTACCTTTTAAACTTTTTAATCTCATTCTTTCCTGTTTTCTAATCCTTTCCAAATGCCAGTCTTAATTTAAAAAAGAAAAAGCCACTTGTGTTTTTTTCTTATGGTGGTACTTTTTCTGTTTTTCTGCATCTATTATTTTTCAGCTTTAAAAAAATTTTAGTAACCTTTCTTTGTATATATTCTTGCTTGCACAGCTGGACACCCAGAAAAATTGACTGCTTGATGGAATTGCTGCAAAAACTAATCCAAAGCAACTTTTGCATAATATGTTAAAGCACTCAGATACTTATTTAGCTATATTTGGCTAAGTTTTGGTAAAATTTATACAGATGTGATTGATAGTTTCACACTTATTCAGATATTTTGACACTAGTTATATAAATCAATAATGGTGGGGGAATTGGAAGATGTTAAAGAGCACAGACTTGCAGCTAGAAGAGTAAGTTCTGAGGTGTAATGAGCAGGATAGTGATAACAATCACTAAACCATATTATAGACTTCAAAATTACTAAGATAACAGATCAATAATTTCATATCAAATTACTATGTTGTACACCTGAAGCTAATATAATATTGCATGTCAACTACATTTCAATAAAAAATTAATAATGGCAGGTTAAGTGGCTTTTGTATTGTTTATTAATTTTCTTGTAATCATATTCCATTATTTCCTTGTTAAATTTATAGAAAGTTACACATTTATAGACAAAGGGCTTAAAGGTATCATTTTGGATGTAGAATTATTAGAGAAACAAAAAAAACGATTTCAGTCATAATTTTTGATAAGTTAGTATCTTGTTTTGAGGCTTTGGCCCTTAACAAAGTGGTTATATTTCAGGTAACTGAGAAGTTTTTAAGGTAACATAAAACCTACTTATCAGGCATGTGAAATCTGTCCAGTTCCGAGAAAGAAATGAACAAAGAATAGTTTTGTTTTATGGATTTTTCACATATTTGGCAAAAATTTATCAAACTAAACAAAGCAAAACAAAAAACCAGTATCTCTTTTTTTTCTAAAACAACTTTGATCTTTCCACCACTAGTTCACATCCTGTTAACCTAGTCTTTTCTATTAGATTTATGAAAAATTGAGTAAATTATTAATCTTATTGTAAAATTACACTGTATTACAATGTGTTTTCTTGGTGGAAGAAATTAATTACATACAAATGTATGTAAAAAATGAATGTATGACTTCCACATCAGCTATGATGGTACAGCTTCTGTTGGACCAAATATACCACAGGTAATAACCATAAACCCTGGAGGAAAATGTATAAAACAATTATCTGAGGGTGGAGAACAAATGAAAGTAGGTAGATACTGAAAAAGAGGGGACACTTGGAAAAAGAGAATGACACTGCGTGTCATTTTTTCTTTTTATATCTTTTACCTGAAGGGCGGGTCCAAGACTATGCATGTGGTCAGTTACAACTGACAAAAAACGCTCTGTCTTGCTGTGTTGGAGGAAAGGACAGGGTTTGAGCCAAACTTACTGGAAAGCTAGGTGAAATCCTAGGAAAAGAAAAGTCAGAGAGAGGGACTGAAGTTCTGTGTACAAACTCTGCCAACATGTCAATTGACCCCCGAGTATGCCTGCATGGGAAAGACTCCAAGCAGCCCTGAAAAGGCCAATGAACTGATCTGAGATTTAATCTATCTTCCACTAAAAGGTAAATAAGAATTTGCAGTTTGAATGGTCAAGTCCCTTGTTAAAAAGCAGAACAAAACAAAACATAAAAAACTTTGAGGAATATAAAAGGCAGAACTTCTACAATGTGTCATTCATAATGTCCAAGTTACAATCTGAAAATACTTACCATGTAATGAATCACAAAATAACATGAGGAGGGAGATTCTTCACAACTTTTGGCTAGGTAGGCTAAGCTTTGTTAGGATATTAAAAAACAACAAAATAAAAACAAAATATAAAAGAATAAGATGAAAAATTAGACCTTATCAAATAAAACTTGTTTTTTTTAAAAGATGTTATTAAAGAAATGCAAATATAAGCTACAGATGTGGAAAAATATTTGAAATATTTGCAAAATTCATATCTGACAAAGGGCTGGTATCCAGAAAATATGAGATCTTCAACAATTCAAAAATAAAAAGATAAACAATATAATATAAATTAGCAAAAAATGTTAGTAGACACTTCACAAATAAAACATAGGAATGAACAATAATCACATGAAAAAAAGTATATAATATACTTGGTTATCATGAAAAATCAGACTAACACTACAGAGAGATACCACAACATATGACCTGAATGGCTAAAATTAGAAAGACTGACAATAATGACTATCGGCAAGATTTTGGAGAAACTGGAACTCTTAGATATTGTTGGTGGGAGTTTAAAATGTTACAATTATTTTGGAAGTTAACTGTGTGTTTATTGAAAACCAAACACATATTTACCCATGATCCAGAAATTCCAATTCCAGGTATTTAGCCAACAGAGTTAATAGCATGTTTACAACAACAACAACAACAACAACAACAACAACAACAAAACACCTGTAAGAATATGTAGAGCTGTTATATTTATAATAACCTAAACTTTCTGGAACCATTCCAAGTAATAGTAAGAGAATAATAAACCATGATATATTTATAAATTGCATGTTACTCAGTAATAAACAGAATGAACTATCAATATATGTAGCAACATGGATGAATTTCAAAAACTGAGTAAAAGAGAAATTGCACAGAAGAATAAATACTGTGTGATTACATTTATTTTTTTTATTGATTTAAGGTTATTTATTTATTTGGGGGAGAGAGAGAGAGTGAGAGAGTGGAGGAAGGGGCAGAGTGAGGGAGAGAATCCCAAGCAGATCCACCACAGAGAGCCCGCCGCAACGATCAATCCCTCCACCCTGAAATCATGACCTCAGCTGAAAACAAGAGTCACTTAACTGTGCCACCTCATTGCCCCTGCATGATTACATTTATAAGAGATTCTAGAATAGGAAAAAATAAATTCAAATTACTATTTGTCTCTGGGGAGTTGGTGCTGCATTGACTTACTGTAAAGAGACATGAGAGAACTTTCTAGGTTGTGGTAATATTCCATATCTTGATTGAATTTTGCAAGTATATTGCAATATACACTAAATGTTTATGCGTTTAATTGCTTATAAATTTTATCTCAAAAGAAAGAAAGCTTAAACTCTAGGTAACTACATCCTCCCTGAAGTCTTAAAAATACATGTACTGATGTCTGCTACTAATTTTGTAAGTGCATCAAAAATAACATAGGTTGATAGAGAGATGAATTGATTAACAAATATGTGTTGAGGCACGTGTAATAAAATATTAGTTATATCACCTGGTACTAGGTATATGGGTATATAATGCAACAGCCTTTTAACTTTTCTGTATGTTATAACTTTTTATTATAATATGTCAGAAAAAAGAAATGAATGCAGAATATGTTTTATTTTACTTAGTTGTTTTGAACATACTTCAGCCTAATGAATGCTTTATTGTGGTTATTCTTGGTAATACAACAGGACTAGAAAAAATTGATATTTTCATCAATAAACATTTAAGTACTATTTGAAGGTGGCATGAGAGTCCTTGATCTATTAAGATAAAAAAGATCCCAGTATAAAAACATGTAGAATGATGTCTGCAGCTTGAAAGAAAATTCTGAATAATTGTTGAGAACCCTTTAAAAAAATGTGACATCGTGGATATTACTAATAGCATAGAGGCTGTATTGTATAGAAAAAAATAGACATCAATCTATCTGAGTTGAAAAGGATTTCTGCAAAGTGAGACTTGATCCAAGGACATTTCAAGAATATGTGATAAAGACTATAAGAAAGTATAAAATAAGAATTCTACTTGCTAAAGTTATGATTTTCTTTCTTAGTGATATATAATATAATGGTGCATCTTATGTCAGATGACATTTTAGAGTTAATGAAATATGGTACTTATGAGTTCCTACTATGTTCTAGACACCATGCTCTTAATAAAACACAATCCCTGCCATTGACAAGTGCAAATTGGGGGCAGGGAATATACCAGGTACATAGATATAATAAATAATATACTTGTGCCTTGTGAGTCCACCCTGTAGTAACATAACCTTACCTGGTCTTGCTGGGAAAATTTCCAAGAAATGGCATATACTTAGTAATGAAGAGTGATTATCAATTCGCCTAGTTGAGAAGACTGGAAGACGGGAAATGGCCGTGTAAACAAATAAGCAGAAAGCATAAAAACATAAAGACATGAAGGAACAAAGTTCTTAAAAGGTGGTGAAAGCTTTCTTATGTGAAGCCTAAGAGTTGTGGGAAGTAGTGTACCAGAAAGGAAAGTTAAAATAACTTTTATAACATGTCCAAAGTCATGGTAAGTGTGCTACTATTAATAGGCCAAATGTTCCCAAATGTGGAGTTGGATGATCCCCATCATGGTGAAGAACAGATTTAAAAAAACCAAAATAAAACAAAACTATTCTCAGGGCAGCTGGGGGAATCAGTTAGGTTAAACAAGTCTGACTCTTGACCCCAGCTCAGGTCTTGATATCAGGTCATGAAGCATTAGGCTTCATGGAGACTATTCTCTTAGTTAGTTTTTATAGCCAAATGATATATTATCCCATTGCTTTTTATTTTTTAGGCACAAACAACAGTTTCCTACAAGTAATCAGTCAAGTCCTTGAGAGTTACTCACATTGGTATTCATACATTGAAATTACAGTAGCACTAGAGTTTCCGAAAACAAAAATCCAATACTCTTCCGTACATAAAGCTACCATTTGATTGTCGTCAGCACTCTACATTTTCCAGGACACAGGCATATATAAAAGCAGAGGGTTGTCATTTCCACAGATTGAAGAAAGATTGTGTCCATTTGTCTGTTGGATGTCTCCTTTATACTGTCTAATGTGTTTTCACTCTAGGCACTCGCATCCCAAGTTTTCAGTCTGTCTAACATCAATTTGTGATGATTTAGTTACTTTGTCTTAAGTTCTAGGTCCAGAAGAGGCATGTGGATCAGACCAAGCCACGTAGAACAGCACAGTGTGCTGGTCACATTGACGGGTTTAGGATGCTTTTAAAACAATTTGGCAGGGACAGGCCTGGACTTCTGTCAATGCACTTTGCTAGGTCAACTGTGCCTTTCATTGTCTTGAGGTCTTTTATGGCTACAAGTGGTAAAAAATTAATAGAAAAGTAAATCATTCATGTCCAAAAAAATATATGTGAATTTTGTCAGGTGGCATGAAATTGATTATTGCCCTGTGGATATTGAGCAGTTCTGCATTCTGAAAAATTCATTTTAGCATTCTAGATTATCTATATGCTGACATGTTCTTTGAATTGGTTGTAACATCTTATTTACTTCATTAGCAAATGAGAAAAAGAAATCTTTGACATTTTATTTTAGTGGTAGTGAAATTTACATTTCAAGAATATTATCTTTGGGCACTATCAATTGCTTGACAATAATTCCATTATTTTTATGAGAAAAATACTCTTTGATCCCACCGAATATCTGTTTTAATTTGGACTGAGAAGCTGTCATCTTGGAATTTTAATTTTTTTCTTTGAATTGGGTTTGTTCATTTTTATGGGGGCGGGGAGGTAACCACTGATTTTAGTTTCTTGTTTTGGTGCATTATCTTAACTGAAAATGAGATTAAATACATTATTTGTCAGAAAAAAAGTATTTTCATCTGCTAAATTAGTAGTTTTACCAAATAGACTATTCTGGTTCAAAATTCATTTTTCCTCTGCTCTGATGTCCTCATCCATCTGGTATTGTACTAAGAAGGATAAAGTCAATTTGATTCTCATTCCTTTATGGTCAGCATTTACTTTTTTTCTCTTTTTGATGGCTTATAGGATTCTCTATGCTTGTTTTATATCCTGAAATTTCATTATGATGTATCTTTTATTCACCCTTCTTGGCACTATATGGATCCTTAAATTCTTTAGTCTTGCAATATTCTTAAGTCTGGGATATTTTCTTCAATTATTTTTGATAGTTTTCCCTATTGTATCAATTCTTTCTTTTTAGAATTTATTATTCCCAAATTGTTGCTTTAAAGTAATATCCTGTTGCTGTTTTATGAGAACAAAATATTCTGGCCTGAACATCCCTGAGGATACTCGATTTTTTAAAAAGTTGTCTTTGTTCCCTGAAATGTTGATATTGTGTAGTGCAAATTGCTGTATTATTTTTGTCCTCTCATACTTCTGATTTTCTTCATATGTCTAATGATTTTTAATACTTTCATCAAGTTTTAGAAGAACTTAAGTTGATTATTCTTGGTGACTGGCATGCGTTTCCTTTGTGTGTAGGTATATGCCATTCTATTTTCTCTGGAGTTCTTTTCTTCCAGAAGATTGGGACTTCCTGAGAAAATATGAATATCGTGTGCTGTTCTACATATGGGCTTCCCTCTAGGCCATGCAATGCAGAGCTGGCCTTTAATGTGGTGCAGACCCAAACCAGATTGGGGAAGCTTTGCCCTGAAGCATGAATACCCTGTTCTGATTTTTCCCCAGTGCTTTGTCCCATTTCTTCAAAAAATACTTAGTTCTTTTTGACTGAAAGCAAATGGTTAGCTTGTACCTAGGAAACAAGGTGATATAATTGATGGATTAGGGAAGAAGAATAAGTAGAAACACCTCTTGCCTTTTAAACATGCTTTCAGTTCACTCTCTTATTTCTTGATTTCTTCTTCTACTTCTCCAATGATCTCAAGCTCAGAGCTCTTTCAGGGTGACAGATTCACTCTTGTTTTTTCTAAATATCCTTTCTGTACTTTCTTTATGCCTTCATTCACTCAAGTTGTTAATAAGATTCTTTTTTGCTTTTATTTCCCAGATTTAAAAACAAGAAATCTCCCCGTTCTACTGATGACTCCTTCCTTTCTTTTTACTATGATAGAAGTTATAGAACTAGTCTCTTTATCTATATAGAAGAGGGAGTCACCTTCACAGTGGCTAAGTATCTTGCTCAAGGTTATCATGAAGGTCATCTATGCCTTCTTAATTGCCTCTGATATTTTCCTTTTGGGAGCTGCTCCCTTAACCAGTTGGAGTTGTCAGTATGGTATTTGGGTCTATGCTACACACCATTCGTGTCATCTATTGTGATTCACTTCAAAGAAGAACATGCAAAAAGTTCCATGCCCATTAGAATCATTCACAAGAAATATTTTTCCCTGAGCTGTAGGAATAGTGTTGGCCTGGAGAAACCAGTCACTATCTTTGATGCCACGAGGAGTGAAACTGTCTGAAAATAAGAACAGTATAGAAGGAAGAAAAGCTGGAGGATGGAGCAAGACTGAGTTGTGGTGACTTTGTGTCCTTGGATACATTTTGTCTCTTCCAGTTATAGGAGTCCATGAATTCTCTTTCTCTGTAAGATACCATAAGTTGAATTTTGTCATTGGTGTCATGCTAGCTTTGATTAATGCAGGTATGCAGTAGGAAAAAAGCGTTATGACTCAGGTAACCTGACTGAAGAACCTGTATTCTCATTCACCGCTGGATACAGCTTCCCCTGCACAGGTAAAGGCTAAATAAAAGAGAAGAATCAGGAAAGCTGATTTCTTGAACCAGCTGGTTGAATATGAGTATAGACTCAAATGAGGCAAAAAGAAGCCTTTTAACTACTTGATTTATCGATAATTTTTTTAACGCACCCAAGATACTCATTTCTGCAACTCAACCTAATAAAAACAAAAAACAAAACAAAACAAAAAACCTAGAATTCAAAGTAGTTATGCATTCCACTGCTGGGTACAGATGATTTGATGGAAAGCAGCTAAACCCTTGTCTAGTAGCAGAGTATTCCCATAGGGAAGCTGTAGTGGAAAATCAAAAATCATTCTGTGATATAATCCTGGGCATGGATATATCGATGCACATTTGCCCTCCATTGATTCAATTTAACACTATAATGAAAATATTTCTAGCTAACTATAATAACTTGGGGAGAAAAGGAAGATTTAGTATCTTACCATGAAATAAATATGTAAATGTTTGGCAGTAGTCTATCTCAGTATATTGAAGGGTAATGAAAACTATATGTAAAGTCTCTAACTTTAAGTTTCTTTAGACTTTTCCTCATTTATTGACACAGAACATTACAAATAAGAAGGAAAATTTACACAAATGCCCTCGATATCAGTAGGAAAAAAGAAAACAATAAACCTAATGATAAATGAAATAAACTTTCCTTACAGCAATTGATTTCTTAACTGTAGACATACAGCAAAATCAGAGCAAGATACTTTCTTAGACCTTTGAAGGTATTAGATTTTGGCGTGGAAGATATCTCCTGGAGAAATATACCATTAAATTAGCTAAGTCACCAAGAGAAAGAAAATTAATTTTCAAAAGTTCCTGTGAACTAAGGGAGCAAACTAACCATTAACTCTGCCCCAACTTAGGAAACTGAACTACTATATTGGAAAATTGTTTCTGCTTTACTGACTTAGAATAAATGTTTGTATAATTATATGTAGCTCAAGTTATTGCAAATTAATGCTCTAGGTTCATGCTCAATTTATATGACTGAGTCTTATTTCATATTGTGCAATAAAATTCTCATTTGATTCCTCATCAAGTTTAAAGATGTTCTAGCTTAGAGCAAATGTAAAATTCACATTGTCAAAAGCTGAGCCCATCTGTCACCACCGGAGGTCATCTGGTTTCATTATTTATTCTGCTGGAATGTGGAGGCAAAAATGAATGTTTCTGGTACTTAAAGTGTTCCACATATATATTTATGGTTGGAACCATATTTATAGTTTTTCATTGTTTTTACATTAAAACACAACCTTAATGCTAGTAACAAAAGGGTCTCTTCTCTCTGAAGTACAGATGTATCTTTTTATATTTCCAGAAAAAGAAGTTAAATCAGAGAGGTATCAAGAGGAAATATGGCACATGATCCAAAATTTTGTTTTCTTCTTTGATTTTTCCCTTTAAAGAGGCTTTATTATTAAATAAAACATCCCCCTCCATCCACTCTATTCCTTTTTTTTTCAAACTCATGTGATGACTCTGTAGTATTAAAAATATAGTTTGTAAGCTAGGCTTCAGTAAATGGCTGCATTATTGGATGACTATAGTTTTGTGTATTCATTAATGATGATGGCAGTGATGGCATTTAAACTTACAAGTTCAGAAATTTTTCTGGGATAGCATTTACTAAGCAAGCCTAAGATAGCCATGAAAGGACATTAATCTTACTCCACAAGTGAAGTGTAAAAGAAATATTACTTTGTATATACCATTAAATCAATTTAGATTTATCTCAGAGTTGCACTTCTCCTATGCTGGATGAGAATTTCATCCCAGTCATTTTAAGGGTATCCTTTTCAACTTTAACTCAGAAATCAGGAGATCTAGACATTACCTCCAAAATGAGATAATGACTTGTAAGCTCCTGTTTACTCTTTACTACTAATATCCTTTTTCTCTAAGTCTGCAGTGTTCTTTTGATGTCCAGCAGTGCTGTGCTTTTGTGCTGGTGAGGGATATAGGAATCTTTGCATCCAGGATCTATTTATTCCTTTCAGATAAAACCACTTTTGTTTTCAAAAGCTGTCACTACTTCCAGTCTTATCCTATGTGGCTTGGATAAAGCTGATTTTATCTTCAAGACCCATAAATATACATATTATCTCAGTCTGGGCAATCAGTACAGCACATTCCTCTGGTTTACAGTGATTGGTTCATAAATGAACATAGGACACGCTCAGGGTAAATGAAATACATGAAAAGCTTTATTTGGAGCAAAAAGCCTAAGAGAATTTCATTCTTTCCTTTAAAATATGAAGTTCAGAGCCCGTACAGTTTGGAGCTGCTTAAGCTATTTTAAAACCAAGAGAGGAGAGCTTACTGAACAACAGCACTGATGTTACAGCAAATAGAATTGAAAGAGAATGGGGAACTGAATCCTGGGACATTATTTCAACTAATAATAATACCTAAACTTTTCTGTCATGTAAGCTCATAGATTGTCTTTCTGTTCAAGATCTGGATCTTTCTGTAACAGATACAGCGGCTCCGTAGCTATGTCATACAACCATTCCTTAAAGATTAAGTCACCTCCCCTGGTCCAGCATGGAGCAGTCCTTAGATAACCATTACCTGTGGAAATTAGAATCTTTTCCTCCATTCCATAATCCGTTTTTCTCTGCCTCTTTGATTCTTAAAGACTCCCTTTCTTCCAAACTTTCCCCCTATCATCTAACATAACCTTTTTTACTGGCTTAGGGCCCAGAGATTTTAAGCTGGCTTTTCTCCTGGAATTAGATCGAACACATTAGGGAATGGTGAAGATGTTGTGGACCTCATAATTTTAACTATGTCAACACTACTGTTGGCCTGTTTCAGCCCCCACTTTTTCAGGAACAGAAACAAAATTTTTAATTCACATGGCAAAAAAATATCTATCATATCACTTTACTTCTGAAGCTTTATACTCCACCAAAAATCCCTAGACTTTTACAAGTCTGGCTATTTACTTTGGTGGAAGACAGAAAAGCTGACAGAGAAAACAATAAAAGGAATAACAGTAGATATTACTGTTTCAATAAATTATCTTCATGCATTGCTCTGGGATGCCAACTAACTAATTTATAATAGGAAATTTTTACTGACATAATTGAATATTTAGTGGTTATGTGTAATTTTCTCACAGCTGAGAAGGTCAACCTATATATTGATCTAAACAGGCCAATCTAGGAGCACTTGGGTGGTTCAGTTGGTTAAGCGTCCAACTCTTGATTTCGGCTCAGGTCATGAGCTCAGGGTTGTGAGATCAAGCCCCTATTGCGCTCCCTGCTCAGCAGGGAGTTTGTTTCTCTCCCTCCCCTCTAGCCCCAACCCACTCTCTCTCTCTCAAATAAATAAATCTTTTTTAAAAAATAAAAATAATAAAAAGATGGGTCAACCTCCCTGATTTCTTGCGCCAACATTCAACTAATCAAAGGCTTCCACCTTTGGATGAGGATTACTGCAGAAAAATTTCCAAGACATAGGAATAGTTAATTATCAGTTCCAAAACAGCAGAAAGAATGTTTTAAATAAGGACTCTCAAAAGATTAGAGAACAATTTATGCCACAAGTGCCCTTTTGAAGACCTATGGTTCTTGGAGACCAAATAAGGGTCATCTTGGCAAGTAGGAGGTGACAATGACACAGGAGGAAGAGAGACATCTGTTTCTTCCCTCTGCAGCCCCTTCTTTTTCTCTCCATATTAGTTTGAGACTGTCATAGCAAAGTACCACAGACTGGGTGACTTAAACATGTAGTTTTTGGGGGTGCTTGGCTGGCTCAGTTGGAAGAGCATGTGACTTTTGATTTTGAGGTTATGAGTTTGAGTCCCACATGGGGTGTGGAGATTACTTTACTAAATAAAACTTTAAAAACAAATCAAAACATTTATTTTCTCATAGTTCTGGAGGCTAGAAGTCTATCCAGATGTCTGTGTCTACAGGGCTGATTTCTTCTGAAGACTTTCTCCTTAACTTGCAGAAGATAGCCATCTTCTTTTGTCTTCATAGGGTCTTTCTTCTGTGGGTGTGCACATCTGTGTCCAAATTTCTTCTTCTTTAAAAACAACAGTCATGCTGGATTAGGACCTGTCCCAAAGACTTTAACTTAATTACTTCTTAAAGACTTTATTTCCAAATATGATTAAGTTCTGAGGAACCGGGGGTGAGGACTTCAACATACAAATGCGGGGAGGGCAGGGGTTACATGTTTAGCGTATAACACCTTTTACTTTGCTCTTTGCCTCATTTGGCCTTATTTGTTATGGCACAAACTCCAAACCTCAATCCCGGGCTTTCTCATTATATTCTCTATAGCTAGTTTTAAATTTAAAAAGCTGGACAATGGAATGTCCAGCCTTATTATGACTTTCCTTTTACTTCTAGTACTTGCTGATTGATCAGATTCAATATTCTCCATTTCTCACTCCATTTCTCCACATTTGCTATTGACACATTACTCTTAAATAAGCCTCATTAATACTTTGTATCTGGATAAACTCAAGATCCTTACATGTTTCAAACAGGATTTTCTTTGACCGCTAATATGGAAGAGGGAGAAATTATGTATATTTTTGTTTAATCAGTGTAGTTTCTTGAACCAATAAAGCCACAATTTATGGAGGAAGTGTAAAATCAAATAAGGACTCAACTGTATCTTTCTGAAGTCACTCTATTTGTCGAACAAGTGCTCTACTAATCTTTCCAATTAACTTGTGGCTGCTGATGACATTGCATTTCTAGTGTCATAGAGATGATAAGTGATCAGACACCAGGGGAATTGCTGCCAAAATAACATTCATTCTTTGATGGCAAATATCACCTGGATATTATATTGCTGAATCTTTTTCTTTTCTTAGAATTCATTACCTACATATTTAAAAAGTACAGTGAAAGGGTTGCTTACTATTTGTGAAGTAGGGGAAAATGTGTCTGAAAATACAACATGTAGAAAAGGGTGTTACTCAAAGGGACAATTTGAGCTGATCTTCAAAATTAATAACAAAATTTTCTGGTCGAGAGTCAGTTAATAGCATAGTATTATAAGTGAGGCCAAATTTTTTAGGAGAAAGGAAACAATTTTGTATGATGTTTAAAATGCTGTCCACAATAATTTAATTATGCCTCAATGCGTCACCTCTACCCTGTTACATTCGTGTTCTAACAAAAACTGTAATTATTTATTGAAAGGTAATATGCACTTTACAAGCACTTCACATACATTATTTAATAAAAGTCCTACATAGGTAGAATGTGATAGGTATTATTATTACACTAATTTTAAAGATGGAAAAAACCAAGGTTTGAGGAGTTTAATAGCCTGACCAAAGTTGCATGCTAGTAAGTGGCAGTAACTAAATTTGAAGCCAGTGTGCTTGTCTTTAGAGCCTGAGCTCTAAACATCATCTTGTTGCCTATTAAGTTTTATTTGATACCTTAGCACAGCTGTATTTTAAAAAATTAGCTCCTGTGTAAATGGAATGTTTCTTAATAGAATGACATGTAATATTTGCAAGAACTCATTATACTGTAACCTAGTCCAAAATTAACAGCCCCTAACAATGCATTACACCATAGTGTCAAAAATAAATGATAATTTTCCAGTGCAAATGCTTTGTATTTTGCCCTGCTTTTTAAATTTTCACCTGAATGAAAAACAATGCATAGCTTTTTTTTTTTTTTTTAAGTTGTCTATTAACAAGGTGTTGTGGTGACTGGGGTTTCAAAACAGTCTTATCACTTTTCCAGCAAGAAGGTTCAAACAAGTTATACACAACTCTGTAAGAGCCAATAAATGTTCTATTATCATAAGATATAATATTTGAAAATCTTACAGTTTACATGTAATTCTCAATCTCAAGGTGTTGATTGCTTTTCTAATAATGAAAAAGGGGAAAATATCTTTAATTAGAAGACCATAATGGGTTTCCTAAAAGAAAGCGGACAAGATCTTAGAGAGTTCATTGTTGATAATTACCATATGCCAACTGCTACTACATATTCAAGTATGGAATATAAATTTTGTGCTGACTGCTGGTGAACTTCTCATGACTTAAAGAGCTGATCCTCCAATGCCAACTGCCTTTAAATTCCTGGTTATAAAAATATATCATTTTTTTTGTCTTATTCACTCAAAATCTGTCCTGCTGTTGATTTCAGGACACAAACAGATATTCTAGTAAGTCCTGCTATCAATATCACATTTATTTTCAACTTGAGCTAATTCAAAGTGTAACTTCATTGAGGATAATTTCAAGCAGTGAAAAGGAGAGTATCTGAAGATACATGTCCTCACTCTACTAGCCATGCCAAGGGGTGAACTGCACGTAGGTGTCGTTGCTCCCATCTGTGGAGTGGGTGGTTTATTCTTCTGTCAAATAAATTTCCATGGACCCAGTAAAGTTAAACTGGCAAGGAAGTCTATTGAAGACTATAACAATAGGTGTTCAAGACTACTACAACAGAGGGTAGACTCAATTGAACTCTGTTCAAACAAAAGACCAGGAAGTTTTTTTAAAAATTTTTTTTATTTTAAGATTTTTTTTATTTATTCATGAGAGAGAGACAGAGAGAGACAGAGAAAGAGAGAGAGGCAGAGACATAGACAGAGGGAGAAGCAGGCTCCATGCAGGAAGACCGACATGGGACTCGATCCAGGGTCTCCAGGATCACACCCTGGCTGAAGGCAGTGCTAAACCACTGAACCCCCCAGGCTGCCCAAGGCCAGGAAGTTTTTAAGTGCAAGGATAGGCTAGTGGAAAAATATTGGAAGACATTAGAGAATATGGTCAATGTAATTAGACCATCAGTGTTTGCTAACTGGCGCTTATAAAAATTAGGCTTCTGGGACATCTGGATGGCTTAGTCAGCTAGGCGTCCAACTCTTGATTTAGGCTCAAGTCAGGAGATGGAGCCCCACCCTGGGCTCTGGGATGGATGTAGGCCTGCTTAGACTCTCTCTTCTTCTCTCTGCCTATTCCCCCACCAGAAGCTCACATGCTTGTATTCTCTTTCTCTAAAAAAAATAAATAAATAAATAAAAAAATTAGGTTTTTACTATCCTACAGAGACTGGGATATAGAGGCCCTGTCTTTCTTGATGATTACATTTCAAAGGGATGGCTCTCAAGTTCTTGACAAACACATTGTTGGATTGTAGAAGATTTGTATCTGAAAGAGGCAGAGGAAAAATGTATAATTTACAAGTATTCTAAAGTAAATGATCTAAGAAAAGGGAGGTCAGGAGCTTATAGTCAAGAAACAAACTCTAAAGTTTTGTCAAACTAAAGGAAATATTAAGTGGATTTTGGCTTTGTATTATCCACCCATATCTTTTCATTGTTTTTCTGTATCAAAACAGTGCATGAGGAAAGACCACAACCGATGCCCATGGAAAGTTTCATGGTTTAGTCCTGAAAGTGGCATAATTCACTTTTGCTATTATTCCCCTGGTTAAATCTCAGACACATGGCCACATTCAACTGCAAACGGGTCTGGGAAAATATGGGTAGCTGTGTGCCCAAGAAGAACATGAAACTAGTTTGATAAACAGTAAAGAAATCTCTGCCAGTTTAAGACAAACATCTAATATATAATTAATTATGCAATTGAATTATCTTACACATTGTTTCTTTATAGACATTTATCATGTTGCTTTGTTTTAATGTTTACTTTCTACACAGGAGCATAAGGCCCTTGAGGGCTGTGCTTTTGTCTTCTATTTTTGTTTTCTTAGATCCAAGAAAAATGTCATGCACATAGAGAGTGTGCTGCCCAGCAAATATTTTGTAGATGAATCATTGCTGGTGAGAGGTGATATTTTTGAGATGACTGTGAAGGTTGCTGCCTTTAATCACACTTCACTCTACCACTTATATTCCCTAAAATATTTAAAGTTAGTATTGCTTGTATAAATTCCAGTTGACAAGTGATGGAATATGTAGTCAACCAATCTTCTTATTTTAGAATGATTTACACTGACTTATTTAGACATGAGTTTTTTTTTAAATCATTTTATAGCTCAGTCAAAATTATTTTTAAAGTGTAATTGAATTTTTATTTTGATCATTTTAATTATTTTCTTTCCATCATTTTTCACTAAACTAATGGCAATACATTAAGAAAATGTAGTCTTCTGTTTATTTTCTTAAGCAGGCACACCCATACTGATTCATGATCCTACACTCTGAATTTCTTAATTAAATAGCATCTGTCACATTTTTCTGCAATATGAGTCACTAGAAAACATCCTTAGTGAGAACCAGAAATAAATAAGTCTATCATCAGAATTCATAGGCAAAGAAAAAGAGACAAATATAAGACCCCTGATATGCTCAAATGTATAGGATATCCTGGGGTGGGAATTTGGTCATTATTTCATACTTTCCATGTGGCATGATCAAGCCTATCTCAGAATCAAATTCCAACTGTATTTCTATGACAGATTATATGCATCATTCATTTTGTCATTCTAAATGCAATCCGATTGCTTATTTAACATAATATCTATAACAAAGTATTAGTATTTTAATTCTTTTGATGACAATTTTTCATTAGAAAAATTAAAATTTAAGGCATATTTTGACAATTGCATAATACATTGGGTCATTATCTTATCATAAATAATATATTTTCATTCTTATGACAATTTAGTTTCAAATATGTACATGTAAATAATTTTCAGAGTCAACTTTATAGGGCTTTATTCTTTTAATTTTTATATTGTTAATTCCATTGTATATCCCATATGGGCAATTCGTTGCCAAGGTAGAAAGTAATAAATCTAGACAAATAGTTGGAATCTATGCTTTTAATCCTTTTCTCTTTCCCCCTTGTCACATAATTTAGAAAATATTTATATCCTAAAAATAATTTTCATTTGTATTATATTTGAATATATATTACTCTTTTAAAATATATCTAAATATTTGTTTTAATAATCCCAGGGCTAAATAAATCAGGCAGTTAACATTTCCATTTTACAGATGGGAGAATGGAAGACCAAGGGATTCAGAAACATGATTGAAATAGCATAGTCAGTATGCTAGATTGTGTTTTCTAAGATGGCTGTAACAAGGTCTTCTGTTCCACTTACTCTTCTTACACAAGTGCAAGTGTCTGTGTTCTTTCACAAGTGCCTATGTTCTTACACATGCTCTTCTTACACAAGTGTAAATGTCTATGTTCACTCCATCCCACATGCTTTTCTTATACAAGTGCAAGTATCTATGTTTCCTGAACCTGGGGAGACTCTGGGCTATAGTGGGATTAAAGCTATGTGACTTCTGAGATTAGGTTTTAAAAGGTAATATCCCTTCTTCTGATGCTTGCAACTCACCTACCATGCTGGGAGGGGAAGCTTAAGCCTTGTTAAAAGGCCTTCTGTGGATGTTATGGCCAACAGCTAACATCAATCAACAGACCCATGAAGAAAGAAGTGTTGTGATTACTCCATCCTCAGCTACCATCTGAGAACAAGTATTTGAGAAATTCCAAATGAGAGCCCAATCAGCCCCTAGAGCTGGGAGCAGATAAGTGATGCAATGATCACTGTTGTTTTAAGTCACTAAATGTTGGCATATGTCCTGTGGGAACAGTTAAGTGGAAAAGCTAGTAAATGTAACTGAGACTATAACCAAAATCTTCTGATTATTTTTTTCAACCTCTTGTGATCTTTTTAGTATGCTACACTGGGTAGTGATGCAGGATCGTTGGGCCCAATGGTTGAGAAATAATTCTTGAGATGTTTTACAGTGCAAAAAAGATCTGTTTATTATATCACAGGGACAGGACCCGTGGGTGGAAAGAGCTGCATCGTGATTGTGAGGAGTGACTGATTACATAGGGTTTTCTATCCTATGGAGGAGAAGGTGACATTAGGGCTCCAGGAAATTGAGTCTATGGGTTCCTGGAGGTCTGGCTAGTATTAAGATTGTGTTTTTCTTGTAAATCATTAAGACAGTTACAAACTATAGTGGAGTTTCATGTCCTACATGACTGCGATCTTTATCAGTTGACCATTTATTTTCCCCCTGCTTTTGTTCTTAGGCAGTTACTGGTGTCTGAGGAAGGACATTGCTATAAATATAGATATATAAATATATATCCATCCCAGATTTTATATATATATATATATATATATATATATAAAACATATATATATATATAAAACATATATAAGACAAGACACACACACACACACACACACACACACATATATATATATATATATATATATATATATATATATATATCTCTTGCCTTAAGTTGAAGAGGGGGGTAGGAGGTGGGATGGTGGGGATAGGGGTGAATGTGAAGCGGTGTCAGCTCCTGTTTTGCCCTCAGCTTGCTTTTTGCCCCCTCATCAGGTAAGATGCCAAGAACTACATAAGAAAAGTCAGGTAAAAAGTGAAAAACTCAATTCTGTAATTATGTATGACTTTGGATATTAACTAAACTCATTGTAGTGATCATTTTGCAATTTATACAGATACTGAAGGTATCTGTATCTGAAGGTGTACTGTTGTACACCTAAAATTTACATAATATTGAATATCCAAATATACCCGATTTTTTAAAAAAATGAAAAATTCAGATACCCATCAGAAAGTTTTATTACACTTATCACAACTTCACAACCAAATGATATAAATCATTCATCTAGTGAATGATGAAGATGGAGTTTTTCTCAGTTCTTGTAGTGACAATTGATGACTATGGGCAAATCATTTCACTTCTGTTTAGCATTAAAATCAAATACTATGGCACACCTCTGACTATCCCCTCAGGCAAGACCTTTACAAGACCTTTACCAGAAAATTAACTGGGGGGCACCTGGGCTCAGTAGGTTAAGTGTCTGCCTTTGATTCGGGTCATGATCCCAGGGTCCTGGACTCAAGTCCTACATGGGGCTCCTGGCTCAGCGGGGAATCTGCTTCTCCTGGGATTCGGGATGTGGGACTTTCTCTCTCTCTCTCCTTCCCTCTCAAATAAATAAAGAAAATCTTCTAAAAAATTAACTGAAGACAACTCTGATGTGCTTTTGAAATACTCAATTTTTGCAGCAGCTTCAGAAGGACTATAGTGGCCCAGAGAACAGTCCTTTATTTTGTGTTCCAATTGCATGCTAATTAGCAGAAAAAACCTCAAAACAAGACAACGAAACCACAAACAAAGCAAACTAAAACAAACAAAGAAACCCCAAACTAAGAAGTACTTATGGCTATGGAGACTCAGTAAAATTCTTAGGAGTTTATAAATTTTATTTTTATTCTCATTATTTCAATCTGTTATAAACTTAACCTAAGGAATCAAATCTTTAATTAAAAAAATCCTACTCCATAATGGTATAAATATTTGTTGTTTCCAAGTAAAAATATCTCAAATATAATTTACACACTTACTGGACTTAGTACATTTTAAAATCATTGAGGCTCAGTCATGTTTGAGGCTCAGTCATGTTTTTTTATACCAAAAAAAGACAGTACAAGAAGAAAATAAATTCAAGGTTCATTACGTTTGAATGGAAACCAAAGATCTGATTCTATGCACAAGATGTGTGCTAAATTATGTTGGTGGGTACCTTGATCTGCTTTTGTGAGAGGTTTCTTCTACCCAACAAAATAGATAATAACCATGATTCTACATGCTGGTTTGCATTTCTTCCAGAGAGAGAGAGAGAGAGAACAAGCAGGGGGAGAGGCAGAAGCAGACTCCCTGCTAAGCAGGGATTCCTGATGTGGGGCTTCCCAGAAAAGAAGGAAAAAATCCAAAGAAGTGAGCAGATTGACAGTTTATGCATCATTTTAACAGAACACGCTGAATTATGGAGATGTGACTAGCCAAAGGAAAGAGAGTTTGGGCTTATAGGGCCAGCACATCCTAGGAAGGTGACTACGAGGCACACAGGGGAACTCATGGGAGATACAGTTTATTTTAGTAAGGTCTGTTTCTGCAGACTCATCTTGGCATCTACCCTTTGTCTTTGGTGATTGAGGGCTTGCTTCTCTTGGTACAGGGAGGGCACCTCTCTAAGGGAAAATATACAGCCTGCCTCAGGGAGATAGGGGGATGATGGAGAGCTTGGCCTGCGACTGCTGCCTCTCAATTGCCTTTAGCTCAAAAGAATCAATATGCCAAAGTCGCATATTTTGGGGTGACACATTCTGATTCCTTTCACCTGGTTTATCTACTTATTACTCTTTTAGCATCTATTGATTCTTTAATTTTATCATCATTCCATTGTGTGACTCCTCTGGAATCAATGCAAACTGCCATGGGGGGGAACCTCTGTGTCGATCCTGGCTGCTCCTGTATTGACAGTTCTTAAAACAGCGTAAGTGCCCGCTGCAGTGATTTATACATCCCTCTGTTTCTTTCTCCTACCCATCTGAACATTTCCTTTGATTCTTTCAAGATCTGTTGTTTTCTCTCTTCTTTGCAAAGGTAAAGATATTGAAAGAACAGACTAGACTGTCAGGGGCAATCATTTTCATAGGGTATAACTTTGACAGAAAAAAATTGAATATCATCTCGAACATCTTAAAGACCACATAATATTATAATTAAGACTGCAAGTTCTAGAGCTCCATTACCTGCCTTGAGTCCTGTTGTCACCATTTTTTAGGGGTATATCTTGGGCAGATTGTTTAATCCACTTGAAGCTCCAATCTTCTACCTTTAAAGTGAGATGATGGGGTTTCTGGGTGGCTCAGTTGGTTAAGCTTCTGCCTTCAGCTCAGGTCATGGTCCCAGGGACCTGGGATCAGATTGAGCCCTACATTGGGCATCCAGCTCAGTGGGGAGTCTGCTTCTCCCTCTCCTTCTGCCCCTCCTCCTGCAATGCTCTCTCATTTTATCTCAAATAAATAAATAAAATCTTAAAAAAAATAAAGTGAGATGATAATAGTTTCTGCCTTATAGAGGTGGTCATAATGATTAAATCAATCAATATATTACTTCTAAAAGTAAAGCTGTTGAAAGATAGCCTGACAGTCAATAAATATTAGTTTTCTTTTCCTTTTAGAGAAATTATTAACAGTTTCAAAAGGAGTACAGAGCACTGGATGGACAATTTAGCTAAACTAACGTGAAATTTAGCAACCAATCTGCTGAAAATAACAATAGCTTACACTTAGGTAGTGCATGTGAGATTGTTTCTGGTAGTGCTCTGATTGCCCTAAAATGTGTTAACCTCCTATAATTCTCCTACCAGTGTTCTGAATAAGCTACTAACATTGTCGCCATTTTAACATTGTGGAATCAGAGACACAGATCATGTGAATAAGAAGTGACAGACCCAGAATTTGAACCTTGGTCGATAGAACTCTAGAGTTCTTGTTCTTAAACAGTAGGTCATACTACTCTTTCAAACCAACCAACCAACCAACCCAAAAAACCTCTCTTCAATCAATATGGATTGTGGAACTATAACTGATGAATTACTTATTGTTTAATATTTCATATGAAGATTTCTAGTTTATATTCAGTGAAAACATGTTTAGCATTTTTCCTCCCACCTATTACAGGTGTATCATTTAATAAGTATATATAGGTCATTAATAATTTATAAAGAGAAAATATTAAAATTTACCGTTAAATTGTTTCTTCAAGCCATAGAGGATGTAAAATAATCGAAAAATATTTAGCATTCATTGGAATTTGTAATAATTTCCAGTTTATTTGACATATAATATTTCTATTTAAAATGTTCTCAGATCAGGATAAGGTTAGATGCAATTTAGGATATCCAAATATGTAAGTGCCTTGTATATAATAGGTACTCTTAATAGTATGAGTTTTTCAGGAAAATTCTCTTTCTTGGAGAATCCCTCTTTACATCTACTCCTTTGGAAGAAGACTATCTCCCTTTATTTGACAGTTTCCATTAAATTACCCTAAGCTTGTGAACCTAACTAAAAGTAGGCTCATGTATATACAAAAGTAGGCTTATATAACTTGCTTATCATATGGCTGTCTGGATTTTATAAAGACTATACTAAAGAAGGAATGTAACTGGAGATTTTACAATAGTGTGAAAGGACCTAGTGGGCTGTGTTTGCTTTGAGAGTTCAACCCCAAAGTCATAGAACTATGTTTCAATTATCCAATTATCAATAAAAAGAAGAGACTAATCTCTCTCTCCTCCCTCCCACCCCCCGTGCAGCCTGAGGTTATAGGATCACACTCCTCATTATGTGATGCTGCTGTTGCACCTCTTCCACTTACTGATTCACCTGATTTTCCTCAGTGATGTCCATTCTTCCACCAATCTGCAGCATACTCAGTTGTTTCAGTTATCTCTTTCTCTGCAACAAACAATTCCAAAATGTAGTGACTTAAAATAACAACTTTACTTAATCCAAGATTCTGTAGTCAGAAATTTGGGCAGAGAAGGATAAAAATAACTAATTTTACTCCATGACATTGGATATCTCAGGTGGGCCACCTTGAACGGGTGGGGGCTGGCTGCTGTAGCTCAGTTGAGGCCAGATGTTTAGGGATTTTGTGTTTGTGATATAGCTGGGTTCTTCCATTCTGCTATATAGGACCTCTCCATGTAGCTAGTGTGTACTTCCTTGTAGAAAGATGGTCTTACAGTCACAAGGGGGGGGGGCATTACATGAGGGCTAAACCCGATGTGTACATGCCTAGAAAGTTTCTGCTTGTGTCACAGTCTCTAATGTCCCTTTGACCAAAGCAAGTTGCATAGCTGACTCCAGAGTCAATGTGAGTAGACTGTATAAGGCTGTGAAAACTGGAAGGCATGGATCTGTGGCAGCAACCAATATAACTGTGTACCTCAGTCCATCCTTTGAAGTCTAATAATTCACAGCCCCTTCCATATGCAAAATAGATTCTTTCCAACCCAAGACCCTCAATATCATAGTTCTGTATGCTATCAATATTGTCCTCGCTCCTGGGTACCAGGCAGTGGCTCTCATCTGAATCAGTTTCAGGTACACATGAGGATCCTTGGACATAGTTTCTTGGGGGCAGCTACTTAGGTGTGAATTCTTCTCAGTTCAGACATCTGTGAGCTAAAAGGGGAAGTTTTCTAAAATTAAAAAAAAATAAAATTAAAAAAGGGAAGTTTTCTGCCTCCATACACCCCACATTTAATGATGAAACAGTGATAGGAAGACTGTAGCACACACTCCTATTAAAAAAAAAGAAAAGTGGGAGAACATACAAAATATGGCAGTCGCTGGTCCATGGTACTTCTGAAATCATCCTGTTCCATATTGTCAGGTGACTATCATTCAGGAGGTAGAAAATGGTCCTTGACTAGAGGCCGGTTCTGCTCCATGGAGTGATTCTTCTGGGGTTTTTTCCTTCTCTTTGAGTCTGTCTTTGTTTTTCATAGGAAATGATATACGTATGAAAGTCGGCTTCCTAGTCCCAAGGTCAATTCCACGTTTTAGGTGTTTGTTATAGCACCACTACACTCTGGTATTAATTTCTCTTAAAGTTTTCTATTGTCACAAGCTGTATGACCCCCAAGCAAAGCTTAGTCTATCAAAGCAAGAAATATTTTTTAAAGATTTTATTTATTTATTCATGAGAGAGAGAGAAAGAGAGACAGAGACACAGGCAGAGGGAGAAGCAGGCTCTACACAGGGAGCCCAATGTGGCACTCGATCCCAGGACCCCAGGATCATGACCTGAGCCGAAGGCAGATGCTCAATCACTGAGCCACCTAGGAGTCCCTAAAGCAAGAAATACTTTAAGTAAAGTTCAGAATTCTGTGGGTCAGAATTTCAGACAAAGAACAGTAGAGACAGTATCTGCTTTATAATGTTTGTGGCCTAAACTGCTAGGGCTTGAGTGGCAAGAGCTGATGGAAAAAGATTCACTGGAACATACATCTGGGGCCTGGGATCTGGAGCCTGGATGTCCATTTGATTCCCTGGTTCTTCTTCATTGGCTTTTCCATGTGGCTAGCTTGACTTTTCTCATAGTGGTCCCAGAGATCCAAGAGGTAATATCTCAAGAGGACAAATTCTGTACAAGCACTTACCAACGCTCTGCTTGCATCACACTTATTAATGTCCCGCTGGTATGCAAACCACATGGTCAACCTCAGAATCACCATGGATGAGAAACAAGAGTATAAATAAGTGTGGTTTATTGGAAAACACCAATGAAACAGTTCACTCTACCTACTTGAGCAACCATCAAAACCATCAAAAACTTAATTGAATTGTGCTTTTTACCCACATCTTGAAGAAAAAGAACATGTCAATTCACCTCATGTACCAGAAGTTTGTTAACTCGATTCAAATAGGGCTCAATTAATATTTATTGGATAAGCTGAGTGTCTAAAATTACATTAGCATTTCTAAGATGTGAGCTGCAAATTCAATCTTGGAGGAAGCAAAAAAAAGGGTTTCCCAATTGAATTCTACAGTAAATTGGTTATATTATTTCCCATACTCTGTTTTTCTCTGTATATACACCTTTTATGATGCAACTTTTATTAAGAAATGTTTTTATCAAGAGGTGGAATCTATTTGTCTATCCCTTGAATCTTTGCTGCACTTGTGACTTACTTTGGCCAATAGAATACAGCGGATGTGATATTTTGTCATTTCTAAGTGCAGGCTCAGTAGCATGCTTTCAATCTCCCTTCTATAATCTACCTCTATTAGGACTCTGAGCTCAGGTTTCCTTGCTGGAGAATGAAAGACATGAAGCAGAGTTAAGTTGCCTCAGCTGAGCACACTAGACTAGGTAGTGTCTAGATAGTCTCTCATTGCTGATGAGAAGCATGGTGAGCTCAGAGATCAATAGAGCACAGTCAGAATGAGCAGAATTGTTTGAAAATCCATAGATTCAAAATTTTGAGGTGGTTTGTATTACATCAATAGATTACTGAAACAAATATCCTAAGAATTTACAACACGGATAAACAATATTAACTATAAGAAAAGAAACTAGAGATTCAAAACAGCAGTTAAAAAAAAAACATGATGCCAGCAGGCCAAGTCTGAGGACTCAGATGGGGTCCTGCGGGACCAGCCAAAGGGTCCCTGGCTGTGCGTAGAATGGAGATCAAACACAAACGAGTAGGAGGTAAAAGCAGTTTATTGAAGGTATAGAGAAACCAGATAACAGACAATGTCTGGGAGACTCAGAAAAGAAAGGAAGGAGTCTCCTCTTTGCTTGGGGTCTGAGAGTTTTTGCTGAAGATGGTGGTCTGTTGTACACGTCCACTCAAACTTCCAGGAACTTGGTAGAACAAAGACTGCTCAGGTATTATTGGAGCCAGGGGACCTTGGCATTGAGATGTCTAGTGCCAGTGGTAAGGAATACACATATGATAGCTTTGTCTGGTTATTCTTACCTGGTCCTTCCTTAGATACTATTTATCCTAGATAAGTCATGGACTCCTTGTCCCTTACAAGGGGGGCATATGATATTCACATTCTGAGGCATGTGTAGAGTGATGTGAGGGTTCAGGTCCTAACAAGAATAGAAACAGGAAAAGGAGAAAAAAAAACACCCAGATTTTTATGGAGTCCTTCAGTTTCTCTGTCTCAAACATAATTCTGCTGGTCAACTTTCCTCAACTTGGCTACAGAACTTCAAAAGTCCTTCCTTGTTTTTGTTTTGTTTTGTTTAAATAAATGAAAGGCTACCTTTCTGCTGTAATAGTCTATAGAGCACATTTTGGAAATTTCTGTGGAATTCAAAGAAATATAACATTGAAAAGATAATCTATCAGATGATATAAAGTAATGACCAGTTTTTAGGGTTTCCACTTGCTTTGAAATGACTAATTTAATTAGACTGAACTTGGTCAGGTTTATTATATGTCTTTTCTTAAAGTAATTATTTTCTCCCTTTCCTGTTTTTGCTACAGATGTCTTCAATTCTCAAAGTTTTGATACAAAAAATTTTAAAAGGCCATTTTATGCCAGACATATGTGAGGATTAATCATTCACACTGAGCCATGTATACATATCTGGTTAAAGTGTTCGATGGCAGATGAATTATGGGTCAATATTAACTTATACATATAAGAAGTTCTCAAAATGCTTCACAAAACTGAAAAGATAAGAAACTAAGCAAATGGAATAGAAAATAATACTTTAGAATATTTAGTTGAGGGTTACAGCGCACACTTAAATTTTCTTGTCATGCAAAAAATAGCCGCTATGTGCTTCTAACACCTCATGTACCTTTAGTGAATACAGTATTTCCTGAGATGAAATCTTATCTGATTTTACAATAATTTATAGGGTAAAAATATGAATAAAAGCACTGCTTTTTAAATTTAAAGAACTTTAAGATACTAATATCCAGTTAGATTTTAGAATGAGAATTTAAAAATGGGTTTATTCTTGTATATTTTCTTTAAAATGCTCATCTTTACCATTTTTCTGGGAAGCTATCAGGCTTTTCATAGATTTGCAATTTATGATCTCTTGATTTTGCAAGATTGTAGAGTTATAATTTTGATTTTGGGTCAAGAGTCAGGTCTTAAATAATTGGACAATAAATGATTAAAGCAAATGTAGACAGTTATGAAGAAAATTAAAACCTCTTGGCAGAAGTTTATCCCTCTTAGCAGAATAATAATATTTGATATAACCATTATCTCCCAATTTAGTTTTTATTAAGTATTAATGCCTATGCTTCTAAGTTGTGCCAATATACTGGGATTGTTTCACTGATTAAAGGAAAAGTAAATTGAGAATTCTCTAACCCTTTAAAATCTACATTTAATGATTAGTGAGTTGGTAGTCATTCAGTTGAATAATAATAATAGATCCCAAATCTAGAAATTTATTCCTAAGTATAATTAGAGATATGCTGAAGTATTACATATAAGAATAGGTATACATTGTTATTTATAAAGCTCAATAAAATAAATAGGAATCACAAAAGTCAGATTTATAGTCACATATTCTTAGAATGGAATGCTATGTATCCTAAAACCCAGTTTTCAAGTAATGTTAAATGGCACGTGGAAATTATGACTGTACACTATTAAGAGAAAAAGGAAGACAATAAAGCAATTTAATGCTATAAGTCTAATTTTTAAGTTGAAACTTAATCACATTCATAGAATGGATGCTGGATGTACACTCAATGTTTAACAGGATGGATGATGCATTAGAAGCTCTTTTCAATTTTGTTTATTTATACCTTCCTTTATTACATATATTTTCTTCAAAAAATTGTATCTTTATAATAATCACAATATGTTATTTATTGAAGAGTGGTTGGAAGTCAGGGCCATATACTAAAATGATAAATTGGTGTCTTTAGTGTCTAGGGAATATAAAAAATAAATTGCATTATTTTTTTATCTAGCCACTTGCTAATGTTAACACATTTTCTGTGCAGGTAAACTCTGACAGGGGAAACTTTGTATTTGCCAATATAAACTCTTTGATTAAAAGAGACTGCACTCCCATATTTTGTATCATTAATGTTTCATTAATTTGTTTAATTATGCATTAATTTAAGAAATTTCAAACACTTACCAAGTGCTTTAATTTTAGGTGCAATGGATACAGCAGCAGCATAGAGGACATAAATCCTTACCTATCTTTAGTGAACTTACATTCATGTAACAGAATAAAAAATATTGACTTCTGGAACATTTCTGTGCAGATTTATCAATTTGGATTCATCAAAGAATGAATCCTTTTCATTTGTGATAAAGTTGTTATCACAAATATGTATGATGTTACTTCATGGGACACTGTGGAGTGTATCAAAGTTCAGTTATGACACACATCTGGCATAGTGGATAATGGTGTGGATCTAGACCCAGACTGCCTCTGTTTGCAAGGCGTTTGTTAGTATATAAATTCTGGCCTAAATTTGATTCCTTGCTTTACTTTAGTTTTCTCATTCATACAATGAAGGAATAATGGTATTTACCTCACAGAGTTCTAGTGAGGATTGAAGGAGTCAACTAAATTGTATTTGATACCTGCTAACCACCATCCTAAGCACTTGGGATTGGTGTTTCTTCTACCTCTAGTGCCATTTTTTTTTTCAAAATTCCTCAATGACTCCTTATTATCTACAAAATCAAATAAAAATTCCTTGGTCGTAGTATCCAAGGCCATTTAAGATTAAAGACCTTCTTTCTTATCCTGTTTTATATCTTAATTCTACAAGTTTTCTGTTTATACTTCAGAAATATTAAACAGTTTTTGCCTTTTAAACGTGCCACACATTCCCTGGTCTTTTTTTTATTATTTTATTATTTTTTTTTATCATTGCTCTACAGTTCTTCCTGCTAGAGATATCTTTTTCCTTATTATTTTAGGAAATTTCCATTCATTTATCAAAAGTGAGCTCCAATATCACCTCCTGAATATTATCTATTCTACTAAGTTGGCAATGTTGCCAATGTATCTTGTACATACTCCCCCTCACCACATGCGATTTATCACTTAATATTGTATAAATGGTGGCTTATATATGTACATTTCCACACACTAGACTTGGGAGTGAGGACCATACTTCTATATCCATGTATCAACAGAGTTTATATTCCAGACCCTGGTACACGTATTCAATTCTAAGCTGCCTTTCTAAAGTGTGTTAGGGAAGGAAGGTGTTAAACTCCCTAACTGATGCCTTATACATTCTTTGCCAGAATTCCAATGAGACTTATCTTGAGGAAGCTCTTTTGGCACTTTCTGGTAAACTACACACCAGCTTTGCAACCATTGTGAAGATTACAATGGCAAACTGAACAAAACAATAAAGGAAGGCATGTATATTTACGCACATAAATATATCTATTCACACTAAAATTTGCTTTGCAACTCTTGCATTTAAAAACAAAATCCTGCAGAAGATAAATATATTCAGGATTTTGATGGGGTTATGGCTCTCCTGGCTCTCTATATAACTTTCTGATTTGGGTAATCTTTGCTAGTGATAATGCTGAAAGACCTGTGAGCACTGACTCTCAATATTGAATCCCTTAAACCTGCTGGAAAGTTAGGACTTTTAGCAATGCAGCTGAGTCAGCTCAAAAGCTTGTGGTCAACCCAGTTCTCTTGGGAATTGCTGCTTTTATTGAGATAGAGTTGATGTCCACTCAAGTCAAAACTATTTTGATTTTTGTTATTTTATTAGTAAATCTTAACTGCAAGGAACTGAGGAAGTACTTTGGAAGTAAAAATCAGTGATTTTGAATATTTAAAATCATAGTAAAATAAATAGTTGCAAGACTGACATAAAAATGTTACTTATGTTGAGTGACATGAAGATGGAATTGATGGAGGCCTGAGTATGGATTTATTGAATGAACAATAGCACATTAATCATGAAGTATTATAATTAAATGGAATTGTTACTTAATAACTATTCTAGTTTTGATAGACCTACTTAAATTAAGCATTTTCTCCTATGATTATTTGTAGCTCTACTTTTTCATCTCATGTAAAAATAGTTTTGATTTTTTTTACCAAAACTCTTTATAATGAAGTGATCATGTCTTAAAAGACAAAACAGCATTCACTCACTTTTTATAATGATAAATATACATTCTAATAATGTCTTATAGCTGCTGAGAATTAGACTGAGAGCCTCCTGAATCAAGTCATTATAAATTATTTATCCCAAAGATGAGTCTAGAATATTTTCTGTCAAACTGTTCCATTGCTTACATTTCTTCCTTTTAAAGTATTTTATAGACTGAAGTATTTAGGGAATTGCTGGGAAATAAATACATTGATTTTCAAGCATTGTTCATAAATGCTTTGTTCACAAATGCTTTGATTAAATGGAATCCCTGTTAAATGAATAAAAATAACTCATTGACAAATCTCAACTTTGAATAGAATCCCAAATTATTCCTTTAATCTTTTGAAAGATTAGGTATTTGGAAAGTTCTTATTCTGGAAATTAAAAATGATAGGATTAGGGTAGAATTTTTGTACTCCATTTGTTTACAAAAACCTTATCACCTGACTGGCTAAGAGACACATTGCCTTTTTCCCTTCATAAAAGATCATCATCACTGTCATTAACAACATCCATAAACCAAGTCCAATGGAGGGCACTGAGCATGAAGGGGATAAGATACATTGTTTATAATTTACCTAGAGTTACATTTCTCTTTATATTTAGTATAATTGTGGTATCCATTGTGTATAAACTCAGTTATCTGGTAATTGTTCAGTAAGTATACTGTGTAACACATTCCAAGTCTCGTTTTATAACTGTCTCTGACAAGGGTGATCAAATAATACTCCTTTTACTATCAAATGCTAAGAAGCACCAACCCATCCATCTCAAGCAATTTCTATTATTAAGATTTAATGGATTTGTATTAATTACTAAAAATAAAATATAACCACAGAAAATTCTTCTAACATGAAATGGTTTCTCTTCAATGTAATCTGTTAATTCTTCTGATGTTTCATTTCATGGAATCTTCTTCACTCTGCATCATAATTTGCTTACTGTTATAGAATTTGGTTAATGGACAGTCACATTAGTAATAGCTTACCCTGTATCTATTTAGCTTTTACTTCAAAACATCATAACCTTTAAAATAACAAGCATTCCCTGCTCTAAGCAACAAAGAAATGGCCATTTAGGACATACATTTTCTAAATATCTATCCATACTAATATCCTGAGGGTTTCTTTACTTTCGTATTTTGTTAAAAGCATGCATAAATATTTGACAATGCCTTAAGTCCTGTTAGAGACTGGAGAGTAATTATTCAGTTAATAGGCATACATATGTGAGATCTAACCAATGGCATGTAAGGTTTTGATACAATTTTTAAAATTTTTTTAAAATTTACTTATGATAGTCACACAGAGAGAGAGAGAGGCAGAGACACAGGCAGAGGGAGAAGCAGGCTCCATGCACTGGGAGCCCGACGTGGGATTCGATCCCGGGGCTCCAGGATCGCACCCGGGGCCAAAGGCAGGCGCCAAACCGCTGCGCCACCCAGGGATCCCCTTAATACAGATTTTTAATTTCCTCTTAACAATACATTTGAATGGAGAAAATAACTTTCATATCCTACATTCCTTCTTTAGAAGTTTAATTTTTACCAGTGCTGCTGTCACAGCCAGAAATGGTATTTTTAGTTGACTTTCCCCATGCTTGGTCCTCTCTGTTCACCCTCTTAGTCAATTCCCTTGAGTGTCAGTGTATTTCTTCTGTATTTCATTAATAACATTGTCTTGTGTGATCTATTGAAAGACGTTCATCTCTTCATACAAAGGATATGTAGAGACATCTTATTATCATATTCTTGTCAGGCTTTTCTTCCCCTCCTTTTTGCTAACCCTCCAATACTTTAGCCATTATAATTTGTGATCTGAATGACAATCCCATTACTGCCACTAATCTGCATTACACAGAATGTTGAATTGTCAAAGCAGACAAACATATAATAGACCTCTCACATCAAAGCTGACTCATGTTTATTGCTTAGTTTCCTAAGGTTACCTTAATAAATTACCACAAACTGGGTTGCTTAAAACAACAGAAATTTAGTCTTTCACAGTTCTAGAGGCTAGAGGTCTGAAATCAGCGTCTAAAGGCCATCCTCTTTCAAAAGGCTTTAGGGAAAGTTCAGTTCCACACCTTTCTCTTAGCATCTGGTATTGTCAGTGATCCTTAACATCCCTAGGTTTGCTGCTGAATAATGACAATTATTGCTTCCATCATCACATAGCATTCTCTCCCTTGGTCTTTACATCATCTTATAGACACCTGTCATTGTATTATGGGCCCGTCTTATTCCAGTAAGACCTCATCTTAAGCTTTTACTTCTACAATGATTCTATTTCCAAATCTATTTACACTCGGTAGTACTGGATGTTAGGACCCTAACATATCTTTCTGGTGGACACAACTCAAGCTATGTGTTGTGATACATATCAAATAATACAAACAAAAACCAAACATAGCTTCACCATTCTTTCTGGAGGGATCTCCAAACTCATCAGGCATAACTTTTTAGTAATCTCTTTTGCCATAGGAGGGCATGGTATAATTTCAGAATAACAAATGAATGCTATCAATGCCTGTAGTATATCTAAACTCAGAAGATATTTAAGTTTGGAGATTTTTAGGTTTCGTGCTTGGTAAATCATTCAGGGTTAGGGAGACTGTGTGTTACCATCTATTTTCCAGCCAGGTATATCTCAATTGATAAATTCCAGACTTCTTTTCTTTTTAAGAGAGAGAGAGAGAGAAAGGGGGGGTAGCAAGTAGGAGGAGAGGGAGAGAGAGAATCTTAAGCAAGCTCCAAGCACAGCACAGAGCCTGATGTGGATCTTGATCTCACAATCCTGAAATCATGATCTGAGCAGAAATCAAGAGTTGGACACTTAACTGACTGAGTAACTCAGCACCACCACCACCCCTTTTTTTCAGATATATTTTCAACAGTCAATCTAGTCTAAACATAGCCTGCTAAGTACTCTTAGATGAGAACTCATCCAGGTATCTCCCAGGTAGTAAAGTATCATTAGCATATTTACTCTGGTTTATGGCTCTGGTTTATGTCAACACTACCTCAGGTGTACCTTGGAAGGAGAAAGTGTATTATCAACCCTCCATGTGATAAATAGATTTGAAGATGGTTCCAATGATCCCGTCTCCAGGTATCCATGTCTTTGTATAGTTCCTTCTTACATTGTATTAGGATTGGTCTGTTTGACCAATCAGAATACAAAATACAAAAGAAGTCATTATAAGTGACTTTTAGAGACTGGGCCATAAAAGACAGTGTGGCTTCTGTCACATGCCGGATGCCATGTCATATAAATATTCAAACTCTTAAAAAAAAAAAAAATATTCAAACTCTTTATGGTCAACAACTAAGGCCTTTTTCTGACATCCAGCAAGAACTGAGCTTTCTGCCAGCAAGCCTATGAGTGAGCCATATTTGAGGCAGATTTTCCAGCTCCAGTCAAGGCTTGTGGTGATAACAGTTGTTGGAGAGGAAAAAGTTTTCTTTACCCTGTAAGATTCTTCTTGCTGGTGTAACAATTACATTCACATGAGACAAATTAAAAGAGAAAATCATATTTATTTATGTAGGTATGGGGAATCCACCTAAACATGAGATTCCAAAGACTCAGGCAAAAATGAGGCCTATATGTCATCCTGAACTAATGAGAAGGTGGCAGAGGACTGGGACTTTAAAGGAGGGGAAGTAATTTCCAGAAATATGAAAAAGTAAATGTTTGGTAAACAAATGTTTGCTAGACCACACAGAAAGGATGGGACCTAGGGAGAAATTTTAACAGACTTTGCTAGGTCTATTAAAATTGATATCGTAATGTGGTTGTCTATGATGATAGCCCTTTTCCTGGAGCTGGTCCTCTTTCTAAACCCTTTTAGGCAATAAGAGGGACGGTCAAAGTTTCTTCCTGAGTCATCTGGACCTTGATTGTTTTCAGCTAGATATAACCTGCATGCTGAAGTGGCACTTCTTAGGGCAGCCTGCCCTTGGCGTCTACACAGCCCTAACCTTAATTGCAGTCTCATAGGAGACTCTGAGTCTGAACTATTTAGTTAAGCCACATCTCAATCCCTGACCCACAGATATTACAATAATAAATGTTGCTTTAAGCTGCTAAATTTGTGGTAGTTTTTTTGTGCAGCAATATATAACCTATACACTTTATTATCCTCTCAATATTTTATAAAACTTTTCCCTAATTTTATATGTGTTGGGAATTTGTCTCTCTACTTCCAGAGTGCATTTTAAAATTTATAAGAAATTATCAGGCTTCATAGCTATAATTGAAAAATGCCTCCTCTAGCTTCTTATTGCTTTGGGAAGACCTCTGTCTCTGTACTTATGACCCTTCAATTTTTGTGTCTATTTTCTGAGCATTATGCTGTCTGGCTAACTGCCTCTGAATTTGGCCTGAGTAACTTTGTGTTTCATATGGGTTAATGAAACTAACAAGTTACTCAAGGTTTTTATTTTATTTTATTTTATTTTATTTTATTTTATTTTATTTTTATGGAGTAAGTGGGAAATACAGAAGAAATTCCTGAATGGTGCTGGAAATATGAGTGGTTTTCTTCATTTGGAAGAAACAGGAACATCATGTACTTCCTGTATTTGTGTTCTTAAATATGCCCTGGGTTCAGTTGTTATGAGGTGTTACTTTTTAATAATTTTATATTCAATATTTATGCCATTTCCATGTACATATAGTCTAACTAAAAAACTAATATGCTTACTCATTTCTCAGTTTCCTTTGGGAATTAACACATATAAATAATGCTTACTTGGTAATTCCTCAGAGGTGCACCTTTTAGGACTGCTAGCCTATCGACACACCAGGTCTTTTTAATTTCCGTGCCCTAGCTTTAGAGTCATTAGGGATGCTCTCTTCATTTAAGATTAAAATAAATCTTTTGATATAAAGAAAGAAGATTCTAAATTCAGAAAAAAATAAAGTCAGGAGTATTCATATGAAGAAACTCTTATTTTTAAAGAGTTGACAATTTATATTAGATACTTATTCCATAGCTCACATTTTGAGTTTAAAATTCTGCACCGGTTTAACCTGGTCTCATTGGAATTGTTCTTTCCATTATGCAGTTTTCATTATATTTTCCATTAGTGAAGAAAAGCAATGACCCAAAGAATCCATGTGTCTAAGACATATAATTTCAGAAAGCAGCAACTACATCATTGATTTTTCCCTCCCAAATGATGTGCGGTTAAAGAGAGAAGAGGATATAGAGATTTGCTATAAAATAAGATCATGTTTCTGCAATATGAAACAATTTGATCTCAGGTTTCCACTGAATATAGCTTATTCATTTTAAAACAAATTTACTCCAACAACACCCTGCTCTCAATCAGTCTATTTCTCTATCTTTTCCTCTCTATCTCCCTCTCCCTTTGGCAGCAGTTTTGTTTTTCATACCTATACATTGTTTATTTTTATCAACAGGAGGGAGGTTTCTTCTTCAAATCCTATGGTTCGTTCCCTCAGTTCATAGATTCTTTCAGTTTCCCTAAAACCAGCCTATTTTCCCCCCTGTGTTCATCTCTTTTTTTATATAAAAAAAGAAACCAACACAGTACAAGCTTTCTATTTTCCAGTTTCTTCCCTGAGGGTTGTAACATAATATCAGCTTCTAAGCTACCTCAGGTATCAGAGCTTACCGAATGCTTTGCCTCTGAATGATGTCGAGCACCATCTTCCCAGTCTTTGGTAACAGTTGCCTATGACCAAGTGACCACTAAATCAATCTAGTTTGTAAGCTTTTGTTCTGTAGCACTGAACTTATAAGTACCAATTTCTAGGTAGTCAAAATGAGCGAGGTTAAGCTGTGGCAAAGAATCCTCAAATCCTGGTAGCTACACATACACACACACACAGGCACACAACTTTATTTCTTGCTCATTGTAGGCCAATAGGGTCTCCGTTCATTATTGTCACTCAAGAGCCCAGGCCG
This sequence comes from Vulpes lagopus, assembly GCF_018345385.1. NCBI lineage: Eukaryota > Metazoa > Chordata > Mammalia > Carnivora > Canidae > Vulpes > Vulpes lagopus. The sequence continues at coordinate 37,887,449 of NC_054846.1, forward strand.
AGAGAAGCTTCTCTCTTCATGATTCATGACAATTACCATAGTGATAGGAAGGAAATATAGTGAACCAAGCACTACTCCTAGAAATTTTCATCCAAAGTGGGGCATTTTCTTTCTGCTTACATTTCATTTGCAAAAGCAAGTCATGTAGTGGGCATATCTACAAAGAAGTCAGAGAAATGCAAATCTACTATGTGGCAGGAAGAAGAAAATCTGAAAATACTTGGTGAAAGCATTTAAAAAAATTTCAAAACTGTGAACACATTGTTTTAAGGAGTTTTTGACTTTGTTCTAAATTCTAAGTGAAAGCATGTAAAGAATGTTAAACAGATGTGTCAAATTATCTGAAGCATTTTTCTAATACAATTCTTTTAATATACTAATGTATAACATAAAGTGTAATATCTTCTCCTTATTCTAAAATATAACATATATACAGTTGACCACATATGACAGCTGACCACACATGCATGACTCAGAAACCATAGGACCATCATCTATGATGTATTCCCTCTGAGACAAAGGGGAAGCAGTCTCCATTATCTGGGCTTCCCCAAGTGATGTAGCAGAAGGAAAAGAACAAATTAATCATATACTGGTTTGAGAGATGCAGTCATATAATATGCCCAGTTTATTATCCTACATGGGTTGTCTATTGGTGGATGTAAGTATTTGTGAGGCACCAATTAAAGATATAAAATAAAAGGCCTTTCTCTCATCAAGCTATTTTGGTGGCTGTTCTTGGTTGGGGCCATCCCAACCACCTAAGGCAGGAAGATGGTAGGTCACGAAGAAAACAAAAAGTCACTGGAGTCTCAATCAACTCTGGACTCTAACTCATTATGAAAAGTGGAAAATACCTGCCTGGGTACAAGTAGACTGAAAATGATCAGATATGGAAAAGCAAAAGTGGTCATCCTCATCAACAACTTCCCAGCCTGAGGAAATCTGAAGTAGAACCTATATCATGTTGGCCAAAACTGGTGTCCATCACTCCAGTAGCGATAATATTGAATTGGGCACAGTATGTGGGAAATACTACAGAGTATGCATCCTGGCTATCACTGATCCAGGAGATTGTGATACCATTAGAAGCATCTAAGAAGTAAATCACGCAAAAATGTTTCTTTCTTTATTTTTATTTTTTAAAACATTTTATTTATTTATTTATTCATGAGAGACAGAGAGGCAGAGACACAGGCAGAGGGAGAAGCAGGCTCCATGCAGGGAGCCTGATGTGAGACTCAATCCCAGGACTCCAGGATCACACCCTGAGCTGAAGGCAGATGCTCAACCGCTGAGCCACCCCGACATAACAAAAATTTTTTATTTAATTAAACAGGCCAGAGCTTGTTTTTTTTTTTTTTTTTTTTTTTTTTTTTTTTTAAAAAAAGAAAACAAAGGAGCCTGATTAGAAGAAACAGTTTGACATAGAGCTAAAATCGCACTCCCTTATAGGTATCCCTGAATTGAGTATCTTTCCCTATTGAAGAGATAGTTTTCCCTGATAAGCTTATAACATGAATTAACAGAAATGCTAGGAAGCTAAATGTTCTATCCTAAGAGTAGAGAAAGCTACAATTGTTTTTTCTTGCTTCTGTTTGTTTCATTTCAAATAATCTATTTTAGTGTGTAGATTTCAACATTGCTCTTTTCATGGCTCTGCGGGAGAAGCTAGTGGTTAAGGCCATTTATTTGGTCAAGAAAGAGCCTATATCATAGTTTAGGGGTCAGAAGATCCAGATTTAAATATTCCCAGTCACCAAATAGTTGCTTAGTGACTATAAATGAGTGGAACAACTCATCTGCTGTGTAATATGGACTGCAGCCAGTCTACCAGCTGGGGTTAATTTGGGCTGTTCTTGAACACAGAGACTTCAGTGTGCTGCTGAGGTCTACAGTTGTGGGTTTAAATGCCACTGATTAATTGTAAACTTTCAGCAAGCTATGCTATTTAATTTCTCTTGATAACTATCAACTGAAAAGTTTGCTTATCATTTATGACACTACGATTCATGTCCTATGAACATTATCTTATATAAATAACTCTATAAGAAATATATCCATTTTTTCAGATGAGGGGATTAAGATGTACTAAAGGTAAGTTATATGTTCAAGGCCACAGCCTCAGCAAATTTTAGAGATCTGATTAAATTGAATCCAATCTGACACCAATGCCTTTGTTATCAACCACCACACTAAAAATAGTCTCTTTTCTTTTGTCGAAAATGGGAGAAATAATTGTAAGCAGGAGAAAGCCAGATTATATTGGAAATATGTTTGAGAAAAGTGAGGATGTATGGCGAATACACTGAATGGAGTAATTGCTTAGTGACTGGAAATATTTAGAAACTGCGTTTAGGTGTGAAGAGTCCACCAAAAGGGGCTATGTTGTGGTACATGGCCCTTCCGTGCAGTAGCTACTTTGTGCTTCTGGAGGAGTTGATCAAACTAAAGCAAGCATTCAGGCTTGACAGAAAAAAGATGTGTGGTATATATTTAGGGCTCCATCCACATGGGATATTAACATTTATGTTTAATACTTTCATTCATCCTTTGGAACAGACCTGCTTTCCAGACCCTCCCATCATTAAATGTGAGGGAGCTGATATAATTGGTGGGATGGAATTTGGGGGAAGATGGCCTCAGTGACTGAGAGAAAAATTCACATTTTGACCTCACTACCTGCATTGGATTATGATAACATCATGCAGTTTTCTCTCGGAGAACATCCTATCTATGCAATTGCCTTGATCTTATATGAGAAAAACTCCAATCAAAGAAACTCACTAAACCACTGAAATTCACTAACCCTCACTGACTTATTATCCTGGACTCTATAGTAAACACATAAAATTCTAATGGTCTGCCAACCAGTCAAGAAAGCAGAGACTGATTTCCTGTCAAGCCTAGGTAAGTGGATGAAATAACAAACTTTAGTCAGGAGTAGAATTAAAATATGCAATTCTAATTTAGAGAACATTTCCATTAATGACTTAGAGGGACTTTTCTTTTTGAATGATGTTATATTTAACTCCTCTTCCTAGTTAAGATAAAAATACATAATTAAGATACAAAATTGCCTCACTAGAAAAGTTGCTGTTATATTCAAAGCATGCACTTTATATAATAATTGTTTTGATCTAAAAGCTGAGAGAACTTTCTTGCTTCCAATCTTATCCCAAAATATTACGTCCTTCAACCAATAGGCACTTATCATATAAAAAGTAATGGTCATAGAGAGGAACTCCCCAAAAGTCATATAAAATGAACCTTGATCTTAACCATTTCTGCCTTTTAAAGAGACAAAAGAGGTAGTGATTGCATAATTCAGATCGGTGAAAGAAATAAACATGTGTTTACTGCTCTCTTCCTATCACAGAGCCTGAGTGTGCGAAGGGTTAGGTCTGACATTTTAATGTCTTTGCCAGTGTAGAATGGTAAGCACTGGCCCCTGGTGTGTGGTTTAAGACAACACATTAGTGAGTCTTTAGATCTGCAAAGGCAGGACTACAGTTAGTTACAGGAGGTGGAGAGCTAGATTTCTCTGAGTAAGTGAGAGAATTAAGTGTGTGTGCATGTAACACAACTAGTCAACAGAACAAACTTAGAAGAAAGGGAGGTAGAGAGCAGAGAGGAACAAGTGCTGAGCACCAGGACAAAGAGTTGAAGCCCATTCACAAGATGAGGTAACAAGACATTTCCTATTGTGAGGTGGCCAGAATTCTAAAAAAAAAAAAATAATAATAATAATAAAACAAAACAGAACAAAACAAACAAACAAAATTCTTCTTAAAATAACATTTTTGCTATGGGAAATATCAAACATAGATAAACTATAGAGAATAGTTTAATGATCTCGCTGTACCTATCACCCAGCTTCAGTAATTATCTATCAGTGACCAATCTTGTTTTCTCTCTAACACTGCAAACGTTCCATTCCTTCCTCCTCCTAGATCTTTTTGAATCAAATTCCAGTCATCATAAAATTTAATTTGTAAATATTTTAGTTAATTCTAGAATGTAATAACTTTTAAAAATTCACTGCGGTAACATTATTATCCCATCAACATAATAATATAATGAATAATAATAATAAATAATAAATTCTCAAAATTATTGAATAACCAATTGGTGTTTACCTTTTCCCAACTGTTTCATAATTTCACCTTTTAAAAGTCTAAGATTGGTTGTATGTCCCAAATCTCACATCTTTTCATCCCTTTCTTTGTATCTTTTCTCTTACCTATTTGTTGAAGACACTGGGTCATTTTTCCTTAGAGTTCATCACACACCAGGTTTTGTTGATTGTATATCTGTGGTGTTATCTAATATACATCTTGTTCTATTTGCCATAAATTGAAGGTTGGATACAGGGACTTCATGAGATATAGTTTCAATATTTTTGCCAGGAATAGTTCATAAGTAATATTGTGTTTTTCTGTCAGGAAACAATTATTCTGCTGTTGACTTCCTTTTTTTTTTATCTGAGTGGGCATTAATATATTCATTTCCTATGTCCACTATTCAATTAGAGGTTGCAAACTGGTGATATTCCAATTCTATCATTACTTCTTAATTTATTATCAGGGATATTTCTATAAAGAGAAATTCAGAAAACTTTTACGAGCTGTCATTGTGAATCTTCAATTTTTCTTGTACATTTAATAGATTCAATGATATTTAAAGAATTTAGTATCAGCGACATTCTTGCAAAGGAGAGCAAGGAAAGTGTACCGTGTTCTGTCTTTGCACAATAGGAACCTAATAGGAGGGATAGTAAAGTGATCCATAATTAATGTTTCAGAAGAAAGGAAGAGCTTGGAGACAAAAAAAGACTAATGAAAATTTAAGCCAAACTTGCAATTCCTCTAAGAAACTAAAAGGGCAACAAATACAGTATGTTTTTGATGTAGTAACATTTGAAATGTAAAGGACATGATATCTTGGTAAGGAAGTCCAACATCAAGAATATTTCTCCAAAGCTTAACTGTTGATATGAACTTTTACATTTTTAGATCACAGTGCTAATTTATATTTACAATTAAAATCCTCAAGCCATATACTAATAAACCTTTGTTAGTTAATTCATTAAGTCATGCAACAAATATACTAAGTATTTAGCATAATAACCAGGTATCCCTTCATCTCTACCTTACTTTAAATGTATCAACATTAAAATGCTCACAAGTACTTATTGATAATAGCTATTTTCTGCCTTTGGAGAAATTCATTTATACCTTTGATACTTTGAAAATACCATTGATCCTTTCAGCTATGACAGGAAAGCAGAAAATGAAGAAAGGACAAGTTTCTTTCCAACTTGGTTGTTTCAATTAAAAGGCTATAGTAAGGGACGCTCAGTGGCTCAGTGGTTGTTGAGTTGTCTGCATTTGGCTCAGGGGCATGAGAATCGAGTCCTACATCGGGCTCCCTGCATGGAGCCTGCTTCTCCCTCTACCTGTGTCTCTGCCTCTCTATATCTCTCATGAATAAATAAATAAAATATTTTTTTAAAAGGCTATAGTAAAAGATTCTGAGAAGTGGGATTTTATGTGAGTACAGGTTGCCCTGGTTTTTGGAAAACTCACCTTAACATCATTTTGCTTTCACTAAAGACCTACATGGCTACCTGTTTTCACTATTTGAAAGAAATCCAAAGAGGATTTTAGCTTTTACAAAAGAACAAAACAAAACAAAACAGTGAGTATAGTGTTCAGCATTTGTTTTCCAGTGAGGTGATCTAGAGGCAGCGCACAACAGGAGCAGCAGGAGTGGCTCCGCCAAGCTCCTTCACCAGGAGCAACCTGGCATCAGGCTGCCACAATTCTAAAGTGTGTCTGTGAACATCTATGCTATGTCTCAAGTTATTTTATGCATCCAGTAGCAAGATGTGTCCTAAAGTTTCAGAAAAGCCTAAGAGAGATTATCTTTGGGGTCTAGGAATGCTAAAATATGTTCCATATTAATTAATAGTAATGGCTTCTCTTCATTTTGCACAATTTCAGTTTATGAAAGGTTTCTTAAGAAAGCTCTACTTTTGGATAGTGAGGGAACCCTGCACATGTATATTCAACTTATTTTTTTTTCACATTTTCCTTGAGAAGACACATGCCCATAAAAATAATATGAGACCTGTGTCTTTGGGCCTATGGCAGTAAAACTTTCAGTATCATCCTAAGGGATCATGTCCCTCTTGAAATTTAGTTTATGGAGAAAATGGAGTGATTACATGGGGAAAAAGGGACTATAATCTCTTTACAGCTCAGCTTAACACTTTATTTGTAATGGGGTCTCTGAGTCAGAGGAAAGAGAAACTTCTTTAGCTTATTCTTTTCCCTTCACCCTGGGTTGTTACATCCTCCAGGAAAATTGAAGTCTCCATGGCTACTGAAAGATGGGGCAATCTATGTCTATTTTCATTCAAGTAGTGAATTCCTTATCCAAAATTTTGTCACTAGATATCATTTTATACACAGTGCTATTATTGGTTCAAGTCCTTCTTCCCATCACTGATCACATTGTACTTTGCCATGTGTCTGCCAAAAGATAAAGTAAAATACCATCAATTTATTCACTCAAATATTTGAGTATCTACTATGTGACAAGCCCTTACTAAGACTGATGCCTTTCCTCGAGGGCTTATAAAGTGCAGTCTGTGGTGCTAAGTATCAAGAATAAGATGTAGAAAAACAAAAATAAATGTATGAGAAAGATATTTATCCATGATGAGGAAGTAACCAGATGAAGAATGGGAGTAGGAAGAGGCAGGCCATTCTAGGTAGAGCCAGGAGCATGTACAAATTCACAAAGTCACAAATAAGTCAGAGGAGCACAGACATTCTTGCTCAGACACCCCAAACCATGGTCATTTGCAATACTGCAATGCTTCTTTCTTATACGAATATAGGAATTTAATAAATTGCAACCAGAGAGGATGAGGCCACATGGATTGGGCTATTCCATTCCCAACAGACAATTCATAGAATTTCCAAGTGGAAGAATCAGAAAGCATGATACATGACACAGTATTTATACCTTGTGCTATATCATAAGAAATATTATATGCTGGTTAGTTTTCATATCTCTATGAAAGAAATTTAATATTATTATATTCTCCATCATCTTAGGTGTAAAAGAGGGAGAGATGTCACCTTGTCAAGGAGAAACACAATGGCAAGCTTATGACTATGGAGCTCTCTATGGGTAAGTCTCCTTCTGTCTACCATCATAAAAAGTGGGTCACCTCACTTCCCAGAAATATGAAAGGTTTACTATTAGCTGAGAAAACAATGTCCATAAGTAATATCTAATCATTTGGTATCCTGTATCCTGAGTACAGAATAAAAGAACATAAAAACAACCAAACAAAAATTTCTGAATGATGTCTGTCTCATGCTGCCCTGAACTTTTGACTCATGCCTTAAAATCAAAATAAAAACAGAGGACAGCCCATTAACTAATCAGTATCCTATAAAGTTAAGGGTTTCTGCTTGATCTTTGGCCTAAAAAACATTCATGCAATTGCATTTGTCCAGTATTACTTAAAATGTAGAGTGTTTCAAAGGAGAAATGAAATACTTAAGGGACACCCAAAGGGAGAGGTCTGATAGGCAGTTTTAAGTTTCTATTTAAGTTTCTATTTCTATTACATCTCTGAGGCAGGATGTGGGGAAAGAGGTGAGTCCACTTTGGGGATCAAGAAGATTAATCACACAGCTTGAAAGAGTTGGATTTGGGCCTCCTATAAAGCCCCATGCCTCCAGAATCTATCCTCTCAGTCATTTTTCTATACTCTTACCCTAGAGGAGGTAGCCAGATGGAAAGGTTTGCTGCTGCAGTTAAGATAACATACATAGTCGGTATACGGTTTTAAGAAATTTGGAAACATAAAACATTTGGCATTGAGTGACAACCTTTAATATACAATAATTAAAGTTATCACCTCTTTTTATTTTTGAAATACATTTAAGTTCTATATCTATATATATATATATTTGCATTAAAGGTGTTGGTATCTATACTACTGGGTATTTTTTTTTGTTTATGTTCCATAAGACTCTATTTCTGCTATAGTTAGGGTCAGATATTACAGATTTTATCGCAGTTCCCCAAAGAGTAGCAGCAGATAGAGAACATCAGAAGAATTCATAAATGATTACATATTATAGCTTCCAAGGCAGTAGAGTCCACAGAACTTTAAAGTTAAGTGTGCCTATGTTATATGCGTGACAAATTTATAAAGCTGATCAAATTAATATGTGCTTGTTTGGCTAGCTTCATCTATGCCTTGTGACATACAGGTTTTATCTTTAAAGCAACAGATATACAATGACTGGAAACTGACCTTATGAGATGTTTACTTGCTTTGAAGCAGTGATGTGTAAATGGGTCTCCCTTTATTCCAACAATACTTAATAAAGACCTAATATGTGCCAAGCCTTGTTCTAAGTACTAGAAATACAGCAACAAATATTAGGGATTAAATCTCAATTAAATCTCAAATTTAACTCTGTGGAGTTAACGCTTGCAGGAGACAAGCACTAAAGCTTACAGTCAATATAGAAGTCACATTTTTAGCAAAAAAAAAATAGAACTTAAATTTTATCATAAAGTTATGTCACAGAGAAGAGTGAATTATAGACACAAACTAAGAAACAGAAAACAGACCATATTGAATTTTCTTAGAGGCATTTGAATGAGTAAGAAATAGCCCATACACAAACAAAACAAAACAAAACAAAAAACCAAACCAAAATAAAAAAAATAGCCCTTACTTTGAAGCACTTACAGTCTAATGAGATCAAATGAGACACATAAACAGTTTCTAAACTTGTTTGATAAATTTTACCCTAGGTGTAGTTTGCTCAGATCTGTGAGCCCATGTCAATAGAAATATACCATACTTCATATTAACTAGCAAGTGGTATCTTACAGATTATTTATAATATTTTTAATAAATAGTTAAACTGAACTTTAAGGAAATATATACACTGCCATTTTTCTGTATTTCAAATGAATAAAATAAACTTAAAGTATATCCATAGATGCTGAGAGAAACTACCAAATTCACCTTCAGAAGGAAGTGGTCTAGTTTTAAATGTATTTGGTCATGACTTTTGTCACATGGCCCACATTCATGGAAGGAGCTTGTTGCATAAAATGGGATATTGGACTCCAAAGCAACAAGTTTATAGTGTATGTAGTGTCCCACAGAATATCCTAAAATGAGATGACTTTCGCAATAAGGTTAATTGTGACTAACTGGATCTAACTCAGTAATTTGAATTTGAGATGCAAAGAGACTCAATTAGTAATTGAGGTAGAAGCATAAACGGCAGTGCTAATCTGCAGATGCCAAGAGACAAAAACAGCCCTGAGTAAGCGGAAGCTGTGAATAAGTGACTTTTGAAAGACTATCATCATAGAGAGGATATGGTTGATTTGCAGTAATAGGAGAAATAGAAACAGGAATTGGTTGACTCTGAGTCAACTTTATGGTGAAGTTACGTGTATTCAGATTAACAGTGTCTGCTTGAGGGCCAAAGATAGAACCCAGTCCCTAGAACCATCTAAGTCCTGAGTGACTCATTTTTTGAACTATACTCCAGTCTTCTGAAACCAGACTATACTCGCTGTTATATCTTCCCTGAAGTCTGGTAGGATAGCTTTTCCTAATTCCAGTGAGGTACCAGTCTTTTGTATTACTTGAACATATTTATTTAAAACAAACAAATAAAGCAACGACAAATATATAAAATATATTTATATAAAAATATTTACCTATCTATATATTTTTATGTTAAGGGCATAAGAATGTCTCTGTTCTTTGAAATTAGAACTACTGAAAAATTGACATTATAGCTCAGTCTAACAGTGAACAAAAATGAAACACAGAAACGAATCTGTAGAAATTGGGTGAGGAAGAAAAGAGGGACCTGGAGCTACAATGGAAAGAGCTACTTTTATTGATGGATGACTATATGACAGGTTGTAATTTAAAGCCATTTATGTATTATCTCATGGAGGTTTTATAGAAGACTTTAAATAATTAGAAAAATATTTATGCCACATTTTTATTGATGAGGAAATGAGGAGAGAATGGTTAAGCAACACTGCAGCATGAAACAACTTATATTTAGAAGGCCCATTTAACCTCATTTTCTTCTTTTTCTACCATATAAACCTGCCTCTCTGAAAGAAAAGACTTCTTTCTCCCCAGGCTTTTTCACTATTTTTTTTTTTTTTTAAAGAGAAAGGGAATGCAGAGGAATAGATGAGAATTTTTCTTATGGATTTTTCTAATGATTATGCTTCACCGTTTAATAACTTGCAGGTGGTTCTCATTCTATAACTTGAGTTTAACCATTATCAACAAAATATATATATTTTAAAGATTTTAAAGGAAGCCTGCTTCTCCCTCTGCCTGTGTCTCTGCCTCTCTCTCTCTGTGTCTCTCATGAATAAATGAAATTAAAACAAAACAAAACAAAAAACAAACAAACAAAAAAAACAACTAGGTAAATTTCAGGTACACGTGTTAGGATAGTTCTCAGTATTTCCCTCTGATAGAAACAAAAGGGATCATTTTTTACTACAATATGTTATAATGCAATGTTAAGGTAGTTTGACTTAAGTTGAGAAATGTGCCATGACACATTCTGCTCATTAACTAATATTTTTTTTCTTTTGCCTTCCCATTTTTGTGCTAACAAAAATAAATTTTTATAGGCAAATCATCTATTTTAAACCGATATACTTTTAAAATGCTGAACAGAGACTAAGAGGATTAAAAATGAAGACAAGAAAGACCACAGGCCACATACCTGAGTTTTTAAGGGTTGGTGTTTTGTTTTATTTAGCTTGTTTTTTTCTTTTCCCCTTCTTAACAGCAGTAAAAAGATGCAAAAACAGGAGGAGAATGAGGGAAGGTGAATCGAAGGAAATGGCTTTTATTTTGTTTTGTTTTCATGACAAATAATAGATCTATCAATACTTTCTCAGTATTTCCTTCTAGTAGAAACAAAAGCGATAATTTTTGAGGGCCAAAGGGACTCAGGTGGAGTTTTTTTGGTTCTACCTTAGTTCAGGAAGAGACATAACTACAAAAACTATGGGCTTGGTGTGGTAGGCTGGGAGGAGCTTGGTAAGGCCTCTTTGTTTGAATTCCTCTCTATGTCCCATTGTTTCTTCAGGACCTGACAAACATTTCTTTACCAAACATTTGCTCTTCCCATTTTCCTGTGAATTATCTCCCTCCCCTTAAAAGTCCCAGACTCCTATTCTAGTTCTCCTAAACTCATGATGGCACAGAAACAAGGAGAGTCATATTTTGGGGTCAATATTACAAAACTAAAATTTGTTTTTCTCCTCTTAATCCATCTTATGTCAATTTCACTATTTCACTAGCCAAAGGATTTAGAAGAAGGGAAAAAATATTCCCTCCTACCCCCCACTAGAAAAATGAAATGCTTAAACTGAGACCACAAATTAAAGTTGATAGTAACACATGAATTCTAGCTCAGGGGGTAGAGATCCCATTCATGAAAATGATTATATAATCCTACATGGTAAAAGGCAAATAAACCACGATGCCCTGATGATTAAAAAACAAAACAAAACTATTCATAGTAGACTTCAACTTAAGTACAAATAACAATGTGTGCAGATATATTCAGCACCTGCAATATTCCACATGCTTTTCATGATTTATTTTAGCCAGCTTTCACAATGACTTGTACAAGAAGTCATTGTTCTTCCCATTGTATTGCCCCCTTATACACTATAGATACCTGCTAGGTAGTGAGAAGCAGGATAAAATAAGATGCTCCCACACCCTGCTCTCAGGGTTTGCAGTGAGTAGAATGTACAGACCAGTAAATATCGAATGCCAGGATGGGATGATGAAGGCAGTAGGGGTTGGGACCTTTGTGTAAGACCTGGTAGCCAAAAGGAGAAGCCAGGAGAAACGTGTGAGTGCGATTATTTATTCCAGACACAGAAGACATGTGAAAAAGCCCAGAGAAAAGACCATGCCTGGGGTGTTTTAAAGTACCAATAGATCTATTATTTGCCATGAAACAAACAAAACAAAACAAAATAAAATCCGTTTCCTTTGATTCACCTTCCCTCATTCTCCTTCTGCTTTTGCATCTTTTTACTGCTGTTAGGAAGGTGAAAAGAAAAAAAAAAACAAGATAAATAAAACAAAAACACCAACCCTTAAAAACTCAGGTATGTGGCCTGTGGTCTTTCTTGTCTTTATTTTTAATCCTCTTAGTCTCTCTTCAACATTTTAAAATGATCTTCTGTACAGAAGATCTTCAGATCTTCTTCTGAAATTGTTCTCATCAAGGTCACTAACGTTGATGCTGCAAACCCACTGTCTTTCTTTGTCCTCACTGAGTGACCTATTGCCTAACCACTCCTGCCTTCTTAGACGTCTCGTCCCTTGGGTTTCTAAGATAACACAGACTCATTGGCTGCTCTGTCTTAGCCTGCTTTTGATAAAGCTTCCTCCTCTTCCCTAAGTCTCATGCCCCAGACTCCATTTTTTGGCCTCTGGCAATAGTTTCTTCCTAGGTGGCCTTAATCAGTCTTAAACTTTAACTCTCATCTTTAAGCAAATGATTTCCTAAATTCATACAACTTTTCCTGAAAACTGAGTTCCAGACTTGTATGTCTAACTGTTTACCAGTGGTCTTAAAAAGATAAAGACTTATTTGTCTCTCATCCATATTAAAAATGAATTCTCAGTAACCCAGGTCCTGGATATTACACACTAATTACTTTGGTGACCCAGTGTTCAGAACTTAGTCTGCTTTCCTTCCAGTAGGAAAATGTAGTCTTTTTTCGAGGCAGCTACATATCCAGCTAAAAATCAACTAGTTCTACAAGGAAGGAAAAAGGAAAGAACAGATATTAGAGAAAGCTAACAGTATCTGACATTTCTAGTAAACAGTAAGAAAAGTAACATTTGTAATGTAAATGCAATAAGCACCAAGCTCTAGCACATGTATTTTATATTATCCCTAGTATTTAATAGCCAGGGTAGTAATTTCTGTTTTTTTTTTTATTTTTTATGCACTTCTTTCTCTTTGCCAGGCGTTGTTGTACGAACTTTTTCTGTAGTAAGTTATTTAAACTTCATAACAAATTTACAAAGTAGGTATTATCGAGTTCAGTTTTATAGATAAGAACTCCAGTAGCTGGTCTGGCAAAGATAGTCTCACCTGGATCAATAGGAGGGTACATGTATTGTGTAAGAAGAGATTTGAAATTTTCCAAGTACAAGATTCTACTGTGAGGCAGGTGGAAGTCAGGGAGAATTTCTATACTAATAGCTTAATATCCAATCACATATACATAAGAATGTAAGCCTCAGTGGATTTAAATAGTTAGCTTCAAATCATGAAGCAAGTAAGTAGAGCTGGAATGTTGACACAGCTTTCTTCACCTCAAAGGGGTATGCTTTTTTTTTTTTTGGTGATGTGTTTATATTATAGACTGAATTATGTGCTACAAAAGTTTATGTGTTAAAGTGCTAGCCCCCAGTATCTCAGAATGTAACTGTCTTTGGAGATAGGGCTGTACAAGAGATAATTAAGTTAGAATGAGACTCTCAGGATGAGTCCTAATCTAATCTAATTTATGTCCCTGTAAGAAGAGGGGATGATGATTTATGGAGAGGCACCAGCGGGGTGTGTGCACAGAGAAAAGGCCATGAGGATACAGCAAGAAAATGGCAATCTGCAGCAGGAAGAGGCTTGGAGAGAGACAAAACCTGCTGACACCTTGATCTTGGACTTCTAGCCTCCAGAACCATGGGAAAAGAAGTTTTTGCTGTTTATGCTATCTAGCCTATGATTTAAATAGGTTGAAGAAGGGCTACAATTTGTTATAACAGATCGAGCAAACCAATACAGTATGCATTGTCCTTTCTTACTTCTCAACTTGTGAAATCAGGTAAAATATTTTTTTTCAATTTGATTTATTTAGTATTTTATGTAGGATGAAAATTAATCATATTTTCTTTTAATAAAAACTTTAAAACCTATGTACTTTTTAAAGCATATATAAAGGATCCTACTACTCATGCTTCCTCTAGCTTGGAAGAGTTCTATGGATTTGTTGTGGAGTTGCATTTCTACGACATGAAGAATGTTCAAATGCACACTTTTGGCATCTATGTTATATGCCTATAGTAACTGCAGAGAAACAAAAATGGACAAAATCAAGGAGAATTCAGAGAACATTTCTAAATAAAAGAAAATAAAATTTTATCTCAGACACAATGTAGCATTCTCCATAACTATCCAGATTAGTACACAAACAATATGAAGATTAATGTATTTTTCAAAAGAAAAGTACTCATACGTGTCACTTATTTTGCTTTCCTGCCTATTTCATTTCTGCTTTGGCTTGTAGTTTTGCTCTGACTGTGAACCTAAAAATCCTCACCTTACTGAGTGAGGCTTAATTGCCTCTTGCAGTTAAGATTAATTACCTATTTAATACCTGAGAAGATGAACCCCTGCTGCTAAGTTTTATGATTTCTTCCCCTGCCATAACATCATACCCTCCTCTGGGGGCATGGATAATTAAGCCCTTAACAAACTGCCTTATTATAACCTATTTCAACTAGCACCTTATTTTTCCCTCCTTTTAAATCAAAGTTTATTCTCACTGGGATTTTTTTCTAGGTATGTGTGTATTGGCATAGGAGAGGTCATTATCTTTCCCTTTCGGGTAAAACAGTTCTCTACTCTACTATGGTCGAAAGAGCTGCTTTTTGTTTCCTATTGATGTTAGCCACCCAAAACGGAATTTCCTCTGAACAAATGTTATGTGGTCCACTGTAGGCCCACGATCAAATTTCAAATGCTGCCCACCTACCGTGCATCTCTCTATGTCTTCCCGTTTTGGCAACTCATAAATTTATTCAGCCACCAACAACGAGACAATATAAATGTAGCTCTTTTAATGTACCAGGCAATTTGCTAGGGATTAATACCCAAAGATGATTGAGAGATGACTTCTAACCTTGAGCAGTTTATAAAATTTAGCAAAAAATACTAACACATAATCTCTCTGTATACAATCCTTAAACAGCTTTGATGGGATATAACTTTTCCATTATGAATGGACAGTGCCCACCCTGTTCCATTTCTTGTGACACAAGAGATTTCTCGAAATCAGACGAGAGATTTCTCCCATCAGAGCCAGGCATTTGGTATCTATTGTTTGAGATGAAGGCCATTACTGTAGAAAAGCAAGGAAAAGGCAATTAAATTTCAATAGTCTAGACTTTTGGAGAAGTAGCAAGAATTCAGGTCAGAGGAGAGAAATTCTGAAGAATCCGCAATGATAAAAGATCATGCCTGACCTAGGATGGAAGGAAAGCAGGTGCCAATGGACAGCTCTGGTACTGGGGTGAGCTGGGTTAAAATTGAAACTTAAATACAACGGTTGCAAAGACCATAGCAGAGAGAGCAGGCCAGAAGCTACCCAGTCTCTACAGAAGCATCTACAGAAGATAGCATCAGTTGGACAGGCAACTGTGCCCTTCTCCTTCACCCCAATTTTAAGTGATAGCCTTCCATTACTAATATTAGATGCCTTCTCAAGTTTAGACAGTAAGAAAACTACATATAGGATAGAATAATTTAATTAGAAACTTACTTAATGACCATGAACACATACAACAGATCTTCAGTATTTGGAATTCAAGTACTCATAGCTTTGCACGTAGACTCTCTGATGACTAACAATTTGGAAACTTGTCCAAGCCCAATTTTGAATCACATTGTAGTGTTGGGTTTGCAGATGGGGAGAATGATTTTGAAGGGGATTCTGAGTCAAGATATGAGGCTGAATTGCTTTTTCTTGAGAATGGCTGGGCCAGGCCATAACAGCAGGGGGGACTGGGAGGCAGAGGGGTCAGTCATGTTCCAGGAAGAAGGATGGCATTGGAGGCATCAGATTGAGAAGTAGAGGCAGAAGAGGTTAGGTTAGGAATCCACTTTATAATCTCCATAGCTTCCACATTTCAACTCAGTTTTATTAATAACAACAGTGATCATGTTCTAAATGCTCTGAATATTATGTGAATTCCTCTTCATAACAACTCTATGTGTTTGGTAAGATTGCAATATTCATTTTACACGTGAGAGCATTTAAGTAAAGAGAAGTTAGTGGCATTTCCAAGGTAGAGGGAGACTGGTAACAGTCTGACTCTGGAGTCTGAGTTCTTCACCATTATTCATTTAATTATTTTTTTTCAGTTATATTTTATAGCACCTCATAGGGCAAAGGTGATGCTACTTGTCAAGTGAGGGATTTCTGAATATATTCTTCAATATTTCAAATGTCCAGCATATTTTACTCTGTTTCTGAACCAGAGGTTCCTCCAGAAGCCAACTCTGCAATCAGGACTAAAGTACACCAGGTAGGGCAGCGGGACCATGAGACCATTAAAGGGACAGTGGCCAATAGACCACTCCTGACTGTACCTGAATCTCAGCAGAGAAGTCCTGGTAAAGCTATAAAACACATATCTCAAAATTATTTCCCTGAGGGGCAAGGGAGCCAGGGAATTTAGACACTAACTCCTGTTCATTGTTTGGCTGAGAACTATTTAGGTGTGTGGGGACGGGGTGGGGTTGGAGGTTCTTGGGTCTCTAGTTCTTCATGCCCTCTATGGAATAAACCAGGAGGAGGGTGCCACAGTACTTGGAAGCGGTAAAGTCCAGAGGACGTAGGTGGGCCATCCATAGCTACAGTGTCATTATTGGTGAAGTAAAGCACCTTAGCCATTTAGAAAATAGCAGTCACTAGCTATTTGCTGCTTTTGGAACTAGATTTCTCAGTTGATGAATAATAATTATAATAATATCAGCTGACATCTTTTGAGCTCTTAATAGCATGCCAGCTTTATTTCTAAGTACATTAAAGGTATTAATGCATTTAATCCTCATTACAACACTGTGAAATAGATACCATTATTATCTGTATTTTACAAGGAATGGTCTAAATTTACCTAGCTAATAAGCGGTAGAGCAGAGTTGGGAATCCAGCAGCTGGGCTTCTGAGTCCTACTCTCAACCCACAGCTGTTCTAACATTTGCTCTCTCTTCTCACTGGCCATTTACTAGATTTACTTACTCAAGTGCACTTAGGATGAGAAGAAAGATGCAAAGATTCCGATAAAATACATTCCTCTGTCTTTCCGGCAATTTCCCCCAGGGCCTTGCAACTTGGAAGTAATCAGACAATCATTTGATCAGGACATTGCTTTTTTGAAATAGCATCAATTACAGAATAATGCAGATGCCCTTTAAGGGAAATATACTACTACTTAGTCTTTTATTCTACAAATTAGTTTGAGCACCAAAAATGGAAGTATTTGTAAGAAATAAAAAAGATAAAATGAGTAAACTATGATTATTTCTATCATACTCTGTTAAATAATGAAGTAGCTAAGGAAAAGCTGAAATATTCTATAATGCGACCTCAAGGTAATCATGTCTGGCTGACTAAAATAAGTGATACCTATTTAATTTGGCACACGTGGACTCTCATGTCACTTTATTTTTGCTTTTTAAGAAACAATCAACTTTTGTTTTCTTGTTCTCTACACCTATCCTCTCCTACTGGAGAGGATAACCCAGTATAGATTCCTTCATATTTCTCATTTCATCAAAATCATGGATTACATACATAATTAATTTATACACACATGTATATACATGGGAGTTCTTATTTTCCATCTTGTTGATACACAATATTGTATCCAATTATTACCTTGTCAATGGATATTCAAATTATTTTAATCCCTTTCCGTACATTTTTGTTTGCTTTTTTTCTTGTGTTCGTGTTTGTCTATTTGCTATTGAGCAAACTCTATGGAACAATCACCAGCAATGTTTGAGTAAATACTGTGCTAGGTTGAGACCTTTTCTTGTCACTAGCTATCACCCAAGGTGGGTCCTGTTATGTTCGCTACCAGTCTTGCTCTAGACTTGAGGACATTTTCTATAATATCACACAAGAACACTTAAGAAAACTTTTAAATCAGATTTCAACAAGAGGAGAAGGCCATAGATCTTTGATCCCCATTATTTCCTGGAGAGACTCCTGCCAAGACTGGAACAATTTGCTGACCATGCACACAGGGTATAGATGTTCCAAGAGAGGGCTCTAACTCACTGTTGCAATCTTGTCAGTGGATACATAAATATTCTAGTTCTTTCCAGGTAGATTTTCATTGTGAGATGTTTACCCTTATTTAGGAAAACCAGCTGCCCAGCACCTGGAGGATTTGAATCCATATGAAGTTTCTTTTGCCAGTGTTTGAAGGTGGCTACCAGTGCTGTGGGAAGCAGGGCTGAGTGCCCTCACTGTTTCACCATTAATCAGAATGAGCACCCAGAATCCCTTTTGAACATTTGCTCGTTTTTCGCACCTAGTTTATTCACAGCATCTCATCCAGCCACAGGTGTTGCTGTTCTTTGAAACTTTTGTCTGTCAGATGAGCACAAACATGTTCCATTATCTTTTGCTACATAACAAACTACCCCAAAAGCCAGCAGCTTAAAATAATGACAGCGTTTGCAGAGGAATAAGCAACGTGGTTAGGACTTGATAGGGATCGCTCATCTCTGCCGCATCCAACTTCAGTTGGGTTTGCTCAAAGGCTGTGGGCTGGAATCAACCGAAGCCTCCCTCGCTCACAATCTGGCAAGTTGATGGTGGTTGTTGGCTGAGACTTCAGCTGGGGCAGTGGTCAGAATACATGCATGTGGCTTTTCCAAGGGCTGTTCGGCTTCCTCAGAGCATGGTGGCTCCATTCCAAGGGCAAGCATTCCAGGAGAGAAAGCTCAGCCTCCAGGAGACTCATTTAGCATCACTTCTACCTCATTTTATTCATTAGAAGTCAGTCTCTGAGGCCAGTTTATATTCACGAAGAGCTAGACTCCACCTTCAAAGGAACTTCAAAGAACTGTCCATTATTTAAAAATCGTCACCATAGAAAGAGTGCATTGTCTCTTTAACTTTCATTTTTCTCATTACTTATTTTGAGCATTTTTTTGTTTGCTATTGCAGCATAACAAATTGCCACAAACTTCGCAGTTGAAAATAATACCCATCTTATAGATTATGCACGTCAGAAGTTCAGGCATGGCTTCGAAGGATTCTCTGCTTAGGGTCTCCTAAGGCTGAACTCCGAAGTTTTGGCTGGGTTGCAATCTCATCTGGAGGCTTGACTAAGGAAGGAGCTGTTTTCAAGCCTCCTCTGGTTGTTGACAGAATTCATTTCCTTAAGGCCATATAATTTATGTCCACTTTTTTTTCTCAAAACCAGCAATGGAGGGAGTTAGTCTTTAACTTCAGAGAAGGTCTGGACTCTCTTAAGCTTATGTGATTTGGTCAGATCCTGCCAGGATGAGTTTTCTTTTCATTAACTCACAGTCAACACCTTAAGAACCTTGCTTATGTATGAAAAATCTCTTTAACTTTACAATATTCTAATGGTTAAAAAAAGTCACAGGTTCCACTTATACCCAAGGAGAGGGGTGGGTATGAGGGATCAGAGGCTGTCTTAGAATTCTGATTAACATAGTGGACTTTTATGTATTTATTCTTTGTGAATCTTTTCTTTCTTTATCTCTCTTTTGTCTTTTCTTTCTTTCTTTCTTTCTTTCTTTCTTTCTTTCTTTCTTTCTTTCTTTCTTTCTTTCTTTTCTTTCTTCTTTCTTCTTGTATAATTATCTCCTGGCCAATTTGTAAAAGCTCTTTATATACCATAGATACTACTTATTGTCTTTATTCTTCACCAAAGTCTTTTTTTCCCCCAAAATCTGTTATTTTTATAGTTTTTTTATCTTTGACTATGTTTATAGATTTTTTTATCCATAAAAAATCTTTAAATTTTTATCTCTTTCTTCTTGAATTAGTGATGTAAAAATTATCTGTCTAAATCTGTGTTAATATCATAGCAATTAGTCACAGGACCTTTAAGTTTATAGTTCTACTAATTAAATTTAGGTAAAATCGAAAATTTAGTTCCTCAGTTCCAGTGGCTACATGTAGTTAGAGGATACTGTGTTGGATAACAGATATATAAAATATTTCTATCCTTATATAAAGTTCTACTAAGCTATGCTAATTTAATTGTTTTTTAATAAAGAACTCCTTAAGTTATTCTCATTTTTTCTTTTATTTTCTATTTATTAAATTTATATTTTAACTATTAATTCACATTTTTGCCATATTAGTTTTCCTTACTGATTTATTTGGTTTACTCTGTGTTTCTTTCTCAAATGTTTTGTGGGCTGAGTAAGAATTTCCTTTCTTCCTTATTTTCTTCTAGTAGTTATTTATTATTAAAGTGTTAGGTTACATGTTTACTTTTGAGTTTAGTTTTTCTAAGTTTAAAAGTTTGACAATATAATTTTCTGATGCAAGGATCATATGATATGCTTTTCATTTTTAAATTGTTAAAATATATTTATGATTTATTTTAAATTTTTCTAGATTAACAGATAACAGAGCAGTTGTTTTAAACATGTAAAATTTTCTTTGTGATACATAATCCCTCTATTATAAATATTCCATACTCATACCAAGAATAATGCATATATTTAATAACAATAATTAATAACTTAGTAACAAATGCTAGATAGATTTAATAATTTTTAATATATTATTTAATTCATCTATCATTTTACTTATTTTACTTTTCTATTTTTCCAATTTGGAAAACTGTCTCTCAGTATAATTACATTGTTATAAAGGTCTTTTTAAAAACATTTTTGCTTTATTTATTAGTTTTTATGTTATTTGGTACATAAATGTCTACTGTATATCTAATTAGATGGCTGCATCATATTTTGATTTCTTCTTCTTCTTATTATTATTATACTTAAATTCAACCTTGGCTTATATTTTTGTTGTTTTTACTTGCTTTTCATTGATTTATCTATTATCCTCTGGTTTCAACCTTTTTATTATTTTAAGTTGTTACTAGGTTTTACTAGTGCAGAATCTAGACTTATTTTATTGTTATTGTTGTTTTGTAAACATAATATAACTGTCTTGAATTTCTTTGGTAATAATATGTATTAGGCAAATACATATTGTTATTTTATAACATAATTATGTATTATATAAATATATACTATATGTGTTAAATAATAATATTGTGTATATGTGTATGTGTATATGTACATATATTTTTCCTGTTCCTGCCTATGTCTCCTGCCTCTAAACCACTATACTCTTTTAGTTATCTCCACGTGTTTGTCCATATATAGTCATACATAATCATGCATCACAGGCTACAATTTCAACCTTGTTGTCCTATTATAGTAATTATACTCAGCGAGCTTGCATGTGGCCTCTGCTATTCAGAGATTTAATAATCTCCATGGTTACTAAAGATTTCTATCCTATGCAGCATTTTCTAATAATTAATTCTAGTCTACAAAAAAGGAAAATGATGACTGAACATGTTACCAATGCTGCCGTCTGCTCACAGTGCATTCCTTTTTGTCCCTTGATGACAAATCAGTCTCCTTAAGGAATAGATTGCTGGTGAGAATTTATGGGCTTTCCTTTTAGATCCATCCTAGCATGCCCACTTCAGACATGACCACTTTTCTCCACGATCTGCCTTAGCAGTTCTGGCATCTTTTTTGCTTATTGTAGATAATCTTTTTCCAGGTGTCCAAGAGCCATCTCAACAATGTATTAGAATTGGTGGCTGGTGCCTAAGCCAGAGTTTAAACTCTCTCAAAAGAAGAGTTTCTCCATTATCAACAAACTCCTTCTTCTTCACCTTGATAGTCTGTTTGCCCCACTCACCTTAATTCACTTCCCTCAGATCAGCTCCTAGTGATGATCCTCCTAGACCCTGCTGCTACACGCTAGGCCAGCATGGCAGCTCCTTGAAACCTTACATTTCTCCCTTGGCAGGACACCCCCTTTCCTCCGGTTAGTTATGTTGTGATTTGACTTGTTAAACAGGAGGGATTCTGGGAGTAGAACTTGAAGAGGGCAAATATTGCCTTTGAAGGCATCTGCCTCATTTGAGGATTCCACCCAGTCCTAAAGTAAGGAAGTATATGTCATCCTTTAGCATGAGCTATGTGCTACTTTTCTTGGCCTAGAAATTTCAGAAGAATCTGGGCCCTTAAAGTTTTTCAGTTAATCTACCATATGCTACTACCTCACATCTCAGGATTCCATTCTTTTTATAACTGAAATCCAAATTTCATGAAGAAAATTTGCCAAGTTGAGTAATTAACCTTCTTCCAAATTTTGCTATTCTTTAAATAAACCTCTATACCTGTTTCTCAACATAAGCCCTCCCATTATAGAAAATATTTTTTAAGATGTTGTTCAAATGTTTTTTGTTCAAATTTTATTTGAATTATTGGAATTAATATTTGGTCAGCATGTGTCTGCCATTTTCTCTTCTCACAGTATTAGTGAATCAGTGTTGCTCTCCTATACCTATCTAATTTCTCAATTAATATCACAGCTCTTATAGCTGTACTTCTCAAAGGCAAGAAATGCTATACCAAATATCAAATGCCAGTGCACCCTTTCCAACTGTAGTTTAGCCAAATTCACTGGAGGTGAAAAACCTTCACAATTACAGTTTTACAGAATACCAGTGACTATCAATTTCCCACCTATTATTTGATATGGGGTTCTCAGACCAGCTGGTCACCATATATTCAACTCCAGATCCCATCCTAGGGTTGGCTTCTTTAGGGATCACTCCTTAGGTCACTTCCTAAGGACCTTCCTAAGGTCACTCTCCTAACAGAGAGTAAGAGACTAAGGTGTTGGTTGGTGGCTTACTGAGTGAGTGCCATTCAGGAAAATCCTATAAGGGAATAAGGGAGGCAGGAGACGGGAATGGATTAATCTGAGCAAGGATGTAAACTAATATTGGTGTGACACACAGAGGGAATGGGGGATATTCCCGAAAGTAAATTACACCACAGAGTTGTACCACCTTGAAGCTGAGAGGCGGATTTTGTATCTTTTTATTAGGCAGTACATGAGGAGGGGTCATGTAACCATTACTCAGTTGTCTCCAAGCAAGTTGGTTCTTTTCAGCCAAGGACAATTCTTTTGAGAAGGTCACAATTAAAAGCCATTGGCCTCAGTATTCACAGCAACCTGGGTATCTAGATGAAGGGGATCTTGGTGAAGTACTAAGAACTTTTACCAAACTACTGCAGGACAGTCAAGAAGCAAATGTTGGCAAACAATGAGAGTGGAATAATTCAGACATAACTGTCATAAAGAGAAGTTCATTAATGCCGTTTTGAACATTTGATTGTAGACCTTAGGCACTTTATTACTTATCATGGTAATTTCTGACTTCATCTTTTATTGGAGACCCACGGTACGTTATGAATTTACACACACAGAGTTACAAAAGAAATGCGAGAAATGATGATGTTTTAATGAACTTTATAAGAAATTGTCACCATTTCAAGATGTCATGGAAAAATTCCAATAGAAGCCTTAATTACTACCCTATGCCAAAGAACACAAAAATCAATGTGATATCATTTTTTTTGAAAAAACATCTTAAGCATTGAGGAGGGAAAAACGTGAAACAATTTTACTGCATCTTTTTAATCAGTTAAATTGTAAAAATATTTCTGCTTTCTGAAGAATCAATTTTAGTTATTTAATCTATCATCACAAAGATAAATAATGGGAATAGTGAGACTAGATATTTAGTTTATGATCATGTTATAGCTTTGGAAAAGAATAGCAATCTTTGCAGTTGAGTCTAAACAAATAATGATCATATATCACCATTACACAGTGTCACTTTACCTTATAATGGCAGTTAGTGTTGATTTTTATTCTGCTAAACTCACTTAGCAGTGGCCAGCCACAGATACTGAGTGTTGCAGAGCAACTTTTCTATTTAAAACCTCTTTGGATGAGAGGCTAACCAGACTTCAGTTAGGAATTTATTTTTGATCAAGAATAAGTCATAATAAAATAGAGTGACCAATATCACACATGGTAAACATTAGTATGAGATAACATGAACTCAAAGCTCTCTTTTTTTCCCCACAGATATTCAGTTTAAAGATGTATTTTTAAATTATGCCAGATTATACTCAATATGAAGAGAATACTTTTAGGAAAATGTGGGAAACCCTCTTACCGTCAAATTTTTCGTGGGTTTTTACAAAAGAAGAGTCTTAAAAATGGAACCCGGTGTCATGAGTATACATTTTCCATGCTCTTCAAAACCTTTTTTGTTGTGACAGAGTAGAGTATTATGATGATATCTTTAGGAAAAGATTTGCTAAGATTTGCTTCCCAGTCCGATGTTTCACACGTTAGTATGGTTGGGTTTTTTTTTTTTTTAAATTTTTATTTATTTATGATAGTCACAGAGAGAGAGAGAGAGAGAGAGAGAGAGGCAGAGACACAGGCAGAGGGAGAAGCAGGCTCCATGCACTGGGAGCCTGACGTGGGATTTGATCCCGGGTCTCCAGGATCGCACCCTGGGCCAAAGGCAGGCGCCAAACCGCTGTGCCACCCAGGGATCCCTGGTTGGGTTTGTTTAATCAACTATTTTCAAGGGGAGCAAGGTTTAAGAAATGCTAGCTTGAATAAGGTTAAATAGGTCATATTTACTGCAGAACCTCTGGGAGAATTTGAGATGCTCACATACACCATGAATCTCTAATTGAAAGAGAATTCTTTAAGCTCTTGGACCACAGAACTCATTTTCTTGGAGCACATCATGTGATGAATTCTGAGAAACATTTTTGAGAGAAGCTGCTTTAAGGCAAATACTACAATTCTTAAAAATCAATGTAACTTAATAAACAGTACTTCAAAAATGTGAATCAGTTAGGGTCTGATCAGGAGAGAGAACCATACAGTAATTTAAATGGAAAAACAATTAATATAAAGAATATTCAACCATGGGAGGGATTAGATGACAGGCTGGTGAAATGTAAAGTGAATTGTAAAGAATATTCCCAAAGTCACGTGGGTGACTTTAAGTGTCTGACTCTTCATTTCAGCTCAGGCCATGAGAATGAGCCCTGCCTCCAGCTCCTTGCTGGGTGTCAGCTTAAGATTCTCTCTCTCCTTCTCCCTCTGCCTCTTCCCCTGCTCCCATGTGTGCTCTCTCTCTCTCTCTCTCAATCGTTCTAAAAAAAAAAAAAAAAGGCTCAGGGTTTCAGACTGGATAAAAAAGCAGGACCCATCTATTTGCTGTCTACAAGAGACTAATTTTAGACAGAAGGACACTATAGCCTGAAAATAAAAGGTTGGAGAACCATTTACCATTAAAATGGTCCCCAAAGGAAAGCAGGGGTAGCCATCCTTATATCAGATAAACTAAAATTTACCCCGAAGACTGTAGTGAGAGATGAAGAGGGACACTATATCATACTTAAAGGATCTATCCAACAAGAGGACTTAACAATCCTCAATATATATGCCCCAAATGTGGGAGCTGCCAAATATATCAATCAATTAATAACCAAAGTGAAGAAATACTTAGATAATAATACACTTACACTTGGTGACTTCAATGTAGCTCTTTCTATACTCGATAGGTCTTCTAAGCACAACATCTCCAAAGAAACGAGAGCTTTAAATGATAGACTGGACCAGATGGATTTCACAGATATCTATAGAACTTTACATCCAAACTCAACTGAATACACATTCTTCTCAAGTGCACATGGAACTTTCTCCAGAATAGACCACATACTGGGTCACAAATCAGGTCTGAACCGATACCAAAAGATCCGGATAGTCCCCTGTATATTCTCAGACCATAATGCCTTGAAGTTAGAATTTAATCACAACAAGAAGTTTGGAAGGACCTCAAACACGTGGAGGTAAAGGACCATCCTGCTAAAAGATGAAAGGGTCAACCAGGAAATTAAGGAAGAATTAAAAAGATTCATGGAAACTAATGAGAATGAAGATACAACCGTTCAAAATCTTTGGGATGCAGCAAAAGCAGTCCTAAGGTGGAAATACATCTCAATACAAGCATCAATTCAAAAACTGGAAAGAACTCAAATACAAAAGCTAACATTACACATAAAGGAGCTAGAGAAAAAACAGCAAATAGATCCTACACCCAGCAGAATAAGAGCGTTAATAAAGATTCGAGCAGAACTCAACGAAATTGAGACCAGAAGAACTGTGGAACAGATCACAACCAGGAGTTGGTTCTTTGAAAGAATTAATAAGATAGATAAACCATTAGCCAACCTTATTAAAAAGAAGAGAGAGAAGACTCAAATTAATAAAATCATGAATGAGAAAGGAGAGATCACTACCAACACCAAGGAAATACAAACGATTTTAAAAACGTATTATGAACAGCTATACGCCAATAAATTAGGCAATCTAGAAGAAATGGACGCATTCCTGGAAAGCCACAAACTACCAAAAGTGGAACAGGAAGAAATAGAAAACCTGAACAGGCCAATAACCAGGGAGGAAATTGAAGCAGTCATCAAAAACCTCCCAAAACACAAAAGTCCAGGGCGAGAGGGCTTCCCAGGGAAATTCTATCAAACGTTTAAAGAAGAAACCATACCTATTCTACTAAAGCTTTTTGGAAAGACAGAAAGAGATGGAGTACTTCCAAATTCGTTCTATGAGGCCAGCATCACCTTAATCCCAAAACCAGACAAAGAACCCACCAAAAAGGAGAATTACAGACCAATATCCCTGATGAACATGGATGCAAAAATTCTCAACAAGATACTAGCCAATAGGATCCAACAGTACATTAAGAAAATTATTCACCATGACCAAGTAGGATTTATCCCCGGTACACATGCTGGTTCAACACTCATAAAACAATCAATGTGACTCATCGTATCAGCAAGAGAAAAACCAAGAACCATATGATACTCTCATTAGATGCAGAGAAAGCATTTGACAAAATACAGCATCCATTCCTGATCAAAACTCTTCAGAGTGTAGGGATAGAGGGAACATTCCTCGACATCTTAAAAGCCATCTACGAAAAGCCCACAGCAAATATCATTCTCAATGGGGAAGCACTGGGAGCCTTTCCCCTAAGATCAGGAACAAGACAGGGATATCCAGTCTCACCACTGCTATTCAACATAGTACTGGAAGTCCTCGCCTCAGCAATCAGACAACAAAAAGAAATAAAAGGCATTCAAATTGGCAAAGAAGAAGTCAAACTCTCCCTCTTCGCCGATGACATGCTACTCTACATAGAAAACCCAAGATTGCTAGAACTCATACAGCAATTTGTTAGCATGGCAGGATACAAAATCAATGCCCAGAAATCAATGGCATTTCTATACACTAACAATGAGACTGAAGAAAGAGAAATTAAGGAGTCAATCCCATTTACAATTGCACCCAAAAGCATAAGATACGTAGGAATAAACCTAACCAAAGAAGTAAAGGATTTATACCCTAAAAACTATAGAATATTTCTGAAAGAAATTGAGGAAGACACAAAGAGATGGAAAAATATTCCATGCTCATGGATTGGCAGAATTAATATTGTGAAAATGTCAATGTTACCCAGGGCAATTTACACGTTCAATGCAATCCCTATCAAAATACCATGGACTTTCTTCAGAGAGTTAGAACAAATTATTTTAAGATTTGTGTGGAATCAGAAAAGACCCCGAATAGCCAGGGGAATTTTAAAAAAGAAAACCGTATCTCGGGGCATCACAATGCCAGATTTCAGGTTGTACTACAAAACTGTGGTCATCAAGACAGTGTGGTACTCGCACAAAAACAGACACATAGATCAATGGAAGAGAATAGAGAACCCAGAAGTGGAACCTGAACTTTATGGTCAACTAATATTTGATAAAGGAGGAAAAGGTATCCATTGGAAGAAAGACAGTCTCTTCAATAAATGGTGCTGGGAAAATTGGACATCCACATGCAGAAGAATGAAACTAGACCACTCTCTTGCACCATACACAAAGATAAACTCAAAATGAACGAGAGATCTAAATGTGAGACAAGATTCCATCAAAATCCTAGAGGAGAACACAGGCAACACCCTTTTTGAACTCAGCCACAGTAACTTCTTGCAAGACACATCCACGAAGGCAAAAGAAACAAAAGCAAAAATGAACTATTGGGACTTCATCAAGATAAGAAGCTTTTGCACAGCAAAGGATACAGTCAACAAAACTAAAAGACAACCTACAGAATGGGAGAAGATATTTGCAAATGAAGTATCAGTTAAAGGGCTAGTTTCCAAGATCTATAAAGAACTTCTTAAACTCAACACCAAAGAAACAAACAATCCAATCATGAAATGGGCAAAAGACATGAAGAGAAATCTCACAGAGGAAGACATGGACATGGCCAACATGCACATGAGAAAATGCTCTGCATCACTTGCCATCAGGGAAATACAAATCAAAACCACAATGAGATACCACCTCACACCAGTGAGAATGGGGAAAATTAACAAGGCAGGAAACAACAAATGTTGGAGAGGATGCAGAGAAAAGGGAACCCTCTTACACTGTTGGTGGGAATGGGAACTGGTGCAGCCACTCTGGAAAACTGTGTGGAGGTTCCTCAAAGAGTTAAAAATAGACCTGCCCTACGACCCAGCCATTGCACTGCTGGGGATTTACCCCAAAGATACAGATGCAATGAAACGCCGGGACACCTGCACCCCGATGTTTCTAGCAGCAATGTCCACAATAGCCAAACTGTGGAAAGAGCCTCAGTGTCCATCGAAAGATGAATGGATAAAGAAGATGTGGTTTATTTATACAATGGAATATTCCTGAGCCATTAGAAATGACAAATGCCCACCATTTGCTTCAACATGGATGGACCTGGAGGGTATTATGCTGAGTGAAGTAAGTCAA
This sequence comes from Vulpes lagopus, assembly GCF_018345385.1. Taxonomy (NCBI): domain Eukaryota; kingdom Metazoa; phylum Chordata; class Mammalia; order Carnivora; family Canidae; genus Vulpes; species Vulpes lagopus. The sequence continues at coordinate 37,916,362 of NC_054846.1, forward strand.
TCGGAGGAGGACAAACAGTGTATGTTCTCATTCATTTGGGGAATATAAATAACAGTGAAAGGGAATAGAAGGGAAGGGAGAAGAAATGTGTAGGAAGTATCAGAAAGGGAGACAGAACATAAAGACTTCTAACTCTGGGAAATGAACTAGGGGGTTGGAAGGGGAGGAGGGCGGAGGGTGCGGGTAACTGGGTGACCGGCACTGAGGGGGGCACTTGATGGGATGAGCACTGGGTGTTATTCTGTATGTTGGCAAATTGAACACTAATAAAAGATAAATTTATTATTTAAAAAAAGTGTCTCATGGAATCATTCTGCATTAAAATTACCTGAGGAGGTTCTGGGCAAAGCTGCTGGCTGCTAAGTACTGATGGATGCCATGCATGACAGGAATTGGGAGCTAGGGAAGTTATATATGCAAGTGCAATCACCTGATGCTAGAAAATCTGTGTATGCTCCCAGAGCTGGGCAATAGAGAGGCAGAGAAGCCATCCATGCCACAGCTCCTCAGTGCTAGAGGAGCCAAGTGTGCTGCATCAGCCTGCCAAGTGAGCACACCTGAACCAGGAAGGAAAAGCTCCTTCTGCAAAGCTTGTCCTGCACCAGCTATTGACACAGCTTACTACCAACTGGAAAGGAAAATATATTTAGAGAGCCACATCTGTTTTTACAGAGTATGCAAAAAGGGGCAAATTTCAAGATGAGAGGCATTAGGTTGATAACTGACTGGAGTATATAGATGAAAATTAACCCTTTTGTTCTTTTGTTGCTCTTTCTCTGTTTACTTTCATGGTATTCTACGGACACTAGGATTATGATTTGGTCCAAAAAGAATGGTTTTCTTGTTAAAAAAAAAAAGGGAGGAAAAAACAGGAACAATCAGCAGCAATTGAGAACATTTGGATTGCTTTTCCAAAAGAAAAGTCTTGAAATGTTGCTTCTAGATTCAAGATAAGTTGAGTATGAGTACTTTCAGCAACTAATTGCTGAATTCTCAGTTTGGCTGCAAGTGACAGGATAAACTACTAATAGTCACATAAATAAATAACTGTTGATTTTTCTCACATGAAACAAAATAAGTAGCATCAGGCATTAATTTGGGGGGTCAGCCACTTCAGAGCTGCCATAGTTGTGATCATCTGGGACTTTTCCTCATGTATGCTACTTGGTTATGTCATCTTCAGGAATTGTTTGCAACCAAAGCAAAAATAAAGAATAATATGAGAGCAGATAGGTCTGAGCCTTTTCAAAGCAAAGAGGAACTATTTTTCAGAAGCCCACAGCAGATTCATTAACCAAAACTATGTCAAACAGCTACTCTTCATCAGGATTTTGGCTGGGAAAGCAAGTTATAAACAATGTCAGTCTCCACAGTGGAGCCTGCAAGGAAAATGGGGTTTTGGGATCTTCATTTATTAAGCCAGTGAAGAGTATTTTCTTCACAAGAGTTTCTCTGAGGATTTAAATATATCACTAAAATAACCTAGCCAATAATTTTAAAAGGAAAACAGTAAAAACAATGGGGAGGGAGGATTGGTCAGCAGGGTAATAGCCGCTTCCACAGATGACTATGTCCTAATGCCCGGAACTTGTGACTATATTAGGTTACGTAGCAAAGGGGAATGAAGATGGCAGATGGAATTTAGGTTGTGAATCTGTTGACCTTAAAATAGAGAGACTATCCTGGATTATCCTGGTGGTCTTGGTGTAATTACAAGGGTCCTTATCAGAGGAAGAAGGAGGCAGCATAGAAGGATCAGATGACGTATCTATGAAAGAATGTCACTGGAGATGCAATGTTGCTGGCTTTGAAGATGGAGGAAGGGGCTCATAGCCAAGAAATGTGGTCAGCCTCTAGAAGCTGGAAAATGCAAGGAAATAGATTCTCCCTTGGTGACTATAGAATGGAATGCAGTTCTGTCAACACCTTGATTTTAGCCCGGTGAGAACTGTGTTGAACTTCCTATACACAAAACTGTGAGATAATAAGTTTCTGTAATTTTAAATCACCAAATATGTGACAATTTGTTAGAATAGCAATACAACACTGGGGAAAAATACAAAGTAAATACAACATTGGAGTAGACTGAATTTTAGGTCCTTCTTTGTGATGTTTTCCAGAAATATTCATTCATCAGTTGGACTCAAAATTTAGATGTGGCCAGCAAAAATTCTAGACTTTTATTAAATCCATGCATAATTATTTATTTTCTATTGGAGAATCACAATGAAGGTACAGGTATATCATTGGATAAATAAGATATAAAAATCATACTTAGCTGACCCAAAGATATGTGGATATTTGTTATTGTTTTTTTTCTTGATTTTTTAATCATAATGACAATCTACTATGTTTTTAGCATACAGACTGATATATCCAAAATGTTTAATAAGGAAGTTTAATAAGGAAGTTTAATATTAGTAGTAATGTTTTTAAAGTTATTTCCAGCTGTGATTCAGCATTAAAGAAAAAAAAAGACCTCAGTGGCAGATGTATTTACCATGCAGTCGTATACATTATTTTATAGACATTTCTCCAGATGCTGGGTAGCTTTGATGTTACATATGATAAAAAAATATTTGTAGTCTCTGAGACTCTCTGAACTATAATATTAAAAGAAGTAACATAACTAATAAATAACATGGACTGTTATAACTTCATATTGTACTTGTTCTTCTTACATTGAATAGGCCTGAAAATAAGTTTGCAATAAAAATATTTTAAATATTACATTCCCATAAAGGAACCTTTGTACATCTCAAGAAAAAAATTTAAAAATAGATCATATATACCTTACAGTATATATTTTAACTCTGTGAATGGTTGGGCTAGGGGACAATTTGAGTAAACTATTAAATATAGACTGTTAGTTAAAATTTTAGTTCAAATATCTTCTATAGTTCTTTATATAATTGATGGGATGTGAGCTGAAATTTGTACTAATGTATTTTCTACACACACACACACATATATATGTAAAAGTAGCAATAGTTCTACTATAAATCAAATAATGCTGAAAAACTTTATATTTATTAAATAAATGCACTAATATTTTTCAATTGTTTTATATAAGATTATGGCAATTAATTGGCATTATTTGTAGTTATTAATGATTATAGAACTTTTTCTTTTTGAAAGAATTACTTTTCAGTGATGATTGCTAGATACTTGTATTGTCAAATTTCATTTTGCTTTCTAATATTGCTTATTTTCCCATGGACAAATAAATGTTCAAATGATCCCATGGATAAAGAGATACTTTGCCCTAGGAATAAAGTGTTGAAAATATTTTCTAAAACCAGTTGAAGAAAGCACAGCACTCTGCTAAATAAGTGATGGTATGCTTTCACACACAGCTACCTCACATGCCCACATCCATTTGTGACTGGCTTACTGGTCCTACTCCCATGCTGAGGCTGGTATTGTACTTATTTAAAATGGGGCTTGAGTGGAATGAAAACAAGAATGTAAGAAGGAAAAACTATTTCCTGACATGGAACTACCAATTTAGAGTCATGGATTTCTGCTCTATGCATGCTGAATCTTATATCCTGACATGCCAGGTTGATATTGAATGATTTTCCGTACAGGGCAAACCTCTAAGGGTAACTTTCTCAATTAAAGAAGAAAGGCTTTACTGAGAAACAACCAATTTTTAAAAAGTAAAGTTGTCCATAGTCTTTTGATTTTAACCTTCTTTTATTTCCAGTGCTTGAATAGAATGTGTGCTATTCTAAATTGAATGCTATTTGTATTTCAGTTAATGTTTTAAAATCTGTTGCATTTGGCAAATATAATATACCCCTACCTATAATAAATATCTTGTTTTTTCTTAGTATCTCAGTTCAGTTTTAAGGAGAAAAAGAAGCTCAAATTAAACTATTAACCTACTGTTACTTCCTCTCAACGGCACTTTTCTTTGTGTTTTGGTTTTCTTTGTTAAGAAAAATTACCCAAATTTGAAATATAGCAGGTGGATAGTCTTCCCTCCTTCCAAATCTTGCATATATTTTCAAGTTTTTAAAAATAGTTTCCTCCCCAATATTTTAAATTATATGAGAAAATACTTGTGTTTGACTTATTATTTAATATTTTACTTGAGCTCTGAAAACTGTTAACTCTAATATGTGAACTTTTTGATTTTGGTCTGATAGAAAAGATAACCAGTTTTCAGTAGGAGGACATTAGCTAGTCTTGTATCAAGTTGCAATTTTATCTTAGTATTCTGTTGTCTAACTATATAAACACTTGGTTCTCAAATTCTCCTTTTAATTAATTTTATCATCTTACTGGTTACTGCTTGAATTTTAAAGCTAAGTAGAGTTTTTGACAGATATTTAAAATTTGTATGAAAGACACACTTCAACTTTTCAAAAATGTTTCTTAACACCTTTTTATTTTAAAAAAAATGTTCCAAAGTTTACCCATTGAATAAGTTTTTCTAGCTCTTGGAATGTTAAGCATTACATTTTTGGATATAATCATGTCTTTATAAGTGCTGACCATAAAATAAAAATCTTTATAGAAACAAATGTACCAGGACTGCAGGCATAAAAATACTGTCAGAACCAGTTTGTCAGCCACCTAGTTTTTGATACATTATAGACCATTTTTATTTTTATTGTGGTAAAATACACATAACATAAAGCATCCTGTCATAATAATTTTTAATTGTACAGCTCAGTGGTAGGAAGTACATTCAATTGTTGTACAATCATCACCACCACCCATTTACAGAGTAGAGATATAGCTCATTTTAGACCCAGCTTGCATTACCCTCTCATTTAATATACTCAGTTATAAATGAGTTTTGGTATTACTGAAAAATTAAAACCAATTTCAAATGTAACAAAATTTATTCAGGGAGTAAATCTCTAGTTTTGTTCTTCTTTAATGTACCAAAGGAAAAAAAAATTGAAATGGAAATCACTGAAAACTGACCACTCTTTTACCCTAAAGGAAGTGGAAAACTTCCAGATTTCTCTTAGAATCATAGATGATCACTGAATTCTTTTTTTTTTTTTTTTTGATCACAGAATTCTTAAACTTAGCTCCCTCAGATGCACATGGGGAGGAATCCCTGCCCTTAGTGGCACTCTTTTCTTCCATCATTTCCAGTGATAACTTTATGGTTGTCCAGTTTCTACTCTTAGTCTTTCTTGAAGCTCCTTGTACGGCTGATTCCCAGGTTGCTGAAGTCCTTCCTAACTTTTGACCTTACATTTGCCATCTATCACTCTACTTCCCTCAAACATATTTCTCACTGAAGTGGGTATACACATTTCATTTCTATTTCCATTAAAATTTTGCTAGGCTGCAAAGAAGATACTTTATACTCACACATCATAGAAGTTTAGCTTATAAGTTATTTTGACTTTCTTTACTTCTTATTATACATCCTTATTGTAGGCCATCGGGAGGTGAGTGAATAGGTCCCCTGTCTACGTAAGTGTAACACTGTATTTCTATGAAAAGCTGGCAAACGTCATGTGGAACCCATGAGAGGAATGAGCACAGTGATTCTGGAATTTCAAGGTGTATGAACTGGAAATGAATCAATAAAAAATAGAAGACATGGGGGCACTAGCATGAAGAAGCATCCGTGGCCAACTGGAGACTGAGGAATAAAGTTATTTTCTGTCAAAGAACTGCATGATCTGCATAGGGACCTGTGATATTAAATGCCAGTTTCATTTAGCCGTGGAGGAAACGGATCAAAGGAGAAGCATCCCAAACTAACAGTCTCTGTCTCGGGTCTAGAAGTCAGAACCGAATTCTTTTTAGACACTAGCCCATAGCTTCTTTGACAGTAAGAAAGAGGAGGGAAATTTTGGGTTTCCTTCTCACAGGGTATGTGAAAGCCCACATGGGTACCTGAAAACAAATTGCGCCCTGAGATTCACCGAGAAGCACATTCCAAGCATGAAGTCTCATGCTCTGAAGACAATTCTAAAGGTTTGCATTTCTAGTAGTAACCTTTGCATTATCATAGAAGGTTTTTTTTTTTTTTAAAGATTTTATTTATTTATTCATGAAAGACACAGAGAGAGAGAGAGAGACTGAGACAGAGACAGAGGGAGAAGCAGGCCCCATGCAGGAAGCCTGAAGTGGGACTCAATCCCAGGTCTCCAGGATCACACCCTGGGCTGAAGGTGGCACTAAACCACTGAGCCACCTGGGCTGCCCATCATTGAAGGTCTTAAGTGAATTCTACTCACTTTTTTTATACATGAGCTCTGGTATTTTTGCTAAAGCTTGTATAATATTTTAAAAGCATATCTGTTTTTTTATCTATATTCACTTTTGTCTAAAAAGAATACCTTAATAATTTTTAATACTTTTTAAAACCTTTCTAGGACTTTCCTATGTTTCCTATGCTTATCTTCTGTAGTATGGGGCTTGAGATGACAAGGCAAAGAAGGAAAAGAACTAAAGAAAATGGAGAAAGGATTAAAATGGGGGAAAGAGTGAGTATAAAGGGAGCAAATCCCGGTATCACAGGGATCTTCTCCCAACCTAGAATCTATTCTATTTTTTTCAATTTTTAGTGTCCTGGTATTTTGGTGCCACAAATTTTTTCTTCTAGATATTTCTGGTCTTCTCCCCCTTTCCTTTCCCTTATTTAAATATTATAATTCAGAACAGTCCATAGTTTAATATCATAGCCTAAAATATAAACTGTATTTTTTTCTTTAAAAAAATTCCACATATTGAAGTCATTTTTATGACTTGGGGAACAAAACAAAACAAAACAAAACAACCCTCATCCAGAATAATGAAGGCAAACAAAGGCCCGGGGAGCAGTCATCTTCCAGGGGCCATATGTGGCGTCCTGATTACTCTATCAGCCCTGTTTCCAAAGAGGAAGGAGAGGCAGGCGGGCAGGCCCTGGGGCTGGCTGTCCTCTCCGGCTGACAGGGAAGCTGAGCTTCAGTGGTCCCTCTCTGATGGTTTACCCCCTCCCCGACCTGTGAAGACGACAGCTGGGATTAGCACAGGGGTCCTCACCACTTCACACAGACATGCCCTCACAGGCAGATCCCAGGCTTGGCTAGTGGCTCTCAGGCTCACAGGGGCTAGTATGTGCATGGGGCTGACCCACCCACCTGGCATGCCAACACCCAGTATGCCCTCTGAGGCTGGCTGTACCATTACTGCATGCATACAATATCCATTTGACATCTGTCTTCTGTGTGCACCAGAAGAGGTGTCTGCAAGTGGCATCATGCCTTCTTCTCACCTCATCCTGGTCCTTCTCCCCCTGTATTTTACACTACAACTACCTCTGGATCACTAGCCATCCCTACCAGCCCTTGGGTGCTCTTGTCGGCATGATGGGGATGTGGCTTCCTTCCTCTGGTTCCCTGCTACCCCATATAGCTGCTGACTGGATGGTGCAGACCCCTGTCTACTGGGTTCTTCTTCTTCTTCCAAAATACTGTCTGTGGCTCTGCCCTGGTCAGGATTTAATCACTTTGTGGCCACACGGCTCAGGTCCTTCCTCATGGCCTTAAACTGTATTTTTTAAATATTCCAAGTTTATCTGAAAATAGCCCTTAAGGAAGGGGGTAAGGAACACACTTTTCCATCTTTCTTGAGGTACTAGACTTCCTTGTGTAACCAAAGGCAAAACGCCTATGTAGTATATTCTAGACTAGTGAGATGATATAAATAGAATTTCAAAAGTGTTGAGGAATTATTTTTGGAGATGTTAATTTCTTACATATACTTACAGATATAGTTTTTCAGTAATGGAGAGAATAAGGGACATAGTTAGAAACTATGGCCAGTGATAGGCTGTGTGATTTCACAAACATTTTGTTTTAAAGCTCAGGTTCCTTATCTTAACAAATGGAGACAATAAGGCAAATGATGGATTTTGGAGCTCAAACAAGATACTCACATATCAAAGGGGATTATCCTATATGGAGGCTTAGACCGGTTTTCCATTAAGAATTTTCCCTAAGCGCTCCTGGCTTATTTACCCACTCTACCCTCCTCTTCTCAGAGTAGTGAAATGATGTTTAACTTCAGTTTGGGTAAGGATAATATATAATTAATAGCTCTATTATATGGTTGCAAGGGGAAACTTGCACTGGGATAAACAAAAGGGGATAAGTTTATAGGCAAAATTGATATAGAGAGTTCAAGCATTCTGACTTGTCAAGGAGAGTGGCTCTAAATTCTGGCGATGCTTTATTTAGGTTTCGGTTTTATGGGTTCTTGATAGCCTGAACAAGGAGCTCAAAAGAGAAGCAAAACTTAAAATTTGTATATAAGGGAAAAACAATTAGAACTATCAATAGTTGTTTTCATAGTCTGAATTAATTGAAAAAGCAGTCTTAAATGATCCTTTCTGAAGAACGACCTATTGGGTCACTTTGCTCATAGTTGAGGTATGTGCCTATTTTTTTTATATAGATGAATGTCCCTATCCATTGCCTTGGCCTTAAACAGTGCTTGGAGATTTAACAGGCATCAAGAGTGCATGCTTGGCTAAAGTAAAGATTCCAAGGAAAAGAGAAATCTTTTTACAGTCACAACTTTAAGGCCCTAAGGAGGCAGACAGTTACTTACTGCATTGTATCTTGCTTTCAGGGATGTCTGTGAAAGATTCTAATTCCAGGCCTAGAAAAGTGGCAGTAGATTGGTTGTCTTTAGTTTGACTCCTTCTAGATTAAAACCATGGACAGACTAATCTTGAAGTAAGGCTGAAAAATGATCACAATCATTTGTTTAGTGAATATTCATTGAGCCACAATCATGTACCAGGAATTGTTCTAGACACTTGATACATCAGTAAACAAAAGAGAAGAACCCTCCTTAAAACACACACACACACACACACACAGAATTGACTTCTAAGTGGTATTAACATCCATGGTCAGAGAAATTTGGAGACATCTTTGCAAGACAGGCACATATATGAAATAAGAATCTAAACATATTTAAGAAAAGAAGACCATGAATATCAGTAAAATAAAAATCAAATAAATATTTTTTTGATATTCAAAAATGTGTCTAGTGTAGCAAAATACTTCAGGTAATGTTTGAGTGTAGCGAAAATATACTTAAAAATGGTTGGAATTAGGACTCCAAGGAAAGACACAGGAATGATGACACAAAGAAAATCAGGGTAGACAATGATCACTGGAGTCCAAGATGCGCCTAATATAATGAATGATGGGAAAATATCTCCTGATGTTGGAACAGTTGATGCTTTCAGCAGTCCCAGAACTCATAATTTCAAATCTCTCACTGTTGGGATTTTAAAAAAATTGATTCTACTGGAAAATGCTGATTAAAAATATCTGGAACAAAAACCAAAAAAGAGTCTCCCTGATTCAGAAAACTGTGCTCACCCTGGATGCATTAGGTAAGGAAAGAGGCAAAATTAAGTGGGTTTAACTGTACAAACCTGACTGCGCCTTCCTGAAACAAGGATAGGAATATTAAGAGGAAGTAACACACTAGAGTTTTCTTCTTCTGCTGTAGAGAAAACCCACTCAGGGATGGAAACATTAAAACATTGAGGAAAAGATAACATGAGGACTGCCTGGCTGAGGCATTGGCCTTCACTATTCCTCTGGTGGAACAGATTCACAATTTCCAACAGCATCTTCCTTTAGGAATCTGAAGGTGATTCCCCAGATGAAATAAAAAATGAGAATGAAGTAGCCTCTTCCCCAGCAAGCAGTTCTGTTAATTCTGAGTTATTTAATGAACACGTATACACAAAAAGAATTCACCTTCAATTCAGCACTGAAATGCCAAAAGCAGAAAACTAAAAGGGGAAACCAATTAAAATATGTATATAGACCTCAAATTAGAAACAATAACTGTTGTCCCCTTACCCCCAAAGGTCTCAATTAGTTGAGAAAGCAATGGGATTTAAATGTCACCACCTGAGGGAAGATAAGACAGTTGTCCTTCTCCAAAAGTATGGTATGGGAAGAGTATACAAATGAACTACTTTTGGGATATTTCTCTCAATAGATAGCTTCAAAGTGGTGGTGGATTCCATTCAATAAAGATGAACTGACATCCTGCTGAGGCTAAAGCCAAAAATTTTCTCTGTCTACCCTCTATCTCCAACATAGCAATGAGTCTGTGGCAACCCTACTTGTATTCTAGGAATAATATTTTGTTTTCTGGGGTGATTTTTTGCAGGAGGTACACATTGGATTATTTTTTCTAAATTTGGTGTATGTTGAGCAGTACAGTGACAATCTTTTAAGGCTGACTAATGTTTTTAGACTCTTCAAGTGTTTGGCCCATGAAAGACTTGGCACTAAACTCATGTCAAAGAACCACAAACAATTGAAGAGAGAGAACACAGACTGCAGCTTCTGGGGAAAACCACAAGTCTATTTGGTTTTGAGAAACACTAGCTGAGACTCAGCAAAATACAAAATAGGACTGGGGGAGAATTTGGCCATCAAACTCTTGAAATTCATAGGGTAAAATAATTGAATATTTGACTTTAATTCCTTTTCATTTTAAAATAACAATCAATGTGAGTTTTGGTATTTAATTTCTCCTTGTGAATTTGGTAAGGGAAAGCATCAGCATTTTTGTCATTGGGATGTCTTCATGAGGTTTATCTGAATGTTGTCACTTTGGTTTCATAATCTCAAGGCTATATTGGACAAAATAACCAGTCATAATTTGGAAGGGAAATGGAATAGGGAATGTATTTTTAGTCTTGAGTAAAAAGTGGCCTTCGGATGGTGTTTTTCAATTCTCTATTTTTATTCGTCTCAGAAACTTCTGAGGCCTAAACCTATGCCACCCACACTGGCTACCACCCACACTCGCTGTCTCTAGAAGACTGGATCAGTGTTCTGAGAAATCACTGATATCCTCTTCTAGGCTGTTGGATTTACCTCTGGTATACCATGACTTCATGACTAAGCTCAAAGGATTAAGACAGCAAAATGATCTTATAGAGAAATGACTTTTCCTTTACTACTAGCTTCTGTACAGAGAGAGTTCCCTAAATACTCTTGGCTTCTTTTCTTACTTTTCACTCTTCTTTTTAAAAATGAATAAAATTAGTAGGTGTACAGAAGATGAGTAAATTAACATCAGGGTTGAAATTTCTTATTTATTTATTCATTTATTTATTTATTTATGAGAGAGCACAAGAGTGGAGGGAGAAGCGAGAGGGATAAGCAGACTCCCCACTGAGCAGGGAGCCCAGCGCAACATGGAGCCCCATCCCAGCGTCTTAGGATCATGACCTGAGCCAAAGGTAGCAGTTTAGTAGCTTAACACTTACGCAACTGAGCCATCAGGTACTCCAGGGTTGAAATTTCTTGACTGAGTATAGATCATCTAGAAGTGACTATGTGAAGGGAATTTGCCGTCTCTCAAACTCCTTTCATCCTCACTCAGGCCAGTAAGAGCAGATCACTGGAAATGTCTCCTCAATCATGCTAACGCCAAGACTGGTGGTTAGGGAAATGGTGATACTGGTTGACTGTCCTACTACACTTAAGAGTCATAAAGAGGATAAGCATCCACTTTCTAATATTTCCTTTTATCAGTGTTATTAGGATGTAGCTAGGGAAGCAGAGTATGGATTTTTGGGCTCTCTTAAGACCCTAACATTTTATATGGAACTGAATGGACTTAGGCCTGTGTGTACTCTACTTCTTTTCTACTATAAGATTTTCCCCAGTTAAACCTGTTACTTCTGTATTGGGCTAGTGATGTGTGTCTGCGACTTTCTTGCATGATAGATATCCACCCAGGAATTACAGAAATCCAGTTCACACACATATATTTTTACTGATGACATTAATGGAATATCTGAGATGTGCCACTATCCAGAATCCTCTAGGCCATTGGGGAATATCTTCCTTGTCTGTCACTCCTAATGATGGCCTCATGGGCCACATGGCCTAATGTATTAATCAGAGTGGCATAAGTTGAGGACTATAAAGACAAATAGAAAATGCCATTACTGAAAACAACAAAGTTAATTTCTAATACATGCCACATGTCTGTGGTGGGCAGGCAAGGAGGTTATGCTTGTTACAGTTATCTAAAGATCCAAGCTGACGAAGTCTCTATTGTAGCACAACGATTCCAAAATTGCAGTCAGTGAGAAGCAAATGTGGTAAAACACATTGAAACCTTCATACTAATGTGGAACAGGTCACTTTCACTCACATTTCCTTGCCAACGCAACTCATATGGCCATTCTTGAGTTTAATAGGCTTGGATGTCTAATTCTCCAACTGGGAGAAGCACCATATATTTTAGTGTCCACATTTTTAGGGTCCTCACATCCTTTGATAGAGACCTCTGCCACTTCTGACACATAATCAGCCCTTTATTGCTTTTCTTCGTCATATTTCTCATGATGGTGGGGAAAATACCCTCCATCTTCTCTTGGGTCTTGCTTTTTTAACCAAAAAGAGATGCATTATGCTCTGAAACTTGACCACAGATTCTTTTCATTGCCGTTAATCTCCTCTGCAGACTTCCTTGCACATACTTGGCACATTCAGCTCTAGAAGTTTGTTGCCTTCTACCTTGGAATGTATTTAGGACTTGCAGTTTACTTTGGGCGTTCAAGATTCACAGGAGAGAAGTTGTATGATTATCATCTCAAGCTACAACTTAACATTGAGCAAATCGAATATTCACTTTAATTTAATCTTCTCTGTAGAATATCTCGATAGTCCCTTTTTGCACCATCTTATATTTCACTATTTAAAATTAACAGAATTTATAGTGAAATATTCAACCTGAAGTAATCAGAAGATGTCAGAATGCCATAATTCATAAAAATAAAAAGTGCTGGAAGCTCTCCGAGGAGAGAACTTAACTTGCATTAAGGCTTCAAAATGTTTGGGAAAGAATAGTCCACATTATGTTTAAATGTAGCCATTAGCAACACGGAGGGAAAAAGGAGACCTTTATTTCATCCCAATTATGCAAATCTTGAAATAAGCTTCCAAACACATAGGAGCATCTTCAAGAAAAGTTGAGATTGCATCTTTGTCAAAATGGTTTGAAGAATGTCAGAAAATTCATCCTTTTATAAATGACATTTGAAAAGACCCACAAAAGGGCTTTATTCTGAAGAATATGTAGTCTCCTTCATATTCAATAGTCTTGTTCTCCTACTATGAAGCTGCCAATTTTATACTATCTTTGTGAAGTGGATAAATGACCCTCTGGCGTCCAACCCATTCAACAGTTTGAAATTTGAGCCTCTATTTCTAACACCAAAGCACTAGCACATTAACCTGTTAGAATTGTTTTCTTCTTTTTCTTTAAGCTCCCTTGTAATCGTATTGCATAGAGGTAATGTGTCAATATCCCTCAAAGATCATTTTTTAAAGGCAGGAAATATGAAACACCACATAAAAATCAACCAAATAGAAAGAGTTTTGAGGTGGAAATCCAGCGAAAGCATAGCATTTGAAACTGATGTAATGTGAAGCTTACTCTTAAGCAAAATGATTTTAAAACTTCTTCTAAGTTTTCTCCCAGAATTTCTTTCACTTTTAAAATGCTCTATAAATGAGAAAACAAAAACTTCCACTTAAGAACCTGAAGGGATCTTATGTGTACTATTTGTTCCATACGTTTCCTCATTTGTGAGGAAAACATTACGTCACTGGAAATCTGGACTGCTGGCAAAAACAAAGTTTAAAACTATGTTGGCAAAAAATAAAAATAAAACTATGTTGGCAGAAGAATTTTTCATGATACCTCTTAGATTGCAATAAAAAATAATGAAGATTCTAGTTATCATTTGCTAAAGAAATTATGATCCACAGGGCTTAAATAAATCCCCTATAAAATAAAGTTTGGGATGACTGAAAAACAGTCCATTTTTAAAAAATCATTTATTTCCTCTACGTTCATTCCTGGGTTATATCACCCTCCTCCTTTGTTATAATGCTTATTGCTCTCAGGAGGTAATTATGCACTTGTATTAGGAAAAAAGAAAGACTGTGATTCATGACACCATTTTAAGACAGGCTTTCGATTTGAGGAGTATAAAAGAAAGCAAGACGCTGTCCTTAAGAAGCTCACATTCAAACTGAGGAAATCAGTCTTTTTTTTTTTTTTTTTTCAGTTGGCCAGAATAGAAGTTCTATTTTCTAATTTAAATCTAAGGTTGAAATCATTGTAAAAATTAGCTACCTGGTTACTGTTAACACCTCTTTTAGTGCCCAGTTCTGTATTTGGTGAGGAAGTTTATTTCTCTGCTACCTTTGATAACTCTTTGGAAGTTGATTTTTATTTAAGTCCAAATTATTTCATTATATTTACCTTTTTGGTGCTAATTTAGTTTTCAGAAATAGTACAGAATAATCTCTTTTCAAATTTCTTTCTTTTCTTTTCTTTTCTTTTCTTATGGAGAGAGAGGGAGTGAGAGGAGGGGCAGAGGGAGAGGGAGAGGGAGAGACTCTTGAGCAGCTCCATCCTCGACCCGGGGCTGGATCTCAGGACCCTGAGCCCATGAACTGAGTGGAAATCAAGGGTCAGATGCTTAGCTGACTGAGCCACATAGGCATCCCTCTATTTGCAAATTTCTTAAAACAAAAATATACCTCCATCTTTTCTTTTTTTTTTAACTAAAGATTTTTGTTTACTTATTTGAGAGAGAGAGAGCAAGCTAGTAGAGGGAGGGAGAAAGGGGGAGAGAGAGAATCCTGAAGCAGACTCTCCTACTGAGCAGAGCCTGACAGGTGGCTTGATCCCAGCCCCCTAAGACCATGACCTGAGTTGAAATCAGGAGTCTGCTGCATAACCAACTGGGCCAACCAGGAGCCCCAATGTACCCCATCCTTTATGCAATGATCATATATTTATATCTCCAACCCACAGCTAGCCATATGGTCCTGGTGGCGCTTAGTTTATTCAACCATCCTATTATGCTATATTAAGGTTTTTTAAAAACTACTCTGGATGTCTTTTCAAAATACTTTCTTTAGATAGGGGATCCAAAATTAGATGAAGCCCTCTGAAGGCCGCAGAGCACAAGGTGTTAATATATATATTCTCTACGTACTGTTAGCTTCTATTAAGCTTATGGCTAAATAAGCATCTCTATATTTTTCATTTAAACTACTGTATCTCCATCACGCTGCCTATGTAACTGGTTTTGAAGCCTATCGACTTTACGGCCGTACTAAAACTTTTGTTAATTTCGACAAAGGGATCCTGCATAATAAATCCTTGAACCTGGAATCTCTGCTATTTTCTTTTCTTCCTGGCCTTTTTTTCATCTGATCATTTCATCCCTTCTTCCCCCCTTAGTTCTTAAAATTAGAAGTTTGGGATATATAAGCACTGCTGTTGGTGAGCAGGAATAATGGCTTAAATACATAGTTTTAAAGGTATTTGACAGTATTCAATAGATAAAGGTGGTCCTTTCAAATATCTCCTTGTCTTGGACTGGGTGAGACTGTGAAGCTGCTGAAAGCTTACAGCTGTGGGAAGGGTGAGTTCTGATATCAGGGGCATGAGACTCACTGGTCTGGTCCAGTGAGTGAGAACAGACTGGACGGAGATGGTGAACCTGGAGGACAACTGAGGCCTTGAATGATGTGATGATCCTATCTGAGCAAAAGGCTGCCGTGTGGAGGGCCTTCTTTGACGATTTGGAGGGAAATCCTGGGGAAGAGGGTGAAGAGCTCTGTTCCTGCTCTGCCCAGAAAGCTGTTCTCCAGATTTTAAAAGATCCTTTAGCTCTGATGAAGTGACAAGCCTGGAGTCAGAACAACAGACACCGAAGCTGTAAATGGCTGGCCTGGGGCCCTGGATGGCCAGGGTCTGGCTCCTTTGAAAGCTGAAGATCTTCTACGGAAGCATAATAAAAGCCAAGTTTTTGTCAAACCGTTATTAAAATTAGGAGTGGTATTAGTTGAGTTCTTTTCGATCCTGTTTCATACCCTATCTTCCTATATATATATGTTGTGAAGCAGGGATTAATTTACATTATATATATTTATGACACCTCTCTAAAAATACATTTACGAACTTGGAAAGCCATGTCTATTAAAGAAATCTGGAGTTTGATAATATTTTAAGCCTATCAAGTAACACCACTCTGTAGTGTTAATTAAATCGCAGTGTATGGCAGTATGATTTCTCAAAGGGTGTAAGTAATTAAGGAATACGGGTTTATAGAGAACCTAAACATTACATCTGGGATTAACAAATTGGCCTGAGGAAGTAGTTAAAATCCTTTAAATAATTGCAATTTAGTTTTCTTCGTGAAAATATGTGCAAACTTAATTTGTCCTCTATCTTCCTTCTTTCTCGGGGACCAAGATTATGTATATTCACCACCTCCAAAAGAAAATTGCTGAAGAAATGTGGTTTAAGGAACTGTTTTCTGAAATGGTTAAGACTTTTGAGCTGGAAAAGAAGGTGGATATAGATGATCTGGTCCATTTTGTATTTCAGATGAAAAGAAAGTGAAGGCAAGAGAAGTGACTTGTACAAGATCTCGTAAAACAGATAATTACAGAGGGAGTGTTCATGGTTTCAGTCCAGTAACTGGCCCACTGAGGAATATGAAGATTTATCCAGAATATTTAACAACCACAGCAAAGGGCTTGCTGAGACTCCTAAAATGTTTGCGATAAAATATTCAAATTTGACGCACTTAACTGTTTGATAAAATATGTTATAAGGGTCCTCTGAGATTCAAAGGTTATACAGCAAGATGCCTGGAGGTTGAAGGCATCATGTGACAAGTCCCAGAACTGCACGAGGATTGAATCCCAGGCTTAGTTAATTCGAAGCCACATGGAGTAACTTTTCTTTCAAGGATGGAGACACTATGGTGCTTCTCAGTTTTAATTTCTTTTTCCCAATGTGGTAAAGAATGACGGAAAACTATCAAGCAATCGAGGACCTGCCAAGGGTCCACTGAAAGACAGGGATGGGGAAGTGAGAGCAGGAGTGATAGTTGAGAGGAAGAAATTAGTTGACGCTACTCCTCAAAAGCTGTTCCCTTTGAGGAGATTCATGTAATTTTCCAGACATGATGCTCTGATGAGCATGTTAAGAGCTGGGTATTTTCCTCAAGATACGTGCTTTTATGAACTTAGTCTTTTTAGCTTTTTGATTAATCCCAAAATCTATATTGCAAAATAATCTAAAAATGTTAATTTCAGAACTTAAAAAAAAACAAAAAAACTTACATCCTGTCTTATATATATGGAGAGAGAGATGAAAAGAATATATGTGATTAGATACCTACTGCCCATTTAGTCTTTTACTGGGAAACAAAAGAATAACTTCACCTATAGGGTGTTGCTAAAAATGTGGCCCCTAGTAAGGGCAGCATAAGCACTGTTACATTGTTTAAAAAACAAATTCTCTGGTCCCACCCCAGATCTACTGATTCAGAATCTCTGGTCAACCAGGAACATATGTTTCAACAACCTTTCATGTGATTCTTATGTATGCTCGAGTTTGAGAAGCACTGATACAGAGCATCCGACACTTTGGCCTCTGTAAGAACATATTTATCAGGGCCAGGAGATGAAAACAGGTATAAAATCAAGAATTCTATTGCTAGAAATAGTAATTTTATGAAATGAAAAAGATAAAACTGCTCTGTGAGATGTATTTCTGATGGCAACAAATATGAAAATACAATCTAATTAATTGGAGAAATATTTTTTAAAAGAAGCGGGTAGGGGTGCCTGGGTGGCTCAGTTTATTGAGTGTCTGCCTTTGGCTCAGGTCGTGATCCCAGAGTCCCTGGATCAAGCCCCACGTCCAACTCCATGCTCAGTGGGGAGTCTGCTTCTCCCTCTGCCCCTCACCCTGCTCTTACATGCTCCGTCTCTCAAATAAATAAATAAAATTTTAAAAAAGATACCTCTTTTTATTATTAAGAAAAAAGAAGCATGTTAATTACAGCATTAATTCATCTGGAAGGGAATTTAAGAGTATTAGTGTACGTTGCATTTAAATAAAACCTTTTGGGGGGCACTGGGTGGCTCAGTCAGTCAAGTGTCTGATTCTTGGTTTTGGCTCAGGTCATTGTCTCATGGGTCCTGGGGTTGAGCCCTGTTTATGGCTCCCTTCTCAGCTGGGTGTTGGCTTAAAGAGTATCTCCTTCTGTCCCTCCTCCCACACTCTCTCTGTTTCTCTCTCTCAGATAAATAAATCTTTAAAAAAAAATAAAGCTTTTTTTTTTCTACTAAAAGGATTTTCCTAATTACAGAGCAACAACAAATAAGGTCAAAATCTATTACTTTTAATTATAATTTTTCATATTTCAAAAATATTCATTTATATTAAAACGGCTTATTTTGATTTCAAAGTATGCTATCACCTTTGCCATCTGTTCTAGTTTGTATCACTACACCTGACAATTTAGCGTGACTGTGATTCTTCAATTTAAATATGGCCCCTATGCCCCCTTCTTCTTTTCTGTAATAGGATTATAATGTGATTACATTTAGGTGAAATAATTTGGAAATGCTTCAAATATACTACCATCTGCTGTGGCATTTAATTCTAAAAAAAAAACCCAAAACACAACTTTTATCAGTATAAGAATTTTTCACTACTAGGTTTTAAACACTGGTTACAAAATATCTTTTAAAGTACTTAATTCAAATAATCCTTAATACATAATCCAAGCTATAATCCGTTTGGTATAGAGTAACAGTCAAATACTATTTTCATTTATTGGAAGAACTCCAGTAAAAGTAACATTATTTGTATGGCTATTGGCATGCCCCATGTTCATGCTGAGGAAGGATGAACACGTTTTGGACAGAGTTTCTGTTTGTTCTATGCAAGGACAGTCATTTTACCCTTGGCAGGACTTCAGTAGCACAGCTACAGGGCAGGAGAATTGTGCAGTTGCCTGTCCTTTTACAAAGTGATAACTCCTTTGAAAGTAGGGCTTAGGATGAAGATGAGGGTGACAGTGCCCTGTCTTTTCTCTTTAGCACTCTGCTGAATTGCTGCTCTGCTGCAACTTGCCTTTCTAATGTCAACTCCTTAGAAGTAGGAATAGACAAGGTTTGTGTACAAGTGATTTATTTAAAGGAGGCCTTGCGGTATAACCCAACAAAAGAGTGGGAGAGGCAGGACAGAGAAACAATGTACATTTTTAAAAAATGGCATATTTTCAGGGAGAGCCTCATCCTGGGCCTGATCCTACAGGGCGTCTCGGGAGGGTAAATGATGTCTCAGAGTTTGTCATGTTCTAAAGCACAGGACTTGGACTTTCGCTTCTACACTAGTCAGTATTGGCTAAAGAGGGCATAACTGGAGAGCAAGGAGTGCTTGGTGAAACTTCCAAACATTTCCAGTTGTTTGCATGCGTTGTAGGCAAAGCTGCCTGAGCAGATCAAAGAAATCTTCCAAAGAGAGTTGCTAGGGTGAGCTTTTGGAAGCAATGGACGGGAGCTGGTGGTGGGACCCACAGAATCAGTTGAAGGGAGTCAGGGGATCTGGGCAGGGCCCAGAGTATCTGCTACAGTGCCTTTATACCTGAATTCCAAAATATTGTGGCTGTTGCTTAAAGTAATATAGTGTTCAATATAACAAAGGCATGTGCACTTTTAATACATACTGAATCTGGTTTAAGACTACCAGGTTTCTCAGAGACATTCTAAAACACAAAGTAATTATTACATTTGAAATTAGTTTAATTAAATAGCTACAAAATGTAGACATTACTATTTAGCTTTTCTATTTTTCATAATAGATTGGCCCATGTGTTAATTTAAATTTAACACCTCCTAATGGGAATATTTGTATCCATTTTGGATAATCAAAACTCTACAGTTGGAAGATTGCTTTTGCAAGTTTAAATCGGAACACTTAAAAAAACACCATGTAAAATGTAAATGATCTGTATAGCCAAGGTTATAGAAGAGTAATCAAAAAGCTTTAATAATAGAATATAGGCAAAAAAAAAGTAAAAGTTATTGAGAACTATACTGCTCTTTTTAAATCACTAAACAAGCTCAGTGATTTAGAAATGTATTTTGTACCTAAATGAAATACACACCCACACATATACACTGACAAGTTAATCTAAGGCTATCACCTTAATCTTTAAGCTTTATTTCTGACTATGGGGTGCCTGAGTGGCTCAGTGGGTTAATCTTCCAACTCTTGGTTTCAGCTCAGATCATGATCTCAGGGTCGTGAGATAAAGCCCAGCATCAGGCTCTGTGCTCAGCGTGGAGGCTGCTTGACTTTCTTTTCCCCCTTCCTGCTCTACTCCTCACCCTGATCACATGCTCTCTCATTCTCTCTCTAAATTAAATAAATTAAATCTTAAAAACAAACTTTGCGGGATGCCTGGGTGGCTCAGTGACTTGGGGGTTAAACGCTCAGGGATGCCTGAGCTTCTGACTTTGGCTCAGGCAGTGATCCCAGGGTTCTGGGATCGAGTCTTACATTGGGCTCCCCACAGGGAGCCTGCTTCTCCCTCTGCCTGTGTCTCTGCCTCTCTGTGTCTCTCATGAACAAATAAATAAAATTAAAAAAACAAAAACAAAAACAAAAACAAACTTTGCTTCCAATTAGTTACTAAATTAAATTATATATAAGAAATATAAAATACATTAAAATACACAATATACAACAACTAAATATAAATATATACTTCACTGGATTGATTGTATATATAAGACATTTATTTCATTTGTCAAGTTGCTAGGTATAGAATAACATTTTTGTCAATGGGTAATAGAATTCTAGAAATGAAGTATATTATTTAGTGTTATCTTACAGATTGGAACTTGAGACATTGAGAAGTTAGAGACTTTCCAATATTACTCAGCTAACAGAATCAGACTAGAGTATAAATCTTGTAACATGTAGGTTTTTCAGTATGGCATTCTCTCATCAAAGTTTGCTTGTTAATGCGTTTTCCATATAGATAGAATTTTAGAAGGTAAACATTTGTTTCCTTCATTTTCATTTCTGAAACAAAGAGGTTCAATTCTTAAATTTGTAATATCACTGAAAGATCTCCACTGGCAGATTTTTTAATTTAAAAAATTGTATTTTTTAATGTATGCACATATTTCAAAAAGGTATACATTAAAAATAAAGCTAGTTTCTTACCAATATAACTTGATGAGTTTTTTTTTAAAGATTTTATCTATTTATTCATGAAAGACACAGATAGAGGCAGAGACACAGGCAGAGAGAGAAGTGGGCTCCATAGGGAACGCAATGCGGGGCTTGATCCCAGGACCCCAGGATTATGACCCCAGCAGAAGGCAGATGCTCAACTTCTGAGCCACCAAGGTGCCCCCTTGGTGAGTTTCCATATCAGGACTTCTAAGTCTTCCTCATTCTTTTAAATCACTGCTTAGTATTCAATTGCATGAATGCACCAAAATTTCTTTGTCACCAAACAAGGTTAAAAACCAACAAACAGTGGAATTGAATAATTCTCTGAGTGGACAAATCCCCTAAAGACAATAACCAGAGAAAACTGATTTATCAATTGGTCTGTTAAAGAGATCACAGGGATGCAGAAGGAATGGGACAGAAGAAGTTCATATTCCAGAGAGGTCGGAATCACAGAGGTTTGCTGATGGCAGCAGCTACTTTTCCTCTGATGTCATTAGCCCTTTATGGATAAGCAAGTATCTCAGGGTTAAAGTATTTTCCACACAGATGAAATATACTGAGGAGCAGATGACCTATGAAAAGGTGGTCATCAGTGTGGATATCTACTTAAAAAAAAAACAGAAATAGAACCAATGTTGGACCCAGTCTCAATCCAGTAATAAGTTACAGTCAACCAAAGATTACATAACAACTGGTAAAAAAAAAAAAAAGAAAATTAAAATTTTTTTCCATCACATTTAAAGGTGATCTTTAGAAGATTTTCTTTTTATTTATTTGAGAGAGAGAGAGAGAGAGGGATGCTTTGGTGGCTCAGCAGTTGAGCATCTGCCTTCAGCTCAGGGTGTGATCCCAGAGTCCCTGGATTGAGTCCCACATCTGGCTCCCTGCATGGAGCCTGCTTCTCCCTCTGCCTGTGTCTCTGCCTCTCTCTCTGGGTGAGAACTTAAATGTCACATAGCCCACAGTCTCTCATGAATAAATACAATCTTTTAAAAAAGAGAGAGAAAGCACGAACAGGGGAGGGGCATCGGGAGAAGCAGTCCCCCCGCAGAGCTGGGAACTGGCTGCAGATGGGGGGCTCAATCCCAGGATCCCAGGATCATGATCTGAATGGAAGGCAGATGCTTAACCAGCTGAGCCACCCAGGTCCCCCTAAAGGTAATTTTTAAATTAAGGGACACATGTTGTATTTATGGTGTTTTAATCAATAGTATATAAGTAAGATCTGTAATAAAAACTTAATCCAGAAGAAAACCTGAGCATTTCTGTGTCATTGAAAAATATCAAATGTTGATTCACAATTTGCATTTGAGAAGCATGACAGGTAATCAATAAAGTATTTGAGGGCATCAAAACATGTTTTAGGATAATATTCTATTGGAGAAGTATACTGGAAATATGAGTTCAAGAGAAAATAATGTAAAAGTTAAAAATGTTAAAAAGTAGACTTTTCATGCATTTAAAAATGTGTGATCATGGGAATAATGGGCACTAAGGAGGGCATTTGATGGGATAAGCACTGAGTGTTATACTATATGTTGGCAAATTGAATTTAAATAAAAAAGTATATAAAAAACACCTATGGTATTTGGTCCATTGGATTCACTTTTTAAAGTATTACAACTAACTTATTTCAAAAAGTCAGTATTTACTACATGCAGCAATGACTTCCTTTGCTAGTATTTAGATTTATGAAATATTCTATGCAAAGTGTCTATGAGGAAATACATGCTTACAAATTCCTTTAAGAAGTACTCAGCTGAAAAAAGAGAAGCTGAGAACTCCTTCTTTAATAAATTTGGTATTATTCAACTAAATAGAATGGACTAAATTCTTAACATTTCCTCAGGATTTGGTATTTATTTGACTTAATTGGATTTCAGGAGTAATGTATAACCTGGAGGTTTGCAAATCCCATTTAAATTACTCTTTGGGTTTGTTTTTTAATGAAGGGTTTTGTCACGGGGGTAAAATCTTTTGCTTTTTAGACCTGAATTTGAATCTAATGTAATAATTATGGTAAGCTTTTCAGTGGAAGATTATTTATTGTCTTCCCAAACACAAAGCTGTGCTAGCTAGATTGCTGGTTTTTCTGCAAGTAACCTGCTCCTATGCAGACTAAAAGAAGTAGTCAAAGAGAAGCTATATCTTTATTGCCAATCTTGCTCAATTCTGTGATTTTATTTATTGATAGGGAAAAAGGACTTTTGCATTAGGGTTTCTAGACCACTTTTATTTTTGTATATGAAATGCATTGGAAGCATTTGAGAGTTTAGAGACTGGCTTGGACAGCTGTTTCAGGCACTCAGTGTTGAGAAATCAGTGCTCAATAAAATAACAGGAATTGTTACTAAGATTTAACTTGAAGAGTTAAGGGTCAATTTGTCCAAGGCAAATCTCTTACAGGCTGGCCTCCCAGAAAAGAGTTGAGCTCTTCCCAAGCTCCATGTTGAGGAGCAGTGGCCTGGTGCTTAAAGCAATCAATTTTGGATTACTACAGGACGTGGATGCCAACACTCCCCTTTCATCCCGGACACGAGAAGAGACTTTCTTTTCCAACATCTAGCCTAAATGTCACACAGCCCAAATTTGAGGTCTCTCTCTCCCAGAATCTGCCTTCTGATGTTGCTGGACCACACTGTTTAGTAGGGACCTGAATGTGCTTTTGCTCTTTTCCCTGACCTTTTCTCCAATAAATGCTATTCCATCAGGCTCAATGTGTGTGAGCCCCTGGCTATGTGTCTTTTGTTCCCTCAACACCTATATTCATTTCATGTGCTGTAAATGCATATGCATGTGAGTGAAAGAGAAGACAATAGACCAATAAAAACATCCGAATTACAATGGTGATTATAATTCTTAATGTCTCAGCCTCAGAAAATGCATTTGTGAGATGCCACTTCATAGAGTTATTGAGAGGAATTAGTAAGATACCACTTGTAAATTCCTTACAAGAGTGCTCAGTGTTCATTCATTCATTTATTGATGTATTTATTCATTACTAACATTGGCTCAGTACCTATAATGAGCCAAGAAATTGTCCAAGTAAATACTAGCCATTATTGAGGCGCCTGCATGGCTCAGTTGGTTGATTTCAGCTCAGGTCTTGATCTCAGGGTCATGAGTTCAAGTCCAACGTTGGGGTCCACCCTGGGCGTGAAGCCTATTTAAAAAAAATACTAGCCATCGTTCTCAGTAAATACTAGTTTTTAATTCCTTAGCAGAGTTTTAACTATTACAGTTCTACTATTGAAGTTAATTTGTTACTTTTAAGGCTTGCCTGTATGAAAATTAGCTATGGTTTTGTATTATTTATCATTTATTTAAATCTATTTAAGTATAACCTATGTGTGTGTACGTGTGTGCATGTGTGTGTGCCAGTTAGTTTTAATATTTATTGTACTATATGGACAGTTGTCTAATTTTTTTAAAAGATTTTTTATTTATTCATTCATGAGAGACAGAGAGAGAGGCAGAGACACAGAGGGAGGAGCAGGCTTCATGCAGGGAGGCCGCTGTGGGACTCCATCCCAGGACTTGAGGATTATGCCCTGGGCCAAAGGCAGACGCTCAACTGCTGAGCCACCCAGGCACCCTAACAGTTGTCTAATATTGAAGGGCTTTAATTTACAACCTACATGCCAGGCATCATTTGTATTTATTTGAAATATCATATATTTTCTTTATCTGTCTATCCATGGATATTTAGATTGTTTACATATCTTGGATATTCCAAATAATGCTGAAATGAACATGGGAGTGCAGATATCTATGAGATCCTGATTTCACTTCCTTTGGATATATACCCAGAAGTAAGATTGTTGGATCATAGGTAGTTCTAATTTTTTGAGAAAACTCCATGCTGTTTCCATAGTGGCTGTACTAACCATAAGGGTTTTTTTTTTCTTTGTTCTTTACAGCAAGAATGGGTATCAAATCAGCAATTCCTATTCCCTACAATTTCAAAAGAAAACAACGTTAATTCTACTGTCTATTAATTTGAGAAAAAAATTAGTCTAAAATATTCTTTATTTGGATTCTAAAATGATTAGATGTATAGCAGTTGTGACTTACAGAGTTAAAGAGTACTCCACAAATTGATTTAATTACAGGAGTTTAACCAAAATGTACTAAATGCCTGCTCAGGCACTATCTTAGGTGCTGTGAATATAATTATTAGCATGGTTCTAACTTTGAAGAACTTCAACAGAAAAGCAAAAGCATAAACACCAAAATGTGATTCTGTGCAAACTCTTATCAAAGGCATAATAAAATGTAGAGAGTGAAAACAAATGCAAAGAACGAATTTAGAGAAACATGAGTTAATTCATCAGGCACATGGGACTTGAGAAGCACAGTTGTAGGAAGTGTCTCAGTCAGACTTTGTAGCATATGCAAAGATATGGAGACACGAAAGAGCATAAGAGGAACACAGGCAGGTTAGTGTGGCTCTTGCGTGGATGTGAAGTAGGGTTTGCCAAGACTGGATGTTTTAGGGAAGGTGGGAAACATGAATAAGTGAAGACAGCTGGATGAAGACGATAACAAGTGGTGGAGGATGTGGCAAACTGGAAAGCATCTGAAGCATCCAAAAGGGGCAGACGATCAGCTCAAACACATGTGTTTGCCAGATGTGTCCCTTAAGCTACAAGTTAGAATCCTATGTGAAAGAGGTAGAGAGAACAGTAGGGAGATTTCATCTGGGATGTATACAAATTTGAACTGTATCCTTTGGTCAGAGTTTCCCAGCCTCAGCACTATTGACTCTTTGGTCTGATAATTCTTTGCCATTGAGGGCTCTCTTGTGCATTCTAGAATGTTTAGCAGCCTCCTTGGCCTCTACCCATTAGATTCAAGTAACACTCCCTTCTTCCCCAGTGTGGCAACCAAAAATATCTCCAGACGTTGCCAAATGTTCCTTGGGAAGGAGAAATTGCTCCCCACTTGAGAACCACTGAGTTTCATAATCATGAAAGAGTTCCACGTAGCAGGGTTATAGGATGAGATTTAGTCTTTAGAGACAGAATTTTGGTGGCAGGACAAATAATATGATATGAAAAGTAGAGAAGATAGAGATAAAGTACAGGCTGATGGTCCAGAGTAGGAGCTATTGCCATAGCTTTTTTCATTGCTATGAATAAGGACAAGCCAAATAACAATGTAATCAAAGTAAATATGTAACATTCTCTAAAAGGCCAACCCACAGACATTTTGACTGTTACCTCATATTCTGAACACAAATATTATTGCCAAATATATAATATTATTAATCATGTTACAGTGCCTAACAAACAGCTCTGGCTTAATAGTCTAATATTTTGCATATTGTCTATAGCTGTTGTTTTTATAGATACATCTATTCTCAGCCTGGTATTTCCCATTTTCGGTTATTGTAAAAACAAAGGTTTACTTACATCCAAAACAGAACACTGACATACATAGAAGTGGTTCACACTTAGGATTATGGAAATCATAATGGAAGCAGAGATTATTGGTATCTTGGAACATTAATTTCTTTACACTTATTTATTTAATGAATATGTAAATCAACTATATTTCAGGCACAATGTCAGGTTTTAAGAATGCAACAATTAAGGATATTGATGTTCTTGCCCTTTTAAGCTTGGAGTCCAGTGGAATGATCAAATATTAATCAATTATATAACAAAGCTGAAATTATAACTATAGAAGATGTTATAAAAGAAAAAGTAGGATGGAATCTTTTAAAATAATTATACTGATCATATTAACTCAGCGTTTTAAACACATTTCAGTAAAATTGCCCAGAGTAACAGCTTTAGAACTATGGCTGTGGCAACAAGGATATACTCACACTTGGTGTGAAAAATGCATTTAAACTATATACCTTAACTGATTAATTGCTCCATAAACTTTTATTGTTCTATGTATTCTTATAAAAACAAATTTGATATACTTTCCATTTCATGAAATGAGTCATTCTATGTAAATGAAATCCACAAAACATTGGGAATTAATTAGCTAAACAGCTATAGACAGAGTAGAGATTTAATGCTGTTATATGGGAAGAATTTTACATAAAACAAGACCAAATCTTTTCTGTAACTAATAGTAACAGCATGATGCAATGTTCTGTATCTGACCAATTGTTTATTCTGTATCTAAACAATTGTTAATATTTATTGTCACATGGTAAGTCATTACTAATATTTGCTAAAAAATGGATAAATGGATTAAACACATCTACTATGTATAAGGCCCTTTGAAAAGCATGATTCTGCTTTCAAGAATCTCAAAACTAATAGGAGTAGAAAGACAACAATATTCACGCTAAAATGTATATTACTGCAAGTATGAGAAGAACAATTTAAAGAACTTCCTAATGAATGCAAGGGCAGAGAAAGATGACTTCCTGTAGAAGGGGATGATCTAAGAAGTTTTGAAAAAGTGTTAGCATTGGATCTTGTAGCATGAAAAGCATTTGAAAGGCAGGATTACAGGGAAAGGACATTACTGGCAAAATGGTAAAAATACAAAGTCAGGAAGATGATGTGGCTAAGCAATGAGGCACAGAATCACTGACATTTGGTGACCTTCAAAAGTGATGTGATCAGAGTCTTTAGGAGGACTCTGTGGCAGTGGCACTACAAATGGACAGCAATTGAGAAGTCACAATTCTAGTAGATAGGGCAAAGTATTTAAAAGTCTATGCCAGTAATTCTCTAACTTTCTAATCTTAAAACTGCTTTGTAATCTTAAAAGTACAAGCATGTAAAGGAGTTTATTGTTGACAACAAAGAACTCTTATTTTTATAACTTTTATTTATCAACATTAAACATTGATTTCAAAATAATTCAATTAGGAATAGCTATGATGAACTCTGTAATGCAACATAAATAATATGTTTTATGTAACATGACTATATTTTACCAAATAATAGTATTAGCATTACTTTACATCTTTGCAAATCTAATACCTGCCTTCATTGAAGACCCTGATTTTGCATATCTCTTTCTGCATTCAACCTACTGCCCTATGTTGCTCTTATTAAAGTATATGAAGAAAATCTAGCCTTATTCCCATATGTAGTTAAAAAGGGGAAACGTGTTTTAATATTCTTTTCAGATAATTGTGGACAATCTCCTTTGATACTAAACCAAACCTGACAAGTGGTAATTTCTTAGGTGTTAATGGCAATATGGAACTTGAAATTATATCAATAAATGCCTTGCATTGAAATCCATGGGTCTGGGGATCCCTGGGTGGCGCAGCGGTTTGGCGCCTGCCTTTGGCCCGGGGCGCGATCCTGGAGATCCGGGATCGAATCCCACATCGGGCTCCCGGCGCATGGAGCCTGCTTCTCCCTCTGCCTGTGTCTCTGCCTCTCTCTCTTTCTCTCTGTATGACTATCATAAATAAATAAAATTAAAAAAAAAAAAAAAAGAAATCCATGGGTCTGTCTTATACGTTAAATGGATCATTCATTTTTGCATTATTTTGTAAACTCTTACATTAGTCTTTAAGAAATATGAATTCATTGATTTATGCAGATCTTATGAATTTTCCTAGTATCACCATTGACATCTTCAGGAAGGTCCCCATATGTTGGGAAACTGTCACGTTAATGGTGGTGTATGTAATTTTTGTAAAATCACAATTTTTGCTAGAAAGCTCACATTTTATCATTGGCAAGTACTATAATCTTGTTTCCCAGAAGTGACAGGCTCACTTTGTTCATTTTTGAGAAAATACCTGCCAAATACACAAGCCTGAATAAGAATAGTTTGTCAGCTGTTCTTTTTTTTTTCTTTTCTTTTCTTTTCTTTTTTTTTTTTGTAAAAAGGGAGAGAGAAAGTGAGTGGTGGGGGAAAGGGGAGGGGTAGAGGAAGAAAGAATATCAAGCCGACTCCATGACCAGCATGGAGCCCAACCTGGTCCTCAATTCCATGACCCTTAGACCATGACCTGAGCTGAAATCAAGAGTCAGACACTTAACTGAAAGAGCCACCCAGATACCCCTGTCAGTTGTTCTTTCAAGTACAAATGTGTCACAGAAAAAGCTGCTAGTTCAGCTCACCACTTGAACAATCACAAAAGTGCTTCTCCTGGAGATAACAATTGTACTGTAGTATGAAGCATTAGGTAGAATTTTTAAAAAGTTGTGTTCTCAAAGGTTAATGTTTAATATAAATTACTATTTTTTACTGCTTCATCAATAGTATTCTTAAGTAAATCACCTTTAAAAAACTCTATGTGTAGTGCATTGTAAAAATTAGAACGACTACTGGAGTTTGGTGCCATTGCCTTGTTTCATGCTCGGTTGCCAGCAATTTTACCCACCATCAGTGAAATACCAACATGTGAAACAGAAAAGGCAAAAAAAAAAGTCTTAATAATTTTGAACTTGATGACTTCTTAAATATGTTTTAGGGACCCACCAAGGTCCACAGACTACACTAAATAAATAAATAAAATTATGTTTTTCTACTGTTAATGCTACCATGTAATGTAATACTTATATTTAATAAATTTGTATGATCATCTCCTATTAATTTGTCTTTGTCAGTTTAAGTTTTGGGCCCAGCCAGGGACCCTAAGAGAATGGAGGAGAATTTTTTTCCTCTCCTACAACACAATGTTCCAAAGTTACAAATGAATTCAAAACTTTGTACTTTTTGCTCAAGATATGAAGTATTATTATGATCAACTTAATAATTAGGAAAATATCAAGTTACAATTCTTTAAACAGTGTGATACAACAATTTAAGATGGAGGAGAAAATTGGATTAAGTTTATTTTTAAAAATCTTAAGTATCATTCTAATACTTAGAGATTTAGCTATTGTTTAGTTGCAAATTTTTCCATTCCTTCATCTGACTAGGGGAAAATCATAATCATTCTTACTTTAAGTAACTTCAAATTCTATAATCTTTAACAAACTATATTGTTGTCAATACAATTAGAAACAGTATTTTTATACATATATAATCCTATCACTCCATGGCATGGAACTTTTTTTTTAATTTTGATTTTTTAAAATTCCTTGAACAATGAAAAAATTGAGAGTTGAGATGTTTTACTTCAAAATAGTTTTATGCTTCTAAACTAGATGTCAGTGTGAAATTCACAAGCATAGATAAATTAGGATGCAGTTGTAGATGTTGACAGTGATAGTAAACTAGTATTCTGGAATAAATCATTGTGTAAGGGTTTGACATTATTGTTATATCTAAAAAAAATTGTGATTTAAGGCTTTTCTTAATTCTCACTAAAAATAGAGAATAGAGTAAAAAACAAAAAAGGCCAGGTTTCAGTGGGTCTGTCTCTTCTACAAAATGAAAATTTCATTTTAGGATCCTTTTTAAAAAATAATTTTGGGTCCATTATATCTTAAGGACTCTATATTTTAAAGAATATTTTAATTGTATGCTACTTTTTAATACACCATTTTATTTATTGTAAATTCAGTCACATTCACTGAGCATTTAACGACCTAATATGTACCAAGCACCTTGATAAAGAGATGGTGTCTTGTTAAAGGAAGTTTAAAGCAAAGGGGAGAAAGATAGACAAATTAACTGGATTAAAATATACAATTATCTCTTACAAGATAGGTTTGTGTAGATTTATACACAGATTGTTCCATATTTACAGGCTTCATCTACAGAAATTTTAGATTTGATATTTAATTTCAAAATCTTAGCAGATAGGAGATATTATGGCATATGTAATATTATATATAATATATAATATATAATATATATATATATATATTTCTCCTTTATTTTTCTTCTTTCTTTTCCTTTTTTCTTTCTTTCCTTCTTTTTTTGGTGATAATGAACCTACATCATATGTACGATTTACTTAGAAAAAGGTTGGATTATGAGCCAGAACCAGTTTAGACATCAGTTAATTTCCTTACTAGTTTGGAGAAGATTACCTTTCAGTTTATTTCAATCAGTAAATAGGAATACTAATATTCCCTCCTATCAAGAGAGCTATACAGAGAGACTTTGGCTATATCTACATTGTTTCAGCTATAAAATGAAATGAGGTGTGACAAAACACTTGGATATAACAGAGCTCTGTAGTTGTATACGGTTGTTCATCATTCTAGTCTCTGGACTTTTCTCTGTGTTTGAAATATATCATTATGCATTCTATATTTCCACAAAGATCAATATATAACAGTTCCCTAATTTACTAGACCATGGATTTCTTCATTCCTGGACTATCACGTGATAATAATATTCTGCAGTCTAAAATTTGGTAAACAGTACCATACCAAATCAATAAGAAATTAAAATAAAGATTGCTAAGCATTATTTTATGTCAAATTTAGGTTAGATGGCCATACTTTGCAGTAGAGCTAATTGGTACATTTTGCTTTCTTCAGAACTATCAACAGCCTAGGATTGAGCACATGAAAAAAAAATTTTAAAGGAAAAAGGATAGTAAGTTTGTTATGATCTATTAGGTCAATTATCAAAAGAGACTTCAAAATCCCCTAAGAAATTTCTACACGTAATACGAATTTTTCTCCAGAATGTCCAGCTTCAATTGAAGCTTGAAGACTTTAAATAAAAAGCAGACTGAAGTAATTTAATTTTAATGGGTAGTTTGAATTTATCTCAAATGAGATGTTTGTAATGATAGACTTGGATTTGGCACACAAAAAGTTATTTTGTATGCCACGGACAAAGGAAGTTAGATGGCTAAACCCAATATCTATGGGATGGGAAAGTATACTCTTGCCACAAAAAAGTTACTGCTGGATGCATAGCAATTGGCAAGGATATTTAATCCTCTTACAGGAAAAGAGAACAAATAGTTAGAAATAATAATAGAAACCATGGTAATCCTCTCTGTTCTACACAAATATTTACTTACTTTCCATATGCAGAATTCACTTTTTCCTAAGGAAAACACCCCAATGTTTTATCCAATCATGGCATTAGGCCCCAAACCCAGGATCTCATGATACTCTTTATATTAAATTAGATGGCTTCTCTTCCATCAGATATCACTCAACTGAAGTTAAAAAATAATAATTTTAAAAATAAATTTAAATTTAAATGATCTTTCTTCCACATATATAATACACATTGGGAAACAGGTACATAGTAAATGCAATGTACACTCTAGTGTATAAAGGGGAAGCATGGAAGACACAGAGCAGTTGCTGGTTAATAGTAATTCTGACATTCTCTGGGCAAGTATGGTGAAAGCTCTCTACTGTGATGGTAAGGGGATGTTCCCAAATTAGGCCTCAATTCCATTCCTTGGGAGTAGTTTCTTCATGGTTTTTGGATTCCCCATCTATAATATTTGTCTGGTTTCTTTCAGGCTGCTATAGCAACATAACTCAAACTGAGTTATGGCTCTTTATTTATTTATTGCTCACAGTTCTGGGGGCTGGGAAGTCAAAGATTAAGGTGTAAGAATAGTTGGTTTCTGGTGAGGGCTCCCTTCCTATTCATAGCCAGTGTTTTCTGCTAAATCCTCACATGGTAGAAAGGCTAGGGACCTCTCCGGAGCTTTCTTTTTTAAAAAATAAGAATGCTAATCCTTTTTATGAGGGCTATGCCCTCACAATTTAGGGAACTTTTGAAGGCCCCAATTCCTAATATTATCTCCTAGGGATTTCGAATTTTAATGTAGGAATTTTGAGGGGACAAAAGTATTCAGACCAAGGAATTTCCTTGGCCATATCTGGAAAGGGCATTGAAAAATACACTATTCCTGAAAGTTGCATAGCATTTCAGTCGCTTCTTTGTCAATATTTGGAATCCCAAAGTTGGTTTTTTTTTCTTTTCTTTTTTTTTTTTTTTTTACCTCTTAATCCATGCTGTTGGCTCTTTGGGTAGTACAACTTTGAAATTTATTATTTATTTATTTATTTATTTATTTATTTATTTATTGCTTGATGTGCAAATATTCACATCCACCCAATTTATTTGAGAAGTATCTTTTTGTCTATACTGAATACAACAATAAAAATCTATCGCATCTTCCTTTACTGGATAAGGAGACCCAGGCCTCTAGACACCTCCCATGATCTGTGGGAAGTCCTCTCCACTATCACTGTGGATTTATTCTGATGTTTACGATAGCAGTAATTCTTTCTTACATTTTTGCTAAGCATCTTCTGACTTCTTTTCCTATAGGTTTCCAGACAATGGGAGGCATGACATTTTGGTTCCTCTGTTTCCTTCACACTTAATGAGTCTACATTCCTCCTTTAAGGCCTATCATTTAAGATAAAGTTATGCTCTGCAGCTATAAAATTAGTCTTAGACTATGGTAGGGAAAAAGAGTTTCGTTCCAAGTTAGTTATAATACATAGAAACATCTAGGGCACAAAAAAGTCATGGTTGACATGATTGATTGACGGTGGACTCCACATCAAATAAGATAAATGCTCAGAAGAAAGTTCAGATGTAAAATAAGGAAAAGTGAGAGGCCAAATATTTTAATAAGAATAAAGAGGGAGCTCTGTTGGAGTGAGAGAATGAGAGAGACTGGAATAGTAGACAATAGATGGTGGTGGTTAGAATAAAGATTTTGGAACTCGCATAATCAGCAATATTACACATGGCCTGTATTCTGAGGAAAGAAAACAAGGATTTGTAGCTATATCTTAAGTGTTCCTATTTAACATTATTTAGAATATATTATATCTAAAGGATGATATTTCTTGCACATTTTCTCAAAACCATCCTTGATATGAACATCATCTCCAAAATGTAAAAATGAGGATACAAAAAAATCACTTTATTGAACTCATATATAATGTCAGAGATTAACATTAAAATTAGATTGTTATATGCCATGATAGAAAAAGGAAATAATATATGCCCTTTTCAGTACAAAGATCATTTGCTAGAAAATATGGCCTCAATTTGAATTAAAGTAACATATAAAAACTTACTAATATAGTTTCTTTCTAAATAACGTGTGGTACCAAAATCCAAACCCATGGAAGCAATGAATAGATGACATGATTGAATTCTTAGCCAAAAGAATCACATTGGCCTTGAACTTTGAATTACCTTGGGGTTGTTCTCTAACCTAGTGAAACCTTAATTCACAGAAAAACTGTCCATTTTTTAGACCAATACAAAGGATTTTTCTAAAAAGATATCTCCAGATGATTAAATTCTCCCCTCTGGAACTTATAAAGAATGGTAATTGGTTCTGAACAATTTCATTACCAAAAACAGTGGTAAGACTAATGGTAAAATAAAATCTACTATCTTTTAGAAAACCTTTATTCGATACTCGGTGCTTTTTTGTAGAATATCTCTTGAAACAGAATGCACAGGAAAGCTTTGGGAGTGCAGGTTCTGAAATGAGCATAATAATTTGGAGATTTATATTCAATATTCCAACTGTATTGAAACATTTATTTATTCATTCCTTTAAAAGGCATTGTGATGGAGATTGGGGATACAAGGATGAACACAATGATGTCCTTTTCTGACCTTTTGAAAACTGAGGCACAGACTTCATAGATAAAATCCTCAGGAGTTCTTATGCTCAAATCAGTATTTCTTGTCAGCTTCACAGCTAGAAAGGCTACCTGACATGGGAGAAGGGGGCTTTTATTAATCAAGCACTTCTCTGGTCTTCCCTGAGGTTATGTGAAAATGTAGAACTTATTGAAATGCAAGGAGTAAATTCACATTACCAATTGTCTAGGTTTACTTTAAATTCAGTAGATCCAATGTGACTGTCTTTCAGAAACATATTAATAATACAAATTTTTAATTGAAGATCTGAAAATGTGTATGGACAAATATGTGTCCCTGGTGATTTAGGAGTGATTGATGGCATTTCTCTACTTACTGCTGAATATATAAGCTTTAAGATTATATTCTGAAAGAATATTGATGTATTTCACTGAATCCACGATGCCATAAATAGTGGATACATCTTTTTGTGCAATTAAAAAAGAAAAAGAGTACCAAATAAAAACATACCGTCATTTGGTTTAAAAAAATCCTCAAAAAAATAAAATAAAAAAATCCTCATTTCAAAGATCTTAAAGTGGGAAAAATTAATTTTGAAATAAATACAATATATATATAAATACACAAAATACACTCATTTTATTCTTTCTTTTCTTTTATTTTTTATTTTTTTTTCTTTCTTTTCTTTTAGATAATTGTAGATTCACATGCACTTGTCAGAAATCATATAGACAGATCCTATGTATCCTTGATCCAGTTTCACATGATACCATCTCTCAAAGCTACAATATAATATCCCAAGCAAGAAATTGATTCTGCTACAACCACTATCTTTTTTCAATTTCCCCAGTTTTTCCATATACTCATCTGTGTGTGTGTGTGTGTGTGTGTGTATTTTGGAGTACACAAATTTTCACATTTCTATTTGTGTATTCATCACCACATTCAAGATACAGAACCATCCCATTACATCATAGATACCTCATGTTCTGTTGCCTGTCCTTCCTCTCACCCTCAAACTCCAACCACAATCCTATTGACAACTAATAATCTGTTCTTCCTTTCTAAGATTTTAAAAAATTTCCAGAATGTTATATAAATGGAATCATATAGTATGTAACATTTTGGTATTGGCTTTCTTCAGTCAGCAGAATTCCCTGGAATTCATCTAAGTTGCAGCACATTCTAACAGTTCCTTCCTTCTTAGTCCTAATAAGTAAAATGGTAAGAATCTACCACAGTTTTGCTTAAACATTCACCAGTTGACAAATGCTTAATAAAATTTCCAGTTTTCCAAGCAATGGCTATTAATCAAAATAATGTTATAGGCAAAACACTTCTGATAAAGTCTGTAGATCCTATGGTAAAAACTTCAACTTTAAGTCCCCTTCTCAGAGTTGGTAAACAATTCATCTCACCACCTGTTTTTGTAAATGGGGTTTTCTTGAAATCTCACAAGCATTGGTTCCATATTGCCCATGAACCAATTACACAGCCGAATTAAATATTTTCCAGAGACCATGCAGCCCACAAAGCCTGAATTATTTATCAACTGATCATTTATGTAAAGAGTTTGCCAACCTCATGCTTTATTGGAGGTGATCTATTTGGTCTCCTAAAATACAGGGGACATCAGACAATATTCCCGTAGAAAAGAAGGAGGCTACTAACATGAAAAAATACTGATGTAATCTTGTATTTATGTGGAAAATACTCAACTTCTGAAAAAAGATGTGGCCCAAAATTCAATTGTATGTCCTTTACTCCTCACAAGAACATACTCATGAAATTACTTCCTCACCTGTAGTCTAGAGAAAATTGGATTTTGGGGTCAGTCTATAGACTAACTAGCATTTTTAAGTATTTTTTTCCTGTCATCTCTCAAAAACTACTGGGAGATCTGAAATAATATATAGGGAGTCAAAATAAATCTTATTTGTAAAAACCTGAGAAATATTTTATGGCTACAAAACTGGCAGATTCCATTTGGAGTGAGCAGTGTAATGTGTCTAGCTTGTTCCGTAGGGATATATATTACCCAAGACACAGAAATGGCTTCTTCGCAATGCCTATTAGGAAGAAGATTTGTAATGATCATGCTTTTAGGGGTGTATTTTTTAATGATATTCATAACAGCATCCTCAGATCTTTTCTTACTTTCTCACATTTTCTGGAGTCAAGATGAAATCTTCAAACCTGTCTAGGTTTTAATAATAAAATGATAATGTAGAATATTTATTGTTTACTATGTGTTAAAGATGCTTCTAAGTTTTCATATGTATGTACTCAATTCACCCTCATAGCAACACTATGTGATAGAATTATTATTAATTTAGATTTATAGATAAGTTCATACATATATGTAATTTCTACCAGGTTATGCAAGTAATAAATGATAGAAGTGAAAATAGGTTCCTATCAGGGATTAAAGAAGAACTGATTTCTCTTAGTCTCACAGATCTTTTTGGGAGATTCCCTTCTATATATTTATCCTAACCCAACAGACTGCAAATAAACATTTAGGACTTTCTGGCTTTTTGGTGGATTGATTTTTCTCATCTCTTTGCAAAGTTCCTCTCTGTCCCAAGGTAATCTCTCTTCTCTGAAGTCTTCTTTAACATCAGTGTGGGCAGTTTTGCCTTTTTAAAACGTTAGATTATGTTTCCATGGCATATTTTTTTGTATCTCTTTACCAATCATACTTATGGTACTGTATTTGAACAGAGTGCTTTGTAGACAGCAACTAGTTGACTGATGCATTTTGTCTGCTTTATCAAAAGCCAATAGTCTTTTTTTTTAAAGATGTTATTGATTTATTCATGAGACACACACACACACACAGAGAGAGAGAGAGAGAGAGAGAGGCAGAGACACAGGCAGAAGAAGCAGGCTCCATGCAGGGAGCCTGACATGGGACTCAATCCCGGGTCTCCAGGATCACACCCTGGGCTGAAGGTGGCCCTAAACCGCTGAGCCACTGGGGTTACCCCCAATAGTCTTTTAAGCCTTGTATATAAACCATTTAAATTAAAGGAAATTTTTGACATGTTAGAGCTTAAAATCTTCCATTTTGTTCTTTGCTCTCTATTTCCTGTGTTTTACATACCTCTGTTTCTTTGATCTTAACACCTAGTGAGTTATTTGAATATTTGTTAGGATGCCATCTTGATTGATTTATAGTATATTCAAGTATATCACTTTGCATAGTTTTTTTAATGCTTACAGTAGTGGTTACATAATGACTTGTCAGAGTTGACTGATATTGACGTTTGACATGGCCTTGAAGTGAAATGTAAAAAACTTACTTCCACTTAGGTCCCATTATCCTCCCCATTTGGGTGATATAATTGCCTTAAGAATTTCTTCTGCATACCTTTAGCACCACTACATGATATTATAACTTTGCTCCAATTAAATATAATTTAAGAAAATCATGAGAAGTATGTAGTCTATATTTATTTTACTTTTTAACATTTCCAATATTTTTCTTTCCTTTTTGATGTTCCTTCATTTGCTCTTTTTTCCTTTCTAGTTTGAAAATTTCTCTTCAGCCATTACTCAATTTTTTAATGTTTGCTAACAAGACTTTTTTAAAAAATCTAAGAATGTTCTTATTCCCCTCCCTGCCTCCATGATACTTAGAAAGGATACTTCTGTTAACTAGAGTATTGTTCAATATATAATTCTCTTCCATCCTCAGAGGATATAGACCTGTCATCTTGCCTCAACCCTAGATATGCCTATATTTTCTATTGTTTTAATTTTTTTTAATGCGTGATCACTTATTAGATATGGAGGAAATAGATTTGGAGGACTTGGTAGAGTTTTGTGACTTAGGTAGGAAACTTTTCTGGACCAGAATTCTCTCATTTCCATAAAAAAGGGGAAGAACTGTGTGAGCTCTTTCTAGGTTTGTAATCCCTAATAGCATTTTCAATACAGTATTGAGATGTCATACTTTATTTCTTAACAATTTAAGATACTTCTTAAAGATTTGTTTATTTATTTGAGAGAGAGACAGAGAGCACATGAGAGGGAGGGGCAAAGGGAGAGGAGAGAGAATCTCCAGCAGATTCCATTCTGAGCCCAGACACGAGGCTTGATCTCATGACCCTGAGATGAGGACCTGAGCTGAAACCAAGAGTCAGCACTCAACTGACTGCATCAGCCAGGTGCCCCTAAGTTATTTTTGTATCAAATATATTTAATATTTTCAGAAGAAAAATCCTTATTTCCTATTATTTTTTTATCCATTTGAATGTAATTTTATCATATTTTTCTCTGATGGATTATAAAATTACAATACAATATCTCCAGTGAAAATTCTAATTAATCATTCTTAATAATCAGAATCACAGGTATAATTGTTGATGTTTGGGCTAAACCAAATATTTTTTCAGGTATTTATTATAATTTATAATGCTAAGTTTGTGATCATGATATATTTGACTAATTGTTCTGCTCCTACTGTAAGCACATAAGTATTAGCAATTAGTTTTCTTTCTCTCTCCTTTTTTTTAAACTTTTGCTAGCTGATCTTAGGAATTTATGTTTGAGTAAACTGTAGAGTAGTTACATTGGTAATCAAATGGTGCATCTTAGTTAAAGCAATTTTAAGAATTTTCTTGATCATGACCATTTTCACCATATTGATATTTTTACCAAATAGTAACAATTTAGGATTCAAATATTATAAAATTATTTTAACAACTAAATATCAATTTTAATGTAGTCATAAATAAATGAACATAATTATCAGAGAAAGAATGTGTGTTTATAAAGTTATGTATAAAACTAAGAGACAGTATAGGCAGTTTAAAAGTAAAATGATTGAAAAGGAATGAGAAAATGTTACCTTTGGAAAGACCCTATTTTCAAACCAAATATTGAAAATCCATTCAGTCAAATGTATATTCTTTCTTGCCTTTAAAATTGCAATTCCCTTTCCAAAGCTTTGAATGGAAAATGAAGATTCTAAAGAACTATTCTTCAGTTATGGGAAAGCTGAAGCCATTGTTGAATTTGTTGAATTACTCAATTATTCTGAAAAAGTCCTACAGGGATTGCCAAGGGTGATGGTAATGAATGAAATTGATCTAATCTCGCAATATGAAAAGAATTTCTTGGAGTGGAACACTTGTTTCACAGAGGAATCATCAGGGAAATAACTGGCAAAAGCATCTTTTTTTTTTCCACGGAAGGAAACTTATTAACATGACATACAAGAGAAAGCATGGACATTTTAAATCCTAAAGCAAAATTTGTCTATTAGAATCTCACAATCATACTGGCTTCAAGGGAGTTTGTAAGCATCCTGAAAAATGAAAATGCTACAGCCCTTGGCTCAGTTATATATGTACATTCTTGGCCAGGTCCTTTTAATTCTTTTTATGTTGTAATGTGAAATTTAATTTACTTTATGATCTGTCAGGTACAGGCTTCAAGACTTGTGAGGCTACTAGGCATCTTTGACGTACTTTAAAGACTGGCACCAATAATTGGCACTCTGACTTTCATTCATAAAACAAAGCTACTACATGAGAACTTACAGTCCTGGACCCCAGTGATGAGTATACCTCCATGGTACTCTATAGCTTTCAAAGTTATTTCCTATATATTTGGTTATTTGAATGCTATAGCACCAACTGGTATAACAACTGCAATACTTCTTTCATTCATTTTGCCACCTACTCAATTCCATGACAGCAGCTCACTACAGCTACAGAAAATTAGAAAACCATGCTGGCTGATCTCACTTTAAATTCATGACCAGGAATCTCAAGTGAGCCCTTAGCACTCCCAAGCAATTTTACCATATTTCCCTAGTCAATTTACTCTCTTGCTTTTTTCATCACTATTTCACAACTCTTTCTGCTCCATACTCTCAGCCGATAACTTTGCTTCTCCATAACTGAGGTAGTAGATGCAACTAGAAGAGAATTTCTGAAAATCCTATCAATAAGTATACCATTCTACTTGAGTCTGAACGGACATATCTTATCTTCCTTCTAACTACAGTGGATGATGAACCGTTCTTGCACTCAGGCCAACTCCTCCACTCAACCATCTCATCTCCTGTCTCCTCCTTGAGTGTGTCACTTCTGATTTTCTTTACTTTCCCTTTGGTGTCGTCAATTTTCCCTCTCTGCTGCCTCTCCCATAAGAACACAAATGTAATATGTTACCCTCTTAAAATACTTACCCCTTAATCTCATACTCCCTCTAACATCTCAATTCTCTAAACTTTTCCAGAGAGTTTTGATGGCTCCATTTTATCTCCTCCCATTTTCATATTACCTGCTTCAATATATGTTTTTGTCACCATCGTTCCACTGAAGCCACTCTGACCAAGGTGACCAGTGACCTCACATTGTGGAAACCCAAGGGTCAACTTTCATTTCACATCTTGTTTGATCACTCAGCAACCTCTGACATTGCTAACCATACAACTACTTGGAATGCTTCTATCACTTGAGTTCAGGATATCAAACTCACTTGATTATTCCACCTCATTAGTTATTTTTTCTTTGCAGTTTTCTCCATTTCTTTTCCTGAATTCTAAATACCACAATTTCATTTGGCTCAACCCTTGTACTTTTCTTTTTTTATTGACAATCTGTTTTGACCTTCACCAGAGAGCACATTTAAATGCCATCCAAAGACTGATTGCTTCAAATTTATATTTACAACTTGGTCCATTCTCCTGAACTCCATATTTAAATAGTTCAACTGCCTGCTTAACATTGTTTATTTGAATATACCACTATGTATTCCTAATGTTAAGGTATACAATACTGAAATTTTGCTCTTTCCCTCATAAAAATGCTCATGCCTGAGTGTATGGCAACTCTGTCTTTCCATTTGCTTAGATCATACTTGATGTGCTATATCAAATGTATCTCTTGATGTTCTAATTTTCTCATTCTTTACATTCAATTTATCAACAAACCCTGCTAATTTTACCTCTGTAAATCATATAGAGTATGATCAAACTCTCATCATCTCCTGCCAGGACTATTATATATTTATAATATAAAAATTATATTATATATATATAAATTATATTATATATAAATTTTATATATATGTGTATATATATATATATATATATATATACATATATATATATATTTCAGGCATTTAAGCCCAGAAATGTTTAAATAAATTGCATGAATTTACATTGTTATGGTAAATTAAAACTGATTTGAATTCAGATCATTAGTTATAATCTGGCTTCAATTTACGTTTCACACCAATTTCTGCCATGGACCTCTTAAATTCTAGGTACAACTTCTAGTTTGACAAAACAAGACAGATTATTATTCCTAAATACAACAGGAAACTGCACCTAT
Organism: Vulpes lagopus; assembly: GCF_018345385.1. NCBI lineage: Eukaryota > Metazoa > Chordata > Mammalia > Carnivora > Canidae > Vulpes > Vulpes lagopus. The sequence goes on from NC_054846.1 coordinate 37,958,271, forward strand.
TTTGCATGTTGTTGCTTATGGCTTGGATACTCTGCTGTTTCTAACTGCTTGTTAATATTTCATTTATCTTTCAAGGCCCAATTCAAATGTTAGCTTCTCTTTGAAACCTTTCCAGACTTCCCCATGCAGAATTAATTACCCTCTCTTCTGGTATTTCACAACTCATTTATGCATTTATTAGACAATTATTTATTGAATTTTCCAGGAAACATACTAGGCACTGAGGTGAAAGGAATGGCTACCCAATTAACCAATGGTTAGATGAATGTTTTTCTGTGAATGCCCTAGAGTAGGTTTTCTAGTGCGTTATAGAAATTGCACATTGTTTTACTGTGCTACTAAAATCTTTCTACGAATAGTTTCCACGAATTATCCTGTTTGCGGTAGTTGTGGTTCTGAATACAGTGTTTGATATCTAACCAACTCAGAAAATTTTGTTGAAATGAGATTAAAATATCCATTCATTTCAGGGCTATTTCTATAACTGCATGCTAAAATTTACAGTTTCTCTGTCATACACATCATTCTCTGCTAGAAACAATATCTGATGTCTCCCCACTCAAATCAAATGGAGCACAATTTCAGGAAATAATTTCATTTCATCTCATTTCATCTCTGCTTCCTCCCCGACTACCCATTAGCTTTTCCTTCGGTTGAATACATCTGAAAAGTGAAATACGTCCGAAAATTTTATATTGAATTTTGTACAAATTATATGCCTATCAACTAAATAGACAAATAAAACATATTTTTGACCTAGAGATTTGGGATTATCTCATGTATTTTGTTTGCTCACTTTACAAGGTATTCCTTTTCTCCCAGGCAGAACAGCTCAAGAGTTAGACTGGAATAAACTTGAAAGATCTATTCCCTTTAGAGATATCCAGCCAAGATAGAAGCACTGCTTACAATGTTCTGACAGGCAACTTATACCTGTCTGACCAATAATTTATAATGAGTTAGAATACTCTTCAGGGAGAAGTGTCAAGGTTTCCACCATTGATATAGAGTGAAATTGGTAAATTTCCAATTGTGTAAATACTACATTCTTGATCGAATTCAGTCAATGAATGAATTTAGGTTTATATTCTCTGCTCTCTGCAGTATTCCTTTTTCTTAGACTGAAAACCAGTGTTTAAGATGGCAGGAGTCTTGGCCTTTGATTACTTTAATCAATCTTGCTTGTGATTCTTCTACATGCCTTCCATTTCTGATCTATTTGTTTGATGTCAAGTTGGGTATATGAGATTCTCCTCTATAATCAGCTCTTATCTTCATGAAGATAGGTATCAGTATTTAGCAGCTGTGGTCAAGATATTTTAAAAGAAATTCCTAAAAATCCATTTTCTTTTAGTTTCATAACATTTTACACATTACTCTTTTCTTAGCACAACAGCACCCTTTTCAATTTTATAATAATGCATTTTTTAAATGAAGACATCACTTTAGGATCATACTTTACAGTGAAATTATAGCTTAATTTTGATTTTTTAAAGAAAGTACAGGAAGACATTCTCTATTATAGTTCATCAATAAAATTAGAGCATTTTAAATTTGAGAATACTAGGTATTAACTGGAATCATGTAACAGAAAATGCTCATTTAAAGAAACAACTCTTGGGTTGCCTGGGTGATTTAGTCAGTTAAACATCTGCCTTTGGCTCAGGTCATCAGGATCCCAGGGTTCTGAGATCAAGCCTCACATCAAGCTGCCTGCTTAGCCCAGAGTCTGCTTCTCCCTCTCCTCCCCACTTGTGCTATCTTGGTCTCTATGTCTTGTCTCTTTTTCTCTCAAATAAATAAATACAATATTTTTTAAAAAATAAAGAAGCAATTCTTTCTACCATTACTGATTTGTACTTGAAAATATAGGTTCATTTACTATGAAAATCAGTAAGGATTTGATTAACAAGAACCCTTGACCTTTTGATCTCTTCAAGTATATGCTTTTGAATAACACATGCATTTTGAGAGTATGATTTCTAGTTTATATTTTTAAATCTTTCCTTCTTTAAATTTTTGAATTAGCATGTTCAATATACCATAGGCCATATTCTTCTGTGGCAATAAAATCATCAGTATGCTTTTATTAGGCAAAAGTGGCCACACAACAAGGAGATTTAGCAAAAGGTTTGTACAAAATATTCATTGTAAAACCATTTACTATTCTATCCTGTAACAATTCAGCTGAGGAGAAAGTGACAGTGGTTATGGGGATATATTTTTTTTGTTTGTTTGTCAGGCCCAGTCAGTATAGAAATATAAATGCCAAATGTGTAGAAAACTGAGAACAGATCCCTTTGATTCACCCTAAAATACAGATAGAAAATCAATACTAGGCAGAGCAATCGCTCATTGAGAGAATTTTGAAGAAATCTTCATGGTAGCACATCTCACTGAAGCTGAACCATGCTTTAATGAATGTCTTGGTAGTGGAGTCATCAGTCAGACACACAACAACTAACTATTCTCTTTCTTTAATACTTTTATTGCACCTTTAAAAAATCTTGGTGTCAGTGTGTCAGAAAGATGCTATAGAATTCTTTTTTCTCTTTTAAATTTTTTTTGAACCACATCTTTCACTGACTAGAGCAACTGCAATTTCTTTCTTTTAAAACAGGGTTGACAATTTTAGTAAATAAAAATATCAGAGAACATACTTTTGTGAAACATTATTGTTTATCTGAAATTTGAACTTAACTGGAAATCCTCTTTTTTATCTGGCAATACTACTTGAAGTAAAAAATAAGAAAGCCTTGACTGTCACCTTGATTATTGAAAATATTGAGGGTGTGACTGGGGATGCTGAGAGAAGGACATTTTCTTTCTGATTCAGACTTCTACTCCACTCAGCTGAAGTTGGATACTGACAACAGTCCCCATACTGCTTTGGTTCTGTTGTCTTTATGGAATCTCACAATTTGAGCCTCAGTGAGCAAGGCATGAACTTTTTCTTCCACTCTTGTCCCAAAGAATACATATTTGTAAAGAAAAAAAAGAGAAATCAGTATGAAAAGTAGGCTAAATAATCTGGTTAAAATTTTTCAGACACTAAGATTTCTGGGTGTGAATTTTTCCAAACCTACCATGTAGCTTGTTTTCATGAGGAACTGAAAGTAAGGTGTTAAGGCAAAGCGAATTTTGGCTGTGGTTTCAGATGTGTTTTATCCTTGCTGCTATCTTTAACTAGAGTAAATAAATGTAGTTTTTTAGAAACTCAGTTCTTCTCTTTAACTGAGGGAAAGGCCTTCCTTTAGGTAGGCCCTTGTAAATTTAAGAAAGTGTAAAAATGTATTCATCACCATCATAGAAACTTTAATCAAACCATTATTTGTAGAGTCATTTAAAAATACTGTTATCCCTGAAATTCTGTCCTGTATTTTCTCTGCTTCATTATGACATAAGTCACCTATGCCCTTTTCAATACTTTATCCTCAGGATCAAGCATATATTTCACACTTAGGAGGCACAAAATAAATATGTGCCCAAATACTGAAGGAATACTAAGTATAGAATGATAAAGAGAAACTGATATCTGGCTTTCTGTTTGTTAAACTATAGAACTTTTTCGTCCCCCAAAGTAGTCAGTATCATGATTTGAATGAAAGCTTCATGAGTACTGGAATTTCTGTATTATTTGATACTGTATCTTAGAATCTAGGAGAGGGCCTGGCACATACTAAGGATTCCAAAAATAATGTATTACATCAATTGAGAAATCTTCAGAAGTTCTTTATAGCACCCAAACTGTGATGCCTCTTTGTTTTGAAGTGAAATTCAATATAAAATTATTGACGGAGGAAGGAAAATATATGATTTTCCTAAATGTCTTCAAACACTTTTAATTTTATGAGAAATACAATTAAATTCCTAAGTTAATTTCATCTGATATAAAAACCAAGAGTTATAGTTTTTAACTTTTTAATCTTTATTAATTATAAAAATAACTGCATATTTAAAAATGTATTTTTGGAATTGCCAAAATAAAAACTACTTTTTTATTAGCACATATTTTGATTTTTATACATTAAATTTTAATGTAGATATAATCAACAGTTGAATATTTATTTTCTTAGAAATTTATTTATTTATTAGAGAGAGAGAGAACGTGCATGCACACAACATGAGCAGGAGAAGGGGCAAAGGGAGAGGGAAAGAGAATCCTAATCAGGCTCCCGGTGAGTGTGAGCCCAACACTAGGGTCAATTTTATGACCCTAAGTTCCTGACCTGAGTGAAATTAAGATTCAGATGCTTAACCAACGAAGTCACCCACAGCACCCCAATAGTTAAATATTTTAAATGAAAAGGTCCAGAACTGAATTCCCCAACTAATTTTTGATCTAGGGACCATTCCCATGGCAATAATTTCATAAGTGTATGTAACCTAATAAATGTAGTACACATATTTTTACATATACAAATTTAGTTAATTTATCAGATCTACTAAATTTGTTTCATTTAGTTTGATCTTACAATCAGGTGACAGTTAAGACACTGGGAGACAGACAAATCTTAATATACATTCTCTGTCTTCAAGGACATGATGGCAAAATCTTTTTTATGTGAATTTTTTTCTAGATATTTTGTATTGTTTTAAGAGATAGGCTACGTGATTTTCCCACAGCACATCTAATAAGTGAATTTCAGATTAAGTTAAATAACATAAATCAAAGACTTCTTGAAAAGAAAAGTTATTTAGTGAATATTTTGGCTGGACTGTACTAATTTCTGTAAGGTTAATAATGATGCTTGGTTTACTTCAGTGACTCTCCCATTTCAATGACACCTTTCTACACCAAATCACAGTATCCCCAATAATAAGTGATGATTATTAAATATTTCAATATAGTAAGTGCCCTTAAAACAGCTTTTCAGACATTTCATTTGATCTCATAAAGAGGTAGAGTTATTATCACTCTATTGAAACTGGAAAACGAATCATGGAGCAATGCGTAAGTAGTGCTAAGATTCAATACCAAATAATGAATAGTAAAAACATATTTCTCTACATAATTAAAACTCCAATTAAGCTATTATTTAGGGGCCCACATACCATAGCTTAAAGTTGCCTCAAGAATTAACTGGTGGCCAACAACTTGCTATTAAACTGTCCAGGTCAGAATTGACAGTTCATAGTTTTTCATTTCATAAATACTTATTTACAAGTTAACTCTTCTGTACTTACTATCAAGGCAAGCAAGAGTTTTGGTCTCATGAAACTTATATTTAGGAAGAATATTTCCCTGATGGCAAGTGATGTGGAGCATTTTCTCATGTGCTTGCTGGCCATGTGTATGTCTTCTTTGGTGAAATTTCTATTCCTGTCTTTTGCTCACTTCATGATTGGATTGTTTGTTTCTTTGCCGCTGAGTTTAATAAGTTCTTTATAGATCTTGGATACTAGGTGCTTATCTGATAGGTCATTTGCAAATATCTTCTCCCATTCTGTAGGTTGTCTATTAGTTTTGTGGACTGTTTCTTTCGCTGTGCAGAAGCTTTTTATCTTAAGTCCTAATAGTTCATTTTTGCTTTTGTTTCCCTTGTCTTCATAGATGTATCTTGCAAGAAGTTGCTGTGGCCAGGTTAAAAAAGGATGCTGCCTGTGTTCTCCTCTAGGATTTTGATGGATTTTTGTCTCACATTTAGATCTTTCATCCATTTTGAGTTTATCTTTGTGGACATTGCTGCTATAAACATTGGGGTGCAGGTGTCTTGGTCTATCACTGCATCTGTATCTTTGGGGTAAATCCTCAGCAGTGCAATTGCTGGGTCTAGGGTAGCTCTATTTTTAACTCTTTGAGGAACTTCCACACAATTTTCCAGAATGGCTGTGCCAGTTCACAATCCCACCAACAGTGCAAAAGGGTTCCCCTTTCTCCACATCCTCTCCAACATTTGTGGTTTCCGGCCTTGTTAATTTTCACCATTCTCACTGGTGTGAGGTGGTATCTCATTGTGGTTTTGATTTGTGGAAGAAGCCTCGGTGTCCATTGAAAGATGAGTGGATAAAGAAGATGTGGTCTATATATACAATGGTATATTACTCTGCCATTAGAAACAGTGAATATCCACCATTTGCTTCAACATGGATAGAACTGGAGGGTATTATGCTGAGTGAAGTAAGTCAATCGGAGAAGGACAAACATTATATGGTTTCATTCATAGGGAAATATAAAAAATAGTGAAAGATATTAAAGGGAAAGGAGAGAAAGTAAATGGGATATATCAGAGAGGGAGACAGAACATGAGAGACTCCTAACTCTGGGAAACGAGCAAGAGGTAGTGGAAGGGGAGGTGGGCAGGGGGACGGGGTGACTGGGTGATGGGCACTGAGGGGGGCCCTTGATGGGATGAGCACTGGTTGCTATGCTGTATGTTGGCAAATTGAACTCCAATAAAAAAATATACAAAAAGAAAAAAGGAAAAAAAAAAAGAAGAATACAGACTGAAAAATAAAGGTGCTTGGCCTTTGCCTCTGTTCTTTGGAGGTAGTCGCTGAATGCTTGGAGTTTCCTGAGTGATAGAAGTATCTTTTTTATTCATGGTGGATCTTGATAATTTATCCTTATAAGATGATTTATGGTGGATCCTGGATAATTTACACTAATGAGAAGACTCAGAATAAGGGCTGGCCATGTCAGAAAGACTAACCATGTGATTACAGCATTGGATTTCAAGCCAAATAATAACAGTCAACCTCTCAGAGTCTAGAGATTGAGTTCAATCACATCCCCAATGACTTAATCAATGAACTGCCTATAAATATAATAAAATTCCAATAAAAATTGGACATTAAAGCTTGGGTGTGCTTCTTGGGTTGGTAATACACATTAATGGGTGGCAAGGTGGAGTATGTGTGACTCATCCTGACTTTATGGGTGAAGGAATGAGTAGCTGTACATCCAAGACCCTCCTAGACCTCATCCCAAGCATCTCTTCTTTTGGCTGATCTTTATTTGCATGCTTTTTGCTATAATAAAATTGTAATTGTAAGTGTAACATTTTTCTGAGTTCTGTAATTTGTCCTAGTGAATTATCAAATCTAAGAGGGTAATGAGAACCCCCAAACTGGTAGATAGTTTGACAGAAATTGCAGGTGGCCCGGGGAACCTCCAAGCTTGAGGCTGGTGTCTGAAGTGATGGCAGTGTTGTGATGGACTGTGCCCTTAACCTATGAAATTTAGCTTATCCTCACACAGTTAGCCTTAAAAGTCATTGCAGAAAGGCAAATGTTTTCACAGCAGTTAAATAAGGTGATATCAAAGGAAATGTCTATAGGTTGGAAATCAGAATGGAAAAAAAAAAAGCTTCCAAGGGTGACATTGGAGCAGAGACCTAAAGGTCTCCGGTATAAGATTGAATAATATAAAGGTAGAACACTTTGGGCAAGAGGAAGCCACAAGTTCAGGCCATAAAAATGTTTGGGGCAAAGAAAGAAGCTTACTAAGTCTAGAGCAGAAGGAAACTGATAGATGAGAAAGACAGAGAGATGATAGATCATTAAAAGCTAGATTTAAAAATTGTGGTAAAGACTTTCTGTTTATCAAAATCTATGTTCTCCTTTAGTTTATGGGCACACAACTCAAGGAAGTTTCCCAGAATCCCCTGCAGGTCCACGTGATTGAATTCTAGCCAAGGGAAATTCAGTTCAAATGATGTGTGTTCTTTCTAGCCTACTGTTCTCTTTCCTTTCAGAGGGCTTAATGCAAATGACAATAAAAATGTAGGAAATGTTAGAGCCACAAGATGGAGAAAGGCTGCATTCCTGAATTACTATATGGAGGGGAAACTTATTAAAATTATTATTAGAAAAAGAAAAGTTATGATGAACAAATGATAAATTTCTATTGTTTACAGCCATTATACATTTGGGTGTCTATTCTAGTTAAAACAGAATTAGATTTCTTACCCAACATAAATCCTTGTGATGATTTTTGCAAATCTTTGCATTGGACAGCTTTTAGGTAAGCAGAGATTTGATACTGAGAGTTAAAAGTAAGGTGTTTTTAACTGGAATTTTAAAGGGAATTTCTAAGCCATAAATTTTAGTGAGTTCTAGAAATCAAGCCAGTAAGAGAATAATCAGAGGTAAGCATAATAGGCAACAAAAAATAGAGCCTAATCTAAGGGCCAGAAATTTGATGAAAGAACAAACTGAAAAGGAGCTTGGATACATAGTGAGTCATTGGCAATGCCTCCAAGATGCTAAAACATCCTTAGCTTGTTATTCTTGGCTTTAGCTGTAGAGTTCTATTATATGCTGGATGTGAAAGCATAGGTTTGGGTTGACAATAATAGTATCTATAATTTATTAAATATCAAATATCACTTGGACACTGACTCTTCACATGTAATATCTCAAAGAAACTAAATTAATCAAAATATACTATGCTGCAGGGACCGGGGCAAGTTAAGATAATGAGTTTGGGAAGATTGAGGTTAAATAATTTATTTCATGTTGTCTATTATGTAGTAAATTCTAGATTAGTACCCAGTTTGATTGACTACACATAGACTTTATTCCTCCAAAGCAACTGCTACTGAACACTGAACTTAATCAGAAATAATCACTTGTGAGTGATTAGATAAATCTATCTGGATGACTGATTAATTTTGTCACTTTCAGTATTTATATCTTGGCATCAAAATACATAACCATAGTTGTATTCCTCTGTCTGTAAAATTTTTTTCTACCTATTTGTCTCAAATTTAATTTGCAGCTTCACTAATGGAAAAGAGAAAGAAAAATCATCACATGACTGTAGATCTTTATTTTATGTCAACTTAAGGAAAGCTGTCCAAAAGCACTCTTCCCACTTCCATGTAAAAATGGATTAATACGCTCTGACAGTAAGAATAATGCTACACTTGCTATAATTATGCAAGGCACAAAATCCAAAGTGAAAATGCATCAACTGCACAGCAGGCCTACTATTTGTAAGGCCACACATGGTGTGGAATAGCTAGATTTAAGAAGATGATAGATTATTTTTTTTCTGCTAGAGGTGTGCAAATACATAACTTCTTAGGTATTTCAGTGGTGTAAGTATTAAAAAGACATCCCATAAAGTAATATTCTGTTTCCATTTGGCATTTACTAGTAATTTTGCTCCCTTTAAGTGATTTCCCAACATTTCTGAAAGTGAGTGAAAATAACTTTTATTTGAGCATCTACTTTTTGCCAGGTACTTTTGCAGATGCCACATTACATATATAAGGAAATAGAATCCCAGAAAAGTTAAATTACTTGCTTGAAGTTACAGAAAGTCTGTGACAACAACCAAAATTTATACTTAGATCAATCTGAATATAAAAACATATGATTTATTAAATGTTTGTATTTATAAGCAAAATTGTTTTCATGTTAGACCTTGTCATCTAAATTTTTAAAAATGAGGGCAAACTAAATACTAAAATGTGACCTGAAACCATAAAATTCCTAGAAGAAAACATAGGCAGCAATTTCTTTGATATTGTCTTTAATAACATTTTTCTAGATGTCTGCTCAGGCAAGGGAAATAAAAGCAAAATTAAACTACTGAGACTATACCAAAAAAGAAAGCTTCTGCACAGTGAAGGAAACCATCAACAAAACAAAAAGGCAATCTACTGAATGGGAGAAGATATGTGCAAATGGTATATCTGGTAAGGGGTTAACATCCAAAACATATAAAGAACTTATACAATTGAACACTTTCAAACAAATAATCCAAATAAAAAATGGGCAAAAGACTTGAATGGACATTTTTCTAAAGAAGGCAGACAGGTTGGCAACAGACACATGAAAAATGTTCAACATCATTAATCATCAGGGAAATGTGAATCAAAACTACAATGAGATATCATCCTCTACCTGTTGGAATGGCTGGAAGCAAAAAGAGAAGAAATAACATAAGTGTTGGTGAGGATATGGGAAAAAAGGAACCTTCATGTACTGTTAATAGGAATGCAAATTGGGGCAGTCACTATGAAAAACAGTATGGAAGTTTAGCAAAAAGTTAAGAACAAAATAACCATATGATGCAGGAATTCCACTACTGGGTATTTATCCAAAGAAAATGAAAACCCTAGTGTGAAAAAAATACATATGTACCTCTGTGTTTATTGCAACATTATTTACAATAGCCAAGATACGGAAGTAACCCAAGTGTCTATGTCTATCAATAGATAAATCAATAAAGCTGTATATATATACAAAACAAATGAACAAACAGAGAAAAAAGAGACAAGTGAAAAAAAGCAGACTCATATGCATAAAACAAACTCATAGTTGCCAAAGGGGAGGTGGGTGGGAGGATGAGTGAAAGAGAGAAAGGGGATCAAGAGTACATTTTCCTTAATGAGCACTGAGTACAGAATTGCTAAGTCATTGTATTGTAAAACAGAAAAAATGAGGGCAAATTATCTTTTTATTTTTTTCTGGAATCATATTTGAATAGACTTTATTCAGTCACTCAGTCATGCAACCAATACTTACCATGTGCCAAATATATGCCAGGCAAATTGTGCTACCTATGGGGCCTAAAGCAATGAACATAGACAAAATTCTGCAATCTTACGAAATTTACATTTTAGGTAGGGGAGACAGATACTAAAATGAATTAACAAATGTTAAACCATATGGGGAGACATTTAAAAATTCTAAATATATAAAAATGGAGAGTTTTTATAAGTTTTATTAAAATGAACTTTTTTTGTCTTCATCTTCAGTTGAATATGAAGTTATGTAAATACTATTGCAGGGTACTAAATTAATTTCTTTTTTTTTTCAAGATTTTCTTTATTTATTTGAGAGAGAGAGAGAGAGAGAAGAGAGCAAGTGAGCATAAGCCCAGAAGGGATAGAGGGAAAAACAGACTCCCTGCTGAGTGGGGACCCTGATGCAGGATTCGATCTCAGGACTCTGGGATCATGTCCTGAGCCAAAGACATCTGCTTAACCAACTGAACCACCCAGGTGGGCAATTTCTTATGTATTTATAAGCTTGTTTTACTTACGGTGGCTTACTATAGTTTCTGGTCATTAAATGACAAAGAGGAAACTAAATTCTGTAACTGTCCTTCTGAAAAAAAAAGACACTAAAGATATGAGCAAAGTTGTTTTGACTACTAAAGGCATTCCCTGGAAATGTATAAAATCACAAATAGTGAGAGCTATCTTTTATTTATATTTTATTTGTCTCCTTTTTAAATACCCTTCTATATGGATATTTGTTACAGACCTGCTGATTAGTTACAATTAAATATTTCTAAAAATCCAACTAACAGCACATGAAAACTAGGACAATTATTAATAATAAGAAAAAAATGTTACATCGAAAAATCTAAATTGATTCACTGGGAGATGATCTAAAGCTGTTTGAACATCTGTTTAAAATGGCCCTCGAGAACATGGTTCTTGTTGGATTAAATGAAGATACTTTAGTAAGTTTGTGCATACATGTCATCATCCCTATTTCTAACCCTTGCTTTGTCTTACAGAGTCCAAACCAGATGCAAACAATATAATGGCATTTAATGAAATCTTTGGAGACATACAGTGGAATAGTGCCCACTGGTCATTATTCAGGCTTGCTTGGAATTCCATTTATTTTATATTTGCTCCTCAATATAGAAAATATAATGATCAATATGTCATAATCACAGTTGTTCAACACATTGCACTTTTTTTTTCTTTTTTTTTTTCTGTCTCACAGATGATATTTCTTTTTTTCCCTCCCTTATTTCTTTTTATTTAGGTAAAAGAAAATGGCTTTAAATGATAGGAATATCATCTGCTAGCTCTGTTTTCTCCATTACAGGAGACATAACTGCACATGCAAAATTACTCTGCTCAGGGAATTGTTATTTGAAAGCTCTTTAAATCCACCGTGAGAAAACAAACAAGTGGACATATAAATGATATTGAAAAAAGTCCAAATTGTTACCTTTGAAGCTGCATTTGCAAGATAAATATGTCTTTACATTTCCATTTATTCTGTGAGGTTTTTTTTCTTTCTCAAGACAGTAGTAACTAATATGAAATACTTTTGCTTCTTCATTTAAATGAAAGCTCAAAAGTGCCTGGATTATATTTGACATTTTTATGTAACAATTCATGCTTATATCAATTCAATTTTCTCAGAAACTCTTTTAATTTTCATCTCAGAGAAAGTCAAAACAACATTAGTATAACTTACTTGTTCAGAATAATCACATTGTTACAAATTCTTTGACTGTGTGGAATTTATTATGATTTTGGAAAAATTAAAACAAATTTTTCTCCCAATATATTTTAATTATTTACATTGCATATGGTGATTTTATTTGTCATAGGCGGGGTTCATTAGAAGGGTTGAATCGGAAGTACAGAATTGCATTCAGGTCTCCCGGAGGAGAGCTACGGGCTGACAATCTTCTTCAGCTTACATCTCCAGAGATGGAAAGCAAGGAAGGATTTATCTTCACTGAGAATGAAAGGAGAAGATTGCATATTTTTTCATTGTGTGATAGTCACACAAATCAGATAAAATAGTCAATTTGAAACTCATTTTTCAGTTTCAGGGAAATGTTAAAAGTGACTCCTCGGTGCCAGCAGATTTGGGATAATTCAACATCACGAAGGACATTGGTTCCCAAGCAGGATGGTTTCCAGACCCCTTACCTCTTTATCCCAAGGATATTTAGTAATTGTCACCTCTGGGGGTATTATTTGCATCTACCAGGTAGATGATAAACATGCTACATATATAATGCACAAGACAGCTCCACAACAAAAAATTATGTGGCATACAATATCAATAGTGTCATGGTTGAAAAACTCTAAAGGTAAAGATAATCTTGTTATGGGCAGTCACTAAGGCTAATAGAAGAGCTCTATTGAATCTGCAGTTTTGCGTGAAAGAAAACAATAAAATAATACTTTGTTATTTGTGTTTATATTTAAACATCTAACAGCAGCAGTGTGCCATATATTTAATACTTTATAGCAACTACTCTAGAAAGAAATTATGCAGAAAAAAAGCTGTGTGATTAAGCAATTTTTCAAACAGGTAAAAAAAAAAACTTTTCATAATTCTCTTATCCTATACAATTCTTCCCTGGACCAAATAGCTATGCAAATTTTTGGTTTAACAATTTTTATTAAGCTAAATTATCAAAGAACCCTGGCACATGATAAAAGCTTTGAAATTTCTGGTCAGAAAATAAAGTTAATTCCACGGCATTTACTCATGCATATTTAACCATGGAACTTTTTCATGTTATCAAAATAACTGAAAAGAACCCACATAAGACATTCGCCTAATGTTTTTCATGAAATGAGTCTATTTTCTGACATACTATCATTTATCTTTTGAAAATATGTAAACAAAGAATGAACTAAGTATTTGCAATGTACTCAGTTACATATACATTGTCAATTTAACATTTCATTTTTTTTTCAATCTAACATTTCTTAGAACATTTCAAATGGTTAAAAGATCAAAAGGGAAAAATATTAAATATGGTGAGTTGGGAATTATGGGTAACATAAAAAGTATGTGACATAACCCTGTGTCTAGAATCTTATACTGTGAGTGTTTTTGCACCAACACCCCAAATATTTCAACATCGAAAATGGTAAAGTTGTGATGATTCATCCATCTATTAATTTATCCAACAAATATTTATTGCAAGAACTCTTTATGGCAATTCCTGTGCTATAAACAGACACACAGTCTACACACAAGGACATTACAATTGGACACACATGTTCCCTGAAAGCAGGAAATCATATCTGGTGGTTTGTTCAATGTTGTATTTTTCAATTACTACCATAGAGTCTGAACATATAAGGCTTAATAAATATTTGTTGCATTAACAAAAAATTAATTAATGCTTTAATGCATATATATAACAAGACAAGTACACACCAGGTACAATAGCAGTGTAGAAAAGGGAATCAGGGCAGCCTGGGTGGCTCAGCGTTTAGTGCTGCCTTCAGCCCAGGGTGTAATCCTGGAGATCTGGGATCAAGTCCCACGTCAGGCTCCCTGCATGGAGCCTGCTTCTCCCTCTGCCTGTGTCTCTACCTCTCTGTGTGTGTGTGTGTGTGTGTGTGTGTGTGTGTGTCTGTCATGAATAAATAAATAAATTCTTGAAAAAAAAAAGGAAAAGAGAATCACATACATAGTCAGGTATGTTTTAAAGGTCTTCATGGATAAAGTAGCATTTGATCTGGGCCTAATGGAATGATACAATTAGTGAAAAATAATGGGAAAATTGAAGAAAGGTGATAAGAAAAAAGATGATATAGATTTGATTTTCGTACAAGTTAAGCTTTAGAAGATACAATATTCTTGCTGAAATAGCAGGTAGGTTATTACAAATGTAGATCTGCAGTTCAAGAGAAAGGCTGGGGCCAGCAATCTCAGTGAGGAGGCAGCCAGCCACGTGGTGGTAAAAGAAGCAGCTTGAAAGTAAATCCTCTGAGTGAGGGATTCGAGAGGAAAACACAGAGAGAAGGAGAGAGGGACACAGAGGAAGAGACAGAAAGATTCAAAGATTGAATGTTTATAGAAGTGAGGGACGCAGATACCGATGAATCTTTCTATGTAGTGTAGTAACATGAGAGCCAAGAGAAAAATGATTTTTAAAAGAATTCCTGGTTCACAAGTGACTAATAACAAAAGAAGTCAAAGAAGCCAAGGCTTCAGAATGTTCATTGGGTTATTCCTTAGGAGGTTCAATATTTCATACATAGTCTTGAACAGGACCAGCCTGAGAATCAAGTCAACACAGACTAAATGGAGTTGAGAAGAATGATAGATTAAGAAAGTCCAAATTCTAATACAAATTTCTGAGATTCTAGATTTAGGAATTCTGTGTTGCTGGGGTGCCTGGCTGGCTCAGTTAGAAGAGCACGTGACTCTTGATCTCCTGGTCATGAGTTCCCATGTTGGGTGTTGAGATTACTTAAAAATAAATAAATAAAACTTTTAAAAAAAGGAATTCCATATCATAGAACACCGTGCATTTGTGTTCTGTATGTATGATGCCCCCTGGAATTGTGTCATGTGGGACCTGGATATTTTAGTTATTTGAGGCAATAAATTCCCCTTCTTGGATTAATCCAGTTTGGATAATGTCACTGTCATTGGCAAATGAAACAGGTCACTGTCATTGGCATTGGCAAATGTCACTGTCATTGGCAAATGAAACAGGTAATAATACATTTATGTGTAGATTTAAAAACATTTCTTCTACCAGAGAATACATTCTTGAAAACTGTATTTACAGTATTTACTTACTCATTTTTTTAAAATTTTTTTTTAAATTTTTTTTTAAATTTTTATTTATTTATGATAGTCACAGAGAGAGAGAGAGAGAGAGAGAGAGAGAGGCAGAGACATAGGCAGAGGGAGAAGCAGGCTCCATGCAACGGGAGCCTGATGTGGGATTCGATCCCGGGTCTCCAGGATCGCGCCCTGGGCCAAAGGCAAGCGCCAAACCACTGCGCCACCCAGGGATCCCTACTTACTCATTTTGAATTCAAATAGTTCCTAACAATGCTTTCCCCATAGTAAATAAATTTATGTTTTAATGTATTGTATTCATTTGATTAGTTCTAAGATTAATAAATAAATGTCCTGCATCAGGCTCCCCAGAGGGAGCCTGTTTCTCCCTCTGCCTATGTCTCTGCCTCTCTCTCCATGTCTCTCAAAAATAAGTAAACAAAATCTTTTTTTTTTTAAAGATACAGTTTTGTTTGAGGGAAAGTCACTTGTTTTTGAAAAATTAAATTTAAAAACTCAAAACAATTATAATTTACATTTATCATTCTGATTATTTGAATTTATGAATCATTGTCATAGTTCACTATGCTATTATTTTTTATTACAGAATTTTTCTTTGTATGAATGATGAACTGTGGGCAATATGGAAGACTTCTGATAGCTCAACAACCACATCTACCTATGTATCTATCTCTAACTATATCTTAGAAGAAATATGAACTTATTCTCAGTGCTTGAGAAAGTAAAATAGTTTCACACACACACTCCTAAGCTTTAGTAGAGTCATAATAACAAGCGACATCTGTCAGTGTTTGCTAAGAAATCTAAGGAAAATGACTACTGTGATCTTCCTTTCCTCCTAGACTTGCTTGCTAATGTTTAAAATTCTCCCACCCAGAGCCCTGCTTTACTCAGTCCTCACTTTTTTTTCATACATATTTTAAACACATTAGTGTCTCTACACTATAACAAAGATGTATGAGACATTGAACAGTGTTTTACTGGTTTTCAAAGATCAGTGAAAAGAAGCAGGAGTTGGGGAAGAAAGTGCAGGCAAAAATTATTTTACTAGTTTCTATGTAGTTGCAACAAATGATCATGAGGATAAGATACAGATATTAATGGGTTTTTTACATGGAAAAAAAGAATTTGAAGTAAAATGGATAGAAATGTGCTCTTTTAAGGCTTGGAATGGTAGAGAGGACACGACCATACTTAGGTGTGGAATCATTTTCTCTGATGTTAATGGTAAGTCAGATCATTCTTTTTCTGGCCTCTTTCCAAGGCAATTATGCCCAGAGATGTGAAGATGGACCAGATGACTTCTTGAAATGCTTCCTTTGATTTATAACTATCAGGATGAGCATAGGTAGACATGATACACATGTACTCAATTTGAGAAATAACAGTGCTCTAGATACGTGTGAGCATAACAGATGTGTACTCCCTGAGAAACCAACAGAGAAATCTCTGTAGACAAAGACATGCAACAAAAATTCAAAGAAGCTTCTCAAGATTACTTTTACCTTTCTCAATGATAATCTACCTAAAGCATTTTAATGAAAATTCTACAATAAAAGCTTCAAATTTTCTATCTAATGCTCTTTTCTTACTTAGAGGGAAAAAAAAGCCAGTATGTTAAATAACATGATGCAAATTAGTACCATTATAAAGGATCCAAAATTGAGCTTAGTTTACAAGAACAGGAAATAGCCCACTATGTCTTTTAATTAAATTTACATGGTCACTAGTCAGAGGAAAACATTTCTATTTCTGTTTCTGTGTAGTTCTGACTCCAGACCATACATTTTTTTTTAAAATCAGCTCTGATATTTCCTCTAAAATGACATCAAATTATCTAAAAATAAATAGATAAAATTAAAAAGATCCAATCTTGGGTTCACATTTGGAAAATTTTAACTTCATTTTTGTATATTTGTTCTCATGGATTTGAATGTTGTTATTCACTTTCCATTTTACTTACACAGTAGGACACTACTCTGAGGCAACATTATTTCTCTGAGCAATTTAAGCTTAGGAAATCCTGCCTGCTAAGAATGTAAGGTCATGAGAATGGATGACATAATCTTTATGTAAATGTGAAGAACTTTCCCATCATTTTCATCAGAGCTTCGAGTTATGTTGTCAAAAATTGGTGAGCTATGTTGTAAAACACAAAATTGAATAAAAAAAATCAATAATCATAATCTTAAAACTTGTCACAAAGATTCTAATTATTAGAAATGGACCGATTTTTTTGTTCAAAATTCTAAACAGAGCTTCCTTTAAAATGTTTGATATACTTCCTACCTGTGATCAAGGAATATTGTAAGGTTCAGAGTACAGCCGAGAAAACTATTCACCCCCCCACTGACCTTATATGATGATGTAGCTCACTTTCTCAATTCCTAAACCAGTGGTTTAGCACATAGTGCTCTTGCTGAGGTAGCTTACTCTTCTCTTGTATGTAAGTAGTATATTTTCTTTGTTTACTACAACTGCAATGGAATCCAAAGCTTTTCAGTCAAATCTCCCCTTTCTCTCACCATCATTAATATTTTCATTTTATGTCCAAACTGCCCTATCCCAAAATGTCTGGGACTCCATGTCTCAAGACAACTTCAATGCCTAACAACACTTTGCAGAGTATGTACCTGGAGGAAGGCCTGCTATTTCTGTTAACCAAGTCACCAAACTATCTAGCCTCAAGGAAATTTTGGAATCTCTGTACAGTACTAGCTGAGCTCTCTGGGCTTAGTTCAACTATTCTAATTTTCTTCTTTGTGGTTGATTTGTAAATGACTTGCCTTGTTTTTAGGTAATGCAGAGCACTGTTTCCTAGTAATGCTTGCTGCCTAAAATTTTTTTGGTGTGATATAACCACGGCTACTCTAGCTTTCCTTTGATTTGTATGTATCTGCATATTTTTCCAGGATTTTACTTTCATAATTTGTTCTTAGCTTTAGTATGTCTTTGTAAACATTACATAGCTTGGATAGGTTTGTTTTTGTTTTTCTGCTTTTGGTGGTGGTGGTGGTGGGGGCGGGTTGTATGCAGTTATTTCAGCAGCTATAACCCAAGACCTGACCTTTACAGTTCACCTGTTTCTACCCACCAATGCTTGTCTTACACTTTTCCTTAAGCTCTTCTTTTTGGTTTATCTGTTAACTCAGGCAAAAGACCCTATAGGCAGAGCATCCAATGATGGAAAACAAAAGTACCCTGCCAGCAATAATGACTCTCCAGGCAAAGAGTTCTGGAGGCCCAAAATACCGGACCAGTTTGAGCTTAACCACCAACTTACACCTGCACTCATGGACCATGAAGCAGCTGATAGTGACCTTAACCTCATATAGTACTAAAATCTCCATCCTAGGAGGAGCCTCACTTACATAACATGCAATGCATGTACAAGCATGTTTCTTTAGGGCACATGTGCAACCTTATACCTGCCTCCGTGCGATAACAAGGCTCTCCTTTCTAAACATTTATCCTAACTCTAAATAAAAGAAACCCATTTACCCTTGCTCAGGGAGTCATGCCTTTGGAAGTTATTCCCCATAATCTACTTATTTGCCATCAATGAAGTCTTCTTTGTGTAATAACTTCACCTGATGTAGTTTCTATCTGTGATTCACAAGGAGAAAACTTATGTGAGTTCAGTTGTAGTTATTAATAAAATTTGGATTGATTTCTACCATTTTATTTTGGGTTTTCTCTTTGTCCTACTTTTTATATTACCTGTATCATACCCTGCCCCCCAACACGTATCATACTCCTTTCTGTTGACTAGGAGATACATTTATACCTTCCATCTAAACAACGTAAGGATCTTCGAAGGTATCAATTCTAGTTAGAAACTGTATAACTGTGCGGCACTGTAATTATATATTATTTTATCATCTCACAAAACAAATATTATTATTTCATGCAATTAAAGTTTTTTAGATTTCCCCTTTTCGATTTGGAATTTTCTTTACTCACCATTGGTTTTATATTTTAGACTTTTCTTATGAGTATATTTTACTAATTCCTGGTGCATAATCTAAAAAAATAAAATCCTTTAGTGAGGCTCTATTGGTTGTACCATCTCAGTTCTTACTTTTCCTAAAAATGTTTTTAATAGATTCTCATTGAATAATAGTTTCTCTAGGTATATGATTTTTAGATTGCCATGTTTTTTCAGTTACTCATGGATATAATTCTGATTTCCATTGTGGCAGTTGAAAATGCCAGCTATTAATTTAATTTTTGTGTGTGTTTAGTTTGGGGGTTGGTAGTTTGTCCTTTGTTCTCCTGGCTTCTCTTAGGATACTCTATTTTAATTCATCTGAAGTTTCATTCTGTTTCTTGGTTCAAATTTATTTTTGTTCATTATAGTAAGATGTTTTGCTCCTCTAAATTTGATTATTTGTATTTTTGGTCAGTGTGGTCATCTCATCCAATAGCTCTTTAAATTTCATTTCTCTCTTATACTCTATTTCCTTTTTCTGAATTTCTCCATTTTATTTTTCTAATATCTTAGTCTCTTTTGTCTTTTTCTGCATTATGGGAAAAATCTTCATATGCATTTTCTAATTCACAAGGTCTCATTTCAGTGTTTCCAATGTACTCTTTAGTCCACAAAATAATTTTAAATTTTGTTAGCCTTTTCCTATTTCAACTCTATTTGGTTCTTTTTAAATTCTCCTGGATCTTTTTTTTATAGTCTCTTGTTTCTTTGTCATATTTTAAATACCTTTTCTTAAATTTTATGTCTCCTCAATAATTCTTATTTCATATTCTATCTTATATAACACTAAAATCTGCAGTCTTTATGGATGTTTCTGTTTGTCATTATTTCTTCCTCTCATGCTGACTTGTTTCATTATTTACTTTATGACTTTTACTGTGGGCACAGTTTCCATGGGACTTTACCTATGGTAAGACATTGAGCTCTAGGCTGAAGGTGATTTCTTCCAGGAAGGAGTTACCTTTCCTTCTGCCAGGCATCTGGGACACTACCAATCTGGAACTATTTTAAATTCAATTCTAGTTGGTGATTAGAAAATCTTAGAGGGAGATTTTTTTTTCTGTCCCTCTGTTTATCCAGAACCGTGGCTGAGACAATCATCTGTAACATCTCCTTTTGGGTCTTGGAATTATGTGAAGGCATCCATCCAACTTTCCTTCTCACACAGGTCCTAGACTTTACTTTCTATCCCATACTTACGTAAACTTTTAAAATGGAAAGCTGTAGACAAAGAAAGGCAGATGTCTTAAGGAAGCTGTTGGCTTTAGTCCTTGATGATCTCTCCAGAGATCTCTTCTCTCCAGAGATGTCTTCTTAGAATTTTCTTCTCTGAGAATTTCCTTTCTTTTATTGCTAATGCACTTATAAATTTAAGGTGCCTTAATAAATATTGTCCTCAGCATTTTAAATTTTCCAATTTAAATTTTCCAGTTCCAGTTCTTTAGTCTATCATATTTTCAGAACTATAAGTCCCTACAGTAATTCTACATTTTTAATCTAGGCAGATAAATGAGCTCTACGATGAGTATGTGTTGAAAATCTACCTTGTGAGCCTAATCGTATATTGTACTGAGTTGAATAGTGCCCCCACAAAATACATGTCCATCTGGAATTTGTGAATGTGACCTCATTTGAAAATAAATTATTTGTAGTGTATAATCATGTTAAAATGAGTCATACTATACTAAGGGGGGGCCTTAATATTCAGTATGGCTGGTGTTTTATAAAAAAAGAAGGGACCTAGAGACTAACACATGTAGGAAGCATGCCATGAGACAACAGAAGCAGAGATTAGAGTGATATATCTATAAGTCAAGTAACACCAAGAATTTCAGGCAATCAGAAACTAGGAGAGAGGTGAGGAATAGATTATCTCTCAGAACCTCCATAAGGCATCGACCTTGTGGAAACCTTGATTTCAGATTTCTAGCCTCTGGAACTATGAAAGAATAAATTTCTGTTGTCTTAAGCCAAAAAATTTCTAGTAATTTGTTACAATAGCCCTAGGAAATTTATACATATCACCTATAGAACTCCTTGACATTTTTCTAATGTGTCCATCCTAAGTTTTATTTGCATCTGGGGATATGTATCAATATTGACTCACTTTATATATGAAAAGCATTATTAAGCCAAAAACCATTAAGTGTTATTGTAGGAACTGTATTTTCATAATTTAATAGAAAAGTAAAATCATACAAAATGCATAACATTATGTCTAAAGGAAAAGAATAAATATCACTTATTTATTTTGATGTATTAGTCACTAGTTGATTATAGAAACAGACTCTAAGTAGTTAAAATCAGACCCTTGTGGTAACCTTTTAAAATAAACTAAAATATTCTACAGAGTAACTATAATAGGGAAATTTCCAGAAGAAAACTGCCAGGATAATTTCCAAAAATGTTTAATGCTATGAAACCTATGACATATATACATTGACATATGATGCCATAGATATATGTTATATCTTGCTTGAGGAAGTTTTAAGATATATTGTTGTTCAAGGTAAATATTGACTTTAGAATTTGGACGCTCAATATTTGCCTCATCCATCAACGTATTTTGAGAGTTCCTTCAACAGTCAATATTTCTTTAGTGTTAAATGAAATGACAGGAGTAACAGCAGTTTATTTTTGTGTTCCCTCTAGCACATTTTATAGAAGATTTATTTGGAATTGGAAACAAACTATTCCAATAGGATTTCTTTTTTTAAACCAGCCCAATCTTTGGGAAGGTGTGTGTGTGTGTGTGTACACCTTCATTAGCAGCACAAAACAGATGAAACTGTAATGTGGACTTTACTGACTTGTAAGCAAGAGAACTGAGGAAGAATCAAGATAAATTCTCAAAGGTCATTTACTTTGTTTTTTGACATCAATTTCATAATCATTGCCAAAATTACTGTTTTGGACATGTGGTAAATATATCTCTAGTTGCATTCTATATTTTACCTCTTACAGATAATATATATATATAATATGCATATGCATATGTGCATGTATATACATATAAGACACACACATATACACATGATAAAAACAGAAAGCCATTAAATCCTAAGAAAGAACAAGGTTCAATTCCTGGTCTGAACCAATCTTATTTAAACTATCTATTTATGTGCTAGCAGATACAGAAAAGGGACTTTGAAAGCTTTTAGGCTAATTTCTTAAAGTTTTTTTTATAATTTTTTTATTATTTATTTACTTATTTATTTTAATTTCTTAAAGTTTAAATATTCAATTCTTTTGGAGCTGGTGCCCATTCTCCTTCCATCACATTATGCCACTAAAGAAGTTTAACTGCTTACCATATAAACAATTTCCTTATCATTACACCACTATCATCCACAATGGGTACCTGATAATGGTGGCGTGTAACTAAATCCTCGTGAATATCCTCAGCTTCCTTGAAGCACGCTCTTTCCGTTGCACTCATCTGGTAACATTTCTCCTACCTTCATCTAGATATTCACCACGTTTGCACCTGCCCTCAAGCAGTTGAAGTTGTTGGAGAAGCCACACAACTGGGCTGACTCTTACTACTTTAAACTAATCACCACAAACCTCAGCTCAGTACTCAAAAATGTCTTAAAATGGTACTACATTTTCATCGTGTGTTTGGATAATAGATACTAACTTTTCCCCTTGCATTTGAAGCTCTTCCTCTACTGGAAGAAAATAAATACCAGGAAACTCTAAATTTAGGTTTCTCATCAGCCTGGGCTGGGGAATTTTAGCCAGAAATTGAATTAAATAAGAGAAAAATAAAGAGATGCAACTTCTTGCAAAAGTCAGTTTGGGACCTATGATTTATATTTTAGCAATATAAAATATTCAGTATAGTTAAATGACTTCTCCTTGAGGGAAACTACCTTATAATTCTTTATAGTTCTCATTCTCACTTCATGACCATATTTCATTCTCCCTTTAGAAACTGATTCTTTTAAAAGAAAAATGTTCTATTATTTTTTAGTAGATACACCATGTAGTCACATTGTAGCCATATTTTGTACTCCAGGTTAAATTTTGCACTTCAAAGCAAAGAATGAACATGTACATGCATGTGCATGTGTTCATGCTTGGAATACGTAAATCCAAAAGCTCTAACATATTTTTCCATTTGATGTTGATTTTTAACTTTTTTACTTTTTAAAAGATTTTATTTATTTATTTATTTATTTATTTATTTATTTATTTATTTACATGTGAGTGCACCAGCCAGGGTGGGGAGGGACAGATGGAGAGGGAGAAGCAGACTCCTCACTCGGCAGGGAGTTGGATGTGGGCCTGGGTCATGATCTAAACCACAATAGACGTTTAACTGACTGAGCCACCCAAGTGCCCCAATGTTGATTTTTTGTGTTTGTGCAGCACCATCTGGTATATTCTGCTGTGTGTGTGTCTCCTGAAATAACCTACATGTTGTATAATGATGTCAGTTGTCCTCTTCTTTGGCTTTTATGGAATCTGATTTTCTCTCTAAAATAATTGGGTATCGGGATCCCTGGGTGGCGCAGTGGTTTAGCGCCTGCCTTTGGCCCAGGGCGCGATCCTGGAGACCGAGGATCGAATCCCATGTCGGGCTCCCGGTGCATGGAGCCTGCTTCTCCCTCTGCCTGTGTCTCTGTCTCTCTCTCTCTCTCACTGTGTGCCTATCATAAATAAATAAAAATTAAAAAAAATTATTGAAAAAAAATAAAATAATTGGGTATCAAGGTCATTTTTGACACCAGGCTCATAAATTAAAATATGTTCAGATGGTAATACTGTAAGACAATACATTATATAATGATATAGCAATAATGGCATAAGAATAAACAAACTACTTACAGAAGTACTGATGCACATAACCACCAACAGGGCAGGTTCTGTTGTTTTCTTCTCAAAGTGCTTCCACAATGTGAAAATGTAGTACATAGAATCCAGTTTACTTGGTCTCTGATATTTGAAATTACTCCAATTCTGGACCGTGTTAAAAATTGAGGGATTTGCATATTTATGAAATGTGTACACAAAATGAGAGTTACTGCATTATTGTGTAATTTTAAGTTCACATCACTCATATTCTCAAAAGCCCCCTTTATATTGTTTTTACTCATCAGCGATCATTCATGTCTCTTGGCTACTGTACTCCTGAGTTCCACTGGAGTTCCTAACCATCATCTCAACACTCAGCCCTGTGAATGCGCAGGACTGACCTCCATATAAGGGAAGAGTATAATGGGCTTAAACCAATTAGTTTATGCTCTATTCTTGTTTATTATTTTTTTAATTTTTTATTTATGATAGTCACAGAGAGAGAGAGGCAGAGGCACAGGCAGAGGGAGAAGCAGGCTCCATGCACCAGGAGCCCGACGTGGGACTCGATCCCGAGTCTCCAGGATCGCGCCCTGGGCCAAAGGCAGGCGCCAAACCGCTGCGCCATCCAGGGATCCCCTATGCTCTATTCTTAAATAGAGATGATCTGGCAAATAATACATAATCAACCAAAGACAGTGAAATGAAAGATCTTTCTTTCTGATGACTTGGGTAAAGAGAAGCTTGCAATTTATTTCAGATTAAGTGGCACAAAGATATAAGATTTGAATCTACTGCCATTAATGTAATGCCACAGGCTTGTGCAGAGAAGTAAGGCTCAGACAGAGGTAGAGCCAGAGCAAACAGCAAATTCCATCACGTGAATAATTGATTCAAAGACTTCTTGAACTGGTTCTTCTGGACGTTCAGCTTATATGAAATAAATATAGATTCCATTATTTTAAATAAGCATATTGAATTGTATGCTTCTATTATTTGCAATGGAAAATAGTATTTTCCAATTACCATATCTTCAAATCTTCCTTTATCTGCTTCTATTTGCTCCATCTTAACCTCTATTAGAATGAATGTTCCTCCTCCTGTCAAACAACAAACCCTCCATTGTCTCTGGGTCACATCTCTCTCAGCTTCTCAAGAAGTTTTTCAATTATTCCCTCACTCAGTAACGACATTAAATTTTTCCCTTTCTATATTTCCTGTCACTAAAACTTTCCAGTACCTCCCATTTTGAAGACCAATCACCTAAAACAAAACTTTCCTTTGTCCTTAAATCATCCCCCAAATGCCATTGCATTGCTCTGCTGTGTTTTAGCAAAGAGTGGAAGTATTGTCTGCAATGAGACTAATCGCTTACTTCTCTCGTCAGAACTTTCCAATCTTTCTTTATCATTACCACTTTACTTAAAAGCACCACTTTCTAAATCAAAATCATTCTCTGTTTCCTCATTCTCCCATTTCAGCATGAAGTACTATGCATAAGCTTTTCTTCGTCTCACCTTACAGGCTATCTTTGTTAGAGTATTTTGTTACCCCATTTCTACATTTAAATATGCTTCTGAGATTCAGGGGTAACCCGTATTTCCTCACCTTTATGCTTTTCTTCTTTTACATCTGTTCTCTCCACTCTTCTCCCTTTTTTTTTTTTCATTAACATCATGATTTTAGGCTTTTTTTTTATTTTAGGCATTTTTATTTAATCCTATGATTTCAAATGATAACCATGCTGATGCTCTCAAAATGTATATCTCAATATAAGACCTGCTCTCTGACCTCCAAGTCTATAAACCTGACTGCCCACTTGACGTTTATCCCTTCAATATATATTTATTAAGTACTCATAAAGATGACAGACAGATACTGTTTTTGGTACTTGGTATATATTCCTGAAAAATGTGTATATCTATGAGAGAGTCAGTAAACTTTTTCAGTAAAGGACCAGACAGATCTTTTAAGCTTTGCAGACCATATCCTCTCTTTTGCAATTCTGTTGTAGAGTGAAGCAGCTGGATACAATATGTAAATGAATAGGAGTGTTCTATCACTTTACTCATAAAAACAAGTGGATCATATTTGTTTCCTGATACAACATAATCAACTGACGCTGGATCTGTAACAGCTCTTACTGGATAACCCCCAGGGAACCTCAAATACTTCATATCTGAGATAGAACTCTTGATTTTTCCAGTCATATCTTTTCCTTTAGTCTTTACAAACTCAACAACAAATGGTATCACCTTTACTCCATTTACACAAAAAGCAGCATTAAATTCTATTTTAGTTTTTAAATCTTTTAGCATTACATTTTACTTATTTTTTTAAAATTATATTGTTTATTTTTTTTAAAAGATTTTTATTTATTTATTCATGAGAAACACACACAGAGAGAGGCAGAACACAGGCAGAGGGAGAAACAGGCTCCATGCAGGGAGCCCGATCCCTGGACTCCAGGATCACACCCTGGGCCAAAGACGGCGCTAAATCGCTGAGCCACCCAGGGATCCCCAGCATTAAATTTTATATATATATTTTATCAACAACATCCAATTTCTCAACACATCACATAAATCGTATCTATGAGATGGACTTCATATCCATCCTTTTTTTTTTTTACATCTCCAGGTCACCATTATTTTTCACTGGCCTCCTGCAAGCAGTGTCTTGTTTTACTATCTAACTCTTTCCTTTTCCATGAATTCTCTGCACAGCTAGGATATTTTAAAAATATAAGACAAATCATGTTATTCTTCTACTGCAAACCATTCAATAAATTCCCTTTGCCGTTTGAAATAATTTTGAAATGATCCAACTCTACTGGAATCCTTTAAGTTTCCTGAATATATCAAGGTCTTTCCTGTCTAGTGGAGTTTGCATTCACTATTTCTACACCTGGAATATTTCTCCCAGTTCTTTGTATGACTGGCTCCTTGTATGTCCTTAAAAGTGCTGCCAACTTTGATCTCCTGTGCCAGTTTCTATCATATCATTCTGTTTATTTGTTAACACTTATCACAATCTACTTATTTATCAGTTTGCTATCTTTCTCTGCCTTTGACATATAAGATCCTTGAGTACAGGATGCTGGTTTACTATAGAATCCTCCCCCCACACCACCAAGTACAATGTCTAAGAGTCAATAAACACTTAATTGAGTGAATAAATAAATCTCTTTATTCAGGAATTGTAAAGGAAAATAATAAACTAAAGAAACAGAA
This sequence comes from Vulpes lagopus, assembly GCF_018345385.1. Taxonomy (NCBI): domain Eukaryota; kingdom Metazoa; phylum Chordata; class Mammalia; order Carnivora; family Canidae; genus Vulpes; species Vulpes lagopus. The sequence continues at coordinate 37,985,571 of NC_054846.1, forward strand.
GCTTCTGTTTATTCATGCTCTTGAAGATCTTATTCCTTGATAATACACAATTAGTTTATTCATTAGTTATTTGACTTAGTCATTCAGTAAATATTAAGACATAAAGCAGAGTTTCTTAGTCTCAACATGATTAATATTTTGGGCTGTGTTGTTCTCTTGTGGGTGCTGGCAGTGAATTGTAGGATACATAACAGTACCTTTGATCTCTAGCCACTAGATATTAACAGTACCTTTCTTTTTCCCCATCTCCTACCCATTTGTGACAAATCCAGAGATCTCTGGACATTGCCAGGAGTGCCCTGGAAGGGAAAAATTACCCCCCCACACACACACAATTGAGAACCACCGATGAAATGATATCTGTTGCAGTCTATAAATCTTACAAAATAAATGAGAGACGCTTGCTGCCCTCAAAAATCTAAAATCTAGTAGAAAATAGAGATAACTAAACTAGTAATTTCAAATAACTGCTATGAAGAAACATAGAGTAAAATTAAAGTATGTCTCAGGAATTTAACCTAAACCAGGGGTTGGGGAAAACTTCCATCCAAGAAATCATTGTAAATTGAGATATTACTGTTCTAAAAGAATAGATTAATTAAGGATTGAGAATGAGAGTGGATATAAAAGAAAAGAGCACCCCAGACAGAGGAAGAAGCATGTAGAAGAACAAAGTATGGTCCATTTAAAGAACTGAAAACAAAATGTCTATCCAAAGTACAGGGGGCAATCCATCATAATGAAACCCAGAGAGGTCAGCAGGTGCCACATTATATTTACACAGGTGCATTCCATTCAAGATTTGTGACTGTATTTCACAAAAGCCATAAAAAGGGTAAGGATATGATCAGATATGAATTTTAAAAATTCACTCTAGATTACCTGAATAAAAAGGATCAAAGGGAGAAAGAGGACCTATAAACTGAACACAGGGAGCAGAATGTAGTATTTGAGATGCCAGGTAATGGTGAAAGCAGAGGAGAAGGAGAGAAGTGGTGGGAATGAGAGAGTTTTTGAGTGAATTAACAGGGTTCAGTGATTAAATAGATGTTAGGGGCCAGGAATAAAAGAACCATGACGTAAGTAACTGAGCAGATGGTGGTATTTTGTTATTATTAATGCTAGGTCCGCACCCAAATAATACGGAGAATATTTCAGAAGATATAGACATGCTTTTTGAGACAGAGAACTTCATATTGATAATTTACTACATTTCAAATTTTGCCTTTTTAATTTGTTATCACTGCTATATTATTATTATTATTTGGATTTGTTATTTGTTATGGCTTAAGAAATTACTACAAATTCAGTGATTTCAAACTATAAATGTATGTTTCTTCATAGTTCCTGTTAGGCAGGAGTCAGGGCATGGCTTAGTTGGATCCTCTGATTCAGAGTCTCTCACAGGCTCGAAACAAGATATGAGCCAGGGCTGAATTCCTGAAGGCTTGGGTGCAGAAAGATCTGTTTCCAAGATCATCAGTGGTTGTTAACAGGATTCATTCAGTTCTTTTTGGGCTGGTAAAATGAGGCCCTTGGTTCCTTCCCCAGTGTTGACCATGGTGTTCTCTTCGTTCCCTGTAGCAGAGGACTTTCCACATGGCATCTTGCTTCATAAAAGTCAACAAGAGAGAGAATCTACTAGCGGGACAAGGTCATAATCTCTCGTAGCCATATCATGGAGGTAGCAGCATCTCTGTGTTTCCATCTTCTCTTGATTAGAACAAATTACTCAGGAGAAGAGACTATGAAAGCCATGAACACAAAAAATTGATCTTTAGGTGCCATTTTATTTTTTTATTTTATTTTATTTTTTTTATTTATTTATGATAGTCACACAGGGAGAGAGAGAGAGGCAGAGACACAGGCAGAGGGAGAAGCAGGCTCCATGCACCAGGAAGCCCGACGTGGGATTCGACCCCGGGTCTCCAGGATCGCGCCCTGGGCCAAAGGCAGGCGCCAAACCGCTGCGCCACCCAGGGATCCCTAGGTGCCATTTTAGAAGCTAGTCTACCACAATTTCTGTATTATATCAAGCATGTAGATTAAAGTAAAATAAACACAATATAAACATGCGGGCTTTTAGAGTCTAAAATCAAAATCAGTATTATAAAGTCAATATTATTGAAATTAGTTCTTCCCAGAAATGAATTTACACACATTTCAGAAGCAAATATGTAGCCTGGGTAAAGAAATATAGGTTCTATAAAGAATATGCAAGCTGAAATAATAAACTAAGAAAATGTAGCATGGGCTGAGAATAGGCAGGGGCTACGGAGAAGAGGGCTAATGATAATTGCCAGACTCTATACACTTAAAAGCATACATTGTTTTAATTGTCTTTAAGAATGTCACATTATTCCTTTTAGAGAAACATCTGATTTTGACTGATTTTTAAAGTTTGATGTCCAAATGTCTTTATTAAAGTTGGGACACTCAGCATAACAGCTTTTGCCAAGTTTTTTATTTTATATAACTTCCTGCACATTATTTGGAATTGATCTAGACAGACTTTAATCAGGTTCATGAAAATCTGCAAATTGTCAAGCATAAAATGTAATGTTTGGTCTACCCATTTTAGAGGACTCTTAAAATGAACATAATTCATCTGTAGCAGTAACAACGAGTGTTTAAGAATGGCTTTTTCTTTTTTCTATATTATCCTCAGTAGTTAGGTGGTTTCCAGAGAATGAAAACTTCTAGATATTTTGCTTATCTTAACATGACATCTTATAATGGTGATATTTGTAGTTTATTGATTTTGTAAGCATGTATGATTTAATTTTTTCATCAATATTCCCATTTTATTTCAAGTTGATGCTTGAGTGCTCTAAATATTGTTTTTATCATTCCCGGCACACATTTTTGAGCTTTAAAAATATCTCAGTTCTATTTCATAATTCATTTTAGTGAGAATTTTCCATGCAAGTAACTCAGGAAAGGGCTATTATTTTTAAATATCAGTTTCTGTGTTCTGTATTATTCCTGAATGTCAGGTCAGGTCTGCCAATTTTATGATTTAATTATTTGATCCATGATGTCAGACACTTATTATAAATAATGAACAGTACTTCCTTTCATCTAGAGCAAATGTTATTCATATGGAAATTGGCCAATTTGGAATTTAACAAGAAGGGAAGTAAGATAATTTATTAGATTTCTTCTAACTTTGCTCATGCCCAATAATGCGCAATGCTATTAATACTGTCTGCTATAAGTCAGTAAGATAGTAGTCTCACGTAAAGACTCGGTGAAATTTCTAAGTTTCAGGATGATCTCTCTATTTACATTTCTACAAACTAAAATATTAACAAGTCAAATATCCTACCCTATTTAAAAATTTTTGCTAGTGTTGAACTGTGCATACTATGTATGTAATAAGGGGACCTAGTAAGAGAAAAGAACAAAAAACCAACAACTTGGATTTCAATATTTTAAACCTGCTGACAAACAATGGGGAATTAAAAGAGACCAACACTGGATTTTGAGGTTTCTGTGAAGGGAGATTATGAGATTCAAAGTTCCATTACCAGAGAGAGAAGATATGGAGGAAAGGACAGTAGGAGAGAAATGGAAGCTACCAATCCTGGTGGGGGGTGTGGGAGATGAAATCTTTCCCAATGCTGAGAAGGGGATGATGGTTTTTCCTTACAGCAGGACCTGAGCCCAGCAGACCTGTACTACTGTAGAATAGTAGTGAGACCTCTGAAAGGAGGGGATCCATGGACCATGGTGAACTTGGTCCAAGGCTGGTTGTATAACATGGGCTTCCTCTCATGGCAAGGATTCCCAATGAACACTGAAACAATGGAGATGTCCATCATCTGGGGACCATATAAATGTACCTAATTCGTTGGTCAAATTAGGGGACCTAGCTTCACCTGTACTAACATGGGAAGGAGCTTCAAGACCTTCTTAAGAAACTGGTGAAAAGATGGAGAGTCAATGACAGAGTTGTGGGGCTTATTTTTATTTTTGCTTTTTATTTATTTATTTAGTCTTTGTTTTCTTAACTCTGCGGTAGGAGGGATCTGGGTTGAGGTATTAGAGGCAGATTTGTCTAGATTTAGAGAAACAGTTGCTGAGAAGTTTCCTTTTGGCTGTTCAAAATCTATGACATTACTTTGGATATATTTTGTTTGCATGCATTTGAGGAATAGAGAGAAGTATAAAATGATCTTTGTAATATGGAATATGTATGCTAGGAGAGAATGTAATAGTACCAGGTAAAATATATAGCTCCCTATAAAAGGTATTGCAGCATAAAAGACCATTGAATTATACTGAAAATGTATGAGAGTTCTTGTTGCTCCACATCTTCACAGCATTTGATATTGTCAGAGTTTCGGATTTTGTCAGTTTTTATAGGTATGCAGGGGAAATTTATCATTTTATTTATTTTTTTAATTTTTTTTTTTATTTATTTATGATTGCCACACACAGAGAGAGAGAGAGGCAGAGACACAGGCAGAGGGAGAAGCAGGCTCCATACACCGGGAGCCCGACGTGGGATTCAATCCCGGGTCTCCAGGATCGCGCCCTGGGCCAAAGGCGGGTGCTAAAATGCTGCGCCACCCAGGGATCCCCTTAGGCTTATTTTTTTAATGGGGAATTTTGTTTTCTTATTGTGGAGTTTCAAGAGTTCTTTGTTTGTTTTGGACAACAATCCTTTATCAGATATGTCAGAGACATCCTTTCTTAATCCTATGACCTCTTGGCAATGATATTTGAAACAATATTCCAATCTACCAGCAATTAGCCCCCTAGCAACTAAATAGATTTTCTTGCCTTCCCTTTATCTCTAAAAGACACCAAGATTAGTTAGTAAATTCACAGCGGAAGGCTGACACAGAATATGGGTCAGAGTAAGTCAAGGCATGTTCAAGCCCAAATTATATTGTGTGCAGAAATCTTGATTAGACTAAGAATGACAGTTTTCAAAGAGAGAAATTTAGTAAATTTGCGCAGAGAATTCCTGACCACAGGAATTTCAGAAGTAAAAAAATACAGAGAATAGCTTTGTAGAGAGCAAAACAGAGTCTCTGATGTCAAGCAGGAGCCTGTGTCAAGCAAGGATGCAAACAGTTAAGGTACTGCAGCTATGAGGTGTGTCCCAGACCAACATCAGTGGACACTCATGAGTGATAACAAGCAGAACCCAGGAGGTCTGCAGAGACCCAAAACAGATTAAATCCCTTTAAAAAGGAAAGGATTTTGGCAGCAAACTGTCAGACTCTTCTGACCACTTAAAAAAGACAGCTGCCACTGAAGGTTCTGCATCAATGGATCTCCAAACAGAACACAGATCCTTCACTGCTTGAACATCAGAAGCAGCAGTAGGTGCCAAGAGCCGACCTGGACCAGAAGGAGGCCTTAGCTCAGCTCCCAGCCCCCAGATGGACTTCGCGTTGGGTTTGTTAGGGTGCTGCACCCTTCTGTTCTCTTATTTGTTGTGTGGCTTGTCTTCTGTCCTGTTTTGTGTGCTGTGTAAGAAGCCAAGTTTAATCATCTGGTCAGTTGTCATTGAGTTTGGAATTCTGAACCTGCTTTATAATTGTGATTTAACTTTGCTTTATGATTGAATAAAGTTGACATTGTGGAAAGATAAAACTCCTGTATGTGCTTTCATAGGGTGCTCATGACAAGCTTCCTTATTCTAGATTCTGAAGACCTAGTTATGGATTATTTTCTTTCATGCTTCCTTCCAGTTTTATATGAGCTTGTCTAAGCTGGTTATGTTTCTTATGGTCAAAAGAATTTTGACGAGAACATATAAGAGATGGATTTGGATTATAAATCCAAAGTTCACATTTTTTATTTAAAAAAAAAGCACTAGACTTTGTAGCATAAGAGGTTTACGAAAGAAAAGAAAAGAAATCCCTGTGAAAAGTTTACCTATACCTATGACTTTGCTTCAGGTTTCTGGTCCAAAACAGATGCTACTTTATCCAAGCAACCATTCTCCTAGTGTAGTTCTAGACTTGAAATTTTCCAACCAAATTTGGATTTTCTCATTGTTTGGTTAGAGTTAAAATAATTAATTCATTTATTTAGAAAGTATATTTATTGGGCAGGTGCTAGGGAGACAGGAAAACTGAATAGACCCCTTAAAAACGGTCATTGTTTTTTTTTTTTCCTTTGATCTTTTCCAGCTTCTAGTCTTCCTAGGGCCTTCCTAGGACCCCCGCTTCACTCTACAGATGCCTTGTCATACAAATAGCTTATGTCCTCCTACTAAGGGGCAGGAGATACTGATATATTTGGAGTCTTCCAGCACAATAGGTAACATCTAAGGAGAGACCAAGCACGATCGTCATAAATGTTCTCCATGACTGCTTACTCCAAACATTGATGCCAAGACCCCTGATTTCAGGGAAAGAATGACTTACAATGGACACCTGAACCCCATCCTTGTTCTGACCAGTTCCTGTTTCCCTAAGCAGACACATGCACCAGTCCCGAAGCTAAGATGCGACTCCAGCTCTTTCCCTTTCTGAGTCTCCCGGATGCTGAGTCCATCTCTCTCTCTCTCTCTCTCTCTCTCTCTCTCTCTCTCTCTCTCTCAATCTCCCTCTGTATGAGACTTTAATTATCTGTTTTCACCTCCTGCTGGCTGGCTCACATCTGATTTCCATTCTTCACAACAAAGCCAAGGACGTTCTTGACTAGTCCTATGGGAGCCTCTGGGTCCTCTGAGCTGGCCTATCAACATCGTGGTATCTCAGGGAATTCAAGGTTGAAGATGCATGTCAGAAACAGATAGAAACGAGTCAACAGAATACTGGGGAAACCAAGGAAGTTCTCTCTCTCTCTCTCTCTTCCTCCCTCTCCCTTCCACTTTGTAGTTTACCTTCCTCCACTCCCTCCTCACTTGGATGCACTTCCTTTTCCTCCCCACTGTATCTGCTCTCATCTATTCTCTAATTATCAACCACTGTTTCCTACTTGTTGGTCTGGATAGCAAAATACAGCCAAGAACAAATTTTGGATTTACCCATGCTGTAATTCAGCTACCTGAAGAGAGGAGAGGATCTCTTCATTAGTTCCAGAGGAGACCAACTCAAATCAATGAACTTTCAGTGTTTGTACCCACACTCCAAGTCCCTTTATGCCAAAAGGTTGTCACTGCAAATATGTCTTGTCTTGTGGTTTGTTTGTGAAATACCTCACTCATATGGTATTTGCTATATTCTAAATATATTACAAATGCAACTTCATCAAATAAGTTTTTGTATATTACTGTTGTTTCTGAAGATATTCTGTTATATTAGTCTTATTAATCCATTCAACCTAAAGTAAAATTGTAAAAGTGCAAAAACTACCCAGTGCACTAGGAAAAATAATAATATAATAAAGAAAAACACTAGTCAATTATGTAGTTCAAACAGCTAATCTTGTTTCCTATCTTGCTTTTGCAAATGATTTCCTCCTCTTGAAGACGGAAGGCAACTCTGAAAAACTGACTTCTTGAGTAGGGCCATGTTAGCTATGGAAAGATAGATGAGTTATGCCTGTGGAAACACTCTAATATTCCTAATGATGGCATTTTTGTATAGTTAGATTAATTGTTTTATTTAAATATTTTAGGATACGGAAGCATTGGTTCAGTGTTCTTTCCTATGCATTTTACCCCACGATTCTTTTAATTATTCTAAGGGAAATGAGAGCACCATTATATATTTGCATGTACCTATATATAGATGTATATATACAAATATATATATCCATATACAATATATACATGCATGACAATTTTTTTTCTATACGATTTGAAATTGTACTTGGGATTTAACAGACTACCAAATTCTCTTGTGGAAAGAATGTAGTGGAAATCTGTGGGGGTTTTTTTGTCAACAGATCTCTACTTTTCCTGTAAGTGACCACTTCTACTCTCTACCTGTAGCCACATGTTTATATAAAGCTGTCCACCAAGGTACATTGGTTTTGATCCCTAAGTGCCATAAGTCCTACCACATATGTTATAAAATAACTGGGCTTGTTAAATACTTTTAAAAAATCTGATAAACCGGAAATGCAGATGGTTTCTATTCATTGTTTCTTCACACAGTGTTTAGGAAATATGGCTGGCATAGTCTTTCTGGTATAAGCTGAGTTTATTAGAACGAAAAGACCCCTACAGTCAGTGCTCAAACTTTCTTTTAGTCTTTCATTCTAAACACCCACAAAGACCCCAAAGGAAGGTTGAACTCAGGGGAAAAGACAAAAGTATAGGATCAATAATGATGTGAGTTTTCTCGCTCCAACAATGCTTGGGGCAATCAGTTATCTATTTTGCACTGTGCTCTGGCAGAGAAAGAGAAGCAAAAAGGAACTGTTTATCAGTGTACTGGTGCAGCTTGTTGAGCTTAGCCAAGCTCTGTGCACTGTCTTTTGTGCTGAGATGCTTGTAAATCTTACAACTGTTTTACTACCTAGCAGAGCTATGTCAAAAGTGCACATGGACTCTTATTTCAAATTCCTCTGAATTCCTAGCTACCTACCACCAGTCAAGGCTTTTCTAACCTTCCTTTGAAATGAAAAATAGTTTGAGATGTTTGCCTAGACATAACAATGGCAAAAAAGAAAAAAAAAGTTATGATAATAAAACTTGTTTTAACAAAGGAAAAGAGCACAAGGTTGTCTTAGCCATTTGTGAACTATACCTATCAAACTTTGATATTATCAGCTGTAGGTTCTAGGGGGCAGTGAGGGTCATTACATACTGCCTGAAACCAGGTTTGCACACTTGGAACCAGTCCAACATATTCCTTCAATTCACCTGTAAACTGAGACAGGGAAACTGAAGGGACCTCATAAAAGACTGCTTTTTTGCTGCTTCTATTCTTGCTAGGACCTGCACCCCTGCCTTACAGCCTTAGGGTATCATAATGTATGTTCTTCCTGTAAAGTCAAGGAGTTAATGATTTCTTTGGAGTCTTCTAGCACAATAGATAACACCTAAGGAGTGATCAGGCAAAGTTGTCATATATGTCATGTATGTCATATATCCCAGACCACTGACTCACCAAGATACCTGGCTCTAGGTCATACATGACTTATGGAGGACATCTAAACACTCCTCTTGGTTTTAACCAGTTCCTGGATGCCTGCGGAGACATTACACCAAACCACAATCCTCAATAAAAACCCTAGGCCCCAAGCCAAGCAAAGACAAGTGTTGTACTCATCCTCCTTTCCTTTCTGAGTCTCCCACAAGCTCTGTCTGTATCTATACTCTATGTCTTCAATAAATTCTGCTCTCATTTCCTCTTGGCTTGCATTTGATTGTTAGCCTGTATGAAGCCAAGAACCCTCTTGGCTGGTCTTCTAGGATTCCCTTTAGTCCCCCTACCTGGCCAGCATGCATCAAAACAAAGACTGGAAAAATGTTTTGCCAACTACCCAGCACCCCTCTCTGCCTGGCATGATGCCCTTCTATAGTACTAGAAGTTCCATATCTGGGGTGATTAAGATAATTCTTAGCTTGTGTTAACTACTTTTTCAAACACTTGTAGTTGCAATTAGTCACGAATGTTTAATATTTTATCACAAATATGTGGTTGACTGTTACCTTACGTAAGAGAGAAAAAATAATTTTTCTTCTACCCTTCTAGATTCTTGGCTGAGACCACCATGTAATAAAAGACAGATTAACGGGAGAAAAACAAACGAGAGTTTAGTAACACGTATACCTCCTGTGTAAATGGGAGATACCCAGGAAAACTCAGTAATTCCCCAGATAGCCAAAATATTATCTCCTGCTGAAGACAAAAGAAGTTGTTGGAGGTGGGGGCGGAGAGCCAGTTATAGGAGGTTATCAGACAAAGCACAGTGAATAAGAGTATGGTTGTTATTCAAATTTAAGTCAGTGTTTTCTCCATTGATAAATTTCTAGAGATTTAACCATCCTTCTCTTCCTGCTACAGAAAGGGAGAACCTCTTAAAAATGGAGATTTCTCTTATAAATATAAATTACTCCTGCAAAAGACAAACTTGTATTCAGTTTCCAGAGCTTCTCCTGTGTCTCCTATTTCTTAAAAATAATCAGCTCAAGATAATCCTTATGCCAAAAAGGTATACTTGGGGACATTGAATTTTGCTTCTCAAACAAAACAACCAAATGGTTAGTAGATGGTATTTTAGTAACTGACCAAAAGTGAAACCGTACTGATAGTTTAAATGATGTAGGGAGCTTGTTAGCCAATCCTCACTCTCCTCTGTATGTGGGCAGAAAAATTAAAAAGCAAGCAAATAAATGCTTAAAGACATAAAGTTAATACTTGAAAGACATAAAAAGCCATTTAAAATACATTCACTTGGGACACCTGGGTGGCTCAGTGGTTAAACGCCTGCCTTCAGTCCAGGGTGTGATTCTGGAGACCCCGGATCGAGTCCCGCATCGGGCTCCCTGCATGGAACCTGCTTCTCCCTCTGCCTGTGTCTCTGCCTCTCTCTCTCTCTCTCTCTCTCTCTCTCTCTGTGTGTGTGTGTCTCTCATGAATGAATAAATAACAACTTTTAAAAAAACATATAAAATACATTTGCTAATACTCTATTGATTTCATACAAAGAAGCTGCAGAAAATGGCATCAACTGTAAAAGGAATAACTCATGTTAGAACATGGAGTCTGAGATAAGGGAAGTTCATGTGATCAGTGGTAAACGTTCTCGTTACCAAGCTTACTTCAAAGAAGAGATCTTTGCAAAATTATATGTGATTCAGATGGTCCTGGTGCAATAGAATGAAGAGAAATATTGTTTTTTTTTCTATAAAAAGTCATCTATTGAGTTAAAATGTTACGTATTATTTATCAAGAATTTACTATCTGCCAAGCATTGTTATAGATGTGAAACGTTTAGTATGCATTTTTGTCATTCAAAGTAAATGATACTGTGACCTGAGGGGAAATTCAGGAGTTTTGGAAGATGATGGAGTATGGCACCATTTGTAGTCAAATTTAATAGAAAGAAGCTTTTCAAATAAAACCCTGATTTGGAATTTTGTGCTAATATTTTGGCAGGTAATGTTTTTAGATACTTATTAACAATTCAAATTCTAGGGATTCCTAGTAATGTCTGGATTTTTGGCAATAATTAGGCAGCTGTGAGAGCTGTCCATTTGCCTTGGGAGAAGGAAATATATCCAAGAATAAAGACATCATTGCACAGTTTTGTATTTCAAATCAAACTTCTCCTAAAACCCATAAACTAAGCAATAATCCTAAAAGCTAAGATTGCAATTATAGAATTAGGGATCTTTGAGAGAAAAATATGTGTTGAGCTTCAAGGGACTAAGAACTTTAAAGAATCTAGAGTAGAATTTAATTACTACCACAAACCAAGGTAAGGGAAAAATCAGATAAATTGTCTTAACTAGAGAAAAATGTGACGATTTTTCCAGCCCTTGGCTCTAGGGTTTGAATTTTGAACTAGAGTCTTAAGAACACCTAAGCACTCCTGAGGATTTGAATGTGGATTCCCTTTTCTTAAGGTTACCCCTGGGGACACCTGGGTGGCTCAGCGGTTGAGAGTTGGCCTGTGACTCAGGGCATGATCCCGGGGACCTGGGATCTAGTCCTGCCAGTTACCCATGAAAGTTACCTGGATTAGGAAAGGAATGATCCAATTATCAGTGGTCACTGCCAAGCATCATGGACAGTGTTATCGAAGGCCATGAAATAGTATATCAGAGCATCTGAGGAAATGCTAGTTTTGATATTGTAGACCTTCAGCTCTTTCAGAAGAAAGCCATAGAGCTTTCATCTCTATAACCTTCTTCCAACTAAAGAAAAGACCTTCACAGGACTGCACACTTAGTCCTTACAAGTCCTATGAATTAGATAGTATTTTCTCTATCTGTAATTGGAGGAATTGATATTTAAAATACTTAAGTGATTTTCCCCCAAGATTCCACACAGTATGCTGTAGAAACAGAATTCCAACAAGCCTGGGATTTTCTGATTTTTCAGCTCATGTTTTGTTACCATGATATACCAACCTTGCTACAACCTAATATGAGAAACTCCTCTTGACACATGGGTGGGCAGTGAATGCCACCAAGTTATGTATCCATTGTGAAAAGACACTGACACAATCATTTTATTTCCAGATGTTGAACTCTGAGCATGTGCCCCTTTTCATCTTGAAAGTACGCAGTTCTTTGGCTTTCTTTTTTAAAGCCAGACCACTTGTTTATTTAAATGGAAAAGGAAGGATGCACTTTTGGTTTTACGTGGGATGAGAAGAAGAAAGAAGGTCACAAATTAGCCTATGATATTAGGGCTTATTGTAAGTACAAAGACTGTTAAGTAAGAGACTGCTCTTTTTTATCAGGAACAATTTTTTTTTTTCTGACACAGGGAAAGCTTCTATTTTAATGAAAACAAGCTTTGTGTTTATAAACGTAAGGATTTCAGTTGTGTAACGTAAGGATTTCAACTTCATTCAGTTGTGTCTCTCCAAAAATCTATTTGAATGTGCATTTACTTAATAAAATATTTATTGAATATATATTATATTCTTGGCTTTGAAAAAGGCATTGGATATAAAAAGTTTAATAAGACACCATTCATGTCCATAAAAAGATAATTGCATGTGGAGACAGACAAGTTCATATCCCATGTCTAAGGATATGCTATTTAACTCATAAATTTCATACAGTCTTTATCGCTGACACAATTGATATCAAATATTGTGCTAGTAGATGTTGTTCCTGTCCTTATGGACATTTTAAAAAGAATAAAGACAGGACAACAGGCAAATACAGTGTGTATGATAAAATCTCAGACAGAGAAAAGGAAGGGTCTGTGGAACATTTGAGGGACATGTCTAACTCATATCTGGGGATCTCTTCCTAGGGGAAGTCATATCTAAATGCAGAGCCAAAGTATTAGTAGAAGTTCTGGCAAAAATACTTGCAGAATTCCAGGCATCAGGAAGATTAAGTACACTTGAGAAGTATGGTCTGTCTGAGAACTGAAAAAGGCATTAGCTTTGACTGAAAAAAAAAAAAAGAAACTTCATTTTCCAATTTTGAAATTTGACTAACAAAAAAGCTACAGAAAAAAGAAAAACATGTGTTGTCATTAATTTATATTGGTCATCTTTGCAAAGCAAAAAGACATATTAATTGCTTTTATTTATTTTTTTCTTTTTTTTTTTTCTTTTTCTTTTTTTTTTTTTTTTAAGAATTTTATTTTATTTTATTTATGATAGTCACACAGAGAGAGAGAGAGGCAGAGACACAGGCAGAGGGAGGAGAAGCAGGCTCCATGCACCGGGAGCCCGACGTGGGATTCGATCCCAGGTCTCCAGGATCGCGCCCTGGGCCAAAGGCAGGCGCCAAACCGCTGCGCCACCCAGGGATCCCTATTAATTATACTCTGGTTTCTCTTCAGATCGAATAAATCTTTCGCCTTTTATTAATTGCTTTTAAATACAAATCAGGGACCCCTGGGTGGCGCAGCGGTTTGGCGCCTGCCTTTGGCCCAGGGCGCAATCCTAGAGACCCGGGATCGAATCCCACGTCGGGCTCCCGGTGCATGGAGCCTGCTCCTCTCTCTGCCTGGGTCTGTGCCTCTCTCTCTCTCTCTGTATGACTATCATAAATAAATAAAAAAAATTAAAAAAAAATAAATACAAATCAAAATTTGAATTCCATTCTCTTCTTAAAGTTCTGTGACAATATCAGTTTCAGCAGTGAGGACATAGTCTCAGTAATTTTCATTGTTTTCTGTCAAACTTGCCACCAAAGAGGCCAAGTTGTGATACACTTCTTTTAAGAAGTTCCAATAGAGTTTCATTTAATTTTTCATCATGTAATTGGATTCCTTTTTCTGAATGCAAATGAACAAAACTTATAAGACTTACCTTATAAAAAAGAATAATGCTCATATTTACAATTCAGTAAATGAAAAGTGGTTGAAAAGATTCTGTAATTTCCTGACATTATGATTGGCTCACTTTCAAATTTCTTTCTTCCTGTTGGATTCTCAACATTTTCAGAGTTAATTTATGTCACTATTTGCATAAGCACGCAATCTGCTAAAGTTTTTTTCTCTTTCTGAAGTTCAAAGAGTTCGTGTGCCAATTTTCATTCCCACTGTCATCAAGGAAGCGATATTATATATCAGTGAATATGCTTTGCAAAACTTATATCAATCTTAAACTGCAAGAAATAAGCCTAGTCACCCTTAAACTCATGCTGTCAATCAGAAAATCAGAAAGCAGAATACAAATAACATATGCTGGTAGTATTGTAGAATCCACATGTGGTTGACATACTGAATGATTCATAAATATATATCTTTTACCTCCAGAGAAGAAATAGAATTTGAATGAATAATAAGAGGCCAAAGTGAATCCTAAACATTCAAGTTACTTCCAGAAATCAGAAAAGGGAAAATGAATTTTTCATTAAGGGAGACAGTGAATAAAGTAAAGGCAATTTGTTATAAATGGCTTTAGGATAAGCTAGGTAAATTTTACATTAAAGATGAGATATAAATGCTGATTTCATATATATATACATATACATATATATAATTTTTTAAAGGAAAAAGTGGATTTTATCTATGAATTAAGACTCTCTTTATAAAAGTCTATTTTAAGAACTGGCTATCAGCTTTAGCCTATTTATAGTTGGAAGGAAACCTTTTAACATTAGTTGCCCATATGCTGTATCTCCTTTGTTTCTGAATGAATATTGTGTATTTTAATTATTACTTTGGTTGACTTTGATTCTGGCATTAACTTGTTGGACAGATATATTAGAGATTATGACCAATTCCTATAACAACACTTAAATAAGATCGTTGGAAAGTTGGGGTTTGAAAACAGTTTCCAACATTGTCACTATTTTTCTGATTCATTCAAAGTTGGAGAATTTCTGTAGCTATTTGCTATTAATTTTAGCAGCTTTAGATAAAATTCAAAAGTTTTCTTCAGTTTCATCAAGCTCTTTTTAAAAATCTGCTTAGTCTCTTTTCTTAACAATTAGTGGTTATCTACAATAACTAATTTAATCAGCCAGTTCATTATCTTTAAAGAAAGGGATTTTTTTGGGTGCCTGGGTGGCTCAGTTGGCTGGGCTCCCGCCTTCAGCTCAAGTCATGATCCCAGGTCCTGGGGTTGAACCCCCATTAGAGCTCCCTGCTCAATAGGGAGCCTGTTTATCCTTCTCCCTCTGCCTCCCACTCCCCCTACTTATGGTCTCTCTCTGTCAAATAAATAAATAAAATCTTAAAAAAAAGAGGATTATTTTAAAAAGATTTTATCTAGTTTTTTTTTTAAAGATTTTATCTATTTATTCATGAGACACACAGAGAGAGGCAGAGACACAGGCAAGGGAGAAGCAGGCTCCATGCAGGGGGCCTGATGTGGGACTCGATCTCGGGTCCCTAGGATCAGGCCCTGGGCTGAAGGCAGCGCCAAACCACTGGGTTACCCGGGCTGCCCAGATTTTTTTTTAATTTTTATTTTAAGTATACCAGTGAATATGTTATCTGTGGACTCTGAATGGGTATGCAGTTAGTGAGATCAACATTTTATGGAAAAATTCATGGACTTTTCAGAGGGCAAATCAACTACAGTATTAGTGGATACATGCTAGAAATAGTATGCCAATGTAGCTAGGAGGCTTGGCTGTGAAGTCATTTTCTTTTGTTCAAATTCTATATACTGAACAAGTATAACTTATTCATAGTATTGAATAAAATAATGTAATAATATATTAATGTTATTGAATATAATATATTCAGCCCATAAGGAAGCTAATGCATAATCAGAAATCATTGTCACATGGACAAGAAATCTCAGAAGTTAATAAATACATAGTTTTTCCACAGGGATAGACTTCAAAAGAAATCTGAAGTTTATTTATTTAATTTTTAGATTTTTTCTGAGTAAGGACTCAGAATAAAGGTTTAGTACATGTCTCAAAGATTCTGGAAGTTTTAATATAGATTGAAGAAAACTTATTTGGAATGTTATTTACATCTGCATTTCAAAAGGTGTGGTCTGTCACTGGAAGACAAAATATCTGAAATTATTTAACTATACTTCCTGCAAATTTCTATATTTCAAATAAATTACCATGCAGTTTAGAAATATCCAAAGTCCAATGACTAATACCATCTCCAAAACAATGCTGATATTCAATATTCGATCTTTCCAAATATGTTTGCTGAGCAGTCTCTGTGACTATATGTAACGCTCGGTGATAAACATATCCCCCCCCCAATGTACTGAATAAATAAATAAAGTGAAAAAATTGGTCTTATATATGGCCTTTTGAGCCATTAAATAAAAGTGCGTGTCAAAATAAAGGATATTTAGAAAAGATAGGTAAAAAGATTTGTAAAAAAGAAAACCAACCAAAAAAAAAGAAAAAAATGTGTAAGTTTGTTTACTGTGCTATCTGGAATAAAAATATATTATTATAAAATAATATATAATATACATGTATAATATCCTCTATAATGATGACTTCAAAAGCATGAAATTTATGTAAGATTGCATGTCCTACTATAAAATTTTATAGGTTGCATTTCCATTTTTTTGCATTAAATAATATCTGAAACTTTTGGAACATTTAAAGTAAAAGTGAATTCTCTTTCCTTATCTCTGATATTTAAAAAAAAATATATATATATAGCTTTTTTTAGACATGCCATTGTTTGCTCTGTTATATTGTACATCTAATTCTTCCTTTAGAATACTTTTTAAATACTGATAATATAATTTTCACCTTTAATATGGTGATTCAGGTCACAAAAACATCACAAATCAAAAATCATTTAAGGATTGTAAACAATTATGAATCTTGATTTTATTACTTCATTTTAATAGGTTATTAAACAGAAAAAAGTATGTGTGTGCTTTTCTCTGTGTGCTTTTATAAACAAAATCAAGAGATTCTAGGTCTTCCTTTTTGTTGTTTTTCCAAGTCAATTTTTTCAATTCTACTGTATTTTTTGTGCTCTGTCAGTCACAATTGTTTTGGACTTTCTGTAATTGGTGAAGTAATTACTTTTCATGCTTTTAAATCATGTGTGCATTTTCTAGCTATTAATCAATTTCCTGGTGGTTCCCTGAGTTAAATTAAATTATAATACTGATACCAGAAGGGTCCCCGATAGTTCTTTCTCCACACTTTAGTCAGGCAATCATCAACGTAGGAGCAGGATTTTATGTTTTATATATAGAATATAAAGAACAACTGTTTTGCTAGAACTGACGGATGACATCTACTATTCTTTACTGCTCACCTTCTTCAAGAACAAGACTGTGGAATAGTATATTATAAACGATTGATGTGTTACCACAGTTGTTAAGTGAGTACAAACAGCAGCATTTGCTTTTTCCTTCTACAGCTGCCTGCCCCTTGCTCTCCCCTTTTGAGGAAAGTGAATGTAGATTAAATGTAAATACATTTCTGCTCTATTCTCACTTTCATGGCTACATTGCTCTAGTCAAGCAGTTAATTTAAACCAGTACATTCAGAACTCCTAGGTGACAGTGAGGTGTATTTCAGGTCCCAAACAGCTTCAAATTGAGCTTTACTCAAAACCTGAACCAACAGACAGAGCTTTATGATAACCTTTGGATATATTCTGGTCCCATTATAGGGAAAGATGTCAATGCAGGGAGCCAATGTTTGTAGTTTCAAGTCTGTGAGCAACTATTTAAGCTATTAATTCGTCAGATCTTAGAATTAATAATGTTGTGATTGGGCATATTTAAAACTTAAACCATGCTGAAATTTGACATGGACTATAGACCATAAAACAGAAGCAGGAATTAATTTACATCTCTAAC
This sequence comes from Vulpes lagopus, assembly GCF_018345385.1. Classification (NCBI taxonomy): domain Eukaryota; kingdom Metazoa; phylum Chordata; class Mammalia; order Carnivora; family Canidae; genus Vulpes; species Vulpes lagopus. Next base: position 38,003,388 of record NC_054846.1, read on the forward strand.
AATGGAAAATGCCTGTCACGTTTCACTATTGAAGAGAGTTTCAACATGACTTGCCCATGATTTCTTGCAATTAAATAGAATTTAGCCTTTCATTTTGTTTAAAAATGACTCTTGTAATAGGACCTTAAAATAAAATGTATATGATTTGATCGCCTAAAATGCTGTAGGTGAAGTGTAATAGGAGAAGATAATTTTTACAAGAATTAAAATACACCTTTTATGTTGACGCTTTTCGAATGTTTTCTTCTAGATGCATTCTTATAGAAGTATAAAATTAGAGTCATTATGTGAGTTGTTGCAATTTTATGTGTTATTGAGCTATTAAGAGACATTTTTAAGAAGATGTTTATAGCAATTACACCATAAAGCAAAAGTTATATTAAAACAGGATATGAACTGAATAAAAAATAAAACAGAAGATTAGAGAATAAATGTAGATATAAAAACTATAATAAATGCCAATGTTTGAAAATATCAAATGAAATGGCACAATTAAAAATGTTATTTAAAAAGCTTATAATGAGTTGAGGAAACATTTCCTACTATTTCCCCTATAATTCTTGTAATGCAGGAGACTTGCTATAGTATTTTTTCAGTTCATTTTTTTAATAATGAAATATTTCCTTCTCTAACCAGTTATTCACAATATCATATCATTTTTCCTTTAAAAAATTCTGTCGTTTTACACCATAGCAATCAAAAACAAAAACAAGTGAAAGTAGAACAATGCTTCTTCAGACCTCATTTAAGTACTATTCTTTTTGCTCACAAACTGTTTCTAGAGGACGAGAGAGCTGTTAAAGAAGACGGATATCATACAGGCATGTCAATCACATTTAATAGGCAGTGGTGGAAGGTAATCTCCTTCTCCCCATCAGTCTCTGGCAGACTAGTAGACAGAACTCATTACTGTGCAAATGAACCTGCCAGACGCTTCAGCCATTTGCCTCACTAGAGGTCACAAAGAGTTGACACCAGTTAAAACTGGTTAAATGTGGCCTGGGAAGGAACAAGAGGCAGCAGCTCCATAGTTTGAAATAAACAGTATCATATTGACACTAACCTTAAGGGAGTTTAAAAAGTCCTCGTGGAACTGTGGGGGGAAAACCGTTGCATCAAAGTGGTTCATGTGTTTAAAATTAGTTCCTCCCATTATTTAATATATGTGAAAAATGTGCATTTAAGCTTTCCAGTATGATGGTATGACAAAATGTCAGCTCAGCATCCTTTAGCCTGAAAAGACCTATAGATTTTTTAAAAGGTCAATCTCACAAATTTCAGTGGGCTACAGTTTTTTCCTGGGTCAATCTTTTGACTTAAAAGCACTTGGAAAGCACCTTCTTGTTAATAATGATGGTAATACTAATTATTATTGTTAGTCCCATTGAGGGTTTCTTACGCTGAAAAGCTCTGCTAAGCATCATCTTGTTTAATTTTTAAAGCTGCTCAGCGAGATAGGCATCATTATCTTTGTTTTACAATAGAGGAAACTAGAGATACAAGATACTGGAATTTGCATCAAGTCATCAGTTCAAAAGCAGAGAAGTTCTAATCTGAATTCAGCTGAGTCTGACTCCAAAGTCTAATCTACTTAGAGTCTCATCGTTTTCTCATGATTTCTCACTTTGTATGTTTCTCTTCAGTAATGTGTATATGTAGGAAGAAGGAGAATATGCATATTTAAATATAAAACATTATGAAATGCCTCTTTAAGAAAAAAATGCTACTCCTTAGAAAACCAGTTATAATTAATAAATATAATTGTTGGTATTGTAATACTTTGGTTTTTGTAAAGAATGTTGAGTTTCTTGTCTGGACCCTATCTTTAAACCTTGAAAGGCTTACCCATCCCTAGTTCTTAATTCTCCAGGGTTCCCTTCTGGGCTAGAATATTTGTTATGATTAATGTACCTCTGATCTTTTTTTGCATAACAAAACCTGGAAAAATATATAGGCTATTTATTTACCTAATCTCAATCTCAAGAATTGTTCCTGCTTTAGGTGCTATCTCTAGTGCATATTTCAAAGTCTGTCAATAGAAGTGGCTCAATTTATGGAATAAAAATTAGAAATTCAAAAAGATTTAAATCCCTAGCTTTTCCTAGCTTTCTAGATTTAAGCGAATAAATCAACTCCTAAACCTTAATTTTCAGATCAGGGTAACAGGAAAAACAGTATCTACCTTATATAATTGTGAGAATTAAACCCTAATACAAGTAAAGCTCTACTGAAAAGAACACCAAAAAATTATATTCAGTAGGGGGCACCTGGCTGGCTCAGATGGTGGAGCATGTGATTCTTGATCTAGGGGTTATGAGTTCCAGCCCCATGTTATGCATTCTTAAATATCCCTAATAATAGAGATCTAGACTAGAACTCACTCAATGAAATGTTGAATATCTCTATCATACTCTATCATAAGAAAATAAGGCCTTTGAGAATAAACGTATTACGGAGAATAACAAGGAATTACTTTTATTTCTCCAATATCCTCTTCGCTGGTTCCCATGTAACCCTTTTCCCTAAATCTCAGATTCGATGGTAAAATAATAAATTAAATTCATAGCATTTGAATGTCCCTGGCTTGCTTCTCTCTTGTTTCTGTGTTCACAGATCAGAGAAATTGAAATGAACCCAATAATGGCTTCAATTTCTTGCTCTAATAAAATACCATATTTTGAAAACAATGTTTTAAGTTACTTCATTTTAAATAAGAAAATATTTGTATGAAAGTTAGTTCTAAACTTCTTAAGTATATCCATTGTACATTAAAGCCAATGGCTATTAACTCCCGATAGTGACAAAGATGTATTCAATGGTACCTTAATTTTAATATCTATGCAAATAACTGGCTGTTGGACTGATATTTTTTTAAAGAGAAAATTCATAAAATTAACTAAATCTCCATCTAATATATTTTCCTAGTGGACTTTCCAGCATTTTTCTAGCCATGATTTCAAAGTTAACCTTTCAAAGATGAAAGAGCTGAAAATAAACAAATCAATGTGAGAGAAAAACTGGAGAGATTTTATCTTTGGAAGACAGAGGAAGAAAGAAAATAAGACAGAGACAGAGGGAAAGATCAGAGGTACATTAATCATAACAAATATTCTAGCCCAGAAGGGAACCCTGGAAAATTAAGAACTAGTGATGGGTAAGCTTTTCAAGGTTTAAAGATGGGGTTCAGATAAGAAACTCAACATTCTTGTGATTATCCTAAACTTTCTCATAGAGGTTGAAATCAGATTGGAAATATGAGAACAAAGTTTCTTGTAATATATTGCTCCTTCCAGAGTCCATCCAGCTGGAAATGCAGAGAAGCATGAAAATGCAAAAGAAAACAAATAGAAATAAGCTAACCAAATTTTGAACCATAGGAAAGGTTCACTTGAGTTTGGGTAGGCATAGGTCACTTCTTTTTTCACATGAACTGATTATTCCCTTGTTTCTAATAAGAGCACTTTGTTATTTTTTCTAAATGAGCCTTCATGGAAATAGTTCATCATGTCTTCACAAAGATCTGGGATTATTATTTTTTCCCTGAGAAAGAGTTTAAAACATCATGGCAAAGTGTTGAAGAGAAGGACATAGTTTTGGATTAGGGCATAATGGTTGAAATTGGAAGCAATTAATGAGAAAATTCTTGCAAATGGTGCAGATAGCAACATGGATGAATTATGCTATATTATAATAGACTCAGGAAACCTTTGAAGGCCAGGAGCCTGACAGAATGATATAAAGGGATCAATGTACAAATTGCAATATTAGTGCTCTGATTCCATTTTTCTAAAGAGAAACATTGTAATTACAGAGCCAAATTATCTCAATCTGTAATAATGCACTGAATAAGTGTCTCCATATTCATATCTAAACTTATTTTATGGTTCAGAGAACAAAACGTCAGGTCAGAGAAGCAAAACCGCTGAGAATTTTCATGTGATGTGAAGAACGACAAGAGTTTTCCGCTGTACTGGAGAGGAGGAAGAAACTTATATATGGCAAAAATATCTCTCGAGGTTAAAAAACAAAATAGAAAACACACTTTGTTTTCTCAAAGTCCAAAGCTGACCAACAACACACACACACACACACACACACATGCACGGACGCTCATGTGCCTACAAGTGTCCCTTATTAAATTAAATTAAAAAAAAAAAAACTCAATCATGCTTTAAAAATGGAAAAGATCAATTGATTGACATAGCTGAAAAGCTCAGTGGTAAGTCTGGTGGCAGACCTAAGGCGAGCAGGACTTCACCTCCATTGTTCTGTGATTCTTTCAACAATGCCCTCTTCTTTAGGTTGGCTGTGCCCCAGGCTCTCTTTCCTAGTTTGGAGAATGGCTGCCACTAATGTCCCATTAAGGATGAAGAAGAGTAACAATTTTGGTCATCATCACCTAAATCCCTGAATTTGGCCAGGAAATGCTGGCTCTTACTTTATGAGGCTATTACTCATTCCTAAATCAAACCTTCAGCACAGGGACAATTTATGTTGATTGAATCATGCCACTGAGGGCCTATCCTTGGAGCTTGGTGTGGGTTTAATATTATCAAAATCACAAAGATAAGTAACACTAGAGGAAGGCTAGTTCCCCAAAGGAAAATCTGGATGCTGTTAGAAAAAAAGGGAAGCTGGTGAATAGTAAAGCAAGGACTACTCCATACAGTAGTAAATGTAATGGATATAGATCTAGAAGTCCAGGTATAAGAAAAACCAAAGGAATGGGACTCCATATAATGTTAGTTCATTTTTCTCTATGTAATTGTTATTGGTTGAATCATAATAAACTTCAAATTTCATGCCTTCCACAAATATTTTATTATTATAAAAGTAACTTTTGTCTGCATACTCTTCATTATAGGAAAGTCAAGACATCTGACTTTTTAAAAAAGGTTATTTATTTATTTATTTTAGAGGGAGAGTGTGGACAGCTGGGCAGGAGGGGAGAGGGGCAGAGGGAGAGACTCCCCAGTAGACTTGCCACAGAGAGCCAAGCCCAAGAAGGGCAGGGCTAGATCCCAGGATTCTGAGATCATGACTGAGCTGAAACCCATCAGATGCTCAACTGACTGCACCACCCAGGCACCCCTAATGCTATCTTTAACAATTTTCCCTCACTCCTACCTTTTCTGTTTCTATTGCCCAATTTCTTTTTTTTTTTTTAAGATTTTATTTATTTATTAGAGACACACAGAGAGAGGAGAGACAGGCACAGACACAGGCAGAGGGAGAAGCAGGCTCCATGCAGGGAGCCCGACGTGGGACTCAATCCTGAGCCTCCAGGATCACACCCTGGGCTGAAAGCGGCGCTAAACCGCTGAGCCACCCGGGCTGCCCGCTATTGCCCAACTTCTAAACAACATCCCCAAACAAAGCACAATGAAAAAAATAAACTATCCAAGTTTAAAGAAGATTTTTTAAGTTTATTTGAGAGAGATAGTGTTGGGAGGAGGTGGCAAGGGGGAGGGAGAAGGACAAGCAGACTCCACAGAGTGCAGTGCCTGACAATGGGCCCAATACCATTACCCTGAGATCAAGACCTGAGCCGAAAACCAAGGGATGCTCAACAGACTGAGCCACCCGGCCATCTCCAAAATATGCAATTAAAGAGGTGATTTTATTTCAATAATGATCAGTTTGTATCTTTACTTAACATATTCAGATCAGTTGTTTTCCTTGCATCTATCCACTGTAAATGATATTTGTTATTTTTCTTTTTCTTTTATCTTTTTAATTTGAATTCAATTTTCCAACATATGATGTAACACCCAATGTTCATCCCATCAAGTACCCTCCTTAGTGTCTGTCACCCAGTCACCACATCAACCCCCCACCTCTCCTTCTCCAACCCTTTGTTTGTTTCTCAGAGTCAGAAGACTCTCTTGGTTTGTCTCCTTTCTGATTTTTCCCCACTCAGTTGCCCTCACCTTATAGTCCCTTTCACTATATCTTATCTTCTACATATGAGTGATGTTTCTCTCTAGGTACTAAATGTTGAGAATATCATTCCTATATTTTCACCAAGAATAATCACATTTCATCTAAATTTGAATTCCTATTTCTACAAAGTTGTAAATTTTTTATCTTCTGAATGAGTGTAACTTTTTTTTTTTACAAGGGGGGTTCCCCCCCTTTTTTTATAATTTTTTTTTTTTTACTTTTATTTATGATAGTCACAGAGAGAGAGAGAGAGGCAGAGACACAGGCAGAGGGAGAAGCAGGCTCCATGCCCTGGGAGCCCGACGTGGGATTCGATCTGGGGTCTCCAGGATCGCGCCCTGGGCCAAAGGCAGGCGCCAAACCGCTGCGCCACCCAGGGATCCCCACTCATGTATTTATTAAAAAACTATTTATATGTACTTATTATGTACTAGATAATCACTTTCCAGTTGTTGGGGTAGGTACAATGAACAAACTAAATGAAATCTCTAGCCTCATTGAATTTATAGAGTAGTGGAGGGCAGTGAATAATAAATAGAATATGGTATTTCTGATGACAGTAAAAGTTACAGAGAAAAAAGTAAAGGAGAAAAATAGGAAGGGTTGTTTTCCATGTTAAATAGTGTCACCAAGAGAGATCTTAACGGAAAGAAATAACAAACACCTATATTGAAGATATTTATGTGGATACGTGGTGAAAATGATTTCCAAGCAAAGGAAAAGCAAATGTCATGTCTCAAGCCAGAACATAGCTGGAATTTTCCAAGGAAAATGATGAATAGTGTTATGGGGGCAGAAGGAGACTAAGTTAGAGGAAGAGCTAGTGGGAAATTAAGTCAGAGAGGAAACAAGAAGCTAGATTACCTCTGTCTCTCTCCCCATCTTGATCAGTCATACCTATGAAAGCATTTTCTACTTGATAAAACTTGCTATGAATCATTGTCTTTATTTGCTTTATTTATTAACACTATTTTGGTTTTCCCTTCAAGTCGTACCTTTATTAATGTATTTTTATTTGTAATTATTTAGTTGTCCTTTTCTAGATTTTGGGAGGATAATCTCATTTATTTTCAATTTTCCTATTTGGTAGCAATAAGCACGAAGGATGTCTGTTCATCTGAGTACCACGTTAGCTCTACCTCCAAGCTTTTGATGCACTGTGTTCTCAATGGTATGTATTTATCATTTGGTGACAATCTCCATTTCGTATTGTTTTTAATTCCTCTGAATAGTGTTTTAATATGGGGCTTATGAATTTCCAGATGTATAAATATTTTCAGCTACTCTTGTATTATACTTAATTTTATTATGTTGTACTCTGATGAAAAGTCTGTATTATTTCTGCATTTTGGTATTTGTCAATATTGCCTTTATGATCATTTTTTGTGGACTTCCCACATGGTTTTAGAAACAATGTATGTTCTTGCTCTTGGTGGTTCAAAATTTTTAACGGTATCTGTACCAGGCAAAAAATAATAGCCCTTAAAAGATGTTCATACCCTAACCTCTATAATTTGTTAATCTGTTACTTTACTTTAGGAAAGGGAATTTGCAGATGTGATTAAGATTAAGGACCATGAAATGGGGAGATTATTCTAAACTCTGTGGGTGGGCCTAATCTAAGCATGTGAGTCCTTAAATGCAGGGAAACTCTCCTGGCTGTGGTCAAAGAGAGAGAGAGAGAGAGAGAGAGAGATGACAATTGAAATTTGAGAGATGTGATTTTGCTGGCTTTGAAGATGGGAGAAGGGAGCAATGACCCAAGGATTATGAACAACCTCTAGAAATTAGAAAAGGCAAGAACACAGGTTCTTTTTATGGCGTCCGGAAAGGATTGTAGCCTCACTCACACTGGATTTTAGGTCAGCGAGAACTGTGCAAGACTTCTGATCTATAGGACTGTAAGATATTAAATTTGTGTTGTTTAAGCCACTAAGTTTGTGATACCTTGTTATACTAGCAATAGAAAACAACTACAATATCTACTAAATCACTATCTACTAAATCGCTCTTCTTGTTTCAATTATTTACCTCTTTTATATTATTATTTATTACTTTCACTTGATCTGTCCATTTCTGAAGCCCTTTTGATAAATCATTGGCTTTTGCCACATTTTTCTTCTATTTCCATTGCTATATAACTATATATATTTATAACTATATACATACATATACATAACTATATATATACATATGTATATAGTTAGTTAGTTGAATAATAGTTTAGGCTGCTATGTATTTTTAATATCTCCTTCAAAAAGAAACTAAGTATATTATTCCAACAGTCCTGGTAAGTATTAAAGAGGGTGTGGTATTAAGGCAGAGCTATTCAGAATGCAAATAGGATGCTGATGTTAAAGACAATTTAAATTGGTAAGACCTTGCAATGCAGTGAATAGGTGGGATGAAAGAGTAAATATTTAAGGTGGAATTCCAAGTTTTTAGTTTGAATGATTGTGAAGATGCTGATTCATTCAGTAAGTAACAGTTTTGATAATACAAAAAACTGTAATGTGATACACCTTTGTAGGAAACATCTTTCACTTTTGTGGCTATCAGATGGTTTGAAGGGAAAGCCAGGAAGCTGTAAGTCAGGAGTGATCAAAGTTACAGTGTGGCATCACAATAAACCCAAGAGTGGTAGTGGCAGTGCTCTAACTGGATAGCCTTTGTTCTGTGCTTCTGACATTTCCTGCTGCCTAGCCAAAACAGGTTCCGGCCATTCCCCAAGCCTTTTTTACAAGCCTCCTTCTGATTCTATCACATATCTAAATTCCTTTCAATAAACTATTTTTTTTCTCAGTTAAGCCAGAATGAGGTTCTATTACTTCCACACCAGATCTCTGTGAGATATAACATTTTTCAGCTCCAATATCAATGCTTTATAAATAAAATGGAAATAATTCACAAAAATCTAACATATATTATAAACTATGCAGTAAGAGTCACAAGCCAGACACTGTACTTTCTAATTGCATATATGTGTTTTATTTGAGTTCATCTCTGATGTTGAACTATTCCTCAGTTGTGAATTGGTCCTATTTAGGACTGCACAGAAAATATTTTAGGTTATCCACATTTATATTTTGTCTAATTATTTAAAACATAAAAAATTAATTTAGACCATCAAATTAGTTCACATTTAAATGCACAAAATCATTTTATAGTGTTATGTTTTAAAATGGTTTATTATGATATTATATTAAAATGCAAGGGTATAAATATAAATAAAATATATTTTCTATATTTTAAAAATATAGAAAATTGTTTAAAAAAATGCTACACCATTGCTTGATTAGAAAAATCTAACACTTGCAAATGTTTCTGCATTTTCTTCCATTTTTTACACTTTTTTCTTTATTTTATATGCTTATAACTGTAGAAAATCTTACACTTAACTTTTCAAGCCTATAGATGCTTAACGCTTTGTCTTTACTTAACTCTATCCTATAGTGATCACTTTCTTGTTCATCCCCCCATCTTTATATAGTACATTATAAATGGTATTATAGTTTTAGAGTGCTTTTTAATTAAGACTTAGAAGTGGAAATTGTAAGCTAAAACAAACTTTTTAAACTTCTTGAAGCCTCCTAGTGGTGGGCTTTATTTGTGTTATGCTAGTTTGAGTGCCTACTGTCATGGAATGCCAAAATATGCCAGGCAGACAATAACAAGGTACCCTATATCTGCTCTGAAACGGTGGTCTAGATTTTTTGGATAGAAACTCCAAGACCATTTTAATATATACAATAACTGGTCATCTCCTCTTGCCAAGGAATCTTAAGTACAGAGTTTGAATATCACTAAAGATCTCAATTAGTGTAAAATCAACAAAATCTGGTCAGGAAGCATTCTGCAAACAGACATAGGCAAAAGAGGCAGAGATGGAGAATTCACATATATAACTCATATATATATATTATATATATAATGAAATGACTTGATTTCTCTGTATACAAGTAACTACATCTACATTTGATAAAATAGTATATTTAAAAACAAGAGTGCCCCTATTTTTAGCACTATCTTATTAATATAAAGACAAAATCTATGCATAGGTCAAATATGTATATTCAAAAAACAAACTAAATTATGATTTATGTTTCCCCTTTCACATCTGCAGTTATTTCAGGCAGTCTTGTAACACCAATAGCATAACTGAAAATTCGGGACTGAGGACAAAACTCAGAAAATGATAAACTTTCTTGCTTCTATCTCAGAATGTGAAAATTGCAAAAGATCTGTTACAATGATAAAAGTATTGGGTAGTGATTATTAAAGGAAAGCTTCCATAATTGGTTTTATTGAACCAATAAAACAGAACAGAAAAGAAGATAGAAAAGCTATAATACAGGCCTTTAAACAAGAAGAGATGAAAGACAATGAATCATTTTTTTTTCTCAAGAAAGAAAGGGTATATATTACACAGCAGAGCCTAATTATTCTAGACAAAAACAAAATAAACAAAACAAAAAACAAACCAACCATAAAACAACAACACAAAAATCCTAATTTTGGAACTTTAAAGGTTCTAGTTGCACTTCGTATTTATTCTACTGAGACATTTAAAATTTAATTTGAAGACCTGGTTGTCTGCAAGTTTGCTTTTAAGATCCTAACTTTAGACAGCCTTTAGTTCTTTATGAATACCTTAACCACTTTTCTATTTAGTCGCCTTCAGCCAAAACACACATCTGTAGTTAAATTGAGTTTATTACTGGTTGTAGCAAGGGAGGACATTTACCATATGAGCTATGGTATATCTCAGTAACAGGTTGTTAGAAAGAACTTGAACAATTTGGGTACTGATTGAGAAATTTGGTGAAAGGTATAAAGAAGTGGAGGAGGTATGTTCTCAATTGGGTATTATTAGAAAGGGGGAGCAATTTTGTGATCGGGCAAGTCAGTCTTATCTGTGGAGCACACAGACTAGAGTGAAGAGGAAGATAGAATAGGTAAAGAAGTAGGAGTCACTCAGTAGGAGCCAGAGGATGTGTGCTATTTTGTGGGTTGCTCAGTGACTGTCTAAGGTAAATGTTTATCTTAAGCATCAGATAAATGTGTAAAGACATGGAGGCTTAGCTGTGAGTGTCAGATGTGTTGCCCAAGGTCCAACTGAGATACAGGAACTGAGGGGTTTACAGTGTTAGAAAGGCTCCATTTCTGTTTTCCTGCGAGGCTCTATTTACTCATGTTTTATATAAACCAAAGATGCTATGCCTCCACTCCAAGGGGCGGGGCAAGGATATTTAATCATTTTCTGAGTTTTGTCCTCAGCTTCGAAACATCTAATAACATCTACGAAGAACCAGATCCCAAATATGTTCTAAGATGTTAGCTTCGAACAAACCTCAGCCAACACTGGCATCAATCCCTGCCACCTTTGATGATTTATGAAATAATACCTATTATTCACCTGTCACTTGCTCTTGATCCACCTGTACCTGGATTCCTGAAGGAACACCTATCCTGGACCTCTTTTGCCACTATAAATCTAACCCCAAACCATGACTCACTCTCCTCTCCGTTCTGAGTCTTCCACACATTCTACTTGCTGTACTCTGTCACTTAAGCTATTCAATAAACTCTGCTTTCATGTCCTCTGGCTCTTTGATTCCTGTGTTTTGTGAGGCTAAGGACACTCTTGGCTGTTCCTGCTGGGTACCCTCTGGGTTTTCAAACCCAGCCTTCCTGTGTCATAATGTCCAGGGCTGCTTTTTATTTTCTACATTAAATATTTAGCACTAAATAGAATTTTAAAGAAGAGGGAAGGTCATCTCTCTTTGATTTGAAAAAAAAAAAAAACTTTTCAGAAGGACCAGTGTGTTATTGAGTAGTTCTACACATTGTTGAGGAAATTTTACAATTGTTACATTTTATTAGCTAAACTATTAAGCAATATATTTTTCTGAAGCCAATTAAAAGTTTTCTCCACTCGAAATTTATCAAAAAAATGTTTTTCTTCCCTCGTTTGAACTGTATGATTACCTTAAAATTGTTTTCCAATAATTCTTCAGTATTACATACCATTTCATAAGTACCTAGAGAATTTACCCTGAAGACTCATCAGGAAATTGGGCCAACGTCCTTAAGCTGATTTATTGGTGTATTACCCTGCATGAAGAGGATTTATGGGAGGATGAAACAGAGCATGAAAAAAGGTAAAGATCCATTGGAATTAAATAAAAGCAAAAAAGCCAGTGCTTGAGCACATTCCTTAAGGAAATTGTTATCAACTCTGACCTTTTGGGAACTATTATAAGAAGTATAAGGAATATCAAATGGATTTGATTTTAAAAACAACTCATCTTTGATGTTATAATGTAGAGAATAATTTAAAATGTTTTGTTCCTTCAATTCATATTAGGAGAAGGTAGGGTACGAAATTTTGCTTTGTTAGCAAAAATTGAAGCCAAAGTAATTCAATGTAATTACCTTGTGATATGTTTTATGTGTGCTTTTACTTAAGCAATGTTTCAGAAATTTTGACTCTGTAAGGCAAAAGAGTTTGGCCATTTTCAATACACTAATCGTACACTAATCAGGTTTTCTTTTCTTTTTTTTTTCGAGACTGGAGTTATGATCTTAATTTACAACAAAAAAATATTATTTAAACTACCAAAATGCCCCCTGAATCTGGGCTAAATTAAGTGGAGATACTTAAATCGCTTTACTACTACCTCATGCAGACATGATCTAACTTCAATCTGTTTACCTAAAAATTTCCTGATACTTCAGATTCATAAGAATTTACTACTCTCAAATATTTTTTAAACTTCTGAATTTAAGATAGATTTCATTTTAGACAAAATGATTATTTTCATGTTGTGTGGGGTTAGTACAGTGACCGAGTTAGTTTGTAAGATTTTGGTAGTTTTTCTTCAGAATTAGAAATTAAAAAAAAAAAAAAAGTACACTGTCACATTTAAACCAAAGAATTCAGGTATTAGGAAGGAATACTTTGATTTTCACTTTGGAAAATGCCAAATTTATCCAAATTAATTTTCATGATTCACATATTATTAAGAAGGAAAGAAAGAAGAGAGAAAGAAAGAGAGAAAGAGAGAAAGAAAGAGAGAAAGAAAGAGAGAAAGAAATGTCAAGCAAGCAAGCAAGAGACCAATTTTCAAAACTGGGCAAGCCTCCTCCAGGACATGGGCTTTAGAACTCCCCACATCTCATGGCTGTTCATCACATCCACTTCCTTCAGAGCAGCACCCAGAGAGCTGCACTGTTGTTGAGACTTGTGCTATCACACTAAGGTACTAAGCTGACCACTTAGTTCTGCAGCATTATCAGTTCACTCGTTCCTTTCCACTGTTATTTTACTGTCCTCTGAATGCTTCTAGTGGTGGAGCTATTTAAGGGGAACATACCAAACCCAACCAAACTAAATGCAAAACAAATATTTTCCCAGGCCGGGTTCCCTGAAAGCCAATTCTGAGATGGAGATGAGTGTGCAAGAAGTTTTCTAACAAGCTTTTCCCTTGTGAGGGGAAGTGATGAAGCATCAGTGGGTAGAGGGAGGCAGATAAACCTTGTGAGGTATCAGCAGAGGCCAAGGCTGGGCCATTCAGAGTTTTGTACAGCAGAGATGAGGGGCCTGGCTTGGACACGCTCACGCTGAACAGGCATTGCTGGCAGTTTGCACTGGTATGGCCATGTGACCTTGTGTATGGTTGCACTCCGGAAGCTCTGTTTTCTTTTTATCTTTTAGATTTTATTTATTTATTTGTGAGACACACAGAGAGAAACAGCGTGTGTGCAGGGAGGAGCAAGCAGGAGTTGGAGGAGGAGTAGAGGAAGAAGGGGGAGAAGTAGACTCCCTGCTGAGCATGGAGCCCTAGGAGGCTGATCTCAGGGTGTTGAGATCCTGACCTGAGCTGAAGTTGGATGCTTAACCCTTGGCCAACTGAGCTGGCCTCTGAGCTGAGGAAGTTCTGAAAGCTGTCAGCCCTTACTTCCTGAAGAGTACCTTGGTGGCCCATCACAGTGTACACCCCCAACACTATGAATCTACTTTTTCTACTTGGTACTAGAGACATAAAAGATCCTTTGGCCTCTGATCAAAGTTGCTTCACTAAAAAGAAATAAAATCTATGCTCCTTTAAAAAATTAACTTGCTTTAAAACTTTATTTTATAGTAAATATATACATCTATATTTTATTGTCTTCTATAGAGGCTTAGAGTGTGTATGTTTCCTGCATATTTTTGCAGCTACCATGTTTAAAAATAGGATAAATGTCCTCAAAACATGTAAATAAACTAGGTATTTGTGTATCCGAGGCATCCCATTTTTCCACTATATAGCTGTATAAAACTTAGGTGCTCCAGACTTCAGAAGGTTTTAGAATTATAGAAAGTTAGAGAATAGTTTTGTGGATGATGAAAAAAACATCGGTAATCATCTTGGAACACAAAAGAAGCACCTTTGGAAAATATGGAAAACTTTGAATTTAAATTATTCAATAGAAGTTACTTTGAACTGCTAAATGCTTTGGGAGTCTGTAATGAAAAACTATTTCTATTGAAACCCCAAGCTGTATAGGGTATGCCACATAATAGATGAATATTTCATTGATCTCAAAATAGAAATTTGATTTTTAAATATGGACTTAGAAACTTTTAATGTTTTTTAGACAAAATACTGTGTACCATTTCCATGAGAAAGAATGATTTTTCTCATTTGTAAAATGAGAGCATTAATAACAGTCCTATTGGGTTATTATGGGAGCCAATTAATATAATGCATGTAAAGTGTTGAACACAATGCCTGATAATTATCACTATTCAATAAATGTTAATGCTTATTTTTGTTGTTATTAATGTGAAATTTTTATCACAGCATTACAAAAATAGCTAGTTTGCAGTGAGGCGTTCTATGACATATTTAGCAATAACTTCTAAAGTTTACATCCTTCAATACTAAAGTGTTAGTTCAAAAATACATTTTAAAATGTTTGTATTTACTTTCATTTTTGGATATGGAAAAATTTCACAAAACGTGTATTTTAGCCATTACAACTCACTAACAATATTCTCCATATAACATCGCAGTGTTTTCTGATGTAACCAGTTTTATGGTTTTCGGTGAGGTCACTATTATTTGGCTAAGATTATCTATTGAAATGATCATGAAGTTTGTTTGTTAATAAAGCTAGAGCTCATCTAAATACAATTTAGAAATTGGGTGTTTCTAAATTTCCCAACTATATGTATTTGATTGAAAAAGAAATGAGCATATCCCTTCTTTAGCCATTTCTCCAAGGAATGAGAAGCAAGATCAGAATTTAAGGTAAATAGATTAATACTATAAAAAAGATGGTTGCTTGAGTCAAAGTAAATATAATTTTTAATTATGCACTGCAGAATCAGGAATTGTGAAATGTCTGCATTGGCCTTGTAAAATGCACTATTTGTATAAAGCTTCCTTCTCAATATGTATTAGCTTTGCTGTGCCCTTAGCTAACTTACAGAAATCCTTTCTCTGGATAATGTTGCTGCTCATAGTAATATTTTCGTGTTAGACTTTATGTTTATTAGATTACTTAATTCACAGAAAGACCACTCTGCAGATTGGACATACAAAGTAAAATGTGAGTCGTCATCACTGTCAGGAAACTAGCTGAGTCAGGTACATTGACTGGTACATTGGAAACTAAATGAATAAGTCTGGGTGGGGCAATAATACAAGTAATGTAGAGAAATTGGCTACTAATGAGACTGAAGTATAATTAGATGCTCAAGATCTTTCCCTAAGTAAATAAGAAACTCAAATTCATGAGAAATAGCTGAGTGGGGAGTGGAGGGCTTGTCACACGTTTGTCAGACATAAACAATTGGGTGAAAGGTTCATAGATCTGCTCATTCCTGGAAGAGGAAGACATGACTTGTTAGGTTTCATTTTATTTGAGTTAACAGTGAACAGGCAGGGGGAGCTCTGACCTTCAAAATGTCATTGTGAGTTGTCAAAGTAAATCTAATTCTTTATGATACATATATAGATTCTGTAGAAAATGGAGTAATGAAGATGCTTTAAGAACGGAACTTCTTATTGATTGACGTGTATGGGGGTTTAGCTCAATGTGAGTAACTCACCAATGAGTGGCTGCCCCACTCACTGCCCCATTACTGGCATTGTTTATTGCTTTGTTATGTTCTATCACCAGTCCAAGCGCTATCTAGTTTGAACTGACATCTAATTCGAAGACTGCATTCCCTCTCAAAGTCATCAAATATCCTCATATGGAATATGAAATTAGCTTGATTGGGAATTGTTTTGTGTGAAACTGTTTTGTGTGGCTTTGAAAAAACTAGATAGTTTATGGCCACATGGGTTGTTCTTCCTGAGGTCTGTTATTTTTCCTAATTGGTTTATCTTAGAAACATTAACTATTTCTGTGAAATGTATCCATCAGTAATAGCACTTATTTGACAATGGAACAGGTGGTATATAATTTATATACCCTTGAATTGGTCTCTCCATGGAGGGGTGGGGGAAAAGAATGAAGGCACTCCTCAAATGGAAACCGAGAGACAGAAGGATGGAGATTCATGGTAGAAAAGGAGACACACAAACATATCCTGCTAAAGTTTTGTCCTTAGTTTCCTCATTTTCATTTTTCCTATCTCCCAAGATAGGTATCTTTTCATTTTGTCTTTATCTCTTCACCCACCTCCACCATTTTCTAGAAGGGCAAAGCTAGGGTGGGTAGACATATGTATTTCTAGGAATTAATTCCATATGATGCTTGGAATAACTATAATGGATGGGCCCGGGGAATACCTGTGCAATTTTTCCTTTAATATTAGAAAGGATATGGGATCCCTGGGTGGCGCAGCGGTTTGGCGCCTGCCTTTGGCCCAGGGCGCGATCCTGGAGACCCGGGATCGAATCCCACATCAGGCTCCCGGTGCGTGGAGCCTGCTTCTCCCTCCGCCTGTGTCTCTGCCTCTCTCTCTCTCTCTCTGTGACTATCATAAATAAATAAAAAATTAAAAAAAATAAAGAAAGAAAATTATTTCTAAAAAAAAAATATTAGAAAGGATAAATTCAAGCCATATACAAGATTTTTAGTTTTTGCTTTTGCGTTTTTGTGGTTGTTACAATTTGTCTCGTCATGTTGTAAAATCTGCTTTGCTTCTGTTTTCCAATATTTGGGAGAATCCTGAACATGTGACTAACACTGTCTTTTCCCAAAGGTATGCTTTACTATCAAAGGTATAATGCTTCAGATTTGATCTTGAGTCATTTTATTGATTATCATTCCATAATGTATAGGAAACTGCACCTAGGAAATAATTTCCTATGTCCTGAGAGTAAGATAGATTGGCTGTTAGAGGATGCATAAAGAAAACACTATTCTTGGGGAACTAGAAACATTTAACTTCAGTAAATTGTAATTTCCTATAATTAGTATCCCTTTCCTTTGCTTACTGCTTTTGTTTCTATTTCTTTGAAGAGTAAACTTAAAATCAGGCTTTTGTCTTTTCATCATGTGTCATTCCTAATTCCCCAAATCCCAGTAACCCTAGGACAGAAAGTGTACTTAGGAACAACAACAATTTTAATAATTTAATTCTGCTGGCTAGAGCAACCTTTGGCTTTTGTGAAATGCTTCCAAGTAGGAGACACTTCAGTAATGTGCCAGTTGTTTTGTTTCGAAGCTGACATGCTGCCAATACACAGAAGATGGAAATCTATTTTGTGAATATAATTGTTTTGAATGGGGTAATACTACTTATTTCATTCTAATATGATGCTAAATTGTTAATATGCTCACAGGCATCAATAAACAACTCAAATACACTGTTTATGCTTATAAATTGATGTCTTAATGAATTTTCCTCAATAGAATTCCATCACACAAATCCCTCTGGGCTTTTATCTGAAATTCCTAATCTGTCAGAAATTGCTTGGGGGTGTGGATTGCACAGGTTAGAATGATTCAATTCCTCACTACTAGCCTTTGTGTGTTAGTATCTTTCCTCTAAAGCACAAAGTATTTTAGTTGAAACTGTACTTACAGATTACTTTCAGACAAATCTAGGACAAGGACTTCTTGTAAAAATCAGATTATCTTGAGGGTGAAGCAAAATAAAAGGCTGGCTAATTCAGTGCTAACTACACACAAATCAATAGTAGAAAAATGTGTTCCATTAAATAAAAATGTAACTCTACAGAAATATTTTGATATTTTTGTTCAAAAATAGGAAGATAAAACTGAGCTAGAAAGTAATCAGTAGTCATATTTTTCTTTTGATAATTTACACATTTAAAAAAATCCTTGTAGCTCAACACTTAACATTTAAATCGTTTACTAGTACTCAATGTCTTTTCATATGAAAGAAAACATTTCTTATAGTATAGTTAAATTTATGCTTGGAGAATTACTTATTCGCTGTGATAATTGGGTTGAATAAAGAAGAAGTAAGTTTCAGGCAATGGAATTGGTCAGTTGCTAAGTGTAATGTATGGAAAAATCATGCAAATCAGAAAGTTTAATAAGAAAAATAAAATTTATCTACAAAATTAATATTTCAAGAACTTCAACTGTAAATATGGCAAAGCTTAATATTTCAGAAACTGCTATTGACTTTTTGTTCTGTTGTTTCTCCCTCTTCCTACCAGTTGGTAGACTCTTAACACCCTCTCAGTCTGATTTCATAATTTGTCTCCATGTTTGGTTATAACTGCCAGCTGTTACCCATTTTGTAGGTTGGGAAGGAGGAACAAGCATGTCCTCACTGATTCCCTCAGTCTCTTCCAGTCTGTACCTATTGACAAAGCTTCCTAAGTCATTAAGTATTGAAGAACAGCAACTCTGCTTTCCTTCAGTTTTTTTTTTTGTGTGTGTGTTAAATCTATAAAACATTTATCCTTTCTCCTATCCAGAGTCAGAAGAGGCATATTAGATGGAGCAGCAGGATTTCTAAAATCTTGGGCTTGGAGAATTTAGTAACTTTGATCTCAACAGTATGTTCACCATGTCCACCATAACCTGGCCTCTCTGGCAAGCTCTGGAGACAGGGCTGTATGTCAATCAATACTTCATATAAGCTGTACCTCATAAAATCATTATACCTTGGGGGATATATAGTGAAGGGAAGTGGTTGTTAATAAGTATAAAACTATCTGGTAGCCAAACAAAGGGAATGCATTTGGAAGTAGTTTGAAAGATAGTCTCTAAGTCAGAAAATCTAGATTCAAAGGCATTCATTCACTTATCTAAACATATATTCACTTGTTCATTCAATAAATATTTTTGAGCTCCTGCTATATGCAAGGCATAATGGTAGAAACATGGAATTTTGAACACATAGATTTTTAAATCAATAAAGAACAGGTTCAGTAAAAGGATGGGGAAATAACAGCAATCTAGTCAATGAAAGATGGTACAGCTATCCAATTATCAGACAAAGTAGACTTTAGGTTGACACATTTTTTAAGAGAATAGAGGAATGTTTCATAATGATGAAATAGTCCTCCAGGAACTCTAAATCCATATTCAGCCAACTACATAGATCCAAACTATTTAGAAAGAACAAACAAACAAAAATGAATCAACTAGAAGGAAAAATAGATGAATCCACAATCATAATAGAATACTCTCAATAGCTGATAGAACAAACAGAAAACAATCAGTTGAGATTCAAAGGATATGACATTCCAATTAGCATATTTTCCCCCCAATTAGCAAATCTGATCTAGTTGACATTATTTATAGGCATATCTGCAGCCAACTATGACAGACTGCAGATGCTTTCCCTGAAGCATTTCATGGAGCATCATGGAACAAGGCACATATTGCATTTATTGACATTGTATGCAAGTCTTATCAAGTATCACATGATTGCAAAATTCATAGGATTAAATATGTCCTCCGACCATGGTGAAATATAGCTACTACTAAGTAAAAGATAAATAAAAAAAATGAATACAATCTTTAAAGACATTCATTATGCCACATGTAATTTAAAGAAATTTATTTTTATTTTGAAAAAGACATCAGATCAAATTTAACAATTAATTTTGGTATATATAATGTTTTCTAAAATACTTTTAATATTTAAGTTAAACATTTATGAAGTAACTTGATTTAACTTGAAGATATTCAGTCATGGAGGCAGCACTGGGCAATGTTAAGCAGTTGAGGCCAGTATGCCTAACTGAGATCCTGGCTCAGTCTCATGGTGGTTTTGGGGTCTTAGGCAAGGTGCTTAACACCACTAAACTTCAGTTTGCTCATCTGTAATATGGGAATGATGATGGCATTTAATTTATAGTCTGACTGTAAAGATTAAAAAGATCATGGGAATGAAGTACTTCGCACATAGCAGAAAAAAATATTCCAGAAAATTTAGCAGAGTATGTCTGACATATATTGTTTTCCTGTTATTCAGTTTCTCCAATTCCACAGACTGTAATGGACAAGACAGTTTTTGAAACTCAGGAGACATGACTTGGGGCAAATATTTTTCGAAAAGTGTTGCAGTGATTCCTTAATCTCCTATCCAATATGTTTGTTTGCCTTCAGGAAAAGTCACATTTATGAATCTATAGCAAAACTAAAATACCACAATACTGAACATGAGTCTACTTGCCAGTAAAAATGGCTTAAATTTTTTTTTTGTCTTTTTGTGTTTTGTGTCTGAAACAAATATAATGATAGGTAGGTGAGACTAATAGTCTTCTGTTGGGTAAAATTTCAAAACTGAAAGTATTAGAAATATCCCAGATTAATTACAGTGTTTTAGGGGATGAAACTGTTTGGCCATAAAGTAATCCCATAATATAAGGTGAATATTTGTTGCAAGAATTTTGATTGACTTCACCTATGAACTTATTTTGAAAACTTCATATTAACTATCATTACTGTGAAATTGAAAAGGTGGAAAATTTGATAAAGAGTCATGAAATCATAGGTTTGTCTATCATTTTCCTGCTTAAGAAACTCTGAAATCTGTCAAGAATGATTCATTTTAATAAATTTAACATGATCTCTGTTTAGACAATTATACTAAGTCTCTGTTGAACTGGCATGGTGTGAATGAATATTGACAATCTTAAAACCTTCAAAATAATACAAATGCCCAAACATGAAAAATTTAACACTTTGAAAATGTTAGTTGGTATGAGTGTTCTGTTGCTGAGTAACAAAGACCCCAACTTTAATAGGTTAAAACAACATTCATTGGCTCATGATTCCATAGGTCAGAAATCTATGCCTGCCATGACTGAGTTCTCTACTTGGGGTCTCACAGGCTAACATCAGACTGTCAGATGCGCTGAGTTCTAGGCTAGAGGTTCTGGGGAAGAATCTGTTTCCAACTGCATTCAGTTTTTTGGCAGAACTTGGCTCTTTGTGGTTGTAGGACTAAGATGGTTTCCTTTCAAAGTTGTCATCAGGGCCAATCTTAGCTCCCAGTTGCTACCCACATTCCTTAACCCATGAACTCACCATCTTTGAAGACAAAAGGGAATTTCTCATCTGTGGAATCCCTCTCATTTGAATTTCTTACTTCCATTGTTTCTGATTTCAGGTGATTAAGTCAGGCTCCCTAGATCAACTAATTTGGGAACTTTTTTACACACAGTACCTGGAAGGAGGTATGTGCACATCCGGCTGGGGATCTTGGAAGTCATCTTAGAGTTCTGCCTACCACGTAGTTTTGATAATATTTTTAGTAACACAAATTAGTTTTTAAGAGTTTATTGTTTCCAAACAAACAAAACCTCATCCCCTAAAATAGCAGAAATGGAGTGACTATTTTAGCTGTCATCAATTAATCATCAGATCAGTCACTTCAATTAACTGGCAAAAATAATTCTTGTAATTTTCTCCTGGTTTTGTTCAACTTTTGCTCAATTCAATTGGCCATTTCGACCACTTGTCTAAATCATGCTTTACATGACTGAGTTGAAAACACTCATAAAACTGTTGTAAAGCAGTTCTTATTATTTGAAAACAGAAAATTTTGGCTGTATTATTGAAACATGGCTCTAAACTGATTCCTTTCTGTGTACTCCTTTCCATTTATCCAACTTGAGTAAGCTAATCAATTAATCGAAACATGAAGGTCATTATATGATTATTGAAGCTAAGAATTGATTAAATACAAAATTAAATGTACACAGTAACTACATATAGGCCAGTAATCTTTTCTGTCAAGGCAGATAGCAAGTATTTTAGGTTTTGCAGGTCATAAGATCTTAGATCTTTGCTTTTGATTCCTTGTTTTTTCTTTCTTTTTTCTTGTCTTTCTTTCTTTTCCTTCTTTCATTCTTCTTCTTTTTTTTTTACAGCCCTTAAAAATGTAAAATACATTTTTGTATCATAGGCCATACTAAAACTGTCCACGGATTGAATTTGGCTGAGGATACAACAGGGAAAAAGGAAAAGGAACAAAGTGAATAATCAGCAATGTTTCTATTATTGTTGTTGTTAGGATTATTATTGAAAATTGATTTGGTGTTTCTATATGCTAGATTTTGACTTACATTTATTATGTCAGGAAGAAGGCATATTTTTTAAGTTCACATTACAGATGAGGAAATTTAGGCTTCTAAAGATTGAATAAATTGGCTAAGGTTACAATACTCTTCTAAATAGTACTACCAGTACTTGACAACTGACTATACTCTTAGTTTCTACTCTATCATTGAAACTGTAATCTACATAAGAAGACAAATTATACACCTGTACTCATTAAACATGAGTAACAAAATAAGCAGTGAAGTAATAGAATAATTACAGAAAATAGATTACTTCTGCAAACCTTGAAGATGACTTACTAAACTTCTTAGGACTTACGATTATGTGAGGTTTTCACTTCTGAGGCAGTTATGTTGCTGTGAGACAAGAAACATATTCTCCTATTTCAACACCAAGAAAACACAAAATTCCAAACAATAAACATTTGTGGCTATTAATAATTGGTTACTTATGTTCTATTCTGAAGTCCAGTTCCTCTTTGAAAAATATTAAGAAATTCTTTTTTGATGTTTTGAAAAACAACTAGTGTCTAGAATTTACTTCTAAAGCAGTAAAACTTGGAGCTGGTTTAGTGGGGATACTGTGAAACATTAGTTTTCTTTGTCCCTCAGGATCTTACAAATAATATTTCTTAATACAACTAATGAAAAAATTGTACGTTCTAAATATTTCTTTACATAAAGTCTTGCATAAATCATTGATGAAATGAGTATAAAATGATGATATTCATTAGACATAAATTTTCTACATGGAAAATTATAGACTCTACTTATTGAAACTATTCTTAAAGTTCCAAACACAATATTGTTCAGTGAGGCACAAGATATATACTTTTTGGTGCTCTAAAACAGCATACTACAAACCGAGTCATTTTTTTTTTATTATTTCTTATGAGTTCTTGAATGTTAAATTGCAAAGATTTGAGTGGAGCTTGTCTAGGACACTTATAAATTTATACGTTGTATAACTTATACAACAATAAGTTATGCAACTTAGATTAACTGGAAAAATTTTATTAAAGAGATACTATCAAAACTGACACAAAAATAAATAGAAAATTAAAAGCCTAAAGAAATTGAAATTTTAATTGGAATTCCATCTCACAAAGGAAAACCTCAGTTACAGATGCCTTTCCTGGTGGATTCTCTTAAACATTTAATATTATACAGTCTTGTTCATAAAATAAAGGATGTTAGGAATGTTTTCCAACTTATTTTATGAGACTAGTATTACTTGATATTATGATCTTATAGAGTCATTATTTGTTTTAAACTTATAGACCAATATCCTTCAGTCATTATTTGTTTTAAACCTATGGACCAATATCCTTCAGAAATATAGAAGTAAAAATTCCCCAGATATATTATAAAATAGAATCCAGCTATACTTAAGAATAAAACAGAATAAGCAGGTGTAATTCATCCCAGAAATGTGACATTGATTTAAAATGTAAATATCAGTCGATATGGTTCATTATAATAACAGCATGAAGCAGAAAGTGATAGATACTCAGAAATTCATAGAATTCAATACCACTCATGGTGAAAACTTGGCAAAATAAGAATACAAGAATTCTCTCAGACATTTATTTATTTATTTATTTTTATTCGCTTTTTTTTTTTTTTTTTAAATGAGAGAGAGTGCAGGAGCAAGGAGGGAGAGGGACAGAGTGAAACTTAAGCAGGCTCCAGGCTCAGCATGCAGCTCACTGAGGGGCTGATGTCATGAACTGAGAGGAAATAAAATCATGAGACACTCAACTGACTGAACCCCCAGGCATCCCTTCTTTGACTTTTAAAAGATGTTATGAGAAACATTTAGCTATCACCAGGTGATGATATTCACCTTAGCTAGATCAGAAAATAAAAGGACTTAGATTTCAAATCTCCTTATTTCTATTTAACATTTTATTTGGATGCCTAGACTCTATGCAGCATGGGGGGAAAAAAAAACTATCATAGTTTTTCTTGTGATACTGATCAGTCTTTTACTTTTTTAAATATTTTATTTATTTATTAATGAGAGACACAGAGAGAGAGAGGCAGAGACACAGGCAGAGGGAGAAGCAGGCTCTATGCAGGGAGCCCAACGTGGGACTCCATCCCGGGTCTCCGGGATCACGCCCTGGGCCAAAGGCAGACGCTCAACCACTGAGCCACGCAGGTGTCCCTAGTCTTTTACTCTTGATAATAACATGCACTACCTTTATTCTCTAGAATAAAGTTTACAACTAAATTTGTTGTCCCCTTACTCAAGCCCTGTTGGTTTATA
The DNA here is from genome assembly GCF_018345385.1 of Vulpes lagopus. NCBI lineage: Eukaryota > Metazoa > Chordata > Mammalia > Carnivora > Canidae > Vulpes > Vulpes lagopus. Next base: position 38,028,099 of record NC_054846.1, read on the forward strand.
TTTAGCTGTTTGTACGCACTATTCAGTACAGATGACTATGATTTCTACTGCCATAGCTCAACCCATAGTATGATAAGTTCCAGGGAACACAAAAATCAGAGAATAGTGATATCTATCCATGTAGACTGAAACCTGCATTCAAATAATTGGATTAGTATTATTTTAGCTTAACATATTGACAGATGATTAAACCAGATGGTACTGTATCTTCTTCCTACTAAACTTAAATCTCCTAACTGTAATACTTTGTTTTCTCATTTCTTTTTAGATAGGTGACTTTAATAATTACTATAACAATCACCATTACCACCCTTATAGCTAATATCAACTTCATGCTCGGCCAGTCATTGTGCAAATACCTACTTTTTTGTGTCCTTTAGTATTTTACCACTAGCTTCGCATTTGTTCATCATCATTCAAACTGGTGCAACTCATTTCATTTTCTCCTTCATGCAACAATTTTCTTGTATGGCTATTTTTAACCGATGATTATAAAATTAAAAATAAATTCTTTAGAGTCAACCATAATAAAAATAAGATGTCCTGGTCTAAATCCTTATACCACATTTGACTATAGTTGGTTTCTACTGCATGGAGTAACAGAGTTTTTCTCTAGGCCTGAGAAGCCTTTTGGTAGAGAGGACATATTTGCGCAAAATTTTGACTTAAAATACAAGTAAATTGGGTTCTTTAAGAGCCTCTCATGACATGCCTTTCTATAATTTTTTCTATATCGCTCTCCTCTTTGTTGACTTATTAGGCATGTTGGGGAAATGTTGAGAAATTCATCTTAGACTCAAAGCAGTGATTTTGATGTATAAGCTTTCCTGAAAGCATTTATATATTTGTGCCGTAGGCTCAAAAACTCATCTAAAAAGCCAGGCAAAGACCTTGTTAGCCAGCAAAATAAAAATGTAAGTTTTGTTTACAGTTATCAGAATAGATAGTATGTATGGATTCTCCATGCCCCTCTAAAAGTGGGAGAGTGTGTGTATCCTAATGTACTTTCATCAAGGAAGCTTAGAGTGGAGTAGCCATTCATCAGAGGAGACACTGTTGACTCTGTAAAGCTGGAAGCTGAAAAAAAAAAAAAGAGGGAGGGGGAACAGCAAGGCTGCTTGCTCAGAATAGATGCGAATGGTCAAACATCAAAATATATAGATGCTAAAGGGTTTGGCATATCCAAAAGAAATTCAGTCTATGCCTAAAAATAAGAACACACAGATAGAGCTACATCCACAGGCTTTTACATCTGCAGCCCTTCAAGTGGGTTAAAAGTCAACTTGAATTGAGCTACCCAAAGCTGATTTACTCTAAATCCAATTTAATTTCACTGGGCTTCTATCAAGGACTGCCTGTAAAACGTATTGCACACAATTCATAATTTAGTGGATAAAATATGGTAGTCGCCATAAAGGAAATACATTTGGCTTGAAGTGTAATTTTCACTGATTCATTTACATTATAATAGCCTCTGACAGTGGACAATTATGAGTTTTATAATACGCTTTGAAAAATCTTGAATTTGTTCTTCGGATATGCAATCCAGATTATTGACTGAATATTTTACTACTATAGTCTCAATCTCAGCTGTGAGTCCAGGAATCAATGAAAATACAATTATTTCCATCTTGGTAAAATGGAATTGCCAGGGGGCATAATTAAGGGAGGCATCAAGCTAATTGCTTTCTCAAAGAAAGTAAAAGGATATGAGTGGGGTCAAAAGTGCACCGTGGGCCTCCAGAGAGAACCATCTCCTCTTAAAATAACAAAACAAACAAAAAAACCCAATATGCTACTTCATGGCACACACATACACGGGAAAAACTGGGGCTGAAGGAAGCAGAGGAGAGATTGGAATGCAAGGGGTATTTGACAGAAGTAACCTTGAATGCCACTTGCTGAAGTATTTTCTTTGAAACACATACCCTGAGAGATGTAATTTGAACAGAATTTTCTCTAGTAAATGTGTTTGGTAAAATACTGCACAATATATCCTTCTTGTGGATCAAAAATATCCTTAGAATATGTATGCTTTTAAAAAGTTCTAGAGTAAAGAAGTTTGTTAAACACTTCATTGTTCTAACGTTAAGAACATATTTTGGGGACCCCCAAACCGTAGAATATTTCTTATTTGAACAATGAATTCCTGGAGGGACTCTTTAGCCTGAAGGCTTTAATATTTTTGCTAGTTGAGAACTCTACTGCAGGAGGGTGCACAGTTAGATGAAATCGTTTTACAATGGAATGTTATATATCTGTAAAAATAAATTAGAGCTGCACACATTACTATGAATACAGCTTGCAAGCAAAATTAAGCTGCATATGTCACATTTACATAGTGTGAGTTTATAAAGTTAAAACAGGCAAAACTGGTGATTATGTTAAAGATATAAATAGATAACAAATATTAAAAAGTAGGATGGTTATCACGAAAGTCAAAATAATCACCTTTGGAGGAAGAAGGGAGTTGTGATATATTAGAGGTGCACATGGTGGAGGAGCAAAGGACTAAGTTACTGACAATGTTTTATTTTTCAATCCGGATGGTAATTATATAGGTGTCTATAATTCTTCCTTATACTGTATATACATATGCATATACAGCTTTAGTTCATAAACATGCACATGAATTCATGTTTGTGCTTGTGTGCCCATGCACACACATGCACGCACACACACTGGCATAGCAGCAATAACCAATATAGCAGCAATGAGCTGCAAAAGGTGGATTTGCAGAGTATGTAATGGAGAAGAGTGAACTTCCTTAGCAACGTAGTCTGGATTTCTAGAGTAGGTATTAAGAAAAAATGTAGCTGACATTACTGAGATGTAAAATGCTACAATTTAAAGCCTAAATTTGAACAATTGCAGAAATTGAATATATCTGGTCACTAGTTCTATCAAGTGATATACCGAGTAAATCATATGGAAGAGTATAGAATACAGATGAGCGTGTGACAGAAATCATGCTAGGAAGTAGACTCAGAATAATGACAGAAGAGTACTTAGACTGAAATTAGGGCAGAGATATGAAGCTTTGTTGCTAATTATATACTGAGGAAATATTTAATTTAACACTGGAGACTCCCTATCTGGATACGAACGTTATTATTCATATGCATCTAAGTTGATATAATTATGAATTTTCTGTACCAAGTGAAAGGAACTCAATCCAAATTTGTGCAAAATGGGGGAATTTTTGGCTTCTGTAATTAATATGTGGGAAAAAAGGGGAAGAGCTGACCTAGGGGCACTCAAGTGAGGAACTCAACTATAATCAAGTCACTCCATACCTATTTTCTCTCTCTTTCACTGCCCCCACTTCAATATCTGTCTTTTGTCCTTCAGGAAATAGGAGCAGAGCTGAGAATTTATATGGATCAAGATTACAGAGGATGCATATAAAAGACATGTATATTACCAATCCTTGGCTCTACTCTTTCCCAACTAACACAAGATAGTTGAGGTTTATGATGTCCTGTGAAAATCTGTAAACTGACCTTTGTGTGCCTCGTTTGCTTACATGCTCTCCCTCCCCCTTACCACGTGAATATATCCATTTACAGGGTTATACTATATCTGCTATCCGTCGTGCTTCTGTTTTCTTTTTTTTTTTTACACTTTTTTTAAAATTTTTATTTATTTATTTATGATAGTCACAGAGAGAGAGAGGCAGAGACACAGGCAGAGGGAGAAGCAGGCTCCATGCACCGGGAGCCCGACGTGGGATTCGATCCCGGGTCTCCAGGATCGCGCCCCGGGCCAAATGCAGGCGCCAAACCGCTGCGCCACCCAGGGATCCCCGTGCTTCTGTTTTCTGTTTAGAACGCCCAATCTTTCCTTCACTTGTCTTGAGTGCTTAGCCTGTACCAGTGAATGTGTTGAAGATTTTATCTGTGTTTATCAAAGCCATTTTTTGATTTGCCAAAACCAATCATTTTGGTAGTGCCCCCCACCCCTTCTCTTTAATACTCCAGTCCATCAGCAAATTCTTGTAGTTCTATCTCTTAACCATGTCTCCCAACCATTACCATGTACCAAGAACTTGATGATAAACTTGTAGTTTATCATCTTCTCTCACCTAGATTATTTCAATTGCCTCCTCACTTGACTTCTTACTTCTGCAGTCTTTGTTCCCTGATATACCGAAGTGATCATTTAAAAACGTAAACAGGGGGGATCCCTGGGTGGCGCAGCGGTTTGGCGCCTGCCTTTGGCCCAGGGCGCGATCCTGGAGACCCGGGATCGAATCCCACGTTGGGCTCCCGGTGCATGGAGCCTGCTTCTCCCTCTGCCTGTGTCTCTGCCTCTCTCTCTCTCTCTCTGTGTGACTATCATAAATAAATAAAAATTTTTAAAAAAATGTAAACAGGAAATGGGACACCTGGGTGGCTCAGTGGTTGAGCATCTGCCTTTGGCTCAGGGTGTGATCCCAGATCCAGGATCGAGTCCCACATTGGGATCCCTATATGGAGCCTGCTTCTCCCTCAGCCTGTGTCTCCGCCTCTCTCTCTATGTCTCTCATGAATAAATAAATAAAAATCTTTTAAAAAATGTAAACAGGAAAAAAAGTCAGATCATGTCATTCTTCTGCTCAAAACCCACAATGTCTCTTCATCTGTCTCCAAGTAAAGACAAAGCCAGCCTTTATTAGGCCTACAGCTTTATGTAATCAGGAAGCTCACTTTTCTGCTCAACTCAACTCAATGCATCAATGTCCTCCTTGTGGATCATGCTAACCCAGACACACAAGCCTCCTTCCTGTTATTGGAATATTATGGGCAAAAATTTGCAAGTGATAATCTATATGCCTAGAAAGCTTGCTTTCCTCCCAGATACCTACCTATTTTCAGACTCTCTCACTTCGTTCAGATACTTGTTTAAAAGTATTTTTTTAAGTGTTTCCTGGATCCCCTGTCTATAACTGTAAATTCACCCATTCTGTACTTTATATATCTTTTCTCAGACTAATTTTTTTCATTATCGATGATCTTTTATGAATATATGTTTATTTAATGATATTTTCTGTTTCTTCCAAAAAAAAGAGTAAGCTCCACAAGGGCAGGAACTTTTACCTCTTTTGCTTGGTGATGTATCCTGAGAACCTGGAATAGCCCATAACTCCATAAGTATTTGGTGAAGAATGAATTTTGGATTCCCAATATCTTTTGAATCCAGTATGTCTCATGGGTAAATAGATTTTTTTTTTTAGGGCATAGACCTTAAAGGAGTATAAGTAATGTTCATCTAAATCTGAAGTTGAACATATTCTGGTCTAATTATAAACATGCTTTATGTTGAATCCTTGAAGAAACCTATTTTTGCACTTCTTTAAACTTTTTCTATTTTCAGTTATAATTTATGATTGTAGTTAAATATGAACAAAATTTTGAACATGTTGAAAGAATTAAAGTGTAGAAAATAATTTTGCTTACTAAATATTGTATATAAAATATACTTCAAATAAGTCTTCAGATTTCCTAGTCAACCATGTTAGACTCATTTTTATTGGAATGGCAGAAAATGTTTTTACATTTTCTTTATTGTATCTTATATAAAATAATATTTATTGGAAACTATTCATAAAACATAATATGAATACATTTCTCTCTCAGAGAGAGAGAGAGAGAGAGATGCACAAGATTGCTAAGGAAAAAAATATATATATACTTCTTTTTGGCAATTAACTTTGAGCTGTGTCAAAGAACGATGCTTGGGCTGACTTAACTTAGGATTTTTTCTTTACTTTTTAGATGAGGTTCAGTTTTATATGAGGAAACCTGTCACGGGAAATGTCTAGAGCCCTCATATTCTACTGTATTTTCAGTTTTATAAAATTTAGTATTAGAAATAAGCCTGATATTTTCTCTTTTAATATACTACTTAGTATAACCTGTACATAAATCGAAATTGCTTTCAAACTATTCTGATCATTGTGATTATTATAGCTAAAATTAAACTCAAAATTCAGATGGCCCTAGAGTATCATTCCATTCCTTTTTAGGTAACTTAGCAAAAACTGGCCTACCAAGAGTGAATTAACTCAGTATAAGATTAAAATGATACCTACTACCTAACAACCCCAGAGATATTCCCTTCTACAAAGACATTTCTTAAATCAGTAATTTCCCCATTATAAAAGAGTATCCTGGATCATCTCTGTATCATCTTCTTATTTGAAAAAAATATAGAGCATTCAGGGAAGGACTTTCTTTCCTGGAATCCTCTATAGTGTATCTACTCCATCAATGCTCTGCTAGACATAGTGTGAATGATACAGTGTGACATAGTTTGGATTCATCAGGGCTTAGCCACTGGCTTTACTCTTTCAATTTCTCTCTCTTTCCATATATATATATCCAAGTCACAAATACATGTATATGAGGTTGTGCATTTCTAGATAATCCATTCTCATATTCTTTAAAAAATATATATTTTATTTATTTATTTGAGAGAGAGGGAAAGAGAAAGAACAAGCAGGGTGAATGGCAGAGGGAGAAGCAGGCTCAGTGGCAGAGGGAGAGAGAGAAGCCGGCTCCTCAAGGAAAAGGGAGCCTGATGTGAGGCTCAAGCCCAGGACCTTGGGATAACACCTTGAGCTGAAGGCAGCTGCTTAACAGACTGAGCCACCCAGGTGTCCCCATTCTCACATTCTTGATTTTTCCATTAAAATTTTACTTTTTTATTGTTCTTCTACTGTATCACAGATTTCCAAAACAATTGAATTAAAATGTAAGTCTCAGGGTAGGAGAAAATATTTGCAAAGACTACATCTGATAAAAGATTGTTATCCAATATATATATTAAAAAAAGTCTTAAAAGTCAACCATAAGAAAATAGACAACCCAATTTAAGAAATGGGCCAAAAACTAGAGATACCTCACTAAAGTAGATATACAGAAAAGATGCTTCATATAATATGTTATCAGAGAAATGAAAATTAAAACAATAAGATACTTTTACATACCTATTAGAATGAGCAAAATCTAGAACACTGACAACACCAAATGTCAGTAAGGACGTAAAACAAGAACTTTTATTTATTGTTGATGGGAATGCAAAATGGTACAGCCACTTTGGAAGACAGTTTTGTGTTTTTTATAAAATTAAATGTACTCTTACCATATCATCTAGCAATTGTGCTCCCTTGTCTGTATTCAAAGAAGTTAAAAACTCAAGTCCACACGAACACCTGCACAAAGATGTTTCTAGCAGATTTTTAAAAAAATAATTGTCCAACCTTGGAAGCAACCAGGATGTCCTTTATTAGGTGAATGGAAAAGTAAACTGCAGTATATCAAGACATTGCAATATTATTCTGCACTTAAAATGAGGTATTGAGCTATAAAAAGACATGGAGAAACCGTAAGTGCATATTAGTAACTAAAAGAAGCCAGTCTGAAAAATGTTATTGTATGGTTCTGGAAAAGACAAAACTAGAGAGACAATAAAAAAAAAATCCTGATTACCATTAGGGAGGCAAGGAAGTCTAGGGGAAGAAGGAAGATGAATAAGGTGAGCACAACAGATTTACAGGCCAGTCAAAATACTCTGTATGGGATTATAATGACGTGTCAATATAGATTCATCCTTGATACAAAATGCATTATTCTGATGAATAATATTGATAATGGGGGAGGTTATGTATGTGTGGGGATTAAGGGAAATCTGTGTACCTCCGTCTCAATTTTGTTATAAACTTAAACCATTTAAAAAAATAAAGTCTTACTAAAGATTCCAAAACATGTAAACTTCTTTGATGACTTAATGTTAATACAGTTTGGTGAATGTATAGAGGAATATTATGATAGGAAGAGGAGAAGTAATGTCAAGAGAGAATTTTTTTTTTTTTTAAGAGAGAATTTTGTTGAAGTGGTTTTATCCTGATGGGAAGATTGATAGTTGAAGATGGAGAATTACTGGGAGTTTGAATAGTTAATAATGAAAAACTGCACAAATTATTAGTATTATTAGTACAATAATCTTTAAGAATCCAGCCATAAGTACTTAAAAGGTAATCTTAAACAAATGCAAAATAAAGACAATGATTCTTCTTATTTACTCTAATGTTTATCTTAGTAAACCCTAGGCCAAACTGTTCCTTTTTGTTCTGGAATTCAGTGGGCTGTCTCTAAGGAAAGAACAAGCATATCCTGAAGACCACCATTCATGAAATGAGAGAAATTTAGTATGCTACTCCACTACATTCTGCTTCTGAAGATGTGCTTCATACCAGTAACTGATCTCAGGGAATTGGAGGAAAATAATTGTGATTAATTAGTAAAAAAGTATGAATTCTAAACAGGCCACAAATGGAAGAGTCTTCAGAGTGGTAAGTGGTTTATATGCATTATCTCATTTAATCAACACAAAACCCTTCTGAAGTAGCTATTATTATTCCTGTCTTATTGATGTGGAAATAAAAGTTTAGGTGAATAAATGACTTGTTCAAGGTCACCAAGATTAAGCCAAGGCTAAAAGAAATGTCCTTAACTCCTGTACTACGAAACTCTTATGTCTTAATGAATGTCTTTGCCACCTCGATCTTTTAACACCAGTAATGATATATAGTAGAACCTTAATCTTAAAGGTGAGTAAGAAGAATAACCCTTTCAGTTCTATTTTTTCCTTTTTTAAAAAGATTTTTAAAATTTATTTGACACACAGATTGATCTCGAGCATACAAATAGGGGGAGCAGCAGTGGGAGAAGGAGAAACAGGTTCCTCACTGAGCAGGGAATCCAATGGAGAATGTCATTTCCTAATTTAAACCCACTGAGCAGGGAACCTGGGATCATGACCCAAACTGAAGGCAGACGCTTAACTGACTGAGCCACCCAGGCACCCCTCTTTAATATTATTATTTTTTTATTTCTCTCTCTAGCCACTCATTTTATCTTTAAGCTTTTACAGGAATGCCAGTGCAAAAACCCGACTGTCTCTTCTAACTGTACCCTTGTGCATTTTTTCAGTAATGAGCTCCAGGGTTACTTTTGTGTTAGTAGTATTGCAAGGAGTTGCATTCTCTTTATTTAAACTGGTCAACAACACAAAGATGCTTATGTGGCCATCCTGTAGCTTAATTTATGTAGGTGATGACTCAGTTTTTAATCTATACCACACTATTGGTGGGAAAGAACAGATACATTTTGCTGCAGTACACTGTAACAACTCCAGCTGTGAATGAAATCTAGAAAGTAGTATAAATATGGACAGGGTATGTAAAAGTGAGATTTTAGAGCTGTTGCATTTATTATTAATAAAAAATATAGAGGGAATATAGGAATAGAAGATAGGGAATCAAATTCCTCATAAGCATATTCTATGTTGATATTGGGGTTGCCAGGAAAATAAAATAAAATTAGTAATGGAGAAACGTGATAGTTGAGAAACAATCATTTTCAAAAAATGAGAGCGCAGTTGATAGGTTACTTCTACAGTGACAGATAATGACTAATAAGCTAAGTGTTTGTAGTGAGGAGCAGTGGTGGTGTATCCAGATGGGACAATTTTACCATTGGTACAGGGTATAAGAGAGAACACAATGCCACTTGAAAGGGCTGGAGAAGAAGCATTCTCCTTAGGAGAGAGCAAGTATTTTAGCGAAAAAGTGGAATTTTATGAGTCTTCAGTGGAGAAGGAACTCCTTTTTTTCTTTGGTAAAAAGAGGGCACTAAACTCTGTGATCTTTAGGATCCCTTTCATAAATCTATGATTCTGTGATCCTATAAGTCAGGTGACTCGCTTGTTTTTTTCCCCCCAGGGGTTATTAATTGGGTGCCCTTCCTAATGGTCATCGATGAGCCCTTCTTCTTTCTTGGACTGGATACAGTCAAGCACTAAGTCTAATCAAGCTAGTATACATCCTCGCCTGCCAAAATCCAAGTAGCTGCCACTACCACCTAAAATAGAGGCCACCTGTTGTTCTTCTCGCTACTTTTTTAGTTGATATATTCCTTGAAGCTAGAGTGGTATTTTAGGAACACACATCTGATTGTCATTTCCTAATTTAAAACCCTTTAATGAAAATTAAATCCTTAATATATGTATATACATTTTAGAGAAAGCTTTAAGTAGCATGATTGCTACCTATTTTTTAAAGATTTTTTAAAATATTTATTCATGAAAGACACAGAGAGAGAGGCAGAGACACAGGCAGGAGGAGAAGCAGGCTCCATGCAGGGAGCCCGATGTGGGACTCCATCCCTGGACCCCAGGACCACGCCCTGAGCCAAAGGCAAGACACTCAACCACTGAGCCAACCATGACTCCTGGTTGCTATCTATTTCTTTAGCCTATGTCTTGGTATTCTTCTTCTTATTTTTTTTTTTAAAGATTTCAATTTATTTGAGAAAGAGCAGGAGTAGAGGGGAGGGCAAAGGGAAAGGAAGAAGCAGGCTCCCACTGAGGATCCATCCCAGGACCCCAGGATCATGACCTGAGCTGAAGGCAGACACTTAACTGACTGAGCCACCCAGGCACCCCTTGTACCCTTCTTATTCTTGAGTCTTTGTTTATAAAAGTATTTCCCTCCTTCCTTGAATAAGTTGTAACTCTTCTTCCTTTCGTGCCTTCATATATGTTATTTTCACTTTTATAATGCCCCTATTCTCTACTCATTCTTCATTCTCAGCTTAAATACTTTTTTTTTTTTTTTTTGCATAGATCTTCTCTGATCCCCAGACCAGGTCAAGCTACATAAATAATTTTATAGTGTACCTTACCCTGTTTGTTTCATTTCTACTTTACATGTTCAATAGCTTTTAGATTGAAAATCCCGTTGACAATAGTGTCTATTTTATCTGTTGATTAAACAAATCAATAGGAGGCATGGAATTATTATAATAACATGACTGTAAGTTTGAAATGAATTGGTTTTCTAGAACTTGATTTAAGTAACACAATTGACTGTAAAAGTGAAAAATTGCCTCAGCGTCAGACAAGACACAGTGGTCCAAAACACCATTAACAAATGCAGCAAATATTTTAGATTAAAGAAATGTCCTAGTAGACCACCAATGCATTACTAGTGAATAACATAAGCAAAAGCTGCCCCTCACACACCTTGCCTATGTCCAATGGTCAGAGTGGAAGCCACCAGTGCATTGGAAATGGAGATGAGATTTTGGAGAAAATGTGCTCTGTATCACGGCACAGAAGCGTTGCTTCCTCCTTAGCTCAAGCCAGATGAGAAATGTTTTAAGAAGCCCACATGTTGCTTGAAGAGCAGAAAGGACTGGTCTTGGGATTGAATGGAAAGAAAGTAAATGAGAAGGGCTATGGATATTGATCTGAGGCAGAAGAAGAAAAAAAATTGATGTGCTTTGGGAGCTTCTTTCCTACTGAGAGTAGAGGGGAGGGTATTTGTTATTTCTTGACGATCAGGTGTCAACTGCACTGTAGAGAAAGCTGCCCAGGAGTTAATTCAAATCCTTCTCCAGAGGCTGTTCAGGGAAAGAATGTGATCACAACAAAAGGATGAACCATGCAAATCCCAAGACTAGACAAAGAACTATAAAGAGTTTAACAAAAAAAAATCACATCATCTTTTAATGGCAATGCACGAAATGTTTCTAGTATTACTTCCAAAGCCCCTATAAAGTATCTACAAGAGCATTAACTGAGTCCAGAACAGGTTAGTTTTAAAAATTCCCCAGTGACTGAGATAAGCAATGCCAAGACACAAAATCCTCTTCTCCTCATCTCTCACTCTTCAACCTGGAGGAACCAGAGGCCATAGGGAGGGAGAGAAGGGAGTAGAAGTCAAGCTGGGGAAGAGAGAGGAAGTCAATGGCTCACAACTTTCTCATCTCAGGCTTTCCACTTACAAATTGGAAGAAGGCGGACACACTTACCTTAAAAGAATTTTAATTTGTGACTGTTGTCTTCCAAGAAATGATTTATTTTAAATGAACAGAAGAATTTCTCTTTTTTTGTATATTTTTTATTGGAGTTTGATTTGCAACATATAGTATAACACCCAATGCTCATCCCGTCAAGTGCCTCCCTCAGTGCCCATCACCCAGTCACCCCATCCCTTGCCCACCTCCCCTTCCACTACCCCTTGTTTGGTTCCCAGAGTTAGGAGTCTCTCATGGTTTGTCTCCCTCTCTAATTTTTGCCACTCATTTTCTCTCCTTTCCCCTTTATTCCCTTTCACTATTTTTTATATTCCCCATATGAGTGAAACCAAATAATGATTGTCCTTCCTTCTCTAATTGACTCACTTTGGTCAAATGTGATAGATATTGAAATTCTTTTGTTCGACGTGGATGGCACAGAAGAATTTCAATGTCTATCACATTTGACCATCAGAATAAGTAGCCGGTGGTGGTGGAGGTAATGATTAAAATGAATGAATGAATGAATGAATGAATGAGTACACAAATACTAGTATAAGAACTGCTGGTGTTAAAACTCTGGGCAGAGGGATGTTTCCCCATTCATAAAAATTAGCAAAAGTAGGCAATTGCTTATCTTGCTTTATTGAGACTTTTATACTTTTGAGAATAGGTTGGTAGGTTCATCTCTCAGTTGATAAGTAAAAAAAGAATCCAACTTTGAAACAGTTTCACTCTTCCTTCCTGGGTTTTTCGGGTTGTTTTCATATCCCTAAAACGGTGAGAACTATATTCAGACTGCTTAAATCTTAGCATGACTAAAGTGTTATTTGATTTTTAAATATACAAACTCTATTTCTGACTCAATTTATATTAAACCCCAGTTGAAATTTTTTTTTTTTATTACGTGCATATTGCCAGTAAGTGATTTCCTCAGTTAGGTCTGTGGTTTAATTTAATCCTTTAGAATGCAAACCCTTTCCGAAAGAGTGCATAAAAATCTAATTAAATCACAGGGAAATGTAAAGTTAGTGAGAAAAAGAAAGAAGGAGGAAACAAATAGGAAATGAAAAGAATGGCTGGCATTCCATTTGTTTAGTTAAACCAAGTTCAGTCTTAGTCCTGTTCTTAGATAAAGCACATAGAAGACATCTTAAATTTTTTTAATCAAATTATTGCTCATGTGGACCATTAGGAAAGTCTTTAGACTATATTTTGAGGGCATGCCAGCAGAGTTAGATAATACATTATTTAAAGTTCTGAAGGCAATTATCATCTTGGCTTTACCTACTGATAGAAGCAGGTAGCTGTTTGAACAGATTTTTCTTTTCTTTTTTTCTAGGACCTTTCATTACTCGGAGCCATATTATTTTGTTGTAGCACTAAATGGAGAATAATTCCATATATGTATTTCCCAGTTTACTGTATTTCCAGGAGCTTTGGGTGCCTTCAACAAATAAAATGCAAACCCTCTTTATATTACTTAAATTTCCAGAGTTTCATATAGTGTTAGCTGTTACAGACGAGTCTGCTCACTAAGTGAATCAAAGGCATATATGCCCCTTTCCCCAATACACAAAAATCAAAGTAACCAGAATGCCCACGATTTTTATACTTTGTTAAATGAAAGCAAAATTCTAGAAGTAACGAACATTTATACATAGGTCCCAATTTCCAGAACCATTATCGGAAACATTACAGTTTTGTTTGGCTGTCATAAAAGCACATTATCCAAACCTACTGTTGATGCACAGAATTCCCCATGCCTTTTGAGATTTTTATTTGTTTCTCTCATTGTATTTGATAATAGCTTCAAGTTTAGTATGTTCTGACATGAAAGGAAAGCTTAACATAACATTGCAGCACATTATGTTACAGCAATCTGTTTTCTTGTGGTCACAAGGTCTGAGAAATGAAAGCAGTTTTCTCATTAGGAAGGCATTTTTGCAAACTGTAAAACTAAATGAAAACATTTTTGCCAATAATGCCACGTAAGAAAGTAGCACCAGATATTTGAAGAAACTCAGTTTTTTTGTCTTGATGGCAAATGGGAAACAGAACCTGTTTGTGGTCCGCCCGGTTATTTCTTTATTATCTTCAGTTATAGAATTTTTTAAATTATTTATTTATTACTGAGAGACACAGAGAGAGATTCAGAGACATAGTCAAAGGGAGAAGCAGGCTCCTTGCAGGAAGCCCGATGTGAGAATTGATCCCAGGACCACGGGATCATGACCTGAGCCAAAGGCAGATGCTCAACCACTTAGCTACCCAGGTGCCTCCAGTTATACAATTTTAGAAATAACATCTGTTTTGCTTGGTACTACAGCTTGGTAGACTATCCCCCAATTTCTCAAGTGAGAAATTTTAAGCAAGGACCCAATGTCAGGTATTTATTCAAACAATTAGGATTTCGACTTATGGGAAGGAATTATATTTTGTTTTCATTCCTAGCCTCTAGAAAATATATTCTTTCATTAACTGATGTAAAAATGACACACTGTTCAAAGTAGAAAACTGCTCTGTAAAACGCTTCTTTCAAACTGACAATATTTGTGATTATGTCACTTGTATATTGTTTCTCTTATCCCAGGAATTTGCACCAGGACCATTCTGGATGTACAGACAGGTATAATGTGTTAGAAATTTTCTATAAGGGATTTCTGAGGCAAACATCATAAATAGCTATAGATTGTAAAACTTAAAGATATTATATACTCTTGTATACCTTTGAAGTTAGAAAAGCAAAAACTGTATTGTAATTGAAGCAAAGTCTAAAAAATCATACAAACACCAAAAGAAAAGGTTATAAGTAAATTGTTTATATATAAAGATACTGACCTTATGTCACAGAGTAAGTGTTCTCAGGTGGGATAAACAGTGATGAGGAAAAGAGATATGGTCTGTGCCCTCATGCAAATCACAGATATAGTCTAATGTAGCAGTACAGCAGACACTCTTGATTGATTGACTCATTGATTGATTCATACATTCAAATAGATAACCCTTTGGGCAGGCATGGCGTGTACAAAATATAAAGACAAATTCTTGTTAATCAGTCTCTCAAATTCCATTGGAAAAGACAGGCCTGTAAACCCTATTACAATACAAGGTACAATATAATGAATGTTATTATCAGAGTTTTACATGGGTACCTTAAACAATGTCATTAACTTTCCTATTGGAAAAAATCAGATAATTTTTTCCCCCAAAGTATGTATCATTTGACAGAGACTTAAAAATATAAGTAGATCATTTTCAGATAGAGAAGAAAGGATATTTCAGGATAAGAGTCTCAATATGAATCTTAGTTTAGGGGGTTATGGGCTACATAGGCCACATGGCAGACAGTAAGTGAGAAGGGAAAGGATGACAGGAGATAAGGCTGCCTTGGGTCCACATACTAAAACATAGTGAGTGCCCTAAAAGAAGGGCAATCTCTCCCTATCTCCATTTTTGATGTAGACAGTATTTAAAAAACAATATTGCTAGATTTCATTTGAAATTTTATAAACGTTTGACCTATAGTAGGAGTTTTTTTATCTTAAAAATCTTACTATTTTTAAAAGGATTCTAGGTGACACAATGCTACATTATTTCATGTGTACAACTTAGTGATTTGGCAATTTTATTACATTATCCTATGTTCACCCATTATATTGCTATTATAGTATCATTGACTGTATTTACTTACCTCTGCTTTTTATTCCCCTGACTTACTCATGCCATAACTGGAAGCTTGCATCTCCCTCCCCCTTCAACCATGTTGCCCCAAATCCCACCCTCTTTTCCTCTGGCAACCATCAGTTTATTCTCTGTTATTTACAGTTCTGGTTCTGCTTTTTGTTTGTGTACTCATTTATTTTAGATTCCACTTATGAGTGGAATCATATGGTATTTGTCTTTTTCAGTCTGACTTATTTCACTAAGCATTATACCCTCTTGTTCCATCCGTGTTGTCTCAAATGGCATGATCTCATCTCTCATGGCTAGGTAATATGCCAGTGTGTGTGCGTACACATCACATTTTCCTTATCCATTCGAATATGGATGGACACTTAGATTGCTTCCACATCTTGGCTATTTTAAATAATGCTGAAATAAACATAGGGGAGCATGTATCTTTTTTAGTTACTGTTTTCATTTTTCCTGGCTAAATACCCAACAGTGGAAGTACTGGATCATATGGTACTTCTATTTTTAATTCCTTGAGGAACTCCCATATTGTTTTCCATAGTGGTTGTACCAATTTACATTCCTCACAACAGTCCAGCTGGAGCTTTAGCTTACGTTACTTTGCACTCCTAGCCATGAACAATGCCTATAGCACATTCTCAGGATGTTTTATTCTTTAATAGAGATACCATTTAGGACACCCTTGATAAGCAAGGCTTCAGTGTGCAGTGCTAACACTTTATGAGATGATCTGATGTGAGTCATCAAACAATCTATACATATTTGCATGTACGGGCTGAGAAATGGATGAAAGTTAGGTCTCATAACTATTTGTGAACAAAATTTGCCCAGGATACATTCAACAGAATGGTTCTGTTATTCTTTGCTCCTCCCTGGGGACATAGTAGCTAAAACATTAAAAACTATGTCTTCTAAAGAAAGAGAGGTCATGGTTAATTGGTGGATATTTATATGGTATTCTTCTTCTTATTGTTGTTGTTGTTGTCATATCTTTAAGGTTTTGAAACTGTTAGGCACATTTGACAAAGCCTAAGAATTGTAGGCATTTTTCCAAAAGCTTCCCATCTCACTTACTTAGAAGACATGCTGGTCTTTGGTAATCAGATCATTACATATGTTGGTGTCTTAATACCCAGTGTTGAGATCCTTCCCTTGCTTCAAAACCCCTACAGAATTGAAGAATTTCCTCCTCTGTTTTCTGTTAAGAAGGGAAAACAGGGACGCCTGGGTGGCTCAGTCAGTTAGGCATCTGCCTTTGGCTCATGCATGATTTCCAGGTCCCGGAATTGAGCCCCACATTGGGCTCTCTGCTCAGTGGGGTGTCCACTTCTCCCTCTGCCTCTCCGCCTTGTTCATGCTCTCTCTCTCTCTCGCGCGCGCGCTCTCTATCTCTCAAATAAATAAATGAAATCATAAAAAAATGAGGGCAAACAAGATGTTTTATCCACAGACATTCTCTGTGAACTCAACCCTATCACCTGTCTCCCTAGCAAGGTGACTTGGCTTGCTCCTTTGTAAAAGGGAAGATTGATAATAATCACATTTTTCATTCATAGCATTTCCTTCTTTATTTGGGCACTGCATTTTCAAACAGAAAAATCACAATTTACCTAGTAGCAAGATGTATGAACTATGAGCATGCTCGGCTGTTGAGCCTTCCCTTTATGTAGCATAAAAATTATATCTTGAGAGACAAAGGTCTAAATCATGCTTTTTTAGTGACAGTTTATCAAGTCTGTGATTATTCTCCAGATCAAGAATGAATTATCTAGGGAAAATGGACAAAAAGTAGCTTTGATCTAGGAGGCAGGAATGGTGTCTGTTCCACTTGCACAATGTTACAAGAAACTCCTGATCTTTAGTGTTACCTGGCTTATCTTTAAGCTTTGCTTCATTGTGGGATAAGTTAAATTCACTCTGCATCATATAGTATGATTCTCCTGCTCCACAGTCTACCTTGGAGATGAGCCATACCTAATCCATCCTCAGTATAGCAATAATACACTGAACACATTAATCATGACCTTGTGACATACCCATGAGAGATTTACAACAAACCATTTGCTCCAGTCCACTACCCTGGAGTGTCTGTGTTGGGACTTACTGCACAGGAATTGACAAAAAAGACAGCTCTGTAGTCAGGGATCCAGAGCCTAGCCACATATTATAAGGTTAAAAGTCACCTGACCTTTTATACACCTGTTCAGTCAACATGTCCAAAAGCTTAGAATCATTTTTGACACTTTATTCTCATATATTCTTATATTCACATTCCACATATAACTCACTAATGGTTGTGCCTATCTCTACTCTTCAAAATATATCTAGAACTTAATAATTTTCATTACTTCTCTGTTCTCACCTCTTTCAGGTAGCTATTATGGCTCATCTGCATTGTTTTAATAGTTTCTCAGGGTATCCTCCCTGAATATGGTGTTGCTCACCTTTGCTCTAGTCTAAATCTGGCAGCAAATTATCCTACAAAATATTAGCATGACTATGTTTATTCCTCACCTCAAGCTCTCCAAGAGCTTGCTGATTCCAAGTGGAAGTCCAAATGCTCATTGACCTACCAGCCTGATATAATTTATCCCCTTATATTCTCTCACACATTCATCTCCTCTTCCAAACTGGTTGTTCTCCTTCCCGAATGCCTGTATACCTAGAAACTCTTCTGGAACCCTCCTCCCCGGATATCAACACAACTTGTATTCACATTTTAGGTCTTTACTCACATGGTGCCATCTCGATGCTATCTTCTTTGGCTGCCTTCAGACTTGTCTGTTACATCTTGCTGCTCTACTCTTTATTCTGTCCCACCCTATCCATAATTCTGGCTTTGTTTTCCTTAGTGCTTATTGCTATTTAACATACTGTATAATTTAATAATTCACTTTTTCCTCTACCTTCACTAGAATGTAAACTCCAGAAAACATTTTTTGAAAAACTATCTCTTATTCATTGTTTGTATCCATAGTATCTATACATAGCTCCTGACACATAGAAGACATTAAATAAATATATTCTGTATAAATAGCTGAATTTAATAATCCATATCTTCATTCATTAAGAATTCTACATTGAAAATTTTGTGTAGTACAATGTTCACTTAAAATGCACTAAGAAATGAAATATATAGCACAAAATCATGTCCATAAATCATTTTTACCTATAAAACCAGAAATAAACATTTTATAGGAACAGATACAAACAGGAAGTCAAATGTATTAAACAAGCTAAATGGTTGCTTGTGGGAGGATAGGGGATGTGTACAAGTAACAGGATAACAGGATAAGTAGGAAGGGTAAACAAGGAAAAGAAGAATGTTGTAGAATTTGATGACAGTGTCTGCTCATTCCTCAGCACCTGAAAGTGTGTGTGTGTGTGTGTGTGTGTGTGTGTGTGTGTGTGTGAACAGAGAGTGGCCAGCACTAAAATTTGGCTAATGACACGTTGATGTTCAACTCCATTCTTCATTATCTGATTCTACTATAGAGTCGGCAAGACTACAAATGTTAAAAACAAAACACCTTAAACTGAACTTTTCTTGCACCTAGCGGTGGGATGTTAGATACATAAAAAGTAATGATCCATAAGTGAAAGTTCATGAGAGGACAACCCTTCCTAAAGAATAAGGAAAAGCCAAATTGGGACAGTCACTTTTGAACATTGACCTTTCTTCTTTGTGAAAAATACAGTAATAATGCCTCTAGGTATGCAGCCAGATTGCAAACCGGAGGACAAAAGCCAGACAATAAACATCATGTAGCAGAAAGATAGAAGGAGCACAGTTTTTTTTTTTTTTTCACATTCTTGGACAGCTGTACAATCACTGGATTGCTTACATGTGGAGTTCCTGTCGCATGGAAAAATAAACTCCTATCTGTGTTTTTTCTTGCCTCTATCCATCTAGTTAGTCTACCCAATATCGGTGCTTCCTATTATTAAATCTGATACTTACATCATTCACTGTCAGTTAAAATGAGGATTTATTTTGGCTCAGAGTCTTAAAAATATTATCTGCATCCATAAGATGGTGAAGGGAAGCCTGACTGAATTTACTTGAATGACTTGGATAATCAGGAAGGACAAAATATAGACAATAAGTTTAAAATGTGGAATAATATAATCAATTTTATTCCATTTTATAGCTGATGATTTATAAATATAAATAGACACTGAATAAATTTTGCAAAATTGCTTTCATGGAGAATAAATTAGGTTGGATCACTTCTCCACAGCAGACTAATATAGGCATGGATTCTTTTTGTTTTTGACAATTATAGATGCTAAAGTATTTTGAGAGCTCCAAAGTCAAGAAAATATGTACTTTTAACTATTTTGTCCCAAGTGTTTGAAAACGTAGTTACTACAAACCTACTTAATTAAACTTGTCCAATATGCCTTCATTTGCAGTTTACTTGCTTGTTATGGAAAGTGTATTTTTTTAAAAATCTGAGTTATTCCTATTATGTATAACTTAGAGCATCTTTAGAAAGGAAATGCAAATTTTATTAAGTTAGTCCAGCACAAAAGATTTAATAAGTATGTACCCTTAATATGCTCAATGTCAGCCTTTTAGTACGTTCTGAGTGCTTTGCATGTAGATGTTGATGTATGTGAATGAGTACTTGAACTGAATGTATTTGAATGTGTTTGAATGAGTAAAGACTATAATATATTTTTGACCATTAGGAGAACATAAATGGTAAGAATGATTGATTTTTATTTGTAAACTATTAAAGGAACTAATAAAGGCATATTAGACCTGTTTTCTGTTGAGTTTTCTTTTCTCTAACTGACCTATAAGCAATCCAGCCCTTATTTACAGCCTGAACAAAATTTTATATTTATTTTCATTCCATAATATTTTATAGCTATTTATTTTATTTCTGTAACTAGACTCTGAATGTTCAAAGAAAAAGGTCCTTTAGCTCATCCCTTTTTGTATCCTCATGAGAAGTTCATTAATTCATAGAACTCCAACTCATATTGAAATTGTAATTTCAATTGTAACCTGAAAAATGACTAGGAATTGGCAAGGCAAAGTGGGGGAAGGGGGATTGTGAGGAAATGGATTCCATATAAAGGTGCTTCATAACTAAAGTGTCTGGGGCAAAAGAGAACACTGCTTGTTCCAGGAAGTAGAAGTAGTAACCAAGCATGAATAGAAAGTAGAATAGGAGTTTGGAAGTGGGCTGGACAGTAGTGGATAAAGTCTTCCTTTCTCTAAGAAGCGAGATTTCCTTGGCTTGCCTTCCTTTCACCTCACTGTTCAACTTTAGTCATCTTCTGTTTATACTGGTCTGATTCTTCTTTAAGATGCTCTTAACATTTATTTCCTCCCTAATCTGCAGTTCCTTTTAAATTGGGTTACATTATAATTTCATGCTAATTTTGGGCACATGAGTCCTTGCCAAGTCTGGAAGCCCAAGTCCTAGTGTTTAGCATGATACAAGATTCCTGTCTGGTTTCCACAAATGTGGGCTGTCAGTTTAGTAATTACCCCCAATCTGCCTTTAGGTAAACAAAGAAAAGAAATGCTATCCTTTTCCTGGGGATGAGATGAGGGCAGAGAAGCTGACACCCTTCATGTGCTCTTACTAATTTACCCTGTTTACACCAGTAGGACAACAAAGTTTAGAATCAGGCTAATCAGAGCTGAAAGTCTCAGTTTTACTACTTGAAAGCTTTATAAACATGGTCAAGTTACTAATTTCTTTAAAATTTAGTTGTTTCATCTGTAACACTGGAGACATAAAACCTACATCATCGTGTTGCCATCAGGATTAAAAAATTTCCTTCTGGAAAGATTTTAGAAGAAGAAGCTCAATACATGAGAGAAATTATTGTTATTTTTTCATGAACCTTTGTTATTTTTTAAGAATTTTTATTTTTAAGTAATCTCTATACCCAACATGGGGCTCAAACTTACAACCCCAAAATCAAGAGTCACATGCTCTATCAACTAAGTCATCCAGGTGCTGCTGAACTTTTGTTATTTTTATCTTTTTTTTTTTAAAGGTAATGTACCCATATCAAATGACTATTATGAGGGGTAAAGGATAAAGATCACAAAATCACTTAAAGGGTGTCTAGGCACAGTAGACACTCCACTAACATGAATTTCTCCCTCTTATGTTCAGAGTATAAAAACGATGGTTGCATTCAAGGCTCTTCATATTTCTCATATGCCTAATTATTTTGGACTAGGGGAAATGGTATATGTAAATAAGTATACAGGAAAATGAAACTTGCCCCAAGAAATACATGGAAGGGAATACTGATGCTGCTATTAATCGTAACAGTAGATATGGCTGTAATTCTGTATTTGTCCAAACTGTTGAGTAAAATAATTTAGGATATTTAAGTCACTTGGTAACCCTGCAACTATTTGTGTGAGTTTTTGTACAAATTAGGGAAATTCAGTATATCTGGCTAATTTATTATACAATGTAATGTGTAGAGTGTTATGTTGACTGAGGACAGTTAGAAAATTGACTGAATAAAATTGCTTATTAATATTTTATCTTAAGATAGTAAAATAACAACTCAAATTTCATTGAAATTCTAAAATGTATGGAAATGTTTAGTTCTCTTCCAATGCCATAATTCCCTAAACTTTATGATTTCATCCCCAAACTACACATAGGGAACATATAGGACACCTGCCAAAACACAAAGACAAAATAATTCTCTGCTTTTTACGGAGATGATTGTTCATACAATTTGGATCATATTAAGAATATAACAATGCCAAATAAAATATCATTATCTGGAATTTTGGATATCCTCTAAATACTTAGTAATGATTCTTGATCTTTACTGTCCCTTTTCTGATATTAAAAAACCACAAAGCAATTTGTAATCACTCAATTTTGCTGTTCACTTTTCAGTAAAAACATGATAAAGAATGTGATGCAAGTTGGTTCTGAGAGGCATTTACAGATTTTCTAGTAGTATGAACTGGGCTATGATCTCTAACTGGATGCATTTGAATGTAGAAGTCATGCATTCAACATAGACATTTCTACAAATGCTAGGAGATATCCTCCAGCATATCTTTTTAATGCAGAAGTGATTTGGCATTTAATGCTATTGATGAATCCACCACTGTATTTAAAGTTAAATTTCAAAAAACACCCCCAAAATGATTTTCCAAACTTAATTTAAACTTTATTTTGGCTCAAATCCCTTCTGTTGTTGCTTCACAGACCTTGCATTTTTTTTCTTCTCTTTCTTCCTTCCTTTCTTTCTTTCTTTCTTTCTTTCTTTCTTTCTTTCTTTCTTTCTTTCTTTCTTTCTTTCTTTCTTTCTTTCTTTCTTTCTTTCTTTCTTTCTCTTTCTTTCTTCTTTCTTTTTTCTTTCTTTTGAATAGTTGCATCTTCTTAATATCCCTTCCTTGTTTAAATAAAAAATCCACCTATGGAAGTGGCAGTTCGCTTTGGATTATTAGGCTCCTTTTACTTGGCACTAACCAACTGCCCTAAACGTAAACCAAATGATTCAGTATGTTGGAGGTTAGTAGATTCAGAAAGGCATTCCTTTTAGCCATATGCATACGTTGTTCTATGCACACACCAGCAAGAAAAAGTGGAACTCACAGTATTAGGGAGGTCAACAGTCTCATTCACCTGAATCTCTGAAAGCTGGAGATGGATTTATGGAAATGAGAGTCCTTTTTTAGAAAAAAAAAAAGTGAGAAGGGGAACAGGGGCTGTTTAATTTGAGTTGAATAAAAGTAGGAAAAAAAGTTGCATTTGGTTGGGTATTATATTTAGGTTGAACTGACATCTGGTTCTAATTTGCTTTCCAAGCTGAATTTTTTTCCACCTCATACTGATCCAAAGTTGCCATTTTAAAATTTTGCATTTTTAAAAACAATTATATCATTTAGAAGATAAAATGCTACTGCAGATTTCTGCACACTAGAGGGCACTAAAATATCCTAAGATAAAATGTGCTTAAGGTTTTAGCTTAGCCGACTTTTGAGGAAATAGTTATCATAATTTTTCAATCTTTTAAAGAAACACAGGGACAATAGTAAAATTAACACAACATTATAAATATTGGCTTTGAAAAAATAAGATCACAATATTATTTTTTAAAGTGACAACTGCATCAGATTTTCCTAGGAAGGAATGCTGAGTCTCAGGATATTTGATATGAACCTCTCAAACCCCTTCCTATAATTAATCTTTTTTTTTCTGAAGTACTAATTGCCAAACCGATTTTTTTGTAAGATTTTATTTATTTTAGAGAGAGAGCATATGTAAGCAGGGAAAGGGGCAGAAGGGAGGAAGAGGGGAAGGGAGAAAATCTCTAGCAGATTCTGTGCGGAGTGCAGAGCTTGACATGGGGCTTAATCTCAGGATCCTGAGATCATGACCTGAGCCAAAAATCAAGAGTCGGACCCTTAACTGAGCCACTCAAGTGCCTCACCAAACAAAATTGTAATAGATTTTTCCACTGATCTATAACGATAACTTTTACAGTCGTTTTGGTATAATCATATCAATAATGCTATTGAATGCTCAACAATCTACCATTTTTAGGGCTGAGGAACTGAGGAACACTGGCCCTTTTTTTTTTTTTTTCTTTTTGGCAGGATGGCTCACATTCAGAGCCAGTATATATATATATATATATAAATATCCACATAGTAATGGCAGATCCTGGATGCATTAAATGTTGTATTTTGAGTATTCAACTTTCTTTTCCTTAGTTTTCCACCCCTTGTTTTCTGTGTCAGGTATATTCTCAAACGTCAGAGGCAGCACACTGTGGTGTTCAGTTTGTATCCTGGAGCCTAGCTGTCTGGGAAGAATCTTAGAGCCACCCTTGACTGGTGGTATGAGTTTCAGTGAGTTGCCTCACTTCCCTGTGGCCCAATTTCCTCACCTGTAAAATAATAGTAGAGGTAGTATCTTGGGAATGAAATGAAATTATTCATCTAAGAAGTTTAAACCTGTACTTGAATGGCAGTAGACAAGTGTTTCTTAAATATTTAGTGAATAAGACAATTGAATTAGTGATATGTTGAGTTATTTGTGACATTTGGAGAAATGGCATTTTATATTTTTCGATTTTATACTCCTCCTTGCACTACAATCCCGCTGCAATGGTTGGATAGCAGAGTACTGAAATAAGCATGGCAAAGTCAGAGCCTAAGCACCACTTGGCTCTGCTTTTTTTATTGTAAACACATTTCCAAAAGTGCTTAAAAGCCCTGGATTCTTTAATCATTCTTAATGTTATCTTTTGACATCTCGCTTACACCCTGGGTTTCACCAGTTAATCATTTGATTATATACCATACAAATATAGAATCAACCCAATATATCAGAATAAAAGTAAACTTCTCAAGTCTTCCAATCTGCCTTGTTGGCACCTATTTTATACAGTACTTGACACAGGTTGCTTTTAGTCCCTTAGTTGAAATTACGTGTATGCGTGTGTGTATTTCTATGTTTCCTATGAACTCCAGACATTTATAACCAAAGGTTGAAATGAGTGAGGGTTCTTTTTTAATATTGATTTTTTTGTAGTGTGTGTGTATGTGTGTGTGTGCACGCATGCACACGTCTATGCACACATGTGCGACAGTTTTGAATTTCTTATTTGTTTTACTTCTGCTGTCTGGATTCAGCTCAAATTTAAAAAAAAAATGAAACTGTGGCATTTCATTTAACACAGCTCTATGGTAGATGCTATGGAGAACACAGATGAACAAGACCTGCAGGCCACATGATACTTAGGCAGAAAGACATATGTATACACGATTTTAACTCAGGACAATATGCATTATTACATCTAATAGAAGCCAAAATGAGCTATGGGGATATCAAGATAGGAGAATTATTCTTTTTTTGTTTGTTTTTTAAGATTTTATTTATTCATGAGAGACACACAGAGAGAGAGAGACAGACAGAGAGACAGAGAGACAGGCAGAGGGAGAAGCAGGCTCCCCGCAAGAAGCCTGATGTGGGACTTGATCCCGGATCCCAGGATCATGCCCTGGACCGAAGGCAGATGTTCAACCGCTTAGCCACCGAGGCATCCCGATAGGAGAATTATTCTTATAGGTAATATTTAATTACTGAGATGGACTTTAGACACAGAGAAGACAATAATTCCTGCCAAAGGAACCAACTTGGTTAAAGGTAAAGAAATGGAGAAATGTATGACAGATTTCTGGTATAATATAGTAATACCAGTAATAACTAATCAAATACAATCAGGCAGTGCCCTAAGCAGATTCCATCTGCTAACACAGTTAATCCACATCAACTCTGTAGACACTCATCATCTTAGTTTTATGTGGAAGAAAATTGAGCTATTCAGAATTATTTCCAGTATATCAGATTTTCTGATGTTTATGATGCTGGAGGGAAGAGAGAATTCTATGAGGTGTAATGAGAGATAAATTTTGAAAAGACATACATAAGAAGTTATACTACAGACCATTTTAATGCCTTTTTATAATATATTCACTTTAATTCTCCAGCATCCTCCCCTGTGCACTGCCTTTGATTTTACTCCATAATCCTGTTTTACTGAACATCTTCCAATTCCTCCGATGACCCTTTTTACTCTTAGTTTTGGATGTTTAGAATTGTTGTTTCCTTTACCTGGAACACTTTCTTCCCATGGACACCAGCATATGCCTTTGTCATTAATCTAGTCTCCCTTTAGACGTCACTTTCTCTGGGAAGCTATTCCCAGTATTCCCTCTCACTTTCTGAACTATAAAATATGGCTTGGCTCTGAGCTGGCGCAGCATTCTCCAATCTCCTTCCATGGAAACTACTACATCTTTGGTGCAATGACATGGTAAATACTTTCCTCCCTGAACTTAAAAATCCCAGAGGACAAAGACCTGATCCAATTTATCCATTATGGTAGCCCCTGTGTAAACACACTTATATATGAGTAAGTCTTGAATAAATATTTTTGAATAAAGGCTTTTTGAGATAGTGATAGGTACAGACTTCCATTATACAAGGATAATTTTCTTGGTATGAAGGAAGAAAGGACTTGAGTTGACAAAAATACAAAATAGAGGGTGAGCGTATTAGAGCAGGGCCGCTTAAAAAATTATACATGTGGAAAAAAGTGTGTTTGAGTAGTAGGTACTAGGGATATATTAGGCATTTTCATCTATTGCTTTTGTGCCCAGAATCCATTTGTCTTTATTTTGGTTGTTGTGCTTGATTTTCCTTTGAACAACCATTTTTCAGGGATATACATACAAGTGACTAAAGGTCAATGAGAATTCACCAAGCTGAAAGAATATAATCCATCTGTTAATAGACATTTTCCTTACCCTATAGGTAGAAATGGCCTAAAGATATTTTCCCAAACAAGACAAAGCTGAATCAAGGCCTGATGCCCTTCTGACTTCACTTAATTTCTGGAACCAGCAATATCCAAAATCAAATCCAAATCCCCCTTTTGACTTACTTATTATATGAGTTAGCAAATATCCTTTTCTTTTTTGCTTAAAATAATGTGATTTGTTTTTTTTTCTCACTCATAATCAGTAAGCGTCTGCCTAAGGTGACCTAAAGATGGTGAGGTATAGAGAAATGACAATTTAGTCTCTAAAATAAGAAGGAAGAGGCACCTGGTGGCTCAATTGGTTAAGTGTCTGCTTTGGCTCTCAGGTCATGATCTGAGGGTCCTGGGATGGAGCTGGCTTCTGGTTGCCTGTTCAGCAGGGAGTCTCCTCCCTCTCCCTCTGCAGGGGTTACCCCTGCTTGTTCTCCTTGGCTCTCACTCTCTTCCTCTCTCTCTCTGTGTCAAATGAGAAAAAAATCTTAAAAAAACCCAAACAAGTAAACAAATAAATAAAAATTAAAAAATAAAATAAGGGGATCCCTGGGTGGCGCAGCGGTTTAGCGCCTGCCTTTGGCCCAGGGCGCGATCCTGGAGACCCGGGATCGAATCCCACATCGGGCTCCCAGTGCATGGAGCCTGCTTCTCCCTCTGCCTGTGTCTCTGCCTCTCTCTCTCTCTCTCTCTCTCTCTCTGTGTGTGTGTGTGACTAATAAATAAATAAAAAAAAAATAAAATAAAATAAAATAAGGAAAACATGAATGACAATAAGAAAAATTTTTGAGAACTCATGTATAATTATATTTTACAATGTTATGCTTAGCATAATGCAATTTTAATAGACTTTAATAAAATTCATCAGAAGTACTTTTAGTTTTAAAATACATATTAATTTCATGTCAATTTTTTATATTAGAAAGCTGCATTTCCTAGATATCTAAAAACTGACTCTTTCCTACCATTGCTTTAGCCAATTATATTTTTATCAATTTACTATTTTTGTCTTAACATTAATTCTGTATTTTATTTATATAGAACTTTATTACATCTTAACAATTGCATTAAATTGTATATTGTAGTTTACATTTTTAATTTCATTTTTCCTTTTCAAAAATATTATTTATTTATTTATTTATTTATTTATTTATTTATTTATTTTAGACAGAGTGCAAGCGAGGTGGGCAGAGGGAGAAGGGGAGAGAGAATCTTAAGCAGGCTCTATGCTCACCTTAGAGTCAGATGCGGTGTTTGATCTCAGGACTCTGATATGATCCCAGCCAAAATCAAGAGTTGGATGCTTAAATGACTGAGCCACCCAGGCACCCCTGTAGTTGTAATTTCTTGATAATCTATGTAAATTGTTGAGCTTACTTAATCACCTCCATGAACACTGCTAAGTACTTTTAGTTTTCCTTTTGGTATAATTTCCATTTAGAAAAAATGTGTACACATACACTTTCTTGACCCCATATTTAAAGATAAGAATTGTCATAAATAACAAGTCGTTTCTTAAATAAGTGTATTCTTCTTAGCTTTAAGTTCCCTTTAAATATTTCTACAAATGATCATTTTCTTTAGACCAAAATAAATAAATTGTATATCTCTATCATCTTGCATTTATGAAGATGTAGAAATTCCTCCACTGAGCTCTCCCAAGTTGACAGGAAGCAATGCTACTCACACTTTGATGACATACTATGCAGAAATCTCATATACAAAAATTAAGATTTTATTTTTCCTCAGGAAGCAAATCTGAAAATGTTTCTAGGGATGTGATTAAAAGCAAGATACTTTTAGAGTTGAAATAGTTTAACACAATTAGCACTTATAAGTAGTTTTGACTACATTTTGTCTCTGAAAATGATTTTGCTTATAAATATTGTTGCTTACATAAGAGCTATGCATACATAGATTACAAGCATAATATTATGAAGCAGAGTACTATAACTATTACTCATGAGATACCTAGTCAATCTGAGAACTAAAATATAGTGATTTGAGTTTACTAATCTTTCCCTCTCATAACCTTTCTTTTTTTTTTTCTCTCATAACCTTTCTTTTATTTCCTCTCTCTCAGAGATATCAATGATTTTAAGAATAGGTTTTTCGTGAGAAAACAGTGAAATTTGTAATTTTTATAGTATTTCTTCGTACAAACTTGTTCATGATGGAAAAAGACAGATTGTAGTGAATTCATCTTTAATAAAAATACAGCTAGAATGATTTTTATTTACCGGTACACAACATTTTTTAAACAATAGAAAATTCAGGTTCATATTTCCTTATGTATTGAATTAACTCTGGATTTTGTAATAGTACAACAACAAAACAATGATTTCCTGTTGAATTTTAAAAATCTCATAAAATTTGAACTATTGGAACAATTATTACTTTTATAATGTATGTTGCTTATGGTTTTTCTTTGGCAAATTCAATAGGTATCCAATTCCTAGTTTAGTGCAAATAACATTTCTCCCTAAATTTTAGAAATTTCTGAATGTATAAACTGATTGAATTTAAATGTAGTCCTAGATTTTTAACCTAACAATATGTTCTCTTTTGGCTGCCAAAGTAACTCAAAGGAACCATTCTGATTTGACAGTTAAGAGTTCAAATGCAATGAATCTAAAAAGAAATCTGCAAAATGTATAAAACCTGAAAATAACATGGAGTTTTTTGGCTCTGATTTTCACTTTAGGATTATTCATGTCACTCTCATGAAATTTTTGAAGAATGTGATAGTCCTTAAAGCATGTCTTTATTATTTTCCAGTCATATGGATTATGAAAAATTCTTGGTTGATTACTCCCAAGTCATCAAGGAGCAATGTTATTCAATTACATGATAACATCATTTCATTCATTCAGTTAACAAATATTTTATTTAAAAATATTTATTGAGTCCATACTCTGTACCTGGTTCTATTCCAGGCTCTGGCAATTTAGCAGTGAACAAGATAAATGTAGTGCCCCATGAGAATCAACAAATCAAACTGACCATTATTTTAAAAATTCAGTATTAAAAAAGTAACGTAAATTCCAAATAGAAAATATCATTTTTCCTTCAAATTTTCATTTGAATGATTGGTATTTTATAGACAAAGTCTAAAATTACTTCCATTAAAGGCCAATGACTACTTGGAATTATTAAGTCATTTACTGGGCAATGAATTTCAGAAGTAGCCATGGCTTTTAGGATATTTAAGAAATAAGTATAGGGCAGAAACTGTCCAATTCAAGATTTGTGAATTAATACAGGCTTAATTCTGAAAACATGAGTCTTTATTAAGGTAATCTGAGATCCTGACTAGGGGATAATATTAATCAACTGAAATATTAATATCATAAATCTATTTTCTTATCTATGTGGTAGAATTATATTTTTTTTCCTTCTAGAGTTGATATTAAGGGGAATTTTATTTTCTACACTTTTTTAAAAGGATATATAATTATGTTATATAGAACATAATTGAAGATAAGTATATTTTAATATTCACTTCTACTTCATATCCTTGTTATTATAATTTTTATGAGTTCTTATAGAGGCAAATGCATATTATCATCCGGTCATGTCTATAACTCTACTTTCCACTGGAATGGTGGTTGTCTAAACAGAAGGATCCTTACTATGTTACTGGACAACACTTCCACGTAGTTTAAAATGATAAGAACTGGACAGGGTGCAATGGACTATTGAGATTTAATTTGTTGATGCTCAACTCATTGTTCCACTACTGATAAAATTTGGCCAAAGGGATCCAAATAGAATTTTTTTTTCAGTTGGGAAATGAATGTTAGCCTAATAGTTCAGAAATACACAGCAGATAAATACATTAGTTAATTGTTATTGCATAATTCCTGCGTATGGATGGTTTGGTTAATTGATAAGCATTAAGAAAGTTATTAGAAAACAAAAAAATATGTATATATCATAGATCCTAAAAATAGTCATAATCCTTCACTCTCTTTGTCTTTACTCCCTTTGTCATGTAAGTATGGAGCCCTTATAAAGTAGGCAGAACTTTTCCCACACTGTGAAGTTGACCTGACCTTGGAACTTGTTTGATTGACAGAATGCTATGAACACAGATGCTACAGAGTGGATTCCCACTCTATTATCTCAAAGGTTGTGTGTGTTTTTGTTGACTCTGTTGTGTTTCTACCACTACCACCATGTGAACATGGTCAGGCTATCCTGCTGCAGGATGAGAGATAAATGGAGCAGAGCTGACTCACTTTAGTCATCCCAGCAGATTTCAGTAGCTATCTAATATGTGAGGCCAAAGCACTGCTTAGCCAATGACTGCAGATGAGTAAGAAATACACATGTAGTATTCCACAAGAGCTCTGTGATGATTTGTTATGCATGATTATTGTAGCCTAAGATGATTGATTAAAAAATTATCTAAAATAGTTTCAAGATCTACCTTACATTTTTCGAGGGTTAAAATGTGAATAAATTAATTATTGTAGAATGTTCATAAAATTGATCTTCTAGGTTCTGAATTGTAAGGATTTCATGTTGTTAGTTCCATTTTCATTATATACCTCAAAGATTCACACTTAAATAACTTAGCAATAACTCATAGTAAAAGGTGAAATGAATTAATTATATGAGAAAAAAATAAAAATCTATAAAAACTTAGACAATATTTTCTATGAACATAATTTTCCATGTTTGAAACAAAAAATGGTGCTGCTGAAACCCAGAACAATTAATCCTTAATTTGCATTTACTTTTACTAAAATGTTAATAGGTTAAGTCTTTTTGTTTTTGTTTTTTGTTTTTTAATGTAAGCTCTAAGCCCAGCATGGGGCTTGAAATCATGACCCAAAATTCAGGAATCTCATGCTCTCTGAACTGAACTAGGCATGTGCCCCACTTAAAGTGCGTTTTAAGAAGATTTCCTTTAGTTAGAAGAAATCTGGTTCTGCTGTATTTTTTATAGATTTTCTTCAAAAATTAAAAAAAAATCACAAGTGCAACTATCATGAAAATTAACTAAATTTAGTTTACTTCATCCATATATAAGTAAGATAAACATGTAACTACAGAGACAGTCAAATGAGAGAACAAAATGGCCTAAAATGTATGGGATATAATGCAATTAATTGTATGAACCAATATTAATGAGGGTTCCATATCCACACAGCTCTTAAATTTTGGATTCAGCCTTCTCAATGTCATATTAAATACGTAATTACTAACCATGTTCTTATGTTTCATTTAAATATTCACAATCTTATCTTTTGGAAGTCCTTCCTTTAAGCCCTCAACCACAAATTGATGACAGAGTTAATTAGTGTTAATTCCTATAATTTTTATGGTGGGAAACCATAAAAATGAACTTTTCATTTAGTTCAACTGATTGCAGAAATAACATTATCCCATCAAAAAACTCAGCAGTAATTAAGTTTCAAAGCTCACTGGAGAAATGGTTCCATCCAATTCAAATTCTCTTCCAGGCCATTATTTTTGTGAGATGCTCAAGGGTTGATGCTAGTTTGGTAATGAAAATAGCTGATGAAAAAACGCTATACTTTAAAAAATCTACTAGTGAAAACTATTTTCTCTTTTTATCTCTCATCAATTTATCATACTCCTTTGACTGTGAATATGTTTTTGTTTTTCTCCCTTTTAAAAATAACTATCTCATATGTATTTTTTCCCAGCTCTTCTAAGGTCTTTGCCAATATCTGCATTTCTTCGCAGTAATCCCCTCTGACAATTGCTTGTTTTCCCATTGGAGTGTGCTGGATATCTATGCTTTGCTCTACTGCCTTAAGTATAATGTAGACTAGTTCAAAAACTATGTCATTTTTCTTTGTATGTTAGCAAAAGCAAAAAAAAATTAATATCAATGGTAATGCCTTGACTTTAGAATAACAATTATTTGTATTGATTATTTCAAAATTATTAGCTAATTTAAACAAAGCTTTTTCAATATCTTAATTACAGTCACATGTCATAGGGTACTTAGATCTATAATGATAGTAATAAAAGCTTTCATTTATGATTTGCTTCATCTATTTCAGCAAAAGTGTTAATTCAATTATCCAAAAAGTTGGTCTAAAGGGATTATCCTTATTTTAGGAATGTGGCAGTTGAGGCTTACAAAGAAAGAGCGACTTTCCAAAAGTTGTGGAGCTATTATTAAGTAGTAGAGCCAGAGTGTCACCAAAGTGTATCTCTTCTAGATCCTATTTGTAATGTAGTCGGTCACCACTGAGTTTCCAACATATTGCTTTTTCTGATAAATTTCAACTTCATCTCCACACCCTTTCCTCCATCATTAGCATGTATGTTTATGTTTTTCTAATAAATTTATCTTATTAATTAGTATCAGTCTTTATTTCTGAAGCTCTCTTAGTGTAATATAGCAACAACTTCGATTTTAAGACTATCAAAAACCAATGTGATGTTTGAGAATGGCAATATTCACTGGAAATAGTTCAGCTGGACATTGTAAAATGATGTTAAGGAAAAGATTTGATTATGAATATTTTCAAGATGCAGAAGGATATCTTTGGATGCTGACATTAAAAAAATCCCCACACAATAAACACAGTACCATTCAAATGACTAGTGTTTAGTTTTCAAATTAATGACTTCCATGCCAGAATAGATCTACAAAATTGCTTGGCTTACTTTAATAAAATTGAACCAGAAATCAAAATGTTTGCTCTACTCCTGGTTTCATCATGAACTTGATTTTGGGAATGTCATTTGATGTTCTCAGAGCCTCAGGATCCCCATCTATAATATAGAGGTTGTTATAATCTCTGTACCTAATTAGCTATCACAACAATGCAATCTATTCAGATCAACGTGGTAACATAATGTGATTATCTACCATGTGCAAGGTTTAAGAACTATATAAATGAAGAGACCTCTCTTCTTATTTTCAGGACTTTGCTACTTCTTGTTAGAAGTAGATATTGAAATATATAAATGATTTGGTAAGTGCAATAGTATGTTCAAGGTATAGAAAATAAAGTAATTGACTACATTTATTTAGGCAATTTGAAACTTCCATAAAATGAGTGGCTGACTAACCCTCAAATCTGTTACAGGTCCCATTCTTTCTTGTAGCCGTGATTGGCCAGGTTAGCAACTGTGACTTGTGCAGTTTCCTCACTTGAGCAGAAAAATAAATAAATAAACAAACGAACAAACAAACAAATAAATAAATAAATAAAACCCCTGCTGCCTTGGATTTCAGCGCCTTTTTCCTCTTTCTAGAATTCAGACAATTTGCATCTCAGCTTGGACCATGCAGAAGAGTCTGATGTCTAGTGAATAGCATGGCAAATGAAAGAGGGATCCTGGATCCCAGAATGACTTCATGGAGCACAGCTGCCTCTTGTCTCTTTGCTTTAACTACCCTAGCTTATCCTTCACCTCAATTGATACAAATTTTGAACTATCTCACATTACCGGATGGCAAATGAAGAGAAGCAGAGTAATTGGAATTGAGGTTGAGAAGGTAGTAAGAAACCAGATCTTTAATAGGCTTAAATTAGCTCATTAAAATTATTTTGAAGAGCAATAAGATCAAAGAAAAAAATGATTTGACTATGAAAGAAAAATGTATTGTTAAATTTTTATTGTCTTGTATTATTTTAGCACACAGTAAGCTGTCAGTGTGGGGTTCTTCTGTGGGTGGATAAATCAGTCCCAGCTATCAGTCAGGTAGTGACAATTTGCAAAGTTTCACTCAAGTGAGATCAGAGTTCAACCTCTCCTCTTCATCTCCTCCTACATTATCAATTTTCTTTATGGCCCTCTGGAAATAATCAAAATTAAAAGATACCAAGCAGGGCAGGGGGTATGCCTAACTTGTAGATGCATAGACCTATTTGCAATAAAGTATATTTTCCTTCCTCCTTGCATCGGCAATTTCTCTTTGCATTATATATATAAACTTAAATATTAGTTTCTAGGGAAAGGTGGCCAACCATCCTAGTTTGCCCAAGATGAAAACTTTCTCCAGATGCATGTTTTTCAATGCTAAAACCAGGAAAATTCTGGAGAAGATGGGAGGAATTATTCACCTTATTCTGAGGGGAGACAGAGAGAAAGAGGAAGCGATCCATGAGATGAATGAGAGCCATTAGCACCGGGGACATTTACATTCATAATAATCTCATTTTTAAGTATATTTCAGTTATGAAGTCCTGTTTACCCTTCTATTCTCAGCTTTGTGACACTGAGGCTGGGTCTCTCAAAAATTACTTTTTTGCTTTATCAGTAGACTTCCTCGGTCACTAGGAGGACTTGGAGGGAGAGGGGCTTTGGAAGCAGGAAGAAGAGAAAGGGACTTTCTCCTTCCTATTTATTGCTGTCCCTGTCACCATAGCCCACACAGTAGCACTTCACTTGGGCAACAAACAGGTTTTCTGACACTTAACATGAGCCTCAAAATGGCCCCTCCTGGTTTGTCAGAAGCTGGACAATGCTACCCCTCTCAGCAAATTTAGCTCAACTTCCAAGCATCCTTCGGAGCTCTTGAGTTAGCATCAGCCAGGCCAGGCAACAACCTCTCCTCAGAGGTATGAGTGCCAGTTTGTCTGGCCCCTCCCCTAAGCTTCTAGATTTTGATAATACAGCTTCCTATGTCTGGCAGCTGTTTCCTGCTGTTAAACTACCATTATGTTCTCTCAATGTTCCTTTTTGCTTTTTCAGCTCTCCAAATGCAGAGCCAATTCACTATATAAAATTCTGTTTAAATATGAAATATAATTGCCATTTCTGTGCTCAAGCCTTGATTGATGCAAGCAGTAATTTAAAATTAAAATAAAAACCTCCTATAAGAAATATTAAAAGATCTGTTAGCAAAAAATAAATGTAAAAGTTACCTACCAATTAGTTTTTAGTTAAGATTGTTTATCAGGTTTCCTACAAATATGATCATGATTTCCTACTAAATAACTAACCAACTAGGTCCTAATTTAGGAAAGTTCACATCACTTTAAAATTTCACCAGATATTTGAATAAGGAACAAAACTAAATTTATGAAAATCCTTCTATCTGATTAATATAAATATAATTTGCTTATTCCTTAGAAAATATAAGAACATACTTGCACAACTTTTATTCTCTTTATAAAAATGAACAGTTTCTCTAAAGCACATTTAAGTTTTATAGCTTACTATTTGTTGTATAAATAAAAAGGAAGCAAAGTTAGAAAAATCACATAAGGCATTATTTAGTTTTTATCCTATTAAAAAACAAATCAGGGATGCCTGGGTGGCTCTGCGTTGAGCGTGTGCCTTCGGCTTAGAGTGTGATCCACGAGTCTGGGGGATTGAGTCCCGCATCGGGCTCCCCTTCAGGGAGCCTGCTTCTCCTTCCGCCTGTTTCTCTGCCTCTCTCTGTGTGTCTCTCATGAATAAACAAATAATCTTAAAAAAAAACACAAATAAATCATGATTCCCTGTTAAAAATATATGTATTTATATACTCATATGTTAATATTTTATACTTTTTAAAATAAGCATCTCTAAATGTTTGTTAACATGGAAGATTTGCTATTCTAGGCACAGTTGTAAATCCTTGGATTATAAATTAATTTAAAATTTAATTATTCTTCTGAGGTAGGATTTTTGTTACTTCCATTTTACAAATAAGGAAATGGTGGCACAAAGAAGTTGCATTATTTACCAGGTCACATAGATTGTTGAAGTTAGTAGCCAAACCTATGCAGCCTGGTTCCTATTAATGGATGCTCTAAATCATTCCAATATGTGGCTTCTCATCCAAGTGAATACCCTGAGAAGTCATCTATGTCTGGACATAAGGAAGAGCATAACCTAAAACACTCATCATTTTGAAGAATAGGTAAGCAAGAACAAATACAACAAAATATTATTAACCTTCTGAAAGACATAGACAATTTTTGTTTTAACTTAATATTTCTCTTTATATGACAGAAACATTTTTATTTTCTATCTCTAATTCTATTGTTTTGCTACAGAAGAAAATAAATCCTACTGACTAGGGTGTAGATCTGCCTATGAATCTAGTATATATTATAGTTTGAAATTAAAGGGATGTCTTCATGTGATTTCTTCCATGAATGACTTCGATTCACTAGGCAGCAGAAAGTCTTGAGAGAATTGTTTTTCAAGAAAAATAACTTTTGACTGGTTTCTACTGCCAATAAAACAAACATATAGCAGAAATATAAATTCCTTGGTAAGAATAATAAGGCTACATTCTTAAGATGTGTTCTATTATATAATACTTAATAGATTTTAGACTGGGAAACAGAAATGAAAAAGTTCTAATTTTATTAAGGACTTTTGACTTTATGTGCTATGCTTAAAAGAACTATGAGATCTCATTAATAATTAGAACTGCCAAACAGAACTTTCTATAATGACAGAAATCCTCTCTATCTTCAGATGTGGCTACTGAGCATCAGAAGTATGGCTCATGCAACTGAGGATCTGAATTTTTTTTTATTTAATCTTATTGTAAATATAGATAGCCATGGCTGCAGGTGGCTATAACACTTCAGTCTTGAAGGGCTTATTTGTGGGTAGAAAATACAAGTCATAATAGGGAAGATGGCAGGAAATTTTGGGAGTCCACTAATCTCAAACAAAATTTTATATCCTAAGTCTTCTGAAAATGAATGCTGGTTGAAATAAAAACCTAAGAAGCTCTTATATTCAGGGATTATTCAAACTTCACTCTATATATCTCATCTGTTTATTTATTTCCTTTAAAATAGCCCTTTTAAATAAATCCATAATAGTAAATAAACTGTTTCTCTGGGTTCTATGAGATGTTTTAAGAAATTATCAAAACTGAGGAGGGGCTCATAGGAACCTCTGATAAGTAGCTAGGTTGGACAGAAGTTGTGGGTAAACTGGGACTTACTACTTGCAATTGGCATCTGGGGGAAAGCAGTCTTAGGGGACAGGGCCCTTAACTTGTGAGGTCTGTGCTCACTCCAGGCAGTTTCAGAATTAAGTTATAGGACATCCAGTCAGTGTCTGCCAAGAAACGGAAAATTGCTTTAGTATAGAACAATTCATACATCTCGTGTTAGAATTGTTGTGAGTGAAGAAAGAAATAAGTTTGCTTTTATAAAACAGAGATGATAAACTGTGAAACTCATAAGTGAACTCATAAGTTTCTTTCAGTCTATATGAACTGCCTCCCAGGACATCAAATTCCATAAGATTAGGGATAGAACACTTGAGATCGACACGAAGTTGTCTCTATGGTGGTTCACCAGAGATAGATCAAGAACCCACACACAAGGAGAATTCAATGAGCTGTTGCATTCTGGAGGACAGAACTAAATGAGTTCTGCCTCATAATAAGGAAAAGATCATCAACCACATTTAATTGAGCACTTAAGTTATTTTAGCTTTTTAGAAACGTTTCTGGATTGAATAAAAGCAGTCATTTTCCAGGTGATCCAGAGGGCTTACTATCCCAAGATGCAGTATTCTCAAAGTGACAAAGGCATTTATGTTTAACTTGTAAGAATGTCCAGGAGTGATATGTTGGACCTGGCATATACTGGCCTACAAGACATGATTATTCAATCTCAGGATTTTTACAACTTGGTCAAAGAATATTGGTAATTTGCAGTTGGCAATGTTGGCAGAACTTACACCATGGAAAACAGCACATGTTACAGATAACCAGCCTCCTCAATCTTTGAAAAGCCAGTTGTTAAATATTTATCAGGATATCCATTGCCCTTGACAGCCTGTGATTGGTGAGTTACCAAAGTCTAATATCACCTTTACTGTATCATCCATCTCCTGCTCCAGCTGGTGATTTCATTCTATCCTTACGATTTATTTGCCTCTGTAAATTCTCTTCCCTACTTCTTCCCTGCTCTACCAACAAAAATCTTACTTAGAATTTGCCAGAAATTTTCCCCAGCTACATTAGTTTATGGTTTTTACTATCTTCTGTTATTTCTTCTAATCCTAGTTAGTATAATGCAGCTTTTCATGTAATCCATTTCACTTGGTTTCATGTATGTTAATCTCTTTTTCCAAATAAATAGAAATCATATTTATTTTTATTTTGTATATTTCACAGCACCGAGGATAGATTTGTGGGTCTTATTTAGTGCTTGACTAAGAAATTTGGAATATAGGGGATACACTGAGAGACTCTGAAGATTTTTTATTTTATTTAATCAATTTTTATTCATTTTAACCTGCCAATATTTAATATCCCAATATCTAGCAAATATATAGCAAGTCCAGCTCTCTGCTTCCTCCTCTTCTTTATCCATTCTTGTGGAGAGAAACACACACATACACCCACTGGTCACTAAAAGTATGGAGTCTCTAAGGCTTCCTGCTTGTTCTACTATATTTCTCTTGTTCATTTCTTCCACTTCAATACCTCTTAGGTATTGTATATTTAACATGTCCAAAAATAGGCTTCTAATCTTCATCGTCAGAATTGAATCCCACAAAACCATCTTTATCAAAGTTAATAGTAACTTCATTGTATCAGACAGCTTTTGCTCTGTAAACCTCACCCCGCCCCTCCATTTTAGTAGCTAAAAACAGAAATCAATTATTTAGCTAACATTTATGTGGGTTAGGAGTTTGGGCTAGAATCAGGTGGATAATTATTCTACTACTCCAAGCTGGGCTTAGTTATGCATTGGAGGTTAATGACCAATCAGCTGGATTGGTTCTGCTTTGAGGGATTGACTGGCTATTATCAGAGACAACCAGGGTGATTGGGCTGTGTGCTTTTAATCATCTGGACTCCTGTTTGAGCCTATTTGTATGGAGGCTCAGGGTTTCAGGTGAGCAAGAGGGTTAGCCCCAATATGCAAGCACTTTTAAAGTCTTACAAATTACTGTTACATTGACTAAAGCAAGTCATATGGCCAAGTACAGATTTAGCATAGGAGTATTGAAAGAAATGTCCTTGTATTCAAAATATGCTGATAAAGGAATGTGAGAACAAACTGGATTTATTGGCCCAGTTAATCCACTTCTTCAGTCCTTTATCGATTCAGGCAAAATCACAGAATCATCCCTGTGCCTCTTTGTCTCCTATCCCACATCTATTCAAGAAGGAAATGTGATGGGTTTTACTTTTAAAATATAGCCAGAACCCATTTCTACCCCCAGCACTGCTTCCCCATGGTCTGAATCATTGCCATCTCTTATCTAGTTTGTTACATGTTCAAACTAGCCTTCCTTCTCCTACCTAATCCCAAGTCAATCTGTTCTCAATATTACAGCTAAAATGATTCTTTAAAATGCAAATCAACAAGATTAAATATAAATAAATAAATAAAATGTAAATCAATGTAAATCAGATCATGCTGCTCCTTAAAGCCCTCTGATGATTTCCTATTTGTTGAAAGCTAAATATGTGAACAGACCTGCATTCCCTATAAATTCTCATGCACTGATTCTCCTACTACATCCCTTCTGTCTGCCTGAACTCTTACTACACTAATCTCCTTGCTGTTTCTCAAACGCAGGTGGTATATCCGCATGAGGGAATTTTCACCTCTTGGTTTCTGTCCCTATAACACTGGCAGCCAGATCTCTACACTGTTCTCCGACACTCCTTTTCAGTCTTTCTATAACCTTCCCTATGAGACCTTTTTTGATCACACTATTTAAAACAACAGCCTCTTTCTAAATGTTCTCATGGAGATTATCACCATCTAACTGCTGTACATTTAACTTATTTGGTTTATTGTGTCTTCCCTATCATTAGGATATGAGCTCTATGAATCCATGTTTCTTTACTACAGTATCCAATCATCTAATGTATTTCAGGCACATAGTAGTAAATTAAATGAAATAAGTGAAATAATAAATAATAAATGGGAGTTTGAATAGCCATTGAATGAATAAAATACTACTAAAGGACCAAAACTGTCCTAGGTACAAGTAGTGGTGAATGTCAAGACTAAGTTCTTGTGGTAAATTGTGTAATTGCTCCTAATTAGTTGATGCCCATCTCCTACAAGGAATATGATTCTTATCATCATATGACTTGCCATGTATATCTAAGTAGGAAGATACCATTCCATTGACATCAAGGTTAGCCATGCTATTGGTATAACCGATGGCATGTAAGTAAAAGTGATGTATGCCACTGTCAAGAGGAGAGTTTAAGAACCCATGTAGTTTTCTACCATTATTCGTTTCTGTGTGTCATAAGCATGACATGTCTCACCTAGTTATTGCTTCTTCAATCTGGATTC
Source organism: Vulpes lagopus (assembly GCF_018345385.1). Lineage (NCBI taxonomy): Eukaryota > Metazoa > Chordata > Mammalia > Carnivora > Canidae > Vulpes > Vulpes lagopus. The sequence continues at coordinate 38,069,200 of NC_054846.1, forward strand.
CGGAATGAATATATGTGGAGCAGAGCCCCAGCTGACCTACAGCTGACACATAATATGGACAAACATAAACCTTTGTTTTTTTAAGCCAGTAAAATTATGGGATTATTTGTTATAACAGAATGACTCAGGACAAGCTAATATAGTTTCTGACCTTGTGAAGTTTATGGACACGAAAGGAAAGCCATCAAATCTACTGAAATATTTCTTATGTTCTACTTAATTAAGTTAAAATCATAAGGGAATCAACTGGACATGGAAACTTTACACACTGCAAAGAAAACAGAATTCAGGTGTCTCTGAAGAATGCTGGGAATCTTGCCCATCTTTCTAATGATATGTCTTTATTTTGGCCAAACTCACACTTTCTCACATCTGTTTATTTGGTGTCTTTCTGTTCTTCAGAGACACTCTATGCAGAATCAAGTTAGTGACATGAGGAAGAACATGTAAAATTGACCAAGTTGTCACAGTTTAATGTGGTGAAGGATTCCTATTACACTGAGTTATTTAAGACCTTTAAAATTCTCTTTTATTTTATAAATTTTGATCTAAGTAGCTTATTGTAGAAAAAAATTCAACATTTCAAATATGAAAGAGTCATGGTTTTGAACCTAACAGACTAACTGAATTTCTGTGAGTAGAGCCCCAAAAGGATTCCAGTGTATAAGCAAGTACTGTGGATAAAACAGCAGGAGGGAACGCACACAACTTCCAGTTAGAAAGAATTTCTATAAGCTTATACCTTGAAGTCCATCCTCAGAGGCCAATACACAGCTGATTCCAACAACGTGCTTCTTTGTTCTTTGTTTGCTTATGTGTGCCAAATTTTACATTTAAATCAAAAGCGATGTGTAACATGTTGTGGCAAAAAAAAATACGTTTCACATTCATAAAGTTAACTTGTTTCTTAGGTAATGCTTTATTATGTTACTGAGTGTTAAATGAGAAAAAAAGTATAATTATGTCCCTGGGAATGAGCAAAGGAATAAAAATCTAGGTAAAACTCAGTGAAAAGTAAAATGCCTGCTGGAGAGTACTTAGAAAACTCAGTTTCAGGTATAAGCTGAAAGAAAAAGGATTGTGCTGGTGTCATGGATTTTTATCACATAATACTAATGTCACATATATTAATTTTTAACTATTCTGTAAACATGTCTTTGTAGGGAATGTCCTTCAGGGAAAAATATTCCCTGAGATCAAAATTTCTTTTTTTTCTTTGAACATAAAATACATCATATATTTCACATATGCATGGTAATTAGAACACAAAAGGAAAGTGGTGATGTTGCTATTTATGGTAAGATTTGTATGACTACAAAACACATTTTCTTAACCACTTAATTATCTGGCTCTCCAGCTATTTGGCCAAGTTGTTTCTTTTTTTATATACTAAACATAAACATGATAAGATTTATGTGAGCGAGGGCTCAATATACATTCATGTAACAGGAAAAATTTTTCAAGAAGAAAGTATAAAATTTAAAGGAGCTGGAAAGAATATAAAAAGGGAGGGTACCATGAGTGAAGTAAAGAAGACGAAAAATGCCATAATTAAGAACACAAAAATAGGGCAGCCCCAGTGGCTCAGCGGTTTAGCATGGCCTTCAGCCCAGGGTGTGATCCTGGAGTCCCAGGATCGAGTCCCATATTGGGCTCCTTGCATGGAGCCTGCTTCTCCCTCTACCTGTGTCTCTGCCTCTCTCTCTCTCTCTCTCTCTCTCTCTCATTCTCTCTCTCTCTGTGTGTGTGTCTCTCATGAATAAATAAATAAAATCTTTAAAAAAAACACAAAAATAAGCAAATCTTATGCGGTGACAAGTAGGTAGCTTAGTTATCATCTTTACAAGTCAGGAACTATAGGCCCCATGATCAGTCATGAATAGTTTTGTCCATTACTTGACTAGTTCGATGTACGTACCAGGATTCAGATCTTCATCCAGATAATCTATGCAGTAGCATCACAACCTGTCAAAACTCAATCTCAGCCACAATCACTGGCTCCCTCTATTTGCATATCCCTTCATTTTATAGGGATAAACCAGATGTCCCAGTCATTAATGCTTGAGCAAAAGTCACTGTAAATGCCTTTTTAAGAATTCAGACAACTGAATGAAGGGATATTTTTCAAGCCTATTTCCTCTTCAGTTACTCTGAATCATAACATGGTCAGAGCATCTCATGATGGTGTTGCTTTATTCACAACCCAAGTTTGAAGTTTTGAGCTGGCAGTAACATGAATTAAAGTTTTATAAGTTATAGAATTAGGAGGATAATATTGTAAGCCAAAGTAACAATGGCAGAAATAGGGAGGTAAAGAAGTGTAGAGAAGAATACTGTGGAGATGGAAAACTGCTGTAAAGGAAGATTTTAAATGATCTGGTAGTTATTTCTGAAAGTTCGAATAAAGAAATAACATTATTTATAAGTAGGAGTGTGAAATTACACAATCTCTGTTAGGAAGAATTTTTGTCACCAAATGATAAATCTTATAGAAAGATATGATGTTAAAATTACAAGTTCTCTGCAAATTTTTAAAATGTATTCATTAATCAACCAATATTTATTAAGTACCTAGCATATGTTGGACACTTCTATGCTCGATGAAAAAGGTAGAAACTATTTTAGCTCTTGAAAACCTCATGGTATAGCCAGGGAAACAGAAATTAAACCAATAATGTAATTTGGGGGTTATAAAAGGAGTTCAAAATACAAGAAAAGTGATATTTTCACACTGAAAACTCATGAAACAACTTCAATATTAAATATCTCATGATTCATTGCAGTCATGCTTTTTGGAACTTCTGACAAAATCATTAGTTGTGTTTTTATTCCAAATATGAATTCACTCATTTTATCAAAATAAGTTTGCAAGAGTCAGCTACTAAATATGTAAAACCGGTGATATTTATAATGGTACCATTTATAAAACTCATGCTGAAACTCAATGTTAAAGCATTTAGAAATCTCAGATCTAAAACTATTGGGAATAGTTGAAAAAGGAGAAAGGAGAAATACTGTCTGATGGAGCAAGACAGACTTTTTGGATTAATGGAAGCAGAGACAGAAAAAACACAGAGGCTTTTGAACCTCATTCCCCTACTCAGGAGGAGGAAACACTTTGAGGTGAGTGTGTGGGGATCACGGGACATTGTACAGGAACACATAGACGACTGATGTGAATGAGTAGATGTATCATTCCTGTGTACTCCAGAAATTCCTTGTATTTTTTTCAGTATATAAAACCTAAAATGGTATCATAGATTTTATGTGTTGGTCAGTCATTGTCTAAATTGTTGGATTGTGAAGTCAAAAACCAAGTTAAACACATGTGCAGTTTTAAAAAACCACACTCATAAAAATGCATCCTAGTTTGGGGGAGTTGGGAATAAAAAGGATTCCTTCTCAGCCTTTGTGGTTACAAGGCAAAGAGACTTTACTCCCAAAGAGAAAATTAGTTGTCCTTATGAAAAGGGCATGGGTTGTCAAATTATTTTTCCATTCCTTAACAATCATAATAGTCATTGATAAAACATTGTGACCCAGTAATTAATCTGTATATCTGCCAGGAAAGGTCCACCATCAATTTTGAATCCAACTTATTTTTTTTTGGGGGGGGAAGCTTAAAGAATGTACCCTCAATAAATCTTTACTAATATGTTAACCAACTAATAACTGATAATGTGAACATGCTGAAAATGTTCTCAAGGGAGGTGAGAGAAGCTAATAATTCACAAAGTATTCTATAATAACTATAGTGAAATCAAGGCTGACAACTTCTATGCTGTCAGGATGGTTAGATACAGTTTATTGCCGCCCCTATTTGAGCTTTGCTTGTCCAAATGTAGCCACCATACTTAGACATGATCTGGAAACCGGGGCACGGAAAGGCATCGGATGACTGTTTAAGTAAATAATTTGGGAATCTCCCACAACTCCAGGTGGGAAGGTTATCAGAGATCTTAGAGGAGATCCTGTCGGCAGACATTTGAGATTTCTACTTGGTGTGGGTGGGGGGGGGGGGAGAAGGGTGTAATTGGCACAATTAAGTAAAGGAGAGAGAATGACATTCGTGAAAGCCAATCAACACTTCAGTTCTTGAAGTTTTAAAATCTAAGATTTGGAGAAAGAATGGGTGAGAGAATGCATTCCATAGTTCCACAGTACACTTAGTTTTGTGCCTACATGTCTTTGTTTTAACTTTTTCCTTCTCATGTTCATCCTCCCTTCCCTCTCTGCCTTATAAAGTAACACTCTATCTCCAAGGTGGAGTCATAATTGCCTTCAATATCATTGTGTTAGAGATCTTGGTTATCACTACTGGAGAGGTAGGTCTTACTATGCCCATTTTATAGATAAGAAATCAGCAACCCAGAGAATCTCAACAATTCACCAAAGTCAAATAGTAAGTGGCAGGACTGGGATCTTCTCAAGTGCCCCCCTCACCACACTCCTGTAAATCCTTCTCCAACCACAGGTTTTCACTTCTTCTGACAGTTATCTCATTTTTCCAATTAGTTTAAGAACTGACCTTTTGGGTTTGAATTCCTGTCAAATTACTTTTAGTGCATACAATGTCCTCCTTCCGACCTCCTCTTTATCTAGTAGGCTGGATAAGTATGTGCTCTCACAGGGATAGATTTTCACCCACATGGTCCCAGCTGTTTCCTTACATTATACTGTTTTATTATAAAAATTAATCATATTTGATATTTCATGAAACATGAGATTAATTATTTATTTACTATGCTAATTTTTGAAGTGAGAAAATTTGAACATGGAATACATTTCAGTTAAGGGCTAACCTGAAACATGCAAAATGAATTTTGCTATACCTATGTGAATGTCTAAGATAAGCATGAATATCATCAACTCCATGGTTTGAATTTTGTCTTCAAATATTTTTTTTAGAAAAAAAACCCTATATAGTAAAGATGATCAAGTGTCCTTCAATTAGAGAGATGGATCTTGTTGGATTTCACTGCATGAATTTTTTTCTTGTCTATGTGACCAAAATGGTAAGAGTTGGTGTTATAAATATGAACATATATAATTTCATCAATGCCTTTCTAGTTATGGGGTTTACAGTAAACATGTGCGTATAAGTACACATCTGTGTGTGTGTGTGTGTGTGTGTGTGTGCTGCATATTCGTAATCTGGTAGCTATATAAAACAGTCTGTAACTTCCTTTTGAGAAAATCTTTGCCCAGATGCTTCACATAGGATTCCACCCCTAATCTCAGGGTTAGGACAGGCAAGTGGGACACTCAAATCTGACCAAATGAAATAGAACATCCTCTTGCATACATCGATGGCTAAGTGATGAGTACCCAAACAAAGCCATTGAGACACAGTGTGATGCTTTCTGGGGCCAATGAAAGAGAGGCAGAGACTATTTCCCATTAGGCTTAAACCTGAAAGGCTAGGGGGCTGAGAACAAAGCCAGCATAGTATATTTAGAGCCAAGACATTTAGAGAAAATAAGCCCTGTTGACAGCATTTGAGGCTCTGGATCAAGCTGCACCTGAAAACTTACAGCTGGACATTGCAGTTACATGAGGCAATAAAATTTTTTGTGTTGTTGTTTAAGCCAGTTTGAATTGCATTTCCTGTCATCTGCAAGAAATAATATTAACCAATACAAAACAGATGACTTGGATACAGTGACCTAACAGAATCCGGTTTATATTACTAGCTTTAAAACTCAGAATTTTAAAAGAAGGGGTTCTGTTTTGCATAGAAAATGGAAAATAGTTTGAAGAAGGGGGTAGGTGGGAAGAAAAAGAGCCAAAAGAGTACTCACATCTGTACTGACCTAGACATCAATAGCAATATTTATAAAGGCAGTTTACTATTGAAAATGGCAAGCAAGTCAGATGTGGTCCCTGCTCTCTAGGGGCTCATTGGAGCAACTGCCAATAAGAGATTTGACAAATAAGCAAGGAGAGTTTGATGAGTTAGGTAAGCATAGTTTTGATGAGGGTTGAATTATACAATAAAAACACATGGGGAGTTTACCTGAAGCAATGCACTGAGGTTTCCACCAGGGGATTTGAGTTTACTTAAGTGAACAGGGATGGGAGGGGGTCAAAAGAATTGGAACTTGATTTAATAAATATGAGGAAAACTCTATGCCAGGAAGTGAAGATCAACTTTAAAGGATATAATATCCCCATGGAGCAGCCAAAAAGAAGTGAAAGGTACTTGCAAAGGACAACTTGACCTACTGGACCAAAGAATCCATACAGGGAGGTAAGCAGAGTAAGGAAGCTGCCGGTGGATAGAGAACGAAAGGAGGGATCAAAGACTGGAAGGTCCCAATGAAGATTTGGAACAGAGAAGGCAGTAACTGTGAGGGATTCGTAAGAGTGGAAGATACAGAATTGTGACTCCAGTGGAGACAAGTTTGTGGAAATGGCCCTTCAGGGTATGGTAGAGAAGGTTAGTTACCAAGGTAGGATGGAAAAAAGTTTCTGACGAGCAATAAAGTTCAGAGCCCAGCAGTGTTAGGTAAGTTACCCATAATATTATTTACATCACCCAGTTTGATAGCAGGAATTGGAGTGTAACCAAAAAATCGTTTTCAAAGAATTAAGAATATTTGCATATGACAGCAGAAGGCAAATAAAATATTGAGTACTACTTATTATTGAACACAGAAAGTATTATGCAAATGCTGACTATTTTATTTACACATATTATTTTTGCTAAGATTCACTTTATCCCTATTTAGGAGGTACTTGATTCTTTTGATTTTATAAATGAGGAATTAAACTTAGAGCAGAGTGATTAAGTAACTTGTCAATAGTCAGTATTTGAACACATATATTTTAACTCTGGAATACATATTCTTAACACATACGCTTCATGTTAAAAGTAGCTTGAGTGTCAATAGAGTGAAGGAAGTAGCAGTGGGAAAATAATGCGACCGACTCCAGTAGTTTTAGAGGTATATGAGAAAATAATCCAGGGAGAAAAAAGAGGGGTATTTACCAGGCAGTATGAAGAGGCCAATAAGACGGCATCATTTGATTTCAACATTTGAGAGCAAGAAGGTTTGGAACCAATAGTCTTGGGACGGTTGTTATTTTTTTTTTGTTTGCGTTTTGCAGATACAAAACGCACCCTGTGGTGGACAGAGTGTAGGCTTGAGATAAGAAAAACCAATTTGCACTTCAGATTGCTTGCAAATAATTTACCTCCTCATAGCCACTACTCTTGGTAGTCTCTTCCCATACTGATTATGTTCTTGGCCATGGGACAATAATCAACATGACTGTGACCTTATTTGGCCAATTGGGCAAAACCAACATGATTCAAGGAGAGATTTTAATAAAAGTGCTGCTCACTGAGATTTTCACTCTCTTATGGCACTTGGGAACCTTTTATTGATCACCATGTGAAAAGCCCTGCTAGTCCATTGGATGAAGAGATGCTTGTGTCCCTTATTTATAAATCATAATGCTTAGATTTATTAATCTTTTTTTTTCTAATTTAAATTCAATCAGCCAATATATAGTACATCATTAGTTTCAGATGTAGTTTTCAATAATTCATCAGTTGCATGTAACGCCCAGTGCTAATCACATTGCGTGCCCTCCTTAATGTCCATCACCCAGTTACCCCATCTCCCACCTCCCCTTCAGCAACTCTCAATTTGTTTCCCAGTGTTAAGACTCATTAATCTTATCATTTTCCTGAGTCTTAAATAGTAACTCCTATTACATTAAGAATAGACGGTTCTAGTTTTCCTATTTATATTTTTCTTCAATATTTTTTTTTGTTATTCCTCCAATTTCAACTTTTTGAACCTCAGTTCTCATATCTGTGGACATAATAAAATCGCATAATCACACTGTGAGGATAAAATAAATAACAAAAGGAATCGACCAGCATAGATTTTGGTATATAACTTGTGTTAAAGAAATCGTTACATACTTTATTAATGCGTCCAAAACTGTAGAGTTTTTCACCATTCTTCTACATTTCAACATTTCAGAATTAATATTCATTATTATAATTATTTTGGAAATGTATGTCTTTTTTCTGTAAAGTGATTTCAAAATCTTAAAGGAAGCTTCAAGGTTGATACTCTATCAGTATACTGTCAATATCCCATATTACAATTGAAGACATTAAATGATAGTTGGTAAGCTTTTTTGGGTTCCATTTAGAGTATCTCAACCATTTATATTTTTCAAAATGTTATATACACTTTTATATTTTAGATATTAAAGTAGTCGACTGTGTTTAAATTATTAAATACCCATCCATGCTACCAGGAAATGTAAAACATCATATAAATAACAATTTTATGGATTGCAAAAATAATTTCTAAACCATGTTAAATTTCTAGAGTGTATACAACAAATGCAACCACCTGTTTCAAAGTATTGAGATAATGAGGTTTAGCTCTTATAACTTGTGATTATTAGGGGAACTAATATAAGCCAGAAATGACTCTTAGGGCATAAGATGAACTCACAGGGACAGTCATTATTATTATCATCCTTATTATCCCCTCTTTATTATTTAATGGAATCATCACAGAATAATTCTGTTAGAATACTACTGAAATATAATGAATATAAAATAAATATCAAAATAAAAGTTAATATACTAATAAGTTATACTTAAATTGCCCTTATAGAACTTTTTCTCTAATTTATTTTCATCAGTTTGACTTAGGGTTTACCTTTACCTTAAAAGTCAGGGCATATTTATATTTTCTGTACTATTTAAAAAGGTGATCAGTAATATATTTTTTCTGTGCATGAAATATCATAGCAAGTCTTACTATATTGTATTTATTTATAAAATTTTAAAACTTTCATCAATTGTTATAATACCTGTCACTCTACTATTGTCAATGCTTTAACCAGGTGAGCTAAATGGAACAGCTTTAAAAGTTTAAGAAACCAACAATTAACAGGTTATTTGGATAAACAAGTAAGAGGAATTTAGAATATAGTTGAATCACATAAGTTTGAAAATATACATATTTACTATTTAGCAATATGATATCCTTTTGACTTTCATGTTATAAATTACCTACATAGTTGTATTTGTATGAATGTCAGATTTAGGCAAGACAGCAGTAACTACCTGTTTTTGACTTCAGGATGGCATGCTGAATAACTTTTGTATATCTTGGGCCCAATAGGATAGAATATAGTTTTATTTTGACAGTTATAGAAAATTCCATATTTAATGAAGTCTTTTTTTTATGAAGTCTTTTATATCATTCATTGGGCTAAGTATAAATATTTTTAATTATAAAAGCTAGACCACTTTAAATTTTGGAATATTAATCATTGAGGAAAGACATTCACTCCATCCCTTGTATTAATTTTACACCTGGCATTTATTCATATTCTTTTTATAGACTATTTCATTTCGTATTTTCAGAGGAAAACTCAAGATGAACTGTTTTCTATCTGGTTCTAGTACTGAATAGTAAAAGTCAGATGAGAGAAAGTTTCTGAAAAAAATCAGAATGAATGTTCAGTCAAATGCTTCATAAGCCATTAAAATAGTTTGATCATTTTGTACTTTTTAAAATACAGAAGTGGAAGATATATACATATACAGACTTTCTTCCCTCTTCTATAATTTGCAGCACAGACTATGACCCTTGCTATACAATCAGAAAAAAAAAGAACAAAGTGCTGCCAAGAAAAATAAAATGACAAACTAAGATTAATTATAGAAAAACATACATCATTATTCTAAAATTGGTCCAATTAAATAGAGAAATACGCCAGTAATGAACAATAGATAATATTTCACTTTGTGTTTTTCCTTTCCTTGGCTTTCCTATTAAATGGAGAATGATGATATAAGCACGATATTCTAGTCTTAGTATGTCTTCCTTCCTCTTTTAAATAATAAAAAATACTAGCCTGAGAGGCTCAGTCAGGTAAGCGTCTCCTTTCAGCTCAGGTCATGATCTCGGGGTACTGGGAACGAACCTCAAATCTCACCTGGGGCTCCCCCTGTTCATGGGGAGCCTGCCTCTCCCTCTCCCTCTGCCTGACGCTCCCCCTTCTTGTGTTCTCTCTCTCTTTGTCAAATAAAATCTTTAAAAAGATAAAAATAAAATAAAACAAACAAATATACAAACTAAAATTAACATATTATCCGCAATTCCCAGGGTTTAGCTCAGAGTAATCTTTTATTCACCTCCCAGATGTGTGAAAGTGGCCTGTCTTTTCCCCTAAAGTGAATATTTTATGGAACAGAAGTCCCAGGATGTGCTCCAAGACCAAAAGGTTCAGGGTGGGGAAATGGGTATATGGTTGAATGCTGTTCTTTTCTTGAGTAGTCATGGTTACATTAGTCCACTGAAGATACCTAGAAATCTTTTAATGTGATAAAGAAGCTGATTTAGTTTTGTTAACTAACACTTCCTCAACCTAACTTGGTTCAGGTTATTTCTCTTTATGTTCTCTTTTATATATATCTCTCTTTACAGTTAGTATTAGTTGGCAGTAAAGTGGATGTGGGGTCAGAATAGCGAGGTTCAAATCCTGGCCCTGCTACATTCTCTAAGTGCCAACACAAGTTATAAAACATTGTTTTTAAATAATGTTAAGAAATGTTTTAGATTTACAGAAAAATCAGATATAGAGAGTACCATTTACTCTGCACTCAGCATTCCCTGTTTTTAACATTTTGTTATTAGTACATTTGTTATAATTAATGAACTAATATTGATATAATACCATTAACTAAAGTCCATATTTTTTCAGATCCTTATTATTGACTTTTTTTCCTATTTGAGGATCCTTTTGATATGACCACATTACATATATTCATTATGTCTCTTTAGGCTCTCCTTGACTAACGGTTTCTCGAACTTTTTTTTTTTTTAATCATCTATCTTCGTAATTGTAAGGAGTACTGGTCAGAAGTTTTTAGATCCAAATATCTCAACTGGGTTATTCTGATTTTTTTTTTTTTTACAAAAAACATGATTAGACCAAAGGTATGGGTTTTTAGACGAAAGACTACAGAAATAAAAGTCTTTTTCAGTGGAATGCCTGGGTGGCTCAGTCAGTTAGACATGTACCTTTGGCTCAGGTCATGATCTCAGGGTCCTGGGATTGAGTTTCGAATTGGGATCTCTGCTCAGTGGGGAGTCTGCTTCTCCCTCTCATTCTGTCTCTTTCCTCTCTCCTTATCAAATAAATAAATAAGATCTTTTAAAAATACATCTTCATCACGTCATATTAAAGGCTAGGATTAGGGTCACCTGGTTTGAAATGTCTATCCTTTAGACGAAAGCCACTATACTCAGCCCACCCTTATCAAGTGCGGAATTATGCCTCACTACTTGAGGGCAGAAAATCTATACCTTCTTCCACATGGGAAATTTGCCTCTTTTCCTCCATTTATTAATGTATCTAACTGAATTATTCACATCACTATGGACTCGTGAATATTTATTTTATTCCTTAGTTATAATCCAATACTACTCTATTTTATTTTATTTCTCAAATTGTTCAAACTTTGGCCATTGGGGGCTTATTCAATTGGTTTTTGCATCCCTTTGATGTAACCTGTCATTGAGGGCTTTTTAAATGTCAGTATTTCCTTACATTCTGATGCTACAAGGAGCTCTAGATTCATTTTAAGTATCTCTTTCCTCAGTCTTAGAATTCCAAGGAGCTCTGATGACTTTTATTAGAAATCCTTGATCCTGGGGTGTCCCTGTTTCTAGCCCCTGGCAGCTATCAGAGCACACACACACACACACACACACACACACACACACAGATATGCTTGTGCATTTTAAAAATCAGTATTTTTTATTTAGTTATAGATATCTGTATGTAGATATCTATATCTATATTAAGGTAAATGTGGATTCTAATGTCTATGGCCTTAAGCCGTTACCATAAATTATTATAAATTATTATTATTTAAATTATTATAAATTATTCTGGCCTCTTATTGCTGATCTCCCACTCTAACAATGAGAAAGCTGGCTTCCTGTGACCACCATAAAAAAATTAATTGCTCCAGTAACACCACCTGCTTACTTACATGTTCAGTTCCAGTATATATGGATAGCAATTTCAGAATTGTTAGCCTGTACTCGCATGGGAACAGATTTTATTAATTACGGTATAGTGCTTATGTGGGATTTCTTTTGCCTTTAGTCTTCTAGATACCCTTCCTTTTCATAGTTACCTAGGTCAGCACTGTTCCTCCCAAGCCCTTTCGTGTGGTTGCTGCATGTATTCATAACACAGATTGTTGTGTCATCTTCTTCATTCCATACCAGTATCCCCTGACCTCCTAAATATTTTTTATTTGCATGCATTACATTTCACTGGTTGTATTGCAAAGTATTTAGTTTTGTATCCACTATTACAGTATCAATTTAGAATATGTTCACTGTTCTAAAAAATCCTCCTCATTCTCTCATAGCTTTGGCCACCACTGGTGTAATTTTTAATTTTTTTTTTTAATTTTTTTAATTTTTTTTTTTACTGTTTCTAGAGTTTTGCCTTTTCTAGTATGTCATATAATTAGAATCAAACAATATGTAGCCTTTTAAGACTGACTTATTTCATGTAACAATATGCATTTAAAGTATATCTAAGTTGTTAAAATGGCTTGATAACATTACTTTTTTTACAATTGAAAAATATTCAAATGCATGAATGTACCAGAATTTATCATTTTATTAGATGACATATTAACTGCTTAAAGTTTTTGGTAAATATTAATAAAGTCTCTTTAAACATTGTGGGCTCTCCCTGTGTAGGATTTTGTGGACATATATTTTCAAACCAGTTGGGGATGTAAACAGGTAAGTTATTCATGTTTAGCAATGTAAGAAAACCCCAAACTGCCTTCCAAAGTACCTATGCCATTTTGCATTCTCTTGAAGTAATTCCTATCATTCTGCATTTTAGACACCAGTTGGTATTTTCAGTTTTTTGGATTTCAGCTATTCTAATAAGCGCGTAGTGGTATTCATTGTTTGGTTTGCAATTACCTAATGACAAATGATGTTAAGCACCTGTCATTATGCTTATTTGCTAAATATTTATCTTCTTCACTGTAAAGTTTGCTTAGATCTTTGATTTATCTTTTGGGGGGGTTCCTTGTTTACTTATTATTGATTTTTAAGAGTTCTATGTATGTTTTAATCAAGATCTTTATTATATATATGTTTCACAAGTGTTTTCATACAATTCTGTGGCTAACTTCTGATTCTCTTAAAAATGCCTTCCACAGAACAGATGTTTTTAATTTTAATGAGGTCCAACTTACCAATTTTTCTTTTCATGGATTGTGCTTTTGGTGTTGTATCTTAAAAATTCACATTACAAGAAAAAAAAACTGTAAGTATGTAGGGTGGCAGATGTTAACTAGACTTCATGTGGTGATCATTTTACAACATACATAAATGCCAAATTATTATGCTGTACACCTGAAACCTGAAATCAATATAATGTCATATGCCAATTATACCTCAATGAAAAAAAAAGGATTAAAAACTCCTCACCAAACTCAAGGTCACCTAGATTTTCACATAAGTTTTTTTCTAGAATTATTTATAGATACTGTGTTTTACATTCAGGTCTACAATTCACTATTTTTTAGTATTTGTGAAAGGTATGAGATCTTGTTTAGGGTTGTGGGTTTTTTAAAAGATTTTATTTATTTATTTATGAGAGACACACACAGAGAGAGGCAGAGACACAGGCAGAGGGAGAAGCAGGCTCCATGCAAGGAGCCTGATGTGGGACTCGATCCTGGGGCTCCAGGATTAGGCCTTGGGCTGAAGGTGGTGCTAAACCGATGAGCCACCCGGGCTGGCCAGGTTTGGTTTTTTGAATAGGGATATCCAATTATCTCAGCGCCATTTGTTGAAGAGACTATCTTTCTTCTGTTGAATTGCCTTTGCTCCTTTGTCAGGTCAGTTGACTATATTTGTTTTGTTTAGTTTTTCAAAGATCTATTTATTTGAGAAAGAGAGAGAAAGAAAGAGTGAGAGACAGAGAGAGAGACAGAGAGAGAGAGAGAGAGAGAATGCACATATAAGTGGGGTTAGGGGGAGAGGGAGAGAGAGAGAGAAAAAATCTTTGAGCAGATTCTCTGCTAAACACAGTGCCCAAAGCTGCCTGATTTCATGACCGTGAGATAATGACCTGAACAGAAATCAAGAGTAGGACGTTTAACTGACTGAGCCACCCAGGTGCCCCGGCCAACTATGTTTGTTAAGGGATGATAAATCATAAATAAAGTAAATACAAATATTGGATCTTTAGCCGAAGATTTTTAGATGCAAGTCCAGTCTACTTTTCCATTTTGTTCCACTAAAAGAGAATGGATTTTAGATCTGTTGTAAAACTTCTCCCATTTTATAAAAAATTTTATTACCTTTAGTTCTACCTCCTTCGTGTTATCTCTATTCATTCCTTTATTTAAGTGAAAGATCCAGTCACTGACTTTTTCAGTTTATCATCATTAATCACCATCTATATCAATATTATACTAATTGTGTCTTTTGCTTTACACATCAATTTGAGAGTAATCAGTGCACCAGTTTTCTTCACTATATATACTGCTTCCTTAGGTATAAAGGATAGATCTTTTTTTTTCCTCACTTGTATGCTTCACCGAAAATGAAGGCTTATGTGACAGTGGAAAAAAACATAAGCTTTGAGTCAGTTTTGGGTTCCAAACAATTCAGTCAATTACTAGATTTGTGGGATCCCTGGGTGGCGCAGTGGTTTGGCGCCTGCCTTTGGCCCAGGGCGCGATCCTGGAGACCCAGGATCGAATCCCACGTCAGGTTCCCGGTCCATGGAGCCTGCTTCTCCCTCTGCCTGTGTCTCTGCCTCTCTCTCTCTCTCTGTATGACTATCATAAATAAATAATAAAAAAAAATTTAAAAAAATTATTAGATTTGTAATTTTTTTTACACTGGGATTTAATTTCCCCATCTAAATCAAAATCACAGTAGTTGTATGTGACACTCAGAATTTTTAGGAGAAATATAAGATATATATGTATATATATATATATTTGTATATATACATATATATATAAATGGGAGATATGGTCACTGATATGTAGTATGTATTGAAGAGAGAGCAAATGAACATTCATTAAGGGTTTAGTTACTATGTGTAAGACACTTTACATGTTTTTTAATAATGACAGCATAAAAATCCACACAGTTGCCTCAAGAGTGACTGATGTATAACCAACAAATACAAAGAATAATACAGGTTTATGAAAGAGGTACATCATGAGGATAGCTGCATAGAATACGGCATACAATGGTTTTTCACAATGATTCCCAGGAGCTATTGGAAATGTCCTTATTGGTTGAGAGACACTTAAACAGCTCTATTTGTCATTCTTAAGGGTGTTTTTAGTTCTAATGCTGTTTTCTATGCTCTCAAGCTTTGGCTACATGAGTGCCTACTAGTTAGGAGTAGTTGTTTTGAAATCCGTTAGCCTGAGTGACAGTTTTAAGAATTGGTGAAACAGTCTATGTTCCCTGTACTGTTATGCCTGTTATAGACTCAGGCTCAGCCCTTTCCAATGTCTATTCTTACAAACTTTATAAGTTTGTGGTCTACCTATTAAGAGATGAATAAACTGAGTCATACAGGTTATGCTAGTTCCTCAATAACAGTATAATTGAATTTTAAACTTATTTCTATCTGTGAAGCCTTGTGTTTTCTAACACACTCTGAAAAATATCAAGTAGTATAATAACCTCCAGTTTTCCCATTAACATGGCTGACTCATAAGAAACATAAATTTAGGGGACACCCAGGTGGCTCAGCGGTTGAGCGCCTGCTTTCGGCCCAGGGTGTGATCCTGGAGTCCTGGATTGAGTCCCACATTGGGCTCCTTGCATGGAGCCTGCTTTTCTCTCTGCCTGTGTCTCTGCCCCCTCTCTCTGTGTCTCTCTCATGAATAAATAGATAGGATCTTTAAAAAAAAAAAACCTGTAAATTTAGTTTCCAAATTATCTTTCTTAAAAATTGTTTTCTATTAGTAGGCTACAAATTGAAAAACACTGGAGTATTAAATAATAAGTGTAAAGGGTCTTTTTTTTTCTTTTTTAACGTGAACAAATAACAATACTAAGGATGACTGGTTAGATTCCATTGTACCCTAGTAAGTACATTGCTACCTATCTTGTGTACAAAGTTCTTAGGCAATATTTCAGACTTTGTTCCTCCTTTTCTGAAAATAAGAACACTTAGAACGATCAAATGAAGTGAGATGATTAATTGCTTTGAACTTCACAGGGTATAATACAATCTTAGAAAGAAGAGAAATAGATTTTTTTGTATGTTTAGAAAAAGGAATGCATCTTTAAAATATAAGTTGAATGTAGAAGAAGATTGCAGTATTCTTGAATTCTAGACTTTGAAAAAAGGCAGGCCACAGCCTATTTAATATAAAGATATATATTTTATAAGGATTGTAGACTCTTATCAAATATTCCTTAGCATTTCAGAGAGATTTTGAAAAATGTTGGCCTTTTGGGACTACTAAGGGTATGGCATTTCATATTCTGCAAAGCAATATTGGCCTTAAATTGAACCATTTATTTTGTCCTTGTTAAATGTCACAGTTGTCCTTTCCCTTGAGTTATTAGTTTTATCACCTACAATTTCTTTTCAGGAAAAACTGGTGGATATCATAATGGACCAAAATAGAGAACTGATTTAGTCTGAGGGCTGGACAACTAGTAATTGGAGACCAATAAAAAAACTTGGTCCCCTCAAGAGCTATTTAAATCTAGGATTCTGGAGTTGTAAGAACTGATCCTGTTGAGTAAGAATATATATTGAAACATGAAAGACTTGCTTCATTACAGAGGCCAAAAGCCCACCAAAGAAATATTCTCAGGCCATGGCTGTTGAAATTTCTTCTTCCTTTAAAGTTTTATAAAACCAGATTATTCTCCATTAATAAATGACTAATTATTCCCTAAAAGCAACAAAACTCTCCATAATAATGGTCATAAACTTCAACAATATAGATGGTACTTGGTGCGGTTTATAAGCCAAATCCATCCATCATGGCTTGGGACATATTAGTTTTTTACATCCTCTTTCTTTTGGCCCAAGCTTTGTTTCCTTAGCATGCAAATCTGTTAAAAAATTTTTTGTGTAAATAAATTATTAGACCCTTTTTCAAAATACCTTTGATAAAAGAATGGATGGAAATATCCACTCTCTAGAGAAGGAATAGGAAGGAAAGGCAAAGGACTGAGCTATGGACAGCTATGGAACAGAGAGAGCAAGTTAGACAATAAAATCCAATAAGCCCATACTTTGTGACTGAAAATCCAAAGGAAAAAAATGAGTATAAAGAACAAGGAAAACTCAATATAGACTGAGACAGTTTTCAATATGAAACCTAGAGCAAGTGATCAAATTGCCAGGAAATGCAGTGAGAGATCTATATTATTTATGAAAGATAATGTGCTGGACAACATGTGTTTGACTCAGAGGATACCAGAAGCAAGGTTTGACCCCAAGGGGAAGTACCAGCAGAAACCAAATGAGGAGATCAGAACTCTCAGCTGGCCATGCCAGAATGCAGAGCTCAGTGAAATCTTAGCAGGGGACTGGAAGGGGATGATATGCCAGTAATTTAGTCAACAGATTGACTACACCCGAGGGATAGGTAGGGGAGCAGCAACCCAGGGCTCCTAGGAGCTAAGGAAAGTACATTCAACTCATCTCTCATTAAATCCCACAAGACATTCAGGAATAGAATGAGAAGTCTTGTTCCAAATCCCATCTTACACACATGGGAAAGTAACTCTTAAAGTACCATTAAGCAGTGCTCAGCATTTCGAGCACTGGCAGTGTGAGCTGATGTAAATGATGAGAGATTTTAGTACACATGCCTGGCAGATAAAGAAAGATTGAGAACATATCTGAATCCTAGTATCTTGCCTTCATTTCTGTGAAACTACTAACTTTGTCAAGGTTTATGTAACCCTCAGTATAGTAAACATGATGCAGAGAAATGGGCAGTTAAACCTGCCCAGGGAATATGTGAAAATAAATGCCTTAAATTTAAATGAAAAATAATCTAAGACTACTCATCAGATTAGTGATGGAAAACAAAATAATGACATCTGTAGAAAATAAACATATTGAATAGAAGTGTTTGAAAATATTCTATAGAAAATCATTTTGTTTACTGGAGGACTCAAAACATATCTGGCTGAAAGAGCCAAAGACCACAGCCTGCATTAAGCAAACTGTAGTAGAAGATGCTAAGAGGTGAAACTCTGAGGATGTTGCAACATTCTCTTCAAAAGTAAGAGTAAGGGTGGGTCAGCACTTCTTAACTATACGGCTCCTTGTAAAATAGAGGTTGAAAAGTTAAGATTTACATTTTCTAGATTCTTTTGTGGCTCAGTTGCAGATAAAATTTAGATCTGGCCAACCAGATTTGTGGGGGAGGGGGAGGTTGGAAGTAGGGTGGGGCTCCAAAGTCTGTTGGTTCTGAAGTTTCTATTGACAGGTGCAGTTACAGAACCCATTGTTTTTCTGTGTTACAGCACCCATCTCTGTCAGTCACTAACTTAGGGATGCCAAGAGGGAAAGCATGGGACATCCATTTTTGCCCACGTCACACATTTCTGGAACATACAGCTTCCAGAATATGATAGGCTTCTGATAATTGTGATTTTGATTGAAGTCACAACAATGCCAACACTCTCTGAATTACAGATAAGGCAGTAGCGATTCAGTGTCCTGCTTCTGTCATCGATAGCTTGGGAGACAGTCCTGAAAACTACTTTAAGAGTTCACGCCTTTTTCTGCACCCTGTATCCTGTTAGAACATTTGATGCCACCAGAAGTTGTCACAGGCAACAGGCACTCAGGGACATGACACTGTGAGATTGGCTATCTTTCTGGCTCTGTTTGGAGTCGCTGACGTCCTCATGAACAGGAGGGAAAGGACACTGACGTTTTTATGACATCAGGGCAAAGCAGTTACCTTACCTAGCCTGTGGTGCTGAAATAGAATGTCTCTTGAAGTCAAGTTTGGATAGGTTGAGGACCTGCTACAATAGATTATCCAACAAAAATAAGAAATATAAAGGTATGACAATAACCTAACTGCTTTGAACTGCACTAGGAATTTAAACACAAAAATAATAAACCTGGGGATGGTCAAAATAACTGAGGCCGGGTCCTGTGACTATCTTTATTCTTAGCTCAAATCCTGTGAACGGCCAGAGTAACACGGACTTGCCTTCTGTTTGAGAATTAGGGCTTTTTTAATCTTTTTTTTATTTTTTGTTGGAGTTCAATTTGCCAACATATAGCATAACACCCAGTGCTCATCCCATCAAGTGCCCCCCTCAGTGCCCGTCACCCAGTCACCCCCACCCCCAGCCCATCTCCCTTTCTACCACTCCTTGTTCGTTTCCCAGAGTTAGGAGTCTCTCATGTTCTGTCTCCCTTTCCGATATTTCCCACTCAATTTTTCTCCTTTTCTCTTTATTCCCTTAAACTATTTTTAATATTCCCCAAATGAATGAGACCATATAATGTTTGTCCTTCTCCGATTGACTTACTTCACTCAGCATAGTACCCTCCAGGTTCATTCACATCAAAGCAAATTGTAGGTATTTGTCATTTCTAATGGCTGAGGAATATTCCATTGTATACATAGACCACATCTTCTTTATCCATTCATCTTTCGATGGACACCGAGGATTAGGGCTTTGTTCGGCAAGGAGAGGGACACAGCATCACCTTTGTGGTATTCTTAATTGTAAAGAAATAATATACAAACCCAAAAGGAGGAGAAGTCTACAAAATAACAGGCCTTCCCTTCTCTAAAATGCCAAAACATGAAAGACAACGGCTGATAAACTATTTCTTATTCAGGAGGCTATAGGGACATGAAAACTAAAGGCTGTGTGATCCTGATTGGACCATGGGTCAGGACAGATGATTATCTTACACAGAAAGACATTATTGGGAAATCAGCAAAGCATCTGTGGTATGTTAACCAGTTAACTGTACTTGATTTTTATAAATTAATAACTATAGTCATATTTATTAATTATAATTGCTAAATATGTTTATAGTTATTAATTGTACTTAGGGTAAATTAGGTTAAATAATCTGATTTTGATACTTGTACTAGGATTGCGTGTGAAATGTTCTTGTTCTTCCAAAATGCACACTGACTATTTCAGAGTGATATGGCATGTACAGCTGCAATTGATTCTAAAATTGTACAGAAAATCATATGTAAATACATATATATACTTATATGTGTATGTTCAAATTTGAATGGCAATAATAAAAATAAACATAGTAAGTGATTGGTATTTGCTGTCTAGAATTTCCTATTTTTATCACACATTTATGTTGTTTAAATATATAGTTATGTGATGTTTTCTGTCTATTTAGGCATTCAAAAGTCCACAGTATAGTATCTAGTGCAAATAAAAATGACTGTTATGATCTTAGGGCACCTGAGTGATTCAGTCAATTGAGAGTCTGACTCTTGATTTCAACTCAGGTCATGATCTTGGGGTTGAGATTGAGCCCCATGTCTGGCTCCCATGGAGGCTGCTTGGGATGCTCTTTCTCCCTCTCCCTCTGCCACTCCCCCAGCCCACCTCTGTCTGTCTCTCTCTCTTTTTCTAAACAAACAAATTGTTTAAATATTTAAAATTAAAAAATAAAAAAAATTGCTGTTATTATTTTTAGTAACAAATGAATATTTAATATTTGGGGTTAACCAACATAAGTAATTATATTTGGGGCTGTATGATTTTAGTAATATTCCAAGGAATACACTAGAAATATACAAATATAGTCTAAAACATCCAATAATCATACTACAAATTAATGGAAGAAAATAGGGAATGTGAAGTTTAAAAATCACATGGCATTCCATTAGAAAAAAAATCTAAAAATCTTTTTTAAACTTATCTTTACTATTTTAAAAATTATAATGAATTGAGGCTCAGTCAGTTAAGCATCTGACTCTTGATTTCAGCTCAGGTCATGTTTTCAGGGTCCTGAGATTGAGCCCTGTGTTGGGCTCCATGCTGGGTGTGGAGCATGCCTGAGATTCTCTCTCTCCCTCCCCTCTGCACACCCTACTGCTGCTCACTTGTGCTCTCTTTTTTTCTAAAACAAAACAAAACTAGACTGAATCACTGAAACTATTAATCAATTTTTTTTTGTAATTTCCATCCATATGTGATAGAACACTTTACATCGTGCTTACTCAATTTTTTTCTAACCACAACATTGTGTTTAGAGTATATTATCATTGAGTACATTCATTGAATAAAATACTGAATATGTAATATATAAAATATGTTGACCCTATTTTGGAAAAACAGAAAATTGAGTTCTATTAGCTTAAAATATTTTGAGTACAAGAACAGGCTATGCAAGATGCAGGGGGCAATGTTATTGAGAGAAGGCAGAAAATAATGTCTTATGAAAAATCACTGTGCCTTAGAATAATTCCTTTTTGTTAAAAGTCTAAATTGACAATTCTACCAATGTAGAAACAAAAGAAAAGAGGTGTGAAGAAATCAAGATGTAAATTATGTTATACATTTGAATTCCAAGTATTATTGAAACATTTATTACAATTTGTATGTGATATTAATTTCCTGGATACTGCCATTTTATTACACATGTTGAGTATCTCTTTACAAAATGTATTCAAGCAAATATAACTCCACTACTCATCAAAGTAATTGGTTAACAAAGGAAGTTTTAATGCTTTTGACAACTTTTTTGTGATCTTTTTCATTCCAGGGAGGCAAGATCTTAAAACTCTAACAAGAAATGTCCAATTTAAGAAAAACAGACACAGTGTTTCATTTTCCAATACTGAATATACTTGAAACTAGATCGCTTTCTTATTTTGCTTCTAAATGTCATTTTAAATAAAGTAACATACATGTATCTGCCTTGCCCCACCTCCCTTTTTGATTTTTATCTATAAAATGTATCACTTTTTGAAAAACATATTCTCCACAGATGGAGCTTCCTGAATGGGTCTTTCATTATTCCAAAAGGGCAAATATATTATCTGAGCTTAATAAATTATAGCTTTATTCTTCTTTGCAAAATGCCCTGAAAGCAGTGACAAATATAACAATTTCCTAAGCGATACTAGGGAAAGTGTCAAGGGAATTGCATGTTTCCTTTTACACAAATAACAGACATATGATTTCTATATGATGGAAGTTTGATGATTAAGTATGCTGGCAACAAAAAAAGTTCCTGTATCTCAGAAATAAGTTTCAGAATTAGGACTACTATATAGATAAAGTCATGCAACCTTCATTGCCCTGTTTGCTCTATTTCCCAGAGCTGTTAAGGATGAATGTGTTCATGGATGTGCATGCACGGATACATGTAGGTGTGAGTATTTAAGGGAGTACATGTATATATTCGAATATACAAGTACAAGCACAAGCATATGCAGATGTACCTGTGTATTTCCCCTCTGACAAGAGCAATTTTCTTTTTCCTGAGACAAAGTGGGCATTTTGTTCTTTGGTCCGTTCAGTTCATTTACTTGGAAAGCCCCTCTTGTCCGTCACTCCATGCTTGGCAACACACTGCAGGTGGGCTCCTAATCTAATAATGCCATGTGGTAGAGTGGTCTTTAACATCTTATCCTGATGCCTCATGTTGGTTCCTTGCAGTTAAGAACTTGATTTCTTCCATCTTATTTACTTCAGTGTCTCATAATTGATAGTTGCTCAAAAACTGTTTGCCATATGGATGAGTGAGTTTTGCCCACATCATCCAAAGCACCTTATTTGCTTTATCATCTCTACTTGAAAACAGGTTAGTAGCTTGTTTGATACAATGTTCTCACAGATGTTGTGAGGCAAGTGCTCTATAAAGCCCCCATGGAAGGAAGATTTATAACTGTTTTTCATTTCTTCTGGTGCTTTAGTGGTTTAGCTAGGGAGGCATATAATAGTGCTTGAAGCAGTGCAAGACACTAGAGCATGATAATGAAAAGTGAGCTTCATCTCAGTTTCTTTTCATGAGCTAGATAAAATAATAATATCTACCTCATACGTTTTCTAAAAGAAAAATGAAGTTATGCATGCACTCAGTAAAGAAGCAACACATAATAAGCAAGCAATAATGTCAGAATAACAATAAAAAAACCATGTTTTTTAATGAATACAGGAAGTTTATTCTAGGCAAAAGAACCTGAAGAATCGCTTCTCCAACATCCCTTATAGGTAGAATGACTTTATGGTTCCTTTTGTCCCTGAGTGTGTGCTTTATACCTATTGTCATTACATAGTTATTAATAGTATTCCTTGTTACTCTCAAGAAGTTTCCTAGTTTGGAAAAAAATTATGTGGTCACCCTACTACTGTCCTTTTTCATTCCCTCATTTTATTTATTTATTTATTTATTTATTTATTTATTTATTTATTTATTTATTTATTTCTATGGGCCTTTTTTAAAGATTTTATTTATTTATTAGAGACACAGAGAGAGAGAGAGTGAGGCAGAGAGGCAGAGACACAGGCAGAGGGAGAAACAGGCCCCATGCAGGGAGCCCGACGTGGGACTTGATCCTGGATCTCCAGGATCAGGCCCTGGACCGAAGGTGGCCCTAAACCGCTAAGCCACCAGGGCTGCCCCCCCACCATTATATTTAAAAGCGTTATTGAGTCACCTACAAATTATAGACCTGAAAATTCCCTAGAACCCAAGTAAACAAAGTGGCCAAGTATTACTGGTTTTTTATTCTTTCTCTTTAGGAAGAAGATTAACTAAGTTATAGGTAATGTTATAGGAAAATACATTGCTAAGTTTTAGGAATAATTCTATCCTCTGTTTTTCCTAAAAAAGTAATTTTAGGGAATGTGCATACCTTTTTGTTTTAATGTTAAAAACTACATCTTTTCACTATATGTTTTGCCTGTTAACAAAATAAAAAAAAATAGTATTTCAGTTTTCAGTTTTGATTTTTTGATTTTCCAGGAAAACTAGAAAGTTTAAAAGAGATAAAAACAAAAATATAATTAAACAAGAATATAACTACATAAGAAATGTCCACAAACAAGACCTACTCCCCCTCATCTACAAAATGGTACCTAAGATGAGTAGCAGTACACACAGATATTAATTATTTTTTAAATGGGGCTTGATAATGTAAATTTTTAAAAAGTTTTAAATTATTTTTCTTGATTTTTTTAAAAAGTAATTTTTCCAAGTTATTTTATTTCTTCAAGATTTTATTTAAAATCTAGCTAGTTAACATATGTGTAATATAAGTTCAGGTGTAGAATTTATTTTTTAAGATTTTATTTATTTATTTTTAAAAGGATTTTATTTATTTATTCATGAGAAACACACACAGAGAGAGAGGTAGAGACACAGGCAGAGGGAGAAGCAGGCTCCATGCAGGGAGCCCAACGCGGGATTCAATCCCAAGACTCCAGGATCACACCCTGGGCTGAAGGCGGCGCTAAACCGCTGAGCCACCCAGGCATCCCTCAGGTGTAGAATTTAATGATTCATCACTTACATACAATACCCAGTGCTCATTCCAAGTGCGCTCCTTAATACCCATCACCTACTTAATGCCCTCTCAGCCCTCCATCCACCTCTCCTTTGGTAACTCTCAGTTTGTTCTCTATAGAAGAGTTTATTACTTGGTTTCTCTCTTTTTTATTCCCCTATGTTCATCTGTTTGTTTCTTAAATTCCACTGATGAGTGAAATCAAATGGTCTTTCTCTGACTGACTTATTTCAATTAGCATAATACTCTCTAGCTCCATCCATGTTGTTGTAAATGGCAAGATTTCATTCTTTTTTATGGCTGAGTAATATTCTATTGTATATATATATCCCTCATCTTCTTTATCCATTCATTAGTTGATGAACATTTAATGCAATACTTATGAAGATATTATCAACTTTTTTCACAGAGCTAGAACAAATAATCCTAAGATTTGTATGGAACCACAAAAAAACTCCAAATAACCAAAGCGATCTTGAAAAAGAAAAGCAAGAAACAAAATAGATAAATATAGTGGAAGGGAATGAAAATAAAATAAGACAAAAAATGAGAGGGAAACAAACCATAAGAGATTTTTTTAAAGATTTTATTTATTTATTTATTCATGAAAGACACACACACACACACACAGAGAATCAGAGACACAGGCAGAGGGAGAAACAGGCTCCATGCAAGGAGCCCGACGTGGGATTTGATCCCAGGACTCCAGGATTAAGCCCTGGATAAGAGATTCCTAATGATAAGAAACAATATAGGATACCAATAGGGTTCTAGAGAGGAGGTAGGTGGTGAGATGGGGCAATTAGGTGATGGGCATTAAGGAGGGCACTTGATGTTATGAGCACTGGTGTTACATGCAAGTGATGAATCACTAAATTCTACCTTTGAAATGAATAATACACTATATGTTAGTTAAATTTAATTTAAATTAAAAAAAATTAAAAAGGAAAGCAAAGTTGGAGGCCATCACAATTCCAGGCACAATTCCAGGCTTCAAGTTGTATTACAAAGCTGTAGTCAACAAAGGATGCCTAGATGGCTCAGTGGGTTAAGTGTCCAACTCTTGATTTCAGCTTAGATCATGATCAGAGTCTTGAGATCAAGGGTCCTGGATTGAGCCCTGAGTCCAGCTCCGTGCTATGGAGGGGTCGGCTTGTCCCCTCTACCCCTCCCCCTCCTTGTGCTCTCTCTCTCTCTCTCTCTCTTTCTCTCTCTCTTTCTCTCAAGTAAATAAATAAAATCTTAAAAAAAAAGCTGTAGTGAACAAGACAGTATGGTGTTGGCACAAAAACAGACACATAGATCAATGGAACAGAATAGAAAACCTAGAAATGGACAATGAATATTTTTAAAAAATATTCATGACTGTTCTTAAACATTTTAGAAAGTTGTAAAGGCATATATTTATGTATTTAATCAATGATGGTCATAAATATTATCTTTTCATGAAATCATTTGTATGAAATAGCTCAGAAAATCTAGAAGTCCATGATTATACAAAGAGGAAGACCGTCTCTGAGAAGCAATCCTATCTTTAATCAGAAATACACTGCTTTACAACTTAGTTTGCTTATTAAATTCTTTCCTTATCTGCTCCTCCTGTTACTCCCAAGCAGGGATCACCACGTTTGCCCATCTATACCTGCAAAATCTAGCATCAGAAAATGAAAACAAAAACACAGAGTTGAATACATAGATTCTACAGGGACAATCTGATAAAATGTTAATGCCTTCTACTGGGTCATCTGCAATACTTGATCTTCATAAAGCCATATTACTTTTAAAGTTAACAAGTAGGTCAAAGTGCTTATTTCCCATTCTGTTCTATATTTCATACATTTGGAGTAAAATACTGCTAATGGGTCCAGAGAAGGAAAAATTATACCTATGAAAATTGAGAATGGCCTAAAAGACACACACAAGCTGACAACCCCAGAAAAACCTCCCTTGCTAAGTGGTTGACACTTCTGTAACTAAGCATTTTCCTTACACTGCTTGATTTTTGTTTTTGCTGTAGTTGGTTATATTACCTGACACCAAATGAATATTTGCTTGGCTAGAAATCATCCTTTTTTAAAAAATGCTGTGTTGTGATGGCCTAATAATCCTTCGCATATTGTCTGAATTAATAAAAATTTTCCTTTTTTACATACACTGAACTAATGAACATGGTTTCCCCTGTCAGGCATAGAGAATGTTGGTAATTTCAGAGCAGCTTTGAACTTTATGGTAGGGTACAATCTGGATGACATCCACATTGGGGAAGGGTAGGAGAGAATTATAAAAAGAAAAGCAGAGAAAAGCCAAAGACAAGCCACTTTGCCACATTGTGTCTCTGGTAGTGGGATATAGTTGAATACACGCCCAATAATAATTTGTCCACCTTCCCGGCTCACAGAAACCTAAGTAACCTGCCAGCTCTAAGAAATAAGTAAGTCAGCATTTTCCAATCTATGCAATATTACCCAACTGTGAGTCATAAAATTAATTTAGTGGGTCAAAATCAATTTAAACTGTGAAGAAAAAATCAAAGTGCTTTTTTCCAGTGTATGGTAAATATAGTTTTACAGAATTTCTGTTTTTATTAAAATATAAATTGTGTGTAAGAGTGTTCATATAAAAGTAACCTTTTATTGCGGGGTACTTTTAAATCTTTGGATAAAAGCCAGCTAATGGAAACTCTGTCATTGTGGCCTTTGATTTGTCTCTTGAGGGACAATGGTTGTTTCCTCATCACTGATCCTCAAGGGAATGTCCACAAGGTGTTTTTAGAAGAAAAGCTTATTCCTTTATGGAAAGGGGAGCTGAGAAAAAACACAACTTTTTCAAAACTCATTTTCCTTTCTTATTGATACGTTATCGCATACCAAATGATGCATACACTGCAACTGTCACTTGAATATTATTTTTATGCTGAAGATGACATCAGTAAGTTACTGCACTATGAAATGGCTTCCTTCCAGCCTTGTCAATTTATGTAATAAATGTCTGAGTTATTTAAGCCATTGTTATATTGGTATTCTATAATTTACAGCAAAAAATCCAATGGCTGCAAGTCTAAAGGCAGTTGCACTGGAAGCAAATTTTAAATTATTTCTCCACTTTCATTGTCCTTATCTTTTACTATTTGCCCCTCTTTTCCTATGCCTCAGATCTTAGATTCATATTTGAGTTACTTATATTGTGTTTACTATTACTAGATAAATGTTCCCCTTTAGATCATATTTTTTGTTTATTTATTTTAATAAATGTGTTGAAGAAAAGTTGCTTCTCTCTAATTTGATCTCAAGGCTACTACTTAAGTAGATTGATTATAAGATCCTCAGGATCAAGAATATTAATCTCATCAAATCTTAGATATTACTAATCTGTAAATACTGACTTCTTTAGTTTTTTTTTAATTTATTCCAAAACCTTGTCTGTACTCTATTAAATTATACATATCCTAACTTACTCCATTTTATTTATTCTTACTCTGTAGCTTGTGGAATCATGAGCTATGGCTTATAAAACATATTAATTTTCATTGTAAATAGAGTGAAGGTAGAATTTAATTTTAATGAAGCTTGGTGTAACAAACATTCCACTCCAGTGAAATAATGCAAAGCACCAGCTGGAGACCAGCTGTGTCCTATGGTCTCTGACTACAGTGAAATCTTACTATAACCCAATAAAGTAGAGGCATTTTTCGATGAACTTTGCAAATCTTCAGATCAGGTCTCTTATATTCTATATTAGCTAAAAAGCAAAAGAAAAAAAAAATCATTGTCTTTGGAGGCTCATTAGCTTCTCTTTGAGGCTGTGCAAAAATTTGGTTCGCTGTCAACAGATTGAAGTAATGTCTCATTGGACTACTTTGGCCTTAATGCCGTTCCTTCCATATAGATAACCAAGGGCACCAGTGATGTTGTTGCAGAAGTCATTGAGAAGACATGACCACCGGTTGACCTGCAAGCTGGACCCAGGCAATCGAAGATTCCCCTGTCCTAGGCATGTGTATTCCACTCGCCTTTCCCATTCCCAGAAGCTGTCCCAAGGATACAACCCCGAGGCTGAAATATGGTGTTGACCTGATTTGGATAGTATGTGTGTCTGAACGCAGTTAAAGCCTCTATGTAAACGCTTAAGATTTGCCAGGAAGGTGTGAAGATCTATTTGTCTTGAGATTGCCCAAAACAAAGCCTCATAAGTATGTTTCCTTGCTTTTTAAAGCTTCTACTTACCAATCTGGAGTGGTCTACCTCTTTTTTTGGTTTCTCCGTTCTCTTTACATATGGGGGCTACTTCGGATTATAACTAAAGAGCTCCTGAGGGAGTTGTGAACTAACAAATATTTACATTAAATACACTCTTTATTAAATAAAACCATGAAAATATAATTGTATATTATACAAAAGGGCAATTTAAACAACTTGGGCTTTAGATACTGGAGGTTCATCCTTGATAAAAGTCATGTAATTCAACAGTCCCAAGAGGCAAATAATTTCTATGATAATAAAAGTCCCAGCAGAAAGCTATATAAGTAGTAAAATCATAGGTGATATTATTTAATAAAAAGTACAAAAAGGGTGATGTGTTCATATAATATAATATTTGTATTCAATAGAATAAAATCTTAAATAAGATTTAGGTTAATAATTTAATGCCATAGACTTGTACAAATGTCATAGTTCATGAGTTCTAGGGAAACCAAATATAACTAAATTATTTGCCTCTTATTAATCAGGCTGTGATCCAAAATTATAAATAGATTCCTTTTCTAGATTTTGCTTTAGGCAAAGCATGGTTTTTATTGATTTATTATTATTATTATTATTAGAGTCTATAGGAGCTCCAGTTTTAGACTGTTCAATAAATGGTTGGGTCACATAATTCTATATCTAATCTATGAAGAGGATGTATATAACCTGGTTCATAAATTTCTTGCATAAAATATCACAGAATGATAAATATTGTATTGATAAGTATCGTATAGGTACCCATTCTGTAAATACTGTAGGATATTTTTGAGTGGTTTGAACTTAGCTCTAACAAATATGGTATAATCTATTTATATATAGTGTGTGTACATGGGAAAGGAAGATAAGGGTTTTTAGGCAAGATGAACATGAAGTAGGCAATTGTTTGTTAACAGTGTTGTATAATATCAAGATTTAGATAAACTGATATAGATTCATTGTATAAGCAGAATGTTTTATCTAGAAATTCAATCATTTGTAAATTAAGCAATTATTTCCATCATGCCTATTTTGTACCATGTAGTATAATAATCTCTAAAAACGTAGTGATTTTCACTAATGTTATTATGCTTAAAATCCAATAAAAGGGCATGCTATGTGAAGTTATATGCATTTGGGACCAAAATCTAAATTCATTATTAAATATGTGAACATCAAGCTTCAATTTACCAAAAATTCAAAAGATAATAATCTTATTGAAAAAGTTCAATGAAATGATAAAAAAAAGTTTGTGTTCAATGCAAAGATGTTATGATCTATTGTTACCCATTTTTAAAGTGATCTCAGGAGTTAACACAATGCCTGGTACATAAACTATAATTGCTGAATAAATAGCTGATCAAAGAAATGGATTGATCATTGATATATAAAAAATCTTTTCAACTATATATCAATGCAGTAATAAACACAGAACAGAAAGGAGGGAACACTTTCTTATTTTGAAATGACAGTTGCTAGTATCAGACTAAGCCTCTTACTGAAATTATATAAACATAAATAAATAAATAAATAAATAAATAAATAAATAAATAAATAAAAATTTTAGCAGTTTGAAGTATTGGAGAGCATCCGAGGGAGACAAGTTTTGAGGAGGCAATAACTTTGAGAAAACAAAATGTGTAAGTCTGAACCCAACTTTGGTCAATTTTATTTTTTTTCTCTTCAGGGCACTTTCTGATTCCCTAAATAGGGAATAAAAAGGTACAGTCTAGAGTGTGATGTACTCTCAGCATGCTCTGAGAGAAAAATGGAATTTTAGAAACAGTGCAGGAGAGGTCTGATATAACGGGCAAATGTTCCTTTTCAATAATTGCCAACTCTGAGTCTTAGGATGCAATGGATCTTTGATAAGATCGAAAGTAGAACCTATAAAAATATCGTGAAAATCTGGTAACTAGAAATGGATCCATATGTCTACAAAGGAATTAGCAAATAAAGACTCTTCTGTAACTATTTTAACATGTAGAAAATGTATATGGATATGGATAAGTGAAGACTTAGAGAATTTAGTAGAAACATCGAAATTCTAAAAAGAAAAAAAATAGTGATTATAGAAATGAAAAACACAACCTCTAAAATTAAAAATGCACTGGACAGTACAAGCAATAAATTGAACATTGTAGAAGAAAAGGTTGGTAAACATGCATTCAAATAGAATTTTTTGCAAGCTGGAACTCCAAAAGAACATTTTAATTTTAAAAGAGTTTCACAGACATGATGGTAATATCAAATGGTTTGCTGCTTGTATAAATGGAGATACAGATGGAGAAAAGGAATGTGATGGGAAAGAGATGTTCATGAAATAATAATTGATTTTTTCCTGAATTTGAATGAAAATTTAACTCAACAACAAAACAATACAATGAAGAAAAATAATTTCAAGTAAAATATAGTCAAGCGAGTAAAATTCAAAGCCTTTTTCTCCCTCTGCCTATGTCTCTGCCTCTCTCTCTGTGTGTCTCATGAGTAAATAAATAAATAAATCTTAAACAAAACCAAAACCAAAACCAAAACCACTACATTTTAAAGTAAAGAATAAAGGAAAGGAGAAACAGAGGGGAAAATGTAAGATAAATAGAACATAAATAGAGAGATGATAGACATGAACTTTGCCATATAAATAATTACATTAAATATAAATGTAACAGCCCAATTTAAAAGTAGAGATTCTCAGATTGGACAAGAAAGCAAGGCCCAGCTTTATGTTGTTTACAATAAATAAACTTCACGTATAAACTCAAAGACAGATGAGAAATAAAAAGATGGTAATCTTTATTTCTTTCACACATAAAGAAAAAAAGACATTTAAGAAAGGGAAAATCAGTAGTAAAAGATCATGCTGGAACCATTTATATGAAAAAATATAACTCAAATCTCTGGTGCTATATACAGGTTGGACTTTGATAAGCTAAAAGTGAATATCATAAATCTTAATATAACCACCAAAATAACAAAATAAATGGTTATGCTTAATAAGATTTAAGAGGAGATACATTTAAATAACAAAATTGTCAAATAATGAAAATTTGGCAAAAAAGAAGTAGAGACACATGGAACAGATAGAAAACAAGTAGCAAGATGATCTCTTTAACTGTATAATATCAATCAATTCATTTAATGTAAATGGTCTGAACAACCCACTTCCAAAAGATATGTTTTCAGACCAAAGAAAGGAGCTAGTAGCTACCAAACAAGCTCCTGGATAAACAAACCACAACATAATGGAATGGTAAGCAGAAACAAACATATGTAAAATCATAGAGTTTTTTATACTATTCTGTGAATAACTGATAGAACAAGAAAAGAGAAAATCAATAACAATATAGAAAATATGAACAAATATTAACCTACAAGATGACACTGATATTTATGGGACATTCTACCAAACAACAACAGAGTATTATTTTCAAGTACACATGGAATATTTACTTATATATTCTATATTTTCGGTCAAAAACAAGTCTTAAAAATTAAAAAGATATTGATATACTGAATTGTGTCTTGACTATAATGGAATTAAATCAGAAATAAAAAAATAGAAAAGTTTCTGAAAAATTCCTGCATATGTATTTGATATTTATTTTAGCACTCTTCTAAATAATTCAAGCATTAAAAGAATATTCGAATGAGAAATAAAAAGTATTTTGAAATGAATGAATATGAAAGCATAGAATATCCAAATCTGCAGATGGCACTAATATGTTCAGGGAAAGATTTGTAGCGCTAAATGCTTCTGTTATGAAGAACAGCCATGATTTGATGAGCTCAGTTTCCACTTTAGGGAACTAGAAAAATACGAGCAAATAAGGACATGAAGAAAACAAATAATAAAATTCAGAATGGAAATTAGTGAATAAGAACACAGGGTAATGTTAGAGTTAATAAATAAATGAAACCAAAAGACCTTTCTTTGACTTCTCAAATTAAACTAATAAACATCTACAGAGACAGATTATGGAAAAAAATACAGAAAACACAAATAACCAATGTCTGGAATGAGACAGATGACATTACCACTGATTTTATGGATATTAAAAGGAAAATAGGTAAAAGGAAAATATAAAAATCTTATGTCAATAAATTTAAAAGATGAATTGATAAAAGGTATGAATTCATCAAAAGATACAACATACTGAATTCACTCAGGAAGAAACAGCCAACCTAAACAACCCTGCATTTATTAAAACAATTTAACTTTTTTAAAAGCAATGTAACTTTAATTTAAAATATTATCAAGAGGGATCCCTGGGTGGCGCAGCGGTTTGGCGCCTGCCTTTGGCCCAGGGCGCGATCCTGGAGACCCGGGATCGAATCCCACATCAGGCTCCCGGTGCATGGAGCCTGCTTCTCCCTCCGCCTGTGTCTCTGCCTCTCTCTCTCTCTCTCTGTGACTATCATAAATAAATAAAAAATTTAAAAAAAATATATATTATTAAGAAGAAAACTCCATCAGATGCTCTTGATGAATTCTAGAAAATATTTTGAAATAAGTAATACCAATTTTACACAAATTATTTACAAAAAATTAAAAGGAGAAAATATATCGCAAATTGTTCTATGAAAATAGCATTATTGTGATATCAAAATCAAATAATCACAAAATAAGAAATTAAAATTGCTGATGAATATCCTTCCTGGATATATACGTAAATATCCTAAGCAAAATTTTAGCTAACCAAACCCAACAATTTATAAAAAGAAAAATTCATTAAAACTAATTAAATTTTATCCCAGGAATGTGATATTGGTTTAATATCCCCAAATTGGTCATGTGATATAATAAATTAACAAACTAAAAGAGGAAAACCATTTAATAATCTCATTAAATGCAGGAAAATCAAATGACTACACCCAATATCCATTCGCTATACGGATTTTAAGAAAAGTAGAAAAATAGGGTAACCTTTTACTTGATATAGGCTTCTTCCAAGAAACCTACAGCTAATATTATATTTAGGATTAAAAGACTAGGGGCGCCTGGATGGCTCAGTCTTTAAGTATCTGCCTTCGGCTCAGGTCACAATCCCAGGGTCCCTGGATGGAGCTCCACATTGGGCTCCCCTCTTAGCCAGGACTCTGCTTCTCCTTCTCTCCAATGCTCATACTCTGTCTCTCTCAAACAAATAAATAAAATCTTTAAAACAAAAATAAAAGGGTGAAAGACTAAATGCTCCTAAATACAGAAAGAAAAAAAAAAAACCCGCAAGGCTGTTCATTCCCAACCACATTGTTTTAGAGGTATCAGACAGTACATTCAGGCAAGAAAAAATAAAAGTATGAGCCAATCTTATATTGATAAAGAATTTATATCCACAATATGTAATAAGAATTTTTAAAACTCAATAATGGGGTGCCTGGGTGGTTCAGTTTGTTAAGCAACTGATTCTAGATTTTGACTCAGGTCATGATCTCATGTCCTGGGATCAATCCCTGTGTTGGGCTCTGGGCTCAGCAGGGAGTCTCCTTGTCCCTCTGCCTCTTCCCCTGTTCGTGCTCTTTCTTTCTCTCTCTTCTCAAGTAAATAAGGAAAATCTTTATTTAAAAAAAAAAACAAAAACAAAAAACCTCAAAACTCAGAACTAACCTTTCTTTGGTACACACTATACCAAAGAAAATATACCTATGACTGCACATAAAGACAGGAAAACCTTTTCTGCCATTAATGCTTACTATCAGGGGATAGTAAGGGAAAAGACAATTAAAACCACAAAATAACTACTACACGTGCTAGGCTGAGATTTACAAACACTGACCACACCCACTTTTGCAAGGATATAGAACAACTGGAATTCTCATGCACTGATTGTAGGAATGTAAAATGGTGCAATAATTTTGTAAATTAGTTTGGGGGTTTCTAAAAATGTTTATTAAAGTACCACATGCATCAGCTATCCCACTCTTAGGCATTTACTCAAGAAAAAAAATATAAATATATATATAACTGTTCGTAGTAACTTTGTTTGTAATGGACCCAAACTGTAAATAACTCGGATGTCAACCAAGAGGTAAATGGATAAACAAACTGTGGGATATCCATACATGCAATTGTGCCCAGCAACAAAAAGAACCGGATTATTGATACACACAAATGACACTGATAAATATCATAATAATTATACTGGGTGAAAGAAACCAGACAAAAAGATATACATATTATATAAGTTCATTTGTAAAAATTCCAGAACCCAATCTATAGTGACACTATGCAGACTGATGGTTATGTGGGGACTAAGATAGGTGTTGGGCAAAGAGGGCAAGGAGAGAGGTATCTTGATTGTGATTATGGCTCCATGGTTTTATGTATAATGTATAAATTTTCAATCTGTACAATTTAAGTAAAAACATTTTATGACTAATTATATTTCAATAATGCTATAAAATATAAAACCAAAATAAACTAATATAAAATAAGGAATCATTAAAAACATATATCTAGTAAAAAAATAAGGTAAAACATGATGTTACTATCTAAGCAACATTCAGTAACATATAAAAGTACCTCTCCACTTAGTTTGTACCAGAAATATGAAGTGTTAGGACATGTTTGAGAGTTGAATTTTCTAAGTTTTTCTAGGTAACCAGGCTTACCCATTTATAGCAATATTTGTTAGATTACACTAACAGAGAGGAAAGGGCCAGGAAAGGATGAGACTTTTGTGATCAGTCAAGAAAAAAATTGAATGCACTAATTAACTCAAATGTAGTATTATGAAAACAAAGAGACTCTGATGAAATGAGCAAAAATTAATATTTCAATGACAAATGAAAATGCCCTGGTCACAGGTATTATTCATATTTTCATACAAACCACTTATTATTTGTATACATTCTTTTGAAATATTTGAAGCAAGTCAAGACATTTCCACTTTTTTTTTAATGGGGTCATCAAGAAAAGATGAACCAGCAATACTTTGGTTGAGATATTTATTCAGGATACCATTAACATTTTCAAATGATGTTACAAAGAACTATTTGAGAAAAGTTTACTAATTTTTACTAAATCAAAATCAAAACTAATCTTTAAAATAGTTTTAAACTTCGATTTTAAGCAATGAAATTAAAGCAATTTATGCTTTAAGTGGAATTTTATTTCCATTCACCTGGAATAAAATTCCAGGATTATAAAACTTAAAATTCCAAATGGCTACCCAATTTTTGCTCCTCAAAAATATTTATTTATTTATTTATTTATTTATTTATTTATTTATTTATTCATTCATTCATTCATTCATTCATTTGAGAGAGAGAGACAGAGATAGTGACAGCACAAGCAGTGGAGAGAGGGAGAAGCAGTCTCCCCTCTCAGCGGGACCCAGAAGCAGGGCTGCATCCGAGGACTTAGCATCAGGACCTGAGATGAAGGCAGATGCTTAACTGACTGAACCACCCAGGCGCCCCCAGTTTTTGCTTTTTATACAGTTATCTTCAATCAGAGTCACAGCGGAGGTAGATGAACCATGAATGACCTTTTAAAAAATGGTTTTATTTATTTATTTATTTATTTATTTATTTATTTATTTATTTATTTATTTGAAAGAGAGAGAAAGAGGGAGAGAATGCACCCAGAAGCTGGACCCAGAGGAGGAGAGAGACGAAGAGGTAATTAATCCTAAGTGCCCACTGTGCCGACCCAGCACAGGGTTCAAGTGCGACTGGAGTTCAGGACCCTGAGACCAGGACCTGGGCCAAAACCAAGAGTCAGACACTCAATGACTGAACCACCCAGGGGCCCAGAACCATGAATTACTTTTGTGGAGACACACCTTTATGAAATTCATTAGTACCTTAGTAAACTTTGATTCATATTCACCTAAATGACAAACCATTTTATGTCTCAGTGGTATTAAAAGTAAATTTAAATAGTTGGAAAAAAGATCTAAGTACCTCAATTGCAACTTGATGACTATATTTACATCAAACCTTTTGAAATTACTGCAGTGTTAGGGAACATGAATGATGAAGGTATCAATTTACATAATATGTACTCAAACTTTG
Source organism: Vulpes lagopus (assembly GCF_018345385.1). Lineage (NCBI taxonomy): Eukaryota > Metazoa > Chordata > Mammalia > Carnivora > Canidae > Vulpes > Vulpes lagopus. The sequence goes on from NC_054846.1 coordinate 38,105,998, forward strand.
TGTTTAAATCAAATTTGATTTAATTATATGTGTTAAATTATATGTGCTGCATTATAAATTTCCCTTGTTAAAGTAGAAATACATATAGTAGAAATACCATAGGGAAACACTGATGTTTGGCACTTTTGGCCGTCAATTGTACAAAGACTGCTGCAGAAATAATTAGCATGCTTAAAACAATTTCTCAAATGTATCAACAAAGGCTATAGAATAATATCTTATTTTTGACGCTAAAATTTTTATCTGGTTTTTCATCACAAATGTAGCCATTTGCTAAAGCTGTCTATTGCTTCCAAAATGAAGTATTGCACTGTCAATAAATGTGAAAAATGTGATGCATTAGACACAAACAAGACAAGAAGGGAATGGGAATGAAAGATAAAAAAATAGTAAAACACATGAAATTGCACAAAACTTTCAAAATGAGTTTTGTATTCCGTGAATCTATTCTCCAATAGTATGATATTCAGGAGAGAATACAAAGTATTGTTCCTAATAAGCTTTTAGTACTACCTGTCCTAGCAAAGGCTTTTTCCGTTAATATCGACACCTTGGAAAAGCAATTTGCTTTGTGGAATAAAAAGGAATCAGCAGAGCCCAGACAGAGAAATCCAATTTTATCCTCAGACAGGCACAAAGCTGAATGCCTTCCATTTTAATGACTGACAGCTTCTATTTCTTTATACAAGCATCATGTAAGAAATGAACACAACTGCCAATAGAAGCACGATCCAGCCTAAAAGCTCTAGTGGCATCTTCTGTGTGGCATTTCTCTACGTCGGCACATACTAGATTTGAGCCCAGAGAAAAATATTACAACCTCATCAAGTTCTATACAGTATTGCCATAACAAAATGAGCAATATGTACAAACCTGTGTGCCCTTAAAAATTGCAGGGGATTCATAAGAAAGAATTCTTTGACAAACTATATGTAGTGGAACCTGAGATTTCCAAGGTAAATAATTTCTCTCTGTGGCACGACCCGACAAACATTATATGTGTGTGTGTAAAAGGGAGACAGACACACAGAGACAGACAGAGACAGAGAGACAGAGAAAGGACAGAGTAGAGGTGAATTGAGAATAAAGCCAAATACAATCCTTTTTGATTGAGTATCCAGTTCTTCAGTAAAGTTACTAAGAAATGTTTGCTTGAGGGTGTTCTTGTAGAAGCCAGTCAAAGAACTGGATTTCACAATTCAAGGAAGAATCTAGAGCCAAAAAGGGATGCAAGAGCAGACAAGAGCAGAAAGATGGAATAGACTAGAAGATCTTAGGCAAATTTGAAGTGATTCACAGAAATTAAGGAAATGGTACAAAAATATAGGGTACCTAAATTGATGTTTAGGTCAAATTTATACTTTCTGGATCTTTTTAAAGAGCTACTTAAAGTGACCACGGTAAACTACATTATACTGCTATATTGAATAATTCAACTTGTGATATAACTTCATTTGCTTATTTATTATTTTGGGGGCTCTTTAAATTGAAAAATTTAATTTCCAGCTCCTGCAGCACAGGAAACCAATTTTGTCAGCACAGGAAATTAGTAGACCTAAAAAACAGTTTGAAAAGGGGGATATCCTTCAAGATTTATTATTTTGTTATGCATATTTATATTAATGAGGTGATAATAATTAAAGTAGCATATTAATTTTGTTTCAAAGTGAATAGATGTACATCTATTACGGAGCTTAAATTTTTATCTATATTCCAAAATTGGGAGCTAAGTTTATGGTTTTCAGCTATGGCTTCACTTTGTACTGTACACCATGTTTAGTTTACCTCTTTTCCAATGAAAGTTAATTTTTTTAAATATAATTGAAATCTTAACTCTAAGAAATGTGTGTGGAGGCACTAATATTTTTTAGGTCCCATTGTCCAGTTTACTGACAGGGTTTTGTAGTTAGTAAATAGAACAACTGAAATTTGGATCTCTTAGGACTATTTCCAAAGCATATTAACTATTCACAATTCAATACTGATAGTGAAGCCAGTGATTACTGGAAGGTGCTGGTAGAGGGAATTTGTTTTTTAAAAGACTCTTATGTATTATTCTTATTTCTGTTAGAGAGAGAGAAATTCAGAGGAGAGGTAGGTGGAGAGAGTGAGAGGGGGAGAGAAAGATATATATATATATTATATATATTATCATTTTGGAAGCAATATATATATATATAAAACTATATATATTGACACTGTATATATAGAGAGATATGCTTAAATCTAAACTTTCTCTTGAAACTTAGGGTATACAGCTATTAATATACTAATTGCTTTAGTACAATCACTTTAAAATTGATATTATTATTATTATAATTATTGTTAAATATACTGCAAAGGTGTTGGAATGTTTTAGTGTTAGAGTAGTTAGACGATTAGTCTGTGGTTTCATATTTGAAACAGTATTAGTTATTTTGAATTCACTTTTTATTGTAATGTTACAAGCTCATGAGCCACAGATTTTATTGAATATTTATAAAGACAAATATCCCATAGCTAGTGTAGTTTATATTTTAAATCTGGCATTTTGAATTCATTCAAAGGTGAAAAAATATTCTCAGTTGGTAGAGCTTGTTACAACTTAAAAATTTTTATATCCTTTTTTTTTTCCTTTTCTACCTATTGCTTTCATATTTGGTTACTTTAAAATTGATAATATTACCTTTTGCACGGCAGCTTTAGCCTATAGATTATAAAGCCAAACAGATATATGCTGGAATAAAATCCTCTTTACTTACAAGCTGGGTGTCTTAGCAAATTTATTTAAGCTTCCATAGCCTGATTTCTCATGTACTGAAAGTGAATGATAGAAAATGTAGCTCTAAGAGTCAGGCTTACAGTAAGCACCAAAACCCCTATAATAATCATTATCAACACAGCACCAATGATATTTGTAACTTATAATATCACTGCTGGTTCACCTCAATGGAACTGAATATTGGGGCACCTGGGTGGCTCAGGTGTTGAGCATCTACTTTTGTCTCAGGTCCTGATCCTGGGGTCCTGCGATCCCTCCCCTGGAGGGAGCCTGCTTCTTCTTCTGCATATGTCTCTGCCTCTCTGTGTGTGTCCCTCATGAATAAATAAGTAAAATCTTTAAAAATTTTAAAAGAATCAAAAAGATTTTAAAAATAATATTGCTTCTATATATCTTTTCTATGTTGCATGCCATTTGATCTATGCCTGTTTGCTTTGATTATGGTCAACTCAATTGATTTGTATTCACCAACTGAAAAGAGGCTTTACAATTATAGAAATAAATTACATATATTTTAAAGGCGTTGTTATTAGGTGAGAAATAATCTTTATAATTTCCCTTAAGAAATGTAATTGTACAAGATGAATACAGATAAGCACTTATATAGTAATTAGGAATACAAGGTCCGGTTCAGATAAAGTGGCTATCCTTGAGTATCTCTAGAATTAGCGGGGGGAAAGTCAAAGGCATAAGCAGACATGTAGATCTCTGGTAAACCTGACTTTCAGAAAGACTTTCAGGCAGTATTTAATGTAAATCTGTAAGACTAAATTTTTTTGTGAAAGATTTTTTATAAACTCTTACACATCATATCATCAATGTTTTAGTTCTGCTTGGCTTACTACATCTACCTTTTGAACAATATGGTCCTTGAAGAGAGGAACTTTTCTCCAATTATACCAGAATTCATTACATTACAGTCAAAGATCCACCCTCATCATCCATAAAAGTTCCCTTTCTCTGCATCATTTGGTGAATTGCCAATGACTCCAGAAGGACGTTATGGGTTCATGACGTCTGATGGGCTAACCATTGGTGGCCCCATTTTTATTATTGTCAACTAATTCAATAGCCTGACCAAGCAATATGGACTTTCCTTATTTTTTCCCTCCTTAGCTTCTAGAAAGCAGAATATTTAGGTAGAATTTTTCTATGTAAACAATCCCCACTCAGCAACTTTACAGCATCTAAGTTCTTTGTATATTTTGGATACTAACCCTTTATCTGATATGTCACTTGCAAATATCTTCTCCCACACTATAGGTTGCCTCTTAGTTTCACTAATTTTTTCCTTTGTTGTGCAAAAGTTTTTTTTTTAATTTTGATGAAGTGCCAATCATTTATTTTTACTTTTGTTTCCCTTGCCAAAAGAGATATACCTAGAAAGAGGTTGCTATGGCCAATGTCAAAGTGGTTACCGCCTGTGCTCTCTTCCAGAATTTTCATGGTTTCAGGTCTCATATTTAGCTCTTTAATCATTTTGAGTTTATTTTTGTGTATGGGGTAAGGAAGTGGCACACTTTCATTCTTTTGCATGTTGCTGTCCAGGTTTCCCAGTACAGTTTGTTGAAGAAACATTATTTTTTCTAAACATATAAAACACGACACACCGAAACTGAATAATTCAATTAAAAAATGGGCAGAAAACCTGTATAGACGTTTCTCCAAAGAAGACATACAGATGGCCAACAGACACATGAAAACATGCTCAACATCACTGATCATCAGGGAAATACAAGTCAAAACTACAATGAAAATCACCACACACTGTCAGAATGGCTAAAATCAAAACCACAAGAAACAGCAAAAGCTGGTGAGGTTCTGGAGAAAGGGGAATGCTCCGGCACTGTTGGTGGGAATGCAAACTGGTATAGCCACCCTAGAAAACAGTAGGAGGTTCCTCAAAAATTTAAAAATAGAACTACCCTACAATCCAGTAATTGCACTCCTAGAAATTTACTCCAAGTGTTTATAGCAGCATATATATCTACAATAGCCAGATTATGGAAACAGCCCCAAGCACCCATCGACTGATGAATGGATAAAGAAGAGGTGGTGTGTGTTGTGTGTGTGTGTGTGTGTGTGTGTGTGTGTGTGTACAATGGACTATTAGTTATCAAAAAAGAATGAAATCTTGCCATTTGCAAGAACATGAATGGAACTAGACGGTATTATGGTAAGCAAAACAAGACAGTCAGAGAAAGACAGATACCATACGATTTCACTCATATGTGGAATTTCAGAAACAAAACAAATGAGCAAAGGGAGATAAAAGAGAGAGAGAGAGAGAGAGAGAGGCAAACCGAGAAACATGCTCTTAACTATAGAATTGAAGTAAAACTGACACGGTTACCAGAGGAGAGGTCGGGGAGGGGATAGGTTAAAAAGGTGATGAGGACTAAGGAAGGCACTTGTGATGAGCACCAGGTCTTGTATCCAAGCGTTGAATCACATACATGGTAAATCTGAAACTAATATTACACGGTACGTTAACTAACTTGAATTTAAATTAAAATAAAAACAACCTATGGGATACATGAAATGTGCAAGAGTAAATTTTTAAAATATTTCTCCAAAGCACCGAAGTTCAGGAAATAAAAATTAATAGGCAAAATTTAAAAAATCACCTATTTTTCCAATACGCAAGATGTTAGAATCCACAATAACAACCAAGAAAAGGAATACCACCAGGGGGAGAGTCATCAGGGCAACTCGATTCTCAGCTAATAAGAACTTAGAAAAAATGGTCACATTTTTGATGAATACATTATCATGTACTGCTTGTGCATATATCAAGTGCTAGTATTTCTTAGGTAATAAATGGCAAGATTTTCTTAATCTAGTTATTTTCTCAATCAACAGGGATGCCTGTTCTTACTTTGCCACGTGAAAACTGATCTTTCTACATCAGTGTGCCAGACCAAGGGGATGAAGCACAATTAATCTAGTCCAATTCTGATCCTTTATCCCTTGTTCTCAATCTCTGCCCTGTAATTAGGTGTTCTCAGGTGATTCAGTTTTGGCCCATGAGTCATGAGAATTGCTGGTGGTCCCTTGGAGAGATTTTTCTCTATGACCAAAGGACAAAGATATATTAATAAATCTCTTGTCACTCTGGTTACCTCTTACACTTTCTATCTTTCAATAAAATTGTATAAGGAAATAAAGCCTGGAGATTTTGTAGTTGCTTGGCTATCATAAGGGAAAGATTAAGAGAACTGAAAAAATGGCAGAGGCTTCATGTCACTTAATTGCTAAATTACCTCCCTGTAGACTGCTTTTTGCATAAGGTATTTAAATAATGTTTTTACTGTTTTAGGGATATAACATAAATTATGATTAAGAGAAAAAAAAAACCCTAGAGATCACCTGATAACCCAGTAATAGGCGCCTTAGCATAATAGAATGGATGTTATTTCATTAAAAAATGGAGTTGTAAACTTTTAATGGAGAAGTGGTTATGATATATTGTTCTGGAAAGAATGCAGAATGCATAATCTTATAGAAATATTACTCTAACTATGTGAAAACCAAAAAGAAAAAAAAAGAAGAAAGGAAATATGGTTGTAGATGGTGGAATTGTAAGTGACTTTCTCAGTTTCTTTTATTCCCATAATTCCCAGTATCTTATTTATCAGTGTACATTATATTTTATAATCAGCAAAATATACCAAAGACCATTGTTATCAATGTGAGTTTAGTGTTGGAACATTTATTTTGCCATGCATAAGTGAGAATCCCTAAATTGGTGATTAAAATACTGTATGTACTGCAGTTGCTTAGAAAAACTTAGGCAGATTTGGAGTTAGCTTTTTAAGACAGCAGGAAAAAATGTGTTATTTTATTTAAAAATTAAGCTAAGTTTCTGATTTAAAATATTGATTAATATACAAATTGGCATATAGGCAACAAATTATTTACCCATAGATGCTAAATATATGATGCAATACAAGATTAATCACAATAAAATCTCTCTGAAATGTGGTATTAAGAAATAGGATCAACAGCTATACTGAGTCAACATTCATTAGACTTCTATTTAAAGGGAATGTTTTCCTTTAAAATATTATTTTAATTAAGTTCAGTTTTAATTATACCATTTAGCATAGCTGTCTCTAGAATGCTTTTTAAGGCATCTGTTCATTATAAATGTTTTCTCAGACATTTAATATGCATTTTATGTTTCTTTCACTTTGTTTTCCCTATCATAATATCATTCATTGTTGAGATCAGAGCATAACTTCTAAAGATTTCAGTCACCAGTTGGAGAAAAACCATTACTGCACTTGATATTTCAAAGCGCACCAGCTCTGAAAGTGAGACGCTCTGGGGGAGTATTAAATGTTTGGTACTGTACAAGAAGCTGACATCATCTTGGGGATGTTGCCAGAAGATATTTGAAGTGTCAAGTGCTAAAGAATTTTAGTGTCTGCTGACAGTCTCTGATTTCTCTTACTCTGGCAAGTGTATGAAAAGACTGAGTACAGAGAGTACATATATTTAGAGTTTCAAAAATGCTTTCCCAATATTAGTTAATGATTGGAATAGCTAGTGCTCATTTGTATTTACTATAGATATCATTTGAGAACACATAAGACTTAGTCAAAAAGGTAATGTGTAATAAATGGCTTGTAATTTTAATATTGCACAAAAATAATTTTGAGCTGGAAGAAGCCTTTGGAGCTCATCTAACCTTAAATTTGAGTTTACAAATGAAGACATTGAAACCAATATTCTTAGTCACTTATTCAAAAATCTCATATATCTTGTATACTAATCTTTACAGTGTGTCACAATTATAAATTTTGGCCATATTCTGATCTTTTTCAACAAAATTATCTTTTTCACAGTTCATTAGAAACCAATAAACAAACAGCCAAATACCAATGGGAAAACCCTAATGATATACATTATGGAGTTGCCTTATAATTGTGTATATATCCTGTTTAAATCTATCTATCTATCTATCTATCTATCTATCTATCTATCAGTTATTTATTTATTTATTTATTTATTTATTTATTTATAGATTTTATTTATTTGTTTGAGAGACAGAGCACAAGCAAGGGGGAAGGATAGAAGAAGAAGGAGGAGCAGACTCCCTGCTGAGCAAGGAGCCCAATACAGGACTTGGTCCCAGGACCCTGAGATTGTGACCTGAGCCAAAGGCAGATGCTTAACCAACTGAGCCACCCAGGTGCTTTGTATATCCCTGTTTTATTAAAAGTATAAATTTTGACACAATTTTAACTTATTATGTAAAAGTATATTACCACCTTGATTGTGTGGTATGCTTATTATATGTTTACTTCTTTTTTTTTGTTAAAGTAAAGTATCTCTTGCTTAATATAAATATTTTCCTTTGCTAATATGTTTCTGGTTATGTATATTCAATGTCTTTGTAAATACAGACACATAAAAAAAGAAAAGGAAAACCAGTAATTGTCATTTAAGAGGATGAACAAGATTATAGTTTATCATTGTTTTTGTTTATATACCTGGTCTATGCAAGACTAAATCCTATCTTTGTTTTTAATAACTGTGTAGCAAGAATTCATAATTAAGTTCTCAAATAATAGATCTACAAGTTCTTAATTGGTTAGAGATGGCTCTATAAAACTTTTAAAAGAAGACGGGGGAATGAAAAAGAATCATTTAAGATAAGAGCAATCACAATTAAGCCAGTAGTGACTGAAATATCTGTAAAACTAAGTACATATATATCATTTTTTTTCATAAAACATAGCAGCAATTCAAATCTAAAGATATTATCATATACAATATTACTATAGACAATTTCTTTACTCAGAAAAAAACACAATCAGTAAATATAAATAAAAACTGTAAAAAGCAGACAGTGCTTTTTTGTCATGTAGTCAATAACACTGTCAAATGACTAGATTTTCAATCAAGCATTTTAGTGTTGTTTATAGGTGTAAAATAATGGCTTACTTTATTTTAATATACATGGATAAAGTTACTTCTTAAGTCAAATTAGTTATAATAGTACTTGGGCCTTCAAATAGTCAAGAATTTTATTTTTATGGATATTTACATACATGTATAATTTTACACTGACTCAAGCTTTAATCTTTGTCAGCTTGACCTCAGATTCCAATCATTAATGTATAATCTGGAATACCTTGTTGCATATTTTTTATTTTTTTATAATTTCTAATTTTTATTATTTTGAACCATAAGGGATTGGTGAACAAATAATGTTTAAAGTAACATTTTGGGGCAGCCCGGGGGACTCAGCAGTTTAGTGCTGTCTTCGGCCCAGGGTGTGATCCTGGAGACCCGGGATTGAGTCCCACGTCAGGCTCCCTGCATGGAGCCTGCTTCTCCCTATGCCTGTGTCTCTGCCTCTCTCTCTCTCTCTCTGTGTGTGTCTCTAATGAATAAATAAAATAAATAAAATCTTAAAAAAAATAAATTAACATTTTGTCACATGATATATGAGCATAATATCAAATGGAGCCCTAAATCTCTCAACAAGTGAATTTGTGCTGAATCTATTTCATTATACATATATTTTTCAGAAGGACTTTATAGGAATGGCCTGGAAAGCTATATGTCTCTCTCTCTCTTACACACACACACACACACACACACACACACAAATAGAGTAAATTTTATTTAAATGGGAAAATAAACTAGGTTTATTTCTCTGTAGAATAATATGAGTTTTCCTTTCCATCACATGTTTTGAGAATAGCTGTTGTTTTTCTTTAATTGTGTTTCTGAAAGAATTCTCCTTGTTTAGTTAATTAACACATTCATCAACTCACTTTGTGTGTCTGTGTGGAAACATTTAAGTTCTAAGCTCTTAGAAAATTTCAATTATACAATCTAGTATTATCAACTATAGTCATCATGTTTTACATTAGACTCTCAGACCTCATTCATCTTACAGCTATAAATAGCTGTTTTTAATAGAGCTTTGTTCATTAAATGTTCACATAGTTTTTTATTTTTAAACTTCTGGCCACTTTTTATTTATCTTTACTACCAGTGAGAGACTTTGACCAGAAAATAATTGCTGTGCAGTTGAACTAAAAATGTATTCTTGCCTCTGCTGCCCAATAGGTATAAAGTTATGCTAGGTGAATAACTAGAGACCTTCTATACAACACAGTGCCTATAGTTAACAATATGGTATCATGCTCTTCAAAATTTGTTATGGGTAGATTTAAATGTTAACACACACACACACACACACACACACACACACACACACAAAAACCCTACAAAAACAAGACAAAGGGACACAGAAACTTTAAGAGGTGTTGGGGGATCCCTGGGTGGCGCACCAGTTTGGCGCCTGCCTTTGGCCCAGGGCGCGATCCTGGAGACCCGGCATCGAATCCCACGTCGGGCTCCCGGTGCATGGAGCCTGCTTCTCCCTCTGCCTGTGTCTCTGCCTCTCTCTCTCTCTCTCTCTCTCTCTCTCTCTCTCTCTGTGTGACTATCATAAATAAATTTAAAAAAAAAAAAGAGGTGTTGGACATGTTTAAAACTTTGATTGTGGTGATGGTTTCACATGTGTTTGCATATGGCCAATCTATTCAATTGTGTATATTAAATGTGTCTTTTTTACATATCAATTATATGTCATAAAGCTGTTAAAAGGAGGGGTTAAATTTTTATCCCCTACATTTTCTTGTCTGATATCGGAAGGCTCCTTTGGAATGTTAATCAACAAAAGCCAAAATATGTCTAAAATTGGGTTTTTGTTATGTATTAACTCCTTGAACTTGCTAGGTAGGTAGATTTTGCTGCAGTAAGAAAAAAAATCCCTCAATCTCAATGCTTTAAAAAGCAAGGATTTTCACTTATGAGTTATAGGAGTTTGCTCTATATTGTCTCCTTAGGGACCAGAACTCCACTATTTGGGTCATTGTCAAATGTCATGCCAGGTGGATAAGTGTGTACTCACGCAACATACATCATATCACTAATATATTTTGGCCAAAGAAAGTCTCTTAGCCATACTTCTCTTCAAATGTGTCATTCTATTGCACATGTAGAAAGAACAGGACCAGTGTCTTTTACTTTTACTAAAGAAAATAAGTGATATCCCTAAAAGAAAATCAAGGAATTTAAAGTTAGCATACTGTCTTTAAAGTATAGCTTAGTAAAATGTTGAAAAAGCTAAGGTCAAAAAAGTATGATTTTAAATGCTTATACTTATTATTACCTGTGTGTCTTTCAGAAAATCATTCAATGTCTCTAAATCTCAGTTTCCCTATCTGAACACTGTGCTAATACTTTGCTGCCTTATAAATGATTACAAAAATTAACTATGACAATCTATGAAAAGTGCATGACAGATAGTAATCTATGTTACAATATAATGGTAACACATAGGAGGTACTAAAATGGCAATTACTTTTATTTATATCCATTACTACAATAATGGATACAATAATGACTATATTTCATCTGAAATTCTCCAAAGAGTGTATAGCAAATCCAGGATTCATAGTTTAGATTGTTCAGGGCTACAACATAGTAAATTGGGCAGTTTAACTCAAGAAGTATTTCTCCTTAGTTGTTATTATATAGAGGATGGTGTTAGATAGAATATAAAGATAAGTGAGATTTAGTGTTGTCCATAATTTCAAGTAAATTTTTGAGGTAACATAATTAAGTGTTCTGCTAAAGAGTTACTTTTATAAAAGCCACAAAAAGAAGAGGAATGGGGGAGGTAACCAACTTGGCTTTTTGAAGAAATGATTAGTAAATGGAAAAAACTTTGTGTTAAATATAAGGCAGAGGATCAAGAGAGATGAATATATCTATGGTCCTATGTGCATCTATTACTTATTTCTCTTATTTGGATTTCTAGCTAGTATGATGCATAAAAGGTTGTGATTAAAAACTATGATAAATATAGTTTATCAAATCTCAGTAAATATAGAACATAGTTGGCATCTCATAAAAAAGCAATAAATGGAAGAAATAAAAAGAAATAAATAAAAATGTAATAAAATTACCCATAATTTGCTTCAATGTGGATGGAACTGGCAGGTATTATGCTGAGTGAAATAAGTCAATCAGAGGAGGACAATCATCATATGGTTTCACTTACACCTGGAATATAAGAAATAGTGAAAGGAATTATAAGGGAAAGGAAGGAAACTGAGTGGGAAAAATTAGAGAGTGAGATAAACCACGAGAGACTCCTAACTGGGAAACAAACAAAGGATTGCAGAAGGCGATGTGGGGGGAGAGATGGGGTAACTGGGTGATGAGCACTGAGGAGGGTACTTGATCGGCTGGGCACTAGGTGTTATACTATATGTTGGCAAATTTTATTTAAATAAAAAATGCAATGAAATTTTTTAAAAAAGAGATAAAAAAGGTTTTGAAAATAAAATTTGCTAACTTTGTAGCAAAGTCTAAATTTAATTTGGAGTTGAAAGAATCAATATCATCCTATTTTTACTTAAACGAATTCCAATGTCACATTCATTTATTAAAACTATATTATTTACATTTAATTTTATGTATATTTATATTATACAACATCACTGTAAGCTCCTCTATCTCTAAAGAGATTTATTTTATAGACAATAAGGTTTCCTTCAATTAGTCATCACTGTGTTGGGTATAGCATTGGTGTTATATATCAGAGGTGGTCATATATATCCAATTCTCATTACTACTTTTTGCTGAGAAAAAAAGTGACAATAATAAACATGGAAAACTATGGATGAATGGACTTGAGGATTTTTATTTGACAAGACATCCCCAAATTATTTTGAGTGTCTTGGTCTAAGAAAAATATTTTGTCAAGCAACATTTCTCCTTGCTTTATCTTGTTAAATAAAATTTAAAACATATGGCCATAATTACTCACATACATCTTAGCAAAACATTGGTATAAAAAAGTTTATGAATTCTGCATAGATTTATGAGTTACATCCCTTTACTAAGGTTTTTATAACATTTTAACTGGGAATTGGGATTTAAAGAATGAGAGTTTAAGCTATTTAGATTCGATTGAAGTCCAATAAGATGGGGAATGATAGGCTCATCAAATAACATATCAGTGGATTTACATATGTACAATAATTTTGAAGATGATTCATGAGCCAGTCTGGCATGATATAAAGAAAACTGAAACTACAGTCACAAGACAAAAGTTGAAATCCAGGCTCTGCTTTTTAATTCTCTAAGCTTTAGTTTACTCCCTTTATTCTAGAGATATTGATTTCTATTCCACAGAATTGGAATTCCACAGAATTGTTCTGAACATTAAGTTAATAAACTACATTACAATAATACTGATGCCTTGTATAGGGGTAGTATATACGAAGTTCTCTTTGAGTAAAAAGACACATATGCAACTTTTGTGGGTTAAAACTTGATATTATATACCAAAAGTCTTATATTTCAATATCTCTATGTGTTGTTTATCTATCAATCCATCTATTTATCTTTCATGTCTTTAAGATTTTCAGAGCTCATTCCATTGACAGTTTTATATGTTCCTGAGATGGACAGCATCCACATCCAGTGAAATTCTTATGTACAAAAGGACTGGCTGTGTGGATATTCGCTTCCTCCTTCTTCCTTTTTAAATACCTTTATGTTGGGCAGAAAACCATGTCCCCTTTACCAATGCCAGAGAGGAACTCTTCAACTACACGAGGGATAGCAAAGGTCATCCCAATGCTAGCCACTGGAAACTGAAGTCCAAATACTTTTGTCCACTGCACCTTGATATCTGAGTCACCAAGGAAAACACAACATAGTCAACATTAAATGCAACAATCAATGCTTTTACTCTCATGGAGAAAGAGACAGATTAAGATCAACTCCAATCGTGTGTGTAAGTCCTTCATTGCTCATGAGTGTTCCTGGCAGCTGATGCAGGGCATTGGCATATGTGCTCTATTCACATGGCCCTGCAGAAGGATCCCACCCTACTTCTGTGGAATATAGAATACTGAAAGCAGGGGCATGCCTGAGGTCCACTGACATATACACTTAGGTTGGATAAAGGAACCCCCACTGACCATGAAATAGGAAAAGATATTTCAGCATAAGATACAGGTCCACTACCCAGTGAGTGAGCTCTTTATCTGTAAGAAAGTGCTCAGGCCCCAAAATGATTATTATATGGCTGAATGAAGATCAGTGGACTGTACACATGAAACTGCCTTTCCCAACATTTTAAATCTGATTTCAGTCAATAAAGGATGCAGTAATACAGGAATAGAAAATTAAAAAAAAAAGATTTACACTATGATGAAAACTATATATTTTACATGATAAATTTAGAGAATTCAGGTATTTGCATGTCTTTTTGAATATGTATTTTAAAATCATTTTTAAAAGTTTGAGAATTTAGCATACATAAAATTTAAACTGCAATTTAGAGGACAAATAAATAGCCCTTTAATTTTAAGGAACACATTTCTTTGCTAAGTGATCTAACCTGATCAAATTTTAACATCCTCTTTTATATCCTTTTCATGCATGTAACTCCCTCAACATCAGTGAACTCCCATTGACTTCAATATACACAATTTAACTGAAACCTCTGAATGCCCAACTCCTACTAACATAAATTGAAGAAAAAAAATAATTAGTTTCAGTGGGAGTTATGTGAATGTACAGATTGCAGGTTGGAGCCAAATCAGAGTCATTATTCATTTTCACAGTTTTGATGGTCTCCCAATTTAGAATCAAAGTCTTATATTTAAAACAAAATAAGAAAAATAGGATACCCATTTTTACTGTGTATATGTTAGGAATGAGATAAAGAACCTCCCTTGTCTCCCTGTAGTTTCAACTTGTGTCTGTTTTTTAATATAGCATGAAGAAACAGTGTACAACATATGAAGCCTGATTTTAGTCTTAGGGAAAAGTCTGGGGGAAATATATTTCTTAGAAGGTTTTCTTGTTTTTCTTTTCTAAAGATATTGTGAGTGAAGTTAGTAGCCTTACTGAAGCCTTTTATTTAGAATGGAGTTTAAACATGAAGCCAATTGGAAATCATAAACTATGCAACTAAATTGAATTAATATAATTTATTGAGCAAATTAATATTTCAAATATTTCAGTTAAATTTTTCTTAAGATATCAATTATGGTCATTTTATTTTATTTTATTTTAATTATGTTCATTTTAAAAATTAAAGAACCTTGCACTAATAACTTCAAGTGTTCTTTTTGAGATTTGACAAAATATAGTTTGTTTTTTCAGAAGGCATCATTATCTTTGTCATAAGTAAGATGGCCAAATATAGACAAAAGCTAGAGAAAATTTCAAATATGAAAATCTTATTAATAAAATCTTAAAAAGTAAAGGCCTTGAAGAAATTTAAGGCATGGCATATTAACACACAATATCTCCATTAAAAAACTATTAATCATTCTTTTAAATTTTGACATATTTGCTTTAGATTATTACTTTAAAGTACACATCTTAGAATAAAAATACGTGGAGAAAATTTCAGACAAAACATAAAATGCTATCCTACATCAAACATAACTTTATTAGTCATGCATTTCAAAGTATATTTGTTAAATGAAAGATGCTTTGCTTGGCTAATGGTTAGGAACCAAGTCACTTATAAAATAAAAATGTCATAACATTATTTCTGGATGACTACTTTAACCAAAAGAACAAAAGTATTATTGAGAAGTTGATAGGATTTTTAAGCAGTTAAATAAATTAATGAAGTAAAAAAAATGACGATAAATTGGCAACATAACAGAAAGAGTAACATTATTTACTGATTGATAAATAGTAATTGGATATATATTCAAATAAACAATAATGGTCACTGATTTGAACTTTTTTTTCATATTGTTATTGTGTTTATGTCACAATGTATTAAAACACTTATTTTTTCCCAATACTACCTTTTTTCTCCTCAAAATGAAAGGTACTAGTTCTCTGAAATCTCTGTACTGAGAACTGTTCACTTGTTTTGATGAGACATATATGTCTCTACCCTGAACACTTTCTTCCCTATAAAAACGAATATCTGTAATAAAATTAGCCCAAAACGTGCTATAGGGAAGGTTTCACAATTATTTTAAAACTTTCACAGTCACCTTTATTTTGTAGCATTAATCCTAATTACTGCAAATCCTTGTACAGATATAATTTCCAGCTATTAAATCCTGGGAATACATTCTTTCTTAAAAATCAAAGGATCAGAACCAAGTGTGATGATCTTGTATGTTCAAAAATTTATGCTATAACTGTTAGCTATATTAACTTCAGGCCAGCGCACCTGAAACCTAAAACTAACTCTACATCTCAAATAAAAATCTGTTAACACAAGACAAATAATTCCCCTGAGGACACAATTTCTTCTGAAGATGCAGTTTGTCTTAAATATATGCTGATAATTCAAAAAAAAACTGTAACACATCTGCTTAGTTCTTTCCAAAGTAACTAACTACAAACAGAAGTTAGAGCAGAACATTTTGTGCAATGGTGAAAAATAGACCCATAATTCACATGAGTTGAGTTTATGTGGTCTACTCACAGGTTTCATGAAGACCCAACAAATAATTTAAATAACTTCTAAAATAATTTTTTACTAGCTTTGTTTCAAATTTTTTGAAATATGAAAGGAAAGGAATAGTGTTTTGCGTGGAACTAGATCTTGAATTGCTGTACAAACATAGGTTGAAGGTAGATAGAATTCTTATCCCCAAGCCAAAAGTCTGGCCAGAGAAATAAATGGTAAAAACGAGCCCAGATGCAAAGTTTATTGTGGAATCCACTGCAACAACTGGTGCTTCTCTCTTATCAGGGTCTGGCTCCATACATGAGAATTTCTTAGTAGAGGAGGGTAAGAAAAAACATTTCTTTCCTTCAAGTTTTATGAGATAGTTTATAAAAGTATTAAAAGGTTGGTTTTTTGCTTCCTTAAATAACAATGCTCATGGTACTGATTGCTGCCAAAGGTCTACTATTGACTCTCAAGAAACAGTAAAATTAAGCTCTTATCTCTTTACGCCAGAAGTCTTCTTCCCAATGTTTTTACTTGGAAATCATAAGCCTATGTGTTTTGGCCTCGACTAGCTGTGAAAGTCTCTTACAACCTTCAACCATTGGCTACGCTGCATATTTACACACTAGCCACATTTGCTTAAATTTACCACTGAGTCCGATGAAATAATTTGTGCTACTATTTTTTTGTTTTGTTTTGAGTGATGATGTCAATAATCAAACATAGATTAGTTTTAAAATTGGAATCCTAGAAGGTAGAGTAAGTTTTCCTGAGTTGCAGTCTGATATGCAATATTTCCCAGGATACCTAAGAATCAACTACTAGGCTGCCAATTGGAACATATAATGAAGGTTGCAAAAGACTCAGTATTTGTGGTATTTCTATCATTTAGCATTGTTATATCAGGTAGTGAGTCTGAATTTGTGCCCGTGCCTATTGAGACCACCTAAACTCTAGATCATTGGAAGGCGGAGAAGTGGAGAATTTTACTCAGTTTGAATCCCATTAAGACTTGATTCATTCCTGGGCCACACTAGGATCCTGGACTCCTGAAATGCTGAAACTGGAAAATACATCAACTATCAGTGAATTCTGCTATTTCTAAATTTGGCTGGGTATTAGAATCACTTAGGGAGTTTTTTTTTGAGAGAGATCTTGGGGACATGATTAGATTTACATTTTCCGTTACCTGGTATTGTGTCATGAAAACCATCCCTAAATTCAGAGGTTTAAAATAACTTCAAATTATTATATTGCATAATTGTGTTTGTTGGCTGGGGCTCAGCTGGGTGTTTTTGTTTGTTTATTTTGTTTGTTTGCTTACCTCTATGAGTCTCACTTATGGCTTCTCATGAGCAGTATGTAATTGGGATAATGGCTGGAGCTATCCTGTTCCAATGGTCTCTCTCCATGGCGGGCGGGGGGAGGGTGGCTTCAACACAGAGTCACCAAGAATGGGATCTGGGAATGTGTGAGTTAATTAAAAAGACACTTTCATAAGTGATTTCACTGGAATCAGAGAAGAAATTAATGAGGAAATGAGAACATGTATCTGGACAGGTTCAATATGATGTATAAGGCATCACAGCAAGTTAATAATGAGGCTGAATGTAGAACTCAGGTCTTTGGATATTTGGGCCTGACCTTGTTTCTCCAAATTATTCTATATTTTTTTGCTGCATATAGACTATTAAGTGCTTAATATATTGAGTAATGCCCTAGAATCATGCATGGCACCATACACTGATATGCCATAATTTCAAACCTATTATAAAATTATAGATTTTTTAGATGGATAATAAATTCCTATTTACAGAATAAATAAATACAAATAAATCGTAAATGTCTATGATAATAAATTTCTGTGTATGTAGTGTGTGTGTGTGTGTGTGTGTGTGTGAGACAGAGAGAGAGAGAGACTGTGTTTGTGAACATCTAGTTGAAGATCCAGAAAATGCTTTCATTCTTTGGATATGAATCAATGCTGAGTTCCAGTCCATTGGTCTTGGTAGGGATTTTAGTTTCTTCATGCCTCCTCTTTTAGCAATCATTTTGGGCCGTATATTCATATTTTCACTTGCATTCCTTTCAAGGTTAAGGAGGAAAAGAGTCTAAGACCCTACACCATTAAAAAAAAAAAGAACCTACATCATTAGAAACACTTCAGAAATCTCACTGCCCCAAATGTAGGCCTAGCCTAGCAAGAGGATTTTCCTCAACCCATGATAAAGTCATGCCTACAGAATCCTGTCTCATGTCCAAAGAATGAGTTTTTCACAGAAATATTTGCAGTGAGATTATTCTTTGTCTTTATAAGAAATCAAACTAATACTTTCAAATGTGTGGGCATCCTTTGCTCTCCTCTCTCAAAAACCAGAGCACAACTATCCAACATCTAAGCTGTTATAAACAAATTAAACAATCCCATTTACTTATATCTCTTACAACTTCCTTAAAGTCATGGTGAAGACTAGATTTCCATCTCCACTTTATCTCTAAACCATTCCTTGAAAAAGACCAGGAAATGAAATACACAATATGAACCAAAAATATACTGGTATGAAGCAGCCGAACTCAGTATTAAAAAATAAGCAATTCTAGAAAAAGAAATATTTTATGTTAGCAATTCTAGAAAAAGAAATATTTTATGTAGAACAACTCTGCTCATCATGAACAGATATTTTTGTTGTTAAGCAGAGTAATATAGCATAATAGAGGGAAACCCCCCAAATATTGCTTATAGTAGAAGCTTCTACTTTTCACCTCTAGCCAGCTTTCCTTTCCTTCCAGGTTCATGAGCACCTGTTCTTCTGCTACAACTCATGTTCTTCTGCTTAGGCAGAACCATGCACCTCATTTTAGCCAATGCACTATAGGAAGATACAGAACCAGTGTAAGACTTCATTTACTTTGTCCTATGCCTGAACAACCATATCAAGTTTTAACTGAGATAGAGTAAGACTGGTATAGTCTGGATCACTGAATAATAACATGGAAAATAATATCCCTAGAGCATCACTCAGACTTCACGTACTGATGAGAAATAAAAATTTCCTTTTTTGTGTCACTGGGACTTTGATGAGTTTTATTTGTTTTATCTGTAGCATATTCTAACCTACTTCAACTAAGGAAAGCCCATTGTAGAAGGGTTTGGCTTTTCCTTTCAAAACTTAAATATTAATTACAATGGTTTGTATAGTGATTGTTCCTAAAAGTAAATTGAGTTCTCCTTTGGTATCTCCAAACATGTTCTATGGCTGCTATCATAACACTTTTATTGCTCTAGGGTGGGGAGGGACATAAAGGGACTGATGGAGGCTATTAGTAATAATTTGTTTCATGATCTGGGTCTTGTTCACACATGTGTGTATAATTTGTGAAATTCATCTATGTTGGCTACATCTGTTCACTTAAAAGTTGTCATTCCATACACTTAAAATGTGTATACTTTTCTCAACAAATGTTTTACTTTATTCAAAATTTTACCAAAAAGTAACTCTTAGAAATATAAAATTAGGCCATTGTTTTCTTACATTTGCTTCAAGCCTACCCCCCAAATTATAGAATTTTTGAGATCTCAAGTTTTAGATTATTCTCTTTAAATCCCCAAATCTTAGGGTTCAGTTTACCCCTGAAAAGATTAACAACTTTTCTTAGAGATACTGGAAGCAAAAAAAAAAAAAAAAAAAATTTAAAGGAGAATATGCTTGTGTCTTTTGTCAACTGGATTGAGAATTCCTTAAGACAGATGCCTACAGCTCAAACTTCTATTATACTCTTTAAGGGAATCTAAATATTCCCCAAGATTTCTGCAAATTCTTGGGAATAGTAGATTTGTACCATATTTAGCTCTGGGCTTCTGATTCCATACACTTTGTTTAAATTATGGCTCCTATAACATGATTTATGGGCCATTTTGCTTCAGAGATGAATTATGTGAGAGAATTCTCACGTCTCTCAAAAGATAAATCAGCCATTTGCTTAATTAACAACAACAAATTAATATCCCTAATTCTCAGAAGACACTTGAGGGTATAGTAAACATGCCTGAAGACTAATGTATTAGCCTGAGAGAGAAACTCCTGGGGCCTATGTTCTTAGAGGAACTCAGACTTTTATCGATTTTACCTCCAGACACCCCACGATGGTCTCATGGATCTGAGAAAGATCTAGCTCCAGCAGGGAGAAGGAAACAGTAATCAATGTGAAATTCACTCAGAACATTTTCCATAACAAAGGCCTACTTCTTAGGTGATAAGATTTTCCTTGAGCCTTATTGGAACCAGAGAAGGGCATTTCTCCCTCTTTCTTAATATCCCCCCACAACTCTACTTTCCTGTCCCACATAAGGGGAAGAATAAGCCATGTCAATGGAAAGCACTTGTGAAGTTGATAGCCTAGAGACACAGGCCTACAGCAAGTTTGAGATTTAATCATGAGATTATAAAATATCTCTCCTTTCAACACCTCATCACTACACCAACAGGCCTGGGTGTATAACAATGGATTACACCTAAAAGAGCTACAGGACAGACTATGTATGAAGAAAAATGCTTGGTGAAGCCCAAAATAAAGAGGCGGTACAAAAACAAGGAATATAAGGAATTTGAAGACTGGAACCTACAGGGACAGCAAACATTAAACCTACCCAACTCCTAGCCAGATAAACAAGAAACTTCACAATAAAGTCCTATTTCTCTCAGTTCTTTTTCATCTGGTTCATCATGTCTGGTATTCAATGAAAGATTACAAGATATGTCAAAGGCAAAAAAAAAAAAATCTGAATGGACAAAGCGACCATTAGAACCAGCCACAGACATGAGACAGATGTTGGAATTATCAGATAGGGGATTTGAAATAACTATTTAATATGGAGGGTTCTAAGGCAAAAAGAAGACAATGTGCAAAAATAGATATGTATTTCAGCAAAAAGAAGAAAACACTAAGAAAAAAAATCAAAAACAAAACCTATAAATAAAAAAATACCATAAGAAAAATTAAGAATGTTATGGGCTCAATCATAAGTGACAAGGAGGAAAAGAAAACAGTAACCTTAAAGACAGGCCAATAGAAAG
This sequence comes from Vulpes lagopus, assembly GCF_018345385.1. NCBI lineage: Eukaryota > Metazoa > Chordata > Mammalia > Carnivora > Canidae > Vulpes > Vulpes lagopus. The sequence goes on from NC_054846.1 coordinate 38,127,320, forward strand.
TTCTCAAACTGAAATCCAAATAGATAAAGAATGAAAAAACCAGGCCAGGACCTTCAAAATGTGGCAGCATTTCAAAAGATGAAAATACACATAATTGGAATACCAGAAGAAGAAGATAGAAGGAAGCAGAATAAATATTTGAGGTATTAATGCCTGAGAACAAAACAAATTAATTACCAACACCAAATCAGAGTTACGGGACACTCAGAAAACATCATTCCAGATAAATACAAAAATAAAATAAGACACAACGACAACAACAAAATTACACTAAGGCATATCGTATTCAGCTGTTGGAAACCTAAGACAAAGCAAAAAGAAATGTGAAAAGCAGCCAGAGAAAAATAAATCTCTTACCTATGCAGGAGCAAGGAAAAGAATAACAATGGGTATTTCATCAAAAGCACAAAGTCTGAAGGAAGTGTACAAATGACAAAAAAAAGCCCTGGTAAACTAGAATTCTATATTAGTGAAATTATCCTTCAAAAGTGAAGGACAAAAAAATATTCAAAACAAAACACCTGAAGGAATTCATTACTACTAGATTTTCCTTGTAGGAAATCTTAAAAGATCTTAGGGGAAGGAAAAGGATCTAGGACAGAAGCTCAAGTCTACAAAAAGAAAGAAGGAATATTAAACAGAGGTAAAATAAGATATTTTATTTTTCTTATTCTTAACTTATATAAAAGATAACTTTAAACAAAACTAGTAGGACATCTAGACAATAGAATGTTAAGCACAGATAAATGTATTGGGGTATTGTAGGGTATGAATAAGGGAAGTGAATGACAGCAATGTCATAAGGGAAGGGAAGGGAGAAAATAGGAATATTTTGTTATAAAGTACCCGCACTATACATGGAGTAATAGTGTTATTTGTAGTTAGGCTTAGGGTATTTAAGGAATATATTCTGAAGAACATCTATGTAAGTCATGAGCAGCAGAAGAAAAGAAATAATACAAATTAAAGCAGAAACCAGTGGAATTGAAAACAGAAAAACATAGAGAAAATCAACAAAACCAAAGACTGGTTCTTCGAAAAGATCAATAAAGGGGCAGCCCGGGTGGCTCAGCGGTTTATGCCTGCCTTCGGCCCAGGGCCTGATCCTGGAGTCCTGAGTTCTAGTCCCACTTCGGGCTCCCTGCATGGAGCCTGCTTCTCCCTCTGCCTGTGTCTCTGCCTCTCTCTCTCTCTCTCTCTCTCTGTGTATGTCTCTCATGAATGGATAAATAAAATCTTTAAAAAAAAAAGAAGAAAAGAAAAGATCAATAAAATTGATGAATCTCTAGCCAGCATAACCCAGGAAAGAAAAAGGAAAAAAAATAGAAATTACTAATATTAGAAAAGTAAAAGGGTAATCCTTACTAACCCTATGGGTGTTAAAAGTGTAATCAAATAGTTCTATAAATAACTTTGTGCCCATTAATTTGATAACTTAGATAAAATGAACCAATTTCTTGAAAGACACAAAGTATCAAACTCATTCAAAGGGAAACAGGTCTTCTGAATGGGCCTGAATCTATTGAATAAATTGAATTATTAATAGCCTTCATAAAAAGGAAACATTAGACCTAGATTGTTTTCATAGTGAATTCTACCAAACATTTAAGAAAGAAACAATACAAAGTTTCTGCAAAGTTTTCCACAAACTAGAAATGGTGGGAACATTTTTTAACTCATTCTATGAGGTCAGAATTACCATTATGACAAAACTAGATAAAGTCATTACAAGAAAGGAATTCTACATCTAATATATATAGCTCATAAGCATGGGTACAAAAATCCTCAACAAAATATTAACAAATCAAATCTAGCAATGTTAACAAAATATACACCAAGATGAAGTGGGATTTATTTCATTTAAATAAGGCTGATAGACTCAACATTTAAACATCAGTGTTATCTATAACATCAAAAGGCTGAAAAATGAGAACCATATGATCATAATAATAACTGTGGAAAAAGTATTTGTCAAAAACCAAAATGATTTATGATGGAAATTCTCAGCTAACTTGTATTTGAGGGGTATTTTCTCAATTGGATAAGGAATATCTATAAAAAAAAACCTATTGGTAAGTTCATACTTGATAATAAGAAATTGAACATTTTCCCTTTATGACTGAGAACAAAGCAAGAGTGTCTCATTGTACCTATTCAGTATTACAACTACAACTAATGGAATGTCATTGTCAACTTTACTTCAATTAAATAAATTAAAAATATCATGCTAGAAGTCATAGCAGGTGCAATAAGACAATAAAATGAAATTTAAAAAGGTACACTAGGAAGGAAAACAAAACTCTATTAGCAGATGATAGGAGACATGATTTGTCTATGCAGGAAATACTGAAGAATTGGCCGAAAACTAAACAAAAATGAAACAAAGCCTCTGGAAACTAATACTTTGAATATAGCAAAGCTGTAGGATATAAAGTTAATACATAATAAAAATAATATATAATATCAATCACTTTCTATAACCCAGCAATAAATTAGAATTTGGAATTTTTTTAAAAAGCACTATTTAACATAGATTTTAAAATTAAAAAATTAATACTTAGGTTTAAATTGAACAATATATGTGTAGGATTTGTAGGTGGAAACTACAAAACTCTTCTGAAAGAAATAAAAGATCTAACTAAAGGATAAGATATTCTGTGTTCATGGATTGAAAGGCTCATGGTTGCTTAAATGTCAATATTCCCTAGCTTTATGCAGGGATCAATGCAATCTCAACCAAGGTCTTAGTGAGCCTTCTTGTTGATATTGATAGGCTGTTTCTAAAATTTATGCTGAATAGGATAGACACAGAATAGTATAGATGGTGCTGGAGAAGAAGAGGCTCTAATTTACCTGATTTTTAGGCTTCTTATAAAGCTACAGTAATTAAGATAATGTAGTATTGTTAAAAGCATATACATGTAGATTAATAGAAAAGAATAGAGAGCCCAGAAACAAGACCTACAATAATACAGTGAATTAATTTTTGATAAGGGAGATAAGGCAATATAATGGAGAAAAGCTACTCTTTTAACAAATGATGCTGGGAAAAGTAGGCATCAATATGCAAAATTTAGAAAAAGATACTTTAAACTTTATTAAATGTAAAAACTTCGGCTCTGACAAAGGCCCTATTAAGAGAAACCAAAGACAAGCCACAGACTGGGAGAGAGTAATTTGCAAAATTCAAAGAACTTGTATCCAAAATATACAAAGAATTCTTAGGATTCAACAGCAAGAAAGCAAACAGCCCAAATGAAAAAAAGTGGGCAAATGATCTGAAAAGACACTTCCTCAGATAATATGTAAAGATAGCAAAAAAGCAAATGAAATTATGTTCAACATCTTTTGTCACCAGGATATTATAAATTATGGCAATTACAAAATATCACCACAAAATTGTACAAATAACCAAAATTCATAACACTAAAAATGCTCATTGCTGGCAAGGAAGCAGAGCTACTGGAATTCCCACTGATTGCTGGTGCAGGTGCAACATGGTACAGCCACTCTGGCAGGTTTTTACAAAACTACACATAGTCTCACCATGCGATCTGCTTATTGTGCTCTAGGTGTGCATTCAGCTCATTTGAAAACTTATATGCACATAAAAACCTGCATATGAATGTTTATAGCAGTTGGACTCATATTCACTATAAACTTTCCAGTTTTTAGTAAATGAATACACAAACCATGGTACATCTGCACAATGAAATACTATTCAGCAGTGACAAAGAGCTATCCAGAGCCAAAAAGATATGGGTGAGTTTTAAATGAAAATTGTTCTAGAAACAAGCCACTTTGAAAAGTCTACATACTATATAATTCCAATGATAGGACATGTGGAAAAGATAAAACTGTAATAACCCTGAACATTTCAGTGGTTGTCAGAAGCTCAGATGGGGGAGGGGAATGATAAATAGGTGAGCACAGAAATTTTTTTTAGACTAGTAAAACTATTCTGTGTGATACTATAATGGTTAAAGCATGACATGATGCATTTATTAAGAATTATAGAACTTTACAACACAGATTTCCTTTTAATTTTGTGAGGTATTATGCACATTCATGGGTATAAGTGTTCATGATTATTACACATAGTTTTTTGTTGTTGTTGTTTTGTTTTGTTTTCTGAGAGGGAGAGAGGAGGAGGGTGCAAGAGGGGCAGCAGAGAAGAGAGGGAATCTTAAGTAGGCTCCACGCTGGACTCAATCTCACAAATCTGACATCAGAAGTGGAAATCAAGAGTTGGACACTTAACCAACTGAACCCCCTAGGTGCCCCCATAATTATTATACATCTTATAAACCTGAGTTCTAGATGAAGTTTAGATAATATTACTAAGATACTCTGACAAGTATTCAAGTTTGTAGTTCATAAAAACTAGGAGTTAAGCTTTCTGTTTGGTTTTACATTCAGTAACTTTATTAACTACTTCAACTAGGAGAATAATATATCATTGTAAAAATTAAATGGGGTATAAATGTATTAGTTTCCTAATTGCTTTTAGAGTTAATATACAGTAACATAGATAATAAACACTGCTCTTCACTTAGCTGATACAGGCGCTACTTTCAGTAATTGGCACTATTCTAATATTTACTGCTATCTGCTACATCATTTATGACAGAGATGTTTACCAAAATTCTACATCCTCTTATATGATCATAGATTTCTGGTTATCTAACAATAATAAGTATTTCCTCTGATGTTACTAAATAAACATGTATAACCAAGGTTGGGTGTACTCCATTAAGCTCAATTTTAGAATTTTGTATGATCTAACACCCTCTACTTTCTGTGTCTAAAATTACTAAATGTGTGTAATTGTAACTGGATCATTTCATTTAACTACATGTATCATATCACAGTAGCCTTATATTGTAAAGTAAACATAACTGTGTGAAATGCATCTACGTCTCTTAAGTAGAATGTTATAAAATAGATTGCATAAAATCTACTGAAAATTTTAGGCACTATTTTTCAATGGTAATATCAAAATGTAAGTAACCAGTATCTTAAATAAGCCTCACATGTGTGTTGCAATTGAAATTTTGTTCTCTAGTTCTGACTATGGCTGAGAGATAAGACAGTTCAGCTGCTTTTTGCTCACAGTTAACAAAACATATGACGATTATTTAAAACACAAACATGGTCTCGATTAAAGCTCAAAATCTGAATTCGAGTCCAAGACAGTAATATAATATCTGAACTCAGTTTGGGGTCAAAATCTTCTCTTCAATCTCAACCCTACTTCAGACTTGAAGACTATGTTGGGTTGGAATGATGGGGACAGTATTAACTTGTGGAAAATCCCCTTGTGTTTGGGAATCTGCAGGATCAATAGAGGTGAGAAGGAATTGGAAAGGTAGGGAAATAGTTTTTAATTGAACTCATGACTTCTTTTGTTTGCACACCTTTGTCTCTTATGTGGTTTTCTCTAATGGGATATTTTAATAGATGCTTTGGAGATTCTCTGCGGAACCTGTCATAAATTAGTTATAAAAGCAATCAACAAAGAGATGTTGATTTTGGTTTCTCCACGTATATGATTTTATATATATTTAAATTATTTAAATTTGCATAAAAGCATGCATATTATACACACATTGTATATGGGATATTAACTGAACAGTAAACCTGAAGACATTGCTTAAAACTAAACACAGGAAATAAAAGAAGAAATTTTTTTAAATGTGAAAGAGAGGTTAGGAGAAAAGGAGAGCAGAATGTCTCAGTTTAAAATAAACCTAAAGGAATTTCTACACTATTAAGTCCAGGAAGAATGGTGTGGGCTAGAGAAAATATTTGAAGAATTTCCCAGAATTGTTGAAAGACATGGATTTCAGGTTAAAGAAACAAATAAATCTTGAGAAACGGAAATGCAATTAAATTCGTTCATAGAAGGCTGAAGGTAAAAAAGCACAATAGCAGAGGCAAAGATAGGCAGGCCAAAAAGGAAATATCTGTAAAGGAGCAATCATATTCTTCACCAAAGCAACAACAGATTCTTGAAGTCAGTCAAATAAATTTTCAAGTTTTGAAGAAAAAAAAAACAAATTAATAATTTGCATTCTGTATTCTGGTTCCCAGGGTAAATTCCAGATGATCTGAGACACAACATAGAGGGACTGGCACATTCATATCCTTGCGGAAAGAACGGTAAAAGAATGCCCTTCAGGAAACAGAAAACTGGATACAGAAGAAAGATGTAGAGACACAATAAAGTACAGAGAGTGGGGAGATTCAATATACATGCTGTGAATCCAGAGAAGGGGTGTAAAATGATAATAATGACTAAATTAGAGAGTAAAAAAGGAGTTATCTTAAAATATAATATGGAAAATGGGAGGGAGATTATTTTATTTAAAGTATTTGAACGCTAGGAGTGCCTGGGTGGCTCAGTCAGTTGAACATCCATCTCTCAGTTTTGGCTCAGGTCAGGATCTCAGGGTCCTGGAATTGAGCTTCCCATAGGGCTCTGTGCTCAGCGAGGAGTCCACCTCTCTCCCTCTCCCTCTCCCTCTGTCTCTCCTCCTGCTCAGGTACTCTCTCCCTCAAATAAATAAATCTTAAAAACATATAGTTTTGAGCTCCTTTTTATGGCTCCAGATAAAACAAATAATAAATGTATACTTTGGTAAGCCAAATATTGATTTAAATGTTATAACCAGTTAATAAAATAATATATATTTTGTGACTTTCAAATCAGTGAAGAAAATGAAGGAGAGAGAAAACTACATTCAGTCAAAGCAAAATAAGATATTGATTCCAAATCATCATCATAAATGTGAACTTATCAATTTGTAAAAGGTGTAGAGGCCAACATTGATGTTAAAAAATATACAACTGGCACTTAGTCTGAAAGTCACAATTAAATAATTACTAGAGTAAAAATTAGAAATTTAAAAAAGTTTTACCAGGTACTTAGTAAGCAATAATAGGGCTAAGGCAATAAAAATCCCTATACAATAATAAAAGATATACCCTGAACTATTCTGAGCACTATAATGTTTACTGTTTATTTTTTATTTTTATGTTTACTCTTTATGATTCCAGAATTTTTATGTTGAAACCCTATTTCTAATGTGATGATATTTGGAGGTGTGGTCTTTGGGAGGTAGTTAGGTCATGAGAGTGGAGCCTTAATATATGGGATGAGCAACCTAATAAGAAAAGTCCAGGGTGCTAGCTAGCTCACTTTCTGACATGTGACGATTCAAGAAGTCAGCTCTTCTTGTAAATCAGGAATACTGTACTCACCTGACCATGCTGACACCCTGATCTTGGATTTCCAGCCTCCAGAACTGTGAGAAATAAATGCCTTTGGTCTGAGCCATCCAGTCTATCACAATTTGTTATGACAGTCTGAGTTCAGATAAAGAATATACAAATTATAATAGGAAGTAAAAGTATACAGTACCTATGAATAAACTCTTTCAAAAAATGCATAAGAGTCACTGAAGAAATTCGTTAAACTTTATTGGGTAACAGAAACAAAAGAAGAAGTATATATAAAATGAAAGAGTTTTTCCACATATATGAATTCATACACTTGGTTTACAAGTGGAAAGACTCAACATAACAAAGATGTTCATTTTCCCCAAATATAATCTACAGTTTAAATGAAATTCCAGTTTTGTACCATGATACATAACTAACCCAAAAGTAATATAAAAAATTAAATGTTTAAATTATCAAATTTGAAGTAGGTGGAGGAGACACAGGATATCAAGATTTATGTAAAAATTTACCATTATAAAATTACTGTTAAAGTGCAATAAAACGTCGGGACACCTGCACCCCGATGTTTCTATCAGCAATGGCCACAATAGCCAAACTGTGGAAGGAGCCTCGGTGTCCATCGAAAGATGAATGGATAAAGAAGATGTGGTCTATGTATACAATGGAATATTCCTCAGCAATTAGAAACGACAAATACCCACCATTTGCTTCAACGTGGATGGAACTGGAGGGTATTATGCTGAGTGAAATAAGTCAATCGGAGAAGGACAAACAGTGTATGTTCTCATTCATTTGGGGAATATGAATAATAGTGAAAGGGAATATAAAGGAAGGGAAAAGAAATGTTGGGAAATATCAGGAAGGGAGACAGAACATAAAGACTCCTAACTCGGGGAAACGAACTAGGGGTGGTGGAAGGGGAGGAGGGCGGGTGTTGGAGGGGAATGGGTGACGGGCACTGAGGTGGACACTTGACGGGATGAGCACTGGGTGTTTTTCTGTATGTTGGTAAATTGAACACCAATAAAAGTTAATTAAAAAAAATAAAGTACACAAAGTAAAAAAAAATGAATTATTTAATAATACACTACATGTTAACTAACTGGAATTTAAGTTAAAAACTAAACAAAAGTGAGTTATTTTTCCAGGGTTCCACTACAGAGTGAGAAGTGTGTGTGTGTGTGTGTGTGTGTGTGTGTGTGTGTGAGAGAGAGAGAGAGAGAGAGAAAGAGAGAGAGAGAGAGAGAGGAGCGGGGGTACAATTTAAGTAATACTGCTGGGAAGAAATAGCTATTCACTTAAAAAGAACAATAAACTTAGATTTATACCTCACATCATAACTTAAAATCTATTCTAGGGTATTTTTTTATTGTGCCTTCTATGAGTCCTCAAGTTTTTTTTTTTAATTTTTTATTTAAATTCAATTTGCCAACATAGAGTATAACATCCAGTGTTCATCCCATCAAGGTCCCCCCTTAGTGTATTAAATATTGTACTAAGTTTCCTGGGGCTGCTGTAACAAAGAGCCATAAATTGTGAAATGTATTCTCTCAAAGTTCTGGAGTCTAAAAATCCAAAATCAAGATGGTAACAGGACCATGCTGCTTCTCAGACCCTGAGTAGAATCCTTGCCATTTCTTCGCTGACAACTCCACCACCCCAATTCTGCCTCTGTCATTCACATGGCACTCTCCTCATCCGTCTACGTCTGTGTCCAAATTTCCCTCTTCCTAGAAGTTCACTAGTCATGTTGGATTAAAAGGCTGCCTATTCCAGTGTGGCTTCATTTTAACTATATCTACAGTGGGGCTATTTCTAAATCACGCTAATAAGGTCATTGGGAGTTAGGACTTCAACATGTCTTTTTAAGGAACACAATTCAACCTGTTACAGTCCACCTTCTGTACCCCCCGCAATTTCATGCCCTTCCCATGTGCAAAATATACCCACACTACTCCAATATCCCCTAAAGTCTTAAGTATTCCAGTTTAAGACTGCCCAAAATCTCATTTAAATGTCTTCAATTTGAAGTCCCTAATCCCATCATCAAATAGTTTAAATTAATTGTATGTGAAACTTGAGATATTATTCATGCCAGGGCAAAATTCCTACCTATGAACCTCTGACTAGGTAAGTTATTAATTTACAAAATACAGTGGTGGGAAAGCATAGGATAAATGCCCACATTACAAATGAAAGAAATTGGGAAGCCTAAAGAAATCACATGTCCTGATCAAGTCTGAAATCCAGCAGGGCAAATTCCGGTAGATGTCAAGGCATGTGAATAATCCTCTGTGGTCCTATATTTTGTCCTTTGGGCCCCACTGGGACAACCTTGCACTCTTGGTTCTGGGTAAGAAACTGAGCCAGTGCCCTTCCCTTCCCCAGAGGCTTATCCCTCTGGCCCATGGTGATAGCAGTAGCACTACCAGCCTCTGAATTCACTTCTTCATTTCCTTCATTCCCTCTCATCTTCTCCCTTCATTTCCTCTCATCTCTCTCCCTTAAGTTCATATTGGCATTTTTTTTATTGGCATAAATTTTTCCAAAACCTCCCTGGCCTTCCACGTAATTTTGAGAGGTTCAAGCCATCAAACAAGAGAGTCCTCCACAAATCTTTCTTGACTAATTCCAGTTCTATTTTTGGGCTTCTGCTGAGATGGGTGATTGGATTCATGAGTTCCACACCTAACGTCTTTCACATATGGCCTTTTTTCTAGGATAGGCTGAGAATATTCTAAATTATCAAGTACTAATTCCTTTTCTCTTAAAGTTCCTTCCTTAATTTATTCCTTTCCTCTTGAATTTTACTAAAAACAGAAGAGAGAACTGGATGTACCTTCCACACCTTACTTGGACATTTCCTCAGCTAAATATTCAAGTTCATCACTTATAAATTCTACTTCCTACCAAAATGTAGAATCTAATTCAGCCAAGTTCTGTCACTTTATGAAAAAGATTACCTTTCATCCAGTTTCCAAAAACATGTTTCTCATTTCCATCTGAGACCTCACTGGAAGCACCTTTAACATTCACATATCTGGTAATATTCTGTTCATGATGATATAGGCTTCTGTAAGACAACAGAAGTTTTCTCTCTAGCTCGCCTCACTTTTCCCCCTGAGTCCTTATCTGAATCACCTCTACATGTCCTTAATTCTACCAATAACATCTTTGAGGCCATCTATGCTTTTACTTTCACAGACCTCAAAATTCTTCCAGGCTCTACTCATTATCCAATTTCAAAGCCACTTCCATATTTCTAGGTATTAATTACAGCAGCAGCCCACTTTCCAGGGCCAAAATCTATATAATTTTCCAGGGCTTCTGAAACAAATGAACATAACTGGGGGCGTTTACACAGAAATTTACTCTTATTGTTCTGGAGGCTAGAAATCCAAAATCTAGATGTCAACAAGACCAGGTTCTCTCTGAAATTTTGGGCAGCATTCTCTCTTATCTCTTCATAGCTTCTGTGGCTTTCAATCCTTGCCATTCCTCAGCTCATGGCTACATCACTACACAGCATTCTCCCTGCCTTATCTCTGACTCTGTGTCCCAATTTCCCTCTTATAAGTACATCAGTCATATTGGTTTAAGAGTCTACTCTCCTCCAGTATGATCTCATTTCAACTTAACTAATTCCATCTGTTGCAACCCTATTTCCAAATTAGATCACATAGGAGTTAAGGCTCCAAAATATCTATTAGGGAGACATGATTCAACCCATGACAGATAAATTAATTTTTAAAGCAAGATCACAAAAAATATATTGAGATAAAATACAGAAATACTTTTGGACATTATGGTATACTAATATTTTTTAAAAGAGCCAAATAAAAAATAATAAATTTTACCACTCTGTAATTATATACTTCCACATGTGAAAATGACTAATTGAGCACAAAATAATAAAATTTTCATATTTAGAAAAAAAAATTTCATATTTAGGAAAACATTTAGAACTCACATTGCCAATAGAGGAATGTATTTGATTACATAAAAATACAAAAAAACTATATACCAATAAAAAAGACATTAAAAAAGACAATCTGTTGGGACCCCTGGGTGGCTCAGTGTTTTAGCGCCTGCCAATGGCCCAGGGCGTGGTCCTGGAGTCCTGGGATCAAGTCCCACATCAGGCTCCCAGCATGGAGCCTGCTTCTCCCTCTGCCTGTGTCTCTGCCTCTCTCTCTCTCTGTCTCTTATTAATAAATAAATAAAATCTTAAAAAAAAAGACAAACTGTTGAAAAGAAAATGTACAAATATGAGCAGTGAATTCATAGTAGATGCTAAAAATCACTAGAAATCCGGAAATTTCTTTCTCAATTGAACCTAATTAATCACTCACTAGATTGGTTAAAAAATAATAACAGTAGATGCTGTTAAAGACGTGAGAGACATGAATTTCTCAATGCTGTTAAGGAGGGGGGTGCCTGGATGGCTCAGTCAGTAAAGTGCCTTCTGCTCAGGTTATGATCTTGGGGTCCCTGGATCCAGGCCCAAGTCGGGGGTGGGGGGATCCCAGCTCAGTGGGAAGTCTGCTCCTCCCTCTTCCTCTAGTGCTCCCCCTCCCCTACTCATGCTCTCTCTCAAATAAATAAATCTTAAAAAAATACTGTTGAGTATAAATTGTTACAATTACCTTGCAAACAATTTCAGATGATCTTATAAAACTTCTAATGGAACCTACATTATTTGAGTCACTTTTAAGTCATACTTGTATTAGCTAGCTATTGCCATCATGATGCTGTGTAATAAACATCTAAAACTCAATGATTCAAAGTAACAGCTGTTTATTATAATGGATCGGTGGGTCGTCTGAGACATACTTTTTAGTAGTGTTAGCAGAACACAAGTGGACAAGCAGTAAATGCTTGAGACTACTTCAGGCTTAGTCTCAGACCTAGAATACTATCACATCATGCATATGCCATTGACCAAAGTCAATTCCACAGTCAAAGGGAAAATACACTTACCCTTTTAAGAGAAGAAACTACAAAGCTATATATTAAAGGGCATGAAAACGGAGGAAAGAAGAATTTAGCCAATAATTCTATGAAATGCAATGTACACACAATTATTCACAAATTTACTGCATCCAAAACATCCACACTCACCCCAAGAAACCTAATCTGGTTACAGTATCAAGCCTGAAGTCCAAGATCTTGTGATCTATGTCAATATCAATTCTTTTTTTCTTTCTTTATCCCCCCCCTTTTTTAGATTTTATTTATTCATGAGAGACAGAGAGAGAAAGAGGCAGAGACACAGGCAGAGGGAGAAGCAGGCTCTCTCCAGGAGCCCGACATGGGACTTGATCTTTACTCTGGGATCACGCCCTGAGTCAAAGGCAGATGCTCAACCGCTGAGCCACCCAGGCATCCCAATATCAATTCTTTCTAAAAGGAAAACATCTCTCCAACATATAATGATAGAACAGAGAAATGATACCCACAGTAAAAACTCATATTTAAATAATTTGATACACATGGCAGTCACTTATTTGTTTATTCCTCTCCAACCATTTTGAAATCCAGCTGGATAAATGATGCTAGATCCTCCTATTAGTGGAGTAGAAAATACATGATTAGGCTCTGATTCTGCTTCCTGGGACTATTACACCATTCTAAGATTTTCCAAGGCTCTTAGATCGACCCTACAGACATCTCTCTTTTACCATAATTTTCTTTGGCCATTTATAGAGAGAATTACAAAGCATGCTTTTTGATATGAGCAGATTTCCCATCCTTCTTTATGCCTATAGAGAGTTGAGAATCAAAATAACTTTTCTTCTCTTGAGCTAAGTCAAGGCTTGTTGTATTTTAAAAAATGCATTTCTCTTAAAAACTTCATGGACTTTCCATATATTTGGTTCCAGTCAATTCTTTCTGTCTCAGTCTATACCCATACTCATTTTAGAGGCATCTATTTTCCTGTAGATTTAACTACAAGTAATTTAAGTACATTTTTTCCCAGTAAAACCATGCTCTTAATGTTTTTTATAAGTCCTTTTAACCAAATAAAAAGATCTACTAACATCACCTTAATTCTTTCAGAGCTTTTATCAAAGTGCCTCCCTTGTTCTTGATTTTGTCTGTGTTCCTGGGCTATATCTTAATTTGAGAATTTGTTACTGATTGGAGACAAGAGACCATTTTAGTTTTCCATCCAATGTTCTGGGCTCTCTTCTTTACCTCTAAATTCTGCTTGAAATCTGTCCAGTTCTTTTCTGAACTTATCAGCTTCTTTGGGTAGCATATATGTAGCAACAATCTCAAACTTTCAACACTTTGCCTGGGAACCATCTTGCCACAAGTTTATTTGGTACATCTTTTATGATTAAGTTTTACATGTGATGATTTTACCAAATATTTTACCACTACATAACACTAATTATAATAATATAAATTAAAGATAATTTCAACATATATTTACGAATATTTGATAAAATATCATATTCATTCCTGAAAAAAAAAAAACAACACAGGCTAGGAATAAAGAAAATACATATACACACACACCTTACACCTGATAGGCTGATTTCTATCGCAACTTTCTTATAGCAACAAAAATTATGGTACCAGTTTGCAAACAATAGATGTTTTTTAAAAATATGAGTGTAGACAATATTGTGGAAATAAACTGTAGAAATATTCCAGGATTTTAAGATTTAAGATAGAGTTCAGTTGAACACTTTTAAGCCATCCTCTATTTGGACATATACGGGGAAATATGAAATGTTTGTGTGATGTTTATAAATGCTGTATTTTATATTTGTATAGTTTCTTTGTGTTAACTTGAGAAAAATCTAATTGTAAACTTTAATAATAATTGTATGGAGACTATGGGAATATAAATGTCATACACGTTTTCAACAGCTGTGCTTTGAAACAAATGGGTTCTGTATACCACTTAAAATGGTATACAGCACAGAGCACTTGTAAATAACTAAACACCACAAGGTACATCCAAACGGAGAATTTGCCTTTCATAAACATAGAAATAAAATACACCTTAAAAATCAGAAGCCTTTTATAATATATGAGATTCTGTGTGCAGTTCAGCCAAATTAAAATTCATGCATTATATAAATGTAAGTTTAGGTCAAACTGTAAAATTAATTTATTTAAATAATATTTCTAAGCGTTTTTAAAGTTGCTATTGCTAACATAGTAACCAATAGTCCAAGAAATTTACTGGACCATTATAGGTTCTTGGATAGGAAGAAATTTTAAGGTTAAAACACTTTCAGAAAAACAAATTGTCCTTTTTTTTTTTTTTTATTGTGGTTATTGTCTTTTTAGCTTTCTTTTCTGAGAATTCTTTTTTCTACACTGAACGTAATTATAAAGTGTCTTGAAAATAATATGATGGTTTATAGGCTATCACATCATAAAAACCTTTTTGCACATTTGCTGAGTTTACTTCACCTGTGCTTAACAGGAAACACCAGCTCTTTCATTATTGAGCTAGCTTCCTGTTAAACTCTGCCAATAGAGGGCTCTAGAGAGCAATCATAGGAATTAAAAAACTCTCCCATTGCTTGTTTCCTTCCAAAAAGCCTACCCACAGCCCTTCAGCTGACAATGGCAGTTGCTTCCAGTTCTCAGATTTTATTTGTTTTTACAGCACTCCCAGAATGAGGCTCATCATGCTCTTCTTCAAAACTCAACAATAAAAAATAAACAACCTGATTAAAAAATGGACAAAAAGATATGAACAGAAACCTCCCGAAGATGCACAGATTGTAAGCATGTGAAAAAAATTCAACATCATATATCATTAGAGAACAGCTAATTAAAACAACAGTGAGATACCACACTTCTATTAGAATGGGTAAAACCCAAAACACTGACAACATTAAATGCTAATGAATATGGGCAGCTATAGACACTTTCATTCACTGTTGGTGAGAATGCAAATAATACAGACATTTTGGAAGGCATTTTGGCAGTTTCTTACTAAATGTAGGCTAAACATAGCTATGTTAGCTAAACATAGGCTTACCATATGATCCAGCAATTGTGCTCCTAGGTATTTACACAAATGAGTTGAAAACTTATGTCTACACAAACCCTGCACACAGATATTTATAGCAGCTTTATTCATAATTGCTCCAAATTGGAAGCAACCAAGATGTCGTTACATAGGGGAATGGAAAAACAAACTCTTGTATATCCATACAATGGAATATTATTCAATGATAAGAAGAAATGAGCTATCAAGGCACAAAAAGACATAATCTCTGATGCATGTGGCTTAATGAAAAAAGCTAATTTGAAAAGGCTGCATATTATATGATTCTAGCTATGTAACATTCTGAAAATATCAAATTATAGCAATAGTGAAAATATCAGTGTTTTCTGGAGATTTGTGGGGAGAAAGGAAGGGATGAATGAACAGAATATGGGTGACTTTTGGGGCAGTGAAGCCATTCTTTGTGCTACTGTAGTGGTAAATGTATGACATTATGCATTTGTCAAAACCTGTAGAACTGCTGTAGAACTGCATAACAGAAAGAATGAAATCTAATGTATACTGTGGATTGTAGTTAATAATAATGTAAATTAAAGCCTCTCTGAAGAAAGCCTATTAATTTTCTTTTAACAAAATGTAATCATAATTACTGACACCAGAACAGAAGAATCTACTTATATATGTCCTGTGTGTTGATTTAGTTAATAAACTTTTCTTTTTTGCTTCAGTTATGTTTAATGTGGAAACTATTGATGTACGTAAATGTGTTGTGTGTATGTGTGTGTGTGTGTGTGTGTGTGTGATTAACAGGTAGATAATGCTGTTCCATCTTTTTTTTTAATGCTGTTCCATCTTGAGTAAACATTTCGCTTTGACTGTTGATGACAGGTTAAAATGTTTCATACGTGTGCATTTCATCCAAAGATAATGCTGTTGTGCTGTCATCAGAAAAAATGTATCCTTTGTATATTGGTGGCAGATTATAAAAAGTTTCTATGTTTTTAAATCACCCATCTTCTTGTAAATAGGTAAAATAATGTGTGTACAATGTAGGGGAGAAATATTTGCTGGTAACTAAAATAATTTTTTATCATAGGAAGGTATCTGTATTAATTTCTTTTTTTCTGTATTAATTTCTTAATGCCACCATAAAATATTACCACGAATTTGGTAGTTTGAAACTACAGAAATATATCCCCTCACAGTTATAGATGCTAGAGGTCTAAAAATCAAGATATTATCACTCTGATTATTTCTCTGAAGGCTCTAGGGAAGAATCCTTCCTTGCCTCTTCCTAGCTTCGTTGTTGCCCTTAACCCTTGGCTTGCAGCTTCCCAATGTGCTAAATTTTCATTTTCTTACAAAGACACCAGATATTGGACTCAGGTCCCACTCTAATCCCCTACGATCTCATCTTAATTAATTATATCTGCAAAGACTGTATTTTCATCCCCCCGTATTTTGGCAGGGGGATGCCGTACTGCAGTACTCGTCTGGTGATGGAAATTTCTTATTTAATATGTCTTCTCACTGGTCTAGATGATACACCTTTTCAACTAATAACATCATGTTTTCTAAAGCCTGTTTGATAAATAATTCAAATCAGAAGCTGCACAGGATGGACAGTAATGTATACAGTGGTGAAGGAGTAACTTTTAACTGGCAATTAATTTGCCTTTATTCCTAGCACAGAAAGCTACTTGTGCTCAGCAGTGAAAAAGAATTTCATATTAACTAGATTATGGTCGCTGAAAATCACATAAAAGACTATTTTAGACTGTGAGATTTGCTTTTCTTATAATTAATTCCAAATTTCTTAAACTACTTGATCTCAACTCAGCTCACATGTGGGTATTTTAATGCAACTTAACTTTTTTTATAGTCTGCACTAGGGGACCTATAAACATTTTCATGTTTGTGTGTTAGTCTAATAAAACTATCACTTGTAGTGCAAAAGAATAAAGATGCAGTGATATAAAATGAGCTAAGATTTTCATAGAGATTGATTGGACTAAATGAGAAAAAACACAAAATCTACTACAGAATAATCATTCATTATGTAAATATCTAAAGAGTCTCATAGATGTCTTACTTGTTAATTTGTTCAACAACTTTGTTTAGTTCATTTTCACAGACTACTTTTAAGAACTTAGGTTTGCAGTTGCCAGAGAAACTTTATAAGGAAAAAAAAAGCTCAAAATCTTTATATTATCTGAGGGCATATGTTCCCATCCAAGTAGTTCTATACCATATTAAATAAAATTCTTAAGTTAATCAAAATAGTATTAAGTCAAAAATTCAAAATTTTGCTATATTCACATTATTCTTAACTTTAAAGGCCTTGGGAAAATCAGCTGTTTTCTAATGATGTGATTTATAAACATTAACAATAAAAATTGTCCCAAGAATTTACATACTATTTTAAAATTTCCTACATCTTGGCTCCAGGACTCACTCTCTGATGTAACTTCCTATACAAACTCCATTAGTTCTGCTTCCCGAAGAAGCAGATGCTCAGATGGGATCAGACACATAAGAGGTTTATTGAGGAAAATGACTATGAAGAATAAATCAAAGGAAGTAGAAGAAACTTCAGATCACAATGGAGATCTGGCCTAAAGGAAAGTAGGAAGAAAGAAGGATTGAGTAGGAAGTATCAGGATGACAGCATAGTTCTGAGAAAATTTTGGGCAGGGTAGTGGTGAATCTATGAGCCAAACTCTCCTGTCAGAGGAGTCCTACTTCCATAGAAATGGTTCAGCACCAATATCCTGCCCCATTCAGTCATTTGCTAGGAGAAACCTGTGGGAGGGTCACCTTGCACAGATGTGAGGGTGGATGTAGAGCTCAGTCAACCATGTGGTCCCCAAAGCAGGAGATAGGAATGGGTCGTTTTCATGGCCACTCCTTAAGATGTATTATGGAGTATTTTTTTTTTTTCACAAAGAGGAGAATCTCTGACTCCTTGAAATTATATTGTAACTTACTTCCTTCGATGAAGAATTTGAAGTGTATTTGTTGCTTTATTTTTGGGTTCACTTTTTAAAAAAACATTTTTATTTAATTTTTTATTTTTAGTCATAAAGTACCAAACTCCAAGAAATTCCCTGGGGAGAATTAAAATCATCCCTGAGTACTTAAGATTTATTTTATTATTTATGTGAACTTTGGGGTGAATACTTTTTTCCTTCCTCCTATACTGACCTTTATATTTCTATCCTCCAACCTATTTGCTTAACTCCAGAGTTCTTTATTTTATCCTAATGAATATGAGCAGATTCATTGGGTACATGAAGTTACTATAAAGCTTAAGAGCAAATACCTTTTGCTTCTCTTGTGATTGGATTTTGGAGGAGATTTTTACATCAAAACCAGGATAAACACCTTAAAAAGTGGCTATTTAAGTGAATTAACACAATTTCTTTTCTTAAATTGGATTTAAAGATTAAATAAGCTTTCCCAGTTAAGTAATATTTCATAAATGTAAATTCTTTGTTAGTGTTGACATTTAAAGATCACTAGATTCAATAATAATACATTATCTTTATTTTTCATTAAGTTTTAAATCCAATAAGGTTATGTTACATTATACACCAAAAGAAATAATTGTGATTAATCTCCTATAAACTTTTAATCTACTCTTTTAATCTAACTTTTTTATCTAACTTTTTTTAATCTAACTTTTAATCATATAACTTTTTAATGTTAAATACTTTTCTTTTTACTCAATTTGAAATCATGCCTGAAGTGTAATTTATTTATAGCTAGGATAATTTCTAACTATTTATTAGTGAGATCTCTTCCTATTTAGTAAAGCAATATATTTTATGAATTCTCAACAAATTTTGCACTGGATTGATATGTGTAATTTTATATCCAGTGAAAATTAGATATCTTCATCTTAGGCAGTATTTTACCTAAAGGTAAAAATCAATATTGGTTTTGTACTTAATTATTTTAGTCTCCTTTTAATATTTTAGATGAATACTCATTATAATCTTGTTCCAAGGTTATCCACATCCAAATAGGTTCAATCAATACATTTTTTCTAATAGTAGGTCTTCTTAATGTCAATACTGACTTAACTCAGGTTGCTAAATTCAAACCCTCGCTCTCACATTTAATAGCTATATAAACTGTAAACTTAAAAATTTTTGAATTTGTTAGTTGTGATGATATCTATGTATCTCCCTATGGCAGTGACTGTAGCTCTAACCTAATACTTGTTTTCCCTTTGATTAAGAATAAGATAACAGCTGACACGTTGTGTTTCCGCGACAGACAGGCAGATGGAAAAGAATAAGATAACATTTAATAGCATAAAAAAGCCTCCAATTTCCTTTGCAACTATTTATGACTAATTGGTGTAATCTGGCTATTGCAAATATAGGAAAAAGGATGTGTATGAATTCAGGATAATTCTTTTAAGGTATAGCTTGTGTCCTTTCTTTCTGATTGGCTAAAATGTAGATGTGAAGGTTAAAACATCCAGGTTGACCTTGGGGAAATTTGGAGAATATGAGTGAGGTTTGCGGAGTGGAACAAAGAGACAGCAAGTTATATACCCTTGTGACTTTGTGAACGCAGCCTCAATACCAGCTCTGAACTCATTTTTTCTCTTCTAACAAATAGTAAAGATTTAAAAAAAATACATTTTATTCTACTATCTTCTTCATCTTTTTTGTATATATTGTCTTATTTCTATCAGAATAAATATTGATTAAAAGCATGGACTTTGAATCAGACTCCTAAATCAAGTTCTGCTTCTAACATTTAAGAGCGTCTAACGTGTTTTTTTTTTTTTAATTTAATAGCTATGCTAACTTGGAGAAGGTATTTTACTTATTTGAGTCTGAATTTCCTCATTGGAAAAATGGAGATGAAAATAAAAATATCTATCTTGCTGGGTTGGTATCCACACAAAATAGTGCTTTGTAGGTATTAACTTCTTCCTTTTCTTCTCCTCTGCCTTCTTCATCTCCTTTTTTCTCTTCTTTTGTCTTTTCTTATTCTTCCTCTCCTTGTTCTCATCTTTTTTCCATCTTTCTTCTTCAGTGATTATTGTCCAAATATATTGGTTTAAAAGAAGATGAAAATTAAAATATGAAGAATACTGAGGTGACTGGGTGGCTCAGCCAGGTAAACAGCTAACTCCTGGTGTCTACTCAGGTCATGATCTTGCAGTGATGAGATGGAGAACCAAATCAGGCTCCATGCTCAGCAGGGAATCTACTTGAGATTCTCTTCCTCCTCCCAGATCCCTCTGCTCCTTCTCTGCTTGCCCAAGCACATCTCTCTTTCTCTAAAAAAATAAAATATTTTAAAAATAATCATATGAAGAATATATAGATGAAGTAAATTTTGATAGCTTGTGCCACCTGGTTTGGATGTTTCCAGGTATTCATTTACTTAGTTATTCAAGGAACACTTATTCAGACCATAATATGTAACACATTTATTAACAGAAAATTAAATTAGAAAAATAACTACCTTGTACTACTTATCCTTAAGTTTTGCAAAGAAAATAATTTGTTTCTTATTAGTATGCTCTAAATTTTCTGCAATGGATATATATCTTACAAACGTTATAAAAAGTTTAAAGATTATGATTACATTTTAAAATGAATCTTTTATTCAATTACATTAAAATTCTTGTGTTAAAATGGTTCTTAAATTTCTTCCAGGTGTTTTTGTCACAATGCTTTTAGGCCAGGAATTATCTAATTGGTGTGATGCTAAATTTAAAAGTAAAACAGAAGATTTTAGAAACTATGTAAAGTGGCACTATTCTGCACTTACAAAAAAAACTAGACTTCCTATTTAGCTTAGTAATAGACTACTTGGATTTCTAGTTTAATAATTCTAAGAATACAGTTCTGTTACAGTTGTGATTTCTTTACTCTTTTCCTTGTGGATCTTCTGCTTATCACACATTTCATCAGAATTATTCTGGCAAGCAACCATGAGATAGTTCCTTGTTTTTTCTTGTTTAATGTATTTTATTTCTGTATTTGACCTTAACTAGACATATATATTTCATTTTTATAATAAAGTATTCTTAAAATACAAATATGATGCATTATACTAAATAATGCATTTCTAACAGTAGTTAAAATATTATTATATATTATAAAAATAATTATTCCTAGACTTTTTAAGTTATTATTATAAAAATAGTTTTTTTCTTTTTATGTTATATAGGGAAACCTATCTTGATCAAATTTACATAAAATAAATTACATTTTATTTAAAGTATACATTTTTTTACTGTAATACATCAGTCACAAATGGAATAACTAGGATGAGGAAAAAGAAAAATGTTTGCCATGTGGGTATATTTTCTTAAAATGCTTTGAAAGTGGTCCAAAAATGCCTTGTTGGCAATCTATGGCAACATTCATGTAAAAAAAAAAAGAAAAGTAATATTAAACTGATGTTTAAAGATACAAAAGAAAGCAAACACAGCTGGCTGCTGTACATGTTCATGTGTAAGTTCAACTGCTTTTTTTCTCTTTTTGTTTCTCTCTCTCTTTATTAAACTAAAGTTTCAAAACATGTTCCTCCTTTGGTGTCCTAAAGGGAAAGGGGGAAAAACAGATGGCATGATGAATAAATCAACTACTTAATGCAATCTTCAAAAGAAAAGTAAAATAAACCTATTCAATATTTATACTGCAATAAAAAAAAAAAGTTGGGCGTAACTTCTGGATTACAATGGAGTCAACTTCTTCCTACTTTCCTTTACACTATTTCCCAAACAGGGAAACTCATGAAAACTCATTAAAAGTACTAAATCTGAGACTAAGAGAAAAATAATTGCCAGATATTGGGATAAATATCAACTAAATGTGAATTACATTTATAAAAATCATCAGTGGAGAGCTTTTCATCACCTCATGAAACAACTGCAAGCTCTGCATGACTGGAAGAACATGAGGCCATGAACCCTTTTCTACCATTTGCCCTGATTCCAAGAAACAGGGTTTGTGTCAAACAGAAAACTTGGAAGCCATCTCTTTCTTCTTTCTTGCTACTACCTTTTTTAAAGTAACATCTGTTCAAGGTTACTGTTTTCTACTCTTGAATCTGCAAAACCACTTTCATATCTTTTCAGAGTAAGCAATTCCTGCAAACTAATATGGCAGGAAATATCAACTGTTTTATGATACCATATTGCATTCTAGAAACCATACAATTTAACCATAAAGTCTTGTACAAAGGTAAGAGTCAAGAAAAATCTGGATTGCAAA
Source organism: Vulpes lagopus (assembly GCF_018345385.1). Taxonomy (NCBI): domain Eukaryota; kingdom Metazoa; phylum Chordata; class Mammalia; order Carnivora; family Canidae; genus Vulpes; species Vulpes lagopus. Next base: position 38,149,796 of record NC_054846.1, read on the forward strand.
GTATGGTCCGAACTGAACAAACACCTGGTCTACCTTTAAAGTGCCTGAGATTCAGATAGTGAGGAAAGGAGGTAATCATATTGGATACAACCAGATTCCTTAGAGATTGCACTGCGTATTACTCAGCTTCCACTAGTAGATCTGAAAAGGACTTCAATCTTATCTAAGTGCACAGTTGAGTGAAACCAAAAACAAACAAAACAAACAAGTTCCATGAACTCTGCCATTTGAAAGGCATGTAATCTGATCATGTTTCTCATGTATTAAAAAAAGAGATAAAGGGAAGTCAACATATTTATGATAGAACATGGTAAAGTACAGATAGCAAAAGTTCTAAAAGACACAAAAGATACTTTTTTTACAAGATCCACAGGAGCTGGGAACATGTCTGCATGGTGACATCCAGCACCTAGCCCTGTGCTGGGTCATCAGGTTGCACTAAGTGAACATCTCCTGAGTTACTTAAGGATAAGCAATGATTGTGGGTTAAATGTTAAATAAAATTCTAGTAGTATCTGAATTAAAGGAAACATTAAATAATAGTTTGTTGGTGGTTTTACTCAATAAACTTTGAGAATATTTTATTATAGAAACAAGAAAAAATATTTTAGACAATGGTTTAGCTTCTTCTATGTAAGAAGGTAACTTCCAGGAGAAAGGAATAAAATTTGATAATAAGGAAAAAGATTGACTCAACAAGAAATTTTAAGAATGGAGAACTTAGTATAACAGAATGGGAGCTGATCTTTGAGCCTAACTAATCATAGATTTTTTTTTTGATTTTCACATATGCACTTGCAAAACTGAATGTAACTCATCATTCAAATAAAAGTGTGTAATAAAAATAATAATGTAATGAAATATTATTAGATGAAAGTGTAAAACTTTGCATATCCTTTAGCTATGATGATTACTTTACAAGTTTAACTATATAGTCATATTTATTGATCATAAGCAAATTATCTCTCTAATAGTTCCTCTCTGATGTAACTCTGTAGAATAGTATCTCCTTCACAGCATGCTCTTATTGATTTTATTTTAATTTATTTTATTTTATTTGCTCATTGATTTTAATTTGAACATCTTAATCCCTTTCTTTCTCAGAAAAAAATGAATATTTAAAGCTATGGTTATTTCTTAGTGAAAAAAAGGGATCTTGTTTATATGAGATCTAATTTAATGTTTAACACAGACACAGCAATGAATGAATAAATATAAAACTTGCAATGTGCCATTTTCATTAACTCTATCCTAAACAAATAGTAGTATAGGACAAAGTTGCAAAGCTGACTTTATTATCTTTTTTCTATTAATAAGTATATTAAACTGGTATTGTCCTCAAATTGTCTATTTCTACAGGCAGGCATGGGCGGTAATGGTGACTTTGCAACCTACTATTTCTGCTATTCCCACTTTTGTAATGTTGTAGAGGGGATATTAAAAACTCACAGCATCCTATGAGGAGAAAATAAAACAAAAGGGTAGAGCCAAGTACTGTTCTATTTTTAGTGACTTGGAGACTTGGAGAGTCTCTGCCACATATTGGCAAAAACTAAATGAACATAGAGAACACTTTTTTTCTTAGCACATAGGGAACCCTTGCTAAATGTAAAAATTAAATTCTCTCTAGTTGAAAAATGAAATACCTATACATTTTTCTCTAATGCATATTATGTCCTTAAGTATGCTGTATGTTTGAAACCTCTCCTAACATATTAAACACAATTTTGTTTGTTTAGAATGTAGGTATTTCCACTATAAAACATGTTGTATTAAACCAGATTTACTGTATTACAATCTACATCTAATATCTCATTACCAAGGAATTTGGTACCAAGGAATCAAGATTTACATATTAAGAAAGTTCAACTATGCATATATTTTTTCAGAATTTATATGTTTAACAAACTATTAGCATAAATCTGAATTGAGTTAAGTTATTGCAATTTATATTCTTTTCTTTTTTTTTAATTAATTTTTATTGGTGTTCAATTTACCAACATACAGAAAAACACCCAGTGTTCATCCCATCAAGTGTCCACCTCAGTGCCCGTCACCCATTCCCCTCCAACACCCGCCCTCCTCCCCTTCCACCACCCCTAGTTCGTTTCCCCGAGTTAGGAGTCTTTATGTTCTGTCTCCCTTCCTGATATTTCCCAACATTTCTTTTCCCTTCCTTTATATTCCCTTTCACTATTATTTATATTCTTTTCAAATGAACAGTTAAGTTTCGGCAGTCTTCTTTTTTTTAATATATTGCAAATTGCCATTAGTTCTGAGTAGCAGTAATTCCTCTGTTACAATAATCTTTAAAAAAGGAAGCAGGGAGGGATAGAAGTGCCTGTAGAGGACATTAACTCATTAAGAATTTTCATCTGCAAGAGGTGGAACTTATGAAATAGTGACTTAGTGTAAAATCATATTTTTTTTTAGAGATTCCTTTTATTTATTTGAGAGAGACAGAGGGAACACAAGTATGGGGATGGGCAGAGGGAGAGGGAAAAGCAGACTCTCTGTTGAGCAGGGAGCCCTATATGGGGCTGGATCCCAGGACCCTGAGATCATGACCTGAGCTGAAGGCAGATGCCAGCTGAGCCACTCAGGCACCCCAAAATCATACACTTTGACTGATGTTTTGAGTGAAGAGAAAATATCATTATGTGTACTGTATTTTCAGTCTCTTTAAGAAAAGGTCAAATCTATTTATTCTGTAATGTTAAGATTTTAAAAGGATGAATAAAACAGTAACTTAAAAATTCTATCTTCATTTGCTCTTTATTTCTCCTATTATTACACATATGTTAACTCAGTAGGTGTAACACATAATATGAGTAAAGTAATAATAGTCAATAATAATAGTCTCTAGAAATGTATGAAGTTTGCACATGAGTATTTGTAATCCTACGAACACAAAGCATATAGACATCCATTTCCTTAATAAACAATGCTGAAGCCACCCAAAACATTAGTAGTAGAACTTATGACACTTTCTTTTTCAGAAGTAGTCAATGAAATTAGAAATTTCGTCAGTTTAATTTATTTCTTTATTTCAAGGGCCTAGAGCAATACATTGAATGGCAAGGGCTCTCTCAGTTTTTACTGAATGGATGATTTTTCTAATCATTAACTAAGCTGCCTGGCAAAACAGATCTACACGGGTAATCAATATTACCTTTTCAAATGTTTTGCTCACTCAGGTATCTAATTAAAACTTGAGTTCATTGTTCAAGTAAGGTAGAAAATGTTGATTGTACAGTTTCATAAATATTACAAACTGTTGTTAATAGATCTGCTTTTGAATTGAAGTTTCACTTCTTATGTGAATTGATGGAGACAGACACATTAAAATTGGGACAGAGAATCCACAACAATAATTTGAACAGGAAAAACTGATTCTAAAGAATTATTAATTAAAATAGGGTATTGGATTAAGGAGAGATGGACTATAAGAAGTAAAGAGAACATTAAAGAACAGAATATAGTAGATCTGAACAGTAACTATCCATTTCAGAAAAAGCACCCCCATAGAGCTGAGATCGTGTTGGAGAGTTTCATTTATCCTACCAGTATGCCTCACTCTCACTGAAGTTTAGGGGTTTAGAGATAATTTAGATGGTTGTGTTGGATTTTAGTGATGAGAAAGGGATTTGAATATTGCCTCACCCCCCACCCCCGCCTCCATCATGGATATTTAGTTTGTTCTAGTAAATGAGTTAGGAAACACATAAAGAGAAGATGGGAGAACCTCGGTGAGTTAATTTTGTACTTCTTTTTTTTTTAAGGCTTTATTTATTTATTCATGAGAAACACACACACACACACACACAGAGGCAGACACAGGCAGAGGGAAGAGCAGGCTCCAGCAGGGAGCCTGATGTGGGACTCGATCCCAGGTCTCCAGGTTCAGGCCCTGGGTTGAAGTCGGCGCTAAACTGCTGAGCCACCCAGGCTGCCTAATTTTGCATTTCTTAATTTTAAGGTAATAGTCTTACTTTCAGTTGGGGTGTCTCTCCCCTGTTACAGTGGAAAGAGTTCTCTTCCTGTCCATTGCTAATTCCTCCAATGCTACCTTGGCTCACTCTCTCATCCATATAATTAAGAACTGTGCTCCTAAAATTATTTCTGCTCTTTGCCATATCACCAAACATGACCTGATCAACACATTTCACCAGTACACAAAATGTATAATAGGATCATCAAAGAACCACTTTGAACCCATCCAAGCTATCACGTCTTCTTCCATTTACAGGAGAATTTCTCAGAACTCATTCATGCTCAAACTTACACTTTTCACCACTTTATACTCTCACTTTATTTCAATGGGACTCTTCTATCTTCTCAACTGAACTCTTGTTGAGCTTCCTCTTGCTTCTGTTTTTATCTCTTTCCTTTCTGCATTCTCTTCTAAGGTGAACTTATCCAATGTCAATGTTTGAAAAGTCATCTATTTGCTAGTGATTCTCAAATCTATGACTCTAAGAAATTTTTACAGCTAACACAATATTCTAAAGTTTAAATATGATTGTAACAAACACAATCATTCTCCTTTCCTGTGTGTGTGTTTTTTAAAGATTTTATTTATTTATTCATGAGAGACACAGAGAGAGAGAGGCAGAGAGAGAAGCAGGCTCATTGCAAGGAGACCATGTGGGACTTGATCCCGGGACCCCGGGATCATGCCCTGAGCTGAAGGCAGACACTCAACCACTGAGCCACCAGCGCGTCCCTCTTTCTTGTGTTTTACTCAGGTCTGTGCTAAAAAAGTCTTCCTTGATTACACGTTCTAAATTAAAATCCTTTGCCATTCTGTATTTTATTATGCAGCTTTATCTTTCTGTATGAGTTTTATCACTACTACCTGATATTTTATTACACAGATATTTATTTATTTATTTATTTGTTTGTTTTTAATAATAAATTTATTTTTTATTGGTGTTCAATTTGCTAACACACTTATTGTCACTTTTTTTCTCTGTCATTCTTCTCTACCTCTCTATTGTCAGTTTCTTATATCATGAGAATGCAGTTACAAGTAGGTAATCTGGTTGTTTGCCATTAGAACCCCAATAATAAGAGAGATAGATACAGAGTAGGTGCATAGTAAGTTTTAATAATTAAGGCAAAAATTTATGTGTTGCATAAAATCTCCAATTTCAGTTTCTCCCTGTTGTTACTAAAATAAAATAAAAATTCAAAGCATGATCTCAAAGCCCTATAATTTATAACACATACTAAACTATTTAACTCATCTCTATATATTCTCCTGCTTCATTTACTTCTTTTCAACCACACTGGTCTTATTGATGATGTTAAGCACGCCAAACAAGTTCACCCCCCAGAATCTTTGCCTGGATTATTATGCTGTCAAACCATTGATGTCTGTCTCCTAATTAGTAGGTGAAAAAATTTTCTCTGGTGTTCGTGACAACATATCTTAGACCTTCTATGGTACATTATGGGAGTTAAGGTGATATTATTTGAATGAATTAGTTATTTAATTTATGAGTAATTAGGCTGTTTCATTAGCAGGTGAGAAGTAAGAAGTGAACTTGGGGAACAAGTCCTGAGAAAAACTAATTTGGCTGTCCTGGAAACCAAAGGACAAGTTTTGTTGTTTTGTGTGTGTGTGTGTGTGTGTGTGTGTGTGTGTGTGTGTTTCAATAAAAAACAAACTGGTTGGGGCACCTGGTGGCTCAGTGGTTGAGCACCTGCCTTTGGCTCAGGGCGTGATCCTGGGATCAAGTTCCACATTGGGCTCCCTGCATGGAGCCTGTTTCTCCCTCTGCCTATGTCTCTGCCTCTCTCTGTGTGTCTCTCATGAATAAATAAATAAAATCTTTTAAAAAAGGAACTAGTTAACTCCTGTGATTTAAAATATATCAGTGTATTGATTAGTCCAACATCTATATATTCAACTTTGCTTTCTTTTCTATTTATTCTCTTTGCTACTAGTGAGCAATTCATACTCGCCATCTACTAGTACACAGAATCCAATATATCTAAAATCCATCTCATTAACATCCTCCTCAAGTCTGCTATTCTATCCGGTCAATATTTGCAGGTTAGGTTTCCCAGGAATAAAACTCTAAGGTAAAGATTTATTGACAGTGATCAACACACAAGCGTGTGTGTGGAAAAAAGTGTGTGTGAAAGTTAGGAGTTATTAACATACGGGGATAACATAGGAACAGACTTAAGCAAAGGAAAAAATACTGTGGCAAGGGGATGAGACCTTTATACTCAACACTGGCCAGCCACTGGAGCATGTGCCTCTCAAAAGGAATGTCCTACATTTGGACAAGGTGGCTGTCTTCAGCATAAGGTGAATTCAGCTCTCAGGTTCAGTTGTCACAGTTTAAGCAGTCAGTAAGAAATTAATACTTCTGTCTTAAAAAAAGGAGGTACATGGGGAGCACACCTCAGTGTCCATAGCATCAATCTACATTAGATCACTGTCAACCTCCATTACCGAGTGAAAAGTAGCAGCTTGAAATAGAATTGATTTAATTAAAATTTATCATCCTTTTGTAATACATTATTTTAATAGGTGTTTAGGGGAGAGGGGTTGCCCTTTAGAGTATGGGTATTAGCTAAGGGCCTCAGAAAAGAAAGAGAGAAACCAAGTGTACTAAGTAGATAATTAATTAGAAGAATATATTTTTGTTCCTAAGAAAGAATGGATGGATAATTATAAAGGAGAAGGTATTGCCTGGTTAACTAAATCCTGTGATTATATGGAATTGGGTACTCACATAAAATGAAGCAGCTTGTAAAAATTTCTATTTGTAGGAAAATAATCATTGTAATTGTTGCTCTTTAAAGTTTTATTTATTTATTTAATTTATTTTTTAAAAGATTTTATTTATTTATTCATGAGAGACACACAGAGAGAGAGAGAGAGAGAGAGAGACAGAGAGAGACAGAGAGAGACAGAGGCAGAGACACAGGCAGAGGGAGAAGCAGGCTCCATGCAGGGAGCCCGGCATGGGACTCGATCCCAGGACTCCAGGATCATGCCCTGGGCTAAAGGCGGTGCCCACTGAGCCACCCGGTCTGCCCTAAAGTTCTATTTAAATCAATGTATGTTGTTTGAACATCAATATATCTTCTGTTCTTCCCATTACTATTCTAATTTTCAATATAGTCTTCTATACTTAAATTCCTTCTGGAGGATGTGTGTGTGTGTGTGTGTGCGTGTGTGCGCATGTGAATTTTACATATGTGAAATTTTATATAAATGAAAGGATAATAGAACAACTGCAGGATATTGAGATGATCATTAACTGGAGACAACTCATTGTTAGTGGGAGTTCTGAGCTAGAGATGAGGAAAAGAACTTACAGCCTTCTAGGATTTTATGAATTCGACAAAAGGCCTTGGAATTCTCCAGTACATACATTTTTAATTATTCCTTAGGACCTCCTGCTTTTGTGCAAATATCCATTGTGAGATTGTGGAACCATTGAAAATCAGATAATATATTTTACATAAATTTTGCAATGGTCACATTTATGACAGCAGATCCTTGGAGTATTGGGAGATGACACATTTTTTTTTTTTTTTATCTTTGCCTCCCACTATTTCTTACACTTAGTCACTAGACTTCTATCCTCTGATCCTTGTGGATGAAATTGAAGGCAGGGTTCATGTTTAGTTATCTATTGCTTTGTAACATGTTGCCCCACAGCTTAGTCATTTAAAATAACAACATTTATTACATCTCCATTTCTGCATGTCAGGAATCCAGACAAGGCTTGGCTGGGCCTTCAGGCTCTAGCTCTGACACAAAGCTGTAATCATGGTACTGGCCAGCGATATAGTCTCATCGGTAGACCTGATGGGTGTGGATCAATCTCTAAGCTTATTCTACTCATTGTTGACAGGATTTATTTCCTTACTAGCTGTTGAAAAGAAGGCCCGAGTGTCTCACAAGCTGTTGACAATAGGCTTCTCTCACATTCTTGCTGCATGGGCCTCTCCATATAATAGCTCTTAACATGGTAGCTGGTTTGATTAGAATGAACCCGCACAAGGTCAGAGACATAATGCCAACATAACAGAGCTTACACTCTTTGGGAACCTAAACTCAGTAGTGATGTACATTATTTTTGCCATATTTCTACTCATTAGAAAAGAGTCACCAGACCTAGTGCACAGTCAGAGGAGAGAATTAAACAAGGACATGAATACATGGAGACAAGATCCTTGAGGACCATCTTGGAAGTTGCCTACTAAAACTCATAAATTTTATGGTGGCACTGAGGTAACAAAAACCGTCTGATCATTCCAAATAATAATACACAGTCTCAGTTTACTGTCATTTGATTGTGTAGCCATGTGTGCTTGTCAAATTTTCACTCCTAATTGAAGCCATAAATTAATCCCTGGCCCTTTTAGCATTCAAGTGTATTGGGAAAGATGATTAGTTCATTCTTCTCTTTTCACAGCCAACACTTCTATTCCTCTTAACCAGAACTGTTTTTGCTGTATACATTCTGAAACACCACCCACATTTTCTTTAATGGGAGTGATGACTCTGGTGTCACAAAAAGTGGGTGATCTGCCATTTACCGTCATGATAATCTAAGTTTCTGATCTTTACAAGGCTTTGGTATAAAGAAAGAGAAAATGTAGGAGCAAAAAGAATGTTATAACTCAATCTTATACTAATATAGCATCAACCTCGGGGACTTGAAAGTATTTTAATTGAATTTTCACTTTTGGAAAATTTTATGAATGTTGCCCATCACTTAGAGGCCAGCTGTTACTTATCTAAAGATGCCCTGAAAAGGTATCTCTACACATTTCAGCCATTTTGTCTTTGTTCAATTTTCAAGTTTATAGTAGTATTTTGAATGTCTCTTTGCTGAGGTCTTTTTATACCTCAAGGCAGTTTTCTTGGATGGTGTCCAAGACAAAACCATGCTAACTTTCTTGTAGCATGGCACACATCTGGTCTTTGGTAAAAACAGATGCTTTATCCCAACAAGCTCTGGGAGGGTGGGCCACCCAAAGCAGCTACTTTTCTATCGCTTGTGTGTCAAAGCTGCTAGTCATTTCATCACTTTCCCTTTAGATATCTCTATAGGAGTCGAATGCCAGTGCACTCTTCACAGGGCATTAATCAAGCTCACTGAATTTTCTTAAAGCTTCACTCCCGAGCAAACCACAGCTCTGTTGGTAAATCCTATTTTAGCCTCTAACCCCAAGTACCATTTTACTTCACAAATGTGAGTGAATATGGAAAAGCATTAAAACAATTATAACTTTTTATAACTCATCCCTTGAAAATCCCACTCCATAGTCTTGCTTCTTACTTTAGACTATGACATTTGTTCTGGTGATTCCATAAACAGTACCTTATACATATAGGTGCTCAATGAATATTCTTAAATAGCTATCTTAAATAGAAAATAAATGTAGTATATAAAGTATCTTGTAATGATTAATCATAAGATTCTTTATATACTACACAGTAAGTACCCAAAAATCTCACAAAGTATTTTCTTAGGCTAGTCTCCCCAGAAAGACTTCTGAGGTGAGGATAAGTTTGTAAATGATATATTGAGGACATGTTCTGAGGGAAAATCAATAAGGAAATGTAGGCAACAGATGAGAAAACAGGAGTTGGCTAAACAAGGATGAGACCTCAAGCTAAGTCATACAGAGAGTAGCATAGGCCTGATCCCATAGGGGAACCGTGAAGTATAAGTTTCACCTCTCAGCTTAACTGACCTAAGGCAAAGGAGCCAGGTCTTTCTTACGACTGTCAGATGCCTGTTAGTCATTGGTTACGGGCAGCTCCAGACAGAAAAAAATTTCTCAGGCACTGTCTGGCTTTCAGAAAATGTCAGGAAAGTAAACTCTAGTAGCCTGAGGGTCCCTTCTCTGAAAAATATACAAACTGTAAAAGAATATCTAAGGGGATCTGGGTGGAGTGCCAGATTTAAAATACAGATAACTTTTGATAGCACAAAACAGTTTTTCAGTTAAATCCTGTAACCATATTTTAATATATTTTAAACTTATTATTCTATATCTTATCTATTTCACCTAAGTTTTTCTTGAAAAATTCATTATCATACCAACTGTCACAAATCATTCCTGGAAGGGACAAGCAAACAGTATTAATCAGATTATTTATGAGAGGTGTCTTTTCCTAAAAATGTTATCTATGAAGAAAGAAAGAAAGAAAGAAAGAAAGAAAGAAAGAAAGAAAGAAAGAAAGAAAGAAAGAGAAATAAGAGAGAGAAAAGGAAATGAGAGAGAGAGAGAGAACTAGTTCTTCTGGCTGCATCCAAGCCAAGTGATTATAAAAATCAACTCTAAAACAAGCTATATTATTGATTGATGCTACTCATAGGAAATTACCTTACAAAACATATGCTATCAGTAAAGATAAAGTTTCATTACAAAGAAAACATACATGACTCAAAAAAAATGTATTGCCTCTAAAAGGATAACTCAAAGTATATCATCTGCTATTTTTGAGTACATCACTTATGTGTAAAAATGCAGGAAGAGGGTGCAGTCCACTTCTACACACAGGCTCTTCTCAGTCCCTTGCAGTCTTCTGATATAAAACCTGTTTGCAAATATTACTAGTAAACTTAAAAAAAGCCACAGAATTTTTAATTCTAATCTTCCGTCATCATTTTGGCTCTTATCTATTAAAATCTACTCCTTAAAATTCTATGCTTTCTTTGTTAATTTTTTTACTGTGTCTCATTCTTCTCATTTAATTCTTTTTTACACAATTCAACAAATGTAAGCTTTGGCAAATGCTTATTTAGTTTGGCATCAAATTGAATGTCAAATTGTGACTACCAAATTATTTTTCGATAGCCACTGTCTTCTCTGAGTTTTGGACTAGGACCTTGGAGTTAGCTTCCTTTTGTCTCATCTCCTTTTTGTTATCTTTATCAGTTTTCCATATAGCACCATGAGTTCTCCATTTTCCTTATTCCTTCCTATTCTTTTTCATGATTGAGTAATCCAAACAAGGACGTTCTTAGTCTTAAGTTATTACTGAAATAAATAGTTCTATATTTTTCAGGTGAAATAACTGACGGTTACTAAGGTTATCAGATATGTACTTCATGTACAGTATTCTCATTTAATCCTCAAATAGATGTCAGATAGATCCTATTATTATTCTTTTATTTTATTTTTAATTAAAATATACTTGACATACAATATTATATTAATTTCACAGTGGTTGAACACTTCTACATAGTACAAAGTTCTTGTCTGTAACTATAAAAAGTTACGATTTAGTTTAAAAAATTAATTTGTCTGGGCAATGACAGGCAATGATAAGAGTGAGGCTTTTATACTCTAATCTTTATTTAACCACATATTGCTAAATAGCCTTGGATAAGTCATTTCTAACTGATGAGCATTAGTTTCCTAAACACTTAATAAATGTTATCTACTCTGGTTAAACTCATCAATACATCTTCTTAGATGGAAAGTTCTGAATCAAGACCATTGGAGATGCATGTTGATAGAACTCCTCAGATGACTCTTGCAATTTCACCATCTACTGTTAACCGATGACTCAGATGTTTTATCCCCTATTAGCTTCCAGCTGCTTTGAATCTATGATTCATTGAAAGGAGAGAGAAAAATATCTCTTCCCATTTTCTACAATATCCAGGTAAAGTAGCCTCCAGTACAAAGACGATCTTGCCCTTTCTCTGCTCACCCACCCTTCCCCATAGTAGGAGGATTAAATTATCTGAATGGTAAATGGTGCAGAAAAACCAGGAATATATGTTTCAAGTCTTTCCTTCTCTCCTGTCTTCAGATCTGCCTACCTACAGTGAGCACATTAGCTCTTTTGCTTCTCTAGATATTCTGTTTTCTATAAAGAATGAAGAGTGTTTTTCTTTAAGATTTTATTTATTCATGAGAGACACAAGAAGAGAGAAAATGGCAGAGACACAAGCAGAGGGAGAAGCAGGCGCCATGCAGAGAGCCCGACACAGAACTTGATCCTGGGGATCCCTGGGTGGCGCAGCGGTTTGGCCCCTGCCTTTGGCCCAGGGTGCGATCCTGGAGACCCGAGATCGAAACCCACGTCAGGCTCCCTGCATGGAGCCTGCTTCTCCCTCTGCCTGTGTCTCTGCCTCTCTCTCTCTCTGTGTGACTATCATGAATAAATAAATAAAATCTTTATAAAAAATAAAAATAAAAAAAAAAAAAGAACTTGATCCTGGGACTCCAGGATCACACCCTGGGCCGAAGGCAGGTGCTAAACCGCTGAGCCACCCGGGGATCTGAGAATGTTTTTCTATTACTATCTGTGTTTGCGTGGGGGACTAATGCTGCTTAATTGAGTAATAAAATCATAGTCCTTTCCACCTAAAGTACATAATCTGCAACTTCTAAAATTAGGTATTTTGACTTCCATACGCTTTATCTATCTCTCAGTTGGTTCAGAATACAGGAAATAAGTAAATATAAATATATATATATTCTCAAAATGTATCACCTACAATATAGGTATTTGAATATCTGATTAAAATAAAATACACATGTATGCATAAGCATTAACACATACACAACTGCATGCGTTGTGTACATATAAACATACACATACGTCTATCTACCAACCAATCTATTTACAACGCACAATTATAATGTAAAATAAGAAATAGATCCTTCATTTCAAGTATCACAAAGAGACAAACGAGAGTTGGGAGCAGTAAGTAGTGTGAAATAATGCATTAGAGAGAAAGAGCAATGTCCAAGATGACCACTGACTCTCAGGAGGGAATTTGATATCTGTCCCAGATGTGACACTGGCTCATTTTAATAAACAGTAGCAGTTGAACTTTACTCCCTACTGAATCATTCAAGTGAAACAGGGCAGCATCAAATTCCATTATATAAAAAGGCTATAGGGATGCCTGGGTGGCTCAGTGGTTGTGCATCGGCCTTTGGCTCAGGGCGTGATCCAGGATTCCTGGGATCGAGTCCCACATCCAACTCCTTGCATGGAGCCTGCTTCGCCTCCCTCTGCCTATGTCTCTGCCTCTCTTTCTGTGTATCTCATGAATAAGTAAATAAAATCTTTTTTAAAAAAATAAATAAAAAGGCTATAGTAGAGATAGAATTCAGTTAACATAAGAAATTAACAATATAAAGGTAAGCATGGGCCCAAGAAGAACCAATTGTTTAAAGTCAAACAATATTATAAAAGAAAAGAACCGAACACATATGAAAACACTTGGAAAGAGCCAAGAGAATACTCATAGGAAAATAGTGTTAAACGTTTATCTTTTTAAATAAAAAGGATAAAATAATTAGAAGAGAGTAATTGTTATAGATAAAGCCAGAATTAATGAACCAGAAAAACCGTTATATAACCTATTAATTAAAAATTCCTATTCTTTACAAACACTATTGAATCAGCAAATCAGTAAGTGTGATTAGAAAAGAGGAAAGCATACACAAGCAAGACTGGGAACAAAAAAATCCCACATAACTGAAGATTTAAACACGAGAGATAAAATAATAAGTGAATACTGTGTTCAACTTTATGGCAATAAATTTGACAACATAGACAAAATGGTCAATTTTCTGGGAAAAATATACATTTTTAAAACTGGCTCAGAAACAAGCATGGTACCTCAAGAGATCAATAACTGCAGTTGATATAAAAAGGTTGTAAATTTTCTGCCTATAAAGAGAGACAGTGCCAAGGCAATCTTGAAGAAAATTTTAGCAAGCATTTAAGAAAAAGATCATTTTCATTTTTTATAAAATACTCTGTAGGAAAAAACTAAAAACAAAACAAAACAAAACATGGACACCTATCCAACACAGTTTGCAAGAATTACATACTCCTGACATAAATTTCCCTAAAACAAAAAGAGTACCAATAACAAACTGACCAACCAACCAACAATAAATAAAACTATTGCTCAATCTTATGAATATAGATGTTCAAAATATAGAAATAAATAATTGCAAAAATAATTATACATTATCAAAATATACTAATATGAAAAATGTATAATCATCATGTAAAAATTGTTTCAACTCTATAAGGTTAATGTAAAAATAATAAATATACAAAATGTAATTGTCACAGTTATCTCTACTAGCAGTATTTCGGGTTGAGGATCAAACTCTTGAAACAGTTAGGTTCGGTCAGCACCAGCCTCACTTAGCCTCTCATCACTTCTGTGTACCATACTTTTATATTCTTTTTCTATGTGTGCTGTGATATGAAAAAGGTTGGGAGGACTTTTTTATGCCCTAGGAGTCAGATCAGAATTAAATGCATGCTCCTATAGTATGGTCACTGCAATCATAAGCATTTATCATATCCCTCAGTGTGTTGGGTTGGATAAAAGCCTGAGAACAGGATCATTAAACTCTCTCTCTCTTTCTCTCTGTCTCTTTCTGTGTATGTATATGTGTTGAAAAGAAATTAAAGGAAATATATACTGTAAAAAAAGATATTACGAATATATATATGTTCACTTCTGCCTAAAAAAAAAAAAGAAAACAGTGCAACTTGGAAAGTAAGAACAGAGAAGTATCATGGTTCCCATCAATTTTTCATGATCCACTGATGTCATATGTGGGTCATGTATGATTATGAGAGGTCAAGTAATTGGATGTATATGGCTCAAGCAATCCACCATTCTCTGTTTCTTCATCTTTATATTTCACTAATCAGTATATATGACTAGCAGTCACATAACCCTCTCAAGGATATGGGCCTATACCTTATTTTCTGATGCAGCCACATGATCTCAAAACCTGTTATACATTACACAATAAACAGTCCTGACAATAAAGTATATGTGGTTAGTCTAAATAGTCCTCAGTTTATCATTTATTTTGGATCTGGCATAAATAGTGTCATTTCATAAAAATTACATGAGTTAATTTTGCAAGAAAAATTAATGACACATCATATGTCTCTGGGTATACTGTTCTATTTCTTGTCCTATACTCTCTCTTAAAAATAAGTATACTTAAGTGTACTTTTCCCCTACCATCTGAACCATTTTACTCCCCCAACAACACTGTACAAGGGTTCCCAGTTTTTCCACATTTTAGCAACACTGGCTATCTTTTTTGGTTTGTTTTGTTTTGATAATAACCACACTAACTGGTGTGAACTGATAAATAGTTCTGGTTTTGATTTATGTTTCCCTGATAATTATTGATGTTGAACAACTTTTCAATATTTGTTGGCCACTTTTATATATCTACCTCAGAGAAAAACTTCTTTGTCCTTTTTTTAAATTGGGTTATCTGTTCTTTATTTCACTTTATTTTGTATGTTTGCTTGTTTATTTATTTATTTATTTATTTATTTATTTATTTATTTATTTATTGCTATTGTGTTGTGTGAGTTACTTATATATTTTGAAATATTAAACACTTATCAGATAGATTTTTTGCAAACATTGTCTCTCATTATGTCCATTGCTTTATTATTCTCTTGATTTTTTACTTTGATATGGAAACATTTCTAGTTTGATGAAGTCTCACATACTCATTTTTGCTTTAGTTGTTTGTACTTTTGGTATATACCTCAAAAAGTGGAAATCAGAGTCGTGTTTATTGTAGTACTATTCACAATAGCAAAGTTATGGAAACAAACTAAATGTCTATCAATAGATGAATAGATTAAAAAATGGTGGTTAAGGGGCACCTGGCTGGCTCAGTGGTTGAGAATCTGCCTTTGGTTCAGGTCGCAATCCTGGGGTCCTGGGGTCGAGTCCTGCATCAGGGTCCCCTCAGGGAGCCTGCTTCTCACTCTGCCTAGGTCTCTGCCTTTCTCTCTGTGACTCTCATGAATAAATAAATAAAATATTTTTTTAAAAAAAGAAATAGTTATTAATAGATAGAATGAAATATTATTCAGTTTTTGAAAAAGGAAATCCTGACACCCATGACAACATGAGTAGGAACCTAAAAGGCATTTTGCAAAGTAAAAAGCCACTTGAAAGATGGCAAATATTGCATGATTCCATTTGTATGAAGTATCTGAAATAGATTCATAGAAGAATAGAATGTTAGTTACAAGGGCCTAGATGGGAGAGGAAATGAGGAGTTGTTTAATTGGTATACAGTTGCAGTTATACAACTTAAATTAGTTCTAGACATCTGCTATACCGCATAGAGTTATAGTCAATACTATATTGTTTACTTAAAATTTTAAGAAGGTAGACAACATGTTCTATATTATTACCACACAAAAAGAAAAAAAAAAAAAGAAAAGAAAATGGCATAAGAAATTGTTGGAGGTGACGGAGATGTCTATTTCCATGAGTGGGCAACGATTTCATGGGTGTCTGCATATGACCAAATTCATATTAAATAGATGCATTTTTAAAGACTATATTTTTAGAGCAATTTTAGTTCAAAATAAAATTGTTGGAAACGTACAGAGTTCCCATATGCCTCTACTCCTACACATGCATAGCCTCCCCCCAATATCAATATCTCTCAATAGAGTACTACATTTGTTACAACTGATGAACTTGCACTGACACATCAGAATCACCCAAAGTCCATAGTTTAGCTTAGGAGTCACTCTTGGTGTTGGGCATTCTATGAGTTTGGACAAATGTATAATAACATACATCCATCTACAGTATAATGCAGAGCATTTTCACTGTCTTAAAAATTCTGTGTCCTGCATATTCATCTCTCCCTGCCTGCTCCAATCTCTAGAAACCACTCTTTCTGTTGTCTCCATCGTTCTGTATTTTCTAGATGGTTATGCCCTTGAAATCATAATGTATGTACCTTTTACAAACAGGTTTCTTTCACTTAGTCATATGTATATAAGCTTCTTCCATGTCTTGTTGTGGTTTGACAGCCTATTTCTTTTCAGTATTGAATAATCCATTGTCTGGAATTTTACCACAGGTTTTTTTGTTTTTATCCATTCACCTTCAATAGGGAATATTGGTTGCTTCCAAGTTTCAGCAATTACAAATAAAGTGACTATAAACATCGTGGACAAGTTTGTGTGTGGACATGTTTTCAGCTCCTTTGTGTAAATAAATGGTTCTTATGATAAAAGTATGTTTAGTTTTGTAAAAACAGAAACAAAAAACTGGCCAGCCGTCATCCTAAGTGGTTGTACCATTTTGCATTCTCATTGTTAATGAATGTGAATTCTTGTTGCTTCACATCCTGACCAGCATTTGGTATTGTCAGTATTCTGGATAATGGCTATTTTAATAGGTGTGTAGTGGTATCATTGTTTTTTTAAATTTGCATTTCCTTGATGACATACGATGTGGAGCATATTTTCATATGTCTAGTTGCCACTTGTATATTTCTGGTGAGGTGTCTGTTTAGAATCTTTAGCCCATTTTTTAATTAAGCTGTTTGCTTTCTTGTTGAGCTTTAAGGGTTCTTTGTATATTTTGGATAACAGTTCTTATCAGATGTGTCTCTTTCAAATAAATTATCCTAGTCTGTTGCTTGCCTTCTCATTTTCTTGGCAGTATCTTTCACAGAGCAGATTTTTTAATTTTAAATAAATCCAGATTATCAACTATTTCTTTCATGGATAGAGCCTTTGGTGTTGTATCTAAAAAGTCACTGCTGGGGGATCCCTGGGTGGCTCAGTGGTTTAGCCCCTGCCTTCTGCCCAGGGTGTGATACTGGGGTCCCGGGATCGAGTCCTGCATTGGGCTTCCTGCATGGAGCCTGCTTCTCCCTATGCCTGTGTCTCTGCCTCTCTCTCTGTGTTTCTCATGAATACATAAATAAAATCTTTTAAAAAATTTAAAAAATAAAATAAAAAGTCACTGGCATACCCAAAGTCATCCAGATTTTATCATATGTTATTTTCTAAGAGCTTTAACATTTTGCATTATATACTTAGGTCTATGATTTACTTTGAGTTCATTCGTTTCTTGAAGGGAGCAAAGTCTGTGTCTCAGTTATTTGCATGTGGATGTCCACTGTTCCAGCAATTCATTAGCCATTACAGCACAGGTTTTCCTACTCTGGTATTGGTTCCCAGGATAATTTTTGTCTCAAGAGTCTCTTTTCAGGTAAGCCTGTCACTCCTGTATTTTTGTGTCTCTCTCACCAATATTGGGGTCAATAGTTTGTCTTAATGTTTTCATATCTTTTATAGCTCCTAGAACAGTTGTTGATTTTTCACCTTCTTTAGCTTTTACTGTTCAAGCAGAATGAGGCCTTACATATGTAACTGGGAACTGAAGTACTAAAGTCCCTGTGTGGTTTTGTATATCAATTATATCCCAACAAAGCCATTAAAAAATAAAGGAAAACATGTGTAAAACTTATTCTTTCTAGAGAGTTATACCATCACTGTTAATGGTAGAACATTTGTTAATGGTAGAACAAAGCAGATATTGTAATCCAACAAGTAAATAAATTTCCAAAATAATCTCATAAAATCCAATCCACATTCATATTAAAACCCATGTAACTAGTAATAAACTTGCTTACATTTTAAGAGACAAACATGAGATATTCACCAAAACAGTACACTTTATGATAAAGTATTAGAAGCATCACACAATTAACATGAGGATAAAACAAAGATGGTTTGCTACTCAACATTGAACTGGAGATTCTAGCCAGTGCAATCAAATGAAAAGAAAAACTAGAAGCAGAAATAATTTATAGAAGGGAATAAAATATTATGGGTAGAGTGTGAGAATTTTCCATGAACATGATCATACTTAGGAAATTTAAGAGAATGAAGTATATTATTTTGACACCATGTTTTTTAGGCGGTTCTTGCTCAGGAACATTATCTGCAGAGGACCTAATTCTACAAGTAGAAAATCCTACACAATGTATACATATGTAATACTAGTAAATGTATTGATCAGAGTTGTAAGATGCAAGATCATTGTGCCAGTTATATATATGTTTAAGAAACAAACAGTTGGAAGATAGCTAAAAAATAATCATTAAATGTATATTCAAAAAAATAATCCTTATGAATAAATTAACAAGTATACAAAACCTCTATATTGAAAACTGCAAGAAAAACATTGAAGAATACATAAATACATAAGGAAATATACCGTGGTCATGAATTGGAAAACTTGCTATTAAAATGCAACCTTCTCCAGGGTGGTCTATAGATTAAATGTCCCAAATCAAAAACCCTTACAGTATTTTTTTTTTATATATAATCTGGCAGGCCAATTGTAAAATTCATAAGAAATTGTAAAGACTTAAAATAGCAAAGCAATACTGAAAATGAAGAATTGGTATATTTGCATTTCCTGGTTTCAAGACTTAGTAAAAACATACAGTAATCAAGAAAGTATGGTATTGGCATAAGAACATAGAGATAGAGCAATGGAATATAGTCACTATTTTCTGCAATAGTTTAGAAGAAATTCATTACAAAAGAAAATTTAGAAAAAATTCTTTCTGAGCAATTACAGAAATATAGGGAAAAAAACTTTTGACTCCTAACTTTCACCATATCAAAAATAAATACAGGATTGATCATGGGCTTAATCAAAAAAGCTATAATTATAAAGATTTACAAGGAAAATTTAGCATATTTTGGTATTCTTGTGGTAGGAAAATATTTTTAATTCAAAAAACACTAATTGCAATGGAATAAAAGTAATATATTGGAGTTCAACAAACTTAGAAACTTTTCCACATCAAAAAAGTATAATTTAGAAAATGAAAGGACAAGGCAGAGATTTAGAGAAAATATTGGCAGGGCCTGTTACAGACAAAGGAATAGTATCCAGAATATAAAATAAAACCACTAAATATAAATAACTGAAACAATGTAATACATATGGATGAAAATACGAACCTACATCTTATGAAAAAGATATTCAAATGGCCAATCTTTGAGAAGGTTCTCAACATCATTAATCATAACAGAAATGCAATATGAAACACATTAAGATATGATCATCATTCTTTAGAATGGCTAAAATTAAAAGTAATTGACATAAAAGTTTGGCAAGGATGTAAAACAATTAGAATTCTCAGCTGTGGATCATTGGTATATAAAATAACATAAGCACTTTGAAAAACAGTTCAACATTTTCTTTTGAATTTTATATATGCTTTCTTATGTACTTATCAAAGAGAAATAAAAGCATATTATCAAAAATACTTATATCAAAATGCTTATAATCATTTAATTTGTAATACCCCCAAATCAGAAACAACCAACAGAGGAATAGATAAACTGATTAAAGAATACCACTCAGCAATAAAAACAAATGAGCTACTGATTCATGGAGCAACATGGACAAACCTCAGAGAGACAATGTTGAACGCAACCCAAAGAGTTATACGATAGGACTCTATTAACATATAATTCAAGAAAATACAAATGTAACATATGCTACTTAAAATCAAAACAGAGTTTGCCTCTGGAAGCAGATGTTAGTATTGACAGGAAATCAGCATGAGACTATTTTCTCAGAGTATGGGAAATTTTCTCTATCCTCACTGCAGTGATGGTTACTTCAGTGTGTATTATCAAGTTTCCCAAACTCCATGAGGAAGACTTGAACATTTTATTGTATATCTCAATATAATTGTAAATTATATCTCAATATAAAATAAATAATATCAAAATAACAGAGGGACTGAAAATGAAAAATGTTTTAGAAAAACAGACAAAAGGGATAAACTGCCATACTTCTCCCTAAAATACATGTAAAGTTATATATAAAGTTGTTTGACTTCACTTATACTAAGATAAACATAAATTAAAACTATTTTGAGATAGATATTTTTCACCTTCTACATTGGCAAAATTCCAAAAGCTTGATTAAACACGGCAAGACTGACAAGATTGTAAAAATTCATATGTTGCAAGTGAACAATGATGCAATCTCTATTGAGAAAGTCTGGAAAAAATGTTATGAAACACTGTTTTTTTGGCCCTTTCCCCAGAAATCTCATTTCTCAGAATTTACCCTGAAGATACACATTCACTAATTTGAAAATAAACAATGATGTAATATTAACAACAAAAATGCATGTGCAAATGTATTCATAAATGCAATTATAATAGCAATATACTGGAAATAATCAATTTTTATTATTTTTATATATAAATTAATGATTGCAAAAGAGAGGTATCTAGTCATTAGAATATTATACAGCTATAAAAAATATAAGAAAAATCTCTGTCAACTTATATGGAATAGTTCTTAGGATATATTATTAAGTTAAATTATGTGTAACAGTAATATATATATATATATATATATATATATATATTACTTTTTACATAAGATATAAAAATAAAGCTATTTGGGGATGCCTGGGTGGCTCAGCAATTGAGCATCTGCCTTTGGCTCAGGGAATGATCCAGGTCAGGGATCAAGTCCCACATCAGGTTCCCTGCAAGAACCCTGCTTCTCCTTTTGCCTATGTCTCTGCCTTTCTCTCTGTGTCTCATTAATAAATAAATAAAATCTTTAAAACAAAAGAAGGCTACTTTTGGAAGAATTTTATATAAGAAAAATAACTTTTGAAACTAATGAAAACAGTTACTTACAGGAGATGAGTTGAAAGTCATTAAGTGAATTCAACTTTTGTGAATATACTGTCTGACACAGTTTTATTTTGAGCCATGTTTTTTTTTTTTTGCACATTAAAACTTCTAAATCTGTCTATGGAAGTAATAAGTAAATGAGTAAACATATTTAGGAGCAATTATCCTTACTGTAGATAAAGAGTGATATAAATTTTCCCCTGGGAAAGAAGAGGAAGGAAGAATGATCCTGAACTGGAGTTACAGGCACTGGGAGTCAACTCATTATTAAAATACAGGAAAGCTGATTAGTGACGACCACATGTCACTACCACTTCAGAAACTATTCTCTAGTAAAAATCAAACCAAACCAAATCAAACTAACCAACCAACAAATCAAAAATCCACAAGTTCTTCTTTTTTTTAAAAAAATTTATTTATGATAGTCACACACAGAGAGAGAGATAGAGATAGAGAAAGAGAGAGAGAGGCAGAGACACAGGCAGAGGGAGAAGCAGGCTCCATGCACCAGGAGCCCGACGTGGGATCTCCAGGATCGCGCCCTGGGCCAAAGGCAGGCGCCAAACCGCTGCGCCACCCAGGGATCCCCCACAAGTTCTTCTTGTAGAAATGACTGGCTTCAACACTGGGACAGGAGAATTTGAAAGTAAGCTGAACTACCTAATTGCCCAATAAAGTCAAAAAATGCCCTCAGACTAATGGAAATTCAGCTAAACCACAGAAACCAGATTAAACAGCTCTTGTTGGCTAAATGTGAGCTTCAAAGTGAATAATGATGTAAATGAATGATAATATATTGATTTCAAAAAAAAAAAAAAAGAATATACAGGCCCATACTTACACTACAACAAAATAATAATTAAAAAGTGAGAGAGGAGCAAAGGAAAAGCTTTCATTCATAAAATACCACTCCCAGTAAACCGGGGACTCATTTCCCTAAAAATTCAGTGCATATTCTATAGTAGACATCCATAGATATAAATCGTTTCATAGAAATCAATGTAAAAATGAATATTCTGGAATTTTATATTTGAAATTTCTTATTTATTTATGAGCATTTATAATGAGTTGTTTAAAATATTAAGGCAGACTGACACAAACTCACTTGGAAATTGTTAAAATTGTATGTCACGATCTCTTGCAAATTGTGGATATACATTTTCAGCTTAATAGACAAAAATGAGGATTGCTTTTTAAATATGCATATCATCATATATGAGGGACTGTCAAATATGTTTTGTTATACAGCAAATGCAAAAATATTTACTTAAAACATCATATTTTCCTACTGGCAATTCAAAATAATTCAAACTTCTTAGCAGCCCCTAGAAGGCTGTGCCTGACTAGCTCTTCCCATCCTCCCTCCTTCCTTGCTGTATGTCATATCCTCCTCAGTCACATGAAAGAACACATCAGGATCTTGCCTGTATTAGAGGCAATATGCTTTTTTACTCTATCCTCAAGGGTCTCCCTTCAGTTCTTTTCATGCCTTTTTTTAAAAATAATTGTTATTTGACAAATTATGCTTTCCTGATGACTTCCTGAATTCTCAATTGCTATTCTCTCTCATTAGGCTACTATTTCTTCAGAGAACTTTTAAAAAGTTGTCAATATTTATTTTAGTATTTGTTCACTTGTTTGGTGTTTGCTTTTTTCACTAGATTGTGAATTCAATTCTCCTTACAAAATGTTGTATTTGCCATAAGTTCTGTAGCGCTGAGTATGGCACATAGCACAGATTGAGATTGACAATGTAGATTTTTAAAATACAAAAAGGAATCAATGTTAGTTATTTATTATTAAAAACTCATGGTTCAATATAAATAATTGCCTTATTCTTTTTTTTGCCTTATTCTTTAAAGCAATTTTATTTAATATACGAACTTTCCTTTAACTACCCATGTATTAAGCATAGGTATTTGGATGGTGCCTTAGCAATAACAAAGGTTAATTTAATGTGCAGCAGACACTTCCAACTTGAATCTATAATGCATGTCTAGAAGGTCATGGTAAGCCACCAGGATTTGCTTGGTATAAAGAATGCAGACACAGAGGGAGGGGTTGCAGTAGTGGGAGTGGCATCATGAAACCATCAAACATCCATGTTTAGTGAAAAACAGAGCCTCAGGGGTCAGAAGGAAAACATGCTTAATAAAGGTCCTTCAGGGGTCAACTTTCTTTCTTTGGAAGGGATAATGCTTGGTGTTTCTCATTTAAATTTGTTGGAGCCCAATACCATGAACTCATACCTAATATTGAGAAGAGAAAGACATATGCAACAAGTTTAAAATGATATAACTCTTTTGGGACAAACTTCTCTGAGGCCTTGGAATCAGAAAGTTAGCATCATTTGGGCAATGTATAAAGAGAGGATAGAGGATATTATCAAGTTTGGTAAAGGTAGAGGCAGCCTCTTTGTGTCAGCCCAATGCAAGCCCAGGTACAAAGGGCTACGGCAGATAGGTGGTCAAAAACCATACTGTGTCTGAATAACAGGCATCCTGACTATTAGAGGAAGATGAGAACTTCAGGTCTTTTCATGGTATGCATTTGACAACCCATCTGGGCTCCAAAAAGTAAGAAAGAAGACTTTGAGAGACACAAGTATTTGTAATAATGGATGGGAAAAGCAAAATTTTACTTATTACAAGACCTCATTTTTATTTTTAGGCCAATATAACCCAGGGTTACACATAGTCCCTGGTTTTACAGAGTTCACAGACTAATTTACTTACCAGTATATAATAGTTTTTGAACCTGAAGATGTATGTTTCTGGAGTGTTCTCAAATATTATTATAATAAGTATTAGCCTTACAACATCTTTTAAGAATGTTTAGAGGAAGTAAATGAAAAAAAAAGAAAGCATGGTAAAGAAGGCACTGTGTGAAAATTTAAAAGATAAACCATTATCATAAAAGGGAGTGGAGAGGTACTTTGAAGAAGCAAAATTTTAAAAATAAATTAAGTAAAAGATTAATGTAGAGGATATTCATTCATATAGAAAATAGAAATATGTGCTTGCTGAACTCCTAGTAGCTGCAAGAATTTTTACCAGAAAGTTAAAAAAAAAATCATTCTTATGTAGGACCTACCAGTCACAATCAGCAAAGACACTTAGATATATACTGATCTTAAAAAGAAAGAAAGAAAGAAATATACTGATCTTTAGCCTGAAAAGAGATTAAAGAAAAGAATATAATGCCGGAAACAGTCACTATTTTAACTTTTTTTTGTTATAATTACAGGTAAAGGGGAGGGCATATAGAGAAACTACTTTTAAAAATGTAAGTTATTCTTTTGATACCACATTTTATTATTTTGACCTCTAGTGACTGAAGTTTCCTAACCAATAAAGTTCTTAAATTGCTCAATGATTTTTACTTTATGAACTTTCCACTTGGAGGGAAATATAAAGTGTACGATTAATTGCCAGTGTATTAATACTTATTTGTTATGATTATTAAAGTACTGGAGTTTCACATTACAAATTAGGTCAAGCAAATGTTTAAAAAAGTGTTTCCATTTTTTTTCTATGAATATACACCCATACAAGTGAAATTAAGTTCATGATCTGCAGCATAAATCCTCACATTCACTTAACATTTTTATAATTTCTGTACTTCTGAGTAGTCTCTAGAATTTAAATTAGCTGGCATTTTAGGAAAAAAAACCTTAAAGATGGTCTTTCTGCACCATAATTCATAAGCACTGAATTCAATTCTTTGTGCTCAGGGCAACTTTATCAATTACATTTTTTTTTTTTTTGCACTGATTGGGATTGTTGGATTCAATATTTGTTGTGCTTCTTGTTATTGTTTGTTTGGAGCAGGAGGTGTTGGATTTTATTGCCTGACTTGATACCATTTGTTCTCTGTGAAATATGGTTAGTGTCACCTTGCTTTTTTATTAAGCGTATATTTATAACCTTTAGAAGCAAATGTACTCTATCCACATGGCTAGCGTTTATTGTTTTATGTTCTGCACGCAAAGCTGCTTTTCTTAATAATAAGAAACAGCTGTTGTAAGCACAACAATGAATGCAATGGGTCATACATGCCTAAATTAGATACAAAGGGAGCCAAGCAGGGCTAAACTTTTAATTCTGTCTCACTCTTCCATGATTGATGCACTCTAAAAAGAGCAGTTATACAGTGTATTGAGATTTAACAGATGCTAAAAGAAGCCCATTCCAGTGTACATTTGTTAGGCAGCTGTGTTTTACACCAGCAGTGATTACAGTGGGGAATCAATGTTTCCATGACAGTAAGACTGACATAACTTACATACAGCAAAACTAAGGTAAAATAATGGAAAATATTAGTGCAGTCCGCAAATGCAATCAATCATTCTTATGCTATATATGTATATACATATGAACGTACAAAGTTAGATATCAGTTCATTGGTTTGTTTTTAATATAGGTTTATATATATGTATGTATATATCTCACTCATTAAATCTAAAGAATTCAGCTTTAGATTTATTCTTTGCATAAATGAAAACTAAGTTACTGAACTATGTAGAGTGGTGGTTACGAGGCGTATGGAGCTATGTATAATTAAAAGAAAAATAGATATAAACTTAGACTTTATGGTGTCTGGTAGATAAAGGTAGCGAAAATTTTTGCTTCTCTTTTAACCTCTATTTTCATGGATTTATTTATTTTTACTTTTCAAAAAAGATTTTATTTATTTATTCATGAGAGACACAGAGAGAGAGAGAGAGAGAGAGAGAGAGAGAGAGACAGGCAGAGGGAGAAGCAGGCTCTATGCAGGAAGCCTGATGTGGGACTCGATCCCGGGACTCCAAGATCACTCCCTGAGCTGAAGGAGGATGCTCAACCACTGAGCCACCCAGGCACTCCTGTTTTCATGGATTTAGAAGTCATTTTTTAATTACACAATTTACATTTTAAACTTTAAATGTTCCTATGAAGAAAAAGCTTATAAAAAATGAAGTCATTTGTGATGCACTTATTTACTAGTGAAGGAGGCAACACTACATGTTGCCATGCCTACAGAAGATTTACACAGCCATTATTTCAAAGAATTAAAGGTAAAGATACAGATTTTTTTCTTCTGGCTAATATGAATAGTGTTGCAGTGAACATGAGAACACACATATCTCTTTGAGATACTATTTTCCTTTTTTTTTTTTTTTGAATAAATACCCAGCAGTGGGATTGCTGGATCACAGGGCAGTTCTAGTTTTGATTGTTTCAGGAATCACCATACTGTTTTCCATAGTGGCTGCACCATTTTATATTCCCACCAACAGT
This sequence comes from Vulpes lagopus, assembly GCF_018345385.1. Classification (NCBI taxonomy): domain Eukaryota; kingdom Metazoa; phylum Chordata; class Mammalia; order Carnivora; family Canidae; genus Vulpes; species Vulpes lagopus. Next base: position 38,176,598 of record NC_054846.1, read on the forward strand.
GTGCAAAGAGATCTAATTTCTCCATGTCCTCCCCACCTGTCTTTTTTTTTTTTTTTTTTTGATAATGGCTTCCTTAAAAAAAAAAAAAAAAAAAAAAGAACAAAACTATTTATTCATGAGAGACACAGAGAGAGAAGCAGAGACACAGACAGAGGGAGAAGCAGGCTCCATGCAGGAAGCCTGATGTGGGACTCGATCCCAGGACTCTGGGATCACATTTGGCCGAAGGCAGACACTTAACCAGTGAGCCACCAAGGCATCCTTTGATAATGGCTTCCAACAGGTATGATGTGACATCTCTGGAGTTTTGTTTTGCATATCCCCGACATCAGTGATATTAGGCATCTTTTTATATACCTATTGGCTATTTTTATGTCAGCCTAAATATCCATCAGTGGATGAATAGATACAGAAAATGTGATTATACATATAATGGAATATCATTCAGCCTTTAAAAAGAAGGAAATCCTGTAATATGTTATAAAAATTATAATATGGATAAAACTTGAGGACATTGTGCTAAGTGAAATAAGCCAGTCATATAAGCCAGAATGAATGACACATGAATCTATTTATATGAGTTATCTAAGCAGTCAAATTCAGGAGAAAGTAGAATGGTTGTTGCCAGAAGCTTGGAGATAGGGGGAAATTGGGAGTTGTTGTTCAGTGGGTTAGGGTTTCCATCAAGCTAGATGGAAGAGTTCTAGATACCTTCTGTACAACAATATGCATATAGATAACATTACTGTACACTTAAAATTTTGATAAAAGGATAGATTTCATGTTATTCTAGTATTTCACAAAACAGAATATACAAAAAGAATATAGTTTTGTGCATATTTCTATTCATATAGCCAATTATTAGCATAGTCATGATTAGTTCTTTTGGTTTTATAACATTTTCTAAACATGTATTTCATAAGGAGTATAAGTCTGCTCAGGCTGCTGTAACAAAATACCAAAAACTGGGTGCCTTAAACAAACAAACAAAAAAAAACATTTACTTTCTCACAGTTCTGGAATCTGTAAGTCCATGATCCTGGCTGGTAAACCTAGTTTCTGACAAGGGCTCTCTTTCTGACCTTCAATCCAAAAGTCACCTTGCAATCTCAAAGTGGACTGAAAATGAACGTATAACATTTCAAGCTTGTTTCCAAGCTCATTTTCCTATTCTCTATCTAAATATTTGTGTTCCATGGCTTCATTATTTTCTTCCTTTGTGAAAATATCTCTACACATACATACATTGCTAAACAACATTTAACCTATTTGTCCATGTTTCATTAATGATATGACACTACATAAATCTTTCTAAAATATTTCCCCCTAATGGTAGGATCTAATGTACACATTTTAATTGTTGTATTATATTCCATTGCAGAAATACAACAAAATAAAGCATCACTGTACTTGAATGGACATTTAGTTGCTTCCAAGATTTAACTATTGCATATAATACTGCCATAAATATTCCTGAACACTATACCTCATGCATGCGTGAAAGCTTCTCTGGGGTATGTACCTAAAGTGATTTGATGTACAAAAGGGGATATTACTGTTTGTCTTTATTGGCACTAGTTTATTTTCCATGATGACTGTTCCAATTTATAGTCCCACCAGCTATGTATAAAACTTTCTATAGCTCAAAATAATTGGCAGATATTTGATATCATCAGTATCTTGGGGTTTTTTGGTGTTTTTTTCTTTTTTTCTTTTTTTTGCCAATCTAAACAGCTGATGTTTCTCTCTAGTTTTAATTAAAATTTCCATAATTACTTGTGAGTCTAAAAATATTTTCATGTGTTTATTGGTTATTTGTGATTCCTTACTGTGAATTGTCTATACATATTTTTTGTCTAATTTCTTATTGTGATTTTTTGTTTTAATTATTGTTAAGCATTCTTATATAGTCTGGATACTAATTTGTTGACAGTTAAATGCACTTGGGAGAACCATGTTGAGTGGCTTTCATTTTCATTCTGTTTTTGCTAATTTTAATGCATTTAAATTTACCATTCATTTCCGTTATGGTTTGTGTGTGTATGTGTGTGTATATATATATATATATATATATATACACAAAATATAATAAATATGAAGACATTCTTCTATATTGTAAGTTTTTAATAGTTTTCTTTCTCAAATAAGATTTTAATTCATATAGAAGTGGTTTTTGAGAAAGGATTCAATTCTGTTGTTTTTTTTTTCAAAATGGCTATTTTATTTCCCAATACAATTTATTGTATAATTTATTTTATTCTTTATTATATTTTAAAGCATTTTGCTTAAAAAATATAAAACCTCTACTGAAAATTTGAAAGAATAAATACAGTGACCTCTCATATATATTTTTCATCTAGACTCTACCATTGTTATTGTTTCATAACATTTGCTTTCTTTCTGTTTGCATTCATATTTGCAGAAACACACACATATTTATGTATATTGTTGATAGCATCATTTAAAAGTAAATTACAGATACAATGGGACCTTACCCCTACTCACATATTTCAGCATGTATCTCCCAACAAAAACAAAATGTAATTACCATATTCATGGAAAATTAACATTGATACAATTATACTACCTAATAGAGAAGTCATATTCAAGTTTTTCCCATTATATCAACTTTTCTCTCATAAACTAGAACCATTTCTGTAATGACATTAACATTTTTGATAATCTATGCTAGTTGGCCTGCATAATGTTCTATATAGACCTTGTGGTACAATGTTCAATTGATGTGGGATAGTAGCCATTACCTTCTTATTATTTATTTAAAAAAATACTCCAGGGGCAGCCTGGGTGGCTCAGCGATTTAGCACAGATTTTGGCCCAGGGCTGATCCTGGAGACCCGGGATCGAGTCCCACGTCAGGCTCCCTGCTTCATCTCTGCCTGTGTCTCTGCCCGCACCCCCCCCCTTCTCTCTCTGTGTCTCTCATGAATAAATAAATAAAATCTTAAAAAAATATTCCAAAGTTTTCTTCATCAAGAATAATATAGGCTTTGTGGGTTTTTTTTTCTTTTTATAGATGAGGATTATGAGATTAAAGAAGTTTCTTTCAATTTCTAGTTTGCTAAGTGGTTTTAATTAGAAGGTCTTTAGCTCTGCAACATAACATTTTTTTGTATAATTTGAGAAGATAATATTCTTTATTTCCCCCTAATCTCTTAAAATGATATATTTAACATCAAATTTCTAATGTTAAATTACACTGGTAGTCCTTAGATAAACCCAATTTAATCATAATGTACTATCCCTTTTATGCTCTAGAAATGAAGGCACAGATAAGAGTTGGTTCTTTCTGAGGGCTTTGAGGGAAGCATCTACCCCAGGCCTTCCTCCTTGACTTAGAGAAGAGCATTTTCTCTTTCCATCTCTTCACATCATCTTCCCAGCATGCAGGTATGTCTTTGTGTGCAAATTTCCACTATTTATAAGGATACAAGTCATGCTGAATTAGTATGACCTAATGACCTTACCTTATCTTACGCAATTACATGTGGAGTGATCCTATATCCTAGTAATCAATTTCCAAGGCACTTGGGAGTTAGGACTTCTGTGTATGAATGTTGGAGGATGGCAGTGGTCACAATTCAACCATAACTTTGACCTAGGAAAACCTCTTTCCTTTCTGAAAGTGAGTTAAATTGAACTTTATTATATCCACAGCTTTCGAAAGCATTAAGGAAACATTATTTATATATATTGGGCTCCTTATACCTGAAGGAGCCCAATTTTATGTATCTATCTATACTATGTAGAATTTTAAATATAAATACTGATATATAATAAATTATATACTTAATGTTTTATTGTTATTTTGGAAGAGATGGTCTTTGGTAACATTTTGAAAACAAAATATCCACATGAGTATATATTTTTTTTCCTTATTTAAATTTTGTCACTGATATTTGAATATGCTGCTAACAAAATTAGCCAAAGAAACTGAAGACATACTTAAAAATTTGGCTCCAACCATGATGCCTTTCAAAATTTGATTTTTATATTTTTATTGGAGTTTAATATGCATTAAGGCTCACCAATCTCCAGCGTATTTGTATTTCTTATTTAAGGATGAAGAAAAAAACTAAGTTTCATAATGGCTTTGTAATTTGTCTGAGGTCAAACTGCCAGTAATGGTGGAGCTGGAATTCAAGCCTGTACATGTCTAACTGAAGGACCATACATATTCCTTCCATGAAGCAGAAACAAGGAAAACCTTATTCTTGCTTCAAAAGTGAGTTTATTATTGAGTAGCAAAATGTGAGCTTATTTTTTTCAGGCAATTGATGGCGGAATCCATGACAAAACTTCAAGGTCTTCTAGGAATAACTGATCCTGCCTGTTGGATTAAGAATGCCTCACAGTGCGGCACCACCTGGATGGCTCAGTTGGCTAAGCATTGGACTCTTGATTTTGGCTCAGGTCATGATCTCGGAGTCCTGGATTGAGCCCCTCCTCAGGCTGTGAGGTCAGCGGGGAGCCCACTTGAGGACTCTCCTTCTCACTCCACCCTGACCCTCCACCTGCTCTCTTTTTCTCTCCTCCCCCTCAAATAAATATAAATCAATCTTAAAAATAAATCCCTCACGGAAAGAAAAGGTGCTGATTGATTTGCAGTAATGATAGGATTTGAGCAGCTGGAGATGGTAGAAAACTATCTGGGAATGAGAATAATGTGCATTGAGGAGTGTTGTAGAGAAGGAGACAATGAAGAGGTGCAGAAAGAGGAAGGTACACAGTAAAAGAGCCTGCTCTTGCTCAGGGTGATGGCTCTTGGCAAAGACAGCCTAGTTGTGTCTAAGTGGTAAGTGGTGATAAAATCAGAAACTTCAAGACCCAACAGATAATTCCTACAAAAGGTAGAAGGGGATAAAAAAAAAATTCAAGACAATTTCAAGGACCAACCCAGGGTTTCCCTGAAATATTTACTGTGGACAGAGCTAACTTTGGAGAATGAGTAGCTCCAATGCTCTGTTACCCAGTCAACCAATGGTATCTATTAGAAGTGGGGACTATTTTACATTGCAGAGGCCATGGATGGGGTCCCTGATGCTCTATATTTAGAAGGGAGTGCACCCACATTTCTGGGGAGTAAACTCCTGATCTTATTTCACAGAAATGGTGTTGTTAAAAAAAAAGAGAGAGAAAGAAAGAGTTTTGCTGCCTAAACAATAAATCCAAGATGTCTGCTTCTTCCAAAAAAAAAAAAATGTTGTTTCTCTCCTCTCTCCTCCCTCAATCTACCCTCCATCCTGAGAACTAAAAGTCATACAGATTTTAGACTTCAAAAAAGAGTTGTGATCTTGATAGAATGTGGAATATATTACTGCATATTCCTAGAAACCCTGCAGTTAATCACAAACCTACACAGAGAATTGAAAAAATTTCCATTTCAAACATCAAGGTGTTGGGTTGTCAGTACTAGATAAATTATGTGATTTTGTGGAAAGCGGATGGATACAAAACTATTTAAACTTTCAGGGTGATTCCTTGGAATTTACCCCATGTTAAATGACCTTTCTTCACTAATCATCGCCAAACTATGCTTGTGATTAGCTTTGTAACAGGTTATGTGATTCAATTAGTGCCCGAGAAACATGCAGTAAAGTTCTGGAAAGGATTTCTTTACTTCTTAAAACTTCAAAGAGATCACCCCCTTTACTTACTTGTAGTTACTATGTCAGAAAGTGATGTATAACACAGTGGCAGATATATTATCATTCTATGATATTCTATGATATTCTCTGCTGTCTAAATTGGAAGGTAAAACAAACAAACAAAAACTCTAAGATCTCTGTGATTATGCTGGGCAACTGAATCAACTCTGGAGACCAACCTATCCACAGACTTCTTTCCTTTTTCTGTACATTTGGGTTTCAATCTGGTAACACTTCCTTTCAGACTGAAAGACATCTTACCACTGATTTTAGTGACAAACTGTCATAGTTTCATTTTTCTGATAATATCAATAGAACCTTGCCTTTCACTGAACATAAAATTCCTGTCAACAGTTTCCTTTCTCTTTCCTTCTTTCTTTCACTCATTTTTCTTTCTTTCTTTCTTTTTCTTTCTTTCTTTCTTTCTTTCTTTCTTTCTTTCTTTCTTTCTTTCTTTCTTTTTCTTTCTTCCTTCTTTCTTTTTCTTTATTTTTTCTTTTTTTCTTTCTTTCTTTCTTTTTCTTTCTTTCTTTCTTTCTTTCTTTCTTTCTTTCTTTCTTTCTTTCTTTTCTTTCAACTTTTCACACTTAGAAAGATTTATCAATTGATTCTCAGCCTCCACTATTTCTAGTGAAGTAAACAGAATTTGTTATCTCTGTTACCCTGTACATAAGATGTCTTTTTCTCCCACGGATCTTGTGAAGCTTAGTTTTAGGCTTTTGGGGAGTAAAGCTGAGAGTAGATCCAATTCTATGATAGTGTTTCTCAACCTCAGCATTGCTGACATTTTAGACCAGATAATTTTTTGTTGTGGAGGCTATTATGTGCAAGGGAGGGTGTTTAGCACTGTCCTTGGCCTCTACCCACAAGATGCCAGTAGCGCTTTTTTATCTGTGGCAACCCAAATGCCTCCAGACATCACCAAACATTGTTCAGTTCAGATATTGTTCAGTCATTGACAAACTCACCTGATTTCCCAACCCTCCCATTAGGAACCACTGCTCTAGGACATGGTCTCTGCTCCTAATACATCGTGGTCTTTCTGCTGTCTCAGCTGGATGCCATGAATGTGTTAAAATTAAATACAAATGGAGACTAGACTTGAAAATTCCGGAGCAAAAACCACTTAAGCCACATAAGCAAAATGTATTTTATGAACATATGCAAAATTTAATTTACATTTTGTTGTGAATGGCTTTGATAAGTGTAGAAGAAATTTAAATTATCTTTCAAAAAATGGTATAAAATAATCACTTAACCAAATATCCAGCTGCCAAGAGATCCTCATTGTAACAAACAAACATTGTGAAGTCTAAGCAGCTTCCTCATTCTCATCTTATAAGCCATCTTGTATTCATGCGCCTGAGCTTCATATCAATTTTGAATTTGAAAACTTCCAGTTCATGACCTGTTCTTACATGAAAAATAAATACTTATTAAATAGCACTTAATAATTTGGTAGTTTTAATTTCTCTATTTCTAGATTTTTTTTTGAAATGTTAATAAGTTCTGATAATTCTGGGTGGGCCAGAACTCAAATCTTTCCATTTTTTGTTTTTACCAATATGATAATGCCAACGCAATGTAGTGTCTCTCTCCTGGTTTTAACCCAGTTTCGTCCACTTTTTGGAAAGCATCAAATCATCATAATCCCTGCATATATAGCCCACCTCTCAATCATGATATTGCACAGTCCTCTGGATGTGCTTCTGAGGACTCCTCTCTCTGCAATTGCTCCACTCTCAGATATTCTAACTCACAGATCTGATCATTGCCTCATCAGCTCAACAGAATCATGGGGTTCTATAAACTAGCTTTCTGCATTGTGGTCAGGAAACTGATCCTAGGGAGCAAGTTGGACATTCATGCCTAAGTTTACATTGTAAACTTCCCTTTTCTTAGAGTTGTAGTGTTACTTTCTTGTTGACTTGAAAATAATTTCATTATATATATTGTCCAATTGAAAACTGTTGACAGTGACATATCTAGTCTGACAACAGTTATTGCATCATTTCCAAAAACATATTTAGGTTATACAGATTTATTATTTGCTCAAATTTTATTCATATCAGAAAACTCTTACCTTTTCAATAGAAAAATACAAAATAATGAAGATTCATCATAGTCATATAATATTGATTATTAGCAATTTGATTATGAGCAATTGTCCTTTCCTGGATCTTCTCTCTCTAATTGTGTATAACTGGCTTCAAAGAAAGCTTTGTATCTTTTCAGTAACTTTATATCAAAATTTCTTTTTTCCCCTCCAATTCTTCCTAGTCATTGATGCCAAAAACTCTCCAACTATTGGGTAGTATAAGAACTTTTCCTCTTAGTCTCTCATTTGTCTATCCTATGGAAGAGATAACAGGAAAGGAAGATTTCTTATTCTTTCATACTCTCCTCTTCAAAAGGAAAATGGGAAACATTTCATAGACCTACTAAAACAGAACCTCAAATACATTTCTTTTCATCACAAGACCATATTTTCTCACATAATCTCTAGTCAAAAATGAAAAAGTTATTACCTCATGTTTGAATTTTGCTCTGTTTCTACCGAAAATGTCTATTGCTAATTAAATAATCTTTATTAAATTATTCCAGCAAAATTTCAGCTGCAGTTTACTTAGACCCTTTAATTTTACTATATTTCTTGCAATATATATAAATGTTGGAATTCATTTTTGAAGAGGAAATAAATTGAACTTATGAAAACCTTAAATCAGTATTTACTGAAAGCCTGCTGCCTGATGCAAAGCACTGATTTGGTCTCCTAAAGAATTTTTAATCTAATGAGGAAAACCAAGACATGAAACTAAGTAATTTAAGAAGAAATAAAAAGTGAAAAGAGAGGGATCCCTGGGTGGCTCAGCGGTTGAGCGCCTGCCTTCAGCCCAGGGCGTGATCCTGGAGTCCCACGTCGGGCTCCCTCCATGGAGCCTGCTTCTCCCTCTGCCTGTATCTGTGCCTCTCTCTCTCTCTGTCATGAATAAATAAAAAATTTTTTAAAAAAAAAAGTGAAAAGAGAAAGTTCTGAGTGAGTAAGGATTACAATAAAACTCGCAAATTGAATGTGTATTATGCCATGAAATCATTTAAAAGTCTATGCTAGGGAGAAGAGAATCACCCAGGATTAGGTAGCAGAATAGAATGTTTCCTCGTGAGTGTAGGGGTGATACAAGGGACAATATTAAAAACATGAATTTTAAGTTTAATTATCATGCCTCAGTTTCTGACAAATAATTGCCAGACAACACATGATCTGCTACCTTATATGTTATGGGGCAAAGGGGTTTATCTTGAAGGCATGGGTTTAAATCCCAGCTCTAAAACAAAATTTTTGTGAGAATGGACTCCATTTATTATTTATAAAATGCAAAAGGGTTGATATAAAAAATGCCTAGGATAAAATGTAAAGTGATCAGCACAATGTGATATGGGTGGTTATGTACTTTATGAAGTTTTGCTACCACTCTCGTGAATCTTAAGAAAAATTTGGTTCATAAGTAATAGTTATCCTTCTAATTTCAGCTCTATTTCCAACAGCAAATGAAAATTAAACAATAAGTTACTTTATTAACATTTATATCTCGGTATCATATATTTGATAATAAAAACGTCTGAGTCTAAACCTGTGTGCACAAAAATATAGAGTATTTCTTATTAATTATACATTCTATAAATCCACAAAAAAATAATTTAAATACAAGGAAATATAATCTATTGATTAGCATCCAAGCAATATATACATTGGTCCTAAATTTTTTAGTTTCTTCCAAGCGCTCCCCGCTAAAACATGTATTAATACAAAGAGACAAAGAATAAATAGTGCAGAATCCTGGAAAAATCTCATCTTTTTTTAAAATTTTGCTTATTTATTCATGAGAGACACACAGGAGAGAGGCAGAGACACAGACAGAGGGAGAAGCAGGCTCCATGCAGGGAGCCTGACATGGGACTCATCCCAGGTCTCCAGGATCACGCCCTGGGCTGAAGATGATGTTAAACCGCTGAGACATCCAGGCTGCCCAAAAATCCCATCTTAATAATCAATGTTAACATCACCTTAAATGGGATACATTATCATTTTGTGTCAATTCATAAAATGTGGTATTTTTTCGGGAGGTACTTTGACTCTAAGTAAATATTTCATTCGTCATTATGTTCTGAATTAATTTGTCAGTACAAATTCAGAGATCTTTATTTTATTGAAAATAATACTATAATTATATTTTTTTGATGCTCAAAGTGTTTCTGCTTTGGCCAGTGGGAGAACCTTTGACCTATTTCTAGGTCCTTTGGACATAGGTGAATTATTCTTTAAACACTTTGTTATTTTATGGCAAAACTAAATATTCTAGATCTTTGTAATTTTCTTGAACCATGCTTGGAATCAACCATTTCTCCAAAGGAGTCTTAGTTTATTTTTTTAATAGATATTGGTAAATAAAACCATGTTCTGGGGTGTGCTTATTAATCTTGGGGGATCTCGATAGATAAAGCCAGTGAATAAATACATACATTTATATTTCTTTCTCCACTTATTTACATTTAAAAAGAACACTATGAGTTCACACTGATACCACCAATATCAATTCAAAACTATAGAGCTTACTAGCCTTCTCTCTCTTAAATTTGTAATTCTGTCCTCAGATAAGTGAGAAATCTGGCTCCTACTATATACAATGCATTTAGTTATTTGAATGGCCCTCCTGTATCTAACCAAATTCTCATCATTGCCTTATTATACAGATGCCCTTCTTTCTTAGGTTCTAACATTCTAACATCCTGTTCCAGGATGCTACTTCATATGTGAATACCCTCCTTAGCTCTGATCCTCATCCTTTACACTAGGCTGGGCAGTCTCCTAATTACTATTCCAGATAATGCAGCTCTGAAACCCCATGCCATCTGCCCTTCTATGAACCAACTTCTTCAAATGCTTGTGCTAGACTCTTGTGCTAGACTATCCCCATTTTGGACTTCCTCATTTGAAGCTAGCTGTGAATTATCACTCTGGACTACTGTGATTCTTCTAAACCCAGATGCATTAAATGTTAAGCCCTGCTAAAAGCCTTTAGGACTAAATTGTTTAGGAAAAGAAAAGAAGGAAAACAAAAGTGAATGAAATAAAAGAAAAATAAAGAGAAAGAGAAAGAAGTTTCAGTTCCTCTCTTATACCATTTTTTTCTAAAAATAAGAGATTTCTACTAACAGTCTAAATTAAATTCTGAAACATCTATTCAATCATTCATCTAATACACATGTGTATTGATACTTCTTATGCAATTGCTTTGTTCTCTTGCAGAACTTATAGTAAAAGATAAAATGTGTGTATTGGAAAAATAGCAATATTTGTAACTTCCAGGAAAAATTTTATTATTAATTTTGAATCTATTATAGTTCAATTGTGTGTATGTGTGAATACTTGTCAGTGAAGTAAATAATATGCAGACCTAGAATATGGGATTCTTTTTAGCAACATGGGATTTGCTAGTTAGACATAAGAGTGAAATAATTATGTGCTAATTATATATACCATATGTTAAGTGTTTATTATATGCCACAAACTTTTATAGATACTTTAAATAAACTTGTTTAATTCTCACAATGAACTCATATGTTAGAATGTATTTCTATATTCTTTTATGGATGTAGAAACAGATTCAAATTCAGTTTAAGGAATGACTTTCATTTCTAGGAAGAGTTAGTAAACACAACTTTCCCTATTCCTATCATTTAGTACAACTAAAACCCATGACCATTATATATAAAACAAATTTAAAAAGACTCTAGAGGTGATAGAAATTAAATAAATTGACTAAGGACTTTGAGATCTAATGAATGATATGGTGCTGAGTTTTTCAGATTTTCTTTTTGCCTCATATATCCCAGAATAGAGCTGAAGAAGCCAACAATCCAGAAATGCCAAACAGAAGAGACAAAAAAAGCTACCCTAAAATGTACTATCTTTAACCAAATAGCCAAGAAGTTAATAGACGATAACAGCTGTACTCCATCAAACAAATTAAAAAAAAAAAATGTGGCCCCACCAGTACACATACTAGAGAAAGTTTGGTAGCAAGCCTAAAATTTCATTCTTTCAAGCCTATAATGACACACCCTAGCTCAAAATGGATCATGGACCTAAGCATAAATCATAAAACCATAAAACTTTTAGAAAAAATATAAGAGAAAAATTTTGAAATCTAGAAATAGACAACAGTTTATAGATTTGATACCAAAAGTACAATCCATAAAAGGAAAAATTACCAAATTAGAGTTCGTAAAATTAAAAGCTTTTGGTTAAAAAGATTAAAAGACAAGTTACACACTGGGATGAAATATTTGCTTATTACATTTTCCTGACAAGGGCCTTGTATTTGGAACATACAAAGAACTTTCAACTCAATAGGAAAATAATAAAATTAAGAAGTGGGGATAAACATTTTACCAAAGAAGATAGATAACAAGTAAGCACATTAATAGTTGTCCACTAATATTTGCCATTAGTGAATGCAAATTAAAACTATAATGAATCAAAAAAATCCCAACAAATAGAAGTCCAGAGTCAGATGATTTCACAGGCAAATTCTACCAAATATTTAGAGAATTAATACCTATTCTCAAACTATTCCAAAAAAAAGGAAGAAAGAAAACTCCCAAATGTATTCTATGAAGCCAAAAACCCTGATACCAAAACCAGACAGACACACTACAAAAAACAAAACAAAACAAAACAAACAAAAAAACTACATGCCAATATCTCTGATGAAGACAGTTGCAAAAGTCCTCAACAAAATATTAGCAAATCAAATTCAACAATATATTAAATGAATCATTCACCACCATCAGGTAGAATTTATTCTAGCTATGCAAGGATGGCTCAATATCCACAAATCAATCAGTGTGATACAATAACAAAATGGAGGATAAAAACCATGTGATCATCTCAACAGAGGCAGAAAAAGCATTTAACAAATGTCAACATCCATTCATGATAAAAATTCTCAACAAAGTGGGTTTAGAGTGATTATACATCAACATGATAAAAGCCATATATGAAAAACTCATAGCTAATATCATACCCAAAGATGAAAAACTGAATTTTCCTTTTTCTTTTTTTTAATTAATTAATTTATTTATTCATGATAGACAGACAGAGAGAGAGAGAGAGAGAGAGAGAGAGAGAGAGACAGGCAGAGGGAGAAGCAGGCTCCATACAGGGAGCCCAACATGGGACTTGATCCCAGGTCTCCAAGATCAGGTCCTGGGCTAAAGGCAGGCGCTTAAACCACTGAGCCACCCAGGCTGCCCCTCCTTTTTCTTTAAGATTAAGAGCACGATAAAAATGTTCACTCTTATCACTTTTATTCAACAAGGTGGTAGAAGTCTTAGCCACAGCAATCAGACACGGAAAAGAAATAAAAGGGATCCAAATTAGTAAGAAATTAGTATTACTATTTGCAGATGACATTGTACTATACATATAAAACCCTAAAGACTCAACCAAAAACCTATTGGAACTAGAAAATAGATTCAGTAAAGTTGCAGGATATGAAATTAATATATATGTTATATTGCATTTCTATATGACAATAATGGTTAGAATAATATAGCAGAATGAAAAATTAAAAACAAAAAGCAATCCCATTTACAATTATATCAAAAAGAATTGAATACCTAGGAATAAATTTAAGGAGGTGAGAGAACTATACTCTAAAAATTATAAGACATTGATGAAAGAAATTAAAGACGACATAAATAAATGGAAAGATAATCCATGCCCACAGATTGGAAGAATTAATATTGTTCAAATGCCCATGCTTTGCAACCCAAAGCAATCTATATAGTCAATGTAATTCCTATCAAAACACCAATAGTATTCTTAAAAGAACTAGAGTAAATAACCCTAAAGTTAATAGGGAATCACAAACACCCCAAATAGCCAAAGCAATCTTAAAAATAACAAAACTAGAGCTATCACAATTCCAGATTTCAAGATAAACTACAAAACTGTAGTAATTGAAACACTATGGCACAGTCACAAAAATAGACATATAGATCAATGGAACAAGATGGAAAACCAAGAAATAAACCCATCCTTATATAATCAATCTATGACAAAAAAGGAGGCAAAAATATGCAATGTGGAAAATACAGTCTTTTCAATAAGTGATTTGGGAAAACTAGGTAACTCCATGCAAAAGAATAAAACTAGACCATTTTTAGACCATACACATAAATAAGATAATTAAAGACCTAAATGTGAGACCTGAAACCATATAACTCCCAAAAGAAAACACAGTAACCTCTTGGACATTGGAGTTAATATCCAAAATACAAAAAGAACTTAAACAACACAACATCAAAGACAAAACAAATAATCTGATTAAAAAGTGGGCAGAGAACTTGAGATATTTTTCCAGAAAAGACCTATAGAGGGCCAAAAGACACATGAAAATGTGTTCAATATCACTAATCATTGGGGCACTGTGATTCAAAACTAGAGATGTGTATCATTTCACACCTGTCGGAATGGTAGTCCCAAAAAGACAAGAAATAACAAGTATTGGCAAGTATGTAGAGAAAAGGGAACCTTTGTGCATTACTGGTGGGAATATAAGTTGGTACAGTCACCATGGGAAACAGTATTTCAATTCCTCAAAAAATTAAAACTAGTAATACCATAGGATCTAGTAATTCAACTATTGAGGATTTATCCAAAGAAAACAAATACCCTAATTCAAAAAAGATATATGCACCCTTACGATTATTTGAAGCATTATGAATGATTATATATGAATCCACACACACAATGGAATATTATTCATCCATAATAAAGAATGAAATCTTGCCATTTGTGACAACATGGATGGATCTAGAAGATATTGTGCTGAGTGAAATAAATCAGACAAAGAAAGACAAATACCATATGATTTCACTTATATGTGAAATCTAAAGAACAATACAAACAAGCAAACAAAACAGAAGCAGACTCCTAAATACATAGAAAAACCAGTGGTTACTAGAGGGTAAAGTGGGGGAGGACAGGCAATATAGGTGAAGAGGATTAAGAGGTACAAACTTCCAGTCTTAAATCAGTCACAGGGATGAAAAGTACAGCATAGAGAATATAGTCAATGACAGTGTAATAATGTTATTTGGTGACAGATAACTATATTTACCGTAATGAGCACTGCATACTGTATAGAATTATTGAATCATTATATTGTACACCTGAACCTAATTTAAAAAAAAAAAAAACAAAATGATGATATATCACTAAACTCTACCAGAAAGGGGAAAAATAGTGATGACACCAAATGTTGATGAGATGTGGAGAAACTGGATCACTTGTGCATGTCAGGGGAAATGTAAAATGACAATTCTAAAAAAATAAATTGACAGTTTCTTAAATATATATATATATATATATATATATATATATATATATATATAAACACACACACACACACAACTACCATACAACTGGAAAACTGCACTCCTGTTCATTTTCCCAAATATATGAAAACTTAGATTCACTCAAAAATCTGTACATTTAAAAAAATAAAAAAAGAAAAAGAAAAAAAAGAAAAAATATCTGTACATTTACCCCTGCTGAATTTATAATAACCCTAACTAGAAATAACCCAGATGCTTTTCAATTGGCCGCTGAATAAATAAACTGTGGCTCACCTGCACCATGGAATGCTACTCAGCAATAAAAAGGAAATTTATCTATGATACACACACATCCTAGACGAATCTTCAGATAATTATGCTGAGTGGGGCAGCCTGGGTGGCTCAGCGGTTTAGCACCTGCAGGCCCAGGGCGTGATCCTGGAGACCCGGGATCGAGTCCCACGTTGGGTTCCCTGCATGGAGCCTGTTTCTCCCTCTGCTTGTGTCTCTGCCTCTCTCTCTCTCTCTCTCTCTCTCTCTCTCTCTGTATGTATGTGTGTCTCTCATGAACAAGTAAATAAAATCTTTAAAAAAAATTATGCTGAGTGAAGAAAGTCAACCCCAAAGGGTCCATACTATATTATTCAACATATACAACAACCTCAAAATGACAAATTTGTAAAAATGGAGTACACATAAGTGGTTGCAGATATTAGGGATAGTAGTAAAAGAAAAAGGATTATGTAGAATCGAGTGAATGTGGTTACAAAAGGGCATCGTGAGGCTTTTTTTGTGGTGATGAAAATGTTTTGTATCTTGCCAAGATCAACATCAGTATCCTGGATGTGTTATTGTACCATGGTTTTGTACGACATTATCATTGGGGGAAATGGGTATATGGTACATAGAACCTGTATTATTTCTTTTTTTTTTTTTTAGTCTTTTTTTTTTCTTTTTCATACTCACAAATTAGGACAGCTCCAGCTTTTAAAATAGAGTAAGAAGAAGGGGTGGCACACATACAGAGCAAACCAACATTTAAATATAGCACATTAGAATTCTTTGCATATCAAAGATGAGTTATAATGTAAGTTGATTTTGGTCTTTCTTTTTTTAATTTTTTTATTATTATTTATTTATGATAGTCACAGAGAGAGAGAGAGGCAGAGACACAGGCAGAGGGAGAAGCAGGCTCCATGCACCGGGAGCCCAACGTGGGATTCGATCCTGGGTCTTCAGGATCGCGCCCTGGGCCAAAGGCAGACACCGAACCGCTGCGCCACCCAGGGATCCCATGATTTTGGTCTTAAAAAACATTCATCTACATGTGATTTCACAAATTAATTCAAGGTAAAAAGTTTAAAAGTAATAAGAAATAAAAGTTAAGTAGGTGGTAGAGTTGTACTCCAGGTCCCACACTCTTAACACCGCCCTATAGTATCCTGCAATATTTCGTCCTGCCTCTGTGTGCCTCAGTTTGTTTTTAACCAAAAAAGTGCTTTGTTTTGTTTTTTGTTGTTGTTGTTTTTTTCATTTTCTAATAGTATGATAATACTTTCTACCATTTTGAATTTAGATATTCCTTACAGCTGACTCCAATAAATAGCACACAACTATGACATTTTATGATTTAATGTGTACATATTCTGGAAATTTTGTGGAAAAGGGTTATCACCTTGAAGACTTCACGGAGGTTAAATGGGGGGGCTAGGTTTTGCCCCCATGTGAGACTATGTTAAGTCACCCTTCTTCAGACTCATTTCATGCCAATGCTATTTCCAAGCAAGGAAAATACTTAGAACAGTACTTGGACTGTTAAGTCTATTTACTAGAAAAAATCTCAAACTTAAAAAGAAAAATCCTTGGGGCACATGGGTGGCTCAGTCAGTTGTGTCTGTCTCTTCTTGATCTCAGCTCAGGTCTTGATGTCAAGGCTGTGAGTTCAAGCCTGCATTTGGCTCCATGCTGGTGGGACCTACTTAAAAAGAAAAATCCTCACCTAATAACTTGCTAGTGTGTTTTGAAAAGAATAAAAATGTAGACATCAATATATACTTTTCTCTTCCCAGACTAAGATAATCGGATGCGACTACAGAGTAAGATGCCTTTTATTCTGTGAATTTTATAATGTGCTTATCCAAATTAGTAGGAACAAGAGGTTGGCTCTTTTTGCTTTTACTGGACAGGAGGGATTCTTAAATTACCAAAAAACACAGGGGAATGTTTTTGAAACAATGGAATCAGAAAATGAGTAATCAGAGTGAATTAAGTTTCTCCAGGGAAACATACTCAATAGGATGTGTGTGTGTGTGTGTGTGTGTGTAACGATTTGTTTTAAGGAATTGGCTCATGCAAGCGTGGGGGCTGAGAAGCCCAAAATCTATACAGTTGGCTGGCAGGCAGAAAACATAGGAAAAAGCCAATGTTGTGGTTCAAGTCCAAAGAACTTCTATAGTAGAATTCAGGAATAGTCAGTATGTTGTTGGTGAAGTCTGGACAGTCTGCTGGAGAATTTCCTCTCGCTCAGAGGAGGAGAAGCTTTTTGTTCTATTCAGGTTTTCAACTGATTGGGTACACCTCATCCCCATCCTGGAGAAGAATCGGCTTTATTCAAAGTCCACCAAATTAAATGTAAATCCTTTCCAAAAATAATCTCAAGGAAGCAAAAATCTGGGCCCTGTGGCCCCAGACAAGTGAGACATAAAATTAACCATTATACAGGGTTATTGCTTTAAGTTAGGGGAGTATATTAATACTCAAAAGAAAACAGAAAGTCTCACTTAACTTGGAATAGTCAAAAACGTGTGTAAGACTGTGAAAAAAAGGAATCTCTAGGAATTCACAGTTTCATGTTTCTAGAAGATACAAAATAGTGAATAGAAACTATGATCTGATCTGTGGAACAGAAAATTCTCATTTTCTCACCAAGTTAAATTTTGGGCAATAGTATTCTCAGCAAACATGTAAAATCCCTTACTATGTACCAAGAAATTTGATTTTATCTCATTAATGCCTTTTCAACATGTATTAATATAATTATGATTGTTCGTCCTCAAATTTTTCAATCCTGGTCAGTTATTTTAATAACAATTATGATCTAATATTAATTATAATAATTGGAAATATACTATTGATGTTTTATTATTATTTAATCATTAACACTGATTATACCTGTTGCCTTCACCCTGCGGCTACATTAGTTTTCACATTAGTTCAAATTTGGGCTTCTTTAGAATGTTGGCTCTTCTAATAAACTTATCATGGAAAAAAAATTCTCTTAGGTATTTCATACATTTTAACCAATTGAATCATTGTAATACATTAGGAGGCAGGATTATTACCGATCTTTTTTTAAAGGTGAAGCAACTAAAGCATTGTTTATAAAATGTGCTGTAGGTCACAAACCTAATAAATCTCATATTTTATGTTGAACCCCGGGCATCTGGTTTTAGAGTCTGTGTTCTTTTCTTTTCTTTTTTTTTTTTTTTAAGATTTATTTATTCATTTGAAGGGAGAGTGGCAGAGGGAGGGAAACTCAAGCTGACTCCGTACAGGTGCCCCCTAGGGTCTGTGTTCTTAACCACTATCCTCTTCATGAATAGAACTTAGATGTTTCACAAAAGTCTGAAACCACTGCTTTACTAGTGTGCTAGCAGGCTGCGAGAAAATGCTTGTGGGGTGAAGTCAGAATAACCATCTCTGATTCTATCTTCTCATCTTCAACTGAGAATAATTACTGCATTGGGCTCTGAGGATGAAAGATAACGTCACAGCGCTTGGCATAAAATAGAACATGTTAATTTACTCTCCTTCTC
Source organism: Vulpes lagopus (assembly GCF_018345385.1). Lineage (NCBI taxonomy): Eukaryota > Metazoa > Chordata > Mammalia > Carnivora > Canidae > Vulpes > Vulpes lagopus. Next base: position 38,195,484 of record NC_054846.1, read on the forward strand.
TTCTCCCCATCTGCCTTCCTCGTAACTACTTAGACCTCCTGCCTAATCTTTCTGTAGATGTTCCTAAGTGTTCTGACAAAGAAGTACATATTAATGAAGTCAGAATTTCAAAATGAAAGACTAGAAAATGTTTTGGGCCAGGGAATACCTGACACAGGAGTCATATATTATTGGAATGATATGACTCCGGTTAAGATAGCATTAAAAATGGTAATGGTATAAAACCAAAATATTCTATTCCTTATCCGGGGATTATTTACCTCTTCCTCGAAATGAGCAATGATATGATATACTGTAGGCTTTTGTCTATAGCCTGACATGATGAAGGCTTTAACCCAAAAGACTGACCTAATTATATCAATATATTTATTACATTTCATTCTTTTTATTTGAAGAAGGTAAAGGAATAAATATGTAGATACTATAATTTAGTGCACACGCACACACACACATATATATCAGTAGGTAGATATGATAAATAGATGGGTTGACAGATTATTCTCTGTAGAGTAGCACATACCAGTGAGATTATTTATTTCTTGAAAGTTTTTTTTTTTTTTTTTCAGAGCCCACATTTATTACTGAGGCCTTCCAAGGTGGAGGCAGGGAGAGCCTGTGCTGGCTGGGGGCCTCCTCCCTCCTCCCCCTGGGGCTCTGGTCCTTGCTGACCTCCAGCCTGAGCCCAAGCCATGCACTTTGCGGCAGGGCACACAGATGTGGCACAGGGTGACTGGGCACCTGCGGTCTCCTAGGGCAAGAGCGGTGGAGTGTGGCACTCCCCAAGCCCCCGTCCCACCTCCTAAGGCTCCCCAGGCTCCCGGGTCCTTTCTCAGCCACTGTCCTGTGCAGGGGGGGAACCCAGGGACTACCCTGACCAGAACCCAAGCTGGGGCCAGTGGGAAAGGCCAGAGGTAGGCTGGAACCCTGGACAGGGCAGGGTCGGGGGGTGAATGGGCAGTGGTGTCAGGGCTGAGTAGAGGACCCCAGGTAGACTGGAGCGCGAGGCTGCACAGGGGACAAGTTGGGGGGTGATGGTGCCCCCCCCCGCCCCAGAGAGCAGTGGCCAGAGTGGCTGAGGTCAGCAGGGAAACTCTTGCGGCCCACGTCTGCTGGCACGCACTTGGCGTTGCCTGCCAGGTAGCAGTGGGCGCCCTGGCGGTCCAGCAGGCCCCGCACCTGCGGCCCGAGCCCGCGCAGCCCGGGCTGCACACGGACCTTCCGCCTCTGCTCCCGGGAGCAGGCCGCGAGCGGCGCCAGGCAGCCCTTCCTCGCCGGCTGCAGCCGCTCCGCCTCCCAGCAGAGGTCCTGGGCCCGCCAGCGGCAGCCGCAGCACAGTGTCCGGTCTGATCCGGGCCGCTCGTTCCTGGGTGGCTGCTCGGAAAGGGGCCACGCGGGTGCCAGGGCCCACGTAAACGACAGGGCACGCTGCGCCCCTCGCGTGTGGTCCTTGCGCGGGCCGAGCTGACCTCTGCGCCCTTCCCACTTCAGCGTGCGTGCTGCCTTCTGGAAAGTGTACGAGCGCTTCCTAACGGAGTCCATCAGGTCTAAGGCCATTTTCATCTAGGATAGTTCTCATTTTCCTCCTGACCCTCCTGACCATGACTTATTTTCTTTTTCTAAATAGAAAGCCAATTTTATATTTTAATAAAAGTGCTATTTGCTGCCACTAGGTCTGTCACCGTATTTAGCACAGCTTTATATAATTGTTGATTGATAAAATGTTCATTTCTTTTTTAAACAGTAGTCTTATTTTTAACCTCGATTTAGTTAGCAACATTTCAAAAATAAACATACAATTACAGACTGCTAAGCAGAGGTCCTTGCACTATAAACAAAACTATCTTGGCTAAAATAAATTTATTTTTAGGTTTGGGATCAGGCTTTACTTCAATTTGGTTCAAGTTGAACTTGATCTATAGACAAATTTCCTTATGGTTTCTGCCATACGGATACATGATCTTCTACTGCATTATTCAGCTGGAATCATCTGAGTAGATTTCTGGAAAGCATATATGCATCTACATCTATATCAACCTCTTGTCCACAGTTTCTCTCACTGGTTTCTTTGGTTTCTTGTTCCTTCTATCTTGAACTCCTTTTTTTTTTTTTTTTTTCTATCACCGTTAGTATAGATCTTCTTCAACAATTTCTGTTCTTTCTCAGTTAAAAGTTTTGTTTCTGTTTTCTTTCTTCTTCTTTCTTTCTTCCTCCCTCCCTCCTTCTCCTTCTTTTCTTTTCTTTTCTTTTCTTTTCTTTTCTTTTCTTTTCTTTTCTTTTCTTTTCTTTTCTTTTCTTTCTCTTTTCTTTCTCTCTCTCTCTCTCTCTCTCTCTTTCTTCCTACAAGGCACTAAAGACTCACTGGCTCAAGCTCAAGAAAGTGGTTTTTGTATGGGTACACACTGCAGTCTCCCAGAAACCCACAAACAAACCAAAATACAACCAGGCCTCTTATGGAGTGCAATTGGGAATTTAAAAGCCACCAGGAACTCAAATTTCTATTTATCATGGGACAGAACTTCTCTCAGTCCTTAAATCTCGCTTTTCTGGTGTCTGAACGCTTTAATTTTTCATTTCAAGTCCTCAACATAAACTAGCTCAATCTCATGGTTTTCAAATTCTGAGTTTCCAAAAGATAAATCTAATTTCCCAAACTTATACTTTTATCAGGGCTTCAAAAATCATAAAAGGTGAAGCAGGCTTCCGCTTTTTCATACTTTACATTAAAAGAGCTATATTCCATGTGTTTTTACATATATATCACATCTCTTTCTCTCCTGTCATATTTGTGGCATTTCTCTTTTCTGGATGATCCCTGCCTCTAGCCCAACTATTTGAATACCTTCTACCTACTTTTTATACTGCACCTTCTCACTGCTTCCTTGTATTTTTCAAGATGCCACATATATAGTCTTATAACTTTAAGGAATGAAGATTATGTCTCTGTAGGATATTGATGAGAACAGGGAAGAAGAGCAAAGAAAATTATTAGGAAAATGACAGACCTTGGATCAGCTAGGCCAGTTCCAGAATCTTGCTTTTCTGCGAATTGTTGCTTACTTTTTGAAAGCCTGCTATCTGAAAACTATATTTCATCAGTTAGAGTACCAACAATTATCCAAGGAAGAGGCCAAGAAACCTGACATAATGCTGTCTTCCTTCATGAATCTGCAAGACCCCAGAGACTGACTCTTCATCTAATTGCTAAGAAATTTGATTTGTCAGCACACTCAGCATGATTTCAACATTACTCCTTCTGTAATAGTATTGCTAGTTTTTCACATAATTATTATTTTACAAATAGGTTCTTCTTTTCATAGTTTTTATTAGACATGAAAATAAGATCTAAGTGCTAAATAGGGAAGATACTGTAACAGATATTTACACTAAAATATTACATTTGTGAGTGCCAGAATGCCACTGAGGTTAACTGTCCTATCTGTTTATCTTTCTGAAAAAGTATTTTCAGCCTGGAATGAGAACAGAGCTATCTTCAGGGTTTTTCCGGTATGGATATGTTTTGTGCTATTGTGGCATTTGAACAGTAATATGCTGTGGTTAGTCAAAACTCTAGTGGCTGTCATCAGTGGGAAAGGTGGTGGAGAGGAAATTAACTTGAGGCAAGGAAATAATAATGGCCTGAAACATGGATTTTCATTTTTATTTAGACAGTAATTTTCTGAGTCAATAATAGCACTTGTGGTGCCATTCAGTGGAGATTTGGTTTCAACGAAATTTCCAATTACAGATGTTATTAATTTCCCTCAGAAGCCACAGACAACACATATTGTGAGACTGTTGATTTACCTCTTTCATAATATTTTATAACATTTTATTTTGAGGGAAGAAAAGGCAAAGTAGAAAATAGAGAAACAAGTTATTGCCATGAAAAGTGAGTACTTATTCTTTGGTGAAAAATTTTGCTTTCAAATTCAGGATAGAAATTTATGGTAACTGAAAACTAACAATCAAAATGTGTTTTCTCATGTAGATCTTCATATCTTGTCCCCTACATGTTATCCTGTTTATGTAACAAATCTCATTTAATTTTTGATAAAATATATTTACCAATTAGTAGCCTAGAAGGGGTAATATTACTCAAAATTTATATTTAGCATAAGACAACTTAAAATTTATACATGAAAGATCTTTAGAAATATTTTTAAACTTTAATTTTTTTAAGTAGTAAATGTTGTATGACTATAAGAAAAAAATCTCTCTTACATTTCTCAGAAAAGCGACTACCTCTGATATTTTTCATTATCAGTAACATGTCTCTGGGCTGTCATTTTCATTCAACGGTCTGGCTGTTCCTCGACCAGATTTATGTCTGGAATAGAGGCAAATTATTAGGACATCTACTCCCTGCAAATTTGTCTTTTGGCCATTGGGTGAAATCAAGCTGCTCTAGAACTGCTATCACTCAAGGCAGAAAAAGATACTGACAAAATGGACTTAGGTAGTCTGCATACACATTTGAGATTCTGGGATTATAAACTGAAAATATGAAAAGATAAATTCCTCATATACTTGATGGTTGTTCTACAGAATGCAGGAGAAACATACAATGACCTAGTATTGGATGGCAGGTATTAGAAAAGAGTTTTTTCTAAGTAAAACTGAAGTGGCTATATGTCCCCAAAGATCAGGCTCCAAATTAAAATGTCTAGTGAAGAGATAAGTTGGAATGAAACCGTCAAAGTAAGATCAAAATCCAGGAGTGCAGAAAGGAATGTGTATGATCCATGCATTCTTTGTTTTGGATACCATAAATGCTGTGGAGAGAGCTGTCAAGATACAAGCATGTCTACTGGGAAGTCCTCACACCCTATCTGCCATAATTGTAAACGTATAAACTATGAAGAAAGATCGGTAATGACAGGAAAGTTCAGTGAAAAGAAAAAAAAAATCTATTAAATGGAAGCTATGGTATCAAAAAAGATGGTGAGAAAATCTTACTATAACACCAAATAAATGATTCAGAATAAGCTCTCATGGTCTGGGTATATTTAAATCCTATAGTCAGCAAACAATGAGGCAAGTGGGAATGGCAGCAGATATTATTAAAAAAAAAATAGAAAATAATAATAAAGGCTCCACAATGGACAAGTGAAGGAGTTAAGTCTGCCTAGGGATTTAAAGAGACCTATTTAGTGACTAAGCCTTATTTTAGCTATACAACCTAGTCCATGAAGGACCAAAATATTTTACTTGGACTGTTGAAGTTAGCCACAGAGAGGGTATAATCTTTCTGGGATTATGATTTGCCTGAATAATAAACTATTGGAAGTGACGCAAAAGTGAAACTTGTAATATTGTGTTACTTCTTCTTCTACCTCCCCTATGATTTTATTGTGTCCCTGTAATTGGTGTTCACTTTTTTAGTGTATCAGCTTCGTCTGAATATATTATATCAAATCTCTCAGGTTGGCAGTAATTTTGAAATGTTTAGACTGGACAGTGAGCCAAACTGCTATTCCTAGTTTCACATAAATTTAAGATTTTACATTGCAAAATATAAGGGGAAATGTGTTTCACATTCGTGGAGACTTTACTCCATACCTAATTTTCAAATTTAGAGTCAAATGACACCTTTGGTAAGCACTATGTTAACTTCTGCTTAACCAAGTTTTTTTTCTATTCTTAAATTTTATAAATGCTACTTTTGGGGTATTACAGATTTTGAAGACTTAGCTTGGCTTCTGGGTTTCTTAAATATATCTATACATTTTCCTTTTAAAATATGAAAAATAACATATACAAGAACAGTGCATAAAATTGTATCATGCAGCATATCAAATAACTGTATGTCCATGTTACTACCATGTAGATTGGAAAAACACTTGCCACCTGCCAATAAGTCCCTCATATATTTTTGTTTGATCTCACCCTCCCTCTTCAAGAGAAACTACTATGCTAGCCTTTATGGGAGTAGCTTCATACTTTATATGTTTATATGTATGCATCCCAACAAGATCTTACCAGTAACATGTGCTGACTCTGATGATAATATTTCTTTGTTTTTATTCATTTTTTCACCAACAGCTATAGGCTGAATATTTGTGTGTCCTCCCCGCCCACTGTATCCATATGCTAAAATCCTACCCCTCAATATGACAGTACTATGGGGTGGGGCTTTAGATAGTCATGAAGACAGAACCCTCTTGAATGGGATTAGTGGCCTTTCCTAAAAGACCCCAAAGAGCTCCCCTGCCTTTTCCTCAACCACAAGGACACAGTCTATGAAGCAGGAAACAGGTTGTCACCAGACACAGTCTGACCAGGACCTTAATTGTGGACATCCTAGCCTCCGGGGCTATGAGAAATAAATGTTTATTGTTTAAGTCACTAGTCTAAATTATTTTTGTTAAAAAAGCCCAAGTGCACACTACTTAGGACACTATTTATGCATATGTCCCTAGAATGATTTAATATAATATTGTATTTTTGACCTTTTTATGAATGCAATTATATTGCATATTTTAACTGATGTTTGCATCTTTCACTCAATATTGTTTTTATGATATCCATGTATATTATTTACATGTGGTTGGAGGTCAGTAAATTTCATTCCTGTATGTTTGTTAATTTGGTGTATGATTCTATAACAATGTATACATCTACCACCAGTGAGCATTTTGTTTTGGGATTTAGGTTAATATTAAAACACTGCTATAGGGCAGCCCAGGTGGCTCAGCGGTTTAGCGCTGCCTTCAGCCCATGGTGTGATCCTAGAGACCGGGATCGAGTCCCACATGGGGCTCCCTGCATGGAGCCTGCTTCTCCCTCTGCCTGTGTCTCTGCCTCTCTCTCTCTCTCTCTCTCTCTCTCTCTCTCATGAATAAATAAATAAAGTCTTTAAAAATAAAACACTGCTATACATATTGTTGACATTTATTTTGGTATACATGTGTATGAGATTCCCTAGAGTATCCATCCACTTCAGAGTATCATTGTTAGGTCATGGATATGTACATCCTGAGGTTTACTACATAAAGCCAAGTGGTTTTCCAAAGAAGTCATACTTATACTTCTACTAGAAGTATTTCAGAAAACTCATTCTATACGTTAGTCAATATTTATTAGTTCCAGCCTCTTCAGTTTCATGTCAATCTGTTGTGTGTGTGTTGGAGAATTTCATTAAATTTTCATGATTACTAATCAATCTGATTGTCACTTCCTATTAATTGGTCATTTGGAGTTCACTTTTTTTTATTTTGGAATAATTTTAGAATTATAGATTGCAGTGTTCTCATATAATCTTTACCCTATTTTCCATAATGTTAATATTCTAAATAGTTATGTAAAAATAGAAAATAAATCCATATTGGTAAAATAATATTCATAATTTCTAGACATTATATGGATTTTAACAATATTTCTACTAATGGGATTTTTCTACACCAGGATCAAAATCCAGGAGACTGTATTACATTTAGTCATCAAGTTTACTCAATATGTGACAGTTTCTGTCTTTTTTTTTTTTTTTTCAGTACTTTTACATGAAGAATTCTGGTAAAATATTTTATAGAATTCTTTCAATTACTGTTTCCTAATATTTTCTCATGATTAATGTTTGGATTTGGAGAAAGAATAGAATAGAGGTAAAATGTTTTTTTAATTAAATATTTTTAGAGGATACATAGTATGAACATGGATTGTGTCTGGTAATACTAGCCTAAATCATTCCATTAAGTTGTTGTTTGCCAGGTTTTTCTATTGCAAATTTGTATCTTCACTTACCATGCTCTTTAAAACAAATGACTTAGTCCACACTTAAAGGGAAAGGAATCAAACTCTATCACAATGGTTAAAACCACCACAATGATTAATAATGGCACATTGGGGGTGCCTGGGTGGCTCAGTGGGTTAAGTGTCTGATTTTTTATTTTGACTCAGGTCATGATCTCAGGTTCCTGGAATGAGCCCTGAGTCACGCACCATGCTCAGTGGGGAGTCTGCTTGAGGATTCTCTCTCTCCCTCTGGCTTCCTTCACTCCCCACCTTGCTTGCACTTGCACACGTACCTGTTATCACACTCAAATAAATAAATCCTTAAATAATGACACATTGAGGCTACACAAATACTGATTTTTCTTAAAGTTTCATCCACTACTTTTAGCATTCATCAGAAGATTTTGCATGTAGCAATTATAACAGTGGTTATTTATTGATGATCTTCTATTTGTATTTTTATTTCTTCTGCTTTTATTATTTGGAATTATTCTGTACAGAAAACATGTCTTTTCTCCTCTGACTTATCTAATCATTTACTTATATCAATATGAACTTAGATATTTATTTTATTCTTTGATTTATAACCCAACATTACAATTATTTATTGTTTGTTCAAATCTTTCTAAGATTCGGAGCTTTTTCAGCTTGCTCCTGTATCTCTCTGATAAGCTTTCATCCTTCTCTTCCTTTTTCAGCTTTAATTACTTTTTGAGAACAAAAATTACCCAGAATTGTCTAGTATTTTTCTTACCCCAGTCCTAGAATTGACTGTTTCTCCAAAAAAACTTTGGTTCCCTTTATTGGCGAACGATAGTTAAAACTAAAACCTTAGTACTTGATGTGCCTGTTGCTACTATGGTGCTATTAAGCTCTCTCTGAGATAGCAATATATGTATATATACTAACCCTAGTATAAACACAAATCTGCAATGGTTTCTGTATCCATGAATGTATATGTTAAGCTAAAAATGACTTTATATTGAGGCCAGATAATTTTTAAATATTTTGGTAAAGCGAACTTCTGAAGGAGATTTAACAGCTAGTTTCAATGCAAATAATAATTAAAACAGCAAATAAACATAAGTAAATATCTCATTATACACTATTTACTGTTTAATTTACTACACATTTAGCATTTTAGCAAGGAAAGAAACACTATCAATAAAGTTTCTGAGAGAGCAAACATTTTAAATAAAACTATAACCATAAATTTTAAGATAGTGGTATAAATTAAAAGTAGTAGTATTATAATTGGGCATTTTGAATGAGGAGGATATATTATTATATATCGTATATAATAATTGATCTTTCTTTACTCAATCAATCTTTGCTTCTTCAGTGGTGAAACAAGAATATAACCAGATGTTGATTTGAATTAAAAACACAAGTGTTAAAAAAAAAAAAAAAAACACACAAGTGTTTGGTACATTGAAAATGTCCTGTTGCTCAGTAGTTTATAATTATGCTTTTTTGGGCAGCCCGGGTGGCTCAGCAGTTTAGCGCTGCCTTCAGCCTAGGGCCTGATCCTGGAGACCTGGGATCAAGTCCACGTCAGGCTCCCTGCATGGATCCTGCTTCTTCCTCTGCGCCTCTCTCTCTCTCTCTCTCCCTCTCTCTGTCTCTAATAAATAAATAAATAAAATCTTTAAAAAATAATTATGCTTTTCTGGATATTGTGACAGTAATAGTTGGAAGGTTCTATATAGTAAAAATGTATTTAAGAACTCAGGGTACTTTAAAGATCTCCCTCTGAAGTGTAGTGACAATTACAAACTACTGCTAAACTAAACGTAGATTTAAATTTACTATAAGTTTAACAAAAATCCAGGAGTGTTGCCCATATTTCTCTCATTTTAGAAGGCACAGAATAAACCCAAGTGCCCATCAATAGATGAATGAATAAAGAAGATATGGTTATATACAATAGAGTATTACTCAGCCATAAAAAATAATGAGATCTTGTCATTTGCAAAAACATGGATGGACTTAGAGGCTATAATGTTAAGTGGAAAATGTCAGACTGAGACAGACAAATCCCATATGATTTCACTCATATATGGAATTTAAGAAACAAAGCAATGAACAAAAAGACAAACAAAAATAAGACATAAATACAGAGAACAAATTGGTGGTTGCCAAAGAGGAGGTGGTTAGAGAGGGTGAAAGAGATAAAGGGGAGTAAGAGTACACTTATGATAAGCACTAAAAAATGTACAGAATAGGGTGAAACATTATATTGTACACCTGAAACTAATAGAACACTGTATGTTAATTATACTTCAACAAAATAAATAACAAAACTGAAAAAATTGATAAAGCATAGGATATTAATTACATTTGACTGAAAAACACTTGTTAATTTTAAATTAAATAATGTTTATTAAATTTTAATTAGAAACTACAAAGCCTAGTATACACCAGAAACATGATCAATTTCATAGTCTGGTGCAGTTAAATCAGTTTTTCTTTTCTAGTTAGAAAATATCTAAGTGAAAACCTCAGTTCCAGAGCCTATTAACTTCCAATCTCAGTTTCTACATTTGATTAATAAAAAATCCATCAAATTAGGAATGCTTAATAAGACAATTTACATTAACACATCACTTCTCTCATTCCCTAAATAATTCTCCTCTAAAATGCACAAACAAGCACTGATTATATACTAAAAAGAGGAAGAGAGAGAAAGGCATTTAAAGAAGAAAATGGGAGATTTTGCAGAGAAACTGAGAAGTAGAGATAAGTGGGAGGTGGGTAAGTTGAGATGGTAATCACAGCCTCATGCACTGGATTTTGGTCTTGGTTAGAAAGCTCACACGAGATCTGTGAGATTATTTGGAAGAAACTGAAAAAAGGCAGACAAACTTCAGTGTAAGCACTGAGTTGAAACGGGTTTTCTCCCAAACTCTTTATGGAACTCGTTAACATTTTTAAATTAACATTCAGTAAAATTCATTATTTAAATTATAATAAATCATAGACATTTATAAAATGTCAACATTTATTTTATAATGCCAAGTTCCAGCTATCCCCTGTGAAGCAATCCTGTTGACCACTTGCAAATCAATAAATGCCCTAGGAATGTCAGGCATTCATAATAGGGATAAACAGGCAATAGAAAAATGGCTACAATAGACACAAGCCTCAAAAAGATCAAGCTGACTCACAACCAACTTATATACCAGCCACAGGAAAAAAATCACAATATCCAACATAAACAAAATTTTTACTAAAGATGAAGAAAGCAGAAAATATAGCCTATAATTTAGGATAAAATTAACATAATTTAGAAAAGAAATAAGGAAAGGTCAGTGACCTTTAAGATATAGCAATATAAATTATTGAAATTGAAGTTCAGAAAAATAAAACACTGAAAAAGTAATGTGAGTTCCAGTGACCTGTACAACATTGTCAAACACTCTCAGAAATGTATTTGGAGACCCAGAAGTAGGGTTACAGAAAAATATTTGAAAAACGAATTTGTCTTTAACTATTATTCTTTATAGCTCCAGGAACTTTCTTAACTCTAACTTTGAGTCTTCAGCTTCCCACGTTGGACAGATGGAATGGTTGTACTCTCATAGTCAATGTGGATCCCAGGCCACAGGCGGAAAGGCTCACTTAGCCAAGTTACTACCTTACCTTTCTTCTTTTACAGAAGTTGCCATTATACTGATTTTCCCTCTTTGTTTGCAACCTTAATGAATGCTTGAAGAAGTAGACAATACAGATATAATCCATATTTTCCTCTAAATACATTATTCATAATTATTTTTTTTTCATCAGTATGTGCGCCTCAACATGCTGTAGGCCAGAGTTACCAAAAAACAAACAAACAAACCAAAAATAAGTGGGCACACTCTCAATTCACCAGAAAGAGTTCTGAGTGATCACTAAGCACATGAAAATGTTTTCACCATCATTATTCTTCAAGGATATACAAATCAAAACCATAATAAAAAGTCTGAAAACACATTAATGATGGAAGATTGAAGAGTAACTGAAAGTCACATTATTGCCAGCAGCGTAAAATGTTATGACCATTTGGGAAAATGTCTGGAACTTTTTTATAAAATTAAAACTGTGACCTAGCAATTCTAACCCTAAGTATATATGCTCAGGGAAAAGGAAAACAGGTGTCTACAAAATATTGCACAAGAATGTTCATAGTGGCTTTATTCATAATGGCCCCTAACTGGGAAACATTCCCTATGTGTATCAATAGGAGGATGGATAAATAATAAAATGGAACACTACATAGAAATAACGAACTACTAGCACATGCAACATCATGAGTCAAACTCCAAAACCTTATGAGTGAAAGAAACCTTAAAGAGCAATACGGTTTGATTCCATTTTTATGACATCATAGAACAAGTAAACCTTATCTATGGTGGAAAAAATTCAGAATAGCCATTGCTTCCAAGCAGGTGGGGCAGGAACTGATTGTAAACGGTATTAGAAAAACTCCTGGTAAAACTACTGGTAAGATGATGGTAGTATTCTAAATCTTGGTAACATTATGGGTTACACAGGTGTATGCACTTTTCAAAACTTAGCAAACCACACTTAATATCATATTTTTATTTAGAACAAGGAGAGTGCATATGATTAATTTCATTCCTTTATAGTTGTAGAAGTTTGTGAAATATATTAAACTAGTTTCTCCCAAACTTCTATAATTGTAGGAATCACTTAGCTTATGTGTTAAAAATATGGATTCCTAGACTCTTCCTAGAATATTCTCACTCATTGGATCTGAATTGTAAAACATCACTTTTATAAGTCTCATAGATAATTATTTTAATTTGAAAATTTGGGAAGTTCTGCTTTAGGAAAAACACAATATTTGCCTCCATGCTATATGCCAATATTTCAAGTCTCACTGACCTCTACCAAGCATTGCCACATGAATATACCTTCACTGTTTTTATTTTATTCTCTTTGTTGCTAATATTTAAAATCAATTTCCACAGTAATGTTGATATTTATAAAATATGTGGCTTATCATGATCTTTCTTTCAAGTAACTAGTCCCTATTTACAGAAAATTATGGCATTATAAGACAGATGATAAATTATGATTTTTAAAATTATCTTTAAAAATCTCCAGGAGGGGATCCCTGGGTGGCGCAGTGGTTTGGCGCCTGCCTTTGCCCCAGGGTGCGATCCTGGAGACCCAGAATCGAATCCCACGTCCGGCTCCCGGTGCATGGAGCCTGCTTCTCCCTCTGCCTATGTCTCTGCCTCTCTCTCTCTCTCTGTGTGTGACTATCATAAATAAATAAAAATTTAAAAAATAAAAAATAAAAATCTCCAGGAAGACTTATTTTTCAACATTATTATGCAATTAGAAAAAAAAATTATGTTGTTAATTCCAGAATTTGAGAACAGCCACTTAACAAACAGTGACCTTAATCCATTCGAACATTTTCTTTTAACCATTAAAAGGATATAGAAATAGTATTTGCCCATTAGTTGAGCCTTGATTGAGAAATTCTATGAAAGGATAATTTTGTAACTATTAAGTATTTACAAGTGTTGGTTGAATAGTTTTGGAATTAAAAAATATAGATATATAACTTTGGAGAATAATGCAGTAAGTTAAACAGAATGCATTTATAACATACACATTGTAAGGAGGTATGGTTAGTTAGGGGGATTTCCTGACAAGCTCGAAAGTAAAGTCTTACCTTTGCTATTTCTCTTCCAAAAGTGTGTGTTCAGTGTGTGTGTGTGTGTGTCTGTATGTGTGTGTGTGTGTATGTGTATTAGTTTTTTCTTATACTTTGAATTAGTACTTTCCTATAGCTTACATGTATTCATTCACAATGGGAAGGGGGAGGAAACCCTTTGTTAAAATTGCCTGTCCTATAATGTGAATGCTCTGCTGTTTTTCACATTTACACTCAAGATTGCTCCAATATGTTTTGATTGAACTTGCCTCAACCTTAAAACTCAAGCGCCCTGTGACTTTTCATCCAGACATATGAAAGCTGAGAGTTGTCAGGAACACCTATATTTATGCGTAGCTTTCACGAGTAACATCAAGTGGTCAGGTGAGAGCAGAGGTTAGCTTATTTAATATTTTCCGTCATATATACATAAAAATAGTCTTTTTGAATGAAAGGCAGAATTGAGCAGGCTATTATTGTTACTAAAGGGAATTAACTCCTATTAGGAAAAAGATAAATTTTGCGAATACAGATATATTGCAAAAATTAGGACACACTATTTTTAGAGCAAATGAAATGTTTCCTACATGTTCAGTTTCTGCTGTATTGGTATTTATAAGCATCCCATTCCTAATTTGACAACATTTATTTTATGCCACAATAAACATTTATTTGCCAAAGGGTAAAACTTTTGATGAAATCATTTTTGGCCAAAAATGTCAAATAGCCAGCTGGATATTTTTTTTATTTTGACACCAATTAGTGCATTCCCCCAAAAGCAGTAGTTTTTAGGAAGTTCAGATTTACTCATTCCACCATGTTCATCAAAATGAAAGACAAACTCTGAAAGAAATTGTTCCTTGTGATTTCAATTTGATTGGTCTGTTACCAACAAATATCTATGTTGATATTCTATATTACTTTGCATTTTACAGTAACCACTAATTGTGTTTTAACAGAATGGGAATCACACGTCTTTAGAAGGCAGTGGGATGTAGTGAAATAAGAGATGATTTTGAAGTAAAATATATCCTCTTTAAAAAATTTTTATTTTATGAAAATCTCAGTTCTCAAACTTTGAGTACCTAGTTACTTATGGTCATAATGTATGAAAATTTAAGGTTGGGGATCCCTGGGTGGCTCAGTACTTAGCGCCTGCCTTCAGCCCAGGGCCTGATCCTGGAGTCCTGGGATCAAGTCTCGCATCAGGCTCCCTGCATGGGGCCTGCTTCTCCCTCTGCCTGTGTCTCTGCCTCTCTCTCTCTCTCTCTGTGTCTTTCGTGAATAAATAAATAAATAAAATCTTAAAAAAAAAAAAAAGAAAATGTAAGGCCAAAAAGGTATACATTTCCAATTATAAGATAATTGGAAGATTATAAGTGCTAGTGACGTGAAGTATAACGTGATGATTATAATTAACACTGCTGTATAATAGGTAGGAAAGTTAAGAGAATAAATCCTAAGAGCTGTCATCACAAGAGAATTTTTTTTTTCTTTTTTCCTTCTTTTTATTGTGTCTGTATGAGAAGGCGGCTGTTAGCTGACCCTATCGTGGTAATCATTTCACAATACATGTAAACCAAGTCATCATGCTATGTATGTTTTTTTTATTTTTGTTTATTTATTCATAGTTTTAAACTTTGCGTTGTCTGACCTTGTGTTTTCTGGCTGTGTTTTTTTTTTCCTTATTTTACTTTATTAAGGGTAAATTTAACTGGAAATCAGTTCTACTGACATCTTAAAAGTTAAGACTGTTGCTGTTCTGTATGTACTGTCTCTACTCTCAAATATTTCAGTTCTTTTGAAACCACAGCAATTAGACTCATGTTCCCACTACTCTACTAAAACCAACTAAATTGATATCACTAGTGAGCTCTATTTTGACAAATCCAATGATTAACACCTTTGTCTGAAATTTCTTGACCTCATAGCAACATTCTACATAGACAATCACTGCCCTCTTTAATACAGCTATGCAGAAGAAACTCCTAATCATTGCATTACCTGTGCTTTCCTCTTTCTGTAGTAATAAAGTTTCAGTTGGTTGCATTGCCATCGCCTTAAAAACTACACTACCAACTTCTGCAGTAGCTAGGCAGGGATGTGAAATGAGGTACTTGCAATTAGGATGTGTGCAGAAGTGATGTGTGACTCTTCTGTGTCATGACCTTAAAAGAAGTAGCAGTAAACTCCCTTTGTCTCTTTCCTCTTTCCCTCCAGCTGGGAGATATTGATTGGAACAAGAGTAGATACATGGGCCCAGCAGTGGGAGCCACACTAAGAATGAAAAAAACCAAATGCCCTAACAGCCTGAACTGTGAACCCTCGGACTAATACATTAAAATTATTTTTCTGGGCAGCCCGGGTGGCGCAGCGGTTTAGTCCCACCTTCAGCCCAGGGCCTGATCCTGGAGTCCTGGGATCGAGTCCCACATTGGGCTCCCTGCCTGTGTCTCTGCCTCTCTCTCTCTCTGTCTCTTATGAATAAATAAATAAAGTCTTTAAAAAATAAAACAAAAATTTTTCTATTCAATCTGGTGTGTATTTAGCTTCTACTCTAAATAATGCAAAATTCTTTACTACATGTATAGGGCAACTTATTACCCTGGTTTTACTGCTACTTCTTGGTCACTCTGCCCATGCTTCCTTTATATGATCTGCTTTATATGTGCTAAAAAAGTTAGCTACCCAGGGATCCATCTCCCCCACTCCTTTCTCTACTTTATATAACCATTGGCTCCAGGTTTTCAATGCCACTCATATGTTAATATCTTCTGTAGATTATTTCCTTCAAAATACCACTCAGTGATATGTTCACTTGAAAAATTGCCTGCCAGGAATCTCAAATGAAACACGTGTTATTAAGGAATTTTCTCCCAGGTCTCCTGCACTAACATCTCATCTTAGTATCTGGCAGTGCCATCATCAACATGTTTACAGGTCAACCTTGCACCTCCATCTCTCAGAACTAAATCTAATCAGGAAGTCAAAGTGAGGTTTTCATATTCATTAACAAGCCCTTAACCCAGATTCCACCTCTATGCCATTAATAAAAGTCATTATCTTCTCTCATCTTGACTACATGGCCTCTTTTTTCCTTTCTTGATATCCTGTAAAATTTTCTCTGTTCAGCAAACATCAGGATATTTTTGAAATGCCCATCAGATTATCCTATTATCCTATTTTCCTGTTCCAAATCCTCCAAAGTCTTCATAATATAAAATCTAGATTTTTCTGTGTGCACTACAATGTGGTACATTAAATGTTCCTTGGCAGCAATTTCATTTCCTCCCATTTATGGCCTTATCTTACTTACACTGGTAAATCCACACTGCTTGATAGCCAGTGGCTCTGTTTTGATCATAGCTCTCATCACCAATAAATTTTTAATTCCTTCTCCTGCCTGTGTTGTAGATCTGTATGCATGTGTGTGTGTGCATGTGCCTGTAGATGTGTCTCCATCCACTCCATTGCAAGGTCTGTCAGGGCAAATTTTTATTTTGTTTATCACTATTTTCTGAGAGTCAGATTCTGCGACTTATACAAATAGGTACAGTCACTGTGTGATGTATGACTATGTCAGTGGAGAAATAAAAATTAGTAAGGTGTAGCTGAGAAGGTGAAAGTTCAAACATATTGACACAAAAGAGTAGAGTGACAAATACAGAAAGGGGTATATGCAAAGTGCTAGAATTGGATAGCACATTCAAGAAATTGCAAGTGCTTAACTATTGCTGGACATACATGATATCAGATGGAGAGATGAAAAAGTCTCTGATGAAAATACTGCTGATACATATTTAAGATTTTATTGTAGGGGGACTGGGAAGCCAGGGAAGGATTTTACCAATGTTTCCAAATTGAGCATCTAGAACTTTTAAGGCTTTGTATGAGATATTTTACATATATTCAAATCCACATTAAATTTACAAGGTATATATTCTGATTCTTATTTGATGGATGACATTGAAGTCCTCAGATTCCCAGGGGCTTCTATGTAGTAAACCTAGGATTCTAAATTCTATCAATCCGACTGTAATCTGAAATTACAATTCACATGCTTTTATTACTACATTTAATCTTCAATGTGCAAAAGAAGGTCCCATCATTGCTTTGAAAATCTGAGAACTAATTCATTTACATATACATATTTTATGTATTTAGTAATATTTAATAGTATAATATTGGTAATAAGCAATTCAGTTTTAATTTAGAATGAAATGTTTAAAAATTCCTTCACAACATCAAAATTATCCACAAGAACCAAGTAAATATCAGCGTGTGTGTGTGTATGGTTGTGTGTACGTGTGCATGTATGCCTGTTAGAACTGACTTTCTATTTTTCTTGCTGTTCATTTTCCATCAGAAAGTATAGATCAAGTTTTTATACCTCAGCCATCTGTGCTGTGAAAAAGAATGGTCTTCCCTTTGAAAGCCATTTAGTTTTCTATTACTGAGTATTATCTTATCCAGAAAGAAAGGTTAATCATTATATGCCTATAATTGTTTATTTTCTTATAAAATTATTAGTTGATTAGGAATAATATTTCCTAGTGGCTACCTATAATTAAAAGAAAATATTCCAAAATAATATTAGACTTTAAATAGTACTTAATAATTTAATAATAGCAATAAATGCCTCCAGCTGTTTTTTTTTCTTTAAGGAAAGAAAATCCAATATACAAATTCCCAAAGTTATAGTATATAACATATGTGATTCATTTGATATTTTATTTACGCTGCTTGTACTCTATAGAGCTATTAAATAGAAGACACTTGTCTCCATTCAGTTCTAAATTTCTTATATTTTAAATGTATATTGATGTATATTGATAATATCCTCTTTACAACTTTTTTAAAAAGGTTTTATTTATTTATTCATAAGACACATGAGAGAGAGGGAGAGAGAGAGACATAGGCATGGGAGAAGCAGGTTCCTCAGAGAGAGCCCGATGCAGGACTTGATCCCCAGACCAGGAACACGACCTGAGCCAAAGGCAGACACACAACCCCTGAGCCATTCAGGTGTCCCCTTCCAACTTTTCATATTCATTTCATTTGGGTCTTGGATCTTTTGGATCAATCATCTTCATCTTTTATATTTTTCCCATGTATTGTTTTAATTTGAATTTTGCTTTTAAATTCTTCAATAATTCCCCAACTCCTTCATCTAAATCCACTAAATTCTTAGAAATCATATATATTTAATATCAAAGAATTTTCTTTTTAAACTATTTGTCTCATGCTAGACAGTTGGGTTGCTTCTAGATTGTAAGCTAATATAAATAAAACCTCTATGAACACTTTTATGCAAGTCTTTCTATGGATATTTAATTTCACCTCTTGGGTAAATAATTAGGTGAATACATAGGAGTACAATTGCTAGGTGACAGAAGAGGTGTATGATCAGTTTTATCAGAAACTTGTACACAGTTTGCCATGTGGTTGTACCATTTATACCACAGTAATATGTAAAAGCAACAGTTTTTCCATATCCTCACCAACAGTTGATATTATTAGTCTTTTCCATTTTAGTCATTGTATGGATTGTATAATAACTGACAGCAGTTTTAATTGGCATTTTCCTGCTTATTGTTTTTTAGTCTTTTGCATGTATTTCTTGGTCACTTCTGATGTATCCGTTCAATTCCTTTACTCGTTTTATTTATTTTCCTTTTTATTTCAAGTTGTAGGAACTCTTCATATTCTGGATAGTCTTTAGTCAGATAGATGTTTTGAAAGATTTCCTCCCAGTGTGTGGCTAGGCTATCCATTTCCTTTTGCCTACATATGTGGTAAGTACATGTTTTAATTTTTGATGATGTATTATTCAATTTTTTCTCTTAAAGTGTGACTATCTATGTGGTTCTTTGTTTCTAAAATATTTCTTCAAAAGATTTCTATTTGGGTCTGTCTGAACCTGTTTTCCTGTTACATTGATTTATTTGTCTATGCCAATATTCTATGTCATTCACAATTACTCTGCTTTTAGAATAAACTATGGTGTCAGGTAGTGAAAGTATTTTAAATTCACTTTTTTTTCCAAAATTGTTTGACTTCTCTAGGTTCTTTGTACTAATATATCTATTTTTAGAATCAGCTTATCAATTTCTTTAAAATGTTGTGACATTTCAATTTGAATTACAGTTAATCTATATATATAAATTGGGGAGAGGTAATGTCATAACAATATCAAGTTTTCCAATCCATGAACATGGTATATGTCTATTTTTAAAGGTTTTTTTTTTTCAGTTTTACTGAGAAATAATTGTCATACATGACGATATTAGTTTAAGGCATACAATATGATTATTTAATTTACATATGTTATGAAATGATTATCACAAGAGATTAGCATGCATCTTCTCATACAGATACCATAAAAAAAAAGGAAAGGAAAGAAAAAAAAAGAAAGACAAGAAAAGAAAAAAATGTTTTCCTTGAGTATTCTAGGATTTGCTCTCTTAACAATTTTCCTACACATTAGTGTTAGCAATTTAAGTTAAAATGTTTTTATTCTTATATTATGTTTGTTAGTTTGTTTTTAGTTTTCAGGATGCACATTTGGTATATTTTTCCTTTCTGTTCTTTTTCCATCCCTTCTTTAATGCCTTTGATTCCATTTCCTAAACACAATTTACATGAGACCTTAAAGTTTTTAACTGCATAAATTTATAAAGACCTCACCCCGAGGTCTCCACTAAATTATGAAAATGCTTACACAAACATTTCCTGGGTAACTTCCACACATCTAAATCTCAACACATCACAACTGAACTCCTGTTCATTCTTCCAAAATCTAATCTGATGAACACATCTCACAATGCGTTGTCATTACCCTGGACTGAGATACTGTTATTCTACACTTTAATAGCCTGTTAGTAGATATTCCTTTTTCTATCATTTCTGTAGTTTATTTCATTTAATTTCTCTTTTAAAGTTTTTATTTAAATTCCAGTTAACTAACATACAGTGTAATATTAGCTCCAGGTGTATGATTTAGTGATTCAACACTTCCATACAACACCCCTTGCTCATCACAAGTGCACTCCCTAACCCCCATCATCTATTTAACTCAGTCTAAAATAATCTATACATCTAATACAATCCCTATCAAAAAAAAAAAAAGAACACAACAGCATTTTTCACAGAACTAGAAGAAACAATCCTAAAATTTGAATAGAACCACAATAGAATTCAAATAGTCAAAGCAACCGTGAAAAAGAAAAGCAGAGTTGTAGGGCATCACAATTCCGACATAAAATTATATTACAAAGCTATAGTGATCAAAACAGTATGGTACTGGAACAAAGATAGACACACAGATTAAAAGAACAGAATAGAAAACCCAGAAATGAACTCACAGCTATATGGTTAATTAACCTTTGACAAAGTAGGAAAGACTATCCAATGGGAAAAGAGACGTCTTTTTTTCTCTGTCCAGGGAAAACTGGACAGTCATATGCAAAAACAAATGAAACTGGACCACTTTCTTACAACTATACATACATCAAAATAAATTCAAAATGGATTAAGGACCTAACTGTGAGACATGAAACCATTAAAATCCTAGAAGAGAACACAGGCAGTAACTTCTTTGACATTAGCCATAGCAACTTCTTTCTAGATATTTCTCATGAGGCAAGGGAAACAAAAGCAAAAATAAACTACTGGGACTTAACCAAACTAAAAAGCTTCTGCACAGCAAAGGAAGCAATCAACAAAACTACTTCATTTATTTTCAAAAGAGTAGTTATAATAATCCTGTTAAAATATGTTAGATTATGTCACTCTTCTGCTCTAAACCCTGTAATGCTCTCTAATTTCTTTTAGAGTAAACAAAAACAAAACAAGACAAGACAAAACAAAAATAAAACCTTACCCAGTCTACCAGACCCAATATGACTTGGCTTCATTCTCAAATTTTTATACTGCTCTGTATTTCATTCTCCTCCAGTTGCTCCAGTCTCTTCATTCTTTCTCAAATACACCAGGAACATTTTCATTTTGCTCCAAAATGAACATTTTCAGTTTTCTCCCTCTGCCTTGAATGTTCTTCTTTCACATACCCACTTCCACTGTCTCACACTCTGTAAGTCTTTGTCTAAACCTCATCTTTTCTTTTTTTTAATTTAGTTTTATTTTTTTAAATCTCATCTTTTCAAAGATTACCCTGACCACTTTTTTTAAAATAAATATTTTATTTATTTGTTTACTTAATTAAAATAATCTCTACACCAAATGAGGGGCTCAAACTAATGACTCTGAGATCAAGAGTTGCATGCTCTACCAAGTAAGCCAGCCAGGTGCCCTTCACTCTGACCATCTTATTTAAGAGTATACTCTAAGTATATCCCATTTGTACTACTCAGCATTCTTGATTCTCTTCATCTTGTTTTCTTTTTCTCTTTTCCAATTAATCACTATCTACCACAACACAATTTTTACTTATAAAGTTTATTGTTCATTTTCTGAAATTTAGCTTTTATTATCCATTTCTTCCAATAAAACGAAGATTCCTTGAGAGCAGTCACCATTGTTTTGTTGCTCTTGTTGTTTACTGATGTATCAAAAAAAAAATTCTGGCACTAGCGAGTTCCCACAAAATGCTAGTTGAATAGATAAATAAATAAAGGAGAACATTTTTCTTTATCTGGTTATCACTCATATTTTTGTGAGATTAATTCTTCAAGAACCAGCTATTTCCATGAAGTTCATATAAAGGTGAGCCAAGTACTTCTCTGAAAGAAGCATAAATGTTTTTATAATAGTGTGTATTTATTGTTTATAAATGCAGGCTAATTCTTAGTCCTTGTAGCTGAAATCTACACTCATAATTTAGAGAACTCTTTATTCTATCCCGGTTACTTACTCCATCTTACATAAATTGATTTTCTGAATGGTCCAATTCTAGACCCACACATTTATTTTAAACAGTATCTGGAGATGTTTCCACTTTCAGTCCACTCAATTTTATCCCATTTTTCCAAACTGAGTATTGTTTTATTTCCTTAAATTGTGCAATTTACTGAGAGAAAAAAATAAATAATAATAAAAAGAAGAACTAATATTCAAAAGCAACAATAGTAATAACAGTAACATCTAACACTCAATAATCCTTACTATGTGACTGACAAAATTCTTAGTGATATATGTATATATGCAGATATTCAGTAACTCAT
Organism: Vulpes lagopus; assembly: GCF_018345385.1. Lineage (NCBI taxonomy): Eukaryota > Metazoa > Chordata > Mammalia > Carnivora > Canidae > Vulpes > Vulpes lagopus. The sequence goes on from NC_054846.1 coordinate 38,218,071, forward strand.
TTAATTTTCTCAATGACACTCTGAAATAGGTAATGCACTGATGCCTATTTTATTTTATTTTTTTTTACTGATGCCTATTTTAAGTTGAGATAAGCATTTTGGGTAAATTTTCTGAAGTTCAAAAAGCCTTTAAATGTTAAAGATATAAGGATGCCTGGATGGCTCAATGGTTGAGTGTCTGCCTTTGGCTCAGAGTGTGATCCCAGGGTCCTGGGACCAAGTTCCTGCATCAGGCTCCTTGCAGGGAGCCTGCTTCTCCCTCTGCCTATGTCTCTGACTCTCTCTGTGTGTCTCTCATGAATAAATAAAATCCACAAAAATGTTAGATATGTAATTTGTAATCCTAATGCAATGGCTTCAGAGTTTATGCTCTTGAATGCCATGCAGAGAAATAGCCTCTACCTTCTTTTTATAGGATGAACATCTTGGAATGTTTCTTCTTTCAACAACCAAAATAAAACAAGGAAAGAAATTTTATTCAAGTCACTGGAATAGAAAGAGCACCTCAGATCTGAAAATGAGAGTCTTGGCAAGAGGATAGCTTCTTATACTTTTACAAGGAACAGTACACGAGTCATAGTTGGAATGACTTACTATTGGAATTGCTTTTGCAATCAGGACATGTCTTAGACAAATCAGCGAAAGACGGACTATTTATTTCTACATTAGAGTTCATTTACTAATCACAGATGAGACAAAGAATGGGAAGTTGGAGAGTCTGTATCTGGTCTTGTTAAGTTAAAGCAAAAGGTTATAGATTTGTGTTTACCTTGTCAGAAGTAAACAAGTATGTCTTCTCTGAACAAGTATGTCTTATGTGAGTCTTATGGGAATCATGGATGAGTGGACAGAAAGTCTAAGGAAATCATACAGGGAGGGGTAGTTCTTTGGGTAAGCCATTTTCTAGCACAAAAAAAGTATGTGTGAACATTCATCTACTATTGCTGCTTTTGGGGCTTAGATAAAATTCAACATTGTCAGTTCTTAGGGACTTTCCACATCTCTACTTAACCTTCATTGCATTTGGCTAGTTTTCTTTATGTGTTATAGTTTAGGGCTACAGTCTCTTAATAATATTAAAACTTTCTGGGAAGAGAAGGACATTTTTTCTTAATTGTGCTACTTAAAACTGGCAAGTCTAAAATTAAATATTAGTTCCAAAACCACAGAGGAGATACTTAGAACAAAAGTATTTTCACAGCACATGTTAGTTATTTCTATTTTTTAATATAATTTTTTCCTTCTTTGGCACTTTTTTCCCTAGAAATTTGTACTATCATGATTCATGAAATTTTACAGTCATATCAGTTATAATAATTTCACTCTATTTTCAAATAAAAATTCTCTTATGCAGACATCTTTTGTATTCTGCTAAACTTTTAGAATCAGAACTAATAAAAACATTTCCAGATAACTACATGGAAATTTTATTATTGGAGTGAAAGTTCTTTAAAGTATTACCAAAAAGTTTGGTATTTAATTTTTGTCCAAAACACACAATACAATGATAACCTACAGAGTAAAGGACAGGCCTGTGTGAATTGGCTGAGGCTGTTTATTTGATTATTCTGTGTAATATATTACAAATTTATTAAGTATGGTGTGTTTACATTGGTTTTCATTATTTAAAAGTAATATTTGGCTTCTTTGTAGAATGGGTTATATATGGGAATTCACCAGTTGCATACTTAACTCATTATCTACAAACTGGAAGTGTGTGAATGGCTTGAAGCCAAAAAGGTCCAAGAAGGACTCAAAGATAATAATGATAACCTTGTAAGGAAAACATAATGACCCCACTGATCATTTACCTTTCTCAAACTGAGCTAAGATGCTTGGATTTTGCTATAACCAATAATTATGGTATTGATTTTTTTCATTAAAAGTTTTATCATTAAAAAATGTGATTCTGTTTCATCCTGTATTATATAATTTTATGTAATCCTAAATGAAAAATAAATGTGAGGCCTCTTAAAATATTACTGACCAATCATTCCTACCTCAAAAGAAAGTTGAGAGCAAAATTATAAGGCATTTATAGAGTGAAACAATATAAGAAAAATGATATGTGGGGGAGGGGCAAGATGGCGGAGGAGTAGGGTCTCCAGGTCACCTGTCCTCAGCAAATTACCTAGAAAACCATCCAATCATCCTGAAAACCTACGAATTCGGCCTGAGATTTAAAGAGAGACCAGCTGGAACGCTCCAGTGAGAAGAGTTCGCGCTTCTATCAAGGTAAGAAGACGGGGAAAAAGAAATAAAGACACAAAAGGCCTCCGAGGGGGAGGGGCCCCGAGGAGCCGGGCTGAGGCCGGGGCGAGTGTCCCCAGGACAGGAGAGCCCCGTCCCGGAGGAGCAGGAGCTGCACCGACCTTCCCCGTGGAAAGGCCTCCCGGGGAATTGGAGCAGGATCCCCAGAAAGGCGGGAACGCCCTCGGGCTCCCTGGGACAGTAACAGAGGAACTGCGCCCCGGGGAGTGCGCCGAGCTCCCTAAGGGCTGCAGCGCTCGGCGGGGCCCGGAGCAGCTCGGAGGGGCTCGGGCGGCGGCTCCGCGGAGGGGGCTGCGGGGCTCCGGGAACAGCTCAGCGGCGGCGGCTCGGGCAGAGGAAGAAGCTCCGCGCGGAGGGGACGGCGCGGCTCCGGGACCAGCTCGGAGGGGCTCGGGCGGCGGCTCCGCGGAGGGGGCTGCGCGGCTCCGGGAACAGCTCGGCGGCGGCGGCTCGGGCAGAGGAAGAAGCTCCGCGCGGAGGGGGCTGCGCGGCTCCGGGAACAGCTCGGAGAGGCTCGGGCGGCGGCTCCGCGGAGGGGGCTGCACCGCCGGGAGCGCGAATCCAACAGCGCAGGCCCCGGAGCACAGGGCGCCGGGACACAGCCCAGGATCCGGCCTCCCCCGGGACAGGCAGAGGCCGGGAGGGCCCAGGACAGCAAGGACGCTCCTGCCTGGAGCTGAGCAGATCAGCGGCCCCGCCCCGGAGCCCCCAGGCCCTGCAGAAGGAGAGCCCCGGAGCTACTGCGGGGGCTGGATCCAGGGTCCCAGAGCTGCCCCCGCCACTGTGGCTTCCTCCCGGGGCCTCACGGGGTGAACAACCCCCACCGAGCCCTGCACCAGGCAAGGGCAGAGCAGCTCCCCCAAGTGCCAACACGTGAGAATCAGCACAGCAGGCCCCTCCCCCAGAAGACCAGCGAGACGGACCAGTTCCAAGGGAAATCAAGGGACTTAAACTACACAGAATCGGAAGATACTCCCCCGTGGTTTTTTTTTGTTGTTGTTTTTTTGTTTTTGTTTTTGTTTTTTTTTCTTTTGTTTTTGTTTTGTGCTTTTTTTTTTCTCTCTTTCTTCTTGATTTCTGATTGCTTCCCCCACCCCCCCTTTTTTCTTTTTTCTCCTTTCTTTCTTTTTCTTTCTTTTTCTTCTCTTTTTCCCCTATTTTTTTCTTCTTTCTCTTTTTTCTTTTTCTCTTTTCTTTCCTTCTCTCTCTTTTTCTCCTTTTCCCAATACAACTTGTTTTTGGCCACTCTGCACTGAGCAAAATGACTAGAAGGAAAACCCCTCAAAAAAAAGAATCAGAAACAGCCCACTCTCCCACAGAGTTACAAAATATGGATTACAATTCAATGTCAGAAAGCCAATTCAGAAGCACTATTTTACAGCTACTGGTGGCTCTAGAAAAAACCATAAAGGACTCAAGAGACTTCATGACTGCAGAATTTAGATCCAATCAGGCAGAAATTAAAAATCAATTAAATGAGATGCAATCCAAGCTAGAAGTCCTAACGACGAGGCTTGACGAGGTGGAAGAACGAGTGAGTGACATAGAAGACAAGTTGATGGCAAAGAGGGAAACTGAGGAAAAAAGAGACAGGCAATTAAAAGACCATGAGGATAGATTAAGGGAAATAAATGATAGCCTGAGGAAGAAAAACCTACGTTTAATTGGGGTTCCCGAGGGCGCGGAAAGGGACAGAGGGCCAGAATATGTATTTGAACAAATCCTAGCTGAAAACTTTCCGAATCTGGGAAGGGAAACAGGCATTCAGATCCAGGAAATAGAGAGATCCCCCCCTAAAATCAACAAAAACCGTTCAACACCTCGACACTTAATAGTGAAGCTTGCAAATTCCAAAGATAAGGAGAAGATCCTTAAAGCAGCAAGAGAAAAAAAGTCCCTGACTTTTATGGGGAGGAATATTAGGGTAACAGCATACCTCTCCACAGAGACCTGGCAGGCCAGAAAGGGCTGGCAGGATATAGTCAGGGTCCTAAATGAAAAGAACATGCAACCAAGAATACTTTACCCCGCAAGGCTTTCATTCAAAATGGAAGGAGAGATAAAGAGCTTCCAAGACAGGCAGGAACTGAAAGAATATGTAACCTCCAAACCAGCTCTGCAAGAAATTTTAAGGGGGACTCTTAAAATTCCCCTTTAAGAAGAAGTTCAGTGGAACAATCCACAAAAACAAGGACTGAATAGATATGATGACACTAAACTCATATCTATCAATAGTAACTCTGAATGTGAACGGGCTTAATGACCCCATCAAAAGGCGCAGGGTTTCAGACTGGATAAAAAAGCAGGACCCATCTATTTGCTGTCTACAAGAGACTCATTTTAGACAGAAGGACACCTACAACCTGAAAATAAAAGGTTGGAGAACCATTTACCATTCAAATGGTCCTCAAAAGAAAGCAGGGGTTGCCATCCTTATATCAGATAAATTAAAATTTACCCCGAAGACTATAGTGAGAGATGAAGAGGGACACTATCTCATACTCAAAGGATCTATCCAACAAGAGGACTTAACACTCCTCAATATATATGCCCCGAATGTGGGAGCTGCCAAATATTTAAACCAATTAATAACCAAACTCAAGAAATACCTTGATAATAATACACTTATACTTGGTGACTTCAATCTAGCTCTTTCTACCCTGGATAGGTCTTCTAAGCACAACATCTCCAAAGAAACGAGAGCTTTAAATGATACACTGGACCAGATGGATTTCACAGATATCTACAGAACTTTACATCCAAACTCAACTGAATACACATTCTTCTCAAGTGCACATGGAACTTTCTCCAGAATAGACCACATACTGGGTCACAAATCGGGTCTGAACCGATACCAAAAGATCGGGATAGTCCCCTGTATATTCTCAGACCATAATGCCTTGAAATTAGAACTTAATCACAACAAGAAATATGGAAGGACCACAAACACGTGGAAGTTAAGGACCATCCTGCTAAAAGATGAAAAGGTCAACCAGGAAATTAAGGAAGAATTAAAAAGATTCATGGAAACTAATGAGAATGAAGATACAAGTGTTCAAAATCTTTGGGATGCAGCAAAAGCAGTCCTGAGGGGGAAATACATCGCAATACAAGCATACATTCAAAAACTGGAAAGATCTCAAATTCAAAAGCTCACCTTACACATAAAGGAACTAGAGAAAAAGCAACAAATAGACCCCACCCCCAGCAGAAGAAGAGAGTTAATTAAAATTCGAGCAGAACTCAATGATATCGAGACCAAAAGAACTGTGGAACAGATCAACAGAACCAGGAGTTGGTTCTTTGAAAGAATTAATAAGATAGATAAACCATTAGCCAACCTTATTAAAAAGAAGAGAGAGAAGACTCAAATTAATAAAATCATGAATGAGAAAGGGGACATCACTACCAACACCAAGGAAATACAAACGATTTTAAAAACATATTATGAACAGCTGTACGCCAATAAATTAGGCAATCTAGAAGAAATGGACGCATTCCTGGAAAGCCTCAAACTACCAAAACTGGAGCAGGAAGAAATAGAAAACCTGAACAGGCCAATAACCAGGGAGGAAATTGAAGCAGTCATCAAAAACCTCCCAAGACACAAGAGTCCAGGGTCAGATGGATTCCCAGGGGAATTCTATCAAACGTTTAAAGAAGAAATCATACCTATTCTACTAAAGCTGTTTGGAAAGATAGAAAGAGATGGAGTACTTCCAAATTCGTTCTATGAGGCCAGCATCACCTTAATTCCGAAACCAGACAAAGACCCCACCAAAAAGGAGAATTACAGACCAATATCCCTGATGAACATGGATGCAAAAATTCTCAACAAGATACTAGCCAATAGGATCCAACAACACATTAAGAAAATTATTCACCATGACCAAGTAGGATTTATCCCTGGGACACAAGGCTGGTTCAACACTCGTAAAACCATCAATGTGATTCATCATATCAGCAAGAGAAAAACCAAGAACCATATGATACTCTCATTAGATGCAGAGAAAGCATTTGACAAAATACAGCATCCATTCCTGATCAAAACCCTTCAGAGTGTTGGGATAGAGGGAACTTTCCTCGACATCTTAAAAGCCATCTACGAAAAGCCCACAGCAAATATCATTCTCAATGGGGAAGCACTGGGAGCCTTTCCCCTAAGATCAGGAACAAGACAGGGATGTCCACTCTCACCACTGCTGTTCAACATAGTTCTGGAAGTCCTCGCCTCAGCAATCAGACAACAAAAAGACATTAAAGGCATTCAAATTGGCAAAGAAGAAGTCAAACTCTCCCTCTTCGCCGATGACATGATACTCTACATAGAAAACCCAAAAGCCTCCACCCCCAGATTGCTAGAACTCATACAGCAATTTGGTAGCGTGGCAGGATACAAAATCAATGCCCAGAAATCAATGGCATTTCTATACACTAACAATGAGACTGAAGAAAGAGAAATTAAGGAGTCAATCCCATTTACAATTGCACCCAAAAGCATAAGATACCTAGGAATAAACCTAACCAAAGAGGTAAAAGATCTATACCCTAAAAACTATAGAACACTTCTGAAAGAAATTGAGGAAGACACAAAGAGATGGAAAAATATTCCATGCTCATGGATTGGCAGAATTAATATTGTAAAAATGTCAATGTTACCCAGGGCAATTTATACGTTTAATGCAATCCCTATCAAAATACCATGGACTTTCTTCAGAGAGTTAGAACAAATTATTTTAAGATTTGTGTGGAATCAGAAAAGACCCCGAATAGCCAGGGGAATTTTAAAAAAGAAAACCATAGCTGGGGGCATCACAATGCCAGATTTCAGGTTGTATTACAAAGCTGTGGTCATCAAGACAGTGTGGTACTGGCACAAAAACAGACACATAGATCAATGGAACAGAATAGAGAACCCAGAAGTGGACCCTGAAATGTACGGCCATCTAATATTCGATAAAGGAGGAAAGACTATCCATTGGAAGAAAGACAGTCTCTTCAATAAATGGTGCTGGGAAAATTGGACATCCACATGCAGAAGAATGAAACTGGACCACTCTCTTTCACCATACACAAAGATAAACTCAAAATGGATGAGAGATCTAAATGTGAGACAAGATTCCATCAAAATCCTAGAGGAGAACACAGGCAACACCCTTTTTGAACTTGGCCACAGTAACTTCTTGCAAGATACATCCACAAAGGCAAAAGAAACAAAAGCAAAAATGAACTATTGGGACTTCATCAAGATAAGAAGCTTTTGCACAGCAAAGGATACAGTCAACAAAACTAAAAGACAACCTACAGAATGGGAGAAGATATTTGCAAATGACATATCAGATAAAGGGCTCGTTTCCAAAATCTATAAAGAACTTATTAAACTCAACACCAAAGAAACAAACAATCCAATCATGAAATGGGCAAAAGACATGAAGAGAAATCTCACAGAGGAAGACATGGACATGGCCAACATGCACATGAGAAAATGCTCTGCATCACTTGCCATCAGGGAAATACAAATCAAAACCACAATGAGATACCACCTCACACCAGTGAGAATGGGGAAAATTAACAAGGCAGGAAACAACAAATGTTGGAGAGGATGCGGAGAAAAGGGAACCCTCTTACACTGTTGGTGGGAATGTGAACTGGTACAGCCACTCTGGAAAACTGTGTGGAGGTTCCTCAAAAAGTTAAAAATAGACCTGCCCTACGACCCAGCAATTGCACTGTTGGGGATTTACCCCAAAGATTCAGATGCAATGAAACGTCGGGACACCTGCACCCCGATGTTTCTATCAGCAATGGCCACAATAGCCAAACTGTGGAAGGAGCCTCGGTGTCCATCGAAAGATGAATGGATAAAGAAGATGTGGTTTATGTATACAATGGAATATTACTCAGCAATTAGAAACGACAAATACCCACCATTTGCTTCAACGTGGATGGAACTCGAGGGTATTATGCTGAGTGAAATAAGTCAATCGGAGAAGGACAAACAGTGTATGTTCTCATTCATTTGGGGAATATGAATAATAGTGAAAGGGAATATAAAGGAAGGGAAAAGAAATGTTGGGAAATATCAGGAAGGGAGACAGAACATAAAGACTCCTAACTTGGGGAAACGAACTAGGGGTGGTGGAAGGGGAGGAGGGCGGGTGTTGGAGGGGAATGGGTGACGGGCACTGAGGTGGACACTTGACGGGATGAGCACTGGGTGTTTTTCTGTATGTTGGTAAATTAAACACCAATAAAAGTTAATGAAGACTTAAAAAAAAAAAAAAAAAAAGAAAAATGATATGTAATTACATTGATATGAAGCTTAACACACATTTTCCCACTTTGGAGGAATGGAGTGTAGTAGACTGCCATAATCTATTGGAAACAATAAATGGATACCAATAAAAGTTACTATCAAGCATGAGTCTCAAATATTCTAAAGATATCTATTATCCAGAGAATATGGAGAAACCATAATTGACATTGACCTAGTCATTATTTAAATTGTATTTCCAAATTCAATGACTGAAATTAAAAAAAAAAAAAAAAGAAGACAATATAGTGGGCAAAAAAGAAAAGAAAGATGATTAAAAAGCTAGAAAATTGGGATGACATGTAAAACTTAAAAATTATGTTTTTGTAACTTGGATATAATACAGCTAATGAAAGAATCTAACAATAGCATGCTATGCAGTGATGTCAATGATCTGCTCTAGGGATAGATGAACATCTGTTCTCCCCTTGCACCACAGCAAGACCAGTAAACTAAACTAAAATGCAACAGAAATGATTTAGGCTAAAAATTAGAAAATGTAGGAACTATTACTCTAACCATTGTCTTCAAGTTTATATCATTCTCTTTAGAATTTCAAAGATGGGGTGCATTGGCGTTTTTAAGAAAGCCTATAATTAAGTAGTCATTTAGTCTTTCTGAATCTTAGTTTCCTCATCTATACAAAATAGATACCTATATATATTTTCATAACTGTTTATTAATGGTGTTCTTTAACCATCATTATATCACTTTTCACTACTATGACAGTTGAATGAATTAGGTGTGGCAAGAGTCCATTTATCCATTTTACAGAAGATAAGTGCCAGAGTTCCTGAGGTTCTCAGGGATGTTACTTGGCTCCCAAGATTCTTGAAACAGTTGTATTTCCCCTGAATCATGCTCAATGGGATAGAGCTTATTTATCTTACAATTTCATCTTTTTATTTTTGTTTTATTATTGTATATTGAGCAGAACCCAACATCATACAGGAGAGCAATACAAAAGGTCAAGTCAGTAAGTCTCCCCAGCACTCACCTGATCTCTATTCATATTCTCAAAAAAATTAACATACATAGTGACAAAGTATTACTTGAAGTCAATATGATCAATAAAAAATAAAGGTATGTATCACATTGTAACATAATGATGAAAATGGAATTAAATGGTTCAAGGGCTTAATAATATCTTTAAATTTCAATACAAAATATGAATTGTAATGCTTAATAAAGCTTCATAGTTTTCGTAATAAATCATCTAATATTTTAGCAAATTTTGTTTCTGTTACACTAATAAATAGCTTATTAGTTAATAATAGCATATTTATACTATATTGATGCTAGAAAACTTTGAAAATGTGGAATTACCTATAGGAAAAATGTTATACAAAAATATAAAGCTTATTGTCTGTGTAATTAGAGTAAGATGAAAAAATTGTCGGTTTTTGATATCTATTGGATGAGTTGAAACACCTAATATTAATTATCAACTCTAAATGGATTTTAATACATTTTGATAGTCAGCAAAAAAATTTATATCTGATGAGCAATCTCTGTCCCAAGAGAAACAATGGTAAATAGGTTGATTGCTACATTCTTTTTTTTGAGAAATTACATAAATATATATGTTGAATTTTCATTAGTTTGTAAAGGGAGCTGAAGATGAAATACATGCAAAAAAATAAAGTCAAAGGGATTTTCCGAGTAATATTGACACCAGTGAGTAGGCAAAGAGACTTATTTATAAGATGACAACCATTAGAGTTCTCAAAAATATCACCTGATCTTCTCCTGGAAAACTATTTGGTTAAATTATATGATATTGTATTTTCTTGTAAGTAGAAAAGAATCAGACACTGGCAATTTTTTATATGATTCACCAGATAGAATTTTTTATGGCACCTACAGATCTTGCTTTCTCTGTTGTCCTTACTCCAGTGAATTTTCTCTATAAATCTGTCATTCTTGCAAGATTGATGGATGCAAATTTTCTTTCCCAGAAATGTTAAGGACAGCTATATGTTTTGAAAGGAGGTAGGAAACTTATTCTGACGCTGTATTTGTATAATTAACTCTCTCATTTCATTCATATTTTATGTTTATTTGATGTGTTCTAGAGGTAGGATTGCATTATATAATGCAAACTCCTATCTCTTTGGCAGTTACAGTATACTAAGGAAGGAGGACATAAATAAGAATGAGCTTTTTCTATAGCAAATAGAAGAGAAGGGTAGTAGAAATTGTGCAAAGCATAGACCTTGGAGATACAGAAATATGTCTTCAGTTTGCTTTTCCTTGTTTGATCCTATCACTGCACTTTCTCCCATGCTTTCCTTTCTTTTTTTTTTTTTCTTCTTTTTTTTTTAATTAATTTTTATTGGTGTTCAATTTACCAACATACAGAAAAACACCCAGTGCTCATCCCATCAAGTGTCCACTTCAGTGCCCGTCACCCATTCCCCTCCAACACCCGCCCTCCTCCCCTTCCACCACCCCTAGTTCGTTTCCCCGAGTTAGGAGTCTTTATGTTCTGTCTCCCTTCCTGATATTTCCCAACATTTCTTCTCCCTTCCTTTATATTCCCTTTCACTATTATTCATATTCCCCAAATGAATGAGAACATACACTGTTTGTCCTTTTCCGATTGACTTACTTCACTCAGCATTATAGCCCCCAGTTCCATCCATGTTGAAGCAAATGGTGGGTATTTGTCGTTTCTAATGGCTGAGTAATATTCCATTGTATACATAGACCACATCTTCTTTATCCATTCATCTTTCGATGGACACCTAGGCTCCTTCCACAGTTTGGCTATTGTGGACATTGCTGCTAGAAACATCGGGGTGCAGGTGTCCCGGCATTTCATTGCATCTGAGTCTTAGGGGTAAATCCCCAACAGTGCAACTGCTGGGTCGTAGGGCAGGTCTATTTTTAACTTTTTGAGGAACCTCCACACAGTTTTCCAGAGTGGCTGCACCAGTTCACATTCCCACCAACAGTGTAAGAGGGTTCCCTTTTCTCCGCATCCTCTCCAACATTTGTTGTTTCCTGCCTTGTTAATTTTCCCCATTCTCACTGGTGTGAGGTGGTATCTCATTGTGGTTTTGATTTGTATTTCCCTGATGGCAAGTGATGCAGATTTCTTCTTAAGTAATAGCACCATCAGTAATACAAGCTAGAAATATAGGGGACATTCTTATGTTCTTTCCCTTTCCATGTTTGATCTTTCATATATTCCCATCAATTTTAATTGTAAAAAATATCTAAAATCCATTAATTTCTTCACATTGTGACTACTATAGTTATACTACTTCTCTCTTTCTCTCTCTTTCACACACACACACACACACACACAGGGGTAAATAAATATTTACAAATTGACTGAGCGCTTCCTGTGTCAATCATTATATACCTTGCATATACCTTAATATTAAAAGAAATTGTACTATTTAACTGTATAATTTGGGACACCTAGGTGGTACAGTGGTTAAGCATCTGCCTTCAGCTTAGGACGTGATCCTAGAGTCCCAGGATCAATCCCCACATTGGGCTCCCTGCATGGAGCCTACTTCTCCCTCTGCCTCTCTCTCTCTCTCTCTCTCTCTCTCTCTCTCCGTATCTCTCATGGATAAATAAATAAAATCTTAAAAAATATATAACTGTTTAATTTGATACCTCTCATTCATCTCTAAGATTAAATTATTAATTGAGCAGTAAAATAGTAATATTGGAGTTTTAGAAAGTACTCAGAATCTTCTGATAGATTGGAAGCTATCATCTTTACTGGCAGATACTGGTCAACTGTTCAGGTATAAAATCACTTAAGGAAAGAATATTCTAGGAAAATGGCACAGTAAGAAATACCAGGAATCTATCTCCCCAACTGTACAATAATTGTTTCATAGACTCTGATGTAACTATTTTGGAATTCTGGTATTTGTTGAACACTTGCAACTTCAGGGGGAAGAGTTGAATGATAAATTTTGGCTAATTTCATGTCAATTTCAGCTCTTAGCATAGTAGAAGCTACCCATCTCCAAATCCAGCCATATGACAGGCAACCTTGGCCACTTTCCCAGAGAAGCTTGCACACAGGAGCTAAGCTGAGCAAAATGGCCTGTTCTTCCAAACATCAGGGATTTATAGTTTTATCTCTGATTGCTGCTTCTGATCACAGAAGTGAAGACAAAATGGCTGGCAGCTTCTGATGTTGTACTTTCTCCCTGTTGCTGAAAAACTTTATCCCTCTGGCTGAAATGACTTCCAGGGCATTTGGGCCAGCATCCTTTCCTCTACTTCATATTTTCACTTTTTTTCCCTTTCAGGAGAAGACATTAAAGCTAGGACTTTCAATAACAACTGTATAAACAAGGGAAATTAGAAAGTGACCATGGATGTCCAAGGAAAGGCTCAAAAAAGACCTGAAAATACCTTCAGGCTGGTCTCTAGAAAAGAGACAACCTACAACAATCAAAATAAATAAATAAGTAAATAAGACAATAACATCAAAAAAAAATTCCAGCAAGTGTTGGGAAAGAAGGACAATTTGATTTTCAGAGTTATGACATTAATAGATTCAAATGTACAATGCTCAACAAAATAATCAAAAGAAATGTAAAGAAACTGGAAAGTATGGCCCATTCAATGTGAAAAAGTAAATCAGTAGGAATTATTCATGAGAGTCAACAACAAATAAACTAGTCAAAGACTAAAAAATCTTACCTTAAAGATATTCAAAGAACTAAAGGAAGATATGGAGAAAAATCAAGAAAATTATGTGTGAACAAAGTAGAAACAAGATCTCAAATCAACAATCTTTTATAACTTAAAAAACTGGAAAAAGAACAAATTAAACTGAAAGCTGGCAAAAGGGAGGATATAATAAAGATTATAGTAGGGATAAATAAAATGGAGAATAGAAAAGCAATAGATAAAAAAATAAAAACAAAGATAGTTCTTTGAAAAGATCAACAAAATTGACAAACAATCAGGTAGAATAAGAAGAAAAATAAAGACTCAAATTACTGAAATCTGAAATGAAAGTGAGGCCATTACCACCAACTCTACAAAAATAAAATGAACATTAAAGAGCACTATGAATAATTGTATATCAACAAATTAGTTAACGTAGATGAAATGGAAAAATTCCTAGAACACAAAATCTACCAAAATTGAATCATAAAGAAACAGAAAATTTGGACAAACCTATAAATACTAAAGAGACTGAGTTAATAATAAAAAATCTACCAGAAAACAAAATTCCAAGATCACATGGCTTTACTGGTGAATTCTATCAAGTGTTTAAGAATTAATACCAATCCTTCTCAAATATTTCCAAAAAGAAAAATAAACACCCTGAAGAGAAAGGGTTAATTGCTAACTCATCTCTAGGCCAAAAACACTATAATAAATAAAACTATAGATCACTATCCCTTATGAATGCTGATAGAAAAATCTTCAAAAAAATACCAACAAAGAAAATTTAGCAGCATATTAAAAGAATTTTACATCATGATCAAGTGGTATTTATTCCTGGAATTCAAAGATAGTTCAACATGTGGAAATTGATGAATGCAACATGCCATATCAACAGAATGAAGGAAACTAAAAAACTTGCATGGCTAACTCAATCAAAGCAGAAAAAGCATTTGACAAAACTCAGCACACTTTCATGATAAAATTACTCAACAAACCAGGAATAGAAGGAAATCACCTCAACATAATAAAAGTCATACATGAAAAATGCACAGTGATTATCACACTCAATGATGAAGAATTAAAGTATTTCCTCTAAGAGCAGGAACTGGGCAAAATGCTTACTTCACCACTTGCATTCAGCATACTACTCTAAGTTCTAGCCACAGAAATTAAGCAAGAGAAAGAAATAAAAGATATTAAAAATAGAAAGGAAGATATGAAATTACCTTTGTTGGCAGATGAAATGATATTTTATGTAGCAAACCCTAAAGAGCCCATAAAAAAAAAAACACTCAAAAATGAGTTGCAGTTCTGTATATAAACAATTAACAATATGAAGGAAGTAAAAAAAAACAATTCCACTTACAATACCTTCAAAAAGAATAAAATAGGAATTAACTTAAAAGGATATGTAAGACTTGTAAAATGAAAATTTACAAAACGTTGTTAAAAGAAATTTAAAAAGACATAAATAAATGGAAACACATCTTATGTTCATATTCATGGATAATTAAAATATTAAATGTCAACACAGGTTCAGTGTAATCCCTAACATATTCAGAATAGCTTTATGAGCAGGTCCAATTAGTCCTATTTTAATGAGGAAGAAGTTAGGCAGTGGGATATCAGATTAATAATTGGATGTCACATGGACAAATGCAAGGTGTGAATCAACATGTGACCAGAATCTCTGCCCTTATGTTAAATTCCCTCCTACTGAATAGACTACTGTGGGTAGAAAATTCTCATGGGGTAAGAGAATGTTCAAAACTGTAGATATATTTGCTATTTGATATGTGGAAGGGTTGTATTATTTTCTTATTCAGGAGACTACATATTTCACCCAATCTTTGCATCATGTGAAGTTCCATGATGTACAATTCTGAGGAATATTACTCATGATTTTCTGTTTCCTTGGTGATTTCACAAATTTTGGATTTTTATAGGGTTTGTAATCTAGTGAGACTTTCTCTAACTTTATCTATGGGAATCATTTATTTAATATCATTTATCTATTTAATATCATCTTCTCTGTGTGACCTCCTTTGGATGTTGTAAATGCCAAATCAAACAATTTTTTTTCTTTTCAGTTACCTTTCTTAGGCCTAGGGGACTTTTGTCAACATTTTCATTGAGGCTCTATATGTTCTAGGGTTAACATTAAACTCTAGAACTCTTAATTACAGCTAGTAAATGCCCCAAGTGTGACTATAGCTTTAAAGTTAGCTTGCAATTTTTGGTTCAGATTTTTTTTATTTTTTTATTTTTTATTTTTTTTTTAATTTTTATTTATTTATGATACTCAGAGAGAGAGAGAGAGAGGCAGAGACATAGGCAGAAGGAGAAGCAGGCTCCATGCACTGGGAGCCCGACGTGGGATTTGATCCCGGGTCTTCAGGATCGCGCCCTGGGACAAAGGCAGGCGCTAAACCGCTGCACCACCCAGGGATCCCTGGATCAGATTTTTTAAAATTTATTTTTGGGGCTCTGGAGATTTTTGTAAGTTTCCTATAGGTATAGTGTTGCATTAACAAATGTTTTTCTACATTTTCCAGTCATTTATAGGTGTTTTCTGTCAAGAATTTTCTCAGAGCATCTGTCTTGGCTTATTAATGGAAAAAGAAGTTCAGGTAGTCTCTACTTTCTGCCAATATAATAAACAAAGATCCCTGAGCTTTTAAGTTCCTAAAAGAAAATGTATGGCTCTGAAAGAAGAAAGATATAAAAGTCCAAAAGTTCAAGAACAAGGAAAATTCTGCAGTATGGCTATTATTTCATAGATCAGTTAAGAGGTAATCAAAATACCTCACTGAAGTGAGAAAATGTTTGTGTCACTTATATCAAAGATGGATTTTTATAACCAATAAAAATAATTTTCTTTTTTTAATGTGCCACCATTTGTAACCTCTGAAATCATAAAGGTTTTGCTTTCACTTATATAGAGTTCCAACATAAAGTACTATAGAGTAAAAACTTCTCATCACTTCTACACAGTTGTGCTTTGTATACGTTAAATAAAATGAAGACACACTACAAAGAAATATCTACTTTAAAGCCAATAGTTTTTGCTCAAATATAAATACAAATTCAAATGATTAGGAAATTCCTATCAGGATTGTTTAAAGTAAAATATACATTAACAATTATTGAAATGTTTGAACTATTTCACTGAACATTGTCAAATACCTTCTCCAGATACACATTGCTTATATAAGCACAGGATTAAGTTGTCATCATTCTGTTATGTTTATGCCAGATTGACCAAAATTCTTCACTTGTGTTGTTTAGTCTGTGCTAGGTAGGTATATCATATTGTTAATAAGTCTATACCATTCATGTATCTTATCTCACAGAAAACCTCCTCTAATTACTAGGGCCATAAATATTCTGTGCCTTAATTATAATTTTAATTTATTAGTCCAACTTTAAAAAGGTATAAGCAAAAAAAACATTGAAAAATAAATGTATTTACATATCTCATCTCACCTATCAGACTGTAAATGTCCTAAATATCTGTATGAGTAATTGGTAATATCAATATTTTTAATTGACTAGAAGGTAGTTCTGAATTTATGAAAAATTTTAGCTCATAGGAAAGTTAGAAAATTTATATATCAAAGCTGCCAAATAGTATAAGCATTACATTATAAATTCATTTATAATATCTCAACTCTTATCTTTGCTTTATACATATTGATTTACTTGTCTTCATACATAATATAAACTCCAAGAGACCAGTAATTATCTGCTTTATTCACTGATGTTGGTTATAGTTATTGATTTAGGCTAATCTGTGTTTTTCTCCATGTTTATATTAAGTGCTCCTGATATTCATTTGGGGAGTCACATCTCACCGACCCTCAAACCATCCTTTTCTAGTGAACAACTCCAATTCCTGACTCAAGGGTGGAGCATGTAAGTTAGAACTGGCACACATCTCATTAACTTGCCACAAGGACTATTTCTAGAGATGGATTCTGGCTGAAGTCGGGAGAATCAGAGCTTTTAGTCTCAATTTTGGCACTTGGTTGATATTAATTTCATTTCATCCAGCATCATTACTCTTCTGCTGGATTAACATTATGAAAATAGGACATAGAGAAGCATTCAGCCACTGTGTCAACACAGCTAAAGAGCTTCTTTAAAAATGGCAAAACAAAACAACAACAACAACAACAAAAAATGGCAAAACAAATAGGTAGAAAAATGATGTTTTACTACATTTATATATCCCATGCATTAAAAAGTATCCTAAAAATGCCAAAATTATTGAAGACTATGCAAAAAAGGAAAATAAAGTTATATACATGTATATGCACATATGTATAAATTTTAACTTCAAATTAAAATTTCTGCGTATGTATACAGATATAAAAATGGATCCAGAAAACAAAAACTTCTAATCCTAGCAGAAGTTGGGTAACATCTCCATTTTAGATGAATAAGTAAATAATATAACCCTTTCCTATTGTCTAAATGCATCTTTAGTCTTGGTAATTCATTTAGCCTTTGACCCTGGACAACTCTCCAGGCAACAGTTTATTCAATGGGAGAAAATGTAATATATATAAGAGCAGAGATTTTAGCCAAACTGTCTATTCTTATTCTGTAATAGTTCATAGAGTTGTGTGACATCCAATTATCTATTTGATCATCCTGTGCTTAGTTCCCTCCTAATTAAAATAGGAATAATTATATATGCTCATAATGCTGATGTATTATGGAAACATTTAGCCAGATTCTACAAATATTAATCATAATTATTATCCATAGAGAAATATTCAATCACAACCTCCATAAAGAAAGGATAAGAATACCAAAATAGTGTAGTATTTTATGCATCTTTCAAATTGATAGTTAAATTCACTATATAAAAACATACTAAAATTTATGATAAAACTATAGGTTCAGTTTGCAATAAAATTTTGAAGCTATTGTGGGTGTAACTGTAAATATATATTGAAGTATAAATTCACTCCCTAGGCATAGGATTATGGACAAGAGTAAATAAATAAGAATATTATGTAGTATTGTGGAATGCTTTGCTTTTCTTCTCAATTTTCTAGAGTTTTAGTAACTGCATGAGGAGTAAGATCACAGGCTCTGAAGCCCAAGATCTGGAACCAGGCTTATCATACTAGCTGATTCACTTGAGCCATTCCTTAAGCACAGAGTGGTTTAATTTTCTTACCCATAAAACAGGGATGCTAATAGTAGTTACCTTATAGTGTATGATGAGGGAGTCACTAAGTTCATACGTGAAAAGAATTCATAATAATGCTTTAATGGATATAATGGCATAAAAGTGTTCTTAACTAAAATAAATGAGTAAAACCCTTTATAGAAATAACTGGAAATTATAAAACATGCCTATTCTTTTTAAAGTGGTTTCTTCAAGCTAATTGCATATATTTTCTTGATAACATATCATGCCTTCACAAAGAATATATCTTTTTTTTCTTTACTAATATCAAGAACCACTTTTTTCTAGAAGAAAGAAGAAAAGCCTAAATTTGAGACAAAGCCACACTAATAAGAAATCTGGAAATGAGAATATAAAGCTGTGAATAAAGACACTTTACAATCACCATATGTCCACAGATGGACATGATACTTTTCAAGAGTATAGTGGCTTTTTTCTATATAAAATGTTCAGAGTTATTAGTATTAATAAATGTAACAAAGTATAAATCATTTTTAAAGCTCCAGTGTGCTATTTTATGTTGTTATGTAACCTTCTGACCCATTTAAAATGAATATGTAGGGAATCCATTTTAATAGCTTCTTCCTGTAGGCTTGAGGGATTCTATAGCCAGTACAAATCCTAAACCAAAAATATAGTTGGGTATTTCCACTCATTTAAAGTTTTCTATGCCAGAAAGTTTTGTGTTGAGTTGGCATCTCCTAGGAATACAAGTGAATAAACAACACAGAAAAGGGAAAGAAAAAAAGAAATATTTGTTCAACACTCTGCATGTTGTAACAACGTGCAACATCATTTATGATATGTTACCTCAGCCAAAAATGACATGATGTTATAAATCACTAATTTCTCAATTTTGGAAAGGAAGTTGGAAATATGGGATAAGGTCATGTTCAGTTCAGGTCATGAAAACCAAAAATGCACAGGTTGGAGTTTTTATAATGTTTTACCAAATCCCAGAAGAGGTTCAATATCATAGTTATTACTATTATTTTCCTCTTGGAAAAGAAAGGAAATGGAAAAATTCTTGCCCGATTTTTGAGGCATATAACATGACCTGGAAGAGTTTTACATTTTATTTAATACTTACAGAATCCTGGCTATCTTTTATTTCATAAGCTAATATTTCAGTAAATAAATATTAGCAACTTTTTAAACATTTCCTACTTCTGGTAATATATTTTTCTTTGCCTATATTAATCATCCTAAATTTCTGCATAGTGTATTTTATTTTAATCTTATAATTCTAAGCTAGTATTAGAATGTGTGTTTGTGTATTTTTTTTTAATTCATGCCACAATGTTTTCAATGTTGGGATAGTCTAAGGAACAGGACCTGAGGGAATCAAACAGCTGGTTTGAAACAGAAAGTCAGCTCTGCTAAAAGAATGAGAAATACCTGTGCTTTTAAAGGCTTTCTCCTGTCATTGTGTCAATGGGCTCTTTTTTATCCTCAATAAAACTATTTTTTTCACTTGATCTATATGGAAAGAATCACACAAAGAACCACAGGTTAAAGATGAGCTATCCAACAGAAGAAACATAAAACTTTGCTCTATGTGTTTTGGAGGGTGTTTAAATAACTGGAAAAGTCCCCTTGATTCTACAAAGTTCATTCAGTAGGCTAAGGATGGTGGTTGGCTCCCTGTTACAGCCCCTGTTAGAACTAATCTATCCCCTTTATGTTTTGTATTCCAGTAAACAGCAGCAAGCCTACTGAATGAGATTACTAGATCTTTATTTTAGGATTTGTTTTGTAAAACATATCCAAGATAAACTTTATCATATGGAATTCTTGCTACACTTTTCATCCATCTACTCCACAAACACCCATTGCCTATTTCCTTTATTTAAACCTTTTAAGCGTTAAAATAGGGCAATGAAGTTGACATCCTCTGCCTATAATAGAAATGACAGCCCAGTGAAAGAGATGAATAAATTTAAAGTGCAATAGAATGAAACAGGAGCCTTCATAAATATATACAAAGAGTGCAACAGGAGAAAGTGTGGCTTAGATGAAGGAGTCAGACAGATGGAGATTAATCTATCATCTTTATTTACGACAAAAGCTAGGTTGGAGGACATGGCTTGCTAACAGTGCATCGAAGAATTACACTTATTCACTCAGGTACAGACATAGCTAGAAAACCACAAACTTCCTCTATTGAACTTACCCTTATAAAATTTATGGCACGAAGAGACCCCTGACTCTAAAAGAGGAAAGAGCTAAGCTGAGCATGTCCAGGCTCCTTTTTCTTAAATCGCTAATCTTAACTCATTTCTCCCATAGAAAGAAATGCATAGCCGGTGGGGAAAGAGCTTGAAGTGTTTTTCTAGCGAAGATCTCCACATGGAAATGTGAAAAGCTGTAACATAAACAGCAGTTTACCAAGAAGCGTGACTCTGAGAATTGAGTGACTGTAAGGCAGACTCTTCCTGGGGACACTTGAGCCCTACTGCCCCCTCCCCTCCCACCCTAACCACCTCCTTTTCACAAATCCCCCTACTCTAAGAACAAAGCAAAAATCTTGGGAAGCCTGGATCCTGATACTTCACCCTTCCCAGATCACTCCCTATACAGCATGGAATGAAATAGTATATATAATCCTCATAATGTGCAATATTCTGGGATTTTTGGCACCTATTAAAAATATTATTGGCCACAACAGAGTTTAAGTCATAATAATTGAGAATCTGCTATGTAACTTGAACTTAAGAATGAAAGCATTGAACTGGAAAATAATTCTTCTCATATAGTTTGCTTTATGAAGGGAATGTTTTAGTTCACTCACACTCCCAAAGAAAGTGATTTAACAATATATTTAAACAAGTCAGTTAATGATATCATCTTTAGGCTTATAAGAGCTTATTTGAGCCTAATAAGTATTCTCTTTGTCTCCTTTTTTCCTTTTTAGAAATGCAACTTAGGGAATTTTGAGATAATTATAACTCATTTTAAAATAATAAACAAATGGAAAATTAATCCTTTCTTCTCTTAATTTAGTTAATGCCATGGATATCCTCTCTTCTAGTTTTAGAGTGCACTTAAATTAAACTTTGTTTATTATTTCTTAGGTTTTATATTCATAATGGTCTGTCTTCTCTCGTGAAATCTCAGAGAAGTCTTAGTCTGGCTATGGCAGAGGCCCAACACTAGAAAGAGGGAATTCTCTGTAGTATATGTATGTGTTTTTTTGTTTGAGAATAATAGCCATGGTTTTACTGGTTACCACCATTTCTATCATAGCATCTCTACTTTGGTGGAGTGACAAAAATCTTTATTTTGTGCCTTAAAAAATTTACCTGAGGGATTTAAACTAAGATCAAGATACTTTGTTGCTTTCTAACTCTTAATTTCCATAGACACAAAATTTAAACTTCATCTCCTGATAACACAATTCTAAATACAATATTATAGAATTTTAAACTTGTTATTATGTATTATGTACAAAGTTTGCACATCTTAAGTGTAAATAAGTGGTCAATTGAAAAACACAAACTTATTTATTTATAATATTTTTGACATTCTGATAATTGTTAGCCCAACATGAGAAACTGCCTCAAATAAACTTCATTAAAACAATAAAAATAAGCAAACTGTCATGCAGCTATTCTTCCTTCTGGCTTGTCAATATATTACTAAGTCAGGGGTTCACTAAGATTTTTGAATCTACCCATTAATATTTTTATCAAATTTTTGGAAATTTTGGCCAGCATTTTATCAAATATTTGTTATGCCATCCTTTATTTCACAAACTACAATGATATATATTATACACATTACATCTATTAGGCTGTTTGAGATGGTTTCATCACTTCCTGGTGCCCTGATCTTAGTTTTTTGGCTCTTTTCTGAATCTGTTTCATTCTGGATGGTTTCTATTGCATGTCAACAGATCCAGTGTTGAGAGTATAGTATTTCCTATAATAGCTTATTCAAGTATAATGGATGCCTGATAAATAAACCATCCTTAATGTCCTGGGAGTTTACACTGGAAAAATAATTTAATTTTAGTATTTGTATTTTTGTTTGTCAAAATAATTGTTGTCACATATACAGACATATTTGTTGAATGGCCCAAGGGTGTCATTTCAACAATTCAAAAGTACTCAGGGGTTGTTGAACCACTTATATGCCAGTAATTGTCCTATGTATTTTCAGATATAGTAATCAGTTGGTTTTCACAGGAAGTCTGGAAAATAAGTATATTATTCTCATGTAATAGAAAAAAAAGTTATCAGGGTTATGGCAAAGAGACTACCATTATACTGGTAGACTATGGGGCCAAGGGTAGACTCTTACTCACTGAGACTCCAAAGTCCGTGTTCTTTTTCCTATGTGTCATGACCTGGAGAGACTGCTCTTCTAAGAGAACAAGTGAAAACTTTTGGGAGATGGCAGGTAGGGTGTTGGATGTGAAAAGTTACACCAAATATTGAAAAATGAATTCATATTTAAGAAATAAGGGATACATATTTGCAGCATCAATTCTATAAATTAAAGCTTGACAAAAGGCATGAACTAAAATAAGATTAAAAAATACTGTGCTGGGACCCCTGTGTGGCTCAGTCAGTTAAATATCTGCCTTCAGCTCAGGTCATGATCTCAGGGTCCTAGGATGGAGCCCTGCATCTGATTCCCTGTAAGGTAGGGAGTCTGCTTCTCCCACTCTCTCCACACCTCCTCCACTTTGTGCACTCTCGAGCTCTCTCTTTCAAATAAATAAATAAATAAATAAATAAATAAATAAATAAATAAATAAAATCTTTTCAAAACTACTGTTTTAAAAATTCCAGATTACTGTGAAAATTTCATAAAGGAATACAAAGAGGTTTAATTTTACATTCCATGCTTCATATCAGTAGATGCTTTTATATCTGTACTTACATTAGTGACAAAGACTGAGCCAGGATTTTTAGGGAAAAAATCAGTTTATATTAGCTTGTCTTGCCTCTTTGAAGTACCAAGATAACTATTCAGATAATTGGGAACTAATCACTCAAAATACTTAGATGCTGTGTTGAGGTCATGGACATTTGTGTCATTAGGTAATAGGTTGGCATTTTCTATTAAGATTGCAACTGCTGAGATGAGAAATGTGGGCAAACATCTTTATGTTTCTAACTTTAGAAACAACAACTAATCGTGTAATTTTGAGTATACCTCTTAGAAATAAAATGAGTAATATTGTGGAACAAATCTATTACCAGCAGACATATTTCTGACAATAATTATTTGCAGACCTTAGGTCACTTATCTATTAAAAGAATATTTGTTTTCCTAATGACAAGCTTTATGTTCATAATACTTGTGGTAATTACTATAAACAAAAGCAGATTCTTTAACAGGAGTATAGGGAATACATTCAAATTAAAAGTTCTTAAACATTCATTACTTCACACTTAATTTTACACAGTTAACATATTTAGATCTTTTGGTATGCATTATTCAATAAAGATTTTATGACGTGTATCATATGAGTGGTAAAATATCAGAATTTTTTTTTTTTTTGCAGAATTCCATGTTCTTCCTCCTAATAGTGAATTGTTAAAAAAATCTCACAATTATTCTCTTACTTTCTCCAGGCTTTGTTTTCTTTTAATATTCTTCATTTGTTTCTTATTTGTCTTTTGACTTAGAATGTTAGGGGAAAAAAACCTGAAAAATGTAAGAAAATATTTTTCTCTTGGCTTCCTTTTGATTGAAATTTGAGACATATTTATTATTTAAAGTGATATTTTACTCTAACTTAAATGAATTGCTTGAATACAAGCTGTGAATGAAACCCTTAGTAGAATATCTTATTGGGACTTTATTAACTCCCCTATGTCAGATTTATAAAATAGTACAATTTTATTGTTATTTTTATAGTTTTAACAATTTTACGACTTCATATAAATAGAAAAGAGTACAACAAACAAGTATATATTATGTACTGTTTGTCTCTTTTTTTTTTCTGCTCCGTATAATACTTGTGAGATCTATCCATGTTATCGTATCAGTAATTAGTTGCTTAAAGCATTTGTATACAAATTTTGCTATAAATATATGCTCTGTCATTTTCTTTAGGTAACTACATATAAGTGGAATTTGTGGGTCATTTGTTAATTATATATTTACCTTTATTTGGAATTGCCGAACTCTTTTCCAGAGTGGTTGTAACATTTCCACTCCCAACAATAATGCAGGAGTCCAGCTGTTCCCCATCTTTGCCAAAACTTGGCATTGTCTTATTTAATTTATGCATGCTAGTGGATGTGTTTTTGTAGTTTTAATTTACAATTCTCTTATGATAATGTTACTGAGTTACTGAGTATATTTTATGTTTATTGGCCATTCATATGTCTTCTTTGGTAAAGTTTCTGTTCTAGAAATTCTGGAAAAAACCTTTCTAAATTTTTATATTAGGTTGTTTATCTTAGTATTGAATCATAGGGTTCTTTTTTCTTTCAGTTTAAGTGATATAATTGACATACAACATTATGTAAGTTTAAGGTATACAATGTGATGATTTGATTATATATATATATATATCAGCTCAATTGTGAAATGATGCCCACAATAAGGTTAGTTAATGCATCTATTATTTTTAAATTATACTTTCTAATGTGTTACAGAGAAATATATTCACTTTCCTCAGAATAGTACACTATTTTTGATTCCTAACATCAAGAAATATTGGATATAGAGAAAATGTGGAATTGTCGATTGAAAGGATAAAAAACTTGAAATAGTACCTAGTTCAGAGGAATTGCGCTGTTTCTAAGACTTGGCCTGATACATGCTATTGGGCTCCAACTGGCTTCTTCTGTGCTAACATTACCCTAGCTCCTTCACCTGCAGCCTAATCTGACCCAGTTGAGCCAGTCTTGTCAGTCACACATTCCTAACTACACTTGCGAAGTCCGAGTTGTGCACCTAAATTAAATTAAGCCATTTAGAAATCTTTCCTAGATTTTCCAAACTATGATAAAGAGTAAGAGAGTCTTTCTCTGGTGGTAGTAAACTTATATGAGTTTTGGAAGCTATCTGTGGCCATATTTCTTGTGGAGTGAAGAAATTGGAGTTCATAGGCCAAAAATGAAAAGAATGAGATAGAGGGACGTTCCATGGAAATGCTTCAGAACATTCTTGTTTTTCACAAACTTTCATAAAATATTCCAGTATCTTTCTGTTAGGTAGAGGCTAGACAAAAGCCGTGGAAGGAACAATCCAAGGTAGGGCCCCAAGTCCTTGAAGGAGAAAGATAGAGCCTGGGTACAAGGATGGTGATATAACTAACTAACTAACTAACTAACTAACTAACTAACTAACTAACTAAGCTACACATTATAAGCCAGGGAGCTTAACATTCTGACCCTGTGGCTTGCAAGACTTTGGACCTGACAAATCAAGAGCCACAGGTTCAGAACAATCGCTCTCTTCCCAGATTAACCCCTAGATTTACTATAAGGTATTTGCATTGCAGGAACAGCCCCCCCCCCCTCCCCCGCCTTATTGGGAAGGACTGCCTGGGTTGTTTCAGTGCAAACCTTACAGGGTCAAAAACTCGGCCTCTGAACTGTGGAATTTCCTAAATGGTTTGAAGCAGTCTGCATTAGAGATCACCCCACTTAGTCACAGCTCCTCCCAGCTCAGAGAGACCCCATAATATCCAATTCCAAAACAACGGAGGGGCTGGTTCTACCTCTGGGAAACTGCAGGCTCTCCAACCTTGAGTGTGTGCTTTCGCTTTAACAAACTGCTTTGTGCTTGCTACTTTACTAAAGACTTTGCTGCCTTTATTCTGAGCAGCAGATCCTCACTTAAATCTTCTCCTGGGGAATCCAAGGACCTGGACCTCCATTTACACAATGCAGCCATTCTCTCACCTCTAATATCTCCTATAGCTCTCGGCTTTACTCTCAGCTATATCAAATTTACTTTGACTTAAGTGTGTCCTGACAAATAAACAACGGTAATTCTCAATGTCAGGGACATTTATTCATTCTCTTCAGATAACTCATTCATTCCAATAAATATTTAAGTGCCTTGAAGAATAAGAATCAGACAGTGTTAATAATTATACATTTCCTGATGCCTAAAAATAATCTCAGGGCAGCTAACTCTCAAAAGTTATTAATCCTGGAACATATTCCACATCAGGCAAAACTACTATTATTAAACATTCAATGGGGTAGCAAAAGGCAAACACTTTTTTTTTTTTTCAGGAATTTCAAATTTAGATTAGTTGTGTCAGCGTCGTTTTGAAATTTGATAATTTGAAGATTATTATGCCTTCCTGTTATCTTCAGTTGCATATACCTATTGATTTATGTTTATAATTTTTACCAATTCCAAATACAAAAAAAAACCCACATTGAATTATTCTTTCTCATTTAATGAATTGAAGTGTGCACTTAAATGAATATGCATATGTATCATCTCATAAAATCTATCTATATTAAGAAACAAAGCAAACTGAGTAGCTTTATGTAAGTTAAAAAAATTTCAGTGACTAATTTGCCTTCTTCTCTCCTGGCTAAATTGTTTCCTGGAGAGGATATATTAGTTAATAATATGGTGTTGTTCAAAATAAGCCAAAATTACAGTTAAATCTACCTGTTTTTCCCAAATCATTACACTGCATTGAAAATTAACCAACACATGCTTAAAATAAATGAAAATTAACCAATACATGCTTTAAAAAAAAAAGATAGACACTGATTAAATACATGTAGGAAGGGACGCCTGGTTGCCTCAGTGGTTGAGTGTCTGCCTTCAGCCCAGGGCATGATCCTGGAGACCTAGGATCGAGTCCTGCATCAGCTCCTTGCATAGAGCCTGCTTCTCCCTCTGCCTGTGTCTCTGCCTCTCTCTGTGTGTCTCTTATGAATAAATAAAAAAATCTTTAAAAAAATACATGCAGGAAGTTATAAATTAAGGACAATACAGGTTGGTAGAATAAAGTTAAGCTCACTGTGCACAAAAACAGGACAATTGTTTCTATATTTTTTTTGCATTTTAGATCAGTCCATGCTATGTTTAGAAGTGACTTTTAATGCTTGGATTGACAATATTTTTTCTGGCTGTGTATTTCTGCCCTGAGTAGGACAAGGAAACAGGAACACATCACTCTCATCTCTTCAGACAATTCCCCTGAAGCTTTATTTATATTGGGATGGATTCAAAATTGCTCTCAAGATTTTAAGAATTGTCTTGTTCCAGTATAACTTATGGATCTAAATCCCCTTTTCTAATTTCCTTAGCTCTATTCCGGGGTCTGCTCTATAACCCATTCTTTTCCCTTGAGGACTTACTTAATATTGATAATACAGTTTTGTTTTATTTTCCTCTAAGTGATAAATAAGCCCTATTCATCTAGGGACACAGCAAGTGGGTGGTATTTATGTAAGTGTTGTCTTCTACTTTCATATTGTAAGAGGGGCTTGGTTTCCAGTTCCAGAAAGAGATAGAGACTGGTAAATCAATTTTCAAAGTACCAGAACAAACATAGGAGTGACAGAAAGAAGGCGGGGGGGGGGGGGGGATACAATGAATAGAGGAATACTAGGCTTTTTTATTTGTTTTAGTGTAATAGTTAAACCGTTTTAAGATTTCTTTTTCCATAAGCCACACTAGTTTACTATGGGTAGTAGATATTAGACCAATTGCAAATCCCATTTAGAATCCCAGAACAATAAGATACCTAGAAATAAACTTAACCAAAGAGGTGAAGAGCTCTTGTACTATGAAAACTATGAACACTGATGAAAGAAATTGAAGATGATACAAAGAAACGAAAAAAATATTCCATGCTCCTGGATTGGAACATCTATAATACAAAAAGACATCTACAGATTTAATATAACCTCTTCCAAAATATCAACAGCATTTTTCACAGAGCTAAAACAAATAATCCTAAAACTTGAATGAACCACAAAGGACCCCAAACAGCCAACGCAACCTTGAAAAAGAAAAGCAAAGCTGGAGGCATCACAATTCCAGATTTCGAGTTATGTTACAAAATGGATTAAAAAACTACATGTGAAACCTGAAACCATAAAAATCTTTGAAGATAGCACAGGCAATAATCCCTCTAACATCAGCTGTAGCAACATTTTTCTAGATACGTCCTTGAGGCAAGAAAAACAAAAACAAAAACTATCAGAACTACATCAAAATAAAAAGTTTCTGCACAGCAAAGGAAACACTCAACAAAACTAAAGGGCAACCTACTGGATGGGAGAAGGTATTTGCAAATAACATATCTGATAAAGGGTTAGTATCCTTACTATATAAAGAATTAATAGAACTCAATACCTAAAAAAGAAATTATACAATTTAAAAATGGGCTGAAGACAGGAACAGAATTTTCCCCAAAGAAGACACTCAGATGGCCAACAGAGCAAGAAACAATACTCAACATCACTCATCATCAAGGAAATGCAAATTAAAACTACAGTGAGATATCACCTCACACCCCAGAATGGCTAAAATCAAAACCACAAGAAATAAGTGTTAACAGGGGTGTGGAGAAAAGGGAACCCTCTTGAACCGTTGGTGGGGATGCAAACTGGTACAGCCACTGTGGAAAAGAATACAGAGGTTCCTCAAAAAGTTAAAAATGAAACAATCCATTTTAAAAATGCTACAATCCAGCAATTGCATTATTTTGTAATACTCTAAACAATTTGTGACTGTGTTTCTAGACCTGGCACCAGCCTGTTTTTGTTTTAAGAAGTATTCTTGAAGAGCTTTCCTAATTCTTACACTGCAAACATGCTTCAAAAAATGTGTCTTTTAGCATCTAATTGTTTTTCAGTGGGTGGTCCCTTAAAGTATTCCCCACACTCCATGGTTTAGGATTAAACCTGAGAATCCACATTTCTGCTATCACACCACTTGGTGATTTAGTTCAACTGGATCTTGGAAGAGCCTCTGAGAAATACTGCCGTTAAAATATAGGAATTTTATTTCAAAAGCCATTTAAAGGATCTTAAGTATTAATAACAATTTAAAATAGTATAGTATTATATTTTAGAATGATCACTTTTGTATCACTCTTCACTTTGTGAAGGGAAGAGGTGGATTAGAGGGAAACAAAAGAGTATAATATCAGAGAAAGAATTTAGGAAGATTTCGGTAAAGTAGTCACAGCATGGAGAGAGAGATTAAAGTAGATTAAAGACTATGAAGTATAAAGTATGAGCTTCGAGGACTAAGTTATGAGAGGTTGGTAAATGGAAGAATCCGATTTGAACACTTGTGGTTTGCTTATCTTGATGATGCTGATTACATTACTAAAATAGGGAAGGTAAAGTTTGATGAAATTCTTTGGGGGATACAGATAGATTAAGATGACTTTAGCTTTGGATGTTGTGAAATTGGTGTAAATCTATGGGTATATTTTAGGAGGCAGTTATTTACAGATTTTGAAGTCAAGATATGGACATGAGTTTACTTCATATATTTTGAAGATATCAGCATATAAATGGTATTTGAAACCATGGAAATGAAGCATATGATTCAAGGTAATTGTTAGGAAAGAGGATGAGACAAAGAATCATAGCGTAGACTAGTATTTAAATCGGCACCTAATTGGAACTAGTGAATATTATCATGCTACATATATATTTAATCACAAAAACACTTCTAAGACAATGTTTTGTATAAGATTTAATTTTCCCAGTTTTAGGCAATCTGGACACTAGTCTCTGAGTCTAGATAATGATTTACAGCAGCAATTATCAGCTACTAGTATTTATCACAATAACTCGAGGAGGTTGCCAAGACAGACATTCTTGGGCCTCATTCCTAAAGACTTGTAATCAGAAGATTTTTGGTATACTGACATATTTACAAATTACAGCTTTATATTTTTCCAAGGAATTTTATATGAAGTTAAAAATCAAAGGTTTAACTGATAATGATTTAATTTATGTATATATGTAATATATAACCATAAATTACACACACACCCATATATACACACTTTGTTATTTACTAACAAATAGTAAAGGTCATCTTCAAAGGTTGCTAATTATAACTAATTATGCCAAGAATTTACCTATTGCCTCTGAGATTCTTTTTAAATATTCTATCCCTATAGAATATGTAAAAATAAACTTCCCAGACATGTTTTCTTCTTTTCTGTTCCAATTTAATGTTTTTAATGTTTAATACTTTAGTTATTAGGTAAAATACTATATATGTTATATGACAGAGACAGAGAGAGCAGTCAGTGTTAACATATAGGGAGACTAGGGATGCCTGGGTGGCTCAGTGTTGAGCATCAGCCTTTGGCTCAGGTTGTGATCCTGGGTCCAAGGATCAAGTCCTAGATCAGGCTCCTTGTAGGGAGCCTGCTTCTCCCTCTGCCTATGTCTCTGCCTCTCTCTGTGTGTCTCTCATAAACAAATAAATAAAATATTTTAAAAAACATACAGGAAGACTCGATTAGCATTATTTTTGCATATGTTTCATATTATACATCAGTTATACTCAGGGGCATTTTTCAGTCAGAAATCCACTAGGTGGCATTACAAACTGTACTGTTTTAATAATTCATTGATTAAACACTTAATAAAATTGTGTAATAAAGCACCTGCTCATAATTTATTTTAAATAATCTGAGTTCTGTCTTATACCTTAATTTTGATATTAATAATATAAATTTTTGTTAAAATTAGTATTCATCAAAAGTTTTATTGAAAAATCTATAAAGTTGCTTAAGTATGTATATAATACTGGAGGACCTAGTTTGGGGACATTCTTACAGTGTTGTAGTCTTATTCACTTGAGACACCTTTAAATTCTCCTGGGCTTTATATTTCAAAATCCCACCTGTTCAACGGATATTGTCTGAAAAGGGAAATAAAAACAATGAAAATAGCTTAGAGAGCGAGACTCTGAGGACATTTATTAATGAAAGTTGGCATGGTTAACTTGAGGCTGATCCGATCCAAGGAAATAGTTTTATTCCCATTTCTACTTAAAACTGTCAGACATTCAGACTGTGTCTACTTGAAACCATAAGATTAAACTTTTGAATCACCTGAGGAGTAATTTTATTCTGATATCCAACTGAAGTAATTCCCCAACCCCAATAGGATTGATTTTTGGTTTAGGATTTCCACAGAGAGATTATTTGTGTAATACTCCCATAGTCTGGAGAATGAATGTGCAGTTTGTTATAAATAATTAGAAAAAGAGAATAAAATTTTGGGAAGAGACACTAGAAGTAAAGTGGAGAAAAAAGTGGAAATACATGTTGAAAAATATAGCCTTTTGAGAAATAATGGAGGCTGCAGAATAGCACTTCCATGACTTGTAATTGCATTTCTGTATATGTGAAGAAGGTGGAAATTGACATGAGGGAAGGCACACTGAGAGGGCCAAGTCAAGTGCCAGCTATGTTTGCTGGCAAGAAGTTAATGTAAAAAGAGCTGAATTGAAATCATCTAGTGTGTTGTGGAAGTGGTTTTAGAAATGCCACAGGGTATGCATGAAAATGTTTTAGTTAGTGATGCCAAACTATGTAAGTTATGAATGCTACCTAAATGTTTCATGTCTCATATGATCAGGAAATCTGCATTTATTGAGTAAGGAAAACAATATGAGGCTGGAATTAATCCTATACTTAAAGCAATTGCCTTTATACAGTAAAATTAATCAACTTATTCCTGGTTGAATATTATTCTCCCATATCTGAGTAAAGCATGGGAATCTAAAAGAAAGTATTATGATGTGTGGATGGCTGATAGATTAAGAAGGGGAAGGAGAAGAGTGGGGGAAGGAGAAGAGTGGGGGGAGGAGAAGAAGGAAAGGGTGGAAGGGGAGGAGGGGGAGGAATGGTATAAAATAAGAAATGTCATGCATATGTGTTCTTCAATGATGAGAAAAATCTATTTCAACTGAGACCAAAATGTAAATGTTACTTCTCTGGATAAAATATACAGAGAGAAGGAAGTACTAACTAGGGTCAAAACATAAAGAGCTAAAACAATGTAAAGATCATGAAACACTCATATGCAAGAAAAATACTGTATTATCAAGTGGACAGAGGGACAAAAATCATTCTCTCCCATACTAAAATGTGCAGTTTTGCAGAATGTCTTCATTAGGATACAAATGTGTGCATGTATAATAATTGCTGTAACTAAATTTCCAATCTAACTGCCATCATGGTCACCAAACATTCTCCCAGAACCCAGCAGAGACCCTATCTCAGTTAACTCTCACATTCGTTTCTGGGGCCAAAAAGTTTAGGGTAATTCTTAATTACTTGCTCCCACACCACACATCCAATCTGTCTGCAATGCTCAATTCTGTCTTCAAATTATATTTAGAATCCAACCATATCTTATCACCTTCGCTGCTACCAATATAGTTCCAGCACCCAATACCTGTCATGATGATTGCAACTATATCCTCCTAACAATACTCCCTTGCCACCCCCCAGTCTGCAAGAGAGTAGCTTGAGTGAATCTAATTATGTCTCTTCTGAAGCCTCCATTGCCTCCTTGTCTCAGTGTAAAAGCCAAAGTCACTAAAATGGTCTGAAATGATTCAATTTTCCCTCCTTCACACACACACACACACACACACACACACACACACACACACACAATCTCTTTGTTCTTGTCTCCTAATATTCTATGTCTTGATCTAATAAAATGGACAAACCTTTGGTAATATTTACCAGAAACTAACAAACAGAGCAGAAAGAAAGGAATTCATATCAGAATATAAAAATAGTAAGATTTTTTAAAGTACAAGACT
The DNA here is from genome assembly GCF_018345385.1 of Vulpes lagopus. Lineage (NCBI taxonomy): Eukaryota > Metazoa > Chordata > Mammalia > Carnivora > Canidae > Vulpes > Vulpes lagopus. The sequence continues at coordinate 38,251,277 of NC_054846.1, forward strand.
TCTTGTGTCTAGTCTGGCATATAAGGAACTTGGAAGTCATCAATCCATACTAACAACAAATAAAAAGCTGAATAAACTGGGAAATCAGTAATTTTTCTTAGATCCACTAAGAAAGAGAAGCGAGGCCACAGGGCAAACCACTGCCCCTCAAATTAGAAAGACAGACAAATAGATACAAAAAAATCACAATTCATTGGAACAGAAACCCACAAGCAGTAATCTCCCTGGGAAGTAGTACCTGAATAGGAAAACCCAAACTGTAATTGATTAATCGCTGAAGTCTCAGCAATTAATCAATTTTATAAGAGTTAATAGGTGGGGGTCCCCATACTTTGCTAAGTTTTATCTCATGTAGCTCTACCAGGTTCTCAGTAAAATTCAGGAAAAAAATCCCTTCAGGCTTCTGGCAGGGGGAGAGAAAAAGAGCCATTTTAGAACAGTCTGAACATTCTATTCTTCTTAATAAGGCTTTCCCTTAAGAAAAAGTATTTTTTACCTAAGCATAATCTATTGGGGATATATCAGTGCCTAACTGACCTCAAGAAAAGGAAATACCCTATTCCAGCCCCTCTAGTCATCATGTCCTACTGGGTAAGGGGAAAAAATTAGAGGTAGCTGTGAACTTCACAGCCCACAAGCATAGGTTCACTAAAAGACTGAAATTCAGTCATAGGTCTATAGAACACACACCTTACCAACACCTTAATGCCATATCACTGAAGGTCTTTTTATAAGTTTCTTTTACTCGGTATATTGCATCTGACTTTCAACAGAAAACATTTATAAGACAAATGAAAGGAAAAGAAAAATACTGTTGGAAGAGATAGAGCAAGCATCAGAACTGAACTCAGATATGTCAGAAATGCAGAAATAATCAGTGAATTTAAAACTGTGATTAATATGCTAAGGACTCTAAAGAAAAGATAGACAACATACAAGAACAGATAGGTGATATAAGCAGAGATATGGATTTTCTCTATGTCCACAAATTTAGCAATCAAGATGAAAGGACCCAGAAAGATGTAACTTACTAAAACTCATCCAAGATGAAACAGTATATCTGAATAAGCCTACATCTATTAAATATAGTGAATCAGAAATTAAAATTTCACTAAAGATAGTGAATCAGCAATTAAAACGGAAAGCAGCTGGCCCAGAAATGTTCCCTGGTGAACTGCATTAAATATTTAAGGATGAAACTATATCAGGTATCTATAATACCTTCTAGAAGACAGAAGCTTATTTTACTTTATTTTTTTTTTAGAAGACAGAAGCTTAGGTAACACTTCTCAACTCATTCTATGAGACCAAAATCACCTTAATAACAAGATATAAAGACATTATAAGAAAAAAAATCTATGAACCAAGATCATTCATGAATATAAATGCCAAAGTCCTTAACAAAATATTAACAAACTGAATATAGTAATGCACAGTAAATTATGCATCTTGATCAAGTAGGATTCCCAAATATGCAAGGCTGGTTCAAAACTCAAAATTCATGTAATTCATTACATCAATAGACTATGGACCACATGATCCAGCAATTTCATGCCTTGGTGTTTTCCCAAATGAAATGAAATTATGTCCACACAAAAATCTACATACAATGTTTGCAGCAGCTTTATTCACAATGACCAAAACTTGGAAGCAACCAAGATGTCCCTCAATAGGTGAATGGATAATAAATTGAAGTACATCCAAACAACGGAATTTTATTCAGTTCTAAAAAGAAATGAGCTATGAAGCCATGAAAAGACAGGGGGAAACCTTCAATTCATATTACTAATTAAAGTAGATAATCTGAAAAGGCTACATCCTGTATGATTTCAAATATATGACATTCTGGAAATAATAAAACTATGCAGATAGTAAAAAGATCAGAGAAAGGGGGCAATGAACAGCAGGATAACAAAGTATTTGTAGGATAGTGAAACAATTCTTTTTGAATAGCCTATGAATTCTCTATAAATCAATAATGCTGAATACTTGCCAATATAAAATTTTGAAAACACATTGAATGTACAACATCTAGAATGAAGCTTAATGTAAATTATGGACTTTAGTTGATAATGACATGTTAATATTGATTCATCAATTATAGCAAAGGTACCACTAGTGTAGGATATTGATAGAGGGGGGGATCTTGTTTATAGGGAGCAGGGAATATATGAGAATTCTCCGTATATTCTTCATATATTCCAATTCTCCGGTTTCTGCCAAACTTTGATATGAATCTAAAAGTGCTCTAAAAGATACATTTTATTTAAAAGGGGAAAAAGAATTGACATAACAAAAAGCATTCTATATGACTTTCAAAAAGATACTGAACAGTAAATATCCATAACCATTTTAAAAAGCTATTTGGTAATTTAAAATCCTATCCCCCAGAAACACACACACACACAGCCCTGCCCCAAAAGTTATTTCCACAAGCATTAAGGAACAGAAAATTAGAATCATGTACAAACACTTACAGAGACCAGAACAATAAGGATCATTTCCCAACTAATTTGTGAGATTAGGATCACTATGACAAAAGCTGGTAGTAATAATGCAAGAAAAATAAACTTCAATGTAATCACATGTGTAACTATATATGTGAAAATCCTAAATAAAATATTAACAAATTAAGTCCAGATAAGTATTAAATAAGGTAACCCATCATGTTCTTTTTTACTTTATCCCAGAGACTCTAGGAGTAAAGTGTTGATCTAATTGTAAAAGTGATTAATAAAATTCACCATATTAACAGGAAAACAACTACATGATAGTGTCAATCAATGAAAAAACACATATTTGATATGCTCACCATCAATTTATGCTTTTAAAAAATCAAACCAGAAATTGTGAGGAATTCGCTTAAGATTTTTAAGGGCATTTAAATCTCTAGTCCTCTCATTAATACCTGCTAACTTGAACAAGTCATCAAATCTCTTCTCAGTGGTTTTGTAATACATTGCACTTTACAAGGCAGTTTAAATATACACTATGTCACTTAACCTAGTCCTTATAATAGCATAATGGTTTATATAAAAAGAAGCCTTTTTATTACTGTAAACACTGACAGTAAGGCTGGGACACAGAGACATTGCAGTGAATGTGCACTATTGAGGTTGAAATGTGACAAAGCCTTGTTTAGAATTTATATGTCATGACCCTTAGTTAAGAGCCCTTTTGAGAACCTCTCACATCTCTTCAGAATTACAAGCATGGATTTTTATAAGTATCTAAAAGCCATCTCTCTATATATGAGTTAATGTAAAAAGAAGCTAAATTTTGTCGTTTGCATTGAGCCCAACTCCCCTCATGCTTGGAGGAAGAGAACAAAAGGAGGAAATATCCCTGATTCCTTGCCCATATATCGTCATTGCCTGTAGCATTGAATCTTTTAGGTGGTGACTGTGTGAGGAAGGTTTGGGAAAGATAAAATCATGGAAATTTATACTGACATAATCGAGGTCACTGATCCACACTCTCCATCTCCTTTAGGCAAGGGATGCAAATATCAGCGTGGTACAAAATATGTAGAATTTGACAGCTTCCTGGAAAAATGAAATGCCATAGTCATATTTAAGCCCAGGAAACTCAGAAAACTAATGAGAATTTATTCTCCTTTGGACTTTAATATGAATTTTAATTATATGGACTTGAGATTAAGTTAGAATTTTTAGATGATTATATATGATAGGCTAATTGTGAAGATATTCCATTTTTTCTGAAAGAAAAACCTTTTATATGTTATGTGTTAGTCAATAGCTTTAAAAAATATCTGAACAATCTGTGGAAATTGATATTTAGAAAAGTAATTCTCAGTTTGCGCCCCAGAGTTTTAGTGATATTGATGCATAAGGATTTTTCATATCTTTACACACACATTCTCACATGCACATTTGCACGCACACCTGAATGTAATCAATCTACCAGTGTTCAATCCTTCTCTAACACAATTAGCCACGACCTGAAACAATTACTAAGGAAAAATATACAGAGATATAAAATCTGTTTCCTTATCCAACATTTTACTTAAACCAAAAGATGATTTGTTTACATATATTAAATACACAAAATAAATCTTTAGTATTTTCTGATTCTTTATAATTAATAATTTTAATAGTTTATAACAGACTTTTTCCTCTGAAACAATACTTTGAAACACAAAAATATAATTTTGTGAACGTTCAGATAAAATTCCATGATCATTTGGATTACCTGTGACCCGACAGTTTCTTTTCTTGACTCAAAACATTTTACACCTATTTCATTAAATCAAGCAAAAATTCTCATTTTCATTTACCTGCTAAAATCATAATATGACTAACATTTTCTGCTTCAAATCTATATAGGAGAAATAGCTGTATGCCATTACGTTTTATTGCTTAATGTTAAAAATAAATTATTATGAAAGAGCTACAAAACATTGTATTTTATGAAGTATTTGAACATAGATCTATTACATATAATGTATATTTTATTTTAGAGCTTTTCAATACAAATTTTATGATCAAATTGTATGCATATCTAAAAATTGAAATGTATAATATGAAAAAATAAAATATATCTGGGAAAAGAATATAAACCTAAATATATACTAAAACTAAATTCAGGGAACTGGATGTGAAGGATATTCTGGAATAAAATATCTCAATCATATATTTGGGTTTTTTTTTAACAGACTATGTAATCTTTGTTATTTATGTATAATCTGTTCCCCACTTTGCCAGTAAGCTTTTACATTATTTTCAATTGTCACTGATACAGTCCTGATACTGAGACTTCTATCCTTTCCTGAGGGTTATATTTTGTCATTCATTGACAAAAATGTTTCAATCTTTCATAGTATGAATGAGTACAGAAGCAACTTTGAGGACTTTTATTTCCAGGCACAGTAGTAAATACTTTCTATGGGCCAACTAATGTAATTTTCATAATAACCATATAAGGGGATTATTTTTGTTATTTCTTCTAGAGTAGGAAACTAAGTTCTACAAGGACTTGGAGTACTGGCTAAAGGTTAAACATTTTTAAATGAATGACAAAATGCTGCCAAAATTTCACCCTTTTAATATATAATACATAATTTTTAGAAGTCTAATTAAGAATGATTATCAAAAATAGTAGTTCTAGCTGATGACAGACTCCAATTAGTGAAAATAGTATTTCTTATTTCCTGCTGCTAAAGTAGAGATTATGAAAGAGGGAGAATATTAGATTAAATGTTGAATTATCTGTAGGGAAAATAATAGGGAGAATTATATAGAAAGCATCACTGTCTTTCTCCATAGCTGGTTACTTGCTCTAAAGTCACAAAGATAAGAGATCACAGAGGCATTGCACGTAATTTTTTTTTACAGTTTTTCATAATGTTTCAGTGAAAGGAGAGTTGTGTTTACAAATTAATTTCTGTCTTTTTCATTTGCTCCAATTTGGCAGCTGGATCTATACAGTTTAGAGAATGTAAAATCATGTGGATGTGATGCCAGATTTGCCAAAATTTGAAACCACCCAAGAGATGAAAACATGTGAGGAAAAACTGTTAAGTCAAAACAAAATGACAGAAGTGGAGTAGAAGGGTGCAATTTAGCAGAACTATAGGTTTAGCCAATTATACAGGTGGGCATTAGGGAGAACAACATCAACTGGCCTTGTAATTTTCTTTAATAACTCTATTTAATTCTTTAAAATATTGTGATAAAATTATGGTATATGTATGGGGAGGGAAATACATTTCTGAGCTAAATGCACTCAATGGACTCCTAGAAAATTCTGTGCTTTAATGGTTCTTTGTGAATTGATAAAGCTAATTTCCTTTGAACTAGAAAGCCAGATAACATATTGTTAAGTATCATATGGGAAGTGATGGAAATTGAAGCTTTTGAAAGAAATCTAATAGAGATTTTGCCAAAATTTCTTTTCTAGGGCCTCCTACATAAAAATGCAGACTATCAATAGTTCTTACTAAAGATATATATTCTGGCCCCTACCCTAGATTCACTGAGTCAGGTGAAACTTAAAATATTTAAGCTCTGTAGATTATTCTTATGTACATTAAAATGAAAACTACTGACCCCTACTTTAACACATGTGTTTTTACCTTTTTGACTACACTTTCCTATTCAGAATTGAGTCCCAAAAGACAAAATGTACCAGAAACCCTAACTCACATATTAATTCTTTCAATTAACATTCTATCTTCCATTAAATGAACATCCATTCAGTGCTTACTGTATACTGATCAAGAATCTGTATTTAGTACTGCTGATAAAATGACGGCAAGAATACAGTATTTATTTTTAGTTAAGACAAAAACTAATAAAAGATGCAGGCTTGCAATTCATTAGATATAATGTGTGATACATCTTTCTTATTTTAGACTCATATTTTAACTAACATGCATTCTTTATACAACAATATTTAGATAAAGATCATTGGCCTTTAGTTAACCTATAACTTTATAAGGTAGTATACCGTATTTTAGATTTTATTTATTGCTATAAGACATCCTTGCAATCAAAGAGTTTAAAAACATATTAAAGTGAACAAAATGTTTTTTAAAGAAATTCAATACATCTGTCTTCATGTGTGTCTCTCTTTGTATGTACTTTATTACTTTAATTGAACAGTGTACTCCGACATCTAAAATACATCTGCAAATTTTTCATCCAAAACTTTACCTAAACACAGAGAAGTTCTTTAAATAATAAGTCCTTTATTTGTTCACATTTATGGAAACCTAGACAGATGTTTCTTCCTGATTTTCAGATGAAAATCAAAGAAGATAAGCACAATAATTATGTTTTGACCTATTGGAAAGTGAGTATCTTATAATGAAAGGATAAGTTACTCATGGTAACAGATTCATTTTCTTTCCTTGGCTGGTCTACTCATTGATTTCAAAGATCCAAATTCTCAAAAATTATATTTATATATTAATTCCTTGCTCAAACATTTATTGAAAAACTAGCATGTACTCCTGTAGCTGTTATGAATACTCTCATGCAATTTATATTCTTGTAGTAGACAAGAGTCAGTAGTAGAGACAAGAAACAGATTAACAGCAAATGTATCATATGATATACTGAAAACTAGTGCTGAGTTACTGACAAAAAATGAAGTCAGATCAAAGGGTAGAAAATGATAAATTTGGAGCAGGTTCTCATTTTATTAATGGATTGTATTAATAGATAATTAAACATTCTTTCTTTGGTTCTTAATTTCAGCTATTCTAAACATTGCACAATGGTATCTCTGTGGTTTTCTTTTAAGATTTTATTTATTTATTCATGAGAGACACACAGAGAGAGAGACAGACAGAGACACAGGCAGAGGGAGAAGCAGGCTCCATGCAGGGATCTGGACGTGGGACTCGATCCCAGGTCTCCAGGATCAGGCTCTGAGCTGAAGACAGCACTAAACCGCTGAGCCACCCAGGCTGCCTAGTTGTCTCCTTTCAGTACTGAATGGTACCCACTGTATACACAGACCCATCCAGCTATTCGATTGATGGACACTTAATTTAATAGATTAAATAGGTCATGTAAAAACCCATGCTATTACCTGGGGGAATATTATTTCCAGGCAAATGAGACAGTGTGTGCAAAAATCTTGGTTACCAAATGTACTGGTATGTTTGAGTAATGGTAAAAAAGTCACTGGGGTTGAAATATACCAACAGAGTGATGGAAACTGAAGTCAGAGATTGCCTAAGGCCAAATTATGTCTTTGTAGGCAAATAGTCAGCAATTTAATTTTTATTCCAAGGTGATCAAAGTCTGTTAGGCAATTAAATGTAGGTATTTCAGAATTATTTGCTGCAGAATTTTATACTAAATGCTAATAGAGTAGGCTGACTGATACAGAGACTGTATTTATTTTGTTCATTCATATGAACAGCTCAAGATGTTTCTAGGTGTTTATAGTAACTGGTAACATGAGGGTAGCTGCTCTACAGCCACTCAGAGGCTCAGACTTATGAAGAAAATGCCATCTTCAAAATACACCTTCCCAAGTTGCTAGAGTATTTCCATCAAGTTGGCAATAGAATACAGACCTTGGAGGATCTCATACGGAGGTCTTTTTCATGAGCCAAGCCTGGATTGCGCAGGCAACACTGCTTTCACAATTCAGTAGCCTGAACTTATTCCCATGGCCATCCCTAACTACGTTGATGAGGAACACAGTCTGGCCATGTGTGGTAGTGGAGGAAAAAAAAAAACACATAAAAATATAAAAGTTCCTGCCACATCAGTATTTCTCATTTTATAACCTCTTATTGTGGACACTATTTGTTTGAAAATCAAGCACTACTTTGTAGAATATCAAAACTGTCCTAACCTGGATGAAGTATAACGGTAGGCAGTAAAATGCACTCATTTCATTTTTTTAAATATTTTATTTATTTATTTATTCATGAGAGAAGGAGAGAGAGACAAAGCAGAGACACAGGCAGAGGGAGAAGCAAGCTCCATGCAAGGATCCCCATGTGGGAATCGATCCCACGGCTCCGGGATCATGCCCTGAGCAAAAGACAGACGCTCAACCACTGAGCCACCCAGGTGTCCCAAAATGGACTCGTTTTTAAGTGCACAGTATGGAGAGTTTTGAGAAATAAGTGTATGTACACCCATGTAGCCACCATTTCTTTTATCCCAAAAATCTTCCTAGTGGTGTTTTGCAGCCACTTGTCTCTATCCCCAACTGCAGATAATCATCCGGTTTCTGTACTACAACTTATTTTAGTTAATTTTAGAATTTCACATAAATGTCATCATGCAATATGTACTCTTTTGCATCTGGCTTCTTTCAGTATATTTTTTTAGATCATCCAAGTTGCTGCATGTTTCACTAAGTGTTCCCCTTTCAGTACTGAATGGTTCCCACTGTATACACAGACCTATCCAGCTATTCTATTGATAGACACCTTATTTTAACGTGTTTTGTTTTTGTTTTTGTTTTTACTATTATGAATTGTGCTACTATAAAACTTCAGGTGTAAGATTTTGTATGGATACATATTTTTACTTTTAAGGGTAAATATCTAGGGCAGCCCAGGTGGCTCAGCGGTTTAGCGCCGCCTTCAGCTCAGGGTGTGACCCTGGAGACCAGGGATCCAGTCCCACTTCAGGCTCCTTGAGAGGAGCCTGCTTCTCCCTCTGCCTGTGTCTCTACCTCTCTCTCTCTGTTTTTCATGAATAAATAAGTAAAATCTTATTTTAAAAAAGGGTAAACATCTAAGGGTGAAAAAGCTGGGTAACATTACTCCTTCCAACATTCGGTACTGACACATTTTTTTTTTGTTTGGTTCTTAATTTTAGCTATTCTAAACATTGTGCAATGGTATCTCTGTGGTTTAAAATTGTATATCCTTGATGGCTAAATACATTTTATTAAAGTTCCTCATAATTCCATCAATTATCTAGGTTTCCATATTAGATCTTATTTTCTAATACAACTATTCAATGTTATAAATTTCTCTCTGAGCACTGCTTTAATATAATATGTAAATTATGATATATTATTATGTATTATTTTCCTTTTGTTCAAATATTTTATTGCTTATATCATATTTTGGATTACGACTTACATTTAACTTTGTACATATAAATAAATGAAGTGATTATCTCAATAGATAGGTAGATTAATTGATACTGATTAATCTATCATTTAGTTCTGTTTTTTTCTATTTTATTTTTTAAAAAAGGCTGCATATGCCTATTCTATTGATGTTATGACCTACCAATGATTAACACACTCTTTATGACAAGATGGAATAGTGAAGAAAAAGAAAGCCATGGGCATGGAGTAATATGTCCAAGTTCACAGGTTTCACTTTTTACATTCTATCATTCAAGAAAAGCAAATTTCTGATACTGTAAAAAAAAAAAAACCTGCAAAAATAATGTTATTTCCTTCTTCTTCATGCTATCTCCTATTGGCAAGTCTGTGAGGGATTTCTGCTCTATGGATCCCTAAGGGACTCAAGCTAATAATGTAGCAGTAGCCATCTCACACCACTAGAGGAAAAGGAGAGTTCTGGAGGATGGATCTTAACTATGTCTACAATGGTGAATACTGATACACTTTAACAAAAAGTACTAGTGATTGTCACATTTATGCAATAATTGCCTCTTACTAGCAACTCTAGCAATAGCAACTTGATTTTTATTTTACTTTTTGCCAATATTAGAAAATCTCTCCAAGAATGGTTTTCTAAATACATGACATACATGAAACTCCTCTGTGGCTTGATCACATATTCCAAGAGCCGGGAATATATTTAATTATTTATATTCCTATTATCAGCTTCATATTCTGAGATTATGTAATTATGCTTCATCTTTTTCTATTTTGTAACTTTTAGGAGACATCTCGTAGAAAAGATAATCCATAAGTGTTTATCAGTTGTGAAGTGGTTGCATTTTTTACAAACATATCAAGAATAAAATCTTCTATAATTTGTTAAGTTTCTTCCCTGGCAAGGAGGAAGGATTAGAAAATTATAAATTATACACAGTACAACTAAATTTCTATTAACAACACTGGCAGTAAAAAATTGAGATTTCCCCCTTTACAAATAATCACTTTCTAATCTCAGAAATACAGCCAGATTATGGGGACGCATGAATGGCTCGGTGATTCAGTGTCTGCCTTTTGCTTGGGTGTCATTCTGGGATCAAGTCGCACATGGGGCTCCCTGCAGGGAGCCTGCTTCTCCCTCTGCCTATGTCTCTGCTTCTCTCTCTCTCTTCCCCTCATGAATAAATAAATAAAATCTTTAAAAAGATAAAAACTTGTTAAGTCAAACCATCATATGCTGGGGACTGTCTGTACAGTTTGAGAGAGAGAAAGAGAGAGAGTGTACACTTGCATGTGCACATGAATGGGATGGATTAAAGAGAGAGGGAGAGGAGAGAGAGAATCTCAATCAGAATTTCTGCTGAGCATGGAACCCAACTCAGGGCTCAATTCCATGACCATGAGATCATGACTTCAGCTGAAATCAAGAGTTGAACATTTAACCCACTGAGCCACCCATTCACCCCTCCCTCTTATTATTCTTTGAAAAACAGTCTTCCATATGAATAGTATATTAAAAAGAAAAATTTATTCCTTGATATTGTGTTTATTGTGTGTATTCCTTTATATTGTTATATGTATATACACACACACACACACACACACACCAGTTTATTATATATACAGACACACACACACACACACACCAGTTTATTATATATACAGACACACACACACACACACACACCAATTTGTTCACAATAAAAATAATTGTGTTGTTTTGGTGCTATACTAAATATGCAGAACTCATAATATTTTTATATAACATACAATAATTCCATTAGTAATTTATTATTAGAGAGTAGTTTCATTCTGTGGGTTTGGGCATGTTCGAGAGATGATCACAATACTAGTATATCAATCTAATCCTTTGCAGGAATTTTCTAGATGACTTCATCTGCTGTTTTTAATAGTTAAAATGTTAATTATCACTTAGTGGTATAAAACTAAAGAAAGCATCTATGAAGCAGCTCAAATAAAAGTCGTTTTAGGAATGTCAGAAGAAAGTCATTATTTCTCTGTTCACCAACTAATTGCTGGTTAGCTTAAGAAGAGCTGGATGAGTGTGGTGGTACCTAGGCAACCAGCTTTGCTAGTATTAGCATCTGACCTCTAGAGAAAACACAGCAGATCCCTGACATGAGCAAATATTAGCAATGATATTACAAAGCCTACTTCAGGATAGTTAAATTTTGTTTGTAGACATTGTGGCATAGATACATTACATCTGCATTTCAAATGAGCTCATTCTTCATTGTATAATTTAATTGGAGCTGAAAAATTTCTAGTTAATTACAATTAATACTGTTCCACCTATTTTTTTAATTGCATAATAACATCTATTCATTTGAGGAATGCTATTTGGTGGGATAGCACCAACAAATGTACTTTGTATGTCCAAAGGTAAATAAAACTTAGATTACAACTATAAAATATTGGCTTTGAGTTATGAATTGCATCTCCTCAAAGAAGTACTAATTTATTCAAAATTGAACATGTTTTAATTAATTATACACTAGTCTATACAACTATTCAAAAAACATATACTAAGTATCCATTACGTACCTAGTTAAAATTGGTAGTTATGAAAATAAATTAACAAATCAATATGTTCTATCAAAGTAATATACCTTATCAAAGAAATGCAGGCATAAATATAAAGGTAACATGACATTATAGACTATAATCTGGTGCAAAATAGTATAATGGGTTATTTCCTACAGAGGAAAAGTGGTATCACCCAAGGCTTCACAGCCAGGGGTTAGTAAAAATCAAATCTTTAAAGATGAATAGCTGTTTTCTAAGATATTGTTTTCAAATGTTTTTGAACATGAACTTGAGTAATAAATACAGCATACATTGCAAGCAGAATACATACAGAGATACACACATACGTACACATGTACATGCACAATGTACATGAAATGAAAGTTCCATGAATTAATACTATTCTTACTGCACTTTGATGCACTCACTGTCCATTCTGTACTCTTCGATTTTTAACCCTAATTTATTTCCACAGATCCACTAATGGGTCATGATCTCTAATCTACTATCTTAGTATCAAAACACTGCCCTAAAAGTAATCATCTTGGTAATTTGTAGTAGCAGAGGGATTCTAAGTATTGGAATTATAGGAGCAAGAAAGCAAATTTTATGTATCAGTGGAAAGGTGAATGAAGTGAGAAATACAGCCAGAAAGGGAGGCATAGTGTATTTGTGTGTGCTTGTGTGTGTGTGTGTTTTCCCTTATCTCTCCTTTCTTTATGACTTCTTGATAGCTTCTTTTAAATCAGTAACTTTGGTAAGTCTCACTTTAGCCTAAGCAGAGGAACTATAAACCCAGTTGAGTGAGGCAGAAAAAGGATAATCATTTAAAGTTATATACACAACTGAATATTACTGAAGGAATAAGAGGTATATACATTTAGGTTAGCCTTTTTAAGTTCTGGATCTTATCACTTCAGTATGGGTTTAGGAAATAGTTGTGGTAGGCATGATATTTAAAAAATCAATTCCCAAATAATCTGAGGGAATCACTTTAAGATTGGTAATAGTCAATGAGAAGTTTTTAATTAAATAAACAAATTGCAACTACTAATAAATCTTTCCAGAACTGTGCCTTGGGAACATTAATTTCAGGTTATAGTTACAAAACAAATTCTCTAGAATTTATCCTTATGTCACTATCATCAAGATATCAGGAAATGATGAAATAATCTCTAAGCACTTAGTCTCAAGAGATTCTAAAATGCTTTCTCTAGTTCTGTGTTTAAATTTTCAGAAATGCTTTTTTTTCAATCATTGGGCACCTAGAAAAGATAGAAGTCTTGATTCTGTCAAATTTAATCTACATATGTAAAGAACCTGTCTATATTTTGGAGAAAGATATAAACACCAGGACATAATACATTTTATTATTAAATATTAAATGAAGGAAATAAGAAGTTTTTATTACATGAATTTGGTTGCTTCACAAAATAAAAGACGTCAACTTTGGCCCTGCTCACTTTCTTTCCTTTTTTCCCTCTTTATAATATGACAAGAACCACAGAAATAAGGCTTTACCTTGTCGAAGTTCAAGTTTCTTGAAAGTACAGAACGTATCTAGCAGAAATACTTTAAATATACATCACCGTCCTAATACATTTTGGAAGGAGATATTTGGTCCCTTGAAATTTCATTTCAAGGAAAATGCCCTAGAGCTGTGCAGAGCAGAGAAGCCACATGTGAGAGATAATATGAATTGACTGAAGTTACAAATCTTGCTATACCAGCCCAGGCTTCTCTGCCCATCACTGCACATGAGGCTTTATGGGAAAGGAACAAGCGTCGAATGTACAATATTATTTGCTCTCAGCCACCTGGTGTGATAACTCATCCTGACCGCACCATAGCCATTAGGCCTACTGAGAAGGCATTTACTTAGTTTTGAGCATTCAGTGTAACGCTGGGGACCAATATGATTTAATATATAGTCCCTCATCAGTCAATAATGTCCACCATGAGAGTTATCCCATTCCTCTTACTCCATGCCAAAACTGATAACATTATCTATACCTTGATTGATTATCTACAGACACATAGTGCTATAAGCTTCCTCTCTAGTGAGTTAAATTGACACCTTCTTTCTTTCAGATTTTCCCATTGTGTCCTTTGAAACTCCAATCATTCTATGATTGATAAAGTCTCTACCTCCTGTCCTTAACTGCCAATAGGTTCTCCTTTGAGAGTATCCATTTCCTACAGTTTACCCATTATCTTACTTTTAACCCTGAGGCTGCTTCCAGAAAATGGCTTTTCCTTTAATAAAACTCCTGTCTTTTTGAGGCTTATTGCACTGATTTTTACTACTTTCTATTCCTCTGTATTTCCTCCAACTATTTATTCCATTGATTTATTTTCTCTCTAATCGGTATTGTTTTCTATCAAAACGTACCTTTCTTAAAGTTCAAACTCTATCAATTCTTTCAGATCTTTTAGGTAGCACATCCCACTCTCTTTTTCCTACCCAATCCTGGAACAAAATACAACTCTGTAGAAGTTGTAGAAGTATAAATTCTGGTTATGTGCTGCAACTAAAGCTTGTGATCACTGCTAGAAGGAAAAAAAAATCCTACAGCAAAGCAGTGTTTTTACCATAATAAATTAAGTCTTTGATATTACCTGTGAATCCTACAACAGCTTACTCTTCTGTAGAGTCAGGAATTCTTTGCAATGACTTCCCTTTAAGCTTTTAATATCTACTCAAATTCATTGTCAAAAGGAAACATTACCTTTAAACAGAGATGTTTTGTTGAGAAATGGCGCAGTTTTCCTTTTCTTAAGGGAATCTTAATGCTTTAACTTGATTGGGTGTGCTAATGACAGTCCTGTTTGTGTCTTAAGTGGTGATAGTAGCTTCTCATTTAGAAATAAAATATTTTATACACTATTGGAGAATAACTTTAAAAATGCCACAAGAATAAACTTTGGTGTAAGCAGCTTCCTTTTAGCTCTTACTATCAAGAACAAAAGATGAAAAAATTATCCTATAATTGTTAAGAAATAATAACTACAATTAAAATGCATTGAATTCAGGGTATGACAAGAATTCTGAGTTTGGTAACAGATGCTCTGATAAAACATCCACAGTGTTCTTATAGACATTTCAGGACTCTATAGTGTTTTTTTTTATGGTTTTATTTATTTATTTATTTATTTATTTATTTATTTATTTGAGAGAGAGAGAGAGAGAAGAGGAGCAGAGGGAGAGAGAGAATCTCAAGCAGACTCCCTGCTGAGCACAGAGTGCCGCTCAGGGCTCTCTCATGAACTGAGGTCCATGACCTGAACTGAAATTAAGAGTTGCATGCTTAACCTATTGAGCCATTTAGGTGCCTGAATCTTTAGTTTTTACCACTAATATTTTTGCTTTAAAATAAATTTGAAGATTTGGGGTGCCTAGGTGGCTTAGTCAGTTGAGCATCTGACTCTTGGTTTCAGCTCAGGTTGTGACTCAGAATCCTGAGATGAGCCCTCTGCACTCAGTGTGGAGTCTGCTTTTTCCTCTCCCTCTGCTCTTCCCCTTCTCCCATGGGTCTCCTCATATAGGAATTAAATAATTTAATTTGCCAAGAGGTAATATCTTGGCTATTTACTTGATTGCTACTGAAGTATATTTGATATACAGAGTAACATTTTTGCCTGTGAAACAACAGGTTTCTAGTTGAATTCAGCAAAACAGAGATCTTCGAGTTTCTGATCTTATACTTTTTTTTAAGTGTGGATGATACACAGTATGAAGCTAAAAAAGGCTCATTCATGAAAAGCCATTTAGGAATATAAAAACCCTTCCTTGATTAAAGCACAGATATATCCATGATTGTTTGCTAAAACTTGCATTTTCTTCCATGTGTTTTAAAATAGATAGACTGGCAAACTGGGGGAAAATATAATAAGAATGAAAAGGGGTAAAATTAGTTATTCCAATTATAAATACTAGGAGGTATAAGTATAACCAAAATTAGATATTCATAGTTTATAGTTTCATAATGACTGCTATTAAATATAAAGTTTAGATAATGAAAAGAACATTAGAAAAATAACAATAATCATAGTGAAAAAGGTGAATTGTAAAGATAAGTACTTAATAAAAAACACAAAATGTTTTGACCTAATATACAATGAATATAAAAAAATTAAGTAAGTGGATATATTTTTAAAATAGCCAAAAGAAAGACACTAAATGTGGAACAGTAGTCTATAATTCTGTGGCTTACATGGAGTTGGACCCTCCTGTCCTACACTGGACATTAACTAGAGCTGTCCTCCAGGTTTTTTGCCTACGAAATCTGAAGGAAGTAGCGTTGGATTAAGAGGAGGGTGTCAGGTGAACAAGTCCCAGTTTGTATTGAATGTAGGTGTTCTGGAGACTATACAGAGTGGAAAAAGTATTTTTAGCTTATTTGTTTAAGGGAAATTTTAAACAAATGATATCTCTAATGTTGAAGAGACTAATAATTCTTTCCAATCAGTAAAAATTGTTTCAATTTACTAATCCTTACATTTAAGTAACTCTAAGCAACAAAGCATACAAATAAACAAATAACGATAAAACACCAAAACAATAAACTTTCAATGTGTTCATAACAAAAGAACATGGGGATGGGGGGATGAGGAAGCCAAATGACAGAGTAAGCTCTTATTGTAGACTATGTGGAAAATAAATAATGAATAGGAATCAGCTGTTTCTCTCTCACATGGGGGCACTCTCCCTTTAAAACTAATTTTAGGCAAAATCTCATCCAAAAAGGCTTTTCATCCTTTAGTCTATACAAAGGATCATTGTATGTTTACATAGTCAGTCGCCAGTATAACGGTTATCATTGTATTGTACCAATCCCTTAATAATTCTCTCTTTTTCAGTAGACTACAAGAACCTAAAGACAAAAAGAAGTCTTAATTTTTCCACAATATATCTATTGCAGGACTTTGACAATAGATCATCGATAAACACTTGATGACTGTAATGCATGAATCAGTGACCAAGATAGAGAAAGCTCTCAAATTAATTGTTTTCAACTGAACTGACCTCATCTATTGTAATGAAAATTAGAATGAACCCTTATTTCTCTCCACCTCTGTTAAACATGAGGTCCTAGATTCTATTTCTCCTCTTGTTTGTATTTTCTTTTAATATTAATATTTATTCCATTTGCATTTTATTACACCACATGCCACATCACTGAATACCATTGTTTTATTTATATTACTAAAAAGAAACCGACAAGGGCAAATATTACACTGACAGGTCAGAAGGTTTTGGCGTGAGAGACTTAGCAATCAAAATGAAGGATGCTAGACACCATCATTAAGGACTTCAGCTTAGGAAAAAGGTCAATAGAATTAAGAATGATAATTACGTGACTTAATATCATTATTATCTATGCTATTCTTCTATCAAAAACATTTTTTTACTATTTTGAATAAGAAAGAGGTTACTAACCATAAAGCTAAAGTCACTTCTATAACAAAGTTATGCTTATGTATAGCACCTTCTTTGTGTTTGAAAACATTGTTCGATATAGGGTAGGATTCTCTTATTCTGAACTGTTCATGAGTCACAAATTTGCTATGTCATGAATTTTAAACAATAATAAGTTTGCATCCCATGAGACATTTCCTGGTGATAGTGAGACATTAGAAGCAAGTTAGATAGCAAGGAAAAGTTATATTTTAATGTAAACTGTTTAGGAAAATCTGTACTATAGATATTATATTTTCTGGCAACCAGAGGTAGACTATACTTGAAACAACACTCAAAGAATAGTTTAAATTTAGATGTGTTTATATTTGGTAATAAACAGAGATTTCTATAAACCTGACTTGATTAAATGCTTGTAAAAATAATTTCCTATGAAATCAGTCATTATATTTTAATCACTGTCTGTAAGCTCACTCTGGAGAAAATATTTGACAATCTATCATCATTTCTTAGCCATTACTTAGAAAATAAATGTAGCTCACAGATTTAAGTGCTTCCCAGAAAGTGCAATTTTAAAGCACATTACAAAAAACTCAGGACATTAAAAAACAAAAGATTTTGCATGACTATTTACAAAAAATATAAACTACTTTGTAAAATCAAATGAATTCACATGTAAGATTTTGTATCCTTAATTCTTATTAAAAAAACTGTCTTGAAATATTACAGTACATTTTGGCTGATGTAAAATTTTAAATCTCAAAGGTATACTTTTTTTCACATTACTTTTTTATTTATTCAATCACCATGACTACTCACATTCAACTCTTCGCACCTGCAGGTGAATCAAAGCCAACTTCTAAGATGTTTTGGCATCTTACTTCTGCATAGGGGAAAAGAGAAAGTCAAACTCAAGTTTTTGCTGACCTTAAATTATAGCTTATATGAATAGCAGCACATACACATATTATTTTTTCCCTTGGTCTGTTTTAATCTCAGTGACTCTTGTCTTCATGAGACCCAACTCACAAAGATGAGTTGGATATACAGTAAAGGGAAATAATTTTGCCTGTGCTTCAGGACTCATTGGCTGATCTAGCTGTAATAAATTGTGACATATCTTTTATGATTACTTATAGTAGATGACTGAATAATGCCTTCATCATATATTCCTGAACTGTTTAAGTAATCATGTCTGCTATTGTAAGCTTTATCTGAGACTAATGGACTGCAATGTGAGTTATGAGTCCTCAATTGAAGCTCTTGCTATAATATGATACTTAACTTTCTTTCCACAAAGGTTACATGATATGTGAACATCATGAAAATATGTGTGCATGAACATATGACTATTGACTAATAATTCTGGCTTCTTTTCTGAATAATGAAAAAGGAAAGCACTTCATGTGTTAACAACTAAGTTTATAAGTGTTATCTATCCACAAAGGAAAATATTTTTTAGAAAAATATATGTAGTTTAATTAATTATATTGGATTAGAAGCTTGTAATTGTTGGTATAGATTTATAATTGCATACATATTTTCTTATCCAACTCCTGAACTATTACTCATTCTTTCTTTTGCAAATATCTGTTTCTTAGGTGCCTGAAAAATGATTTTTTCTTTTGTTAAATTTCCTATGCTATTTTGTGAAAAACAGATATGTTTATGTATGGTTTGAAGCTACAGCATCTTAAGGAACATGATTTTTTCTTTTTACTGGTAAGACAAAATTGATGCATGAAGGAATTTGTTTACTGTAACTATATAGCAAAAGTTAAAAAATGGATAAGAAATTTAACTTTCACTAGGTATAGTCACTCTCAGTGAAGTTTATAGTTTTTAGTGTCTGGACACTTGTATGCCTTATAGAAATTTTTTATAGACAGTGTTTTGTAACAGACTATAAAATCCACATAACACAAATCAGGGTGGGGATGGAAGGAGATGTGCCAATTGAAATTGCTAAATCTATTATTTTTCCTAAAGCAAACAAACAAACAAAAACCCAATATATTTCTTATGTAAATATTGCAGATGAAGAGAGTATAGAGATATTCTCTTAAAAAAAAAAAAAAAACAGAAAAAAAAAACCACATGTAGTTAAGAGTAATCATGGAAAAGGCCAAGATGGCTTTTCTGAATTGTGTATGTTTTAGGAGATATAGTCAGGAATGTACTAATAGTGATATAATAAATTTGTTTTTGAGAATGGCTCTCTCTGTATAATTTATCAGCATGAGAAAAATACCATTTCTGAACAAAATCAAACTGAATAAATGTGTTAGGCAGATGTGGATAAATTCAACTTGCTCTAAAAAGATGTTTAATTTGCATATTTTACATATTTAATATATTATCCTTTCAATTAATTTTAGCATAAAAAGAGTGCATATAATATCTTAAAGAGCAAAGCTATTTATGGATTTTCTTCTTGTGAGGGAGGGTGAGATCTTTTACATATATGTAATCATAGCATGAACATATCATTTTTCACCATCCTAGGGGGACTACAAAGCACTCTCTCATATCACCGACACTGAAAGAGATACTATGCCAATGAGTTGATTTGTCTTTCATTCAACTTCTCTGATGTTCAAATTTGTGTTTTTCACTGAGGACCAACACTAAAAAAGAAACTGAAAATACTCACTTTTAAACTTGAGACTGAACCTATGCCAACTGCATAAAATAGTTATAAGTTTAATATTTGATTTAGTGAAAAAACTTAAAAATATTTGTCTGAGGGCAGCCCCTGTGGCCCAGCGGTTTGGTGCCGCCTTCAGCCCAGGGCATGGAGACCCATACGTAAGTTCCATGTCAGGCTCCCTGCATGGAGCCTGCTTCTCCCTCTGCCTGTGTCTCTGCCCCTTTCTCTCTCTCGATCTGTGTGTCATGAATAAATAAATAAAATCTTTTAAAAAAATATTTGTCTTAGAAGAATGCATCATCATTCTCAGGAGAAATTGTTGGGGATCTGACATTAAAATTAGAGGTGTTTTCTAACCTTGTTTTTATAACATACTAGATATTATACTATTCATATTAATTAAATGTCTATATTTGGATGAAAACTTTAAAAATTCACTCAATTCTACTAAAAAAAGACTTTTTATTAAAAAAACACTGAACAGATGTGCTGTCATGTTTATGTTTAGTTTTTCTTTGAAATTTCAGATAATTTTCATATGTGTGATGCTACCTTATTTAGCAATTAGTCATGATTCTGTTGTCTTTATAATAAATTTATTTTATTTTACTCTGATATAATGTTATCTTCTTTAATTCTCCTATAATTCCTTTTTTTTTTTTTTTCTCCTATAATTCCTGCTTTTTATTAGTACTGCCACTCTGTCTTCTTGGTTATATTTTAAAGTTTTATATATTTTTTGTTTTAGTTATTTGACTTGTTAACACCACATATTTGAATTTGAGTTTTAATTTAATCCCCAAATATTTCTTTTAGTATGTTGGTTTAACTCATTGATATTAATTTTGATAAATAATAAGTTGGACCTTATTCCTTTTACCCATCGTGTACTTTTCATGCTTTCATGCCAAATTGGTTTTATCTTTTTTCCCTATTGGATTTTTCTATATTTCAAAATTTTCATTTTTTCTCAAGGTATTTAACGTGCATATACTATTTTCACTTAAACACACACATACATACATATGTGTAAACCTTTCCTGCCAATAATATCAAAGTAATAAGATGATGCATTTCCTTTCCTTTTTCTATCGCATCATTTATTCAATCGTTGTGATTATAATATGTAATTAAGATATGTCATTACTAATAGCAGCTTATTTCCATTTCCTTTTTACGACTTATGATTCTTACATGTGCTTTCATTATCATGATAGTAGTAATGATTACATAATTTTCATAGTTTCACTGATATTTTCTCTTCCTCCTTTTTTTTTTTTTTTCCATTTTTGATGTGTTTAAAAATATCTGGGTAGATTAAGTTTAATAATTTTCCAGGATATTTTATGGGTGTTTTATTTCCTCCTCCATCCTTACTTATCTGATATTTTATTGTTTTCACTTTTACACATAGATAATAGTATACTTGGTTAAAATACTTGAAGTACTTTTTCCTTTAAACTCTATTTCTCAAAATAAATAAATAAATAAATAAACTCTATTTCTCAATAATATTTTTTATCCCTTGGGAATAATATGAAGCCCCCGCCCTATTACATTATGAAAATCATTTTCATTTTCTTCTCATATGCTTTAGCCACATTACTTTTTCCTCAAAGTACACTTAAAATATCAAGATATATCTTGAAGGAGATATTTTATCAAATTTTATAAATTTTGCTTATTATTCGACGGTGAGACAGTAAGGAGAATTCTCTTCTAACTCTGATCTCTTCTTTGGTTATGTGTATTTCATCATATCCTGTTCTCTAATTCTAGAACATTTATCTGAATATAGCATTCCTTCTTTATTCTGTTTTCCATTATTTATATTTTCTGAACAGCATCATTATTTACCCTTGTCCAAAGGACAGTCATATTCTAATATTATATTGAAGTAATCAGATGTTATTGAAATAATATATACATATATGTTTTTTAATAAGCATTTGGCTACATGATCACACTTGATAGAGAGCTGTAAACAACTCTTCAGTGTTGATAAAATTCTTGAGTCTGGGAACCAACAAAGAAGCAGCATAGTGCAGTGGATAAAAGCATTGTCACTAGGGTCAGGCAACTAGGAAATTGCACCATCTTCTACCTGCTATGTGATCTCAGACAAATTACTTAAACTATTTGGTTTAATCTCTACTTATCTATAAATGGAGATAATAGAGCTACCTACCAACCAGATAAAAATAGCTCAGGGTAAATTTTTTTAGAGAACATATAAAGAAGATTATACAAATTCTCCCTTTAAGAAAAATATATCTTAATGCATATTCTTTTTTTTTTTTTTAAGATTTTATTTATTCATGAGAGACACAGAGAGAGACAGAGGCAGAGACACAGGCAGAGGGAGAAAGGCTCCATGCAGGGAGCCCAATGCGGGACTTGATCCCGGGTCTTTAGGGTAACGCCCTGGGCCAGAGGCCGGTGCTAAACTGCTGAGCTACCCAGGGATGCCCTAACGAATATTCTTATATCAATATTACATATCGGAAAACATTGCTTGCTGGATTTGTCTCTGAATTTTGTTTAATTATATTCCTTTGAAGGACTTTTTTCTGTCTTAAAATGCTACTACTGAAATAAAGAAAGGAAGGGGTAAACAAGCTCTCCTTCTTATTTAATTTAGTAAGAATTTTTTAAAGATTTTATATATTTATTCATGAGAGACAGAGAGAGAAAGAGAGGCAGAGACACAGGCAGAGGGAGAAGCAGGCTCGACACAGGGAGCCCGATGTGGGATTCAATCTGGAGACTCCAGGATCACACCCTGGGCTAAAGGCAGGCGCTCAACTGCTGAGTGACCCAGGCATCCCTTAGTAAGAAATTTGCATTAAATTCCTTTATAATTACATTTATTTCAACTTTTGAAAAATCATAAAAGCACAAAGAATTGATTAATAAAAATACAGATGACTTTATATGTATTAGATAAAATGAATAAAATAGTGTCAAAAATTAGTGAGCTTTTCCTTCCTAAAATTCTTTTCTAATGCTCTATTTGTTGTTCCTATTATTGTGATAAATATACTAGAAAAAGTCAATCTTGCAAATTGGGGACATAATGTAAATCAGACCTTGCAAATACTTCTGCTTTCCTTCTTTCATTTTAGGAAATTATTTCCCAGAATTTTTCTTAGAGAGAAGTTTAAGCAGAATTCCTCATCTCAATTTGATGATTATTATCAATATAAGAAAATGCATCAATAAAAAAATCAATATATAATAGCTATAATTATTTAAACTTTGGGTTTTCCCAAGTGCAAAACTCATCGCTATATGGCATAGAAGACCGGCTTTTGTTCTTAAAAGAATTGATCTAAACTCCACATCCTTAGCTGGATTCCTGCAGTATTTTCTTTGGCACATATGTTTTGAAATGTGGCTGAGTAGTTTTAAACCCAATATCTGATGGAAACTGTTCAGTGCCAAACGACCCACAATTTGAACTGACAAAAATCCCATTAAAGAGGTCAAGAGTTAAAATTTCATAATATTTTTTAAAATAAGAGATTGACAGAGTACTGACCTATCCAATTAGAAATTTGGCATAGGAAAAAGTGAGGCAGACAAACTGGAAAAGAACCCAAAATACCTATCCTAAAGAAGAAATAGAAAGGTAAATTACTTTCCAGAAAGCAAGGACTTTAAAATTATTGAGACAATGTCTCCTCTTAACATCCTTTTTTTTTTTAAATGCTACACTGTTATTGTTAATAATGTCAAATATATTTAAGAAGTCATTGCTGCCATTCTGGGAATATTTCTGCTTTTCATCATCATCTTAAGAAATTATTACCTGGAATTTTTTTCATAGAAAAATTTAAGCAAGCTTCCTCATCTCATTTTGATGATTACTATCACTCTAAAAAGAAAAAAAAACACCTTTTGCATCAAGAAAAATACAATATACAATAGCTGTATTGTTATAATATGGTAGTTTTTTATTGGTTGGCATTACTGTTATAGATACCGCTGTATTTCTGTTGTATTGAGTAGTGAAATGTAGATTTTCCAAGTTAAAACTTCTAAGGGAAAGAGAATGGTGAACCTGATGGAGATGGAGTTTACTTAATGGTAAATAAGCAAAGCATGCTCTTTGACAGTTCTGTATTTAGTAACTTTATTCTTCAGTAGAAAAAAATGAATTGTTCACCTAGTGTAAGGCAAATTTCACATTTCTTTTTCATTTTTATCTCTCTTTTATCTCCTTCTTGAAAACTGTTTCCCTTTTTTTCTCATATTTTCTTCAATGATTTTTAATTATAAGAGTCTAAGCAATCAGTTTTGAGTGCTTCCAGATTAAGTTAAAATTTTATTTTAGGAATCTGCTATGGAGAATCTGATCAAGGTTATAAAACTGAGTGTAAAATATTAAATGAACCTGCACAAAATGTCAAATTATATAATTTACTGGGAAGTAACATCATCATATTAAAAGGGATAATGTTTTACAATACAAATAATGATTTTTTTAAAAGATTTTACTTATTTATTTATTTATTCATAAGAGACACAGAGAGAGGCAGAGACAAGGCAGAAGGAGGAGAACAGGCTCCATGCAAGGAGCCTGATGCGGGATTCAATCTTAGAATCCCAGATCATGCCCTGAGTCAAAGGCAGATGCTCAACCACTGAGCCACCCAGGTGTCCCAATACAAATAATGATTTTATTACATTGTATTTTTTAATATTTCCCAATGAGGTGATGTAGACTTTAAGATTAGACAACATATGATATACATATAATAGGCTCTCCAATATTTGATGATTTAAGTGTGTCTTCTTTTCTCTTTAATTTGGCAGCTCAACTCAGCTAGCTGCTATTTACATGGCTCCTTGTGGATAAGTTATTTTATTATAAGAGCATTAAAATAAATCATATTTTGATACAGGAAAAAAATCCCTTATTTAATTCTTAATTGAAAGTAAAATGAGGGGACGCCTGGGTGGCTCAGTGGCTGAGCATCTGCTTTCAGCTTAGGGCTTGATCCTGGAACTGGGGTTAAGTCCTGTCAGGCTCCCTGCAGGGAGCCTGCTTTCATTCTGCCTTTGTCTCTGCCTCTCTGTGTCTCTGTTCTCATTTATAATAAATGAATAATAAATGAATAAAATCTTCAAAAAAAGAAAGTAAGAAATGACATGCATGGAGAGAGGGTGATGATATATTTAGTATGCCAAATATTTTTACATGTTATTTCCATCCTAGTTCTTATATTGCTTTCTTGAATAATACAAGGTCTCAACTTTCTAAAGATTACCAAAAATAAGTTATTTCATAATACAGATGCCTAAAAAAGTTATTTTTTTCAGATTTTAGTCTTTAAGATACCTTTTATTTTGAAACAAAAAAGGAACCCTTTAACAATTAGAAATAATTTTCTTTTTAAATTCTGATTTACAGTTATTTTTACTCCAATGTTGAAGATACACTGTCATAAAAACAGCCCATGTGGAAAAGTTTCTAAACCCTGGAAGGATTATGTTCTGAACAAAAATTAACGTGTAATTGAGGTTAAAATTAAACTGTTTCTCTACAAACGTTCTCTCAAGTGGTCATGTTATCTTTCAATTGTGCTTTTTAAAGATAGTGCCTTTCATTTCTCTATTGCCATATTTCGTTTACCTTGTTATGTGGTCACGAACTGAAACTAAAATAGAAATGGAATAAAACTTCATATTCTTCTTGCTCATTAATAATCCTCCAATTCATGTTTTATTTAAATGATTCCAAGCTGATGACACCCTCATTTTACAGAATTTGATCTGGCAGTCAAAAGATACTCTAACCACCCCTCTTCAGCTATTTTTTACATTAGAACTTTATGGAATATGCTGATGGGAAATTTCAGTAGGAAAACACAGTTTTTACACACAGCAGGACAAATGACAGAATCCTCCCAACTGTAACAGCTTGAAAGTTAAAGATGAAAACATTTATAATGGTTTTGCTGCTGTCCGCAGAAAAACAACAAAATAATCTATTCAGTTGTTAAACATTCATAGAAAGTTACTCCTTAAAGATTACCAGAGTTTTCCTACCTATATTTTGTGTGTCCCTTGTCCCTGTTCAAAACATAGAAGTAATAATCCTCTCATAACACTTATTTTATTCTTCATCTAAATGGAAGATTGATATGGAATAATCATTTCTCCATCAGTTTCCTAATCTGTAAAAGCTCATACAGACATTGTTTGCTATCTAATGAAAATGTTAAAGTTATACATTATAATTGATGAAACTTTGGAAAATATAAAAAGCAAAGGCAAATGATGATGATGATGATGATTCCACAACACAAGGAAAATAATCAGTACCTGTTTTATACACTTTGTTCTCTTTTCTTGCATGTATTTTGAATATAGTTGATTATACTGCATGTGTTATTTTTTTCTGTGTTTATTCATTGCAGATCCTTCCAATCCATTCTGTTTTCTCTCATCTAGTTCAGAGGAGAATTACTGTGTTACTTCTAATATATATTTTACTTATGATATTATAAACCGTAATTTGTATTTACCTGATAATTAGTGATGTTGAGCACTCTTCATTTACCTATGGCCATTTGTATATCTTTGGAGAAATGTCTATTCAATTCTTTTGCCTTTTTAAAATCACATCACTGGGGAGTTGCTAAGTTCCCTACACATTTTGGACTACTTATATAAGAAATTTTAAATAGTTAAACTCATAAAAGTAGAGGGAATAATGGCAGTTGCCAGAACATGAGGGTAGAGAAAATTGGGAGGTTTTAGAGGGTATGAAATTTTAGTTACACAAGATGAATAAGTTCTAAAGAATTGCTATATAGCATAGCGCCTATAGTTAACAATAATGCATTATATACTTAAAATACTGTTAAAAGATAGATCTTGTGTTCTTATCATTAGTTAATAATAATAATTATTATAGTAATAATAATCATAAAGAGGGCAGAAGAAAGCTTTTGGAAGTACATAATCTCTCTGAATCCCAGACTTCTCCTTTCTAAATATGGGAATAATGATGCAGCTACAAAGCTGTCATTTTTGAGGCATATTAACATGGTTTACAAAACCCTGGAACACATCAAGCATTAGGTAAATATTAGTCCCTGTTTTCTCTCCAAATTTTCCCCAGTGTAATTTAACTATTGGAGTCTGATTTTGTTCCAAATTTGTATGATAATCATCAACATATTCCATAATTTATGTTTACCACTTAGTGAGGAAAACTGGAATTGCCAAAATTCCAGATATTTAGAATACCAAAAGGAACAAAAGGAGGAAATATTAAAAGTTTTGTCAATGTTGTGAAACACTGTGAACATTAATAGCTGGAATGGGGAAGTTGAAAGCATAGTATATTTATGTTTAACTTATTTTATTGCATTATTTGCCCATATTTTCTCTTTAAGAAAATGTGTTATCAATCTATGCAATAGGAATCTTTCATTATGGGCAGCCCGGGTGGCTCAGTGGTTTAGCGCTGCCTTCAGCCCAGGGCCTCATCGTGGAGACCTGGGATTGTGTCCCATGTTGGGCTCCCTGCATGGAGCCTGCTTCTCCTCCTGCCTGTGTCTCTGCCTCTCTCTCTCTCTCTCTCTCTCTCTCTCTCTCTGTGTGTGTGTGTGTGTGTGTGTGTCTCATGAATAAATAAATAAAATCTTAAAAAAAAAGGAATCTTTCATTATGTTAAATTGCATAGGATTGACCTTCATGTAGAGTTGGAACTGATATAATATTTTTATTTCAAAATAAATCCCTAAAGAAATGTTAACGTGAAAAGTACAGTCCTTTTCCATGGGATTAAAGATGTCTTCATCAAGAGTTATAGTAATTTTTAATATTGTAATAATAAGCTAAACTAGTTATTGTGGGCCTTAAAAAAGAACTTATTTGAAGAGAGCTCTTTTTAAATGAAAACGTTTATCATCACAATGAAGGTGCTAGAAATGATGTCAGTATTTGCAAAAATCTACATCATCTTTATATATGGTGATTAACAATTCCATACATCACCAACAATTTCATACATCATCAAGACAAACATACTCCTTAATCCATTCCCCATCTGTCTCCCCTCTGCTAACTATCAGTTTGTCCTCTATAGCTAAGAGTCTGTTTCTTGATTTTTTTCTCTTTCTCTTTGCTTGTTTCCTAAGTTCCACATGAGTAAAATCATATGATATTTTTCTTTCTCTGACTGCCTTGTTTTGCTTATCATATACCCTCTAGCTCTATTCATGTCATTGAAAATGGCAAGATTTCTTTCTTTTTGATAGCAGAATAATATTCCCCTGTATTTCTATACCACATCTTCTTTATCCATTCATCAATCACTGGACATGGGCCGTTTACTTATCTTGGGTATTTCAAGTAATGCTGTAATAAGGGTATATGTATCCCTTTGAATTAGTGTTTTTGTATTCTTTGGGTAAATACCCAGTAGTACAATTGTTGGATCATAGGGTGACTGTATTTTTAACTTTTTGAGGAACCTTGATACCTTTTCTATAGTGACTGCACCTGTCTACATTCCCAGCAACAGTGCAAGAAAGTTTTTTCCTCCACATCCTCACCAACACCTCTTGTTTCTTGTATTATTGATTTTAGCTATTCTGAGAGGTATGATGTGATATCTCATTGTAGTTTTGATTTGCATTTCTGTTTCTGCTGCTTCATTATTGATGTATAGAAATGCAACAGGTTTCTGTGCATTGGTTTTGTATACTGTGGCTTTATTGAATTCATTTATCAAGAGTAGCAGTTTTTTTGGCGGAGTCTTTTGGGTTTTCTGTATAAAGTATCATGTCATCTGTGAATAGTGAAAGTTTTCCTTCTTTTTTTACCTATTTGGATGCCTTGCATTTCTTTTTGTTGTCTGATTGCTGTGGTTAGGACTTCTGGCATTAAGTTGGATAGAAATGGTGAGAATGAATATCTTTGTCTTGTTGCTCACCTTAGGGGAGATGTTCTCAGTTCATTGAGGGCTTTATCATGAAAGGATGTTGTACTTTGTCAAATGATTGTCCTGTCTTTACAGAATCGATCATATGGTTCTTATCCTTATTTTATTGATATGATAGATTGTTGACTGATTTGCCAATATGGAGCCCCCCCCTTGAAATCCAGGAATAAATTACCAGATTGTGGTGAATAATTTTTTTAATGTAGTGTCATATTTGGTTTGCTAGTGTTTTTTGAAGATTTTTACATGTATGTTCATCAGGGATATTGGCCTGTATTTCTCCTTTTTGGTGGTGTCTTTATCTGGTTTTGGTATCAGGGTAATGCTGGGCTCAGAATGGATTTGGAAGTTTTCCTTTTTTTTTTTTTGAATAGTTTGAAAAGAAGACGTATTAACTCTTCTTTTTTTTTAATTTTTTTTATTTATTTATGATAGTCACAGAGAGAGAGAGAGGCAGAGACATAGGCAGAGGAAGAAGCAGGCTCCATGCACCGGGAGCCCAACGTGGGACTCGATCCCGGGTCTCCAGGATCGCGCGCTGGGCCAAACGCAGGCGCCAAACCGCTGCACCACCCAGGGATCCCCCTTAACTCTTCTTTAAATCATAGAATTCCTTTGTGAAACATTTGCTCCTGGGCTTTTGTTCATTTGGGAGGTTTTTGATTACTGATTCAATTTCTTTGCTGGTTATTTATCTGGTCAAATTTTTCATTTCTTCTTGTTTCAGTCTTGGTAGTTAATATGTTTCTAAGAACTTATCAATTTCTTCTAGGTTGTCCAGTTTGTTTGCATATAGTTTTCACAATATCCTCTTATAATTATTTGTATTTTTGTGGTATCCATTGTTATTTTTCCAAATCTGCATTTTTAAACACCTGTGCAAATAAAGGCTCCTGGCTATGTTTCATAAGTGGCTCTGCCATGGGATCCATATATAAAATCCTTTCTAAAATGTTTTTATATTTGATAGCTATAAGACCAAAGTAGTGACAGTCAATATATATAAGAAAAAAAGACCCAGAGATCACAAACTCACCAATTCAGGACAAAATGAATTATTTTGGTAAGATAATTAATTTTTATGAAGTCCTATCAACCATGGTTTTGTCTGAATATAATTATATATTTTTAAATAGATATTTGGTCCATTAACTTTCTATTTCAAACATTTTAGTGGATATATATATATATATGTATATATATATATATTTGTAACAAGGTAAGCTCATTATTTTCTTCTGTAAAGCAATTAGATACAAACTATTCCTGACATTACAATAACTCTGACTAGTATTTCTATATTTTAATACTTTAGATATTGATGACATAAATATAAGACATACTTTAAAATCTCAACATGAGAAAACTAATATCCTAATTTAGAAGAAAAAAGTTAATGAGAAGTTATTTAGAATTGAAAAGACAAACATAAAGAGGGAAATGATGTAATTAAATCTACATGTAATTAAATGCTGGCAAATACAAATGACATTGATTTTTCTCTATTTGGTGTATTGTACATAACTGTCAAGAAATGTTCACTCATTTAAAACAGAAGCACAACAAATGACTGCTTGGGATTTCAATTATGTATAATACTACAAACAAAGTGTTTGGGAGTTGGAAAGTTTTTATTTTTCCATTTAGGAAGAAAATCTATTTTCCCAGAGACAATTTGGTGAATTTTTCATTTCCAAGAAACTAACTTTAGAGCTCAAAGCAAATAGAGGAACTTTGATCACCTACTTAACAAAACTGGGACACTTTAAGAAAAGATACATTAAATATCTGTATTTCTGAGGAAGTAATCTACTAGTTTCAGATATTCACATTCCTATTCTTCACACACAGAGTTCCTCAGAGTTCCTCAGACACTATGACATTTTGCACTACTTTTTTTTTTTTTTATAATGGGAGTGTCCTGTGCATTTCAGGATGTCTAACAACATCTCTAGCTTCTAGTCACTAATCCACTATCCACCTGAATTATGACAGTAAAAAAAAAAAAAAAAAAAAAAAACTGCATTTTACAGATACTTCCTAGGGAGACAACATTACTCCAGCTGAGATCTTTTTAATCTATACTGGGAACACAAAGCATTGTTTACCTATTATTTTAGGGCATTTAAATTTTTTCCAGTGTTTGGCTATTATGAGTAAAGCTTTTTGAAACGTCTGTTTACAAGGCTTTCCATGGATAAAAGTTTTTATTTCTCTTTGGTATACTTAGCAAAATTATAGAAGAGTATTTTGTCTGGGACGTCATCTTTCCACACTGGTTTCTGCTGAATGCTCCTCATTCTTATGTGTCTACAGTTTACTGCTACATTGTCTCTTATTGTCAGCCTCAGGACTCCTTTGCATTTGGCACTTTCTTTCAATTGCTTATGGATTTCTCTTAAGAATGGGAGTCATTTTGTTATGGCTGGCCCATGCTAAGTTGTGGGAAAGGCAGTGGGTTTTCTCAGATCCCTTCATGTCACACTCAGGCAAATGGAATATTCCTGTTCCTCCTTTAAAATGTTGAGACACAAGAACTTTACTTGGCTCACTAGCCCCTTTCCACCTATGCTCCTTTACTAATACCTTGCATTCTCCACTCGTTCTATTGGGGGGAGCAAAAAACAAAGGCAAACTCTTTAGACTCACATTCAACAAATGTATCTGAAGCCCTTCTGTTGCACCACTACAGGTCCATTTTCAGATAGTTTTCTGGACCCAGATCTCAGATATCAAGAATAGCTCTTCTCTCACTGCTGCATAGGCTTCCTGCCTTCACCAGGAAGCTAAATAACAGATATATCTATCTATGACCCAGTGATTAAAAGGTCAAAAAGCCCCTGCCATGGCAACTGATTCTTCTTACCCACAAAACTGGAGAGAAGACATTGGAAAGCTCTACAGAAGGGCCTTGTATTATCTTAACTGGATTGCCAGAAGCAACAGCCAAGGCCCCTAAGAAAATGATCTACATGCCATTTTTCTCTTCCAACACTGGCACAAAGACATCTAATTGTTCGGGGGAATAATAAGAGAAGGGAAAACATCCAGAACCCAGGCTTCAAGGAAATCTCCATAATATATAGTTTTAGCTTTCCAATTTCTCTAAACATGGGGAGGGAGGAATATATTAGAATAAATTCAAATATCCCTTTACTGAGCAGGTTTACTATTTAGTTAGGGACAGATAAGCTCTAGTACCTCTCTGGTATAGATTTCAATAAATGCTAGTTTATTTGTGAGTTGCTAAGTGTTCTAAGTAAGGAGGAAAAATCAAGCTGCCTACAGGAAGCATTAAAGTATGAGCGTTTATGGTAAAATGCCAAAATACATCTCAAGAAAAAGTGGTCTGACTCTCTACAGCACATGTGGAGGAAAAATCATTTCTATGCCTACTTTTGTATTTATAATATTATATTATTTATAATGCTGTTTCATTATATAATATTGTATTATTATAGTATACATTTCTTCCCAATTATATAAGCCTAGGATCACACAACACCTGTTTGTGCTCCTGTGCTCTGCAGACTCCAGTACAGACATTGTATAAGCAACTGTCTGGAGCTTAAGAAATAAGTATGGGCTGGTACTATATATTTGGGAATTGTCAGTATACAGAGGCAATTTAAAGTTATGAATCAAAATGATATTACCAAGGACGTATAGATAGAAAAGAGGTCAAAGAAAGATTCCTCAGGCACACCCAAAATTTAGAGGCCCTGAAGAATCCAATGTTAGAGACACTGCAACAGGATGAAAAAAAGTCACTAAAGATACTGAAAAAGAACAGTGAAATAGGAAAATTAAGAAATGTGGTGGTTCAGAAGATTAAAATAAATATTTCTAAGGGTACGTGATCAGCAAGGCCAAGATGGCTCCTACAATAATATCAAAGATAAAGTTAGTAACAGCAAAAACACTAGATAATATGCATCACACTTACCTTATGCCAAGCAGTATTCTGAGCACTTTAGGTCTTTTAAAACTCAATCCTCACAACAATTCCATGAGGGAAATGTTAGCACATTTCCAAATTTGCAAAAGACCCAAAAGGTGAAGTGACACATCCAAGATCATACAAGTAGTAAGTAGAGGACCCAGGCCTCCTGACTCCAGAGGTCACATGCTTAACCACTCTTTTATATAAACTATGTCTGTGTCTGAGAACAAGCACAAACATTTGTATCTTCTTTCCATGAGTTTCACCAGTGATTACTTTAGACTCGAACGTGTTCATTGTCCATGAAATTTGCTTATTTAGTCCAATTATGGGTAATTTATTTCCCTCTCACAAATTAATAACTCTTATGAACTGAAAAAGCAACTCCATGATTTTTTTTTTTTTTTGAATCCTAGATTTTATTCCCAGGAATTACTTTTTTCCTGACTTCATTTAGGATAGTCAGATACCTGCATTTTTTTGTCTAATTGTCAAACACTGACACACCACTCAAATGTAAAGGGCAGAAATTGAGCTGCTGGTGGAAGATTCAGTGCACCTGTTTCTAATTAAGAGCTGGCAGGGGCTGCTAAATCCCTCTTCTACGTATCTGGACAGAGGCTCTGGAGATCATGTCGTCTCTTCATCCTCTGAGTTACTCCAGAACCAGTCCAGCAGGGAGGGTCATCATCCCTGTTGTAAGAGATTCTCCCCACAGGGAGTCACACCCTCCAGCAGAGCTCAAACCATAATTGAGATTTCCTGGCAAATTCCATGTGTAGACAATCAAACCCCAAAAAGCCTTGCAGGAAAGACTTTCCATTGATTTCAGCTGTGCCTAATTCACCACAAAACTTTACAGAAGGCAATAAATCGGTTAGTGTTTTAAGACAGATTCTTTTATTATAGGAAACCAAAAAAAAAAAAAAAAAAAAAAAAAAGGAAAGGAGCAGATGAAATGTATTTTCTCTGAAGGTGAAAAGAAATCTCTGCCCTTTATGTCACTTCAGATGCCCACGACTAAACATGACCAATGGGTGGGTAGAATTTGTGTTTTGCTGTGAATTTTATTTCCATGTAGCAAAGATGCTCTTCTTCGGCTTATAAAACAGTCACAAAAAGAATGAGAATCAGACACCTTAAAATTATTCAGTGGCAACTGTGTGATGTGATGTGACTGACTGTCACTAATACCTATGGCATAATCTGTATTTATAAACAGAGTTTGCTACTTGTCACGAATCCCAAAACAAATACATTTGTTGTACTGTGATGCCCTTAGGAAGAATTGCATTTGATCATCTGCCGTGGTCTTCTTTGGATGATTTTAACTGAAATAAAAGAATTGCAGTCATATCTGAGCTAAAGGTCCCACCGAATTGATAAAAGAGAGTGTCAAAAACCTATTTCTTTGAAAATATTGGAAAGATCCCCAGTGGGGTTGGGGTTATGTGGAAATCCTGCCACAAATAAAATGAAGGAGAAAATTCCCCTTCCTGGGAACAACTGAAAAACTGAATAATGATGACTTTGTTAAAATGATGTATAGAGCATATTAAACAAACAAACACAAATCATCATAACCAAATTTATCTGAGAATTTTACAAAGAATTGAGTAGAGCATCTGGATGTTGTAGTTTTGGTGTTTATATTCCAAGAAAAAATTATTTTGTTATCAGTTTCATCAGTTATTTTTTTTTTTTGTCATCATTACATCAGTTTAATGTAAAGGTGCCCATATGTATGCTAAATTCATGGGGAATTCTTTTCTGGAGCTGTTAATATTTTGTTTCTTTAAATTGTTTATTAAATAGCCATCCCAAGAACCTAGAGAATTATTTCCCTAAAAATGTATATGACAAATTTAATTTGAAATATCCTAAACTTTTAGTCCAGTTCACATCTAATCATATTCATGACTGGTTTCTTAATTAATAGTGTTGAATGTTGGAATACTAAAACATTTCAAATTACAAATATCCTAAAGGGGGAATAATTGGTGAGAGTGGACAGGAAATAATTATTTTGTTTGCTTCTTTTCTTTGTTGGGTTGAAAGTACAGATTGTTTATTGAGAATAAACATTATAAAAGCATATATATTTGTATATATATATATGTCTATATATATATTAGGTATTATGGATGGAGAACAGATATAAAAATGGAACTTTCACGTATTTAAAATAGTCTCCTCAGGGGTGCATGGGTGGCACAGTCAGATAATCATCTGCTGTTGCCCCAGGTCATGATCCCAGCATCCTGAGATCAAATTCCACATTGGGCTCCATGTGCAGTAAGGAGTGAGCTTCTCATTCTACCCCTCTCCCTTGCTTGTGATCTCTTTCTCTTATGCTCTGTCAAATAAATAAATAAAATCATTTTTAAAAAATCTCATTAGATAAAAGGTGTTAACTGTGTTATGTCTTTATTTCCTGGCCGTGGAGTTAGGACTGATTTGGGTCTGTTCCTTCCCAGTTGTGTGACTTTGGGCTCATTAGTAGTCTTAAATGTATAACTGGGATACTAATATAATTTACTTAATACAGTGGTTACTGGGCAAAATGGAATACTATATATAAAGAGCAAGAGAAAGTAACAAAACTCAATATATGGTAGCTATTTTTTCTCCTCATTAAATTATATAGTTTAGTATTATAAAAACAATATTTTGATATACATAAATTGTAGAAGTTTATTATATTTCAAATACAGATGACCTATTAACCTTTATTCTTCATTTTTCTATGAATTATAGTTTTTAACTGAGTTGAATAATCTTAATAAATGAATGTCTTTATCAACTAGTTTTTTATACTGAAGAAACCCCCCCTGTAAGTAGGATCAGCCCTAATCCAGAGGCAGCCCATCCAGGTGCCTTCCTGAAGTTTTAGCAACAAAAAGCATTCTGTTTGTGATAAGAAAACCATTTCCCCCCCACACCCTGATTGGAATGTCCCTGAATAGGTTCATGTTGACCTTCTGAGAAATCAACCTGGATGCTAGGCGACTCCCGCGGTTCTTTTGTCTTTAAGCGTTTTTTTTCTTTTACCTTTAAAAGATACCTGTAATTGCTAATCGGGGCTCTCTTCCTCCTCGGAGGCAGAGAGCCCATTTGTGCAAAGGTTCAATAAACCCTCTTGCTAATTGCATCTGCCTGTCTGGGGTCTGAGTCTCTGGGGCGTCCACCAGGACACGTTGGCACCCGTGAGCCAGGGTCCAACATTTGGGGGCTCGTCCGGGATCCGAGACGCCCCAGGCTCAATCCTAAGACCGGTAGGAGGTAAGACCGAGCTCGCTAAATGTCATATCTGTCTCGTCTGTTTGTCTGACTGGCCGGGTCTGTATTATGCTGGGTCTGTATTGTGCCTGCAGGACTCTGTACTCTGTATTTGGACCAGCGGGGGAGGCAGACGTGCCCGAGACCCCTGGTCCCCCTCCGGAGTTGGACTCCGGAGTGGTCTGGAAGAGGAACGGAGCCCGGCACTCCCTCCTCTTCGGGGATGGTCGTTGTTCGCAACCGCTCCCATCTGAATCTGCCGCGCCAGTCCTGTCATCTGTGTACGTCTGTCTGTTCTGTGTCTTTCTTCCTGTCCTCCTCCTCCCCGCTCACCTCTTTTCTACACCCGCGGGGCAGACTGTAACCACCCCTTTAAGCCTCGCTCTAGATCACTGGAAAGAAGTCGCCGGCCGGGCACACAACCTTTTGGTCGGAGCCAGAGGACGAAGATGGGTCACCTTCTGCTCCTCAGAGTGGCCGACTCTCAACGTCGGGTGGCCCAGGAATGGAACTTTTAATATTGATATTATCTTGCAGGTGAAGGCCCCGGTCTTTCAGCCAGGACCCCATGGGCACCCTGATCAGCTCCTGCAGATTCTCCTCTGGAGAGACAGTGCGTCTACAGAAAAACGTCCCCAGGGGCGGATGGGAGGCCGCCCCAGCTGCCTAATGAAATCGAGGATGTTTTCCCCTTGGTTGGCCCGACCTGGGACTACAACACTGCTGCTGGGAGGGAGCGGCTCCGTCTCTATCGCCAGGTACTCCTAGCGGGCCTCAAAGGGGCAGGGTGATGCCCCACCAATTTGGCAAAGGTACGTGCTATAGTGCAGGGAAAAGATGAGACGCCGGCAGGTTTTCTGGAAAGATTACTGGAGGGCTACCGTATGTATACTTAGAGAGAGAGAGAGAGAGATAGAGAGAGGAAACGCAGTAAAGAACTGACTGGGATACTGGCCACCGTAGTACAGGGCTCAGGGCAGAGTAAGTCAGGACAGAGTAAGGACCTGGGAGACAAAAGAGAACCACGGGTTGAACGAGACCAGTGTGCCTACTGCAAGGAAAAAGGACATTGGGTTAAAGATTGTCCAAAGAAGGGCCAAACGCAGGGACCTAAGAAGAAGCCCATTCCCGTACTGTCCCTAGAGGATGAAGATTAGGGATGTCAGGGCCAGGAGCCCCCCCCCAGCCTCGGATAACCCTTAAAGTGGGGGGGTCAACCAGTGACCTTCCTGGTTGCTACGGGAACTCAACATTCAGTTTTAACTGAGGCAGAAGGACCCTTGAGCTCTAGCTAAAGATGCATTCTTTTGCCTAAAGTTAAGCTCTCAAAGCCAGCCTATTTTTGCCTTGAATGGAAAGATCCTGAGACGGGATTCTCAGGACAACTCACTTGGACAAGGCTACCACAGGGATTCAAAAACTCCCCCACCTTGTTCAACGAAGCCTTGCATCAGGACTTGGCAGACTTCCGAGTTGGCCATCCGGACCTCGTTCTTCTGCAGTACGTGTTTGATTTGCTCATAGCGGCTAAGACAGAACAGGATTGTGTAAAAGGTACGGGGGCCCTGCTCGAGAGACTGGGAGGACTGGGGTATAGGGCCTCCGCCAAAAAGGCCCAAATAGGCCAGAGACGAGTGACCTATCTGGGATATCTCCTGGAAGGAGGCCAGAGGTGGCTGACGGAGGGCCGCAAAAAGGCTGTAGCCCTGATCCCAGCACCCACTGATGCCAGAGGGCTACGAGAGTTCCTCGGCAGTGCCGGGTTCTGCCGCCTCTGGGTACCCGGGTTTGCAGAGCTGGCGGCTCCCCTATATCCTCTCACGAAATCCAACACCCCCTACCACTGGGGAAAGGAGCAACAATTGGCTTTTGACAAAATAAAAAGGGCCTTATTGACTGCCCCTGCCCTGAGCCTCCCAGATGTAACCAAGCCATTTGCGCTATATGCTGATGAACGCCGAGGAATAGCCAAAGGGGTCCTAACTCAAAAACTGGGACCCTGGAAAAGGCCCGTGGCATATTTTTCAAAAAAATTAGACAGTGTGGCGTCAGGATGGCCCCCATGTCTCCGAATAATAGCGGCTGTGGCAGTTCTGGTAAAAGATTCAGATAAGTTGGCCTTCAGCCAACCCCTCACTGTGGTGGCCCCCCACGCTATAGAGACAGTCATCCGCCAGCCCCCTGATCGATGGCTCTCAAACGCCAGGTCACCCTTTATCAGGCCATGCTACTGAATTCTGAGCGGATACGGTTCGGAACGGCTACATCCCTAAACCCGGCCACCTTGCTTCCAGAAACCGAGTCCCCCTCCCTAGTAATGTATGATTGCCACCAGATCCTAGCTGAGGTCCATGGCACCAGAGGGGACTTGACGGACCAGCCTTTGCCAGATGCTGAAGCAACCTGGTACACCGAGGGGAGTAGCTTTCTACGAAATGGTGAACGTAAAGCCGGGGCGGCCGTGGTAGATAATTCACTGTCCGGGGCATCAGCGAGGCAACGACCCAGTAGCAGAGGGGAACAGGATGGCCGATGAAACAGCACGGGCCGCTGCACTAGGCCCACAGGAGGATGGACAGAAGCCTTCCCCACCAAACGAGAAACTGCCCAGGTGGTTGTCAAGAAAATCCTAGAAGAAATTTTCCCCCGGTTTGGACTGCCCAAGGTAATAGGGTCGGACAACGGCCCCGCCTTCGTCTCCCAGGTAAGTCAGTTGGTGGCCAGATTACTGGGAATAAATTAAAAATTACATTGTGCATACAGACCCCAGAGCTCAGGGCAGGTAGAAAGAATAAATAGAACAATTAAAGAGACCCTAACCAGATTGACATTGGAGACTGGCACTAGAGACTGGGTCCAACTCCTCCCCATGGTCCTGTTCCGAGTCCGGAACACTCCCGCGCGCCATGGGCTAACTCCTTACGAGATTGTCTATGGAGGTCCCCCACCAGTGACGGACTTACTAGACTCTGCTATTGACCCTCTTGCTAACACTCCCGGTTTACAGGACAGGCTAAAGGCGCTCCAGATTATCCAGCGCCAGATCTGGAAACCCCTTGCAGCTGTCTACCGCCCCAGAGACACAACCAGCCCACACCCGTTCCAGATCGGTGACTCCGTCTACATCAGGAAACATCAGTCCAGGACGCTTGAGCCCCGCTGGAAGGGCCCATACACTGTACTACTGACCACCCCAACCGCCTTAAAGGTAGACGGCATTGCTGCTTGGGTCCACGCCTCACACATCAAGCGCGCCCCATCACCGAGCACCGCTGACGCCAGCCAGGCGGACCGGGCGAGCCACCCCAATGGAAGCTTCACCGCACCCAAAACCCGCTCAAGATAAGACTTTCAAAAATTGTTCAATGACAGTTGTTATATTCCTACCTCTCCTAGCGCTCTTCACCTCCACCAAAGGTGACCCTCATGCCCTCAAAATGTTAACCTGGCAGGTACTAACGTCTGGGGGTGATGAGGTCTGGTCTATAACTAAGACTGCCCCCGTGGGAACCTGGTGGCCTAACCTATATCCTGACCTATGCAAGCTAACCATAGGGGCCCCCAGCCCATGGGACCTAGAGGGATACTTGGACACCTCTAGAGCCCCTAACCGAGAAAGCCCTCCAGGGCGACTGGGATTAGACCCATGGGGGGGATGTGGCACGCCTGACAGAAGGGCCATGCTAAGCACTCTTCCCTTTTATGTCTGTCCGGGGTACCACAGAGATCGCAGGCTAAATCCCACCTGTGGAGGAGGGGAATACTTCTATTGTAAAAATTGGGGGTGCGAGACTAGGGAGACACAGGATGAGAGGCCCTCCTCCTCCTGGG
This sequence comes from Vulpes lagopus, assembly GCF_018345385.1. Taxonomy (NCBI): domain Eukaryota; kingdom Metazoa; phylum Chordata; class Mammalia; order Carnivora; family Canidae; genus Vulpes; species Vulpes lagopus. Next base: position 38,291,484 of record NC_054846.1, read on the forward strand.
ATTACATCACTGTCAAGGCTAACTATACTCACCCGGGGTTACCAGGAACTCTGCAATACTACCGCCCCGATTTTAGGGACTGACTCTTACCTGGTGCCCCAGCCGGGAACTTGGTGGGCATGCAACAAAGTCCTCACCCCCTGTGTGTCAGCTAAGGTTCTAAATAGCTCAAACGACTTCTGTGTCATGGTGCAGATCATACCCAGGGTGTTCTATCACCCTGCTGAAACTCTAGAAAATCAGTATGATGGACATCCCACCCGTTTTCGGCGCGAACCTGTCTCCCTAACCCTAGTCGTTGTGTTGGGACTAGGGGTCGCAACTGGGGTTGGTACTGGCGCAGCTGCACTGATCCAGGGCTCACGACGTTATATAGAACTCCAGGCAGCTGTAGATGAGGATCTACCGGCACTAGAGCAGTCCGTTTCTAAGTTAGAACAGTCCCTCACCTCACTTTCAGAAGTAGGACTCCAAAACAGGAGAGGCTTGGATTTACTACTCCTGAAAGAGGGAGGACTGTGTGCGGCCTGGGAGAGGAATGCTGTTTCTATGCAGACCACTCTGGAGTCATCAGGGACTCCATGGCCAAACTCAGGGAAAGGCTAAATAAAAGGCAAAGGGACCAGGAGGCCCAGCAGGGCTGGTTTGAAGGCTGGTTTAATCAGTCTCCCTGGTTGACCACCCTAATCTCTACCATTATGGGCCCTCTAGTTATCCTGCTCCTGCTGCTAACTTTCGGCCCCTGCATCCTCAACCGGCTGCTCCAGTTCACCCGAGAAAAATTGTCTGTTACCCAAGCTCTGGTATTAACAATGTCGGGCCCTCCAAACTGAAAAAATAAATGTTCCCTAAGATTTTAAGGTTAAAATCAGCCCAAACAAAGAGGAGGGAATGAAGAAACCCCCCCTGTAAGTAGGATCAGCCCTAATCCAGAGGCAGCCCATCCAGGTGCCTTCTTGAAGTTTTAGCAACAAAAAGCATTCTGTTTGTGATAAGAAAACCATTTCCCCCCACACCCTGATTGGAATGTCCCTGAATAGGTTCATGTCGACCTTCTGAGAAATCAACCTGGATGCTATGCGACTCCCGCGGTTCTTTTGTCTTTAAGCATTTTTTTTCTTTTACCTTTAAAAGATACCTGTAATTGCTAATCGGGGCTCTCTTCCTCCTTGGAGGCGGAGAGCCCGTTTGCACAAACATTCAATAAACCCTCTTGCTAATTGCATCTGTCTGTCTGGGGTCTGAGTCTCTGGGGCATCCACCAGGACACGTTGGCACCCGTGAGCCAGGGTCCAACAATACTATGATTGATTATCAAAAACAATTGCTCCCAAGAGGAGCCAAGCTTTTAGGATACCTTGGCCAAAAGATAGTTATCGAATTGACAATTTTAAAGTGGCTTTACAATTTATATCATTATTACCACTTTTTATTTATTTATTTATAAGATATCATTTATTTATTCATGACAGACACAAAGAGAAAGGCAGAGACATAGGCAGAGAGAGAAGCGGGCTCCATGCAGGGAGCCCAATGCAGGACTCGATCCTGGGACTCTGGGATCATGACTTGATCCAAAGGGAGACCCTCAACCGCTGAGCCATTCAGGGGTCCCTATTATCACTTTTTAAATCATGACTATGAATCTCTGTAATTTGTTCAAATGAAGGGTATCACTTAATGATATAAAAGCTTGGTTAAAATTAATAGTTCTCCAGCAAATTTCTTTTAGGTATGACAGTCTATCTCCCTATCTTACTTACTTCAATATATAGTCAATTCTTACAGTTTATGGTAGTTATAGTCTATAAAGTAGATACAAATGCTCAATTAATTAGTACTGAATCATTGCTCCCAGAAAAAACACAGAGTTCAGTTCCTGTGAGCCTATGGTCACATTTTCAGAAATTGATTATTGGATGACTCGTTTCATGTGTTTCTGTTTGAAGATACTTTATTTAAAACACATCATTGATTCGTTAATATTGAGCTAAATGAACTCAGTAGAAGTCAATTGCTCTATAACTCCTACCTTAAAGAAAGCTTATCTAACACATGTATTTTTTTCTTTAAGGCACATCACAGCCTGCTTGTACTTAGGCACAGGAAACCCACTTCAACACTATGCATGGGTGTCAGTTTAAACAGAGAAATCACCAACAAAAAGCACAAAAATTTTAAAATGTGGCATTAAATAGATGATAGAAATAACACTAATTTACAATATAACAGGAAATTGAAAAAGTTTGAAAAAAAACTGAAAGAAGACAGAAACTTTAGCTGGGAACATGTGTGAGGCAACTCAAATTTTTGCTTCTCTACTTATGTCTATAAATGGTCATGAAAGTGTCATGAGTATTCATTTGGGGGTTACGAATACATTTTATTGAGTAGGCAAATTTGCAAATATGGAACCCATGAATAATTAGAGTTGACTGACTGTATTTATGGTGAAATGCTGTCTCCATTGGATAAGTCTATTGGAACTGGGTCCTATTTTTCAAGTTGCCATATATTAATCATAAACTTCTGTCCTAGAAAGAATGCAGATCAACCAAATCCCCCTCTCCACCTCCCCCACCCCCGCCTAAAAAAAAGTCATCTCCTTTTACGTCTTTCCTGTGAGAGTTGGGGAGAATTTTTTTTTTAAGATTTTATTTATTTATTCATCAGAGACACACAGAGAGGCAGAGACTTAGGCAGAGGAGACATTGGCAGAGGAGCCTGATGTGGGACTCTATCCTGAGACCCCAGGATATCGCCTTGGGCCAAAGGCAGAAGCTCAACCTCTGAGCCACTCAGGCATTCCTGGGGAGAATTTATGTAATAAGGAAAAGAGATCTATTTGATGCACTTTAACTCTAAAAAAAAAAAAAAAAAAAAATTACCATAAAAAAGATTTTCCTTGTAACACAATACCCTATATTTCTGAGCAACAATGACAACAATAGTAACAAAAGAGCAGCTTTTCTTTTTAAAATTTTCTTGATTTAGGAATGCAAATCATTACCCTAAAAGTCTGCACACATCCTAGAAGTAAATACAATTAAATATATTCTTGTGGCTTTACTAGCCTCATTATGTACTCCAGCTTTACTTCAGGGAACAATGGTTTACCTGACACCACATTTTGTAGCTCTTCAGGTCACGAAAGAAAAATAGCACAGATGTTGCCAAACTCAAAACTAAAAAATAAAGACAGAAGGTTCTCTGACTAGTTGATAAGGAACTATGTCTCCAGAGAGAAAATATTGACTTGATAAACACTGTTTTATTTATTATCTCAACTTCTTTTCACATGGTTTAAGATGGGTATCTCAATCATAATCTTATCTATCCAAGAGTTTCATGGGTTTGTTTTGTTTCCTTTTGTTTTTGTCTTTTAAAAGTCATATTGAAATGGGAAAATTGATCAAGCAGATAAATTTTGAGATCTTCTAAATTCAGTGAAAGATGATGAAGAGTGGCTAGAAAATTTCTAAAAAACATTCTCTTTAGAGATTCCTAAAAATATTAATTCAAACTTGAATATTCAAACAGTAAAATGTATTTTGAAGCCATGCTTCTTTATTTCTCTCATGCTATGATAATCAGACAAAAGTAATTCTTTATTAGTAATCACATTTTTTAAAAAGATTTTATTTATTCACAAGAGACACAGAGAGAGAGAGAGGCAGAGACACAGGCAGAGGGAGAAGAGGCAGAGACACAGGCAGAGGGAGAAGCAGGCTCCATGCAGGGAACCGGATGTGGGACTTGATCCTGGGTCTCCAGGATCATATCCTGGGCCTAAGGCAGGCACTAAACAGCTGAGCGACTCAGGGATCCCAATGATCACATTTTTCAATCAATGGCTCTTCCATAATTACAAGAAAAAAATAATATATCTAAATAAAAAAGAAAAGTATAATTTCAAAACAGAAAGAAAACAAGATGATTCTGTTGCTAAATGTGCAAGGGTTTAGTGATATTCAGAGTTTCGCTGGACAATTTTTAATAATCAGTTATTCAAACACACACATAAACAACCTATTAATGCATAGTGTTTTCCAGTCTTCATTGTGTAAATATTACAAGCATGTTTGATTTCTAACTATCAACATGTCAGGAAAGGTGGAACACAGATAGGGGAAGTGACAGAAACATTCAGCTCTCATAAACTGGTAAAAGAGGACTTCAGCACAATTCTGGTTATTTTTCAACAATTTTTTCATATATATGATCTTTTTACCAATTAACTGATGAAATTACATTCTTAAAGGATATTGTTTATTTTACATTATATATAGCTCTCAGGGCAAAAGATGTCAATATTCTTGAAACTTAACTGATCTCACTGATTTTTTTTTTCTAAAAATTTTATATGCAATTGAAATACTGTTATTAGTATTTATTGTAAAAGACAAAAACTATCATTTATAAATACCTACTTTGTATATAAATGATTACTACTTATAAATATTTAGATTGACATAGTTAGACTGAAAATCAATTTTGCTTTTCATCTGGCATCCTTCCTAATGTATAAAAGGACAATATATGAGTGTATGTGTTTGTGTGTATGGCTATGTCTGTGGATGAGTATGAAGACAAATATGTTTGTGAGAAAGAAAAGAAAAACACAGTAGAGAGAAAGATTATCTTTCTTAAGTACTGTTAAAATATTACCAGTAAACTTAATCATCAAGAAAATATCATATAACTCACTGGGTGGCTAGGAGATTATTTATGATAAGTATCTTATGAATATATCTATATATTGAAAATATTAACTTTTTTTCATTTACATTTATTGTCTCTGTTTTGTTTTTTATTTCACATTTTCTTTTTACTCCAGAGTTAAGATTCTAAAATAGGATTACTTTTTCTCTCTTTTTGTGTTTGGTATTTGTAATAAGGTTTAAACCATCAAAGTTTGTTTTCAGGTATTTGAAGCAGTAGTAGAGGAGAAACTGAATCATAGTTTAGGAACATTGATATAAATTCCTATTCAAATTTTGTATAAGTAAATTCTTTTATTTTATTCTATAATTGCATCATTTTGCATTAACTCATGCTTAAAGCAGATTTAACTTCCATGCAGTATCAAGTTAATGCAGTTTTCATAATCACTTCTATTGCAAACAGTTTTTTCAATTTAAAGAGCATAAAGTTTTCACTTAAACTTTGTTTCTTGTTTCTTTTTGTTCTAACTGAATTAAGATCAAATAGGCCCTTAAAGATTGCTATTTTGGTAATGCTAATTTAACAAGTAAGTTGGCTAAAGTGTAAATTTCAGAGGTTAAAACTATGACTTTCATGCAAATTTGAAATGAGCATATGCCAAATGTTTTATTCAACTCATTATTTAATAAAGGAACAATAGGATGCTAAAATTAGTTGAAAGAAGTTTTGATGACCTCCTATTTACAGACAATTTAATTAATGAAAGTTAACTTTTTTTTTTTAAAGATTTTATTTATTCATGAGAGATACTGAGGGGGGCGGGGCAGGCAGAGACACAAGGAGAGGAAGAAGCAGGCCCCATGCAGGGAGCCCAATGTGGGATTTGATCCCGGGATTCCAGGATCATGCCCTGGGCCTAAGGCAGGCTCCAGACTGCTGAGCCACCCAGGGATCCCCTGAAAGTTAACTTTTGATTGCCATATTAGATACTAAATGGTTATGTCTTATTGGATAACAACAAACTTTCACTGAAGAGATTATTTACATTTATGTACAATTGTCTATGTCTTAACATGTAAATACACTAAATTTGTGGCCTTTAATATATAATCTTAACAGTGCAGTTTCCTGATTTTCTTGTATTTTTCCAATCCTATTAAAGGAATTGTCCTAAATTGATATATTTTACACTTAAACATAATTTGAGATATTTAATGTTTGATGAGATGAAAGCTAAAATGTATTTAGATTCTTCAACTTTTCTTGCAAATATCAACACATTTTCAATGAATATTATTGACTCCCAGCTTTGTACCAGATACTGTTCTGTATGCTAGATATACAATAATAATCAAAGTAAAAATCCCTGCCTTCATTAAATTTAAATTGTAGGGACAGGAGAAAACAGACATTAAAATTACTCAGAATATAAAAGTAAACTCTATATCCTTTTTAAAAAATATTTATTTATTTATTTTAGAGAAGGGGAGGGGCATAGAGAGAGGAAAAGTGTTGAGTAGACTCCTGGTTGAGTATGGAGTTTGATGGGAAGTCTGACTGGGGCCTCCATCTCAGGACCCTGAAATCAGAAGCTGAGCTGAAACTAAGAGTTAGCACTTAACTGACTGCACCACCCAGCCACCCGAATTCTATAACATTCTTGAATGTGTTATGATAAAGGAAACACTATAAAAAGATAATGGGAATTTTGAATGGAGACTGGGGGAGAGGAAGATTTCAGCCTGGAATGGGTAATTAGGGTAGTCTCATTAAAATGATGAGATAAAGAGACAAAAAGAGAGAATAAACCACACATAGTTTTAATTTAAAGAAAGAAAAACAGAAAGAAAAAGAAAAAGAAAGAAAGAAAGAAGAAAGAAAGAAAGAAAGAAAGAAAAAAGAGAAGAAAAGAAGAAAAGAAAAGAAAAAAAGAAAAGAAAAGAAAAGAAAAGAAAAGAAAAAAGAAAAGAGATTTATCCCAGTAGAAACAAACACAGTTAACATCAAGATCTTGTCTTCTAGGCAGCCCCAGTGGCCCAGCGGTTTGGTGCTGCCTTTGGCTCAGGGCTGATCCTGGAGACCTGGGATCGAGTCTCACATCAGGCTCCCTGCATGGAGCCTGCTTCTCCCTCTGCCTGTGTCTCTGCCTCCCTCTCTCTCTCTCTCTCTCTCTCTCTCTCTCTCTCTCTCGTGTCTCTCATGAATAAATAAATAAAATCTTTAAAAAAAAAAAGATCTTGGCTTCTATATACCATTCATCTACAAAAGGAACCAAGGATCCTTAAATAAATGGCTGATGTTAGGACTGGAATAGTGAAAACACAAGATAATCCTTGAGCATTTTGTAGGGCCAGGAAGTGAGAAAAAAATAAAAAGTGCAGAAAAAAATAAAAAGGTGGGGCTGATGGAAGAAATACAGGAGCCAATGTTAAAGGGCCTCTTGATGGCCTAAGCTGGAACAATTTGAGCAAGAAAATAAGTAACTTAGTACTGGACTGTAATCCAAAATATAAAATAAATATTCATAAGGTCATATTGATATAAATGGATGATTAAGTAAATACAGAAGAATAAAGAAATCTTTACAGAAGAATTCTAATGTCTGTAGATAACACCTTTCCATTGATAGAAATTAATCCTATTTTCCCTCGAAGGTGGCTCAGTGTAGTGATTTGTGTCCTATTAATAAAATATGGAAAGGGAAAACATAACTATATAATAGAGAAATCTGACAAACACTACCTTAACCAAGTGATCAAGAATAACATCCTCAGTTATGTCATGTGGATATCATTTATTTCCTAATATGAAGTGATGAGTGATATTCTTTCCAAAAACCCATAATCATAGTCCAATCATGAGAAAAAAAGAACCCTAACTTAAAGTGGATTCTATGAATTATCTGAGTAGTACTTTCCCAAACTGCAAAAATCATGAAAAAAAAAAAGAGTAAGAAACCATCACACAAGAAGAAAATAAGGGGACGTAACTAGATAACTAGATGAATTGTGTTATAATAAATGGGATCCTCCAAAAGCAAAAAAAAAAAAAGATTTTAGTGGAAATCCAAATATGGCATTTAGTTGATAATAATGTACCAATATTGGTTTTCAATTTTGACATTTATACTACACGGTACTATGAGATAATATAATATCAGGGACAACTGAAATTAGCTAAGGGATACAGAAGAACTCTGCATATTATTTTTACAAGTTTTCTGTAAAATTATTCCAAAATAAAATGTTAATTTTTATTTATTTTTAATTAATTAATTAATTAATCAATTAATGGGAGAGAGCACATGCTCCTGCACAGCAGGGGGAGGGGCAGGGGAGAGCGGGAGAGGAGCACATGCTCCTGCACAGCAGGGGGAGAGGCAGGGGGAGGTGTGGGATGGTGTGAGTAGGTAGGTTGACTTTGGGGCTCAATCCCACACCTTGAGATCATGACCTGAGCCCAAAGCAGATGCTTTAATGACTGAGCCACACAGACACCCCACCAAATGTTAATTTTTTTCCAAATGTTAATTTTTAAATAAAAGTGAGATTTATGGAAAAATTTGAGTGAAGTAAGGGAGTGAGCTTTGAGAATATTCAAGCTGAAGGCATGGGTAGAAGTATACTAGATAAAGGTGGCAAAGGCCTATTAAGTGCCTGGGTTGTCAAGGAACAGCAAGGAGGCAAGTGTATCTTCCTACAACTGAGTGAGGGGTCAGTAAGAGAAGAGAAGTTATTTCTTAAGGAGAATAAGACTGTGTGTGCGTCTGTGCTTGTGGGTGTGCACATATTTGTGTTAGCACACATGTGCATGCATGTGTTTGTAGGAATCTCTGCCAACATTTGCAAGATTTAAAATGTGTTGTTGTTTTTTTCTCACTGTTACATCAGCTACTATTTTTGTTATTTTCCCATCTCCTAACTACAGATACATTGTCAACTTTATTTCTTGGGAGGAGGATTATTTCTCAGTGAAATCAAGGACAATGGGAGAAATAATATAGTGTATTTCCATATTTATTTATATGTGGAATTTTGAGTTCATATTTCTGGCAAGTACAAAATAAAAATATTTCATGGCACTTTCTAAAATAAAGCAGGTTAAACTTCATTACACTAATATTAATAATGATTAGCTTGGCTATGATTATAGTTCCCAAACTAATATAAACATTTACTTACAAATCAGTATCATTTGCTTTCTTTTTATTTGCCTAGTGTATAATTAAATCATCACTAAACCATCTTCTATGCATGCAAAAAAGTACCCTTCTCTTGCATTAACATTTTTGACAACTGTGATGTATCACACTCTGTGTTGTCAGGCAAAATAACCACTACAATCAATATAAAACTGTAGGTGGAATCTAAAAATATTTTTGGAGTCGCAGAGTTTTAAAGGATTTCCTTTCCTTGGTATTTGTGATACAATCAGTCATAAATCCATCTACTTGTACGGGTGTTAAAATAGTAGTACCTTGCTCAGCCTCTTTTAGAGGTTTATTTTTCAACTAAAGATCTGCTTTAGTTAGGTGCAATTAGTATAACTTTATACTATGCCAAGAAAGCTACAGTGGAACATCTTCTTAACCACATAATACATTCAAGCCATCTGTTTCTTACTGTATTACGTTTCTAAACTACCAGATTATTGTTTCATCCATAAAATTATGTCTCTAGAGAGAAACAACAAAAAATAAAGTCAAAATTTGAATACATATATACATACACACAGTGATATATATAGTGATATATGCTAATATATATATGTGTGTGTGTGTGTGTGTGTGTGTGTGTATATAGTGATTAAAAATATTTTACCTGTCACAATTTTATCAGTGTTGAAAGGATGGTCCTTGGAGATCTTCTAGTCTAAATTTCCTACCAACTCTAACATCATTTTTTTCCAGTAACTATGAGAACCTGTCAGTTTACTATTCTCTCCGACATGTGTAGGGTAAGGCATTCACTACTTCATGAAATAGGGAGCATATTTAGAGGTAAATATATTGTATTTATAAAACTCTACCTCACTGACTAAAAACATGCATCACAAACTTTTTCCAAATTGTCTGGGTTCTGTACTCTCCAGCAATATAAATCAAATCCCTCTATCCCAAGGCATGCTTTCAGACAATGAAGACACATTCTCCCTTGTTTTTTCTAAATTGTCTTTTTTAGATGTTAAACATCCCCTCATTTTTTCCTAAGACTAATTCAAGCCACTAGCCGAGGAAAGCACATGTCATAAAGCTGCAGATTTTAGTGATTTCCCAGGCACCATCTCTGATACAATTTTAATCTTTATGCCATGGCTTACAGAACTTTCTTTAACACTGACCTTGCATCCATTCAAACTTATGACAAGACTCTTTTCAAAATTTTGTCAACTTCAAACATAAACTCTTGGTATGTGCATATGAAATATGTTTGAAGATTTCTCTTGGGAAACACTGCATACATATATGCACACACATGTGTATATGAGTATATGTATTCTTCAGAACAAGGTTCAGCCAATATCATTGTAGGAAAGGACCCAGGGCATAGCTGAATACACTAATACTATAAGGGTCTGCGATAATACTCAAGGACTTCTGTTGGAAATCATTCAATTTGCTTCCTCTTTGCTCATGTGCATTTTATCAACTGTGAGACAAGCAAGAAATTTGTTCAGAAGGGCTATTCATGTTACTGACTTTGATCTGAAAGGATGAGACAAAACCTCAAAACTAAAATTTAATTCCATATTTAAGTGGATACCAATTTTGGTGACACACTTCATGTTGAATTATGAGCTAATACATTGTAAATAAAGACATTAAATATCATTAAATATGACTATCATTAAATATAATCACAAAAATAGGTTGTTACTTAAAAGTAGTTGTATTTCATGCAGTTTAGTTTGTTCTAGACTAGAGATTTAAAAACAAATGGCTGCAGAGACGAGGCAGGTGATACACAAGACTGAAAAAGACCACATGGAGAGGAGACTGCAGTAGACAGCAAAATCACAGCTTATCTAAAGGGAATAGCTGCCACCAAGTTCTGGTTAATTGTGACTATGAGAGACTTCACAGCTGGTATTGTCACACCTCCCAGTTTTTCAAGCTAAGTCAAACCGTACACCACACCTGCTGATCCATCACACCATGTCACCATGTTGCCTCTTCACAAATGTGCCGATTACAAAGTAGACTGATACTCACCAATCGTAAAACTACATCTTTCTGCTGACTTGTAACCTGTTGCAAGACACTAAAACCTATGTATGGTCTACCGCCTGGTTCCTAATCCTTAGATGATTTTAATCCATTGACATTTTTTGCCTGTTAATAGCGTTGAGTATGATTCAGATGTTTGCAGTTGAATGTTAGTTGGTGTTTGACTTCTCAAATTGTTGTCAATTGCATTGTCATTATTTGGCTCTGACGGTATAGAAGGAGCTATGCCAGAATAAATTTCATTTATTTTCATTGCCCTAAAATCCTCTGTACTCTGTTGTTTCATCTTTCTTTCCTCCCATCCCCAGGAAATCACTGATTTTTAAATTCTCTCCATTATTTTGCCTTTTCCAAAATGTCATGTAGTTGAAATTACATAGCATGTAGCTTTTTCAGGTTAGCTTCTTTCACTTAGTATGAATTTAAGGTCCCTCCCTCTTTTTCTTTTTTTATGGCCTTATAACTCATTTCTTTTTAGTAGTGAATAATATTCCATTCTCTGGATGTGCCACAGCTTATCCAGGTATTCGCCTACTGAGGTATATCAGGGTTGCTTCCAAGTTTTTGCAATTATGAATAAAGCTGCTGTAAACATCCATGTGCAGGCTTTTGTGTAGACATAAGTTTCCAAATCACTTGGAAACACAATTGTGAGATCAACTCAATAAGTGGATATTTAGTTTAAGAAATTGCAACATTGCAGGTTGCCTAGATGGCTCAGTCAGTTAAGCGCTCAACTCTTGATTTTGGCTCAGGTCACAATCTAAGGGTCATGAGATCAGGCTTTGCCCTGGTCAGGAATCTGCTTAAGATTCTTCCTATACCCCTCCCTCCCACTCTCTCTCTCTTAAAAAAAAAAATAAAGAAACTGTCACATTGTTTTCCAAATGGTATACCATTTTGCATTCCCCTAAGTAGTGAATGAGAGTTCCTGTTGCTGTACATCCTTACCAGTATTTGATATCATCAGTATTTAAGATGTCAACTATTCTAATAGGTGTGTAGTGTTACCTCATTATTTTAATTGTAATTTCCTAATGACATATGATACGTAACATCTTTTCATCCGCTTATTTCTCATTTGCGTATCTTTATTTTTTAAGTCTAATTTTTATTACTGTTGAGTTTTAAGTGTTCTTTGTATACTTTGGAATACAATACTTTATCAGATATGGTTTTTGCAAATAATTTCTTTCAATCTGTGGCTAATCTCATTCTCTTAACAATGTCTTTCACAGAGCATAAGTTTTTATTATCGATGAAGTCTAACATATTAATTATTTCATTCATGGATCATGCCTTTGGTGTTGTATCTAAATAGTCAATTCCAAACCCAAGACCATCTAGATTTTTCCTGTTTTGTAGAAGGTTTATAGCTTTGCATTTTACATTTAGATTTATGAAACATTCTGACAATACTCTTGAGGGATTTTAAGTCTATGTCTAGATTCTTACATTTGTATGTCACGTTGTTTCAGCATCATTTGTTGAAAAGATTATCTTTGCTCCTTTGTCAAAGATCAGTTGACTATTTCTGGGCTCTATTTCTGTTTGATTGATCTATTTGTCTATTCTTTCATCAATACCACATTGCTTTGTTTCCTATATCTTTGTAGTATGCCTTAAAGTCAAGTAATGTCAATCTTTTAAAATGGTTCTTCTTCAAAATTGCATTGGCTATTCTGCATCTTTTGGCCTCACCATATAAGATTTAGAATCAGTTTTTCAATATCCACATATTACTTCCCAGGATTTTGATTTAAAATACATTAAATCTATAGATCAAGTTGGGAATAACTGACATATTGATAATGCTGAGTCTCTTAACCATGATCATGGAATAACTTCCCATTTATTTAGTTCTTTGGTTTGTTTCTTAGGATTCTATATAGTTTCCTCACATAGATCTTTTATATTTTTTGTTAGATTTATGCCTAAGTATTTAACATTGTGAGTACTAAGGTAATGGCATTGTGCTTTTGATTTCAAATTCCAATTTTCCATTGTTGGTGATACAGGAAAATGGTTGACTTTTATATATTAACCTTGTATTTTGCAACTTTGTTATAATTTCTTATGAGTTATAGGTGATTTATTTTTATATTTCAGAATGAAGTTTAAAGGCAATGAAACAAGAAACACCTCGTGTGCAGGCAAGTAAATACAAACACCCAAGAGGAAGAGAAGTACATAGTTGCATCCATTCTGCTAACCATCAAAATGTCCTATGTACTATTCCCTGGTTCCTAATACTAAGTTCTCTTTCAAGATTGTATCTCTTTTAGCTACTTCATGGTATTTTGAACTGTGCAATCTCTGGGTTAGTGGGAAAAATATGATGTCCCTATAAAGCATGAACAGACCTCTTAATTGAAACTTATTATTCCAGCTCTAATAATGGTTGATAACTAGAAAATAGCTAAGTGTTTACAGCTGTCAGCTGTTTCATGAGTACAATTACAGACAACAACAGACTACTGCCTTCTGCCTTCTGTCCCCACTGTATTGTTATTTTTTAAAATTTAGTGTTGTTTTTTTATGTCTTCCTTTTGCCAGTGTTTGTATAACATCCTGGTAGGTATCACCACTTGAGAATTCAGTGGAGATGGCAGCCTGCTAACCTACAAATATGTTTTGCTGAGCCAGTGATATAGAGATAAAATCCTGGTTATGACAGGAATAAAGATACTTGCAAAAGCCACATATTTCCTATGAAATCTGCAGTATAACATCTGAGCTACTTAATATTCTATAATCAAGTTTATATAACAATTTTGGGTTAACTCAGTATTTTACCTTCTTATTGTATACTTGTCCTGCCAACCACTGTTGAGGAAAAGTCACAAAAACATGCAAATTATTTTCAGGACAAATTCATAATCTTCAACATAATGCAGCCTTGTAAAATGACAACAAATACTTCTAACGTTCAGTTTTGTCACAGGTTGACTACTCCAGAAAGTAGATTCTGAGACTGAGATTTGCATGCTGGAATTATATTAGGGAATACTCTAAAAATTGTAACTCTGAGGGGTTTGCAATTCTGGAGCTGCAGGGTTTCTTCAGAGTTGAGGGCTGAAATTATTAGACTTTCATGTGTTCATTCATATGTTTTCCTCTGCCATTTCCTACTGAGAAACTTCCATTCTTCTTATAACTTCCTAAAATCCAGCTGGACAATGGCAAGATGAGACATTGGTGTCGGATACTAATCCTAACTCTATCATTAACTAGTCATATGATATCTAAAATTATGTCCCTTGGATTGAATTTTGTCATCTGTAAAATTAAGGGATGTAAATAATGATTTTATAAAGCTAAAATGTTCTGTCTACATAATCACAGATGAAATAATGTGGCTCTTGTTAATATAATATTTGGGATAAAGAAATGATTAGGTATATAAATAAGATTTGAGGGAGGTGATTGATTGATGATAGTTTATTGTTAAAGTCCCACTATCTTGTTTACATTCAAAATGTGCTCTAATAAAATGTACAGGAAAAATCATGTGATTCTAAAAGTCTAATTTATACATTTTTTAAATAAAAATACTAGTCATGAGATATTATAAAACCGAAAGATAAGAGATCATTTTATTAGAGTACTTTATAATCCATATTTTCTGTCATATGAGTGTGTACACATACATACAAATACATCTCAAAATATGAGATGTTGTACAATATGGACAACCCAAGAATTTCAAGTTTCCTCAATTATGAAAGTTTGGGTGTTTTTCCTAATTATTAAAAAGTAGTACTGTGTCACTTTTTCACCTCTTGAAAACTAGTATTATGGCTTCATACTCAAGTGAGAAAACTCTCTCTAGGCCATTAAACTTGTATTGAAATACACATCATAGAAATGTCTATTCTAGTCATTTATGATTACTTTAAAATCAAACTTATCCTTGTAAATGTGGTGCTATATTTAAGTGCAAATGGAAATAATAAATTACGTGTTCATTTTGTCACTCTTTTTAAAGACATTCCTATAATCTTTTGCTCTAGGACCTGCTGTATAGAACACCTTATTATCATTATTATTAATGTAGAATTATTGTCAATTTCCTCTTTACATTTTAAATTCGTTGAGAATTCAGATTTTAATGTATCTTTTTAATTATCTAGTTTTAAGCAATTAGCACAGCATTTGGCATAGAACAGGTACAAAATAAACTCCTGTTAAAAGCAGAGCTCCTAGGGGGTTCAGTCTGTTGGGCATCTGCCTTTGGCTCAGGTAAGGATCTCAGGGTCCTGGGATAGAACTCCACACTGAGCCCAAATCAGAGCCCTGCATTGGGTTCCATGCTCAGCAGGGAGCCTGCTTCTCCCTCTCCTGCCCCCCCTGCTTGTACTCTTTCTCTGTCAAATAATTAAATTATATCTCTAAAATAAAATTCTTATTAAAAGTGAATTTAATTCTATTTTGCTTCTCTTTTTCTTTCTTTCTTTTTTTTTTTTCTTCTCCTATCTTTTCCTCTGGCCACTTATTTTTCTTACAAAAGAACTAGTCTTGTGCTATTTTGTCATCTTTGAAATATAGTACGCTATGGCTCTGTAAAACACAGGTTTCAACACTCTTTCCAGGACATTAAGCTTTTATTGACTTCTAGGTCTAAATTAGTAAATTATGATGTCCTTAAACCACTATCTTTCTCCTGTGCTCATCCTCATTTTTGATCGGCTTTTGATTTTTCTTTTTCTTTTTCAAAGTGGTCTTTCATCATTACTTGACAGCAAGGTTCAATACATAACAAAGAACAATTTCTTATTGCCCAGAGAATGGGAAGTTTAATGATTACTATAAAAGAAAGGACTAACACCTTTAAAATGGAAAACAAGCCAGTGAAGTATGTAATAAAAATAAGCATATATTCAATGGGTAACATTTTATCCAAATACCTAATGTATTAAAAAGTAAAATTGATTATTTCCTGCTCAGATACCTGAATACACTTTCTAGTCTTCCCAGTGACTTTTCCAAGCTCTTGATTAACTTATCAAAATTATATGATGACTGTTGTAGAGTTCAACAAGAACATTAAAAAATAATATATTTTTCACTTCGGTAATAAATTATCATTTGAATCTGTCATGCAGAGAAACAATGGCTATGGAGAAATGTCTACAAATTATGAAATTTTAAAAGAAATAGATGATTCTTGTAGCATAAGTGACAGCATGGTGTCATATTTGTGCTTCTTACATATACTTAATTGTTTTAGTCTGTTTGGCTGCTGGAATACCATAGTTTGGGCAGCTTGCAAAATAAATAGAAATTTATTTCTCATAGTTCTGAAGGCTGGAAAGTCTAAGATTAATGTGCTGGCAGATTTACTGTCTGGTGAGAGACTGCTTCATGGTTCATAGACTGTTATCTTCTTGCTGTGTCTCATATGGCAGAAGAGCAATAGAACTCTCTGGGGTGTCTTCTATAAAAGCATTACTCCTAGTCATGAGAACTCTACCCTCATGACCCAACCACTTGCTAAGGGTCCCACCTACACCATCACCTTAGGGGCTAGGATTTCAACATAAGAATGAGGGGAGCATAAACATTGAGCCCATAAATCAGAGAGACAGAAAGCTGCCTGTGTTCTTCTTTCTCCCTTCATGAGAAAACATTAAGGTGGGTGCCTGGGTGGCTCAGCTGATTAAGCACCTGCCTTCTGCTCAGGTCATGATTCCAGAATCCTAGAATTGAGTTTCAATTCAGGCTCCCTGCTTCTCCCTCTCCTTCTGCCTGGCACTCCCCCTGCTTTGGTCTCTCTCTCTCTCTCATAAATAAATAAATAAATAAATAGTCTTAAAAAAAAAAAGAAAACATTAAGATAACTGAGATGTAAATGTAATTAGGGCAGGGGACTATAAAAAAGCTGTGAAAATTTATCCTTGACAATGCATCTAGCTCTCATCCTGACAGGCTCCTTTTCTCTTACTATTTGAGCTTTTTCCTCAAATGTTCATACACTGTAGTATTCATGAATAAAATACCATGCATTTTATAAAACTCATAATACAGTAAATGCATATAAATCAGAGAAAAACATTAACTTCTCACATGTATCTTTTCAGGTAAATAGGAAAACACAACCTACTAGAGATTTGTCTTATGACACTTCAAATGTATATAAGTCTTCTAAACTAAAAGACCTTCTGAATATCACGATATGCAGAGAGGAAAGTGATCTTATAATAAGTGAGAATAGGGGGTTGATTGCTTAAGATTTGAATAGTTATAGGTAAAACATATGAAGAACAGTGATCTAAACCACATTTAGGTATTTTTAAAATCAAACTTTAATACAATATTATTGACTATATTCATCTATGCTATAGTCTTCATCTTCTTGATAAAATCTTATTTTTATTTATTTTTTCTTATTTATTTTATAATTGAAGTTTATACCTCTTACTGCCCTTTATCTATTTCACCCAACCCTCCATTCACCTCCTCTCTGGCAACCACTAGTTTGTTCTCTGTATTTAAACGTCTGCTTTTTTGCTCTTTGATGGCTTTGGTTTTTGATTCTACATACAAGTAAAATCATCTGCTATTTGTCTTTTTGGATGACTTATTTCACTTAGCATCACACCTTTCTAGGTCCATCCATCTTGTCGCAAGTGACCAGATCTCATTCTTTTTTATGGGTAATATGTTTATTGTATGTGCATCTATATATTATACACATACCACATCTTCTTTATCCATTCATCTATTGATAGGCATTTGGGTTGTTAACATTATGTTGCCTATTATAACTGATGCTGCACTAAACATAGGGGTCCATTTACCTTTTTGAATTAGTTTTTTCATTTTCTTTGGGTAAATGCACAGTAATGGAATTACCGGATCATATGGAATTCCTATTTTTAAATTGTTGAGGAACCTCCATACTGTTTTCCACAGTGACTCCACCAAATTACATTCCTACTAACAGTGCACAAGGGTTCTTTTTTCTCCTCATCCTTGCAACCTCTTATTTCCTGTGTATTTGATTCTAGCCATCCTGACAACATTTTTTAAATTGAGTTGTTTGGGGTTTTTTGGTGTTAATATTTTTTAAGAGGAAATTGTCTCAGACATTTTTATTTAAGAATTATCAATGATATTTTGTTTAAAAATAACACATTCCTACACTAAATTCAGTACCATCTCTTTGAGAAAATGCAAATCTTACTGGGGCTTTCTCATTTAAGCTCTATTTTTATAGACCCCTCATTCTGACAGTAACCCAAACACCAATTCCTTTAGGCAGTACATATATAGTGTGTTGAAGGACTATGTTGGGTGAAGGCCATATAAATATATACACAAAACACATTTTCTCTGTTCTTGAAGAATATATAAACTGAAAATAAGAGCAGACATATCCAGGACAGTAAGAAAAGATACAAAATAATGTATGACAGAACACAGTTATTGCTCTAAAGTGTTCTGGGAATTGAGAAGAGGACTAGATTAATTCTGGCTAAAGGAAAATTTTCATGGCAGCAGAGAAATTTGAGTTGAGATTTCCATGTTGGAAAATATGGATTTAAGGAGGATTAATATTCTGGAGGAAAGGGATTGTGTAAACCCAAAACATTAAATCAGGATTATGAAAGGCATATGTGGGGGATTTTGTTCAGTTTGATTAAAACTAAAATTCAGTGAGAAGAAAGACAGCTACATTGGAGTAGAGCATTGAAGGGATTTTAACAAGCAAGCTAAGAATTTCTGGTTGAAGCATTGAAACAGGAAGTGTTATTGTTTATAAAGAATAACTACAGTTAAATAGAATTTTGATATATAAAGATAGAAAACAGATTTTGTGACAAATGTTTATATAGACTATAAAATCCTAACATTATATATCTAATGCTATTTTTTTTGCTGTCACCCTACATGAAAATTCACCTGATTTATTTGCTGTAAATTTGAGTCTATTGGCAAAGTTCCTGAAAATATTTGACTAGTTATTGTGTTGCACTAGACCTGATGATTTTGTTAGCTTTCAAACAAACTTCTAGTACTTGGGGGAAAGAAGATATTTTTATTTACAAAAGGAGTCCCCTTGGAACTTCTCTGTTGAACCATTTGAATGTCAATTACAGTGAATGTCCTCAGGACGTGATTCAGGAGATACTACATTACATTGCTATAAAAATTAACTGCCAGTATACTTCAGAAAAGAATTGGTGGGTTTATTGAAAAATAAAAACAAGGGTTTAACTATAAAAATTGTTCCTGGTATAATTTCACTGAAAAGTATTTTCACTGAGGTCATCTGAGTTACCCATTGAGTAATCTCTTTCTGTTATTACCAAATTTTGTCTAGAAGGATCCTTCTGAAAATTCTGCTTAAGAATCTCTCTTTTCAGCTTTTTATGGGCCAACATCTGTGACATAAGCATGGTCCTTTGATAAAATATTAGATTTCTCTTATTGTTGTTATTGTTGTTACAGTTATATTAACATCCTCGATCTGTCCTTGGATATATAACTTGAGACCATTCTCAAGATGTAAAAATAATGTAATATAAAGACCTCCTAAAGTATGTAACTATAATTTTTTACAGTGCAGTTTATTTCTTAACTTTTGTTAAAATATTATTTTCCGTCCAATGGGACAAAAGATATTTAAATAAATTCTTTCAAAATCGCTGTTGTTATAATCCATAATTATATGGCAGCTATCAGTTTAATCATGTGATTCTTTGGAGACTCATTGGCTTTTATTCTTTCTTGATAGGCACTGTACAATTAATAGAAATGGTTTATTGTCAATACTCCATGGGGATTATTCACAAACATTCAATTAGTTGACTCGTTACAAAGGGATGAAATTAAATTTGATAATTATCTTGTTTTGCTAATTGTTTTTTAGACTCCCAGAATGCATTTTGATAAGCCTTTTCATGTCAGTTCCATCAACTTCTTTGAGCAACTACAGTTTGTGTAAAGAGAAAGCTACTCTGGTCCTGATAAAAGGGAATAATTTTTCTGCACAAAATTCTTTAAACATTTTTAATGGAAGGCAGGCAAACTGAGTTGTGAAAAACTCCCTTAGGTATTATAAAGAAAATGTCCATAATGATCTCTTGAAATTTAAGGCAGGGTAAAAAAAATCAGGGGCATCAAAATAGACCTATGGGAGTTGCCAGGGGTTTCTTGGAGATCAGCCATTCAAGGTATAAAATGTAATGGCATTTGTTGACTGAATAAATAGAAAATGGGTAACTTTATTTAGAAAAAACCCATAAATCTATTTATTTGAATATCTATAATATTTTTCATTAAATCCAATAGAAAAAAATTGCTAAATAGGAATTCTAAATTGTGAGTGCCATTTTTAACTGACATTCAGGAAATTTTTCCTGTATGTGTCCATATGTCTTACCTTTTTAAAACTGTATGATTATGTAAATATGTATTAAGCATAAGCCCAATTATTAGAACAATAGATAATCTTATCAATTATTATAGATAAGCATAGTACACTCAGTAATATCTTACTCAGAAAGATATTACAGCACAGAAGTATGAGAGCCAACTTAATGAAAGGCTGTGATATCCCTACCTAGGCTGAAGTGACACTGACTCTCACAATACACAATTAAGTTTTCTCTATGGTGATCTTGCACACGAGAATTGTAGATCTCTGTAAATGATTTAATATGCATTTGATTTCAACTGTGCATTTTTAATAGTTTCAAATTCTGCTGCTGATAGAGATAGGGCACTTCAATCACCTATTTAAAATAATTCCCATAAAAAATAAATAAATAAAAAAAAATAAAATAAAATAATTCCCATATAGGGCAGCCCAGGTGGCTGGGCAGCCCGGGTGGCTCAGCGGTTTAACACCACCTTCAGCCAGGGGGTATGATCCTGGAGACACCAGATCAAGTCCCATGTCCGGCTCCCAGCATGGAGCCTGCTTCTCCCTCTGCCTGTGTCTCTGCCTCTCCTTCTCTCTGTGTCTCTCATGAATAAATAAATAAAATCTTTAAAAAAAATAATCCCCATATAAATAAACTTCAATGTATTTAACTATAGTTGTTAGCAGCAGCTATATTGGCAAATACTTTAATTCATATTAAAATATTCTAGTTAAAAAAATCCCTCATCAGTTGCAAAAATCACACAGAGATACAAAAAAAAGAGAGATTATTTTGTGGGGTTTCTTTTGGGGGGGATGCTTTGTTTTTATTTATTTATTTTAAAATTTTAATTCCAGTATAATTATTATAAAGTGTTAAATTAGTTTCAGGTATACAATATAGTGATTCAACAATTCTATACACTACTCTATGCTCATCATGATTTAAGTGTACTCTTAATCCCCTTCATCTATTTCACCCATCCTCCCACTTACCACCCCTCTGGTAACCACCATTTTGTTCTTTATAATTAAGAGTAAATTTTTTTTGGTTTGCCAAAGCGATTATTTTCTTATTGAATGGATTAAACTTACAGAGAAACAAAGTGAATGCAACAGTGTTTTCATAAGCAAGAATCCAAAAGCAGAATTTAACAAAGATTTACTTTTGTTAATTTTTATGCTCTGATTTCTTTAATGGTTCTTGACTCAGCTTAAAATACCCAAGTACTAGGAAATGGGAAGTTCCACTAATTTATATCTAACTGCAAAATAGAAATGGCTAACATCCCCAGAAGTCAGACTAACTTTCTTCTGATTTTTTTTTTTTAATGAAGAGGGGGCCAAGATTTCCCTTCTGAATTATATGACTGCTTTTGCAACCTCCTATTTTAAGAAAGGAGGATAACAGGGCTATTTCCCATGAGTGACTCCATCACTTCACTCATGACTAAACTATTTTTATAGCTTGGCCATAATCCAGAAACCTAAGAGCAAGAATACTGACAAAACTCTTGGTGCATTTAGAACTGCCTGGCTGCATTCAAACCTTTAAAATTCACCAAAGAGTGAGTTGATATGTGGAAAAAAAATACTGGTGCTTTGGATCATCAGGCCCCTCAATGTTCATATGTTCTGGTTTTGATGAGATCTCAAAGATTTCCCAAAACTTTGAAGTGTTATTTTTTAAAATGTGCACACACATACACACACATCCAAAGTAACATAATATGGATTTCTGAATCATCGACATGGAAAGCAATAACCTACACAGTATTTTGGCAATATGCAAGGACAGACTTTTGAAACTGCTTTAAAAATGGCCACAGCAGATAATATATAGTTTACAACCTGGGAAGAGCATGCTAAGTGAATATGTGTATTCTTTCATGAAATGCTCTCATCGTCTTGTGGTATGTTAGAAATCATTGGACTATAATTTTAGAATACAGAAATAGAATTAATAATATAGAAATGGTTAGATCCTTTTAAATGTATACTATGGATAAATAAAACAAACAGAAAATTTAAGTAATCCAAGGTCAGAGATATAGAAGAGTAGTGATATGAACTTGGGTAGTCTGATTCCAGATACTATACTTTTAATAACTATATTATTCAGCCTCCCTTTTCTAATCCATATAGAAATTTGTTAAAATATTTTTTGTATTTTAATTAAAATCACAAATGTCAATGATTCTGTTGTCTCAGAACTGTAAGTATCTGGTAACTCAGATACTGATTCTATTTACTTTCAAAACTATTCTATATACTTTCTAAAGATGAGATGTATGGCCTAGCTACAGATATATAGTTATTCATTCTCCTTATGCATTCTAAGGAAAATTATTAACTTTTTTTACAGAAATAAGTTTTTATTTAGATGTTCAAACTTCAGTTAAAATGTTTGTATCAACATTTATGTAGTTTATGTAGTTAAATAAACTTCTCTTTCAAAATTTAATGTTATGATTCATTTTCTAAATTGTGCTACTTTCAAGGACAAATGGAAGAATTTTTTCCAATAAAGCCTATACATCTTATATTAACTTTATTAAGCTGGTTTTAACTTAGAAAACTAATAGGGAGTGAAGACCCATTTCAAAATGTTTTATCTTTAACATAAACACATTGTGGTTTATCATTTGTCATAATGTGCACATCTCTGATAGGATTATTTTATATACTTTGCTTTATGTTTACTGTGCAGGATTTGATTCATGTTATTTTAAGTCTGAGCTATGCTTTCTTATGGTTGTGTGACTAGAGATATTGCTCTTACATAGCTGACATCTGCTATCACCTTGTGGTAGTAAACTCTGAAAGCTCACGTTAAAATATAGTTGGTTTTCAAAGTCTTATTGTAATTGCCATAGAATTAAGCAGTTAAAATAATCATAAAAGTATATTCTTGAAAAGGGTATTAAAATTACAGTAACCTACTTTTTTAGGGGGTTTCTTTTGGGGAGGATGCTTTGTTTTTATTTATTTATTTTAAAATTTTAATTCCAGTATAATTATTATAAAGTGTTAAATTAGTTTCAGGTATACAATATAGTGATTCAACAATTCTATACACTACTCTACTAATTCTATACACTACTCTTCTAATAAATCATGAAGACAAGAAAGAAAAAGCCCAGAGCCTACAAATAGAAGTTTTCAAAAATGTTAAGTTAATTGACACTTAGAAAGCACTGGTACTAAAAGAATATGTCAACTTCTATAAGACAGATATAGAAGTATTGCCTAGAATTATACAAAATCATCAATTTTTATCTACTGACGGGGACTCAAAAGCTGCTGTTCTCATCTTTCAGACAACTGTACTTATACACTAGTGTTTAAATAGTTGTATCTTAACTGCATATTTTTGTAGAATCCTTAGGATTAATCAACTTAATATTACTGTTTTTCATATTAGTGCTAAACATAACATGAAAGTTCTGAAGAAGAAACCAGAAGTTATTTTACTTGGAGTCAAGTCAGAAGTTATGGATCATGTTCTAGTTTTGATTTTGTCTGGATCATTTTGGGCAAGATAATTAATTTCTTTGAATATTTTTTATCTGCCAAATTAGAAAAATAACATTATGTCTTAACATTAAAATCTGCCATTTGATCTAAATATCATTCAGAAAAGAAAGACTGACAAAATAGATTTTAAAGAATGACCCAACCTTAGGGTTCACTGTTGGTGCTATACAGTCTATAGGTTTGGAAAAACGTATGACACATATCCATCATTATATTACACAGAGTAGTTTCACTAATATCATTGCTTTTTATAGTCTTTATTTCTTTGAATGTATTCCCTATCTGCTCGTTCATTATTTGCATCTTTTCTTACAGGTCATGATTGGCTAATTCCAATGTCTAGGTCAAAATGGTTCTGCATTCATGTGCTTACAAGTTCCATTTGCTTGCTTTTCACTTGTTTAAGTATGTGCTGTTTACCATAAATTAGGAATAGGTTAACAGTAGGAATTGATGTATACTATTATTTTACTTTATTCATTTTTCCTTTGCTTAAAAATCCTGTTCCTTTTTATGTCTACTGACATAGGAGATAAACATTCACATTTTACCAAGTGCAGGTTGATTTGCAAGTGGGCCACAGGTTTTGATAATTGAGCACATCTGCTATGATGTTGCTACAGCTGCCAGATCCAGAGTATTTGATCTTATCAACATCAAGCCCAGGTTGGGCTGTTATTTGCCTGTAGATTCATTAGAATAGCCTCTAGTTTCAGAGACCAATGCTCACACAAATACTATGATAACCTTTTGGATTTTCAGTCTCAACTTCATTAAACAAACAAAAAAAATAGAAAATGGAAAAGACTGAGGTATTGCATAAATTTTAGCTTGTGAATACTCCTAAAACAATTTTTTAAAATTAAGGTTATCTTTAACTATAACAACATCTCTATGTAAAAATCATTTTTGAATAGTGGCTACTGCGTTAAAGTGGTACTTTGCAATTGAAATTACAGAGTTAGATGAATATGAGTTATAGAAATTCCTCTAATATAACAAAATACTATAGAGTGAAATTGTGTTTCCATAAATGTTCTTGGTTTTGTAAGGGGCAATAACTTTTTACATTACCCCTAGAAAACAATAATTCATATATTCACTGATAAGGGGAAAATATGCTGCTTTATTTTGTCCTTGATTTCTCCTCTTGTAAGAACTTGCAAGTTTTTATCTGAAATCCATTTCAGTCATGGTGCTTTCTTTCTGCCAGTAAGCTTGTCCTGTTTTTTACCTTTGAACAATGTTCAGTTTCTCATATAAAATAATAGACATTAAATATTCATGAACCTTACAATTCTGTTTAAAGACAAAACTTATTTAGAAAACTAATAATGCCAGTCATATGGTTAATACAATCTATCAGTTATTAATTATATTTTCAAAAGTTTTTTTTACATATTTTATTTTTTACATATTTTCTTATTATTTCTGTTTATCCAAAGTACATTTTGAAGAACTTCATGAGCTCAAAGCTGCTAAAACAGTATGAGTATAATTATATAATATCATTAATATTATATAATATTATATAATAATTATATATAATTATAGATATACACATATATCTTCAGTTAAGGACAGAAATAGCACTAATGACAAAGTCTTCAGTCTTCATATTTTCAATTTCTATTTCTATGATTCAAAAAAGTGACATAAAATGTACATCTAGAGTGATAGATAAATTGCATATTCTAGTATGTGCAAGACACTGTGGTTTTAAAAAATTATCAAACTTCAATCCTATCGATATACTTTATATAATCTGCATACACAAAACCATATTTTTCTAATTCAAAATGAAATCTATCTAGACTTTTGGAGAGAATCTAAAATTTGTAGTTTAAAGAAATTGAATTTGAAATCCAGTTCTAACTTAGCTTGTGATAACTTGTCCTATTTAAAATATGGATAATAAACATTATTTTTAAGTATTCTTAAGAAAATACATGAGAAATGTATGCAACAAACTGGTGAATTCATTACCTTTATTGACATAAATAATTGTGTTAGAAATATCACAGGAGGGTTCTGAACACGTTCAGGAATACAAAACATTAAAGGTACAATTTTTACTCTGGCATTGATTTTCCATCTGCCTCTCAGCTTCTCCATGACAACTCTGGAAATATTTAACCATCCCACAGAGTGTTCATGTGGATTAACCAATAGTAGGCAGCTTTATGCTACTCTATTAAGTATAGTCAGATGGTAAGTCCTCTATCTTACTAAGAAAATGATGTGATGTTCATTTAAGAAGTGCAACATTCATAATTACCACAGGCATTTTGAGCTATCTACCTATGATAGTAATTTATTTATTCAGCACCATCCACACACCTGATGTCTCTTGCACCCAGCAACACTCATATCTGGGAATAAACTTTCAGCAAGTGACCACAGTACATAAAACAGAAAACGGCTTTCAGTTTTTCCTATGAGTCAAGCTGTTTGAAAGCTTCCCTTGTTCTTATTTTAAAAAGGGGTTTCCTTTTATTAATCCAGTTTATAGTGTGTGCACATGTTTTATTGAAACAAAGTACACTACTCATGAGAGTATCTACTAGACAAATTATTTTTTGTTTTTGGTCTTTTTGCACTGTGGAAAATTGAGGAAAAATAATGATTCTTTATAGAAGGACTTATGTTAAGGCCCCTGTAATTAGAAGACATGAGGCTATTTATAAGGTCGTTTGATGGAAAAATACAAATAAATTTCTAAAAATTAACCAAAAGAATAATTAATATATCCTGATGTTGCAAAATCAGAAATGACAATGCCTGTGATTTGTATATTATCTATATTACAAAAGAATTTTTAAAAATAAAAAGTTACATGTTTCTTTGCTGCCATTTAGTCATATATTTAGAAAAACTTCTGTCTTAATTATCTGGGTCGAAGATAATATGCACCAATAATTTGTATATTTGCCAAAGCAACCCTAGCTATTTGGTTGTTTTTCATTAGTTGGTTTCCTTTGATGAAAACTTAGAGTCCATTTTTCCCAAACCATCTCGTTTATCATATCTTGGAGCAATTCGACCTACTTGAGTATTTCTTAGTGGACAGCTCATTAATTTTCATGACATTTTTTATTGCTGAACAGCTCTCATTTAAAACACAATATAACAAAACCATCAATTTTTAATTTTTTCCCAAAACATATTTCCCTATCATTTTTCTAAATCTATCATCTATCTATCTATCTATCTATCTATCTATCTATCTATCTATCCCTATAAGTATATACAGATATCTGTATCTGTGTTAATGTAGCTATGCCTATTTATTTGTATCTATATATTCATCTAATAGAACTGTGAAGTTATCAGATTACATACAGTAATATTTATACACCAAAGAGGAAGGCAAAAATCTTACATCCAATAAGTGAATATTTGGATGAGTGACACTTGAGATAATTGATGAATTAGATTTTGACTGGCTTATGGCAGCTACTTGGTAAGTTTCCCATTGTTTAACTGTGGTGGATCACAGAACTTGCTGAAAATAATATTGGCAAGAAAACTAGTACTCATATGATCTTAAAATCTGTAAGAACATAATAGTAAAATCAATGATTTCTGTTAAGGAGGAACGTTCTGTGTGTGGTATGGTCCCAGAGACTCTGGGCTGATTCTACCTGTTAACAGAGCCTATGTTTCCATATTGTCTGGGTGTTTTCCAGGTTAAATTGGCTGAGCCTGAACTATATTAGTGGTTCTATAGTAGCAAAATTGCATCTGGAGACCATACGCACACTTTCTTTCTTACCAATTTTCACTTGGTTCTATTTATTGAACTTATAGAAGTGCTGAGTGAGTCATGGCAAGCTGCCTGTCAAGTGAAAGGTGCCATCCAGCCAGGCTGAAGTCAGGAGAGGGACTCCACATCTTTGTACTAAGTGGCTGGTAGACAACAGCTTTGCAATTTCACAATTGCATATGTAAGCAATAAAATCACTTTTATTAGACGTACAAAATTTTAGTTGTTAGAGATTCTTTGTCATTTTATTTAATAAGAGAATGCTTTCCATCCAACCTTCCATTGAGATGTCCACTCAGTCTCTGAATGTTTCCTATACAAGGCTACATAAGTCAAACACTTCCATTGTTTAGCTGTTCAAATTGTTGGCTCCTTCTTAAATTTTAATTCTAGATTTAAAAAAAAAAGCAGAGAAAAACTAGCCTATCTGCCAAAGTTAGAAAGAGGAATAACATTGTGGGCTCTAGATACAGGCAACTTAAAAAAAATCAAATAAGAAGTTGTATAGAATAAACTTATAGCAACTTTCAACCGTTATCTTGTCTTTGTAAAACACTGCATGTTTTTGAAAATAACACTTTCAATCTTTTTACCTGGTATCTGTCCTTTGCATTTCCCAAGCATTGAACTCAATTCTTTACTCTAAACAAATGACTCTCAATTGAGGGGCAGTTTTGTTGCTCAGGGAACATTTGGCAATACCTGGAGATATTTTTGGTTGCCATAACTAAAGATGATGAGTGCTACTGGCATCCAGTGGGTAGAGGCCAGGGATGCTGATGAATGTCTTACAATAAACAGCATGGCCCTACAAAAAAATAATTTCTTGTCTCAAACTGTCAATTGTTTCAAGGTTGAGAAACAGTGATGGGAGGTAACACAAAATTAATCTAATTATTTTAACATATATACTTTTTATAGAAGTCATTATTTTCTACATTTATGAGAGTGTATTAAGAAACAGGAAAATAACTCGAGGAGTGTCACAGGTCTAGAAAATATGTCCCAGTTGAACCTAGATTTCCCTGATTCATAGCCAATGCTTTATCTGCTTCACTTACTGGCGTATAATACAATGCTTGTTTCTCATGCCAAAGCTAAAATGAATTCAGGGCTAGTCCAGTCAGGACTAGATCATGTTGGTAATTGGTTCTAAGACATAACCAAAACCAGAAGAATTTTGGAAAGCCCTTTACCGTGTTTTTACCTCTCTAGCTATAGGATATCTATCTAAATGTCCTACCTATAATAATTATTCCAAAAATAATTGAATATTTTCTTGCTTAGAAATTAATAGGATGCCTGTCAAGGACTTCTGCATATCTTCCCTCTCTTTTAGGTGGGAAGCGGGAAATGAAGAGTGGAAACTAAAGAGTCCTTATAGTTTACATAAGTCAGCGTCTAGCAAATGTTCATTCCTTAAGTATTAATGTACCATTCCTTTATACATGTATTTAATAGATCATTTGATATAAGTTTGCATAAGAAGGAGAAAACAATTCTACAGGTTTATGGTCAATTTATACTCATAACTGTTTACTTTGACTTAATAGGTAAAGAATCTTTTTTTTCTAAAAAATAACTCAGCAAAGTAACAGAGCAGAATAGGTAGTCCCAGTTAAATGTCAGTGACATTATCTGTGATAGTAAAGAAGCATTGGAAGCAAAAGTAGGACACATGTCAACTTCAATTTCTAAGGGGTTATGGAAATTTCTGTAGGACAAAGCTATAAGAGAAACTCAAAATCAGAAACTCAAATGTGAAACATAAGCTACCACTATTTTGTTTTGCAGTGGTAACTTAAAAATATATATATTTTTATTATTAGAAAACAATCCTTGAGAAGTTTGGTAGAGTCAATTCAGTAATTTTTTAAATCATTTCTTCTCCACCAGGTTTACATTCTGTTTGTACACCCATATGCCAAAGTTTTAAAATTATTATAAATATATCTCTTATTCTTCAATATTTAACAATTTGTTCAAGGAGACTGAAAGTTGTTTTAAAATATTTCTATACTTTAAAAAATACAGTGAAATTTCTTATAAAATATCTCTTTTGTTTCATAAAAAATGCTTTTGAGGATAGATATAATTCTTAAAGTATATCCAACTAGTCTGTGTTCTTTTCACTTTTACCCCTTTTCCCTGATTCAGCTCAGCCACAGTCACATCCAGGAATTTTTTTTTTTTTTTTTTTTTAATGCTGGTGACAAAAGCGAGAACAAAAAGCAGCTGGGGTGGAGGATACTTGGCAGCAAATACAAGAAGTGTAATGTGCTTTGAGGAAAATTACAAGGAAGATAGCCACTTTGAAGCAGGGAATAATAGCAATTATCCAGAAGAGGGTTTGGGCTCAGTCACAGTTCTTGAATTTGCTTTACTCAAACTTGTCCCTCTGGGCTGCTGTGATCAAAGAAACTGAATTCCCATGATTTAATATTATGAATGACACCTTAGTACTAATGCTAGAAGACAATGCCCATAGGCAAATATTATTTGGCAATATAATTCAACATTTAGCAACAAGCCATTTTCCCAACTCTTTTTCTATATCTTCCTAGGGAAAAAAATCCCTGGTTAAAAAAAAATAATAATTTAATCTTTGAAGATTTTTTAAAAATCTCTATTTCTACACATTTCTCAGAGGGCATTTTACTAATTTTTCAAAATATTTACTCTATTGTTCCAACAACCACATTGGTGTCATTTTATCATTGATCACTTATTTTCTCTGACTTAGGATATGCTCTAAATTTATCTCAAAATACCCTAATATACACTCATATGTTATATCAGTGTATATTAGGGTATTTTTAGAGTCTCTTTTTTAGGGTATATTTAATATGGTTTGTCTGCTTATGATTTTTTAATTTGGAAAAAAAATTAATATGTTCCTTTTTAAGTTACTTTTAAATTCACATTTAATTTCTGAGTAGTTTATAAAAAACAAATAACTCATTGTTACAACAAACACACAGTGATAATCTACATATCATCCTACATTTGCTTTAATCAAAACATCAAGGAACTGTTAATCGAGCATCCACAAAATTGCCTGTGGATGTGGTAAGGACAGAAGATGAATAGACAAACAGTACAAGATGTCTGCCCTTAGAGAGATTATACTCTTGTGGGAAACACCAAAATTGACAACTACAACACAATGCTTATACAGAACATATATTTGTATAAAATATTCTGTGAGCACAATAAAACAGCGTATTTAATTTTGGCTGGGTGCCAAAGGAAAGACTCTACAAGTACAAAATGAACAATCTTATTTTTCCAGAAAAATTCTAAACCATCCTAAAATCCTAACAAACCCACAATCTTATTTTTTTTTTGTTTAATAACAACTGATATTATTAAGTATGCTGTTCAACTAAAATTATACAGTCTTGGGTAGGTAAAGCATCATTGCTTTGTGCTGGTGTTCAGGAAACAAAAAACACTAACTAAACACTAACTAAATGAAAAAAGCTGGTGTTTTCTATCATTTTCATGTCAGATTCAATGAAAAGTACATTAATATACTATTATAATATTATAACATAATATAATATTATAATATAACCAGGGTCATTTCTTGTTTGTATGTGTGGTTATTATATCAGAAGTCCGTAATGAGTATAGAATCCACTATCTCTCACTTTTTTGTACAGACTATTATCTTTCAAAACAACTCATTTTATTTTGAGATAGCTGTAAATTTCAGCCCAGAAGATTTTACAATTTTAATAAATTGCAATATGATGGGTCCAAATAGAAATGCACTTTGTTTTTAATTAAATTTCAATGGATCCAAAACCAAGTGTAAAACGGCATGTTTTCTACAGCCTTTTATATAATGGCTTATTCATATTTGTATCCATTCAGATCTATTTCAGTATCTAGCCCAAATCAACCATTAGATATATGGTAATTTAAGCTTTTATATTTTCTGAAAAATGAGAAATTGAGTATTTCAAGAAATTTACAATTTATAATGGAAAATGTTAGGCTTGAGGGTTATATTCATGTACATAACTTTAAATTGAAAATGCAGAAGAAACAGCATTTCGTATTTGAATTTTTTAGAGACAAATCCACAGCAAGGTTCAGGTATACAATCTTCAAGACTACTAAATAATTTGTTTAAACTTTTTTTTTTTCAATTTCTTCCCAGATTAAAGACTTCCTCTATATCTAATACATAAATGTAGTAATTATGTCGAGAAAATAAGAAGTTTAGTTTACTAATTCACTAATTTACCTTACTAATCAATGATTTCTTAAAATTAACAGACTCTCTTGTTTTGTGTAATCTGGATTTTATTTGGTGATACCTAAACAGTAAATAGAATCTGAAAGTTCAACAAAATTTAAAATAAAATGTTTATTTCAGTTACCTTGGTTGCCACAATTGACCTAATTTCCTTGATCCCCAAGTCATTACCTCAAATGAAAAGAAGTATTTTTGGGATCCCTGGGTGGTGCAGCAGTTTAGCGCCTGCCTTTGGCCCAGGGCGCGATCCTGGAGACCCGGGATGGAATCCCACGTCGGGCTCCTGGTGCATGGGAGCCTGCTTCTCCCTCTGCCTGTGTCTCTGCC
Source organism: Vulpes lagopus (assembly GCF_018345385.1). Lineage (NCBI taxonomy): Eukaryota > Metazoa > Chordata > Mammalia > Carnivora > Canidae > Vulpes > Vulpes lagopus. The sequence continues at coordinate 38,323,642 of NC_054846.1, forward strand.
TCTCTCTCTCACTGTGTGCCTATCATAAATAATAAAAAAAATTTAAAAAGGAAAAGAAGTATTTTTTTATTTAAAATGAATGAAAGTTGAACTGATGAAATATCAAAAGGCTTTGATATTTTTTTTAATTTTTATTTATTTATGATAGTCACAGAGAGAGAGAGAGAGAGGCAGAGACATAGGCAGAGGGAGAAGCAGACTCCATGCACCAGGAGCCCAACGTGGGATTCGATCCCGGGTCTCCAGGATCGCGCCCTGGGCCAAAGGCAAGCGCTAAACCGCTGCGCCACCCAGGGATCCCAGGCTTTGATGTTCTTAAATGCAATGCTAATGTATCCAAGCTCAAGTTACTTTTATTCATTATATACATGTATATATGTCGTTTTTATTTAAGGTCTTGGGTTTTAAGAATAATTTCCTAAATAGTTTTTGACACTGCCTTCTATTCAATTTCTTTTAGTCTTTTCTTATATAATCCTTTTATTCAGGATTTGGTTGTCATGCATTGCTTAAATATCTGCTAAAGTGACTTCTCTAATTTTTTGGAGGGGTGAAGGTGTTGTGATCTTTGTTTTTCCTATTTATATTGTGCTTTTCTTCAATTCCCTGAATATTAGATTTTTTTCTTAAGGGGCCAATTTTGCTTGTTTAGAAATTATTTGATTATGGGGCACTAGGGTGGCTCAGTTGGTTAAGTGAGCATCTCTTGATTTCATCTCAGGTCATGATCTCAGGGTCCCTGCTCAGCATAGAGCCTGCTTGGGATTTTATGTCCCTCTGCCCCTCCCCCCTGCTCATATTCATGCTTTCTCTCTCTCTCCCTCTTAAATGAACAAATCTTTAAAAAACTAAAAATAAATAAGACATTATTAGACTATATTAATAATGATGCAAAAGAGAGTACATATTATATACCCTTCATTCATAAGTAACCCTTGGCAACTGGTACTCTTCATTCTATGATGAGTTGATGAACGGTCTTCCATTTTACTGAGTATTCCCAAATGCCAAAGTGCAAATGAATTATTCTGGGCTACCTTTCCAGATATTCTTCTCTTTCCCAGTCACATAATTACATTTGTTGATATGTATTTACCTAGGAGGTAGATGCTCTTCTTCTAATCATTCTGTGTTCAGGAATAGGGGAAGGGAAGCACTGTAGTGTATATATCAGGGCACTCTCCACATCTTTAGCCCAGAGATTCCCTGGGATTTAAAATTAGCAAATTAGCTCTCTCTTCTTCCTTCAGCCATTACTGAGCATGTCATTTACTATGACTTCCACTGCTATGCTTTATCAGTCAACACACTTCTGTTTTTCTTCTAGGTTTTTATTGCAACCATTTTTCTATCAAGGGCCCCCTACTGATGTTCTTTTTGTTGATGTGGATTTATTTGGTTCTTAGAATAATTTTAGTGAGGTTCCAGGAGGGCAAGTAGATAAACTGGGCTCATAATCTTGGACCAGAATCCCAAATTACCTATTTAATGTTTATTGTTTTGATTTGTCTGAATCCTTGGCAAGAGGATCTTACTTATATTTTCTTTCTTAGTATTTGGCATAGTGTTTGGCTCAGAATTGGCACTCAATGATACTCATTCGAGGAATTAATGTTTGTCTGCAAAATTCTCCTTTATATTCTTACTATTCTTAAGACCATGAAAGAAAGTCTCTTTCTATAGGCATATATATGAATTCTTGTTCTTCCATAATTCCCTAACAAAGCATTCAAGAAAATGCCACCACACTTCCTTTAGTTCATCCCAATTTTGGTAAAACACATATCACATCATGGACTTTGGAAGGGGAGTAAATCATGATTACCAAAATGAAAGTATTTTTAATGTGATTGAGTCATTAAATATTCCCAAATGAAGTATGTAACTAATCAAGAAATATATAGATTTAGGGATCCCTGGGTGGCGCAGCGGTTTGGTGCCTGCCTTTGGCCCAGGGCGCGATCCTGGAGACCCCAGATCGAATCCTACGTCGGGCTCCCGGTGCATGGAGCCTGCTTCTCCCTCTGCCTATGTCTCTGCCTCTCTCTCTCACTGTGTGCCTATCATAAATAAAGAAAAATTTAAAAAAATATATATAGATTTAGAATTCCAAACAATTTGAATTTGAAAGAGGTTTAGAAGGAATTAGGTAATTGTGGGTGAAAATCAACAGATCAAAATTAAATTTAGGGCAAAACTCATCATTAGTACAACTTATATTTGTGCTAAAAATATATATTTGTGTTTTTTTCTTAGTTTATCCTAAACTCCAAATATGTGTATCTATATCTATATCTATATCTATATCTATGAAGTAACATTCTTTGTAACATTTTTGAAATCAGAATTCTAGTGAATATCATTTATGGTAATTAAATAGGTCAGGAAGAGGCTTGAATTTGTGTAGATATTATAAAAAGGATTAAAGTTATATCAAAGACAACTGAAAATATGCTATTAACTAAAGGTAATTCTTGCAAATTTAAAATGGTCATCTATGACCATCTATAAGCTCTCATAGCTTGTTGAAGATTAAGCTAAATTTCTAAACTGCAAAGTTGGAAAGTTCCAAAATATCCTGAATTACCCTTAGAAATTATTAGAAGTAAAACTTTTAATCAAATTCAAAGTAAAAGGAACAGCAGCATAGCAACAGCTTTTTATTATAGAAATGACTATTTTGTTTTTGTCCCCAAATAATATTTTTGTACTATAATATTTGCTGGTTATTTAGTATTTGGTTAACTTGTCCTAAAATTTGCTTCTTGCTGTACTGTTCTCTCCTACTATAAGGATTAACATTTCCTCTATTAAACTTCTTCCATTTTGATAGAAAGCCAAGACTATATTCATCTGTGTTCCTTGGGAGAGATCAACTATCTTAGTCCCTTTCAGCAGAATCAGGAGTTTGTGGGCCAACTGAGCAATAGCATTTAATATGAGATGTTCAATGGTGAATATCCAGTGAATATCCAGGAGTATTTTAAAATAGACTTTTCCATTATTTTTCTTTCAATTATATTGAGTTACATTTAATGTTATTGAATAACAGAAGGAATACAGTTTATGGAAGCAGACTGTCCTGGATTTCAATCTTGGCTCCACAATTTCTGTTATCCTGGAAAATTTACTTAACACCTTTGAGATTTAGTTTTCACTTTGTGAAGGGCTTATGTGATGACTGAATGATAGTAGAGTATTTAGCACAGTGATTCGCATACTAGGCTCATAATACATGTTCTTTCATTCCAGAATCCCGAAAAGGCAGCATTAAAAAAAAAAAAAAAAAAAAAGAGCCCTCTTTGAATAGTCATTATCTCAGCTCATGTAAGAAGTATTTCCTTTCAAAAAGACATTTTGTAATGCAAACAACCAAGTAACTCATATTTGCCACTGAGAACTTTTTACATCATTTACCACAACTGAGCAAAATCAGCCCTCTAGGTAGGCTGAGATCTCACCTATGTAGGTTCAAAACTGTGGGAAAATAATCCTGAATGCAAGGAAATAAAGAAATACCTTGCTTTTGGAGATAGCAACTGAGAAAGCTAGTCATTAAGACTTTCCAAAGGACTTGCTTTAAACTAATTACATAACCAAGGATATCTGAGAAAGAATATTTGCTCCTTTGTAGAGAGACCTTGGTTTCTCTAACTGGAGAAAATGAGCAAGTTGCTCAACATTTGTAATGTGTGACTATAGTGGAAAAATATATGTGTATATATATACACACACACACACACATATAAACATTTTATATATATAAACATTTATTTTATATATACATATAAAACCTCTCTACATACATATATATACTTTACAAAGGAGAAGGGAAGGAGGAAGAGAGGTGTCAATGCCTATTATTATCGTTATGTTGCACTCAATAATTGATAAAGGATTTTTAAAAAAAAATCACAGCAGATGAAGTCCTAAGAGCAGGCAAACTGTAACATGTCAGAACAAACAGTAGGTTTGATGTTTTTAGAAGATTCACCTATTTTCTTTAATAAATTAATTTTTATTGGTGTTCAATTTACCAACATCCAGAAAAACATCCAGTGCTCATCCCGTCAAGTGTCCCCCTCAGTGCCTGTCACCCATTCCCCCCCACTCCCCGCCCTCCTCACCTTCCACCACCCCTAGTTCGTTTCCCAGAGTTAGGAGTCTTTATGTTCTGTCTCCCTTCCTGATATTTCCCACACATTTCTTCTCCCTTCCCTTATATTCCCTTTCACTATTATTCATATTCCCCAAATGAATGAGAACATACACTGTTTGTCCTTTTCCGATTGACTTACTTCACTCAGCATTATAGCCCCCAGTTCCATCCACGTTGAAGCAAATGGTGGGTATTTGTTCTAATGGCTGAGGAATATTCCATTGTATACATAGACCACATCTTCTTTATCCATTCATCTTTCGATGGACACCTAGGCTCCTTCCACAGTTTGGCTATTGTGGACATTGCTGCTAGAAACATCGGGGTGCAGGTGTCCCGGCATTTCATTGCATCTGAGTCTTAGGGGTAAATCCCCAACAGTGCAACTGCTGGGTCGTAGGGCAGGTCTATTTTTAACTCTTTGAGGAACCTCCACACAGTTTTCCAGAGTGGCTGCACCAGTTCCCATTCCCACCAACAGTGTAAGAGGGTTCCCTTTTCTCCGCATCCTCTCCAACATTTGTGGTTTCCTGCCTTCTTAATTTTCCCCATTCTCACTGGTGTGAGGTGGTATCTCATTGTGGTTTTGATTTGTATTTCCCTGATGGCAAGTGATGCAGAGCATTTTCTCATGTGCCTGTTGGCCATGTCCATGTCTTCCGCTGTGAGATTTCTCTTCATGTCTTTTGCCCATTTCATGATTGGATTGTTTGTTTCTTTGCTGTTGAGTTTAATAAGTTCTTTATAGATTTTGGAAACTAGCCCTTTATCTGATATTTGCAGATAAATATCTTCTCCCATTCTGTAGGTTGTCTTTTAGTTTTGTTGACTGTATCCTTTGCTGTGCAAAAGCTTCTTATCTTGATGAAGTCCCAATAGTTCATTTTTGCTTTTGTTTCTTTTGCCTTTGTGGATGTATCTTGCAAGAAATTACTGTGGCCAAGTTCAAAAAGGGTGTTGCCTGTGTTCTCCTCTAGGATTTTGATGGAATCTTGTCTCACATTTAGATCTTTCATCCATTTTGAGTTTATCTTTGTGTATGGTGCAAGAGAGTGGTCCAGTTTCATTCTTCTGCATGTGGATGTCCAATTTTCCCAACACCATTTATTGAAGAGACTGTCTTTCTTCCAATGGATAGTCTTTCCTCCCTTATCGAATATTAGTTGACCATAAAGTTCAGGGTCCACTTCTGGGTTCTCTATTCTGTTCCATTGATCTATGTGTCTGTTTTTGTGCCACTACCACACTGTCTTGATGACCACAGCTTTGTCGTACAACCTGAAATCTGGCATTGTGATGCCCCCAGCTATGGTTTTCTTTTTTTAAAATTCCCCTGGCTATTCGGGGTCTTTTCTGATTCCACACAAATCTTAAAATAATTTGTTCTAACTCTCTGAAGAAAGTCCATGGTATTTTGATAGGGATTGCATTAAACGTGTAAATTGCCCTGGGTAACATTGACATTTTCACAATATTAACTCTGCCAATCCATGAGCATGGAATATTTTTCCATCTCTTTGTGTCTTCCTCAATTTCTTTCAGAAGTGTTCTATAGTTTTTAGGTATAGATCCTTTACCTCTTTGGTTAGGTATATTCCGAGGTATCTTATGCTTTTGGGTGCAATTGTAAATGGGATTGACTCCTTAATTTCTCTTTCTTCAGTCTCATTGTTAGTGTATAGAAATGCCATTGATTTCTGGGCATTGATTTTGTATCCTGCCACGCTACCAAATTGCTTTATGAGTTCTAGCAATCTTGGGGTGGAGGCTTTTGGGTTTTCTATGTAGAGTATCATGTCATCAGAGAAGAGGGAGAGTTTGACTTCTTCTTTGCCAATTTGAATGCCTTTAATGTCTTTTTGTTGTCTGATTGCTGAGGCGAGGACTTCCAGTACTATGTTGAATAGCAGTGGTGAGAGTGGACATCCCTGTCTTGTTCCTGATCTTAGGGGAAAGGCTCCCAGTGCTTCCCCATTGAGAATGATATTTGCTGTGGGCTTTTCGTAGATGGCTTTTAAGATGTTGAGGAAAGTTCCCTCTATCCCAACACTCTGAAGGGTTTTGATCAGGAATGGATGCTGTATTTTGTCAAATGCTTTCTCTGCATCTAATGAGAGGATCATATGGTTCTTTGTTTTTCTCTTGCTGATATGATGAATCACATTGATTGTTTTACGAGTGTTGAACCAGCCTTGTGTTCCAGGGATAAATCCTACTTGGTCATGGTGAATAATTTTCTTAATGTATTGTTGGATCCTATTGGCTAGTATCTTGAGAATTTTTGCATCCATGTTCATCAGGGATATTGGTCTGTAATTCTCCTTTTTGGTGGGGTCTTTGTCTGGTTTTGGGATTAAGTTGATGCTGGCCTCATAGAACGAATTTGTAAGTACTCCATCTCTTTCTATCTTTCCAAACAGCTTTAGTAGAATAGGTATGATTTCTTCTTTAAACGTTTGATAGAATTCCCCTGGGAAGCCATCTGGCCCTGGACTCTTGTGTCTTGGGAGGTTTTTGATGACTGCTTCAATTTCATCCCTGGTTATTGGCCTGTTCAGCTTTTCTATTGCTTCCTGCTCCAGTTTTGGTAGTTTGTGGCTTTCCAGGAATGCGTCCATTTCTTCTAGATTGCCTAATTTATTGGCGTAGAGCTGTTCATAATATGTTTTTAAAATTGTTTGTATTTCCTTGGTGTTGGTAGTGATCTCTCCTTTCTCATTCATGATTTTATTAATTTGAGTCTTCTCTCTCTTCTTTTTGATAAGGTTGGCTAATGGTTTATCTATCTTATTAATTCTTTCAAAGAACCAACTCCTGGTTCTGTTGATCTGTTCCACAGTTCTTTTGGTTTTGATTTCATTGAGTTCTCCTTGAATTTTAATTAACTCTCTTCTTCTGCTGGGGGTGGGGTCCACTTGCTGCTTTTTCTCTAGCTCCTTTATGTGTAAGGTGAGCTTTTGAATTTGAGTTCTTTCCAGTTTTTGAATGGATGCTTGTATTGCGATGTATTTCCCCCTCAGGACTGCTTTTGCTGCATCCCAAAGATTTTGAACGGTTGTATCTTCATTCTCATTAGTTTCCATGAATCTTTTCAATTCTTCCTTAATTTCCTGGTTGACCTTTTCATCTTTTAGCAGGATGGTCCTTAACCTCCACATGTTTGTGGTCCTTCCAAACTTCTTGTTGTGATTAAGTTCTAATTTCAAGGCATTATGGTCTGAGAATATACAGGGGACTATCCCTATCTTTTGGTATCAGTTCAGACCCAATTTGTGACCCAGTATGTGGTCTATTCTGGAGAAAGTTCCATGTGCACTTGAGAAGAATGTGTATTCAGTTGAGTTTGGATGTAAAGTTCTGTAGATATCTGTGAAGTCCATCTGGTCCAGTGTATCATTTAAAGCTCTCGTTTCTTTGGATATGTTGTGCTTAGAAGACCTATCAAGGGTAGAAAGAGCTAGATTGAAGTCACCAAGTATAAGTGTACTATTATCAAAGTATTTCTTCAGTTTGGTTATTAATTGGTTTAAATATTTGGCAGCTCCCACATTCGGGGTATATATATTGAGGATTGTTAAGTCCTCTTGTTGGATAGATCCTTTAAGTATGAGATAGTGTCCCTCTTCATCTCTCACTATAGTCTTCGGGGTAAATTTTAATTTATCTGATATGAGGATGGCTACCCCTGCTTTCTTTTTAGGACCATTTGAATGGTAAATGGTTCTCCAACCTTTTTTTTTCAGGTTGTAGGTGTCCTTCTGTCTAAAATGAGTCTCTTGTAGACAGCAAATAGATGGGTCCTGCTTTTTTATCCAGTCTGAAACCCTGCGCCTTTTGATGGGGTCATTAAGCCCGTTCACGTTCAGAGTTACTATTGACAGATATGAGTTTAGTGTCACCATGATATCTATTCAGTCCTTGTTTTTGTGGATTGTTCCACTGAACTTCTTAAAGGGGAATTTTAAGAGTCCCCCTTAAAATTTCTTGCAGAGCTCGTTTGGAGGTCACATATTCTTTCAGTTCCTGCCTGTCTTGGAAGCTCTTTATCTCTCCTTCCATTTTGAATGAGAGCCTTGCTGGATAAAGTATTCTTGGTTGCATGTTCTTCTCATTTAGGACCCTGAATATATCCTGCCAGCCCTTTCTGGCCTGCCAGGTCTCTGTGGAGAGGTCTGCTGTTACCCTAATATTCCTCCCCATAAAAGTCAGGGATTTCTTGTCTCTTGCTGCTTTAAGGATCTTCTCTTTATCTTTGGAATTTGCAAGCTTCACAATTAAATGTCGAGGTGTTGAATGGTTTTTATTGATTTTAGGGGGGGATCTCTCTATTTCCTGGATCTGAATGCCTGTTTCCCTTCCCAGATTAGGAAAGTTTTCAGCTAGGATTTGTTCAAATACATATTCTGGCCCTCTGTCCCTTTCTGCGCCCTCGGAAACCCCAATTAAACGTAGGTTTTTCTTCCTCAGGCTGTCGTTTATTTCCCTTAATCTGTCTTCATGGTCTCTTAATTGTCTGTCTCTTTTTTCCTCAGTTTCCCTCTTTGCCATCAACTTGTCTTGTATGTCACTCACTCGTTCTTCCACCTCGTTAAGCCTCGTCGTTAGGACTTCTAGCTTGGATTGTATCTCATTTAATTGATTTTTAATTTCTGCCTGATTGGATCTAAATTCTGCAGTCATGAAGTCTCTTGAGTCCTTTATGGTTTTTTCTAGAGCCACCAGTAGCTGTATAATAGTGCTTCTAAAATGGCTTTCTGACACTGAATTGTAATCCACATTTTGTAACCCTGTGGGAGAGAGGACTGTTTCTGAATCTTTTTTTTGAGGTGAGGTTTTCCTTCTAGTCATTTTACTCAGTGTAGAGTGGCCAAAAGCAAGTTGTATTGGGAAAAGGAGGAAAAGAGAGGGAAGGAAAGAAAAGAGAAAAAGAAAAAAAGAGAAAGAAGAAAAAAAGGGAAAAAAGAGAAGAAAAAGAGAAAGAAAAAGAAAGAAAGGTGAAAAAAAGAGGGGGGAATTCAATCAGAAATCAAAAGAAGCAATCAGAAATCAAAAAGAAAGAAAGAAAAAAAAACACAAAACAAAACAAAAAAACAAAAAACACGTGGGAGTGTCTTCTGATAGCTTTGAATCAGAAATAAAAAAGAAAGAAAAAAAAAACACATAACAAAACAAAAACAAAAACAAAAAACCCGGGGGAGTATCTTCCGATTCTGTATACTTTGAGTCCCTTGACTTCCCCTGGAACTGGTCCGTCTCGCTGGTCTTCTGGGGGGAGGGGCCTGCTGTGCTGATTCTCAGGTGTTAGCACTTGGGGGAGCTGCTCCCCCCCTGCCTGGTGCAGGGCTCAGTGGGGGTTGTTTACCCCGTGAGGCCCCAGGAGGAAGCCACAGTGGCGGGGGCAGCTCTGGAGCCCTGGAGTCAGCCCCCGCAGTAACTCCGGGGCTCTCTGTCTGCAGGGCCTGGGGGCTCCGGGGCGGGGCCGCTGATCCGCTCAGCTCGGGGCAGGAGCGTCCTCGCTGTCCTGGGCCCTCCCGGCCTCTGCCTGTCCCGGGGGAGGCCGGATCCTGGGCTGTGTCCCGGCGCCCTGTGCTCCGGGGCCTGCGCTGTTGGATTCGCGCTCCCGCCCCGCAGCCCCCTCTGCGGAGCCGCCGCCCGAGCCCCTTCGAGCTACTCCCGGAGCCCCGCAGCCCCCTCCGCGGAGCCGCCGCCCGAGCCCCTCCAAGCTGCTCCGGGTCCCGCCGAGCACTGCAGCCCTTAGGGAGCTCGGCGCACTCTCCTGGGGCGCAGGTGCCTGTTAGTGTCCCAGGGAGCCCGAGGGCATCCCCGCCCTCCTGGGTCCTGCTCTAACTCCCTGCGGCCCCTTTCTGCCGGGAAGGTTGGTGCAGCTCCTGCTCCTCCGGGACGGGGCTCTCCTGTCCTGGGGACACTCGCCCCGGCCTCAGCCCGGCTCCTCGGGGCCCCTCCCCCTTGGAGGCCTTTTGTTTCTTTATCTTTTTCCCCGTCTTCCTACCTTGATAGAAGCGTGAACTCTTCTCACTGTAGCGTTCCAGCTGGTCTCTCTTTAAATCTCAGGCCGAATTTGTAGATTTTCAGGATTATTTGAAGGTTATCTAGGTAATTTGGTGGGGACAGGTGATTTGGGGACCCTGCTCTTCCACCATCTTGCTCCTCCTCTAGAAGATTCACCTATTGAGGATGAAGATACATAGTAATTCTCTGAATTATTAAATCTATGTTCCTGGCTTCTATCTCTAAAGAAACTCAAACTGTACATCAGGAAATATTGTCAGAAGCCCAGCTTCACTGAATGAATTAATAAAGCTTGGACTATTTCCCAATGGCTCCCATCCCAAGGGTATGACCTTGTGATTTGCTTATGAACTGGGCAAAGGTGGATGTATAATGAAGCAACTCACAGATGAGGGCAGCCAAAGTAGGAACTGATATGAGGTTTGAATGCTATTTAAAGATGCATTTTCTAGTACTGAATCCAAAGAGTGTATTAGAAAATAGAAAATTAAAATAAGAGAATAAAGTTGAATTTTAAATTAATGGTGTTGTTTTTTTTATTTTTTTAAAGATTTTATTTATTTATTAATGTGAGACACAGAGAAAGAGGCAGAGACATAGCAGAGGGAGAAGCAGGCTCCATGCAGGGAGCCCATGCAGGACTCCATCCCTTGACCCTGGGATCATTCCCTGAGCCAAAAGAAGAGCTCAGCCCCTGAGCCACCCAGGCTTCCCTGCAAAGGTGTTGTTTTTACTTGTAAAAGCTATATATTTGATTTCTGGGGCAGTTTTAGGTTTACAGAAAAATTTAGAGGAAGGTAAACAAGATTTCCCATATACCTCTTGGCCAAACATTCAAAGCCCCTACCATTACCAACATCCCTCTCCAGAGTGGTACATTATTTACAATTAATGAAAAGCTATGTGTTTTGTTGTGAAAAGTTTGAAATTATAAAATCTTGAACTTTAGAGGAAGAGCACAAAGGAGAAGACAAAAATCACCTACAGTCCCATGTTGCTAAAAAAGGTATAAAATGTCAGTGTTTTCAATGTGTCATATATATATATATATATATATATATATATATATATATATATATATAATTTACTAATTATATAATTTATATATATTATATATCTTCCTCTGAAATTATTTATATATTTTCATTTATAAAATTGAGAAAATTAAATATAACTTATAATCTGCATTTTCACCTTAAATATGTGTTATGAACATTATCTTAGTTAAATTCTTTCAAGAACACCATTTTTAATGTTTGAGTGGTATTTAATCATATCTCTGAAAAATAATTTATCCAACATATCTTTGCATTTATTTCTATTTTGGGAGCAACTGTTATCAATTAGATTATTATTCTCATACCCTTGCTATCTTCTTATAATAGGATGACTCATAAAAGCTTGTTGCCATGCAACTTTGCAGTAACTCTCAGTAAAGAAAGTTGAATATAAGCCCCTTGCCCCTTCCTTCCACTAACTTGGGCTACAGCTTTGTGACTTATTTTGAACAATGGGATTTAGACAAAAGTGTGAGAATGCTTTTGTTTCTGGAAAATGCTTGGTGTCTAGTTTAAAGCTCACTTCTTTGTCATTGATATTGGAGTTTCTCCGGACTAAAATCAGATGAGAAGATACACTGAATCCAGAAGAGCCTGGTAGAGGCACAGGTGGCCTGTAGCCTCATGTGCATTATATAAATGCTTGTTTTTACAAATGAGAGTTTTGAGGTATTTTTATTACCAAGTAAAAGTTGATCAATGCAATTATTATATAGAATGTTGTAGTGACACTCTTCGTAGACTTATCTTTCTGTGTATTTCTTATATCATTGCTAAATTTATATTCCAATAATCTAAACTGAAGCTTTAAAGATACTCATATTTTTAAGGTCTTTAATTTGAAGTACTAAATTTTATTCAGAAATATATTAATCATCCTACTTCAACAAAATGTATGAGAATACTCATTTTGCTGTATCATAAAAAAGGAGTGGAAGGGGGGTTAAAATAAGTGCTTATAACATGATCTACCTACTGATGATGGCATCTTTAAAGTTAAAACAGATCACCCACAATATTTTATGATTTTAATTTATTCCTTAATTGCGCATTTAAATAGTTCTCCTAAAAGCACACTGTAATATATGTTTCAGAATACTCCTTGGGACAAGATTATATTTGATACAGATGGGCAGATTTTATTGTCCCATTGCTGATTCATTCCCAGATTGATGGACCTGAAAACTTTAGGAAATATCAAAATATCTTTCTTATCCTTGCATGAAATAACGAAACATAACTCTTATTCTTAGCGTGAAGGCATGTAATTGAACACTTGTGCATCAGAAGACCCATCATTTGCTAAAATTCCCAGAAACTTCATTAGAGTGTTAATTAAGAGCATTATAGTATTATACCACTAGCAAACATCATTAATTCTTCACTTGTAGTACTTTCAAAGTTAGGCCATTCTCTGTTAGATATACCTTAAGTACTATGTACAGTGTAAATAGAGTAAGAAGTTATGCAACCAAAAAACCATAACAAAGCTACTAAACCAGGGATAAATTGTCTTATTCTTGGTTTCAATCCAAATTATTAAGGCACAGCATGGTAAACAATGAAAGATACATTGATTAAGTAACCATTATTTATCAGCTGCTATGCCAGGTGCTTTACAAATATAGCTATTAATTCTCTCCTTCTAAGGATTCTTCTTTTAGGAAGAATGCTCCCGTTCCCTGCTAAGGGCATAACTAGAGATTAAAACTTATCACTCTGCAAATAACATTTCTTACAGCTAGACATGGCACTCAGTCATTAGCATCTGAGTTTATTCAATGCTCACAATTTCCAGACCATGTTTTTGTATAAGAAAATCACTTGTCTTACACTTCTTTCATTCTTCCCATACAGTGAAATGAAGTTGTGGTATTGTTAGCAGCAATAATCATGTAGGTGACAACAGAGGCTAACAAAGAAAAAGAACCAAAGATATTTTTTGCAAATGACCTATGAGATAAAGGGCTAGTATCCAAGATCTATAAAGAACTTATTAAACTCAACAGCAAAGAAACAAACAATCCAATCATGAAATGGGCAAAAGACATGAACAGAAATCTCACAGAGGAAGACATAGACATGGCCAACAAGCACATGAGAAAATGCTCCACATCACTTGCCATCAGGGAAATACAAATCAAAACCACAATGAGATACCACCTCACACCAGTGAGAATGGGGAAAATTAAGAAGGCAGGAAACAACAAATTTGGAGAGGATGTGGAGAAAGGGGAACCCTCTTGCACTGTTGGTGGGAATGTGAACTGGTGCAGCCACTCTGGAAAACTGTGGAGGTTCCTCTAAGAGTTAAAAATAGACCTGCCCTACGACCCAGCAATTGCACTGCTGGGGATTTATCCCAAAGATACAGATGCAGTGAAATGCCTGGATACCTGCACCCCGATGTTTCTAGCAGCAATGTCCACAATAGCCAAACTGTGGAAGGAGCCTCAGTGTCCATCGAAAGATGATGGATAAAGAAGATGTGGTTTATGTATACAATGGAATACTACTCAGCCATTAGAAACGACAAATAACCACCATTTGCTTCAATGTGGATGGACCTGGAGGGTATTATGCTGAGTGAAATAAGTCAATCAGAGAAGGGCAAACATTATATGGTCTCATTCATTTGGGGAATATAAAAAATAGTGAAAGGGGATAAAGGGGAAAGGAGAGAAAATGAGTGGGAAATATCAGAGAGGGAGACAGAACATGAGAGACTCCTAACTCTGGGAAACGAACTAGAGGTGGTGGAAAGGAAGGTGGGCGGGGGGTTGGGGTGACTGGGTGATAGGCACTGAGGGGGGCACTTGATGGGATGAGCACTGGGTGTTATGCTATATGTTGGCAAATTGAACTCCAATAAAAGAAATTAAAACAAAAGAAATGGGAAAAATAAAAATAAATACTTCAAAAAAAGAGAAAAAGAACAAAAGGGAAGTTGAATCCTGAATAACTGTAGAACAGAGTACAGATTTACTGACAACCACTTGCCCATTTATGAATCTATTAGGAGACAAAAATAAACTAACTTGGTTTAAAACACTTTATTTTGGAATTTTTTTCTTAATAGTATGGCTTATATTACTAGTTATTGAAAAAACTAATCTCTTGCCGATTTTTTTTTTTTAATTTCTGAAATATGTAGTACTGCCTTTGAACTTGGGAGGGCAAGCAGTGTTGCAGGCCAAAGAGCTGGTGATCCTCATTATGTTATAGTAAACATTTGCTTAAATTGCTGTTGTTTGTTAACCTAGAAGGCAGGCCACATGCCCACTAAGACTATAGCTATAAAGCAAATGAATGAAAATTCAATAACTTGAAGTTTTTCATAGGTTGGGAAAAGCTATTCAAATGTAGTTAGCAAGAGGTATTATTCTTATTCAGATATTTTCTCTGAGTCTCTTATTAAGAATTTCAACCAGATACTGTGAGTCAGATCCATGGCAAAGATTAGGCTAAGGGAGGTGTTTTAGATGGCTTATTGTTTCACATGGAGTCATTAAATGGAGGATAGATAGATGATGTAAGCACAGAATTCAGTACGCAAAAGAGAATTACTAAGCTTAAGTACGATATCAAGAATAGACTTTAGGTTTGGTTACTCAATAGTGGAAGTTTTTCTAAATAATCAGAATTGAAAACTGCTACATAACTTTCCTGCCCCCCCAAAAATTCCCAAATTACAAAATTATCTGTGATTGTTTCATTCCTATAAAAGCCCCCAGACTCCCAAACCTGCCCTAGCAGGAAGTAAATCCCAAAGTTCACCATCCTCTGGAAAAGATATACATTCTAAAATTCAAATTGGCTACACAGAAATTTGATGCATCAGTCAGTGTAGATTGAGTTTTGTTGCATGATCAAAACCTCTATAGCATACAACAATAACAACAAGAAGTTTTATTTCTGGACCTAAAATGTTTGATGTGAAATTAGATATCTTTCCAGGATAGATGGCCCAATGGCAATAGATGTTTCCACCATCATAAAGATGCTTCCACATATTTCACTGGCCCTAGAAAGTTATGTGGCCACTTTAAAGAGGTATGGAAGTGACACCTGGGTGGCTCAGCGGTTGGTCGTCTGCCTTCAGCTCAGGTTGTGATCCTGGAGCCCCAGGATCAAGTTCCGCATCGGGCTCCCTGCATGGAGCCTGCTTCTCCCTCTGCCCATGTCTCTGCCTCTCTCTCTCTGTGTGTCTCTCATGAGTGAATAAATAAACAAATCTTAAAAAAAAGAGGCATGGAAGCACATCTTTCTGCCTATAAATAGAAGTATGCTCATTAGTATTCCATATTAATAATAATCCTAAATAAATAAGAAAATATATTTCCAAGAGCAAAACCAAGAGACATAGAGAAGATACAAAGGTTTCCAGAGACAAGAATCAGGTACAGGGGATCCTTGGGTGGCTCAGCAGTTTAGCGCCTGCCTTTGGCCCAGGGCGCGATCCTGGAATCCCGGGATCGAGTCCCACGTCAGGCTCCCGGCATGGAGCCTGCTTCTCCCTCTGCCTGTGTCTCTGCCTCTCTCTCTCTCTCTCTCTGTCTATGATAAATAAATAAATAAATCTTAAAAAAATGAAACTATATAAAAAAAAGAATCAGGTACAGCCAGATGGGCTAACAGAACTTACTCTATTGATACAACAGGATTCTCCTTGATTCCTCAATGTGTTTCCATTCTTCTTTTTTCCTAGATCAGTTTCAGAATTATATGCAACATGATAGGAGAGATATTGCATTGTTCAGAGATCCTGGATGTTGAATTGGATGAAATAATTGCATAGTTTTTTTTATATTTTCTTCATTGGAGAGAGAGTAAATGTACCTATGTATAGGGAAAATTATATGAATAAATATTTAGTGGAACAAAATAGAAGACGTCCTTCAGAAAAAGCTGAACGCAACCTTCTCTTGTGTGACTGAACCCCTAGGATTTTAGTTAAGTACATGACCCATATATGCCATTATGGGTCCTCTGTGGTTCATATGGTGGCACAGAGTTACATATGAAGGAGATATGACCCCCATATAATTGGAAATGGTTTAACGCTGGCAAGGATCACCTTCAGACTATAACACAGTGTGCTTTCTGTGGAAGGAAGAATAAGGGTCTCAGAACTGAGTGCACCATTCAGAAAGTATATGCTATTTGCTGGTATGGGAAAAATATTACTCATGATGAAAAAAATATATATTTTAGGAAAATAAGGGTTTTTGTTTGAATGATTACTCAAATATATTTTTAGGAATATAGAAATGGTAAGGGATCATAAGTAGTTTCTCTAGGAGACCAATTAAACACCCATATGTGTTAAAATCAATATGTTTCAAATATATTTATTTAGGTAAAAGACTGAACTCTAAGGATACTGATACAGGGAAAGGAGACAATAAAATGCATATATAGTTTATGATAATGAGTTTTTGCAAGAAAATCTTTAAAAAACCCTTAGTTTTAATAGGGACATTGAGTTACAAACATATTTGGCATCTTAAGAAGAGGACTGAAATTGATTTGAGGTGCTTATTTTTAGAGAAAAAATGTTCTTGTACAGATTCGTACACACCATCTATGATTAAGCATACAAATAACTATGATCTATGAAAGGTTAACTAGACTCTCTTGATCTGCATTTTTTTCCCGTTAGTGCTCTAAACCAGGTGAAAATTTAAGTTCATTCTTTTCCTTTTTTTTTTGCTTTTTTTTCTTTTGTTTTCTTATTTGTCTTCCAATAAACATAAATCTTTTTAAAAAATATTTTATTTATTTATTCATGAGAGACCTAGAGAGAGAGAGAGACAGAGAGAGGCAGAGGGAGAAGCAGGCTCCATGCAGGGAGTCTGATTTGGGACTCGATCCCGGGACTCCAGGATCACACCCTGGGCCAAAGGCAGGCAGTCTCTAAACCGCTGAGCCACCCAGGGATCCCCAATAAACATAAATCTTAAGTTCTACATTGTTTTGGTTTGAGCAGAATGTGGCTTTCATGATCAAAAACTGGTATTATTATCTTGTTTAGTTACATGAAGTGTTGCAAAGAAGATTAAACTGACTCAGTATCTTTCCTTCTTTCTCTCAAGTAAAAATAGAATGCTCACCCCCTCAATGGTAAGACTAATCCCATCATCTCTACATCGTCTCTTATCACTTTCTCCTTATGCTTTGTACTAAGTCTTTCTCATCATTATTTAACCATACCTTAAATTTTGAAGGAAAAAAACTCTCCCTTAAATCCACGACTGTTGGATATACAGACAATCCCTGACTGTAAGGTTGGTTCAACCTATGATGGCTCAACTTACAATTTTTCAACTTTATAATAATGCAAAAGCAATACTCATTCAGTAGGAACTATACTTTAAATTCTGCGTTTTGATCTTTTCCCAGACTAGTGATACGTGGGACAGGTACTCCTTCAAAATGCTGGGCAGTGGCAGCAAGCCATAGCTCCCAGTCAGCCACATGATCACAGCTGATACAACTGCTCTGTACCTGTACAACCATTTTGTTTTTCACTTTGAGTACACAGTTCAATAATTACATAAGGTTCAACACTGTATTATAGGCTTCATATTAGATAAACTATAAATTAATGTGTTCTGAGCATTATTTGTTTTTAAAATTTTTATTTATTCAAGGAAGAGAGAAAGGCATAGACATAGGCAGGGAGAGAAGCAGGCTCCCTGTGGGGGGCCTGATGTGGGACTCCATCCCAGGACCCTGGGATCATGACCTGAGCCAAAGGCAGATGCTCAACCACTAAGCCCCCCAGGCGCCCCTCTGATCATGTTTAAAGCATGTTCGGTAGCTTAGGTATATTAAATGCATTTTCAACTTATGATGGGTTTATCAGGACATAACCTCAAAGTCAGTCAATGCAGATTTCATTCACACCTAGGAGACCAATTGTATCTTTCATTCCCATTAAATCTTGTTTCCAACTATCCAATTCATTTCTCAAACTCTTGCGACCTGGTGTCTATACTAAAGTCTTAAACTGAAACAAGTCTGGTTAAAGTCATCAATGATTATTTGTAGAAACATTGAGTTTTTAGTTGCTTTCTTGGTTTCTCTTTGATTTGACACTATCAACTACTTTCCTTCTTCACATGTTTCTTTGCCTTGAAACTTGGAATAACACTTTCCCACATTTCTCCTATACACTTTTATTTTATGACTTCCTTTCTTCTGCTTAATTCTTATCTTTTGGTGTTTTCCAGTTTTTACCAGACACTATCATTTCTTTTTTTTTTTTTTTACTATCATTTCTTCTAACAACATTCATCTCAATGAACACATCCATTACCATGACTTCACTCAGCAACTTTTTGTTTGTGTCATTTTTTTTAATCTTTCCAGTGTCCCAGCCTGAGAACATATTTGTGTATTTAAGTCTATTATATAAATTCTGATTCGGACATCCTATGAAAAACTTTTTACTCCATATGTTCTCAAATCAACTTAATACCTCTCTCTCTCTCTTTTTAAAAAAGATTTATTTATTTATTTATTTTTAGAGAGAGAGAGCAAGTGCATTCATGCGTCGGGGGAGGGACTGAGGTAGAAGGAGAAAGAATCTCAAGCAGATTCCCTGCTATCAGGGCTCCATCTTATGACCCTGAGATAATGATTGACCCGAAATCAAGAGTCAGATGCTTAACCAACTGAACCACCCAGGTGCCCCAACTTATTACCTCATTTACTACAGAATCTCTTCCTTTTCTGGTATTAATGGTAAAGGACATTGTGTACTAGCCAGTGTCTAAAGCCAGAAATCCAATTTCAGTTGTAATTATCCCCTCCTTTGCATCCCTGTATCTAATGAGGGAAATCCTCTCCAATTTCCTAGAATTCCTTGACACTCATTTTACAAGACAGTCACCTCTCACCAGATTAACTCCACAGCCTCTAACTATTCTTTTTGTTAGTTTTTCCTACATATTCCTTTGGTCCATTTTATGTATTGTTGTCCCAATATTCTTTCTACCAATATGATCATAACATACCCTTTCATAGTTCTTTGTTGATAAAAGATCAATAATAACACAAACTAGAAAATTTTAGGAACAGCACATTTATATTAAATAAATAACCATGTCAAATTAATAGTATAACTATTTATATGAAAACTAGGCATGTAGATAGAAATAAAATTCTTCATATGATCCTAAAACACATTTTGATTCACAATAGCAATTTCTATCAAAACTGCAGACAAACAATTTTAATGTAACACAATGGGAACTAGTTTGGAGGTACAAAAAATCCAATGAAAACTTTAATCATGGCCAAATCATTGCTATAAAAATAGAGTATGAGAAGGTAAAATAATTGTGCACTCTATATAAATAGTTTAAAATATAAATGTTATTTTTATTCACATCACTTTTCTCTACCTTCTTACACTAACTCAGTATGCTTATGAATTCCTATGTTTCCTCTATCCCTAATATTTGCTGTAATTAGGACTTCATTCTCTCCCTGAATCTTTAAATAATCTTTTTTTTAAGAAAATCATTGTTTAGGAATATTTAAGACTTCCTAGAATATAACAACAGCTGTTTCACATTTTATCCCTGTCAATCCCCTGCTATTGTGTTAGCAACCTGACAACACATTATTTTAACCGTTCAGAATTCAGGACCATCGAGTCATTTAATGCCTATGCAGTCCTTTTCTTTCTTGCTACATTAGGAACTAATATTATGTCAAGTACCAACAAAGGATCTTTAATTCATGTATAACACCTGCTTCTCTCAAGTCATCATTCATTTCACATTTGCTCAGATCCAAGTTCTATTCTAGAATCAGTTGTCATATAGCATGACACCAAATATGTGTTATTAAATGAAGTCAAATCAAGAAACGCATTGAGCCCCTGCTATGTGCTCTGCTTGTGGTGTGTGTTGCAACTAAAATAGGGATAACTGAGTCAAGACTATGGAGAAGTTAACAATACCAAGAATATGTATATTTTAAGAAAATTAACACTAACTCGGGTAAAGTTGGGTATGGATTAGAAAGGAGATTGGTGGTAGGAGAAACAAAAATAAGCTTATATTCCACACAATACAAGACTAGGAAGAAAGGAGAGGTTTTTTTTTTTTTTTTTAAGTTATTTATTCATGAGTGACAGAGAGAGAGAGAGAGAGAGAGAGAGAGAGGGAGAGAGAGAGGCAGAGACACAGGCAGAGGGAGAAGCAGGCTCCATTCAAGGATCCTACATGGGACTCGATCCCAGGTCTCCAGGATCACACCCTGGGCCAAAGGTGGTGCTAAACCACTGAGCCACCCGGGTTGCCCGAAAGGAGAGTTTTAAAATTTTTCTCACTGTTCTTTTTGTGTGATTTTTAGAAAATTCCTTTATTTTTCTCAGTGGTTACAAGAATACCTAGTACATAATGACCACAGATTTTTTTTTTCTTTTTAAATAAATTGCTTCTCTTGGAGAAGAAAGACAAGTCTTCAAAGAGGACATGGAATCTGAAAAAAATTTAATGAAATCCTAAAATTCTGATGATCAGATATTGAAAATGAGAAAATTCTAGGTTCATAATAAGGCCCTCTCCTACCAGCCCCTCATTACACTACAGAAGAAAGGTAACATAAGATAAAGAAATCCATTTCTTTCCCTTTGTTACAGGAATAAGGAAGGTGGGAAGGTCAGAAACAGTTGGCCACTCAAGTTTTTGAATACAGATTGAAGAATCTCTACCTATTCAGACAGCAAGGGAAATAGTAATGATTTTCAAAGCAAAGATCATAGGTTGAATTATATTTTCACAGGATAATTACATGAGGAATATGCAGGTTTGAGGGGAAAATATGTAGAAGGAGAGACCATTAGTAAAACATGTCAAAATATAATTCTTTTTATCAGAAATAACTTAGATAATAATACATAATAAAAAAGATCAATATTAAATTGTAAATCCAAATACCCTCACATTCTCAATAAGTTGCCTAACCACCTATGCAGGATATGTTTAAATATGAAATTGTTCTACTAGCCTTAGTCTTCTATCCCCCACCAAGCAATATAGGAAAAGCAAACATTTCATGGAGCATTTGATAAAACTAAGAGTGAAGCTTCTTCATAAAAGAGCTGTTAGTGTATTACATGATATGTGGATTATTTCCACCAACTCGAGTCCAGTGAAAAGATGTTAGAGAACAAATCTGAAGATCTTTTTAATAATGCTTGATCAATATAGTTGGGGCTATGTTTGTAATTACTTAGAATTCTCATATTTTTCTTTCCTCTTCAAAGCTAAATATTATTGCATCTATATTTCTATTATTTATTGCTTATGCATATGTCCATGTATGCACATATCTATATGCATATATGTACATGCATGTATGTACAAATGGCAATAAAACATTTTCCGTGTATACAACAAAATTTTTTGTCATAATAAACTTTATTTTTTACACAAAAATGCTTATAAGATTTATCCATTTTGGCAAATATAAATAAAATGTATTCATTTTACTGCTGTATGATGTTCCATTTTTGAATATTTCATAATATTATAGTTTCCAGTCTTAAAATCTATTTGTTTTCTTTTTGTATCACAGATAAAGTTGAAATGAGTAACACTGTACTCCTTTCATTATACAAATATAACAGTTTTTCTAGGATATATTGGTATCGGGGATTTTTCTGGGTGTTAGGATATGAGTATCTTCTAAGACTTTCTTGCTCGCATTTAATTATAATAATACTTGTGTCATATACACACTTTACAAAATGTTGAAGCTCAATTTCTGAACCATTCATTTTATTCATCTATTTTCCTATTTCTGGTCCAACATCAAAAGTCTTAAATTTTATAGATTTAATTTGTATATTAAAACTTTATAGGTCATATATTTCTTCCTTAGGCTCTATATTATATTGTCTGGGCTATTCATGGCCTCTAAAACTTCACATGAACTTAAAGAGGTTTTTAAATTTTAATGGAAAAAAAAAACTTTGGAGTTTGATTTCATTGTTTTGAATTTATAGGTTCATTTATAGAAAGTTGACATCTTTGGAATATTGAGCATCTTTATTCATGAATACATTTTTTCATGTAATTGTCTTCTTTTAAAACATTCATTAAAAAACTGTAAGTAAGTACTCATACATATCCTGCTTTTTTGGTTTATTCCTATTGAACATTGCTGTTACTATGATAAATGAGATATTCTTAAATTATACTTTCTAATTTGTTGTTGTTAGCATGTAAAAACATTTTTATACAAGTGTATATCCATGAACTTGCTGTGCTCAGTAATCAAAAATTTTGTTAGTTTTTCTGTCAGAAATCAGTGTATTATCTACAAATGAAGAAAATTAATCATTTCTATATGTGTATCTTTATTATTTCTATTCCTATTACTTCACCTAGGATTGCACACACAATAACTAAAGAAGTAAAAGTATTGATTTATTTTTATTTTTATTGATAATAAAGAAAATATTTTTAATAGTTCTCCATTTGCTAAAATGTGTGCAATGAGTAGCTGGCTTGCTCAGTTGGTAGAGAATGCAACTTGATCTCAGGATTGTGAGTTTGAGCCTTATGTTTATCGTAGAGATTACTTAAATAAAAATTTTAAAACTTTAAAAATATAAAAATAAATAAGTACATAAATAAATTAAATGTGTTCAGATTTTTTTCTTTTGTTAATCTAATTAGGGATATTTGCTTCTATTCCTTCTTTGTAAAAATTATGAATTTGGCAGTCAGTATGCAGTATTTATCAAATGATTTTTTGCGTGTTTAAAAAATGATCAGTTTTCAATTTTTGTATTTATTTTGATAATAAGGTAAATTTTACTACTAGAATAAATATTCTAGTGTTAAATATTCATCTCTTCCTGGTTCCACAAAATATATTCACTTTCTTTGTGTGTGAATCTGACAACTTTATTATCACTCATACTTCTGAATTTCTATCATTGCATGGAATTTATTTTTTTCCTCCTTTAAAAACCTAGAAGACTGTATCACTTCACCTCAATTATAAAATTTCTTCTCAGATTCTTAGAATATACGTCAGTATCAGGTTTTCTTAACTGATGTTGCCTTTATAATAATTACAACATGTAACATTTTAACTTATATGAGCCACTCTTCTTAAGTTTATCATAAGCTGCTTGAAGGAACAAATATTGCTCTAGATTCCTATGCATCTCTTCAACTTCTAGCCGACTGTGGTATAAGGCAGATAATTCACATTGCATTGGATTGATTAAAAGAGAAGAGAGATAGTGATAGAATATGTAAATGCAGAGAGGCACACACACAATTAGTTATGTATTTGAGAGAAAGGAATACAAAGTAGGAATAAAATATTTTTTAAAAATAGTTTTAAGATCATGCCAAGACAGAGGCACCTGGGTGGCTCAGTGGTTAAATGTCTGCTTTGGCTCAGGTTATGATCTTGGGGTCCAGGATCAAGACCCACATCACAATCCTCGTGGGGAGTCTGCTTCTCCCACTGCCTGTGTCTCTGCCTCTCTCTGTATGTCTCTCATGAATAAATAAAATCTTAAAAAAACACAATGCCAAGACAAAAAGATAAAGAGTAGAATAATATGTTAGTGGATATTGGATATTGTTTGAAATTACTTTGGGAAAATTTGATTTTCTATTAACTTATCACTGCCATTTGTCCACTAATAGAAAAAAAAAGAAAGAAAGTTCACAACTCAATAGCTCTTCTCTGAATGTGGTGTCAACATGGGGCAATGAAAAGGGTAAGAAGTAGATATAAAGAGATATATTTCAAACAGATTTCCATCTTTATTATTGTTTGATTGTGAGCAAAACACCAAATAGATTATGTCATCCTTTTTACCATTGGTGTGAGATGAAGAATTTGGCTGTAGCAACATTTCTTAAAGTGTGTTCTTTAGAACAGCAGTCCCATAAATATTCCTTAAAAAAATGTATATATGTCTGATAGATGGATAGATTATATATACATGCAATATAATAATATGATTATATATATATATATATATATAAAATACACACAGAAACGTATACATACATATGTATACACACAAAAAGTATATAACACACACATTTTTTTCTGGAATTGCTGCCACTATGTCATCCCTTAACAGATCTACAATTCACCTACATAAGATCTGAGAATTCCTTTTTTTTTTTTTTTGAAGATTTTTATTTATTCACGAGATACATATATATAGAGAGAGGCACAGACAGAGGCAAAGGGAACCCAATGTGGAACCCAATCCCCAGACCCAGGATTACGCCCTGAGTCAAAGGCAGACACTCAAACACTGAGCCACCCAGGCATCCCAGATCAGACAATTCCTACTGTAAAGAAATCTGACTGCTTGATCCAATATTTTGAAAAGGTATTTGTAAAACACTGAATAATGATATTTTCAAGATCACCATTATATCATTATTGTTCTTATTTGATATTTCTACTCCAAGCAACTTATTTTGAGGGAGAAGGACTATTAAATGGCAGAAACAATGCCCCACATAATAATCTCATTGACTGCAATTGCCCTAATACATATTCCCAGCCCAAAAGTTCTTAATATTTAAGATAGACAATCAAATTGAATACAAGCATATTTACTGTTGTCATGGTTGAAACATTAAAAAAAAATCTTGGGTTGGATTATCACATTAAGAAAGAATCAAGGATTCGTTCATGTGCATACCTCAAGAAACAGTAAAGGTTATATTCAACAAATATATGTTGGGTTCTCTGATGTTAATACATTGGTTATTTGGAAATAGGCAGACATTTTTGATTTGCATATAAATCTTTGATTATTAGGATATTCCAGAAAATTTTGTTTTAAACATGATATAGTTAAAACTTTATGCATCTATATATTGTTTTTACAATATATACAATTAAGCAAGAGTAGAAAAAAAGCTTAAGTGTTTTTAAAAATATGTTTTTATTTATTCCAGAGAGAGAGAGAGAGAGAGTGAGTGGGAGGGGCAGGTGGAGGAGAATCTCAAGTAGACTCCTGGCTGAGCACCAAGCCAAAACATGGGGCTCCATCTTACAACCCTGAGTTCAATCACCACCTGAGCCGAAATTAAGAGTCAGACACTTGGCAGACTGAGCCACCCAGGCGCCTCAAGTATTATGACTTTTTAAAAATATTTTGAGGGATGTCTGTATGGTGCTGTTGGTTAAGTATCTGACTTTTGGTTTCAGCTCAGGTGTGATTTCAGGTCATGATCTTAGGGTCCTAAGACAGAACCCTGGATCAGGCTCTGTGCTCAGCATGGAGTCTGCCTAAGACCCTCTCACTCTCCTTTAGCCCCTCCATGCTGCTCTCTCTTCAAAATAAATAACTAAAATCTTAAAAAAATATCTTGATCAATGTTTCAGATTAACATTATGAAACATTGTTCTGAAACACTGATGTTCCAGATTCTTTCAGCAAAAACTAAAGGTAGAGAATGAAAACATGATTTAGGATTTTTAAGGGATTTTCTGAGTACTTTTTCAAAATTATCAGAAAAATTACCTTGATTTTTATAATTTCAATTTTTTATATTTATTTTTTTTTAATATTTTATTTATTTACTTGAGAAAGGGAGCAAGTGAGAAAGAGCATAAGTGGTGGGGAAGGGCAGAGGGAGAAGAAGAAGCAGATTCCTGGGTGAGAAGGGAGCCTGATATAGAGCTTGAACCCAGGCCCCGGGGATCATGACCTGAGCCAAAGACAGATGCTTAACCAACTGAGCCACTCAGGCACTCTGTATCATTTCATTTTTAAAGAAAAGTCTGTTTTGTTTGCTTAAAAATAACATATAATTGGTGATTTTTTAATTCAGTTATGATAGGTAATTTATACAAACTCCAGTCTTATGCAAATAGGTTGGAAGAATGAAAAGCAATCAGGAAAAAGAACATTACTAATGTTCTCAATGCCCAAATGAGAGAGAGTTTCATTATTTTGGCTTATTTTAGTGAGCAAATAATATCTGTAAAACAAGTGGTGAAGGAACACCAACAACAAAAAAGGAAGTTTAAAGAACTCACGAAGGTAAACAGATGCAAGGTATTTTCATTGCCATGCCAGGAAAAACAAGAGTGATCATCTGAATTTTCTTATCTCTGGGAGGCCCTGTGAAGTTTCTGTCTCCTTGTATCTACCATCTGCAATATTTGAGTTATCTAATAAATTTTAGCTTATTACTCAGTGAGTTATATTCTATAATGGTGATACCACATTTATTCTTAGTTATGAGGATCAGAGTAAAGAGGTATATTCAAATTGAAAGCAAATAAGGGAAATAAATGGTTCTGAAAAAATACTTGAAAAACAAGTGTTGGAAACTGAGTTTGCTAGTCTGAAGTTGAAAAAACTCAAAATGGGAGGAGTGGTAGGACACCATGGTTGCTTTTGTATAGTTAAAAAGCAGACTAATACTGAGACCAGATACAATGGTCATTATAGATAAAACTAAAACTAAACTAGAGGGTTAATGATTTCTGTGTAAGTCAAGGATATATATTCTAGTTGTCTTCCTGAGAAAGTAGTGAACTTCTCAAAGCACAGCCTGACACAGACATTTGCAGGGGAAGTAAAGACTGGAAAATTAACATTCTTTTAGGATCTCATCTAACTCTGATATCGTATAAATCTTAATTTGTGGTTAACCTCTGCAAATTAGGTCTAGATATCTAAAAGAAAGGTTACATTCTCACTGTATAAATGTTCTGCTCATTCACAAATTATGGAATCGGCTTGTTTCTTTCTTTGCATTACTTGCAAATAAAATTTCTTTAGGGTAAAGACGTTAATCGTTTCAGCTTTGTTGTAAATCTGTCATCCCAGAAGTGTTCTTTTATTTTGGTAGAATTTGTATTTCATCTAGAACATTGAAAAATGAATTCTGTATCACATGGTGAAATCTGTAGTTTAATAATTCATCAAATGTGAGTCAACCAAGGGATCTTTTGAACCTTCTCTTTTGCCTTCCCTGGAATTCTTTTGGCCTTTGTTCTGCATCATAAAAAGGGTCTTAACATGTGGAAGAAATCATCAGAAACTTGAACAAGATTTTATTCTTAGGCATGTAAACTTGAACAAATTCTTGACAAGGACAGGGCTATCAAAGGAATATGGCATGCATCTGGGCAGGTTCTCCTGGATAGCCCCCCAGCTGACTGATCTTCAGGCAAGTTAATGGACACCAATGTAAGTAAGAAATGTCTGACCAGTCACTTTCTGTAGTGCAGTCAGCCAAAGATCCAGATGTTGCTTCTGCTGCTGTTACTCTTGCTGAAAAAAAATGTCTGTCAACCAAGTAACCAGGACCTGCAGCTATACTCTTCCCCCTACATTCATTGTACTTTTCATTTTATTTCTACAGAAAAACTGGAATAACAAAATGCAAGGAGTATACATCATGTGGAAAATATTGGGAATTAAAAAGTGCATTGACTCACCAATTGCATTTCTGGCTCAAAACAACACATCAATCCCTTCCTTGCTAGTGTTCAATGAATTTGACTAGTGTACGTGACACTCATTCATTGCCTTGGAGGTCATGTTTCTTCTCCCGTGGTCTTAACAGCAATATCTAACTTCGTACTTAATGATATGCAAAGACATGCCTAATACATCTGGCCACATCAAAACAATAAATTATCTTGCTGTACATGATGTTAACACACTCCAGTTTCAATCCTCATCAGTACGAGTGAATAAAGTAATTTAATATAAGACTTTGATAGAATATGTTCTACCTATTGTGAGCTGCTTAAAAAAGTGGTGATAAGCTTTTAAATTATTAATATTAAACAGACACCAAATTTTGCCTGGAGATTGATTCCAGAGCACTATTTCGCTAAATCACATCCAATAGGGTATGAATTAATTCTAGTGTGTTTTAATAAGGATAGTTAATTTATACTGTTTTTGGAAAATTAAGTTGCAAATTAAATCAATTTTCAAGTTTCACGTATAAATGTAGATTTATATACATATGAAATTTACACATAATGCTATAACATTCTTATCCCATATAAATAAAATTTTACTATTCCTTAAAATGAATGTTTTTATCATGAAAATTATTCTTAAGTAATTTAAATTCTATTGAATTACTATCTGTATTATATTTCAGTAATGTAATAAATATTTTAAAAAGCAATCAGTTGGAAGATGCTTCATAAAAAATCAACAGAATATGCCAATAGATTTTTTTTCTATATTAAGTCATTTTAGAACTATATTTAATAAGGCTGTATTACAAGCATTCACAGTGAATATCTATTATATAGGGAAAAAAAGAGCACTTATTCTTTCTTTAAAATCTGACATTTAACTTCATTAAATACATTTTTACTTAAATTTGTTTAAAAATTGAGTTTGAATTTCAAACAAGGCCTCTATGCTCATCCTCTAATGGCTATTCATTTCTCCAAGAATAAAGCTCAAAACCCTTTGAAGCATCTTGCTCAATATGCAAAAGGCTTATTTTATATAACCAGTCCCATCTCTGTGTACTCATTCCTTTTTAATTCATTTTTTACCTGGCATTACCCAAGGATGCATTCTGGGTTAAAATATATTTAGGTCAAAAAAATTAAAGCAAACTCTTAATATATTAATGCATTTTTATAAACTTTCCTAGAAGAAGAAACTATAATATACAGTTTTTTGTAAGCTTCTTTGGCCACAGACAACTTTCACTTGTAAGGATATCTCTGGAATAACACTTTAAGAAACACATTCTGCAAAATGCTTTAACTGCGTTTATGGCTTTTATTTTTAACACCACGTGCTGTCATGTCTCTCTATGTGTTGCATGGAAAGCTTTGACATTTCTCCTGCTAGTTAAACCCTGTGCATCCTTTAAGACTCAGTTCTACTGTCACATCTCTTTCAAATATTCCCTTGACTTTTGCAAATTAGGCTAATTCACTACTCTCACTCTATCTTGCATAGTTCTTTCGCCTTCTATTTTAGTAGTTTTCATATTACATCACTATTACTGTATTTCATCAAATCTAAGGCATCATGGAGAGTATTGATTGTGTATTGAGATATTCAAAACTTTAGAAATAAAAACTCACTGTTGAGTTTTTATATATAATTTATACATATATAACTAATATATGATGTTTTATTCTACTTCAAATTATCTTATACTAATAGACATAGGTCTTCTAGACTTATTTAAAAATATTTTATCATGTACGTCCACTTCTGGATGTACATAAGAAGGAAAATATAAGTGAAATAAAGAGAGTAAACTATTTCCAAAAGTATTAAAATTCCAACTTTAACTTTTGCTAATTTTTTTTTAACTCAGGGTTGTCAATGTTTACTACATAGTATCATTCCCTATCATCAAGAGCATTGGAAAAGTCTTAAGAGAGAGCTTTGTACTGCCTCTGGGATATTCTTCCCAGCCATAGCCTCCCCTTCTGTAATGTTTTTTAAAGATTTTATTTTTAAGTAATCTCTACAACCCATGTGGGGCTCAAACACACACACAACCCTCTCCTTCTCTCTCTCTTTCGACAGTGTTGCAAATAAATACGGTTTTGTTGACTGCCTTTGTATAAATATCCCCTGCTGAGTCTATGACATATATTTATTAAATACTTTTGATGTTATAAACGCTTAAGCTGAATGATGAATAGATGAATAGGTTCACATGGGTTCGGAATAGTTGAACATTGCTTCCTGAGTCTTCAAGATTTATTCCTCATCACAGGTAAGTTTACAAATATTGAACCAATTTGCTTTTTAAAATCGAAGAGGTCTTGCCATTTATTTGAAGCCGAGAAGAAAAGGAATTGCTGTTATCCAATAATTTTATCTATAGTAACTAAACAATATCATAATTACTTCCTGATGGATTCTAAGCGTACTGACAGAATTTTTTTTTCATAACTTATTCAGGAAAGAGCTCTACCAATTTATGGGAACATTCTCCCCTTATACATTTTTAAAACAAATAGAATTTTCCTCCTGATAAGCAAGACTGTAGACAGATGGAGTGTTGACTAAAGTAGCTGAGCAGTTTTAAATACGAACAGAAAATGTTGACTAAAATGTTGACTACAAAACAGTTTTGAATTTGACTTTGTTCACACAATTCAGCAATCTCTTAACTTCTATTTAATGATAATTTAACATGCTGTTAAAATATGCCTGGCGTATTTCCAAATTCAAACACAAAGTAAATACCCTTAAATAGATGTTTTTTATCTTAAAGGAATCCTTACTTCCTGGAAAGCCAGGAGAGCCTGATACTTTGTGGGTCAAAGTATGACAATCCATACATTTGGAATTTTTATTTAAACATTTGGAATTTTTTAAATTGGCTACAAACACTATTCATCATTGCTTGTCTTTATTGTGGGTAAGATAATATTTTAAATGTTGATGGAACATTTAAAATAACGTAGGAAACATTCAGTTTGAGAAAAGAAAGAAAACATTTTAAAGGCACTACTTTGTCTCATAAGCTGTAACACTCTGTTGTTAGACAAGTGTCTTATGATTTATTTGCTGAATTTAATATGAATAAAATGTGATTGGATGCCAAAATGTCACATAGGAGTTGAAATAATAATAAGGAGTTGAACGGTACATGGGTAAAAATGAACAACTTTTGTTTCTTCAGCAAACAATACCTCAATAATGAGAAATTTTTAAAAAGATAGAAATGAAAACAATAGGTTAAATACTGTAGTCTACTGAGTCAGGTAAAGTACTTGCATTGAAGGGAATTATATGTATAAATATAACAGTGAGAGCATGGTTTAGAATATAAATAGAGAATAGTTTTGAGGAAGGTTTTCACATGATGACATCTTTTTTCAATATTACCTCCAGAGTAGAACTTTGAAATATTCGTTTGCTGTAGTCTGCACAGGGCCATGATGGCCAGTGTGTGCATATATGTATATGTATGTGTGGATGCAAATGTATTTGTGTGTGGGTGTGTTTGTGTGCTTGGAGTAAAACCAAAAAGAACACTGTCCTGAAATACTTTGCATATAAAAAATAGAGGAGTGTAAGGTCATGTCAGGATATCCAAAACACATAGCTTAAGCCTTAGTCTAAGTAATGTTTATTACTTAACAATTTTGCAGTGTTCCTTTTTTCTCTTGCAAAATTATTTAATTTGATTGTACCATTCTGACATTGGGTGGTAACGCAATACAAACTGCATAAACTGTTCTGAGTGTGTAAGTGTATATATGCACTAAATACTGAAACATGACTGATTAATCCTAATATCAGTAAAATTCTTAGAAGGCAAGAGGATGCAAAAACTAAGGCCAATGTTTTAAACATGAAGAAGTTACATTTTTTTTAAGAAGTTTCATTTTAAAAGACCAGCATTTCATCCTGTAAATACATCCCTATATTCTATACTATAAAATAATTTAAATATTTGATTAAAATATTTGAATCACATGGAAATATCATGATGTTCAAAGATAATATGAATCCTTATTATTTTCTGTATTTCTATTCTTATGTCTTTTAAGTATGGAACGGATATGAAGGTATAGTCAAAAATAATTATTTTTTAATTGATCAGAGTTTTATAATACACAAATCCAATGCTAGCATTGGATTGAGTCATCATCTGGAGACCAGTTATTCATTGTGTATTCCAATCTCTTTATAGACCCCTCTCAGTTAAAAAAACCTAAACAAACAAAAAACAATAAACCAACCAAATAACAACATAAAACTCCACCAACAGGGGTGTCTGGATGGCTCAAATGGTTAGTAGTCTGGTGTAGGCTCAGGTCATGATCCTGGGGGTCCTGGGATTGAGCCCAGTGTTGGGCCCCTGCCAGCGGGGAGTCTGCTTCTCCCTCTCCGTCTGACCCTTTCTGCCATTTGTATACTCTCTCTCTCTCTCAAATAAATAAATAAAATCTTTTTAAAAAAATCCACCAGCAAATACACAAATAGAAAAATGAAAATCCACACATTTCTAAACTCCTTTGCAGCTCAATTGTTTCTGAGTGCTCAAATTAGATTCTAAAAATCTGTGATTTTTAATTCAGAACTGAATTGAGTAGAGGAGAGAAGCATAGTAAAAGGGATCCATTTATTGATAATATACACTGCAAGAAGCTTTCTGAGGTGGCAGCTTCCTGAGGCTCATTAGTAGTTTGGTCAATAGCAATAAGCTTGGCCTGGAACCTGCCACTCTTGGTCTCCCAATGATTTGTAAGCCACATAGGACCTGGTCATAGTCATTCTTATAAAAGCACTTTCTCTTGTCTGCAGCTGAACCATAGTATTACACAACTGCTGCCAGAAATGGTTATGTATATCATTCTCACGCAAAATGAGTCTTTGGGAATGGCAGTCTGACACTTTTTGAACACTTATCTAGTATTAAAAAATAAGACGTGGCCTGATTTACATTTTTAACTGGGTCTCTCTGGCTGCTATCAGAGTAAAAGGCTAAAGAGTGTTAAGAGAGGTAGAGAGAGAAGTAAAATGCAATTGAAAAAGAGAGAATACTTCAAAACTAATTCTAAGAGGCCAGCATTACTCTAGCAAAGTTAAAAACAAAGAAATTATAGTAACAGTAACTGGAACCATATTCTCATGAACAGTTACAAAAATTATCAATACAGTTTCAGTAAATCTAATCCAATATATTAAGAGGATAATACATCATGACCAAATTGAGTTTATCACAGTTTGTAAGATGGGCTCAAATTTTGAAAAACCAAAATGTAAGACATGATGTAAGGTAGATGTGACTTTTGAAAATTGTCAATATTAACAAACTAAAAAAGAAAAATATTAACAAGTTTATTTTAATGGATTCAGAAAACCATTTGTCAAAATTCAACAACAATGTATAAAAAACTTATTATATTAGAAAAACTTTCATAAAATTGGAATAGAAGAGAAATACCCGAGGCTTTTAAAGGACACACATGAAAAGATATGGCTTCAATGTCAGCCACTTGGAATCACAGGAATAGAGTGAGTTACCCAAAGATAACTAGGTAGGATGAAAAGAGAAGTTGTAGGGACAATCTCCTGTTAACTTTAAAATCAGGGAGAGTAAAGGAAACTGTGATAAGGAATTGTAGAGTGATCTTTTAAAATTTAAATTTAATTTTTTTTGAGGTCATTAAACACTAACAAATACCTTTAAGAAAGAAGTGGGGTGAAATAAAATATGTCAATTTGGTTATTGGCCGTTTTAGAAAAACTAATTTGAGTAGAATTATAGAGGTGGGGCTAGACTGTAGGAGACTGGTGGAAGGGAGACATCGAGGCAATAAATATTGACTATTAGCATCAAGAATTTTAGTGATAAATGATGGGTTCTATTGTAGTAGAAAATTCCCTGACCCATTTTAAACCCTTAATATAAGAATGACAGGCAAATATTTATTTCCTGAGGAAAAAAAGTGTCATTAGGAAGAGCTTATAAATACACCACAGAGAAGGGCTCTGAAAAAAGCATCTTGATAGAGGAAGGATGACAAGGGAACAGAAATAGTTTCTTAGTAAAGATTTAGAGTTCTTTGTCTTTAAAAATATGAAGTAAAAATAACTATACTCGTATTCTTTTTTAGAAGGGTAGCTAGAGTGTTGTAGGTTTTAAAACTACTTAAAATAGAGTAGAAAAGTTCATAGATAAATCACTGGACAGACAACAGTTTCTCCTAAAAGTGGAATGAGCAAACAGAATGGAATGTAACAAAACAATAGCTTAAAATAGATCCATTGTTTCATTAGGGACAACACTCTCTTGGGTTTTTGGTTTGTTCTATTTATCCCCCTGGAGTCTTTTTCTAGGTCACAGAGCACATCAATATTTGTGCTCTTTTAGTACAAAGTAAAGTGTCTTAGAATTATTGTAGAAATCACAGCAATAATTTTTTAAGCCTACAAATACTACTCTTCCGTTTTACTCAACAATGTGCATCTAAAAGTCATCATTTTTTATGAACGTTAGTATGCTAACAGAGGCTGCTCTTTACTGGAAGAGCTTCAATTGAATTAGCATTGTGGATACTTTGGAAGTTATTTAAGAATGAAGAATATATTATGTGGCCTAAGTATATTAAAGTTACTATATGGGATTTTTGTTTAAAGCAACATTCTAAACCACTATTATATTCCCTAGCACTTTAAATATTAATGCCCTTTGTAGAAATTTCAGATATGAATTTGACTTAAAAAGCAGAAGCTATTTAAAGAGAAAATGATTTTCCTACCTACAAATTTTTCAGATCTGATAAATTTTATTTTGCTAATAATATCACTCTCATTTTCTATTGTTTATAATTTATTTTTACCAGTTTTACATTTGTCTACCCAATGGTAAATAAATAATATTTTCTATTTGTTCATTTCTTAAAGCTTAGTGGTAGTTTATAATTAGAGCTTCTAATCATTTTTATTAATTAAAAACTTTACTACTGTGTAAGTGACTTCTGGGTAAGACTAGCTCAATGGATTTAAGATTTTTTTTTAATCTTTCAACATGAAGAGATGCTATAATACCATGAGCTTAGAGAGACTCCTCTCTGAGATAACAATTTCTCCCATGTCACAGGCCTACACACATACACATGCACACACATATACATATTTCTTAAATATCATGATATGTAAGAAAGAAGCACATCAGTACTTCCTACCTACTCTCTTTATGTTGGGTCTTTTTTCTGTTGCATGAAACAGAAAATCTGAATCAGAAAAAATTGAGCTCACCAGTCTAGCTACTACTGGTATTGGGAGCTCAATTATTGTAATTATGATTTTCTTTCTCAATTTATCCTTCCTGCTTTTATTAGGTTGAGCTTTTCATATTCACCAATTTTTTGTGGTTTCCAAATGGCTGTAGCCACTCTGCAAATTACATATAATTTCATTTTTAAAAGAATTTCTTTATGCCCACAATTAAAGAAATACATCTTGGCATCTCTTTTGGTATTAATAAATGGTTTTCAACCAGAGGAAATTTTGCCCCCATGAGAATACCTGGCAATATCTGGACACATTTCTGTTTGTTTCAACTGGGATGCAATGGACAGATGCTATTGGAATCTCATGATTAAAGGTTAGGCATGTTGGTGAAAATCCTATAGTCTGTAGGACAGCCCTCCCCACAAAGAATTATCAGGCACGGAATGTCAATAGTGTCAATATTAACTCTAAAATGAGTGGTGTGTTTATATCTGAGCCAGTAACTGCAAAGAGGGAAAAGAATATGTTGATAGTTACAAATCTACCAATGGTTACTCTTGAAGTTGAGAGCAGAATTAATTCTCCCATGGCATGAGAAAGAGGGAGATATGTGTGACATGTAAAAACTACTGAGCACAGTTTTGCCAGATGAGATAAACATCTCTTCTACCTCCACTGTTGGGTAGACATAATTATTCTACAGTTTTATGGTTTAAAGTATTTACATTCTATTCTGGAACAATAATTTACAGAGTTTTGATTTATACAGAATCAATACTTTTTGTATCTTCTCCATTTATCACACGGTAGAAATGAAGTTTACCCTTCAATGATTTGTTCAATTAGATATCACGGAGGGGAAAAAAAAATCCAAGTACTTTAGGTTTGAAAATATCACTTTTACCAGAAGAGTAGTGTATTACTTATCTATTGCTAAATAACAAACTGCTATAAAGCTTACTGACTTAAAATACCAACCAAAAATAATTTCTCATTAGTCAGTAATGAATTAGATAAAGTAGTTGTTTTGCTGATCAGTTCCAAGTTCCAGCTTTGTCTCAGCTTCCAATTCATTATTTTCCCCCTACTCTGTGATAGGAAGGCTGGAGTTCTGTGGACCACATTCTGCTTGGCCAGCTGGCTCTTTGCTAAGGCTCTGCCAAATGGATGCTAGAGGAGGTCTGGAAGTCTGGAGGGAGAAGAGATGGTTCCCACCTGCTTGCTTCTTCTTGACAGTATCATCACTGCAATGCTACATTCTAGGCATCTGCAACTTATTCTACCCTTTGAAACCAGCTTCTTCTCACCTCTTCAGATAACCCTGAGGATTCAGCATGAGTTGAACGCTGTCCACTTCTCAGAGATCTGAACTCTGAGGATGCCTGGCATCTGTTCTGAGCTTCTAGGAAGCAATAGCTTCAGCCCCTTCTCTCAGGGTGGTAGTTGATCTTTGCAGTTACTCTGGGTTACCTCTGTGATTCCATTTTGCTTTTTTATTTCACTAATCATACAAAATCTTTTGTAGTAAATATCCTCTATTAAAATCATTGCTGTGGTACTGTCTTCTGGCTGGACCTTGCCTGGTACTGTTCCTTTCTACAATACTGACTTGCTGTTGGGATTTCCCTCCTATAATTGCTTTCTTTTCAAAAATCACAAATGAATTACTTTGGAAAGGAAGTCAAGAGATGCAGAATAGAAATACAAGCCTATTCCCCTCCAGGAGTTTAGGACTCAACATAGCAGTATCATAACCACAACTAAAATTCCCATTGATGTTAAGTTTCTGGTTTTCTTCTCTGAGAAGTAGTATTCTTAGTGTCTCTAAATTTGATTGGGAAAACCTAGCTTTCTCTCTTATGAGTGCAAAAACCTTGAACTATAGTGCTGATGGTTTTTATCTTTCTGATTCATTATTAGTTTGTTTTGTTTGGGGGAGATTAATGGCACCCACATATACAAGGTACATTAGTCACAACTCCAATGGTTGGATTACGTTTTCTATACTTCAGAACACCCATATTATTTTGAGAGAAATATCTCAGTGTCCTGAATTTTCTCAAAGAAGTGAGGCCCCTTTTTACCTAGAGGAGATAGGAGCAGTATGAGAGTGAATTTTTTATCATCAGACTCTATAGAGGAAAAAACAGATAAATAAAATGCCAAGCTATAGTATTTGT
This sequence comes from Vulpes lagopus, assembly GCF_018345385.1. Taxonomy (NCBI): domain Eukaryota; kingdom Metazoa; phylum Chordata; class Mammalia; order Carnivora; family Canidae; genus Vulpes; species Vulpes lagopus. Next base: position 38,360,803 of record NC_054846.1, read on the forward strand.
TGATTTTCATGGCCATGGCCAATTTTGAATTACCAATATGTTGTTACTTAGCATGGGATTGGGACAAAAATCTCTGTCAAAGGAAAATACATGTTGGCTCCAGCACACCACTATGAGACACAAAATACACTGATACTCTGTTGTCCAACTTCATTATGTCTCCCTATTGATCAATCAACTCATTTCCAGGATAAGTAGCCATCCCTATATATGAAAGTAGATGACAAGCTTCAAATTTATAAATCATATATTTGATTTAAGTGTTATTTTGTATCACTTACTCTGTTAAAGACACTTTGTTCCAAAGAATGCTTTTAAAAGGCACATTACTACAATCAACATATTTAAACCTACAAAAATCAAATACTTTGAGTACTTCCAAATGTATCATATGGTTATCTGGTATCACTTACTGCTCAGAACCTGATTGCAATTATTGTAAAACATTTGTTTTGATCTGAATCTACCAAATTTGTTGATATCAAAAGTCTGTTGACACAACTTCTTAAGTTTAGTTTTTACTATATGAGTATTATCAATAAATTAAGTGATCAATTTGTATTTACAGGAAAGTCAGTAAGAGATTCTGGTAAAGACTCTAGAAAGAATGTGTTTAACATCTGATGCTGATTGTTGAACAAATTAAAGAAACTGAAATATTATACATCTTAGGCTGTTTTTCAGGTTTCTTTTTGTTTTTCTACCTAAAATTCTATTCTCTCCACTCCCCCATCAAACTCTCTGCTCATTTTCATAGTTTTCCAAAATTTTCGTGAGCATACATTTGATGTGTCTTTGTGTATATGTCTTCTTCTCTGCTTACAGAGCTTGAGATAGCTCAATTTCTACTTTTAGTGGCAGATTCTTGGTTTTTCAAGTTGCAAGAGGATATAATTTCTGAACAATGACTTGAAAAATTTTAAAGATTATAGAGAAAAATAGATGTCCTGGAAAAAATAGAAGATATTTTCTGTTCTAAATAATGATAATGATAGGAAATCACTTTCAATTGGTCTCTGACTGTTAAGAGTTTTGTTCTAATTGCAGCTCAATTACAGTGTATGATAATGGTCTGAATTAGTTTAGAAGGAAATTATTTTTTCCCAATAAACACAAATATATATATATATATATGTATATATATATATATATATATAATCTCCATTCCATGGCAGGGCAATCTCTAGCCACTTGGGTGTTAATTTGTTAACAAATTCAAAAACATATAACTTAATGTACAGTGAGCCTGGGTCCTACCAGAGATATAGATAGCACAAAAACAAACATAGCAAAATAATGAAGAAAAGCTGGGCCTGATGATCCTATTTTAGTCATGACTAAAGCCAGATGTTTTCATATCCGTTTCACATATCTAAGCCACAAATATGTCATCATCTAATAAATATTAACATACATATATACCATAATTAACTCCATAATTAGTTCATAATTGTATATCATACATATACACATTATAATTGTGTTATAGTTATGATTTATATAAACTAGAGTTGACTTTTTCTATTTGTCACAGGTAAAAAAACCCTAATGAATCACAATCCATTACTAAGACGATGCTACTTTCCCATGAGATCAGTGATCATTTTAACTTCATTATGCTAAAGTTTTAAACATTGATTATTTTTATTTTTTTTAAAGATTTTATTTATTCATGAAAGACACAGAGAGAGAGAGAGGTAGAGACACAGGCAGAGGGAGAAGCAGGTTCCATGCAAGGAGCCTGATGTGGGACTCAATCCCGGGACTCCAGGATCATGCCCTGGGCCAAAGGCAGGCGCTAAACCACTGAGCCACCCAGGGATTCCCACATTGGTTATTTTTAAATGCCCTTTAAATCCTATCTCTCCCTTTTTAAAATTCTCTCTCTCTCATTTTCCTTACCCTTTAGTTATACAGGTGATGTTTTCATTTTGGGTAAAATTTTAAAAATACAAAAATGGTAATATATATCACCTTAAGTCCACAATTTATAAATAAAAAATGCTAAATCTTAACTCTATATAAGTCTACATTTTCTATTACATACAGTATTTTTTAAAAACAGGTACATATTTCACATAAATATGTATGATGTTATAGTTTATTTGATTAATACTATAAATATTCTGTATTTATAAATATACACCTCAAAGATTATCTAGTGGTTATATAGTGTGCCGCCATTTGGATAGAATGGTTTGTTTACTAATTTCCTTGTGTTACACATCTGGGTTGTTTCCAGGTGTTCACTATTATAATTAATGCCACATTACGTATTGATATATAAACATATATTTCTCTGATACTTAGATTGTCTTTGAGAAGTAAAGAAGGTGAATTACTAAGTCATAATTTATACCCTTTATTAGCAAGCACCAATGGCCCAGAACCCATCCATTCCCTCTCCTAAAAACTCTTGCACTCTTTATTTTTCCCTCATGGACTGTGTTCAGATCATTTTTTTTTTGCCTATCAGAGCAGCCTTGAATAAAGTCTTTCTTACTTGTATACTTTGTCCAGTGCAATTTTTGTTTGATAACTCCTAATCACAAGGAAAATGGATTCTAGAAGAGAAGACAAACGGAGCATATATTTTAAAATATCAAAACATATTGAATGGCATTTTGAGAAGAACAATAACATTTACCATACTCCAAATTTCCCCCTTGTAAAGTATAAATGATAATATAGCATGGGATCTATTTCAAGCTATAAGTAGTACATTGGATTGTGATGCTAATGGGCCCATATTAATTATTCCATATAGCCTTTGTTTTCAATATATATCATTGGGAATGCTACAGGAATATTTCTCAGCAATTTATAAATCAACTTGTTCTTTATCCCTCCTACTTTAAGATAAGGTCCAACTTGATTCCAAACTCTGTACATGTAGAATGATTTGCAACCCTTTGGTTGATCCTTCACAATACTTTCCTTTAAAGTTCAGATTGTCAGGTCAAATAGGTATCATGACCTTTATATTCCTGACTTTCTGAATATCTGACTATCCATGTATTGATAGTTTTCCTGTGTGGAAATACGAAAGGCAATCTATGATTATCTTTCTTGCCAAAACTTCCATTCAAGGAATTATTCTCCAGCCTTACAAGATTTCTCCAATGCTCTTAATACAAAATGCTGAAACTAAGTGTAGACTGCATTTGAAAAAAAAAAAACCCATGTTACCAAAGCCACTAACTAAATCCAGATGTGCAAGAAACCAAGCTGTAGTGAAATTATACCAGAGTTTGTAGGTCATAATCATTTACAAATATTCAAAAATTCCCTAAATAATCTATTTTTTGTTTGTTTTTTAACAGATACTTTGAAGTTCACCTATTGATTCCACTTTCAAGGCTTCCTTGCCCTGTTGTAATTATGGGTTTCTTTTTAATATCATTCATTGTCTTGAGTAGATTTGCATTACACCCATAATGAATGAACATTTAATAATATGACACAAGACAATAAAGAGCATTGCACATATTTCCCTATTATTCTTTACTATCTAGTTTAAGCTTGTTATACAAGCCATTACTGAAATGTGGAAGAATTGACTAGGGACAATTTGCTATGTCGTTATTATTCCTGTTTATTAGTAGTTTCCTTGAGCATAATGTAGGGCTCAGTAGAGTAACAGCTTTTAAAAGAACAAAAAGTAGAATTCTCAAGTGAGTTTGAACATTTTCAGAAAATCTCTCATTTCAAACTCTTGTGCTTTCCTCAATTAGATTTTTTTCCTTTGTAGTTTATAAAATCCATGCTTATATATGTGACATTAACATCTGGCTTATCTGAAGTAAATAATAAAATAGAATTGATTTATTTTCTTTTAATATGTAACTAGCTTTTATTCATGATGATACAATTAAACTATTATCTGCTAACAACTGAGGGAATTAAAACTATGTCAGTGTAGATACCTGAATTAAATACTTCCATTTCCTGGCCAAAGCCCTTCCAATGCATTCTTCATACTGCTACATGAGTAATGGTTCCAAAATACATGTCTAATACCGTATTTTATTATTATAGGTATTGAATTCCTATCATAAATGGGACAAAATCTTAACTTTTTAGTGTTGTGTACAGATGCCTTCTGGATGTGCTGGTTTCTGCTTATCTTTTCTTCCTTAATGCAGGAGCCTTGTAAGAGGATTACATGAGTTAATGTGGCTGGCACATAATAAGAGAAGCATACATCAAATTTCTTTCCATTGTAGACAAGAGCCAACCTACAGCCTAGGGATGGATGGAGGAGGGGTTCTGGAAGGACTGCAGAGACCCTGAGGCTAAACCAACATATTCCGATGGGTACATTCTTTTGGAGATCCAGGATTCCTCACTGCCATCCTCTACTGCTTCCTCTACCTCTCCTCCCAACCATATCCATCTATACCATCATTTCATTTTCCAGAGTTACTTTTTCTTTTTTTATTTTGAGCAGTAATTTAAACATGTCAAATTCTTTCATGAGATTTCTTCCACTCAAAATACTCCTTCTCCTTTGGATTCCTTTGCAAATCTCCTATTTAGTCTTCAAAATCTCCTTCTGATTTCATTGTGTTTCTAAAGCCTTCCTTCACATCTTTTTTGTACACTAGGATCACTCGCCACCACATATTGACCTTTACTCAATCATTTGTTTTAAATATCACCCCAGTGTGGAATTATGTTCTGGTCTATCTTTCTACTAGTGGGTGAACTTGGAGGCAAGATAATGTTTTATTTATATATATTTTTTTTCTTTAGCACTTAATGCAGTATTTAGGGGAAAAAAAGCACCTAAAGTTAGTTGCTGTAGCTGAATTTAGAGAAGTGTGTGTGTGTGTGTGTGTGTGTGTGTGTGTGGTAATAGTTAGAACTATATTAATAACTATGTGCATGACAGCAAATGGGCAATTTCAGTTTAAACACCGAGGGACTGGAAGGAGTGATGGTGGTGAACTATTATGATTTACCAAATTTTCAATGAAAATAAAACAGGGAAGATATAATAAAGAGAATACTGTTAGCTGCCAATAGTGTATGCTCTAAATTAAAATTTTACACAATTAAGACATTTAGTTGATTAAAGTACAGTGTTTTATTTTCCTAATTGAAATAACTATGTTTAAGTACTAAGATATCTTGATACTTAAATAACTTGAATAGGTGAATGGTTAAATAGTTTGGAAGACCTGACTGATTCATGTTCGAAAATCTGTTTAGATGAATTCTACCAAATAGAAATCAAGGAAAAGTTTAAAATGTTCTTATGATGAGAAATTTCCAATCTTCCAATCTCAACTAAACCTAGGTTATATTTAACGCCTTTGTCCTTTGTTCAGTGTCAACCTACTTCTGGCAATCACTTATTCTTTCTTACTGAATTCTCTCTTCAAAAAGAAATGCTTCCCTGAACACTTTTCTTGTCATGCTATTACTATTTTAGTCTTTCTCAATTTGCATAATTGAACAATATTTTCCACTTTGTTTACTCAAAACTCCCTAAAAGAATTTGAAAAGCCATGTATATACTCACATATTTTAAAGATGAAATTGTTCATCTTGTTTCAACAGTTATGAAGGAATTATAAAGATTGATATTTTAAAATAAACTGTTGCAACACAACTTAAATGTACACAATGAACTCCAAATACTATAATCACTTAACTTTCACCACCATTTATTTAAATATCCATGTAAATAACTTCTTAGACAATCAGAAATTTCAAATTGTTTCTTGAAGTCATAGTTGTAGGTTCTGAATTTCCATTTTACTTTTCCAAAGAACTTTACCCTAATATATTGCATTCATATAATTATTGTATATGTAACTTTTCAGTTAAACAGTCTATTCAGTTACTTTTCCAACTTAATTGTGGAAAGGGGAAAGAGCATTCTGGAAATGGTTGCCCCTTGTGATGAATAGCCAGCCACATGCTGTTCTTTGGCAAAAACCCCAGCCTCATATTGTGCAGCATACTCTGGCACTCACATATATACACAGACATGCAGGCTCAACACACACCAGAATCAATGCCTTAAAAACACACACACATACACACACACACACAAAAACAAACAAACAAACAAACAAACAAACAAAACAAAAACTCACTCCCTTCTGCACTTTTCAGAGAATCCTACAAAGCCATTTGTTCAGTTATGCACTGTGATAAGAGGTATAGAAAGATTGAGAAAGCATACCAAAATGTTAAATAGTAATCAGTTTACTGATTCCATTTCTGTTTTTGTTTTGAATAAATCTAAATTTAAAGCATTTTGTTGGTAAAATAGACATGTTCCTACAATTTAAACAGTATTCTTTAACATGGAGTATTTTAAACAGCAGGTGCATTATCATTTGCCTCAGCAGATTAGAAGTTAATATTTTTCACTTTAGAAGTTAAAATTTAAAAAAAAGAAAAAAACAAAAGTTAAAATGATCTGTAAGAATTCTAATAATTGATGTCAAATACAGGGAAAAAAGCATGTGGGGTTTGTCTTTTTTGTTTTGCCTATGGATACACACACACACACACATATAGGATGTTTATAAGATGTATAAATTCTAATATCACATTTAAATATATATTAATTGTCATAAGTGGAAACAGACATGGTTTCTAATAACTTGAAAAAAAATAAGGTTGGTTTTTGACCAGTAAAGTCATTTCATAATTGAAGAAATATGTAAAATCACTTTAAACAACAAGAATGGCATACAGAACATGAACACCTAAGAGAAAAAGAGTGAATAAGATAGTAATATTGATTAAAATATGTTAACCCACTGGGGTACTGTTTCTGCTATAATATATGAGGACAATAACTGAGGCAAGGGACTTTCAAATCTAGTCCAGTAGAAATACTTTGTAGCTTAAGGATGTGATAGACTTGTCCAAATAGTTTACAAAGCCATCCTACAAAAATAAAGAACTTTATACCAACAGTAGGATTGTAAGAAAGGTTTCGTTTCTCATTTTGCCACTGTAATACAAACAATAATGTCTATTTTGATTTACTGATTTACAGTGAGATTGAGGAGACTTTCATATATTTACTAATCTATTGGTTCTTTTTTTATACCTTCAACACATTATTCTATTCTGAAATTATGTGTTTCCTTTAATTCTGTTTGTTTTGCTTTCTTTTTGATTTGTGAGAACGCTTTATACTGTCCCTATATCAATCCGTTGCATATTACATACTAGGAAAATACTTTCAATGTACCTTGTGCTTTTTAACTTTTTTTGTACTGTGTATTCCACAAGGAATGTTTTTGCTCTTTGAGGGTCTTACTCTTGCTCATCAAACAAATTCACCAAAACCAAAAAATCACAAAAAAATTTGTGATTATAATTTAGCTTTCCATGCTGTTTTTTAATAAGAAGCATTTGACAGAGGATACAAATGTATTTCCTTCAGCAGATCATTTTTATTTTAAATCAATACACTGCAATTATGGTTTATATAAAATATGCTAAGTTCAAGTATCTTTGAACTTGGTTATTATGTGCATTCACCCTGGACAGAAGGAGCTACTGTCACTGGGCATAAAAGTCATGATTCGAATTCTAAAACGTAGATACTTAGTCACTGGATTAACATGAAGCTACTTAGGTAAAAACCATATTTGAGATCTCTTGATGAATGACCAGATGGCTTTTACTTGGCAACAGCCCTCTGCTCATATTGTGCATTACACTGTTCTATAAAATCTTCTGTAATCATTAATATGTTTAAGAGGCACTCAGTGAATATTTACTCAATAAACTGTATTCAAATATCTAACTAAAATGCAAAGCTGAGCTGAATGAATATTTTTTCAAATATATGCAAAAACATCAGGGAATTATTTTATGCTTTCATTCTTCCATTTATTCATTCTTCATAATCATGCTGTCTGGTTCAAATATAATATAAACTATCTTATCAAAGAATGAATACTAAGACTGCCTAGATATATAGCAATAAAGCCATGCAAAATAACAATGTACTGAAATAATACTGAACTAGATTAATAAAACCCCATATAATTGGAAAATTGATCTCTGAACACTCTAGAAACCATGGCAGGAAAAATAATAAATTCACTGGGTCTATTACAAACTTTCTTGGAATATTTTGGACATTGCTTATTGGCAAGAGCTCTGATTTAAGTATCAGAAAACTACAGCCAAAATTTTAATTCTAGTATTGCCAAACCATAAAAGTCAACTCACTCTCATTAAGATTCAATTTGCTCAACTTTGTGGATAAATATCCATACTTACAAAGTTGTCATGGAGATCAAATGAGACAATACAACCAAAAAAGGGCTTTAGAGTCATAGGTAGTTTTCTCTTTCTGTCATATGAGCTCTAAAAGTTCTTAGCAATGTTTAACTTAGTGTTTTAGGCCAGAAGTTTGCCTTTAAATTGAGTTTAATTGCCTTTATTTTATATGGTATAAAACAAAGGCTTGGAAACATTATTTTAAAGCTTTAGTTTGGGTTATCTTCATTCACTTCATTTGCCCACTAACTTATAATAGTGTCCTTAAATAAACTTCTGTATACTAAAAAATAAAATAAAACCATAAAATCAGGGACTCCTGGGTGGCTCAGTAGTTGAGCGTCTGCCTTTGGCTCAGGGTGTGATTCCCAGGGTCCTGGGATCCAGTCCCCCATCAGGCTCCCTGTGGAGCGCCTGCTTCTCTCTCTCCCTATGCCTCTGCCTCTCTTTCTGTCTCTCAAGAATAGATTCTTAAATATCTTTAATAAACTTTTTAAAAAAAACGTATAAACCAAAGTAATATCTATTAAACTACTTTCCATATTTCAAGTATGTTTCACTCCTTGTAATTATTAAGCAATCAAAAAAAGATCAGACCAATATGCACAGCCAGTTGCTAAATTAAAAATATCTGTAAATGTGAAGCAGGTGACATATTACTTCCAAAACGGAAAAGGCAGAAAGTTGATTAAAATAACCAGAGGTCAGGTTTTTTGCTTCATATTATAGAGAAGAGAGTTCTTTTTTAGTTCTATAAAATAACTGAAATTGCTGAATCTTTTATTTCACAGCTAATTTTGTTTAATAATAGAATTCACTTTATATCTCCATCTCTCATCGCCTATTTCAACCTTAATGTGGCCTCTCATCACTCTGGCAAGCTGCTATGTCGACCTTGTAATTGATAAATGACCTTGTAATTGATAAATCAATTTGCATCTTCTCTGTCTTCATTGCTCTTGATTTCTATGTAGTCTTTGTCAGTGCAGCCATTGTCCTCTCTGACATTTTCCAGTTCAAGGACCTATAATGCTATAATTTTATATTTTGTATAAGAATATAAAAAAAAAGTCAGCATTTTAATTTCCAAGTTTATTCTTTTTCTTTTTTTTCATAATGGAATCACAATCCAGGTCAGACAGCCTCAAAACACTGGAGACATCATCAGCTATACATTTCACCCCATTGTATGATCCATTTTTTATAACACTTGACTAAGATTTTATTTTATTTTTTTTATTTTTTTAAATTTTTTATTTATTTATGATAGTCACAGAGAGAGAGAGAGAGGCAGAGACACAGGCAGAGGGAGAAGCAGGCTCCATGCACCGGGAGCCTGATGTGGGATTCGATCCCGGGTCTCCAGGATCGCGCCCTGGGCCAAAGGCAGGCGCTAAACCGCTGCGCCACCCAGGGATCCCTTGACTAAGATTTTATGTACACTAACTAAAATCTGTCACTTTGCTGCTTACTGTCCTCCAATTCCAATTAAAAGTGGACCAAAATTCTTTATGGTGGATTACAAAGTTCTACTCTACCTTGTTTCACCTCCTTTTATCATTCCATCCCTTGCCACACAAGCTGTAAGCATGGAGAGCTTCTTTCTGTCCTTTGAAAGCACCAAGCTTTACCCTCTATCTGGAATGCCCTTTCCTTTAATTTTTGCTTAACTGCATCACATTCCATCTTCAGTGTCATCCTCCTAGAGAATCTTTCCCTGACCAGTCCAATTTAAAATATACTTCTCAAGAGTAGGAAACTGCTTTTTTTTTTTTTTTTTTTGAAAATTTGTTACTAGGTCCTCGAACAGTGCATGGCATGTATTTCACATTAAATACCTTTTTAAACAGTGAATTAATATTCTAATTGAGAAATATCTTCATCCATTGTTTCTCTCAACAGTATAGTAGCTCAGAACACTAACTACCTGGACTGCATTCTTTCAAATATGGCCCCCTGATCATGGTCCTTCCATTGTCAACAACCTACACTGACACTCCACTTCTCAAAGAATGAGGCTCATACATGGCATTCCATGGTTAGACTCATGTTTGACTCTCTGGTACAGTATACCTTATAAATTCTCAGTCCTCTTTCCTGAAACCAGGACATTATATTCATTCCTCTTGATAGTCGGGATTTGTCTGTCTCTTGAACGTATCCTATCCATTTTGTCATCCATGATTTTTATGTCTTACTTTCTAAATTCAGACTATTTTCAAACTCTTGCTAGCTAAAATCATACATGTCCTAGTGACGTTCAGTTCAAATCCTACCCCTTTTAAAAAATACATTACTACTCAATGTGAGTAGAATTAATATCAGTCCTCCCTGAAAAAGTACAGAAAACATTTTCCAAAAACTATAAAGTGAGTGACACCCACTTACTTGACCCTACACAAGATTGCCAGCTTCATTAGTGAAGAGTAATCTCTTAGTTCATACTTTTAATCCTTCATTTCATCTAATATAATGTCTTGAACAGAAACGTACTCAATTAATACACATTGCATAGATATTTGCATGTTTTATTTTATTTTTTTAAGATTTTATTTATTTACTCATGGGAGACAGAGAGAGAGAAAGAGAGAGAGAGAGACAGGCAGAGACACAGGCAGAGGGAGAAGCAGGCTCCATGCAGGGAGCCTGACGTGGGACTCGATCCCAGGTCTCCAGGATCAGCCCTCGGCTGAAGGTGGCGCTAAACCACTGAGCCACCCGGGCTGCCCTATTTGCATGTTTTAAATTTCATAATACTAATATGGTCTAAAATTTCAATTAAAAAATTTAAAAAAAATAAAATTTCAATTTATTAATTTCAGTAATTATTTCATAAAGTATACATTCAAATTAATTATTTCATTAAGTAATTACTTAAAATTATATCTCCCTTTTTAAAATTGTTTATTTTTATTTATTTATTTATTTGCTATTTATTTTTTGAGAGAGAGAGAAATGGCAGGGGGAGGCCAGAGGGGTAGAGAGAGATGCTTAAGCAGGCTCTACACTAAGCACAGAGTCCGACGTAAGGCTAGATCTTACCCCTGAAATCATGACCTGACTGAAATCAAGAGCAGGATGCTTAACAGATGGAGCCACCTAGGTGCCCCAGTTTGTTTGTTTTCATTATTCTCCTTAGGAAATAGAGTGATTGAAATTGCCCACCTAAGTTCTTTATATTTCCATTGTAATTACAACTCTCTTTTGAACCTATTTATATCTTTACTAGCTCTGAATATCCTGATGTTTCTGAAATATTAAGTGTCAAAACTACCACCAATTTATCAGTTATTCAGAATTTGTTGTCCTACAGATAGTATCCTTATGCTTACCTTGAGTTCCATAAAATTCAATTAGAAAAGTGAGTGAAGTAAAAAGTATACTTCTATTTCAAAAAATTAAAATATCATATTGCACATGCAACTCCTCATTAGGTCTGATACTGAACACTTTGAAATTATCTCTTCTAAACATTACATAATCACTTTAATTAAAAATTTTAATAAAATAATGCAAATTATCCAATCTTGAATAAATACATAGATTATACTTGTATTTCTAACAAAGGGTTTTTTGTAATGATTCAGATCCCAGTGTACAGAATACTTTTTCCCTTAAAAAAAATAATTCAATTTGTCTGGTTAAATTGTCATTTTGAGAATTTAGAAGAAGCTTTGGTTGGTTGCACTTTTAGGATGTGTCATTCCTTAAATGAGATTTAAAAGTTTTATATATTGAGAGAATTACAAAGCATTCAGTATCTAATTTCCCTGTCTCATCATTCTGAAATGTATTACCTGATGTCACATCTCTAACCAGTAACAACGAAATGTGACAAAGCAAGCACTGTTTAATGGTTCCATTTACAACAAGATTTTTATATCTATTGAGTTTTTCTGTAATTTCATATGGCAAATGTCTTCTGTAGAATAAATTAGGTATTGAACAAATGATCAGACACTTCAAAATGTACATTCTATTTTAAACTACTCTGAAGTCTTTTAGGGCAATGTTTCTTTAAAAATTATTAAATAAAAATGTTGGTAAGAGATAGCTCTTTGAGATTATCTGTGAAGTTTTTTTTTTCTTTTTTTTCTCATGGAAATACCCAATTTAATCCCTTGTTAATTTATTTGAAAATTTCCAATTGGAAAAATATAGGTTGTGAAAATAAGTGTTCCTCATTTGCTATCCTTAAACAAAAATGTGTCTTTAGTTTTAGAATACTATGTTCCATTAATAGAACATGTTCAAAAGCAAAGCATAAAAGAAACAAAATTTAAAGATTTTTAAGGACACACCAGTTACAAATACTACTATGAAGATAAGTACTGAGCCCAGTACTGGACTAATTACTTTTCATTCCTTGCTTTATTTAATACTTAAAATAATGCTAGAATAGAGATGGAGAGAAATTTAGTATTTTACACAAATTCTGAAAATAAGTTGCAAAATTTATACTTTATTGAATATTTAAATAGAGCTAAGATGAACTCTTAACTCCTATATAATTCCACTTCTTTGACCTTCAAACCAATATTCAAATATACATGAATTTCTCACACATTGCATCATTTATTATACACATGAGGTCTCGCGAACACACACACACTTGATTCAATGTGGAAAACTATATTTTTAAAAAACATTTGGAAATCTACCAGTATGCAGAAGGGCTCTATAAATTTTCAAAGTTTTAAATTCACGTATCTCTGAAAGAAATAGTGATCTTTGTTCTTATGCTATCCAGTACAGGATATCAGAAGAAATATTGATGATTTATGATCAAATTAACTCATAATTCATTCTTAACTCATTTTAGAAGGCCATGGAATAGTCAAGAATTAAGTGCTATAACAGTTTTCCTATCCAAGTCAATATTTATTTGCTATGTTTTTGTTATTGATATGCAGCATCCCAAAACAGCGTTTCAGGAAAATTTAATCTGGCCAAAAGAAATTTGTCTTTTACTTAGAAGGCAGATGTTTTGTTTTGTTTTCCCCTCAGTATGCTTTGGTTACCCAGAGTCTGTTTTTTCTATTTTGTTTCTTAGTTTAGTGTTTGAAATATTTATAATAGGAAAGGAAATATACAAGTTGTGCATATATTTCTTTAGGATATTAGTTCTTTCTAAATTGTCCTCCTTTTTTACTGCATGCTTCTGAGACATTGTATAAATAGTAAATGTAGTGTCTGCTAAAGTGATAGACATACACACACACATTTGTAAACATATTTACAGTTTTTCATCCTCATAGTTTAAATACTGGCAACACAATACCAACTGAACAAGTTAATTCTCATTCACAGATCTGAAATTCAGTTAGAAACAATATCCTCTATAATTATTAGAAGTTGAGGTTTTTTTTCTTTTTTTTAAAGATTTTATTTTACTTATTCATGAGAGACACACAGAGAGATGCAGAGACACAGGCAGAGGGAGAAGCAGGCTCCCTGCAGGGAGCCCAATGCAGGACTCTATCCCAGGACCATAAGCCAAAAGCAGATGCTCAACCACTGAGCCACTCAGGTGCCCTGAGATTTATTTTAACATAAAATACTTGATACTATATTCCCTATGAAAAGTTATAAACCTCCACGGCTCTGACTTCCATGTTGACAACCCAATCATATTAGATTTTTAATGTGTATAGGTAAGGAGTCAAGGGACATCTAGGCAAAAAATTTACAAATTGAAATGTTCATTTAACAAGTAATTTTTTAGTCTGTGCTAGGAGTTACATTTGAAATGGAAGCAAGATAAATGTGGTCTTTACCTCTGAGGACTTACAATATAAAACAGAAAGCAAGCAATTAAAATGTAAGTACAAAAAAATGTGGAAATGATGTCAAAGTCAGAACAAGCTTTATGGAGGCCTTGCAGACTGCAAGGGCTAAGTAAGGAAGATCACACCTGCTCCCCAGATTTGCCTCCCTGTGAGGCTGAGCTGAGCCAAGGATGTGAGCAGACACTGGGGAGAACTGTGATGAGACACAGCAACAGAAACAGGGAAAAAAAAGAAACCAACTTTTTTATTTTTTTTTTTGGAATGGCAAGTCATTGCTCATGGACATAGACCATGTGGCCCTATATACAGAATACAGGAGAGTAAGGAAATATATAAGAGCTCTTGTATCATTCAACATAAAATGACAGACTTATTTGCTGTTATCCGTACTTCTTGCCTCATATTTTGCCTTAATGTATATGCACAGCTGTTGTTTCTGACCCAAGAGACTTTGTATTCAGCCAATTAGTCTATGGTTTTTAAAGGGATTTTTTTTCCATAGTTGTCATTCGCCAAGCTTTTAAAGTAATAAGTTTAGTTAGAAACACATGTTGTTATTCCTGGTGGGATAATTTCACAGGTAAATTAATATTGTATTGGAAAACAGTCTAAGATCTCTAATATAACATTTAATAATCAAAATCTTTAGGTCATTTGAAAATCATTACCTATTGCTTGATAATGTATTTTTAAATCTTAAACAAGAGTTTGCCTAGAATTTTAAAAATAAGTGGCAGAGGAGAATTTCATTTTGCATACTGCTGCAAACTGTGTTATACTGGCACTTAGTATTTAATAAAAATGATTGCTTGGATTATTGGGGCTTTGGCTTAATCATTAAATATTTCCTGCAGCTTTCAAGAAATATTAGAAAATCATAAGCAGAGGAAAGAAGATTTTGGGGTCTAGAAAGTGTGCCACTTCACAGAGGCAGTTTCTCACATAGTTCTCTTACTTCCCAGCCTTCTCACACATCTCTCTTCTACCAAATTCCATTACATGCCAATATTTATTCACATCAGATATATGCCTATACTAAAAAATAGAGGAAATATTATAGAAGGTTTAAAAGTTCAAGCTAACTAGTAATAGTATGAATTTGATTTTAGGTTCAAATTCTCATTCATTCACATTTGATTTTATACAGCTTACTTAAAATTTTAAATTTCATTTTATTCAACTTTAAAAAGGAATTTATAAAACCTATCTTAAAGTAAGGTCAATAATTCCAGGTATAAATGAGTTAGGGTACATGAAAGCCATAATTCCTACTTCATACATGGTAAATTATCAAGAAACAATAATATTAACTGTTTTACCAATACTATAGTGTTTTGCTGCCCAAACTAATTTCACTTTAGGGATTGGTGGTAATAATTTACTTAAAAAGATTGAACTCTTGGGATGCCTGGGTGGCTCAGCAGTTGAGCGCCCGCCTTCGGCCCATGGTGTGATCCTAGATTCCCAGGATTGAGTCCCACATCGGGCTCCCTGCACAGAGCCTGCTTCTCCCTCTGCCTGTGTCTCTGCCTCTCTCTCTCTGTGTCTCTCATGAATAAATAAATAAAATCTTAAAAATATATATATAAAAAAAGAGACCCATTGAGAAGTCACCAATGGCACCAATCTATAAGAGCTACTAAAGCAGCACTGGAAACGTAATGCAAAGTCCTCAGACTTTGCCCCCTCTCACCGGGTGTGTGTTTGCAAAGCAAAGTGTTTGGGTATTATCTAAACATAAGGGTTAATTAAATTGTGTTCAGAAGGATATTTTCCAACTTGAAACTGGTATCTTGTGATTGGTAAATATGTCATTACCTGAAATTATAATACCAAAGTATCACTTCTAAAGACAGTTTTTTGAAGTGGTTTTGTTTTTGTTTATGTTTTGTTTTGTTTTCTGACCCTAAAATTGCTCTCAGAAACCATCAACCTCTTGAGCAGAGTTGGCATTCCTATTCATAAGGGGTTGCAGGAAGTCTGAGGAGAGATGCAGGCAATTGTTGATAGGTAAATGTTTGCTTCCTGGGTCTGCCCTTTCCATGAATTGGATTTGTTTCTAAATGGATTACCAAAAGACAGAAATTCATGGGAATGTGATATTGACCTCCAAATATAAAGAAATAGAATACTGTTTCCTGTTGCAAAATGTATTTTCCTTAAACAAAGATAAATCTATCTAGATGAACTTGTTTTCCCAGTTTTAAACTCATTCCAAAATAGGTCATTTTAAATTATTTAAAGACAGTTTTTAGTCCATGGAATATTCAACTCCTGTCCCTTCATCTTGGCTGGTCCTTTCATATTGGCTGCTACTACCGTACTATTTTTCACAGCTTACTTCTAAAGGATTGTTTTAATTGGAGTGTATCCTTTGCTCCATTGGATCAAAATGCGAACAATGAAGAAAACAAAACTGTTGGCATTGGCTATGTTGCTCATTTCCCTCTAGTAAAAGCTATCTTTCCCTACATGTTTGTGTTGACATCTGTTCTTGGTGCTAAACAAAATAAATAACTACTTTCATGTGTTTGGTGAACATCCAGTATTTCCAGTAGTTTCATAATCATAACTTAAGTAACCTGAAAGAAGTATAATCTCAAATTGGAGTTTACTGAAACTCCACATTTACTTAACTTTTTAAATAAAGAATTTCTACCTCCTCTTATAGATTCCCAGTTCTTCTTATAGATTCACAGTTATTTTAAAATCACTTTATATTTGAAAAATCATCTAGAAAAATTGAGTTTACACACACAAAATTGTTGCATTGATGATGAAATTCATTCTCTTATGTTTCCTACATAACACAAAGCTGGTTGGTGTGAGAGCTACTATTTTTCTGTTCTCTTAGGCTCCTGTGTTTTCTTCTCACTAAGCAAGCATTCAACTGCTATTTTTTCTGGGCAAATCAACACACATCTAGAGAAAGTGGGCCTAGGCTAGGCACATGAGTTTTCATATTAATTTTATTTTTTCACCTAATCATTCATAAAGAGTCATGAAGAAAAAAAAAGAGTCATGAAGGTCTCAACAAAATATCCCAAATTTGAGATGAATTCACCTTTACAAATTTAAGAAGTATTATAAAATATAATGGGCAAATGTGTTTATTATTTAGGCCAAACAGAAGAATTTTCCAGAAGTATCAGGATACTTGTTCTCTTCTTCAATAGTAGATTTTTCAGCACCCTGAAATGATGCTGTTTTTAGTATTTATGTCAAATTCCTCATAAAATATAAGCCAGTTAGAATCAGAGTAACACGAGTACACGAGTATGAAAAGTCACACTCCCATGGTTCATTCTTATTTTTCCAAGTATATAAATGAAAACAGTTGAGTTTTACATAGATTTGTTCTGAGAGTACAATCTTGAAAATATATACTTGATAGCATACAATTTACAAAGGAAGAAATGGTATATAGATCCTTTAAGAACCCTGAATCCTTGATTATAAGATAGATAGAATGAAATTGAAAGAAGCAAAGAAATTGGCTATCTGTACTAGGGAAAGTTAACTTTTTCTGATTGTCCTTTTACTATACACATTAACCTAAGTATGAATGCTCTCTCTTCTCCTACCCTCTTCTCCCTTTCTCCAAAGGATGGAACCTCATCCCCAGGTTACAAAGTCCACCTATTTCCTCTTCTCTAGCCTCTAGTCAGTTTGCCAGTACACAAAATCCAAGTTTACCCACTACACGAAAATGAGCAAGGTACTCTTTGCTCATTGAAAAAGAAATTGAGATAAGTTCTACATTTTAATACTGCTTCATTTGGGTCATTATATTAAGTTTATCTAATTCTATGACTAAAATAAGAGACTCTACATGAATTTCAGGACTTTTTCTTGTGCACGTGTGTGTGTGTGTGTGTGTGTGTGTGTGTTTTCCTTGTTTTTTAAATCTTGATTCCTCTTTTGGAGTTCATTCGGTTTTAAAAATTACCCCATACAACCTGTGTTACTTGAGAAATAAAACTAGAACATGATTATAATCTGTGAAAAAGTTAATCATTAGAGTAGAGCTTTCACTAAAAATATGGTATAATTTTCATCTTTCATTTTTGTGAGGATTTTCGATTTTCAAATTATTATATGATTTCTGCTCTGAGAAAGGCAGAAAGGTAGTATAATAGCAAAGTAAAATGTCAAAATAGTTCCAGAATTACATATAGAATTAAATAATTAAATAATTCCATTAAAGCTTTTAGCGTGAACAGGTCACAAATGACCCAGAGCACTGAAAGCAAGATCTTTACAGCTTCATTGCACTAATTAAAAATATTTTATAGAAAAGAGTCTTTGCAATGACCCAAATGTGCAAATATGAAATTTGTCTTATCTGAATAAAAGTATAGGAGATAAAGTCTCTCTTTAAATTCTGCTTTATTAAATTCCTATTCAAGTTATGCAATTTAAGAATAACTCAGTAACTACACATAAATTTGAATTTTTATAATTTATATTTCTTTTTGGAAGTAATTTTCTTCACATAAGTTTTCACCTGTTCTCAGTTTGAACTAAAAAGTAAACATAATGTCATTAGCATTGTGAAAATGATGGATGTTTTGAAGTATTTCCATTTCTAACCTCCATCTTTCTCTTCATTTTAAATTAACTCTTTCTCAAACTGGTTCATATAACAAGGACATCAAGTGTTTGTGGTTGAGGCAAAGGATGCTTCCTGGTACAGAAAGACTCGAGCCACAAAAAATAAAAGCCCAGTGGATGGAGTGAAAAGGAGCTCCTTTAAAGTCAACATTGAGGAGGAACTTGCCACTGCCCTTGTTTTAGCATTCCTATTGCCCCTGGAACAAACTTTAACAACTTAAATCAACACAAATTTATTGCCTTACAGGTTTATAGGTTAGAAGAGTTACAGTATCACACCTGACTAACATCAAAATTGGCAAATGTATTCCTTTCTGGAAACTCTAGAGAAGATTCTGTGTCCTTCCTTTCAGCTTCAAAATCTTTTCTTGTCCATTGAATTCTTCCTCCAAAAGAAAGCCAGCAAAGTTGAACTGACACTTCTTACCTTGTCATCTCTCTGGCTCTTTAATGGTTCCTTTTTTCTGCTTTTAAGAATCTTTGTGATTACACTGGGCCCACCCTGACAATCCAAGATAATCTCCTCATCTGAAGATCAGTGAATAGCAATCTTAATTCCATAAACAAACTTAATCCCTTCCTGCCCTGTAATTTACCCTATTCACTGGTTCTGAAGATTAGCACATAGTCATCCTTGAGGTCATTATTCCATCCATCATAGTCCTCTTCCCATGATCCTCATGTTAAATTCTAATATTGATTGCAGTGTTGGTGAAGGAAAGGATGAAAATGTTGATTAAGTTATTCACAAATATTGACTTATTGGATGATCCAGTGCTGTTCTAGGCAATAGGGAATCCTAAAAATCAAAAGCACACCCTGCTCTTGAGAGTTTGTGTCTAGCCAAAGAAACGGTAATATAAACAATTGATTATGAAAAAATTCACTAAGTCAAGTATGCATTTTATTTTGTGAATCAGAAGAGGTGTGAAGATGTTTTTAGAAAACAAAACAAGGGCAGCCCAGATAGCTCAGTGGTTTAGCCCCACTTTCAGCCCAGGGCCTGATCCTGGAGATCCGGGATCGAGTCCCAAATCAGGCTCCCTGCATGCAGCCTGCTTTTCCCTCTGCCTGTGTCTCTGCCTCTCTCTCTCTCTCTCTCTCTCTGTCTCTCATGAATAAATAAATAAAATATTTAAAAAACAAAAAGGAAATTTTAATTAAAGCAATCTTTGTAAGAAGCCCTGCATTTAGAGAATGGCTTTAAATTGAATTATATAACCATACTGTGCCAATTTTACCAAGTAGTTAATACCATTTGTTCTGAAGTTGCTCTTGATTTTCTTCACAGATCTTTCAAAGAGCATGGATCTATTGATTATCATTTTGAGCTGTATCTGAAAAAAAATATGATCTGAATACTCTCTTTACAGCTGGGATTTATTTATTTATTTATTTATTTATTAGAGATTTTATTTATTTATTCATGAGAGACATGGGGGTGGGGGGGGAGAGAGAGAGAGAGAGAAAGCGAGAGAGAGAGAGGGAGGCAGAGACACAGGCACAGGGAAAAGAAAATAATAAAAGCATTATTTTTTATTTTTTTAAAGATTGTATTTATTTACTCATGAGAAACAGAGAGGCAGAGACACAGGCAGAGGGAGAAGCAGGCTTTATGCAGGGAGCCTGATGTGGGACTCGATCCCAGGACTCCAGGATCAGGCCCTGGGCTGAAGGCAGCTCCATGCAGGGAGCCCGACACGGGACTTGATTCTGGGTCTCTAGTATCACACCCTGGGCCAAAGGCAGGTGCTTAACTGCTGAGCCACCCAGGGATCCCCTAAAGCTGGGATTTAAATAGAACATGGAAGAATTTTCTGGAATAATATGAGTAAGTCTACTCCCTATCCTCCCCATGTAAAATAATACTGAGACATATATATGATTGAAATAAAAAATGTTTAGCTTATTTTAACTTATTTAGGGGGATAAGAAAGGTAATATCTAAATGAACATATTCTTCACCTTTCTCTGACTATACCTGAAGGTGCTTAGCAAGTGGGGCCTTAGCAGAAGTAAGAGGGCAAAACAGCCATATGAAATTGTGAAGTTACACTCAGGTACTCTGGATCTTTGAGTACTGAAAGCCTTCATAGCAAAAAGTAATGGACAGTATGTATTTCTGGAGGGTATTTACATGTTGATGTAAGAGAAGGAACATAGAAAACCCAATGCTTATCTTTATAAGAGGAGGAACTCTTATGTAACCTATATCTAATTACTAATTGTTATATAAGTCAGGATGTCTTCTGATAATCACCAAACCACAATTCAAACTGGCTGCACAAAAAAAAAAAAAAAAAAAAAAAAAAAGGTGGGTATTTGTCATTTCTAATGGCTGAATAATATTCCATTGTATACATAAACCACATCTTCTTTATCCATTCATCTTTCGATGGACACCGAGGCTCCTTCCACAGTTTGGCTATTGTGGACATTGCTGCTAGAAACATGGGGAATATAAATAATAGTGAAAGGGAATATAAGGGAAGGGAGAAGAAATGTTGGGAAATATCA
This sequence comes from Vulpes lagopus, assembly GCF_018345385.1. NCBI lineage: Eukaryota > Metazoa > Chordata > Mammalia > Carnivora > Canidae > Vulpes > Vulpes lagopus. Next base: position 38,381,988 of record NC_054846.1, read on the forward strand.
GGAAGGGAGACAGAACATAAAGACTCCTAACTCTGGGAAACGAACTAGGAGTGGTGGAGGGGGAGGAGGGCGGGGGGTGGGGGGGAATGGGTGACGGGCACTGAGGGGGACACTTGACGGGATGAGCACTGGGTGTTTTTCTGTATGTTGGTAAATTGAACACCAATAAAAATTAATTTATTAAAAAAAACCAAAACAAACAAACAAACAAAAAAAAAGCAAAAACAAACAAACAAAAAACTGGCTTCACAAGATTATAAAAATATATTAGTATACCATATAATTGGAGAGTTTAGAGACAAGAGCAGTCTATATTGTCAAGAGCAGAATGTAGGGAGAGGAGCTACATACTATTTTTTTTCCATGAGCAGCAGATGAAAGAGTGTGCATTTGCTCTACAAGGAACAAATGCCCTTGGTTTAGTTCTGATTGACCTTGCCTTTATTGACTCCAGAGAAATGCAGAACCCTGATAAGCCTTTTTTATAATTGCATCCTTGAACAGAACCCTCTGTCAGGATTGATGGGATTACCTAGATTGGCTCAGATCATTGAAGCTTATCCATAGACCACGTGTCAGTCCTCCTAAGGCACATGAAACTTGAAGGGAACTCATCACACCAAATCAGGGTACTGAAAGCAAAAAGGAAGCTAAAGCTGCTCAGACATCAACTAGTATTTTCTACATTTTATACCTTAAATATAATTTTTAACTGTAACCAGAAGGTAAAATGTATAATCTGTGCTCTTATTTTTAAAATGAGAAAATCAAACTGATGTAGGCCAGTGTGAAATATAATAGGTGAGGTTCATAGATAAAATGTACATATAAAAGCGAATGACTTTGAGGGGCTGAACAAAATAAACTGTAAGGTGAAAACTAACTACAGGTGTTGAACACTCCTGGAGAATTCTACTCATATCAGGAAGCTCATCTAAGACTCCTTCCCAAATAGAAGAGCAATAAAGGAAAAAACGTCTAATATCACTTTATATAGATTTGTCAAAATCCCAAATTAAGTAATCTATGCTTAAAATTGAAAGTTATTGAGGTTATAGTTAAAGAAGATGATATAATCTCTCATTGCTTTAAACCATATTAAAATAATTAAATCCTAGTTTTAATTGTATTAATGCATTTTACATGATTATATATATTCTTATATATAGTGCAAATTTCAAGTAGAGATATATGAACTTGCATATCTCAAATATTTTATATAAATTAAAAAAATATACTAATTAGACTATAAAAGTATAAACAAGTAGAAAGGAAGATTTAGTTTTCCTGAGAATGCTAATTTGAAGAAGCTTAAGAAAGATATAATTGGTGTCATAAACAATATTAATAAAGTGAAAAATTGATAGAATCATTTTTAAATGATTCCTGAAACTGAATTTCCTGAGATTCAATTTTCTGTAATCTGAGGCTGTTGCCAAAGCTCAGCTCTACTATCATCCTCATGGCAGTTGTCCCAACACACAGACACACACACACACACACACACACACACACTTTCTCTTTCTGTCTTCAAATTCTAATTTATGCTACTCGTTTTTTTCTGTTCAACTCTTGTCTGTTGTCTCTATAATAATACTATATACCCCCACAGTTCTGGAGTATGCTCCTGACAAAAGAATGATAGACAAAATTAACATGAGATCAAAAAGCCATCATTTGGGGCCTCTGGGTGGCTCAGTGTTTGAGTACCTGCCGTTGGCTCAGGGTGTGATCCCAGGTCCTGGGATCAAGTACCACATTGGGTTCCCCGCATGGAGCCTGCTTCTTGCTCTGCCTGTGTCTCTGCCTCTCTCTATGTCTCTTGTGAATAAATATATAAAATCTTAAAAAAAAAAAGCCAACATTAGATCCAATATGAATTTTTAATTTAAACAAATATTCAACATTTTCAAAAAAATAATTCTGATAAAAGATGAAAAACCAGAAGGACTCTGCCAGCATTGTATCATAGTTCTTATTCCTTGAATCACTGAAAATGTGAAGTTTAGTATACAAATAATTTAGTATATTTCTTATCATTGAATTGCTTTAAAATATAGGCTTATCTCAAATTTCTATGAATTCAAATTTCTTTGCCCTCTCCCTCCCTTTCTTTCTCATCTCTCCTCTACTCCTGTGCCTCTTAGGCATTATTCTGTCAGTCAATTCAGTTTTTTAAATTCATTTATTCCAAAAATATTTAGGGAATATTCACTACATTACAAGACTATTCCATATTCTTGAGATAATAAAAATGACAATGGGCTTGATTCAAAACAATTAAGTAACTAAAATAAAATGTGATGAAACAACCCCACAGTGCTACGAAAATAAATAATAAAGGTCCCGATGTAGTCTATAAGCAAGATGTTTTTCACACAAGATATAATCATCAAGATTAAAGAAGAGCTATTATTTGACTTCGTGAAGTAAAAAAAATAAAAATAGGAGAAATGCTGTTTCCTGAACTATCTAGAAACAACAATCTAGGAACTTCTAAATGCATGCAAGCTCTGAAGGGAAATTGCAGAGGATATAAATTTTGTGCAAGTCACTTACTTTGTATCTTCATCTTTGTGATGAAGAGGATGACATTACCAACTCCACATAATTTTTGTGAGGACTAAATACGCTAATGCATGAATAGCGCAAAGAAGTATGCTTGGGATAGTAAGTGTCTAATAAACTTTAACCAGCATATTATTATCATTAGTGTATTTAGCTACATATCCCTTTTAAACTAGATGGACAGAGATAGATCTAGGGAAACAGGTCTACAGTACAATGCAAATTTTATGAGAGTGAACAAAGATAAGAGATTCTTTCATTCCATATAGAGAAAATTTGTCCATGGTGGAAGTATTTACAGATAAAGCAGTACATTTCTAGAAGGAGAACATAAGTGAATACTTTGCTTAAAGAGATAATGAATACGAAGTTCTGATGTGATATCCAATACACACTTCCATCCAAATCTTTCTCCCAGGGCATTAATTAGTCTGACAACTTTTCCTTAAATTTCAGTTTCACTCAGAATCTAGCATATAGACATAAGTGACTTGGGACCAAATCCCAACCATATCCTGGTACTCTCTATTCCTTTATTCTGTTCTTTTTCTTCCTTGAACTAACTCTCACCTCCTACTGACTAGGATGTATGTTTCTTGATGGAAGGGGCTTTATGAGCTGTTTTAATGCTATATCTATTTTACCTGAAACAGTACCTGGCATATAGTACTTGTTCAATAAATATTTCTGAGTGAACTAAATGTTACAGACTATAACAAGGACATAGCAAGAGCTCAATCATTAAAGAACTCATCTATTTCCCATTATTGCATCTAAGACAAAACAATTAGGATTATTGTGTTTGGACATTGCAAGATATATCCAGGTGAACCACTGAACCACTGAATTATTATTGATTATGTTTTTATGTTTGTTAATTTACTTCATATATAAAAACAAATGAATTAAAAATAATTATAAATAAAATGGTATGGTACATTTGAAAATATGTGTAAGAAAGTAATTATGATTTACATTGCAGTGACAACTCACAGAGCAGGAATATTTAGCATTTATCCATAATTTATATATGTTGATCTATTATATCTAACTAGATGTTTATGGACCATATAGGTAAATATACCTTTTATGTTTCATTTTAATTATTATTTTTTTAAGAGAGGGAAAGGGACAAAAGGGAGAGGAGTGGGAAGGGCAGAAAGAGAGAGAAAGAGAGAATCTTAAGCAAGTTTCATACCCAGTGTGGAGCCCAACACAAGGCTTGATCTCATAACCTTGAGACCATGACCTGAGCCAAGATCAAGAGTCAGACGCTTAACCAACTGAGCCACTCAGGGACCCCTAAACACACCTGTTTTTAAATATAAGAAAATTGCGTGTATCTTCCTTCAAACATTTTGGCATGAATTATAAGTTTCGGATAGTTTTCCTCCTTTGTTGTAATTCATAACCCAAAACCATATGGATAGATTATGAAATTTGACTCAAATAAGAAAATATGAACATTTTATGGCCTTTTATTGTCTGTGCAGTATTAATATTAAGATGTTATATTTGGCATTTTCTGTGTCCTACAGTTCTGGTTATATGTTTCATGTTTTATTGATATTAAATTAATGTAGATATCAAACTAGGAGCCAAATAAGAGTATTGCCAAAGGAAACTGAAGGTAGCATTTTTCTTCTTGCTATAAAATCAAGATTGTCCTAATAATGACAAAGCAGTATCTTTTTGACTAGTTATTAACTCTTAAAGATCAACTGAATATTGCTGTTTTTCTGTTTCTTTCATCAGTTCACAAACACAGAAAAAGGCACATATGACAGGGTGCCTGGGTGGCTCAGTCAGCTAAGCATCTGCTTTCAGCTCAGATTATGATCCCAGGGACCTGGGACGGAGCTCCATGTTGTTGGGCTCTTTGCTCAGTGGGGAGCCTGCTTCTCTCTCTCTTTCTCTGCCTGCCACTCCCCCTGCCTGTGCTCTCTTGTGTTCTCTGTCAAATAAATAAATAAAATATATATTTTTAAAAAGCACATGTGACATGTACTAGGAATATAGTAGGTGTTCAATAAGCATTTTTTGAAGGAAAGACGCACACAGAAAAAGGGAGAAAGGAAGGAAGAAAATGAAGGAAGGAGGGAAGGTAAAGGAGGAAAAAGGGACAAAGGAAGGAGATGAGGAAGGAAGGAGGGAATGGAAGAAAGAAGAAAAGGTGTGGAGGGAGAAAGAAAGGAAATCTGTGAAATGCAAAACTAGGTGCCAATGCCATCAATTCTATCCCTAAATTGAGACTCTTGGTCTCCAAGCATCTACTTTATATTATTATACATACCATATCCCATATGGAACATATGCCATATATCAGCATATAAAAACCTATTATACTATAATGAATCATTTTTATTGATCAAAAAAATGTATGCCCAGTTGTGATTTGTATGAAATCTGATTAATTCTAAATATATAAATCTGAAATAAAGGTATTTTTCACAAATCTCAGAGAAGCGACATGTGATGATGCTACAAAAGAAGTAGGTGAATACAATGCTTTTGTTTTTAATAGTTTACTCCCTTTTATTCCCTACTGAACATTTTTTGTGTGTTTTACAATCTATGAATGAAACTAAAGTACAACAATTTCTCAGGTAGAATTTCATTGTAAATACTTTGTTTTTCCATAAAATTACTTACTATTACTTTAAGCACTTCCAATATTTACTTTTTACAGAAGACATAAAGAAGCTCTTTAGTTTATAGTTTTTGCATTCCCCCATAAACCACTGTGTTACTAAAAACATTCAGTTTCCTTTAACTAACAAAATACAATAATACAAGGTAAGCCTATGGAATATTTCCAGTAGAACATGTAACATTTAATGTCTATTGCTTTTTAAAAAAATGTTTGTCAGAGGTGCCTGGGTGGCTTAGTAGGTTAAGCATCTGACTCTTGATTTCAGCTCAGGTCAGATCTGAAGGTGGTGAGACTGAACCTCATGTTGGGCTCTGTGCTGAGTGGTAGTCTAGCTAAGATCCTCTCTCTCTCTCCCTCTCAAAAAAAAAAAAAAGAAAAAAAAAGAAAAGAAAAAGGTTTACCAAATAATATGAAAATATATTTTCTTAGCATTTTGGATACTATGATATTATGTATTTATTCCACTTTGTTTAGGGATGAGAAAATTGTTATGAGGAAATCTTTTGTATTCATAGTATTATGACAAATCACTTAAAACAAATTTTACTCTTCACTATAAAATGAATAAATTTTGATTTGGTCTGTACTAACCACCTGACAATTTTGTCATCTGGTACTGCCATTATTCAAAAATAGTAATTAAAATAAAACCTATCAAAACCATGCTCAGTTGTGAGCTATTATCAAGTAGGTATTTAGATAATGTGTAGTCTGAAAAAAATATGGTATGTGATTAGAGGACACCAGGTGTAGAGAAAATCCTGTGATTTAGGAAATAGTCTTTGGATAGTGTTTCTTTAGAATTGGAAGAAACTTCATAGACCATTTGTTCAACCACAACACTTGAATGGAGCCTAAATCAAATTTAAAATTACTCAACTGTGTAATTGTTTATTTCCTTGTCTTTTTTTTTTCACAGATTATACCTTCCTAATGGATAAAACAATATGTTTGTTTCTTTCTATAGTAGGTACTATATAATTGGTGCTAAATGAAGTTAGTTAATAAATTTATACAGTATAATTTAACATAAATCTACATTTAAGGTTATATTCAGATTTTGAAAAATATCTAAAGAATGACTTAGTATGTCACTCTTCCACATAATTTTTTTCTAAGATTTTATGTATTTACTCATGAGAGACAGACAGAGAGGCAAAGAGGCAGAGACACAGGCAGAGGGAGGAGAAACTGGCTCCAGGCATGGGACTCGATCCTGGGACTCCAGGATCACGCCCTGAGCCAAAGGCAGATGCCTAACCACTGACCCACACAGGCATCCCACTTCCACATAATTTCAAAAGGTTTCAAAATCAATCAAGCCCAAGGAAAATACCATAAAAATTCATTGGTAACATGGATATGATAACAATTTAAGACTAAAATTCCATTTCATTTCAAATTCTTCTCATTTTTTTAAATTTCTGATATGATATATTCAAAAAAATTTTTAAAGATTTTATTTATTTATTCTAGAGAGAGAGAGACCAGGGTGAGGAGCAAAGGGAGAGGGACAAACAGGCTCCATGCAGATTGCAGAGCCCAGCTCAGGGCTCAATCTCAGGACTCTGAGATCAGAACCTGAGCCAAAATAAAAAGTTGGATGTTTAAAGACTGAGACACCCCAGCGCCCCTCAAGATTTTTTAATGTGTGGAGAACAAACTTTCCTTATGAGTAGTTCTCAGATATCCTTGAAGCATTAATTGAAATTAAAGTTGGAATAATTAACCTATTTGATGGAAATCTTAAAATGAAAATCTAAAGTCATTGTTTTAAAAAGCAAAGAATTCTTTGCACTCTCAATGACAGTTTTACATTTTCTAGTTCAAATTTTATAATAATGCAACATGAACTGTGTGAGGAATTCCAGTTTTGTAGAACTGTATGGTTCATTTCAGTTACTCACTCACCTAGTCAGATGACCTTTTTTTCCTTTTCTCACTATGAGCAGTTAGGCAAGTTACCCTACTAACATTCTCTAGTTTCTATACCATCTTGATTACTATTATTTACCTTATCCTGAGTCATTCTTTATCAGTTCCTTATTAATAATCTGACTGGTAGTTATTGCAACTAAACGACATAGCCTCTACCCTCAAGATACTAAGAGCCTACATGCGTAAGGCCAAAGCAATTGGGAGTCAGTGGAATCTAAGGCTCCCTGCGTGCTGCTTATCAGTTTTTCCATCTTAAAAAACTTATTTGAGATTTTCAAAATTCATTTTTTGCTACTGTATGTATCACATAGCAATGTTGTGCCAGTTAAATAATTTATTTAAAAAAATAGAGGGTTTGATTTATAATTAGTGTTTAAAACATTGTTATAACTTTATTATTGATATTATTCACATCATTATTAAGTACTGATGTTTAAGCCTCTCATAGGCCTTCTTACACCCTACTATTTTGAGATCCTTAAGAGTAGGCATTAATTCTTTTCTGTATTTCTATAGTGTTATATATATGAAAAATTTTCCTCTTGGGGACCTCCTAGAAATTAGCCATTTACTACCCAAAAGAACATGAATGGATAATTTAAGTTGTGAATAAGTAAACATGTGCCACATGTTTTGGGATGGTGCAGTGGTCTGCTATACCTAGAATATGCCATAGGAGAGAAATGAGTATAAATAGGACTAAATGGTTAAATTCGAATGGATTTATAAAGCATTTCATTCCATGTCACAGATTTGTAATTTACCTGGAATCATTAGAAACTTGGTTATTGGTGTTGATGCCTTATTTATCTCTTCTTACGTATTATGTTTAGAAAGATGGCAAAATAGATCATTAGCAATATAAAAACAATAATTAATGAAAAGTAACAGAAAATACCCATTAATACAGATGATAAAGACCTAAACCAGAAAATTAACCATAATGATAAAGTGAAAATAGGAAGGTAGAAAGAATCAGATTAATATCTTAGCATCTGACTGGATAACATCAACGCAGCATTCAGTGAACACATATAAAGAAAGCTATAACAGTAATTTCACTAAGTAAAACTTATCTTCCTACCTATTTCAAATGGATTTAAGCTAGAGAGCATTTACTATGATTGTTTGCTTTGAAAATGACAAAAAACCTCAAGCTTTTGATACTGACACTATCTACAGACCAGAGGCCCTCACATCTCCCTTTCTAACCATGATTACCAGTACAAAGCTGTAACAGTTCTTTCTCTCAGCTCCAAACAGTTTTTATATTCTGCTCTGTAAAGTTGAGTCTGTGACTCTGTGAACTATTTTTTTTCCTTTACAACCAATTCCTTAAGTTGTTCTAAGTGGGAAAGTAGAGGGAGATCATAATGTGAAACAAAAGAAGCCTTCCCGTTTACTTGTTATCCTTAATAGCATCATTCAAGGATGGCTTCACATGCCAGCTGCAGAGCTGACTCCTATAGTCAGGTTTCTCCAGTCTCTGTGCCCCTGAGAGACACTGGAACCAGCTGGGCAGCCTCTCTCTGAAATCTGAGATCCTGCTCTGAGGGTCTCAGTTTTCTCCTCTGAGTTTCTCTGGCACCATCATCAGCCACCCTCCTCAGATTCTTGGTATCAGAACCACAAAGACCCTATCTATCCCAAACTTCCAAATGATTCTGGCAACCACAAACTCTCACCCTTGTTTCCCCGTTCCTACAGATGGTAGTTGCTTGCCAAAGTTACAAAATCTATATTACTTCAGTGTTCCCTTTAGATATTTGTAGTCTTCAGGTATATGCATAACCAACCTTTTATTAAACTCTGTTGATCCTTACATAGGCATTGCAATATAAAAGCCACCACTCTCACCTAATTCTTGAATCTTAGGGGATCCCCCTCATCTTTACCTTCTCAAAGAGACGAGCCCCAGCCACGTACTTAAATTGATTCCAGACATTTTATTCTTCAAAGAATTATTTTCTAATCCCACTGTTTCTCCACACTTTGTATTCTTTGGATTTGAATCTTCAATTGCTAAGATGGCTGCGGTTTGGGAAACATTTTTGCCCTACTCTGTATCAATCAGAGGACTAGGAGGAAATATATATACTCCAATGGTTCAACAAAAGAGACTTTAATGGAAAAACTGCTAGAAAATAATGAGAAAAACTAGATGATCTTGGTTTTGACAATACTTTTTAGATACAACACCAAACGCATGCTTCACGAAAGAAATAATTGATAAATTGGACTTCACTATAATTCAAAATCTCTGCTCTAGAAGACATTACTAAGATGATAAAAAGTCAAGCCACAGACTGGGGACAAATTATTTATAAAACACGTATCTTATAAAGGACCTGTAATCAAAATATAGAAAGAACTCTAAAAATCAACACTGCGAACGACAAAAACAACAATTAAAAAATGGGCCAAACATTTGAACAGACATATCACGAAAGAAGATGTCAAATAAACATATGAAAAAAAATGTTCACCATAACACATCACTAGTAAATTATAAACTGAAATGAGATACTAATAAATACCTAATAGACTGACTAAAATTCAGTGGCCCAGCGGTTTAGCATCGCCTTCAGCCCAGGGTGTGATCCTGGAGACCCGGGATCGAGTCCCACGTTGGCTCCCTGCGTGGAGCCTGCTTCTCCCTCTGCCTGCGTCTCTGTCTCTTTCTCTCTCTCTGTCATGAGTAAATAGATAAAAAATAAAATATAATTCAAAACACTGATAACACCAGCTGTTGCAACAGGAATTTTCATTTACTGTTGGTGGGAATGCAAATGGCACAGCCACTTTGGAAAGCAGTTTAGCAGTTTCATACAAAGCTAAATATAATTTTACTACACAATTCAGCAATCACACCCCTAGGTATCTACCCAAATGAGATGAAAACTCATGTCCACACACACACACACACACACACACAAAACTTTCACATGGTTATTTAGACCAGTTTTATTAATAAATACCTCAAATTGGAAAGAATGAAAAAATGTGATATATCCATAAACTGTAGTATTATTCTGTGGTAAAAAATAAATATCAAGCCCCCCAAAGACATGGGAGATTCTTAAGTGCATATTGCTAAGCAAAAGAAGGCAAGTTGAAAGGCTCATACTGTATGATTTCATGTATGGCTTTCTGGAGAAGGCACAGTAAAACAATCAGAGGTTGACAATGGTGCAGGGGGAGGAAAGAAAGGATAAATAGGGAGAGCACAGAACATTTTTAGGGCAGTGAAATTATTCTGTATGATTCTATAATTTTGGATACATAAAATGCATTCTTCCAAAGCCATAGAACTATAAAATGCAAAGAATGAACTACTGTAAACTATCTAATTTAATTAATAATTATATATCAATACTGGTTCATCAATTGTAACTACACTAATACAAGAAGTTAGCAATAGGAGAAACTATGTGTTGGTGAAGAGGTGGAACTGGGAACTTTTGTTAACTGTATGTGCAATTTTTCAATGAACCTAAAACTTCTTTAAAAAATAAGGCATATTAAGAAATAGACTTACAAATGAATCATCTATGACTTACTGAATCCTGAATGAACTAAAATGAATTAAAATGACTTTCTATTAATTTTTGCTTAATTTGGGAATCACGGAGGGTAATTGGAGACATTCATGTTTCATAAACTTTAGGGTTGGATTTGCTAATCTACATGATCTAGTATTCATCAGATTTTAGTTAATGGGAAATGGTTTATATTAAATTGTTTCTGGTTTTAGTCACTTTTACAACAAGTACTAATGAAATATCAGTATGAACTATAACAACACAGATGAGTACATTTTAATAAATGCCTTGCATATTTCAAAATGGCAAATTTATTAATTTGGAGGAATTTCAAATGCCTGTAAAAGATACACACTTTAAGATATATTGATATAATAAAACATGTAAAACAGACAAATAATATATTGTAGTCCTGGAACATGGAGACAAGAATCATAGGTTATGGGTCAAATATTCAGCTATTGAGTAGTTATTTGTATTTTGATAACATCTAATCTCTGGGCCTAATTTCCTGATTTGAAAAATGAGAATATTTGTATATATGATCTTCAAAAGTCTTTATGGATTTAAAGTGTGTGTGTGTGTATGTGTTCATAATAGAGTATCAGTGATTTGAGAGAGACAAGTTATAATCACCCTTCATCAAATGATGGTTGTTTCCTGCTCTTCAAGGTGCCTATTTATCCCGAGGAAGATTATTAAGTGACATTTTATGTATTTATTTATTTTATATATCTCCTTCGGGAGTTTATTATGTTATTATTGTGTGAGATTTTGGCACAAGGGATTTCTCAGTTTCATATTCAGCATGTTTATGGTGATTTTAAGTCATAAGACATAGCTGATTTACATTTTTCTAGCTATGGAAATAACGTTATAAGCACTCTGAAGCAAGCATTAACACTTGTTTTTGACTCTAAAAATTGACCTAGTAAAGGGTCTGGCTCTTTTTGTTTGTTTGTTTGTTTTTTGTTTTTGTAGGGTCTGGCTCTTTAATGATAAAACTCACAGTAGTATCTTGCCTCTGTTCTTCAATAACATAAAATGCTTCCCTTGAGTTTTCAATGAAAATCGAAACATCTTCTATGTTTCAGTGCCAAAAGCACGTGGAATCGGCTCCTTGGCAGATTTTAGATTTCAATTTCTTCAAAAATCAACATTTGACTATACCATACAGACTTTGATACTATGAAGCATTTGCAGTCCAAGACATCTGGGCTACTGGATGGGTTATTAACCTTTCTCACCTCTGTCATTACTCTTTTATCCTATGCAGTGTTTGTAAGCTTCTCCCTTTGGTAAGATATTTAAATCACTTCTAATACATCCACGTTTTACTAGCTGGGTTTCTCACTTGATTTCATTCTCCCTTTCATATTCCTCCTATGATTTCTTTTCAATCTATTTGAGCCAATTCAGCCCATACTATAGGACTTCACCTCCATGGTAACTAACTGTAATCACTCTTGACAGCACCCCCAAACACTTCACCTCTTCTCTTCCCACCCCTCCTACCCACTATGCTTTATCCTTTAATGCACTCTACAATTGCTTTCCCTGGATCTGGGTATCTGGGTTACTGAATTTGTTGAAAAGGACACAAAAAAGCATTGATAATTTTTTTAGAACAAATGATCTCTAAATTCACATGGACTTATTTAACTCAGCAATCTTTTTTTTTTTAATTTTTTATTTATTTATGATAGTCACAGAGAGAGAGAGAGAGAGAGGCAGAGACACAGGCGGAGGGAGAAGCAGGCTCCATGCACCGGGAGCCTGATGTGGGATTCGATCCCGGGTCTCCAGGATCGCGCCCTGGGCCAAAGGCAGGCGCCAAACCGCTGCGCCACCCAGGGATCCCCTTAACTCAGCAATCTATTTACTTGTCCTTAATCATCCTCTGTTTATAGTCCATTCTTTTTTTCCTACTGGCTTTCATATTTAATAGTCTAGCTCCCCAGATGTCAGTGTGATACTGTCTTTACACACAAAGACAAATATACAAACTGGAGTCAAAAGAAAATATTGTCTTCATGAAAAGATGTTTAACATAACTCATTAGCAGGGAAATGTAAATCAAAACTACAATGAGATAGCACCTCACACGTGCTAGAATGGCCTAAGGAACAATACAGTAAACAATAGATATTGGCAAGGATGTAGAGAAAGGGAAATTCTTTTGCACTGTTGATGGGAATGCAAAATGGTGCAGCTACTCTGGAAAATGTATGGAGGTTCCTCAAAAAGTTAAAAATAGAATTGTCCCACTATCCAGCAATTGCATTATTAGGTATTTAACCGAGGGATACAAAAATACTGATTCAATGGGGCACCTGCACCTCAATGTTTACAGTAGAATTATCAATAATAGCCAAATTATGCAGAGCGAACAAATATCCATCAACTGATGAATGAATAAATAAGAGGTGGTATATATACATATGTACATATATGTGTGTATATATATACATATATATCTATATATGTATGTATATATACATATATATATATATATATATGGAATGTTATTGAGCCATAAAAAAAAATAAAATCGGGGATCCTTGGGTGGCTCAGGACTTTAGTGCCTGCCTTCGGCCCAGGGCATGATCCTGGAGTCCCGGGATTGAGTCCCACATCAGGCTCCCTGCATGGAGCCTGCTTCTCCCTCTTCCTGTGTCTTTGCCCCCCTCTCTCTCTCTCTCTCAATCCGTGTCTCTCATGAATAAAAAAAAAAAAAAAGAGAGAATAAAATCTTGCCATTTGCAATGATGTGGATGGTGCTAGAGAGTATAATGCTACATGAAATAAGTCAAGGAAAGATAAATACATGATTTCATTTGTATGTAGAATTTTTTTTTTTTTTTTTTTTTTTTTTTTTATGATAGTCACACAGAGAGAGAGAGAGAGAGGCAGAGACACAGGCAGAGGGAGAAGCAGGCTCCATGCACCGGGAGCCCGATGTGGGATTCGATCCCGGGTCTCCAGGATCGCGCCCTGGACCAAAGGCAGGCGCCAAACCGCTGCGCCACCCAGGGATCCCCATTTGTATGTAGAATTTAAGAAACATAACAGATGAACATGGGGGGGACAAAAAAGAGACAGAGGCAAATCATAAAATAGGCTCTTAACTATAGAGAACAAACTGAGGGTTGCTGGAGGGGAGGAGTGTAGGGGAGATGCGTTAAATGGATGATGGCTATTAAGGAGGACACTTGTGATGAACACTGAGTGTTGTATGTAATTGATGAACCACTAAGTTCCACTCCTGAAACTAATATTACACTAACTGGAATTTAATATTAACTAACTAATTAACTATCTGGAATTTAAATAAAAATATGAAACTAAAAAAATAAAATAACCAATAAAAATTTTAAAAAATAATAATTAAAAAATTTCAGGCAAAAAAGAAAAAAGAAGATAAAAGAAAATGTTGTCTTGAGTATGGACATAACACTAAGGAATCCTCCCACAATAACTAATTGAGAATCAATTCATATTTGCTTAATTGTATAACTGTTTTAATGTCAGGGATATGAAATTCATTGTTTCAAAAATTAAAAGAAAATTCTATTTATAGATAATTCTATTATGTTAAAAAATTCCTCCTAATGAAGAAAAATTAATATAATATTTGTATAATTGTATTTAAGTTTTCTGAATTTAAATGGATTTGATTTGTTTATAAACTTTTGAGGATAGATAAATTACTTTACTCCTACGATTTTACTGTACTTCCAAATCTTTCTGAGCTCTTTTAGTGGGTTGATCAGGTTTTTTTTTTTTTTCTTTTCTTCTTTTTTAAGTGCTTTGAGAGCATGATTCTTCCAAGGTTAACAGTTAGAGGCTACAGGAGAGGAAGTCAAACAAATAAAAGACGATCTGATTTATGCATAAAATGCATTTAAACCTGAACTTTGTATGAATTTGAAAGGAATGCTATCTAATATTCTTAAGAATACAATTATATTCCAGTATATTAAAGAGATATGTCTGTCACTGGAATTTACTACTATTAAAAAATCTTCCTTTTCATTAATGTACTCTTTATACCTCAAATGTTCATCCCCAAAACAAAATATAATTTGAATTTTCGGAGAATATAAAATAATCTATATTCATTGATAAGAGAGTGTATGCTTACTTAAGCTGTAACAGCCCTTTGCTTGTTTAAACATGTTAAAATAACTTGACCATTATAAAATGTTTTTCAATTAAAAGAAGTCTGCAGTATGTAACAAACTCCCCAAATATGCATAATATTACTTTCATGTGGTAAAGGTAACCTCAGAAAGAAGCTCTGTGATACGATTAAATTATGTCATGGTCTTTGCTCAATGTTAAAATGGATACACTGTTATGTAACAGAACAGACAGTAAAATATAAACAGACTGGAGCACTTGCTGCAAAATAATAATTCAAGCTTTTACTTCTAAAAGTAGTGGAACTTGTACTGATGAGAGAAGAAAGGTACTGCACACTGTGAAAAGTGTAATAATGTGGTATGAGAATTGGTTGTGATGCATCTCAGGGACATGCACTGAGAAGACTTCTCCACCTAAAACCTAGTTGTTCTAATTCAGGGAAAAAATATTGTAAAATTGTATGATTACCAATATTTGTACAGTGTCTTTGTTTTCAAAATGCTTTCCCCTACATTTATCACAGCTGATTCTCAAAACAAACTTGTTCAGCAGTCATAGTTTTGAGCACGGCTCAAATTTACATAAAAAGGATGTAAGAGAGATTAAGAGTCTTGGTTACCTGGGTGGCTCAGTTATTTTAGCATCTGACTCGATTTTAGCTCAGGTCATGATCGCAGGGTTGTGAGATCGAGCCCCACATAAGGCTCCATGATGGGCTTAGAGCCTGTTTAAGATTCTCTCTGTCTCCCTCTGCCCCTCCCCACCCCCACACATATGCATGCACTCTGTCTCTCCCTAAAAAAAGATAAAAAAATAAAGAGTCTTATTAGTAAATAATCCATGGTGCTTTGTATATAACACACTAATATAACTAAATCTTTCAAGTAAATTTGAGGAGTTTCAAATTTTTTTTGGAAAATACAGCAGTGAGGAAGATAAACAGACTATTGTAACAAACTCACAAAAATTACAATTGGCTAACTGAATTATTGCAACTTCAAAAACATTTGTTTTCACCCAAATTCAATCTTAATGTTAAAATATAACCCTACTTCTCAGAGATTTAATATAATTTCTTCCATTAAAAATAATAATCCTAAAACTTCTAAAAACAAATGCTCTACATTTAAAGCAACTTATTAAAGTTTTCTTTTTCTTTCTTTTATGGTTTTCCACAGATGAAAGCTTTATGATTTTAAATTTATAAATTTATATTTATCTGTTAGAAGAAGAAGAAAGGAATTTAGTCTTTATAATATGGAAATTTTTTTCTCAAAGAATTTAGTCAAACAATTCATGTCATAACAAGCAGTACTATAAATAGCATAAAGGATCTTTGGAAGTTATAAGTACCTAAATCTTTGGTTTTTAAACTGAATCTGAACTTAGTTACAGAGAGTTTGAAAAACATTGTATCTCTCATATCCTAAATACAGCTACACATAAAAATATTTATGCAATGCCTATTTAATGCTATATAAGTTTGAAAGTAATATATGAAAAGTTAGTCAAAGTAGAAGAAATTGATATCATGAAGATCAAAATGGTGTCTGTGAAAATGATTTTTTAATATAAGAGAATACTTGCCAATTTACTAATAAAAACCATTGCTAGCCATTTCTGGAATTGTTCACTACTGGGATGAAGAGAGAGTGAATAACTTATCTCAAGTTTTAAACAATTCAAGTTATCTCTTGATGAGATCTGTTATTTTTCTAGGTTGAATAGTAGTTACAAACCAAGACCCCTACAGACAGGTTCTTAAAAATTTAAAGTTCTTGGATATCACTATGTGATATCCATTCTTTGGTGTTTTTCTTTCTCTGTATTCAGCATAATGCATAATATAAAATGTTTCTATCACTCTAGGAACTGAGCTATTTCCTTAGGTTATATGGATATAGTTGGATGTCTAACCATAATAGTATATTCCAGTAGTGTTTTTATGAATAATATACTAAATAATATCTTACTAAACTGAAAGCATATTCCTTTATTTTGATAACTGAACAAATTTTACATTCTTATTTTTATCATATTCATTTTTATTAAATAAACGCAAAATTTATATAACTTATATCACTAAAAAAAAAAGAAAAGCATGTTTTAACTTCTGACTTCTGATTTTGCTACAACTGGACACCCAAAAGGAGAACTTTCAACACAGAGACAACTATAAAACCTCATGATGCTAGAAAATAACCTGAAGTCACTAGATATTAACAGAAGCATACCAACTGTGGAGAATAGCATATGCTTAAAGAATCAAGCAATACGAAGTTAGTCTGGGATTTCTGTGGCTTTTAGCCTGAGACTAACTGCATATCATTTGGCAGTTCAGTGTCAGCAGCAGCACTAGTGAAAAAGCTACAGTGTTTCTGGTTGAGGGGACCAGAAAAATGTTGGTAGAAGACTATCACCATGAGTGTGGGAATTCCAGAAAGAAAGGAACCATAAAATGGATAGCCAAAGGTCCAATGATATTTCTTAATGACCTCAGGGCCAGGGAACCAATGCAGAGTAGCTCAGCCAAAGGGGAAAGATCTGAACTGACACTGAAGCTGCCATCTATAAAACAAGAGTTCGCAGTTTAAGCACAAGCAAAGAAATCCTCTGGTGCACAAAGGAAACAATAATCATCAATCCAAAAGCTTTAACACTTAACAATCACAATTGTAATGCCCAGGATACAATCCCAAACCACTTGATGTATGATCCACCAACAATATAGAACGAATTGCCAAGAGAAAAGATAATAAAAAAGTATGAACTTGAGATAAACCACATACTAAAATTAACCAACAAATATTTTAAAGGAGCTATTAATATTCCTATTCTCAATTATGTAAAAACAAAATATGTTTACTAGAGAAATGAAAATGGGAAATCTCTAGAGAAAGAAAATGATAAAAAAAAAACCAAAATTCTGGAAGTGTAAAATACAATACCTGAAAGAAAAAATAATCACAGATTAGACTTGACAATCAATGAAAAATAATGACTATGTGAACTACAAAACGGAGCAATAGAAATTAACAAATAATAGAGGGAAAAGACACTGGAAGGAAGAAAAAAGAGCCTCACTAAATGTTTTACATACTATAAAATAGTCCAATGTATATATAATTGAAATACCAGGAAAACTGAGAGAGATCATAGCAGAAAAAAATGGAAAGAAATAGCCAAACTTGTTCTAAATTTGAAAAAGATATAAACATACAGGTACATGATATTCAGCAAATAACAAGCCAAACAAGTACTAGGGAAAACTCTGCTAAGAAGTTTGAAATCAAAGATCTCAACTGAAAATCAAAGATTCAAA
The DNA here is from genome assembly GCF_018345385.1 of Vulpes lagopus. NCBI lineage: Eukaryota > Metazoa > Chordata > Mammalia > Carnivora > Canidae > Vulpes > Vulpes lagopus. The sequence continues at coordinate 38,400,157 of NC_054846.1, forward strand.
GAGACTTCTGAAATTAGCTAACTGATAATGACATATTCACTGGAACAAGGATTTGATCAATGGCTGGCTTCTTATCAGACTGACGGAAGCCTAGTGATTGAAGCAGTATTTTGTGTGACAAAAATAATCATCACAGAGTTCTATATCTAACAGAAATAAAGGTATTTTCAAACAAAAGTAAACTATGAGAATTCATCTTCATCGTACCAGCACTACAAAAATGTTTAAAGAAGTTCATCAGGATTTAGGAAAATGATACTAGATGGAAATCAGATCCACAGGAGAAAATGAAGAACATAAAAAATAATAAAAACCCAGAGGAATGAAAAATAGTATTTTTCCTTTGTGTTTTTTTCTTTATTTAGTTTATAAGTCACATTCTCCTTTAAAGTTAAAAAAACCCAGCAATGTTAGCAAGGATATGGATACGGTCCTATATACCTCTTGAGTAAGATTCTTTAGATATTTTGTCCTTGCTTTTTGTTTTTTTATTTTGTTACTTGTATTATTGTTGAATTTTGAGAGTTCATTATATATTCTAAATAGAAATCTTATATGTCAGATTTGTGATTTGCAATTTGTAAGTCTTTTCTCTCAGACTGTGACTTGTATTTTCATATTGCCAACAACTTATTTCACAAATCAAAATTTTTTGTCTATTATTTTTTTGCTTGTTTTTGGTATGTGACAAGAAATAACATATGCTTAAAACCTGAAAGTACAGGCATGTGACTTGTATATTAATCAAACCCAGTACATCCTAATAATTGTTACAATTAATATTATTACTATTAATCAACCCCTAAGTGGTGATACTTACTGAATTATGTTTTCATGTTGACTTGTTTCCTTCATGTAGGAAAGAATGTTCTTATATAATATACAGCATGTTACCTATGACTGGTCATATAGTCCCAAGACAAAGTTTTCGTCTATAAAGTGTGTATAATATTAATCTTAATATTTTTCTGGTTCTTAAAGGAAATTGAAAAAGTGAAAGTTATTTGTAATTATGAAGCATTAAGAATGAAAGATATTATTATAACTGCTATAATTACATCATCATGTGGGATATTTTCAGTTAGGGAAAATGGTGAAATGTTGTTCCTACATTTAACTCTTCAGACTGATCAGGTGAAAAGTTTATGCTCTTAAAAATGGCATAATTTTCCTGGTTAGAAACTTAGTATTTGATTAACATTTCTGCTCACAACCATTTAATGCTTTAAGATTTCAGAATATGCTTTTGAAAGCAGTGTAAATTCTTCACATGGAATACTTAGGCTTGGGGAAAGTATGGGAAAAATAAAAATTACAATCTGTTACAGTCGTTTGAGTATGTATTAGAGAATTGAAACAGAAAGTCATTAAAGGTGTCAGTTTTCATCTCAGCCATACATAATTTCATAATACAAAAGAAAATGAGATTTAAAATAATTATTTTTATTAAATTATGGCCTTAAAACTCCTCTGAATAATACTAAGGAAAGACATTTTAAGAATTCCAAACTAAAAATTTACTTAGAAAGGCAAGAGTCATTCCAGCTAACCTCTGAATGATCAGACCTTGTGGTCTGACAAATTGCCCCAAAGCCAGCCAAACAGGGAATTTAAGAGAGCCAACCTCACAGCTTGCCAAGGGATTCTGCTGTTTAAAAAATATATAAGACTTTCCAAAAGCTAAATAGAAGTCTATTCATAATAGTTATCCTTGTATCACCATTTTAGCCTTGATGACTCACAGGTGTAGGGACCTTATTTTGGATCTTGAGTTTCCTGATTCTATGCTTGGAAAAGGGGCTGCCCTTAAATGATGCTCAACACATGTAAGAAGAAATTTAAGACTCAATGGTAGGCCAAGATCAATAAGAAAATTCAGAGAAATTTAAGATTAATTAAAGAAACATCATACAATTTTTAAAATCATTTCAATAGCAAAGAATTAGAGCTATCACATCCAAAATCCAGCAAGAGAATTGCATAGGCAGCCAGTGTTTTGTAAATCTACTAAATGGCAATGTTATATCCACTCTTTTTTATGTGAAATCTTTTTTTAGAGGTCTAATTTTAAAAGTATTTGCAAGATAAAAAGGTGCATATCCAATGACAACATCCAGTAAATTTAGTTACATTATGCCACAAAATGTCAATACTGGAAGAAATTATGGAAGCGGTGGGAAGGTAGTCGAGGAACATTCAAGTTTAACTGAAAGATTCATATTTATGCCTATCTATGTTGTCTTGTGCAAAGCAAAATAAAATTGAAATCTAAAAAGAATATCTTAGGCAATAGAATATCCTGGGCAATCTCATAATTATTTCAAAATCTTCTTGGTCCCATCTCATTCTCCAACCACTGCTACAGCAATAGATTTATAAAGACTTTGACCAGCTTTATGTTGACATAAATGCTAGTACTTCACCCTAAGTAAGCTACATACCCCTGCTTCTGCTCTAGAGTTTCCCTGAAACTTGGCAGGAACACACATGAGATTTTGCCCAATATTCACTTATGTTCAAATCAGAAACAGGTAGTAATCAAAACCCATGGAGCCACCTTTGGCCAATGAAGTATGAGAACAGATTGATGAATAGATCCTCATTTCGGTTTCTCTGATGGACATCTTTGAGATGAATTGCATAAAGCCTCCTACAAGATCCTCATGAGATAAAACATGAGTTGCTTATAGTATTGGTGAAATCCATATAAGATCCTTGTGTTGGCTTTTCAACCTTTCTCATTTCACTAATCATGTCCTGCACTTTTGTTCAGGTATCATATTTTCTCAAGATTTTCCTTGAAGGAAATTTAGATGAAGGCAGGTACTATTCCTATTCTTTGTGCCTTAGGAATAAGAGGTGGAGAAATTCAGAATCCGTTAGATATTTCAATATGTGTTCACCATAAATAACTGATTTTTTTCCAGCAAGCAGAAAAAATAACTAAATTACTAATTATGATACAGTATTCAGTTTATTTTAGAATACAAATCTCATACTATAAAATGACAGCCCTAGATATAAGTAGTACATTAATTGCTTATGTTGAATCCTAAAGCTTCTCTGTAAAGAGATTCATGTTTAAAAAAATTTTACTGTACAAAGTTAGCAATTACTTATTTTAAATGAGATTTATACCATATCTTTTCTAAAAACAGACTTATATTAAATTGCTTTAAAAAAGGAATTATTGGGACACCTGGGTAGCTCAGTGGTTGAGTGTCTGCCTTTGGCCCAGGGCATGATACTGGGGTCTCGGGATCGAGTCTCACATCGGGCTCCTTGCATGGAGCCTGCTTCTCCCTCTGCCTGTGTTTCTGTCTCTCTCTCTGTGTCTTTCATGAATAAATAAATAAAGTATTTACAAAGGGGGGGGGTAATTATTTAGGGCACCGAATGTTTCAGTTTTCAAAATGTCCATTGTTAGCAGTTGTTTTCAAAAACAGTCCTATTGTATGAAGCAAAGAATTCTTTGTCTGTATAATGGCATCATTGTCCATAGCGAAATCTCTTCCCTGTCATGTTAATCCTTCATTTAGATAGCTCTAGGTATATTCTGACATATTTACATTATTGTAAAATATCAGATATTTTTCTCTGTAAGATGTATCTGCTTTGAATAAATAGAATAAAAACTGTAAATTAAGAAACCAGATACTAGGAAATGAACAATTTAAGCGAGATATTCTATGTCTTCATGTTACTATAGAATTATTTCAGGTTTTGCCCTCATTGTTGCAAAAAGATTTTAAGTGTTAAGTTACCATGGGGACACAATTACTACTTTTTATTGATTAAAAGATGGTCAGTCTACCATAAAATAATAGCCAGTAACATTTTCTGTGGTGCAATTGTGTCTATTCAAGCACTGGCTCAATATATTCAGGGAGAACAAAACTTGTTCTGTAGCATTCATTCTCACATATTCTCCTTCTCACCAGCAGATGAAGACTAAAGACACTGGAAAACCATGGGGGAAAGGTATTCACCAATGGAGGATTTTCTCTATATAAATAACATTTCAATTGTGGTCAAAGGAAAGCTTAGGAGAAAAGGAAAAAGATATGACCATATGTGCATATTGCTTGCAAAGAAATATACAAAGTAACAGGTTCTGTCAAATTGATTTATATTTCAAATCAGAACTTAAGGAAAACCTCAGTCTGAACCTCAATCAGCACGCGGAACTATTACAAAATATTCATCATATCATGGTAGCCATGGTCTCAGAAGAAAATAAGTAATTCTCCCACCATGTGTTTAGGTTACTTACCAAAAACTGCAGAACTATCTTCTTTCTCAACATGCATTGTTGCCAAAAGCAACACAATAATAGCAGATGTGCTTTGCTATAATATGAGTATCCTTTCACTGGAATAGACAGGGCATTACCTGAATGAATATTAATTGCTAATATTTTAAATGTATCTTTAGTGTCGTTTGTAATAAAATTATTTATATTTATAACTTGGGGTATGTTTTGTTGTTGTTTCCATTTTTGTGTATATTGCGGTGTTATCTCCAAAGGAGTTATCCTCCTTTGTTTGTGTAAATTCAAAGATTAAAAAGGGGAAAAAAAGAAGACAGAGATAGAGGGAAGGGAGGAAGGGAGAAAGGAAGGAAGGGAGGAAGGAAGGAAGGAAGGAAGGAAGGAAGGAAGGAAGGAAGGAAGGAAGAAAGAAAGATTGATCTTAAAAGCAAAGTAAATACGCCCAAGTTCCTTATTTAATCATTTATGTGACACTATGATGTGTGAAGCAGATAAGGAAGGCCAGCACGAGAAGACCTTGAAAGCACTGTCTTGTCAACTGTACTGATGGTGAAAAAATAATCCATAGATGTACAATAGGGTGTGTGGGGGAGCGTCAGAAGTTACAAGAATAAAGATTGATTCAAGTATTTACCCTTTAGAACTCTGAAAAAATCATTTTCTATGGGATTTAATTTAGCTTGTTCTGTTAAGAATCATTTTATGTCAGCCTTTTTTTCCTATAATTTTTAGTACCTAGTAAGCATAAAAATATTTCTCTTATATATTTTCTTGATTTTTGTTCTATATATGCATATTTTACGTTTGTTCTAATGTATGCTCTTTAAGAAGCTTACTCTAATCATATTTGACCAATAACACAGATATGAAAGTGAATATAAATTTCTAATTTGTAAAATATGGCAAATTAGGTAAATACCATAGATGACATTCACACTAAGCAGGTAAAAATTCTACAGAAGATGTGAAAATTTCATTTTAAATGCATTGCCATGCTATCGAGAATACAGAACAATGAAGCCAAACTCAAAGTGAGAAAGGCGATCTTTTGAATAAGTGAATTCAGAATTCAGAAGCTAGCTTTCCATTTAGAGAATTTCTGCTAAACCCTGATCACTTGAAATTTGGATTTGAAAAATATGTGAAGGGCACAAAGGCTGGGAGGAAGTAAGGTAAACAGGGCTTCCCTTGGGTTGCAGGACTAATAGAAGACCCTAATACAATAACTGGATTACAAAGGCCCGGAAATAGATTTAATAATAAGTAATAAAAACAATGAATGCTGATGGTCTCAAATGAATCTTGCTTTCTGAAGGGGAATATAAATCTACCCTAATTTAACCATACTAACCAATTTCACCAAATACGGTTGTACCACTAAATGTCTAGCAAATATTTCACCTTAAAGTATTCTTAGGTTTATAGTAACCCATATGCCTGGCAAAAGCAAAAGTAAATGTTCTCTAAAGTTATCAGAGATTCTCACAGTTGAAACACCATGGAAATAAAGCAAATCATAAGGTATAAACAGAACCATGCTACTATAACCAAGAGATACCAGACAACAAAATCAGATTTGCAGATACGTTAGAATAATCAGACAGAAATTATGAAATCAACATATTTACTCAGTTTAAGAAATAAGAGTGGCTCTTGAAAAAAGCAAGGACAGGACAGGTAACTATGAACATATTCAAGCAGTTATGGAAAGGATCATATAAAATCCCTAGAAATTAATTACATATGAATAATATGTATTCATATATATACATGAATATGATATTAATTTCTAATATCAAATTAGACACAATTGAACAGATAATTAGTGAATGGAAATATAAATATGAAAATTCAGTGTAGGGGACAAGGAAAAAGAAAACAAAGGTAATCAGAGAGGCATGAAAATCAAAGGGTATTTAACACAGGGTAACTCAGGGTTGCAGTAGGCGTTAAAAATGAATAAAACCAGGAAGTCTTCAAAGATATATAGCCTGAGATGATAAAGGTATACATAGTATTAGGGCAGGAATAGAGGAAAAAACCACATAAGGGCTTAGGAACAGATGAATGTCTATCTGGAAATATAATAAGTAACAGCTGACACCGCAGATTACTAATGAAATAAAATCCTAAAAAAAATCCTATTCAATAACTAATAAATCATACTAAAAAAATTCAATACCAAGTAGTTGACTTAAATGTTAAAGGAAAATCTACACCATTATAAAACTATGTATCCTACTTATATACTATATATGTACATAAATTCATAATTTTAAATTAGAGAAGGACACAAATCAATAGGAATTATACTGATGAGTTCTAAATTTAAGAACATCTATTCATTAAGGGTATCATAAAAAGAGTGAAAAGATAAGCTAAGGACTAGGGAAGAGAGAGCTGCTACAAATAGCTAAAGATATGTATCAATAATATGATTATATATATACATGAATATGACAAATGTACTATAACTATATGCATAAGAATATATATATACGTATATATATATATATATATACATGTATATATATATATTCTACAGATTTTCAGGACAAACAGCACAAAGGGAAATGTATTAAATCTCTCACTGGTACTTGAGAAGAACTATAAACAGTCAAAAATTATGTGAAGTGTTTAATTTATAATCAGAAGTAGGAAAAAATACATTTGCATTTAAATGTAATAGATCAGTGAAACTTAAAAAAGGAAAAACGTCTAAATATATAAATAGTTGGCAAACGTGTGGAAAAGGGAAGTGCAGTTGAAAAATGATTTGATGGTAGATAGATGATATATCGATATCTAATGGCCATTATAAATGGCATTATTACTTCTCAATTTTTTACACCCTTCTCTTTATTCTCTTACCTCAATTTTGCCATTCTTATTTGCTATTATAATTCTCAATTTTTTTCTGAATATGGAAGTAAACAAAAAATAAAAACATCTATTTTTATGAAACATTTCATAGTCATACATGTTATATCCCCATAGTTGCATGTCAATATGATAAAGCTCAGAAAAACTGTACATGGCATATATTAATGTTGTGCATAGAAACAGCAGCCATTGCATTATATGTTCAAGGCATTCACAGAATATTCTGTACTTTATGTAAAAAGACAAGCAAGCAACAGAAATGAATTTATCTTTAAATAATTAACTTTTTTTTCCTCTAGCAAAATTCACATATTTTTTATGCAGAGCTATCAAAATCACTATTTTCTAAAACACATAATATGGCAAGACTGTATTATATAACATTCTAGGAAAAAAGAATAATGCAACTTGAAATTCTAAACCAAAGAAGTGGAAAATAGGGAATAGGAAGATGCCATTTTAAATTGTGAAATTGTAACTGCTGTAAAACGCAGTATTTTATAATCTATTAAAAATAAAGGAAAGCATTCCTTTTATGTAGAGGAAAAATGACTCATTCTTGCTCCAGTCATTTTTAGCAACCTTGTAAGTCTAATTTAGCAAGTTAACCTCTGCTGTGTTTAACATTTTTTAAATAATTGTTATTGTTGCTTTTATTGTATGTCTTATTTTTTAAAATTCTGATCTTATGTTTGATGGTTGGTACTTTATTTGTGGATATGTGGGGAGTCACTGTTAAAAGATGCTGTTTTCCTGTGAATAGTTTTATTTATTTTTACCAGGTAACTAGCATCTTTATACAATTACTACATTACTATTTATTTGTTAAAATAATTTTTGGCTTGGGGCTTCAGGCTGTTTCCTTTCCTATATTCTCTGTTAAGTATATCACATCATCTGCTCAATGCAAAAAAAGTAGTAAATGTCTAGAGAATTAGGAAAGTGAATTATGACCTTCCTATTAGAATTATTCCCCCATATTTTAAAGATACGTTTTTAAGATAAAAAGAAAAGAGGGAATCATTCCTTCATCCTTCTGTACTTTGTGATGGCTGCTATACTTTAGATGATAAAAATATATATTATGTGGTTTATAGATTCCTAATTACTTTGGATACTTTTTATCTGTAAAATATGATAGATATCAAGAGACTGATCATGTTCAATGTGGTTGCACAATTAATGATCCTAAATAATAGTGATTTGACAAAGAACATTGTTAAAATGAATTCAATTGTACTTCTGTTTGGAATTTAAACAAGTAGAAGCACAAGTATATAATGAAACAGCAATCTTGACGCATTTATTTATTTATTATTTATTTTCAAAAAGACTTCTATTTATTTATTTATGGGAGACACAGAGAGAGAGGCAGAGACATAGGCAGAGGGAGGAGAAGCAGGCTCCAAGCAGGGAGTCTGATGTGGGACTTGATCCCGGGACCCCAGCATCATGACCTGAACCGAAGGCAGACCCTCAACCACTGAGCCACCCAGGTACCCCTCAATGGATTTATTTAAGTAACACTTGTAGTCTTCTTACTTCATTGGATATATTTCTATAATCTTCCCATTTCCATAGTGAGAACCAACCAACTAATGAGTGGCTCAGTCAGTTAAGTGTCTGACTCTTGATTTCAGCTCAAGAAATGATCTCAGGGTCAGGAGATAGAGCTCTGTATCATGCTCTGTGCTGGGCTTGGAGCTTTTTTTAAGATATTCATTCTCTCTCTCTCTCTCTCTCTCTTTTCCCCTTCTGCCCTTCCCCCTACCACCACCACTTGCCTTCTATCAAAAAAAAAAAAAAAAGAAAGAAAGAAAGAAAGAAAGAAAGAAAGAAAGAAAGAAGAAAGAAAGAAAGAAAGGAAGAAAGAAAGAGAAAAAAAGATATTTCCATGAGGTAGTTGATCAAAGAATTTTAATAGAGTTTGGCAGTCTATGAACAGTGTAAAAAGCCTTTAGAAAAAAAACATTCTACCTCTGGGTTTGTAGTGTATTCAGTATATGCTCAAACTGGTTCAATATAGACCTTCACATTGATTTATATAGAGTTAGAACATAGCTTTAATGAAAAACATTATTTTTCAATAGCAGATTAGGTAATCAAATGAAACTAAAGCAGAGTTAACTAATGAATTGCTTGCTACAGTTTGACTCAAATTTTGTAGAGGAAAATAGACTTCTAAGCTTATAAATAAGCTATAGCAAATGCTAATAACTTTTAAAAGCTTTCAACACAAAATGCAAATTACTGTAGAGTTTTTTCAATGACTACAAAATTGGAACCACACAGTGTTTTCATTTATATTCCTGAGGCTTTAGGTTCAATTAAATTAAAAAAAAAATGTGTGATGCCAAATACGATTTCTATTAATTATTAGGCTCATGTGTATTTTATTAGGAATTCAAATCCATCTACATTTCAAATTCATTTATAATTGTCTAATTAAAAAGTTGCTTAGTAAAGCCTTTTTGACACCAAAGAGACTCTGGAGACTTCTAAAATCACCATTCATAAATCACATCATCCTCCTGTAAATAAAGCCAACGTATATGTTCAAGAAAAAAAATTCAGCCTAAATATGAATGTATATTATGCAAACCATTTTAAAACAATATTTTAACTCAAGGAAAAGTACATTTACTCTCCAGTTTTTCCCATAAAATAAAAATTTAAAAATATGGACAATGTGTTTTATCTTAGACACATCCTAAGATTCATTTAGGGTCTAACAAAAATTAAGAAACAAATGCAAGTTTATTTTACAAAACACAGAAGCATGTATCAAGAAAATTGAGGTATCCGAGAACCAAGAAAGAAAAGATCTTTACATTTTCTAAGTGATAAAGGTTTTTTTTTTTTTTTTTGCGGGGGAGGATCATATTGCAGTCAAATTTCTTATCCTAATCCTTAGAAATTGATTCAAATAGATAAATAGTTAAAGAAAAATACAAATATATATTCTAGATGGTATCTTTCAAGGAAGTAAGTTTATCTGCTAATATTTTCCACGGTACTTGTCCTTAATTTTATGTGTATATTTAGACCACAATTTTAATATACTTGCATAAAATAATAAATATGCGTCCTTAAAAGCATTTTTCTGATGTATATATTTCTACATACAGATATTTTTAAAATAAATCTTCCTATAAATTAAGTTTTACAGTGATATTATGTTTACATATGTGGGAATTAAGTCTTTGACATTTTCTGCTGCAAATTTTTGTTAGAGCCATATAGTAAAATAAGTATAAAATGAAAATTTTTCTATCTGCTCCCTAATTACTTCTTTCACCACCCCCTGCTTGATATCTACACACAGATATGCCCACGTACATACACATAATACACATATGATCCCCCAGAGGTGCACACAGTATACTGCAGATGAAATTATGCTGAGGAATAAAGTGCACTCTCATTAATTGTGTATTTTTTTCAATATTTACAACAAACATGCACGCATTTATTGCTTGTTTATAACAAGCTATGTTAATATACATGTTAATATATGTTAATATACATGTTCTGTATAACAGCCAATGATTATCAATTACAAATAAGTAGTTATGTTTTCATGTCTAGGTGAGATATACTATGTTATTATCTATGCTATGATTTCCATGTCTTTACTATGGAAACTAATCATTATTTATTTTTTGGTTAGTTAAAAAAAAACTTATTGAAAAACTAAGAATGTAATAATAACAGTAATCTAAAATGCAAATTACTCATACTTCTATCAATAAATATCAGTGTATTTATTTTTTCCATTTAAGCCTCTAGTTCTTACTCATTTGTCTACTTAATGTACATTTGTCAAATATACAAAATTTGATGCCCTACATTTATATTTAATGAGGCATTTTTTCATTTACCTGTAGTTTTATGTCTCTTGATATATCTCCCTATCACTTCCTTTTCCAAATACCCTAACATACATAACTAAACGAACATCTTTGTGCCTTAATGCCTTAATCTTTCCCAGCATACTTTCTAAAATATACATATATACATATAAAACATTCTTACATGCATACATAGAATTTTTCAAATACTGTTTTCTAAAATAGTATATTATGAATAGAACATCAGTGTTCTCCCACATTCTAAAAAAAATTTATTTTAATGGCACCATAGTGCTTTATCCTGTGGTTATAATAAAGGGTATTCATCTCTCCCTTCTTGAGAAACATTCAAGGTCTCTTCAGGATACTGACCCATCAATCAAATAATTATAGTTATTGTCTATCTTTTAGTGTGAGTACTTTTTATTTTCTCTACAGACAGAAAACCAGGGGGGTATTGCTGAATGAGAGTATGACAAATAGATTTGTTTAAAAACTTATAGTGATTCTCATTTTCATAAGCAACATCCAAAAATACTTTTTACTACTGGCTTTTGGTATCAAAATTTTTTCTAGTTTTTAACAAATGAATTTAAAAAAAAGTTGTTTTTTTTTTTTAAAAAAAAAAACCTTTAAAAAAAGGTTTCAGATTTTTTTATTGCTGTATCTCTTTACCGAGTGATCAATGTTTACGTGAAGTTTATTTTTTGAATAGCTCAATAAACAATTTGTCTTCTTTTCCTATTGGTTGTATGCTCTTTTTAATAAATGTAGACACATTTAATGAAAGATCTAGCAAGTTTTAATTTAATGTTACATGTGTTGTAGATATTTGTATCAGTTTTGTTTCCCTTTTACTTTGAGAGAGATATACAGATAACTATGTCTCTTATAATTTTATTTTTACATTTAAATATATTTGGAACACAATTTTTTTAAAGATTTTATTTATTTATTCATGAGAGGCACACAGGGAGAGAGAGAGGGGGGGGCAGAGACACAGGCAGAGGGAGAAGCAGGCTCCATGCAGAGAGCCTGATGTAGGATTCGATCCCGGGTCTCCAGGATCAGGCCTAGGCAGCGCTAAACCACTGAGCCATTGGGGCTGCCCTGGAACACAATTTTGTTTGGATTAATTATCCAATTTCCCCCCTCTATCTTAAACTATCTTAAACTGCCCCTCTATCTTAAACTACCTATTTTGGCATATACTGTTTTTTCCATTATATATACTCAATTCTTTGTTATCTGTACTATCCATTTTGTAGAGTGATTTTGCAAGTGATATTATCCTGTAAGGTATCATACTAAATTACTCTTAATAATTCTTCAGTTTCCATATTTATTTATTCACCTAATTCCTGCATGTCTCTATATTCAGTTAAAAATAATGTTACATATTATGGAATGACTGCTATGTTTACAATATTAAACCACTGTAATGAAAGAAACATACCACACTTTGCAATTTTAACGTCCTTCAGTAAAACCTTGTAACATTCAAAAAAGCTTTTATAAATAATCTTTTATATGATAGTTAAATAAATTTAGTCCAAATTATTTTATTTCTTAAAAGAAAAATGTAATGATAAATGCTTGTTTACTAGAAGTGAAAACAAAACACAGAAAGTGAGGAGGGAGCATAAAAGAGAAAACAAATAGAAAATAAATAGATAGTAGAAGTTGACTCAATTTCATAAGTAATAATTTTAGTTTATATCCACTATCTTGCTCTTTGTTTTCTGATTGTCACTTCTGAATTTTCTTCCCTTCCTTGGTACTTGCCTCTTTTCATTAATCAAGTATTTTTAATAATCCATTTTATTTGTCTGTTGCCTCTTTAGTTATACTTTTTTATTTCAGTGGCTAATTTTGAGATAAACATGCACACTGAACTGATCACAGTTTATGTAGAGATAATATTTTACCACTTCACATAAAACATGACACTTTCAGTTACAAAATACAATTTAAGCTGGGCAGCCCAGGTGGCTCAGCAGGTCAGTGCTGCCTTCAGCCCAGGGCATGATCCCGGAGACCCTGGATCAAGTCCCAGGTCCGGCTCCCTGCATGGAGCCTGCTTCTCCCTCTGCCTGTGTCTCTACCTCTCTCTCTGTTTCTCATGAATAAATAAATAAAATCTTTTAAAAATATACAATTTAAGCTCATTGCTAATACTATTGTGGTTTAATATTTTACATTGTACATTATTTAACTCACAATACAATATTTTAATTTTTGCATTAAACTATTATGTTGTTAGTAAATTAAGAGAAAAAGACTGTCTTTTATATTTACACACAAGATTAAAATATCTGGTGCTCTTTATTCTTTTCTGTAGATTTGGTTCCATCTAGTATAATTCCCTTTGGCATTTTTAAAATCTAGTACAATCTGCTACTGATGAGTTTTCTCATATTTAATTCATAAGAAATCTTTGGGTTTTTTACTCTTATTCTTTTTTTTTAAGATTTTATTTATTTATTCATGAGAGACACACAGAGAGAGAGAGGTAGAGACACAGGCAGAGGGAGAGGCAGGCTCCATGCCGGGAGCCCGACGTGGGACTTGATCCCGGGTCCCCAGAATCAGGCCCTGGGCTAAAGGCGGTGCTACGCTGAGCCACCCAGGTTGCCCTACTCTTATTCTTCTTTTTTTTTTTTTCCTACTCTTATTCTTGAAGACTACTTTCATTTTCATTAATATCTTCATAGAATATTAGGTTGACAATGATTTTCTTTTTGGCACCCTAAAGCTGTCATTCCATGATCTTCTGGCCTCCACTTACTCATCATGTCTGTACTACTTTTATTTTTATTTGTTTATAAGTTGTGGTATTTGTCTTGCAGTATTTGGGATTTTCCTCTTTTTTTTTTTTTAAATTTTTGGCTTACAGCAATTTAAACTACTAGTTTGCTTTTCTTTATTTTTCCTATATCTGGTTTGCTGATCTTCAATATGTAAATGGATATTTTTGGCTCAAGTGGAGAAATTTTTAGGTACCATTTCTTCATATTTTTACTTTATTTTATTTTTTTAAGATTTTATTTATTTACTCATGAGAGACACAGAGAGAGAGAAAGGCAGAGACACAGGCAGAGGGAGAAGCAGGCTCCATGCAGGGAGCCCTATGCAGTACTTGATCGGGGGCCCCAGGACCATGCCCTGGGCTGAAGGCCGTGCCAAACCACTGAGCCACCCTGGCTGCCCCAAACATATTTTTATGCCCTATTCTTCCTTTTCGTTCCTTCTCGAAATTACACATACACTAAAATATTTGAAATAATCTCTCCTGTCTCTGAGTTTCAGCCTTTTTTATTGTTTTCCAGTCATTTTTCTCTCTGTTCTTCAAAATGGATGTTTTATATTTGTTTGCATTTAGTTTTACTGATCTTTTATTTTGAAGTCTCCACCTGCTATTAAGAAAATCCAGGGGATCCCTGGGTGGCGCAGCGGTTTGGCGCCTGTCTTTGGCCCAGGGCGCGATCCTGGAGACCCGGGATCGAATCCCACATCGGGCTCCTGGTGCATGGAGCCTGCTTCTCCCTCTGCCTGTTTCTCTGCCTCTCTCTCTCTCTCTCTGTGACTATCATAAATAAAAAAAATAAAAAAAAAAGAAAATCCAGGATTTTTTTTTTACTTCATATATTGTGTTTTTCAGTTCTAAAATTTCCCTTTGGGTGCTTTACTTTTTGAGTTTTTGTTTGTTTTGTTTTTAATAGTATCCCTTTCCCTAAGTACCCTGATCCTTACTCTAAGGTATGGCCTTTACTCCTAAGCATAGCCTTTCTGGAGGTGCTCAAGAAGTCTTTTCAGTCAGACTGACCCAGAACTCAAATATTCCAGTCCCTACACGAATGCTGTCCAATGCTTGAATACAATTGCCTCATATATTTTATTCACTTTCAACCTTGGTTCCCATGAGAAAGAAATTCTGGTAGCACTCTATTTCCTAAAGCAAATTTTAACATATACAAATTAATTTCTTAATTCAATAAAAGTTCCATACATTTTTTAAATTATAAAATATATAAGGAAGAAAAAATATTGGCATTACCAAAAGCATTGTATAAAAGTATAAGAAGGTTTTTATGTTAAACTACATTGTAATCAAAATATACTTCCCATGGGAAAAGAAACAAAGAGCAATTACCAAAAAAAAACCAAAACAAAAACAAAAACAAAAACCAAAACAAAAATAAATCCAGAAGCGGATAATCTTAACAAAATTTTAATGAATGGTAAATTTAATGTTTTAATTGAAATGTAAAAGAGAATGTGGCTATTAGGCGGTACTATAATTATCTCTGACTCTGGGAGTAAACAATTCAAACAATTTGCTGGTAAGATTCACCTAACTATGAATAAATATGAAATGATTTATTTCTCTGAACACATTCTTCAACCATACTCCACTGAATATCCTTTATCTTAATAGCAGCTTTGGTAAATTCTGTAAAGGTATGGTTACTTTTTGCATTAACACTAAGGTCATAAAAAAAACAAATATAGAAAGACAAATTTTAGATATCCTAGGAAGTTTTAAATAACTATAAGAGGATGTTGAATAATTACTACTGCATGATTATAATATTGCAGATTTGGAGAAAATGTTCTTAGGTTAATATTGATTACTTATGGGTAAAATTATGTGATATCTGGATTTTATTTTAAATACATATCCATAATATGGTGGACTAAAGGTGGATGCAGACCTAGGGAAACATGTTGATAGTTGCTGAAGTTAGGTACAAAGCATAAGTTGGGGTTAAACATTCTCTATATATCTATATGTTTGTTATGTATCTATGTACCTAAGTTGTATATTATTGATTCTATGTCTTAAGTGCTTTATTTTTTTGAGTGTGTTTGGGAAATTTTTATCAGAAAATATTAAGGTATAAGAGAGGAATGTTGCCTCATTAAAAAGAATTATAATGCGCAGGCATCTGGTTATAGCTCCAACATGTAGAGAAATTGAAAATTGTTACTCTCACACTTAAAACAACAATAAAGCTAAACATTCAGAAAATCAATGACTTTTTATTGACCCATCAGAGAACTGAAGTCACAGGGAAAACAACATACAAGATCAAGCAAGCCAGGTGAGTCTGCAGGGCAATGAACTTGTAAGAGGTCTTAAATTATAATTTTGACAGCCTTGGAGGCTGAGTTTGGACAAAATGAGAGTGAGAAACACTTACTATTGCATGCTGCAGTCATAAGAGGGTGCTCACATTTTCATGGGTTCTATGCAAATGAACTCCAGGGGATTCTAATGTTGAAGAGCCAAGAAACATCCCGTATCAGCTTTTGCATTTGTGGGGAAACAAGTAACCATTGTGGAAAACACTCAGAACTTTCTCAGTAATAGAGGCTTACTTGCCAGAAGAAAAGATTTTACATGTTTGCCTACTTTGAGATAGAAAATTTCTTGACTCTAGTTCCCTCTAACCTTGTTTCACTTAAAGTAGGGGGATGGGGTGGTGGAAAGAGACATTTCTCAAAACATGTGAGAAACACTTATGATAGTTTTAGCCCAGGGGCACTCATTCTCTAAAAGGTAAAAATTAATCACAGGATTTTAGAAAACTTATCACCACATTATTAATGTTCTAATATAAGGGATTAAAGCTAAAGGAACTGCAATATGCAGATTCTAAGGAAGAGTTTATAGGAATGACAAACAAGGACATGTGAGGAATTTGAAGCTTTTGGCATTTGCTACTACAGCAATCATTAAACAGAACCTAACCTGAGTCCAAATTAATATAAAACTTTACATACACACACATGCACACACAAAAGAAAGAAAGCAAATCAATCTGAATGAAGTATAAGAACTGGGCTCAGATATAAAATAGATATGAGAATTATTGAATAGGGAATTTAAAATAATTATGATTCACATTTTAAGTGCTCTAGTTGGAAAGTACATGACATGAAGAACAGAATGGCCCTATAAACAGAACAATAGAAACTCTAAGACTCAAAATGAAATAGAAAAATCATTATAAAGGAAATAAGAAATGCTTTTGATGAGCTCAATAGTGGACTAGATATGGCTGAAAAAAGAATGAATGAGCATGAAAACAGTTCATTGGAAATTTCCCAAAAATAATGCAAAGAGTAAAGAATTAAAAACAAAACAGAACAGACATATGAGAAATGCAAATCATGCTTGGATTTCCAAAGACGTGGGATATATAATTGAAGAGAATCTAGAAATATACCCTCACATATATGGTCAAGTGGTTTTTGAAAACGATATCAAGACCATTTAATGGAGAATGGGCAATATTTTCAACAAATAGCTGGGAAACCTGGATATCCACATGCAAAAAAAAAATGGAGTCAGACCTTTATCTAAAACCATACAGAAAATTAACTCAAAATGGATTAAGTACCTACATGTAAAATCTAATAAAAGACCTAAACCTAAAAACCTAAAAGACCTAAAATGTAAAACCTTTATATTCTTTAGAAGAAAAGATAGGACAACAGCTTCATGACATTATATTTAACAATGATTTCTGGGACATGACATCAAAGGCATAGATAACAAAAGAATATATATGTGTGTATATATATATGTATATATGTATGAAAAAAATATATATACATGAAATTATCCATAGAGTACAATTATCCATAGATTAAAAATACAAATTACACAATGGGAGAAATTATTTGCAAATCAAACATCTTATAAGGTATTAGTATCCGGAGTATATAGAGAAGTCTAAAACTTAACAACAAAAATGACTCAGTTCAATAATGGGCAAAGGACTTGAATAAACATTTCTCCAAAGATGTATGAATAGCCCCATAAGCACATGAAAAGACGTTCAACATATTAAGGAAATGCAAATGAAAAGTATAGTGAGATTCTACCTCAGATGCATTAAAATGTCTACTACCAAGAAAAGCGAAGAAACACCTAAAACGGAAAACAACAAATGTTGCAGGGGATGTGGAAAAACTGGAACCTTTGTGTATTGTCAGTGTGAATGTAAAATAGTATAGTGCCTGTGGAAATAGTATAATGGTTCTTCAAGAAGCTAAAAATAGAACTAACCAACTATCCAGCTATTGCACTCAAAGGATATGAAGATACTGATTCAGAGGGACACATGTACCCCAATGTTTATAGTAGCATTATCAAAAAATTATGGATAGAGTCCAAATGTTCATTGACTGATGAATAGATAAAGAAGTTGTGGTGTATAGATGTATAATGGAATGTTACTTGGCCATCAAAAAGAATGAAATCTTGCCATTTGCAAAGACATGGATGGAGATAGAGATTATTATGCTAAGTGAAATAAGTCAGTCAGAGAAAGACAAATACCATTGATTTCACTCATATGTGGAATTTAAGAAACAAAACAAAGGAGCAAAGGAAAAATAAAGGTGGGGACAGACCATAAAACAGATTCTTAACGATAGAGAATAAGCTGGGGGTTGCTGGAGAGGAGGTGAGCCAGGGAATGGGTTAAATGGGTGATGAATATTAAAAAGAGCACTTGTTTCAATGAGCACGTAAGGGATGAATCACAAAATTCTATTGAAATCAATTTACACTATATGTTAAATCACTGGAATTTTAAATAAACAACTTGAAAAAAAAGAGGGGTGCCTGGGTGGCTCAGTTGGTTGGGTGTCAACTCTTAATTTTGGGGTCTTGATCTCAGGGCTGTGAGATCAAGCTTAGTTTGGGGCTCATGTGCTGGGCATGGAGCCTGCTTGAGGTTCCCTCTCCCTCTTCTTCTGCATCCTCCCTCTAAAAAAAGAAAAAAAGAAAAAGAAAAAGAAAGAAAAGAAAAAGAGAAAAAATATAAAAGCAACAAGCAACTGTAAAAGAAAAGAAACGGAGAGAGATTGAGAGAAAGAGACAAACTGAGAAATAGGCTCTAAACTATAGAGAACAAACTGATGGTTACCAAAAAGAGGTGGGGGGGGGGATGGGTGAAACAGGTGATGGGGATTAGGGCGTGCACTTGTGGTGAACACTGGGTGATCTATGGAGGTGTTGAATCATAATATTGTACATCTGAAGCCAGTATTACACGGTGTTAACTAACTGGAGTTTAAATTTTAATAAAAGTGCTCCCTGTGCTTCTCTTTGCTGGAGGAGATATTGGTATCATTTTTTAAAATGTTTGGGAGAGGGGATCCCTGGGTGGCTCAGCGGTTCAGCGCCTGCCTTTAGCCCAGGGCGTGATCCTGGAGACTCGGGATCTGGTCCCGCATCGGGGTCCCGGCGTGGAGCCTGCTTCTCCCTCTGCCTGTGTCTCTGCCCCTCTCTCTCTCTCTCTCTCTCTATCATGAATAAATAAATAAAATATTTAAAAAAAAAGACAGGTGAGGTTAAAAATAAATAAATAAAATAAAATGTTTGGGAGAATTGGTCAGTAACATCTCCTAGGCCTCATGCTTTCTTCTTTGGAAGTTTATTAATTACTGATAAAATTTCCTAATTGCTAAAGGTTTATGCAAATTATTTATTTTGCTTTCTGTGAGTTTCAATAGCCTTTTTCTTTCGGAGTTTCTACATTTCATCTGAGTTGTCAAATTTGTGGACGGCGAATCATTCATGGAATTATTCTATTATCTTTCTAACGTCCGTGGGATCAGTAGTTTCTATTTCATTTCTGATATTTGTAATTTCTTCTTTTCTCCATTTTTCTTGGTACAATTAACTAGAGATTTATCAATTTATTGTTCTTTTTAAATAACTGACTTCAATTCCATTGGTTTGTCTGTTGTTTCCTATTTAAATTTTATTGATTTCTACTCTAGTTACTATTATTTCTTTTCCCTGCTTGCTTTATTCTAAAATTGCTCTCTTTTTTCCCCAATATCCTATAGTGGAGTCTTGGTTATTAATTTTAGATCTTTCTTCTTCTCTAATATACTTAATGCTTCAATTTTTATCCTAAGAATTCACACAGACTCCATAAACTTTGAGAAATTGTATAAACTGTTCTAACAAAAGTTTACCATGAATTCAAAATATTTCAAAATTTCTATTGGTATATTTTTCTTTGACTAATATTTTAGTAAGAAGCATGTTTAATCTCCTAATATTCTGGCATGTTTCAGCTGTCTGTTATTTAGTTTAATTTCATATGGTCTGAAAACATACTTTCTATGGTTTCTATTATTTTGAACGTGTTAGGGTGTGTTTTGTGGCCCAGAATGTGTCTATTTTCTAAATTCTCTATGAAACCTTGAGAACAGTGTGTATTCTACATTTATTTAATGAAGTTTTCTGTCCATGCCAATTTAATCAATTTGATTGATAGCATTTTTTCAGGTCAACTATATCCGTACTCATTTCCTGTCTGCTTGATCTATCAATTCCTGAAAGAAGCACATTGAA
This sequence comes from Vulpes lagopus, assembly GCF_018345385.1. Classification (NCBI taxonomy): domain Eukaryota; kingdom Metazoa; phylum Chordata; class Mammalia; order Carnivora; family Canidae; genus Vulpes; species Vulpes lagopus. The sequence continues at coordinate 38,420,546 of NC_054846.1, forward strand.
GTATTCAAATATTATGGTGGGTTTGCCTACTTTTTCTTGCAGTTTTATCAGTTTTGCCTCATGTAGTTTGACAGTCTGTTGTTAGGGACATACAATAAGGATTGCTGTTTCTTCTTATAAAATCTCCCCCTTTATGTAATGCCCTTCTTTATCCTTAATTATTTTCCTCGTTCTGAAGTCTGCTATTTCTGAAATTAGTATAACTACTCTAGATTTCTTTTGACTATTGTTGTCATGGTATTTTTTTTTTTTAGCCCTTTGGTTTTGTTTTTTTTTTTTTTAATCAACTGAAATGTTTTTATTGGGTCTTTTCCCTATTTTTTTTTTTGGTATAATACACATAGCATTTGCTATCTTAACCTTTTTAAATGTACAGTTCAGTGGCATTAAATACATTTACACTGTCATTCAACCATCACCACCATCCATCTCCACAATACTTTCCATCTTGTAGAACTGAAACTCTGTACTCCTTAAAGAATAACTCTCCATCTGCCACCACCCACCCCCAACAAAAGCCTGTAGCAACCACCATTATACTTTCTGTCCTTAAGATTTTCACCTCTCTTTAGCACCTCATGTTAAGTGGAATCATGAGGTATTTGCCTTTTTTTGTGACTGACTGATTTCACTTAGCATAATGTCCTCAGGCTTCAACCATACTGTCATATATGTCAAATTTTCCTTCTTTTTTCAAACTGAATAATATTCTACTGTATGCATGTACCATATTTTATTTATCCATTTAATTGTTAACAGATTCTTGTATTGCTTTCATGTTTTAGCCTTGTGAAGACGCTGCTATAAACATGGATATACAAATACCTCTTTGCAACTCTGCTTTCAGTTTGCTTTTCTTTCTTTCTCTTTCTTTCTTTCTTTCTTTCTTTCTTTCTTTCTTTCTTTCTTTCTTTCTTCTTCTTCTTCTTCTTCTTCTTCTTCTTCTTTCTTTCTTTCTTTCTTTCTTTCTTTCTTTCTTCTTCAGAAAGAAATTTCAAGGTTATATTTAAATTCTAGTTAGTTATTATACAGTGTGCTGTTAGTTTCAGGATTAGAATTTAGTGATTCATAAGAAACATATAATAATACCCAGGGCCCATCACAAGTATTCTCCTTAATATCCATCACACACTTAGTGCATCTCCCCACTCACCTCCCTTCCAGCAACCCTCAGTTTATTCTCTATAGTAAAGAGTCTGTTTTATGGTCTGCCTCTCTTTCTCCTTTATCCTCCCCATGTTCATCTGTTTTGTTTCTTAAACTCCATATATGAATGAAACCACATGTCTTTCTCTGACTGACTTATTTCACTTAGCATAATAATCTCTATCTCCATCCATGTCTTTGCAAATGGCAAGATTTCATTCTTTTGTTTTTTCTTTTTTTGTTGTTTTTTTAAATTTATTTATTTATTCATAAAGACAGAGAGAGAGAGAGAGAGAGAGAGAGAGAGAGGCAGAGACACAGGCAGAGGGAGAAGCAGGCTCCATGCAGGGAGCCTGACGTGGTACTCAATCCAGGGTCTTCAGGATCACGCCCTGGGCTGCAGGAGGCGCTAAACCGCTGCGCCACCAGGGCTGCCCAGATTTCATTCTTTTGATGGCTAAGTAACATTCCATTATACATCTATACACCACAACTTCTTTATCTATTCATCTAGTCATCAGGTTTTTCTAACCCACAATTTTTTGATAATGCTGCTATAAACATTGGAGTACATGTGTCCCTTTGAATCAGTATCTTTGTATTCTGAGTAAATACCTAGCAGTGTTATGGCTGTATAGTAGGGTAGCTCTATTTTTAACTTTTTGAGGAATCTTGATACAGTTTTCCACAGTGGCTGCACCAATTTGCAACTCCACCAACAGTGCAAGAGGGCATCCTTTCTCCATGTCCTCATCAACACCTATTCTTTCTTGTGTTGTTGATTTTAGCCATTATGACAAGTATGAGATGATATATCACTGTGGTTTAGATTTGTATTTCCCTCATGGCCAGTAATGTTCAGCACTTTTCTTGTGTCTGCTGGCCATCTAGACATCTTCTTTGGAAAAAAAAAAAAGGGGGCTATTCATGTCTTCCATGTCTTCTGCCCATTTTTAATTAGGTTACTTATTTTTTTGAATATTGAGTTTTGTAAGTTCTTTATATATTTTGGATGCTAACCCTTTATCAGAGATGTCATTTTCAAGTACCCTCTCCCATTCCATAGGTTGGCCTTTTAATTGTGTTGACTGTTTCCTTCACTATGCTTTTTATTTTGATGTAGTCTCAATAGTTTATTTTTTTTTTTTGTTTCCCTTGCCTCAGGAGACATATCTAGAAATAAGTTGCTATGGCAGATGTCAAAGACGTTACTGTCTGTGTTCCCCTATAGGTTTTTATGGTTTCAGATTTCACATTTAGATCTTTCACCCATTTTGATTTTTTTTTTTTTATGCCTGGTGTAAGAAAATGGCCCAGTTTCATTTTTAGCATGTGGTTGTCCAGTTTTCCCAATACCATTTTTTCAAGAGACTGTCCTTTTCCCAATGGATATTCCTTCATGCTTTGTTGAAGATTAATTGACCACATAGTTGTGAGTTCATTTCTCAGTATTCCATTCTGTTCTATTGATCTATGTGTCTATTTTTGTGCCAGTACCATATTCTTTTGAACACTACACCTTTGTAATATAACTTAAAATCTGGAATTGTGATGTCTCCATCTTTGCTTTAATTTTTAATGTTGCTGGCTATTTCCGGTCTTTTGTGGTCCCATACAAATTTTAGGATTGTCTGTTCTAGTTCTGTGAATGATGCTGTTGGTATTTTGATACAGATTGCATTAAATGTGTAGATTGCTTTGGGTAATATAGACATTTTGACAATATTTGTTCTTCCAATCCATGAGTATGAAATGTTTTTCCATATCTTTGTGTCATCTTCAACTTTTTTCATCAGTGTTTTATAGTTTGCAGAGTTTAGATCTTTTACCTTTTTGATTAAGTTTATTCCTAGGCTTTTTATTGGTTTTTGGTATAACTGTAAATGGAATTAATTCTTTAATTTCCTTTTATGCTGCTTCATTATTAGTGTATAGAAATGCAACAGCTTTCTGTATGTTGATTTTTGTATCCTATGACTTTGCCGATTTGTGTATCATTTTTAGCAACTTTGTGGTTGAGTCTTTCATGTTTTTTACATGAAGTATCAACTGCAAATAGTGGAAGTTTTAATTCTTCCTTACCAATTTGGATGCCTTTTATTTCTTTTTGTTGTTTGATTGCTGTGTCATTATCAAGTCAAATAAAAATGGTGAGTAAAAATCACAAGGGGACACTTTCTAACCCATTTTATGAGGTCAGCATTACCCTAGTAACAAGACATGATTAATAACAAGAAACAAAAACCAAGTCTAATATCTCATGAATATAGGTTAAAAAACCTCTACAAACTGAATATAAAAATGTATAAAAAGACTTACTATAATCAAAAGTGATTTATTCTAGTTTTAGGCAGATTTAACAAATATCATAAATATCATAAAAATAGCTTCATCACACAAAAAATATGTTGTGCTTCATCTATGTAACTCTTCCCCTTTCCCCAAACAGATTTAACATTCAAAAATAAATAAATGTAGCCCACCATTTTCAAGAAGGTAAAGAAAAAGTATAAGGATATATTAATTATGCAGAAAAATCATTTCACAAAATCCTTTGCCCGTTTTTAATTAAAAATCATTTTTTTTACAAAAATACTCAGGAAATCAGGAATAGAGAGAAACTTTCTCAACTTGAAAAGAAATAGCCACAAAATACCTACATATAACTTCAAACATAGTTTTGAGACATGAGATTCTTTTCCCCTAAGACTGAGAACAGGGCCGGGATGTCCCCTCTCACTGTTCTTTTTCAGCATTATATGGAAGCCCAAACTAATGTAATAAGACTAAAATAAAATAAAATAAAATAAATAAAATAAATAAATACAACACAACACTGAAGGAAACAAAGTTGGAGAACAGACCTACACACACAGACCTACATAAATATACTCAGCTTATATTTGGCATAAAAACGAAGGTAATTTAATATATGAAAGAGAGTTTCTCAATAAGTAGTTCTGGAATAGTTAGACATCCACACAAACACAAAAATTGTACCTAGACACAGAACTTGCATCTTTTACAAAACTCAACTCAAAGTGGATTATACACATATATGTAAAACATTAAGTCATACAATTTCTAAAAGAAAATGTGGTGGAAAGTTTATGTGATCTTGGTTTTGATGATGATTTTATAGACAAAACACCAAGAATGTGATTGATAAAGGAAAAAAAATCGTTGTTAAGTTCTATTAAAATTATAAATAAATAAATAAATACACCTACTTTGTGATGGATATCATTAAGAGATTAAGAACAGAAGACAAAGGCTGAGAAAAGATATTTGCTAAACATATAACTGATAAAGAATCTCTATCTAAAATATACAAATAATTCCAAATAGTCGATAAAAATAAAGCAAATTATGCATGGGAAATGGGCAAAAGGTAAGAACAAGCACATCATAAAACAAAAAACATGGATGGCAAATAAGCATATAAAATATTTTCAACAATATTTGTCATTAGGAAATTGCTAATTCAAACTACAATGAGATACTACCATATGTATTAGGATGGCTTTAAATAATAAGAGTAGTAAATGCTAGAAAAGATGTAGAGCAATAGGAACTTTCATTCTTTGCTGGTAAGCAAGATGGTACATGCACATTGGAAGTTTGGAAGTTTCTTACAAAGCTAAAAAAATTATTATACAATCTAACCTTCATTCCCCTGGGTATATATCCAATTGATTTGAAAACTCATGTCACACAAAAACCTGGACATTACTGTCTATAGTTGCTTTATTCATTATTTTTAAAAACTGGATGCAACCAAGATGTTCTTGAATGGGTAAATGGATAAACAAACTGCAGTACATCTATGCAATAGACTATTATGCAGTTCAAAAAAGAAATGAGGTATAAAACTTTGAAGACATGGGGAGGAAACATAAATTCATATTGTTAAGTGAGAAAAACCAATCTGAAAAGACTATATACAGTGTAATTTCAATGATAGGACGTTCTGAGAAAGGCAAAAGTATAGACACAGTAAAACAAATATAGACATTAAAACATTCTAAGGGCTTGGGGAAAGGGGGTGAGTTACATAGATGAAGCACAACATATTTTTGTGTGTGAAGCTATTTTTTATGATATTTGTAATGGTGTATTCATGACATTATGCACTTGTCAAAACCCATAAACCTTTACAGCACAGAGTAAAGCTTAATATATGCAAATTTGAATAATTTAGGGAATCAAGAATTTACAGGAAAGAATGCTGACTGTGACAAAAGATATATCTGTAAAACAAATGTGCAAAACAATCTCAGTGAAGAAGGCAGAGGGGAAGCAGGTTGACCTAATAAATGGAAGTGAGTTAATTCCATGACTAAAGACAAAAGAGCTGCACATAAGCACTGTACTCCCACTGGTAATGCTGTTTGCAATCCAGGAATGGGTTAACAATCCAGATACTAATATTCATGTATACTGGAATGGAACAATTAAGTAAATGAAGGTTAATAGTGGAGCCAAGTTTCTCACTATTGAAGTAGTGTATAGATAGGCAAAGGGAGATGAGAATGACCCATATGGTAAAGGATTAGAATTGGAGCCTTCAGTAAGAATACAACTTTAGCTTAATATAGAAACAAATGGCTGCCCATGGAAACATTTACTGATGTATGCATATACTCATGTTGGTATACACACACATATTTCTTTACTTGGTCGTCTGAGAAGGCCTAAAAGAAATGACATCCCAAGGCTACAAGCACATCTGTCAAACTGACCTTGTTTTTCAGGATCATTTTACCAACCAAAGGAACCAAGTCTTTTTGAATAAATGACTCAAATATCCAAGATAAGCCTGGAGCATCTATGCAGTTCCAGAAAGTAAGGAATGGCTCAAAACACAATGAAAGCAGACAAACAAATCTGCAATGACAGGGGTATGTTGAAGGAATATAGGAGACAGCTGAAAAAACTCCCAACAAGCAAAGCTAGGACAATTTGAGCAACAAAATAAATAGAGTAACACTGGATTTTAACCCAAAGTATAAAATATCCACAAATCCATACTGATATAAATAATTAGATCACAAGTGGGGAAAAGAAAGACAAACATCCTGTACAGAAGAATTTCAAATAATGAATGCAGTTTCTCCACCCATAAAACTACCCACTTCTTAAGTCAGAGCTGTACATCATGATTGCTTTCCAAAGAGAACACTGTGAAAAAGAGAAGAAAAAGAGTTTTCACAGGTAGCAAACCTGACAAACACTACCTCAGCCAGGTGATCAAGGTCAACATCAATGGTCGTAAGTCATAAGTATATACCTTTCCTACGATGTGATAAAAATGTCATTGTCATCTTCTTCCCCCAAACCTATAAAGCCCAATCTAATAACTTTAGCAATAACAATAATAAAAAAGATAAATTCCATTAGAAAAGAATAAAAAACACATAGCTAGTATTTCTCGAAACTGTCAAGGTCATCAAAGTGTGAAATTCTCACAGCCAAGAGAATTTTTTTTTTTAAAGTCGACAGCTTTTATTATAATTCACGTATTATTTCATAGGGAAAATAACTAGGAATGTAGTAGCAAACGGGTCAGAGTTGGACCCAAGACAAAAAGCACCAAAAAACCCCCCACAAACTGTAGGTTTGTACACGTCGCTCTATTTACATCAGGAATAGGCTCTCCCCCACATCAGGCACAGCAGCTGCACTTGTCCGATGCGCCCTTGCAGATGCAGCCCTGGGCACACTTGGCACAGCCCACGGGGCAGCAGGAGCAGCAGCTTTTCTTGCAGGAGGTGCATCTGCACTCTTTGCATTTGCAGGAGCCGGCGCACGTGCAGGAGCCCCCCGCGGCGCAGGAGACCATGACAAATATTTGTAATGTGCTATCATGGATGGGACGGCAAAGGGGTAAAAAGAACATTAGGTAACACATAAGAAAAGCTAAATACACTATGGGCTTTACTCAATAATAGTATGTCAATATTGGTGTATTAATTGTAGCAAATGCACTATACTAATATAAGATGTTAGTACCAGGTGAACTAAATGTGGAATGTACTGGAATGCTAAATGTTGCCATCTCAGATTTTCTTTAAATATAAACCTGTTATAAAATATAAAAGTTGTTATGGGCTGAATTGTGCACCCTCTCCTATTCATATGGTGAACTCCTAACCTCCAAGAGCTTCAGAACATGAAGATATGGAGACAGTCTTTAAGAGGCAATTAAATTTAACTAGATTATTAGAGTATGAGCTAATCTAATCTGAGTAATGTGCATGTAAAAGGAGGGCAATTTGGAAATAGACACAAAAGGAAGCATGTGCAGACACAGGGAGAAGAGGGCCATCTGTGAACCCAGAAGAGAAGCCTCGGGAGAAACCAACTTTGCCAACATCTTGATCGTGGACTTCTAGTCTCCAGAACTTAGAGAGATAAATTTATTCTATTTAAGCCACCTGGTCTGTGCCATTTGTTATGGTAGCCCTAGCAATCATTCAGTTTAAAAAAATAAATAACACATAAACTCCATTCCTATGTAGGCAAATCTCATCTTATCCTGTTTTTAATTATATCTATTGTTGAGTGCCTGTACTCATGTGGCTGTCTTTGCATACATGATATACATATTACACCTTTTTTCCTTTATAGAGCTCATTAATGATTTTGATTCCTGTTCAGTGTGTGTGTATATATGTGTATATGGTTTCTATACCCAATGATTTTTGACCTCTCTGAAGATTTTCTATGCCCTTTTCTTAGCATAATTTTTCTTCAATATTTACAAACATATAAAATAATCATTATATTTAATCATTTTAGAATTAAAGCTCTAGGAGATGAAAGAATTTATTAGCTTTTTTTGCTTTTATCTATAGTATCCAGATCAGTGCCTGGGCATGGTGAGTGCCCAGTTAGTATTAGCTCTATTTTTGAATAAATATCTACAATATATTTGCAAAATACTCCTCACCCATGAATATGTCGTATCTATTAATGCCTGAATATAGTGATATAACTGTAAATACTAGGACTTTCGTAAAGCAATTTTTAATGTAAAGAGCATAACTAATTTTGTTTTAATCTAACACCACTGTGGTATTATCCTTCAGTAATACATTTAAACTTAAAAAACTCTTAATATCTACGCAATGTTTTATTAAGAATGTTTGGTTTGAGAAAGTATGACTATATACATTATTTTCTCTTTCTGTTTATTTATTTTTTTTAATTTTTTTTTATTATTTATTCATGATAGAGAGAGAGAGAGAGAGAGAGGCAGAGACACAGGCAGAGGGAGAAGCAGGCTCCACGCACCAGGAACCCGATGTGGGACTCGATCCCGGGTCTCCAGGATTACGCCCTGGGCCAAAGGCAGGCGCCAAACCGCTGCGCCACCCAGGGATCCCTCTCTTTCTGTTTAAACAGTTGTCTTGCATTGTGTTTTATTTTGTTTTTGAGAAAGAGAGAGTGTGTGTAGTAGGGGAGGGGTGGACAAAGGAAGAGCGAGGGAGAGAATTTCAAGCAGGCTCCACACCCCTAGTACAGAACCGAATGAGGAGCTTGATCTCAGGATCCTAAGATCATGACCTGAGTTGAAATCAAGAGTTAGGCACTTAGCTGACCCAGCCACTCAGGAGCTCCAATTATGTGTTTTCTTTATATCTCTTTTTTTTTATATTCCCTAAGAATAAACGTAAGATTTTTCTGTCTTCACTGGAATATTTGCCATTAAATCACTAGACCAAATGAGTTTATCTATGTCCATATTTATTATGCCCATTCTGTGCTGTTTTGAGAAATTCAAATAACACCAAAGTTTCTTTTAATTACAATTTAATTACAAGTCTTAAAAATGTGTCCTATAAAGAGAAATGGTAGGAAACAGAGAAAGTGTAAAAGTTTTACATATGTTCTTTGAGAGATCACTTTGGTTCAGCATGCTGAGTTTAAAGCAGACAAAGGTGAGCTTCCACTGGGGGGAAAATTATTTCTTACTCCAGCTATTTTCTTTTTTTTTTTTCCTTTTTTTTCTTCTTTTTAGGGGCGGGGTAGAGAGGCAGAGAGAAAGGAAGAGAAAGAATCTTAAGCAGGCTCTATGCCTAATGCGAGCGCAAGGTGAGGCTCAATCTCACAACCCTGAGATCATGACCCGAATGAACCAAAATCAATGGACGCTTAATGGGTTGAGCTACCCAAGTGCCTGCCAGCTATTTTATTTCCATTCACCATTAACTTATTAATCCTCTTAGAATACAGGTTACACATATCAAGAAAATAGAATACATGTTCCCAAAGTACTTCAAAGTATAAACTTTTGAAATACAATGTATTCCCAGAGAACTAAATACTAATGGACAAGGAAAAGAGAGTAGACATATAATTGAAACATACTATTATAATTGAGGTGTAGAATAATCTACAGCACGATAGAGGGGGAGGAAGTTATATTAAAGATAATTAGGAAAAAAAAAGATAATTAGGTGCTGACAAATGGGTAGATTTTTTCCAATGTACAGATGGAAGGGAACATCAGATGGAGTTGAAAATGTGTACAAATGTCAAAATATAAGGAACAGTATATTTCATGATGAGTGCAGACAGTAATTCATTATTTTCAGCCTGTAAATTACAGGTGGTATCACATGCCTGTGCTGGGTAGATATGGAGCTAGGTCATCAGGAGCCTGACACACAATGCTAAGAACTTTGAGGGATATGAAATTTGGCTGAATGTGCAAGTAAGAAATTGAGGGAGGTAAAGTTGAGTAAGGCTTGCATTAAATGGAAGTGTCAAAAAAAAAAAAAAAAAGGCCCCAAATGGTGCCACTTATCAGTGCTCAATACATAATCTAATTGCAGTTTCAACCTCTCCCCAAAATGTAATCTTAACCAGTCAGCCAGGAATTTTTCAATCCTTGCAAATGAGTCTTCCACCTGGGTCCTCTCTACTCAATAAAGAAATATGAGGTAATGTGCATGCTAAGACTTCTTATTTTTTTCATGTAGAAAGCAGTGTCACTTGGAAAAATTGTTTTCTTCTGCTAATAACTTTCTAGCCTCCACTGTCCCTCTATAAAACCTTCCATTTTTGTCCAACTCCTTGCAGTGCCTATTTACAATGGGATGCTACTCGATTCATAAATTGTTTAATAAAGCCAATTAGATCTTCAAATTTAGCTGGTTGAATAAAAGGCAACTTACATTAATATAAGACATCCTTATAGTAATGTAATTATAGATATATCAGACATATTTTATTCAATCAAATGAACTAAGATATTTGAACTTCTTTATTCATTAAAATATCAAATGATTTTCATATATTTGGATTATATTCTTTATGAAGATATTGAAATAGAGAATTTATTACTAATTTACCCTAGATGTTTAAATTAATTACTTTTTAAGTGTCTGTTTAATAAATTTATCTAGGATAGAAGCTCATATATGGTAAGCAAGTTTTTTTCATTTGACTTGTAAATTCACAAAAGTCATATATTAGGCTTTCTAGTAGCTAGAAACTTTTGAATATCTATGTAAGAAGCATACTGTTAATTTTTTTTTACTAAAAAAATAAAGCTATAGGGAGTGAATTAGGGATTTAAAGGATCTTAATGGTTTCACACTAGTCAAGAAATGTAGAAATGTATAGAATAAGTGAAATCAAAGATAATAAGAGCTTATTATAATAATGGTGGATATAATCAATCTCCTATGGCAAATTTAAGTTACAATTTTAAGTAAACAAATACATTAAGTCATCAATAACCAAATATTAATAAATTTAATTTTCCTAAATAAAAATTTATAATCCCAGAATTCTAAGCAAATTTAACAGTCTTGGAACTATGAAAGCCAACTATCAATATCATAGGATTTTTGTTTATTCTTTATATCAAAAAGATATAAGTAGATGATGATAATGATGATGACAAGAAACAAAGTAAGCCTGTGTTAATTTTTAGCTTTATAGTAACTACTAAGTAAGTAATGACTAACATTTTTAATATATCTACATGAATCTAAAGACTAGTTGAATGAGATTTCAGTAAATTTCCCTCTATCATTTATTCTTTTCAAATTTGCTTGATAAATGACTGAGGGAATATAGTTTTATTGCACATTATGGAAAAAATCTTTTTTCCAAATTTATAAAAGTGGGATCTGAGATTTAGAAAATATTAAATTTAATTTCTCAAAACATAACACTTTTCAGCTGAGTGTAGATTTACATTTAAGTCTCTTCACTTTCCTAATGGTGAAAATAGCAATATTTGATGCCATTTATGGTGAATGAATGGGGATTTTTTTAATAGTGAGAAGAGCAATATTTGATGCCATTTATGGTGAATGAATGGGGATTTTTTAATAGTGACAAGAGCAATATTTGATGGCATTTATTTCATTACATTAATTGTAGGACAAAAATTCTGAAACTGTAATAATGGTATTGATACAGGTACTTCTTTAAAATTTCTTAATTTTTTTCCATTTAATCCATCCATATTAAAATAACACTTTTTGCATTTTCTGCTTCAATTTAAATGAATACTGTACAGTTTCTAATCCCAACTAGGAAGTTTATATTGGTTTTACTTTACATATTAAAATAAATCTTTTTTCTGTAAACACTAAATGGTAAGTGAGAGGACTAATAAACTGATTAGTTTAATCCACAAAGATTTTTGTTCAAATGCTCATATTGCAGAAGAAAAGTGAGTTTGAGATTTCACTCTCTTTTCCACATTTTCAAAACACATAACAATTTTCACATAGTTCAGTTTGACAGACAGTCCTTTCTAACAAACAGGTGTTTCAAGGTCAGAGCTAAGAATTGTTGGCAGAAATATGAGGGGCAGTCCACAAAATAGCAGCTGACATGTACTTGGCTTCATTCCCTCTGTTTCACCAGCACTAATTTCATTCACTGATAATTTTGCAAAGGTAAAACTATTACTACCTCTGGAAAGCTTTTATGAAAGCTTTAAGAAAGCTGATTTCTTCTTTTCCATTTTGTACTCCAGCATTGCAAATGGAGATTTCTCCTACGTGAATAGTCTTTAAAGCAAATCAATCAGTGATTGAACTTACTAAAATTTAAAAAGGCCACTTATGACATGTGCTTAACAAGTTTCCTGGTCTCCAGTTAAAAGCAATTCTCCTACTTAAAAATACCTTTTTTACTGTAACTCTACCTGAAAATGTAAAATTGATATAATTTTTTATTTTGGTGGGGAGGGGTACTAGAAGCATATAAAACCTTATCAACTTGCTAAAATGTCTAAACAAAGCTAAGGATGAAAATGGTGGCTTGTAATGGGCATATCTTTCTTATTTAGAAGATTTTAAGAAATATAAATAGCAAATTACTTTCTTGACTTCACACGTAAGACAATTCACTTCCCATTCACTTTTTCATGGTGCAGAATTTTAAAAATTGAGTTAGAGTGAGAAAAAATAAATCAAAACATGTAAGATTTTTTATATAAATCTTGGATGTAGATATGCTCCTGTCTAATGATTACTATATAATAAATCAAAATTCTCAGAATTGTAAAAATGCTAAAAAATTTTTCTTCTTAAATTAATCGATTATGTGCAAATTTCTTTAGCTTTTGCTAAACAGCTGTCAGAGTGGAAAAATAGATCAATTTATCTTTGGAAATAAAACGTTTTAAAAATATTTAGCTTTTTAAAAACATTTTTAAAAGATTTTATTTATTTATTCATGAGAGGCACAGAGAGAAAGGCAGAGACATAGGCAGAGGGAGACACAGGCTCCATGTAGGGAGCCTGATGTGGGACACAATTCGGGAACTCCAGGATCACGACCTGGGCCAAAGGCAGATGCCCAACCACTGAGCCACTCAGGCATCCCTAAAAATTTTTAGCTTTAATTTATTTCTATACTTTTTTAAAGCTTTTATTTTTATTTATTCATGAGAGACACACAGAGAGAGGCAGACTAAGGCGGAGGGAGAAGCAGGCTCCCTGCAGGGAGCCTGATGTGGGACTCCATCCCAGGACCCCAGGATCATGACCTGAGCCAAAGGTAGACACCCCACCACTGAGCCACCCTGGTGCTCCAGCTATTTATACAGGTTATACGGAAATAGGAGCAAAATTTCAGTAAGTCAAATTAAACAATGCTATGAATTATCAGTTCTCACTGAAATAAGCTAAATCACACTTACTACATGTTTCAAAATTAATTTGTAATGTTTTATATTCTCTGTATTATTGGGAGAATAATGGATGGCTCTGCGGTTTAGCCCCTGCCTTCGGCCCAGGGCGTGATCCTGGATCCTTTGCAATTTTTACAATGTTCTCTCTATTGTGAAGATACTATAAAATTTTAAAAACTTAGAAATGTTTACACTGTTTCATTATGACATATATATTAAGATGTAATCATGTAATGTGTATATATATATGATAATGGTTATATAAATTATGAATGTATAAATCACTGTTTTTTAAATGCCTGTTATCATATTTGGGCTCTGAATGCTTATGTAATTAACATCTTTATACATAAAATTTTATTGCAATTCTGATGATTGCCTTTGTAAAAATTTTCTAAGGATTCATAGTAAATAATTTGAACACTTTGAATGTCTTGAGAGTTTAAATAAGGATTTTTGAAAGTCTTACCAATTTATAGTTCTACAATAGCATGATGAGAATGCCATTTCAAAATACACTGGAGACTATTTATTGTATATTTAATATTTTGTGGATAGAAGTCCATCCCACCTTTTACTGACATTGACTGTAATATTAGTGACATTCATATTATCAGAAATTCTCAAATAAATTTTCTGTGAAATATTTAATATCCTCTGCCAAATTTTGATATAGCTTTTATTGATATGCAAGAGGTCTGATTTTATAGATGGTAACATTTAATTTGCCATATTCATTCAATATTTTAAATTTAGCTCTTCATATATTTTCAGTGGCAACTCACAAATATTAATTGTGAGTTGAAATTATCATTTCCCAGTCTGACTTTTTGATGCCTATTTTATGGCCATAAAGTCTATCCCCATTTAATTAATATTTCATATAAAATATTTAATTATACTCAATTAAATTAATGCCATTGTATTTAATTCATATTTAAGATAAACTTTAATCCTTTCATTAAATTTTATTTCTGATATTTGTATAAGATATCACGGCAGATTTATTTTTACCAAAGCTGAATCAACTATTCTACAACTTATGTTATAATTTATTAAATTATACTTTGCTTCCCTACATTTCTTCTCTGACATTTTACTGTTAACATTATTTCTTTATTTTTAATTTTTTTTATTTATTTACAGAACATTCTAGTGTTAAAATTTCTAAAATTCTCTACCATCATTTTGTATGAAAATACTCCATTTATTTTCTTCCAAATGAATTGTTTTATTTATTTTTTTTAAGTTTTATTTCAGAGACAGAGAAAGAGATTGAGCATGACAGCATAAGCAGGGGGAAGCACAGAAGGACAGGGACAAGCAGACTCCATGCTGAGCACAGAGCCTGATGGAGGACTCATTCCCAGGACCCTGGGATCATGACCTGAGCCAAAGGCAGACACTTAATTGACTGAGCCACCCTGGTGCTCCTATTTTCTTCCAAATGAATTTTTAAACACATATTTAAGAAAAAAACTTATTAATATTTTAATTGAAATTAATCTATGTATGTTAATTGAAAAAAATGATTTTCAGTAAGGGATTCTTAGACCAGAAATATAGTATCTTTCAGCATTTGTTAAATAAATGGTCATATTTTCACTTAATTTCATACTTTTCTCAATATAGATTTTTCAGTTCCTTTTTAAAAATCAGTTTTCCTAAAGTACTCTTCATATACAGTAAAAAGTATTCATTCTTAAGTGAGTTTTCTGATATGTTTGGACACCTGTATACAACCATGTGACCCTTACACCAAATATCAGGCACCCTAAAATTTCCCTTGAAACTCTGCAGCCCCTTCACCACCTTCCTTGGCCCGAGAGGCAGAAACTGATATAATTTATAACACTTTAGATTCATTTTTTCCTGTTTTAAAGAATCATACCATCAGAAACCTATATGTACTTTTTTGTATGACTGGATTCTATTATTTAGCATAATTTTTTTGAGATTCATCCATGTTAATGTGTGTATCTCCAACTGTTCCTTTATTTGTTTGTTGGTCTCCCGTATGAATATACCATAATTTATCCATTTACCAGTTGAGGGGTATTTGAACATGTAAGATTGTGACTTTTGGGAACAAAGTTCCTGTGAATATTCATCTAAGTTTTTTCTAGAACCATATTTTAATTTTTGCTAAATAGCTAGGAGTAAACTCCTGGGTCATAGCTTGCTAACCTGTTTTCTAAAGTAGCTGCATCATTTTATACCTCCAACCTCACTGTATTAGACTACCAGTCACTGCATTTTTCACCAAGCCCTGGTGTTAAAAATCTTAATTTTAGACAAAAAAAAATTTAGACAATCTACTGGGCATCATGGTATCTAATTTTACTGTGCATATCCTTAATGACTAATGCTGTTGAACACTTTTTCATATGCTTTTTGATATCAATGTATGTTATTTGGTGAAATGTTAAAAACTTTTGCTTTGTTTTTATTGGATTGCTTTCTTCTTAGTATGGATTATTTCTTAACCAAAAGTTTGAGTTAAACATTATGCAATACTGGCCTAGAGTTTTGTGAAAAAGTATTTATTGTTATATTTATTTAATAAATATAGAACTTTCAGATATTCTAAATATTCATGATAAATTTCTTTTGAAAAATTTGTCCATATCATGTGAAGATAAATTTATTGTCATACCTTTCCCCAAAATAACTTATAAACTTTGTTTCATTCATATTGGTAATTTATATTTTCTCTCTAGCCAGAGATATTTCAAATGAACCAGTTTTATTGATTTACTCTTTTGTTTGACTGTTTCCTATTTCATATGTTTTCACTCTTTCTTCTACTTACTTTGTGTTAGTTCTTTTTTTACAAATTTTGATAATTTATTTTTAAACATATTTAAAAATAAACATAAAAAATGCAAAACTGTAAGTACTGCTATAGCTACATCCCAAAAAAGTTTATGTATTATTTCCTTTATTATTCATTTCTAAATAATTTTTTATATTGTCATTTTTAATGGAGATTACAAATGTCACAGTTAATTACAAATATTTGTCAATTTTCTAGGTACTTTAAAAATAGATTTCGAATACATTTCCATCATGATCAAATAATATATTTTTATGATTCCAATCATTTTTTATTTCTTGAGACATGTTTCATAGTTCAGTGTATTCATTTTAATGAATGTTCCATGTGCACTGGAACTAAATATACTCTATAGTTATCATGAGGGCCAAGATTTATATGTATCAGCTAGGACAAGCTGATTGATAGTATTCTATTTTAAGTCTCCTTATAAATTTTTCTATCTCTTTGGTTTATCAATTTTTGGGAGAATAGTGCTAACTCTACAAATATATATTTATTTGAATGTATACATACATACTCATATATTATATAAACATATATACACACACATAAAACACACTACATATATACACATAAACACATACAGAGAAGAAAGAAAGAAGAAAGAAAGAAAGAAAGAAAGAAAGAAAGAAAGAAAGAAAGAGAAAAGAAAGAAAGAAAGAAAGAAAAAAGAAAGAAAGAAAGAAAGAAAGAAAGAAAGAAAGAAAGAGAAAGAAAGCAAAAAAGAAAGAAAGAAAGAAAGTAAGTAAGTTTTGGTAAGAATGTAAAATGTATTAAGCCCCCCAAAAAAACTAAAAATAATTAAAATAAATAAAATAAAATAAAATAAAATGTATTAAGAGAATAATTAATTGTTTGTTCCTGAGTTAATAAAATCTATTGAGAAAAAGAACATATATTTTATTATCTGAAACAATGTATTCCATGACAATTGTTTTTCAAGTAAATCAGAGAAATACAAAATAGCTTATGGTTAATATTAAATATACTATTTAACATGTAATAGTTTCCTTAATATTTGGTTAATTAAAATGTTCTATTTCTTAATATTCATAAATTTTAGATTTTTAGAAATCTTATATTTTAATGTATGTGCATATGGGTATTCCATTTTATATTTTAATCAAAATCTTATTATATGTGCTTATATAACCTGTCACATTCCTATTTTGAACATTTTTGTTTAATTAGAATAGAATTTATTTTTTAAGACAGACCGATTGCTACATGAACCTTACTGGAATTACAATTTTGTGTTTGGTTTATATCCCCACCTCCTCTAATTTTCCTTAAGTTTACTTAAGAATTTGTTATCTGGTCCCTCATTCTATTGGCTTTCTAGTATAGTGAAGTTAATACAGACCTGTCTGCATTTCTTAAATAAATTTATTTTTTATTGGTGTTCAATTTACCAACATACAGAATAACACCTAGTGCTCATCCCGTCAAGTGCCCCCCTCAGTGCCAGTCACCCATTCCCCCCAACCCCCGCCCCCCTCTCCTTCCACCACCTCTAATTCGTTTCCCAGAGTTAGGAGTCTTTATGTTCTGTCTCCCTTCCTGATATTTCCCACACATTTCTTCTCCCTTCCCTTAAATTCCCTTTCACTATTATTTATATTCCACAAATGAATGAGAACATACAATGTTTGTCCTTCTCCGATTGACTTATTTCACTCAGCATAATACCCTCCAGTTCCATCCACGTTGACGCAAATGGTGGGTATTCATCGTTTCTAATGGCTCAGGAATATTCCATTGTATACATAGACCACATCTTCTTTAACCATTCATCTTTCGATGGCCACTGAGGCTCCTTCCACAGTTTGGCTATTGTGGACATTGCTGCTAGAAACATCGGGGTGCAGGTGTCCTGGCGTTTCATTGCATCTGTATCTTTGGGGTAAATCCCCAACAGTGCAATTGCTGGGTTGTAGGTAGGGCAGGTCTATTTTTAACTCTTTGAGGAACCTCCACACAGTTTTCCAGAGTGGCTGCACCAGTTCACATTCCCACCAACAGTGTAAGAGGGTTCCCTTTTCTCCGCATCCTCTCCAACATTTGTGGTTTCCTGCCTTGTTAATTTTCCCCATTCTCACTGGTGTGAGGTGGTATCTCATTGTGGTTTTGATTTGTATTTCCCTGATGGCAAGTGATGGAGAGCATTTTCTCATGTGCATGTTGGCCATGTCTATGTCTTCCTCTGTGAGATTTCTCTTCATGTCTTTTGCCCATTTCATGATTGGATTGTTTGCTTCTTTGGTGTCGAGTTTAATAAGTTCTTTATAGATCTTGGAAACTAGCCCTTTATCTGATATGTCGTTTGCAAATATCTTCTCCCATTCTGTAGGTTGTCTTTGAGTTTTGTTGACTGTATCCTTTGCTGTGCAAAAGCTTCTTATCTTGATGAAGTCCCAATAGTTCATTTTTGCTTTTGTTTCTTTTGCCTTCATGGATGTATCTTGCGAGAAGTTACTGTGGCTGAGTTCAAAAAGCGTGTTGCCTGTGTTCTCCTCTAGGATTTTGATGGAATCTTGTCTCACATTTAGATCTTTCATCCATTTTGAGTTTATTTTTGTGTATGGTGAAAGAGAGTGGTCTAGTTTCATTCTTCTGCATGTGGATGTCCAATTTTCCCAGCACCATTTATTGAAGAGACCGTCTTTCTTCCAATGGATAGTCTTTCCTCCTTTATCGATTATTAGTTGACCATAAAGTTCAGGGTCCACTTCTGGTTTCTCTATTCTGTTCCATTGATCAAACTCTCCCTCTTCGCCAATGACATGATACTCTACATAGAAAACCCAAAAGCCTCCACCCCAAGACTGCTAGGACTCATACAGCAATTTGGTAGCATGGCAGGATACAAAATCAATGCCCAGAAATCAGTGGCATTTCTATACACTAACAATGAGATTGAAGAAAGAGAAATTAAGGAGTCAATCCCATTTACAATAGCACCCAAAAGCATAAGATACCTAGGAATAAACCTAACCAAAGAAGTAAAGGATCTATACCCTAAAAACTATAGAACACTTCTGAAAGAAATTGAGGAAGACACAAAGAGATGGAAAAATATTCCATGCTCATGGATTGGCAGAATTAATATTGTGAAAATGTCAATGTTACCCAGGGCAATTTACACGTTTAATGCAATCCCTATCAGAATACCATGGACTTTCTTCAGAGAGTTAGAACAAATTATTTTAAGATTTGTGTGGAATCAGAAAAGACCTTGAATAGCCAGGGGGCTATCTGGGGGCATCACAATGCCAGATTTCAGGTTGTACTACAAAGCTGTGGTCATCAAGACAGTGTGGTACTGCATTTTTGTTTACTAACAATCATTTAGCAAATACTAGATGAGTCAATGGCAAGTTTAGAAACTTATTATTTTTTTAAAGATTTTATTTATTTATTCACAAGAGATACAGAGTGAGAGAGAGAAGGCAGAGACACAGGCAGCGGGAGAAGCGGGCTCCATGCAGGGAGCCCAACGTGGGACTCGGTCCCAGATCTCCAGGATCGCGCCCTGGGCTAAAGGCAGGCGCTGAACCGCCAAGCTACCCCGGCTGCCTAGAAACTTATGATTTATTAATTTGTGTTTTAGTAGACAAAACTAATATATGATACTAATGTACTTTTATTTTAATAATGAATGCACAATTTCATGTGTTTTTCAATCAACATTTTACCTACAAAATCATATTCTATCCTAATAGAATATAACTCCTAATTTAGCAATAATCCCAATTTTTTGCTCTTATCTGGTTTCTATCATCCTTAGCCTACTGAGCTTTCTCTGACAGATTTAGCAGTCTGTTTTAAACCTCTGGAATCTGTTTTTCTAAGTACAAAAAAGAGCATCTATCCTCCCCCCCACCCAGTAAATTCCTGCAAGTTCTTTGATTAATTGGTTGGCTCACAGGTTGATTTGTGGAATGCTTGTCTCTACAACAGGTATATCTAGGGTTATTTTCATGGCATCCTAATAATTTATTTCCCCTATATATTTATCCTATTTTTTCAAAAGTTTTTTTTATTTTTGTTTTTTCCCCTTTATATACTGTAATGTCTTGCACAGTCTTTCAATCTTTAGATATGTCAATTATATGCCAATACTATATATATTTTTTTTTTTTTACTTTTTTACCAATACTATATTTTTATTTTTTTTTTTTACTTTTTTTTTTTTTCCAATACTATATTTTTAAACTAATGTTGTTTAAACGAAAGTTTACCTATCTTGGTACTGATAATCTCCCTTTATGCATATTTACATATATGTCTATGCACTCACTTTAATTTTTTTACATGAGAGCTTTACAATTATTTTGTCACATACTTTAAACATACAGCATGGAACTTGTACTGTGTTAAATATAAAAAACTGAATACATATAGGTTGTTAATTGAAGAATAAATTTATTAAATTAAATTATTAGTAATTTAATCCTAAAACCATAAAAGACAAATATCCAAGAAATTATTCTGTGGAACAATAGCCTAAGTTTAAAGTGGTATTTTGTCATATAAATGAATAATCAGAATATTTAAAAATCTTTTTATTTCATCTTTCTTTATTCCTTTAAATGATTTAAGCAGTTTTGTATACATTTTAATTTATTTAAATCAGTATTACACATCTTTTTGTGTTATATACTTAAGATCTTATATTACTTTCTTCTTTACTATGTTATATATTAAGGGGAAAATATTTAATATCTTTTCACAAAATGAAAGACCACAGAGCTTCCCAGGAAATAACTCGACATGTTTTATTCATCACTGCCCTAATAGCAACGTCCAACTGAAATTTCTGTAATAATGGTAATGTTCTATATCTACCCTGTCCAAAATAGTCAATAGCTACATAGGACTTGAACTAGTGTGGCTAATGTTATTGAAAGATTAAGTTGTGGGCAGCCCAGGTGGCTCAGTGGTTTAGTACTGTCTTCAGCCAAGGGTGTGATCCTGGACACCTGGAATCGAGTCCCATGTCGGGCTCCCTGCATGGAGCCTGCTTCTCCCTCTGCCTGTGTCTCTGCCTCAATCTCTCTCTTTCTGTGTCTCATGAATAAATAAACAAAATCTTTTTTTTAAAAAAAAAAAAAAGAAAGATTAAGTAATTGATTTAATTTTAAATAAATTTTAACAGCCACCTCTGTGGCCAACATATTGAACCATGCTCTCGAGAAATATCTATGTTAGTTGATGCAACATTACTTGTACACTACTTTTCCTTACTGGTCTGGTCTTTTGTACACTTTATTATCCCAGGTTTAATTTTAGGCAAATTAAGAACTGTAATATAACCATTATAATGATTAGTTATAATTATTTATTACATATTTAATTAAAGAAGAGAAATATGATGCCCACAATAGAGTATTAAGATAAAACATCAAATTTTTCAACAGGGTCAATAGTACAATTTGATTTTAGTGAATACTAAAGCATTATCTTTATATGTGCTCATTTCTATCTTACTGTATAGTTTTCTAGATACTTAAAAATAAAATTTATAAAAAGGAAACTTCTGATTGTTTTGCCATTAAAAAGTTTGGGATAGAATAGAGTGTGGGACAGATTTAAGGCTGTGCTTATGATCCCTGCCTTCTGGTGTCCACACCTTACAAGGCCATCACCTTAAGAATGGGTAGGGCCTTTGACTTGCTTCTAACCAACAGAATATGGCAAAAATGATGACATGTGTGTAATTATGTATGTGTCTTATTCTTTATAATAGAGGGTAAAGGGTCATGTCTGGCTTGTCCATAGTTACAGCTCTTAAACATACCACATTAAGGTACATATAGTAGGTTCTAAATATTTGTTGAAATAATTTATACATAAAAAATGGTTTTGACAGAATACTAGTGAAATTTTTTAGTTTCCAGCTTTGTGAGGTGACCTTTTTCCTTATGGTTTTTGAAGAAGCAAGATGCCATGTTGTGAGCTTCCCTATGAGGAAGGCCATGTGTCAAAGAACTAAGGGTAATATACAGACAAAGCAATAAACTGAAGTAAGCAGTCTAACAGCCTTCAGAAAACTTCAGCTGCCTCCTTCAATCAAGTGAATTTGGGAACAGATCATAAAATGGAGAGAGAGGAGATGAGTCTGAAAGTACAGGCTACAGTCTGGTCACATACTCTTGAATTCATCATATTAACAATAGGTAAAAATAAGAAATTCTTAGGTGAAAGTGTCTTAATTTTTAGGAACATTCATGATAAAAGGAGAATGTTAAATGTGCCAAGCAAGGGAGAAAACTACCACCTCTGGCAAATCTAAAAGTGAGGCAAATTCTCAGGAATTTGAATCTGGAGATTGAATATGGAGAAATGAGGAACAAGGGTAATACAAAATTAAATTGTTCTCATATACTACATTCAACCTTTAAAATTAATTTTAAAAAGATTATTATTGGGGATCCCTGGGTGGCTCTGTGGTTGGTGCCTGCCTTTGGCTCAGGGTGTGATCCTGGAGACCCAGAATCGAGTCTCACATCGGGCTCCCTGCAAGGAGCCTGCTTCTCCCTCTGCCTGTGTCTCTGCCTCTCTCTCTCTGCGTTTCTAATGAATAAATAAATAAAATCTTTAAAAAAACAATAAAAAATAAAAAAAATAAAAATATTATTATTTACAGTGGCAGCAAAATAGCAAAGTCCAATCTATTAGTTATACGTAGGACTTCAAAAACAATAACAACACTTTATTCAAAGACATAAAAGAAGATATAGATAAGTGGAAAAATAAAATGGTTCATGAATATGAAGTTCAGTACATAAACATATAAGGTTCAATGTCATTTACTAAAACACAATCTATATAAACATTCCAATTCTAAAACCTTTATTAGGACTTTTAAAGGAATTTGTCAAGAATAATTAGAAAAAGTGTGACCAAGATAACTGTAAAAGAAGAAGGTGGATGGATGAATTGTATCAATTAACAGGATATATTGTGTAGTTACATCAATTTCAATAGAGTATATTGACATAGGGACAGAAAATGGGCCAATGATACATTATAAAGAGCCCAAAATAGACTCAGACAATTGTGGTAAGTTGATATATAACACAAAGAGGTTTAAAACACATGTGGAAAATGACAGAATAAACATTAATCATGCTAAAACAACTTGTTTTTATATAATAATAATAATAGTAATAACAATAAGGGATTCCAATGCCACTAAAAGTATACTCTAGAGGAGTTAGTTACCTATGTGAAAGATAAAAAAAATTAACTGTTTAAAATATAAATGGAATTTTTATGCCCTTGTAGTAAGAAAACAATCCTTAGATCAAAGGCAAATCATAAAATAAATTGGCTGATAAATTTAAATATGCCAAAATGAAAATATTCTGTACATTGTAAGGTTATAGACAATAAAATATTTTATCATGTATAACCAAAACAGGATTAGTGTCCATGAAATGTTCTAATGAATGTAAAACATTCTCAAAAGTGTATGACATATCATAAGATAAATGCTATTTACAATATTCATTGTTTTATGAACATATACAGACCATAAAAGCTATAAAAAATATAAATTAACAAGTCAGCTTAGTAGAAACGTGGGCAAAAAATATGAATAGCAATTTAAAGGAAGAAAAATGGAATGACCAATAATCAGGAAAATGCAGATGAGATGTCATTCACTTTCATTAGATTGGAAAATAATACAGTAACTCTTCTTAAAAAATGTTAGAAAGGATGAAGAGCAGTGAAAGTCTCATTAATTACTAACTTATTTAATTAAGCTGAGCAGCGAGAGCTTAGTAAAATTGAAAATGAATGTATTTTATAAACTAGTAATCCCATTACAAGTAGATATCATATATAACACATATATTTCAAAATGTGATATTTTAAATAATATATTATTTTTATAATATTTAAATATTTGAATTGATCTAAATATTTTCTAAAATGCAAATTAATAATGTGATATTCATACAATTACATATCAATATGAATTAACTTGAGATAAAGGTACTAACATGGATAAATCTCAAAAGCATATTGTCTGAAAAAATGTAGGAAGGTATATATAATATCATTCTTTTTATATAAAATTTAAAATCATGTAAATAAGTGTTATATTTTTTATTTTTTATTTTTTTCAGTGTTATATTTTTATGCATAATGCAAATAATGATAAATACAAATTAACATCAAATTCAGAAAGTAAATACTTCTGAAATGGAAGGATTGGCATGAGTTGAGGAAATTATAAATAAAGGTCTTTAACTTTTAAATTTATAACTTTTTTGAAATATAAAAATCACTCTGAGTCAAATAAAGCAGAATATTAAGTTCTAACCAGCATGAGAAGAAACATGTATGTTTATTAACCTCTAATATTTGATGTGTACTTAAATTACTTCAGAATAATTTAGAAAGAAAAGGATTTGTAAATGTAGAGAAAGAAGATTAAATTGACACTTTTGGGATTTGTGATAAGAATGAAAGATAAACTAGGCCAAAGAAGATTAGGAAAATGGGACAATAATTACATCATAAATAAGAAATGGGAATTCATGGACCTAGGGGATATTATGCTAAGTGAAGTAAATCAGAGAAAGACACATACTGTATCATCTCACTTATACATGCAACCTATAAAGCAAAATAAATGAATAAACAAAAAGCAGAATTAGACCTTTAAATACAGAGAATAAACTGATGGTTGCCAGAGGCGATGGGGGAGGGGGTGGAGGATAAGAAGTTGAGTGAAGGGGCATTGGAGATATAGGCTTCCATTTAGAGAAAGACTAAGTCATAGGGATAAAAGGCACAGCATAGGGAAAATAGTCAAAGGTATTGTTATAGTGTTTTATAGTAAGCTACACTTGTGATGAGCACAGCATAACGTATAGAGTTCTTGAATCACTATGTTGTAAACCTCAAACTAATGTGACATTTTATATCAACTATACTAAAAAAAAAAAAAAATTTAAAAAAAGAAGAGGAAATTTAGAAGCAAGAAGTTACCTGGAGAGAATAATGAATTCAGTTGCCAGGAAAAATTTTCAGGTACTTTAGATAATTGTAGTTAGTGGAATAGAGACTGATTAGATATGGAGATCAAGTTTTGAAAGTTATCCCTGTAGAAGTGATAACTAATAGGATGAGATTAGTTAACATTAGATAACTAATAGGAAGGAACATCATTGTGAAGAAGCAAAAAAGCCTTTAGGATTCTTCATTTGCATGCAGTGACCCCAAATTGCTAACAAAATTAGACCATAAAAAAGAGAAATAAATAAGAAAGATATTATCAATATTGAATGAAAGGTCATTCAAGGTACCTTATTTCCATGTCTATATGTTTTGACAAAAATGTATAGGCATAGGCAATAGGTACTCCAGTTAAGGGGAAATTAAGAGAGAAAATTCAAGAATGTCCAGAATATTACATGCCTGATTGCATGGGATCACTTTATCTAGTGATTTTGATTTGTGAGCCTCCTACTTCTTTCAATTAAGTCAGCAAATTAAGCTTTGAAGTCCAGGTAGACACTGACAGCTTTATCAAAATGCAATCTGTAGAAAGCCTTACTCTGACACTTTCATACTTCAAATCAATTTGCTTATAGTAGAAATAGAGAATTTTCTTAGAGAACATATGGCTTTATGCAGAAAGAGTTCTGCAACTACTTAGTAAGGCTATTCTGTGGTTTTGGCATGTGATGATAGAATTTTTTTTTCTACCTATCTTGATCCTTTACTCAAAATATTGCATTGTCGTTTTTATTCTATTTATGTTAAATTTGTTCTGACATAACTTTATAACAAAAGGTGGTCACATCGGTTCCTATGGCTTAATATTAATGTGATAATATTTTTACTGTATATTCTAAAAATAATATTTACTAAGTTGGACAATCAGTTCTGGCATGAAAATACTTTTATATATAAGGAAAACAATCTTTCCTTAAAAATTAAACACATTTTAGAGTAATAGAAAATTTTCCAGCTCTTAATATTTATACTTAAGGGTAAGTATAAATAAGAGAAGACATACAGACTTCAGTTCTGCCAACATGGAAAAGTTATTCTGAAAATATTCAAGCTCCAAAATACCAATATCCTTGATAATAGCAGCATATCACCTACAAAGTATACACCTTACTCTTTAAGGAAATTAGGAATATTCCTATAGGATACAACCTAGAGAAAGCTGGAATTCATCATGATAAACCAATGCTGACAATCTGACAGACCTAAAGGTTTTTGATGATTTCAGAAATCCTGAGACTTCAGTTTTAACTGCTCCCAGGAACTCAGGTTGGAGATGGGAGCCTTTGTTCTATTCCAAGTGGGAAACTGGTACTTAGATTCCCTCATAGAACATCTAGAATTTTAACACTAATAATAACAATAATAACAACAACAGAATTTAAATTTAAAGAGAGAAGGTTAAATAGATTATATAGACAATACGAGGACATAGAAATTATCAAAGAGTGGTTAAGCGGAGATATAATAAGAGTCCAATATACAGTTTCTGAATTTCCAGAAGAAAGGGATGATAGACATGAAGATTTAAGAAACAACAACAACAAAAATCCATACTCAGACTTATCAGAATGAACTTCACAACACTTTATAAAACTTAGATTAAAAACAGCCAAAGAAGAAAATAAAAAGGTAACCAATAGAATGGAAAAAGACTTTCAAAAGTGTTAACAGGGGTGCCTGGGTGGCTCTGCTGGTTAAGCATCCAACTCCTGATATCGGCTCAGGTCATGATCTCAGAGTCATGAGACTGAGCGCTGCACTGGGCTTGAAGCTGAGCATGAAGCCTGCTTGGGATTCTCTCTCCCTCTCCCTCCAGTCCCTCTCTTCTTTAAAAAAATAAATAAATAAAAGCAGAAAACTTGAATTACATGTAATTCAATGTAACACATGTAACAACAGTTGGAGAATTTATAAACTACATTTGGTATTTCAAGGTAACTATATACTGGGGTGTCTGGGTGGCTCAGTAGGTTTTGGCTCAGGTCCTGATTTCAGGGTCCTGAGATTGAGCCCTGGGCCCCACTTCCATTGGAGTGTCTGCTTAGATTCTCTCTGTCTCCTTTTCCTCTTCCCTCCCCACCCCATGCTCTTTCTCTGTCTCTCTTTCTCGAAATAATCTTTTTAAAAAAATAAAAGTAACTAATACTAGTTTCAAAAATAATTTTCAATATTTTCATAGAATCAGTGTCATTCATATAGATGAGATTAACAAAATAAATATAATTGAGACATTTTATTTTTTTGAGACATTTAAAAAATGTTCTACATACAAATTGGGTCAACAACATTACAATGGAAATGAGCAAACAGGTAATTATGGGATATAATTAAAGGGGTATCCAGGAAGAAAGTGCATTGACCTTGTATATAGAGTATTTAAAAAAGGAAGTATAAAAATGCATGAGGGGCACCTGGGTAGTGCAATCAGTCGCTTAAGCTTTTGACTCTTGATTTCCCCTCAGGTTGTAATCTTAGGATAGTGAGATCAAGCCCTGAGTTGGGTTCTGTGTTCAGTGCAGAGTCTGCTTAAGACTCTTTCCCCTTGTCCCTTCCTAGTTCTAAAATAAATAATTAAATCTTTTTTTTAAAAAATGCATGAAATAATATCTCAAGGTATGAGGAAGAGAACAGAAATATGTACTCAAAGTAGAAAAAAAAGAAATTATAGCAATAAAAAGCAGAAAAAATGTTTGAGAAATCGAAGCTAATAGACAAAATTTAACAACTTTACTTGCAACTTGTATACTCCAAATGATCACATTAACTGAGCAAAAGAAATAGACCAGGTAGTCATTTAAATATATTCAGGAAAAATAAAATTAATTGGATAATTTCAACATTCACTCAAGATAAAATAATTTTGCACATCAGAAGGGAAATTGCTTAAGCTGCTAAAGTCTCTGCCCAAAACTTATAGCTAAATAAATATATGATTTCAAAAAGGACAACTTCATATTAAAATTTAAAAAAGAAAAAGAATGAATGGCACTGGAACTTTCTATACAATACTCTACAAATGCTAACCAATGCGAGAAAAAGAAATTAAAAAATAATCATTCAAAAAGAAACAGTGAACAAACTATTCACTACCATCTAATAATCTCAGTTTATTCTTCATGATCTTACATATTATGTTGCTATTATAAATGATGTCTAAATTATACTTTGTTTCAGGGATATATAAAAACACAGTTTTTGAAATTTTATCTTTTTCCATCAACTTTCTCAGGATTCCCCATATATCTTAAGATTTCTAAGTGTTATATGTAGAAAAATCTAGAGATGTAAATTCTCCCTAAATCATCTGTTTGGTTTCTTTACAGGTTTTCCCTGAAAATAAACCTTGAGAAGATTATTCTCAAGTGTACCTAGTGGAGTTTGTCAAGAAGAGATTTCACATACTGAAAGAAAATTAAATTTAGTGATGTCCCAGAAACTTATAATTGGCTTTCATTATCTATTTTGATATTTTTCCTCAGTTGAGCAAAAATATTTCTGAAAAAATAAGTGAATATTTTCTGGGCTGTTTTGTAAATGTAGGTTATTAAGATCTATTAAGTGGGACCTAAGGGATATTGGTTTGTTATCTTCAGGAACTGCCCTTAAAGGCACAGAGTGCTGCCTCTCCTTCATTTTCCTCTTCTCTGTGGCTGGAATTTGGATTCAGTTAACTGGGACTGGTTCGTAAAGCAGAAGACAGCTACTGATAGTAGAAGAACAAAGCAGTTAAGACCTTAAGTCATGATGTTCGTAGAGTTGATTTACCAGTTGTAGCCCATATACTATACCTTTATATGTGAGCAGAATAAATCTATACAGTATTTAATCCACATTTATTCTGGAATGTTATTTTTTTTTTACTCATAGCTGAATTATATTCTATTATATTCTATATAATACTAGTGACTTAGCTTACAAGAAATTAAGACCTATTATAAAACAACCATATTCAAAACAGTTTAGTACTAAAGCAGGAATAAATATATTTGCTTATGAATTAACAAAATCAAACAGGTTTTTTATAGTAGTTCTATAATAAAAATGGAAAATGTACATATCTGAACAGTCACATTCCATATCAGTGGGGAGCACATGTGAAATCATATATGTGCTAAATAAAATAATAGTATTCCCAATATCACCATATTCTATGTTAAAGTGTTACCTATGTATTTAAGAAACTGGAATGTGGCAGTTTGGGGAGAGAAGTTTGAATTATTTATTGAACATCATGAAGATATAAAGAAAACATTTTAAGTTGGAGAGCTTCAACTTCAAAGATAGTAGCACTGTACTTTTCAGTACTTACCCTATTAGCACTATATTTTGAACAAACCATTGATTCTCATTAAATATTTGTAAAATAGGGTCTTTTATTTAAATGTGGTAATTCAGTAATTATTTTAAAGAATACATTACTATATGTTTATGTATCAGCCTTGTTAGGCTTATTGACTTGATTAATGAGAATTGACCTTGTAGGTGGGTCATTTCTTCATTTCTGAGTCTGGAAACCCAGGTTAAGCTTTGAGTTTTTGGAGATACACTGACGTATTGTTGAAGGATATATTCTATAAATACTCCTTTGAGGCAAACTTCAGGCTCTTTCTTCCCATATTCATATATTTTTGGATAAACATTTATAGTCTACCAAAGGCCACACTGATTTCAAAATCCAATTATCTTTCTAAAGAATAATAAAGGTGAGATGACATTGTATTTATCCAGAATCACTGCAGAAGTTTATGCACAAAGAAGAGAATGAGTCAAGTGTCAAAATTCTCAGTGAATGTAGGGGACTTTCTAAGAGATATGTGGACATGTAGTATTTATACATAGTTGATGGAATATAGTTTATCTTAGAATTATGAATAACTTCAATAAAAATGTGACGACAACCTATTCATTTCATTGAACACTTAGATGTTTAAGACATTGGAAATTATGGAAAATTCTATTTAAATTAGAAATAAATAATGGCATATAAAATGGTTGGTAATTTTAAAGAATGGAATTATAAGTAAAACTATTTTTTAACTTATTCTAATCATATTTTAAGCATAGGTCTTAAATATATTACAAAGATGTATAGTTTTGACAACTAAAAGTATTCGTTAAAACTAGTTGAGTTGAATATCTTATGAGTACTAGGCAGTCTTAACATCTGTTCTCCCATGTTCCATAGACAGGAAGCTTACCTGCTCATCTCTATATGACATTTTTTCAGCCCTCGGTAACTATATATAGCCCTGAGACTATGTTCTGGTTAATCAGATGTCTGTTGAGCTTAAGTGCTCATTACCACTTCCATGAATTAACTTGAAATGTTTTTGTCATGCATTCCTGTAGCCCTGGCTCCATTCCCACCGTCTAGATGGTTAGAACTAAATCAGCGTCCTTTCACTCAAACTTGGAAGTCAAGTGTTGAGGGTAGCAGAAGTTCCAGGTCAACCCGGACCCTATTCATCAGGGTTGTTGGAACCAAATTTCCATATTGTTTTATCTACAGTATTTTGTGGTCTATATCTCCTCTTTCCTTAACAGAAGATTATCATATACCAGGTCCCTGGGTGGCTCAGTTAAATGCCTGCCTTCCATGCAGGTCATGATCCCCAGGGTCCTGGGATCGAGCCCTGCATCAGGCTTCCTGTTCATCAGGGAGCTTGCTTTCTCTCTCTCTCTCTCTCTCTCTCTCTGCTGCTGCTGCTGCTGCTGCTCCCCCCTGCTTGTGCACTCTCCCTCTCTCAAATAAATAAAATCTTTAAAAAAAAGATTATCATATACCTTAATCATTACATCTCTCAAAGCCTATTATTTATCAACTATTCCCTGTGAGCTTAGGTTAACATGTCCATACTACAGTTCTTAATTATCACTTAACTTCAGATTTACACTTCCATTTAGATCCAAACATATGGCCCCTAATTTTTTTCATTCATTTACTTGAAACCTAAAACTGAAACATGGCTTTACAATGTTTCTACCTGAAAGATTTCTGTGTGACTAGCTAAAAATGGGCTGTAAAATCTCATCAGGATTTCTTTGAGCTGACAATATAAACAGGACAGAAATCAATAGTCAGCATACAAGTGGAGTCTCACTATTACCACATTACTATTTGTTTTTATTGGATCACCCCTAGAAATCTCTATTTCTGAAACTATTTTCCACTTCTGTTAGCAGTTCCTGTAATTTTCTTGGAAACTGAACAATGTATCATGCATGAGAAAACCGCTGTACTAAGGGCAGAAGTAACTTTTCAGATTCTACAACATTGCTGATATAGTTCCAATAACAACACCTAAAATCACTGACACACCTCAACATAACTTAACAACTGGATTGTGGTTGACGTTGTAAGGAACAAAAATATTGAACGTTGAACAAAGTATACTCTGGTCCCATATAACTCCTAATTTTTTACTGAGGCTAAAGTCCTGTTAAATAATGGTTAAGGGTACATTATATATGGAAGTGTGTGTACACTCCTAGTCACAAATTTACAGACATTCTGAGTGTCTTATGTCAGGGGAGTATCAATCAAGCATAGTGCATGTCAAAGCTGATTGCCTATATGTTGTTTTTCTCATTTATACTTGAAAATACATGTTAAATGTTTTTGTTTTCACACTTGATTGTGAGCTCCATGAAAGTACGGCCATCATCTGGCTTCAAAATACTCATTGTCTGGCATTCCGCAACTGATTAATATATACTTGTTCTCCAACTAGTCATTATTCTCCATAGCAACTGTTTTCCTTTTATATACAATCACTTTGATTTCTGACAGTGAATATATTCATCTTTAGCATTGGCTATTAGGACTTTCAGAATGGGCTTTGTGAAGCCACTTCCATAGCTAAGAAAAGAATATCTTACTGTGCATATTTGGCATACCCTCTCCCCTGTCTTTTCCTTTCTATCTTATTACCCCTACCTACTTTACTTCTTTGTAATTATGCCTCTTAAGTTTACCATTTAATGCAAATATTTCAATAGTCTTTTTGGAATGCAGTACAGGTATGTAAAAATATAAACAAAATAAACAAAATGCAAATGACTTTAGAAATTCCATTTGTGATAGCATACAAACACAAAATGACTTAAATGGCTTTATTTATCTTCAGTCAGTGGCTTCAACTAAGCTGTATTCTGTCCTTTAGTAATATTTTTGGAAGACCTCATTGCCTCTCTATCATGGTCAATGATTTCAAAAGTCCATCCCAGAAACACCTGGGTGGCTCAGCAGTTGAGCGTCTGCCTTTGGCCCAAGGCGTGATCCTGGAGCCCTGGGATCGAGTCCCACATCGGGCTCCCTGCATGGAGCCTGCTTCTCTCTCTGTCTGTGTCTCTGCCTCTCTCTCTCTGTGCCTCTCATGAATAAAAAAATATAATTAAAAAGAAAAGTCCATCCCAGTACAATCCAATTCAAGATTTTGATGATCTATTCAACCCATACATTCTCCCCTTTCCCATTCTCAATTTTGGCCTGGCCACTGTCAGGTTCTTGAAGCAGAGAAGTGGTAGACTGTTCTCCTCACTGTTTCTCCTTCTTGTCTCCCTCTTGATCTTTTCTCTTCTGTTTTGAGGCTTAAGAGGAGGTAAGGTGGATGAAGGGGACAAGTATCCTTAGTTAACTGGCACTGCCAAAGTCCTCTATTGGTTGTCATTACTTGTCTAATTTTGCACCCAGACAGTGCTCTCTGGAGTTATATGTGTGAGCACTTCAGCAGATCCAGCAGGAGCCTTCCCACATTCATAGTTATATTAAATGGGTGATCTATTTAAATCTCTTACACCTCAGCTCCTGCTTCTAGAAGCGTGGTGGCAGATAAATTTAGGTGGAGACTTTATAAGACAGCTCAAGAACAGATAACCATAACATCTCCTGATAACTGAAAACTCTTGCATTCTGAATATATCATTGAAGGAAAGAAAAACACTCTCTTCCTCTACCCGGTTTACATCTCCACTGGGGCTCTATAACAAAGGGCAGATTGCCAAAAGAAAAGCATTTAACATTTTAAAGTTTTGTGTTAACTGGAAGTTGTCTTGAGGAAATGAAGAGCCCCAAAAAGTGTCAAAACTTAAGTGCTTTTATAGTAGGTTGAACAAAAAGAGGCAATTATGGAAAAAGTAACTAAAATATATGGAGAAGCTAAAGGAAGATAAGAATTCTTTTAGTAAGGTCTATGGTGCAAAATTCTCTTGGTCTTAACTTCCTGTCCCTGATGATAAGAATGTTTCTTTTCTTCTGGTACGGGGAGGGTATCTTTACATGGGAGTTTTATCTCCTGTTTTCAAAAAGAAAAGAGGGGAGATCAGAAACTTTTGCATCTGCTATTTTTCAAGTGCCTTTAGGTCAAAATGAACCTTGCGTGGAAGTGCCACATTTTTAGGTGGCATGCTCTGGTACCCTTCATTACACAGACTTTTTTGCCCTTTCTCTTCACTAGGATTTCTTTTTCCTTGAACTTTTTTCCCCTTGAATAGGGCTAGTGGCAAAGTAAGCAACAGTTTTACATATGCCTACAGGAAAATAATGCAAAGTATCTTATATTCTATGAGAATATATAATTCCCCCATACTTTCTTTTTCCTAGTTTCCATAAAAAGAGAAGAAATTACCTAGAACTTAGCTTATCAAACAATTATTTTCTCCAGAAGCCTGTCACTGTCTTTTTCAGAGCTGATTTTAAATCAGTGGAAAAGGAAGTGATTATATCAGGGCTTGTTCTACTACTCCTTAGTAAATTCTACATAGGCATGCAAAGAATCTTTGATGGCTGTCTTTTGGATATGGGGGTAGTGACTTTTGTGTTCAGCTTTGGGCTTTTTGCTCATATTTTAAGTTCCATAATTCAATTTTACATTCACGTATTTATAAATTTTATATTTGTTGAAATTTTGTATTTAGCATCACATTAAATTTTCAATACTTGTAGAATAAATATTGAAAACACAACATATGCCCTAAGATAGATTCAAAGACAGTGCTTAGGAAAGAAATAAAGAAGTATCATTAGATGGGGAAGTTCAGTACAGATTCTCAGTAGAAATAATAATGCTAACTTCTCACTTAGCTGTCTCAAGTGCTGATTAAATAGAGTTAAAGACAGAACCGAAAGAGGAGAACAAACACATACCCCCTGAACCCCATAGTGCTGCTTGTCCCCACTCTTTCTTTTCCCCCATTTGTAGCCAAAGTTCAAGTTTTCTGAGTATATCCTCTCTAGTTTGTTACATATACATATTTCTATTTCATGTTACTTTTATAAAACAAAAAGGAAAATAAAGAAACTAACATTAGGGTTCATTAGGTCATTTTAAATACAAAAGTAATAAAACTTTACAACTTCAGTTGAATTGTACTTTGAGCTATACACACTGACTCACCAAAAAACATTCTTCCGATACTGAAACAACCACAATCCAGAATTTGGTGTGCAACTATCTTGTCTTTTATATCTAATGTATATACATGAACCGTTATAGTATTTTGTGTGATTTAATTGGATTATAGGTAGATTCCTATCTAATTTTCATAACTGTCTTTCTCTTGGGAATAGGTTTTTACATAAGTATCTAGGCATATGAGTAGACAATTATTTATCTACTTATTTATATATAAATTTATCTTATTCTTATTTACCTGAATATGATTTCATTATATGAAAAACTCTTTTTATATTTATTTGCCTATAATAATGATCATTCATATTACATTTTAAACTATTACAGGGATGCCTGAGTAGCTCAGTGGTTGAGCATCTGCCTTCAGCCTAGGGCATGATCCTGGGTCCGGGGATCGAGTCCCACATTGGGCTCCCTGTGAGGAGCCTGCTTCTCCCTTTGTCTCTGTCTCTGTCTCTCTGTGTGTATCTCTCATGAATAAATAAACAAATAAATGTTTAAAAAATTAACTATTACAAACATTGTATCTGTGAACAACAGGGTTCCTTGTTTCACCTTGAAGTGAACTCAGTATGTCATAAACCATGAGCTTAAGGCATGACATTGAATCCCATAGGATGTTAAGAATCCTACCTAAATTTGTCCAGTTTGTAAGTTTGGAGCTAAAAATAAGAGTCAAGAAGGTTGGATCAAGAGTTTTATCTAGTGATTCAAAAACTGTTCTACCCATGTTCTTCATATGGTGAAATCTTAACACAATCTTAATCTTTTGTAGATTACAAAATCTTTTTGTAGATTACAAAAATGACCACAATTACCCACATATCTCTAATAGAAACTCCTTTGCAATGGGACTCTTCAGCTACATCCATTTAAAGATAAAATCTATTTCTCTACTTACTGAGTTTGGGTGGCCGTGCAACTTGCTTTACCAATAGAAAATGGTAGCATCAAAGGTACCCTGGTTCTGTGTCTAGGACTCAATAGACTGCCTACTTTTACTCTGTCTCTTAGTATGTAGCTGAGACAGCATTTGAACAAGTTCAGACTTTCCTAATGGATAATGTGAGATTTGTTTGTTTGTTGCTCCTATTACTGTGGCCAACATAATACCAACCACCACACATATGAATGAGGGCATCTTAGGTCTGTCTCTCTCAGCCACCCTGCAACTGGTTGGCAGTGGACCACAGATACATGAGAGAATCAGCCAAGCATAAAATAAAATCTTTGCTGCATCCAGCCCAAATTGCCAAACCACAAAATTGTGAGTTAGATTAAAGGTTTTTGTTCCAAACCACTATGTTTGGACTGGTTTGTTAGACAGTGGTAGATAACTAATATATCACATACTGATACTTCTTTCAAATCACTATCAATCTACCCATCTGGAGAAAAGTTCCCAGGTCAAAATTGTCTAAGATGTGGATTCTGGTTTTAAATAGTCACTGAAAATTACATTATTGTGATCCTTCTCCAATAAATGTGACTATGAGGGGTGTTGATAAATATTCTGGTTATGTAATCAATTTTCTTAGACCTGCATACTGAACCATTGACACATCTGTATTTATTTAACTTTAAAATAATTAAAGATGTAGATAAAAATAGAGAAAAAGATTTTTTTTTATAATTGACAAATCTTGACATTATGCAGTAGTATACATTTTTTTACACTTTTTCTTGTGTTTGAGGTTTTTCAAAATAAAACCTTTTTAAAAATAGGTTTTCCTCCTTCTTTCTATGGAAGATAAACTTCACTTCTAATAAATCCTGAGTCACATAGTAGCTTTTGAACTTTCAAACTAGAACATAATCACAAGTTGTTTCCATCTATATTCATACTCAAATAACATTAAATGTCAAGAACTAGGAAGTGAATGAAATTACATATTCACTTCCTTTTGTCCCTGTACTAAAATCTCTCCCTTCCAAATAAATTATCTTCATGGCCCAATAAGAGCTAATGGTCCCTTTGCTCAATGCTTTTAAATTATCACCTACAAAAATCTTAGTTTGCATTGGATTTGAATTAGAGCATGTAATGTGATGAAGATGTTGCATTTCTCATACACTTATCCTAAGCATAAACTATGCTATGTGTTAAATGGTTAGCACAGTGATCAGAATATAAAATGAACACTAAACAAAATAAAGTTACAATCTTTATGGCTGATGCTATACTATACCATGTAATCATTTAATTCATTTACACAAATATTCATTGAAAAACTACTAAGTGCAGGTACTATTCAAGACTCTATTGAAAAAAGTAGGATAATAGGACGTTTATGTTCTTATAATATCTTCATAAATATTTACATACTAAACAGGATATGATTAATTTTAGAGTAATATGCCAATAAAATGCCATGAGGTTATATTTGGAAAGATATCTCAAGAGAACCATTGAACTGATTGCTTCTTTACCTAACTTTATCTTTTTACTAAGGTGCCTTGGTCTCAGCATATATATTTTATTTGGTCATTCGTTGACCATACCATGTCTTAGTCAACTTTTATTCCCTGAAGTATTGTACACACAACACAGGTGTTTCAAACCCAGGTGGGGAAGATGAAGCCTTCCCAAGTCCAGGAAATGGTTTATTTTCTTTTCTAAAAAATGGTTAGATAAGGTGATTGTTAAGATATTCCTCTGATCTAAGATTCCATCATATCCAGAAAATCGGAAAAAGCTGTGATATATGGAATAATCTTTAATAGCAAAGAAATGGAGTATAATAGCTCTTTGCTCTGCTGTTTGATACATGGATCACATTTATAGAGTCTCTTGTTCATTATCAATAAAATATAGATAAACTATAATATATTGTGTTTGTTTAGGATTAAATTACTTAAGTATCTGTAGATACAGGTCGTAAATTATATAAAGTTAAGCAGATATTAAATTACATTAGTGTTATTATCATAATTTCTAAGGAATGAATAAAAGTAGGCAGAGAACTGTGAGTATAATAAGAAAACCATGAACTTGGCCAAGCCAACAGAATGATTACCATAACTCTGGAAAAGAAGGGCTGAATAATATTACATGTAATAGAGGGCCTTGAATTTCAGCATATAGAATTTTATATGAGTAAAGATTAATAATTTTTGGTTTGGTTTAGGGGAGATACAATCAGAGCTGAGAATAAGAATTATTAAGATGATATAATAAACTTAGTAAGGTTTTGGGGAACAGTTAAAAGGAATTGTAAAGAACTCTATAGAAATAGAAATCTGCAGCCTTAGCAAGCAAATGTAGGTAGAAGACTTAAAAATTTAACTAAAACTTTTAAAGCTAGATGTGATTGAAAATTACTTGTCTAATCTGACAATGAAAATCATCTTGGCCGTGTTAGAACCTGCTAATGAAATGAATGTAAGAATTTAAGAATTTACCAAAAGCTATGAATTATCATAATTATTACTGTGTCTATATGAGTGGGCTGTTAATTTTGCATAAACTCATAGAAAGGTTAAATCTAAGTTTATAAGTTAATGAAAAAAATCTTGA
Source organism: Vulpes lagopus (assembly GCF_018345385.1). Taxonomy (NCBI): domain Eukaryota; kingdom Metazoa; phylum Chordata; class Mammalia; order Carnivora; family Canidae; genus Vulpes; species Vulpes lagopus. Next base: position 38,458,663 of record NC_054846.1, read on the forward strand.
AGGTAAAGCTTGCATTCAATAAACATAGCAATCATATACATCCTAATTCAATAAATACAAATAACATAAAATAATTAAATTCTACGAAATATTTACAGACCTAATAGTTTGCCTTCTCTTCAATACTCTATTAAGATGTGCAAAACTTCCTGTAGTTAACAGGTAATGGAAAATGTGTGTGTGTGTGTGTGTGTGTGTGTGTGTGTGTGTGTATTCAAAGGTGGCAATTAGAAATTTTTATGAAATCAGGAGACAGGACAAGAGAGTATCCTTAGTAAACTGAGAAAATAGAGAATAATTGATAATCACTCTGATTTATAAGTGATAAATTGTTGCACAAACTCTAATTCATGATCAGAAAATCATGTGCACTCTTGATTCATATGAATGTGAAAGTGAAATAAACCTGTGCATTGTCACATTTACACTAATTATTTCATGATTTTATACTTCTGAAACATAATAGTAGTACAATAAATCTATTATTTTACATCAAATACTATTAAATTAATGCTAAAAAACTACTTTATTACTTGTCTACATAAAAGTCAACCTCTTTTCTATTCCACTTATCTGTGCCAAAAGAAAATAAAGTTAAAAACAACTACATATATTATTGAAAGTTTTCTTAAAAACAAACAAACAAACAAACAAACAAAAAAACCCCTTACAATGATTCTATAATTTGGGAGTAAGCAGAGGAAGAAAAAATAATGCATACATTTAATTTTACAAAATCAAGGATTACAGACATTTATTTGTTGAAAATCCTCCATGCTTGAGCAATGGTGCCACTTTATTAGTCTGACTAAGAAGGAATATTCCATCAATAATGACTGGTGTTCTGGGCAGCCCGGGTGGCTCAGTGGTTTAGCACCACCTTCAGCCCAGGGCGTGATCCTGGAGACCTAGGATCCAATCCCACATCAGGGGATCCCCCTGCATGGAGCCTGCTTCTCCCTCCGCCTGTGTCTGCCCCCCGCCCCCGTGTCTCTCATGAATAAAAAAATAAAATCTTTAAAAAAATAACGACTGGAGTTCTTATCAAACACACTCTTCTCATTGCTATGCTCCACAATGGTTATGCATAATGGGTAACAAAAAAGGAAAAAATTTCAGATTGCCTTCCATATTATAGTTTAATTAAGAAATCATGAAATTGGTACTACTAAGTGTATAAAATATAGCCCCTTTCCCGAGCCCACATCAACAGCATCCAAGGATAACCATCAAACATTAATCATATATGTTTAAATTTATATATATTATATTTATAGTCAACCTTCCTTGTTGACTTTTAATTGAATTCAGCATTATCTATTCCCTTCTCAGCTTACCTCAAAGGGATGTATCAAAAATTATCAGCCCTTACTAGGTATTCTCATTTGTCTCCTCCTCTCCAGATTGGACGAGTTTCATCTAATGTGTATAAGTACAAAATAGCTCAAATGAACCAAAGAATTCTACTGTGTTTGTGCCAGCACCATCCATCACAATATTTCCATTTGAAGTTTCCACCTGCTGAGATTGATTGCTCTAGTCCTGCTGCTGTTTCCAGAAGAAGGCTTGCATTACAGCCAAAGCCATAGGAATCTATCTGACAACCTAATTTCTTCCTTTCTTTTCTTTCTCTCTCTCTCTCTCTCTCTTTTTTTTTTTTTTTGACCTTCATGGCCTACTTTGTTTCAGTGCCACAGACTCCAGGTGCAGTAATTTTTTCTAATTCTCAAAGATTTTGATTTTTTTTAATGTCAGACAGGGACAATGAAGAAAATACAACCTCCTGGTGGGAGAGGTATCCAAACTTATCTTGAGTGTATTACATTTCTCATTCATGCATCCATGCATCTATCCATTTATCCATCTATCAATTCATCACAATAGCCTTTTGTCCACCAACAAACATTCCCAAGTGAGTTAGCAAATCTTACTTATCAGTATATAATATTGTATCATTTTCAGGGTGGGGAGACAAAAGATAAAATAACCATATTATTTAATAATCTACAAAAATACTGATGCTGCCTAAACATACGCTCTTAGCTTATTATGCCATTATGATGATGGATGAGTCTTGCTTAATTATGAGCAAATAAAAACCACACTATTAGATGATTTTAAAAGCTAACAAAGGAAAATAATTTTTACATGAGGTTAACCAATGGATTTGATCCTACTGATTATATTGTTTCAACAACTGAGCAAAATGATTAGGATATGTAAATTAGTATTTTAAGTTCCAAGGCATAGTTACAAGTATAAGTCCTATTGGTTTGTTTCTGAAAAACCATTAACATATCCACTATTCCCTTCTATTTGTTTAGTGAGGAACTGGCATTCCCTAGTATATATTAAAAACATTCTTTCTACCATTCAGCAAGGATCCAACGAAATCCAGCTTAGCCATTCTAGAAAATAAAACCATCATTTAAGATCATTATGAAACTGAAATAGACAATCCTCTTACTATTTATAGAGTGAGAATTAGAACTTGTTGTAATTTATTTGGTTAACCATGCAAAATTATTTGTTTAGAATGCTTTCCTGAAGTTCTATTACTTAAATATCCTTTCCTTGAGCAAATATTACCTTTCAAAATACACATACAAGTCATAAAAGATTTTCATCATATAATTATATACCACAGCTTTTTAGTGATTTTCAAAAATAAGTTTCTTCTCTCCCTAATTGAATAGTTCACAGTTAGGGTATTCACTCTCTCATCTGGGGTCATTTTTTCCTTGAATTCCTCAAAGTGCTTATGAAGGTGTTTAACCTTTCAACTACATTCATGATAATTCAAAATAAATACATAAATTCCAAAAAATGCCTGTGAATTTCTACATAAGATTTTTTTTCATTTCATGAAGTTATAAATTAATATTTATTTTTCATTGTTTGGTGACTCTCTAATTTCTCAGTATATAAATTATATTAAAAATTGCACCTGCAATTTTAAAAAAATATTTCTTAGTAATTACTTCAGTGTATGGTAGGTCCAATTTTCATTTAATAATCATAATCTATGTGATTCAAGATTATTCAAAGCTTTTTGGAAATTCAACCTTTGTCAGTACTCCTATGTCAAATAATATACTCCTGCCTTCTCAAGCTTTTTATCTTCTTCTCAAGTCATATCTGGGCTTAGGGCTGGTCTAAATAATACCAAGGAATTTGGGATATGTGTAGTATTATTTTTGCTCCCTGCCTTCCCCTAATCCTTTCAGACATCACCTTTTTCTACTTTTTTCTACTTTTCCCCCCTTTCATTTTAACTGTATTGACCTCCTTACTCCTCTTTGTACACTCCAGGCATACTCTCTCGATAGGGTATTTGGACTTGGTATCTTTATGCTTCTTCCCCCAGGTATGCAGTGATTTACTCTCCTCATGTTTCTCAATGGTCATTTCATCAGTGAGTCTTTCCCCTAACAAGTTATAGGATACAAAAGTAAATATCCCTTCCCCCACACTCCTTCATCATAACTTATTTTGCTCCATAGCACTTATGAATATCTGGAATTTTTATCTATTTACTTCTGTTTATGGTCAGTCTTCCTCTAAGGAGGACATCTCCATGAACCCAGAAAATTTTAGTACTATTCTTTGCTATATCCTTAGCCCCTAAAATCATGTCTGGCACACAGTATATGTTCAATAAATACTTGTTGAAAAATGAATGAAAAAGGAAGAAAATAAGAAGGAAAATTATTTAACATGAATTTTGTTTCCAAATCATCTGCTATTTATATCCATAGTCATCACCTCTTTTTTACTCTTCCATAACACCTTCTCTCAACTGGGCTTCTGTCTGTTTTAGTTACTTTTGGATTACATCATATGTGCCTCCCATTGTGTTCCATGGAGACAAAAGTAGGCACTGCCCATTTCTAGGTCCATGAGAGATAATGGCTTCTATAAGACTTGCTCTCTTTTCAGGATAAATATGGGAACTGATGTAAAACCACCTCTTCTCTGATCTTTCTTGAAGTACCTGCTGGGCATCTCACAAATCTCTCACAGACACCTCTAGGGCACCTAGGTAGCTCAGTGGTTGAATGTTGGCCTTTGGCTCAGGTCATGATGCCGGGGTCCTGGGATCGAGTCCCGCATTGGGCTCTCTGTAGGGAACCTGCTTCTCCCTCTGCCTATGTCTCTGCCTCTCTGTGTGTCTCTCATGCATAAATAAATAAAATCTTAAAAAAAAAAGACACCATCCCTCTGAACATCACAATCTAGATTCTCTTATCTTTGATAACCTTTCCAAAATTCTAGGTCGGAAAAAACCCATTATCTCTTAACAGTGAAAAAATATAATTTGTCTTCAAATATTCTTTACATTTTTCTGGTCTGGATGATATGGATCCTTCTCACTCTAGTCAAAGATATGCACTTCAGATCCTGCTTCTAGTCCTGTGACCTAGAGTTGCATGAAATATCCACTCTATCATTATAAAAAATATACTACTTATTAATTAGCTGCTTATTAATTATATTACTTATTCTAATAATTTATTGGTAAAATACTATTTATCAATTTATTAATAAAACAATAAAATAAAAATCCCAAGTAGCCCCCAGTGATTTTTGTTACTTGCTATCTGGAGTACTAGATAATATGAAAATGTAAATATTAAGAGCTAATATCAGATGACTACATTTAACTTAAAAATCATTTAAGCCAATTATGAGTGCTTCTGCATGGTTCATCACATGCAGTAACTACCCTTTTTTTTTTTTTTTTAGAGAAAGACTGAGCACAACCACATGCTAGTGCTGGGTTGGGGGAGGGGTAAAGGGAGAGGAAAAGAGAGTCTTAAGCAGGCTCCTACACAATGCAAAGTCTAACCTGGGGCTCCATCTCACAACCCTGAAATCATGACCTGAGCAGAAATCGAGTCAGATGCTTAACTGACTGAGCCACCCAGGCTCCCCTGAAACCAACAGCTTTTTAAAAATTTGCAACCATTAGGGTCAATTGTCTGATTCCTAATTACAACTTCCATGTGTGCATAATTTTGGACAAACTATTTGTGCTTTAATTTACTTATCTATAAAATGGGATTTTTAAGGTATCTGTTTCCTAGAGCTTCTTTAAAGACTACTTGAGATATGTGTGTAATGCTCTTGGTATGGTACCTAGCCCATAATAAATGTGTAATAGATGTCAGTTATTACTAATTACTGGATATCTTTTTCTGTATAGGTAGATAAAATATTATATATTAGATATATTTTAAATATAATATATATATTTAATTTTATAATAGTATATATATTTAAGAAAAACTTCAGAATTTTTAGAAATTCTCTTCCTCTTTCAGTTGTACTACTCATCACAGGAGTAATCATTAGGCATACATTAAGACTAAGCCAGGGGGATCCCTGGGTGGCATAGCGGTTTGGCGCCTGCCTTTGGCCCAGGGTGCGATCCTGGAGACCCGGGATCGAATCCCACGTCAGGCTCCTGGTGCATGGAGCCTGCTTCTCCCTCTGCCTCTCTCTCTCTGTGACTATCATAAATAAATAAAAATTAAAAAAAAAAGACTAAGCCAGATTTTTCTTGGTCTTCTTGTCTTTCAACATAAACAAGCACTCAATGGTATGCATACAAAGTCAACTGAAAGAAACAGGGATTATAAGAGGTACATTTAATATCAAATTTTTGATACAGACAAATAATTGAAATAGATGTCAAGATATCTATTTTACATAGGTTCATGATACTCTCTTGTCACATTTATATCTATTATCACCCCCTAACTACTTCATTCTTCAAAGATTGGGGCACAGACTGATCATCTGATTGAACTGTAGCCTCTGTAAATCTCTACATTATTGCCTTGGTAAGAATACATAAGTGGCTTATAAAAGCTTATACAATGCCATGACTAAAAACTGTAAAATTTACTAAGCTTATATTCTAGACAATAACTATACTTCATGATCAGTAAACCAGTAGGAAGTTCAGAGGACAAGGATGAAGTTGAATTATCTTTTTGTAGTTGGGCATAGATAATAGCAGTGAATTTCCTGCATCTAGATCATTTTTCAGTTATCTTGAGTAGAAATATAAATATGTTAACTACTTTAGAATTTCTTGAACAAAAAAAGGCATTTTTGCTTATGCATTGTGTGCATTGTTACCACCGAAGATTATTAAAAGAAAGACTAAGTAGCACTATCTAAAAAAAAAAAAAAAAAAAAGCCCTATCTAAACATCAGAAAAGAGTGGCAAGGTATTAATAGGAAACAAGTCTCAGCAAATGGCCCTCCAGAAATGCTCCTAAAACCTCCATTTAGGTGAGCTTAACTGAAATCAAAGAGTTAATGGCTTTGCCATCACTGTCTCCCCTCTGGGCCAAATAGGCCTATTTCAGAACTGCAACAGATGTGTGTATACCAGGAGGAGAGACATGGCATCTGTGCTGTGCAGCAGTGTATATTTTCCTTTGAAATCCTGAGTGTGGTCTAATTCCGACTCTGTTATGTTTTTGTGTTGTGGCACTATGTCGACATGAGAGTACAATATTTGGAGAGCTATTGTTTCCACAGCTTGCTCTGATTTATGCTTCATTCTGTTTGGAGATTTTTATAGTAGTTCGAGCCTGAATGTCATATGTAGCAATGTACTAGAGGATTGTTTCTCACTGTTTTAAGCCACATGCTATTAGATCATCTAAGATTGTTTTGTTAACTAGACCTGGATGATGGTTTACAAAAGAACTTTCAAGAGACCCAAATAAATGAAGGGAATTCCATCAAAGGTGTAGGTATGAACACATCTAATCTTCCCAAGATTGTCGATATAATTTAAAAATTATGAGAAAGTATGTAAAACTTCTCTTAATAACATGTACTTTGGGACAGCGTTTAAGGAAATGAATGATTTCAAAACCATTTTCATCCTAAAAGTAAATTTTCTGTAATATTAATCAATTTTCTTTTTTCTTTTGAAATAGAAAAAAAAATTCTTATTAAAGATATTTACAAAGAAATTTATAAGAAATTCATTTTGGAAGCAAAAGCAACACATTTTCCAAATATTATTATGAAGCTAAGAGAAACGCTAGTAACCACATAGACAAAATACTCAATTTCCAAAGGCCCATATTTTACATAATTTATCAGTATAAAAAATCACAACCTCTCGATAACCTCTGATGAATTCAAGTAGTAAAATTAGTCCTTTTACATGGACTTTGTTTAAAAATTACTTCCATGAACCAAGGCAGTCAATCCACATTACCAATGCCTTCTCTATAAAAGCACTTTTTTGAACAAACCCTACAGTCCAACCCAGGGATTCTATGCACACAAAGGAGAGTTTACATGAACAAATTCAGAGAACTGTTCTTCTATTCAGCTAAATCATCAGCTTCCAATTTAACTTTCCAAATAGCTCTCTTATCTGGCTGATTATTTTATTCATTACCAAAATATATTATTGCTTTAGATCATATATTTTTCATTATGAATGAAGCATATAGCTAGCTGGTGATTAATAAATGTGTTGATTGAATAATAATTTTTCTTTTTTTTTATGATAGGCACACAGTGAGAGAGAGAGGCAGAGACATAGGCAGAGGGAGAAGCAGGCCCCATGCACCGGGAGTCCGACGTGGGATTCGATCCTGGGTCTCCAGGATCACGCCCTGGGTCAAAGGCAGGCGCTAAACTGCTGAGCCACCCAGGGATCCTGTGTTGATTGAATAAAATTAGGTGTATGGATGGTTTCATCAATTAAGATGAAATGTTACATGATGGGCAATTTGTTATGATCTCATGGTATACCCCACGATTGTTGAAATAAATTTCTAGGCCCAAGGTGGATCCCAAGACATGGAGTGCCATATCAGCAAAACCAAAACTTAGATAACTTTCATGTCTGTATAAATGTTCCCTTTGTCCAGAAATACAGTGCATTTGGTTAGCCAATTCCCAAATGCCAGGCCAACTCTGGTCCTTCGTACCACAAACAAAGCTGGTGTCCAAGAATAGATGGTTTTGAGGGGCAATCTGGAAAACTATGTATCAATAAACAGCATCAATCAATATGCAGATTTCATTCTATGCTCTAATTTCAAAACATTAACATCTTGTGTTTTTTAAAAGATTTTATTTAAACAACTGAGCCATCCAGGTGCCCCTATTCTTTAAAATCAATTTATTGTCGGTATATTAATGTTCATATGTTTGAAATAATAACATAAAAATAATCACTGCTAAATATTTAAAGTATGCTAAAAATATTAAAAACGCTGAACTAGGGGCACCTGCGTGGCTCAATGGTTGAGCATCTGCCTTTGGCTGAGGTCGTGATCCTGGAGTCCTGGGTTGGAGTCCTGCACCGGGCTCCCCATGGAGAGCTTGTTTCTCCCTCTGCTTATGCCTCTGCCCCTCTCTCTGTGTTTCTCATGAATAAACAAAATCTTTTTATAAAACTCCTGAAACTGTAAGTTTAAAACAGTATTTCTTCATCTTTCACAATTGATCAGTATTATATAAAGTTTTATTTTTAAATAATCCAAAATGTACATATTATTTTAAAATAATCCATAATATATATAAGATACCAGAAAATTTTAATAATCTATAATATATATTGGATACCAAAAATATTAATTATTCCATATATTCCATTCCTATGTTCCTCATTCCTATTTTCTATACAAAGTCAGGAGAAAAAAATCATGGCTTTCATATTAAAACAGTCAATCCAAAATCTGAGGAATATGACTTGGAGATTTACTGAACTAAAACAAGAGGACAGCAGCAGCCATAATCCATCAGTCTTACAACAACAATTAAAACATAATATTTATAAGTCCTTACAAGCCTTACAAATAAATGTGTTAAAACATTTCCACCATAAAAGACAGTAAAGTATTTTATGAAATGCAATCTTCTGTAAATGGGGCATCAGAAACAATAAAACAAGTTTAAAATCACCTTAACTTTACAATCTTTTGGTTCTAATCTGATTTTAATGTTTTCCACCTGCCCCATAAACTGGGTGGAGCTTGTGTCTACATTTGAGAACAATGAAGCTTAATTTTTATGTTTTCTTCTTGAGAGGTTTTAAGAGTCTCATTTCCTGATAAACAAATGGATCTCCCTGTGCTGTACTTTCTTTAACCAATTGAATGATTTTAATTTGTATGAAATATTTGGTTCATTTGAAAACAAATATGTATTATTTTCATAATTAAATCAAAATTCTCTAATAGTCATCTTGTAGAGTCAACCTAATTTTAACTTGAAATCAAAAATTTAAATTGAAACTATAAAAAACTGTGATGGCTGGGTGGCTCAGTGATCTAGTGTCTGCCTTTGGCTCAGGGCATGATCCCAGAGTCCCGGATCGAGTCCCACATCAGGCTCCCTGAATGGAGCCTGTTTCTCCTCTCTCTGCCTGTGTCTCTACCTCTTTCTGTTTGTCTCTCATGAACAAATAAATAAAATCGTAAAAAAAAAAAGAAACTATAAAAAATTTTAATATAATGTTAAATTCTGGTCACAATAAACGCTTCTGTATGACTCATGAAAAGAGATTTTACTTTGTTCTCTGACTTTGGTAAAATTCTCAGTCTCTTAATCCTGATTTTCTTTATCAAAGAAATATGTGGATTACCCTAGGTGATCATATTTCCCTTCCATATCTTATACTAACTCATAACTTAACCAAATGCTAAGTATAGAACACTTACTATCTGACTAAAGACCAATATGAAGGCGTTTTATTATTGGTCAAGTATGAATGCCAAAGCCATAGTTCAAATTCAAAATGTTCATGAATCCAATGACTAACAATGATATAATATTGGGGAATTTAAAAAGAGGAAAACATTAATGGCTTGAATCTTTATATTCTTGATTATTACTAATGCATATTTTCCTCATTATCTAGTATCTTTTTTCATTCTATTTGCACATATTGATGCCACCTTATGTGCTGACATGTACTTACATGTAAAAATCAAACATATGGAGATCTATAAACTGAGGATAAGACAGTGACACTATCTGCAACTTGCTTTCCCATGCTTCTATGTTATATGATTGGCTGAAGATCTTAGGAGAAGGATGAAAGATACATGATACAGAGCTGTACCAGCTGAGCTGCATCTACTGAGCCTAACCCCAATCAGTTTTCAGGTGCCACAAAGATGTGTGAGTGATTATAAAAAAGAAAATGTTTAAGCAACTGGTTTGTTATAAATGAAAACCCAATGATGTAACACGCAACTTTAAAAGAACCCAAAATTCAATACTTGATTTTTAAGAGTGGCAAATCTAAAATATTATATAATGTATCAATTTACCTATCATTTTTTACAACATTGTATGCCAGCAACTATGCTATCTCTGAAGCAATTCAAAAATACTGAAATATTGTTTTGTATAAAGAAGGCCTACAAAAGCATATGATTAAATATATTTTTCACCATATTATAAAATAGAATATGATCATCTCCAGTAGAAATATAAACAGAATAAAAAGTAATACCTTTTTAATATATACTCCACACACACACACACACACACACACACACACACTTTCTTTAACAATAGAGAGTGTAAAAATAGAAAAGAAAGCTTAAATATACTTTGGGATTATCATGATAAACATGGTAAATTAAACATATGAAGTCATCTTTACTTTTTCCTAAAACCAAATGGCATGAAGATAAACCTTTGATGGATAAACCCAAAAGATAAATAGAAGGAGAAACAACAGGGATTGAAATATACTAGCAAATTTTGCAATAAGAAAGGTAAATGTATGAGTGACAACTTACTTGGTACCTGAAGAAGTTAAATTCTGGGTAATAAAAATGAAAATGCCCCTGAGTGGCAAACTGGATTATCCAAAACAATCACTCAAGATGGAGGAACTTTGGGCACTAGTAACCTTATGTGATGAAAGAGAAGGATGAGACTTTCAACAAAAAAAAACTTATCAATTCAAAGTAAAGAGCAGGCATATAATCATATCTTATCCACCACCCAAAAGTCAAAAGAGAATGTCTCTCCCAGGCTTGCAAAAGTGAAAAACTTATTTTCTACAAAAAACAAAAACAAAACAAAACAAAAAAAAACAATGTTGAGAGGTTCTATGAAGTCTATATATGTCTGTGCTGGAAACAGAACCCTTCTCTGCAGAAGCTGATCCAAGAGAAAAATGTTAAATGTTAGATTAACATTTTAAATAGATTAACATGTTAAATGTTAGATTAACAAAAAGCCAATGTTAGATTTGTCAGGTCGTTGCTTAATCACTTCATAGGAAGGTCAACAAAACACAGAAACACCCACATATGAATCTACTTAGACATTTTTAGTTCCTTTCATATAAGTGTGAGCAGACCGGAAAGGATCAGCAGACATTCAAAGGAAGCCACTCAAAAAACAGAGACAGATCAAAAAAAGAAAACAAAAAACAAACAAAAGTAAAATAAAAGAAAAAGAAAAATATTCGGGAGAACCATACAAAGAGAAGATACACACAACACAATACTGTAGAAAATCAAGTTACATTTTAATTAAATAAAATTTAAAAATAAGTTTAAAGGGTTGGGAAAAAACTAAAGGAAACTGTCTAGACAGTAAAATAGAAAAGAAAAATAGGAGTGGGGAGTGTTAGGAGATCAAAAGATTAAGATCAAGTCGATTTAGTATCTAAATTCTGAGATTATCAAGAAAAATAAGCAAAACAAATACCAGAAAAGCAAGAAAGGAAAAAATTATTAAATACTACTATTTTTCAAATATTGACAAATGAAAAATAGGACTTCATAGACTGAAATGGCCAGCTGAGATTCTTGCAAAATAAATGAAAAACACACACACTTTTCAAGCATGTGACTGTGAAACTTCTGAACACAGAGTGAGAAGAGTGGAAACAGAAACCAATCTAATACCTCCATCTTATACTAGGAAAATAGATAATTAGTAAACTTAGGTATAGAAGTGGTATAAACCAGTATTTCCTTCCATGAAGATAACAACTAACTAAAAAAAACCCCTGAAATTATAAAAAATGGAATTCCAAATGAGAGTAGAAAGGTGATACAGAACACTGCTCAGGTGATACACACTGGCTTGCTTTCGACATCATATGACCTTTTGTGATAATGATAAATAGACTACTAACCTCATATATAATTTATTTGATACAATTATTAGAATTTTTGTACAAAATAGAAAATTGGCTCTAATTCCACTTATTGGCAATCATTCCATGGAAACTAGCCTAAGACAGATTTTTTTTTCATTGTATTATTTTCAAGCTTCACTTTGGTTATAAGTTATTTTTAGTATTTACTGGAAAATACCGACTAGGGACACCTGGATGGCTAAATCAGTCAAGTGTCTGCCCTGGACTCAAGTCATGATATGGGGTCCTGCAATCTGGCCCTGCGTTAGGCTCCTTGCTCAGCAGGGGGTCTGCTTTTTTCTCTCCCACTGCCCCCTACCCTGTTCATGCTCTCTCTTGCTCACTCTCTCTCTCAAATAAATAAAATATTAGAAAAAATAAAAATAACTAAACAAAAATATGCCAACTATTCGTCTATAGTAAGATATGCTTACCTCTTAGAAATATAGGGCTGCTCATACAATAATAAAAAGGAAGTAGGCAATATTTTTTAATTTTATGAATGTTCTTAAAGCTTGCATAAATCAAGGTGTATATCATTTGAAAATAAAGAGTAATGCTTAAGTTTGTAAATTTAATAAATTCAAATTCATATAACTGAATCATACAAAAAGATAATTTTAATGCAAATGCCCTCACACTTCAGGATTGAAACAAAATAAAAAAAAAAACTACAAAGTAATCCAGATCTTCTAAACGTTTATCTGATTTCTATGAAATTGTCTTTACAATAATTTAAAATATGTAATATGCCTGATTAATTTTTTTTAATTAATGCTACATTGAGTCTCTGTCTCTGAAAGACACAGGATGGAGATATTTGAGTAAGTTGATATAAGAAACCTATATGCTGGCCTTATTGGAACTGTTGACTGATGGTAAGTAACATAAGGTAAGTGTCTTAATCTCTTTGGATCAACATCCTAAATGCATAAAATGGTAAGTTTTAGCAAGACAGTTTAATTCATTACTAGAAGTTATCACTACAGCAACATATTTTTTCTTCTTGATATAGGGAAATAATTTTAATATTTTAAAGAAGATGTAGCAGAGTCCATTTTCATTAAACATTTTGAATTTCCCTAAGTGCTAAGTTTACAGCACAAAATTTATTCTAAGTATATTATGACAAGAAATAGATTAAAACTAGCAAATTGGATTAGATATGTTTATCTGAAAGGAAAAATAAATGGCATTTAAAATTATAAGTCTCTTAAGCTCTTTCTTAAGGGATTAGAATGCACAAAATCACATAAGACATATCCACATATATATTTTAAGCTACAGTTTTCAGTTCAGTAAAATATAATAATATACTAGTGTGTTATGAAAATATGCCTTTTAAGGCATATACAAAAAACTGTATATGAAGATAATAAAAATAGTGTTCTAATTTTTAGAAGAATTCAAAGAACAAGGAAGGGAGTCAGGAGTATTAAATGTAAAGAGCCCCACTACAATGGGAAAAGGTGAAACGCTGGACCACAGAAATAGCTGAAGGATATATTTTAAAACATTTATTGGTATCAAATTGTTTTATGAAGGACCTCTTCATTAAAATCACAAATTACTGTAGCAGTAGGTTCTACGTTGGAAAATTATGGAAATAGAAGTGGTGCCAAATGGGGTACCCATGGAGCTTAGAAAAAAAGAAGGAGTAGAAATAATCCATAATTGAATCAGTGTCTCAGAAGTAGGAACTCCTAGTTGAGTCAGACACAGACTAAGCAATACACGGAAACACACCCACAACCTCCCTCCATAAAAATCACTAGTTGTGACCAGAGAAAAGAAAGAATTATGTTTCCTAAATATGTGATTTGGAATTTGAGAAAATTTCATTTAACTATCCTGGTGCAAAGCACATTCTAAAAGATATAAAATTTGTATAAAGCCATGATATAGTCATCCAATTTTATTTCTTTATTCAAAAAAATTATAAAAAAAGTTAGTATATATTTGGATTTGTCACCTAAGAGGTATACCAAAAATATATACCAAAACTAAAAATGTGCTCAAAAAGTTTACCATTTCTCAAAATATTTTATCTCCTCAAAATTACTCTCAATTGTTCAATCTTACATTCTATTTTTAAAAACCCTCCAAAGATTTGGGGAAATTAATTTACATAAATTTTAAAAGTGAAAAGATTTCTAGGCTTCTCAAAAGCTCTGATGTGGAAAAAAATGTTATAAATTTTCACATGGAAATACAATGTATACTATTTCTCAAACCTAGCTGAACATAAAGTGTGAATGTGTATGTGTGCATTTCATGGGAGCCAGAAGCCCCATGAAAAAGTTGTTGAATGTCTCAAGGAACCTTAATGATAACTGGGAGACCCTTGAGAAGACTGTTGGTAAAAACCTGAAAGACAGTGAGAACAATATTGTTGGAGGCTCTCCTTGAATCTGTGAATGGTCTGTTACTTTTTTGATTAATAAAGTAAAACTGATAAGATACTGTGCTAGTTCCAGACCTACTTTATAAGAGTAATGGTACCTCGGCCTTGGTCACTGAGCACTCTAGTCTCCCACATGGTAAGTCCAACTTCTCCAATACAGGGAAAAGTTGAGAAGTCCTAAGAATACCTGAACTGGAAGATGAACCCAGCTGAAACTAGCTTCCAGCCAGGATTCTTACAGTACTAAGTGTATGATTTTAATATATACACTGGATCTTCCACATCATGCCAGCTGCCAGCAATCTGCCACCAAATGACCCCAGTTGACATCATGTGAAGTAGAAAAATAGCCCATCCAAAACTTGCCTGAATTCCTGAGAGACATAATAAAATGTTTTATGCCACTATATTTTTGGTTAATTTAATATGCAGAAATTGATACCGGGAGAAAAATCATCCAAGCCTTTGGAATCACTACCTGCTAAAGCTCAAATTCAAGTAACATAGTATCTTTCCATTTTTTGTCTATTCTTCAGTTTCAATTGCATTGTGATGAGAAATTTCCATCCTTCTATACATATAGCTTACATATTTAATGTGGAAAATTAAATTTAACATCACCAAAAATTGGTATTCCCTAAAAATGTTACAACATACCGTAATTATCCAGTCAATGTTATAGTATGAAAGATGTAAGAATTTAATTCATTTAGAGCAATTCAGACTTATGAAACAGAAATAATGCCCAATGCAAAAAAAGGCAAATACATGTTAATTATTAAAACAAAAATCTTAGCCCAAATTTCTAACTCTAAAAGGATGGTTATAAAATTAATATTTGCATTAAAAGTAACTTTTAAAATAAATAAATAGTTTGAAAACAAAATAGTGACTATAATCAACAATACTTCATTATATACTTCAATGTTGTGAAGAGACCAGATATTGTTCTCACCACAAAAAAGAAATGATAATTATGTAATGTGATAGATACATTAGCTACTTCAACTTAGTAATCATATTGCAATAAATAAGTGTATCTAATCAACACATTGTACACCTTGAATGTACACAATATTAAGGTCAGTTATATCATAAAAATCTCTGCCTCTCTCTCTCTGTGTGTGACTATCATGAATAAATAAAAATAAAAATCTTTAAAAAAAATAAAAAAAAAATAAAATAAAAATAAAATAAGACAAAATAATGCTAAATTAGACTTTTTGATATTGGAAACATTTAAAGTTACAAGATAAACATACATATAATTTTGAAAATTGACACATTTATTACATTTCTAGAGGTAACTAATAAAGATGTGTTATTTAAATACATGTCATCTGAGAAGCTTAGACAGCTTAAATATAGGAGATAAATACTTCCCAGACTAACTGCCAGAGGATACAAGTGATTTGATTACTGGAAACTTATTTATTTATTTATTTATTTAAGATTTATTTATTTATTTATGATAGACACACACACAGAGAAAGAGAGAGAGAGAGAGAGAGGCAGAGACACAGGCAGAGGGACAAGCAGGCTCCATGCACCGGGAGCCCCACGTGGGACTCAATCCCAGGACTCCAGGATCATGCCCCAGGCTGAAGGCAGGCGCAAACCGCTGAGCCACCCAGGGATCCCCTGGAAATTTATTATTTAGTCTGAGATTCCGACTTGAAGTAGATTTGGAGTAAAGCTAATACAATACATCTTTTTGAACCCAAATTAGCTTGATGAAGTCACATTGAAATCCTATCCAGGGCAGCCTGGGTGGCTCAGCGGTTTAGCACCTGCCTTCGGCGCGGAGCATGATCCTGGAGACCCAGGATGCAGCCCACGTCAAGCTCCCTGCATGGAGCCTGCTTCTCTCTCTGTCTCTCTGTCTCTCTCTCTTTCATGAATGGATGAATAAAATCTTAAAAAAAAAAAAAAGAAGAAAGAAGAAAGAAAGAAAGAAAGAAAGAAAGAAAGAAAGAAAGAAAGAAAGAAAGAAATCCTATCCAAGTATGGATTCAATCCTGGGAATTCAAAATTTCATGCAGTAATGGTCAGTTTCAACCTTTTATTCATAGAAAATTTGCTATTACCTGATGAATTAATATTATATTTTTTATTCATAATATATTTCTAGCTGTAATCATTGCCATGACTGCCATTGGGATGCCTGGATGGTTCAGCGGTTGAGCATCTGCCATTAGCTCAGGGCCTGATCCCACGTCCAGAGATCGAGTCCCATCAGGGATATAGTCCAACATCAGGCTCCCCATGGGGAACCTGCTTCTTCCTCCGCCTGTGTCTCTGCCTTTCTCTGTGTGTGTCTCATGAATAAATAAAATCAATCAATAAAATAATTAAATGCCATCAAGTTACTTCTCTGTAAATGAGTATCAGGTGTTGATGTGTCTATATTTGAGATCCATTGTCAAATGATAGTTTTTAATTGAAAGAACTCTAAAGTTATGATTCATGTATGCTTGGAAAACTTTAATAATTACAAAAACTTAGGTATTTTAATTGTAAAACAAAACACATGCTATAATTTAGTGTTGAACTGACCTGACAGAGAAAAATGAAAGATGGGTTTCAAACTCACCATTTTATCTCTAAAATATGTAAGTTAGACTACTTAATAAATAAAACCATTTTATTTTTAACTTTCATGTCTAAAATTGATTTTATGAAAACCCATGTAAAAGAGAAAAATAAGGGGATCCCTGGGTGGATCAGGGCATGATCCTGGGGTCCCAGGATCAAGTCCCACATCAGGCTCCCTGCATGGGGCCTGCTTCTCCCTCTGCCTGTGTCTCTGCCTCTCTCTCTCTGTGTCTGTCATGAATAAATAAATAAAATCTTTAAAAAAGCAAAAAATAAAAATAAAAAGGAAAATCCATGTAGACAAATCCATTTAATTTTTATGATTTTAAATAAATCACAGAAAAATTTTCTGATCCTTTTCACTTCCCACTTTGATTTTTAAATTACCAGAGGATAAATGTAATGCCTCAAAATAAGTCTTTATAAATGAAATTTATAAAGAAAAAATTATTTTTTAATCCTCCAATTGTCTAATTCCACCATTGAACAAAAGTACACATCAGAATAAGAAGATGAATGTAATACATCAAAATGTACCTTTATAAATGAAATTTATAAGGAAAATGTTAATACTTTCCCTCTTATCCCCCAGTCCCCAACTCTGCCATTCAAAATAGTAAACCATGTTCACTCCCCACAGGGAACCTGATGTTGTACTATATCCCTGATGGGACTCGATCTCTGGACGTGGGATCAGGGCCTGAGCTAATGGCAGATGCTCAACCGCTGAGCCATCCAGGCATCCCAATGGCAGTCATGGCAATGATTACAACTAGAAACATATTATGAATAAAAACCATGTTCACCGTGTGTATATATACACATACACACGACTATTCTTTTCTCTGCTCAAACACACGTATGCCTGCATGTGAATAAAAATGGGACCACTCTATATATATTACTCCTTTTTATTTTGCTTATATGATAGCCTAAACTTTTCTCCAACCCCACAAATAGATAGATAATGATGATAGGTAGGTAGGCAGATGGGTAGATAGATATAACTCATTATTTTTAATAGTTGAGCAGTATATCCTTGGTTTCTTGAATATGCAGCATAGTATAGTATAATGATTAAGATCACAGAGTTTTGAGACTAGACATTTGGTATTTTATCCACAGTATGCCATTTGTTAACTGTGTGTATATATGGAGCAATCATAAAATCGGCCAAATACTGTACCACAAAAAATCAAGAAATGTAAGTAAAAATATTATAAGTGGAATTCTCTGATCACCATATGATAAATATAAAAATTAATAACAATATTTTAAAATCCTTTCCTCCTGGAAATTAATTTAAAATACTTCATTAAATTTAAAGAATCGAGGTAAAAGTATAAAACAAATAGAAAGTTAAAGAAACAAGACATCACAAATTATACAAAAATAAACTAAAAATGGATCATGGACTTAAATGTAAAACATAAAAATTTAAAACCTTTGGGAAAAAACAAAACAGAAAACCTATCAGCACCTAGGACTAGAAGAGTTCTTAGACTTGTCACCTAAGACATGATCCATAAAAGGTAAATTTGGCAAATTGATTCTTATCAATATCAAAAACAGACATTGTGCAAAAGACCCCTGTTAAAAGGATTAAAAGACAAGCTATAGATTGAGAAAAAAATATTTTCAAACCATATGTGACAAAAACATAATATATATATACATATATATATCACTCTCAAACTCAATAATTAAAAAAATTTAAAAAAATCAAGCAATCTATTAGAAAATAGGCATAAGGCATGAAGTGGCATTTTACTGAAAAGGATGTAAGGATGACAAATAAGCACACAAAAGGGTATTCAACATTATTACCTATCAGGGAAATGTAGCTTAATGACAATAACATATTACTACATGAATGTCTAAAATTTAAATGTGGTGATGGCATCAAATGCTGGCAATAATGTGGAGAAATAGGATCACCCATCCATTTCTAGTGGGAAAATACATTTGTACAGATATTCTGGAAAATAATAGGACAGTTTCTTATAAAAGTCAGTATGTGCTTACAGAGAGACCCAGCATTTTCATTCTTGGGCATTTATCCCAGATAATGACAACTTAGGTTCAAACAATAACCTGTTTGAACCTATGAATGTTTATAAGAGCTTTTTCATAATAGGTTAAAACTGAAAACAACTGAAATACCATTCAGCAAGTGAATGATTAAACAAATTATGGTACATCCGTACCAGGGAATTCTACTCAGCAATATAAAGGAACAAACTAATAAAATACACAACTTAGATGGGTCCATCACAAATGAATTATGGTTAGTGAAAAAGAACAGTCTTAAAATGTTATATGCTGTATGATTCCATTTATATAGCATTCTAGAAATGAGAAAATTATGGAGATCAGATGGAGAAAATATTTAATGGTTGCTAAGGATTGAAAGGTGAGGGATAGGGAGTGAGTTGGCAGTGTCTAAAAAATGGTAGTATGAAGGAACTTGAGATAGGACTGTTATACATCTTGACTGTGGTGGTGGATAAAAGAAACAACATATGGAATAAAATGTCTATAACTAATTCGTACACTTACAAACAAATTAGTGCATATAAAACTAGTGAAATTTGAATAAATTTCATAGATGTTCAGTGTCAGTTTCCTGGTTTTGATATTGTTGTGCAAGATATTACTACTGGGAAAATTATGTACAGGACATATAGGATCTTTTTTGCATTATTTACTACAACTTCTTGTGAACCTGCAATTGTCTCAAAATAATGATTTTAAAGAAATATAATGAAAATACTATGTAACATTAGAATTCATATTAAAATAAGAAAGAAAGGTCTACTGAGTTCATTACATTTTTATCCTGTCCCCTATTGCCATGCTTTCTTGCCACACTATACTCTTCAACTATCAAGCTTACATATAACTCAGGGATGATTACATTCAAATGATTTTATGGCATTAAAAAAGTAGAAAAATCAGAAATATCAATTAAGCTATCTATTATATAATACTAAGCTAAAATGATTAAATAAATATTTGTATGTGAGAAAATACATATTATTTTGATTTGAGATGTCAAGGTTTAATGAACTTACTACCAAGTTCATTAGACTTCACTAAAAAAGCAAAAGAAGAAGGAGGATGAGGAGGAGGAGGAGGAGGAGGAGGAGGAGGAGGAAAAAAAGAAAAAAGGAAAAAACCTTTCCTTCTTGTTAACCAAAATCTTTGGATTATCGAGAGACCTTCATCTCCTTTTTCATATTTTCTGAAAATCAATCCAAGGTTTCAAATGAAAAACTTCATAAAATTTAACCACCTATATCTAAGTTCTTTTTTTCTATTATTTGTCATCAGCTAAGGTATTTTCTATGCTATAAGTCTATTTCACTGCTACTAACTAAATGCTAATATTATATAAATGAATATTGCAGTGGTACATTGTCCTGAAAAGGTTGAACTACAAGCTTTAAATAAATCAAACAGATTGAAATAGTATCATCAACCATGCTGGAACGGTTTTAATATACCTGAAATAGTCTTTATGTTTTTCTCATTATCCTGTGTCATAAACCCTAACACAAAATTTTCTAGAGCTATGGTACAGTCATGCTCCCAAAAACTAAAGGTCCTTTAAGGCAAAGTGAGTCCAAGATATGGCTCAGAAAATGAAATTCATTTCTTTATGGACTTTACATGTTATGATAAAAATGACAAAGATAGTATGTGACAGGTTATATTAATATTGGCCTTTGTGTCTAGAGGTAAAATTATGCCTGTGCTTTCAAAAGTAATGTGAGTCTGTTTTCTCTCTTTTACAGAGATAACGCATGTTTAATGCTTAGTTTTAACTCATGGCCTCAGTTCTAGAATACTTCAGGAAGCATCATTCATATACAATCAGTGTACGGTAGTCCTTCCTTATCCATGGAATATACATTTCAAGACCCCCAATGGATCCCTAAAACCGCAGATTGTACCAAACCTTACATATACTATGTTATATCATATACATACATACCTATGATAAAGTTTAATTTATAAATTAAGCTCAGTAAGATACTAACAATAACCAATAATAAAATAAAACAATTATAATATAAAACTTATATGAATGTAGTATCTCTCCTGAAATATCTTACTGTACTGTATTCACCCTTCTTGTGAAGATATGAGATGATAAAATGCTTACATAATGAGATGAAATGAGATGAATGATGTAGGCATGCTAACAAAGCATTAAGCTACTACTGACCTTCTGACAATTCATCCAGCAGGACAATCATTTGCTCTGGCACCAAGGCTGACTGCCTGAAAACACAGAAAGCAAAACTACAGATAAAGCAACTGTATAGGATATCCTCTGGGCTTCAGGCTTCATGCTTTTAAATATGAGATAGGAGAGAACACAAGTCAAAGAATGACAAAGTAAAAAGGGAAACCAGAAATGGTTTTAAAAAAATTAGGAATAAGACATGTGGTCAGGTCTTGGGCAAGTGGGGCCAGTTTTTACAGTAATGTCCAGGGACACTGTACATTATGGAGACTCAAGAACTAAAAACCAAGAACAACTCTAGCATGATAAAGGACAAGGAGAACAATCCAAATACCAAACTGCCCAGATTTTGGAGAACTCTTACCCACACACCAGAGGAAAGTGTCTTTTCTAGTTCAAGATTCCTAATTTGTAGATATTCCATTAAGTCGTTATGCTGGACAAGAAGTGGTCAAACAATGAAGAGACATAACCTCATTAATTGCTATTTACATTGATATAACTGAAGGAGAGGAGCAAACGGGAATTTCTCAGGTGTCAGACATGAGCAGGCTCAAGGTGATATTTTAACATATTTTGATATTACACACTTGGAGAAGTGGTGGGAAAAAAAACATTCACAATTTCCTTTTCAGTTTCCTTAGGTCAGTTAATCCAACACAGAGCCTCTGGTGAAAACTGAAATGGTAACATTTGTGGAGAAGGATCATGTAATCTCAGAGAAAAAAAGTTAGGGCAATAAGAAAATAGTTTCAAAAGAAGAAAGAACAATTACAAAGGATTGCTAGCTATAAACTGAGCTAGCCAGTTTTATAAGGAATGTGTCAGTCAGTCCTGTACTACACCAGACCAAGCAATCTAGGCTATGGGGAAGGAGAAAGCTAAACAGTTTATCTACTGGTTCTTTCCAATCTCTGTCTTCCTTTGTTCCAAAAATTTCCTCTGTGGGCATCAATTTCTAGGCACTATGAAATGTTTTCGCAGCCCTTCCAGACAAACCCTGAGGATGACCGTGCCCCTGCAGGTCCAGTAACAGTCAACGTGCAGGCAACGAAGGTCCCTCTCATCTTTACATGGGGGCTTTTAGGCCCTTAGCAATGGCATCTGATAGTACTGTTCAGGTTTTCTCTATTTATATTTCTGTCTACTTATTCTATCAATTACTGAGAGAAATGTTAAAGCCTTTAACTGTATTTGTATATTGGTCTATTTCTCCTTCTAGTTATGTCATTTTTTGTGCCACGTGTCGAAGATCTGCTATTAGTGCACACAAATATATATTCGAATATTCGAATGTATTCGTTCGAAATATTCAAACGCCATGTCTTTTTAATGAATTGATCACTTTTCAAGTGATTAAACCCCTCCTTACTCTGTTAAAATACCTTGTTATGCAATCTTCTTTTTAGTTTTTAATATAAAATACTTCAACTATATTGTGATTAGTGTTTGCATGGTACATTTATGGACATGCTAAGTGTTTTAACTTTTAGCCTCTCTATGCACATAGTTACATGTTTACACAATCTGACAAAATGCTTAATTGGAATCTTTAGGCCACTGTCATTTAATGCAATTATTAATATGATTGTTTTAAATCTACCATCTCAAAAAAAAAGGAAAATTTTTACCATCTCATTATGTGTTTATTATTTGTCTAATCTTTTTTGTTGTTATTCTGTATATCCATTATCCTTCCTTGTGAATGTCCAGCTATTTTCAAAAGCCCCTCTTAGACTCATTTGAATTCTAACATTTCCCCATCCTTGGTGAGCTCTGGGAATCATATGTTTTACAACTCACAGTCAAGTCTCACATCAGCCTCCCTGCAAGGAGTCAGGAGTCTGCTTCCCCCTCTGCCTATGTCTCTGCTTCTCTCTCTGTGTCTCTCATGAATAAATAAAATCTTTTTAAAAAATTAAAATAAAATTTAGGGGCACCTGGATGGCTTAGCCATTGGACTTTTAATTTCAGCTCAGGTCATGATCTCCAGTTGTGAGATTGAGATTCTCTCTCTCTCTGTCTCTCTCTCCCTCTCTCTCCCTCTTTCTCTCTCTCCCTCCCTCCCCATCCCACTCACTCTCTCTTAAAAAAAATCCCTTATAAAAAAAAAAAATCCCTTATATTTAAAAAGTACTATAACCAGGTTTGATTTTTATACTTCAGGTCATACTTTCCTTATTGCATATTTCCTACTCTTTCACAATTTATTTATTTTTGTTTTTTATGTATGTGATAGCCTTGATATTTCCTTAGTGCCATGTCACATTTTAAGAAATATTAACACATATCCCAGTTATTTATCAGGCATCAGAGAATGGAATACATTTAAGTGAAAGGAAAGCACAAAGTCTAAAAGATTACTTGTATGTTCTCCCAGCAATTCAGGCCTAACTTCATTAGCGTCTACTTGGGAGTGATGAAAGCAAGACTGAAAGAGAGGTAAAGCATTTTACACATATTGTAAATGACAGCCAACAACCCCTTGGGACTGAAAAAGAGGAAGCATTAATTATGTATTTCAGTTTTGCATCTGGAATACTGGCAAAACAACAGCATTTACCAAAACTGCAAAAGAAGAATTCCACTTGTGAGGGAACATGATGATTTCATTTTTGACATGATGAACATGAGGTGAAAAAGACCTTGAGTTAGAGATTTACTATTGCCATAAATGAAAATAGGACTTAAGGTTAATTAGTAGTAGCATATTCAGAAACTATTTCTATAAACACAAAGTCTGAAAGCAGGAGAGCTAATTATTTCTCACAGGAAATAGAATAGGAGAATATCAATAGACTAGGACTTTGGTCTTATGAAATGTTCATCATTGGGACTGAGACAAAGGGAAGGAGCTGGTAAAGAGAGAGGTTCAGGTGAGAGAGAAACAGGATAGTGCAAAGTTAGGGAAATGTTAATATGTTAATATGTATGCATTAAAACAGGATTTAAACTCAATTTAAAATTAGTTCAGAAACATGTTTTTTTTTCTTTTGCATTTAAGACTTCTAGACTTCTATTTCTGTGGGATCAATCCCTGAAAAATGACCCACATTAGGAAACACAAGAAATAATCAAGCACTGAGCTTTTATAAACCATCCCATTTACCAATCTTCTACAAAAGCAGAAATTAAATAAAAGCCAATAAGATGGGAGATGTTTATAGAAGAAGTAAAGTACCAAGATAGAGAATATAGAAATAGTCAACTCTTATATCAAATTATTAAAGGTATGTAGTGAATTCAGTAGAACCTGAAGGAAATATTTTCTGGCTGTACCATCTGAGTAAAAACCTGATATTCGTGTTTATATGTTTACAAAAAAATGGGATATTTAAAATGAGGTAGAGTAGGGGGAAAAAAGCCCATCAACTTTCTTCTCTAAGCCTGACCAAATTATTGACAAGCAATCAGGAAGTTGGTGGTCCAAAAACTATTTGTCAATACAAGAGGAGAAAGTTGTTAGAAATCAAAGCAGAATGAAAAGTGACAAAGTAGGTAACTTTTACAGATCAGTGCTTATCTAACAGTTTAGTTAATTCTCTGACTATATCAACTTCATTTATTGGGTACCTACTATATATAAGATACTTTTCTGGGCAACGTGTAACTTACAGTGGCATTTAATTTACAATCTCTCCATCAAGAAACTTAAAGTCATATTGAAAAATAACTCAAAGGGATTTATAAATGTCAAGGTTTTAAAACCCTAAGGAAGCTTAGTGAACTCATATTAAAATTCTTTTCTGGAGTCGCAAATATGTTAAATAAGACCTTTAATTGCTGATGATTTGGGCTTTTTTTTTGTTTTTACATGCTGTTTCCTCTAAAAGCATTAAAATATGAGTTATCAATATTAATAACACTAAAAATAACAATATAATACCTATTACAAGATGACATGATTAATTGCTAAGGTATATAGAAAATCAGTACTATTAATTTAGGAAAGCAAAACATAATAAAAATTGTAAAAACTATAGTACACTAATGAAGATACTTGTTTGAGTCATTTTAAGTTCAATGAAATATCCCATTCTTCCAATTTGCTACTTTTTGTTGTTAAAATATGAATGAAGCATAAATGGGAATAAAATCAACTCATAAAATCCAACTGAAGGCAGAGTATACTGTTAAATCAGAGTTAGTCCAAATCTACCCCTTGAATACAAAGATTTTTAGGGGCTAAAGATGTGTACCACAGATTTTGAAGCAGTCTTTCATAAACACAAGCAAAGACTCTCATTCAGTGATGTTTGCTTTCATCACACACAGACAGCAAGTCCAGTCCACATGCCCTGTGCCTCTCCACACTGGCTACATACCAACTGCTACTTGGTATTTAAGGAACACTTTCTGTGATGAGTGCAATGTGTTCATTAATCCCCATTCATTTTTGAGAAGTCATTTCTGGAAGATTTTTGCAAAGGTCACAATACTGTTAGGTATATGGAAACAGTGACTCACAGAGAAATTGAAGAATATGATAGCAGCATTATCAAATACTGTGTTTTACTGGGGTCAAAACTTCCTTCTAATCTACATAGTATATACCAAACAGATGGAGTGTGAAAACAAACCTTTGCTGTGGGTGGCCTTATCTTTTCAGCCAAAACAGTACACATATACCCACAAAAGATATGTATCTGATAAATCTCCCAAAAAATATTTCAGGGATTTTTTTCTCAAAATATCTGACGAATTTCTTTGTAATGCTTAATCGATTTTCCAAATAATCTAAATTCTGGAAATTAGTTATTTTTAAAAATGACATTTTTAAAAATGTCAAAAATTCAGCTTTATTCATATTAGTAAAAACACACAGTCATCCAAGTATCCAACAGTTGGAAAGTAGTTAAGGAATTTATGTTTCATGAAATTGATAAAAGTCTTAATTAGCCAACTTTCAGAATAGGGTCATGCAGAGAAACAGAGAAGTGTTTATCATGTAACATTTGGTAGGAAAAAGTAAATATATGATTTTCTGATATTATGATTACAACTGTGAAAATGTATATGGAATTTTTGGAAGGCTAAAACAATATGAAAAAATTTAAATACATTCTGTTGTTGGGTTCAGTGTATTTTTTATTTATAGACATGATTTATGTTGACATAATCTTCTCTGTATTATCATAGTTAAAATCATAGTTAAATTTTATTTATTATTATTTTTTTTATTTTAGAAAGTGCTTGGCTTTTGTCTCAACTGTTCCATTCTTTTCTGGTCACAGCTGTTGTTCTACAATGAACTGACCTAAGTAAAGTGAATTTTTCCCTATATGAAAATACTATAACCTTAGTTTTGTATAGAATTACAATAAAAAGGCTTTCTCCTATGAAGTAAATATCCAAGCAAGTGGATTCTAAGTCTGTTGACATTTGTTTTCCAACTGGACTTTTTGTTTACTGAGTTATCTTTGTCAAGAGCTCTGGTTTAGAATGCTTTGCAAAAACTAATTGTTATAAACAAAAATATTTAATATCCCAAGAAATGCCATTGTAATTTGCAAAAGGCAGTTACTGGAAAGAACAGATCTCATATGAATTTTTAATTATAAGACTGATATAAAGTTCCAAGCAAATGTCATCTACTATGCTGCTGGCCTTTATATGGCCTTCAGATGTAGCAATTCAATAATTCATTTAGTGAATAGTGTTTGCAAAATTCTGTCACAGGTATTAGGAGGAATATGAAATAATAATATAAAGCTTTTGTACAAATTTGACTTTGTACAGCATTAATAAATCAAGCCAAGTTTTTGTTGTTTCTTTTTCAATTCTTTTTTCCCAAATGAAGGAAATGATACTTGTAGTACCTATTTGTCTCATATAAATGGGTTACCATGTAATCAAGCCAAGAATAGAATATAAATCAATACTCTTCATTCTAGTATATTCATGTTTTCTCTCAGGAAAAACAAAAACAGAACCTGTGATAGCTTACATGGTCTTAGCCCATTTGTGTTACTCCCATGAATCCCATGAATGTGTTATATTACATGGCAAGAAACGTTTGAGATGTAATTAAAATTACTAACCAGCTGACCATAAAATAAGGAGATTATGCACAATCTATTCACACTGACCCCTAATAGGGGAGATCCTTCTCTAGTTGGAAGCAGCAGTGAGAGATTCAAGTCATGGCACAGGAAGGATTGGATCTTCCACTGTTTTTTTTGAAGGCAAAGAGGACGACAAGAAAAATATGAGATGGAAATGAATTCTGACTCCAAAATGCAGATGAAAACTGCACCCCTGGCTGACCACTGAATTTAGACTGATAGGATCCCAAGAATCCTCTCAAGCTTTTTTGGAATTCTGACCTTCTGAAATGTGAGATAATAAACAGATGTTTTTAAACCACTAAATTTTTGGTAAATTTTTGGTAAATTGTTGTAATAGCTGCAGTAGGAGTCAATAAAAGTGTCTGTCCTGGTACCTGTATGTGAAAAAAATAGAAAAGCAGATAAAGTTTTACAGTTTAATTTACTTCACTTTCTTTTTCTCCCTGTGTCTTCCTTTTGTTGTTTTCCTCTCCTTCTGAAGCTATCCAAGGACAACCAGCTGTAGTGCAGCCCCCTGCTAGGGATAGTTCTTTCAAGATAAGTACACATGTTGAAACATCAACCTCATCGACATTCCCTTTTTCTTTAAGTCTGGCTGATAACTAGGGAGAAAGGTAAGGACTGCTTCTCAGACTTCCCCAGTGGCATTTCCATTTCAAGTTTGGATACATGAAGGAACAGCTCAAAAGTCATAAATCTTAAATGATGAAATTTCCATCATGCTGATAGGTGGGTAAGATATAATGCATTGGGTGGGTAATCTCTAATATGTGTTAAAACGACCATGACCATGGACCTGCACATCAGCAGCAGGTGGGCACCTGTTAGAAATGCAGAATCCCAGTCTCCACCTCAAAAATACAAAATCATTGTTCCTGTATCTGAACAAGATCTCCAAATGATGCGCTTACATTAAAGTTTGAGAAGTTCTGTCTTAAATTGCACTATGTGGGTGAAATATCCTGTCACAGTTTGGAAGATTATCTCTGCTAATAGCATCCTCTCACTAAAGCAAGGAAATAATCAGGAGATTCCCTGAAGTTCAAATTTAGAACCACTGTTTCCTTATATTGAGCATTTATTTTGTACTAGAGATTATGTTTATCTTATTATGCCATTTAAATTTCATAATTAACATGAGGTTGATACTAATATCCATACATAATCCAGGAAGAAACTAAACTTTTAAAGTAAAAGAAGTTAATTACATTGTCTAAGTTCAACTTAACTGAAATTGGAACCTGGGCAGGCTGACATTCTAGCATTTGCGAAACTGTAGTTAGTCACTACATTGTAATGTCTTTTATTAAATTTTAAAGTAGGATCTAAATTGCCAAATTATCAAATGTATCAAAACCTAAAATTCTATCTCCCAACTACTCCCTATACCATATCGAAAGGCCAAACAAAAACAAAATCTTAAAATCATCCCATATCCTTTACATATTACTTTATCATGAACTGTTAAAACAGACAAAAAAAAATATGGTTTCATGTAAATAGCCTTGTTGTCCTGATTTAACTCTTTGATGTTTCTATATTTCATCTGAAGGAGAAAAAGAAATATATTCTATGAAAATATCTAAATAAGTTAATTAAACCGTATATTACAATAAGAAAACTTTGGTATGTATAAGATGAGTGATAATTTTTATTAAGCACGTATGCACTAGATATTTAAGAACTTCATACCCATTAAATATTTAAGTTACTTCTGCATACAGATGAGTTAAACTGAGTTAACTGATAGATAAAGTGAGACTTAAAGTTTAAATAATTTTCTTTCCAAAGATCACACAATGGAGCTAAAATAGTAAGTCAGACTAGTCTGACAGCAAAAACCATACATGTAACAATACATTTTTCCATTTTTGACTACAGAATGCTTTTAATCAAATGAAGGCTCTAGCTTTTAAAAATTTGTTATAAAATGAACATTTGAAGAAACTTTAATGGGAATTAAAGGAAGAATGATTAATTTTATCAGATTAAAGCACAGTCCTTTTAAAAACATGAACAAAACAGAAAATGGAAAGGAAGAAACTTAAAATGTAAGGAGTTATTAATCAACTTTATCTCCTAGGCTAATACTGAGGAAAAATAATATGCATGCAAAACATTTAGAACAGCACCTGGAAAATTATAAGCCTTAAATATATCATTTGCCTTTGTTGCTGTTATTACTATCACTGTACTAATCTCAGTGTATATACCATTCTAATCTCATGGAAGATGAAATACACATCTCTTCCTGTTACATATAAGGTAGATATTCTAAATTTCAGAATTTCTTTATTTTCTCCTTAAAAAAACTCTTAACATTTTAAACAAATATCATTTTAGAGTTTTTAACTAACAAAACAAATCATCATACCTAAACTTATTCTTTATCATTTATACTATTAACCTTTAAGTCACTTTTTTATATATCATATATATGTGAACTTTTTAGGTAGTTAACAGTTATTCAAAAATAATAGTGTAAATATAATACTACTGATTATTTCCCATATCTGTACAATATGAGCAAAGTAGAAATTTGTAAGATCTATTTTCAAAAAGAATATTAAATATGAATATATGAATATGCATATATAGTTCTGATACCTATAATGTCTTCTATTCTCAGCATTTAATTCTTATTAAATCCAAAAATGTAATTCATCAGAGTGAGTAATATTTCAGGTTAATATGAGTTTATAAGTGATTTGGTTTTGTGTATGAAAATAGCAAAAGAGGAAGAAACAAAAAGTACAGTGCATTGTAATACAATAGCCTTGTGAAAGATATTTACGTAAGAAAATGTACTATGTTCTCATCTAAATCTTTCACATTTAAAAGTAACTCCTTGTGAGTACTTTACTAACTTTCCTTTACACATGAATACTTGGAGTTACTGAGGTAACTCTTTTCTCATTTTAAATAGACTAAAGGGGAACTTAGTTGGTTTTATTTCATTTAATGGACAGAACAAAAAATTATTTGTGTAGGTTAAATTTAGATAGGTATTTGAAATTTTAAAATCAATTTAATGACAGATAATAATAGTGCTGGTGAAATGCAAATTTTAACAGGATATGCAAAATCTGAAATTTAGGAAAACACCAAACGTTGCCAGGGCTTATCTATAAGTACATGTGAAAATATCCTATTATGCCCACAAACAACTGAATGTGGATAAAGGGAAATTTTGAAAGTGGCAAGAAATCCTCTGGTTCCAGCAAAAAGACCCGGAAATAGTCACTCTAAATGTAATATTCTTTTACAACTAAAATTTAAACAAACACACATTCTATTAAAACCACTATAGTAGGGATCCCTGGGTGGCGCAACGGTTTGGCGCCTGCCTTTAGCCCAGGGCGCGATCCTGGAGACCCGGGATCGAATCCCACGTCGGGCTCCCGGTGCGTGGAGTCTGCTTCTCCCTCTGCCTGTGTCTCTGCCCCTCTCTCTCTCTCTGTGACTATCATAAATAAATAAAAATTAAAAAAAAACACCATAGTATTAGAGAAATAAAAACACATTTGAATAAAAAATGAACAATATAAGTAATTACCATGTGAAAGGCACTTAACCAGACTTTCTAAAGAAAGCAAAATTCCATTTAACTAATTATGTGTCTATTACATGTTGGATATTGTACTAAACAGTATACGCCATTTTTTGCCCTAAAAATTATACAATATGAATGTAAATATGAATGAAGAGGGTGAGAGAGAGACACTTGGGCTGACATGATAGTATAAAAACTTAGATCCCAAGTGTTCCAAAAACATCATTTAGCTTTTCATGTATTGCCTCCAAATTTTTTCAGATTTTTCTTGTGAAAGATACGCATTCCCCAAAATCTTAGGAGTCAGTAGGGTACAATTTGAATACACTGGAGAAAAGTCTTTCCCACAACCTGGAATCGGATTACTTACAGGCAGAGAAAGAGTACAACATGTATATGAAACGAAGAATAGAGCCTGCTTTGATAGAGAACACAAGTGTGGAAATTTTTCACTCAACGAAACAGAACAGAATTACAAAGGACATTAAAAGCTATCAGAAGGTTTCATGCAATTGGCAAAGGATGAGCTCTGCAGATCTTAGGTAGGAGTAACATAAGATTAAGAGTGTTTGGCTCTTTAATTTCTCTGTTTCTATCCCAGGAAAGTTTTACTTATTTTCCAAACTATAGCCCAGTGTTAACGGCTACATAAGTTAGTTTTCTAAATATCTAGTTAGTTCAAATTATTCACCATAAATTTTATACATAGATAAATCACACTGTATATTTTTACACATTCTATTAGAGCTGATACAGAAAACCCAAATGACGTGGAGAAAAATATTTACCTAGGGAAACACATCAAAGTTGGGAATAAATAATACATGCAATAATAATATTATCTTTCTGTTATTAATCTCAATTTTTGAAACATTCAATTTCAGAGTTTAATATCACACTTGAATCTATTTATTTCCTGTCAAATAGTATAATTTACAGGGATGTATTTATAAGCTTTAACTCATAACTACTTTTAAAAATAAAACTATATGAAAACAGATGAGGTAATACCAATTCTTGAGGATAGAGTGAGTTCTTACTTCTAGCTGTATGACAGCATGATGGAGTTTACACTTCAGCTTCCCCACTGGACTAAGCCAGAGCTTTTAGGTGTTTCCTGTAGAGAAGAGTTGTTTGCCCTACCTGCATAATAATTCCTGGTATTTTCTAGGCTAAGAAAGGCTAGTTGTATTTATTTATTTGTTTATAATCAAAGTTTTATTTTGTTTAGTTCTTCCGTGGATTCATAACATTTCAGAAGAAAATTAAATACTTTAAAGCAATAAAGAAAAAAAAAACATTTTAGATAAATGAGCTTGGTTATCTCCTCTGTCTTCAATTCCAAACCACTAAGATATTTATTTCATTAAGAATTAAAATGGTTCTGGGCAGCCCGGGTGGCTCAGCGGTTTAGTGCCGCCTTTGGCCCAGGGCCTGATCCTGGAGACCTGGGATCAATTCCCACATCGGGCTCCCAGCATGGAGCCTGCTTCTCCCTCTACCCCCACCCTCTCTTTCTCTGTGTGTCTCTCATGAATAAATAAATAAAATCTTTAAGAAAAAAGAATTAAAATTATTCTAATCTTCCTCTCCATTTTTTACAATGGTGTAAAAACTAATCTATTCTGTGATAGGGGCTTTGCTTATAGTTCAAAAAATCTTTTAAAAAAGGAATACAGATGTGTATGTAAGTGTAAAAGACAAATACAGAGTGATGCTGATATAAGAATAGATGGACATAGATTCTGGATACCAGTTATACCAAACTATTTGCCCTGTCGTTCTACAGCTTCCCATCCTTAAATGAATCACAGAGGATTATTTATTCAAGATTGAATTTTTTTCCAAGTCTAATACATAAATGGATTATAAGAGTGTTAGAGTAAGTTGACTGAAGGTTGATGAAGACAAAGCAATCTTAAGAATAAAGCTTATTCTTAAGAACAAATCAATAATAAAAGCAAAAAAAAATTGGTACATATCTGGAAGACTACTATAGTTAATACATAGGAAGGCAGAATTTACGTGGCTTTAACATTTACATTTAAGGCTTTATTTAAGCAGTTAAATTAGTAAAAGTCCACAGACATTAGTTTGGAGATGTGGAGACATGTATTTCATCCAAACTCAAGGATATATTAAATTTAGAGATTATAAAGAATTTCTTAAATATATGGTTTATTAATTTCTTACTGATAGTACAACTTTAAAAACATCATAAAACCCAATCAAAATTATTTAGATCTTAAAGACAACTGCTTTAAAATTTAAATATAAAAAATAAATATAACTGAATAAATTATGTAATAACCACTTGAAAGAAATGCATTAACCAAAAGATTTTATGAGTGCTGATCCATAAGTGCCAGGTACTATGGCCAAGTATATATGTTTCATTTAATCCTGACAATCCCATATTTCAGTTTACAGAATTGTCCTCATTTTATGAATAAGAAAATAGTGGCTTTGAATAAATAAATGAGTTTTCTAAGGATATGGAGATACTAGCTATTGTTACAACAGGTGTTAAAAATTCAGGAACACAATTTTAGTTCTTAGTCTCTCCAACACACTATTATTTTGCCATTTTAAGAAGCAATTATCTGAGGAAGTAGGAGAGATGGTGGAAGAGGAGGATCTAAGCTCACTCCTCCCAGGGAAACAACTAGGTAACACTCACATCAGTGTAAAATGCCCTGAAGACTAGCAGAACAAACGCCATAACTAAAAGAAGAGAGAACAGGCCACATGCAAAGGGAAGGATGGGTGGAGATATAGTGGGGAGCTGAAGGAACTGAGGAGAGGGGAGAAAAACAGAACCTCACACTGGGGAACCAAGGCAGGGAGGATAAATCCCTATAACATTTGGCTTTGAAAACCAGAGGGGCCAAATCTCCTGAGTTCTTATAACCAGTGGGACTTAAAATCAGAATTTTAAAATTCAGTGGCTCTTCTCAGGGAGCACATAGAGGGCAAAAGGAAGCTGAGTTCCTGCCCTTAAAAAAAAAAAAAAAAAAAAAGCATGACAATAGCCCAGGAAGATACAGCATAAGCATAGAAGCAGTGCTTGAAAAACACCTGGAATGCATGGGAGGGAGAATTATTTACTAATCTCAGAGTAACCTGAAGCAGCAGGGTTCCTTGAAGGACTTCTTCAGGAACAAAGGAGCTGGCAGGTACCCTAGTAGGTTCCCTGCTACAGCTACACCTACCCCTCCAGTAAACCCCCACCCTTCCCTCCTAGCATAAGCACATGGTGACCTGAGGGAACCAGCTTGTGTAGGCATTGACTCCCTTACTTGCTTATACCAAGTCCCACCCTATTGGACTTTGGCGTTTTCACCCTTTCCAATTACACCTGCCTCAGTGGGAGGGCTGTGGGTCCACTTCTGCAGAAGACCTGTACAAACCTTGCCAATGTTACATATCCTGTCATGCACTTTGTAGGGGACCATGGTCCTTGTGGTGGGAGCAGCAGCCACACAGAAGATGAACTTGCATCTTGTTAAAACTGTGTGCCCCACCCCAGGCATCCCTGCCCTAGCAGCATGTCCCCTCCAATACACTCTTGGCTGGTGCACATTCAAACTGAGGCTAGAAGCCTGGTAGTGTGCAACTAGACCCAACAGAAGCCAACATGACTCCAAAGTGACTTCTGCCCTGGGGTTAGGGGGGAATAACAAAATATAATGGTCAAACCACTGCTCCAGCAGTGGGCTGGGGGCAGACAGTGGGTCTGATTGCAGACCCCACTAACCAATGAAAACTCAGGGAACAACACAGGGATAGTGCTCTACAATTTTGGGCTACTGCACCTTTGGAAAAGATCTGGTCTGATTCAATTCAAGCCCAATGCAGTCCTAGAAAGATCCACTAACATGTTAGGGACTAAACACTGTCCATAACATGCAAAGAGAGCCACAGCAGATGATTGACCTAAAGGAAAAAGCAGCTAAAACACAACATCAGGGTGCACACAACATACATAGGAGACATCCCTAAAGCACTAACTCTGGTGAATAGGAGACACAGCACTGCAGGGCACTACAGAACCTCTTCCTCACAAGGCCATTAATTTCAAGAGCAGGACATGTAGCTGACTTTATTAACAGAAAGACACAGAGAGTTAGATAAAATAAGGAGAAAAAGAAATATGTCCCAAATAAAAGACTAGGACAAAATCACACCAAGACATCTAAATGAAATAGATATAAGTAATATGCCAGATAAAGAATGTAAAGCAATAATCATAAAGATACTCACTGGATTTGAGGAGAAAAGTGGAAGATACCAGTGAGACCCTTACCAAACAGATGATGAAAAACCCAATCAGAGGTGAAGAACACAATAAATGAAATTTTAAAAATATACTAGGTGAAATAAATAATAGACTAGAGGAAGCAGAATGAATCTGTGACCTGGAAGACAAAGTAATGGAAAGTAATCAATCTAAGCAAGTAAGAGAAAAAAAAAATATGTAAAATTAGAATAGACTTAGGAAGCTCAGCAACTCCATCAAGTGTAATAACATATGCATCATGGGGATCCCAGAGTGAGAAGAGAAAGAAAAGAGGGCAGAAATTTTATTTGAAGAAATAATATTTGATAACTTCCTGAGTCTGGGAAGGAAAGAGATACCCACATCCAGGAAGCACACAGATCCAACAACAAGATCAACCCACAGAGGTCCACACCAAGACATTTAATAATTAAAATGATAAAAAATAGTTATAAAGAGCTTTAAAAGCTGCAGGGATGGGGGAGAAGCATGAAAAGACAGTTACATACAAGGGAAACTCCATAAGGCTATGTCAGTGGATTTTTCAACAGAAACTTTATAGGCAAAATGGGAGTGCTATGGGGTGCCTGGGTGGCTTAGTCGGTTAAGCATCTGTCTTTGGCTCAGGTCATGATCCCAGAGTTCTGGGACCAAGCCCCACATTGATCAGCAGAGAGCCTACTTCTCCCTCTCCCTCTGTCTGCAGCTTCCCCTGCTTGTGCACTCTTTTTCCATGCCAAATAAATAAATAAATAAAATCTTTAAAAAAGGAGAGTGCTGGGATATATTTAAAGTGCACAAAGGAAAAAGAACTGCAGCCAAGAATACTCTACCCAGCAAGGCTAGCATTCAGAATATAAGGAAGAAGAATTTCCCAAACAAAAACTAAAGGAATCCATGACTATTAAGGGAGCTCTACAAGAATTGTTAAAGTAAAATGACTGGGAAGGAAAGACCAAAATAAGAGCAAGAAAAGTAGGAAGCACAAAAACAGTAAAAATAAGTATATCTGTAAAAATCAGTCAAAGCATTCACAAAATAAAAGATGTAAAGTGTGGCACCATCTACCTAAAATGGGAGGATGAGTAAAAAATGGGTTCAAACTTAAGTGAACATCAACTTAATAAAGACTGCTATAGGCAGAAGATGTTATATACAAACCTAATGGTAACCACAAATCAAAAACCTGCAATACATACACAAAGAATAAAGAGAAAGCAATTTAATTATATCACTAAAGAAAGCCATCAAACTGTGGAAGAAGAAAGCAAGACAAGAAAGGATCAGAAAAGATCTATAAAAACAACCACAAAACAAATAACAAAATGGCAAAAAATACCGATTAAAAATTACTTTGATTGTAAATAGATAAGACACTTCAATCAAAAGTGAAAGTGAGAGAGTAGATTAAAGAAAAAAAAAAAGGACCCATCTATACGACGCCTACAAAAGACTCAACAAAAGACACCAACAGATTGAAAGTGAGAGGATGGAGAAACATTTATCGTGCACATGATGTCAAAAGAAAGTCAGGGTAACAATGCATATATCAGACAAAACATCCTTTAAAACAAAGACTGTAAAAAGAGATAAAGGAGGATACTATCTAATAATAAAGCGGAAGTCCAACAAGGATACATAACAGTTATAAATATTTATGCACTCAACATGGGAGCACTCAAATATATAAAATTGTTAATAACAGTCATAAAAGAATGGACAGTTATATAATAACAGTAGGGGACTTTAACATCTCACTTACAGCAATGGACAGATATTCCAAAATCAAAAAGGAAACAGTGGCTTTGTATGACACACTGGGTCAGATGGATTTAACAGATATGTTCAGAACATTCAATCCTGAGACAGCAGAATACACAGTCTTTTCAAATGCATATGGCACATTCTCCAGAATTAATCACAAAACAATTTGCCACAAAACAATTCTCAACAAATGCAAAAAGATCGAAGTCCTACCATGCATCTTTTCTGACCATAATGCTATAAAATTAGAAATCAAGTAGAAAAAAATTTTGGAAAGAGCACAGATGCATGGGGATTAAATAACATGCTACTAAATAATAGATGGGCCAATTAAGATATCAAGGAAGAAATCAGAAATTTCATGGAGAGAAAAGAAAATGAAAACATAAGGGTTCAAAATCTTTGAGATGAAGCAAAAGCAGGTCCCATGAGGGAAGTTTATAGCAATACAAGCCAACCTCAAGAAGCAAGAAAAATCTCAACCAGCCCTTACAACTAAAGGAACTACAAAAATGACAAACAAAACCTAAAATGAGTAGAAGGAAGGAAATAATAAAGATTAGAACAGAAATAATTGATCTAGAAACTAAAAATACAATAGAACAGATGGATGAAATGAGAAGCTGACTCTGAAGAGATCAACAAAATTGATAAACCTTTAGCCAGACTCACTAAGAGAGAGAGAGGTCAAATAAACAAAATCAGAAATGAAAGAGAAGAGATAATACTGACACCACAGAAAAGCAAAGAATTATAAGAAAATACTATGAATAATTCTATGCCAAAAACTGGACAACCTAGAAGAAAAGGATACATTCCTAGAAATATACACTCTACCAAACCAAATCAGGAACAAACTGAAAAATTTGAACATATTATCAACAAGGAGATTGAATCAGTAATCAACTCCCAACAAACAGATGGCTTCACAGATGAATTCAGCCAAACATTTAAAAAAGAGTTAATACTTATTCTTCTAAAACTATTTCAAAAAATAGAAAAGGAAGGAAAACTTGCAAATTCTTTCCAAAAAGGTCAGAATGACCCTAACACCAAAACCAGATCAAGACATAACAAAAGAGGAAAATTACAGGCCAGTATCTCTGATGAACATAGATGCAAAAACTCTCAATAAATACCAGCAAACCTAATCCAACAATACATTAAAGAAATCACTCACCATAATAAAATAGTATTTATTCCTGAGATGCAAGAATGGCTCAATATTCACAAATCAGTCAATCACACCAATAAGAAAAAGGATAAAAACCATATGATCATTTCAATGGATGCAGAAAATTCATCTGACAAAGTATAATCTTCTCCATTCATGATAAAAACCCTCAACAAAATAAGTCTAGAGGAAACATGCTGCAACATAAGAAAATGCCAACATCCCAACTGGGAAAGAAGTAAAACTTTCACTATTTGCAGATAACAGAATACTATATATAGAAAACTTGAAAAACTCCACTAAAAAAGTACTAGGATTGATAAATGAATTAAGTAAAGTCACAGGATATAAAATTAATGTGCAAAAATC
Source organism: Vulpes lagopus (assembly GCF_018345385.1). Classification (NCBI taxonomy): domain Eukaryota; kingdom Metazoa; phylum Chordata; class Mammalia; order Carnivora; family Canidae; genus Vulpes; species Vulpes lagopus. Next base: position 38,497,281 of record NC_054846.1, read on the forward strand.
TGTTGCATTTCTATATACTAAAAATGAAGCAGCAGAAGAAAAAACTAAGAAAACAATCCCATTTACAACTGTACCAAAAATAATAAAGTACCTAGAAATAAGCCTAACCATAGAGGTGAAAGACCTGTACTCTGAGAACTATAAGGCACTTATGAAAGAAACTGAACTTGACACAAAGAAATGAAAAGATGACTGGGTGGCTCACTGGTTGACCATCTGCCTTTGGCTCAGGCTGTGAACCCAGAGTCCCGGGATTGAGTCCCACCTTGGGTTTCCTGCATGGTGGTAGTGCTCATGGATTGGAAGAATAAATATTGTTAAAATGTCTATACTACCCAAAGCAACCTAAACAGTTAATGCATTCCCTATCAAAATGCCAACAGTATTTTTCACAGAACTGGAACAAACAATCCTAAAATTTGTATGAAACCACAAAAGACCTTGAATAGTGAAAGCAATCTTGAAAAAGAGAAGCAAAATTAGAGGTATCACAATTCCAGACTTCAAGTTATACTATAAAGCTGCAGTAATCAAAACAGTATGGCACTGGCACAAAAGTAGACACACAGATCAATAGAACAGAGTAGAAAACCCAGAAATAAATCCACAACTATATGATCAATTAATTTTCAACAAAGCAGGAAAGAATATCCAAGGGAAAAGGAAAAGGACAGTCTCTTTAACAAATTGTGTTGGGAAAACTAGACAGCTCCATGCAAAAGAATGAAACAGGACCAATTTCTAACACAATACACAAAACTAAACTCAAAATGGATTAAAGACCTAAATGTGGGGCATGTGGGTGGCTCAGTGGTTGAGTTCTGCCTTCAGCTCAGGTCATGATCCTGGTGTCCTGGGATCAAGTCCCACATCAGGCTCCCCACAGGGAGCCTGCTTCTCCCTCTGCCTATGTCTCTGCCTCTCTCTGTGTGTCTCTCATGAATAAATAAATTAAATATTTATTAAAAATATAAATATATATGCCAAAAAATAAAGTAATAAAGACCTAAATGTGAGACCTGAAACCATAAAAATCCTAGAAGAGAGCATATGCAGTAATATCTCTGACATGGGCCATAGCAACATCTTTGTTTCCTGATGCAAGGGAAACAAAAGTAAAAATAAACTATTGGGAGTGCATCAAAACAAAAAGCACAGTGAAGGAAACAATCCACAAAACCAAAAGGCAACCTATGGAACAGGAAAAAATATTTGCAAATGAAATATCTGATAAAGGATTAGTATCCAAAATATATAAAGAACTTACAAAACTGAACACTCAAAAAAGCAATCCAGTTTTAAAAAATCAGAAGATATGAGCAGACATTTTTCCAAAGAAGATATACAGATGACTAGTAGACACATGAAAAGATGCTCAACATCATTATTAGGCCAAGGCATTCCAGCCTCTCTCTGGCCAGCGGTCTCCCACTGCCCTGGGCGCTGGTTTCCCTAGGGTTGAAGACCTGTTCAGAGGCCTGCTGGATTTTTCTCCTGCTGAACTTGTGACTGACATGAAAACTATTTTTTTTTTTGTCTTGCTTTGGACAAGGAAATCTTGCCCTCTTCCAACTCCTAGAAATTGTGTGAAATTCTAAAGCCAGGTACCATTAGTGATTTGGAGTCTCTGGTCTGTACTTTTGTTGTCAATCATAATGTTAAGGGGAAACAGACGTTACCATGGGTTAATATAACAGCACTATATTTAAAAAAAAATGTAAACCAAAACTACAGTGAAACATCACCTCATACCTCTCAGATGGCTAAAATCAAAAACATAAGAAACAAAAAGTGTTGTTGAAGATGTAGAGAAAAAGAAACCCTTGGGCATTCTTAAGGAGGATGCAAACTGGGGAAGCCACCATGGAAAACAGTATAGAGTTTCCTCCAAAAGTTAAAATTAGAATTACCCTATGATCCAGTAATAGGGCATTTACCCAAAGAATATGAACACACTAATTTGAAGGCAATATTCACTTGTATGTTTATTGTATGTGTGTGTGCACATGTGTGTGTGTGTGTGTATATATATATATATACATGTATATATATATATATATATATATAATGTGATATTAGTCAGCCATAAAAAGAAAATCTTGCCATTTGCAACAACATGGATGATCTAGAGAGTATAACGCTAAGCAAAACAAGTCAGTCAGGGAAAGACAAATTCCCTATGATTTCACTCATATATGGAATTTAAGAAACAAAATAATTTAACAAAGGAAAAAGAGAGACAGAGAGATCAAAAAAATAGAGACTTCACTATAGAGAACAAACAGATGGTTACCAGAGTGGAAGTATGTAGGGGATGGATGAAATAAGTGAAGTGGATTAAGAGTACATGCATCACAATGAACACTAAGCACAATGTATAAAATTATTGAATTGATACATGGTATACTTGAGACTAGTATAACACTGTATGTTAATTATACTATAATTAAAATATAAAATAGGGGATCCCTGGGTGGCTTAGTGGTTTGGCACCTGCATTTGGCCCAGGGTGTGATCCTGGAGTCCTGGGATAGAGTCCCACGTCAGGCTCCCTGCATGGAGCCTGCTTCTCCCTCTGCCTGTGTCTTTATTATATATAATAAATCATAATGTAAAAAAGTTAATTAGGAAATCCTCTTTATACATATCTTTAATGTGAAACCGTGATCATGTATAATTGTCTGAAGCTATAATTTTAAACATTTTATAATCTATAAATACATACACACACATAAGCTTTACATCTACTTGGTTTTCTCTGGGTATTTTCTTTCCCCACTATTCCAAAATGACTATCAAATACTGGAAGTGATTCCTTCTCATTCAAATCCAGGAAGAGAAAAAATATTTTTCACTTACCACCATCTAACAGATGCCCTGAGAAGGTATTGACTGGCCTCCCCCTGGCACATCTTGTTGGTTTGGGACATGTCCTATGCGGACTAGCTTAAACTCAAATCATGGCCCATCCAGAATCTCTGTGATGGGGGTAACAAGGTGCATGCCTGCAGCTGTCAGTGTGATCAACAGATGAAGCACTTTGAAAGAAGTGTTTAGTATGACTGCAATCTAGTCCTCCACCCTTGCCAATTTTTCTAGGGAAAATTTGAGAAATTTAGCCAATTATCTGACTCTTGAACTGATCCATACATAAATGTTTTATTTTTTTCTCAGTTTGCCCTTTCAGACTAAAAACACAGTCTTCAATTAGCAAAAAAATATTCAATCTGAAGTATCAGTCAAAAATCTGAGCTTTTTTTTATAGCTACGTAGTCCCTCCCTGTGTAGTTTGAACCAGTTTTTGGCTACAAACTATCTATAGGAAAAGGATGTACAAGGTTGGCGTCTACTCTAAATTTTCTAAATGAAGAGCAATATCCTTATTTAAACTGGTAACACCTTAAGCTAGGTTTGTATTCTATGGAGCAAGTATTTCAAGATGATTTCCTTACAGTATATTTCCAAGTGATTCTCAGAAGTTCCCTACGAGGTCCCTCTATCCTGAAAGTCTTAATTCTGAGATACTCTTCATTTTGTTCTAGTACTCATTTTTGGCTCCTTTCTCAGGCTACAGGAGTTCACACCTAGTTTTTTGCCTAGTAGACTGCCTTCATCTTTCTGAGCACCCTGAAGAACCCAAGACTATCCCCAGAGAGTAACTTGGGAATAGTATATATTGCATGAGACATAGTCATGCATACCTGTACACTACAAATTTGGGGAGTTCAGCTCAACTGACCCCAGCAAAGCGGCACTCTAAAGGCTCCAAATTCAAAGTAATTCTCCAGACTGTCTCTAGCCTTCTTAAAATTCTTTAGCAGGAACAAGATCTTCAACAGAGTAAGTCTTCAATCTACATGAGTCTCCTGTTAAGTGTTCTAAGTAGACTAAGAGCAGTCCCACCCTGTCTTTGAAGGGCAGCTACTACCTCATGAAGTGAAATGGAAATGGGACTTAAAACTCTACTTTCCTCAGAGATCCTACTCACAAAAGCCTGCTTTATTCATCTCTCTCATCTTTTTTTAATAATCTCAATATAGGATGCTGGAGTCATGGAACAAATCCCAGGCTATATCCTCAAAAATGTGCACATTTTAATTTATATATATATCATTGCATGTCAAAGCTATTGTGCTTAGCTGAAATTCTAACTTTTAGGTTTTGTTACATTTGTGATGATAAAATTCAACAGTTTTCTAATCTATTCATTTTTAAAATATTTGTATTGTAAAGTATAACAATGATTGCTTAAAACTGTATAAAACACTTTAGAATCATCTTCCTTGATTTTTCAAAAGACATTCATTAATAGCTTTAAAAACACTTCAAGAAATAAAGACCAGTTTTGTCATTGAATGGCAATGTTTCATTATAGTTCTGTTTCCAAATTTAGTATATATTATTATATTAATATAAAGTAAGCCTTGTGTTAAATTATCTGGGACATATTAATTATATTGATATATTCATTTACAGCATTAAAGTTGTTAACACTTTAATTTACATTTAAGAATGGGGTTGGTAGTAAAAAAGATCAGAGATAACACTGATTTAGTTAGACTTTCTAACATTTCTAGCACAGAGGTAGTAGGTGCTGAATAAATGTTTTTTTTTTCAGTACAATGTGTTAAAATAATATTTTTAAAGTATAACAGATTTCAGATTTTCTTCTTGTCCTTATCTTCTGCCTTCTTAAAATCAATCAATAAATTCTTCAGGTCTTTGGTTCATCAGAGAAGAAAATCATGTAATTGATCACAAATATTAGTCTAAATATAGTCTTATATTTAGATTATGTCCAATTTAAATGGACAACAGCCAAATTCATTCAGAATGTAAATTCTATAAGGATACAAAGGAGAGGAAAATCATTGCTTTAAAAATGCTGAATATTCACATGCATTTTAATGAGACTTGCATTTAGATGAAGACAATTAAGAAAGAAACTTTTAAACAGGTTGGAACTCAATAAACACTTCTGAAACTTTTTTTTTTTTTTTAATGTAATTTGCTTTACAGCCAAGCTCTTCCCTGGCAGCTTCTCTATCGGTTCTCAGCAGCACATTCAGTGTAGTCAATGAGCCAGTTCCAAAGATATTTCAGGAACCTAGTTTGTGCTTAGGGGCAGCATTTTGGTAATTAGAACTTCTATTCTACACAAGTGGAACTTATTAGGGGGAGTACTTTAAGTGACTTAAGCAGGTAGGACTATTTGTCCTTATTTTCTGAGCTGCCAATATGTTAATCTAGCATCTGGTTGGGGGGGGAAGTTTGCTCTGCTCTGCCTCCAAATTTATCTTTTATTTTTTTTTCCTCACAGAACTTAACTGTTCTTTACTTAACTATACTGCTAATGCATATACTTCCTGAAATAATATTTGCTTTCATTTTGATAACCGCAGTGCATAGCAATTATACTAGGCTTTGCACATGGCACCTGCTTAATAAATGTTTGTAGAATTGAATTAGCCTTCTGAGTTTTATCACCCTAAAGAAGCCATGGATATATGCTAACTTCGTTATGTTAAACAACAAAAGGCAATAAGAATAATAGTAGCTCATATATCAGAACACCTAAACCAGTTGTTATTTCAAGCATTGTCTATGCATTAACTAATCCTCATAACAAGCCTCGATTGGTTTTCTCTTGTTTGCACAATTATGGATTGAAATGATATGAGATTAAATAATTTTTCTTGGTCACATATACAGTAATGGGTATATACAAGATTCAAAATCCAGTATTCTAGCTTCACTTAATTTGTGTATTCAAACAAATCTTAAATTAGAGGCATTTTGGCTTACAGCTAGAATGGAATAATTTGGAACAGACTGATGTTCACATAGACACCAATCATAATAGCCAAATAAAACAAAGAAATAATTCACTTAAAATTATCAAAGACCTGCAAAAACAGAGGAGACGAGACAGGCTAAGATTATAGAAAAGATAAAAACCTAACAGGAAAAGCTGATTATCTCAAGTTGCTTTTTCCCTACAGTATTCTTCTGGGGATGGACAAGAGGCAGAAAATACAGAAACCATGGAACTTCCATCAGTTAGGTGCAGCTACGGCAATATGGCTAAAACTTAAGACACCTAACATATATGGGTAGTCTTCCATGGAGATATTCCACAGACCCTGATGTATATGCAGCAGGATGCAAAAAATCTTTTTAAAAAATATTTTATTTATTTATTCATGAGAGATATACAGAGAGAGGTAGAGACATAGGCAGAGGGAGAAGCAGGCTCCATGCAGAGAGACCAAGGCGGGACTTGATCCCAGGACTCTGGGATCAAATCATGCTCTGAGCCAAAAGCAAGTGCTCAACCGCTCAGCCACCCAGGCGTCCCAGGATACAAAAAAAAATCTAAGAAAAAAATTTGAATTGCAGAACAGGATTTTCTAGTGTTGTGATGGGAAAGATATAATGACCCAAAAGAAACCTTGGTTTAAAAAACAATATAAATAAAATGAAGACCCTATTGTGAAAGCTCAAAATAACCACTTTTTTAAAAATGTGTTAAATAGAAGTAACTGAAACTGTACCCCTGGCTGAGTCTTTGACTGGATTTAGAATTCAGCTCAACTTTCTCTTCCTGAAAGAGGAAAGCATGAGATCTTTCTAGAGGAGGATGATTTCATCTGTGTGCTCTAAAATTTTATTATAAAAGGCCTCTCAGGCATTCAATAAAATATTGCCAGAATTCTTTTTTAAGGACCAAAAATCTAGAAGGGAAATAGTCAATGGCAGCCCCCAAAATTGTTTTAGATAACAGATTTTATTTTTATTTACCAGGCAAATTTTTAAATAGATAAATTATTATACCCTGGAAAATAAAAATATGGAATCTTTAAAAATGAATCAAGTTGGTTTCCTAGAGTTGAAAATAAAATATCTGAATTTAGAAATTCAATGAAATTAACAAACATTTAAGCATTAGTAGAAATTATCCAAACTGATCTTTAGAGGAAAGAGAATAAAAAATAAAATAAATTTGTAAAAAACTGTGACAAGGTCATATATAAGTATAATTGAAGTATTGGAATAAGAAGAGAGAGAAAATAGTATAGAGGAAATGTATGAAGAAGTAATGGTTTTAATTTTTCCCAATTTGGTAAAAAAAAAAAAACCTCTAAAACAAAATATTCCTCAACATATAATAACAAAATGGCTACAAACAGAAATATCCTTAAAGGAGAGGAAAAAAGACAAAAAAATGTTACTGTGAAAAAAGCAATGGTAAGACCCTCAGGCAGGCAGAGAGATAATAGATAGATAGATAGATAGATAGATAGATAGATAGATAGATAGATAGATAGATAGATAGATAGATAGATAGAGGGTGGGTATACAGACTGACATAGATTTAGTGCCTTTATCAACCATTAAAACACTTAGTTCCTTATAACATCTCCAAGTGAGGGAATTCAAATTGATTTACATAGTCTGTTAACTACTTTTATACCAAATTCACCTATTTTTTCCAATGACTTTTAGGTTGATAAAAATAACATGTGGTATGAGTCAATTTCACATTTTTATTGGAGTACCTAATTGAATTCCTAGTTGTGCCTTAAATCTATTACCTTACAAAGAATATACATTGCAGGGGTTCTCCCTATTGAAATTATATTTCCCTCACTTTACTGGATCCAACTTAAGTTTGCAAAATTCTTACCATTTAGATTTATTAAAATGATTACTTCAATGTTAGATATGTTGTTCTATAAATCCTCTTAAAGACCTTTTAGGCAGAGGAGCTGCAGTAGCATTTACCTATTAATTGTAATTTTTTTGATGATGGGTTCCATATTTTAAACAAGTCTAAAATTATGCTAGTGAGTTCCTTCAGAAAGCTAAAGTCAATAATAAATATGAATACATAAAATGATGTATTATTTTATGTATTTATACATATATTATATTTTCCCCAAGGTGATAATATCTTAAGTATATAAAGAACATTTAAAGGAACTGTAACTAAAATTATAAAGAGGGAAATAATGTAGATCTACCTTAACAAAGGTGAAGGTGCCAGTGTAAGGTCACCAGCAGCCATTACACAGACGTATCAATTACCATCCACAACAGAAACTACAAAATCTCTTAGAAAATCCATAAATAAGTGAAACTGTTTTGCTAATGATTCAGTCAGCCTGGTCAAGGATACAGATTGACCTTTTGTCATCTTTTGGCCAATTAGTTTAAAAGAAGACAACAAAACAAAACAACACATTGTTCTAGCTTTTATTTCTATAAAACCTGCCTTGGCTTTGGTTGTTACTAATCTCTATATAGGATTGATTTTCCTTATCATATGTCATAAATTTTAGCTTCACTTTCAACAGAACTAAATTTTTGTTTTATTATTTATGAAGATTCCACTGAGATTGCCTACCTGTCTCATTGCATTGGAACTAAAGAGAGATACTGCCTGAGTACAATATACACATACAACAAAACATCAATTTGCACAACTTAACTAGGTACAATTTTTGTCAATTACACTTCATTAAAGCTGGGGGGGGTATCCATTTCTTAAATGGGGCTTTAAATTGGGCTTTATGTAAATGTTTGAAGAAACATACAGGTTTGCTATAAGAAATTAGTAGGAATTTTTCATTTGTCAGTGAATGTATGCTTCTGTATATAAACATAATGCATATCAATATTTTGGAATTGGGGAAAATATGAATAAATATGTGTGGATAAGTTAAAAAGGGTTGTATCTGTCAAAAATTTTTTTCCACATAATTCTCCATATGTTTTGATCTATGACTAGGGTTGAGTGGGAAAGTTATCTTTAAAATGTTAGGTATTGGGCAGCCCAGGTGGCTTAGTGGTTTAGGATCTGCCTTCAGCCCAGAGTGTGATCCTGGAGACCCTGGATCGAGTCCCAGGTCGAGCTCCCAGCATGGAGCCTGTTTCTCCCTCTGCCTGTGTCTCTGCCTCTCTCTTCTTTTCTCTCTGTATCTCTCATGAATAAATAAATAAAATATTTTTTAAAAAAAAATAGACTGTTGGGATCCCTGGGTGGCTCAGCGGTTTGGTGCCTGCCTTCCACCCAGGGTGTGATCCCACATCGGGCTTCCTGCATGGAGCCTGCTTCTCCCTCTGCCTTTCTCTCTCTCTCTCTCATGAATAAATAAATAAAATATTTTAAAAAAGACTTTTATTCTTAGATTTTGAGGAAAAACCCATTTGTAAACAGTAGAAATATAATTGTGTGGATATCTATAGGGAGTTCTGGACAAAATTATGCTTTTTCATTTCCCAATTTGGACTATTTTTAAGTCTACAAATTTATGCATTTCTAGAAATCCATCTTTACTTCTCTGTATATACTTTTTCCTTAGGCAGCTTCATTTTCAGGCCTTCTAATTTCAATCATTTGCTAATGGCAACTTATCTTTCGCCTTGATTATTCAGTTGACTACTCTGCACCTCCCTTTGGATGTTCTGATAGTGCAAAGACACCTAAAATTAAACATTTCAAAACAAAACAAAATAACCATTAATGTGTTTCCGCAGGGATGCCTGTGGCTCAGTGGTTGAGCATCTGCTTTTAGCTCATAGCGTGATACCGGGGTCCTGGGATCGAGTATCGCATTGGGCTCCCTGCAAGGAGCCTGCCTCTCCCTCTGCCTGTGTCTCTGCCTCTCTGTGTCTCTCATGAATAAATAAATAAAATCTTTAAAAAATACATTTCCCCACAAAATCTTATGCATGATCTTCATGCAACATTACTTTCTGAGCAATTGCACTAATACATATCCATGTATGCATGAGCTATCTCCTCCCCACCACAAACCTTGTTCACAGCCAGTCCGACACTAAGAATTTCTGAACTACCTCTTACATATCTGTTGACTTATTAACCTGAGTTTCACAGGGACAGACATCATGCCTACTATTTGTTCACTGATGTATTCCCAAAACCCTATGTGGTACTTAATAAATATTTATTGAATGAATAAATGAATGCATATATGTTTATTTTGGTTTACAGCAATCAGTGAAACTTATAATGTTTTTATCATTCAGGGCCAAGGAAGAAAAAATAGAAACCAGCATTTAAGGGGAGAGGGACCTTATTAAAATGAGTTGGTTACACAGTTGACAGAAAATCTAAGAACCTAATTAGGGACAATAAAAGTAATATAAATTTTAAGGAAAGAAAGCTATAAACTCCTAGGCTGGAAAGACAAACAGCAGAGGAAATGTTACATAAGTATAGCAGTTAGAATCATAAACAGCAGCTGGATGTGATGGGTGTATTCTCTATGTGCTGGAGCCCTGCTGGAAATATCATCTTTCTCCAGAGATGATGACTGAGGCATGGAGATGGGGAGACATACCACACCGTCTCCAGCTAATAATCCAAATAACCGGAAGTAACAGGTCACTGGACTTGGGAATGTACCCTCCATGTATTAGAATATATTACCACTATCACTACTACTGCTACTACTACTACTACGACTACTACTACTACTACAGTATGTATATATGAACACGACATAATAGAACAGAATGAGGTAAGGATGAACTGAATATAAAAGTTTAAAGACTAGCAGATTATCTAAATCTATGGGAAAAAAGTCTAAACTCTTGTTCTCAGGTTAAGATTCACTGAGCAACTGACAAAAGTCGTTTAATGATAGTTGATCAAATGGACTGTGGAGTGACATACAATTGAGCCTTGAACTCAAGGGTTAGGGATACCAGTCCACACACGGGAAAAAAATTCATATGTAACTTTTAAATTCCCAGAAACTTAACTAGCAGTAGACTACTGTGGACTAGAAGCATAACCAATAACATGAATAGTTAACACATATTTTGTATGTTATCTGTATTATATACTGTATTCTTATAGTAAAGTAAGCTAAAGAAAATGTTAAGAAAATCATGAGAAAAAAAGAAAATCATAAGAGAAAATATGTTTACATTACTGTACTATAAAAAAATTCACAGGTAAATGGGTCTGCGTAGTTCAAACCTGCATTGTTCAAAGGTCAATTATATTTCTCTAAGTATTTTAATAAGTTCATAATATATAATGTTTGAAAACAAAACCACAAGTAATCTTTCACACTAAGATCCATTAGACAACAGATGGTGTCTAAAAGTTTTGCCTTTCACTTAGCTCATTTGATGGGATTCAAACATCAGAGGTGGCAATGCAAGATAAATACTGTATAGTGTCTATCACTTACATGTAGAATCTAAAAAGTTATACACATATAAACAGAGATGTCTTTTTATCATAAGACAAGTTATTATTTAACTTAAACTCAATTGGAGGCAGCTATATTACTAATGGAACATCAGAATTTCCCAGTAACCTATATACAAGGCATGACACAAGGGATCTTACATTTGAGCATGGTACTGGGGGATAACTGGTCCTAGGCAAGTGTTTTGAACCTGGTAGGAACTTAATAAAAAATGCACAAACAAAAACACAAGCTAGATACCTGGTAGGAAATGGCTCCACACTGAAAATTAGTTGAGACTGATTCCAAACTACTCTTCAATAATTTTTAGTTCACTTTTCATTAGAATGAATTATGAAGTATTAGCTTGAAGGGCATGACGATATATAAAGTCCTGTATGCAGCAGACAAAACAGTGAGGCATTAAGAACTTTACATTAAAAAAGTAAACAAAAAAAAAGTAAACAAAACTCACCTTAGTGATTAGCTGAATTCTCTAGCTGTTGCAGAAAATGTAAGGTAGATTTATTCAATGACTCATTGTTTTGAATGAATTTATTCAATGAATCTATATTAGAACTATTATCTAGCACATTCTTATTAATCTAGCACATTCTTACTAATCTTAAATTGGGGACCCCCTGTTGTCTAGTCAGGAAATAAACCTAACTTCAGATTTATATTTTTTCATTAAAAGAACAATTATCTCCATCTCTGCAGGAGACAGAGGTCCAAGCCAACTGTTTCTTGGAGCTCTGTTTCCACAACTTACTTCTTAGTCACAATTTTTAGGATAATATGGTGAATATGTTTATTATACATAGCATGCACACGAATGATATGAATATCTTTGTCTCATCGCTTATTGCTTTTTCTAATTCTTACCTAAATATAATCCACAGTCAGATTTTGCAGTCTTTTGCATGTATCTTTTCCCTCTTGTATTTCTCTTGCTTCAGCTTTTCTATTGATATTACGCCCTGGTTCTATCTACTTCTTTTGGGCCTGCGTGTGTGGGAGTAAAATACAATGGCTTTGACAGATCCAATTTTGACTAGTTTCTCTTTAAAGTCATGGAAACCAACAAAGCTCAAGTGGATCCTTAATGATGTCCAGCAATCATATATTCTCATTCCTCCATATCAGATGTGACTATTTAATCACTCCTCTTCACTCAAACCTCCAATCACTGCTTCTCAAAACAAATGCTCAACTTTGAGGAGGAAAAAGAACCAAAGTTAAATTTCAGCAAACTACCATATCACATCTACTCCCACACTCTGCCTTCCTGCCTGATACCAGAGGTGTACCTTTTATGCTCTTTTCTAATGTCAATCTCTATGTATTCACTACACAATTTTGCAACTATGAAACAGAAAGGTGATCATCATGTTTTTTACAGTATATTTAGCTATCCTACTTAAAGTGGTTGCCTAAGATATCAGATATCAGAAATGGTATGGTTTTGCTGTATCTTTTCATCATATTTTAGTTATTATAATCACTTAAAATTTCACTTCAACTTTATTTTTTATATATATTTTATTTATTCCTGAGAGACACAGAGAGAAGCAGAAACATAGACCGACAGAGAAGCACTACTGAGCCACCCAGTCATCCCCCACTTCAACTATAAATCAAGATAAAAACATTAAAAATGTAACGTTTCAGGAACAGAAATAGGGCTTAATGCATATACAGAACCCCAGTCCCAAAAATAGGATAAAATATAATAAAAGGCTAGCCACGTCTGTCTACCTACATGAAACCCCAGATTGTTTCTAGCTATATCTATGTGGGTGTGGGGGGGAACCTCTATTCGAACCATACTTCAATGGTTCATGATTATGATTCTCCTCTCCATCCCCTCAAATTTTTGCTAATAAAACTGTCATCAGATTAGAAAAATACATATTTTTTATGATTCATAGAGAAAAATTGTAAAGTATTTCATAGAAACATAATAACATAGAAGCATACTTCCACACCTCAAACAATCCTTTTTTTGGATGGCATATAATCCAGATTCACTTTTGACTCAAGCAGTGTTGTGATTTCAATTTAACATCTCTTCACTTTTAGGAAATATGCAACTGGGACTCATGTGAAATCAAACTCTCTGTCCATGAAATTCTTCAGAGTTTATCTTGCATGAGAAACTAGGAAATGTTCTATAAATATTCATAAGCTGGCAGTTATCCATAGTTGAGATATATTTGAGGTACGAAAATAAAAGCTCATAGAAAAGCTTAACCTGATTATTTTAAAATTGAGGCAGGAACTTTTTTTAAGAGCTCATGCATGGCCAATGTGTTTATTTTAAATAGCTCCTTTTGTTATCTTGTTTTCCATGTTATAACTAGTATTAATGTAAAATGATTTCATATAATAGATGTTATTCCTTCTGATGCATACTCTGCTGTATTGGTTGTTTTGCTTGAACCTTATCATAAATAGAGAAACTTTTTTTTATATGCCGTGTCAATACTTAGCAGTACCTTCACATTCTTATCTCTTCTTCATGTGATGTCTACCAGTTTCTACTCTCACCAAAACTTACTTGTAATGTTTATGAACTTAGCAAAGCAATTTTTCCTATTTATCAAAATAAATATTTATCAAAATATATTTAAAATGGTAATAATTAAGAAATTAAGCCTTTATAAGTTTTTATGAATATGTGTATGCCAGGTGATTGATAGGATGATCACTTTAGTGAAAAGAGTCCTGGCGATATTGCTCTAATTTTTATATTTGGAGTATTGCAGGATCTCTGAGTTCATTCCTATTGACTCAAAGGAAATATATGCAAATGATATCCCAATTAAACTTAGCAGTATGAAAAGGATTCTTATTAAGAAATAAATTTTCTAGAGACTAGATCTAATTTAAACAAAGCATATGCAAATGACCATATAATAAGACATTTTAAACATATAAAATAAGACCAATGTGTGTGCTTTATATTCTGAAGATAATTAATATTATCTTTGATATTCTCACTTTACAATTATTAGGGTTTCTCTTACATTAATAAAAGAGCTAGAATTTTTTTGCACAAGAAATAATTTTTCCTGGTAGGAAATTTTTATAATCAATATGCATATGTCATGTTAATAAACCAATTTAGTAATGCTTTAGTGTGGAATGGTTGAAAAATTGGACTATTATTTTGCCTCACTAAATTTTTAGGAAAAGAAAAAGACCATGTCTTTATTAAAATGTTTGAAATAAATGAGATCAAGTCTTTGCTACTTTTCAAGACTGCATATTTTATATGGCCCAGAAGGATCAGATCAATTTTACAAATTTCCTTAGGATTGTTTCTAGGAATCAGATCTTTTAAATATGTTCTTCCATATTCAACATAGTTATGCCATACAGACTTAGCAATAATACTGTATATCCAGCTTATTTTTTTACTGAAGAAAAATTCCATACAGACCACAGCTACATAATTTAAGGTACATAACTATATATATGTATAAGAACTCTCCCTACCAAGGTTTGGATAATTTGCATCACCCTGAAACTGTTCATGTCCTTTTCAGTCAAACTCAAGTTCCATCCATTAACACTCTTCTGGGTTCTATCGCCATAGATTAGATTAGTGCTATTTTGAACTTCATATAAATGAGATCATACAGTATCTACTCTTTCTCTCTGGTTATTCTCACTCAATAAAACATTTTGAGATACAATCAAGTCGTAACATGTACTAGTAGCTTATTTCCTTTGCATTTGTGTAGTGAAGAATTAAATCCTGGTTTTAGCCCTACACTACCTGGAGATGATGTCTAGGCCCTTAGAATGTCACATCTGTTAGGAATATCTTTGTTCACACAGGGGCTTTAGCTACCAGACAATTTGACAGCATGATATATAATGGGAGCTTTGATCTATGCTGTATCAGTTCTTTCTCCAGAGGGACTAGAAACTAAAATGTATCAGCCAACCTCTGAAAGGGCTAAAGATAGGCAGACTGTGATCAAGCACCAGTAAAAAGTCTGGGCATTAAGACTTGGGTGAACTTCCCTGTTCAATAATACTCTGTTTCATTACACATTATAAGCAGAGAATAAGGCATCCATGACTACACAGAGATGATAATGGAAGCTCTGTGCCTGGTACCTTTCTTGGACTCGGACTCTTTGCACATCTCCCCATTTTAAGGACCCGTTAATCCCTGGCAACTACCATTCTATGCACTGCTTCTATGAATTCCACATAAAACTAGATTATGTGGTTTCTCTTTTTGTGCCTATAGAGAAACAAAAGAATACTAAAGAATACTACTTTAGTACAAGAATATTGCCACCTTTATTGTTTATAACAGTATTCCCAGTGCTTAATCACAGTATCCAATAGAAGCTTCTTGCTAAATATTAGTAAAGTAATTGTTTAAACGGTGATTCAGACAGGGGTGCCTGGGTGGCTCAGGTGATTAAGTGTCTGACTCCTGATTTTGGCTCAGGTCATGATCACAGGATTGTGAGATGGAGCCCTCATCAGGCTTCATGCTCAGTGGAGATTCTGCTGAAGATTCTCTGTCTCTGTCTCTCCCCCCCCCCCCCGCCCCTCCATCCGCTCATGCACACATGTTCTCTCTCTCAAATAAATAAATAAATCTTTTTTAAAAAATGGTGATTCAGAGAGATCACTTATCTTTGCCTTCATTTCCTATAGGACACTCTCTGGGTGTAACTTCAAGGGTGAGGAGATAGTTTAACACACAGATCTTTGAGATTAGATATTTACTTAGGATCTTAAATTTTCATTAAACTAATACAATATTCAATATTATTATCTTTGCCTTACACTTATCTTTGCCTTCATTTTCTATAGGACACTCTCTGGGTGTAACTTCAAGGGTGAGGAGATAGTTTAACACACAGATCTTTGAGATTAGATATTTACTTAGGATCTTAAATTTTCATTAAACTAATACAATATTCAATATTATTCTCCTTTGCAGGAAGGATACTTATTTGGTCAAGTTATATCATTTACCTCTCAAAAGTTAGAAAGCACCCATATTGATAAAGATTGCTTCTCTGATCTTGAGAACTATCCTCACCTTTGGGCCACATATTTGGGCAATTTAGAGAAGTCTCTTTTGTGATCGGCACTAATTTTGGCTGTATTTGAAAATTTGGCTTATCTGCAATATTAGTATCTCACACTTCATGGTAGATATATCAACACGGGTGCTTACCTCTCACTTACAGGGACTTAACTATGTTCACATATCCTGAAAAGTAGCCATAGATAGCAATGCTCCATGACTCCAGACCCTCTATGCAGCTAACTAAATCACAGATGAGCACTTGATTAATGGCCAAAAAGCTATATTTCTAGCAGTTTAATGCAAAATACTTTCCAATCCTGGACAATTATTTCTAGCAAAGCTGGTTAGAATATTTTCAACTGGGTAACAGTAAAACAAATTTCCAGTTTATGGTGGTTAAAGTATATATACATACATATATATATGTATATATGTATATATGTATATATGTATGTATATATGTAGCTGCATTAGCTGATGGCTTCACACTAAAATGCACATCCAGTCTATAGCGCTGGATTCTGAATGATTTGTTTTTGTTCTTTATAAGTTCTGGACCTTTATGTTCTTTATGTTCTTCCCAAGGCCCAACTATCTTCTTGTTTATGTTTGTGCAGGAGTCATGATTTTACCTCCATTAGCTCCCAAATTGTCGTATTACCTAAAATAATTCAAGTGATTTCTATTACTTGTGAGAGAAAGCACTTTGTTACAGAAATCTCTCATGAAGCTCACACTTACCCAGACGACCAACTTTCTACATCATTGACACTTTGTTTATACACTATGTTTTAATTTCTCAACTTTCTTTCTCTTCAATTTTTTTCCCAGAGTAATAATTAAACCTTTTGGTATTAAAGGAAAAAATACCCAATTTGTTTACAGAGGAGCTAACTCTATTGTCATCTGCATCCCCAAATTTGTACCTACCCTTCATATGCATCTCCTCTAGAAATTCCTATCATTCTTTCCCATTCTCTTTCCAAATGTCTTCCCTTCTTGATGGATGCCTTATTTTATTATTGCTTTACCTCGGTTTAGAAATGTATAACATTATTATATTATACTTGCATACTAAGGAAGAATCATCTTTTTTCCAATGTTTTTCTATCACTATATTGTCTATTTACCATCACATTTCTTAAAAGAATAACCTAGATTCGTATCTTCCAATTCTTTTGGGGGTATTTATACCTCAGTCCTTTTGAAATGTCACTTCTACACAACTTTTCTATTACACATTTTATTTAACATCACTAATGACCAGGCATTCACAAAAAAACTTCATTTTGACTTTTGTGTAACTACATTGATTATATATAATACAACTGGTAATGCTATTTATCTTTTATAGATCCACAACTTGTTCCTAAGGACTACACATAGGGTAGGGAATAGAAGGGACAGAAATGAAAGGCTGGGATTCTATGTGGACAAATAAAGAAAGATCTGTCTGTCTCTTAAAGTTTGGTGTTCTTACAAATTTTCTCCTTAGAACTTTTATCTTTTCACTGTTCTTATTCTCTTAACATACATCTTTTTTTGCATTATCTTTGGAAAGAATCCTTTAAAAAATCGTGTTTATTTTAGAGAAAGAGTGTACAGTGGGGGTGGCGGTAGAGGGAGAGGGAAAGAGAAGCCCAAGCAGACTCTGTACTGATCATAGAGCCTGACATGGGGCTTGATCACAGCCCCAAGGTCAGGATTCCAATAGCAGGACCCCTAGAACACAACCCAAGCCAAAACCAAGAATTGTACATTTAATCAACTGTGCTGCCCAGGGGCCCCTACACCCTTGGGGAGAATCTTAAGAGGACAGATTGCTGCTAAACACCAGACTCCTGTGTGAAATCTTACAATATTCAGTGTATTCATTTTCTCCTCTCTGCTGCATTAGGAGGCTGACCTATTTGATCTAGGCTAACAGTAACCTACAGCTTAAGGTTTGGTTTGGCCAATGAGGACCATTAGCAGAAAGTCAAGGAAAGGAGGAAGTAAAGCTCAGTTATGTATTCTGCTGTCTTTCTTCCAATGGATTTCCCAAACATTGGTAGCATCCCTTGATCAAGTAACATACTTTTTATCTGTTATTCTTCTTTACACGGTTTTCTACTCTGAATTCTGGGAGTAATTTCCTTTTATTTAGAGTTAGGTGGCACAAGTAGATTTCAGCTATTACTAATCCTGGGGTTAGCAACTCTTACATTTTCCATAAACATTTTATTGAACTCTTCTCAAATTACCAAGTTAAAGTGTGCCATCTGCTTCCTCTCAGGGCACTGACAGAGACAGCACTGTTCATATATCTATGAATTTTCATTTTCTGTCATGTTTTTGGGTTATTTTCTTTTTGGTGTCTCTCCCTGAAAGATAAATTCTCACATCTCTTTACTGTGTCTCTGGACCATTAAATGGCTTTTAGTCATCCAAGCATCTTGACACAAATAGTAGAAATGAGCCCATGGTAGAAACCACCTTCTCTTCCCATTTTGATCCCCATTTACATTAATTTCACTGTTCTTTTTTTAATTTTTTATTTATTTATGATAGTCACAGTGTGAGAGAGAGAGAGGCAGAGACACAGGCAGAGGGAGAAGCAGGCTCCATGCACCGGGAGCCTGATGTGGGACTCGATCCCGGGTCTCCAGGATCACGCCCTGGGCCAAAGGCAGGCGCCAAACCGCTGTGCCACCCAGGGATCCCTAATTTCACTGTTCTTATATTCATTTGGCTGTAATGTTTCTGAATCACACCTTTGTATAGAGTTATTGCTTTTGGTCACATATAAACATTTCTTTGTTTAAGAAAAGACACATTTTTCCTTGTCTAGCCACTTGGTGTTCCACTTATAGTTCTAGCTTTTGTCATCTCATCTCTATAGAGGAAGACAAGTTTACTCAGGCTTAATAATCAGCCCTCTTTTCCCACAATATACACTCTTCCTTAGCAATTATATTCATGTACACAAACTCAACTACCATATATTTGGATAACTTTCAAAATATATGAGACATGCTTAATTTTTCCTTTGATTCCTTCTCTAAGCTTTAATTTCCTCAACCATCCATGTAAGATGCTCATTATACAAACAATAAATCAATTCACGTTAAAGAACAAAGTTCTAGCCCTGGTATAAAACTAACATTTGATTCATGGTAGCTATTATTAGTGCAGTACTTAACAATGGATAGTTGGTGAATATCTAAATTCCATCATACTCAAACAGAATCCATGGTCGTCTTTTGCAAACTTACTATTATAAGGTATTGGGCAGTGAATAACTTGAAATTGTAAACAAGCAGAAGTAATAATCTTTATTTTGACTTTACTGAAGCGAAAATATAGCTGTATGAATCACTACACTCTCCTTCTCTACAGAGATTTCTAGACCCTCTGTTAGGATGAAATAAATTCTAATGTCTCCCTTCCATCTGATGGGTTGGCAGTGAATTTTTATAAATGTCCTTCTACCTAGAATTCCCTTCTTCAGCTAATATTTTTATCATTTGAAAACTAGCTAAAATCACTATCTCCCTCTAAGAAGTCATTAATGATATCCACAACTAGAACAAATCTTTATAAATTTACTTAACATTTTGTATCTCTTTATAGATTACCTTGCAACCTACTTGTACTTATTATCATTCAATGGTTATTTATGCAGAATCTGTCTCCTCCTCTTGTCTGTATGCCTTCTGAAATTACACATTAGGTTCCATTAACCCAGAAACTATTAAAATGTCAAATGTAAACACTCAAAAGACACTTGTTGATATAAAATGCAATTTGATCTAATAGTTATTTATGGAGTGATTCTGGCTTATAAAAAAAAAAAAAGAAGTGGGGCGTCTGGGTGGTGCAGTTGGTTAAGTGTTCAACTCTTAGTTTTGGCTCACATCGTGATCTCAGGGTTCTGAGATAGAGCCCGGCAATGGGTGCACTCTGTGTGGAGTCTGTTTAGGATTCTCTCTTCCTCTCTCTTTGCCCCTCCACCTTGCATACTCTCTCTCAAATAAGTAAATCTTTAAAAAAATTAAAATAAAATAAATTAAAAACTAAAAAAGAAATTTTTTGTCATTTTACTATATTTGTATGTTGTTTTTCAGCATAACCATTTCTAAAGACAATTATAAGATTAGAAATTATTGCACGATTGTCCTAGCACTAGTTCTTAAGTAGCTGGTCACAAAGCATTGCTTATGATTAATGACAATATGTCTATGTATGAAATCTGGTCATCTCTAACTCACTAAAGACACACACCCACCTATGTCTAAATAAATCATTCCTTCAAATTTCAGTCTGCAGGAAGTAAAATAAGGTTCTTGCAAATTAGAGTGAATAATACTCTTTTAAAAAATTATTTATATAATTCTTAGCAGATTCAGCTGTAAGACTGGTATTCCAACAGAAATCCTTCACCTTTTATATATCTTGAGCTAGTCTATTTGATCTGACTCATAACTTTGTTCTGTATTTAAAAATATTATGTGTACTATTTTTCATGATAACGATTCAACATAAGAGTTTTTGCTTTTAACTATCATTGTATATGTAATATCATTGCAGCCTAGGAAACAGCCATACTCCACCAATTTCATAACTCCTTAAAATTTTACACTAATAATTAACACTCCGAAAAAACATACAGATTGCTTTTTTTTTTCAGATTGCATTTTTTAATAGTTCATTCTCTTGTCAAGTCATTGATCTCAAAATATGGTATCTTTATTATATGAGCTATAATTTAGAAGCACTCTTCATAAATTGCAAATTAATAACTTTTGAGGAAACCAATGAAAAGCATGCCCTACTTCCTTTTATTACTTATGTTGGGAAAATGCAGTTTCTTTAAATTTAACTTAATCAAAATAAAGACATTTAAGTTTTAAAAACAGTAACTCTTATAATATGCTTATAATATATCAAGCCACAGAATTTGATGAAACTTCTTAAAAAATGAGTAAGCTACTGATGAAAAGAGCTTGTTTATATTTGCTAATAAATCATTGCTAAAAATTACAGAGTTCATATTCTTTTTCCAAAATTACTAAAGTACATCAATAGCCTTCCCTAGTAAGGATTATTACAATTTCTTTCAACATGCTTAGTATACATACATTAGCGTATTATTATTTTTTCTAAAAATTTATAATGTAGAAAATATCAAACCATATCAAGAATGGTTTATTTATTTTTATATTTTTTAAATTTATTTATGATAGTCACACACACACAGAGAGAGAGAGAGAGGCAGAGACACAGGCAGAGGGAGAAGCAGGCTCCATGCACCGGGAGACCGACGTGGGATTCGATCCCGGGTCTCCAAGATCGCGCCCTGGGCCAAAGGCAGGCACTAAACCGCTGCGCCACCCAGGGATCCCCTTCAAGAATGGTTTAAAAATATATTGAACTATATTAAATTCTTGGTTAAGTGTAAGCTAAAACTCCCATATTTCTGTAAGAGCTCCGAATTCTAAATTAATTTTTTAAAAGCAGCCCCTCTATATGCAATAATAATGTAAAAAAAAAAAAGCAGTTAAAAGGTTACATCCATATTTATTTTAATTAATCACATGTCTGAATAGAGGTAAAGGTATATTCCAACTGGGCTGGGATTTAACCAAATCATAATGAGCTTCTATTCTATGATCGACAGTAAGAATAGGATAATGAACCAAAAACTTGTGGAGTTTATATTCTAATGTGAAAGAATGATATTAGGTAACAGGTGCACAGTACTATACAGTCTGAAAATTTAAGTAGCCATTGCCCCTGTGGCTCCTAGAAGCATATGCACAGAAATCTTAGAAATATTTTTTTTAAGTCCAACTTCTCTACCAAACTCTAGACTCATATCAATAGGCCTAATCAAATCTCCATTTGAATGTCAAATAGACCTTTTTTAATGGATGCATCTAAAACTAAGTTCTATCTTCTAAAACCTGCCTTACTGGCAGATTTTATATCTCTGCTGATGTGCTGAGTGCTTTATTTGCTGCCAAGATCCCTTATCTGCACTAAGGTGCTCATTCCCGCAGGTGCCAGGGGTGTTGGTTGCTTAGAGATCACAGCTAGGTCATTCTGCCAAAATTTCCTGATGAATGGACAGGAGCTGATGTATCAAGGTTATGCACCATCTCCGGTGATAATTTACATCCAATGAATATTTAATGCAGGTACAGAGGCCAAACCCTCTTGCCTGAACTTTGGACAACTCAAAGAGTTCATCTTATTTCTAGAGTTTCTAGTAGCATCAGCTAAGGCCTCTGTTACAATTCAGTCATATTTCAACTTCTATCTCTGGTCTGCCTGCTTCCCTTATTCCTTACGGTAATCTGTATCCCACAATAAACCACCTGAGTGAAATCTCCATTTCAGATTCTGATAGAATAGGATCCATCCTAAACATAATCCTAGGAAGCAGACTCTAAAATGGGATTCAGGAGCTGAACCACCAACTGACTGACTGGCATGAAAATGCTACCACTGGGGGTAGACAACATACTGACAGCCCCTGGCAAACTCTAGTGGTGCCATTGTTATACAGTTGACAGATACAGAATAATAAAATAATAATAGTAAAAGAGAATACAGTCCTATATACATGAGGCATTTGAGAAAGTAGAGAATATACTAATTATATAGAATAAGGAATACATCAGAGGAAAACAATTAAGGAATAAGAGTAATTAATCAGCAATTTTAGGGGAAATGAGAAAAACTAAAGAGCTTTCTTGGCATATGCAAGGAGATGCTCTTCTCCTGGAGCTAAAGGACAGATGAAGCTGAGGATAAGGCACAGAATGTAATTATAAGGGGAGCAGAGTTCCAAGGAAAGTTTAATTCTCAATCCAAGCACTAAGTGGGAAGGAAGGGAATTTGAGACATGGGATGTATACATCTGCTCTTTGCACTTGAAAATCTGCAGATGTGACCTAATTTTCATCCCCCTTTTTTAATTTTTATTTTTTATCCCCCCCCCCTTTTTTAAGAAGATGCAGAGATCTCTTCCTTGAAAGATAACACATGCACCCATGAGGATTTACCCCTTCCTACCCTTCTTTATCATTAGACCAATAGCTATGCTTTAATGATAGCATAGTCTGGGAGTGCTGAGATTCCCATGGTGAAAGGATATATATCCAGGAGTATAGGAGTGGAATACTTGGTGAACATCTAGAGAAAACAGAAGTTTGCTGTGTATTTATGGGAATGGGTTCTGAAAATAATGGATGTAGAGAAAAGGGACATACAATTGGACAAAGGAAAGTTTATGTATGGGAGCACTCTTTCATGATTCAGTATCTAACTCTGTGGCAAGGACCTCAGAGAAAAAGTGAAGCTAATATGTTGCTGCTAGTTTGGAACTTGGAAGCTGGAAGCTTGGTGAAAATGATGACCCACCTTAAATGAGGTAGAAATGCTGGAATAGCTGTGACAGATGGTAGAGAAAAGGATCAAAAGCCTAAGAGAAGTGTGCATGCCAGAGTGCATGTACTATATAACACCAGAAAATTTCAGCCTACTATCTTCTGCGGGATGTCACAAACTATTCATACAGTTGACCCTTGAACAATATTGGGGTTATAAGCATCAAACCCCTGTAGTCAAAAATTCATTTATAACTTCTGAGTCCCCAAAAACTGAACTATTAATAACTTACTGTTAACTAGAAGCCTTACCAGTAACATAAACAATTAACACATTTTGCATATGTGTTATATACTTTGTTCTTATAATAAAGGAAGCTAAAGAAAAGAAAAGAAAAGAAAAGAAAAGAAAAGAAAAGAAAAGAAAAGAAAAGAAAACGTTATTAAGTCATATGGAAAATGTACTACACTATATTTATTGAAAAAAATCCACATATAAGTGGACCTATGAAGTTCAAACCCATGTCGTTCAAGGGTCAATGGTACTATTTTCCAAAGCACTCAGGTACTCCTCTATAGACAACACCATCTCCTTCAGAGAGAGTAGAGTACTGAACTGGGCTCGCTGATAACAATAGCATGATAGGATTTTGTGGGTAGAAATCAACTGGTAATATTTAGCCTTCAAAACAAGATAGGCACAATGATGATAAAAAGTGGATTATTCTGAAGGCAGAAGGCAGGTTTGACTTCAGAGAACTATGCAGACAGTTAATAGAACATAGGTCAAGATAGACAGAGAGCCACAGTAATACAACAAAAATTTAAGCATCTGCCTTCAGCTCACGTCATGATCCCAGTGTCCTAGGATCGAGTCCCCCACATGGGGCTCCCTACTTGGCAAGGAGCCTGTTTCTCTCTCTCCTACTCCCTTTGTTTGTACACACTCCCTGTCAAAAAAAATGCAAACTTAAAAAATAATCAAATATAAATAATTGCAATTTTAAAGGAAGCTGCCCCAATAAAAAGTCAATGGTACATCTCCTTTTTATCTACTAGTCTTCCTCCTATAAAAAATGAATAATAGCAGACACCAATGGGCTGTTACAAGTTTAACCATGTAATAACCCAACTGAAGCTACTTTGACAGATGTGGACTCTTTGCTAGAAAAAAACATGAACAAAGACTCGAGTATGTAGTATGGGTCATTGATCTGGGAAATACTTTCTTTTTCCCCTCTCAAGAAGAATGAGAAGCAATTCACAACCACCTGGGATGGAAAATATACTAGACATTTACAGTCTTGCCCCAGGCTATATTAACCTTTCTTCTCCCTATCATAATATAGTTCAAAGGGACTTAGACCACATTGGCCACTTAATCAATGATAGAATGTTGACTGGATTCAATGAGAAAGGAATGACATATCAACTGAAGGCTTACTAGCACACATGTACTCTGAATGATAGGAGATAAACACTATTAAGATTCAGGAACCTACTGTATCAGTGGAACATCAGGGAATTTAGTGATCTTCAGGATACTGAGACATTACCTCCAACTTAAAGGATCTATTATCATATCTCATACCTACTAGCACTTAAGGTGGAAATATAACACCTAATAGGCTTCTTTAGGCTCTGAAAGCAGCCTATTCATTCTTGGTGAGATTCAGTTCTCCACCCATTCACTGAATGACGAGGAAATCTGTCATCCTTGCAAGTGGTCTATAGTATGAAGGAGTGCCACAGCTCAGGCCATGGTACAAGTAATCCCAACACTCGGGTCACATGCCTTGGCAGGATTTATGCCATTACAGATACCACTGGTGGGAAAAGGAGCTCTATGGAGCTTATGTCAGGCTCCAACAGGAGAATCGCATGCTGAGAAAAACAATCTAAGTCCTTATGTCTTACAAAATTTTGCATGATCTGTCCTCTGTCCTCTCTGTGACCTCAACTTTCTGTTATTCCCCCAACACTATTCATTACAGTCACATTGGCCTCTGTGCTGTTCCAGGAATGCTCCCAAAATAAGGCATTTGCTATTTCTCTGTTGCCTGGAAGGCTCTTCTCCCAGATGTCTACCGTGACTAATTCTCTCACTTCCTTTAAATATTTGCTCCAAGTCACCTTGTTAATAAGGTACATCTTGTGTTGTAACCTGCTCTCTCCCTCTATCACCCCTCGCACCCAATGCTCCAAATCTTTATTATCTGCCACTACCTTTCCTTTTTTAAAACAGTACATTGTAAGTTCTAACATCCTTGATTTGTTACCTATTTTTTTTAAATTTTTTACCTGTTTTCTGTCTATCTTCACTGATAAAATATAAGGCGAAGATCTTTGTTTTGTTCACTGATACACCCCAAGTGACAATTCTTGGCATACGTAGGTAGGTACTTAATAAATTTTAAGAATGAATTGAGAGAAGAGAACAATCACCACTCTGACTACAATAGGCTTTTAAATGATACCCTTTTACTTCAGGACAATATTGAAAGTAAGAGTAAAAAATAGTCCATGCATCTGAATAATTCCTAAGGGCATCTGTTGCTAACAAGAGCAAAGAAAAACAATCCAAACCTGTGTGATGAGAAATTAATACAGTTGGTACAACAATGATATATGAAATTAATTGGTCTTCTGAAACCTCATTAACATCTACAGAATTTCTTCTTTATCTACAGCACAACATAAACATTATTGCTTATAGTGATGAATTAAGATTCTTAAAGGAAATACCGCTAAAATATATTCCATGTGTACTCTTTAAAAGTCTGGAGAAGATAATGCAGGTATTCATATTATTCATTTTGCATAAATACAAACAGTTTGAATGGTAAAGAGTATAAATGGTTTATTTCTCAGTTAATATTTAGAAAATACTAATGCAGATTAGCACCTGTGCCTGTAATTCCAAGTAAGAGATGCACAATGTCATACTGTGAAATCTCAATTATCAGTGTATAGTTTTTCCAGTCTGCGGATTTTGTACCATGTGTTTCAAATCACAGAGCAACTGCTCTGCACTACACAGAACATTTCTGACTGTCAGATTCTGTCTCCATCTCTAACCTCTGCCTATCCAGGTGTTCCCACATGTGTAGATTACCACCTGCAAATTCTGGAATTGGCAGCAGTCTAAAACTAATTCAGATCCAGCAGAATCTAGAGGAGATATTTCCATCCTGAGACAATAGCTTAATAAAATTGTAAGTTAGTCCCAGTGGGGGCCTTAGATACAATCTAATCCTATGGCATATAAACAGAGCCCTAAGTGGACAGCTCTCGGTACCAAAGAAGGGCACAGAGTGTTGGCCCAAAAGGTTGAACTGAACATCTCTGCTTGATTTCTTCTATTTCCCATGCTTCCACTTGAGACATTTTTTTCCAACCAGAGTTTAACTTTTTTTTTATTTAAATGCTTCAAAATTTTATTCTTTACAGATAAAGAACTTTTTGTAAAAATTCCAGGGTGGAGAGAGCCCCATGACTCAGGCATAAATGTTCTTCAGTTTAATTCATGCATGAAACCATTTTTTATACTACAGTCTAAGTATTGGAAAGGCTCTGTAAATTTCCTGAGGTTAATGATACAGAGCCAATGGAAGTGATGGAAAAGTCTTTGGAATGCATAGTTTAAAAATGTAAAATCAATGATGTTTCAGGTTTGCCAAAAGCCAAAACCAGGAGAAGTGCAAAACCTGGAGAATCAACATAAGCAGAGCTCCAGACCTATGTGGGCTACTCTAAAATCTGTATCACCAGTTTCAAACTTTCTCTAGAACTCCCAACTGTCTCCTTGGCCTCTCCAGTGGCTACATAAAAGGACTCTCAAGCTTTAATGTAACTTCTCCAAGAAAATCCTTATTTTTCTCCTTTAAATTCTTCTCCATCAGTTTCCCCCAACTCTGTAATTAGAATTATAGATCCAAAAGCCTAAGACAAAGATCTAGGGTTAATGCTAGATTCCCTGTTTTCTCAGTTCCCTCATTGAATATATGAGCAAACCCTCTCAATAATATCCACAAACATATCACCAGTATTTTTATTTTCTCCATTTTTGCCGACCTACACCTAATTTGAAACCACCACTTTCCTGCAGCTAAACGCTGCAAAAGTCTTTACCAGTTACCATCAATTTTACTCTGCCATTTATTCTTTCAGCTGTTCTTTACCTGGTAAGTAAATCTAGGTAACTAGTTATTCCCAATTACATCATTATTGGCTTGTACTCATTGTTATTTAGAATTCATTAGTATTTACTTATGTATTTAATGTTTGCCTATTTGTATCACTTCCTGGAATGAAGGCTTATTCAGGGGCAATACCTCTTTTATTCTCACTTGCATCTAAAGATGGCCTGAAGCATAATCAGTACTCACTAATATTTTGTTGAATAAAGGAGTAACAAAAAACGGTGTATAATGCTGTAACTATGGCTTGATGTTTTTAAATTCCTATTCACTAATTCTTTTGTAACCATGGTGAATCTTTCTTAACATGATCAAGCTCACCAATCACAACATGAAATGTACAAGGTTTAAAATACTGCCAGATGGATTATCATTTGTTTTCAGCCAAACAGTGGCTAATTATGCAGACAGCAATAATTAATGCTGTCTTGTTTAAAGCAGAAAGATAATCTCTCTCTGTGACCGCCTCATCCATTGTCAAGTTTCCTTTTTAGGAGGGATAAGACATGGCATAGGTAACGGTAATACCATTGATACTTGCTTTAAGATCCCAAATCTTTTGATTGCACTTTTGTTACCTTTTAAATTATGTTTTACATATATTAGTAGTAACTTTATTTTATTTAAATAGCACATCTAATGATGCCATGGGGACTTACTGCCAATATTGGCACTTGGCCCTAAGCCATAACTATTTGGGGAAATATGTTCACAGTTAAGGGGAAAAAATGTTAAAAGTTAAAAATAGATTTTTTTTATGACTTGGAAAAATTAAACCTGCTACATTTTTTAAAGATTGTTTCATCCAGTTGACCATACTGCCTTCAGGGGTTAAATCGCCTGCTCAAGCTCTCCTAGTTATCTAATGACTAACCTGAAGCTGAAATTAAGGGCATCAATTAAAGTCCAGTGCTTCATTACATCCTATTATGTTTTATCCATTTATTCATTCAGCCCATTTATTGATCATCCACTATATCTTAGGCAAAATGCCCGAGACTACAGAACACTGCAGAAATACTGAAATAAACAGAATTGTCTATAGTTATATAAAATAAGGAAAAATACGTTTCAAATTTTGCTTGTTACTGATCAAACTACTAGCCCACGAACTAACTCCCTGAATTTTACATCTCATTTACTAAGAAAAAAATTTTAAGATTTTATTTATTCATGAGAGATACGGAGAGAGAGAGAGCGAGGCAGAGAGACACAGGAAGAGGGAGAAGCAGGCTCCATGCAGGGAGCCCGATGTGAGACTCGATCCTTGGACTCCAGGATCAGGCCCTGGGCTGAAGGCAGACACTAAACTGCTAAGCCACCCGGGGATCCCATTTAGAAAAATTTCTTGCCTGACTACTGGCTTGACCTTGCTCTACTCCCTGTCTCAGGGACTGCTTGCCAGGCAATTGCTCCATTTAAGTAAGATATTTTGTTATATAGTTTATATATGTTATATTTAATATTTATGTCAAAGTAGTAAATTAGACATTATAATTCCCATTTTTCAGGTGATGAAACTGAGGTTTATATACCATAGCTAGGGATCCCTGGGTGGCGCAGCGGTTTGGCGCCTGCCTTTGGCCCAGGGCGCGATCCTGGAGACCCGGGATCGAATCCCACGTCGGGCTCCCGGTGCATGGAGCCTGCTTCTCCCTCTGCCTGTGTCTCTGCCTCTCTCTCTCTCTCTCTCTCTCTCTCTGTGACTATCATAAATAAATAAATAAATAAATAAATAAATAAATATACCATAGCTAGTAAGAAACTTGAGCTAAGTTTGATCTTACGCCCACACCCATTCAGTTATGCCATCCTGTCCTCTGATTATTTTTCCT
The DNA here is from genome assembly GCF_018345385.1 of Vulpes lagopus. Lineage (NCBI taxonomy): Eukaryota > Metazoa > Chordata > Mammalia > Carnivora > Canidae > Vulpes > Vulpes lagopus. The sequence goes on from NC_054846.1 coordinate 38,526,984, forward strand.
TGGTCTTCAGTATATGAATGTTCCCTGATTTTTAATTTCATCCATGTTTTTCTCCCCAAATCCAAATAAAAAATTTTGGTCTCTATATTTGCATTATTGTTTTCAGTGTATGTTTTCAAAATTAATTCCCCATCTGAGGCATTTTTGCCCATTCTATTACTATAGACTTTCCCCCACAACCAAAAGCCTGTGGCCAAGTGCCACCAATGACAACTGACCACAAAATATTTTTGGGTATAACTAGATGAAACATGATTATAGTATTTTAACACATACAAAAAAGGAAGTATAAAGGTGAATGATCAAAACACATTGTTACTTTTACAATACAAATAAATTACTCAGTTCCAATGACAATAATTGAAATGAGGGACTAATGCAGAAGAAGGTTACCTTTCTGTCCTATGGTAACCCCCCCCCTAACCATTATCATTGATACTATAGTTGTGAGAAAAAAAATTGAAAGCATCGATAATCTTCTTTTCCATAATAGATTTCTATTTGGATTCTTTAAGATAAACAGGGTAAGAAGCCCTGGCCAGCCTGTCTCCTACTTAGTCTTAAGCATTACAGAAAGTAAAACAAGATGGAGTTTCTGTTCTATCTATTTTCTTTTCAACTCATCCATGGATAAAGGGTGAATCTCTTAAAGTTTAGCATTCATGACTTTGTATTAATTTGGTTTAATAGTTCTGGTAATAGTTTGACTAACATTTACTTCCCCTTCTTTGGGACGCCTTGGTGGCTCAGTGGTTGGGCACCTGCCTTTGGCTCGGGGTGTGATCCCAGTCTGGGGATCGAGTCCCACATCAGGCTCCCTGCGACGAGCCTGCTTCTCCCTCTGCCTATGTCTTTGCCTCTTTCTCTGTGTCTCTCATGAATAAATAAACAAAATCTTTTTTAAAAGTTAAAAACAAAACAAAACAAAAAAACACCTCCTGGTTTTTGGAGACAATTCTAATCCTTAACATCAGGACTTGACCTTTGATGTGAAATCTCATCACTCACAGTCCTTGCTCTCGTGAGTAGGAGGAAAACCATTCCATGTTAGAATGGTGATATTTGCAGTGTGACTTAATAATTATTTTCTCTCACACTTTGATGATAATGCAAAGGAGCTTCAGTCCTATAAATAACAAAGAGGAGCGGTTTCTTCATTTTAACACGTTATGAACATAGTGACTGATGAGTAAAATAACTTGCTCTTTCTATGTGTTTTTCCATTAGGTTAGTGCTCTGTGTCTTTACATTTTAATCTATTCATAAAGTAGATTTAAAAAATTAAATAACTATAACACCTACAAGAAAAAAAACACCATATATTCACAGACTCCCCATGTATAAATAAATGCAGAGAACTCAGTATAAAGAATATTCTTTTGAATGATCTCTTGTGGCCCCATCTTCATTGATCTGAATAAAAACCCCTTTAAAATTCAGTCAAGTTTAGGGGATCCCTGGATGGCTAGGCAGTTTCGCGCCTGCCTTTGGTCCAGGGTGCAATCCTGGAGTACCGGAATCGAGTCCCGCGTTAGGCTCCCGACATGGAGCCTGCTTCTCCCTCTGCCTGTCTCTCTGTCTCTCTGTTTCTCTCTCTCTGTTTCTCTCTCTCTGTTTCTCTCTCTCTCTCTCTCTCTCATAAATAAATAAAAATAAATCTTAAAAAAATTCAGTTAAGTCTGAAACCTCATATACTAAAATCAAATAAATATATGGCCTTAATTTAAGTTAATCTTGTTCTTCCAATTTTAGTTTGCCATTATTTAGGCACATACAGTCAGAGACAAACATAAATGTATTTACAATAACCAACCTATGAATAACGCAAAGGACACTTTAACATCCCCTGTTTAGAAAATGATCAAATAAAAACATCAAACCAAAGACCCAGGTCATGTTATTTTAATGACATCTATTTGAGATTTATCTTGAGCATGTCCAGTTTCACACCAAGTGGCTGGATAATTCAACATCCCACCTGCAGAAGGTTCCTAGCCACATAAAACTCACAGCCAGGGCTCATTTCCTATTCACTTTTAGAAGCAATTTAAGCATTGATTTTAATGTTTAAAGGCAGCTTGAGTTCCAGATACCCAGATGCCTAATTTTTATGCTGCATTTTTATAAGAACATGGTTCAATTTATGGGTTCCTGTGAACAAGTTTTAAGTTTGATTTCTGGAAAAACAGACAGATAAAATTTGGTAGCCCAGGTGTATCTGTGTTTTAAATGGTACCTTGTTATTATGAATTATATTCTGGTAAAATTCAGGATCTCATTATTTGTTCAACAATCTGTATTATTATAGACACCTGTAACTTTTTTTATACTTAATATCTAAACTGGTATATTGATCTATAGTAAAGCAAAATACTTAGCAGAAATATCAAATTTTGTTTTTATCCTCAAACTGCATATAAGGAGAATATCATAAAAATTATACTACACTTTTAAGCAGAGAAATCTGTGGAATTGGAAAACAACTGAGCTCAGTTCTAAGCATCTTTCTATATGAAATAATGGAATCTAACTAGAAACCAAAAGTTCCTATTCCATTAAATCAACCATTGTAACATATGACTCAATGTTTCAAGCTAGACTTCACATCACATGATTGATGAAGAAAAATTCCCATTCTTCTCATTCAGGGCCTTGAAGACATGAGTATGTCTTACTTGTAACGAGTATGTCTTACATGTAAGTCTTACTATTTTTGGACTTCCCATAAAGATACTGTTTGAATGAGTATCAAATGCATATCAGCATGAAATAGTGAAACAAGTTTCTAATGGTCTGTATCTGTTCTTTTTTAAAAAATATTTTATTTATTTATTCATGAGAGACACACACACACAGAGAGAGAGAGAGAGGCAGAGACATAGGCAGAGGAAGAAGCAGGCTCCATGCAGGGAACCCGATGTGGGACTCGATCCCAGATCTCCAGGATCACTCCCTGAGCCGGAAGGCAGATGCTTAACCACTGAGCCACCCAGGCGTCCCCGTCTATATCTATTCTTAAAAGACATCAAAATCCAAATTTTACTTTCTGTAACATAAAACAGTACTTTGCTTGGTTTTTGAAAAACACATATGGAAACATCATAGGAAATGCCAATATGTAAAACAACAAGGCCTAACAGACACATGAAAAGATACTCAACATCATTGATCATCAGGGAATTAGAAATCAAAACTATAATGAGATATCACCTCATAAATGTCAGAATAGCTAAAATCAACAATGCAAGAAACAACAGGTAGTTGGTGAGGATGTGGAAAAAGGAGAACCCTCTTACACTGTTGGTGGGAATGCAAACTGGTGCAGCCATTGTGTGAAAAAAACATGGAGCTTCCTCAAAAAGTTAAAAATAAGAATTTCCCTCCAATCCAGCAATCGTACTACTATGATTTACCCAAAGGATACAAAAATATTGATTCAAAGGGACTCATGCATCTGATATTTATAGTATCATTATCAGCAATATCAAATTATGAAAAGACCCCAAATGTCCATTGACTTATGAATGGATAAAGAAGATGTGGGGTGTGTGTGTATTAAGTATAATAAAAAATAAAATCAAAGGGTCAAAAAGTGGGGATACATAGCAGCATTATCTATAATAGCCAAACCATGGAAACATCCCAAGTGTGTGTGTGTGTGTGTGTATGTGTGTGTATACAGTAGAATACTACTCAGCCATAAAAAAGAATGAAATCTTGCCATTTGCAATGACACAGATGGAGCTAGAGAGTATTCTACTAAGTCAAAAATATCAATGAAGTCACTCATATGTTGAATGTAAGAAACAAAATCAATGAGCAAAGGGGAAAAAACAAGAGAGAGAAAGGCAAATCAACAAATAGATTATTAACTGTAGAGAATGAACTGACATTTACCAGAGCGGGGATAGTAGGATAGGATGAGTTAAATAGGTGATGCAAATCAAGCAGTGCATTTGTTGTGATGAGCACAGGGCGATGTATGGAAATGTTAAAATACAACATTGGGACACCTGAAACTAATACCACACCATACGTTTATTAACTATAAATTAAAAGATAAACTACCAAAACTGAAGCAGAAAGGAATAGAAAACCTGAACAGATCCATAACTAGCAAAAAACTACAAATAAATAAGAGTCCATGGCCACATGGCTTCTCAGGGGAATTGTACCAAACATTTCAAATAGAATTAGTATTCTTCTGAATCAGTTTCAGAAAATAGAAATGGAAGGAAAACTTTCAAACTCATATTGAGGCCAGCATTACCTTGATCCCACCAGTAAAGAAAATTACAGACCAATATCCCTGATGAACATGGGTGTAAAAGTTCTCACCAAGATACTAGCCAATAGGATCCAACAGTACATCAAAAGGATTATCCACTACAACCAAGTGGGATTTATTCCTGGGCTGCAAGGGTGGTTCAGCTTCCACAATCAATCAATGTGATATATCACATAAATAAGACAAAGGATAAGAACTATATGATTCTCTCAATTGATGCAGAAAAAGCATTTGACAAAGTGCAGCATCCTTTCTTTTTCTTTATTAAATACTTTATTTATTTATTCATGAAAGACAGAGAGAGAGGCAGAGACACAGGCAGAGGGAGAAAGCAGGCTCCTCACAGGGAGCCCGATGCAGGACTCAATCCCAGAACTCTGAGATCATACCCTGAGCCAAACACAGACACTCAATCACTGAGCCACCCAGGTCTCCCCATACAGCATCCTTTCTTGATTAAAACTCTCCACAGTGTAGGGATAGAAGGAACACACCTCAATATCATAAAAGCCATCTATAAAAAGCCCACAGCAAATATCATTCTTAACTGGAAAAAAAATGAGAGCTTCTCCCCCAAGGTCAGACGCACTGCAGGAATGTCAACTCGCACTACTGTTTTTCAACATAGTACTAGAAGTCCTAATCTCAGCAATCAGACAACAAAAAGAAATAAAAGGCATCCAAACTGGCAAAGGAGAAGTCAAACTCTCACTCTTCACAGATGACATGATACTGTATGTGGAAAACCCAAAACCTCCACCCCAATATTGCTAAAACTCTTACAGGAATTCAGCAAAGTGGCAGGATATAAAAATCAATGTATAGAAATCAGTGCATTTCTATACACTAACAATGAGACAGAAGAAAGAGAAAGTAAGGAACCAATCACATTTACAAATGCACCAAAAATATAAGATACCTACTAATAAACCTAACCAAAGAGGTAAAGGATATGTACTCTGAAAATTATAGAACACTTAGGAAAGAAATTGAGGAAGACAAAAAGAAATGGAAAAACATACAACACTCATGGATTGGAAGAATAAATACTGTGAAAATGTCTATGCCACCCAGAGCAATCTATATATTCAATGCAATCTCTATAAAAATACCATCAAAGCTTTTCACAGAGCTGGAACAAATAATCCTTAAATCTGTATGAAACCACAAAAGACCCCAAAAAGCTAAAGGAATGTTGAAAAAGAAAACCGAAGCTGGAGGCATCACAATTCTGAAATTCAAGCTATATTACAAAATTGTAATCATCAAGACAGTATGGAACTGGCACGAAAACAGACACACACAGATCAATGGAACACAATAGAGAACCCAGAAATGGACGCTTAACTCTATGGTGAACTAATCTTTGTCAAAACAAGAAAAAATATCAAATGGAAAAAAGTCTCTTCAACAAATAGTTCTGGGAAAATCAGATAGCCACATGTAGAAGAATGAAACTAGTCCATTTTATTACACCATACACAAATATAAACTCAAAATGGATGAAAGACTTAAATGTGAGACCAAAATCCTAGAGAAGAACATAGGCAGCAACCTCTTTGACCTGAGACACACCAACGTCCTGCTACACACATCTCCAAAGGCAAGGAAAACAAAAGCAAAACTGAACTATTGGGACTTCATGAAGAGAAAAAGCTGTTATACAGCAAAAGGAAACAGCTGACAAAACCAAAAGACAACATACAGAATGGGAATAGATATTTGCAAATGTCTTATCAGATAAAGGGTTAGTATCCAAGATCTATAAAGAACCTACCAAGGGATGCCTGGGTAGCTCTGTGGTTAAGTGTCTGCCTTCAGCTCAGGGCTTGATCCTGGGGTCCCAGGATAGAGTCCAACATCGGGCCCCCCGTGGAAAGTCTGCTTTTCCCTCTGCCACAAGTCTGCCTGTGTGTCTCTCATGAATAAATAAATAAAATTATATAAAAAAGGAACCTATCACACCACCCAAAAAACAAATAATCCAATCAAGAAAAGGGCGGAAAACATGAACAGACATTTCTCCAGAGAAGACATATAAATGGCCGACACGTGAAAAAATGCTCAACATAACTTACCATCAGGGAAATACAAATCAAAACCCAATGAGAGAAAAAAAAAAAAAACCCAATGAGATACCATCTCAAAGAAGTCAGAATGATTAAAATCAACAAGTAAGAAACAACAAATGTTGGCGAGAATACAGAGAAAGGGGAACCCTCTTACACTGTTGGTAGGAATGCAAGCTGGTACAGCCACTCTGGAAAACAGTATAGAGGTTCCTCAAAAAGTTAAAAATAGAGCTATCCCATGACCCAGCTATTGCTCTACTAGGTATTTACCCAAAGGATACAAACGTTGTGATCCGAAGGGGCACCTGCACCCCAATGTTTAAAGCAGCAGTGCCCAAAATAGCCAAACTATGGAAAGAGCCCAGATGTCCATCAATAGTTGAACTGATAAAGAAGATGTGGCATACACACACAAATACACACACACACAGTGGAATATTAGTCATCAAAAAGGACGAAATTTTGCCACTTGCAATGATGTGGATGGAACTGGAGGGATTTATGCTGAGTGAAATAAGTCAATCAGAGAAAGACAATTATCATATGGTTTCACTCATATGTGGAATTTATGAAACAAAACAGAGGATCTTAGGGGAAGGGAGGGAAAAATAAAATAATAAGAAATCAGAGAGGGAGACAAACCATAAGAGACTCCAAACTGTAAGAAACAAACTGAGGGTTGTTGCAGGGGAAGGAGGTGAAGAGATGGGGTAACCAGGTGATAGGCAATAAGGAGGGCACTTGATGTAATGAGCACTGGGTATTATAAGCAACTAATGAATTACTGAACTCAACATCTGAAACTAATGATACACAATATTTTAACTAATTGAATTTAAGTAAGTTAAAAAGATAAAATCTCAAAAAAATAAAATAACAAGGCCTTCTATCATATGGCAGAAAAACTAATAAATGTTAATACTAAGAGAGCCAATAGACATGCCTTGGACTATACCTCTTAACTCTCTACTCCCAGAGCAGTTTTGGCATTTGGGATCACCAATTTATATATTCTTAGATAGCTACATTTGATCTAGATACAGAGGCTCAAATCTGGATACAAACAACTTCTAATTATAGCAAAACCACGTAATATATATTGTGATGTATATATATTGTGATATGATATATTAAGTGATATATTAAGTTTCAAATCTGGATACAAACAACTTCTAATTATAGTAAAACCACGTAATATATATTGTGATATATATATTGTGATATGATATATTAAGTGATATATTAAGTTTCAAATCTGGATACAAACAACTTCTAATTATAGTAAAACCACTTAATATATATTGTGATATATATTGTGATATATTAAGTGTTATTTTAAGTATCACATTTTATAATAGAAGTAAAGATGCATGCTACATACACAGAAATGCTATTTGATTATCATTTAGAAAGAAGAGGTAAATTTCTATTATTATTTATTTATAGAATCAGTTGATATAATGGTGCCTTTGATTCCAAGTACCGGATATCTATTTCTTCTCTCATTGTCAAGAATCCCACTGGTCTCTTTCAATTTCAAAGGAATTCTAAAAATAATATCCCAAAACTCCTCAACAAGATTATATCTAAATCCTATGATAGTCATCTTAATTATCCTGCTGATTGCTCTATTCCCATCCTGATCTATTTCTCAAATTAGAAGATGGTGGAATTACCTTAAGATCAGCTTCAATATAACCAGTATATTTAGTCTGCCTAATTTGGGAGTTCCAAAGAATGCTCACTATAGTTCTTTATTAACGCCTCAGAGGAAAAACTGTATATGGCTCTTCCATTTATGACGAGGCATTTTCTCACTCATATTTATTAGTATGTGTTATATATCATAAAGAGTTATAATGAAGGTAGTTTATAAAGCACTATAAAGAGATGAGAGTTGTCGATAACATGTAGTTCAAAATAATATTTGATATGATTATTTTTAGGTAAAAATAACTATCAAGTATTATATATTATTTTTATGGTATTATTATAGGTGCTGCAAAGGGAAATCATATGCAAGATGTAATCCCCTGAGGCTAAAGAGCTTACAATCAAGTTGAAAAGGAAATAACATACCTCAGTAGACAAATTAGTATGGTAGTTAATATCAAATTCCAAAAAGTATATTTCATGCAACATTCAGAAATAAAAGTAATACCTTCCACTTGGTAGCATAACACCACTTGGTTTCATTTACAGGAGCAGTTTAGTGGTTTGCTAAAGATGAGTTATCTTAAAATTTTATTTTCTATCATAGTTGTAAATAGAGTTAGGAAAAACAGCAGCAGTAACAGTTAAGAGGTATTAAATGGCTAAATTAAATCATTATTATAACTGAAGATTGTGTATAACACCGGTTTTCAATTGTGAGTATCCTGAATGCCTATTTACTTCAACTTTCTACTGGGTATGCACACTAGGTGACCTCTAAGGTCACAGCGATTACCAAAAGCAACCTGGCCTAAAAGATTATTTAAAAAACCCTTTCAGATCAAGCTATGAATAGGATTTTAAAAATCTAATTATACAGCAGATTAGTATGAGGAAAAGATTTAATAAACATTTATTGGGCAGCCCAGGTGGCTTAAGCGGTTTAGCGCCACCTCCAGCTGAGGGCTTGATCCTGGAAACCCGGAATCGAGTCCCACTCAGGCTCCCTGCATGGAGCTTGCTCCTCCCCCTGCCTGTCTCTCTCTCTCTCTAGTAAATAAAATATTTTTTAAAAATAAACATTTACTAAATATTGAATGTTTTAGAATACTTCACTTTTTTTTTATATCTAACATAATCGTTATGGTTTACCCATCACACACACTTGCTTATTCAAAACTCACAACTGCACAAAACCCTTGTAATAGAATATATATGATTACTACCAAGCTTTTTACATATGACCTAGAATCAGAAAATTTAAGTGACTTGTCACAGTTAAACAGCCAAGACTTAATTATAAGATTCCATCTTCGAAATAAAAGCTACAAAACACTCTTACGGTCTTTCAACTATTTTTTTCCTTGTCCACTGTTTCAGAATAAATCAGAGTTATCATGGAGTCATAAGAAGGAAGTCATGTAAACAAGAGTAACTTTGAAGGCAAGGACTCTTCTACTACAGTTAGAAAAAGCAGGAAAAAAATGTAGGATATTCTTTATTCTAGTAAATCTATGATTACCTCTCAGAATCTACTTGCAATGCAAATGAAAAGGGTACAGAGAATGCTCTCAGCATTACTCTTTACATTTAAACGTGTTTCACTTTTAAACATGTTTCACTTCACTGCTAACACACCAGGTTCACTGTGCATAATAATGAGTGTCATGGGCAATGGATTTTGTACATTCCATAACTACAAGAAGTCAAATCCTTTTAAAGCCTATGAAAAATTAATGCTTACCGAAAGAAGCATAGTAATTCTGTTATTCATTCCTGGATTAGGTTCATTTGTTCTCCTTTGTTATTTCAATCTAGTAAACACTTTCTTCATGCTTTTGCACTTATCTACTATATTATGAGTTTATTTTATCTTCTTAATTTAAAATTGAACAGTGTGACATTCCCTTTAGTTCTGATACGATGTTGCACAGGGTTTTTCAGTTACCAGTGCTTATTTTCTAATCAAGTAACACTGTTACTGGACACTGTTACATAACATTTGATCAAGGGACCCAAGGGTGGCTCAGGGGTTGAGTATCTACCTTCAGCTCAGGGCATGGTTCCGGGTCCTGGGATCGAGTCCCACACTGGGGTCTTCGCGGGGAGCCTGCTTCTCCCTCTGCCTGTGTCTCTGCCTCTCTCTGTGTCTCTCATGAATAATATTAAAAAAAATTGATCAAGCCAATGTGAAACCAACATGTTAAGTATCTTCTAGGTAGGTATATAGAAAGTAGATTTTAGGCATTCAGTAAGCAAATTTTAAAAATTGTGAATCCAATATTATGTCCTTCACACACTTCTCGTGTCAAAGTTGAGAGTCTTGGGGCACCCTACACTATACTTCCCCACGATTCTGATCTGGATTTATATCCATGTCCATTCAATGGGCACTCTTTCATACTCTGCTCATAGCTGTTTAATACAATACATTTTTAAAAGTCAATATGAAATTTTTATTCAAGGTGCCAAAAGAATGTTTATGTTCTTAAAGCCAAAATAGATATTGTGGCACCTAAGGCATAGAAATACTCTGAACTATAAGGAGGAAAGTCTTGAGGAAATATTTATCTCAAGATTATTTATGCAAAGTATTGGAAAGAATATAGTGTATAATATCACCCAAATGTCAAGTACGTTATGAAACATCTAAAATGATGTGAGTAAGAAGTATTTAATCACACAGGAACCTAGGTTAGTGGTGGAGTATACATCTTATTGGACTTTCTGGTTTCTCCTACAAACTGCTTCCACAAAATATTTCCCACAAACTACTAATTGAGTGATCTTGAGCAAATTATTCTTTGTCTCTTCTTTTCTCAGCCATTAAACGGGGAGTGTAACTGCCTTTCAGATTTTTTGTGAACATAATGAATTAATGCACATTAAGGTCTTTGAACAGTGCTTAGGAAGTAACTAATACTTAAAAAAGATCAGCTACTATGAGTATTTTATTATAACTCTAAAGCAATATACTCATGATTTGAAACAATAAAAAGATTAATTACTAAATGTTAACTATACATTGAGATTATCAATGATGGTTTTATTTAAAATTTGTAAATTTCATACTTTTTAATTTTTAAAAATATTTTGATAAACAAACCAGTATTTTACAACAAAAATTATAAATGTGAAAATACACTTAACTACTTTAAGTGACAAAAGCCAACCCTACTATGGCCTGTCAATTGACCACTGATTCCTAAATCCTTTTGGATCTAAAAACTTTGAAAGCAGAGTTTTGGTAGCAGTTCTTATAGGACTGTTTTCAGCCAAGCACTGGATCATATAGTACTTTAAAGAAACAACAAAAACACCATTTCAAACTAAGGGAGAGAATACTCTACTCATCATAGTTTCTCAGGAACCCAGGTTGATGGAGCAACCACCATCTCAAAGCTCTATTAACATGCAAGAATAAGGAAAGCCATAGAGAACCTTGCATTGGCAATTAAATGCCTTAGCCCGGAAATGCCTTGCTTCTTCTAACAACTCATTGGTCAGAACTAGTCACATGATGAGACTAAACAAGGAGAGAGCCTTGGTGTGGCAAAAATGATTTTCCCTTCTTTCACAAATCTTTCACAATCTTTTCATGTTAAAGATTAGAAAGTTAAATGCCAGTTGGCTAGAGATTTAATCATATCATAAGAATACTAGCTATACCTTTCAAACTGATGTTCTCAATAAAACTAAAACAAGAAATAAAGGAGGTCAAATGCCTGAAAAGAAGGTAGTGAACTTCAGATTTAATTAAGAGGGCAAAGGGAAAGTTCTCAATATGCTACCAGGCACTACACTTCTGAGTTTAACTGCAAATGTCAGAAGTCAAGCAGGGAAAACACTGAAAGAAAAAAAAAATCAGTAACACAAAAAGCAGATGACGTAGTAAGTATAGTATGAGGTAAGAGTAGCACAAATCTACCAAAAAGTGAATATTTCTGTCTGAGAGCTATTTAAAAGGTCCAGGAACAATGTCCTATTTCTCCCAATGCCAAAAATTTCATTTCTATATTAGTAGACTGAGAATTAGTTATTCAGTATTCTTGTACATGGTCCCAACCTTCTGTAATTATCTGGTCAGTATTGGAAAATACAATTAACTAGTACCCTTACTTTCTAATTTGGAAAATTACTTTTCTGGATTGAATAACATAAGAATCCTTTGAATTTAACAATTCTAAACTAAAGACTTAGATTAAAATGAGTTTTCTATTCTCGTTCTACCTACCTAGCAAGTCCTAGCTGATCATTCATTTCTACCCCATCTTCAACCAGTTTCCTATAATCCATTGTGTCATGGTTTTGCTCCTATATTATATAAGGGCTCCTTCTCAATCTTCTGTTTATCCCCAAACTCTAAAAGTTGTAGTACCCAAAGTTTATCTCTTTGAATTTCTTTCCGTCTACATTCTAATGCCTATCAAATCTTTGGTGAACTCAAATGTTTTTAAATATTCTGATAAGCTCCTAGATTGATACCTTGAGGCCATAGTTCTCTGTTCATCTAGCTTATGTAACTAACTTAGCTACTGGCATCTTTCCTTGAATGTCTAATAGGATTATCAAATCAATTATAAAAACTGAGCTTCTGATCACCTCCCCCAACACCTACCATAAATACACACTCACACACACACACACACACACACACACACACTTTGTAAATCTAATTCTTCTCCATCTCTACTAAAGACAATTTTCCAAGTTGCTCAGATTGAAAAACTCAGGGACAGAATGAAGTACAATAGGTTTTGGTAAGCCAAAAATCTTCGCTTTCCAGCCAGACTACTCAAAAGTTTAAACAAACAAACAAAAACCTTTTACAATCTCTAATCAAGAGCAGACCAAAACTCCAAGAAAACGTCCTGTTAATAGGGAGAAAACCAAATTCTAATTTTGTACCAGTAAACTTTAAATATTAAAACTAATTTTTTTAAAAAAATAATAAATCCATGCTAATCTTAGCTAGCTTGACCAAACATAAAATTCATTTTCAAAGATTGCTTTTCCCTTAACCTTCTACAACTTCTTTATGTGCATTCAGATTTTCTCTTCTTTTTTTCTTTTTTCATTCTGGAACAACAGGTCTTTCCTTACCTACTTTTTTTTTTTTTAAAGATTTATTTATTTATTCATTCAGAGAGAGAGAGAGAGAGAGAGAGGCAGAGACACAGGCAGAGGGAGAAGCAGGCCCCATGCAGGGAGCCTGATGTGGGACTCGATCCTGGGTCTCCAGAATCACGCCCTGGGCTGCAGGCGGCGCTAAACCGCTGCGCCACTGGGGCTGCCCCCTTACCTACTTTTCTTTTCTTTTTTTTTTTATTTTTTTTTATTTTTTTTATTTTTTTTAATTAACTTTTATTGGTGTTTAATTTACCAACATACAGAAAAACACCCAGTGCTCATCCCGTCAAGTGTCCACCTCAGTGCCCGTCACCCATCCCCCTCCAACACCCGCCCTCCTCCCCTTCCACCACCCCTAGTTCGTTTCCCCGAGTTAGGAGTCTTTATGTTCTGTCTCCCTTCCTGATATTTCCCAACATTTCTTTTCCCTTCCTTTATATTCCCTTTCACTATTATTCCTATTCCCCAAATGAATGAGAACATACACTGTTTGTCCTTCTCCGATTGACTTATTTCACTCAGCATAATACCCTCCAGTTCCATCCACGTTGAAGCAAATGGTGGGTATTTGTCGTTTCTAATTGCTGAGTAATATTCCATTGTATACATAGACCACATCTTCTTTATCCATTCATCTTTCGATGGACACCGAGGCTCCTTCCACAGTTTGGCTATTGTGGCCATTGCTGATAGAAACATCGGGGTACCTACTTTTCATTCGCAGTTGTTTCCTCTCATCTTTACTAATTAAACCTCCTTTAATTTATATATATTGATATATTAACATACATCAATTAGAATCCTTTATTCCTAGTGAAAACAAAGAAGCAAGCAATTGTGGACAGTTAAATTCTCATTCTGTGGATTGGCAAATTTATAAATTTATTTTATAATTTCTACAAGTATATTCTTCCTCAATAAATGTTTTACTGTGGCGCAAGATATGTGTATTAATACACCCATATATCTTTATTTCCTCTGTAAATACAAGCCAAAAGTAGATAAAACTATGTTTAGTAATTAACATTTCAATATTGCATCTTATTTAGAAATTATGTAGATATTCAATGAAAATCATTGAATTTATATCAGTATAGCCTTAAGGTTTTAAGTTACTAAAGATATAGAAACTATTTTTAAGTAGACATACAATAAAACATAATTATTGTTGAAAGTTTTTATAAACTTTTACTTTCATCTATTCACCTATTCTTAACAATTATGTTTATTTTACTATGAAAATTTCATGAGGCAGTAAGCATCTTAACCATAATCTAAAATTCTCTTTCTTGCTGACCAATTCTGTAACAGACATAACATAAGCTTATTTGACTTAGAGTAAACCTACATAAAATTAAAGTATTATATTTAATGCTGGTAACTCTAAAGACAGTAATTAAACCAATAACTAATTAAATCAATAAACAAACTAGATTTTATTCACCAAATGTTATCCAAGATTATGTGAACTTGAAAAATATTTGGGTTATTTCCTTTTTTTTTCTTTTTTTTTAAGTTTATTTATTTTTCATGAGAGACACAGAGAGAGGGAGGCAATGATATTGAGGGAGAAGCAAGCTCCATGCAGGAAGCCTGATGTGGGACTCCATCCTGGGACTCCAGGATCACGCTCTGGGCTAAAGGCAGACGCTCAACTGCTGAGCCACGCAGGCATCCCTGGGTTGGTTTCTATATTTTCTTAGTGTATACTTGATTTATAAAAATGCCTTTCTTTATAATAATTAAATAGAGCTCTTTAAAATTACTTTTGGCAATACCATCCAGACAGGGAAAAAACAGATCTATAACACACATGATCATACAAGGACCTAAAGACAGACATAGAAATCTTACAGCTATTAAAATTTCAGCCATCAGCTGCGCTAATGCAAAACTCATAACAGAACATTAGGATACAAGTTATGTTAAGCCCCAAGCTGGAACCACAGACTAACCAAGGACTAAGGACTGGTACAGTTTGGTGACATAGGGTTTAGCATAAAAACTCCATTTTGCTGGGGGGTGCTGGGTGGCTCAGCCGTTTAGCACCTGCCTTCAGCCCGGGGTGAGATCCTGGAGTCCTGGGATTGAGTCCCGGGATCCAGTCCCACATCAGGCTCCCTGCAAGGAGCCTGCTTCTCCCTCTACCTGTGTTGTGTCTCTGCCTCTGCCCCACCCCACCCCGCCCCCATCTCATGAATGAATAAATAAAATCTTAAAAAAAAAAAAACCTCCATTTTGGACTTGTTGTCTTGTTTTTCACGCTTATTACTATCTTCTTTGTTCACTCTGACCTCTTAACTGTTTTATGCTTGAGGCCATTTGCACTTCTGTTTCCTGTACCCAAAATGTTCTTTCCTCATATATTTATATGACTTAGTTTCTTTTCAACTTCAGATCTTTAATAAAGTATCACTTTCTCAATGAAATCTTTTCTGACTATTCTGTTTAATTTTGTAAGACCAATACTTCCTTCTATGAATTCCCCAATCTCCTTCCAAAATCTCCCTTATAATTTGCTCTGTAACATATCACCATTCCCCATACCATTATCTATTTACCAGGTTTTTGCCTGATTTTCCTATTAAATGAAAGCTCCTATGAGCAATGTTTTTTGTTTGTTTTGTGCACTGTCTAGATAACTGTTGGTATATAGTACTCTTTTGTAATGACTGACTGAAATATTTCTACTCAACAGAAATATTTTGAACTGTGATGGGTGTGCAACTTAAATCTTATTTATGATTTTATATTTGATTTTAAGGTGTTTATAAGTATTTTAGCTGCTGCCCTGGTATTTTAATTTACAAAGAATAGCTAACTCTTATGAATGTGAAGGTTTTAATGTTAAATCAGCTTGCTATTAGTTTAGAAATGCCTAAAAGTCCTCTGGTTTGGTACTCTTAAAACCAACACTATAATAACAGAGGAAAAAAAGATCACACAGCTA
Organism: Vulpes lagopus; assembly: GCF_018345385.1. Classification (NCBI taxonomy): domain Eukaryota; kingdom Metazoa; phylum Chordata; class Mammalia; order Carnivora; family Canidae; genus Vulpes; species Vulpes lagopus. The sequence continues at coordinate 38,543,077 of NC_054846.1, forward strand.
AAATACATAATCGTTACATCTTCTTGTATCACTGGAAAACTTTAAGTTTTTCTGAAGTGTAGGACATTGAGTAAATGTTGATCAAATATTATGTTGTTTTACATGAATGTTAAATTCAAATCCAAAAGCACCTCACTTTATTATAAGTTAGGTTCAAAAATGAATATGTATGGCACATATGGTCAAAATTCCCTTCATAATTTTATAGTTTACCCTTACTATATTTAAGAAAATCTAAGCTGTTGAGTGCTATTTTATATAAATATGTAAGCTAACTTGTAGTATTTAGCAGAATTCATGTGCAAATTCTAAGAATTTAAAAATATATATAAGCAAGTGATAGGATATAGTTGAATAGACTTAAAGGAACATATGTTGAAATCTACTGTTCAGATATAAGATATTCAGAATCTAGAACATTTGGATTATTTCCTAGATATTTTAGAAATGGTTCAGATCTCAATATGATTCAATGGATTTATATAAAACTTAGTAAAGTTAAAATGGTAAAATGTAAATTTCAACTAAATCAAAGTATCTTTAATTGATAGAAAAAGTTTAGGAATCCACTTTATAGGAATAATTTAAAAATCTTTCCGTAAGACTATATACTGTTTGATTTTTTTTTAACACCAAATTCCTACAGTTGACCATCAAAATTGATTTTGTTGTGGCCGGTCACATTAATGTTTACTTATATGCAGTGTTCTCATAGATCTCTCTTTGTAATTGACAGGACTTTCCACAGGGACAAAAAGTAAATGTCATATTTAATATTAAAGTAGTTTAATGTAACTAAAGTTTCATTGAGGCTAGTTTAGTAGATAGTTGTTTAATATGCTTAAGGAGTTACTTAAATAAGTCTATATATTTTAAGGTATTTGCTCTGGCTAAAATTAATTTAAAAAGCTATATTTTAAAAGGTTGTAAAATTAGACATTGAAAACAGAGGTTATGATTTCACTATGTAATGCTGTTAAACTTTTAAAAGCAGAATTACCATGTTAGTAGCCAAGTTCCTTTATAACATATTAATCTGAAAAACCACATAAATTGTACACTTGCCACTTGGCACCTTAGAGTATCTCTCCCAATCCAAACACCATTACCCAAATAGTGTTTCACAGAGATTTAAAAACTCATAAAGATTTTCAAACTCAGTTGGTGGTCCCAGCATCTTTCAACGGTCCCGTTTCCTATACATTAAAATTGTAGCTAAGGTAATTCACACAGAGAAAAGTAAGACATAAATACATGTTAAGACCTCACAATATGTCACATGCTCTGCTAAGAGCGCTATATACATTATCAGTTTTAATCTTACAAAAATCTTTAGAGATAGTAAGTTTATTCTAGTTATATAGATGACTCAATTAGGGACAACTCAGCTAAACACAGACTGATAGGAAAGAACCTCAGTTTCTGGTTAGGTTACTACTTTCAGTGTTTCTGTCATTAGGAATAAGAAAGGCAAAAAGTCAGTGCCAGGCACTGGACAATATGGTTTATATACTTTTTTATTTATTTATGTTAATCACCTCAAAAGATAAGTGTCATTATTCTCATTTTATAGAGAATGAAACTGAAGATCATGTGATTTTGTAAATTTCCCAGGTTTACACAATTAGAAGAGCTCCTTTTAGCTCTCTCAAACTAAAATCGCAATTAGTGGGTTTACCTCCCTTTAAAGCTATAGAGCTTACAGGCTAATTCAGAACATTCCAACCACATGGACCTGAAAACTATAGGAGAAAAACAGTCCAGTACTTCTTACTGCTGTGTGACCAGAGGAATGCCACTTTTTTCATATTAAATAGTAGTAAGAATTCATCACTCAAAAGATTCCTATAGGGTTTAATCAAGTAGTTCATTTAATGCACTTAGCACACTATCACTGAGGACCCTCCACCTTACATCCTCCACCAGCCCAAGAATAACAAAGTCTCTTTTCTCATCATGGTAAAACATCAAGTCAAAGTTATTGTCTTAAGCTTTGCCACAGATTTCTCCCTAAATGGACTGGGTTTAGAGTTAGATAATTGGTTAGAAGGCATAAATGCTGTGGGGCCACAACAAAGAAAATAATAAAACCTCAAAACACCAAGAATGTAAGTCATTTCATAAAGATAAAGGTACCAACTATTTGGCTTTAGAATTTCACTAGAAACTTTACCAGAGAATGTATCTCTAGTAATAGGCTCAACAGTATTTTATAATTAGAATATCTATTTTGTATTTAGTAACGTGATTTTGTATGCATAATTGAAAAGTGAACTTAGTATCTTAATTCGTATGACAATTCTCTTTTGTAAATTGACTATACAAAGCAAATGCCACAATTTCAGACAGTAAGGAGATGAGTTCCTGAAATGAGAAAACTTACTGGTTTTTTTTGTTGTTGTTCATAGTCCTCCGGGTTTCAAAAAGACTTAACATTTAAGCTGTGTCACAAACTATGTAAAAAACTGAGCAAAATGACATAAATTATAAGTCCTTATGAAAATAATAGCTTAAAATATTTCAAACAACTGTATATATTTGATACTACACTTCTTTTGCTGAGGGATTAATTAAAATTTTACTGAGAGCTAACTCCACTGTTTTGCAACAGTTGTCACAGACTATTTATCATGCTATTTTGGCTTAGTTGTTTTTTATTCTCAAAGCAAATAACAAAACAAACACTTACCTGCTTTTTTATTTGATCAGTTATCCATTTTGGTTTTTCTACAATTCAAACTGCATTTTTATGGCAATGGAAATGTTAATGAGAATTCAATAAATATTTATTGAGTTCCCACTAGAGCAAGACATTTTGCCAGGTCCTAAGGGGATTAGAAAGATAAATAAGATTTGCTTTGCGACTTCTAAGATTTTACCATATCATTTGTCTGAAATGCAGTTTACATGATGAGATGGAATGGAAACTTAGGTTGAAAGAAAGCCAGGGTCAGATCATGACAATTCTTCCATACAGTGATTAAGGTTTGGATTTATCTATATCATGAGGAAACAGCATTAGACCAGGTTTAAATCTGCATACTTTTAAAGTGATTAGCAGTAAGCTACTGATAGAGTTACTGTAAGATACTCTCAGATAATATGTTACTTTAAGCCTTAGCTCAAAATGGGGGTGATACTTACTTTTCAGTTATTTGCAGCCATTCTTCTCCCACTTTCTGTTGTTAATTCCCTTTTTCTAAAATGTGAGGCCTTCATTTATTCATTTCATTAACTCCTACTCTTCTTTTAGATGTTAACTAACATTCTACATATTTGGAAAATTTATCCATAATACTACATCCCCAATGGATGAGTTTCCCTTTTAAAAGTTTACAGCACTCCGTTTCTTCACTTGAAATTCTGTTTCTGTAATTTATTATGTAACAGAATCTGTAATCAGAATCTAATCAGGCTCCACTTTGGGTTCCACACTGGGCATGGAGCTTACTTAGAAAAAGAAAAGAAAAAAAAAGCCCCAACACCCAATTAATAGGGTTATTGATCATAAGGTGACAAGTTAACAACTGTCTATCCTAATTTAGTTTGTTATACACATTATTCAGTCAATTCAAGATACGCTTATTGCATTCCTATTTTGTGCCCAATTCAGGGAGAAAAAAAATTAAAATGATATAATCCTCAAGGTTTTCTTGGCAAAAAGTACATACATATATAATAAATGAGAACTATAAAAGAATACATAATCAAATATCATATCTGCCTTATGTTCCTGGCATATTGCCAGGACTCAACAAATAACTGTTTAATTGACTGATGAATTCAAATGACTAATGTCAACATAAACTCAGACAGAAAAATAGAAAAGATCAATGTGGACTACAATACTTGGGAAGTGTTCACAAGAAAGATGACTTATAAGTGAGATCTAGAGAAGGCAGTAAGATTTAGCTCAGTAGCTTACCATTCATTTTCAATGCTTAAAGTAGTAATTGCACATAGTGGATATGCAAAAAATATTTTATTTTTTATTTTTTTAATATTTTAAAAATGAAGAACAAAAGAGTTACCAGCATTTGAAACCCTACTAGAAATATATTTTAATATATTTAAAAATCTATGTTGAAGAATCAAGTTAATGAGAAACATTTCTAATGAAAAGAAAAATTATGATCAGATATAAGATTTCAGATATAAATTACATGACTGATCACTATTAAGTTAGATTAATTCTGTGAAAACTCTTCAGAAAGAATACTAACAAAATGATTGTATATCAGGAGAAATATAAACATTAGGAAGCCCATGGTACAATGAAACCTATCAAGGAGATAATGTTTTACGTAAAAATGCAAATTGCTGAGGCAACTTTCGTGAATAAATAATAATAATATAAAATAACAATAATGGAATAATATTTTGTTTATAAAAAGTAATTGCCTCCAGAATTCAAAACCTATAATCATGGACTCCACATTGTAATTTTCAAATGCCACATTTTAAATAAGTAAATCTCTTGGTCTCTGGCATATGGGATTTCTTTCCTTAGATTTAGAATATAGCTTTTAGATTGTCTCTATACAGGAGTAAAAATGAGAATAAAATTTAAAAGATTAAACAAATCATGAAAAATATTTTTTTCTCTTTTTCTCCTATGAATTGTTAGAGAACATCTTGTTCCATTTGGATAAATTTGAAAAGATAAAATGCCAAAAGAAACTAAACTAGTGGTAGAGTGAATCCTGAATCCACATTTTTTATTTAAAAGCAACAAGGAAATATAATTATCTATCACATCTTGGATATATGAACTAACAGTTGGGAAGCATCTAAAATGTTCTGAAGAGAAAGTAAGTTGAAGAAGTGAAAAAAACACTTTCTATTATAAAGTCTCCCATGTTTAACATTCAAGTAAGTTCCCTCTGTTTTTAAATGCACCAGATTGGATATTGGTCAGGGGAAGGGAGGTGGGGGAAGCACTGACCATTTTTTCTATACCAGCTTTCCCTGTCAGGATTAAGTATCCTTTAAAAACACTATTTACAAAAGTCTATGATCTTAATTTCTTAAAACCAAGAAATCTAGTTTGCCAGATTAAAGGTGAATCATTTCTCTATACATTTATTATCTCGTCTAAAATATTAAGGTGTGTGAGTAAATTTTAACCAGAGCAACTACTCCACAAATAGTCAATCTTCAGTGTACACTATAAAATAGAACAAATTATCTGTAGTATTCATTTTATTCATATGCCCTTCACTTATAAAAGTATAATCAAGGATTGAATGTTCTTAAATTTACTGCAGAATATTTTACATAAAAGCTATTTTTTTTAAAAAAAGCTTGTTTTGACAGGTGACACGAAGTTGAATATTAAAGTGATTTTAATGAGATGAGGTGACTCTTTAATTGCTTTTAAATCACTGCAAAATTATTCTGGTTGGCTAGTTTATAATCAAACTACTTTTTGTCACCTGACATCTTGCAGGCTCCACAAATTTAGCTTGCTCTCTTCTTTTACCATCACCTTCTGTGCCACTGGTTTTCTCCTCAGTTTTCTCGTTTTCCTCTAACATCCTGATCGCGATAAGTGTACAATGACCCATTCTACAGGAATTTCCAGCTAACTTGAAAGAATTAGATGTGCATAATAAACAAAGAAAGGTTGGCCAATGAAACTATTTCTTTCCTAGACTCCTTCCACACTTCTATTTTTAATGTTCTCTTGTGGAATTCTTCTAGACTTTTTCTTATAAATCATCTATAACCAGTCCTGGCAAGATTAGATACCAGATCAGCTTACTTATACTTTTGGCTGCTATTTTTCCATTTGCTTTTCTGTCACTTCATGAGCCAGTTTGAAATATTTTTTTTTCTAAAGGTAAGAAAGAGCTCCAAAATGACTCTCTAGGCCCACTTCACTTTGTTTCCAATAGTTTGTTTCTTGGCCTTCTAAATGAGGAAGCACTCCTTGCTTTATCTCAGAAATCATTTCCCTGAACTTTGTGTTAATTTAATCTGGATTTGAAATCACTTCCTCCTTACCCCTGCCCCCATTTCGGAGGTGTCTCCAAAGAGCAGTATTTTCTGAAAATCTCCATTAACCTGAACCATTGCCTCTGGACTATTAATTTACTGTATGTAGCTCAATGACTGAAAATATGTGATCTGATAGATTTCAGCATCCACATGCCAAATCTATCACTTCTCTTTTCCTAAAACAACTTTATTGAGATATAATTCACATACTATAAAGTTCAACCATTTAAATACATATTACAATGGTTTTTAGTGTTTCCAAAGTTGTACACTCATCAGCACTTAATTTTATTATGGAAAAAAGATAATTCTTAATCTTCCTAACTCCTATGCCCTTTCCTCCCAGTCATAGGCAAACACTAATCTCTATAGATTTGTCTCTGAAGGTTTGGCTATTCTGGACGTTCATGTTGCTTTTTCCATGGAACCACACATCCCAGCAATTTCTTCACAGCAATGAATCCATAACTCAGTCCTTCTTCAAGATACAGAGCCCTCCATTGTGTGAAAGAAACCTGGTGTATTCATTCCATCAGGCCCTACTGATAGACGTTTACCTTGTTTCTTTTTTTTTCAAAGATTTTATTTATTTATTCATGAAACACACACACACAGAGGCAGAGACATAGGCAGAAGGCAAAGCAGGCCCTTTGTGGGGGGCCCAATGTGGACTCGATCCCAGGACCAAGGATCACAACCTTAACCAAAGGCAGACGCTCAACCACTGAGCCACCCAGGTGCCCCCATTTACCAATTTTCTTTTGCTATTACAAATAGTTCCATTGAAAAGACTTACACATCCATCATTTGGTCTTTTTACCACTATGGATCGATTCTTAGAAGTGGGCAAATACACATGCAATTTAGCTAGCTATTGCCAAATTCCGCTCAGTGGGGTTTGTGCTATTTTGCATTCCCATACGCAGTGTATAAGAGCACCTGTTTCCTCACAAGCCTTCCCAACAGAACATGCTGTAAATCTTGGATTTTTGTCAATCTGTAAAAAATAATAACAGTGTAATTTTTAGGTGAACTCATGTAACATAAAATTAACTACTGTAAAGCGTGAAATTTAGTTCATTCACATTGTACAACCACTACCTCCACCTAATTTCAAGATATATTCATCACCCCAAAGGAAAGCTCTGTACCCACTCAGCAGGCACCCTGCATTCCCTCTCCTTAGTTATGCTATTTAGGCCATTGATCTATTTTTAGCTGATTTTTTATATGTTGTGAAATAAGTGTACAACTTAATTTTATTGCCTATGAATATCCAGTCATCCCATTATCTTTTATTGAAGAGAGTATTCTTTTCCTATTGAATGGCCTTGGCAACTTATCCAAAATCATAGGATTATCAATGTGGTTTATTTCAGGACTCCCAATTCCACTCCAATGGCTTAATGTCTCTCATTATACCCATATTACACTGTATTTATTACAGTAGCTTTGTTGCAAATTTTGAAATTAGGAATTGTGAGACTTACAAATTTGTTCTTCTACTTCAGGATCATTTTGGTAAATCTGGTTCCCTCAAAATCCCATATGAATTTCAGGATCTACTTTTCCACATCCATAGAATTGGCCACGGGAATTCTGTTATGGACTGCATGAAATCTGTAGATCACTGAGTGCTTTTGACTTTTCAATAATATTAAGTCTTCTAATCCATGAACACAGAATGTCTTTCCATTTAATCTAAGTATTTAATTTCTTTCAGCACTGTTTTATACTTTTCGGTATACAAATTTTTGCATTAAATTTATTCCCTCATTAAATTAATTCCTAGGTGTTTGATTTATTATAGATATTATTTATTAATTCATGAGAGAGAGAGAGACAGAGACATAGGCAGAGGGAGAAGGAGGCTCCCTGTGGGGATCCTGATGTTTGACTTGATCCCAGGTCCCCGGGATCATGACCTGAGCCAAAGGTAGAAGCTTAACCACTGAGCAACCCAGGCGCCTGGTATTTGATTATTTTGGATACTATTATAAATAGATTTGCTCTCTTAATTTCCTTTTTTATTGATCATTGCTGGTACATAAAAACAATTTTTATATTGATCTTGCATCCTGAAACTTTGCTGAATTTATTGTTTCTCATAGTTTTGCTTTAGATTTTATTGGTTTGTAGATTCTTTGGGATTTTCTTTCTTTCTCACTTCCTTTTTCCTTTTTCTTTTTTTTTTTTCGTTTTGTAGGCTCCATGCTAGGCTTGAACTCACAAGCCTGAGAGCAAGAACTGAGCTGAGATCAAGAGTGAGATGCTTAACCAACTGAGCCACCCAGGCACCTCTTTGGGATTTTCTGTATAGGATATTGTCATTTGCAATTCAAGATAGTCCAGTTGAAATCTTAGTGATATTTTCAAATTAGAGTGGAAGAAATAACTACCTACATAGCTGTAATTCTTTGATCAATTTGTCAAGCAAGATTTTGAAGAAAATGAATACAGTTTCAGACTTTCAAATATTAAGAGCTATCTCTACATTTTTTTTGTAATTGAAAAATTCAGATAGGTTAAAACTAAGAAGATAAAGACTTTTAATTATTATCTAGTTAAGTAGTTCCTACAGAACTCAACAATGTCCCAGATAAATGCACACTCAAAATAAAAAGTGTACACATACACAATTACACAAACTTACAGCATCTGAAGGCAGGCAAATTCTCAAGTACGTCAATATTTAAGAGTAGTTACACATTTTTCTTGCTGTCAGCCTGAGGGCTGTCTATAGTCATTGCATTGTGTAAGGCATAAACCACTAACAGAAAACCCACAGTCTTTCTGTCCTGAAGAGTCAGAAGCAGAGTGTAAATCTGTAAATGAGTTTTGAATCCCCCCAAAAAAGAGGAACCCACTTTGGGAACCCCGTATGTTGTAAAGAATTTCTTCCTAAATATCTGGCTGACCTCTAAACTACAAAAATGAACTGGATACACTCCTTCTGAAAATGAATTTAAAAAAAAAACAATTAAGAATTAAGCTTCCGGGGATCCCTGGGTGGCTCAGCAGTTTAGCGCCTGCCTTCAGCCCAGGGCGTGATCCTGGAGTCCCAAGATCAAGTCCCGCATCAGGGTCCCTGCATGGAGCCTGCTTCTCCCTCTACCTGAGTCTCTGCCTCTCTCTGTCTCTCATGAATAAATAAATAAAATCTTAAGAGAAAAAAGAATTAAGCTTCCACCTAAGAGATGGAGCTTTCATTTTGGATAGAGCCAAGTATTGCCTGCTAAGATAAACAAATGAAAATCAACACTCTTCATAATCAAAGAGCACAACAGAATTTAGAACCTTTATAACATAGCATTCACAGTATATAGAATACAATCCAAAATTACAGAAACCAGGAAAATCTGATTCACATTTAAAGAAGAAGACAATGAAAGAAGACCTACGTTAAGATCACCTTCATGTGATAAAGAAACACATGCATGAAACTAAATATTTATTCAGGATGTAAATTCTTAGAAACACAACAAAAGTGAAGATTTTCCTTCTAATAGAAAACACCTATAGAGCCATACTACTAACCTATTTACGGGTAAACATGGACAAATCTCCCCTAGGATCAGGAAAACAGGAAAGAATGCTCTTAACACTACAACATTTCTGGAGGTAATAACTACTGCAAGAAGATATTTTTAAAAGACTAAAACGCAAGAGATCAGAAGGTGAGAAATTAAACTGTATTTTCAGATAGTAAGATTCTCCATGTAAATAGTCCTAAAGAAACTACAAAAATGACTAGAACCAATAAAACCATTTAGCAAGAATAATAGGTTAACTTACAAATCATTTTCATTTGCTAGCATCACAATATTGACTATTATATTTTTAAAATTTCACTTAGAGCAATATAAGATACACAAAAGTCTCAGAAATATATTCAATAAAAAACATAAAAGGCAAAAAAAGCCCATAAAAGACCTCCACAAAAGGGATATTGATTGTCACCCATTTTCAGATCTCTGCTCGAATATCACTCCGAGTCACTTAAATATCTCTCTTAAAATGGCATCACCTCAAACTCTATTATCTAAACAGCTCCAACTTTTATATAAACAGCTCTAAGTTTTCATAACTCTATCAATATATTTTATATTTATGTTACATATTTAACTTGTATTTCACAGATTATATATGTATTTTTAAATTACGTGGCTTCCCTAATAGAATACAAGCTAAGTTCCACTAAATTCCACAGGAACATATATACTGTTTCTTTGTTGCTACAGCTCTAGGACTTAAAACTGTACCATCTACATGGTTTGCTATCAATAAAGTCATTGAAAGACTGAAGTAAGGACAGTTTGTGGTGTCTCATTCTAAAGACTCCCTAGTTAAGCTACCCTTACTAGGTAGGACTAAATCATTAATGTCTAATAATTCTGAAGCATGAAATAGTAACTAACGCTCAGCCGTGTGAAATAACAAGTTGTCCATGCCCCATATAACCAAGTTAGTCTACTTTCACAGGATCTATTTCATGACTCTCAATAGTTTTACCCTTGTGCACACTCACACACACACGCAATTTTTCACAATCTAGCATTAGAGTTTTATGATGTGCTCAGACAATAACAAACAGCACTTTTCCCGAGGGAGATGTAATTTCTTTGTATCAACATCAGGAGTTATTTCTGGCCAGATTTACTCATTGTGTAATTTTAAATTTAAAAATATTCCCTTTCCTCTTGGTATAGTGTGATTACACGAGACTGCCAATGGTCATCATAATAACATATCCAACTCCATCTATTTTCCTGAGTAGTTTCATAATTTAGTTAGCTTTTATTGCATTTCATCACAGTCTGCATTACTGCATAAATTCCTTAAGGCATTTCACACATTAATAGTTATTTCATCCCAAATTTTAATCTTGAATATCACTTTATTTAAGTTCCTGTGAAAATGGAATCCATCTGTATATTGACATGACTTTGACAGAAAACAAGTGGTTGCCAAGCATTCTGTAGACTGCACTCAGTGCCAATTTGGTTTTGGCAAAATTAATGGAAAATAAAGCACTAATGAACTCTTTGCCTAGAATAATATTTGATATTTATATAACTTCTCTCATCAAAAGATATCAAACATGCAATAAGTGAAAATCTTGTTAACCTAGAAAAAAAATCCCTGCGAGAAAATAGAGGTCATGCATTTCTACTCCAATTTCATGCACTTTCCATTCCACCTTTTCAGGGACAGAGGTAGGGCTTTTAAATAACGACACATCCAAAAGTGGAAAGGAAGCTCTCCCTTATACACAGAAAAATTATTTAAACCAGATTTGCTCAAACACTGGATTCAAATTAAATTTTGATAGGGTTCTTTAGAGCATTCCACACATGAAGACAGATGTGAATGATTATGTAGTTCTTTGAAATGTGTTGTAAATTGATTAAATCTAATATTGGTCAGGAAGTATTTTGTTACACATTTTGCAGTCAAGTATACTACAGTTCCTTGACTATATCTCAAATAATATATTTTCATGAGTGGCAATGTTATTAGCTCATTCATTCATTGTTTTAAACATTTCATAAATAAAAACTCTAGGTCAAAAATTAATCTTGGAATTTCAATTCCTCTGCCCCTGTGGCCTCCTTAGTTGCCAAATACTGACTTCCTGTCCCTCCTACCTGAAGTCAGAATCCAGTATTCACCCCCTACTCTTCTCGCCCCCGCAGTGTTTCCTGTATTACAGTCATTCACGATGTGTGGTCCATAGACCAGCAACATCAGTACTACTGGGTACTTACTACAAAAGCAAAAATTCAGCCCCATGCCAGACCCTCTGAATCAGAATCTCTGAGAGCTGAACCCAGATACGGGTGTTTTCTTTTTTTTTTTAAGATTTTATTTATTCATGAGAAACACAGAGAGAGGCAGCAGAAATCAGTATTTTTGATGGTGATACTGATGCATGTTAATCTTTGAGAATTACTGCTTTATATAATTATCTTTATCATGCTCCTGAAAGTCTTAGGGTAGAGGCTTAGATTCTTATTTTTTCAAAATAAGTGATGTATATAGCATTCTATCTGTCCCAGTGCTTACTGCAGCTATCTTTCTTATTTCTGAAATTTGCGTAGGTATTGGTTAATTGCCTAATTTATACTTTTCAAGTGAATCTACAGCCTGACTCGGTAACCCATATTCAAAAGAAGAAAGAAATTAATTCATCTCTTAATTTGCAAAAAAATCTTAAGATATTTTGTAATATGTGACCATACAGTATCTTTATAATCTTCAATCTTCACCACTGAAAACCCGTATAAGGAAGTGAATACATAGATTAATAATTAATAGATTTAATAGAGGGTAATACGGTAGGATAGTTGGGCTGGTGAGGTCAGAGAAGACTTCTCTGATGATGTAACATTAAAGTTGGGGAGAAAAAGAAAACTAGGCATGCACAAAAAAAAAAAGGATTTTTGAGGATGCAGAAACCATAAAACTCCAGGTGGCATGAGGGGAGGGGCATGGTGTGATGAGCAACATTTTTTTTTTAATTTACTTATTCATGAGAGATACAGAGACAGGAGAAGCAGCCTCCATGCAAGGAGCCCGATTTGGGACTCAATCCTGGGACTCTGGGATCACGCCCTGAGCTGAAGGCAAAGGCTCATTAGCTGAGCCACCCAGGTGTCCCATGTGATGAGCAAATTAAAATAAGTCAATGGGTATTCAACATAGTAGACAAGGGAAAGGATGAGAGAGATGAGAGAAAACATGCATCTAGAAGCCAGATATGACTTAATTTAGAATAACAAATATGAAGTTCTGAGATGCTACATAAACCAATAGTTTGTCCTTCCTGTTACTTAACTGTAGTCCATTGTATCAGTGTAGTACAATTTTTTTTTTTTTAATTTTTATGTAGGGCCCCAGAGTCCAAAGTAAGGAGTTTAGATTTTTATTGTAAAAGAGGAGAAAAGTCTATGGCTCGCAAGCACAGGAGTGGCATAGCCCACTGGTGTCTGTAATAGAGAAAGAAAACTGTTTGCACCATTAATTTTTTTTTTAAGATTTTATTTATTCATGAGAGACACAAAGAGAAAGAGAGACAGAGACCTAAGCAGAGGGAGAAGCAGGCTTCATGCAGGGAGCCCGACGTGAGACTCCATCCCAGGACTCCAGGATCATGCCCTGGGCCAAAGGCAGCATTAAACTGCTGAGCCACCCAGGGATCCCTGTTTGTACCATTATTAATACAGTTTTGACTGTTCTGATAATGTGATATGGTATCAAAGGAAGGTTTTTAATAAAATACAAAATACAGAATTAGTTAACACCTCCATTGTATCATATAATTATCATTTCTTTTTGTGGTGAGAAAATTTCACATCTACTCTCATAGCAGTTTTTAAGTATATGATATAATACTGTTGACTATCATTATAATATTGCACATTAGATTTGCAGAACTTACTCATCTTCTAACTGGAAGTTTTTACCCTTCATACTGCAATATATGTAAGTATATCCAATCAACATGTTGACATCTTAAACTTACTCAGTTATATGGCCATTATATCTCAATAAAGCTGAAAAGGATATAAACTTCACCTGTTACGACTCAGCAAATGTTTAAAAACTCAAATAAAAAGCACCTAGAATCGATAATAGCTAATAGAAATGATAATACTACCATGAGAAAGAAAGAAAACTTTTGAAGCAGATTGTCTTAACTTATATTTCAGCAGCATATTTTACAGAATTATGAAAAATAAATAATAAACTTTTCAAAGTTTTTTAATGTCAATGAGTATCAGGTTCCTCACCTATAGAATAGGGATAAATAATAATTATTTTGGAAGTATGCACTGAAGATGAAGAATTATAGTACAGCCTGCCACTAACATACTCAACAGTGAAAAGCTCAAAAAGCATTTCCTTTAAGAACAGGAACAAGACAAAGATGCTTGCTCTCACCATTCACTCAGGGAGCATCACACTACCTGATTTCAAACTATATTACAAAGCTATAGAAATCAAAATAGTGTGGTATTGGCATGAAAACAGACATAAAGATCAATGGACTGGAATAGAGAGCTCAGATATAAATGTGTACATAAATGGTCAATTAACTTAAGATTAAAGGATCCAAGAATATACAATGCGTAAAGGATAGTGTCTTATAAGTGGGTTTGGTTAAACCAGACAGTCACATGCATATGAATAAAACCTGACCACTATATTCTACATTACACAAAAATTAAGTCAAAATGGATTAAGGACTTGAGTATAAGACCTGAAAACATAGGCGATAAGCTCCTTGCCATTAGTCATAGTGATGATTTTTTTGGATTTGGCCTCTAACCAAAGACAACAAAAGCCAAAATTAACAAGTGGAACTACCTCAAACAAAAAATTCTACAGAGCAAAGGAAATCATCCATAAAGGAAAAGGCAACCTACTGAACAGGCGAAAATATTTACAAATCTCATGTCTGATAAGGGGTCAATATCCAAAATATATAAGATATTTTATAGCATTTATTTTATTGCACACAATAGCATTTTTAAAAAAATTGAAATATAACTAAAAATTAACAGAAGATATGAGTAGACACTTATCCAAAGAATACATGGATGGCTAACAGGTACATGAAAAGATACTCATATTATGAATTATCAGAAAAATGCAAATCAAAACCACAATGGGTTATCCTTATACCTGTTAGAATGGCTATCATCAAAAAGTCAAGAGCTAACAAATTCTTTTTTTTTTAATTTTTATTTATTTATGATAGTCGCAGAGAGAGAGAGGCAGAGACACAGGCAGAGAGGCAGAGAAGCAGGCTCCATGCACCGGGAGCCCGACGTGGGACTTGATCCCCGGTCTCCAGGATCGCGCCCCGGGCCAAAGGCAGGCGCCAAACCGCTGCGCCACCCAGGGATCCCAAGCTAACAAATTCTGAAGAGGATGGAGATAAATGGGAACCCTTGTGCACTGTTGATAGGAATGTAAATTGGTGCAGCCACTATGCAAAATAGTATGGAGGTTCCTCAAAAATTAAAAATAGAATTACCATATGATTCAGCGATTTCACTTCCGAATATTTATCTGAAGGAAACAAAAACACCAACCCAAAAAGATATATGCAACCTCATGTTTGTTGTGGTATTATTTACAATAGGTGAGATACAGACTCAATCTACGTATCCACTGACAGGTGAATAGGAAAAAATATATATACACATGCACACACACAATGGAGTATTATTCATTCATAAAAAGAGAATGAGGGGCACCTAGGTGCTCAGTCAGTGAAGCACTAGCCTTCAACTCAGGTCATGATCCCAGGGTCCTGGTATCAAGTTCCACATTGGGCTCCTCGATCAGCAGTGAGCCTGCTTCTTCCTCTGTCTCTACCTCCATCTCTATTTCTCTGAATCTCATTAATAAATAAATATTTTTTTAAAAAAAGAATGAAACCTTGCCGTTTTCTACAACACTGATGGAACCTAAGGGTGTAGAATAAGTGAAATAAGTCAGAGAAAGACAAATACTCTATGATATCACTTATATGTGGAATCTAAATTGTGGACATTTAAAACCACATTTTACAACTTTCTGTGTATTCATTTATGCCACTTAAATTTTTTCCTTATTTCCTCAAACCTAGCCTAGAAATATAAATTTAGGGAAAAAGCTAAAGAATGCCTGAGGTGTGAATTTTTATTTGAAATAATGCTTGAATTTTGAAGCAGATTTTAGATAACGGCAAAAAAGCAACATTAGATGAAATTTGTGTTTTAGTGTGATTTATCCTGGGGAAATACTGACTGATGAATAAGAATTCATGTACTATCTCTAGGCAGAAACAAAGATTTAGACAAATTACCTGAGGCTATTTGAGATGCATATTATCAGAATTAACAAAACTGTAGGCAATCACCTTTTCCCACAAATTTCTTAGGGATGTTCTGTTTTATGCTCCTCTGGCTTTCAGTTATATAGCATCTGAACAAATATCCCACGTCAAACCTTAAAATAAGCATGCTTACTCCATCGGTGCCCCTTTATATATACAGAATGTTGGTGATTACCAGCAATCGAGGAAATGGGTAACTTGCTTGAAAACCAAGCGCAATTCTGTCTCAGTTTTCACGGTGTGGTTTGGAAAACTATTTTAAGAGAAATATTAGGACAGAAATAAGCAGGCCAACAGATAGTACCTTGTTTTTCTGGGCATTCTTTACATGGTATCAAGAATACCCAATATACTTTCTCTCTGTTTTTATCCATATTATTAAGAAATTCTATTTGTGACTAAGGATACCTACCTCTGGTGATGGTGAACCATTCTTAAGCTTACTCATCAGGCTAAAGATCTTTCTCAGGGTCTCCTGGATAACACTAAGTTACACTGTTTTCCTCGTTTTCCAAGCAGTAGTAATGTAATTTTAGACTATTTCTCTATTTCCTCTAGTCCCTGACATCTGTTCAGAATTCATATTGCCAAAAACTCTTTTATCTCCCATCAAATAAGATTTTTTAAAATCTTTTAAAAAATTAAAAAAAATAAATCTTTTTTTAAAAGATTTTATTTATTTATTCATGAGAGACACAAGAGAGAGAGGCACAGACAGCAGGCTCCCTGCGGGGAGCCCAATGCAGAACACGATCCCAGAACCCTGGGACCATGCCCTAAGCTGATGGCAGATGCTCAACCATTGAGCCACTCAGGTTTCCCTCAAATAAGATTTTTAATATGTAACAGTTTTCAGAGACTCTATTTCTTTATTTTTCCAATATTATGTTGTTAATGTTACAATTAATTGTAACAATTATTGCTGTTAATGTTATGTTGTTACATGTTGATGATTTTATTTTTTTTTTTAATTTTTATTTATTTATGATAGTCACAGAGAGAGAGAGAGGCAGAGATACAGGCAGAGGGAGAAGC